>NC_080785.1:5411823-7811823 GCF_028018385.1 Neofelis nebulosa
GGGGCTGGGGGCTGGGGGCAGGGGTGCGGGAGATGAGGGCAGAAAGAAGAGCCGCGAGGGTCAGCTGCGCCAGCGCAGCAGGAGCCCCCAGAGCAAGTGCCGTGACCGACGCTGCGGAGGGGACTCAGCAGTGACAGCCGGCGGTGGCCGCGGTCGGGCCGCTTTGCAGAAAGACCCGCTCAGGTCTTCCAGAGTGCAGCCCCTTCTCTGCGTGCCCGTCCCGGCCCCTCCCGGCCCCCCTCCTGTCACCAAGCGGACCCCACTTGTCTGGCTGCAGGTGTTTCTTGGGCCAGTCGTTTCTTGTCCCGGGTGACACGGTTGGCCACCGTCCCTCCGAAACCCCAAGCCTTGTTTTGTGCGCTTCACCTTTCACTGGCGTTGTTCTCCCCGTCTTTCCGTGCGAAATCTTTTCCCTGAAAGCACCCCGCCCCGTCCTTTAAGCTGGGAAAAGGTGCGTGTTACGAACCCGAAGCACCCCCCCCCCCCGGAACAGATCTGTTGTGGGGTGCTCAGGTCCCGGCGCCCCGACCCCGACCCCAACCCCACGCCCGGGTCCCCGAGCGTCCCGGGCAGTCCCTCCGGCGGCCGGCGGCCGCGGACCAGAGCGGGTTGGGGACACGCAGTCGGCCACCTGCGTGTGCTCGGGCGTCCCGTGTGCTTGCGTTAGGAGAGTTCAGGGTCAGGGACGGGGTGCCCCTCCGGAGCGTCTGTGTGAGAGGACGAGAGACCCAAATGTGACCTCCGTGAGGCACTGCCACTTGGCGCAGAGAAGGAGCCTCCCCGCGTCTCCAGGCATAGCTGCGGGACCGGCTGCAGATGCCCCGGGAGGCCTGGGGTTCCCGACGTGTCCACAGCTCCCGGCGGCCTGCTGCGCACACGGCGTCCCCGAGAGCGTCGCCTCGTTCCTGGCCCCCGTCGGCCCGAAGGCCCCCCGGAACTTTCGGAACCCAGGAGCACAGCTCCCCTCCCGTGTCCAGCCTGTCGCCGGCCGCCATGCTCGGCCCCCTTCACTCCGTGTCCTTCTCCCCAGCTGGACCCTCCCTCCACGTGTGCTCGTGGCCCTGCCCGCCTCTCTCTCCCCCAGCGAGGTCTGAACCCAGTTCTTCCTGCTACTCCCCTGGACGCGGAAACGTTTCCCCCCTTTTCCCTCCGCGGCAGCCTGGGTTCCCCTCGCCCCTCCGAGCAGCCCCACCGTCACCGTGGCCCCTCGAAGGTCCGAGGCCTCCTGTCCCGCCTGCGGCTGCAGTCACCACCGGCCGTGCCCACCCGGGTCCCCCCACGGCCCTGCGCAGGCGCGTCCGACCCCCGCGCCCGTCCCGCCCTCCCCAGACTCGGGCTCCGTGTCCTCTTGTGAAAAATGTCTTTAGAAATGCTGTTTGGTTTCCACGTGGTTTTTTGACACGGGCGTCTCTAACTTCTGTCTTCCTCACCAGTCTGACCGAAAGCACTCCGAGGACAGGGACAGCAGGGGACGGAGGAGGAGCCGCCACGTCCAGATGCTGACCCCCGGGGTCCCGGCCTCTGCTGGTGTTTCCTCCCCACTCTCTGGGGCTGGAGCAGCCCTCCCGGCAGGACCCCGGCACCTCTGGTGGCTCCCTGTCCCCCGGCCGGGCAGTGGCTCCGCCCCTCGCCCCTTGGGTTCTCGGTGGTGACAACCCCACCGTCACATCACTCCTCATAGTGTAAGTTAATCCCATACCTGTGTAAAAATATGTGCTGATTTGTGATTAAGATATCCACATTTGGGGCGCCTGGGTGGCTCGGGGTTAAGCGCCCGACTTCAGCTCAGGTCATGATCTCGCAGTCGGTGAGTTCGAGCCCCGCGTCGGGCTCTGGGCTGACATCTCAGAGCCTGGAGCCTGCTTCGGACATGTGTCTCCCTCTCTCTCTGCCCCTCCCCGAATTGTGCTCGCTCGCTCGCTCTCTCTTGTCTCAAAAATGAAAAAAAATTTTTTTTTTTTTTTTTAAATTTTTTTTTCAACGTTTTTTATTTATTTTTGGGACAGAGAGAGAGCATGAACAGGGGAGGGGCAGAGAGAGAGGGAGACACAGAATCGGAAACAAGCTCCAGGCTCCGAGCCATCAGCCCAGAGCCTGACGCGGGGCTCGAACTCACAGACCGGGAGATCGTGACCTGGCTGAAGTCGGACGCTTAACCGACTGCGCCACCCAGGCGCCCCGAAAAAAAATTTTTTATAAGTGAGCAAAGTGAAATATCCACATTTATCCTTAACAACAAACATTAAAGAAGGGAAGACAAAAAGAAAAACCCTAGATGTTTAGGTCGGTCACCTGTTTTTCTTGTGAGTGGAGCTGGTCAGGCACATTTTCAGATATGTACCTGATGTTAACATCTTACGTAACTGGGACTTTTGTCAAAACTCAGAAGGTGATGTTGGTACCTGACTAAACTACAAAATACTGCTCCAAAACCACTGGTTTTTCAGCAATGCCCTTTTTCTGTTCCGGGATCCAATCCGGGACATCACGTTGCATTTGGTGTTTCCTTAGTCTCTGGTTTGGGACAGTAACTCGGGTTTACCTTGTTTTTATGACCTTGACAGTTTCTTTTTTTTTTTTTTTTTTTTTAATTTTTTTTTTCAATGTTTTTTTTTTTTTTTTTTTTATTTTTGGGACAGAGAGACACAGAGCATGAACGGGGGAGGGGCAGAGAGAGAGGGAGACACAGAATTGGAAACAGGCTCCAGGCTCCGAGCTGTCAGCACAGAGCCCGACGCGGGGCTCGAACTCACAGACGCGAGATCGTGACCTGGCTGAAGTCGGCCGCTTAACCGACTGCGCCACCCAGGCGCCCCTGACCTTGACAGTTTCTATTGGATAGCATCATTCCTCATGATGTTAAAATTATCCTTTACGTTTTAGTGCACTGAACATATATGTATAATAGCTGATTTTGATATCATTGTCTGCTGATTCTGTCATTTCTGGGCCCATTTGATTAATTGATCTTTTATTCCTGGTAACAGGTCACATTTCCCTGCCTTTCTTCCATGTCTGGTAATTTTTCTTGGATTCCAGAATTTGTGCTTTTATGTTGTGGGCTGCTGGATTGTGTTGTGTTCCTTCAAAGAGTGTTAGGCCTCCATCTGGTGGCAGTGATCTGAGAATCCGTTTCCTCTTTTCAAAGCTTGCTCTTTAAGCATTTTTAGGACGAGCCTAGTTGAGCCCCAGCACTGAGGTATGGCCCTGTGAGGGAACATACTGGATGCCCTGGGTATCCCCCAAGGTGGCTGCACTGGCTGTTGCTAGTTAAAGGATTCCCAGCCCCGTGTGATCTCCTTCCCCAGCACTCACTCTTTCCTTGGACTTGCCTTTGGTGCAGTCTCATGGAATCACGCTGTCCCTGTGGACACACGGGTACACAGCCAGGCTCTGGCAGAGACCCTGTGCGGGCTTCTGGACCCTTCACATGCCATGGCTCCGGCCTCCCCACACCACGCTCTCGGTTCTCCAGGACCACCAGCCCCTTTCGAAGGCTCTCTCCCCTGCCCCCCCACAGCAGTCTGAAAGTTGTCTCTGGGCGAACAGCCAGGATGAGTCTAGGCTCGTGTTCCTCTGAATGCGTCCCCGCGGTCCCTGCCGGCCTGTGTCTAGAGTCATGTGTGTGCGTTTTCCCGCCTTTCCAGGAGGACAGGCCCAGATCCTGTTGTCCCTTTTGGGCAGAAGCAGAACCTTTCTTGTTTCTTTTTGATTTAAAATTTCCCTTCCGGTCAAATTCTGTTTCCTTTCAAGGCATTATGTATCATGTTTCTTTGCCCCATGTTTCATTTTCTTCTTCGTTTCCCAACTTACTTTTTAAATTCTCAGTGCCTGAGTTCTGTCACACTTCTGAGTTACCGAATTCTGCTCTCTGTTGTCATTTTCGGAGTCCAGAGTCTGTTGTCATTTTCTGTAACTTAGCGTCCTGTGCCTTGTTTGGAACAGCGTGTGACAGTTTTGCTCGGCTCTGTAAGCGTGTCTTTCTGGTGTGCTTGCGTTCCGGCTTCCCCTTGTTGCCTCAACTCTTTTCTTCTTTCCCCTACTTGATGCAGCGGTCACGGGACTGGGGCTGTGACCCCGTCTGCCAGGGTCAACCGTGCCTACAGCTGCACTTCCCGGGTGGGCACCGTCTGAATGCCTACAACGACCCAGACCAGCACAATGACCGAACTGAATGTCCCTTCCAGGAGTCAGAAAGTTTGGGTGTAAATGGAGAGAAGGAATAAAAGTAGCTGAGAGTGAGGGAATGAGTAAGTGGGTTGTCATGAGGGAAACCCAGTGCCGCATAAACACCTCGCAAGAGGTTCAGCAGTGATGACTTTGCTTCTTAGCTCGATTATTCCAGATGCCTGAAAGGGTGAAGTCCTGTGTTGCTGAGCTCACTCCTGCTGTTGGAACCAGGTCGAATGGAAGCCTGCGAACGTGAGTGGCCTCGTCCTGGGAGACGTTTTCATGGGATGTGATAAAGGCCTGGATAGTTGTCAATGACTGCATGGGATTCTAGTAATGTGCCAACATCTTAGGACTTTTGTGACCGTTTTGCTGTGTCTGGAGACCAGGGGATAAACTGTGATATTGCGATGATGAGAAGCAATGTGGATTTGGTCTTTATCCCCATTTCCACCTGGAGCCTCTGACACCCTTGGAATTTCCAGCGATGAGAGCCATAAAGGTGTCTGTCACATTAACAAGGGGACTGTGGGAAGGCACCAGAGTGCAGGGGCCGGTGCCAGGGGAGATCTCAGTCCCACCCCCCTGGCCTCCAGGGAGGGCAGGAAATTGGAGGTTGGATTGGATAAACTGCCAGCAGTTGATGATTTCATCGATGATACCTCTGTAAGAAGCCTCCATAAAATCCGAACAGGATGGGATGCACAGAGCTTCGAGGTTGGTGAAGGCGAGCACGTGCTGGGAGAGTGGCACCCCCTGCAGGGCACAGAAGCCCGGCGACCTTTCCCAACGCCTTGCCCTCCCTTCCAGCTCTCTTCCAGGATACAGATATTCATCTGTATCCTTTATCATATCCTTTCAGAATAAACCCAAACAGAAGCAAACTGTTTTCCTGAGTTCTGTGAGTCGCTCTAGCAAATGAATGGACTCCCAAGGAGGGGGGGTCACAGGAACCTCCAATCGCAGCCGGTTGGTCAGAAGCACAGGTGACCTGGACCAGGGATGGGCTGTGAAGGGGGTGCGGCTGTCTGCTGGGACTGAGCCCCTAACCTCTGGGTCTGACACTATCTCCGGGTAGGGTCAGATTGGAGTTTAATTGTAGAACACCCGGCAGGTGTCCCAGAGAATCGCCGTGGGGAGAAAGCTCCACACATCCGGTGACCGAAGTGTCCGAAGGGAAGCAGGTAAGGAGGCTCATGGGACGGAGCCTGGGAAGAGCTGGCTTTTCCCTACACGGGAGGTAGACCACCCAACAGGGGTTTTCTAATACAGACTCCCCCCCCCCCCCCTTACGATAACCGTGTGTGGGATTTGTCCGTGAGCCTCTTCTGGTGCTCAGTTGATGAGGATTTCGTTCTCCTGACCTTGCGGGAGGGGTGTTCAGGCAGCTTTCCCCCCTCTGCAGAGGTGCTGGTGGCCGGCTCCTGTCAGGATGCCTGGGTCTGCTTCCCTCCACACTGATCCAGGTGTCGTCTTTCCTTCCTCTCTGTCCCCTGACCCTGCTAGGCTTTTATTCCTTACCAGCAGCTCCTCCTCAGTCTGGGGCCTGACCTTGCAGCCCCGGCGGGAAGTGGCAAAAGCTGAGAAGAACCTGCCAGTTTCCTTGCCGTGTGAACTCACCCACTGTGTTCCCTGCAGATGCTTGTGGCCAGTTTCGGCTTCTCTTTCTCTGGGGTCTGCGAGGTGTTCGGTTGTGTTGTTCCCTCTGCTTTCTGCCCCACGAGTGCCAGTGACAGGTCTTGTGGCTGTTATCTTGCCACGTTATCTTAGAGATTGTGAAGCTGCCTTCGAAAATGTCATCCTTGGGCTTGGCTTGCCTGACCGGTTGCTCTGATTGTATGTGGGCAGCAGCAGCCTTCTGGGCTCTTTCCCCGGACCCCCCCCACCGGGTCAGTGAGTGTTTCAGACATTTTTGTGGGTGGGTGCTGGCATCTGAGTGGGGCTTGTTTTGCATTTCCCTCATGACCATGATACGGAACACCTTTCATATGCTGACCACTCATCCATCTTTGGCAAATGGTCTATTCAGATACTTTGCACATTTTTAAGTTGGGTTGTCTTTTTTTTTTTTTAACTCGAAGCACTGTTCATACACAGTGTGCTGCTTACCTTTCATTTTCTCGATGGAGTCTTGAGCAGAAGCTTTTAATTTTGATGAAGTCCAATTCATTAATCCTTTATGACCAGTTCATTTAATGAGTGAAGAAGTCTTTACCTACCCTAAAGTCATGAAGACAGTCTTCAGTTTCCTCTAAAAGCATTATGGTTTTAGTTTTTCTGTTTAGATCTCTTGGCAATGAGTCACAGATCTATGACTCAGATTTCATTTTTTGTCCACAGGCATATGTAATTCAGCACCTTTGGTTACAAAGATTTTTCTTTCCCCAGTGTGAATTGTATTGGCTACTTTGCAGAAAATTGCCCATATTCATGGGAATCGATTTTTGTCCCACCCATCAACTCATTATCCATCAGCCAATATCGCCGTCAGTCTTGAATTGGTGCAAGTCCTCCAACCTCATTCTTTTCAAATTTATTCTTACAAACTTATTTTGGCCACTGTTATACCTGTGCATTTCCATGTAAATTTAAAATGAGATTGTGAACTTCTACAAAAGAAAGGCCTACTAGGATTATAGGCATTTGGTAGATAAACTGTGGAGAATAAACACCGTAACGATATTCTCTAGTCCATGAATATAGTATAGTTCTCTATTTAGGCTTTCTTTCAGCAGTGTTTTGTACTTTCCATCATACAGATCTTATACTAAGTTTTCACATTTTTTATGTGTTTGTAATTACTATTATTTTCAATTTTGAACTGTTCATCGCTCTGTATGGAAGTACAATTCATTATTTACCTTTTATTTTGTGATCCTAATAAACTCCCTTGCTGTGTCTAGTAGTATTGTTGAAAACTCCCTATGATTTTCTAATTTTGACTATGATCTGCAAATAAAGACACTTCCTTCTTTTCTAATGAATATACCTTTTATTTAATTACCTGCTTGCACTGGCTAAGGCCTTCATTATAGATGTTGAATGGAAGTTATAAGTACAGGAATCCTTGCCTTGTTCTGAATCTAGTCTTTTTTTTTTTTTTTTTTTTTTTTTTTTTTTAAATATGAGACTACCTAGTTTTTTTGTACATGCCCTTTATCAGTTTGAGGACTTTTTCCTGCCATTACTAATTTGCTGATTGTAAATGGGTGTTGAATCCTGTCCCCCCAAATTTTTTTTCTGCAAGACCACATGCCTTTTCTTCTGTATTAACAAGATCATAAACTACATTGATTCTCTACTGTTAAAGCAACCTTGTATTCCTGGGATAAGCCCATTTGTTCATAATATATCATCTTTTTTACATATTGCTGGACTTTATTTGCTAGTATAAGGGGACCTTGCTTCTGTATTCATGAAGGATATTGGTCTGTAGTCTTCTGGCATATTGCTTTTAAATCAATAGTTAAGCCTTGCTCATAATATCAAAAATTTACAGAAGTTTTCCAGAAGAGGTTGTATATTATAGATATAATTTTTTTCTCCATTGTTTGATAGAATTCATTGGTGAAACCATCTGTGCCTGGAGTTCTCTTTGTGGGAGTGTTTTTAAACTAGAAATTGAATTTATTTAACAGCTATAGGGCTGTTCAGGTTGTCTATTTCTTCAGAGAAGCTGGATAACTTGCTTCCAGTAATCTATTTTATTTAAGCCCATAAACCTGGTCATAATAACCCCTTATCTGAAAAATTGAGCAGAAAGGATTGAACATACGGCTCCCCCACCACCAGTCTTCCTTATCAGAGTGGTACCTTTGTTACAAGTGATTAGCCTACATCATTATCACCCAAAGTCCATGGTTTGCATTAAGATTCACTCTTGGTTTTGTGTATTTTACAGGTTTTGACTAATGTATAATGACTTGTATCCACCATTATAGTATCACACCTAATAGTTCTACTGCCCTAAAAATCCTCTGTGCTCTGTCTGTTCATCTCTCCCTCCCGACTCATGGCAACCACTGATCTTTTACTGTCTCCACGGTTTTGCCTTTTCCAGAATGTCATATAGTTGAAATCATACAATATGTAGCTTTTTCAGATTAGTTTCTTTCACTGAGTAATATACATTTAAGCTTCCTCCAGGCCTTTTTGTGGCTTGATAGTTAATTTCATTTTAGTGCTAAAGAACATTGTTTGGACGGACCACAGTTTATTTATCCACTCACCTACCGAAGGACATCTTGACAGCCTCCTTGTTTTGTTGGCAATTAGATCTAAAGCTGCTATAAAATCACGTGCAGGTTGTTGTATGGACGTAAGTTTCAACTCCGTTAGGTAAATATCAAGAAGCTCGATGGCTGGATTGTATGGTAAGAGTATGTTTGGTTTTGTAAGAAACTGCCAAAATGACTTCAGAAGTGGCTATACCATTCCCACCAGCAATGAATGACAGTTCCTCATCCTTTTGAACATCCATAGAATCTCTAGTGAGGTTACCACTCTCATTCCTGATGTGGATAATTCATGTCTTTTGTTGTTGGTTTGTGATTAGAGCGTTATCAGTTGTATTGATACTTTTTTAAAATTGAAGTTGACACACAATGTTATGTTAGTTGCAGGTATATAACATAGTGACCCAGACAAGTCTCTACATCATACTGTGCTCCCCACGTGTACCTCTAATCTGTCGCCATACAACGCAATTACAATACCATTGACTACATTCCCTGTACTGTGCTTATCATCCCCATGATTCATTCATTCCATAACTGAAAGCCTGTACGTCCCACACCCGATCACCCATTTTACCCATCGCCTCACCTCCCTCCTCTCTGGCAACCACCAGTTCTACGTTTTGTTTTGTTTTGTTTTGTTTTGTTTTGTTTTGTTTTGTTTTGTTTTGATGGGTCTGTTTCTGCTTTGTTTATTCATTTTTAGATTCCACATAAAAGTGAAATCATATGGTATTTCTTTCTCTGAAAGTTCACTTAGAGAGTTCACTTATTTAGTTCACTTCGCATAATACCCTCTAGGACCATCTACGTTGTGACAAATGGAAAGACCTCATTCTTTTTTATGACTGATACTCCATTGTATATACATAGTACACCATATCTTTATCTTCATCTACTGGTGGACACGTGGGCTGCTCCCAAATCTTGGCTATTATAGATAATACTGCAATAAATACAAGGGAGAATATTATCTGTTTGAATTTAGTTTTTTTTTTTTTTTTACCCCCCACAGGGTAAATATCTCCTAGTGGAATTACTAAGTCATATGGTATTTCTAATTTTAATATTTTGAGGAACCTCCATACTGTTTTCCAGAGTGGCTGCACCAGTTTGCATTGTCACCAAGTGTACAGGGGTCGTTTCTCTCCTTTTTCATCCTCCCCAACACTTATTTCTTGTCTGATTTTAGCCACTCTTGACAGGTAAAAGGTGATACCTCATTGTATTTTGATTTTCATTTCCCTGATGATGAGTGATGTTGAGCACCTTTTCATATTTTTCATATGTCTGTTGGCCATCTGTATGTTTTTGAAAGAATATCAGTTCAGGGCAGTATCTGCCCTTTTTTTTTTTTTTTTTTTTGTATTCCCTACACCCAACGTGGGGCTCAAATTCATGATCCTGAGATCAAGAGTTACATGATCTTCCAACTGAGCCAGCCAGGCACCCATCTCTGCCCATTTTATTCAGATTACTGTGTGTGTATGTGCTCAGTTGTATATATTTTCAGTATTTTGGTTATTACATATTTGGGCATACTTTGGATATTAACTCCTTGTCAGATATATCATTTGCAGGTATCTTCTGCCTTTCAGTAGGTTTATCGGTTTCCTTCGCTGTGCAGAAACTTTTTAATTTGGTATAGTCCCAATTGTTTATTTTGGTTTGGTTTCTCTTGACTCAGGAGACATCTGTAAATATGTTGCTAGGGTTGATGTCCAAGAGACTACTGCCTGGGTTTTCTTCTAGGAGTTTTATGGCTTTAGGTCTCCCATTTAGGTCTTTAATCCATTTTGAGTTGATTTTTATATATGGTATAAGGAAGTGTTTCATTCTTTTTCACATGGCTGTCCAGTTTTCCCAGTAGCGTTTATTTGAAGAGACCATCTTCTCCCCATTGTATATTGTCTTTGCTGTATATTAATTGACCATAGAAGCCTGGGTTTATTTATAGGGCTCTTTTATTCTGTTCTGTTGATCTCTATGTCCTTTTTGTGCCACAACTACACTGTTTTGATAGCTATGGCTTTGCAGTGTATCTTGAAATCTGGGATTGTGATACCTTCAGTGTTGTTCTTCCTCAAAATTGCTTTAGCTATTTGGAGTCTTTTGTGCCTCCATACAAATTTTAGTATTTGTTTTAGTTCTGTGAAAAGTGCTGGTATTTTGCTAAGGATTGCAATGAATCTGTAAATTGCTTTGAGTAGTATGGACATTTTAACAACATTCTAATCTTTCCATTTGTTTCATTTCAATGATGTTCATAATCCAGCTTTTTTTCCATTTTTTTCTATTACATTCATTTCTGTTCTGACATTTAATACTTCTTCTATTTCTTTGCTCCTCTAGTTTCCTTTTCTTTTTTTATTTTCCTAAAGTGGAAGCTTAAGTCATTGGATTTAAGCTTTTATACTTTGCACAAGTTTAATTTGTATTAATTTATTGAGACTTAATATCCCAGAACATGACCTATCTTGGTAGATATTTCATGTGTACTTGAAAAGAAGGCATATTCTGTCTGGTCTTGTCAGGTAGTATGTTCCCTGTTAATTATATCCAGTTGGTGGACAGTATCATCAAGGTTTCTATATCCTACTGATTCTTTCTGTCTACTTACTTCATCAATTATTGGGGGTATGCTGAAATCTTACTATAGTTGTAATTATGTCTCTCCTGGCAGTTATATCAGTTTCTATGGCATGTACTTTGAAGTTCTGTTATTATTATCCCCTCTTAATGAATTGACCCCTTTATTACTATGAAATGACTCTATCCCTAGTAATGTGCTTTGCTCCAAAACCTGCTTTGTGTAATATTAACACAGCTACGTCAGATGTCTTTCAGTTAGTGTCGCACGTGCATATATTTTACATTTGTGTCTTCATATTTAGAATGAGTTTCTTGCGGGCAACGTACAGTTTAATCTACCGTCTTGCTGCTTTCTGTATGTGCCATCTGGTCTTTGAAGTTGAATGACAAAAGACAAAATACAGAAATAGGATATATTATTCTCCAACATGTTTCTAATATGGTGCTTTGTTGTTTAGGATTTAAAAAAAAAAGACCGAGAAAGTTCCCTATAAGACTGTGTCTCCTCTAAAATGTAATTTTGGTGTTATACGTGGACATCCACAGTATGCAAAGATGCTTTCTAAATTTGTGTTTTTTTCATCATGGTATGTGTGCTCTGTAATCCTCATCACCTGTTTCGGCCACGCCCCATTCACCTCCCCTCTGGTAACCACCAGTGTGTTCTCTATATTAAGAGTGCTTTGGGGTGCCTGGGTGGCTCAGTAGGTTGAACGTCCAGCTCTCGATTTCAGCTCAGGTCACGATCCCAGGGTTGTGGGATTGAGCCCTGCATCGGGCTCTGTGCTAAGTGTGGAGTCTGCTTAAGATTCTCTCTCTCCTTCTGCCCCTCTACCTCAACTTGCACTCTCTCTAAAGTAAAATTTTAATTAAAAAAGTGTTTCTTCATTTGTCTTTTTCCTTTGCTCATTTGTTTCTTACATTCCACGTGAATGAGATCTATGGTATTTGTCTTTCTCTGACCAATTTCACTTAGCATTGTATTCTCTAGCTCCATCCATGTTGCAAATGGCAAGATTTCATTCTTTTTGATGTCTGAATATTCCATCGTATGTATATGTGTGTGTCTGTATGTATATATGTATGTGTACATGTAGACATACACACACACACACATCACATCTTCATTTATCAGTGGACACCTGGGCTACTTTCATAATTTGGCTATTGTGAATAATGCTGCAATAAACTTAGGGATGTGTGTGTCCCTTCAAATTAGTGCTTTTTGTATTTTGGGGTAAATACCTAGTAGTGCGATTACCGGGCCATTAGGTAGTTCTATGTTTAATTTTCTGAGGACCCTCCATACTGTTTTCCACAGTGGCTGCACCACCTTGCATTCCTACCAACAGTGCACGAGTGCTTTTCCCACACCGTGGCCAACACTTGTTTCTTATGTTTTTGGATTAGCCATTCTGTCAGGTGTGAGGTGATAACTCATTGTGGTTTTGGTTTGCATTTCTCTGATGAGTGATGTTGAGCATCTTTTCACGTGTCTGTTGGACATTTGGATGTCTTCTTTAGAAAAATGTTCATGTCTTCTCATTTCTAATTCGATTGTTTTATGGATGTTGAGTTGTATCATTTTGGACACTGACCCTTTATTGGATATGACATTTGTAAATATCTTCTCCCATTCAGTAGGTTGCCTTTTGTTTCTTTTGCTATACTGAAGACTTTTTTTTTTGATGTAGTCTCAATATTTTTACTTTTATTTCCCTTGCCTCAGGAAACCTATGTAGAAGAATATTGCTACGGCCAATGTCAGAGAAATTACTGTCTGTGGTCTCTTCAAGGATTTTTATAGTTTCAGTTCTCACAATTAGGTCTTTAATCCATTTGGACTTGTGTGTGGTGTAAGAGAGTGGTCCACTTTCATTCTTTTGCCTGTAGCTGTCCAGTTTTCCCAACACCACTTGTGAAAGAGACAGTCTTTATTCTTCCTTTGTCAAAGATTGACCATATGATTGTAGATTGATTTTTTTTTTTATTCTATTCCACTGATCTGTGTCTCTTTTTATGCCAGTACCGTACTATTTTAATTGCTTACACTTTGTATAGAACTTGAAATCTGGAATTGTGGTATCTTTTTGTTTTTCTTTTTCAAGATGCTTTGGCTGTTTGAAGTCTTTTATGGATCCATACAAATTGAGGATTGTTTGTTCTAGCTCTGCGAAAAATGCTATTGGTATTTTGACAGGGATTGTGTTTAATTTGTAGATTGCTTTATGTAGTATAGACATTTGGTCATCTTAATTTCTTTCAGTGTTTTGTAGTTTTCAGAGTGCAAGTCTTTCACCTCTTTCGTTATGTTTACTTCTAGATTTGGGGGGGGGGCAATTGTAAATGGGCTTTCTTAATTTCTTTCTGTTTCATTATTAGTGTATAGGAATGCAACCAATTTTTGTAGTTTGCTTTTGTATCCTGTGACTTTACTGAATTCACTTAACAGTTCTAGTTGTTTTGTGGTGGAGTCTTTTGGGTTTTCTACGTAGAGTGTCATAGCATCTGTAAATAGTTTTACTTATCAATTTGGATGCCTTTTATTTATGTTGTCTAATTACTGTGGCTAGGATTTCCAGTACTACAGGGAATAAAAGTGGTTAAGAGTGGACATCCTTGTCTTGATACTGGCTGTGGGTTTTTCCACATATGTCTTTATTACATTGATGTATGTTCCCTCTCGACCTACTCTGCACAGGGTTTTTATCACGAATGGATGTTTTACTTTGGTGCTTTTTCTGCATCTATTGAACATATGGTTTTAATCCTCTTATTGATGGGATGTTATCACACTGATGGTTTTGCGAATATTGAACCCTCCTTGCATCCTGGGAATAAATCCCACTTGATCATGGTGTAGGATTTTTTTAATGTATCATTGGATTTGGTTTGCTGATATTTGGTTGAGGAATTTTGCATCCATGTTGATCAGAGATCTTGGCCTATAGTTCTCTCTTTTGTGGTGTCTTTATCTGATTTTGGTATCAGCGTGATACTTCATAGAATGAATAGGATGGTTTTCCTTCCTCTATTTCTTGGAATAATTTGAGAAGAATAGGTATTTACTCTTTAAATGTTTGTTTGATAGGATTTACCTGTGAAGCCATCTGATCCTAAACTTTTGTTTCTTCGGCATTTTTTGATTACTGATTCAATTTCATGGAGGCTACATAACAATGAACGGGGTCAACCAAGAAATCAAAAAAAATCAAAAATTACATGCAAACAAATGAACATGAAAACACAACAGTCCAAAAGCTTAGAGGGAAGTTATACCAATACAGGCCTATCTCAAGAAGCAAGAAAAATCTCAAACAACTTCAACACACACCTAAAGAAGCCAGAAAAAGAATTAAAAAAACCCCAAACCCAGCAAAAGGAAGGGAATAAGAAAGATTAGAGCAGAAATAAAACAAACAGCTCAGTGAAACCATGAGCTGGTTCTTCAAGATCAATAAAATTGATAAACCTCTAGCCAGATTCATAAAAAGAGGACCCAAATAAAGAAATTCACTAATGAAAGAGGAGAAACCACCACCAACGCCACAGAAATACAAACAACTGTAACATTATGAGAACCTACAGGCCAGTAAATGAGACAACTCAGAAGAAATGGATAAAGGCAGGAATAGAGATTTTGAGCAGACCAGTTACCAGCAAAGAAATTGAATCAGTAATCTAAATTTGTATTTCTACTTAAGATATATCTTAAGGGCTCCTGACCTCTATATCCAGCTGCCTATTTAACAACTCTTCCTGGATGATTCATAGGCAGCTTTAACAGAAACTATCCAAATTCACAGACATTCAACGTCAAATTCACAGAGTTCAAGCTAAGGGATGGGGCCACTCCTGGGGTCAGGGCTGCGACCTTGCTTATTGGTTCATCAGCTGAACCAGCTATCGTGCTCACCGTGTGACACGTACACAGCACAACACGGACCAGAGACCCCAACCCAAGAAGAGCAGACAAGTCCCAGGTAAATCATCAAAAGAACCCTTTATTTTAAATGTAGATAGTACCATAGTTCATCAAAATAATTTATAACAGTTAACTGCCTCTTAAATATATAATCTTATAAATGAGGCCTTCTGAAGTTAAAAGCAATGTGGATTCAGTCTTTAAAATTATTTTAAGACATGATAATAGAAGTAAAAAAAAATTTGTTTCCTATGAAGTCCTTCTAAAAAAGGAAATCATGACAAGTTCCTGGTCAGACAAACGCCATTCCATTATTCAGGGATTAAAAAGAAGCATAAATAAAAG
Organism: Neofelis nebulosa; assembly: GCF_028018385.1. Taxonomy (NCBI): domain Eukaryota; kingdom Metazoa; phylum Chordata; class Mammalia; order Carnivora; family Felidae; genus Neofelis; species Neofelis nebulosa. Next base: position 5,427,091 of record NC_080785.1, read on the forward strand.
TTTGACATTTCTGTTCAATTTCCTGGGTGTGTCTTTCTGTACATACCTGACCCTTTATAGAGTTAAAATTGTATTCTAGTTTCTCACCATAAGCAAGAAATTCCTTAGCAGCTCAGAAATGATGTTAATGTCTTGGTAAAACATACTTCCTCACTCCCTTGATGACCACTCTGGGCTCCAGTCTCTAGTGTATCTGCTGTCTCACCTTCTCAAAAATGGTTCTACTTAATTGGGAAATCAGTTCAGGGATTTTCTTGTACCAGCAACTTCTCAAGCCTCACGCCTTACAGAGGAGGCCGACGCTGATGGATTACCATATTCCGGCACAGCAGCCACTTTAACCTTCCAAACGCCACCACTGTGAAGAGGAGCCGTCACAGATCGCCATGGCAACGTAGCCTTTGTGACTCAGTGGGTCGACTGCTCTCAGACACTGTCCAACCGAGACCTGGTACAGCCGGTTACTCCTCTGGAAACAAGGCAGCAAGAACACATCACCAGTTAGCTGCTTTACCCGAAGAGACGTACTGCCAGAACGGGGCAAAGTCCCAGGGATCCAGAAGCGAGGTGAAACATTCACGATCCTTTACTTACGCAGGGGACACCCCATCTGTCACGCTCCCTCCCTCAGCCCCTTCTGTCTCCTCGCACCCCCCCCACCCTCCCTAAGCCACCTCCTCACCCCAAAGGTCCACTGCTGGGACCCTCCCGACCCGTGGCACTTCATGAGTCGGGGTGGGTCCGACGAGCGGGTTTCTGACACATCCAGGCAAAGGAGATTATTTAAAACCAGCTCATGCTCTTCGTTATAAATCCAGACCTAAAGAAGAAAATAAAAGATCACAACTCCAAGGTCTGCTTTGGATTTTCAAATTCAGCCCGCACAACAGGTCACGCGTCTGTGGAAGAAGAATGGCGTTGTCCCGTGCGGGCTCATAAAGCAGGGAAAGGCCAGTGAACCCGGCTCACGTGGAGGCAGCGTCAGCGCAGCTATCTGGAAATGAACGTGCGAACGGACACAGGAGAAGCAAGTTCAATCCCAGGAAGAAACAGTGGTTCCATTTTGTTAACTGGCCAGATTAACTGAAGATGGCAGACCTTTTCCAATTCTAGGGTTTCACAGTTACACAGCGCCCTTCCCTCCTGGACGGCATGAGCACGGGAGGAGCCCCTCGAGCCCGCAGCGTGGCCTCCTGCGGACAGAGACAGGCCTCTACTGGGCTGGGTCCGCGCGCACGAGCCGGTCCATCTCGTCGCCCTGTGGAAAATGGCACTCTGATCCCAGACCACGATGCCACTTGGACTGAGGTGACGATTTCACCTGCGGGCCCGGAAGCAGGGTTTTCTTCAGATGTGCAGATCCTTCAGGATCGTCTTCTTTATGGTCTCTCATGTTATTTTCAGGAACAAAGGCCTAAAGATTGGCTGAACTGGGTAAGTGTGATGAGTAAGTTATTCTCCAACCTGCACCATCACTAAGTCCAAAAGGAATATATTTTCTTCTCTGCATAGTTGTACTCAATTAGTGTTCCTACCTCTGAGCCCAAAATGTATGTGTGCTATCTCTATTAACATGAAGCATTCTATAAGTGCAACTTTCTGCAATGATGCTGATGTTTTATAACCTGTGTTGTCCAACATGGGAGCCACATGTGGCTGGTGTGACTTAATTTTATTTCATTTTAATTAAAGAGCTACATGTGGCTCCTGGATACAGTATTAGTACAAACTGTGTGATCAAAATATAGTACGTTTTCTGGAACAAATCTGTGATATCATCCTGCTGTGACCTAACCCCCCGAAGCATCACTGTAATTAAAGACTTCAGTGTCCACAACCCTGATGCCTCTCATACCCACACACAGCATAAAACCCCTTTTAAATCCCGTTTTCTGGTGTGTATGACATCTTGGAGAGTGTACATGAGCTCTCCTAGAAATGAAAGGTCTTGCGCGAACTTTCAAAGGGCACATGCTATCCAAAAAGCCCGATATCCTTTTGGTCTTGAGTGACGCCATCCCTGCCACTCAAGTGGACATGAAAGTCACTTCCTTGTGACCCGTCTCGAGCGCGGCAGTCTTGAGACTGACTCTAAGACTATATTAGCCTGTTATCAGATCCAGAACAGCTTGAAGTGACAGTTCCAAACTGACATAAGTCTTCTGCTTATTTTTAGGTCCACTTCAATACCACTGAAAGGGCGCACAGATTATGCGAATGATACAAAGGATACTCTGTTGTGGTTTCCCTGAGGCACTACTAAAACGCAGGGAGACCGGATTTCAGAGACAATACTACAGACCCATCCACCGCAGAGCTAATGTCCTCGCCCAGAAGGCAGGCGCACTGCCTCGGCCCCTTCTGACCTTCACACAGTTCTGTTTATCCTGTGTAACTGCAACATACGAATAATGTTCCCGACGGTGACCGAGGGTAGGAAAAATGTACAAAGGAGACAAAAATAGTTACATTACGTGATCTCTAAAGTCATTCCCAACTCCAATCATCTAAGAAAAGTCAGATTAAAATCTTCACGTCCAGGGGCGCCTGGGTGGCGCAGTCGGTTAAGCGTCCGACTTCAGCCAGGTCACGATCTCGCGGTCCGTGAGTTCGAGCCCCGCGTCAGGCTCTGGGCTGATGGCTCGGAGCCTGGAGCCTGTTTCCGATTCTGTGTCTCCCTCTCTCTCTGCCCCTCCCCCGTTCATGCTCTGTCTCTCTCTGTCCCAAAAATAAATAAAAAACGTTGGAAAAAAAAAAATTAAAAAAAAAAATCTTCACGTCCACCCCTCCCTCCTCAGGCGTGACCGCGGGCAAGTTCCCTTCTGGGAAGAACACCTTCCAAGGACTGGCTGAGCCCAGAGCCATCGCTCACCTGACCGGGGTCACTGTAGTCACACGCTTTAAGCACCACCAGGCCTCCTTTCTGGCTCGGGCGGCCCTGGGCCACCAGACACTTGTTGGTCTGGAGGTGATAGAGCTGTAAAAGGAGAGATCACTCTTGTCAGAAGATGCCTTAGATGCTAGATAAGGAAGTTTTAGATGAAATGTGAATGGATTACTCCAAAGGTATGAATTTCAAAGGTCCTAAGAAAATAAGCATTTTTTTATTCCTTAATTCTAGCTTCAGTACATAAGGGTGTCACGGTAGACTTTAAGGTTAAAGGCAGTTTTAACAGTATATGCAGGCAATGCCAAGTAGAAATTCTAAAAATATAGGTTTACTAATCTATTCTAGGGGAGGAAGGAAATTAAAACCTCTCTGCCCTCAAGAACCTTCAAATGAAATCAAGGAAATAAGACTAAAGGTACTGGCCAGACAGCACGTAACTGAATGAAATATACAGGCTCAACTGGAGGGAGACACGGATCGGGAACAGCACAGGGGAGACCCAGAAAAGCAGCAAAGAGTATGCAGTTTGGGTAAAGGGCTACAACTACATCGGCATACGCTGTGTTTTTACTTTAAAAACAAAAGGTGGTGTTGTTTTCATAAAGAGGACAAGGGGAAAGCTCTAGGCTTACTTTAGCCACTGAGGAACAGTCGGCATCACGAAAGATCCTGACAAGTACCTTCTTCTGAACACAGAAGAGAAAACTGTGCAACAGAGTAGCTACACTTTCAGAAAGCAAATTCTAAGAAATGATTCAGGAAAAAGGTATGACTTTACAGCTAGACCCCTAAACTTTAAAAGTGATGTAAAACTGTGAAGAAATTCCTTAAGAAATAAAAGAGAACGGGGGCGCCTGGGTGGCTCAGTCAGTTAAGCATCCGACTTCGGCTCAGGTCATGATCTCATAGTTCGTGAGTTCAAGCCCCGCGTCGGGCTCTGTGCTAACAGCTCGGAGCCTGGAGCCTGCTTCGGATTCTGGGGTCTCCCACTCTCCCTCTCTGGCCCTTCCCTGCTTGCTGTCTCTCTCTCTCAAAAAAGGGAGGAAGGAAAAAGGACTTCAAAAGAAACGTGGCCGCTCATGGGTATTCCTGCGCAGCACGTGGGTCCTTACACACTGGGTGTGAACTGGAAGGACGCGCCCCATCTCTCACTTGCTCTGAGTCAGTTCCGGAGCTGCGGCCACAGAGCAGAGCGCGACCCCATTTCTCCTTTTCTTTTTTTTTGGGACCGGACTCTCCCCAGGGAGCTTTACACTCTCCTGTGGCTTTTATTTGCATGTCGCATAGTCACATTGACGTCCACCCTCTCGGCAGTTAGCATATCACTTTGAGAATCGTGTGCTCCTGAATGCTGGCAGGTGAAGGGTGTTAATGGTAACAGTGAAGACAGGAACATTCCTAAGGTCTCACTCCGAGCAGAGGAAGCTCCCACAGAAAGAATGCAATGGAAGCAAGCTAACGTCTATCACTAAAATGATACTTTCAGTCTAAAATGTCATTTGTCTTATCATACAACTTTGAATAAAACACTGATAAGATTACTTCCTTACCCTTCCACGCTGAAGGACTTTGGGACGTTTTGGCCCTCTGTTGATAAAAATGGGTTGTTGGGGTTTGGCATTGGGCCCAGATATCTGCATCTCTGGGTAAATATTATCCAAATACCATTTAAATGATTTACAGCCCAACTTCCTCCTCAGTTCAACACGTTCACTGATGTTTCCATAACTTTTGGTCCTCAGGTCAGGTCTTAAGGAAAAATACTGCTCCTGAATTTTAAAAAGAAAAACGAAAAATAAGGGAATGGCCTTTTTGTTTAAAATTAAGTACTATCAATTGTACCTGAGTCTTAAAGAGCTGAAGTATTTTTCACGCTGGTGTTTTCTTCATGTTGCCAGATGTCAACATGAAGTTATCAATTAGGTCCGTCGTTGATGGTAAGACAATTTAAGCTCTAGGAAACGTCCGAATCTCAGAAGTGGCAACACATGTAAAAATGTGATCCCAGAATCAAGGAAGCTGCACACGAGGGGGCAGTTCTCCGACTCTGTCAGGACTATGACCTTAACGATTACCAAAGACTCTGGGGAGGTTCGTGTGAGTTACATCTGCTCGTGTTTACCAGGAGAGACGTGAAAACATTTGTCAACTCTTTAAAAATAACTCATTACCGGGCGCCTGGGTGGCTTGGTCGGTCAAGCGTCCGACTTCGGCTCAGGTCATGATCTCACGGTCTGTGAGTTCAAGCCCCGCGTCGGGCTCTGTGCTGACCGCTCAGAGCCTGGAGCCTGTTTCAGATTCTGTGTCTCCCTCTCTCTCTGCCCCTCCCCTGTTCATGCTCTGTCTCTGTCTCAAAAATAAATAAACGTTTAAAAAAATTTTTTTTTTAAATAACTCATTACCTATGAACATAAACATGCTTTGAACAAGAAATTTAGAACAGTAACACTGCTTTACAGTTTTGCAAATCTTTTTAATGTCTGGCTAGAAAGAAGTCAGCTGAATTCTCAATTCTGCATTCAACCTGTTATTATATGTTGTCTGGTTAAATACATTTTTAAAAATATGAGCATGTGAAAACATATAGTTTGAGATGGAAGGAGTATTTTAATAGCATTTTCAGAGAATTATGGCGATTCTTTTCTGATATTATACCAGAACTCTAGCCCTTCACATTCCACATCGTAGCTAACCTTTAAATTGTATCATTGAGCTTTCCTACTGTTGCGTTAAAATCTGCTGTCTTGCTCTGTGACTGGATCTTTTACCCATCCAAGATCTGCTTCCGCTAGGTTGTGAAGTTCTTTCAAATAATGACAAATTTCAGTATTAAGAATTCTATTCATAAATATTCCTAATCTCCTCAGAAAAGCGTTTAAGTACTGGAAGCGAGTAAGCTCATAGGGATGGATACAAGTTTTCCAAAACTAATTTTTCACCTGAAAGCTTGAATTTTATCATTTGCAACAAATGCTGTCTGTCGAAGTGAGAGGGTCAGTTGGTTCATTTTTGAGACTATCTGCCAAATATCCAAACAGAAATAACCATGGTTTGTGAGTCACTCTTTTCTCCATTTATGTAAAAGTGATCAGTCCAGCTCACAACTCGAACAGCTGCACACGTTTTTCCTTGCCACAAGCACGGTGCTTCGGTGTGCAGTGAAAAGTGCTCTGTCCACCACATCTCGGCACTCCGAGCTTGCCAAGATTTAGTGGAATTTTTTGCACCACTCCACCGTTCCTGCACCATCGGCGCAACGCCGACACAGTGAAAGGGGCAAGTCCTGTATTAATCTGACTGTGGAAACAGCTTCGGCCCAGCATCCTCCTAGGAGGGCAGCCGGGATCTAGGTGGGTCTGAGGGCCGCCAGGAGACAGTATGACTCCAAGCTGGTGACCGTGGAGAAGGAGCTCAGAGTCTAGAAGAGGGACAAGGGAGGAGACACGCGGTGTGATAGAGGCGTGACCAGGAGCCTGCACTTCCGGTCCCAAGTGGCGATCTGCTTGGTTCTCATTACCCCCACAGCACGTACCTCCATACCCCAAATGCAGTGTCGTCACTGTGCATTCCCTCCTTCGTCACTGACTCCCCCAAACCTAACACGGAGCCTGGTACGGAGTAGATGCTCAAACGCCTGTTTACAAACAACTGTATGCAAGTATTCACAGCAGCACTTTTCACAACTCATGAAAGGATAAAACGTGGTGTCTTCGGCCAGGGAGTATTACTGGATTACAAAGAATGAAGTACCGACACATGGTGCGGTATGGATGACCCAGAAAACACCACGCTGAATAAGATGGTCACAAAAGGCCATGTCCTGTAGGGTTCCATTTGTAGGAAGTGTCCAGAACAGGCAGATCCAGAGAGTCGGGGCAGATTAGTGGTTGTCTAGGGCTGTGGGAGATTAGGGGGTGATAAAATGGTTTGTGAATTATTCCTCAGTAAATCCGTGACCAAGGAAATAATCATCACAGGGTGTGCATAGCGGAAGAGAAAGTGGGAGGTATGATCCTGCATGTGCAGAGTCGAACGGGGAAGTGGCAGGACCGGCACACGAACCCCAAGGTGCAAAGAGAAGGAGTCACAGGAGAGGAACAGAGACACTGAAGAGAACACGTCTTCTGGTGTTGGCCGAATCTCCTTTCACAGGGTGGTCACTTGGAAAATTAAAAGAAGAGTCACAACAGAAAACGAGAGAGAAAAGAAATGTAGGGAGAGAAGGCCCCGTGGTTGTCCCAACAGAAATGCGCCGAGTGAAAAGGCAGGTAACCAGAGCCGCCCGCAGACGCCCAGCCGACCCCTCTGACCGAACAACGTAACCTCACCTTGTATTCATCCAACCAGACGTGTGCCAGCCGCAAGGAGTTGTGGGTCATGGTGTCCTGGCCTTCAGGAGAGCCATACGGTCGCCTTTTTCGGAAAATGTGTCCGACTCTAGAGCACGGGATGATGAAGAGTTTACCTCCACACATCCAGATCTGGTCGGGGCAAAACATGTATTAATAGTTGCCTGCAACTGCTATGAAATCAATGTATGCATTTTCATGAAATTATTAGACAGATGTTCATGCAACTTTGCAAGATGTCTTACAGAACTGTCAAAGAGTACCTTGAAAAACAACATGTCTTTAAGAAGAAACTAAATTCTAAAACGATGTAATATTCTTTTACTACCGTGTGTCTAAAATCACACTTACCATATACTTTGCTGTTTTAACAGATCAAGGAACCTGATCCTCAGGACTTAGGGAGACAAGGCTTACTGGCGGGTCCCCTACTTTCAGTTTACTTGTACTTTAATAACATGTATATACACACAAATAAGGAAACATACAGAATAACTCCAGGTTAAGATTCAAAAGATCTTAGTTCTGGTCTAAATTTTGCCCTTGATTATCTGGGTATTTTAGTTTTTGTGGGACTCCATTAGTTTATCTCCAAAGTAAGAAGACTGAATTAATGATATGTTATTCCTTTCATCTTTAAAATTCTAAAGATTATGTAGGAAAAACTGCCTTTTAAAAACATACTGGTCAATACGGTGCAAAAAGACAAAAGGACACACGCACACGTACTATCTGGATGGGGATCCTGCCGTGGGGACTGGGGGGGGGGGGGGGGGGACATCTGCAAGTTTGGAAGTCTGCGTGCTCGCCCTTGCCCTCGTTCTGTCCTTTGCAAAGACTGCCTGACCCCACCTCCTCCAGTTCCCTGAGCCCCAGACCCCAACTATACCATCATCTCTCCAACTTTAGCAGCTGGAGAGGAGGACTGATTATGAAAAATGAATTCCTTCCTCCTCAGTTGCAGGTAGTTGTATGTATGAGGCCTCCCACTAGCTACTTCTGAAAGTGGAATGCAGAGCTATTAGTACTTTTCCTGGGAGATCTGGGGTGAACCAGGATGGTCTTAGCCAAATATATATATATATATATATATAACTGGCAACAAAACTCTAGATTAAATGCACATTTAGACATCTGAAATCATACCCATTCATCACAGCCTTCCCTTCTGAATTCTTATAAAATAAGGCTGCTTACAAGCTTTCCACACCTTGAGTGGATATTCTCCAGATCACAGATTACGATAAAGTAGCATTCATTAAGGACAATTTGTTAACAAAGGTAATCAAAGAGAATTTACAGAAAATATGGGATTGTAGATGAAAATTATATTCTACTGCACACAGAGTTAATAACTAGACATGAAAAAATTACCCGAAATGATATTTCTAAATTTTCTCCTCCCCAGATATCCATGCCACTGTCATACTGTCCAAGTTCATTGAAATAGTGTCTGTTCATGGCAAACAATCCTCCAGCCATTGTCGGTGACCTAGAAAAGGAAATAATTTCTGTACCAATTCTACAGACTCAATTTAACTACTGTCTTAAAAAATTCAGTGTGCCTTTGGAACATCACTAACAAAAACAAGACGAACTATTATGAAGTGTTTTATCTAACATCAGGGAATGAGCTGGGCCACATAACTGAATTTTCTAGATTGCCAATGACATATACTACATATCTGGCAAATGAAAGCTGCTTTTCTAGGCAATAAAAGTACTTTTTAAATTATAACCACTGTTATTAGAAATACACCAGAAATGAATTCATTCCTTCTGACAGGCTCCCAGAGCCACCGGGATAAAAACCGGACTCCAGGGCCTGCCGGGGGAGACCAGACAAACTCTGATCAAATGGCTTAGGCCAGTAGCTCTCAAGTAGGACGATTTGTCCCCAGACATTTCATTAATGTCCGGAGACATTTTTAGCTGTCACAATGGGACGTGTGTGTGTGTGTGTGTGTGTGTGTGTGTGTGTGTGTGTGTCAGGGGCAGATTTCTACTGGTATCGGATGGGCTGAAACCAGGTATGCTGCCAGAGTTCCTAAAACGCACAACAGAGCACCCATCTCACGGAAGTCTCTGGCCCAAAATGTCAATACTGTCAGGACTGAGAAACTGAATGAGAGAATCTGAAGGAGGCTGGCCCTCAGAGAGACTCGTGCCCGCTTTCCAGCTGCGTCACTTCCGGTAACGGAGTTAAGGTGATGGTGGACCCTAGCATCCCAAGCTGCCTGCCAGAAGTGAAGCAAAATCTCTCTGCAGGGGGAAAACCATCCCAGGTAGGAATGTATTTCCATAATTTTTCATGACTAGGTCACCAAACAAAAATAAGCAACCAAACAAACCACCAGGCAATCAGGAAGATTAATCACATCAAAGAAAAACAAGAGAAACAATCTACATCAGAGACAGATGTTCAGGGGTTTTTTTCTCTTTTAAAGTTTTTTTTAATGTTTATTTATTTTTGAGACAGAGACAGAACATGAAGGGGGAGGGTCAGAGAGACAGGGAGACACAGAATCTGAAGCAGGCTCCAGGTTCTGGGCTGTCAGCACAGAGCCTGACATGAGGCTCGAACCCACAAACCGTGGGATCATGACCTGAGCCGAAGTTGGACGCTCAACCGACTGAGCCACCCAGGCGCCCCTGTGTAGGGGTTTCGAATAATGTGATTCTCAGGCAGAGACTTTAAAATAACTGCTCAATACATTCAAGGGTAAAAGAATGCAGAATTTGGCAGGTGGATAGACAGAGTCAAAAAAGAAACCAAACTTAGGCATATCTGAAAACGCTTCTGACCAAGAGAAGAAATTCCTTTGTCACTAAGACTTTGACACTAAGACTGCCGCTGGCTTCTCACCACAAACAGCGGAGGCCACACGTTCTTGAGTAACCCCTTCAAAGTCCTAAAACAATCTATCCACCGACCTAGAACTGGGCACCCCATACAGTTACACCTCCAAGTACCGGTGGAATGAACACATTCTTACAAAAGGATAGGAGTAATCACCAGAAGGTCTGACCAAAGAAAGTACATTTAAAATGAAAATAATCCCAGGTGGGAGTTTGCAGACAGAGACAGAATAAAGAGTAACATAAAAAGGGAAATACATGGGCAAACCTAAATGAATAATGGTCACATAAAAAACATCTTATTCAGTTAAAATACACACACACACACACACACACACACATTCTCTCTCTCTCTTCAACAATATAACCTGAGGGGTATAAACTGGAGAATGAATATTCTGAGATCCCTGCATTGTTTGAAATACCAATTTATGTCACACTTTGATAAATCAAGGATGTATGGTATCCTCTCTGGGATAATCACTAAAAGAACGGTATGTAAGAATGTATAACATCTAATAACAGGGTGGCAGCTGGGAACAGAATAATAAAAAATCCAAACTCAAGACCAAAAGAAAGAGAACAGGAAAAAAAAAAAGCAACAGATAGAATGCAAATAGTAGCATTGTAATCATAAACACAAAATACAAGTAATATTGAATGCAAGCAACTAAATTAAACGAAGTTTTTCATGCTGGTTCAACAACAAATCATAATATGAAAAAGCAACTACACGCTGCTTACAAGGGACACATCTAAATATAAGACCCCAGAAAGACTGACAACAAAAGGGAAGTTACACAATGTAAATATTAATCAAAACAAAGCTACAACAGTCATATTAATGTCACACTATAATGCAAAAGTTTTACTATTCTGAAAGTCTGGAATAAATGGGTTTCATTTACCAGAAGATTTAATAATTCTAAAAGATTTAATTCTAAATGCTCATACATCCATTAAGACAGGCTCAAAATATATGAAGAAAACATATAAAGAACTACAAGGAGAAATAAATATACAACTGTAGTGGGAAACTTTAATATGCCATATATTTTGTTTCAGTTTATTCATTTATTTTGAGAGAGAGAAAGAGAGAGCACAAGCAGGAGAAGGGCAGAGAGAGAGAGAGAGAGAGAGAGAGAGAGACACGGAGAGAAAATCTCAAGTAGGCTCCACACTGTCAGCACAGAGCCCCACGTGGGGCTCAAACTCATGACCGGAGCTGAAATCAAGAGTTGGATGCTTAACCGACTGAGCTACCCAGGCGCCCCATAACATACCACATTTAATAACTGATATAACATGTAAATTAAAAAATGAAAGTATAACAACCCTCATCACAGTGGGCACTGTGTAATGTACAGGATTGTTGAATTACTAAGCTGTGCACCTGAAACTAATATAATACGATATATCAGCTACACTTCCATAAATTTTTTTAAACAAAGTATGGAATATTTGAATAATACAATAAACTTGACCAAATACAGAATCCCATTTTTAACAACCAGAGAAAACCAATTTTCCAGGCACACAAGAAACATTTACAAAATTTACTCATGCACTTAACCATAAAGCAAATCTCATCAATTTTCAAAGAGTTAAAATACAGAATATTTTTTGACCACGGTGTAATTAAGCCAGGAATATACAATTACAAAACCCACATATGTCTGGAAAATAATAAATAAATGTAGTGCTAAATAACCTATGGGGCAGAGAAGACCTCACGATGAAAATATCTTAAAGTGAATGGTAAAAAATGATATGTCATAATTTGCCAAACCTGTAAGAAAGTTTATCATCTTAAATACATGTATTAGAAAAGGAAAAGGGATGACAATTTTAAATCTAAACATCCAACCTAAGCAGTTTGCAACCCTGGTATCATAAAAGTGCAACAGCTCACGTTAGAAAGGGGAAGAAAGTGGGGGAAAGTGGCACAAGGAGAAAGGGCCCTGATGTCCTCGCTGCACAAGAAGGAGTGTCAGGTGATGCTCTCAAAGTGAGCAAGTGACAGCTTTCTCCAAGCAACACAGTAACAAAAACCACACTCCGCAGCCGGGCGACAGAGAAGGCACTGAACAGAGAAGGCTCTGTGCTGACAGCTCGGGGCCTGGAGCCCATTTCAGATTCTGTGTCTCCCTCTCTCTCTGCCCCTCCCCCACTCATGCTCTGTCTCTCTCTATATCAAAATTAAATAAACATTAAAAAAATCTTTTTTGAAGTATTAAAAAAAAAAAAAACGATGAAAACCAACGCTGAGAAAGAGGATGAAACAGGCAAAAACTGGCACCAACACTGAGGACACACGGCGGCCGGGGCTCCGTCGTCTCACTCTGCGCAAGCTTCACCTTCTCCCAAAGAACAGCACGGACAGTCCGAAAGGACAGGACAAGGCGGAGGGACCACTACCGTGTGCCTCCGACCACAGGACGTGAGGTTGCAGAGACCGGAAACACTGAGGGACGTCCCCAGACGCGGCCCTGCTCCTGACAGAGGGGAGGGTGGGTCGCACCTACCCCTGGTCTCACTGAAATCAGCAAGACATGGACCAGATTCTCATGCAAAGCCCGAGGGACAAGACGACCACCCTCTGCCACAAGACCGCGCCAGGCCCCTGGAGCCGGCCGAGGTCTCCCCTCCATCATGTGGGTCAGATGACAGCAAGCTGGCAAGCATCCAAAGGCCAGAAGAAGAGCCACTGGCACTCCAGTCCCTTGGGTGTGGGGAACACAGGTTCTACTAAAGGCAGAAGCGAGTCAGGCCTCCAAGCAGGCGACCTCACTCTTGTACACCAGCAGCCATGGAAAACAACACTGGTAACCGCACCGTCTGTGACATTAAAACAACCGAAAACCACCAACCTCCCCATCACTGGCAAACTGGATAAATAGGTTATGACATAGTAACAGAACGTGACCGCTTTCACTGCTGTATAAAGTACAGCTACACACTGCGACACACAGGAATTAAAAAAAAATTTTTTTTAATGTTTATTTTTGACAGAGAGAGAGGCAGAGCATGAGCAGGGGAAGGGCAGAGAGAGAGAGAGAGAGAGAGAGAGACGCAGAATCTGAAACAGGCTCCAGGCTCCGAGCTGTCAGCACAGAGCCCGACGCGGGGCTCGAACCCACAGACCGCGAGATCATGACCTGAGCCGAAGTCGGCCGCCCAACCGACTGAGCCACCCAGGAGCCCCCACACATTTTTTCAAGCAATGTTGAGCAAAAGAAGCAAGACAAAATGAGTCCAATAGCTTCATTTTATATGAAGTCCCTGAAGAGGCAAATTACTACACTGTACTGTTCAGGGGCGCACACAGACGTGGTGAAAGGAAAGGAAAGCGAGGAAATGATTACCGGGGACCAGGTCAGGGTGATGACCCATCTAGGGGCGGGGGCTGTGGACCGGAACAGGAGTCCAGAGGGCAGCCGGCTGCTGTCTGTGGACCCGGGTGACAGCACGGGTGTTCAGATCACAGCCATTTATTAAGTCGTGTGCACAGTACGCCTATTTGCGTGTGTACTTCTTACCTACGCCATTTTTCCACAGGAAGAAAACCCAAACCGTAGGTCCAAAGACATTAAAAAGCAGAAACCCAGACAAACCTCTAAAGTCTACACGAGAAATTTATAACAGAAAACAAGGAATAACATATAAGCAGATGTGTAATACTGAGAACATGAAGGGGAACTGGAAACAATTCACACGCTGCGACCTGCGACGGTGCAGCAGGAATCCACCCTAAAGATCCTAATTACAGAAACGGCTTCTACGGCTAACGCTCTTCCCAGCGCCACACACACGAGCAGAGACCCGAAGGCAAGTAGACGACACGGAACTGCGATGATCAACGTGCAAACGGGGCGCGCCGCTCGAGTGTGCCACACGGTTACGCCCAGGACTGCCGATCCTACTCGTCTGCCTTGCTAGGTTGGAAACCCTAAGCCACCCATCTTCCCTTAGCAGCGGGCGCGACGTATGAAATTCGGGAAGCACTCAAGAGTTTGTAACGCTTCTGCTCCCTGCAAAGAAGGGATTACCTGTAAAATGTTTTTTCCTCTTTGGAAGAAGCGCCGATAGGAGTTTTCGAATCTGCAGAAGGAGTCTCACCTGATGGGTGCGGTGGCTCCTTCCGGTCCCCCGAGCTCAGAAAGGGGCACGAGGTCCCACTTGAAGTGCAGCCCCCAGTTGAACCCTCCGCGCACGACGGGGGACGAGCTGTAGGCGAGCGTGTCCGCACTGATGATGTCAATGACGGGGCACACGACGGTCCGCGGGTCCTCCCGGATGGCGGCCAGCAGGGGCTGCAGCCACAGCACGTTCACCTCGCAGTGGCTGTCCAGGAACACCAGGACCTCTCCTGAGGAGGCAAACGACAGGCGGCCGCTTGGAGCGTGCGACGTGCAATACAACCGGCCGCCCTCCAGCCCCACAGCTACACCCGTCCTCTGCTGCAGGCGGGGGGAGGAGCTGGTCGCGAGCTGGGCCTGAAGCCACCGCTGTGAGTGCGGAACGTGTGCAAACACACTCACTCTCCTCGGTGACGAGATTCCAAGTCTCACGGGACCAATTCTGTTCTCCGGACAGAAAGGTAAGGAGTGTGGTGCAAGGACAGTGGCCCTTTGTGGGTGGATGTTTTTATTACAATTACTGTAATCAAACTACCTCTAAACGTAGGGTACATTTCCTTGCCTCAGTCAACGGAGGACAGAGAACGTATTTTCACTGGTGACTCAGAAACGTGACTGCAATTATCAGTGACTGCCACGACAGTGACACGGGCTCCCTTCTCCCTTGAGGTCACCACTCAGCTGCCACATTCTCATTCCTGTTTGTTTCCCGTCTTTCCAATTCCCCAACCTTGTTGGCTGAAGTGGCCCTCATGAGCCAATGGGGTAGCCTTTCTTCTAGTTAGTAAAATAAAAACCATAAAGATTTTTATCCTGCATTTTTAACTTGATGCAAGAGGCATACAGGGAACGTAGAAGATGTCGCTATGAGGGAATGCCCCCTGCCCCCAAAGTTCCAGAATTCTCAAATTACCTTAATAGTTTTGTTTGTTTGTTTTTTGGCCTTATCCATGCAACTACCTGCAATATTATATATATAACATCTTAAAACGGATTCATTTAACTTAAATAAATTAATTTTAACGGGAAAATTTTATCAAGATCACTAACCTTACAGAGGTAACCCCCCCCCCCCACACACACACACGAATATAACGGAACCGATGCAGTATAACTGAGGACTAACCAGATTTTCTGGTGAAGATGAAACTTAACACCTGTTCTTTTTTTTTTAAAGGGGGGGATTAGTATATGCTAGAAAGGTTTTAAAGATGTATCAGTAAAATGGAGGCTTTATCTTTGATGGAATCAGAAGGACTGAGAGGGAATTTTGAAGAAGGTACCTTTAGAGTTTTGTAAGTTGCTTTTTATTTATTTTTATTCTTTAAAGATTTTATTTTTTTATTTTTTTTATTAAAAAAAATTTTTTTTTAACGTTTATTTATTTTTGAGACAGAGAGAGACAGAGCATGAACAGGGGAGGGTCACAGAGAGAGGGAGACACAGAATCTGAAACAGGCTCCAGGCTCTGAGCCGTCAGCACAGAGCCTGATGTGGGGCTTGAACTCACGGACCACGAGATTGTGACCTGAGCCGAAGTCGGCCGCTTAACCGACTGAGCCACCGAGGCGCCCCTAAAGATTTTATTCTTAAGTAATCTCCATACCCAATGTGGAGTTTGAACTTACAACCCCGGAGATCAAGAGTTGTATGCTCTACTGACTGAGCCAGCCAGGTGCCCCTGTAAGTCAATTTTTAATATTATAGCCCATTTCTCCAAGGAAAACCATGATGCCCTATCACCAGCAGTATGTAATCGTAGTAAGGAAGCACTGGCACAATTCAAACCAAACAGTCTGGGTACACGTAGTTTAAATGTTGTATTAAAAAAAAATACAGAAGCTCAGTTACAATTTTTCTTGGACTCTTCTCTATGGAAGTTAAACAACACCCAAACCTACGTGAGGAGCAGAGCACTAATTCACAGTAGGGGCCCCCAAGAAAACAGATCGGCTTGGACTCCAGAGCCCTCCTCTGTGGAGTCTGCGTCTGGGGACAGCAGGGGTTGGCGTTACGAAGAGGCCCTTCCCAAAGCGAACTAGCTTCGTCTCTCCTGCTGACAGTGTCCATTTAAGATGCTCACTTTTCAACCGATCTCTGCAGAATGAGGCTCCAAGGACAAAGCCCTTGTCGCTCAACACCCACCGAGAAGAGTGGCAGGAAGCTGTACCTGTAGCATGGGCCGCTCCGATCATCCTTCCTCGAATCAGTCCCTCACGCTTTGTGTTTCTTATTACTTTAATTTTTCCAGGGAGGTATTTTTGGACATATTCTTCTAGTTCTCCTTTCAAATCATCTGAAAATAAAGAGCCCATAGTAAAACCACATGAGACATGTACAAAGACAGTTTTTTATAGCTACTCTAAAATTGCACCTGGTACTTGCAACAACAGATTATCAAGTAAATATTACAGAATCTTCTGCTGCTTTATTTTAAAAAAGCATGGCAGCTTATCTCCTGAAGAAGAGAAAGGAAAACATGAAGGGTAAGAATGGAAACACTAGTCAGAACAGTTACCTTGTAGACTTACTTGTATTTCCACAGCAACTAGCACAATGCTTTGCATAAAGAAGGTCTGAAATGAGTACCTGGAGTGAATCAACGTTCAGCTGACTACACATAAATCAGGTTTAAAACAAAACCAAAGAATGAGATACAAATGTCTTTTGTTTGAACGTAATTTATTAGCTATTATTCCATTTCAGAATAGTCGACACAACTTCTACTGCCCCTACCAAAAATTATATAACAACAATAAACATGTCCTTTTACTAATTTAGCACCTTCCGAGTGCACTAAATTTTTATACGTTCTGGCTCATTCACCTTTCAATTTCATAACTTCAAAGAGCATCTAAGAAGTAATTCTTTCCATTGTTAGTAGATAAACCATTGTAAGTTAGCATGAATTTTTGCTTTTAGATAAAATAGCTACAAACTGAAAAACCACAAATTTTAAAAAAATATCGACACCATCAATTCTACAATTGAGTATTTAGCCAACATCCTATTTGGTTCAGACTCACGTTCTTGCTTTTCTAATCATTCATTTTTGAAATTAAGTTTTGTTTTCTATTAACCTTCCTAAATTTTCTCCTGTGCTATTTGAATATTTTTACCAAGGTTTAAGTAGTTTGCTCCCATTGGGCTCAGTGTACCTTTCCTCACTTTGTATATTTAACTGGTAGACCAATTCTGCTGTTGGTAAGAGGTGCTTAATAAACACTGGAGTAATGAAAAATATGTAACTGGCATACAATTTATCATGCATACAATTTATTAATATACCTCTGCAGCTTGCCGTAATGAACAGAAGGTTTGGAGCTACGTGGACTAGAGGTTTAATTTCAACTCTACCACGTAACAGCTATGGGACCTTGACCAAATTACTTAACATTTCCTCCTCTATAAAACGAGGACATAACCTCTCTCTCAAGGTAGCTGAGAGCCTAATGAGTAGCGTAAATAAAAAGCCTTCCATCCTGGGGTGCCTGGGGGGCTCAGTCGGTTAAGCGTGGACTCTTGATTTGGCCTCAGGTCGTGATCTCACAGTTTTGAGATCCAGCCCTGTGCTGTTACCGCGGAGTCGGCTTGGGATTCTTTCCCTCTCTCTCCGTCCCTCCCCTACTCATGTGCATGCACACACACACGCTCTCTCAAAATAAATAAATAAACATTAAAAAAAAATGAGTAAGTCACAGAGATGAAAAGTACAGCAGAGGGAATATAGGCAGTAATATTGTGATAACATTGTACGGTGACCGACGGGACTGCACTTTCTGTGGTGATCACCGTGTAATGTACAGAACTGTTTAATCAATATGTAGTTCAACGAAAACTAACATAACACTAGAATTTATTATACTCCAATAAGAAATTTAAAAAAGAAAAGTGTGTAATATACATACTGAATCATAAAACACTGGCATTCAGGGATCATCTAAGAGCTATCACAAAGCAATCCACTTTTATCTGGGGACGGTCGGTGTAACAGACTTATTAGATAAATATAAGCCAAGGCATTATGCTGACTGAAAAAAGCCCATCTCGAAAGGTCACGTACTGCACGATTCTATTTATGTAACAATTCCTGAAATGGCAAAATCCCAGAGACAGAAACAAAATCACAGAGATTAGGGGTGCCAGGGATCAGGGATGGAGTGGGTCGAGGAGGTGGGTGGTGTGAATATTAAAAGCTAGCATGAGGGAGATCTTTGTGGTCAGGGAGTTGTCTGTATCTTGATCGCAGCGGTGGCTCCAGGAACCTACACGGGATAAAATGACACAGAACTGCGTACACACACTGTGCCAATGCCAAATTCCTGGTTTGGATGTTGGACCAGCATTACGTTAGAAATAACCAATGGGGGGGGGCGCCTGGGTGGCGCAGTCGGTTAAGCGTCCGACTTCAGCCAGGTCCCGATCTCGCGGTCCGTGAGTTCGAGCCCCGCGTCAGGCTCTGGGCTGATGGCTCGGAGCCTGGAGCCTGTTTCCGATTCTGTGTCTCCCTCTCTCTCTGCCCCTCCCCCGTTCATGCTCTGTCTCTCTCTGTCCCAAAAATAAATAAAAAACGTTGAAAAAAAAAAAATTAAAAAAAAAAAAAAAAAAAAGAAAGAAATAACCAATGGGGGAAATGGGAGGAATGGGGGGAAGAGGTAACAGACCTCTTTGTAACTTGCTGTTACTAATCTATAGTTATTTTGAAATAGAACAATTTTTTAAAAAGTTAAGCCAAGGGGGGCACCTGGGTGGCTCAGTTGGTTACACATGCGACTTTAGCTCAGGTCATGATCTCACAGCTTGTGATTCGAGCCGCACATCAGGCTCTGTGCTGACAACTCAAAATCTGGAGCCTGCTTTAGATTCTGTGACTCCCTCTCTCTCTGCCCCTCCCCCACTCATTCTCTCTCTTTGTCTCTCTCAAAAGTAAATAAACATTAAAAAAAATTTTCTTAGGGGCGCCTGGGTGGCGCAGTCGGTTAAGCGTCCGACTTCAGCCAGGTCACGATCTCGCAGTCCGTGAGTTCGAGCCCCGCGTCAGGCTCTGGGCTGATGGCTCAGAGCCTGGAGCCTGTTTCCGATTCTGTGTCTCTCTCTCTCTCTCTCTGCCCCTCTCCCGTTCATGCTCTGTCTCTCTCTGTCCCAAAAATAAAATAAAAAATAAAAAAAAAATTTTTTTCTTAAAGATAAGCCAAGGGAAAAATTTCAAGGGCCAAACTTAAATAGCACAGTCTGAAAAAGATCACAAAGACAATGTTGTTTCCTCTAATCGACAGACATTATTTGTTGCTGACCCCACTGCCACTCTGCGGATGAGGGTCCTGTCCACCACCTATCCCGACACTCAGCTCCACTGATGCTCACTCTGGTGCTCACACGGCCACGATCAACAGCCCAGATCCCATGGCATCAACTGCAACAGCCCTTACCAAAGTCACTGTCATCGTCCACAAGGATGATTTCATGAAGGAGCTGGGCTGGCGTGCGGTCTAGAACGCTGTGCACCGTACGAAGCAAGGCAGACAAGGCTTCATTGTAGAAACAGATAACGACACTGGCAACTGGCAGGTCCGCGGGGTAAGACTTGTCTTTACATCTGTAAAGGCACATATGAGAAAAGGCGACATCTTAGAAGGTTCAAATGTTTTAGGTCATTATTCACTCAACACTAACTGCCCCTGTTCAGCCTCTTTCCTACATTGTAACAACAGTTTTTTAAAAAAGCACTGAAGAACACATCACGTGTCTTACTCAAGAGTTTTACATTTCAATAATTCCTCCCTCCAATACCTGCTACTCCGCTTATTTTTAGGTCAGTATTTAAAAATGATTTTTTTTTTCTTTTTTGGTACAGAGTTTACATAAAAATGTGTTATTTGTATGAAATCACTATAGGTTTTTAACGTAGCACTCATAAGCTAATGATCAGCTTCTCCACGATAAACATTCAAAAGAAAATAATATAAAACTTTGTATCTGAAAACTATTTTTTGCCCAACTTTAGAAAAACACTTGAGTAAACTAGGACATAAATCAGGATAACAGAAAAGCTTCTATCGAGCAACTGTGTGACAAAAAGGGTTGGGTGGCTTTAAGCAACAATCATAAAAAACCACCAGCTTCCAGAATAAAATCTAGAATTCCCTGTTCTTTCGTGCAGCATACAAGCCTTCTCGCATCTGGGCCCTGGCTACCCCCGGCCTCCTGGTGTTCTTCTGCTACAGCCACAGTGACTGCTGTCAGTGCCTTTCCAAGCAGTGTACCAACTCCATCTGTCTGCCATGCAAGGGAGGTGTCCCCACGCACGGGAGGTGTCCCCCACGCACGGGAGGTGTCCCCCAGGCACGGGAGGTGTCTCCCAGGCCCAGGAGGTGTCCCCACTCACGGGAGGTTTCCCCCATGCACGGGAGGTGTCCACCAGGCACAGGAGGTGTCTCACACGCACGGGAGGTGTCCCCAGGCACGGGAGGTGTCCCTTGTACACTGCTCATCTCAATGAGGCCTTCCCTGACCACTCTGGTTTGGGGGTCCCCACTTCACCAATTCCTACCACAGCCCTCATTTACCACCGCAATTACTCAATTCCTTATCTAACTCCCCTGCTAGATCCTAAGCCCTGTGATCCAGGGACTGCACCTTACTCTGCTTATTTCCAAACCTAATACAGTGTCTAGAAAACAAAGGTGTTCAAAAAGGTCTATGGATGGGTTGGCCAACCACATGAACGAAAAGCCTTTGAAGCAACAAAGATAATGAAGACAGAAAAGTGAGATGATGAATAAAATTCTTCACTGATTTTTGATCCCTTTCCCACAAATCCAATAAATAAACATCGAAAACAAACTTATGCTCAGAAGGTTATCTAATTATATGCGGTTAGTACCTCCCTGCTTTTCCCTATGATTTTAAATTTCAAGGGAGCAGCAAGCCGTGGAAGGCTGTCAGTACAATCTCAGCCCACGGGGCTTCAAGGCAGGCGGAGGGGAAATCTGTCTTAAGTGGTCTAGTGTCCTGAATACCAAAGTCTAACTGCAAAGTATCAACACCGTCCCCGTGACTTACGATGCTGCCACTAACAGCACCACGTCATTAAAACGCAGGCGCACACACTAGCGAGAAGCGAGAAACGAGAAACGAGAAACGTACGCGGCGTTCCTGGTGTCGGGCACATCTCTGCGGTAGCCCAAGCGGTTACTGATGAGCATGTTGAAGGCGTGTTTCTGATAGCCCAAGTCTCTCAACTCCTGATCACGTTCATCAAAAATCATGCCTGCAAAGTTTTACCAAAATGACAGTAAATACATAAAGCTAGAAACTTTCCTGTCAATGCTTTTATTTTTTTTTATTTTTTTTTATTTTTAAAAATTTTTTTTTAACGTTTATTTATTTTTGAGACAGAGAGAGACAGAGCATGAGCGGGGGAGGGTCAGAGAGAGAGGGAGACACAGAATCAGAAGCAGGCTCCAGACTCTGAGCTGTCAGCACAGAGCCCGATGCGGGGCTCGAACTCACGGACTGTGAGATCATGACCTGAGCTGAAGTCGGACGCTTAACCGACTGAGCCACCCAGGCGCCCCCCTGTCAATGCTTTTAAAAGGTCTATACAGCGGTCTGAAAGTCTATTTTATGAAAATTGAGGTATTAGTTTCCATTTCCCCCTGTCATTTTAAATATTTTCAACTGCATGTATTAGAAAATCATTAAGTCCTAGAAACAGATTTTATTTCTTTGAAACTATGATCAAATGAAAAAAGAATCTATTTTAACCTTTCCTTTATTAATTGTGGATCTTTCAATCTCTCAAAATCTCTTTTACTCCTAACATTACTTATTATTTGAGATTTCTAAGGACAAGATTAAAGTTCTTTCTTTGTTAAGTTTTAACGGTAACCAAAATGGCTCATTTATCCCTTAAAATAAAACTGCTAAAACCAGGACTCTAGAATTACAGTGTGCAAAAGACATATACAGTAGATTCTCACTTCCAAATTGAACAGAATATAACTTCTGAAGAAAAAAGTTTCCCTTTTATACTAAGATTTTATAAACTCCTATATTTAATATACTCCAGCATCTTAACAATTCTTATAAGTAGAAATCTTATTAGATATAAGTAATCTCAGCTTACCTCTAAACCCAATGGTTTATGTTCTGTTTTAATTAACTCTGCCTTTCAAAATATGTTATATATAGTCAAGTTACCTTTCAACCATTTCTTTCCCTTATTAAATAATGCTAACAATTAAAATCCTCCCCCAGAGGTTCCATTTTCTTTCCAGTCACTTAATTTTTCTTTCTTTCTTTTCTTTGTTTTCTACTCCGGACCTTATTACTTTCTCCCAAGTCCTCATAAAATATTGAAGTCAGAAACAGTAAATTAGAATATAACTCCCCACTGAGTCTGCAAAATCCTAGAACCTCAGCGAGTTCATTAACAAAATAAATTGGTGGGTGAAAATGACCCATTTCTAATCCCCTCTGCAACACATGACTCGCAGAACCGAGCTTAAAGCTCCAATGATTAAACACTCTGACACGCTACTAGAGGTCGAACACACTCACCCAGTTCAGAAGAGAATTTCGTGTTGCCTTTTTCTGGATCTTCAACGTGATTATCTATCATGTCATCAATTCTGTTTACTTTGAACTGTGACTCTAACACTCGACTTGGGCCTCGAGTGAAACGGGGATAGAATTTTTTGGGAAAGGGGCCATGGGGCCCGGACCCCTTGATGGGCACATTCTTAAGTGGCTGAGTCACTTCACTGAAGTTGAAATAAATAAAAAGCAAAACCGTCCAGGTCGCAGATGTGAAAAGGCATCCGTAACAGAAATATCGAGCCGTGACACTTCCCATTATAGACCTAACATCGCTGAAGAGTCATCTTCAATCTCCTGAAAGAGAAGAACGGCTATGTTAGACCCTGCGGGACATTTGTGAATCATCTACCAAGTTCACAGCCACTGTCTGCTAAATAACCAAGTAGAGCTTCTCAACTATTTACTTAGGACCCCTGTGCATACCGTTAGCAAAGACTCAAATGTAAGAAGATACATGGATGGCGCTGAACAAAAACTAGAAGGATTCGACAATTAAAACCACAGGCCAATGTGTCAGTGCTCGGAAAACCAATAGCAGTAAAACAGCTACTTGTTTATTTGCCCATGTTAAAGGATATTTTACCTTTGCTCTGGATTGCTTTCAGTGTGGTAATTTTTTTCAGGTTCTGGCTTTTCATGAGGAAAATGCAAGTACCTCATGTATCATGACAGTCTATCTAAAGTCCCTTTGCACCGTAAAATTATAGGACTCTTTTAACCTAAGGCTCTTAAAATCCGTTACTCAAAATAAGCAGCCCGAAGAAAACAGTTCTCTTCCCAATCAAAGATTGAACCTGCCCTAATGCCTATACTAGATTCAACAGTTCCAGTTCAACTTATTACTGAAAGCAGAGGCTTTAATCTATAGCTTTGATAATAAGCTTCCTGGTGAACTCTGATGCACAGCCAGATGTGGGAACCGATGGTGTAATGACAAGACAAGATTAAGTTCTGGTCCCATTCTGTCCCATACTGGCTATGCAACTTGAACAAATCACCAAATTTTCTTAGCCTTCATCAACTGTATTCAAGTTAACACTACAATCTACCTTACCTGATTCTTAGAATAAAATAAAATACTTAGAATTACATAAGATATGTAAAGTATCAGGTACAGTGATTAACACACAAAACAGTGATTTGCAGTGGATGGAGAGAAGCAGAGGCTGTAGCTAGCTTTTGTTTCATTTGTTCACTCTATTTCCTTCACTTAGCACAAGGAATGGCACATAGCAGCCACTGAATGATACTACAGAATGAAGGAATAGAGCACAAATTCAACAATGTTAACTTTTTCCTCCTCCTCATTAGGTCTAATATGTAATACGAATGGTATGCGTGACCACATGTTCCTTACAATGACCCACAAGTCCCTACCTCCTCTGCAATCACCTCTCTGACCATACCTCTCCTTACTTCCCTCCTCGTTCATTTCATGCTTAGGCACAGGTCTCCTTACGGGTCACCAAACGTGTCAATCATACTCCCACTGACAGATTATGCATTGGTCCTTCCCTCTGTCTAGAATGCTGGTCATCCCTGGGTGCCTGGGTGATTCAGTCAGCTGAGTGTCTGACTTCGGCTCAGGTCGTGATCTCGCGGTGCGTGGGTTCGAGCCCCATGTTGGGCTCTCTGCTGTCAGTGCAGGGCGCGCTTTGGGTCCTCTGTCTCCCTCTGTCTCTGCCCCTGCCCTGCTCGCACTCTCCCTCTCTCTCAAAAATAAACCAACGTTAAAAATTTTTTTCAAAAGAATAATTTTCATCCTCAACGGACTTCACCTCTGTTGAATCTTTGCTCAAATATCACCTTCTCAGTAAGTCTCTAGATTTTACCATATTTAAAACTGCAACTCAATCACCAAATACTAGCACTTCTGATCTTCCCTACTCCTTGCAACTTCTGCCTTCTTACACACTACATAATTACGTATTATTTACTGTCCATGCCCGCTGCTAGAAGGTAAGCTTCAGTAGGGCCAAAGCTTTTATCTGTTCATTTCCTGCAGTATCCCGAGCTTCCAACAACACCTGGCATGCAGCAAACATTTAATAAGTATTCATAGAGTTTAATGCATCAATTACTGTAATACAGTTATCGATATGTTTGCAAAATCCTGGGAATTTATAAACAAATGTACTGCTATCATGTTTGAGCGAAGCAATACCTTAAAACTATGCACAGAGATCATGACTGCCTTATTTCAGCAGTATGAAACTACGCAGAACAGGCATAGTTACTATTAGAAGAGGTAAAGAAAGAAAAACAACAGGCTCTCAGTGTCCAATTTCACAAGTTAAATAAAGGTCCTTGTGATACAAACAGGAGACTACTTTCCACTTTGTCTACTGCATGATCTTAAGTCCCCTCTTGGCTGCTGCGACCTGTGGGCAAAATGAAAAAGTTTTCTCCTCAAGACCTCACCCATAGGATTTGGTCAACTCCGTTCAAAATTTTTCCCAGAATACCCCTCCCAGTCCTCAACACAACAGCTCAAACATCGAGGTCTTGCTTCCCGAACTGTAGAATGTATTAACTCTCAACAGTTTGATCAGGTAGATATTATTTTCCTCAAGCTATATTATGGTAATTCTTTAGAGAGCAATTTTTTCCTTGGTCAATTCTTACACTAAATTAAGGAACCTATAAAAATGAGAGAAACTTATAAAATCAGGTCATTTATTTTTTTATTAAAAAAAAATTTTTTTAATGTTTGCGAGACAGAGTGCGAGCAAGGGAGGGGCAGAGAGAGAGGGAGACACATGTCCGAAGCAGGCTCCAGGCCCCAAGCTGTCAGCACAGAGCCCGACGTGGGGCTCGAACCCATAAACCGCGAGATCATGACCTTAACTGAAGTCAGACGCTTAGCCAACTGAGCCACCCAGGCTCCCTGGTCATTTATTTTATATAATTGACCATAACAGTCTTTCAGAAGCAACAGAGACACTCTCAGTTTTTAGACAGGTCAAGAAGTTAGCACTCAAATATGAAGAAAGTATGGGGCGCCTGGATGGCTCAGTCAGTTAAGTGTCCAACTCTTGATTTCAGCTCAGGTCATGATCTCACCATTCATGAGTTTGAGCCCTGCTTGGGATTCTCTCTCCCTCTCTCTCTGCCCCTCCTCTGCTTTCTCTCTCTCAAAATAAATAAAACTCTAAAAAAATATATGAAGAAAGTACAAGGCAGTCAGATACCTGTTATTTAATAAGATGACCAGTTCTTAACTGCTTAAGAAGTGAAAACATCCAAACGACACCCAAAAGCTGAAATTTTAATCTAATCCACGCTAACATATAATGAATCCAGCATCTACACAATAAAGCGTGCTATCTGTTCTTCCTTCTATCGGCAATCACCCGTGGCTTCAATATCTGAGGCTGAAAGCCTTTAAAAGGAGGACCAAAGTAAACATTTAAAGGTAGTTAATAGAAAACAGCTAGTGAACAAATTCTTTCGATCATAAACTTGGCCAGTTAACAAAGCCAAAACTTCAGCAGTTCGATGTCAACATAATACATTTCCAACAGTTAAATGAACAAAAGGCTAACCAGCTGTGCACATGAATTTCCAGTGAGACCAGGCAGTCATGGCCTGGCAGAGGCTGAGACAGGTGCCTTGTGAGCAGAGTCAGGGTTTCACCAGGGAGGTACAGAAGCAGACTGGGGACAGGGACATGCAACATGCCAATGGGAATGACCGACCACCTGGGCCCGATGGATCTGAGGTTCCGGTGCGGCTGAATGATCGCTGGCATCACACTACTACAGAGAGGAACACGGAAAGACTGAGTGTGGTGCCCGGAAAACGCAAGGCCAACACTCGCATTGGGGGAGGTACGGTTAACGACAGAAGAATCCTCTCCAAATACGTGAGCTGGAGCTGTGGCAATAAACAACGTGCCTAGAGCCTAAGTGCTACTATACTCGCCGTGAGCAACCCCCTCAGGGGACAGGGATCGTTTCTGTCTCTTCAAACCCATTCTGTCTGGCCCGGTGTCTAGTATTAAAAATTAACAAATACTGGTTTGGGTAATTAAAAATTATGCAGAGTGCATCTCTCTTCCAGAAGAGGTTACAGGACCTTGATTCTGTGCTATGTAAAATCGTACTTGGGGCACTTGGATGGCCCACTCAGTTAAGCGTCCCAACTCTTGATTTTGGCTCGGGTCATGATCTCACAGTTCATGGGTTCGAGCCCTGCGTTGGGCCCTGCACTGACAGTGTGGAGCCTGCTTGGGATATTCTCTCTCGATCTCTCGAAAACAATAAATAAATAAACATGTAAAAAAAAAAATCTTAGAGAAGAGTATATATGAGATAAGCACATCCTGGGGAATAAACATTTGTCAAGAGGAGGGGAAGGAGGAGAAAACAGCTAACCAGTTAAAATAGTTTCATCAGATGTAGTCATTATTAAGCAAAATATCCAGTATGCCAGCAAAAGTCCCAAGTCTTCCTTTCTCAGTCCAAGATTTCTTCATTATAAATTTGAAATCACTGCAAAAGTTAATTTTATAAATCAAGACGGTTTCATATGATTCTATGCATATCAATTTGAAAGCCTAGAAGAGTAACATTTAAGGAAAATATGACTTACTCAAACTGACCCCAGTCCCAACAGAAATGTAAACAGACCAATCATCACAGAAGAAATAACCTCATAAGAGTTCCTCAAAACAGGGACACCTGGGTGGCTCAGTCAGTTGAGTGTCCAACTCTCGATTTCAGGTCAGGTCACGATCTCACAGTCCACAATCTCGGTTATGAGATCAAGCCCCACATCAGGCTCCATGCTTGGGATTCTCTCTTCTTTCCCTCTGCCCCCTCCCCTGCTCGCACGCACTCTCTCTCTCAGAAGAAAGTTCCTCAAGACAACATAAACCACCAGGCACAGAGTTTCACAGGGGAATTCTACCAGTCCTTTAAAGATCTAATGACCCTAATGCTACTTAAGCCATTGCAGAAATAATTAAAAGAAATCTTCCAAATCTGTTTTATAAAATGAGTAGGACACTGATCTCAAAATCTGACAAAAATCGAACCTCTCCCAAACACACATCTCATTTACAACGACAAATCTTTGAAAAATATAAAAATTCTTAAGAACACTAAGCACAAACTTAACAAGAAATATCTTAAACATGTACAAATAAAACCATAAGACACTCCTGAGAGTCCCAAAAGATGACGTGATCACATGGAAAGATGTACCTTACTCTTGGACAGAGAAACCCCACATCATAAAAGCTCTCCCTAAGTTAACTTACATATATTACATAAGCATATTTAAAATACTAACAAAAGCGCCTGGGTGGCTCAGTGGATGGAACGTCCGACTGTTGATTTCAGCTCAGGTCATGATCTCAGGGTTGTGGGATCGAGCCCCACGTCAGACTCTGCCCTGACAGCACAGATCCTGCTTGGGATTCTGTCTCCCTCTTTCTCTCTCTCTTTAAAAAAAAACTTTAAAAATACTAACAGATTTTTTTTTTTCTAGAGCTAAACAAGTTGATTATAAAGTGTATTTGGGAAAGAATGAAAAAGCAGGCAATAGCCAGGCAAATCCTGAAAACCAAGTATAAGCAGGGGTGAGCCCTACTGAGTAGTAAACAAACTCCAGAGCTTTTTACCTAAATGGCACAGCATGACACATGCACAGACGAAAAACCAATGGGGCAGGATGAGAAATTTTGAGAAACAGACCCAATTACACTTAGAAATTTAGTATAAATGATTACAGATAACACGCCAGTGAGGAAACGAGTGACTTTTTGCAAACTGGTTTTGGGACAACTGCTTAGCCATATGGTGAAGGATACACTAGGGCCCACTCCTCACACCTAGACACATCTGATGTGAACTCGATATTTAAATATAGTAGATGAAAAATCAAACTACTGGGACCACATCAAAACAAAAAGCTTCTGCACAGCAAAGGAAACGATCAACAAAACTAAAAGACCTACTGAATGAAGCTATTTGCAAATGACATATCTGATAAGGATTAGTACCCAAAATATATAAAGAATTGATAAACCTCAACATCTAAAAAACCCCACAAGTAATCCAATTAAAAAATGGGCAGAAGACATGAATAGACCTTTCTCCAAAGACATCCAGATGGCCAACAGACCCATGAAAAGATGCTCAATGTCACTCATCATCAGGGAAATGCAAATTAAAATCACAATGAAATCTCACCTCACACCTGTCAGGATGGCTAAAAAAATACAAATAACAAGTATTGGTGAGGATGTGGGGGAAAAAAGGAACCCTTGTGCACTAGCGACAGGAATGCAAACTGGTATAGACACTGGGGAAAACAGTATGGAGGTTCCTCAAAACATGAAAAATAGAACTACTCTACCATCCAGTAATGCCATTACTGGGTATTTACCCCCCAAAATACAAAAGTACAAATTCAAAGGGATACATGCACTCCTATGTATACTCAGCACTATTCACAATAGCCAAACTATGGAAGCAGCCCAAGTGTCCACTGATACATGAATGGATAAAGAAAATGTGGTATATATGTATACAATGGAGTATTATTCAGCCATAAAAAAGAATGAAATCTTGCCATTTGCAACAACATGGATGGAGCTAGAGAGCTAGTGAAATAAATCAGAGAAAGACAAATACCATGTGATGTCACTCACATACGGAATTTAAGAAACAAAAACAAACATGCAAAGGGGGAAAAAAGAAAGAAACCAAGGAACAGCCTCTCTACAGAGAACACACTGGTGGTTACCAGAAGGGAGGCAGGGAACAGGGGGGATGGGTGAAACAGGCGATGGTCATTAAAGAGTACACTTATCATGATGAGCACTGAGTAATGTGATAAATTGGTGAATCACTATAATGTACATCTGAAACTAATATGACATTATATGTTAATGATACTGGAATTAAAATTTAAAAACTTAAAAAAAAAATAAATACAGAAAATGAAACCATACAAGTAACAGAAGAAAACAAAGGTAAATTCCTCTATTATCTGCAAGGGGTCACAACTTTTCTAGCTACAACTGAAAATTCAGAAACAATACTGGAAAAGATACATAAACTGGATTATATAAGAACAAAAAAATTGGGGGTGGCAAAAGACACCGAAAGAAAAATAAAAAGGCAAACGAGAAAAAGGAAAAAAATACTTGCAACTTGTAACACAGACAAAAAGGTATTACCTTGGTATTAGATATCTACTGCCGTAGGGGCGCCTGGGTGGCTCAGTCGGTGAAGCGTTCAACTCTGGCTCAGATCACGATCTCGTGATTCACGGGACCGAGCCCCGCATCAGGCTCCGTGCTAACAGGCTCAGAGCCTGGAGCCTGCTTCGGATTCCGTGTCTCCCCGTCTCTCTGACCCTCCCCTGGCGCACTCCCCTGGCGTCTTTCTGACCCTCCTGTCTCTCTCAAAAATAAACATTAAAATAAAATGTTGATATCTACTGCCATATAACAAATTACAGCAAAACAACACATATTTATTACCTCACAATTTCTAAGCATCAAGAGTCTGAGCACAGCTTAATTAGATGGATCCTCTGCTCAGGGTCCAGCAAGACTTCACGCTAATCGTCAGCCAAGCTCCATTCTCACCTGGAGGCCTAATTCCGGAAGAACCGCTCCCAAACTCAGCAAGTTGTTGGTAGAATTCATTTCCTATGGCTCTACGACAACGGGCCCAGTGGACTGGAGACCCCCTCAGACCCTAGCAGTTATCGGCAGCTCCCTGCCACGTGGTCATCACCACACAGTGACTTCATCGAGCCGGCAATGAGGAATCTCCTCCGGTCTGCTTAACACAGTCTTATATGATATAGTCACCGGAGTGACATCCCATTATCCTTGCTACATAACCTAAGCGAATCAAGAAACCGACACTCTATCATCTTTGCCGTGTTTTGTTGGTTAAAAGCACTCCCACACATGGGGAGAGAATCACACAAAGTGAGAGCAGAAGGTGGCAGGAAGTCACTAGGGATTATCTTCCAGTCTTGTTGGTCACGAGAAAGGACCAACAACCCTACAGACCGGTCACAGAAACAGAAACACAACTGGTTCTTAACCCTATGAAAAAATGCAGAACCTTTTTCACAGCAAGGGAAAATAAGCCAAATAAGCCCCCACCTGAATTTATAAAAACCCACAAACTTGACAACATAGTCTGATAATGAGGCTATGGAGAAACGCTCCTATGTGGTACAGTTCCTATGCAGGGAAATTTGGCAACATCTCTACTCAAATTGCATATTCATTTATCCTCTGACCTAGCAATTTCACTCTTAGAAATCCACCCCAGAAAAATAGGAAGCAATGTATGCACAAGGCTATTCACTATAGGACTCTTTGTAATAGCAGAAGGCTGGAATCAGTCCAATTGTCCATTAATAAAGAATTGGTTGAACAAATTAAGAAACATCCACACAATAAAATATGCAGCTGTAAAGAGGAAAGAGAAAAGTCTCTGTAGTTACTATGGCTTTATCACTAAGATATGCTGCCAGGTGAAACAAATTAAGACGGAAAAGAGGGTATATAGAATGCTACATGTAAATACAACTACATTCACACACAGAACTGCTTATAAGACAAAGGATGGACAAAGCAAAGGAATACCAAGTTGGTTTCCAGCATTCTCCCATAAACCATAAAAAAAATGTTAACACCCTTTAGGAGAAAAAGGAAATAGAATGGAGAGGCAGGACTAAAAGGCAGAATTCATATTCATAGGTGAAGAGCAGCCTTGCACCACTATGCAACCCAGGAGACTAGAAAGATACGTACAAAAATATGCAAGGACAATTTAAGCACACACACGCTTTAGTCCACTCAAAAAACGACCGATCGTTGCTGTTTGCATCTGCTGTCTCGTTGTATCAAAAAGGCTCTTTGGCAAATTACATATGACACAATGGGCTAAAATCACATGAGATCTCAGTTAATTTAAATTCCAACATCATTATCAATTACAGTGAGGGGTATTTCTCAACAGCACAGTCGTCTGAGCTAAGAAAACCCATTTTGAGATGCTGTCCATAGTTATCTTCTATTAACAAAGAACACAGCACACACCAGCTACTAAATTATGCTCCATAAAGTAGCCAAATTCTGTCAAGTTCACCAGGATGGTGCCTGTTACCCAATGTGACTCTACAGATGATACTTGAAACCATTCCACTAATCTTCCAGTCGGGGCCTATTAAATGTACTAAATAATCCAACATTCTTCTTCTGAAAATCATTAAATAATCCTTAAGGAAAGGCTAATACCGGGAACACAGCAGAGCTCTATATGCCAGACACCACGCAAGGTGGTAGGGATTAATATTCTAAGCTCTGCTACTATGCTAAAAAATCAGAAAAAAACAGATTAGCAGAAAGTTAAAAAAAAAATGCCTGAAATCTCATTACTGCAAATATTTTGCTATATATTCTGTTTATTTTTATTTTATTAAAAAATATTTTAATGTTTATTTTGAGAGAGAGAGAGAGAGAGACAGAGTGAGGGAGGGACAGAGAGGGAGACACAGAATCTGAAGCAGGCTCCAGGCTCTTAACTGTCAGCACAGAACCCGACGCGGGGCTCGAACTCACGAACGGTGAGATCATGACCTGAGCCGAAGTCGGAGGCTTAACCGACTGAGCCACCCAGGCACACCTCTACTGCTTATTTTTAATCTCTCACACGACCTAAAATGTTACACTGTTATCAGCAATAATGAAAAAATACACTTAATAGAATCAGCTTAGTGGCATCATAGCTAATTTTCTGGTGACTTTCCTTTACTTAAAACATTTCCTACAAAGAATATATATTTCTTTAAAAATCAAGGTAAAAAATTTCTTAGCCTAACTTAAAAATATAAGAACTCTGGAGAGGATTAAATATTTTAAGGCTTTGAACAAAATATGGCCTTTCCTTTTAACCTCAGAAGCAAAAGGGATTTTAGCACATTAAAAGGAAGGCTATTTTCATTCCATTAAGGTGTCAAAAACTTGAGAATAAAATCTGGACACTGAACAAATATTCTAACAGCACGTTTTGAAAGACTTTTTCCTCCACAAATCACTAATCAGTCTGAATTCGTCTGCCCAACGTCCATCTTCTTTTACTACAGGAGGAAAAGACCATACTACCTAACTCATACACAGTAGAGCTTTCACAGTCCTTCAGCACAAAATAATTTCCATAATGTTTAATGAAGTTTAAAAAGTCATCTTTGTTTGTTAAATATTTACCTTTGTGCAGTTCCCGGTTATTTTCTCATCGGTCTATTCTATATTCCAAATTGTCAAACAGCAAACATCTGTTACCTTTTCCATAAAAGAGACATATTCATATTTTAACTGAGCTATGGTCATGTGATTTACAGCACATGCCTTTCCTATGTACCCCTGTGAAATTACACGGTGATGACAACAGGAAAAACAAAACAAAACCCCACATTATTTTTTTCTCATTCTTTATCTACCTGAAAGACTAGAAGAAAACATTCACCACAAACACGTCTCATAATTACAAGTAAGGAGATCATTGAATTAGGAAAGGTTCAGAGCACATTCCAGACATCATATGTTCCCGGGAATAATCCTCTGACATCGCTCAGACATTTATGAATCCCCTCTCTGTAAGAAAATCAAAAAGAACATAAACACATGTCTATGTGTCTATAGTGTCTATACACTATACCTCAAATGCAGAGGAAAACCACATGGTAATGTTGATGGGAGAAAGAAGCAAATTTAATTAAGCACTGAAGAAAAGGAAACTAAAAGGACAGCCAATATGACGAAGCACGGGAACCAATCCCGGGACACCTGCTTGGTCAGTGAAAATGGGCTGGGAGAGGCTGACCAGTACACTTTAATATCCTGTCTGATCAAACGCCCAGGCGGAAAGGGGCAGCTCTCCCTGGTTAAGACGGTAAGGAGAAAGTGACCGTAGTCTCGGGAGAGGCCTGCACAACACACATTTACTTCCAGGAATCATTACATTCAAGACCTTTCTAACTATATACTCTACGACACACGGTTCTAGTTTATTGGGATCTCTCATATTTTCCTTAATTCATTTCTGACCCCATGTGTCTGATCAAGATCGACAGGAACGACAGGAAATGCCCGCTGCAGCCTTTCCTGGGTCCTAACAGAAAGAGCCGATGTCAGGTCAACGCAAGGCTCATACGATCCGATGCAGTCAGAAACCAGGCAGATAAATGGGTGACTCAGCCAGAGAGAGGGATAAGAGCGGCAGGGCACGTCCCCCACCTACAGAAGTTCAAACACTGCAAAAGTTGTGATCAGTCTCCAGCCCGCAATGCAACTCCTGACTGAGGGGTACAGAATGAACACCCAGTGACCATTTACAGCCTCCACAGTTATGAGAACTGTTCTTGCTTGTTCCCCTTCTGCCCATAAAAAGGAGAATTAAACTCAAAGGACATCAGATGAAGAGGAAATAAATGAAGAGGAAAAAAAACATGGTTACTAGAAATAAGTGTTCTCAGATATCCAAACAACTAAGAAACTCAAACGGCTTTCAACACACCCAATATAAACACGCACACGTGTGTCCACGGTCAGCATGGCCTTCTATAGCCAGCTTCGTCCTACGACCAAAGGAGCGTTAACCGAGTTAACTACCCTTAAACCACGCCTCTGAGTTTTATTCTGCTGGCACACGATGAGGAGCCAGGAATTCTTTACCATCCCGGGAATTCTCTGCCATCAGCAGTGACAGGTCTGAACCAGGTTACCCAGGCTGGAATTACCAGAAGCACGAGGCCAGGATTATCTTCCAAACCGTTGCTTTTGTATTTCAAAGTGAACGGGTATCCAAAAAGCGACCATCAGAAAATCACGTGACCAAATCTTGCGCATTCTTCAGAAAACTCGTTTCCGAGTACCACCCACCACCTGAAGAGGTTTAGAAAGCTGACAACCCGACTGATCGGTGGGGCAAACGGCCAATTTCTTGTCCGGCTCATCCCGCTCGATCAGCCGCGGGAAGGCACAGAGCAGACACTGTCACCGGGACATCCTCCGGGGTCTCAGCATCCGCACAGGTCTGTTTCCAACCGCCTCGGCCCGCCTCCCTGGCCCCCGGAGCCCAGGCGCCCATACGGGGCAGGCCCCAAAGTATGTGGGAACGTGCACCTGCCGAAGGACGGCCCTCGACAACGGACGGTCAAAGTGCCCGGTCCCTTCCCCGCTCGCCCCGGACCGTAACC
Organism: Neofelis nebulosa; assembly: GCF_028018385.1. Taxonomy (NCBI): domain Eukaryota; kingdom Metazoa; phylum Chordata; class Mammalia; order Carnivora; family Felidae; genus Neofelis; species Neofelis nebulosa. The sequence continues at coordinate 5,462,166 of NC_080785.1, forward strand.
GACGCGTGAGTTCCCCGCTCCGCACACCCTTACGGCCTTGCCTGAGGTCCGCGCCCCTTCCCGCCTTACTCTCTCTCTCCCTCACGCCTTCATTCCCCTACCGGTGGGTCCGGAGATTACCTCACATATAAACAAGGCCAATTTACATTTGTATCGCAGGATTTGCTTCTAGAGAAACCCAAACAGAATCGGGCTGCGGCAGAAAAGAGACAGCCTGACAAATTATTATACGTATGAATTACGGTATTATTCCTAAGTGGAAAATTTAATAAAGGTGGGGTCCGTATAGCTTTCGTCGCCCGCAAAATGCAGAATAATGCTTACAAGAAGTTCTGAGAAGCCGCTAGGCGTTTTTATAGTCGCGAGACAAGAACATTCTTTTCTGGGGAAAGCAAAAGGGCTCGGGCAGCAGCACAGCCTGAAATCATCATCAGTCAAGCGATAAACACAAAACACCAGCTCGAGCCGCCGCGCGGTCGAGTCTGGACACGGCGCCACCGTCCCGGGCCTCTGCGCCGCGTTCACGAGGACGGGCCCACGTCACGAACTCCGCGTGAAGCAGGCGGGGAAGGCCTTCTGCTTCCGGCTCCAACGGGAGAGGAGCCTACGGGCCGCCGTCCCCCTCCTTCCCACAATAAAGAGCCGGACACGCTGAAAACCGGGACCCGGCACCGCGGGGGAAACGAGGCCGGGGCGCCCGAGGCCGCCCCGCCGGCACCTTCTCTCCCGGAGCAGGCGCCGGGCCGCACGCCGCGCGCTGACGGGAGAGGGAGCGACTCGGGGGAAGCACGCGGCGACCGTCCCCACCCTTCCGCGGGCTCTGCTGCCGGGCGGCCGGCGGGTCTTCGCCGCGAAGGCGGAGGTGCCGAAAGATCCCCTCGGCCTCTGGCGGGAGACGGGCGGAGCCCTCGCCGGAACACCCAGAACTTTCCCCACCGCAAGGGCATCCGCTCCAGGGGGAAGACGTGCCAGAGCTTTCTCCTCTCTGGGGAAGGGCACGCCCCCCACCCGGGCCCCTGCTAAGCCTTCCAGTCAAAGCCAAGGGGCAAAGACAATCCCCAAAGGTCACGGCTTCCGGGAAACGGACCGGGGAGGGGGAACCGCCACCCCACTGGCGAGCACCCGTGACGGTGGCATCTGCGGGTGACGGAACTCTCACCCTCTCTGGTACTTGACCGCCACACCCAAGGGCTCCAGGGCCGACCAGGGTGAGGCACGGCTCAAACAGCTGCAAGACACAGACTGTCTGGGGAAGGCTGCTCAGAAAATCGCAAGGTCAAGAGGGCAGATACAAACAAGGTCGCCAGAAGAATCCAAAGCATCCGGCAGCGACAGCAAACGCTAAACAGAGCCGAGCCAAACCCCTCGCCAGAGCACCACGAAGCCACTCGCCAAAGGTCTACTTACCTCAGGTGCTGTGACCTGACCCTTGTCAGGTTCTCGACAACAAATGTGAGACGTACCAAAAAGCGAGCGGAAGGCAGGTCTGAAGAGACGACGCAATCACAAGGACCAGACTTCAACGACACAGATTTGGGGATCATCCGAGAATTGCAACTATTTCTAATTGATACGTTAAGAACTCGAACGGAAAAGACAACATGCAACACGTGAAAAATATCAACAGGGAGATGGACACTCTAAGGAAGAACCAGAAGGCAAGGCTAAAAACCGAGAAGACCGGGACGGCAATGAAGACGGCCTTCCGCCGCATTCACACCGCTGAAGGAAAAGCAGTGAGCCTGAACAGAAGTCAACACTTTCCAAACCGAAACGCAGACAGGAAAAAACTGAACGTCCAAGGACTGTGGGGCAATTTCAGGAAGTATAACACAAAAAGTACTGCAATACCAGAAGAAGAAAGAAAAAAGAAGAAAGATGTGAGGTGACAATACTAATGGCCAAGAACGTTCCAAAATTAATGACAGACTCCAGAAGCCAAGAGAACCCAAAGCAGAATAAATGCCCTGAAAACTCTCACCTGCATATACTATAATCAGAAAATCAGAAGACAAAATAAAAAATCTTCCCAGAAGGGGCGCCTGGGTGGCTCAGTCGGTTGAGCGGCCGACTTCGGCTCAGGTCATGATCTCGCGGTTCGTGAGTTCAAGTGCGGCGTCGGGCTCTGTGCTGACTGCTCAGAGCCTGGAGCCTGTTTCAGATTCTGTGTCTCCCTCTCTCTCTGGCCCTCCCCCGTTCATGCTCTGTCTCTCTCTGTCTCAAAAATAAATAAACGTTAAAAAAAAAAAAAATCTTCCAAGAAGCCATAGGGAGGGAAAAACACTTTACCTAGAGAGGAAAAAGGTAAGAATTACAGTGGGCTTTTCATCAGAAATCATGCAAGCAAGAGACAGACTAAAATAGTCAAAGTGTGAAAGAAAAAAATCCCACCACCTTAGACTTCTATATATATCCCCTGACATTATCCTTCAAAAATTAAGGAGAAATACCTTCTGGAAGAAAAACTGAGGAATCTATCTATCACCAGGACTGCCCTGCAAGAAACGCTAAATTCTTCAAGCAGAAGGAAAATGACACAGGTCAGAAACCTGGATCTACTCAAAGAACATCAGAGACGAAAACAATGAAATGAAAATAAAATTTGTTTTCTTATTCTTAGTTGATCTAAGAAAAGCTGTTCAAAGTAATATATGTCACAATATACTGAGTGAACGAATGACATACTGGCATACTGATTAGTGAATGAATGACCGCAATTTCACAGGAATGGGAGGGAAAACGTGGGACAGTCTACTACGGTACCTGTACAAGTCTAACAATAGAGTGTTACGTGAAGGCAGATTCAAACCAATTAGTTTAAAATGTATATTGTAAACTCTAAGGCAACCACCAAAAAAATTCTTTACAAGAAGCACAATTGATGTGCTATGTAGAGGCAGAATAATGGTCCCCCAGCAGTATCCACATCCCAGGAACTGGGGTTTCTCAGCACTTGACCTTCAAATACACAGATTATCTTGGATTAACTGGGTACACCCAGGGTAATCACAGTCCTTAAATGTGGAAGAGGGAAGAGGGAGGAGGGAGGCAAAAGAGGACATCAGGATGACGCAAGGTGAGAGAAGCAACTCAACCCGCTGTTGCTGGCTTTCCAAAGGAAGGGACAGCTTATTTTACAAAGCGAAAATAATCTAATCCTATGATACCTGAAATCTGCTTCAAATTAACCAATAGGAGATGAGACAGGCGGGGTAATAGATGAAAAAAGACCGACCACTAACAAAACATTTTCCATAATAAAGCATTAAAAAATATGTATCTTTCACCTAATAAAAATGTTCCTTTGACCCTTACCCTTACATTCAGGTGTTGGGTTCTGTAGGTATATTGATCTCCAGGGGTTATAATGTGCTTACACAGTTCAGTCCTCAATTAATTCTTTTTCATTGAGTCCAAGATCACAAATGCCAGCGGTCTGTCCTTGTGAGTTTTGTGTATTTGTATATATGAACTATTTTCTCCTCACTTCTGCTTCCCTCCTAGTCAACAGACGCTTCATTGGAGGATAGCTTACAATTTAGTTTTGAGACAGGATGTTCACGCGGAAAGAGGTGTTGGGGGTGACCGCAGACGCGGCACGGTGAAGGGTGGACTATGTCACTGGATTTACAGTCTTGCAGCTCCAGGTCCATGGTTCTCAGCCAGGGGCTGAGACACTCCATACCGTCTGGGCAAATCTGGCAGCCCCCAGGGTCTTTTGGCAACGTCTGGAAGTGGTTTTGGTGGTCACAACTTGGGGGATCCTACTAGCATCTGGCGGGTAGCAAAATGCTGCTAAACATCTTACAATATGCAGGGCAGACCCCAACAACAGACGATCATCTGGCCCTAGATTTCAACAGTGCAAAGGCTGAGCAACCCTGTTCTATTGTGTGATGCTAAGGCTGGGGCTGGGACTCTCCGTACAGCATTTTTCAAACTACTGATAAGTGAACAACTTGGATGAATCTTGGAAATACATATGGAAAAGTCTTCAGTGTCAACAATCAGTAAAGACGCATAAAAAGAAAAATAAGATCCTAAGTCTCCAATTGGCAAAGTTTTTAAAAAATATTCCCTGAAGTACATATACTTAAATGATACATTTATTGGTGATAAAATTATATTTCTGAGGGATTGGTTGTAATAATTCCATTTTCATTCATGATTTTATCTATCTGGGTCATTATCGGTGATAAAATTATAAATTGCAAGGCCCTTTTCAAAAGCAATTTGACAATGGCACAGGAATCTTAAAAAATCTTTATTTCCTTTAGCCAATCATCTCACTTTCTCTAAGGACAAAAATCCTAAAGAAATAATAAATTGGGTAAAAAACTCAGGCACGTCCTAAAGCAAAGTCTAAAAAGTGCTACAATAAAGATACAAACAAACTATACAGACATAAGTGTGTTTCTCTTAGAAGCTGATGTCTAAGTTTGGCTTTTAAAAAAATAATACTTCAATGACCAAATACTGAAACATTTCAAGGAAAAAATTCACAGCTTGGAAAATCACAACATGTATTTGTTTTTAGTTTTCCAAATGGACTAGCAAGTTAGAACGGTTGGCTGTAATGAATGATTGGCTGGTTAAGGCTCATGGAAGGCAATTACTTCCGGGAGTACAGGCTGGGGCTCTGGCCCTGAGGAGGAGAATTCATTTGTTCTGGGGGCGCCTGGGTGGCTCAGTCGGTTAAGTGTCCGGCTTCAGCCCAGGTCACGATCTCACGGTTTGTGAATTCGTGGCCCGCATCGGGCTCTCTGCTCAGCACAGAGCCCGCTTCAGATCCTCTGTCCCCCCACCCCCCACCCCTTCCTCCTCATGCACTTTCTCTCTCTCTCTCTCTCCAAAAAAAAAAAAAAAAAAAAAAGAATTAACTTATTCTGAATGTAAAAGAAAGCTAACTAGTATCTTTAGGCAAATATATCTTAGGAAGAAAATTCCAGCAGACGTGTATAAAATGGTTTGCGACAGAGGGGGAAAAAAAAAATCTAGAACCAGGAAGTCCAGTTAGAAAAATTCCAATAAGAGGCAATCATGGGAGCTTCCCTCTTGCTAAATGAGATGTTGCCTGATTCATGAATCGTTAAAGCCAATTAGATCTTAAAAAAAAAAAAAAGCAGCAGCGGTCACGCCTCTATCCAGAGCTGTGGAAGTGGGCGGCAGGCAGGATCAGAGGCAGAACTGTCTGCACGGGTCAACGTGACAGGACGTGGGTCCCTAGGGGAGAAAGGGAATAAAAACAACTCCCAGCTTTCAAGTCTTGGCGATGGGGAGCATGGAGAGAACAGGTTTGGGAGGATTCGCAGAGGACGAATTTTGGTCTGGGTATGTTGCACTGGAAAGGACACCTGATGTAGAGGTGTCCCTAGCTTGACATTCAAACTTAAGCCTCAGAGCAAAGTTAAAAATAGAACACCAAAACTTTAGTTCAAGTTACACGGAAATAATAGCAGATGAGGCTTTAAGTAATGAGCACAAAATGGATTAGGGAGCAAGCACTGAACCTCTGGGGACAAGCACATTTAAAAATCGTGTAGAAAAAGATACTTAGAGAGGACATGAGAAGGATCACAAAATCGAGAACCTCAAGAGGGTGTACCGACGAGCAACATGAGGTGTCACCAAGATTTACAGAGGTCAAGCTGGCAGGAGTTGAGGTAGGGCCATCAGATTTGGCCACAGCAGGGGCATGAAGGCCTTAAGAAAGCAGTTTTAAAAATGTGAAGGGAGGGGCGCCTGGGTGGCGCAGTCAGTTAAGCGTCACGATCTCGCGGTCCATGAGTTCGAGCCCCGCGTCGGGCTCTGGGCTGATGGCTCGGAGCCTGGAGCCTGTTTCCGATTCTGTGTCTCCCTCTCTCTCTGCCCCTCCCCCGTTCATGTTCTGTCTCTCTCTGTCCCAAAAATAAATAAAAGACGCTGAAAAAAAAAAAAATTAAAAAAAAAAAAATGTGAAGGGTTTGTTCCTCAAAAAGTCAAACACAGATTTATCACACGATCCAGCAAATTCCACTCCTAGGCATACACCCCAAAGAATCAAAAACAGACACAAGGAGCCTCATGTTCATAGCAGCACTATTCATAGTAGCCAGAAGGTAGAAACAACCCCGAGTGCATTAAGAGATCAATGAATGTGATACAGCCAAAAAATTCAGCCATAAAAAGGAACGAAGTCTAATAGATGCTACACCATGTATGAAATTTGAAAACACATGAAATAAGCCAGACAAATATTGTATGAAATAAAAAGGAGGATACGGTCTGACTCAACTTTATCTAGAGTAGTCAAATTCAGAGAGGCCGAAGGGATCTGGGGGAAGGTGGAAATGGGGAGTTACTGCTTACTGGTCACAGAGTTTCTGTTTGGAGTGATGAGAAGTGTTTTTGGAAATAGTGGGATGGTGACCCAATATTGTCGATGTACTTCATGCAGCTGAATTTTGCACTTAAACATGGTCCTAATGAGGGGCACCTGGGTGGCTCAGTCGGTTAAGTGTCCGACTTCCGCTCAGGTGACGATCTCACTGTAAGTGAGTTCCAGCCCTGCTTCTGGCCCTGTGCTGACAGCTCAGAGCCTGGAGCCTGCTTCGGATTCTGTGTCTCCCTCACTCTCTGCTCCACTCCCCCTCATGTTCTAGCTCTGTCTCTCAAAAATAAATAAATGTTAAAAAAAAAAATTTAAATATGGTTCTAATGATAAACTGCATGTTGTGTTTTACTGTTTTACCCCAATAAAAAGAAGTTAAAAAAAAAAACAAAACTACTAAGTAGAACCCAAATTGCAAGGAACAAACAGCACAGAATTTGTCAAGAGAAGATGTGAAAAGTGTGGCCTACTCTTTCATCACCTTTAATTTGAAAAGCTCAACTGATACATATTGAAGGTATGTATCATCTCTCTTAAAGTAGGTAAGATTTTTCCATTTTTCTTAAAGCAGATCATATTTCAACACATAGTACTTCTGGATACACGGGAAAAAGTGAGTGGAATAAACACACAGACACTGAAAAGTCAGGTCTACTCCATGATTTGGGGGAGGAGAGTGACAACAGAATATCCTGGTGCACAATAATACTGTGAAAAGCACGTTCAGGGGCGCCTGGGTAGCTCAGTCGGTTAACCATCAACTCAGGTCATGATCTTGGGGTTTGTGGGTTTGAGCCCCGCCTTGGGACTCTGTGCTGACAGCTCAGCCTGGAGCCCGCTTCGGATTCTGGGTCTCCCTCCCTCTCTGCCCCTCCCCTGTTCGTGCTCTGTCTCTCTAAAATAAATATTTTTTTTAAAAAAGCACAAAGTTGTAATTTCATTTTATATTTGGAAAACCGACCAAACAACCGCTTTCATAACCCAAAGCAAAAAAGAATGCTGACCCCAATCTTCTCTGATGGTTAAAAAAACAAAACAAAACAAAAAATCACACGTATGTTAATATTCCTCAAAGGAAGCAGTCTATCAGACCTGGAAGGCAGGGACTTGGTATTTTTACGTTTTACGCAAACTGCATGGATTTCAGGAATGTAGTAAACTATATAAGACAACCCAATTTCCCCAACGAGTATATTTGCAAAGAAAAAGAAAAGAGAAACGAGAGGCACATCCACCAAATCCCACATGTGGCCTCGGTCAATTACCGCAGGAAAAAAAGGAGAAAGTTTTTACGCCTTTCGGGGGAAACGCGAGCGACCTGGACCCGGTGGAAGCGGGAGGGGGGGGGAGGGGGGAGCGGCGGGGCGGGTGCTCTGTTCACTCCTCCCCTCTGCGGCGCTCCCGGCTGCGACTTTCCGTTCTCACTTCTGCGGCCCCGCTAGCTCTGCTTCGAAGGCTGAGCCGCAGGGCTCCGGCCTCCGTTTTGGGAAAAGAGCGGCGGGAGCCCCGGGCCCACGGCTCCGCGAGCCCCCGCGCGGCTGCAGCCCTCGCCCGCAGGAGCGCGCCGGGACCCGCGGGCGGTGACGCCGCCAACAGCCTGTCCCCGCGGGGCCGAGCTCGCGGGGTCGGACGCCGCGCCCGCAGGCCCGACCCGGCAGCCGGCGGCGGGCGCGGCCGCCAGCCCTCGGGGCCTCGGGGCCGCGCGCCGGAGCAGCTCGCCCGAGGCGCCGAGGGGACGACGGAGGCCGCGCGGGCTCAGACGCCGCCGAGGCCGGCCGCGCGCTACTCACCCCGACGCCGGCAGCGCAGGATCCCGGCCTTCTGGGACTCGGGCCGTGGCATCTTCTCTCCCGCCACAGCCCGGGTCCGAGGCGCATGAGCCGCAGCGGGCCCGAAGGAAACGCTGCGCCGGGCGCTCTGGCGGCCGCGGGCTCGCCCAGTGCCCGCGCCGCAGTCTCGGCCCGAGCGCGCGTGCCCCTGGGGCCACGTGACGGAAGGCCCCGCCCCCCGCGCGCGCGGGAGTGACGTCACCCGGCTCGCCCGGCGTGGGCGCCCAGCGGCCGCGGCGAGGTGCCGGGTGCTGTCGAAGCTGCGGTTTGGGCTGGAGCCTCGAGGGTCTGTGACGGGCGGCCTTCGGGTTTCTTCTCGTATAAAAAGGCCTCGTTAAGGACAAGTGGGCTTATACGTTTTAAAACGATGTTCGAGCTCCGTTGTGATAAAAGACACGTGGGTTCAAGCGTGAAGGCTTTGCGGTGCACGCCCCCGAGAAGCTGTGGGGAGACCGACCGCACGCGCCGGTGGGAGGAGTGCAGGGGTGCGGGGCTCCCGTGCGACCTTGGCCGCAGCGCCGCCAGTGTCGCCGGGGGCTTGTTACAACTGCTGAATCTTAAGCCCCGTGCGGACCTACCTAGGAAGGGAAGTCTGCATTTTACCAAGATCTCCGCGTGATTCGCATACAACCTAAGTTTGAAATCGGCGCCGTCGGGAACGGTCAGTGCCAGAGAGCTTCCGTTACTCCACCTTCTCCCGGCCTTTGATAGCGTCAGATGTTTAAATGTGTGCCATTCTGATGGGTCTTCAACGGATTTTTTTCCTAGCTGTTATTTTAAAGGGTTTGAGTGGGTGTATATCCTAGTCTAGCAAATTGATGTATAATGGTATACTTCTAGCGTTTGAGGTTTGGGGAGAGCTCCAGTTTGACCGTTGTGAAGAATGACACTAAAATGCTCTTTGCAGTGTAATGTGGTTCAACCCAGAGTCTCAGACTGGGCGGATCCTGCTAGTGTATGGGCTGTGTTAGTTTGCCCCTAGATGAAGTTACCAGATGAAATCCACGATGACCTGAAATGTGATTTCAGAGAAACAACAATGTTTTAGTATAAGTATGTTCCGTGGAATATGTGAAATACAGCAAAATGTTGCATATCCGTAATTCAAATTTCAAATACAGAGCATCCTGCATTTTTATTTGCTAACACTGGCAACCCAACCCTGGACAAATCTAACTTTGGTTTTCTCGTCTATGAAATGGGCATGACAATAGGGCCTATTTTACAAAGCTGTGTGAGTGAAATGAGATAATCAAGGAAGAGTACTTACCACAGAGTATGGAACATAATGGGAGCTCAATTTTCACGCAGGTGTATGTTAGGCTAAACTCCTAGATGTCTGCTTTAGCTACAGAACTCCCAGGCTTACTTTAGGGCTTGTCTGAGCATTTGATCATACCAAAAACTGTGTTTTAAGAAAAGCTTTGAGAGGGTTAGCAAATATTCCTCAATTAGCTCCAGAACATAAATCAGATTTTTAAGTTTCCACCTGAAATAAAAAGTTGCCACCTACAGGCTAATGTAGATTTCCTTTCAATCACACCAAATACTTTGATGTCGGGTTTTTTGTTTTTTGGTTTTGTTTTGTTTTGAGAGAGAGAATGCGCGCGCGCGGGAGAGAGAGTGCGCACAAGTGGAGAAGGGGCAGAGGAAGAGGGACAGTGAGAAATGTGAGCAGGGTCCATGCCCATGGTGGAGCCCAATCTGGGCCTCGATCTCACAACCGTGAGATCACGACTTGAGCCTAAATCCAAGAGTCAGATACTTAACCAACTGAGCCACCCATGGGCCCTTGGATGTTGATTCTGGTTTCTATTCCAGAGTCCACTGAAACGGTATTCAAAAGAACTTGTTTAAGCAACACACTACATCATTTCTAAGACCAGTCCACGTTATGTAGTACCTGAACCAACATTTAAATTAGAAAACTAAGACAATATTAGTTTTATGACTCCAAGAACATTTCTTTTTTTTTTTTTTTGCAAAGATGGAATTTATAGCATCCTCTGTTATGCTTACCAAAGAAAACAATTATTCTCAACTTTCAAAACTAGAAAAAGTTATTTCAAGATGATACTCTTATATTTACTCTCTAGTATTTATCCTAGAATTCTTTTCTCCTGTTAAAGATTTCTGTTTTGTACGTTACGCTAATTTTAATAGACTCATGGGTTTATTATAATCATTTCTATTGCTTTCTAGAGGCAGAGATGGTATAAAAGTGGGCCAAGAACAAAATCATAATGTGGTGCTTATTTTGTATTGCCAGATTGACTTTTTAAAGTCTCAATCAAGATACCCTGGCCATCTGTACTATCTGAGCCCAGGTCTCCCGATGTCTATCTATCAATAGATTTTATAGAGTATCTTTGTCTTTGTGAATCAAATACGTTTCCCCTCTCTAGCCACCTTCACCAGGGTGAACACAACAGCCATCCCTCTAACCCAAGAGAAGTGCTTTAGACATTCGGGAGTGTGTTCACACAGGGTAGATAGGGAGCGTAGCCACTCCTTCCCCCAATCCCAGCTAAACAGGTCTGAGTCAGAAAATCAATCATCAACAAAGTGCAGAATGCAAGAAGTGTTAGGACAACTGTAGGCCAGAGCCATAGGAGGGGAGAAATATGAACAAGGCGAAGCCAGAAGCAAGGCAGGGGGACTGTCTCCAAGTGACAAAGGGACTGACAGCCACAGACAACAAGGCTGGTCTACAGGACTGGACTGGGCCACCAAGGCAAGTGGACGGGACATCTGGAACTCAGGAACCCAAGCAAGCAAGAAATCACCCAAATCGACACTAGCAGCGAGAAAAGGAGCTAGACACAGTTGAGCCAACGTTGGCACGTGTCAACCAAGGCTCTCTGTGAACGTCTTTCTGAGTTCTAGAGTAGGAATGGACAAAGCCTCCCAGAGTGGAGCATCCCCTGTGGTTTAACGGGACCAAGCGAGTTAGGCAAATTCTAGAGACAATACACTTCACCTCAATCAATGGTGTGATAGTTTGCACTGTGTGACAGCGTATATGTCTAATGTTCACGGTTTTGCCACCCCAGAAATTCAGTGACGTGTAATGAAGGGTTAAGAACTATCATCAAAGCAAGACAGAAAGGCACTCTTACTCTAGAGCACTCTGGTTGTATTTCTTACTGCATTTCACACCATTTCTTGATGTTCCAGACTTTTCTCCTCTATGTTGAAGACATAGGGGTTTTTTAACCCCTTTTTAATGAAAATGATTTATTTGTGTTTCATCTGCTGCCCTCAGATGCCTCCAGTTCTGGGAAGACATTATCCAAATACCACTGAAATGATCTGCAACCCAATCGTTTCCTTAATTCAACACGCTCGCTAATGTTTCCATAGGCAACAGATTTCAGGCCAGGTCTTCGTAAAAAAAACTGCTCCTAAATGGAAATAGAGAGTAATTTCATCAAAACCAAACAAATCTTTGGTAATCAAATCGTATCTAACATAGCAGTGTATATTTTCATCACCTGAACTAAAAAAAAAAAAAGAAAAACAAACCCCAAAACAGAACAAAATATCTTCCAATTTCATCCATACGGTGTGGGCAGAGACCCACGTGGTGCCTGGAATTCACTCACTCTGCACATATTTGCAGGATGTGTTGTGATGAACCACAACACGGAGGTGGTGTAGTGGGATCCAGGAAGGTTGGGTCCTGCTTCTTAGGAGCCCAAGAATCACAGCCACCTATTGTTGTATGTCTCCTTTCTCTTGCTCTCTCAATACCCCAGGAAAACCCTCCCTCCCTGGTCCCCATCAACACTTCCGTGGTTTCAGAAATGAGAGATGGTGTCGTGGCTTAGGGCAAATGGACTGTGGGGGGAGACAGCCCGGGTTCAAATTCTTGTTCTGTCATTTATTATGTGACCTTTGCCCTTACCCTCATGAGGTTGTCCTGAGGACTGAACACTTTAATACGTACGGAGCACTGGGTAAACGCAGGCTGACACAGGGTGTCACATCAGCATTGGCCATTGTTCTCACCTGGTTAGTCTTCTACGTGCTCTGGATTTAAGATAGTACTTAGTACAAAAGTCTAATGGATTCAGTCTGCCCTGTATTCAAAGAGCTATCCTAAAGAGACCAAAGCCTCCTTGAAAGCAGAACTCCGTTCTGTGTCTCCCTCTCTCTCTGCCCCTCCCCTGCTTGCACTCTGTCTCTCTTTCTCTCTCTCAAAAATAAGTAAACATTAAGAAAAAAAATTTTTTAAACATGAAAAACCTTTAAATGTTATCATGATTATGTATTCACGTCTTTGCTTTTCCTTTTAGCTTTGCTATCTAATTATGAATACATAAATTGTATGCCTTAATTTTACTCACTTTTAACATATAGACATGGAATAAATCAGTATATTGCGTTGGGCTGCTTTTGTTCACCATGATGTCTGTTTTTATTTATTTCTTTAAAAAAAATTTTTTTTACTGTTGTATTTATTTTTGACACAGAGAGAGACAAGAGAATAGCGGGGAGGGGCAGAGAGAGAGGGAGACACAGGATCCGAAGCAGGCTCCAGGCTCCGAGCCGTCAGCACAGAGCCCGACGCGGGGCTCAAACTCACAGACCGCGAGATCATGACCTGAGCCGAAGTCGGACGCTCAACCGACTGAGCCACCCAGGCGCCCCTGTAGGCCTCACACCCAGTCCAGTGCAGGGCTCGAACTCACGACTATGAGATCGAGATCCGAGTCAAGGTCAAGAGTTGGATGCTTTACCGACTGAGACACTCAGGTACCCCCAGCAAGATTTAAGATTTACTGTACCGTTGTGTGTATATCTCCAGTTGGGTAATTTTCATGGCTGTATAGAATTATATCAGCTAAATATAACCCATTTATCCATTCTGCTCTTGATGAGCAGCTGGGCTGTGTTTTGTTTGGGCTCACATCCACCATGCTGTTTCTAAACATTCTTGTTCATGTCTTCTGGTTGCCCAAAGGCATGCCTTTCTGTGGTGTGCACACAGAATGGAATTGCTGGATCATGGGATACTCATGATCTTTACTCGACTTTGCCAAACTGTTTTCCAAAGTGAGTTTGTAATAATACTCCCACCAGCCGTGTCTGAGAATTCCTGTGTTTGCCAATACTTGGTCCTACCAGACGTTTGACATTTTTGCCGATCTAAACGGCCATGTAGAAATATTGACGTTTTCAAAAAAGACTATTACTCCTTTTATAATTTAAAATGATAAAGAAATATTAGATTGGAACCAGGACATATAATATCACAGCAAGTTCTCCCATTTTTCTCCCCATATATCTGAAAGAGGGTCTTGGGGCTACTGCTGTCTATGTTTGTGCGTGGATCCTGGAGGGACACCTTTCAAGTTCAAATGGGGCCATGGCTACATGTTCTCTGTGTGTGCACCCTTTTAGGTCCTGGCCAGGGGTTGCAGCCTTGGGGAGACATGCAGATGAAGGGGTCTGGCTCTGACAGAGAAATCGACTGTCGGTAGAAGAGAGGTAGTGAAGTCTCTCGCGTGGTCTCCAGACCACAGTAGCCGCACCCTTGGGAACTTGGTACCAGAGGAAGAGAATCTAAAGAATTGCCTGTGGGGATGGCAACAGCGGGAGATGTTTGCTTCAGAGGGGGGATCCCACGGGGGGGGGGGGGGGGGCGGGAGGGACATAGATCTGGGCCAAACAAACAAAACAAACTTCCTGGGTTGATGAATTTACTTCTGAGAAGCTTGAGTTTCCCCAGCAATTGAAATATAAAGGAACGTTCAAGTGTAGTGGGTTCGAATGAACTAATTGAGAATAGGGTCTGGGGAAGGTGGATGAGGGGTTGAAGGTGTGCCAAAAATTTAAGGAAGCTTGTTATCTGGAAAGGCAGGAACGGGTTCCTGGGTACCAAGCCCCGTTCTGTATTCTTGCTTGTCTTTCCAAATCAGAGACCTTTCCCTCACCTTGTATTCATCCAGCCAAACGTGCGCCAGTCTGAGACTGTTATATGTCATGGCTTCTGCAAACTCAGGTTGGTTTGGAAAGCGCTGCTTACTCATGTGTCCTACCCGCGAGCAGGGGAGTACAAAGAGTTGGCCTCCACACATCCAGATCTAGACGAAAACAGACAACATGGACGTATGTGTGCTGGTGCGAAGCAACTGCTGAATTTTTTTCACAACCATAGCAATAGCTAACATATCTTAAGTTGTTTATTTAATCCTAACAGCCCTATAATATAGGTCCGGTGACTATCCCCATTTTACGGATAAAGAAATGAATACGTATATTGGCGAAGAAGCTTGCCCAGTGACACCGAGCAGAGTTTAAGGTCAGGAGGTCTGGCCTCAGAGCCAACACTCCGAATGCTAAGTGATTCTGTCTCCCTCATACGTGACCAGTTCCGAGGCTGCTTACGTAGGAAAAGTGGCGGGCTATTTTGTCCTAAGGTATCCTCAAGAATACTCTGAGAATAATTAAGTATTGCTGGATGTCAACAGGTAATGAGAGAAATGGCTAAATTCGATGATTCATGTGTTCTGTACTTAACACACTTTATAATGCTTATTTTTAACAAAGTCTTTACTACACAAAAGTAAACTATGACCTTTGAAAAATCAGCAAATGTAGAAAAGCACACAGAAGAAAATAAAGATCACTTCTTGTCCTAACGCTTGGTAGGTCACTATTTAACCCAGGTCCCCTGTTCTTACACACATGTATACACAACATTGAGATAACTTGTGGTTTTTTCATTTAAAGCTATGTGAAGTTATGGGGCGCCTGGGTGGCTCAGTCGGTTAAGCATCCGACTCTGGATTTCAGGTCAGGTCATGATCTCACAGTTCATGGGTTCAAGCCCCACATCAGGCTCTGCAATATCAGTGTGGAATCTGCTTGGGATTCTCTCTTTCTCTGCCCCTCCCTTGCTCTCTCTCTCTCTCTTTCTCTCTCTCTCTCAAAAATAAACATTTTTGGGGCGCCTGGGTGGCGCAGTCGGTTAAGCGTCCGACTTCAGCCAGGTCACGATCTCGCGGTCCGTGAGTTCGAGCCCCGCGTCAGGCTCTGGGCTGATGGCTCGGAGCCTGGAGCCTGTTTCCGATTCTGTGTCTCCCTCTCTCTCTGCCCCTCCCCCGTTCATGCTCTGTCTCTCTCTGTCCCAAAAATAAATAAAAAATGTTAAAAAAATAAATAAATAAACATTTTTAAAAAGTTATGTGAGGTTATTTTAAAAGTTTTGTATTGGGGCGCCTGGGTGGCGCAGTCGGTTAAGCGTCCGACTTCAGCCAGGTCACGATCTCACGGTCCGTGAGTTCGAGCCCCGCGTCGGGCTCTGGGCTGATGGCTCGGAGCCTGGAGCCTGTTTCCGATTCTGTGTCTCCCTCTCTCTCTGCTCCTCCCCCGTTCATGCTCTGTCTCTCTCTGTCCCAAAAATAAATAAAAAAAAAACGTTGGAAAAAAAAAAAAAAATTTAAAAGTTTTGTATTGTTTGGATATTTTGGTACTTTCCAATTTTTAGTATTATAAATAACAACACAAAGAATGTGCTTATAGTATAAATCATGTACACACTGCTTACGCATCTCACAGTATATTAGCCATGACTTCCTAGTTGACTCTAATTCAGTGATCCTTGCATGGTTCGCCAACTAAAAGCATCCTATCACTCGGGAACTTCAAAATGCAAAAGCCTCGGGCCCATCCAGCCCTAATGAATCAGGAACTGTGGGGCTGGGCCCAGTGTTTGCATTTTAACCTGGTCTTCGGGTGATTTTGGTCACATTAAAATGAGAATCACTGTTCTGACTGATCAAGATCATACATCCCAGCTTTATAGACACTTTTTAATAAAATCCATCTAATCATTTAGGAAATAAGGCTTTCACTGAAACAAATACTCAGACTTGTTTATGAGAGCAATACTTAGGGTGATGCATATCACTTGAGTAGTCAGAAGGGATTCTGTTTAAGAAAATGAAACTTCTGGGGCACCTGGGTGGCTCAGTCGGTTGGGCATCCAACTTCGGCTCAGGTCATGATCTCGTGGCTCGTGGGTTCGAGCTCTGCGTTGGGCTCTGTGCCGACAGCTCAGAGCCTGGAGCCTGCTTGGGATTCTGTGTCTCCCTCTCTCTCTGTCCCTCCCCCGCTCACACTCTGTCTCTCAAAAATAAATATTTAAAAAATTTTTAAGAAAATGAAACTTCTGACATAACACTGAGATGTAATGACCCCCTCACCTCTAGAGTTCGTTAGAAATAGCCGGAAATAGCCCCTCAGAATGTCGAGAAAAATATCGATGGAATTCGTTTCCTTAGGAAAACCCTTAGATCAGAACTCTGAAGAATTAGGTTCTTTTATCATATCTGCCCCATGTTTATGATCAGACCCTTCCTCTCTGGATCTCATTTTCATCTGAAGCTGAGAACTACATAGTTGCTCATTTAAGCTATCGTTTGGGGGTGCTTTGTTATACAGCCAAAGCCAACTGCTAATGGCTATAATGTCCTATTCTTTTTTTTCAAGTGAGAACCTAACAAAATTTGGAAAATCATGAATATCTGTTCAATAACTAGACTGCAAACAGCACTGTTTATTATTTTTGGTATATTCTTACATGTTTGAAATGTTTAAAAAAATTTTGTTAATGTTTACTTTTGAGAGAGAGCGAGAGCATGAGAGAAAGAGACACTGAGCAGGGAAGGGGCAGAGAGAGACGGAGACACAGAATCTGAAGCGGGCTCCAGGCTCCGAGCTGTCAGCACAGAGCTCGACGCGGGGCTTGAACCCACGAACCGCGAGATCACAACCTGATCCGAAGTCGAACACTCAACCGACTGAACCACCCAGGCGCCCTGAAATGTCTCTTTATTGGAAAAGAACTCTGGCCATGAGTGCAGAATAGAAAATCAAAGTAATCAAAGTGATAAAAGAGGTACCAGAGTAAAAATTGTATCAAAAACCTTCCTTGAAAATCAAATTGAAGGAAGCTATGGCAACGTTGCCTAACCTTCATAGGGCTCATGTGTTTGTTCTTCTCAATGCATTTGTGTCTCAGTTTCCTCATCGGGAAAGTGAGAATAACAGTACCTACCTCATGGGGTTGTTATGAGCATCACATAACTTGATACCTGTAAAGTATTTAGAGTTTTTATTTTTCATATTGTTTTTAATTTAAATTTTAGTTAACATCCAGTGCAGTATCGGTTTCAGTAATTCATCACTCACGTACAACACCCAGTGCTCATCCCAAGTGCCCTCCTGAGTACCTGTCACCATCTAGCCCATCTCCAACCCACCTCCCTCCGTCAACCCACAGTTTGTTCTCTATCATTAAGAGTCTCTTGTGATTTATTTCCCTCTCTTCTCTTCCCCCCTTCCCCATATGCCCATCTGTTTTGTTTCTTAAATTCCACATGAGTGAAATCATATGGTATTTATCTTTCTCTCATTGACTTATTTTGCTTAGCATAATACATTCTAGCTCCATCCATGTCACTGCAAATGGTAAAATTCCATTACTTTTGATGGCTGAGTAATATTCCATCGTGTGTGTGTGTGTGTGTGTGTGTGTGTGTGTGTGTGTATACCACATCTTCTTTATCCATTCGTCAGTCAATGGACATTTGGGCTCTCTCCATAGTTTGGCTATTGTTGATAGCACTGCTATAAACATTGGGCTGCATATACCCGTTCAAATCTGTATTTTTGTAACCTTTGGGTAAATTCCTAATGGTACAATTGCTGGATCATAGAGTAGTTCTTTTCTTTTCGAGAGAGAGAGAGAGAGAGCATGAGCAGGGGAGGGGCAGAGAGAGAAAGACAGAGACAGAATTCCAAACAGGCTCCAGGCTCCGAGTTGTCAGCACAGAGCCCGATGCAGGGCTCGGATGCACGAACCATGAGATCATGACCTGAGTCCAAGTAGATGCTTAACCAAATGAGCCACCTAGGCGCCTCTAGAATAGTTCTATTTTTAGTTTCTTGAGGAGCCTCCAGAATAGTTCGATTTTTAGTTTCTTGACGAGCCTCCACACTGTTCTCCAGAGTGGCTGCACCCGCTTGAATTCCCACCAATAGGGCAAGAGGATTCCCCTTTCTCCACATCCTCACCAACACCTGTTATTTCTTGTGTTATTAATTTTAGCCATTCTGACAGGCGTGAGGTGGTGTCCCATCATGGTTTCGATTTGTATTTCACTGATGAGTGATACTGAACATCTTCTCATGTGTCTGTTAGCCATCTAGATGTCTTTTTTGGAAAACCGTCTATCCATGTCTTCTGCCCATTTATTAACTGGGTTATTTGTTTTTTGCGTGTTGAGTTCGATAAGTTCTTTATTTTGGATACTAACCCTTTTTCCAATATGTCATTTGCAAATATCTCCTCCCATTCTGTAGGCTGCCTTTTAGTTTTGTTCATTGTTTCCTTCACTGTGCAGAAGCTTTTTGATCTTGATGAGGTCCCAGTAGTTCATGTCTGTTTTTTTTCCCCTTGCCTTTGGTGACGTGTCTAGCAAGAAGTTACTCCAGCCAACGTCAGAGAGGCTGCTGCCTGTGTTGTCCTCTAGGATTTTGATGGTTTCTGGTCTCACATTTAGGTCTTTCATCATTTTTTTTTTTTTGCTCTTTTTATTTAATATGTTTTTTAAATTCACATCCCAGTCAGTTAGCATACAGTGCAACAGTGATTTCAGGAGTAGATTCCTTAATGCCCCTTACCCATTTAGCCCATCCCCCCTCCCACAATCCCTCCAGCAACCCTCTGTTCGTTCTCTATATTTAAGAGTCTTTTATGTTTTGTCCCCCTCCCTGTTTTTATATTATTTTTTCTTCCCTTCCCTTATGTTCATCTGTTTTGGATCTTAAAGTCTTCATATGAGAGAAGTCACATGATATTTGTCTCTCTCTGACTAATTTCGCTTAGCATAAAACCCCCTAGTTCCATCCACGTAGTTGGAAATGGCAAGATTTCATTCTTTTTGATTGCCGAGTAATACTCTATTGTATATATATACCACATCTTCTTTATCCATTCACCCATCGATGGACATTTTGGCTCTTTCCATCCTTTGGCTATTGTCGATAGTGCTGCTAGAAACATGGGGGTGCGTGTGTCCCTTCGAAACAGCACACCTGTATCCCGTGGATAAATACCTAGTAGTGCAATTGCTGGGTCATAGGATAGTTCTCTTTTTAATTTTTTGAGGAACCTCCATACTATTTTCCAGAGTTGGCTGCACCAGTTTGCATTCACCAGCAGTGCCAAAGAGATCCTCTTTCTCTGCATCCTTGCCAACATCTGTTGTTGCCCGAGTTGTTAACATTAGCCATTCTGACAGGTGTGAGGCAGTATCTCAGTGTGTTTTTGATTTGTATTTCCCTGATGATGAGTGATGTTGAGCATTTTTTCGTGTGTCGGTTGGCCATCTGGATGTCTTCTTTGGAGAAGTATCTATTCATGTCTTTTGCCTATTTCTTCACTGGATTGTTTGTTTTTTTGGGTGTTGAGTTTGATCTTTCATCCGTTTTGAATTTAATTTTTGTGTATGGTGTAAGGAAGTGGTCCAGGTTTACTCTTCTGCACATTGCCGTCCAGTTTTCCCAACACCATTTGTCAAAGAGACTGTCTTTTATCATTGGATATTCTTTCCCGTTTTGTCTAATATTAGTTGATCATATAGTTGTGGGTCCATTTCTAGGTTTTCTGTTCTTTCCATTGATCTATGTGTCTTTTTTGTGCCAGTAACATACTGTCTTGACTCCATCTTTGTAATGTTGCTTGAAATCTGGAATTGCGATGCCTCCGGTTTTTTCTTTTTCAGGATTGCTTTGACTCTTCAAGGTCTTTTGTGAGCCCATGCAAATTTTGGGGTTGTTTGTTAGAGCCCTGAAAGACATCACTGGTGGTATTTTGATGGGAATTGCATTAAATATGTAGATTGCTTAGACATTGTATCGACGTTTTAACAACGTTTGTTCTTCCAATCCATGAGCATGGGATGCTTTTCCATTTATTTGTGTCTTCTTCAATTTCTTTCCTAAGTGTTCTATGGTTTTCAGAGTATAGATCTTTTCTCTCTTTAGTTAGGTTTATTCCTATGTCTCCCGTGGTTTTTGGTGCAAATGGGATCTATTCCTTAATTTCTTGTTCTGCTGCTTTATTATTGGTGTATAGAAATGCAACAGATTTCTGCACATTGATTTTATATCCTGACACTTAGCTCAATTAGTGTATTCTAGCAATTTTTTGGTGGAGTCTTTTGGGTTTTCTACAGAGAGTATCATGTTGTCTGCAAATAGTGAAGGTTTGACTTCTTCCTTGCTGATTTGGATGCCTTTTATTTCTTTTTGTTGTCTGATTGCTGAGGGTAAGACTTTCAGTACTATCTTAAATAGTAATAGAGTGGACATCCTTGTCTTGTTCTTTACTGTAGGGGAAAGGCTCTGTTTTTCCCCATTGAGGATGATATTAGCTGTGGGTCTTTCATATATGGCTTTATGATGTTGAGGTATATTCCCTCTATCTCTATTTTGTTGAGGGTTTTTATCAAGACTGGATGCTGTAGTTTGTCAAATGCTTTGTCTGCATCTATTGATGGATCATATAGTTCTTATCCTATCCTTTCTTCTTTTTTTTTTTACGATTTATTTTTGAAAGAAAGAGTGGGCATGAGTGGGGAAGGGACAGAGAGAGAGAGAGGGAGACACAGAATCTGAAGTGGCTCCAAGCTCTGAGCTGTCAGCACAGAGCCTGATGTGGGGCTCAAACTCACAGGCTGTGAGATCATGACCTGAGCCAAAGTTGGATGCTCAACCAACTGAGCCCCCCAGTGCCCATCCTTTCTTTTATTAATGTGGTGTATCATGTTGATTGATTTGTGGATATTGAACCAGCCCTGCATCCCAGGAATAAACCCCACTTGATCATGGTGAATAATAATTTTAATGTACTGTTAAATTCAATTTGCTAATATCATTGAGAATTTCTGTATCCATGTTCATCAGGGGTGTTGGCCTGTAATGCTCCTTTTCAGTGAGGTCTTTGTCTGGTTTTGGAGTCAAGGCAATGCTGGCTTCATAGAATGAGTTTGGAAGTTTCCTTCCATTTCTATTTTTTTGTTTGTGTTTTTGGAACAGTTTGAGAAGAATGGGTATTAACTCTTCTTTAAATGTCTGGTAGAATTCTCCTGGGAAGCCATCCGGCCCAGGACTCTTGTTTGTTGGGAGACTTTTGATTACTGATTCAGTTTCTTTGCTGGTTTTGGGTCTGTTCAAATTTTCTATTTCTTCTTGTTTCAGTTTTGGTGGTTTGTGAGTTTCTAGGATTTTGCCCTGTGTTGGACTGGGCTGACAGCTCGGAGCCCAGAGCCTGCTTGGGATTCTGTGTCTCCCTCTCTCTTTGCCCCTCCCCTGCTCACGCTCTGTTCCTCTCTCTCTGCCCCTCCCCTGGCTCACACTCTGTCTCTCTCTGTCTCTCAAAAATGAATAAACATTTAAAAAAATTTTTAAAAAAAAGCCTTTCTGAATAATTACATCAAAGCTGTAACTATGGACTGTGCTGGTAGGAAGGAGCAAAGTGGACAGAAATGAGTGATGATTTAGACCTAGATCTAACCACACATGATGAAGGAAAGTGGGGCATGAAAGGGCGATTGGAGACCAAGAAAGTACTCTGGGGGGCTGGATGGTTGCGGGTGGGTAGAGGGCATCACATTATCCACCCGAAGAGGAAAGGACCATGGGAGGAAGAATGGGTTCGAGGGAGTAGAAAGAGCTCTCCTTTTGAAACGTTGGGGTTAGGATGCCTATGGGACACACATCCTACAGGAGAGTAACCTGTAGGCAGTGAGATGCACAAGCTTCTGTCACAGAAGGACCTGGGAAGGAGCTAGAACTATGTCACTGGCATGTAGTCATTGAGGCACGATGCGGATGAGGTTACTGAGAAGGGGAAGGGAGAAAAGAAACAGGGCCTTGGGGAAACCTATGGAGTCAATGGCAGGGTCCCAGATCCAGAGCAGTGTACCTTGTCCGCATCTAGAGCCACCAGGATGGAGTGCCAAGCCACGCAGGCTGTTGGAGACAATTGGAGGCCAGCCTCCAGTCCACCAGGAAACCAAAGTGCAGATCTGAAGCCTGGTTAGTACCATCCCGAGGCTGGGGGTCAAGCTGCAGCTCCGTGGGCACCCAGCCAATCCCCACTTTCCCGAGTGACAGTAACAAATTCAGAGCTTTGGGGGCTTCCAGAAATGACTTAGAATAGAACCGAGCTGGTGAGGTCTCCAGGCCTGCCGTTGAGTAGATAGTGGAAAGCAGGACAGAATAGGCTTGGGGCATATACCTCCGGTTCTGCGAATTGAGCCAAGTTGCTGGAGCGCTCAGAGCCCCACTTTCCCCCTGTAAGTAGGAGATCCTGGTGGCACCCACCTCACAGGTTTATTATGAAGACTGAGTTGATATTTGCAAGATTTCAGAGCAGTGCGTGTCACACAGATGCGCACTTGTTAAACAAAGGAAATGTATGTTTCTCCTTTACCCCATGACTTAAACATGCCATTTCTGCAGGGAAGGCCATCTAAGACACACACCTCCCTCAACACAAGTCTAGATTCCCCTCTCATATGATCTCTTGGTACCCTGTACTTCTCCTCCACTGTACGTATCAAAAATACCTAATCATCAGGGCGCCTGGGTGGCTCAGTCAGTTGAGCGTCTGACTTCGGCTCAGGTCATGATCTCACGGCTGGTGGGTTCGAGCCCCGCGTCGGGCTCTGTGCTAACAGCTTGGAGTCTGGGGCCGGCTTCGGATTCTGGGTCTCCCTCTCCCTCTCTCTCTGTCCTCTCCTGCTCATTCTGTCTCTCTCTGTCTCTCAAAAATAAATAAACATTAAAACATTTAAAAAAAAAACCAACCTAATCATCTCTCTCTACTTCAACAGAATGGAAGCTCCAAGCCATCGGAAGCCACGTTTGCACTGCATGAGGCTGCATTGCACACAAGGCACAGCCCTTTGCGCATAACGGGTTCTCAGTATTGTCGAGTGAATGAACAAATGAACGAATGAGTGAACAGGCGAGGGTTGTGCCTTCTTCCGAATGCCCAGCATGTGGCAGAGCCTCACATAGGAGGTGTCCCTTAAATGACGGCCACGTTGACCCTAACCAGAACTCCCGAGAGAGTCTAACCTAGCAAAATACAGATCTGGGTACTGTCACCATACAGGTGTTAGCTACGGCCTCGGGAGTAGATACAGGTATGCCACGGCCCCTGGCCGGTCAGCACGGAGGTGCTACACCCAGTCCTGGTGACCTGCCCTGCCAGGTGCTCTTTAGTCTCTGGATCATGGGAAGCCCACAGGTCTCCCCGGGAGCAGGTGCGCTGCCTGTGGGAGGCTATCAGTTCAGAATTGAGGTTCTTTCCCACCAGATAAGGAAATACTGCACTATATTAAGTCAGCCCAGAGGAGCACATGGAGGGAGAAGGGACAGCTGATAAGATAACAGTCCTGGGGGGCGCCTGGGGGGCGCAGTCGGTTAAGCGTCCGACTTCAGCCAGGTCACGATCTCGCGGTCCGTGAGTTCGAGCCCCGCGTCAGGCTCTGGGCTGATGGCTCGGAGCCCGGAGCCTGTTTCCGATTCTGTGTCTCCCTCTCTCTCTGCCCCTCCCCCGTTCATGCTCTGTCTCTCTCTGTCCCACAAATAAATAAAAAATGTTGAAAAAAAAAATTAAAAAAAAAAGATAACAGTCCTGGGAATACCCACGCTTCAGAGATGCACAGAAGAAATTCCTGCAGAGGAAACAGAGCAACAGAGCTATGGAGGAGGAACCAGAACACTGTTCTAGAGTGCCAAATGTCGCAGCCACCTCCAGTACATAGAAGAACAAAGCCGTCCACTAGGGACATCAATATTAAATGGGTGACAGTTCCCCGAGGGATGTCCCCGAGTGCTGAGGGCCGCCAGGATGCTGATTTATTGGAAAGAAGAGTGAGGAACGGAGACGAACGTACAGGTGTCAATGGTCTCGTATCAGGAAAGACAGGGCCTGTTATCTCGGTTAGAGACCGCTGGTGATGTCAAGAGAGCTCTCTAGCTATTTATTAACTTACGTGTTTGTGAAAAGAGAGACTCACACGTACTTTAAAAAATATGAAGGGGCCATTAGGAACGGAGCAGTTGACAATACTGAAGCAAGGTGGGGCGCCTGGGTGGCGCAGTCGGTTAAGCGTCCGACTTCAGCCAGGTCACGACCTCGCGGTCCGTGAGTTCGAGCCCCGCGTCAGGCTCTGGGCCGATGGCTCGGAGCCTGGAGCCTGTTTCCGATTCTGTGTCTCCCTCTCTCTCTGCCCCTCCCCTGTTCATGCTCTGTCTCTCTCTGTCCCAAAAATAAATTAAAAACGTTGAAAAAAAAATTAAAAAAAAAAAATACTGAAGCAAGGATAATTAGTACCTTTGAATAATAAGTCAGCTGCTATTGGCTATCTGGAGGGAAGAGAGAGCCAGAAAAAGGAAGACACCCCCTCTTCAAATATGTACGTATCTATCATTCACAAAATTGATTTTATTCTGAGACAAACAATGTGCTCATTAAGATATTAGGTCCTGAAAGGGGGAAAGCCCATATACCATATTCACAAAGAGCGATGTAATAAAACAGGGAATAATCAACCAACCAATGAAAAGCACTAAAGGCCTGGATATTCTAAAATAATGCCTGCATCAAAAGGGAACATATGATTGGGGCTGGGGTGGGGGATTGCGGGGGAGAAGCAATAAAAAATAATCAGCTCACAACATACTGCCAAAGTATGTTATGTATTGCTCTAGATATGTTTATATTCACAATAAAGTGTCTGAAGCATTATGAAAGAAGTCTGTGCTTAAAAGAACACTAAGCCAGTGAACAAAGCCAAAAGAAGGAAGTGGGAGAGAAAAAGTCAGAAAAAGAAAACACAAAAAAGCAATTACAGTAAACATTTTAATGCATCCTAAGAAAATATATGCAGTTCCAAGTATGATCTCTGCAGATGATTTCAGAATGTAAAGAACAGATGGCAACATTTAAAGAATAATTATAGCTGTCACTTATTAAGTAGCTTCCATAAATTATCTGTCTTTACAGCTTTGTAATAAAGATCTTTTTCTTTTTTTTTTTTTTTTTTCATTTTACCCGCAAGGAAACTAAAGCTCAACCAGAATTTGAATTTAGTCATTGATTAAGCTGTTTCCTCTACACCAGGTTGTCTCTGTTGGCAAGAGACAAACAAGGCAGAGAAAAGTGAGAAAAATTAAGGGTGATAAGGGTGAGCACACAGCCCAGATTTTCATGCACAGTTCAAAGTGGCCGTTATAAAAATCTATTAGAATTTAGTCAAAAGCCAAAACTTATCTATGATAAACACACAATAAATATCCGAACAGTACCTTAGTGTTTTTTTCAGACTCTCTCTCCAGGAATATTTACCTTGTACTTTATTCTCTACCCCAATTATTTCATTAAATCTTCACAAAATTGGAATTTAAGAAACCAAATGAGCAAAGGAAAAAAAAAAAAAGAGAGAGAGAGACAAACCAAGAAACAGACTCTTAACTCTAGAGAACAAATTTCTGGTCATCAGAGGGGAGGTGGGCCAAGGGGTGGGTTGAACAGGTGACGGGGTTCAAGGAGTGCACCTGTTGTGATGAGCACAGGGTGAAGCATGGACTTGTTGAATCACTATATTGTACACCTGAAACTAACATAACTCTGTGTGTTAACTATACTGGGATTAAAACAAAATAAACAAACGGGCGCGTGGGTGTCTCAGTCGGTTAAGCAACCTCCTTCGATCTCACAGTTTGTGAGTTCAGGCCCCGTGCTGGGTTCTGCGCTGACAGCTCAGAGCCTGGAGACTGCCTCAGATTCTGTGTCTCCCTCTCTCACTCGTGCGCGTGCACTCTCTCTCTCAAAAATATATTTATTTTTAATTTTTAAAAATTAACTTTAATTAAAAAAAAAAACAAATATTCACAAAATCCTGAGAATGGCATTTACATTTATTCCTATTTACTGGGTGCTGACCAAGGATCCTACAGAGCTGGGACCCATTCTGACGTCTAACGTCCACTGATCTAATATCACGGGAATATCTACAAGCCAAATCTACGTTTACATTTGAGATGTAATTCACATTCCACAAGAAATTCACCCTTTTACAGTATACAATGACTATTTTCACAAGGTTGCCCAATGATCACCACTCTCTCATTCTGGAACATTCTCACCACCTCACAAAGAGCCCTGGGACCTATCAGCACTCACTCACCTACCTTCTGTTTGTATGGATTTGCTTAGGCTGCACCTTTCCTAGGGCCGGACTTAGTCATATAAATATGTGGCCTTTTGTGTCTGACTTCTTTCACTCACCATACTGTTTTCAAGGTCCACCATGCTGTAGCAGGTATCCCGGGATTCAAGAGTTGAAAGACCAACCCAGACGTCCCCGTACCAAGTCCTCTCAACTTGCAGATAGAGAAACCGAGGCCTAAGATAGCCCACAGAATTAGTGGCACCCGAGTCCGCCACCGTCTAATTCTGTTATTTCTACCGCACCACAACCGCTAAGAAAATCGGTGTAATGGGGCGCCTGGGTGGCGCAGTCGGTTAGGCGTCCGACTTCAGCCAGGTCACGATCTCGCGGTCCGTGAGTTCGAGCCCTGCGTCGGGCTCTGGGCTGATGGCTCGGAGCCTGGAGCCTGTTTCCGATTCTGTGTCTCCCTCTCTCTCTGCCCCTCCCCCGTTCATGCTCTGTCTCTCTCTGTCCCAAAAATAAATAAAAAACGTTGAAAAAAAAAAATTAAAAAAAAAAAAGAAAATCGGTGTAACAAAATAGAGTTTTCACAAACAAATAAAAATATTGCATTAGGTCAACACCTCATACATTAGAAATAAAACAGCATACAGTAATATAAGCTGATATTTTACTATTGTCAAATTTTGCAAGGAGCCCCCTAGATCCTTTATTTCATGTGATGCGGGAACGGTACCGGATGTTCAGGCGGGAAAACGGGGCATAAATACCACGGCACGCCTCTGGACTTGACGTCAGCTTTCACTCTCTCTGTACAAAGCGAACTATTTAGAAAGTAGAGTCTGAATTACCCTTAACGAAAGCTCCAAATTTTCTGCTCCCCAGAGGTTCATGCCCTTGTCATACTGTCCGATCTCATGAAAGTAATGCCTATTTATAGCAAAAATTCCCCCAGCCATTGCAGGTGACCTAAAAAGGATACATAAATATTAAATCACAGGTTCAGCCATTATGGATTTTTGCCAAAATTACGGTGAATGTTAGCAATAACATGAAAACTAGAAAACGACGATATTAATACCAAAATGGTTAACTTAATGTATATTTAACTTGATGGATATACATTACATTGAATGTAAAATTAGTAAATTGAAGCCATAACTACCTAAAAGTAGGCAGTAACTTTCCACTTAGCTCTCACCAAATTGTGTAAGCTATATATTCTAAATGTTGTCTTTTTCTTTTTCTTTTTTTTTTTTTAAAGTTTCTTTAGTTTTGAGAGAGAGAGAGAGAGAGAGAGAGAGAGCATGAGCAGGGGAGGGGCAGAGAGAGAGGGAGACACAGAATCCGAAGCAGGCTCCAGGCTCCGAGCTGTCAGCACAGAGCCTGACATGGGGCTTGAACTCATGACCTGTGAGATCACGACCTGAGCCAAAGTCGAATGCTTAACTGACTGAGCCACTCAGGCGCCCCAAATGTTGTCTTGTTCTTAAAAGGGAACATTATCTTTAGAATGTGAGTTTCCCCTGGAGATAACTACTTGACTTGGGGAGCAGAGCTTACAGATCTCCCTTTCTAAGCGCGTTAAGTGAATATACTATTTACTTCTGGGAAAACCATGAAGTTACAAAGCATCTTTTTTGTTTTGTTTTGTTTTGTTTTGTTTTGTTTTGTTGTCCCACAACAGCAAGGCCCAATAACACCGAACTTAGTATGAAAATAATTTCAAGTTCATTTATTCATTCATGTTTGAAAAAGTACACATGAAGCACCTGTGATGTGTTAGGTAGAAGTTAGTGCATCAACGGGCCAAGATCCCAGCTCATGCGGGGGGCCAGGGTGGAGGGAGGGACACTAGTCGCTGCAGTGGTGCCAGAGAAAGACGATGGAATCGTGGATAAGGTAACGGGACGTGGTCCAGTGTCTGATGTATTTTGAGGACGGGAGCCAGCAGGTTTGCTTACAGGTGGGGCGTGGGGTGAAGGAAGAAGAGAAGGGTGAAGGCTCACTCCAGCATGTTGGCCCGGGGACCTCACATCTGCACTGAGATGGAGATACCGAGTGGGCAGGTTTTGGGGGGGAAGATTCAGCTGGGGACATGAGTGAGCTCTCCATTCACTCTAGTGGAGACGCCAGCAGGCAGGTGCATGGAAGCGTGTGGCACTCTGAGAGTGGCCGGGGCCAGAGACATAACTTTGGGAGTCCTCAAGATACGGCGGATACACAGCACTCTGGCAGCGAGGGGGGCTGGAGGAGACCACGAAGAACCGTCCCGGGCACCGTGACAGCAAGAGGTCGGAGGGAAGAGAGGGAAAGAGGAGCCACCGGTGTAGGAGGAAGACCGGAAAACCGTCTGCCGATGGGCCCCGAGGTGAGGACTGAGAACCAGCGCGGCACCGACACGGGAAGACCACCAGCGCGTTTTAGCGGGTGGGGGCGCAGAGCCAGATTCAAGCGAGTCTGAGACACCAGAGTTCAGAGTTGGAGATCGTGACACAGCCAGCTTTTTCTAAGAGGCTTTAATGCAAAGGAGAGCAGAGGAAAGGAGAGGCGGCCGATAAAGGAAGATTGTTTTTTGTAATTGGGAGAGGAAACGGTGGGCCTCGAGAGGAGCGGTCTCATCTGGTGGGCCAGATGCGACCCACCCCGTCTGCGCCCTGGGTCACCGTGATCCTGGCCAAGCCAGGGGGCCCCGCTGCCACAGCGTTGCATTGAAATTACATCTCTACCCGACTTCCTTCGCACTGGACTCTACACCCTCGAGGGCAAAGGCCACGTTTTCTGTTGTGACCACAGTGTCTGGCAGCAAAGAGTTGTTAAACTGGTAACTGAAGCAGGTTCACAAACGGGTCTTTAAAGTTAGGCCGTAGGTTCTGTTGAAAATAGGGTTAAAAAATACTTGCAGCTCAGAGAACCCAAGTTACACCCTTTCAAAAGGGAAAGCTTTTATTCTAAAAAAAAAAATCTCGAAACCGCTGGGAAGTGTATGCATGTGTGTGTGTGTGTGTGTGCGTGTGTGTGTGTGCACGTGTGTGTGTCTTACCGGAGAAACGTTGAGTCGTGGTGCTAACTCAGGCACGTCTGAGACACCGGGAGAAAGGATAAAACGTCGTGATGCATCCTTGAAAAGGCCCCGGGTGGAGTACAGGGGGTGCGTCCCTTGGTAGCGGTGATCTCCCCCCACCCCTGCACGTCCCCTCCCTGGGGAAGCTGCGGGGGGAGCCACTGGTGTGAGCTCAATGCCACAATTCTCCTTGCTTGCTCTAAGTTTGCCAAAATTCCTTGCATCTACATTTTTCTTTTTTTTGAGCTGTTGCAAATGTGAAGAAATGTATCTTCAGATGTGAATGCTAATTAATGACATGGATAATACCTAAAATTCATTTTTCCTTTTAACCCTTTAAAACTACCGACTTTTTCTTACGTTATCATACATTATCCTTATGATATAACAGTCGAGCGTTGAACCACGTGAGTTTGAACTGTGTGGGTCCACTTACACGTGGATTTTTAGATAAATACAGCACAGTACTGTAAGTGTATTTTCTCTTCCTTCTGATATTAACATTTTTTTTTTTTTGCTCTAGCTTATTGTAAGAATACAGTATGTGATACACGTGGCATTTAAAACGTGTTAATCGGGGCGCCTGGGTGGCTCAGTCGGTCGAGCGTCCAACTTCAGCTCAGGTCACGATCTCGTGGTCCGTGAGTTCGAGCCCCGCGTCGGGCTCTGGGCTGATGGCTCGGAGCCTGGAGCCTGCTTCTGATTCTGTGCCTCCCTCTCTCTCTGCCCCTCCCCCATTCATGCTCTGTCTCTCTCTCTGTCTCAAAAATAAACGTTAAAAAAAAAAAAGTGTCAATCAACTGTTTATGTTATCAGTAAGACTTCAGTCAACAGTAGGCTCTTAGTAGTTAAGTTTTTGGGGAGTCAAAAGTTAGTATGTACAATATACATTCTATAAATAATTAGTATCATACTGTTTTTTATGGCCTGAGTTTTTATTTAGCCTATTGTGAGAATTTTCCTTTTACATTAGCTTTCAAAAACTTTGTATAATATTCTACAGAGTATGAATATAGTTTTTAACCATTTTAATATTGAACGTTTATGTTGTTTTTATTTTCTAACTGATATGAATGTTGATACAATGTGTGTCTCTGATTTACTTCTCCTTAATTTCTTAGGGAAACATTTCAAGAAGTGGGAGTGTTGTGTTAAAGAATAACATAAGATTTTTAATGTATATTGTCAGATTGTTTTCAAAAAGCACGTGTGATTATGTGTATACTAACAGTGTATTAGAATTCAAAAAACATTACTACTCAGCGACTATCAGGAATATAATTTCCCTAGTAAAATTTTTAGAGCCTAAAGCACACCTGATGTGTGAAATACGGAAACATCACAAAATTATGTAGATCTTTTTTGTAAATGGAATACTTCATTTTAAATTAAGTAAGTTCATTTTGAGATGAACTCCAAAGATCGATGGTTTATTTTTTTTTTCAGTAAATTAAGACGTCTACGCACGACCTTTTATTTATTTATTTAATTTCAAAATTTTTTGAGTTTATTT
This sequence comes from Neofelis nebulosa, assembly GCF_028018385.1. Classification (NCBI taxonomy): domain Eukaryota; kingdom Metazoa; phylum Chordata; class Mammalia; order Carnivora; family Felidae; genus Neofelis; species Neofelis nebulosa. The sequence continues at coordinate 5,493,208 of NC_080785.1, forward strand.
ATTTTGAGAGAGAAAGAGAGAGAGTGAGCAGGCAGAGGGGCAGAGAGAGAATCCCGAGCAGGCTCCATGCTGTCAGCACAGAGCCCGACGTGGGGCTCGAACTCACGAACCGTGAGATCATGACCTGAGCCGAAACCAAGAGTTGGATGCTCAAACGACTTGAGCCACCCAGGCGCCCCCACGTTCCATTTTAGTTAAATAAAATGTGTCCTTGTCCCTTTTCATTTCGAAGTCTCTAACAGTAACAACAGCAAGTATGTATGCTGATCGCTTCCCCTGTGTCAGGCCTTGATCTACGTTCTTTCCAAGTGGTTCTCACTTAATCTCCTCACTAAAGCAGAGAGGCATGTGTTTTATTATCATCACCATTTCACAGGTGAAGGTACTGAAACTGAAGTAACAGACCCAGCAGAGGCTACCTTACTGCACAACTCCATGGATGCCAGTCACCTCTAGTCTTTATGAACAGTACCTTCTGGAGATGAGCAGTACACAGCCTATACAGCTGTACGCAGCAGCCCTGAACAGCTAACAAGTGATGGCTGGAGCAGAGCAAAGATCGGAGTCATACACAGTGGAAGGCGCGTGAAGGGATCTATTATCCTAAAAGCAATGGAAAGACATCGGGTGACACGGGCAAAGTGGAGTTTTAAGAACCATGAATGTAGCCAGAGAGAGATGGGCCTGAGGGAGGACAGCCTGCAGGCCAGACTGTTCCTTACAGTGAGGGCCTGGACCACGGGGACAAGCAGAGAGATGGACAGATGTGGTTGCGAGTCGTCACAATGGATGGGGCACCTGGAGCGGGTTAATCACTGGGTTAGAGTAGGCAGTGGGAGACTGCAGGTGTGGTCATGCTTATGGCTATGTAGCATTCCATTATGGTTCCAGAGTAAGGTACTAAATAATTCCCCAGTTATTCCTCCCGACTTAGTCCTTATCTCATCCTCGAATTGCGTCACCAAGGGCAGGGGCTCAGGGTGGGGATAGGTACTGGGATCAAGGGAAGTGATAAGGTTTGGAAAACCCACTTGGAGCAGTGAGTGAGTAAAGGGACTGTGGAGAAGCACGAGACTGAAACTATCAACGTGTAGAAGCGTTAAGTTCACGTCTCTTAAAGGAACAAAAAACAGACGGCGGACTTGGTCCAGAGTTGGAGATTCGCAGGGCTACTGTGGCAGAAGGGGAGAGGGATGTGGCAGTTGAAGGTATTGGCAAGAAGAACCGTGAATTTATAGATCAGAAAGTCTAGGCCACAGAAGAAGAAAGAAACCGTGAACAGTAAAAGCAGAAATCAAAGAACTGGAGATCCTGATGATGTCCAGGGGGAGGTGTGGGCAGAGCAGAGCAGGAAAAAGTTAGGAACATCCCAGGCTGTGGCCAAAGAGACGATATCCGGTAATTTAGAAAAGAAAGGTACAGGATATGGCTGTAGGAATAATAGTAGCTAACAGGTATAAAATAGCTAATATATACGTAGTACTTATTATGATGGACAGATGCTGCTCTAAGCTTTGATATACACTGAGTCATTTAATTCTCTAACAACCCTGTAACATATCATTATCCAGACTTTACACATAAGGAAATAAGGTGCAAAGAGGTTAAGCAGCTTGCATAAGGTCAACAGCTCTAGTTAAATTAGAGACAAAGATCAAGGACTTGCTAAGCTATAGTGTTAGAAAATTGACTCATGTGGTTTGTGAAACAGAGAGGCTAGCAGTAAAAGAAGAGAAGGAGGCTGGCGTCAGAGTTTTCAGGAAATGTGGGGAGTGACCTGGAGGAAGTCTCCAGCAATAGCCTCATAGATGCAGTTAAAAGTCCCAACATCAAATTGTTCTCACATGTAGAAATACATTTTCCCAGACCAATAATCAAGGAAAATCATATTCATCTGTATAAAATTACTGATGAAAGCACTGACATAAATATTTTATATATGAATTTAGCAAAGACATCTACTTTTGCTGAGCTATCCACAGCACTAGCATTTGGTTCATTGACCACATACAACTTGCTCCTGAGAACCATGGCCACCTTCTAAAGATGGACACCTGAAACCAGAGGGACACTATCTATGGTAGTGTTTTCTTTCTTTCCTTTTCTTTTCTTTTTTCTTTTCTTTTCTTTTCTTTTCTTTTCTTTTCTTTTCTTTTCTTTTTTTTCTTTTCTTTTCTTTTCTTTTTTTTCTTTTTTTTCTTTCCTTCCTTCCTTCCTTCCTTCCTTCCTTCCTTCCTTCCTTTAAGTAGGCTCCATGCCCAACATGGGGCTCAAGCTCACCACCTGTGATCAAGAGTCACATGCTCTACTGACCGAGCCAGCTGGGCGCCCCCATGGCAGTGTTCCTAACCAAGGTGAGATGCTCATTTCCAATCAGAGAAACTGAAAATCTACCAAATTCTATTATTATAGATTTTTAGAGACAACATAAATGACAAAATATTTCTCTTCATTAAGCCCAAGAGATAGAAAAACTAATCTCTGAAAGCTTCTCCCGCCCCCCCCCCCACCAGGTCTCAATACATATATGATATTTCCCCGTCACCTGAAGGAATCTCACCGAATGGGTAGAGTGGGTCCTTCTGGTCCATCCATCTCATAAGAGAAGACATTATCCCATTTAAATTGTAGGTGCCAGTTGAAAGCACCCCTTACAACAGGAGAGGGCCAATATTCTAGGGTCACAGAATCAATGACATCTAGCAGAGGACACACCACCATTTTGGGGTCCTTGGCAATGGCATGCAGCAGGGGCTCCAGCCATACCAGAACGTCCCCTGGGGAGGCAAGAATAGGCTAGTGTTAGTGCATATGGACGAAACATCCGATGACCCAGATCGCAGTTCAATGCAAGGAGTACCTGTTGAGCGTTTACTATGTGTTTGGCTTTTATGGTGCATTCCGTTTAACTGGCGGTGGGTTGGGACTAGAAACTCATACTTTATTTTGTGCAAAAATGTGGGCCATGATGTGTCATAGAAGTTCAGAAGAAGTTGGTGAACTGTGGGTTAGAGAGTAGTTTGAAGATTCTAAAGAAGCAGGTGGGGGGCACCTGGGTGGCTCAGTTGGTCAAGTGAACTGCTCTTGGTTTCGGCTCAGGTCATGATCTCACAGTTTATGAGTTCAAGCCCCGCATCAGACTCTGCGCTGACAGCTTGGAACCTGCTTGGGATTCTCTCTCTCTCTCTCTCTCTCTCTCTCCCCCTCCCTCCTTCCCACTCTCTCTGCCCCTCCTCTGCTCACACACACACACAGTCTCTCTCTCTCAATATAAATGAAACTTATTAAAAAGGTTTTTCTCAAGCTGTCAGCACAGAGCCCAACGTGGGGCTCAAACCCATGGACCACGAGATCATGACCTGAGCTGAAGTCAGACACTCAACCCCCTGAGCCACCCAGGGGCCCTGATGCATAACCATTTTTGTTCTTGAGTTCAAGCTTTAATGAGTGTCTGCTTAGAGAACATGGGGAAAATTGGCATGGCCAAAGTAAAGAAAACATGTTGCTAAAGTACATTAGATGGGCTCAGATTGGAAGGGACCTCAAAATTCAGGTGCAGAGTTCAGACTTTTTCTTGCAGCCAACATAAAATCATAGGAAATTATGAGAAATAGCCCATGTTTGATGGGAAGAGTTAATATTATTCATATGGTAATAATCTCCAAGTTGATCTATAGATTCATACAATCCTTATCAAAATCATACCTGGTTCTTCTTGCAGAAACTGATCCCAAAATTCGTGGAGAAAGGCAAGGACCCAAATTAGCTAAAACAATCTTGAAAAAAGAACATAGCTGAAGGACTTCTGGATTTCAAAACTTACTACAAAGCTATAATAATAAAACAATATGATACTGTCAGAAGGAAAGACATAAAGACCAAAGGATAGATTTGAGGTCATAGACATAAACCAAATATCTGTGGTCAATTGATTTCTGACAACTGATTTTTTTCAATGGGGGAAAAATAGTTTCTTCAATAAACAGCCCTGACCCAACTGGACACCCACATGAGAAAGAATGAAGTTGGACCCCCTACCTCATAGAAAACACAAAAATTAAGTCAAATCAATCACAGACCTAAAAAGGTCAGAGCTGAAACTATAAAACTTTTAGAAGAAAATATAGGCATACATTTCTGACCTCAGGTTAGATGTGACACCAAAAATAGAAGTGACAAAACAAAAAATAAGTAGGACTTCATCAAAATCAAAAACCTTTGTGCTTAAACAGACACCATAAAAAAGTTGAAAAAAGCCCACAGAATGGGGGAAATTGTTTGAAAATCACATATCTGATAAAGAACTTGCATCCAGAATATATGAGGAACCTTCCAAGTCAATAACAAAATGACAACTTAATTAAAACATGGGCAAAGGATTTGAATACAGGCGCCTGGGTGGCTCTGTCGGTTAAGCATCCAACTCTTGATTTCAGCTCAGGTCATGATCTCACAGTAGTGGGATCGAGTCCTGCATCGGGCTCTGTGCTAAACGTGGATTCTCCCTCTCCCTCTCTCTCTGCCCCTTCCCACCTCAAAAATCAAATAAAAGTCTTAAAAAAAAAAAAAAAAGGATTCGAATAGACATTTCTCCAAAGAAGACGGACAGATGGCTGATAAACGTACGAAAAGGTACTCAACATCATTAACCATTAGGAAAATGCTAACTAAAATCACAGTGAGAGAATACTTCACATCCACTAGGATAGCTAAAACCAGAAAGGCAGAGGATAACAAGTGTGGATGAGATTGTGGAGGAATTAGAACCCTGTCCGTCGCTGATAGCAATGTAAAATGTTGCAACCTCTTTCAAAACTTACGTGGTCGTTCCTCAAAAGTTACACATACACTTGCTATACAGCCCAACAATTCTACATCTAGGTACACACATACCCCAGAGAAAAGAAACAGGTTTATACAAAGTCTTGCCCATGAATGTTCATAGCAGCATTCTTCCTAAGAGTAAAAAAGTCATAACTTAGGGGCACTTGGGTGGCTCATTGGGTTAAGTGTCCAACTCTTGATTTCTGTTAAGGTCATGATCTCATGGTTTGTGGGTTTGAAGCCTGAGTTGGGCTCTGCACTGACAGCACGGAGCCTGCTTAGGATTCTCTCTCTCCCTCTCTCTCCTGTGCTCTTGAAGGAAGGAAAGAAGGAAGGAAGGAAGGAAGGAAGGAAGGAAGGAAGGAAGGAAGGAAGGAAGGAAAGAAAGAAAGAAAGAAAGAAAGAAAGAAAGAAAGAAAGAAAGAAAGAACGAACTTGAAAAAAAAATCATAACTCAAATGTCCAAAAATGGGTGAATGGATAAACAAAATGTGAGATATCCAGGGGTGCCTGGGTGGCTCAGTTGGTTAAGCATCCAACTCCTGATTTTGGCTCAGGTCATGATCTCATGGGTGTGGGATTGAACCCTGTGTTGGGTCCCTTGCTGAACATGGAGCCTGCTTAAGATTCTGTCTCCTTCTTGGGGGGCCTGGGTGGCTCAGTCGGTTGAGCGTCTGACTTTGGCTCAGGTCATGATCTCATGGTTCATGGGTTCAAGCCCCACGTCAGGCTCTGTGCTGACAGCTCAGAGCCTGGAGCCCATTTCAGATTCTGTGTTTCCCTCTCTCTCTGCCCCTTCCCCGCTCATGCTCTATCTCTCTCTCAAAACTGAATAACCATAAACAAACAAAAAAAAAATCTCACTCCTTATCTCTGCCCCTCTCCCTCACTTACATTCTCTCTCTCTTTCTCAAAATAAATAAATAAACATTTTTTTAAAGAGTCCCATTTTGGGGTGCCTGGGTGGCTCAGTTGGTTAAGTGTTCGACTCTTGGTTTCAGCTCAGCTCATGATTTCACCGTTTTGTGAGTTCAAGCCCCATGATAGGCTCCGTGCTGACAGTGTGGAGCCTGCTTGGGATTCTCTCTCTCTCTCTCTCTCTCTCTCTCTCTCTCTCTCTCTCTCTCCCCTCCTCCACTCACGCTGTCTCTGTCTCTCTCAAAATAAATAAATAAACTTATAAAGAGTCCCATTTTGAACACATCTAATTTTTCCTAGTATGGGAAGTACACACAGTGTTCAACACTTTGCATTTTTCACTTCAAATAGCTTCTATAATATTACCCAACATTAACATTTTCAAAGCATGTCTGCTAATTTGACAGGTGAAAAATTAACATCCAGTTCTCAAGAGGCCATCTACAAATGGCCAACAAGCACATGAAAAGATTCTCAACATCATTAGTCGTTAAGGAAATGCAAATTAAAACCATAGTGAGATACCAATTCATCTCTACAAGGATGGCTGGAATTTAAAAAAAAATTTTTTTAATATTTATTTATTTTTGAGAGAGAGAGAGAGACAGAGACATAGCATGAGCGGGGGAGGGGCAGAGAGAGAGGGAGACATAGAATCTGAAGTGGGCTCCAGGCTCTGAGCTGTCAACAAAGAGCCTGACGCAGGGCTCGAACCCATGGACTAAGAGATCATGACCTGAGCCGAAGTTAGACGCTTAACCGACTGAGCCATCCAGGCGCCCCTAGAACTTTTTTCAAATCTTTTTTTAACTTTTATTTATTTTTGAGAGACAGAAAGAGACAGAGCATGAGCGGGGGAGGGGCAGAGAGAGAGGGAGACACAGAATCTGAAATGGGCTCCAGGCCCCAAGCTGTCAGCACAGAGCCTGATGCGGGGCTCGAACCCACAGACCACAAGATCAGGACCTGAGCTGAAGTCAGAGGCTCAACCCTCTGAGCCACTCAGGCGTCCCTAGAATTTTTTTTTTTAAGACAGAAAATAACAAGTGTTGGCAAGGATGTGGAAAAATTGCAACTCTTCTCCCTGGCTGGTAGGAATGTAAATGGTATGGCTGCTGTAGAAACATTTAGCACTTCCTCAAAAAGTAGACTTCCTGTGCAACCCAGTAATTCCACTCCTAAGTACACACTCAAAAGAATTCAACTACACGTATGACCGTGTTCCTAGAAGTACTCCTTACAACAGTGAAAAGGTAAAAACAGCCCAAATGTCCAGCCACAGATAAATGGAGAACCAAACTAAGGTATATTTATACGACGGAATATGATTCAGCCACAAAAAAGAATGAAGGGCAGATACATGCTACCTGTAGAAGAATCCCCAAAACGTTGTTGGATGAAAAAGCCAGACACAAAAGGTATGACTCTATTTACATGAAGTATCCAGAATAAGTAAATCTAAAGACAGAAATCAGATTACTAATCTACCAGGGGCCGAGAGAAGGAAAAGTGGGGAGAATCTGCCGAATGGGGTTTTCTTTCGGGGGTGACGCAAATGTTTTGGGACAGGACAGAGAGTGTGCTTACAGATCACTATGAATGTACTAAGTGCTGTTGAACTGTTCACTTCAACATGGTTAATATCACGTTATGCAAATCTCACAACATTGAAAAAAATGACGTCTGCCAAAGAAGACCTACAAATGGCCAACAGGTACGTGAGAAGGGGTTCAACATCACTCATCATCAGGGAAACACAAATCCAACCCACAATGAGCTGTCGCTTCACCCCGGTTAGAATGACTGTTACTAAAAAAGAGAAGAAATGAGTGTTGGTGAGGATACGGAGAAAAGGGAATCCCTGTGCCCTGTTTGTGCGGATGTAAATGGATGCGGCCACTGCAGAAGATAGTGCGGAGGCTCCTCAAAAAATTACAGACAGAACTACCACGTGATCCAGCAATCCCACTTCTGGGCATGCATCACAAGAAAATGAAATCACTATCTTGAAGAGATGTCCGCACCCCCGTGTTCATTGCAGCATATTTACGATGGCCAAGACATAGAAACAAGCTAAGGTGTCCATCGAAGGACGAAAGGATGAAGTTATAGTATGTACATGATGGGGTATTATTTTAATACCAGCTATAAAAAAGAAGAAAATCCTGCCACTGGTGACATGGATGGACATCGAGGGCATTATGCTCAGTGAACTAAGTCAGAGAAAGACAAATACCGTATGATCTTCCTTATGTGTAAAATCTAAAAAAGACCCTGAACTCTTAGAGTCAGAGAACAGATGGGTAGTTGCCAGAGGTAGGGGGTGGGCGATATAGGTGAAGGTGGTCAACACGTACAAATTTCCAGTTCTAAGATAAATAAGTCCCCGGGATGTAAGGAACAGCATGGTGACTATCGTTAACAACGCTGTGTTGGTATTTGAAAACCGCTGAGAGAGTAAATCTTAAAAGTTCTTGCATCACAAGAGAAAAAAAAATTGTAACTCCGCGAGGTAATGGACGTTAACTAAACCAGGTGGTGATCATTTCACAATATACACATGTATCAAATCATTATGTGATATGCCTAACATGGATTCAATGTCATATATCGATTATATCTCAATTAAAACAATCAAAAATCTTGTTAAAATTATAGCTAGTGACGTTCAGCTCTTTTCAGGTGATTAGCGATTTGTAAACGAAATGCTTATATTCTTTGTCCATTCAGGTTTTGGAACCATAGATTGTTTGGTTTTTTTAACGGCTTTGTAGATACATTTTACGTACGGAGAATATTAACTGCTTTCCTGTGAAAGTGGTACTAAGTCTCCTAGTCTCGAGCTATTTCACTGTTATCATTCTTTGTCCACAACCGTGTGACTGTTTTGGGAGTCAGCTCTGTCCTTTCCCTCAGGTTTAAGCTTCGAAATTTCTACTTTATTCATAGAACAGATGAGTACTGATTGAGGGGTTTTTTTTTTAATTTTTTAAATTCTTATCATGATTTAATGGTTTGATTTTAAAAACTAAAATTAACGATAGAACTGGAACTTATTTGAGTTATGGTATGAGACGAAGATGAAAATTTTTCCCAAATTACTAGTTGCCTCCCAAATAACTGCCCCATCACGGCAGCGACAACGGAAAGGGCTTCCTTCCCATGCTGACTTGTGGTGTCCTATTTTTCATATGCAGTATACCCTTGGCACGGAAAGATTTAAATATTTTCAACTTTGGCAATTTTTTTATGGTTTTACTCAAATTTTTTTAAATTTTGTTATTTATTTCTTTAAATTTACGTCCAAATTAGTTAGCATATAGCGCAACGATTTCAGGAGCAGATTCCTTAGTGCCGCTTACCCATTTAGCCCCTCCCCACTAAACTTTGACAACGTTAATGACCCAGAAAGACAGCAAATGCAAAGTAATTTGAGATTACTCAATGCGCCAGACCGAGCTTCTCGAGCTTCTCTTCGTTCTGAGTTAAACTGGGAAGCATGTGGGAATCAGCTACCGACACCTACATTCCAATGAACTTCACGGTTTTTACACTCATCGCAAAGCATTTCATGGGGAAATTTACACGCCATAACGAGGGCGAAGGGGCATGGGGTGCCTCTTGGCTGAGTCCTACACTCACAAGAATATTCCGTGGGGATCTTCAGCTTCTGTTGGTTCAGTTAAAGAAAGGAGAATACTGTTTAGTGCTTACAGAGATAGCCTGTTCGACTATCTGAATCCCATCTAATCCCAGATTGGCATCTTCCCAGATTAAGCCAACTTCTCGCTCCCTCCCAGAGAATGTGTGTGGGCTGTACTAACGACCCCTGATAGCTCAATCCATCTTCCTGAGGAGAGGCTTGCTCTCTGTCCTCTGCCGGAAGATCCACACTTTCTCAGGGGCCCTGGCGGCCAGCTCTGTTTTCAGAAAACAACAAATGTCATGTTGACCTCACGAAGTCTCCTCCTCCTCCTTCATTTCCTTTTCTTTCCTGCCTGTCTTTAGTTTCTGCATTTTTTACATTTAAGCATAGCTCATTCAGGGCGCTTGGGGGGCTCAGTTGGTTAAGCGTCCCACTCTCGGTTTCGGCTCAGGTCACGATCTCGCAGTTTCGTGAGTTCGAGCCCCACATCGGGCTCCATGATGGCAGCATGGAGCCTGCTTGGGATTCTCGCTCTCTCTCTCTCTCTCTCTCCCTTGCTCTCTGCCCCTCTCCTGCTCACGCTGTCTCAGTCTCTCTCAAAATAAGTAAACTTAAAAACAATTTTAAACATAGCTCATTATATTTTATTTATCTTAAATAACTTTTTTAAAAAAATATTTAAGAATGTGGTAAAAAAAAATGTGGTATGCAAATTATGTTTTGGAGGGGTGGGGAATTTACAGAGAATCTTTTTGTGCTTGAGTGAAATGATCAACTCTGGTAAAATATCTAAGCATGTTCACTTAATCCGCACTGTAAATCTGTTAAACATAGCCACTCGGCTCTTGTACCAAACAATTCAAGTGACTATCCTACTTGAATTTCTAATTTCTGTTTGTTTGCTACATTCCCATAGCCTGGAACTGTGATGCAATCTACCCCCGCAGAAATCGACTTCTTGGGTCTGAGTCCTGAGGTCTGGGGGCTGGAGAAAATCTCTGATCTTTCGGGAATGTAACCTCTTTCACTGGCAATGAGGCTCGTGCGTTCTAAAACCTCCCAAAGCCTTTTCACCATTGCTATTCTGTACTTTTATTACTTTTGCCCTGAGTTTCTTCTAGTTTTTCTGTATGTATTTTGTTATTCTGGAGCATATAAATTCAAAATTTATATTTTATGAATTTATTTGTACTAGTCAGTGTATGCTGAGCATTTTGTTTAACACTTACTGCTAGAGAAGGGAATGTTCCGAATTACCTCATTTAATCATGGCAACAACCACGTAAGATGCCACTGTCCCCACATCACGCGTTGGGAAGCCGAGACTCAGAGAAGTGACTTGCCCAGGCTGCCGTTGCTGACAATGAGCATGTGAAGATCTCGAAACCCAGGCTCTGGCTTGAAACCCAGTGTTCTTTGCATGGTCCCACGTGGCCTCCCTTTGCTGTTTGTGGCCAAGAACCAGCCACTGCCCTCCGTATGGCTGCCTTTGCAGAGCTCAGCTCTAGGGTCCCTCTCCCCAAAACCACACGACCCCTCTGCATCCATCTGTAAAACTTCCTAATCAGCCTGAGCAGCTGCAATTCTAAAAGCAACAGAACTGCCAGGAAGTCAGATAATTACCGCACTCCAATTCCAGGCCAACCACCTGCAGAGAGAGGTCTCCTTCTCGATATACTGGAGTTCTTTACCACCAAGTGGCTTACAGCAACATAAATGTATGATCCTACGGTTCTGTAGGTCATGTAGTCAACACAGGTCTTCCTGGGGTAAAATCAGGGTGTCGGTGGAGCTGAGACCTTTCCTGGAGGCTCTAAGGGAGCATCATGTCTTTTCCAGCTTCTAGAAGCTGCCTGCATACCTAGGTCCCCTCGTCCATCTTCAGGGCCAACCACAGAGGACGGAACTGTCCCGCACAGCTCTCTGACCCTCTCTGCCCACCGCCGGCAAGGTCCTCCCGTCGTAAGGGCTCCCAAGGTCAGAGTGAGCCCACCTGCATAGCCCGGGCTAACCTCCCATCTCAAGGCCCTTAATTTTAACATTTCATATTTTTTTATTTCACAACTTTTAGTTGCAAGAAACATGTATACCAAAAAAAGAGATAAAATATAAATGTAGAACTTAATGATGTATCATAAAGCCAACACAAATATAACTACCCCTTCATCAAAACCTAGAACATAGCGTCCTAGGATTTTGTTCCCCAGCTCCTACCACCTGATTCTACACGCTGATTTTTTTTTTTAATATTTTTTTTAACGTTTATTTATTTTTGAGACAGAGAGAGACAGAGCATGAACGGGGGAGGGGCAGAGAGAGAGGGAGACACAGAATTGGAAACAGGCTCCAGGCTCCGAGCCATCAGCCCAGAGCCCGACGCGGGGCTCGAACTCACGGACCGCGAGATCGTGACCTGAGCCGAAGTCGGACACTCAACCGACTGAGCCACCCAGGCGCCCCTACACGCTGATTTAACCAGGCGTGGGGGTGCCTGGGTGGCTCAGTCGGTTGAGTGTCCGACTTCGGCTCAGGTCACGATCTCGCGGTTTGTGAGTTCGAGCCCGCCATCGGGCTCTGTGCTGACAGCTCAGAGCCTGCTTCTGATTCTGTGTCTCCCTATATCTCTGCTCCTCCCCTGTTCACGCCCTGTTTCTCTCTCTCTCTCTCTCAAAAATAAATAAACATCTAAAAAAATTTTTGTTTAATCAGGTGTTTATGGCAATAGCTTCCCGGTCTTTTTTCCTTCAGTTTTTCATCAAATTACGCATCCATACACAGTGTCTTTTAGTCTTGCTGATTTTCCAACTTTATTCTTTTGCATTTAGCTTCTTTTGCTCCTTCAAAACGATAGGTATTCATCATTGTAGTCGTGTATAGTGTAGGCCATTCACGGTTACTGAAATATTCTATTATTTGATTATCACTAGTCTGTCATTACCTGGTGAGTCGGGACCTGTGTATAACTCCATAACCAAGCAGTTCCACTCCTAGATCCATGCTCTGTGGAAACGCTGCCCATATCTACCAAGAGACGGGCATTCGAGTACTTGTATATTTGGGGAGAGCCCCAAACGGAAATGACCAGAATGGGATTCAGCAGTAGAATGGAAAAATAATTTAGCATCATCAAATAATAGAGTCCCTCGAGGCATTTACTTCTGGCCACACATGCCACAAAAGGTACCATGCTAGCAGACCCTGGGGGGATTAGGACAACCTCCTCGCGGGACGGCGTTATTCTGTCCACCACGCCAGACAACCAAAGTCTCTCCTTCCTTGTGAATGTCCAGCACCAATGCCAGCTCTCGACACCACGCTAGACTTTAAACCTTCGCTTTCAGGATGTCAGTTGAAGTCAACACCTCATCTCTGCCTTCTTGGCTGCTTCTTGACCGTCCAAGCCAATTCAGTGAGAGATCCTGTCCCGTGTTCTCACCCCCGCGGCTGCCCTGTATTTGTTCCCTGAAACCTTTCCTTCCACTGCGGACCACCCTCTGACCTTTGCCAAGGGTCCCTCATTCAGAGTAAATTTCTCTACGCTAATTTCTGTCCCCACAAAATTCTCCTACAGCCTTCTTGCCTCACGTACACCCTGACCCTGTCTAGAAGATGTTGCCTCCCCTACGGAAGTTCCAGATAGGAAGCTCGTCCTTCTCACCAACGGCAGGAATTCTTGGGTCCCGGACAACACTGGCATTTCCTACCTACCCATGGCTGCCCCGAGCTGCACCGACCCTGCTCCCACGCAGACTAAAATCCCCTTCCCTTTGGATTCATGCCATGTGACGATGGCTCTCTCCTCCTTGTCTGCAAAACCCCTGCCTTCTGATTCTCCCGATGGAGGTCTCTCCCCAGTCCCAGCCATTTCTCCTTCATTTCTGGGAGGGGGGGGGGCAACATAGAGTCCACAGCAGCTCTGTCTCCACACCTAGTTTACGGACAACTCATGTCATCCTGTGGGCAGTACCACCAACTTAGACAAGCTGACAGGTAGCGACAATCCTAGGGTGCTACGTTCATGAAGAAGAATCAGAGTAAGGATGATGGAGAGAGATAGGAGTTTGCTGTTTTATGCGGGTTGCTTTGGGAAGGCCTCTGATAGAGTAGCCTTTGAACAGAGAACTGAACAAAGTCACATAGCAGGACACGCGGAAACATGACGAGAATCCCAGGGGGACGATACCATGCACCGGGGCTCTGAGACAGGAGTACGACTGGGGTGTCTGAGGAGAGTAAGAAGGCCAGTGCATCCGGGGTAGGGCGAGGGGAGAGGGGTAAGAGGCTGAGTCTGAGTGACAGCCGGGGAACGGATCTGTAGGCCTCCACCAGGGACACGGTCACTTCATGGGTTCGGCGGGTCTCATTTATCTCACGAGAGTTGATACAATGAAGAAAACAAGAATAAACGTGCATGGGTAGCACATAACAGGGGCTGGACGAATCCTGGACTGGACGAGTGAATACACGAATGAATTAATGAGGGGCCCCGAGCGGCTGCCTCACCTGCCCACACCACAGGACCCCAGAGCTTCAAACCTGGGAGCAAGCCCACGTCACCGGTGGGGGTGACAGGCAAATACAGGTAGATGGGCAGACAACAAGCACGGACCAAGTTGTGAGGAGAAACGAATAGACGAATCCATAGGCACCGGTGAAGATTTTCATACAAGTCTATCAGAAATGTACGGGTTGAGCCCAGTTAGATGGATCGGAATATAGAGTATTAGAAAAACAAAAATTAGACATATGTGGAACCTACGGCCACAAAGGTAAAATTTATTCTTTGGAAATCCACATAGATATTTTGAAAAATTGACCCAGCTTTAAGACACAAAGGAAATCTCAACAGAACAACAGGCCACAAATTCCACCCACAATATGAATTAAGCTTTCACAATATGAATTACTCAACAATTAAAAGACAATTTAAAACATCCGTTATGTTTCAAAACTCTAAAATTCACTCCTTAAAAAAAATACCTGGATTAGGGGCACTTGGGTGGCTCAGTCGGTTAAGCGTTGGACTCTTGATTTCGGCTCAGGTCACGATCTCATGGTTCATGAGTTTGAGCCCCACATCGGGCAGAGCCTGCTTGGGATTCTCTCTCTTCTCTTTCTCTCTCTCTCTCTCTCTCTCTCTCTCTCTCTCTCTCTCTCTCAAAATAAATAAATAAACTTAAAAAAAATACTGGGATGAAAGAGGAAACCAAAAAAGATACCAGTGCCTTGACAGCTTATAGGACAATTTTACGGAATTTTCCAAACACAAATCATCTGTTTTACATAGATATTCAGAAAAAAGGATAAGAGGCAGGGCGAGAAACATACAATTCATTCTATAAGTCTAGTAAAGCAAAATATAAGAAAACAGTTCAAAAAAGAAGTATAAGCTGATCTTACTTTTTTTTTAAATGTTTTATTCATTTTTGAGACAGAGCAAGACAGAGCATGAGCAGCGGAGGGGCAGAGAGAGGGAGACCCAGAATCCGAAGCAGGCTCCAGACCCCGAGCTGTCAGCACAGGGCCTGATGCGGGGCTCAAACCCACAAACTGCGAGATCATGACCTGAGCCGAAGTCGGACGCTCAACCCACTGAGCCACCCAGGCGCCCCGATCTTACTTTTAGACACAGAAGTAATGTGTGTGTGTGTGTGTGTGTGTGTGTGTGTGTGTGTGTAGGGGAAGGGATGGCAGGGAAAGAGAGTATGTGTGTGAGTGGAGAGGGTATTGTAAGATATCAACATCTCGTGGATCTTTATATAAGTGTTCTATGGGTTTGAAACTTTTCTAAATAAAAAATTAACAAGACTTTCTCCTTAACAAAACAAAACAACCCCATCCCAAACTCTCTGGTAGTATTGTGTGTTGAATTGTGTCCCCCAAAGATATATTCAAGTCCTAACCCCCAAGACCTCAGAACGTGACTGTATTTGGAAATAGGATTGTCGTAGACGGGATTTGTTAGGACGAGGTCCTGCTGGAGGAGGTGGGCCCTTAATCTGAGGGAGATTTGGACACAGACACAGAGAGGAGGTCATGTGACCACAGAGACTGGATGTAGTGATGCCCTTCAAGACAGCCTGCAGGGAGGGGCCGTTTGACAGCTTCCCAATCTTTGGGATCTGCTCAGTATTCACCCCAAGGCCACGGCCTCCCGGGGAATCCAGCCAAGGACGAAGCACACATGCGTACTGGGGGCATGAGGCAGAGCGGGGCCGTTTGGGCCTCGAGGCAGGACTGTGCTCTGGGACTCCCCACGAGCCCCGCGACCTACTGACAGCCACACGACCCAGACCTCCTTCCTTCCCTCTCCCCCATGGCGGGTTTCAGGCCAGAAGCTTCTGGTCCACACTCTCCCTCTCTCCATCGTGACACTCTCTCTCTTCTCATTTTGTCTTGGCCTTTGGTCCTCACCTGACTTCAGGGTTTCCCTGTGGGACAGGTAGCTGCACCAGGGCCCCACCGTCCCTAGAAAGTCTTGCTCTCCTGGCTGCATGTGGAGCTCCAGGTCAGAGTCTGTATCTGGGGGAATTCATCCTGTAATGGGATCTAACCTTATAGCTCCTGCAAAAACACACCTTCCATTTGAAATAACAAAGCGGGGGCGCCTGGGTGGCTCACTGGGTTAAGCATCCGACTCTGGCTCAGGTCATAATCTCACAGTTCGTCGGTTCGAGCCCCGCCTCGGGCTCTGTGCTGACAGCTCAGAGCCTGGAGCCTGCTTCTGAGTCTGTGTCTCCCTCTCTCTCTGCCCCTAACCCACTCACATTGTCTCTGTGCCGACAGCTCAGAGCCTGAAGCCGGCTTCAGATTCTATGTCTCCCTCTCTCTGCCCCTTCCCTGCTCATCGTGCTCTGTCTCTGTCTCTCTCTCAAAAGTGAATGAATATTAAAAAAAATTTTTTTTAACAAATAAATAAAGGGGCCCCTGGGTGGCTCAGTCGGTTGAGCGTCCGACTTCGGCTCAGGTCATGATCTCGCGGTCCGTGAGTTCGAGCCCCGCGTCGGGCTCTGGGCTGACGGCTCGGAGCCTGGAGCCTGTTTCCGATTCTGTGTCTCCCTCTCTCTGACCCTCCCCCGTTCATGCTCTGTCTCTCTCTGTCTCAAAAATAAATAAACGTTAAAAAGAAAAACAAATAAATAAAAAATAAAAATAAATGAAATAACAAATCGACATCTTAGAGCAGAATGTGTACTTTCAGAGTCCAAAGACTCATATGGCTGAAATACACATCCACTCTTCTTCTTATGCCAGTGGAGACTTGGAGGGGCCCCACAAGAAACTATCTCTGCACGGGCAGGAGGGTCTCTGTGATACAGACACGGGGTCAAGTCACAAATGGAAGGCTCATACCTGAAGCACGAGAGGCCCCTATCATCCGTGATCGGATCAGTCCCTCTCTCTTTTTGTTTCTTATTAATTTAATCTTTCCCCGAAAAATTTCCAGGTGGTGGTCTAGTTTTTCTTTCAAATCATCTGGAAAAAAAAAAAAATCCAACACTTGACAACGTAGAAACTAGAGCTACAGACAAGATAGCAATATACCACAATTTTGACGGATTGCTGAAAACCATGTTCTGCCACAGAAGTGCTAACGTTACAAATGTGATCCTATGTGAGGAAGGGAGAGAAACGTGATTCAGCATTGAAATCAACCATAAATATTCTTCTAGGTTTCTGGTGAAATACCTCTATTTTGATAAGTCACTGTTAAGAATTTAATAGGAAAAGCGTGAGTCTTGGCGCTTTGGAGCAATCTGACTTTCTCACTAACATGTCAGCTCTGGACATGCCTCTTACACGCTCTGGGCTCTGTGCTGACAGCTCGGAGCCTGGGTTCTGCTTCGGATTCTGTGTCTCCCTCTCTCTCTGCCCCTTCCCTGTTCATGCTCGGTCTCTCTGACTCTCAAAAATAAATAATACACATTAAAAAAAAATTTTTAAGCCACAGTCTAGCAGAAGGTCTCCCGCCAACCCCCGTCCCTTGCTCAGGGCTTTGGGGACTTCTCGCTCAGCATGCGGCCAAGTGTGCTGCCCGGTGCTACTGATGGGATAAGGACTCTGACCATTCTCTACACATCCCCTCCTGTGCACAATAGTAGAAATAAAGAGTGGTTCTCGGAGAAATCACGTCATACATGGTAGTGCCGGGCCAACGTGTGAAATTCCTAAGCGTAGCTGACGTTGGCTTGAGTAATCTTCAGTTGGACAAAGTAGAGTCACTTCCCCACGGGTCAGTCTCCTGGAACATGCTCTTTTGTACCCCTGCCTGTTCGTCTCCCTACTCTCTCTCCTTTTTTTCTTTCCCAGCCCGCAGGGGGTCAGATTCACAGATTTGGTTAACTCTTCTGTAGGAAACCTATGCAATACTGATATATTGCTCCCAAGGGAAATGGACCCCTACAGGGACTTACAGACTCCGAGCTTTTCACTAGTCTGGGTCCTCTTGGTTTGCCTCAGGTTTATAATTAAGCCGTAAAACGGATAACTAATCAGATTTTGTATTCATATCACGACTCTTTGAAACCAACGAGCAGAGGAGCGCGTGCTGTTGACTGCAGTTGGTCTGATGAGAATTCTTTCATGAGAAGGACTTAGGTCCTGTCTCTTCCCTGCATTAAGCCTCTGATAGCACTCCATTTCTCCAGAGAAAATTCAACCAGAGTCCCTCATGAGCGGCGTTGCCTTTTTGTGGTTCTGGCTGTATGTCCATACTCTCTCCCGATGCTATACTCATATGTAAACTACAGGAAGTACGGAACTATCCCAAACTCAGGATGTTACCTCTGGGCCTTGACAACGCTATTTCCTCTGCCTAAAACACTTTCTCCCTCCTCTCCATCTAGGTACCTCCAACTCACCCCTCAGACATGGGTTTAGAAGTCACCTCTTCCTGAACAGCCTCCATGACCTCTGAAGGCCAGGTTGGTGCTCCTATATTTACCTCAAGGAAGCACTGATCGCCCGTGAGCCCAACACCGCGGGGCAGGGACCGGCTCTTACATCCCCACCGGTGAGCCACCGGCGCCTGCCTCCACACCCATCAAATGTAAAATGAGTAATAAAAGAACCCAAGCGCCATCAGAGATCGCCTTCAGAGCACATGACATCGATGGATGGAGTTCTGTCTTACCAGAGTCGCTCATGTCGTCTACCAGAATAATTTCTTCAAGGAAGTGGCGTGGGGTGAGGTTTACGACACTGAACATGGTCCGAAACAAGGCGTTAAACTCCTCGTTGTGGAAGCAGATGACAATGCTGGCAGTAGGTAGGTTGGCTGGGTAATGTTTTTGAAAACACCTGCGAGGATAGGTAAAGGGAAGAAAAGGATTTGTGGTCTCACTGACGCAAATCATTTATGGTTTTTCCTCTTTATTCCCTTAATGGATGATTACGACAATAAGGTGACTGTACATTTGAAAACACCAAAATTAAGGTACAAAAGCTTTTCTAACTTCTTCTCTATTCTAATATTTTCTCTTAAAAAACTTTTTTTAACATTTATGTATTTATTTAACGTTTATTTATTTCTGAGAGACAGAGTGCAAGTGGGGGAGGGGCAGAGGGAGAGGGAGACACAGAACACGAAGCAGGCTCCAGGCTCTGAGCTGTCAGCACAGAGCCCGACGTGGGGCTTGAACTCACAAACTTCGAGACCATGACCTGAGCCAAAGTCAGATGCCCAACCGACTGAGCCACCCAGGTGTCCCAATATTTATGTCTTTTTGAGAGAGAGACAGAGAGAGACAAGAGAGAGGGAGACACAGAATCCAAAGCAGGCTCCAGGCTCCAAGCTGTCAGCATAGAGCCCCACGCAGGGCTCGAACTCACGAACCGCGAGATCATGACCTGAGCCAAAGTCAGACCCTCAACCGACTGAGCCACCCAAGTGCCCGTAAGTCATCCCCCCCTTCTTCATGCCAGCAATAAGTGCTCTTCCCTGGAGACTCTGTTTGGACCATCTTAATTCAATTCGAACACAATGTAAACGTGACTCATACCGGTATTTTGGTTTCTGTTATTAAAGTGTATTAATACGCTGATTCACACTGAAAGGCACAAATCAACCACATTGCACTGTCTGCAAAGAAAATCTGGTCCCTCAGTTTGTTGCAACAAAGAAATGCAGTGGATATAGCGTAATTGGATTTCTTCCAGGGATTTGACAAAAGCGTGTCATTATTTTCGTGCATAGGAGAGAAGAACAGAAGCTGAATTGTAATAATATTAGTTATTAGCTGTTGATTAGAGTTCAAAATGCTGCATCATGTGGTTGTATTTTGAAATATTTCAGTTGTAAATGGCAATCCCCCTGGTGCTAGTTTAAGCAAAAGAAAGGGGAGTACATTGGAAGGGGACCCCTCCATGCCCCACAGGACCTGGTGACAAGTGTACAGGCAAGAAGAATGACTGGAGCCAGAGGCTTGAAAGCCACTTGGACACTCTGTCCACTTCTGCTGTTGTCTTTCCACCTGGGAATAATAGTAACTATAACAAGATCAGCCTTCCTCATAGGTTGTGTAGGTCCAATGAGTTGCTATGTCAAATGCTCAGAACGGCACCTGGCAGACAGTAAGTATTACATCAGGCTCATTATAGGATTCTTTTTTTTTTTTTTTTTTAATGTACGCTTTAGTACATCTCTCTTTTTTTTTTTTTTTCAACATTTTTTATTTATTTTTGGGACAGAGAGAGACAGAGCATGAACGGGGGAGGGGCAGAGAGAGAGGGAGACACAGAATCGGAAACAGGCTCCAGGCTCCGAGCCATCAGCCCAGAGCCTGACGCGGGGCTCGAACTCACGGACCGCGAGATCGTGACCTGGCTGAAGTCGGACGCTTAACCGACTGCGCCACCCAGGCGCCCCTCATTATAGGATTCTTATCCTCTGTCTGCAACCTGACTCGATTGCACCTCTTTATTCCACGGGAGTGGGAATTGTGGCCAACATCAGCACCCAAGGAGAAACTGGTAAGACTTTCTCTCTGGCTCAAAATGCACAGTAAGGATTCACTGGCCCAGCGCAACTCAGGTGCCCGTCCCTGGGCTAACGGACTGTGGCCAGACAGGCAGTAGGTGAGAGAGAGTGGGGTGGGGGCTAATGGAAGGATAATACAAGGGATGTGATGGTCCAGGGGGAGCTCGTGCTACTTAGGCCCGTCTCTAACGTGACATTCAGTCCTGGGCATATCATTTGAAGAAAACTGTGGATAAATGGAAGATAGACCATGTGAGTGGAGGAGCCTGAGACTACGTCCCACCAGGACCAGTTAGGCCCCTGTGTGTATGAGTTTCTCCAAAATTAACTGATAAATGTTGCTGTGGTCTTTGCTGACTTAAACGTTTCTTACCTAAGCAGGCAGTTTTTCAGGGTAAAAGTAATTTGGACAAGACCTGAGTTTGGTCATCCTTGGTCAGCTGCTCTGTTCTTTGCTGGTCATATAGGTGACCAAGAGTCCGGTAGAAAGCAGGACTGTTGTGCGTTGAATTGTGTCTCCCCCAAATTCATCGGTTGAAGTCCTCACCCCCAGTTCCTCAGGATGTGCCCTTATTTGGAAATGGGGCTGTTGCAGAAGCAATGAGGAAGATGTCATTAAGGTGGACGTAAGTCCAATAAGACTGGCATCCTCGAAAAAAGGGAAAATTAGGGCACAGGGACAGACACAGAGTGCACTGGGTAGGGGGGAGATAGTTGGGTTATACCTTGTGCACTAAGAAGAAAAGACTGTAGGACTGGGGGCGTGCCGACTTGCCCCTTTTGTGCTTTTTGATATTTGCCAGGTTTTCTGTAATTAAAATTTAAAAGAAAGCTACCCAAGTTATTAACTACAAAAGGATAAATAGTAATTTTGCAGTGCAGAAATCTGACACCTTCTGTTTTGGTCAAGTGATCAAAAGTATCTTCACCCCCAGTCACCTCGTTAGTAATGGGACAAATGGACATCAAGTGCCTCCTAATATGATGCTCAAGGAGGACATAACATCATTTCTATGGGATTCCTACCAAAAAGCATGACCAGGATTTGATCACAAGGAAACATCAAACTCCAACTGAGGAACATTCTAGAAAAAAACTGGTTAGCTCTCTTAAAAAGTGTTATAGTCATGAAAGATAAAGACTTGGGAACAGTTTCAGATGAAAGAAAACCGAGGGCATGGGAATGCCACAAGTCATCCTGGGTTGGACCTTTCCAGAAAAAGGACACTAGTGGGCAGCTGTAAATATTTAAATTGTGTCTGTAGAAGATATTAACATTTGGGGAATCTAAGAAAAGGCTCTACAGGAATTCTTTGAGAGATTTTTTTCAACCATTTTGTAGGTCTGAAATTATTTCCAAACTGAAAAGTGCAAAGACAAAAATTACGTCAGAAGACCAAGCAACATAAAAATGGTCTCTTCAAAGATCTGTATCAAATACTTCAATAGCTAGTGAAAATAATCATACGAACTTTAAGGCAAAGCTGAAATGGAAATCCCATTTAGTGAAATAACAAGATGAGTACAAGAATGGCTGAAAACCGAATTTCCCGTCAAAGAAGTTAATATTCTGAATAGGAAAACTTCCAAGTTCACTTCTGTCTTTGGACAATCTCTCTCTCTAGGGGGTCTGGGTGGCTCGGTCGGTTGAGCATCCAACTCTTGATTTCAGCTCAGGTCATGACCTCGTGGTTTGTGAGATCGAGCCCCGCATCGGGCTCTGGGCTGACAGTGTAGCATCTGCTTGGGATTCTCTCTCTCTCCCTCTCTCTCTGCCCCTCCCCTGCTCTCTCTCTGTCAAAGTAAATAAGTAAACATTAAAAAATTAAAAAGAAAGAAAAAGAAATATCCCTTTGTCTAAATGTCCTCATTGGTAATTTAGTAAAAATATCTTGGGGGATATGCAATTCTTATAAATACCTAGGATACATTTGGTGCAAATGGGGAAGGTATTCTCAACTCTAGAATTTTGAAACTATCTACTCCAAGTCCCAAAAACAGGAATCTATATTACAAGACTGCTAATATGCCAAAATTAAAATCTGGTTAGTAACTGTTTATATTTAAAAACTTAAAACATGTTCATGTTTAGACTTGTACACTGAAAGCTAGAAGACATTAATAAAAGAAATTAAAGAAGACACAAATAAGTGGAAGGGTGTTTTGCCCTCAGGGGTTAAAAGAATTTGACACTGATGGGGGCCTGGGTGGCTCAGTCGGTTAAGCATCCAACTTCGGCTCAGGTCACGATCTCACAGTTCGTGAGGTTAAGC
Organism: Neofelis nebulosa; assembly: GCF_028018385.1. NCBI lineage: Eukaryota > Metazoa > Chordata > Mammalia > Carnivora > Felidae > Neofelis > Neofelis nebulosa. The sequence continues at coordinate 5,515,847 of NC_080785.1, forward strand.
CCCACGTCAGGCTCTGTGCTGACAGCTCAGAGCCTGCAGCCTGCTTGGGATTCTGCGTCTCCCTCTCTCTGTGCCCCTCCCCCACTGTGCTCTGTCTCTTTCTGTCTCTCAGAAATAAATAAACATTAAAAAAATTAAAAAAAAAAAAAAGAATTTGACACCATGAAGATGTTCTTACTACCAAAGAAATCTACAGATGCAATGCAATCCGTATCACAATTCCAATGGCATTTTTCATAGAAATAAAACAAAGAATCCTCATATGAAATCCTCATATGAAACTATAGAAGACGCTGAAGAGGCAAAGCAATTTGGAGAAACAAGAACACAGCTGGAGGCATCACATGCTCTGACTTCAAACTCTGCTGCAAAGCTGTAGTAACGAACACGGTTTGGCATTGGCATAAAAAGAGACACATGGATCAATGGAACAGAGTAGAGTGCTCAGAAAGAAAATAAAATCATCCATTTATGATTAATCAATTAAGAAAAAAAGCCAAGAATACACAACGGGGAAAGGACAGTCTTTTCAATGTTGCTAGCCACATGCAAAAGAATGAAACTGGACCACTCTCTTAACACCAGACACAGAAATTAACTTGAAATAGATTAAAGACTTGAAGGTAAGACCCAAAACCATAAAGATCCTAGAAGGAGACAGAGGTAGTAGTAAGTTTCTTGACATCAATCTTGGGGATGATGTTTTGGATCTGGCTCCAAAAACAAAGACAACAAAAGTATAAATAAATGAGAGGAACTATATCAAGCTAAGCAGCTCCTGCAGAGCAAAGGAAATCATCAACAAAAGGAAAAGGCAACCTGTACTGAATGGGAGAAAATCATACACGCGATAAGGGATTAACATCTAAAATATACAAAGAATTTGTAAAACTCGATACCAAACAAACAATTCAATTAAAAAATGGGCAGAAAATCTGGGGTGCCTGGGTGGCTCAGTTGCTTGAGTGACCGACTTCGGCTCAGGTCATGATCTCACCGTTTGTTAGTTGGAGCCCCGCATCGGGCTCTGTGCTGATGGCTCAGAGCCTGGAGCCTGCTTCGGATTCTGTGTCTCCCTCCCTCTCTGCCCGTCCCCTGCTCATGCACTGTTCCTCTGTCTGTCTCTCAAAGAATAAATAATCAATAACAAAATGTTTTTTAAAAATGGGCAGAAAATCTGAATAGCTATTTTTCCAAAGGCATACGATGGCCAACAGGTACATGAAAAAGTACTCAATGTCACTAATAATCAGGAAATGCAAATCAAAACCACAACGAGATATCATCTCGCACCTGTCAGAATGGCTATTGTCAAAAAGACAAGAAATAACAAGTGTTGAAGAGGATGTGGAGAAGAGCCAACCCTTATGCCCTGTTGGTGGGAATGGAAATTGATGCAGCCAAAATGGAAAACAGCATGGAAGTTCCTCAAAAAATTCAAAAGAAAGCTAACATATGATCCAACAATTTCACTGGCAGGTATTTACCTGGAGAAAATGAAAGCACTAACTCATAAAGACATACGCACCCCAAGTTCACTGCAGCATTATTTACAATAGCTAAGACACAGAAACAACCTCACCGTCCATCAGTGGATGAATGGATAAAGAGTGCAGTGTCATATACACAATGGAATGTTATTCAACATAAAAAAAGAATGGAATCTTGTCATTTGCAAGAACATGGATGGACCTTGAGGGCGTTACACTAAACGTAATAAGTCAGAGAAGTCAGAGAGAGATAAATACCATATGATCTCACTTATATGTGGAATCTAAAACACAACCAACCAACCAAACATCCCCAACCCAAGCTTATAAATACAGAGAACGAACTGGTGGTTGCCAGAGGAAGGGGATGGACAAAACAAAGCTCCATTATAAAATAAATGCATCGTGGGGTGCCTGGGTGGCTCAGTCGGTTAAGCGTAATACTTCAGCTCAGGTCACGATCTCGCGGTCCATGAGTTCGAGCCCCGCATCGGGCTGTGTGCTGACGGCTCAGAGCCTGGAGCCTGCTTCCCATTCTGTGTCTCCCTCTCTCTCTGCCTCTCCCCTGATCATGCTCTGTCTCTCTCTGTCTCAAAAATAAATAAACGTTTAAAAAAATTTTTTTTTAATAAAATAAAATAAAATAAATGCATCGTGGGGATATAATGTCTATATGGTAACTATAGTTAATAATACTATGCTGCATATTTGAAAGTAGCAGAGAGAATAGATCTTAAAATTCCTCATCACACATGCAAATATTTTTGGTAGGTATGTATGGTGGCCAATGTTAACTAGCCTTATTGTGGTGACTATTTTGCAATATATGTAAATATCAAATCATGTTGCACACTTGAAACGAATATAATCTTCTATTTCAACTATACCTCAATAAAAAATTAGGAGAAACATACTTTTTATTTCTGGTATCTGGCACTTCTCTCTCACTGCCCAAGCTTTTACTGAGAATGGTGTTAAATCCATATTTTAAAAATCCATCAACAAATTCTGAGCTTGAATAGTTAAAATTCTTACCTGCAAGAAAGGGTAATGAGAGTCACGTAAGTAACAAGTTTACTAATGTCGCTTTGATCAAGGACCATAAGAACAACTATATCCTGAATTCACTCCTTTTATAATGAGTCAGAGTCATTATCCTGGAACCTAACTACCCCCCGGATGACAAGATTAAAATCAGAGCAGATTCCTTAGAAAAGTATGAACAAGCCAGTCTTTGGTCACTCAGTCCCTCTAGGGAAGGATGTGTTCAGCCTCCTTGGTCCCATCATGATTCACAATGGTCCTGAGATTGTAACTGAGGGATTTCCGGAAGGGGGCTCGAACCCCTCCCCACCCCCCCACCCCCCCACCCCCGCATTCATTCCATTGCAGAGAATAAAAAATGCCACTGGCCATTTTTTAATAGCAAGATGCCAGGGGCGCCTGGGTGGTTCAGTTGGTTAAGCATCCGACTTCAGCTCAGGTTATGATCTCACGGTTTGTGAGTTCGAGCCCTGCGTCGGGCTCTGTGCTGACAGCTCGGAGCCTGGAGCCTGCTTCGGATTCTGTGTCTCCTCCTCTCTTGCCCCTCCCCAACTTGTGCTCTGTCTATGTCTCTCAAAAAATAAATAAATGTAAAAATAAAAAAAATAACAAGATGCCAGAGGCCACCCCCAAATTACCAGTCCTAACACAAAACGAAGTTGGAGTAAATTTCCTCTTAAGAGAGAAAAATTCTCAGATGTCAATGAAGAAATAAAATGTAATCACAAAAGATAAACAGAATGAACTAGAATGGTTAAAAGGTAAAAGAAGGGTCTAAGAAGGCAGGAGTCAAAATATCATTAAAAAAGTACAGAATTTGGGGCGACTAGGTGGCTCAGTCAGTTGAGCGTCCGACTTTGGCTCAGGTCATGATCTCGCAGTCTGTGAGTTCAAGCCCCACATCAGGCTCTGTGCTGACAGCTCGGAGCCTGGAGCCTGCTTCGGATTCTGTGTCTCCCTCTCTCTCTGCCCCTCCCCTGCTCATGCTCTGTCTCTCTCTGTCTCAGAAATAAATTAAAAAAAAAAAGTACACGGGGCGCCTGGATGGCGCAGTCGGTTAAGCGTCCGACTTCAGCCAGGTCACGATCTCGCGGTCCGTGAGTTCGAGCCCCGCGTCAGGCTCTGGGCAGATGGCTCGGAGCCTGGAGCCTGTTTCCGATTCTGTGTCTCCCTCTCTCTCTGCCCCTCCCCCGTTCACGCTCTGTCTCTCTCTGTCCCAAAAATAAAAATAAAAAACGTTGAAAAAAAAAAGTAGTAATGGAATATTTTAAGAACTCTCAGTCAGAGAAAAAGTTAGAAAGAACTTGATAAATGTCATTAGCACTATTTCCTTAGTGGATTTGAATTTTGCTTTGTTTTTGAAGAATGAACTTTCTTTTCCAATGCCTACGGAGTGCTTTCCAAAACCGATATAAAAGGCTATATTATATACAAAAGGGGTTCTCTTCAGGATGCAGTAGCCCCATTTCCCCTAAGCCCTCTTTCCTGCACCTGAGAAGTCCTGAACGTAACGCAATAGATGAGCATAGGAGGGCTCAGAAAAGGGGAAATAAGGAGGCAGATGCCTCGGGACTGGAGGAAGGACATGGGAGCTCCTAATTTCCTCGCTGCCTCCCGTATCTCCCAGACAGAGGTCTGTAGAAGCCTCCCAGAAGAACCACTAATGGCACAGGCCAAAAAGCCTCCCAGATAAGTCTGTTCCCTCCAGCCACAGGGCCGGTGGGGGGGTGGGGGGGTGGGGGGGGGCAAACCAAGAAATCCTTTGGCCAAACCTAATCTAGTCAAGTCAAGCAGAAGTGGGAGAACCACACCACCCCCCCCCCCCCCCCCCGCCGGGGCAGGGAGGAGGCCTTCCACCACACCCAAGGGAGTAAAGGGCAGTGGTGTGGGTGGGACTGAGCGGAACCCACCCTTCTGTCCCCCTTCGTGGCAGAAGCAGCAGGGCTCTGATTACCTGGGGGGGTGCGGGCAGGCTGGGCGGGGAGCTGCCCCTCGGTAAGCCGGCCTGGGGGAAACAGGTGACACTCTCATCCTCCCCCAGATAGCGCCGTGGCAATAGCAACGCTGAGCCTCCGAGCCCAGCTGGCAGCGACGAGGCTTCTGGAGGGGGCGCAAGGTGGGGCTCGTCACCATTCCACATAGCCCCTGCCCCTCACGTTAGCAGGGCCCAGTGGAGAGCTAACCCTGTACCCCACCCGGCGGCAATAAGAGAAGCAGGTTATGCAAAGCTGGACACTGACCCTGCTTCTCCTGTCTCCTAACTGGCTGTCCGCGAGGCCCACTGGGGAGCTAACTCCGAGACAACAGCTTCATGCCTGTCTGTGCCTCATTTTACCAAAGCGGGAGCTGAACTCCTCCCCTCCCCCAGGGTGATCCCTGGCTGCAGGAATGGTGTCAGCAGACCCCGTGGGGAAACTGAGAATACCTCCCACCTGGCCCACCCTTGTGCTGCAGGGGATGGCCCCTAATAAAGAAGCTTAATTAGGACCCGGTGTTGCATAATATCCCAAAGGCCCAGAATACAATCGAAAACCCATTCTCACGCCAAGAACCAGGGATCTCAAATTGAATGAAAAGACAATACAGAGATGAATCAGAGGTCAGAATGATCTGACTTCTCATGCTAAAGCAGTCATCAGAAGAATGTTTGGAAACAAATGGAAAAGGGAAAATCTCAGCAAAGAAACACAAGTTATATTTTAAAAAATGGAAGATAGAGAACTAAAAAACACAATGGTCTAAATAAAAAAACCTCACTGGACCGGCTTAATAGTAGAGCGATGATGGCTGATCAGTGAAATCCACCGGATCCGAACAACAGAAAGCAGACAGGAAAAAAATGCAGAGAGTTTCAGGAACCTGCACGCTGACGCCGAAAAGAGCCGATCCTTGTGTTATCGGAGCCCTGGGGGAGGAGTCAGAGTAGGACTGAAAAAGTACTCTGGAAATAAGGCTGGAAACTCCCCAAATTTGGTGAAAGTTGGACATCTATAGACTCAGGAGACTGAATAAAACCCCAACAGGATAAACCAAAGAAATGCATGTCAGGCCACATCATAACTAAATTTCTGAAAACTGAAGGCAAAGGAAAACTTTTGAAAGTGGCCAGAGAGAAGAGAAGTAGGACTCACAGAGGATCAATCTGAATGACCGTGGATTTCTCGTTTGAAATCGAGGAGGAGGCGGGGCACCTGGGTGGCTCAGTCGGTTAAGCGTCCGACTTCGGTTCAGGTCATGATCTCACGGTTTGTGAGTTCTAGCCCTGCATTGGACTCTGTGCTGCCAGCTCAGAGCCTGGAGCCTACTTCAGATTCTGTGCCTCTCTCTCTCTCTCTCTCTCTCTCTCTCTCTCTGCCCCTCCCCCACTCACACTGTCTCTCTCTCTCTCTCCTTCAAAAATAAATAAACATTAAAAAAACTTTGAAATCGTGGAGGAGGGAAGGAAATGACAGAACATTTCTGAATGCTGCAAGAAAAGAACTGTCAATAAGCAAATTCTACATTCCTCAAAAATATCCTTTGGGAATTGTGAGAAACTAAAGACACTCCTAAGTGAAGAAAAACTAAGAATTTGTAACCTGCCCTTAAAGAACAGCAAAAGAAAGTTCTCTAAACAAAAAGGAAATGATAACAGAAGGGTGGGACTTCAGATAAGAAAAAAGAACATCAAAATGGATAAAAATAGGGACAAAATAATAGGCTGTCCTTTTCATGAGTTTCTTTTTTTCATTGTTTTAATGTTTATTTATTTGAGAGAGCAAGACCGAGTGGGGGAGGGACAGAGAAAGAAGGGAAGAGAGAGAATCCCAAGCAAGCTCTGCCCTGTCCATGCAAAGCCTGATGTGGGGCTGGAACTTAGAAACCATGAGATCATGACTTGAGCTGAGTCAGGAGTCAGACGCTTAACCGACTGAGCTATGGAGGCACCCCTATCATGAGTTTCTTAAATCATATTTGGTGTCTGAAACAACAATTATAACACCAGGTAATGTGACGCTCAATGCTGAAGACAAGTAAATTTTTTAATTGAGGAGGGCTAAGGGACTGCTTACACTTTACTTGAAGTGGAAAAACATCAATTCAAGGAGACTGTTAAGTTACAGATGGATTGCATGATACCTACAGCAACCCCAAGTGAAACCATACAAAGCAATCTGTTGAAAAAAAAAAAAACAGTATAAAATAAATCAAAACGGAATTTTGAAAAAATGTTCCAGTAACTCACAGAAAGGAAAGAAAAGGGAAACAGAAGATTGAGAAACAGAGGAAACAAATGAAAAACAAACTGGCTAAGAAACTCTGACATCAATAACTGTCTTAAATACAAATGATCTAAATATACCAATTAAAAGCCTAGATTTACAGAGTAGATTTAAAAAATGTTCCAATAATATGCTATTCTACAAGCACCTTACTTCAATGAAACATAGGTTGATTGATAGTAAAAGGATAGAAAAGGATATATTTGCAAATATTAATCAAAAAAGCAGCTCCTGGCTGGCTCAGTGGGTAGAGCCTATGACTCTTGATCTCGGGGTCATGAGTTTAAGCCCCACTTTGGGCATGGAGCCTACTTAAAAAAGAAAAGCAGGGGTGGATCTATTAATATTAGATAAAATAGACCAGAGAAAATTCCTAGAGACAAAGAGAGACATTACCTTATGATAAAAAGCTCAGTGTACCAGCAAGACATAATGATTCCAAATACAATCACATCAAAAAAGAGCCTCAAAACACATGAAGCAAAAGCTGATAGAGTTAAAGTAGAAACTGACAAACCCATAAATACAGTTGGGGGTCTTCAACCCCCACCCTTAGCAATTGACAGAACTACTAGCCAAAAACTCAGCGAGGACACAGAAGAACTGAACAATACAATCACCCAACAGGATCTAACTGATGTGGATGTAAAGAACACCATACCCAAAAAGAGCAAATACACATTTTTTTCAAGTGTGCATGGAGCAGTCACCAGAGACAGAGCATATCCTGGATCCTGAAACAAACCTCAAAAAAAAAAAAAACAAAACTCTAAAAGAATTGAAATCATAGAGTATATTTTCAGACTATAAATGAACCAAACTGGATATCGGTAGTAGACGCTAGAGAATTATTCCATGAGTTGGAAATTAAAAAACCCATTTCCAAATAATCCAAAGAGAAAGTCTCAAAGGGAATATAAAAATATACAGAACTGAATGAAAATGAAAATTCAACATTTCAAAAGTGGAGCCTGTTTGGGATTCTCCCTCTCTCCTTCTCTTTCTGCCCCTCCCCTGCTTTCTCTCTCTCGAGACAAAACAAACAAAACAAAACAAAACCCAGCAGGCTTTTTTGTAGACGTTGACAATATGTTTCTAAAACCTATATGAACAAGCAAAAGATCTAGAATAACCAAAACAGTTTTTTCAAGTTTATTTATTTATTCTGAGAGAGAGAGAGAGAGAGAGAGAGAGAGCATTGGGGAGGGGCAGAGTGAGAGGGAGAGAGAGAATCCCAAGCAGGCTCCCAACTGTCAGTGCAGAACCCAACATGGGACTCGAATTTGCAAACTGTGAGATCATGACCTGAACCGAAATCGCATCAGCCACTTAACCAGCTGAGCCACCCAGGCACCCCAAAACAATTTTTGAAAAGAATGAGAATAGAGTTCAGAAAGACACCCAACAAAAACAGTCAACTGATTTTTGACAGAGATGGCAAGATGGAAAAAGGGAGCTTTTTCAACAAGTGGTGCTGGACGAAATGGACATCCACCTAGGAGAAATGAACATTGATCCCTACCTCACATCATGGCCCTGATGTAAAATATAAAGTAAAACCTAAACTTTCTATAAGAAAACACAGAAGGGAATCTGAGAACTTGAGGTAGGCGAAGGTTACTTTGATAAAACATAAAAAACATGAACCATACAAGAAAATGGGACAGGCTGAACATCAAAATTTAAAATTGTTCTTCTTGGAGGCACCTGGATGGCTCAGTTGGTTAAGCAGATGATTCTTTTTTTTTTTAATTTTTTTTAACGTTTATTAATTTTTTGATAGAGAGAGACAGAGCGTGAGTGGGAAAGGGGCAGAGAGAGAGGGACGCACAGAATCCGAAGCAGGCCCCAGGCTCTGAGCTGTCAGCACAGAGCCCGACGCGGGGCTGGAACTCACGGACCGTGAGATCATGACCTGAGCCGAAATTGGACGCCCAAACGACCGAGCCACCCAGGCGCCCCATAGCATCTCATTGTTGATTTCAGCTCAGGTCATGATCCCAGGGTTGTGGGATCGAGCCCTGAGTAGGGCTCCATGCTGGCTGCTTAAGATTCTCTCCCTCAAAAATAAATAAGTAAATAAGCAAATAAACAAATAAATAAAAATAAGTGAAATCAATAAATAAGGCAGAATAAATATAATATCAAATAAATAAATAAAGCCAAATAAGGAAAAATAGAAAGTAAAAGGATAAAATAAAATTGTCCTCCTTGAATGACACCACTGAAAAGAGAATTTAAAAAGTACAGCATGGTGACTATGGTTAACAATGCTATATTGCACATTTGGAAGTTGTCAAGACAGAGCTCATCACAAGAAAAAAGATTTTAACTGTGTGTGTGATGGTTGTTAACAAAAATCATTGTGGTGATTATTTCACAATATATACATGTATCCAATCATTATGCTCTACTCTAAAACTAATACAGTGCTTTTTGTCGATAAAAAAAAAAGAGAATAAAAAGACAAGGCACAGACTTGTACTATTTGCAACTCACATATCAAAGGCCTCAAATCCAAAATACATTTCAAAAAGTCTTAAAAGGGGCGCCTGGGTGGCTCAGTCGGTTAAGCAGCCGACTTCGGCTCAGGTCATAATCTCGCGGTCCGTGAGTTCGAGCCCCGCGTCGGGCTCTGTGCTGACAGCTCAGAGCCTGCAGCCTGTTTCAGATTCTGTGTCTCCCTCTCTCTGACCCTCCCCCGTTCATGCTCTGTCTCTCTCTGTCTCAAAAATAAATAAACGTTAAAAAAAATTTTTTTAATGAATAAATAAATAAATAAAAAGTCTTAAAAATCGAGGCACCTGGGTGGCTCAGTCAGTCTCTCTCTCAAAATAAAATAAAAACATTAAAAAAAAATTTTTTTAAGTCTTAAAAATCAGAAGACAAACATCCCAATTTAAAAATGGACAAAAGACAGGAAGAGACATTTTACAAAAGATGATATATGGGTGGTCATTAAGCACATGAAAAGGTGCTCAAAATTATTAGTCCCCAGGGAAATGCAAATTAAGATCACAACGATATCATTGCTTACCCATTCGAATACCTAACATCTAAAAAGCTGACCGTGTCAAATGTTGGCAAAGATTTGATTCTCATATGCTGTGGGAAGGGATATTAAATGGCACACCTACCTCGGAAAACACTTCGTCATTTTTTTTAAAGTTAAGCATATATCTACCTATATCCCATCTGTCCCAAACCTGGGTGTTTACATAAGAGAAACAAAATATGTCCACATGAAGCCTTGTAATCCATGTGTACCACAGCACTGCAATTCATTGCAGAGTATCTACAAATACATTAAAAATGTATAATATTGCAGGGTGCCTGGGTGACTCATTCAGTTGAGTGTCCGACCCTTGATTTCAGCTCAGTTCATGATCCCAGGGTTGTAGGATGACGCCCTGTGTCGGGTTCCATGCTGAGCATGGAGGCTACTTAAGATTCTCTGTCTCTCCCTCTGCCCTTCTCCCCCGCTTGTGCTTTCCCTAAAATTTGTATGTAGTAAAAATATTTCCCCTTAAAATGGCTAATGGAGAAAATGAAAATACTTACTCAATTTGAAAAAGGATTTCTGTGGTTTCGTTTCTTCTTCATCAGGACTTTCAAATCTCACATATGGTCTTGGAATTTCCTCTGAGCCATGAGTAACTTGCCGATGAAATTTTTGTTCAAGGGACCAAATTGAGGCAGGCTCCTGGGTTTTCTTGTCCAAGTTGCTCACATGATTGTGGTTAATAAATACATACAACAGAGCTGTCCAGATCCCAAATGTCAAGGTTCCATACAGTAAAGTTTGAATTAAAATGCCTCTCATTGTAAACCTAGCATTTTTGAAGACTCATTTGTTAATTTCCTAAATCAGAAGAATTTAAAAGAAGCTATGTTAGATACTCCCATGACTTATAGATCATCTACTTGGTTTAAATTCAATTTTCAGTGTTTTTGAAACAGACACATTTCTACGTATGCATCATATACTTTGATGTGCGAAAGTCGATCTTATTTTCTATTAGCAAAACCTCTTCAAACGGGTATTCAGAAGATCACTTCCCACCAAGGGAAGTGACCCAAGATGGCGGCTCCGGCCCAGGAAAGAGGTAGCCCGCCTTGGAATGGAGCTCTAGTGAGCCCTGGCACTCAACCCCTCCCCTAAAAGGAGATGGGTCAAAAGAATATCAGATTTGATAGATTCTTTGGGGCGGGCAAGTGCAAGTCGGTGTCCTATCTGGTGGTAAAAATTAAGGAATGATGTTTGTAGATGTAGGCACTGGCTACCGTATTAATCAAAACATCACATAGATTCGTTGGGAAAATATGCTTTTCCACGCTGTCTGCGCCGTCTGCCACAGGGCTCAGACTCACCAGCTGTGGGATCACGACCTGAGTTGAAATCCAGAGTCGGATATTTAACCCACGGAGCCACCCAGGTGCTGGGGTGGGGGTGGGGAAAGCTAAGATTTAAAAAAAAAAATGGAAGTCAGGTGAGAAAAATGAAGTGAATGTGCAAAACAAGCCAAGAAGCAGAAGCCTAGGAATATTATTTAAAATATGAAGGTTTGACTGTCATAAGAAATATATTAAAAGAGTATAAAGCCATTGCTTTTGGAGAGTTGAACTGGGGATTAGGGTGGAATTGGGCAGGGGCCTGCCGACTCTCTTTATAAGATTTGGTTTTATTTTTTTTGTGTATACATTACTTTGGAAAAAATTTAAAAATAAGGATTGCAAACTGTGTCTATCAAATGGCATCATTGTAATAAACACATGTGTATATAGCAGCGTTTCTCTCCCACCCCAACCTTTTATTTTTTTTTTAATTTTTTTTTTAACATTTATTTCTTTTTGAGACGGAGAGAGACAGAGCATGAACAGGGGAAGAGCAGAGAGAGAGGGAGACACAGAATCCGAAACAGGCCCCAGGCTCCGAGCTGTCAGCACAGAGCCCGACGCGGGGCTCGAACTCACGGACCGCGAGATCATGACCCGAGCCAAAGTCGGACGCTTAACAGACCAAGCCACCCAGGCGCCCCATCCCACCCCAACCTTTTAAATCAAGTGACAGCCTGGCGGCTGGAAGAGGGAATCAAGGATACGAGCCCCAAGCTCTCCAGCATCACTCTCTTTCTAGGACCTCCTGGTGCGGGTCCTCCTCACGCTCTGACTCAAGTATCTTCCTCCACATTTGACCATGTAGTATCGTCTCCCATTTTTACCCTTTCTAGGACTCGAGGGAAGAGGCGGGCTTCTGAAGTGTAGACCTCAGGCCAGCACTAGGAACCAACCTGTCCACCCGCTCTGGCTCTTAACCGCTCTTGTTCACAGCAGAGACCCATTCTTCCCCCACAGGACTCAGGACCCACAACAATTCCATGGCATCAAACCACCCGGTCAGCACCTTGCCCCCCAAACACCTGAACACACCTGGATATGATGTCTTACGCGGTGGTGCCACCAGGTCACTGCGTGGGACCCCGCTGCCCGAGTACTGGCTCATGGTTGAGACCCTCCCCCAGAGTTACCGCTGGTGGGGGCAAGCGGCTTTGTCCAAAGTTTCCCCCTCCCTGAGGGAACTCATGTTTAAAGACCGGCTGATGAGCCCAACTTGCTTATTTCAACTTGAGATGACTCTGAGGACTCATCCGGCCCAGAGATTTCCACAGAGGTCCCTGTGGCAGCCACGTCACTGTCTAGCCTTTCTGTTGTGAAAATGAAGGAAACGAAACTTTGTTCAGAACGGAGTCAGGAGGCCGGCAGGGGGCGCTCTCATCTCCAGCACTCCCACTCAATTGGAGACCCAACTCCTGGAGCATCTTGCAGAGGACCGGCACTCTATTATCCCTGCAGGAGGATGGAAGGTTTCCTCCTCCCCCGGCAACAGCCCAGCCAATGAGGGACAGTCACAGCTCAGCCAATGAGAAGGCGCTATACTGTGAACGTCCAGTTTACTCCAATGAACTCTTAGTTTACAGCAGCCTTCCCGACGTCCCCCTTTCCTCTATAAAAGAGCCTCTTTAGTCTCCAGACTTGCCTGTGGTTTTGCCTTGTTTCTGCAGGTTGGCGGTTCTCCACTATTACCAAAGAAATCCATGTTTGCTGGCACGATAACCGGCAGTTTTATTATTTTTATTTTTACTTTTAAATGTTTATTTTGAGACAGAGAGTAGGAGTGGGGAAGGGGGAGAGAGAGATGGAGACACAGAATCCGAAGCAGGCTCCAGGCTCCAGCTGTCAGCCCAGGGCCAGATGGGGGTGGGGATGGGGGGCCTGGAGCCCACCAGTTGTGAGATCACGACCTGAGCCGAGTCGGAGCCTTAACCAACTGAGCCACCCAGATGCCCCGCAGCAGCTTTATTTTTAAGGTTAACATTGCTTGACCCAGTTTCCTTTGCTTGCAGGTGTTCCCCCAAACCCATGCCAATAAAATGCCCACACGCAAATCTCAGTCCCAAAGTCTGTTTCTGAGGAACTTGACCTACGAAAGTTGGTAGTGGGGTGGTCCTGCGAAACAGACACCAAAGTGGGATTTTGGGGGGTGCATCACCGCTCGCCCGCTGGCCTTAAGGACCCCCCATGCCGGTGGAAAGGCAGCGTTCGACTAGAAGGCAGCAGGCTGGAGCAGTGCGCTTGTTACGGCTTCACCAGTGGCCAACTGGTGGGAAGGAAAGTTCTGGTTGGTGCATTTGGGAGCTGGGGGCAGGGAAAAGTAATTATAAAAGCTGAAGAATCAAAATGTTTGTTGTTGGGTGCTACAGACGCATTTGAGAAAGACAAAAGAAAGGCTGAGGGTGACAAGTCCCCACTTTAAGGCAAAGTATCAATCTCACTTCCTTGGCAACACATAAAGGGATTCGCATCTCCTACGTTGGAAGGGCAGAGAAAGCTGAGACTCATGTGCAGGGCTTGGTGATAGGGCAGCGAGACTCCAAGGAAGGTGACTCCAGGGAAGGAGGGAGAAGCTAAGACTTGGGATGGGGGTGTGTGGGTGGAGGGCCATGAGGACCCACCCTCTGGATCTACAGAAATGGCCCATTGCTCCTGTGCTTGAGGATGCTTGGCAAGCCTCGCACGACCTTTCTCTGGATCCCCCCACCCCCAGTCCTCTCCTGACCGCCAGATCAATAATTAGGGTCAAGTGACAGCATAGCCTGGCTGGGAATGTGCTAGTCCTGCTCAGGGGGGAAAGAGTGTGTCCCCAGGGAACTGCAGAACCCAGGCATCACTGCAGAACCCAGGCATCAGGATCCAACCGGATCAGCGTCCTGTGCATGGGCTGAGACCTGAAGATTCTAGATCAAGGGAGGGGGTGTAAGACTGGATTTGGGGGAGGGGCTGAGCCTGGGTGGCTCAGTCGGTTAAGCCTCCCGCTCTTGATATCTGCTCAGGTCATGATCTTGCGGTCCATGAGATGGGCCCCACATCGGGCTCCAGCTGAGTGTGGAGCCTGTTCGGGATTCCCTCTCTCCCCCTCCTCCCTCTCTCTCTGCCCCTCCCCAACTTGTGCACGCATGCTCTCTCTCCCTCTCAAAATAAAACATGATAATAATAATGATAATAAAATTGGGGCATTTATTCGTATAAGAGCATCCTCCCAAGACATAGGATTTAACACCCTGACAGAGATCTAGGTTGCACAATGAAGGCCCATTGACTGGAAAAATTACTCTTCAAAAATGCAGTATTCGATTATGCAAAGAAAAAGTGTCAAATGTGTAAGAGAAGAAGACAGCCTCTAACAGGGAGAAATGGGCAGATTCAAATAAGTGGGAAGAGAATGAAGCTGTTTAAGTTCTATTAACCCCACTTCTAGAGATTAAAAGTCACATTTTGACACTGTTTTAATTTCCACTGAACACCAAAAGCAATTAGAAGCTAACGAAAAACACAAGTGAGGGGAGGCAGATTGCATACACAAAATACACATGTGGGGTCATGCTAGGACTAAAACCGGAAAAGAAAATAAATCCATATTGTCTAGAAGGATTCGCGTAGATTAAGAAAATTTGGAGCAAATTCTCTTCATGTGAACGCGTAGGAAAATTAGCCTCCTCCATTTTTTTTTTTAATTTTACTAATGTAAGCTTTCTTATGCAATGTCTTCGTAAAGCAGAGCTCCCCCTGGTTCTCTGGAATATGCACCTCATCTCTGCCCCACCCCCACTCCCACCAAACGTATACACGCACACACACGCTCACACACACACGCTCACACACACACGTACACACTGAAAAACCAAAGCCCTAAACTAAATCTCGATTCACAGCCATCGAGTTTGTTTTAAAGTGTGAGTTTTTTTTTTTTTTTTTTTTAAACGTTTTTTAATTTATTTTTGGGACAGAGAGAGACAGAGCATGAACGGGGGAGGGGCAGAGACAGAGGGAGACACAGAAGCGGAAACAGGCTCCAGGCTCTGAGCCATCAGCCCAGAGCCTGACGCGGGGCTCGAACTCACGGACCGCGAGATCGTGACCTGGCTGAAGTCGGACGCTTAACCGACTGCGCCACCCAGGCGCCCCTAAAGTGTGAGTTTTTAGGGTCAAGAAAACATGGCTATGCTGTCACAACTAAATTCTCTATAAATGATCAGATTTTCAAGAACTGAAGTCATTATAATGCCCAGTCTACCTCTAGAGTGGTATAGCCCAGCCTCTTATTACAAATCAGATCTTAATCCTAATCCCCAGAGCCAGCATCCCATTCAAGATTCAGCGATTTGATGTGTCACTTCCACTGAATGCAGGTGGAAGGCACCCCACCCCCCAACTTTGTTCCCATTTTTCTCAGCACGCCGAGGTCACCCACCTACCACTGAGACATTGGCCGCTCTGTAGTTGATACGTTGTCTAAGCTGAGTCGCAGGTGAAATTAGGCAGGGGTCTAGGCTGAACGATCTGAAAGATGAGATTTTTTTTTTTCTGAATGGCCTGGATTCTGAGAAAATACTTGATTGTACTGGGTGACCCTGCCCGCCTTGTACTGCATGCACATGATGTAGCATCAGGCCGTGTCACAAAGTCCTATGACATCACACAGGGCATCACCAGCAGCTGGAGGTTCCTGCTTAGAAGCTCCAAGCAGCAGGTGGAATCCAGGACTTCCAGAGTTCAATGGGTCCTTCCAGAGAGTCTTAGAATCCTCATTCCTCAACCAAGGAAATAGGAAAAGCCTCCTATTGGGAAAAATCTAGGCTCAGTCTCATTTTTAGCCTTTTTTTTTTTGGAAATAAACATGATAAAAATAAGCTTTCAGAACACCTCTCAAGGGACCCAAAGATGAGCCAAAGGGTTGTTTGGCTGCCTTTTAATTTTTTACTCTATATTACTCAATATTTAGATATTAGTACACAAGTTCAGCCAAATGCTTGCGAAATTTCTTCTTAACACGTCTGAGCAGATTTGACCTTTCCCTCACTGAGGAGGCTGACCCTGTTTTGTCGGGGACCCAACATCTGCTTCAAAGTATGTGGTGGGTTGGGTTCTCCCTGGAGAACCAGGAATGAGAGAACAGAGAACATTCTAGATGTCCGGTATTTTTCTGTAGGTATAAAGGACAAGGAAGTCATGGGTACTCCCCAGGAGTTGCTTAAGGGAGACAAAAATCATGTGAGAAATTAGGGGAAGATAAAAGATAAAAAGTGTACTGAGTTGTTACAGCCTGGAGTCCTGACCCAAGAGTCAGGGGGCACTGTTGCCAGAAACGATTCATTAGGGGAAAGAATAATGTAACAAAACAAAACAGAAGGCATAGAACAAACTCATGACGACACTAGGGAGCTGGTAGGTGCTGAAGAGAAGAGGTTAAGAGAAGGAAGATAAAGATTGCAGAGGGGAGGGAACGTGGGGACGAGAGCAAAGTGCACGTGTGACAATGGAGGTAAATCCTGTGGGGTGACCAGAAAGCCTGGAACCTTCCCTAAGGATAAAAGGAAATTAGGCAGTTGAAACAGTGCATGTTTTCTCTCAAATGAGTAGGCAAGTTTCCTCCTAGTTGATTCTAATTAAACAATTACAAGGAGAAACAAAGCAGCCCAGAGTGTTACTCTCAGTCTGAGGAGGAAAAGGGAAACATGGATTTCTTAAGCTAGGTTAAGACTTCAGACTGGGAAACCATCTTTCTGGGCCTGTGTCTTCTGAGGGATAAAGGCAATGCTTAAAACAAAGGGCAGGAAAAAAATCCAAACACCAGAGGGCAGAGAAGCAGAAATAGGAAATGCAAATTGAAAGAAAACGGCAAAAACATCTGAGTATAAATTTGCCAATTATCACATACCACCCCAGGCATCTGGGCGGGGTGGGGGGCGGTTGTAAGCTCTTGGAGGAAAGGGCCCCACACTCACCCATTTCTGTGCTCTACGATGCTATATCATGTGATAGGTGCCAGTAGACGTTCACTCAGTAAACCCTCAAATAATTGTCACTCTTAAGACAAAGGACTTGGTAAGCAATGTCCAAAGGTGAATATCTTTGGTGGTAAAAAGGAAACAAAAGGAAGGAGGAGGGAAAAAGAGAATTAAAAATTAATGAAGGAGACTTAGTCCCAGCTCTGCCTGGTTCTCTCCCACCAGCCCTGCTGGGCTCATTCATCTAAAAACTCCTTTCTGACTGATTCTTTGCTCCAGCGACAAAGGTCTACAGACCTTCCCCACACACCGTTCTTCTAAATTCCTCCATATGCTATTGATCAGACTTGCCAACATATGCTCTCCTTTGTCTTGAGAACCCTTCGGAAGAATCCAGTCCCCATCCACTCTGGTTCCCAACCATTAAAAGCATCCACTGTGACCATCCTTTTGGATCTGACCATCTCAGGGTCTAAGTAGCATGGCCCTTAATAACCACGTAGTAAGTTTTCCCATGGAAGTGGGCAATTATGGATGGGGTTGTGATTTGAGAGGTTCCCCTAGAAATTCATGACCTGCTATCTTAGAATGTGGGGGATTATTTTGGGCCCAGAGCTGGGGATGTGGAGGTGGGGAGAAGGGAGACTCTGGTAATAAGTGTCAGGCAGGGACCTTCCTTTGGCTAATATCCAAGGAGGACCATCTTGTTGGATGGACCATGTGCTGACTGCTTCAATTGTATACCAGTGTTTCGCTCATTTGAGTCAAGGTTATAACAATGAGTGTAAGACAAAGGAATGACAAAATGTGAATATTTGGGGGTGGAGGAAGATTTTTTTTTTTTTGTCTTTACACACCTACCTCCCAGTTAGAGTAGCTAAAGGCACCGTGTACTGAGACCTGTGGTAGGCTACCCCAGGAACACAGAGAAAGAACCTGTGGTCCCTATCGTCGAGTGGCTCACATCTCCAATGGGGAAGAAGACATTGTTCAAGACATTGGTTCAAATTCTATTAACAGATTTGGCCAAATGAGACCAGTTCCCCTGGATAAATAATACCAAAATTGCTTTTTTTTTTTTAAGTTTATTTATTTATTTTGGGAGAGAGAGAGAGAGAGAGAGAGAGAGAGAATCCCGAGCAGGCTTCATGCTGTGAGTGCCTGACACGGAGCTTGAACCCACAAACCGTGAGATCATGACCTGAGCCAAAATCAAGAGTCAGATGGTTAACACCCAGGTGCCCCCCAAATTGCTTTTGGTAGATGTTAATCAGTGGCCTCTTGGGTGAACAATTGGTTTTCTCTTTCAATTAATTTAAACAAAACAAAACAAAACAAAACAGAATCTTTGGTTCTGGGATGCCAAGAACATCTACCAATGATGCTCTAAAGATGAGAAATACATGAATTTTAGGGTTCTAGGTTAGTTATTCAAAATACTAATGATTTAATGAGAAGGTCTATTTGGAGACTTCGATGTCGATAGCTTGGTTCACATGGCAAACAGTACTCTTGATTCTGCATTATTTAGAATAGCTTAAACTGGAAGGAACCCAAGTGTCCATCAATGGATGAATCAGTAAGCAAAATGTGTTATCCATGTACAATGGAATCTTTTTTTTTTTTTTTTTGCCACCCAGGCGCCCTCTTGCCATAGTTCTTTTTTTTTTTTCATTTTCTAGCTTTTATTATTATTGTTACTATTTTTAACACAATTTATTATCAAGTTAGCTAACATACAGTGTATACAGTATGCTCTTGGTTTCAGGGGTAGATTCCCGTGATTCATCGCTTACAGAAAACACCCAGTGTTCATTCCAACAAGTGTCCTCCTCAATGCCCATCACCCATTTTCCCCTCTTCCCTGCCCCCTTCACCTGAGTTTGTTGAAAAGATGCTCAACATCACTCATTATGCGGGAAATACAAATCAAAGCCACATTGAGATAACCACCTCACGCCGGTCAGAGTGGCTAAAATGAACAAATCAGGAGACTATAGATGCTGGCGAGGATGTGGAGAAATGGGAACCCTCTTGCACTGTTGGGATGCCAACTGGTGCAGCCACTCTGGAAAACGGTGTGGAGGTTCCTCAAAAAATTAAAAATAGATCTACCCTATGACGCAGGAATAGCACTGCGAGGAATTTACCCAAGGGATCCAGGAGTGCTGATGCACAGGGGCACTTGTACCTCAATGTTTATAGCAGCACTTTCAACAACAGCCAAATTATGGAACGAGCCTAAATGTCTATCAGTGGATGAATGGATAAAGAAGATGTGGTTTATATATATAATGGAATACTACTTGGCCATGAGAGAGAATGAAATCCTGCCATTTGCACCAATGCGGATGGAATTGGAGGGCATTACGCTAAATGACATAGGTCCGGCAGAGAAAGACAGATACCATATGTTTTCACTCCTATGTGGAACTTGAGAAACTTAACAGAAGACCATGGGGGGAGGGGGAGGGGGCAAAATAGTTTCAGAGAGGGAGGCAAAGCATAAGAGATGCTCAAACACGTGCAGTGGAATCTTATTCAGCCTTAAAAAGGACATTCTGACACCTGCTGCAACATGAATGATTCTCGAAGACGTGAAGCTAAATGAAACAAGCCACACACAACAAGACAAGTATGATTCCACTTGCGCGTGATGTTTTGAGCAGTCAAAATCATAGAGAAAGTAGATCGGTGGTTCCCGGGGGTGGGGGAGGGGCGGGGGGGATGGGGAGTTACTGTTCCGTTTTACAAGATGACAAGAGTTCTGGAGGTGGACGGTGGGGACGGAGAGGTATAATGTATTTTACACCCCTGAACTGGATACTTAAGAGTGGCTAAGATGATAAAATTTTATGTTATACATACTTTACCGCACATAAAAAATGGAGGGAAAAAGTACATGAAGTGATTTATACCCTTTGTCTTAGGCTGAGAAAACTAGCCCCCTCATCGACTTTGCTCTTGATGTCCTTTTTGAAAAGGTTTTCACTTCCATACCCACACTTTTGGCTTCCTGTCGACTTCCTGTAACACTTGTGAACATTCACTTCTCGTTCGCTTTGACTGTTCCATTTCAGATGTCATTTTCTTTTTAAGTAAACATTAAACACTCTAATATACGGTCGGCATACTTTTGTAAAATATAGAGGCTAAACCTAAAACAGAAGCAGGCAAGCCCCTGGCATTCTTCTCCTATAAGTACACGTCCAACCTTAGATGAAATATCAGCTTCCATTGTTTTCTAGGGAAGTCCTTCTTAAGTCCTTCTCTTACTTAAAATAAAAGGGGGAAGCTTCTTTAGAAAGTGTGCAAAGCCAAGAGACAAGACACAATGCACAGATCCTTTGGGGGCTGAGCAGAGACCAGCTGTTGAGTTGGCATATGTTTCCCTGGTCCCTTTTTTTTTTTTTTTTTCTTCACTCAACTCTCATTTCTGTTTTTCTCTTTGCTTCCAGTCAACTACCCAGGCCGGGACCTCTGGAAATATGCCCTTCTCCACCACTGCCCCAGCACACGGGACCGAAGTCAGCGATTACAAGCACGGGGAAAGTGGGTTTCCACCTTAAAATGATCACTGATTCCTAGTGATTGAGAGGAAAGGTAATACAGAATTTGGAAAATTAAGTTTTCCAATGTAATTTTTGCATGTTTATTTATTTATTTTCTGAGAGAGACAGAGAGAGAGAGAGAGAGAAAGAGCAAGCCGTGGAGGGACAGGGAGAGTGGGAGAGAGAGAATCCCAAGCAGGCTCTACACTGACAGCATGGAACCTGACGTGGGGCTTGAACCCATGAACCGTGAGATCACGACCTGAGCCGACATCAAGAGTCGGCCACTTAACCAGCGGAGCCACCAAGACCCGCCCCTCCGATGTAATTTTCTAACCGTGGAGTTTTTTTCCCCCTTTATCTAGATGCCTTTCATTCCTGTTTTTCTCCCTTCTGACCACCTGTTCATTTTATTGCCCTCGCTCTTGGGTCTGTATGCTGACTTTCATGGTTTCAAAAATCAGAGGGCATATCTTTTCTTTTGTCAGCTCTCAGCAACGTGGCAGTGGAAGGGGCGTCTCCCCTCCATCCCCCCCCCTTCCCCGCTGCACCCCCTTGCACCCCCTGTACCCCCAGCCCACACTGGCCGAGTCTTTGAGGGCCTCAGCGGCACAGCTGTGGGTCAGGTTTACCACTGCTCTGCCTGTTATCTTTGCGGCCTCGGGCAGATTCCTGGACCTCTCTGGTTTCTGGCAAACATGCTTCTGCCTGCCTCGGAAGGTTATTTCCATGACTAAACAAGCGAATTCATGCCAAGGAGGATAACGCAGTGCGCAGTTAATGGTGGGGCTTGCGCCTTCCCGCCTGGCTGCCCGCTGGCAGATGACAGGAAAATGGGGGGATGTAAATAGGACAATCCTTTCCAGGGCATTCTGGCAATACGGAGACGAGCTGCATGACCCAGCGATCTGCGCTCAGGACGGACCCTAGAGAAACGCACACGTATGTACCCGGAGGCAGTGTAAGAAGGCTGGCCGCGGCCTGGTCTGTTGTGACGAAAATTCCAAGCAACCGAAATACCCCAGGATGCAAACACCGGTAAGTAGATTGTGGTAGTCACACAATCAACAATATACAGGAGAGGGGCGCCTGGGTGGCGCAGTCGGTTAAGCGTCCGACTTCAGCCAGGTCCCGATCTCGCGGTCCGTGAGTTCGAGCCCCGCGTCAGGCTCTGGGCTGATGGCTCGGAGCCTGGAGCCTGTTTCCAATTCTGTGTCTCCCTCTCTCTCTGCCCCTCCCCCGTTCATGCTCTGTCTCTGTCTGTCCCAAAAATAAATAAAAAACATTAAAAAAAACAAAACAAAACAAAAAAAAACAATATACAGGAGAGGAAAATGAGAACATCAGAGCCACAGGGACGAACTTCGACAGCGTAACACTGCGGAAGAAAAGCAGGTCGTGGGAGAACGCACCCGGTGTGATCCACATATATATGGATCAGAAGTAGAAAAACCTGTGTGTAACAAATACAAATTCAGAGTGATGGTTACCTGGAGGGTGCAGAAAGGGAGGGTACACAGGGGCCTTCGACTTCTCTATTTTTATTTTTTGAAGATTTATTTAAATTTTTTTTTCAACGTTTTTTATTTATTTTTGGACAGAGAGAGACAGAGCATGAACGGGGGAGGGGCAGAGAGAGAGGGAGACACAGAATCAGAAACAGGCTCCAGGCTCTGAGCCATCAGCCCAGAGCCTGACACGGGGCTCGAACTCACGGACCGCGAGATCGTGACCTGGCTGAAGTCGGACACTTCACCGACTGCGCCACCCAGGCGCCCCTATTTTTTGAAGATTTAAAGTAAACACGGAGGGGTATCTGGGTGGCTCAGTCCGTTCAGCTTCTGACTTTAACTCATGAGTTCGAGCCCCGCGTCGGGCCCTGT
This sequence comes from Neofelis nebulosa, assembly GCF_028018385.1. Lineage (NCBI taxonomy): Eukaryota > Metazoa > Chordata > Mammalia > Carnivora > Felidae > Neofelis > Neofelis nebulosa. Next base: position 5,538,423 of record NC_080785.1, read on the forward strand.
GCTGACAGCTCGGAGCCTGGAGCCTGCTTCGGATTCTGTGTCTCCCTCTCTCTCTCTCTCTCTCTCTCTCTCTGTGCCCCTCGCCTGCTCGGGCTCTGTCTCGCTTGCCCGCGCCCTCTCTCTCTCTCTCTTAAATATAAATAAACGTTAAAAAAATTAAAGTAAATATGGGGCAAAATGTTAAGGTTTCATAAGGCTGGTGCGTGGGTGCACGGGTATTTTTAGATCTTTATACACTTTGTATAGGTTTAAAACAGGATTCGCAGAAATGGGCTCCTTATAACCTACAAGACTCCATCACGTCTGTTGGAAAAAATTAATGTGTTTCATTCCATAGATGGCCCACAAGAGGGAGATCTAGAACAGTTCAGCAACCAGATGTGTAACTGTATAAACCGATATAAGGACACACAGCATCTTGGGAAGCTTTGCAGGAGTGCAAAGGGCGCCGATAGAGGCTCCCGCCTGCCCTCTGTCTAAGGCGAGCGCCCTTTTAACGCGTTCAGAAATCTGCAGAGCAACCGCTCACGGTGAAGAAGCCGCAGCACAGGGTGCGGTGGTAAACTGAACGGTGTTCAAAACGTGCGGTTTAATGAGACGGTTGCAGAGTAAAAAGCAACATGGCAGCAAGAGGAAAATCGATCAGTGGAGTGCAGAAGCACAGGGGACAGACAGTGTCCTCGGGGACCTGTGGCCAGGTGCTTGGGGTCTGCGACCTTGGAAGGGCCCAGGAAACCCGAAACTCCTGCCGCTTATTCACGGAACACTGAGAAATGCGGACATAGCTGCTCTTATCACTGCAGCTACAAACAGTACGGCTAGCGATAAGCATGGCTATCTTACGGCTGTAATTCAAACTTACCATTAGAAGCTTCCCCTCTAAAGATTTTAACCGGGTACGGTGAGTTTCAAGCTTTTCTGTGAACATTTCTGCTACTTACTCATCCTTTTCAATGAGGTGCCGAAGGTTTTATCAACAGTTGGGGAGGGTACATAAATTAAGAACAGTCGTTGGCTGGGGCGCCTGGGTGGCTCAGTCGGTTGAGTGTCTGACTTTAGCTCGGGTCATGATCTCGCGGTCCATGAGTTCGAGCCCCGCATTGGGCTCTGTGCTGATGGCTCGGAGCCTGGAGCCTGCTTTGGATTCTGGGTCTCCCTCTCTCTCTGCCCCTCCCCCCGCTCACATTCTGTCTCTCTCTCTCTCTCAAAAATAAATAAACATTAAAAAAAAAAAAAAAGAATACTCACTGGTGTCTTCATGAACTGGGAAGAAACTGCCATTACTTTTGGCATTATTATTTAGTGCTTCATCACCTGTGGGAGGGCACAGACCTCCTAGTCTATCTCAACAGCAATCTCATGTCCAGGAGCAAACACCATGCCTGATACATCATTGGCACTCAAAAAATGTTTGTTAAATTAAAGCTATAGCCAAGTGTCTATTGGCGGATGAATGGGTAAGTAAAATGTGGTCTACACGTACATGGAAAGTTTTCAGCCTTCAAAAGCACGGTAATTCTGTCACATGCATTAACATGGATGAAGCCCGAGGACATTATGCTATGTGATATAAGCCAGTCACAGATACCGTGTGATTCCAGTCATATGAGATATCTAGAGACAGAAAATTCACAGGGACAGACCGAAGTGTGGCTGCCAGGGGCTGGGGGAGGGGAATGGGGATTACTGTTTAATGGGGACACGGTTATACTTGGGGATGATGAAAAAAGTTCTGGAGGGGGGTGGTGATGGTTGTACCACAGCGTGAATGGACTTAACACTATGGAACTGTACCCTTAAAAGCAGTTAAAATGGTAATTTCACGTGTATTTTATCACAACTTAAAACATAAATAAGGAAGGAAGTTAATGCTCTAGAGAGAAAAAATTGGAGAGAGTCAAATTCCCTCTGGTCAGGGTGGAAGGGCTCTGGATGGTTCCAAACTAGGTAGGTGGGTCACCGTGGCCCATTCGGGCGGAACCATAAGGCAGTGAGATCTGGAGCATGTGGTGGGGTCTCCTCGGTGGGCTCTTCCAGAGGGTAGGTGGGAACAGTCTAAAGTTTTGCTGTCCCCGAAACTCAGGAAGCTGAGTCTGCCTCAGGGTCCAATCACACCTGGTCCCGCCTCCCCCAAGCATGGCCGCTTTGGGGTTATCACCAAGTGGGGCTGTGACCAACAGAAACCAAGGAGGAAGCATGAGAAACCGCCTTGTGAGTCGAAGTGTCCCAGGTAAGTGGGGTCACGGAAACCACCCAGCGGCCCGAGGCGCAGTGAAAGAACAGTAAGGTCTTTGTGCTGAGGTCACGGAGTGTATCTTCCTTCCTGGCCACCCAGACCCAGAAGGGCACAGGTTCGCAGGTGCACAGAATCACTGGTCACACCCGAGAAAGGATGGGTGAAAGCAAGAGAAAGAAAGAGAAAGAGAACAACCACAGGAAGAGGGGAAATCTAGCGTCTCTTAATTTGCAAAAACCGAAGGTGGATCCTACAGTCCATACATTAGTGACATGGATGTTGGCCCCAAGCAGGCTCCGAGATTCTAGGTTCTAGGACAGTAAACAAAGGGCCTCTTCAAGGAAGGTTTATCACAGGGAGAAATCCCGCTCCTCAAGGCTTCTCAGAAAAAGGCTCCCCATTGCCCAATTCATCAGTAAAGGGTTTTCGTTACACAATCATATAGTAACTCTGACCCGAGAGTCAGCTTTTGTCCCACATGTCAGGCTAACACCCTGTGAGAGAACAGGAAAAAAAAAAAAAAAAAAAAAAAAAAAAAAAAAAAATATATATATATATATATATATATATATATATGTATATGTTACCAATATTACCCATATACGTATATATACGCATATATTACCCATATGCGTATATATACGCATATATATACACATGTATATATTACCTATATATACGTGTATATATATGTATATATATGTATACAGGTCTCTGCCTCCGGTTCCTGGCACAGAGCTCCTAAATTACAAGGGTTTTAGGTACGCCAGGAGCTTCTAATATTTGGTCTTCAGCCCTGGATCCTGACACAAAACCCCCGAATCCTTTGGGATTCCCCGGGTGATGGCAGTGGTTAGAAACTCGGGCCATTCAGCCCTGCCCCCCACTCTCCTGAGAGGGGTGAGGGGCTGGAGATGGGCTTCATGATCTATCATGTCTGTGTGGTGAAGCCTCCATAAAAGCCCCAAAAGTATAGGGTTCAGAGAGCTCCTGAGATGGTGAGCATGTGCAGATTTGGGCAGAGTGGTGTGCTCGGAGCGCGCTCAGAAGCTAAAAGGGTCCCCAAACACGCCCAGACTGAGAAGAGGGAGTCTGGCTGCCTTTAGAGGATGGGTTTCCTACTGGGGCTTGGGGGTCTCCACCAAGACATTAGCGACCAGAAACCAAGAGTGAGCCTCCGAAAGAGTCAGCTGCACCCCTCAGCTGGCTCTCTCTCTCTCTCTCTCCAATGTAGTTCATGGTACAGACAGAAAATACACACTCTCAACTAAGACAGGCGGGGCCTGTGAATTCTGGTTCTACCATTTACTAACTACACGGCCTTGAGAAAGTTAATTACCCTCCTCATTAAGTCTCAGCTCCCTTCCTTTGTAAAATTGGGATAATATTACTTTTCTCGTGTGCCTGGGACACTAAGAATGAAGTAAGCACTAGTAGAGTATTTCATTCACTGATTCATTTTTAAGAACCCACAGTCTACCAGGTCAGCTATGTGCTCCTTTGATGTTTCCTTTTCTCTTCATGTAAGCAAGGGAGAAAGGGATTTGCTTATTACTGTCCTGTGGAAGGATGATAAAAACCTTTTGCATTGATATTGGTGCCCAGAACATTAAGATTATTTGAAGAAAGATATTCATATGTATATGTGTGTATATGCACAAGTATATATACCAATATGTGTGTGTATATACACATACACATATATCATATGATATTATAATATTATAAGCTGGTTTCCATAAAGGGTTTGTATCAGTTTCAGAAAAAACAAGATAGTCAAAAATTGTGCCATCATTTAACACCCTTATACTCTGCTGGTGGTAATGCCAGTTAGTAAAATGTTCCTAAATGCACTTTATTATGTCAGGAGTTTTAAAATCTTTAGGTATTTTGGTGACGTCTAAAAATCTATCATAAGGAAATATTGGAAATACACGCATCAAAATGTTACTAGTCAAGGTGAAATTACAGGTGACTATTATTTTCAAATTCTGCGAGTTTACTTTTATCAAAGGAAAAACATAATGCTAAAACAACAGAAAATAGTTTCTGTACGAGGGGAAAGAAACTTCTGGAGCCTTCCTGAACATCAACTCACCAGCCTTCTTTGGTCTATGTCCTGTTCATTTTTACTGCATGGAGCATTCGACTCTGTTGACCATCCTATCTTCTAGAAACCTTTTCCTTTGACTTCTGCAGCACTGGGCTCTGCAAGAAACAGTGCTGTGATTGATTAGCAATGTCTGCTACAGGCACAGGAAAGGAGATGGGGACACTCATCCTACATATTTGCCATTTTTGCTTTAGCCACTTTCCCCTTAACCCCCCATCCTCATGGCAACACTCACCATCTCTGTGCCAAAGAATCAAGCCCCCAGTCCCTGTACCTTTCATTCTCCCACCTTCTCTGCCCATCTGTTCAACTTCATACATTCCTGATGCCGGGCATCTTGACAAATTGAATTGATTTTCTTCTCCTGTAAACAAAGTAGATAATGTCACTCACCTGCTTTCAATCCTGTCGCCTCCCTTGGGCTGCAGGATAAAGGTCTCAATGTTTTAGAATCGCCCAGGAAGACCTTTGCTGCCTGTTCTGACCTCACATGCCATCCTGGCCTCTGGGCCACGTGCTCCACTTGTTCCGGCCATTGTGGTGGTTGCCCCACTGCCGACACCCCTCTCCTGCCCAACTCAGGCCTCTCGGCCTGCAATGCCCCTTCCCTTCCCATCCCACCAAGTTCAACTCCTCCTGGAAGGTTTAGGTCAAATGCCACTTCCTGGGAAGGCCTCCTCAACTTCCAGAGCTGGATTCCCAGCCTCTGTCCTGGCCAGTGTTTTCTGCAATTGCTGCACCAACCGCTCCCTCCCCGTGCTCCTGTCTGTGCTCATTTACCCATCTCCCTGATGGGCCCCGGCTCCTCTGGGAAAACCCCAGCGCCCCTTCACCTTGTAAAACACAGAGCCGAGAACCTGGCTCCGAAGAAAGCTTTGCTGAATGCATAAACGAGAAGAGAAACTGTTAGATACTCAGGGGCCTGAGAACAGGTTGTTTTTGTAGATGAGCATTACATACATATATTCGCAGAGTGCCTGGGTGGCTCAGTCAGTTGAGTGTCTGACTTTTGGTTTCGGCTCAGGTCATGATCTCACAGTTCATGGGTTCGAGCCCGGCATCGAACTCCGCGCCGAAGGCAGGGACCCTGTTTGGGATTCTCTCTCTGTCTCTCTCTCACTGTCCCTCTCCCACTTGTCCTCTCTCTAAAAATAAATAAATAAACTTCAATATGACATTCCTGGTAGTCATGAACATTTGGTAGCAGAGGGGTTGTACCGTGCCCATTGTCTATCCCTGAATGAGTTCTTCAGGAGAAAGTGTTTGGGGCCCTGAACTCTGGTGGTATTTGCTCATTGGAATCCCCTTGTCTAACACATGCTTCCCCAGCTGCCAGATCAGTCTGAGGAAGGACACGCCAGGAAGTGTGGGTGACTATGACGACCAGAACGACCTTAGTCTTTGTGTCCAAGCTGCTCTTTCCTCATGAACTTGTAGAAAGTGAGACTCCATTCTTCCACCAGCGTGCATCAAAGTCTCAACGTGTTCATACCTTAACAAAGTGACACCTTGTGTACGAAAATGGCTTTCAACTGCATGTTATCACTGCAAAGGAAGAGTTTTAGCTGACTAGTTATAAAAGAATATGACCGCAGCATGACTTATCCTGACTCCTGTGTGCCAGGGGACAATTCCAGGGTCATCCCTGCATGGAGATCAGCACCCCAATGTTCTTGGTGGGGTGTGCTACGACTAAATATCTGAGCTCCCCACTGCCATTCATATGTTGAAACAGAGTCTGTCAATATTGAATTAGATACCTCTTGAGTGTTGATTTCAGTATTTCCCTGGTACTAACTTCATCCCAATGTGGTGGTATATGGACACAGGGCATTTGGGAGGTGATGAGGTCATGAGGGTGGAGACCTCATGATGGGATTAGTGCCCTTATAAAACAGACCCCAGAGAGCTCCCTCAGTCTTTTTGCCATGGGAGGACACACCAGGAAACAGGTCCACACCAGACACTGAATGAGCTGGTGCCTTGAATTTGGACTTCTAGAATCCAGAAATGTGAGAAATAAGTTTCTGTTGTTTATAAGCCATCCGGTCTATGGTATTCTGCTATAGACGCTCACATGAACTAAGGTAGGATGAGTCTTCACCTGTCCCTATTCCTTGAGCAGCCCTGCCTAAGCTGGATTAGGCATCCCAGGTCCACCCTCTCTCTTGTCCAGACCTGCATGGACAATTAGCCAACCGGAACGATTAGCCAATGGAAGTAGAAATGCTGTATGAGGCAAAGGGACTGGCTGGACAGTGTAGACCCTCCACCCTATTTGCCCTACACATCAAAGCAAGCTGTGTCTTCCCAGGGTCCTCCCGAGAAGGACAGCCTGTCTCCCACGGGAAGGTCACCTTCCCAGTGGCCCAGAGTCTACAAGTAGCTCCTGGCTCCAGGACACCAAGCCAGGGTAGCCTTAGCACGGACTGAGTAAAGGCAATAGGGATCTCAAAAACCAAGGCGCCATCATGGCAGTGGGTTCCACTCCTGATTTGCCTAGTAATTGTTCAGCCCCTGGCTGCCAATTTATTATCTTCAAGTAGAGAGTGAATGGAGGGTAACTCTGGTCGTGGTGTTGATGATCCAGATCACTGTATCTTCAATGATTCAGATAGCTCCTCAAGACCTATTTGTCAAGAGCATGTGTTCAAGAGGTCAGTCTTGAACCTCAAAGGAGCTCTCAAACCACCTGGGGTTTTGACAAAATCAAATAAGAGTTGCTCTTATATATGAAGCTCTTATCATGTGCTAGGCACCATGCTAGGCACTCTATTAGTTGTTGGTGTATTAGTTCACCCTTTGCCCCCCACAATTAATATTCCAAGGATCACCTTAAACAGTGATCAGGCTTAAAAGAGTGGCCGATTAGGTGTCATAATTCTTTTTTTTTTCCCAATATATGAAATTTATTGTCAAATTGGTTTCCTAGGTGTCATAATTCTGTGGGCTGACTAGACTCAGCTGGACGCTGCGTTCCACCTGTGGGTTGGCCTGGTTGGTGCACCGAGGCTGTGGCCCTGGTGTGGACAGCTGGAAGGCCAGGCTGAGCTGGGATTCTGGGGTGGCGGGACCTCCTCCTCTTCTCCATGCATCTCCACGTAGCTTCTTCACATGGTAGCAAGCAACCAGACTTCTTCCATGATGGCTCACAGCTTCCCAAAGCTTAAAAGAGGTTTTCCTCTGACCTAGAGCTGGAACAGCACAGCATCACTTCTGCTGATTGCCGCTCCTCAGAGGGTCCCTGAAGCAGAATGCAAGGGACCACACAGCGCATGGGAGACAGGAGGGTGGTGTTTACCCAAGGAACTGAGGCACGTATCAATGGAGCCACTCAAGTTCACACAGCTAGCCGGCTCCGGTCTATTGCCAAGATTCAAGATTCAAACTCAGGTTGGCCTAACTTCAAACCTACATTCTTGAGTCTTGTTAGACTGGTCATAGGACACGATGAAAGAGGGGAAGAGGCAAAACCAGTGTCAGGAAAGCTAATGGCCACCCAGCACTAAGGCTCCCAGGTGACGGCGGGTCAACTTTCAAAATAGATTTTGGTTATGCTCAGAGAAACAAGAAAGAGGCCCCCTGCCTGGGACAGATGGTGAAATGGAACCGATGAAAACACAGAGCTGCTGAGCTCTCATTTGGCTTCTATTCTACCAGGGATCATGGTCTTCAAAGCATGAAGGGTAGAGCCAATGTGAGCCAGAGGAAGGCTGCATTAATTGGACTTTGGGTCAGAAGACCTGGGGTTTGCCCTGACCAGCTGCTGTAATGGAGAGAACCACACTCACCCTCTGAGACTGTGTCCTTGCCTCTGAGATGATAACAACAAGCACACAGGTTGTTCTGAAGGTCAAACGAGATTCTCGAGGATTGATAGATAACACGGATCTAGCACTGAGCTTTCATGTTTTGTGGGAGGGATCATGCGACTTTGAACAAATTATATCCCGGAGGATGAGAAAAGTATACAGAAGACACCGGTGAATGTATGATGTGCTCTAAGGGGTGTGGGGAACAGCAGAAGCACCTGGGGACTAAGGAGAAGAAACCGTAGTCCTGAGTTCCAAAAAGCAGAAGGTACAGTGTGCCTGGGTGGCTCAGTTGGTTAAGAGTTCAACTCTTGGTTTATGCTCAGCTCATGATCTCATGAGACCAAGCCCTGCATCAGGCTCTGCACTGACAGCATAGAGTCTGCTTGGGACTCTCTTCTCTCTCTCTCTCTCTCTCTCTCTCTCTCTGCCCCTCCCCCAGCTTGCACTCTCTCCCTTTCAAAATAAATAAATAAACTTACAAAAAAATCAGAAGATATTTCCACAAAATATAGGCCAGTATATCTGATTTTGACCCTGGACAAGGTTCTGGGAGAAACTTTGTCAAGTACTCGACAGTACTTTGTCAAGCTAAGTTCTCCATCAAGGAAAGTCAAGATTACAACGGACGGGGGCGCCTGGGTGGCTCAGTCGGTTAAGCAGCCGACTTCGGCTCGGGTCACGATCTCACGGTCCGTGAGTTCGAGCCCCGCGTCGGGCTCTGTGCTGACAGCTCGGAGCCTGGAGCCTGTTTCAGATTCTGTGTCTCCCTGTCTCTCTGCCCCTCCCCTGTTCAAGCTCTGTCTCTCTCTGTCTCAAAAATAAATAAATGTTAAAAAAAAATTTTTTTTTTAAAAAGATTACAACGGAGGGAAACGAAAAGACTGTCACCAGGAGATGACAGGGAACTCCAGTCCCTCACAAGTTCAAGGACATCCCTTCTGACCCAACGCCTCCTCTCCTGTGTGGTCACCTTCCCACCCAGTGATGAACTCTGTTGTGTCTTCCTCCACCTTCACACAAACATGCTTCCGTTCCACACCCTTTTCAACTGTCCCGGCCCCACGTCGGTGATCCCTTCCGAGCCTCACAGAAAAGATGTCTCTACTTACTGTTTTTATTGCTTCACTGTCCTCCCTCTGTCTTCAACCCAGTAGAATCATGTTTCGACCTACCATGTCATGGAAGTGTCTTTTTTTTTTTAACCATTGCCCACTATTTCCACATCCCCAAGACCAGAAGGTCAATCTGTCCTCCATTGCCAAACCGATTAACCAGGCCAAACGGGTGAACCTCCGTAACCACGAGCAGTGTGCCATGTGGTTGATCACTCCTTCACTAGAACGATGCCTCTCTAGACGTGAGATGCGGCCTCCCAACATCGGGACCCCAAAGTTCTGTCTTCATCAACCTTCTTCTCCATCTACACTCTTTTTCTGGGTATCCACACTGGGTTGAAGAGAGTCCCCATATGTCTACCTGGAACCTGCAAATGTGGCCTTACTTGGAAATAAGGTCTTTGCAGATGCAGTCAAGTTAAGATGAGGTTATACACAAGTAGGGTGGGCCCTAATCCAGTGTCTGGTGTCCTCATAAGGAGAGGGAAATGGGGACACAGACACAAGGAAGAATGCCATCTGGTAGCAACGGCAGTCCAGTGGTAATTACCAATGGTAATGTAGCTAGCTGCAAGCCAAGGAATTCCGATGACGCGGAACATTGGCCAGAAACTGGAAGAGGCCAGGAAGGATTGTGCTGTAGACCTTTCAGGGGGAGCACGGCCCTGCGGACACGTTGATTTCAGATTCTGACCTCCAGAGCTGTAAGTGAATACATTTCTGTTGTCTGAGGCCCTCCAGTTTGTGGCACTTTGTTACAGCAGCCCTAGGGACTAACACAGCAGTCCTCGCCAGTGCCTTGACTTTGCCTACCGTCTCCGCGTTGATGATTCTGAAATATCTCACTCCAGTCCTAACCTGGCATTTGAGTCCCATACAGGACCAGCCGACTATCTGCCTGGAGTCACTTCTTGGATGTCAAAAGGCATCTCAGACTTACCATGGTCAAGAGGGAGCCATGGAATGCCTCCAAATGTGCTCTCCACAAGGCTTCTCCCTTCTCAGTAATGAAACCCATGTAATTACTCAGCCAGAACGTACCAAGTTCTCTCCTATCTTAACTCTACCACCTTGAATGCTAAAAGCCAGGTTTATTAAAATTATCCCTCAAGGGAACCATCTCCTTCCTGTTGACCATCACCCTTCACCTGGACCATCAAAAGTTCTCCACATTTATTTGTTCACTGATGGACAAAGTCCGTTATAAACAGATACGACAGAATGGGGACTTACTCTCTGAATATACAGTTGCATTTGAAGAATGAGAAGGAAAAGACCTCTGCTTACACAGGGTTTTCCCTGGCCCTTGACCTTCAGAAAGAAGTGCCTCCTCTGAGAGCCTCCAACACCAACAAGAGAAAATCCAGGACCCCTACGCAGTCAAGGGCATCACTGCCTCATCTGGTGGCCAGCTCTGCCCACGGCACGTCTAGCCCATCCCTCGCCCAAGCATTAGGGATAGATGTAGAATCTCTCAACAAAGTTAACTCTCCCTCCGCGAACAGACCCCCCTCTCCTGGGTCCCTACCTAGAATTTACAGGGTGCTTAATGTTTACACAGTGTCCTGTTCTCATTTACTGAAGGCAGAGCAAACACACGCGTGGAGATACAAATATTGCATCAGGAAACCTTGGATTCATTCCCAGGTTTGCTTCTGGCTTATGTGGTTTTCGTAAAGGTCATCTGAGTTTTCGAGGCGCATGGAGTAAAACTTGCCCTCGCTCCACTACACGGGCAGGTCGTAAAACCAAACGAGGCTGTTTGTGAAACGCCTCAGGTACTTACAGTCGCTCTTAGTTCCCGGTGTCGTCTCGCCCAAGATGTCAGCAGCACCAAACCCACCTTCTAGAAAATTACGGCAACCAAAATTTGAGGTCAGCCTGGAGTGTCCATGGACGTCGCACCTGGTAAGCGTGGGGCCTTCTTTTGTATTGATCAGGAAGACTCGTGCGGGTAAATGGGGCCTCAGGTGCTCCTTACTCTGGCAAACCACGGTCAGCTGTCCACACTCAGGTACTGACACAATCTTGGCCCTGCCTGTTTATTTTTCTGAACAAGTGTCCCTGGGTCCCTTCCTTTTCATTTCGCACCAGTGTTCTTCCCTTTGCCACTACCTGGGCCTTTGATGTTGTCTCTCAACAGGTCTCCTAAATGCGACCTGTTCCTTCTACACGTTCTGCCTGATACCAGGTTAATAATCCCAAAATGCGGGGTGCCTGGGTGGCTCAGTCGGTTAAGCGTCTGACTCTTGATCTCAGTTCAGGTCATGATCTCGGGGTCATGAGTTCAAGCAAGTTCCACACTCAAGCCCTCCGCACCCGGCATGGAGCCTGCTTAAAAAAAAAAAAATCCCCAAACGTTTCTTGGTGTGCTCCTCCCTGCTCTAAAACTTTCTATGGCTCCCTATCGCTTAAAGAATAAAATCCAAACTCCTGAGGGAGGACCATAATTGGAAAGAAGGTGGACTCCCTGCTACATCATTTTCTGTTTCTCCCTCTTGGACACCACTCTACCTTTTACACACCTGCGCCCCCTGTGTTACCCTTCTCCCCTCCTCTCGATGGCCCTCCTCAGCTCCACCTGGATGATAGTGGTCCCATCTATACCCGAAGGGCCCGCCAAAGGGCGGCCACCTCCAGTCTCAGCTCTGAAAACACCTGAGTCCCTACAGCTCCTTTCACACTTGGCCAGGCACTGCCTCAGTTGTGTGTGTGCACCTGTCTGCGTGCATGTGCGTGCACAGGTGTTTTCTCTCCACCAAGATTATAACTTTTTATTTATTTATTTAAATTTTTTTTAACATGTATTTATTTTTGAGAGAGACAGATAGCATGTGAGTGGGGAAGGAGCAGAGAGAGAGAGAGAGAGAGAGAGAGAGGGAGACACAGAATCCGAAGCAGGCTCCAGGCTCCGAGCTGTCACCACCAAGCCCGACACAGGTCTCGAACCCACAAACCATGAGATCGTGACCTAAGCTGAAGTCAGACACTTAACCCACTGAGCCCCAGGCGCCCCAAGGGTATAACTTTTTAAAAGGAGACCTGGTGCCTCATGCAGAATTTCGTCAATTCTGAGATACAGCTCTTTTGGAATTGTAACAACTCTGAAATTGGGATACCGCTTAAAATTGATACACGTCATGGTTTAATTGTCAGCGTGTTTCTTCCTTGGAAGAAAAGAAAATAACGGTGTGCCATACAATCGACTACGTCTGAAGTTCAATGAAAAGAGATGCTTTTTTAGATTCCCTGCAGCTCCCAACACAGGTCTTGCACGCTGAAGGTGGTTTTTAAAAGGCTTACTGATTGTTCGATGGATGGATGTGCCTCCAGACGACCAGCACAGAAGCTGCTCCGAGAAAGATGGGAGCCCCATGCCACATACATAGTTCCTTCCAATCCCTTCCATTCCTCCAGGAGAAAAAAAAAAAAAAAAAAAAAAAAGATCACCTGCTCAAATGGGAGGGATGAAGCGGGAAGGAGAGTGTTATGGGTTGATTTGTGTCCCGCCCCCCAAAAGATGCGCTGAAATCCTTACCCCTCGTGGCTCGGATTATGACAGTATTTGGAAATAGGGTCATTGTAGATGTAACGAGTTAAGATGAAGTTATCCTGCAGTAGGGTGGGCCCCAGGTCCCATATGACTGGTGTCCTTATAGGAGGATGGCCCTGTGAAAACACAGGCACGCGGGGAGAACACCGTGTGAGGACAGAGGACTGGGGTAATGCATCTATGAGCCAAAGGATGCCCAAGATTTCTGGCCGAGCACCATCAGCTGGAAAGAGACAAGGAAGGACTCTTCCATACGTTCCATACGTTCAGAGACAGCATAGCCCTGCTGACACGTGGATTTTAGACCTCTAGGCTTCGCAACTATGAAACAATATTTCTGTTATTTTCAGCCACCCAGTTCATGGTGCTTTGCTACAGGAGGCCCTAGGAAACTAATACAGAGAGGTATAGGAAAGCGTAATGCCTTAAAATACCCTTTCCCACAAGTCATGAACAAACAAAAATGACTAGAGTTACGGAGAGGGAGAGAGAATCCTAAGCAGGCTCCACACTGTCAGCGTGGAGCCTGACACGGAGCTTGAACTCACGAACAGTGAACTCAGGACCTGAGCCGAAATCAAGAGTCAGATGCTTAACCAACTGAGCCACCCAGGTGCCCCCAAACAAGTGAAGTTGTAAAGCTGGGGATTATTATAGTAAGGAAGTTTTTGAATAAAACGTCATGGAATGGGGGGGGGGGGAAGTAAGAGCTCTGAATTTAGGACCAGGTTCAAATGCTAGCTTCCCCACTCACTTGTTGTGTGACTTAAAGCCAATTAGTTAACCTCCCTGGGAGTTCAGCCTTCTCGACCATAAAAAGGAGATAGCAGGAGAATTCCTGGGAGATTCACAGGAGGGCTTGCAGCATTGTCTTGGGATCTTCCCAATTCCCCAAATGAAAATAGAACGACTGGGTAGAAAAACCAAAAACTCATGCACAACAGGTACAAGATAATCAGCTGTCAGGACATCTCTATTAACTCCAAAATAAAAGCAGGCAGGCGAACCGATGCAGCCATGACACCTACATGGCATTGGCATCTGTGCACGAGAACTCAGGGGGGTCACGGGGCAGCTAACAGAGCCCGCAGGTGGAAGCTGGCAGAGCCCTTTGTGGATAATGTTTGCTCATCCCAACAGAGAGAGAGAATGGGAGGGTCCTGCAGTGAAACCTCTAAGGGCTGGATCAGCCCAACCCTATAAACGCTTGAAACTGGCCCGCCCTGGTTCCCGTCTTGGATGGGGTCCCACACTGCGGAGGAATTACTTGGAGTAAAATCAAATTGAGGAGAATAGGGATAACAGAAGTGAAGGCAAGAGAACGTCCAGATAACTGAGAACCAAGCCAATAAATGTCATCAAGCAAGCTGCTGCATGAAAACAACAGAAGGGTCTTTGTTAAGCTTGAAAGAAAAAAAAAATCTATTAGAACCAAGCCCTCTTATAAAATTTCAGAAAACTAACTTCATATGAAAATTAACAGCAGAAAATATCAAGGTCAAGTCGCATACAAAGTAAGTATTTAGAAAAAGACGAAGAGAAATAGAATGGCATAGAGTCCACACAAACGAGGAAAGCAGGCTAGAAGACGTGCTCACTGAACAGGGCAAAACTACAACCTACCAGTTCATTTTCTATTGTTGCATGATGAATTGCAGACTTAGTAGCTTAAAACATATTTATCATCTTGCAGTTTCCATGGGCCAGGAGTTCAAGCACAGGTTAGCGGAGTCCTCTGGGGTCTCATGAAGCTGGAATCAAGGTGGCAGCTGGGGCTGTGATCTTACCTGAGGGTTGAGGTCCCTTTTCAAGCTCACTGGTGTTGGCTGGGTTCAATTCCTTGCAATTGTAGAAGTCAGACCGATAGCCGCTGGAGGCCATCTGCTGGCCTGTGACATGGCCCCCTCCACGACAGGGGAGCTTGCAGTTCTAAGGCCAACAAGAGAGTATCTCTGCTGCTTTGAATTTTTCTGACTTTTCTGTCTCTGACCTTCAGATTCCCATTTAAACCAGTCTCCTGATTAGGTCAGGCCCACACAGAATGCTCTCCATTTTGATTCACTTAAAGCCAGCTGATTGGGAATCTTAATTACAACTGAAAAATCCTCACATCTATGCCATATAATATAACCCAATCGTGCGAATGATATCCCTTACACTCACAGGTCCTGCCCACAATCAAGGGAAGGGGTGCGTGCACCGGGTGGCTGGACTCTTGGAGGGTATCTTAGAAGATATTTCAGAAAAAGCTAAGAGACAGTAAGAAAATGACACAAGATGAAAAAGAACAGCATCAGTCAAAATCAAAAAAATCTCAGAATTGAGTTGACAGAAATAAGAAAGAACTAGAAACAGAAGGAACAGATCTTAGAAGACTGAACTAGAAATCCAAGAAAAAACAAACACAACAGACGATGACAAGAAAAGTAGAAGGGAAAAGAAGAGAACATTTCCAAAATCCAAAAATAATGAAGAAAAAGGTGACAGTATTTGAGACTGTAAAAATATGGAAGAGGGAAAAAGAAGATCCAACATATGAAGACAGGAGTCTCTGACATAGAAAAACCAGAACCAAGGGATCAGAACAGGTATTACCAAGGATAATTCAAGAACACATTTCTCAAATAACAAAGATTTAAAACTACACATCGAAAGAGGGGTGCCTGGGTGGCTCAGTTGGTTGGGCATCTGACTTCGGCCCTGATTATGATCTCACTGTTTGTGGGTTCAAGCCCTGCATCAGGCTCTGTGCTGACAGCTCAGAGCCTGGAGCCTGCTTCGGATTCTGTGTCTCCCTCTGTCTCTGCCCCTCCCCTACTCACACCGTCTCTCTCTCTCTCTCTCAAAAAAAAAAAAAAACATTAAAAAAAAATTTTTTTTTAAACTACACATTGAAAGAGAACACATTGTACCTGGGAATATTTACCCATAAAGACCCACACCAAAGCATATTCTAGTAAAATTACAGGACTTTAGGGAAAAAGAGAAAATATACCTTGAGTATCTCGACAAAAAAGAGAAAGTGACTTGTAAAGAATATTGACTTTTCATCAGGCTTTTCAACAGCAATTCTTTATGCCACAAGAGCCACGTATTGGAGCTACGTAAGGAAAGATGGGAACCATGGATTTTAAAACAGTAAAAGACTTTTCAGTACAAAGAGCACACATTTCGGTGAGCATGACGAACTCAGGAAATTATGGTCCCGTGAGCTCTTCCTGAGCGATCTAGTAGAGAATGAACTTCGGGCAGATAAATGTCTGCAAACATTAACACAATGACAACTGCTAAGCATTAAATATATAGTGACTTGTAAAACTAAAAGGTTAAAAATGAGAGAGTATAGTATGAGATGACTGTATGATCTGACAATAAAAATCATAGCAAAATGAACCAAATAAATAAGAATAAAGGGAGAATGGGGATAGTATATGCAGACAAACTGGCTAAGTGTTTTCAATAATCATAATTAACGTGCTGGGATTAGTACTGTTGTTCCAAGACTGTAGTATGTATCATGCAGGGTGAAGCAAATGAAAAGTTATGAGATATTTTAATTCTATCCTTCCCCATATCACCGAGAACTAGGAATCTCAGTGTGAAAGAAAGAAGATACAGATGGAACACAGAAGTGGTTAAGTAAAAACCTTTTTGTTGGGGGCACGTGGGTGGCTCAGTCAGTTAAGCGTTTGACTCTTGGTTTCAGCTCAGGTCATGATCTCACAGTTTCGTGAGTTCCAGCCCTGTGTCTGGCTCTGCACTGGCAGCTTGTAGCCTGCTTGGGATCCTCTCTCTCCCTCTCTCTCCCTCTCTCTCTGCCCCTCCCCTGCTCATGCTATCTCTGTCTCTCTCTAAATAAATAAACTTAAATTTAAAAAAAACAACCTTGTTGTTCTCAACTTGAATTGAAAAATTCTCTATGAACTCAAGATAGATAAATGATGGATATATAGCTATCTCCCTAAGTAGGTACATGTTAATAAATATATGAAGTTTCATATATATGTATATATATATATATATATATATATGAACAAAAAGTATATCATTTTGGATGTACTATGTATCATTTGGATGTACCATAGATAATGAATTTTGGTCGGTCATTATTTCTACATTTTTTTCTCTCTCTATATATACATTTATATTTTTATACATATCCATAGCCTCTAGATTGTACTCTTAAAATATCATTCTCCATTAAAAGAAACCAGAGATTCTAGGAGAAATGGCTGATTCTGGATTGGAGGTAGGAAATGTTCTAGAAGAGACTGGAACATCTTGAGATACCAAATAGCAAAGAACCACCAAAGACTATTAAGAGCGTGTCCAAATGGCTCAGGAGTTTCCATTGGCCACAAGGGGGACAATTTGAGACTCAATAAAGACAGGAATTTCAGTAGATTGAAACACATCAAATATGTTTGTCTAAAAATTTATGGTATTTAAATAACAACTAACTGATCACCTTTTGAGAATGACAGGCAACCAATTGATTATCCTGAAAACTGAGTAAACAAAAGAAAAGGAAAAGCATTTACCATCTCTCCTATGTAAACAATACCACTGGACAGCAAAACACCAGATGAAAGGATGGATCCTCTTGTAAATTATTATAGCTATTTTTTTTTATTTTAGAGAGAGAGATAGAGCACAAGAAGGGGAGAGGGATGGAGAGAGAGAGAGAGAGAGAGAGAGAGAGAGAGAATCTTAAGCAGGCTCCACACTCAGCTCGGAGCCCACGAACTTGGGATCATGACCTGAGCCAAAGTCAAGCATCGGACACTCAACTGACTGAGCCACCCAGGCACCCAACTAATAAAATGTTTTAAACTGTAGAACTTGAATACCACCAGCTTGCACCTCCAAATGAATTAGCTAATGGAGCTGAGACTGTCTCTCTCACTTTCGAAACAAATTAACATCAAAATAAATAAACATTAAAAAAAAGAAATGGATGGAGAATGGGTTGGTTTCCAATGGCTGCTGTAACAAATTATGATAAACATGGTGGCTTACAACAACACAAAGTTATTATCTAACTGTTCTGGATGTTAGAAGTCTATTCTAACATCCACCTATAATGAGTTCTGAGGGGGCTAAAGGCAAGATGTTGGCAAGACCGCGCGCCCCCTAGAGGCTCAAAGGGAAAATCTGTCTCCTGCTCTTCCCACCTTCTGGAGCCACCTGCAATCCTGCCTCATGGCCCCTTGGTCTGTAATGAAATGATTGGTGGCTGGGGGCCCCTGGATGGCTTCAGGATGGGAATGGTCACCAGAAAGACCAAGCCATGATTAGAGGGTTGGAACTTTCAGCCCCGCTGCCCCCGTCCCCCACCTCCGGGAACAGGGAGGGGCTGGAGAGTAAATCAATCAATCACCAACAGCCAATGACTTCCTCAATCAGGCCTAGATAATGGAACTTCCAGAAGAATCTTTAAGCAGGGAGATCTGGGAAGCTTCTGAGCTGGATGGGGACATCGGGAACACTCCTGGAGAGGGCATGGGGGCTCTGTGTGCCCGCCCCCCACCCATACATCTTGCCCTACGCACCTCTCTCCTTTCCATTAGGCTGTTCCTAAGTTGGAGCCTTTATAATAAACTGCTACATGTATGTAAAGTATTTTGCTGAGTTCTTTGAGCCATTCTAGCAAATTATTAAACCCAAGGAGGGGGTTGTGGGAAATTTATAGCTGGTCGGTCAGAGGAGCGGGGGCCACCTGGGCCTGTGACTTGTGTCTGAGGTGGGGCAGTCTTGCGGGGCTGAGCCCTTGACCTGTGTGGTCTGCGCTAACTCTGAGCAGTTAGTGTCAGAATTGAATCGAGTTGTAGGACAGCCAGCTGGTGTCCGGGAAGTGGAGAATTGGTTGGTGCGGAAAGGACCCACACATTTGGTGTCGGAAGTGTTCTGTGGGTAGAAACAGATCCCAGCATATGCCTAGTTCGGAAGGCCTGGCTTTTGCTCTGAGGCGAGCATTGGTTGCTACCATCAAGGCCCAGCATCAGGAAGATGTGGCCGTGCCTTCGCAGCCATGCTGGACATCTAGGGTCTCTCTCGCAGGGTGCCTGCCCACTGGAACTTCTGGCACGGACGACCAGAGCAAGAAGAATCTTCCCTCTTGTCAGCTGGCTCCCCCAGGGGAGGGGAGGTAGGAGGAGCTGGGCTCACCCATCTGGCTGGTAACCTACTTCCTTTGTCGGGAGAAAGAGGGATATGGCAAAAGGCCACTGTGCTTAAGGAGAATCCCTCCTCACAAAACCTGGAGGACCGGGGAAGAAGTGAGCCTCACTACCAAACAACACCTGCATCACAGGGCTGACGCGATCAAGTACAATGACTCGTTGAAAGTGCTTCCAACCACCTAGAACGAGGTCACTGTCAAGACACCTTATAAAATGTTATTTACCAAATATCGTCTGGTGGCTGTATGTGGAACCAGCCTCTCTGTGCCCTGCCTCCCAAGCTCTGCCTCAGTGCGGGAGGAAATGTCGACAGAGGGCCAGGTCGAGCCCAGACACCCATCCTTGACTTCCTAGCACATGCCAGCACCCGTGGGCCGCCCATCATTCCATCGAGAACAGCGTAAACATTAGACAGTTTGTAATTATACTTAGAACAAATCTTCCCCTCACTGGCGTGGCTTAAACTCCCCGGGACATCCCAAAATAAGCCTGCTCCCTGCTCCCTCGGGTGGGTGCCCAAGCAAGAGGGAATTCGCAGATTTTCTCCTAGCCACCACTCTGCTCTTTGCAAAGGAGCAAAGTAACAATCTGATTTTTCAAAATGGGGAATTATAACCACCCTTGCCGGTGGGTGGTGTCGTCAGGCAGCTCTCGCCGGCGAGAGCCCTGTCGGCCCGTCTTCCTCCTTCCCTCCTCCTCCTTCCTTCCCACCCTCTCTCTTCCTTTCATCCTGCTACAGGGTAGTACTAATCATCATAACTAACAGCTTGGGTGTTTTCTATGCAGCAGACACTGTTGTGGGTTTTTTTTTTTTTAATGCTTATTTCTTTATTTTGAGAGAGAGAGTGTGCACGTGCACGCTCAGGTGAGGGGCAGAGACAGAGAGGGAGAGAGAGAATCCCAAGCAGGCTCCGGGCTGTCCGTGCAGAGCCAGATGCGGGGCTTGATCCCACGAGCCATGAGATCGTGACCTGAGCAGAAATCCAGAGTGAGACGCTTAACCGGCTGAGCCCCGCCAGGCGCCCCGACAGTCTTGTGTTTTATACGAATTAATTCACTTATTCCTCATCCCAGGCCTCGGAGGTAGGCACTATAATTACCTCTGCTTTATAAACGAGACACCAGGAAACTTGGCCAGGTCACAAGATGAGTTACATAGTCGAGCTAAGATTCAAGCCCAAGCTCTGTAACTTTGGCTCCAGACCCTGTGGGTTTCACTGCCGTCCTCGGCTGCCTCTAGTCTTGGTACAATCGAGATTTAGGGCTGGGTCTTGGAGAGGTGAAATGAGGGCCTCAGGGCCCTGCTTTCACCGGAAGCCTTAATAACCAGGATGAGGGAATGCTTGCTGAGGTCCAGCCCAGCTCACAGAAAATTCTCCGCACCTGATTAGAAAACCCGGTCAAAGCAACCATTATAGAGTATTATTTCCCTTTATTTTTTTTTGTAAAAATTTTTTAATGTTTACTTTTGACAGAGAGAGAGAGTGACAGAAGCGGAAGCAGCCTCCAGGCTCCGAGCTGTCAGCACAGAGCTCGATGCGGGGCATGAACCCATGAACTGTGGGATCACGACCTGAGCCGAAGTCGGACGCTTCACCGACTGAGCCACCCAGGAGCGTCTTGTTTTCCTTTATCTCCCCACTGTTCTTTGCACGTGAAGATTTTGGGGGACCCTCCTGGAGAGCGGCTGACCAAGGTCTGGCGCAGAATCTCTTCCCCCGCTCCCCACCATCGTATCTAACGCAGACTGCCCTTTGGTGTGTGAGGCCATGTGTCACACACCCAGTGCTTTCTCCTCCAGGCTGGACAGCTTCTGGTCCTTCAACCACTTCTCTGTGGGGCAGCAGGGCAATGCCTCAGCACCTCGCAGCCCACCAGCCCAGCCCGGAGCTCCCCGTGAACTCAGAATGGCTCCCCCTAGACTTGCTCTGCTCTGGGCACGGGCCCTCCCATCTGGACTTACCAGTCTGATGCCCTGGGCCCTTGTGAACACGGGCTCAGCTCACAGATACCCAGAGCGGCCCTCAACCCGCAGTGACTGTGGTGGATGGACACACGGCCCAGCCTCCCCTCCTTCAGGTGAAGGGTTCCGGAAGGTTCTCTTGGCTTCTCAGAAGTTTTATCAGAACCAGGTATCATCCTTGGCAGTGACCTTGATAGCATGCCCTCGTGTTGGTTTTTCTTCTTTTTCTGGGACTTCTTCCTGTTTTCTCAGTCCTGCTTCTAAAGATCAGCTCTCAAAGAAATTACTTGGATGCAAGTTCTTTGTCTCGAGCTCTATTTTTGAAGGAAGCCACCCTGAGACTACCAGGGTCCAGACAGCCCCCCGCCTTACATTTCCTCTCAGAAAGCCCCCTACAAAATGTGCTAGAGAGATGTGGGGATGGGGGCAGAGTTGTCGTGGTCTTGGGGTAAAGGGGAGCAGTGGTGTGGCCAGTTAGAGGTCCCAGGAGCCTCTCTTATGGCCAGAATGCAGGCTGAGAGCAAATGCCAGGAACGCACCGAGGGTATGTCTTGGGGGGGTGGGCAGCGGGCCTTCAGATTGTGCCTGGGACAGCTGATGACCTTATAGGCCCTACCCATGTACTGGGGTGGCTGTGCTGGACACAAGGGGGGCATCAACTACTGTCTGAGGTCCTAACGGTCAGCCGGCCTGAATTTCAGAATTGCCAGCCTCTAACATCACATGGGACAATTCCTTAAAATATCTATCTCTCTATCTATCTATCTATCTATCTATCTATATATCATCTCTATATCTCTATACCTATACTTATATCTATATCATTTATATCTCTATTTATACCTTTATCTATATCTATACCTATACCTATGTCTATATCTGTATCTATATCTATCTCTATATCTATATATGTCATCTATCTATATCAGTCCGGGGACTGACTATATCTAGTCAGTCTGGGGAACCCTGACCCGTACAGGCGTGCTGATTTTTATTAACCTGCTTTCCGCTTGTATTAATTTGGAGGAGGGGGTACAGGAGTGGGTATGTGGGATCAGTCCCGAGCCTCACCTTGTGTTGGATGACTTCCTAAATATTATGGGGAATAAGCTGGCTAATTATGACAGGTTGAACTTGAATTTTTCTGCATCAGAGTTCAGGTCTTGACAAAGATTTCCTGACGTCAGGCCTCATGACCTGTGGCTCTTACTGGCTGAATTTGGGACAGAAACTCAGGGGGTGGAGATCTCCAGGAGCCGGATCCTCGCCTGGACAAAGACTTATTAAAAAAAAAAAAAAAAAAAAAAAAAAAAAAAAAAGCTGTCTGGCCCCAACTTTCTCTAGAGAGCAACTACTGAAAATTCTTTTGATTTTTTTAATGTGTATTTATTTTTGAGAGAGAGAGAGAGAGACAGAGCACAATTGGGGAGGGTCAGAGTGATAGGGAGACACAGAATCCGAAGCAGGCTCCAGGCTCCGAGCCATCAGCACAGAGCCCGACGCGGGGGCTCCAACGCATGAACTGTGAGATCGTGACCTGAGCCGAAGTCGGACGCTTAACCGGCTGAGCCCCCCCAGGCGCCCCCTGAAAGTTGTTTTAAAATGGATTCTTTAGGGGGCGCCTGGGGGGACTCAGTCAGTTGAGCATCTGACTCTTGATTTCAGCCCAGGTCATGATTCCGGGGTTGTGAGATCCAGCACCCAGTACGGAGCCTGCTTGGCATTCTGTGTCTCCCTCTGCCCCTCCCCCGCTTTCCCGTACTCTGTCTGTGAAAAAAACAAATCCAAACCGGATTGTTTGGTATTTGGCTCCATATCACATATCTCAGTGGGCCTTTCAAGGTTAAGAGCCCCTACGTGATTTCATAACCGATTCAGTCCAAAAGGGTGAATGCTCAATCATTGGTGAAAGGCCATTATCTAAATGACAGTCCAGTCCTTACAGCTGATACAGCAGTTTTCCCTGAAGCAGGTTTGACATGTTCGAGGCAATTTGCAGGAAATGTGTTTTTCACGTTCTTTCTGAACTTGTTGCCTTTTTGCAGGTACCACTTGCTACCTGTTGTAGAACTTGTCCCGAGAAGGCCCCTGGGAGACGATCTGTAGGATCCTATAGCGGCACAAAGCAGGTGGCAGGGCGCGTGGGGGTGAAGCCCCTCCCCCCAGAAGTGTTCAGTGTCCTTGAACATGGAGCCTTCACACTGGAGGTTCGGGCTTTACCAAAACGCAAACCCTTGGAGGTTGAGGTCTGCTGTTCACAAAGAGCCGATATCGGCTACCCAGCGGTCCTTCCTTTTTTTTTTTCTCTTCGTAGAAGACAGGGAATACTTTATTCAAACCCATCAGAGAAACAGACGGCTTGGGTCTATAACAAAGCATCATTTTTTTTCTTAAGGTTATTTTATTTATTTTGGGAGAGAGAGAGAGTGGGGGAGGGGCAGAGAGAGGGGCAGAGAGAGAATCCCAGGCGGGCTCCGTGCGCTCAGCACACAGCCCGACGCGGGGCTCGGTCTCTCAAGCCGTGAGATCATGCCCTGAGCCGAAATCAAGAGCCCGACGCTCAAATGCCTCAGCCACCCAGGCGCCCCAAGGTATTGTGTTTTTAAAAATAGGCCAGTACTTGTATAGGAGAGTATACACTTCTACGTACAAATGAACTGATCAGAGCACAACTTTTCAATATTTAAAACAGAATAAGCTTTCCTGTAAAAGCAGCACCTTTGTGACATCTTTAACTGTAGTGCTCCTCTCCTCCTTCCTCACCCTCTCCTGCCACAGAATCCACACCAATCTCCTCAGAACCCTTCTCGAGGGCGGCCGTGTTCTCATGGGCCTCTTCCCCCGTGCCCCTACCCACATACCAGTGGACAAGGGCGTGCCTGGCATATGTCGGGTCAAACTTGTGGTCTAGGTGAGCCCAGGTCTCGGGGATGGCCGTGGTGCTCTCAGCATAAACACAGCTCGCTGCACCTTGGTCGGGTCTCCAGCAGGTAGCACGGTGGGAGGCAGTTTACTGATGGCAACTCTGAAGCCAGCCGGGCACCAGTCCCCAAACTGGACGGTACTTTTGGTCTCGATGGCAGCAATGGCGGCACTGACGTCTTTGGGAAGCATAGGACCACTGTACAACGGGCAGCAAGCCATGTATTTGCCACGGCGAGGGTCACGTCTCACCGTCTGGTTCGCTGACTTAAAGGATGCATCGATGATCTCTGCTACGGGATGCTGTTCACAGTAGGCCCTCTCAGCGGAGTTGACAGGAGTATAGGTGGCCACGGGGATGTGGATGTGGGGGTAGGGCACCAGATCGGTCTGGAATTCCCTCGGATCAACACTTAGGGCTCCATAAAATCCGAGGGAAGCAGCGACGGAGGGCACAATTTGACTCATCCACCTGTTCAGGTTAGTAGTCCAGGTTGGGTGTTCGGTACTGAGGTTTCCACGACAGATGTCATAGATGGCCTCGTCGTCTACCAAGAAGGCACAATCAGAGTGCTCGCTCCAGGGCGGTGTGGGTAGTGAGGAGGGAGTTGTAGGGCTCAACTACAGCCCTGGAAACCTTGGGGGCTGCGTAAGTGGAGAGTTCCAGCTCGGGCTTCTCGCCGTAATCGACAGAGAGACGATGCGCTGGCAGGGAGGTGATCCTGGAGACAGGTCCTCCTCCAAAGCTGTGGGAAACCAAGAAGCCCTGAAGACCCATGCGCTGG
Organism: Neofelis nebulosa; assembly: GCF_028018385.1. Classification (NCBI taxonomy): domain Eukaryota; kingdom Metazoa; phylum Chordata; class Mammalia; order Carnivora; family Felidae; genus Neofelis; species Neofelis nebulosa. Next base: position 5,563,107 of record NC_080785.1, read on the forward strand.
CGGGCCAGTTTCTGAATTCGGTCCAAGACAAGGCCAATGATCTCCTTGCCAATGGTGTAGGGCCCTGGGGCATGGTTATTAGCGGCATCTTTCTTGCCGGTGAGGAGCTTCTAGGGCAGAAGACCTGATGGTGGCTGCCGGTGTGAACTTCATTCACGTCTCCGGGCTCCAGGTCACCAAAAGCTGGCCTGCGCACGTGTACTCTTCTCACTGAAGAAGTTGTTGAGGGAGCCATCTCCTCCCCCAATGGTCTTGTCATTGGCATCTGACCCTTGGGCTGGATGCTATGTTCCAGGCAACAGGGCTCCCAGCGGCCATCGCGGACCTGGACACCAGCCTGGCCAACGTGGACGGCAATGCGCTCACACGATTGCTGCTCTGTGGCTGCCCACCTCCAGAGATTACTTTTCATGGAAGAGACGAGTGTTGAGTTCCCGCCAGGATGTCTATCTCATCTTGCCGGGATCCAGAGGCTTTATGTTCTCTCCTTCCTCCCCGATCCCACAACCTGCTGTGGAAGGAACTGGAAAAGCAGCGCCAGCCCGCGGAAGCAGTTTACCGATAGTAGCCCGTGTAACGGCCACCACGTTATTACAGAAAACACATCAATAAGCATTCAGGATTCAAAGTGTTACAATCATCGTATATGACATGATCACTAGGGGTTTCGCGGATCTGCAGGCTTCCTGTTGTCTCACTACATCTTTTTTTTTTTTTTTTATGATTACACTATGTAATATGTGCAACTGGTTAAAGAAATTCTCTCATTACCGCCCCCCCCCCCCCAACCATGAATAAGTTTTCTCTTATGTTTATTCTTCTGGAGGAGCTTTACAGGTACACATCCCAAATCTTAAAATCCTGTGTGTGTGAGGGTGGGGGGCGGGAGTGATAGGATTTGATTCTGTTCATTTGACATGGTCGTTTGGGAATTAGTGCTGATTTCACTGCCCCCCACCCCGGTCCCCCCTTTTCCCGGAATTGTGACCAGCCTCTCCCTTCACTCGGGTTTTCTTCCGGTCTCCCGCCCGAGGTCTGTCCTGTCCTTGGTAAAGAGGCTGTGCATTGATTTTTATGAGCCACCTCTTGCTTCCCTTTAATTTTCCAGCTGGTTTTTGTTATTATACTGGGCCCAGGGTGTGTGTCTTTCCTGCTTCTCTGTGTTTCAGAAAAGCACTAAGCCCGGAGTATTTCTTTTCCAGGCAGCCACCGTATGGAATTGCCGTTCTAGTTCTAAGTGTTTTCCAGTCGATTCTAATTGGTTTTCTAGGTGGGTAGTTATATCATCAAACACTTTCTTGTCTCCTTATCAATATTTATAATTCTCGGTCCATTCAGAATTTAATGAGAATACCTCTCTTGTCCCAATGATTCTGTGAGGTATTTTTTATTATGTTAAGGAAATAACATTTGATTACAGTTTTCTATGGATTTTTTTTTTTTTTTTTTTTGATTCTGGGAAGAATGCTGGATTTTCTTCAGATAAAGACTCTGTAGTCAGACGCTGGGGTCGGGTCCCAGCGAGTGAGTGGAATGTGTAATGCTGTGTAGCAGGAAGACAAATCGGATATCGGTGCATATCCATATTTAAACGTCCAGAAAACTTCAATAGTTTACGGGGACAATAGGACGGTGTATTTGATGTTAGATTATTCCAGATAACCCAGGCTGTTCCAGGTGGAACAGTCAACCACCCTTTGCTCTCCCGTCTATCTGCCCTCCCTGCCTGCCCTCACTGTGGGGACGACATGGCCCAGGCCCCCAAGAACCCCCGCCCACCTCTACCCTGCTAATGGATGTGCTGGAAGTAAAGAAGGGAGGGGGAGGAAGCGGGGGGGTCCAGCGTGTTTCTCTGCCTTCTGGGGTATCCCTGGAAGAAGGGATACCCACTCCCACTGCATAGCGCTCCTTTGATGGCCAAGAGGCAGTCAGATGACCCTGGTCTGGGGGCTTTTGCTAAAACCGCCTTAAACCACCTCTCCGGCCGTCGGAGCCCCAGCTCTAAGGGCCGCAGCAGCAGGGCCGGCTTCGTGGGCGTCCGCCCGCAGCCGCGTGGCCGCAATCCGTGCAGGGGACCCTGACCAATGCAGGACCACCGCGGTCATGCGTGGCTGCTGGGGACACGGTCGCCGTCCAGCCTGAGTCCCCATGTAGGCGTCCGGCCTTCTTATGCACGCATCTCTGCTGTGTGTGTGTGTGTGTGTGTGTGTGTGTGTGTGTGAGCGAGCAGTCCTGAGTCCTAGCGCGAGGGCCTCTCCTTCCCGGATCTGCCGGGAGGGGTGGAATCGGCTGCCGTGGACTCAGGTGGACTTGCCCGGCACCGGTGAGTGGCGGAGCCAGGGACAGCTCAGTGCCCGCAGGACACCAAAGTCCTTCCTCCCCAACCCGCCCCTCACATCGCCCTGTGTTTCCAGAACATTCCATGCTGTTTCATTCCTCTGTCTCCTTGTCTATACACCATTCTCCTCCCCAGGGCATCCAGAGAATCGTGAGTTGGGCCACAGCAAGCAGGGGTAGACGAGAGGGGGCGGAGCCAGCAGACAGGAGGCGTGGGGGGCCACGGAGGGGTGCGGTCACAGCTGCATTTCAGAGACTGGTGTGAGCACAACCCCGTGCCCTCCCTTTCCTGAAGGGGGGGGGGCGTGGCTTTCCACGTGGGATCCTGACACCAAAACCCACGGCCTCCACGTTTCAGGCAGAGGTTGAAAAGTGCACACAGCGTGTCTGCATCTGATCCGCTGAGGCTCGGCTTGTGCGGTTGTCATGGCGACACATAATTGCGGCGTCACTGGCGACGGGAGTAAGTGACCACGGAGCCGCACAGCTTGTGCTTCTTCGGCCGCAAAGGATCTCCTTCGGGACGGCTACCTCGGCGACAAAGCACTTCCGGTCGACTGTGTCTTCCCGACTGGGGCCCTGGGAAGGGTGTGGGGGTTCCGGCTCAGCGAGGGCTGAGCCTGGGTCCCTGTCCCCGCGCCTTGATTTCACAGCCCCCCGCCTCACCCTACCCCTGGTTCGGCCTCTCCAGGGCTGTGGCCGGCTCCGAGAGCAGAGCGCCGAGGAAATCGATCCTAGGATTTCCTGAGTCCTAGTGCTTATCCCGACTATTATGACTGTGATTAAAGACGATCCTGCCCCCGAGGCTCAGCGCCAGTCTCCCCCGAGCATCACTCCCAGCACCAAATATCCGTGATGATTCTTGTGGAACCGAATGAAGCCTTCTCTTCCCTTCACCGCCCCCTACAGCTCCTGGCCTGCATCACATTTATCGTTTATTCATTCAACGAACGCTAGCGACTATGCACCGAGCACCAGGCACTGTACTAGATTATAGAACACTGAGCCAAACAGACGAACATCTCTGCCCTCATGGGGCTTGAAACCTCACGTGGGAGCAGACAATAAACACAACATGTTAAGTAAATTATTAAACGAGCAAAGAAGGGAGATGCCGGGGAAGGGGATTTCAATTTGTACTTTTATGTTTTTAATTTTTTAATGTTTATTTTTGAGAGAGGGAGAGCGCATCAGCAGGGGAGGGGCAGAGACAGAGAGAGAGAGAGAGACAGAGACAGAGAGACAGAGAATCCAAAGCAAGATCCAGGCTCTGAGCCGTCAGCACAGAGCCGGACGCAGGGCTTGAACTCACAAACCATGAGATCGTGACCTGAGCAGAAGTCAGATGCTTAACTGACTGAACCACCCAGGCGCCCCAAGGGATTTCAATCTTTTTTTTTTTTTTTAACATTTATTTTTGAGACAGAGAGAGACAGAGCATGAACGGGGGAGGGGCAGAGAGAGAGGGAGACACAGAATCGGAAGCAGGCTCCAGGCTCTGAGCCATCAGCCCAGAGCCCGATGCGGGGCTCGAACTCCCGGACCGTGAGATCGTGACCTGAGCTGAAGTCGGACGCTTAACCGACTGAGCCACCCAGGCGCCCCGGGATTTCAATCTTTAAAAGAGTGGTCTGTGAGGGACTCACTGACAAGTAGTATTTGAGTGGGGAGCTGGAGGAAAGGAGAAAGCAGTTCATCTAGATATCTAGGAAAAGAATGTTCCAGGCTGAGGGAGTAGCCCCTGCCAAGGCCCTGAGGTAGGAGGGAGTGTGGCGTGTTAGCGCAACAGCTAGGAGAACAGCTGGCTGGAGCGGGGACAAGGAGGGGACTAATGGAATGGAGACGTTGTGGGTCATTGTGGGCTCACGGGCTTTCACAGGAGTGAAAGGTAGAGCCTTTGGAGGGACGTTGGTAAAGTGTCACCCTCACTGTGGTCTTGAGAATAGACCGCGGGGGGCAGGGTGGAAGTGGAAACCAGTCACCAGGTGGTAGATGATCCAGTTTGGACCGGCCTGGCATGGAGGAGGGGTGGGGGGCAAAGGTTCTAGATGGGAGGGGTGAGCAGAGGTCCTAGATGTACCCGGACGCAGGAGCGCCTGGGTTTGCTGGTGGGACCGGAAGGACGCCTGCAGAAGGCAAGCCATCCGGGGGCTTGCAAGGGCTGGCAAGGCTGTGGAGCGGTGGGGTGGGAGGGCAGGATCCCAGATCAGGGTGTGTTCAGTTTGAGATGTCACAGAGACACCCCCACGGAGGTGTCGGGTGGGCGTCTGGAGACACCGGGCTGGTGTTCTAGACAGAGGTCCAGACCAGAGATCCCATCTCCGTGAGGAGATGACTTACAACGCCTGCAGGCTGAGTGAGCACGGCAAGGGGGTGAGTGCACCTGGGGCAGAGAACAGGTCCCAGCACGGAGCCCTGGGCCACCGACCAGAGGAGATCAAGAGGAACCAGCAACAGCCGGTGAGGCAGACGGGCGAGGAGAGCCAGGGAAGGAAGTGCTTCGAGAAAGAGGGAGAGACCAGCTGCTCGCTGCTACTGGAAGATTGGGGGGGGGGGGGGAGGGCGACTGTCCAGCAGGGTCCGCGGTGAGGTGGCCCCGGCCCTTCCGTGGTCTGGAGAGAAAGGGCTGGATGGCTTTTGCAAGGGGGTGGTTGTAGAGCGGGGCAGAGCAGGGTGGGGGGCAGCCGCTGCAGGGGTGTGGGTGGGAAGAGCAGAGCTGCTGGCTGGGGGCAGCCGCAGGAAAGCTTGCTCTTGGCTGCCGGTGCTTCTTGGCAGAGTCAGTTTCACGTCTCCGGATGCCTGGGGAGAACTCCGGGCTACTCGAGTCAGTCTCTGGGGACGAGGCCCCCATCCTTTCGGTTTTAAGTGTCACCAGGTGATTCCATCGTGTAGCCAAGAGGAAGAACCACCGAGGGAGGGAAAGACACACTGAGCAGCAGGGGAAGACGGGGAACGATGGCTCCTGGCTCCGGGAGAGCAGAGGGGCGGTTTCCAGCGACAAGAAATGTCCTCTGTGGGCGTCGCCGCTGGAAGGGGCCCGTGGGGGAGGGGGCCTGGCGGAAGCTCCTGTCTGACTGTCCCTTTGTCAGAGGAATGGGAAGAAAGGTTACCCGCTGGAGGGGACAGTCTGAAATGGTCCTGGAGGGGAGCGGGAAGGGGAAGGAGCCTGGGGTGGGGGGGGGTTCTCCTGTGGTCCCAGGCAGTACAGCGTCCCCACCCCAGGCTTGAGGCCAGCAACTCAGAGTGAGACCAGGAGGCCTGGCCACCTGCAGCCCCACGGCCCTGGGCCTCTGCCTTGGGGCCCACAGACCTGCTCAAAGTGCTTGCTGTTCCGTCCGGTTGAACTCCGCCCTCTGCTGCTGCTTGCTCTTGACCGAGCTCTTCAGTGCCCCAGCACCTTCGCCTGTGACGCAGTGGCGGTGCCCTCCGCCGAAGAGCGTGGGAAAGGCCACAGGTGGGCTGAGAGCACCAGGACAACAGCTGTCCCACCGTGGGCACGTAGTGAACGTCAGCTCCTGTTATAATTCCCGATTAGTCGGGGACTGGCTGCGCCCACCGAAAGAGCCCCTCTCTCATCTTCCACGCCCCTCCTCGCTTCCTCACATACTCCAGGGAACGTGGCACATACCGGCCACGTGGAAATTATGTGGCCCATACACGCCTTTGGCCGGACAATTAACTACTTCCTGAGCGTTGGTCTGGTATAAACTACAAGATCATCGACACGAAGAAGGAGGCAAAAACCAGACGCAGACATCGGCCTGTTTCACCAGTACCTTCCCCTCTCCCGTCCCCCCCCACCCCCACCCTACAATGTACACACTCTGATTCCGAGCTTCACTGCAGAGTTATAAATAAAATGGGCCATTTGTGCTTCCTCTGCTTAGCAGAAAAACATCTGAGATCACGGACAGTAAGAGGCACAACAGGACAGAGTCACTAAAATAAGAATAAGAAACGTGACCGGACGACCAAGCTGGGGGGCTCTACCAGAGACCCCGGCACCGTGGAGAGCCGTGCACTCCCATCTCTGCACTTCCTGAGGTTGGGGGAGTGTACCTACCTTCCCGAAGACGGCATTGCTAACTTTGCAGGCATATATTTGTCTAGATGAACTGTGGGGTGTTTTCCTCTGTGTTTTCGGAAAATGGCACGCCCGTTGGCTCTTCAAGACCCAACTTCCTCTGGGCTGGGTGGGAGGCGGTCACTGGTGAGAGCCGAGAGCCTGGGTGGTTTTGCTCCCTGCAGAAGGCCCAGTGATGGTGAAAAGGGTGGGGTGGGGGGCTTCCTGTCCCTGGGCTAGTTAGCAGTGGCGTCATGGGACGGGGGCATCCAGCCACCCTCATAGTGACAAGGCGGGAAGACTGGGTTTCAGGGCCCCTGCCAGCAAAACTCCAGGATTGTCTGAGGTGAACAACTGTCCTTCGTGACGAGCCCCAGAGACCCCTTTCCCGGGTGACGAGACGACAGGATGGTACAGGGAGGGGCCGGCTTGGCACCATTCAGTCGGGGCTGTGATGTCACTGCAGATTCTGTAATCAGAAGGATCACGCGGGGGCCGAGCCCCACGTCCTCTGCTCTGCTCCTGCTGACTTTGCTTCCTGCCTGTGGGTCTCTGAGATGCCCATCCCAGCAGGCACAGCAAAGGATGATGTCCTCGTGAAGGAACTTGGGTCCTTCAGTTGCACAGGCTTCTCTGACACCCGGGACGCACGGTGATGATGAGCACATTCGTATTTCGAGAGGGCTTCATGGGCTGCGAACTGCTGTTACGGGAGCCACCGAGAACACAGCTGGGCTCGCGCCCAAAGCCACTCTGCCAGATGACAAGGACGTGTCTTGAGATGGTGCTAATTCTCGGGCCTTGATTGCAGACGAACCGCTTTCCGCCTTGATTAAAATGGGAGCTTATGGGTGCTAAATGTGGCTGTCGCTACAGACAAATTGACTTTGATTTACATTTGGAATAGGTCGTCTTGTCCCCTTGCTGTGCACTAACTCACGTGGCAAGATCTGGAATTTAATTTTTTTTTTTTTTCCTTCCGAGAGCTATTCAAGCACCCGGGGACTCTGAGGCTTGGGTGGGTTCAAATATGGGGGCCCTGCCCAAATCCCCAACAGATGGCACGGCTGGTCCAAGCACAGGGCGGCAGAGTCTCAGAGACCGATCCGAACACAGGAGCCGTCCATCGAGAGTCAGAAGACGGGCATGGCTGGGTCCCAGAGCGCTGCACCCATGTGGTCTGGTCACCTCTCCCGCAGGCCCTCCAGACCTCAGGTAGAGCCTTGCCCTGTGTAGACGCTGAGATGTGAGGTCAGACACTACTTGGTTCTAAAAACAAAAGGGTCGGTCTTCAAAAATATGGTAGAGATAGCAGAAGCTGCCCGAGATCCTTTTAGGGAGCAAGGTGAGAAATAAAAATAGATCAAGCAGGGCATTTTATAATTAAGCGCTCAGGGGTTCGGTGCCACCCGCAGACGTGTTAGGAACGCAGAGGGACAGAGGGTGAGGTGAGCAAGTCCCTGGGTGCTCCCGAGGGAAGATTTAGGTGCCCTGACAGGGACAAGGGGAGCTGTGAGTGAGTGGAGGAGAGAAGGAGGGGCGCTCCAGGCAGGAGAGAAGCCAGGACAAAAGTACGGAGGGCAGCAGAGAAAGGTGTGTGTGTGTGTGTGTCCACGTGCCTGTGTGTTAGTTTCTTCTGTGGCCGTAACAAAGAATCACAGACGGGGTGGCTCGTAACAGAAACTTACTCTCTTGCAGTTCTGGATGCTACAAGTGCGAGATCGGGGTGTCACCAGGGCCATCAGCAGAGCGCAAGAGGCTCTGGGGGGTGGGGGGCGGGTGTGCTCTGTGCCTCCGGCTCAGATTCTGGTGCTGCTGGATGTCCTTGGAGTTCCTTGGCTTCTAGATGCATCCTTCCAACCCCTGACTCCACCCTGATGCGGCCTTCTGCTTGAGCGCACGTCTTCATGGTGTTTTCCTCTCTGTGCGTCTGTCTCTGTGCCCCCTCTCTTCTCATAAGGACCCAGTCATCTAGATTAGGGGTCCCCTTCATGACCTCACCTTAAGGAACCAAAGACCCTATTTCCCAGAGAAGGTCACATTCACAGGTGCCAGGCATGTGGCTTCAGCATCTCTCTCTGGAGGACACAACTCAACCCACATGGCATGCTTATGGGCCCCAGAGGCAAGCCTGCCCACCTCTTGGGGGAAATTCTGCCGGGTAGAACTGGGGCATGGGGCCGGGGGAGAGCTCAGGCAGGTGGGGCTGGAAGTCTGGGAGGGGGCTGATGTCGCAGCAGCCATCCGGGTGGCCGCGTGGGGCTCCTCCCTGGGAATCCACGGCAGTGTTGGTGACGTCACCGATGGGAGGAGAGGTACCACGGAGGTCATGACCAGCCAGGGGAGAACCCCAATGCGAGCAAGGCCATGCCAACTACGGCAGAGAACTATGCTCCTTTTGAGAAACATGTTGCTGGGAGAGGGGACACTTGACCTTGGAGCACGGACCGTCCACGCACTTGGAGCTGCCTCCTTGCGATCTAGGTCCTGTGGGACCCACCAAGTCACGAAGTTGAACACACCAGCAGCGGTCCATTACGAGAGGGAGGTGGTGCATTTGGGACAGAGGCTGAGCAAACCGTAAGACTCCACCAGCGCCCCTTCCCCAGCTGACTCCTATGGCCATGTGGGTAGTGGAGCGTCCTGTCTGACCCGTGTGAGGGGCAGAGAGAAAAATCCAAGCTGCCTCGACAGATGGCCATCTGAGTAATCTGAACGTGTTTAGCTGTCGCGTGACCGTCATGACCCAGGACAGCCCTGAATGTCCCAGGAGACAGCTCTTCCCACTGGGCAGGGCTGTGACCAGTACAGCTATTCATCCACGCGTGTGGCCGGAGAAGGAGACCGAGGTGAGGATACGCACAGGTGCCTGGACAGCGGCCAGTGGTCCGGCGGGCCGGTTAGAGGTCTGCAGGGTCAGGGACAGAAAGGTCTGGGTAGAGGCGTGTGGAAGGACATAAGGGAATGGTGTACGCGAGGTGTAAAGGTGTCGGAATCACACGTTATGGCCCCACCAGAGGCCACCCACCGCGCAAAAGACGCTGAACGGCCAAGCGCGCAAAATGACTCGCTGGTCGATGGCAGCTAGCCTTTGTCACCAGGCACCTTGGGACTGGCAAGATGGGTACATGAGTGGCAGAGAAGGAGGCTGTGTGTGGGCCTGACAGGACGGACTCCCATTTATCGAGGGATTCAGAGGTGCCACCTCTGAATTTCCAACCAGTCAGCAGCTGAGAACAAGGCTGACCCCAATATGGCGCTCTTCCTGGAGGAGACCATCTGCTCGGTGGCAAGGCGGCCATATTAAGCCCCTTACACCTCGAAAGGGCCAGCGGTTCATCCTCACATGGACACATACCTATTCTGGGCGTGGCTTTGTCTTTCCTGCCCACAGAACCTCAGCCATCAGCACCGTCTGGGGGCTTATGGGACACCTGGCCAGGCATGGATTCCACATGACATAGCAGCCATCAGAGGGCTCACTTTACAGCTAAGCAGGTGCAGGGGTGCGGCCATGACTGTAGGACGCACTACTGTATCCAGAAGCAGCCAGCCCCACAGAGAGCTGGAGTAGCAGACTGAAGGTGTCCCTGGAGCTCAGAGGTGACAGCACACGGGGCTGGGAAGGAGCACCCCACACGTGCAGTGTGTGCATTATTCAGAGGCCTCTTAGTGGCACTGTGTCTCCCAGAGTTAGAACACGTGGGCACACGGGCCACGGCGTGGAAGCCCAAGTAGCCTCCTTACCATCGCTCCGTGACCCGTGCTTCCTGTCTCCGCGACTCTGGACTCTGTAGAGCTAAAAGTCTGGGTCCCAAAAGGGGACACCCTCTTGCCAGGGGACACAGGCAGGGTCCCATTCAACTACAAGCTACAGCTCTCACCAGGACGCTTTTGGCTCGTGTCCAGGGCCCAGTGGGTGAAGAAGGAAGTCACCCTCTTGGTGGGTAAGTTAACCTTGACCAGCAGTGGGAGGTAAGATGCTTTCAAACAATGGGCGGGGGAGGAAGACACGTGGAAGCCGGGGATCCATGTGGCTCCTTCCTCATGCTTGCCCAGTGTGACTTTGGGCCCTGCGACCCTGCCTGAGAAGGGTCTGATTGTAAAGGACTCAGAGCCCTCAGGACAAGGTTTGGGTCACATTACCAGGGAGGCCATTTAGACTGGATCCTGTGGGGGAGGGGGCGGGATGGGCACCCATGTGGCCCCAAGACCAGAGGCAGCGGTGGTGGCTCACGGTTAATCCCGTCCTTCTTCTCCCAAGTCTCCCCAAAGGTGAGAGGAGAGGCCCCAGAAACCACAGGGGCGCCGCTCCCTACACGCGCACAGAAACGTGCTTCTGTGTGTCACGAGGAGGGATGCGGTGGTCACGGAGATGGCACCCGACTGTCCTTCCCAAGGACAGCCTTGACTGACAGCCCCAGAGCCTCCTACTAGGCTTCCCCAGTGCACCTGCACCGAGGCCACGCCCCTGCGGCCATCCCCAGGCAACGACAGAACACGTGGGGTCCTCTAGCGGACTGTCCCCGCCTTTCCTCTGACGGGCGACTTGTGTGTGCCAAGGCCGCATGGTCTGGGTGTGAACTGTGCTGATCCGAGGCTCTTCCTACCCACCCCCTTCCGCTCTCCTTCCCCAGGTGTCCGACCTGGGCTGTGGTCCGAGGCTCTCCCCACCCACTCCTGCTCGCTCCCGCCTGATCCTGCACAGACATCGCCCCCCGTTCAACGTCTTCCATGTCTAGTTCTGTCTTGGCATCCACCTCCCCAAGGATCCGAACTGACACAGATATGCCAGCAAATGGGAGCCTCTGAAGTTACTGGTTCTTTGTTTAAAAAGGGAGAGAGAGATACACTGGGCAATCCCTGGGGTGCGAGCAATTCAGCCTGAAACTGACCCCAGTTTTCATTAACCAGGGTCAGTCAGAGCCACACCGACTGGCGGGTGAGATGTGGACAGAGGCTGATGTGGGAATTTCACCCTGCCGTCGGCAAACGTTTTCACGGGATCTTTTATGTGCCTCTTCGGTGCGGACGGTTTTGCTCGGTACTTGCACAAATACTCCGTGGTAACATCGGTAATTCTGCTCTTCACAGCTCGCAGGGGCCCTCAACTTTCAAAAACGTTTAAAAGGAGTTCCAAAATATCTCGAGCAATAGGCACATTGTGAGAACAGATGCAGATCTTCCCAACGGGCTATTCCAATGCTGTTTTTTGCGGGCTTGCTCTCCGTGAAAGCGGAACAGAGGAAGAATATGAGGCAGGGCATTTTGTGATCTCTGGTCACCCAAAGAGTAGCCACTTTGTGCATCTGAACTTAAAAACACAAAGAGATGCTAGGATTAAAAAAAAAAATTGAGGAAAAATAAATCAAAAGGAAAGTGGCCTCTTTTTCATCAGATCTTGGTAATTCTCTGAATCAGAAATCTGACCATTTCTATCAAGCCAACAACCTTTCCTTCACTGAACGAGCAGCCCATCTCCTAGCCTGGGGGTATCTGGTTACAGTGCCATGGGAGTGTGACCAGGAATAAAAAGGACTGAATTACGCCTGTCAAAGTAAATGACCCACGTGCACTTGATGATGCTGGGTCCGGGCTTCTGTAATCACTGTTTTTTTCTTGCTCAGGTAACTTGAAAAATTACCAATGGACCTTGATAATCCCAGTCATTAGTAAGCTTAAGCAGGCTTTCTTCAATTACAAAGGGCAAAGTTCTTTTCCTATGGGAGAAGATTTATGCACTCCAATCCCATCAGAGACACTCGTCCGGATCCCCAGAGTGACAAGAATATCCGATGCCTCTGCTTGAGTTGAGCCTCTGAAAACGGCCCTCGCACCCCACAAACACCGTGTGGAGTCGGGAGGATGCCCACCCACATGGAGGGTGGGTCTTACCTCAATGGAACCTCCCATTCCCACAGATATGCAGAACGGGCTTGGGAATAAATGCCATGGTCCTGTAGGTCCTCTGGGAGGCTGCTGGTCATGAGGGCCAGGGCTACCTGACCACAGCAAAGAGGTTGGCCAAGGGGCAAGGGGGTTCAGGCTGTAACAGCTAGATAACAGGCACTTTTATCAGCTACAAACTCTGCTTACACAGCCTTCCCTTCCTTCTTTGCTTCTCTCCTCCCTTCCTGCCTTTGTCTTTTCCTCCCCACCCTGGTCTGGAAAGAATAACAAGATTAGGTTAATTAAAAGAGAGAAGTTTATTAGTTAACACCTTGTCTTACAAGAGACAGAAATCCAACTCTATCTTAAGCAAAGATGGGAATGTTGTTGGCTCAGTGGGAGAGGGAGAGGAAGAAATGGTCTTGGAGTGATGGAGACTAAGGGTTCCATGTCCTCCCTTCCCTAATTCTCCTTGAGACCTGTACTCAGTCCCTCAGGCTACTGTCCCCTGAGTGGGCGCAGCTCCAGGTGGAAGCCTTTTAGCACTGGGGTGGGGAGGGAGAGGGCTTGGTCAGCTCCAGTTAGAATCCCGGGGAAGGGCTCTGATTGGCTCCCCAGGACCAACGCCCCAAGGGAGGCTGGTTGTGATTGGCTGAGCTGGTGGGCAGGGACCAGTACACTGCCTCGGAAGGGCAGCCCCCGCCAACAGGGGAGCCAAGTTCCCCCAAAGAGGAAGATATAGCAAAGAATGAACACCACACATGTGGGTGGGTGACGCCTTTGATGCTCTGTGCTCTGGCCACCCGTGAAAGAGACGAGGGTCAGTTCTGGTACCCACAAGGAACAAACAAACCAAGAGAATTTGGGAGAAAGACCACTGTTCCTGGTTTTAAGACCAAACAGGAATTTCTCTCTGGGGATCCTAACACGTGTCTTTTTTATGTTTCAGACTATCAACTCCCCACGTTGGCTAGCCACACTCAGTCCCGGCCTTAGTAGTATAGAACCCTCTCTGACAGGGGTTCAGCACAGCTCCAGTTGGAACAGTTCTCGATAGAAGCAGCTTTCTCTGCGGGGTCTCGTGCCCTCCTTCTTGGAACGCTACCGCAAATAACTCTATGGCCCCTCTCCCTCTGGTGTCCCGGTCCAAAGCCCACCACGCTTTCTAAAATCCCACACAATCCAACTTCTGCCTTAATAAAAATTCCTCTTTCCACTTGGGCCTTACGTAGTTTCCCGTTTCCAAGCCTCTGACTCATTCCCCTGTTGTCCAATAACGTAAAAGTTGCTCCGGAAAGACATAGAAAGTCAAAAACCCTAAACTCACATTTGCATCCCATACAGCATAACCTCTCTTCAGGGAAGCTTGGGTGCGGTTGTCACGTTGGTAAGATAGAAAGGGGACGTGTGTTGGCATCCCCTCCCCCACATTCCCCGTCACTGGGACTCAGACAGGCTTTCAGCCCACACAGCCGGCAGGTCGCCTCAGCGGCCAGCTCTGTGGGAAGCGGCCACGCTCTCCTTCCTGGTGATTCCGGGGCACGGGCTGTCCCCGGAGGGGGTCCTCCACGGCCACACACACGTTCTGGTGCGTGTCAGGCAGGCACGATGCCTGTATCTTCGTTGGCCTGAAAGAGCCAAATGTACAGCTTGTTGTGTCTCTGGTTCCCAAAATACTTTCCAGGAGAAGGATCAGAGGAAGGGCCAGACCCGCAGGGTTCAAGCTTTACAGGTGCACATGGCCTACCCCAAACTGCCCAGGCAGAGCCCGGGGGAAGAAACCCAGTGCCTGAGGGCCACAGGCAGGTGCTTATACACCTCCCCACCCCCCAGGCATTGACCAAGTGGTTATGCAACGTGCACCGCCCGGGAGTGGCAAGGGCAGGTCTGAGTCCAGAGCCCATGCCCTGCCTACCGCACTTCTCTGTACATGGCAGAAAACCTCAGCAGCCATAAAAATAAATCAATAAAACAAGCCACAGGAAAGGGGGAAAATCCTGCATGGAAAAAAAAAAAAAAAAAAAAAAGGCAAGATAAAGGAAGTCAAGAGACAAACAGAGTGGGAAGAGATACTTCCAACCCCCCGCCCCGACGAGGGGCTAATTTTGTCAGTACACAAAGAGCCCCTGTCCGCAGATAAAAGAAAGCCTACGGCCAGGAGAGAAAGGGCCGAACGCACAGACAGATGGTTCACCGGAAGGTAACTGGCAGGAAATACCAATGCGCGAAAGGTGTTCTTCGTACGAGACAACGAAGCGCTGAACGTACGAGGCGCTGCTTTCACCTAACAGATTAGCAAACATCAAGAGGCTGGAAAAGCTACTCACTCTGTCGGTGAGCCCAACGGGACGGGCTCTCGGTTGGCGGGAGTCCCCGCCATCCATCTAGGGACGAACTGCCGGCCTACCGCGGGGACGGTGCACGCGGGCTCGGCTCCAGCAACGGTGCATCTGAGCGTGTGTCCCTCGCGACACCGCAGTGTGTGACATGACGTGCGCACGGGCCTTGCAGCCCCGGAGGCAGCCAGCATTTCCGTCATTAGCGGGATGTCCCCTGCGGCCCCTCTGTCCTCAACGCCCCCGACTCCTCCTACATCCGGGGCGCCACCACTTCCTGTTCCTGAAGAAACCAGACCCGCCACCCACCACCAGCTCCCTGCGCCTCTCTCCGTGCACCCCGCTCCCCGTCCCACAAGGGACCGTCCCCCAGCCCATGTAGGCTGAGCGCTCGGCTGGCACACCTCGCCCCTCTTCCCTGCTTCAGCGATCCGCTCCCACCGTTTTCCTTCTCTCTTCCGCACCAGGGATTAAGCACTCCATCTTGCTGGAACATCCTGCTCCTTAAACACCCGCCTCTCCTGCGCTGCCAGCACGGAGCCTGCTTGGGATCCTCTCTCCCTCTCTCTGCCCCTCCCCCCTCTCAATAAATAAACAAACATTTAAAAAAAATCCAACCTGTCCTGACCCACATTGCTCTCCCCACCACCCATCTCTGCTCCCTGTTCAGTGTGGAGCTCTTGGATCTAGCTGTGCAGCATGAGCCACGGCCACGACCCTGTCTCCCATGAGCCCTCCCCAGGAGGCCGCTGCCATGGGCTGCGGTGGCCGAACCCCATGGTCACCTCCCAGGCCTGTCGCTTACAGTGCACCTTCCTTGACGCCCTTCTGTCTCCTGGCCGCCAGATCCTCTTTTTCTCGGTTCTTTTCATCATTCACGGAGGCTCATGTCCCCAACTTCTAACTGGCAGAGGGTCATGGGGGGGCGACCCTGACCTCTTTACTGTCTCCACTCATGCCCGGATCTCTTCCAATGCCAGCCTGAAATGCCCGATGGGAGGATGTCTCCTGCCAGATGTCTCCCCGTGGCTCTGGTATTTTCCCTCCGGTGTCCCACAGGCACCTCGGACTTACTGCAGCCGAAAGGAGACTCCCCGTCCCCCCAGCCTCTCCCCTGCTAGGAAACAGGATCATTCCACTTGCTTGGGCCCAAACCGTCACAGCCATATGTCACCCGTTTCTTTCTCTCAGACTCTATGCCCCATCTCTCAGCAAATTCTGGGGATTCTGTCTTCAAAATACAGAATGGGAAGCTGCTACTTCTCACTACCCCGCCTCCCCCGTTGTGGTCTGAGCCACGGTGTCTCTTGCTTAGATGAGTGACAGCTGGTTCCTTCACTTTACCCTCTAAGCACTTTACAGAGCCACCAGGCCAGTCCTTCAGGATGGGAGCCAGACCACGCCATTCTGGTTGACCTCCAACAGCGTCCCATGTCACTCAGATGAAGCCCCACCTGTCCCCCCCCCCCCCCCCGCCACCCCCAGCCACTGCCCTCCTGACCTGTCCTGGGATCCTCCCCCACAGCTGCCCGCCTGGTTCCCTCGCTCGTGTCCCTCAGATTTCCGCCCAGATGTCCACTGGGCCCTGGGGCCATGGTCAGGGCGGCCTGGCAGCAGCCAGGCCCCTGAGGGAGGGTCTGGCCAGTGGTGCTGGAGCCACAGAGGAAAGAAACGCTCCCTAAAGCAAAACAAGGCAAGAAGAACCCTGGCCTCCCTCGTGCTCCCACATTCCAGTCTCTCCCACTGCCTCCCAGTGGCCAAACCTGGCCAGACCGGGAGTGGGATCAGTTGGCGAAGGATCTGGGCAACACAGAGCCGGGCGGGACAGAGAACGGATCCCAGGGCAGAGGCAAATGATCACACAAAAGCACACCCCCTACAAGGGAACACCTCTCCCGACAAGCTGAAAAACCAGTCTCTTATGAGGGCGTGGTCAGAATGACAGAATTCTCTAGCTGTCTCCCTTCTCAGTGAACGAATTGCATGTTTCTTAAGGTTGCAAAGATAAAGAAAAGATTTGGAAGCAACGATCCAACCAAGACTCTTGCAGGTCCAGCCGTCCTCGCATCGTAGCCAGAGGACCGTGGACAGCGTGCCGGGCTCGGTGCGGACCGAGTGAGCACGGCGTCTCCACGTGTGCTCTGTATCAGTGCGGAGCCCCCCACGCAGCTCTGCACTTCACGTTGTCCCCAGAAACCCTGCACCGTCGTCCACGAGATTCTGGGAACTCCCTTGCATCCCGTGTGAGTAAACTGCAGGGACAGCAACATGTTCTCCCAGGCTGCCCAAAGAACAATGGACTTTGTAATCGTGCCTTACCTTTTTCCACCTAGAGGGTAAAACGCTACAGTGAGTAGGGACAGAAAACAAAACGAAACAAGGTAAGGCCTTTTGCGCAATGGTGCGTTGGGAGTACGTGTCGCAACGATTCAAAATGACCTTTCGCAGGTCCACGGCATGGAGGTTTACTTGGGAAGTTTCTCTCTCCGCGTCCTCTTCCCAGACCTCATGCAGCTCTTTGGAGTTATCGTTAGGAACATCTCATAAAATATCTTTTTGGCCCCCAGGGCACAGAAGGGTGGTCCAAAACCACTAGGTCCTTGACAGCCTTCGGGCACATCCAGAGCCCTTGAAACGAGCATAAAGTGCTAAGGTACAAAGACGGGGATAGGCCCTGGAAAGTGTGCGCACTTTAATTCCAGGTGTGCTCGGGCCCTCTGGGAGGGACACAGCTTTCTCTGAGAGTCAGGCTGGAAATCGTACACCCGCATTAAGGGTTGGATGTCAGGAGGCCAAGGTCGGCACACACCTGAAAACCCAGGACACGAGCTCTACTCTTGAACACTCCCAATCCCAAGGGACTGTCAATATATTTTTTTTTTCCTGGAGCCTTGTTCATAACAGGCATTCTAGAGGCCGGGTCTGGACCTCAGCCGCAAGTCCCACGGACCAGTGGTTCACACTGGGTGCTGCTAAGCACCCCCTCGTGCAAGTTAATGTTCCTGTTTGTACTGCAATGTATGAACTTTGGGGCTGGTGTAATTACCGAAGTCATGTTGTTTGCTCGGGGAAATTACTATACTGAATTTGCATTATTTAATCATGCCCCAGATAGGTGAGTGAGAGGTCACAAATCGGCCACGAGCCATATTCAGATAACGGTGGTATTCTGCGTTTCCCTGGGTTAATCCGTATGCCTCTAGCGTGTTCGAAGCTCAGAACTGCAGCCCAGGGAGCCCAAACCCATTCCCTGGATGGGAGGAAACGCTGGATCACCAGGACAAAAGTCACACGGCCATGCCGTAAGGCAGTGATGAAAGCAGCCACTGGCAGAACCAAAGACTTGATTCCCAACTAATGCTGTTTACGTGACTACTACCCTGAGTCAAGGAAGGGAACATAATTGCTGGGATTACCTATTCTCTTATGTAGCCAACAGACGCCTCTCGGCGGCCCAGCGCTGCGGGCCACACGCACCCTGCTTGCTGAATCTGTCATTCTTTAGAACTGCTGAGTGTGCGTTTAGGCACAGAGCCGGTCAAGACACCAAGCTATTCTCTAGGGAAAAAAAAGGGAACGGCAAGCCTGTTCTTTGGGAGAATATTGCCACAGAGTTTACCTTTATCTTCATCCAAAGCACTTCTCGGGTTGTGTGAGCAGGACGACCTACGGTTGACCGGCATTACGGATGGAGAGCCATCCGAAACAAAGATAAAGGGGGTGGCTTGGGTGGGGGTGGCACGCTTTTTTGTCTCTTTCCAGAGGGCACTGCAAATTAAAATCAATGGACAGAAGTGAAATGGATATCAAAGCCCGCTCCGACAGCTGGTCTCAGTTTCCCTCCTCCGTAAGATGTCTCTGAGGGTTCTCCTAGGGGATTTTCATAGAAAAAAAAAATGGTGGTGGGAAATGGGGTTAATAACATCTCCTCCCGTAGATGTACTAAAATGTATAAGACGCCCCAGCACGGGCACATAGTAGCTTCAGCACCTCTCATTATTATCAGCCTGGACAGATGATGCCCCCAATGGAAACATCTCCAATAAGCTCCTGTTCTCTGAGAAGCACTGTCCTGAACCATCTGCGGGGAAGGACCAGAGGTCTTTTTGTTCACTTGTTTTTAATTTTTAAAAATTATTTTGCTAAGTTTATTTATTATAAGAGAGAGAAAGTGCAAGCGAGGGAGGGGGAGAGAGAGAGAGAGAGAGAGAGACAGAGAGAGAGAGAGAGAGAGACTCCCAAGCAGGCTCCACACTGTGAGCTTGGAGCCCAGTGCGGAGCTCGAACCCTGTAACCGCGAGATCATTACCAGAGCCCAAGCCGGACGCTCAACCGACTGAGCCACCCAGGCGACCCCCGGCTTTAATTTTCAATTCACCGGGCAATGATACTTCCGAAAAGTTAAATAAAAAAGCGATGACCGAGGCAATAAAATCAACAAAGGTGTACAAAATATACAATCAAGACAAAATACAAGAGTCCGTTAAAGGGGCCTTAGCAATCTTCCAAAGATTCTCTCGCAGATGGGGAAGTGACGTGCTCACAGTGACAATAGACCAGCGGCAGTGCTGGGACAGGACTCGAGTCATGCCCCTGGAGCCCGCAAGGTGGGTGCCCCCGCACCCCTCAGTCCTGGTTGGCCTCCGTTTCTCACCCTTCCATCCATCAGAAGGTCAGGGCCACACCAGGGGGAGGCGAATGCAGTCTCTGCCCTGGGTTAAAATTCAAGGGAGTGCCAAAAAACTCAGTCATCACCATAAGTAATATTTCAATGAGGTTATTTTTTTATAGGCAAGGTGATGCTGCGGTAACAACTAATTATCAAAATCTCACTGGCCTGACCCACATCAATCAAGTCCGACGCAAGCTGTCCTCCCCTTTCTTACTGTGCACCATCCGGAACACATGGTCTTTAAGATCAGAGCAGCAGAGGAAAAGAAAGCTGAGGGAGAATACCAGCTCCTCACCGCTTGACCCGGAAATAATTCCCACTAAATCTACTCCCATTTCATTGGCCAGAATTAATTACATCCTATCCTAACTGCCAGAGCACTGGAAAAGGTAGAGAATCAAACAGATATTCGGTGACCCAAGAGCCTCTGCTTTACTCTTGGTGTAAGGGAATATATGTGTATATATATTACATATACTATATGTAGTATGTTATAAACTTATTGTGTATGAACTTAGGTATGCAAACTTTATATTTTATATATGAATTTAAATATAGATTACATATAAACCTAATATGTAAGATTATTATACATACAGACTTGTTATATATATATATGATATATTTATACATTTATTTATATATATAAACTTACATGTAGGTACACTTCATACCAAAAAAAGTCCGAATTTTTCATAAAGACAGGGTCAGTAAAAGTGCATAAGATTATTATACATGTAGACTTGTTATATATATATATATATATATATATATATATATATATATATATATAAACTTATATGTAGATAAACTTTATACCAAAAGAAAGTCAGAATTTTTCATAAAGAGGATCTGTAAAAGTGCTGACCTGAGCAATACTAGAGACAGGCAAAAGGCAAAATCAGTAATGCTTGTCTTCATTTAAAATTTTGAGCGTGGGTGGCTCAGTTGTTTAAGGGTTCAACTTCAGCTCAGGTCATGATCTTGGGGTTCGTGGGTTCGAGCTCCGGGCAGGGCTCTGCACTGTCAGTGTGGGGCCTGCTTGGGATTCTCTCTCCCTCCCTGTCCCTCCCCCACTCGTGCTTTCTCTTTCTCTCTCTCAAAATAAACACACTTAAAAAAACGTTTTAACGTTTTGTATATTTTGTTCAGCATAGATTTTATTGCATTATTTTTGCAAAGGAAGTCATAGATCCGCGTGTTCAGCGACAATCAGTGGGAAGGGTTTCCTCGACACTGCTGCTTGGCAAGCCACAGGATGGGGTTTCGGAAGGCACCCCAAAGCGAAACCTTCAGAAAAATTCCATTTTTAAGGCTTATTTATTTTTGAGAGAGAGAAGAGAGAATGAGCAGGGGAGCGGCAGTGAGAAAGGGGGACAGAGGATCCGAAGCAGGATAGCACAGAGCCCGATGTGGGGCCCGAACCCACAAACCGTGAGCTTGTGACCTGAGTGGAAGTGAGACGCTTAACTGACTGAGCTACCCAGGCGCCCCCTCAGAAAAATTCAATCTTAAGACTGCACTGATTGGAAGACATATGATCAATTTATGCATATCTTATCGGAAGGAAAAACAATGGTAAGCTTCTTCTGGCACTGTCCATAAGAAACACCCAGATTTCAGAAATATTAACAACCACAAAAGGCTCTTAAAATGCCAGCAACATGGTAAAACATTTTAATTTCGGGTTCCCGGGCACTAAAGTCTGCACTCCAACAAAATAAACTCAGAGAACAAATCAATTTTATTAATGAATGACTGGGCATAGGTACACGGATCAACTGACCCAAGTACCTATTAAAACAACTGCTAACCACTTCCCATCGCCAGGGACAGGGCCCAGGCAAAGCGTTGCGCAGTGGCTTCCTGGTTCTGAATCCCTTCCTGGTTCTGAATCCCTTCCTGGTGGCTCTTCTCGACTTCTCTTGCCTGTCTACTCGCCCCTTCCCACCTGTCCATCTTTCCTCCCAAAATCAGTTCTCATCAAATGGAGTGACTTGCACGGCCTGGCAAATTATTACCGCGACAGGGATTAAAACTTTAAGCAAAAGGGGTGAAATTTAAGTGACAGTTGGGGAGTAATTTTGAGTGGGTAAGGGTGGGCTCCCTTGGTCGCAAAGGTAAAGCCCCCTCTCCCTTTTCAACTACTAACCAGGATTTCTAGCGTTTAGGGGAATGATGAGGTCTTAGGTGTCCCCCACCAACCAGTCAGAAAAAGGTCAAAGCCTGAAATTCCACACCTGTGGGCCCGGGATGGCCACCGGGTTTTTGAACTCAGACTAGTGGGCTCCAGAACGCTCAACCTTCAGTCAAGCAAGCCGTGCTCTAGGATTTTCCAGTCTGGCTTCGTTCTAGACTAGCAGGGGAGAAAGAGAAGGAAGATTAAAAAAAAAAAAAACAAACCCATGAACCAAGGAACCCCCCAGACTGCAGGGGATTTTAGACCAGATGATGGAACGTGGATCGGAAGGAAAATAGGAAAGATGGCTGAAACACGGGGCTTCTGGCTGGGTGGGAAGCGCCACCTAAGGGGGTCCCTGAAGCGGGCTAATTCCTCCTCCTCCTCTGAGTGGGGGGAGGGGGGCATTCGGCGAATCTCCGCATCCGCATCCGGACAGGAGTTGAGGCCGCGTCCTCACCTTCTTCCTCTGGGTAAACCTGATTTTCTGATTGCGGGGAGAGATGGAGCTGACGTCAGCATTCAAGGCGCTGGAGTGACTTTGGGAGTCACTTCGTCCTCAGAACCTAGAGCCAGAAAGGAGGCGGCTCCCTACCCAGCATTCACCCCTCTTGCGGCCGGGGGCCGAGGTCGCGCCATCCTGGGGCCCTCGGAAGGGGGACGCCACCACGGACGCCCCCGGCCCTCCGCTACCGGCCGTGCTACGGCGGCAACGCAGGGGCACGTGGAAGCCTCGCCCGCGATTTCCGCCCCCGTTGATTTCCGCAGTCCCAGCAAGTCCGCGTTTGGGGCGGCGCGGGGCTGCGGCTCCTGCGCCCGCACTTACCGCCGCCCCACCGCGCACCCCTCGGCGCACCCGAGAAAAGCCGGGTGTCAGGCGGATGGGGTGGGGTGTGAACCCCGCTCCCCGGTAACCCCGACCGCTCTCCGGGCGCCTGCGGGTCCGCACGCCGGGTGGGGAGGGGCCCGGGGCCGCGGTTTTCCCGGAAGCAAGTGCGGGTCAGTGCGCGTCCCGCCGCAAGCCCCGGCTTCCGCCGCTGCGGGGTGGCCCGGCAGGGCGCGGCGGCGTCGCAGGGGGCTCGGGCCAGGAGCCAGACCCCGGGGGACGAGATGCGGCGCAAATCAGCTGCAGGCCGGTCCCGCGCCGCCGCGGCCGGGAGACCCCGCCCGCCGGGCAGGCGACAACGTGCGGCGACCCGGGGGCGGCACGGGGAGCGGGCGAGCGGCGTGCGCCGTGCACTTCCTGTTCAGTGCACGCGGCCTTCCACCGCCCCGCGCTCGCCCAGCCTGCCGGGCCGCGCCGCCCCTCGCCGCCGGCTCCCTGTCCCCGGGACGCGGCGCGGCGGTGGGACGCAGCGGGCGCGCCCTCCGGCTGGCAGGGCCGCGCCAGCCGAGCCGCCGCCCGAACTTCGGCGCGCAGCCGAGCGGGGAGCCCAATTGCCGGGGCGTTCGCGTTTGCGCCTCCTCCTCCCTCCCCCCCCCCGCCCCATCTCGCCCAGAAGGGGGACGGGCCGAGTTCCAGGCTCGCGGCTGGTTCATTCTGCGGCCCAGGATTATATTTACACACACACTGTCCCACTCTCGCCAGATTGTCCGCTTCGGCGCAGGCACGGGAGGGTTGTTTTCCAAAGTACCGTCTTTCCCTGCACCTGCCTTTCAGATCACCTCTGGGAACCTGTGGGAGGAGCTGACAGGGTGGACAATGTTGCTTCGCTTTGCAAAAGGAAGAAAACTTTGTCACCCAGAGGGAGACCTCTGCCACGCGTAACCCGGAGAGAGACCAAGAACCAGGACAGACTTTGGCTTTGATTTTGCATCGATGAGCCCGTAAAGAGGAAGAGGACACGTGAACTCAGCGCACACGCCGACCGCCATCCTCCCCGGTGGCGGCGGCCCCAGGTACCTGCGCCACCTTCCCTCCCCGCGGAAGTCCCCACGCGGTGTCTCCGGGGTGGAAGGCTAATCATCAAGAGCGCGCGGCTCGAAGCCGACGGCAGGGGCCGGGCGAGGAAGGAGAGGACCGAATTGCAGGAACGAGTTACCCGGAATTAACTTCTGGTTAAAGTTATGGGAAGCTCGGCCATGGACACCAAGAAGAAGAAAGATGTTTCCAGCCCCGGCGAGAGCAGCGGCAAAAAAAATCCCAGCCAGAAGAGGCGTTCGCTGCGAGTGCACATCCCGGTGAGTGCCAGCAGCGCGGTGCCCGGCTCCCCACCCTCGCCCGGTCGTCTACCCCGGCACCGAAGCGGTTAACGCGGGACGCCCCGCGCGCGTCGTGCGTGCCCCTCCTGTCACTTTGGGCCGCCCGGGGATGGGTGGCGGCGCGGGGTCGAGCTGAGCCGCCGATCCCGGGCTCCATCTGTCTCGGCGACCGTCAGCGGCGGCGCGGGAGGGGGCGCGCGGGGCGGCCGGTGGCGGGCTGGGCGTAGCCCCGGATCCCGCCTGGTGCGGGTGCTGGGGGGCGGCGCGTAGTGTTGTTTTGTTGAAAAAGGACGGTGTGGACTGCGCTCCGGGGAGGTGGAGCCGCGCGCGGCTGCCGGGGCCGGAGGGGCGGGGCAGTGGGCGGGGACAGCGCGCGGGAGGCGGGGGGTGTGTGGGGGGGAATGTGTGTGGCTGTGTAGCTGCGCCCCGAAACGGACCTTCCCCCTTCCCAGTTCCCTTCGGGGTGTGCCTGGGCCCGGGGCGCCGGCGGGGGGGGGGGGTTCCTCTGCAGCCATTCCTTTTGCCTGTCCCCGGGAGCACATTTCGGGGATTTGGGGGTTCGGGACTCCCTAACGCGTGCGGAGCTGCCACGAACTTCAGCCCCGGCCACGCCGGCAGCCCCGCCCGGACTTTGGCGACTTCGATCGGTCTGCGGCTCGACTCTGTCCAACTGGAGGGAGCGCCGGGAGGGGGCGTGCGCCCACCCTGGGTTTTGGCTACCCAGGGGAGCCGCGGCCTTCCCCAGCGTCCCCATCGGGAAGTCAGGTGGTGGGGCGTGCGGCGCGGCCCCTACGGGCACTCGAGAGAAACCCCCAACTGGGTCACGCCCCTGACCTCCACCAGCCAAGTAAATGTTTGTCCAGATACATGGACGGACGGACGCACGCACACAGGCACAAACATACACACAGAGCGGTGGGCTCCGTGAAGAATGTTGGTTCTCTCCCTGGGGACATTTAGTTCTCTCTCGGGGGATAACCGGTTCTGGGCACCGGGTGGGAGTGCGAGGTGAGTCCCACCCTCTGAGGACTGCCTCCGACAGGGCAGGGCTGGGGAGGGGCTGCTGGCCTCTCACTTCCCCTCTGCGAACCCCGTTAGGCACTTTCCTTCAGTGTTTGTTGAACAAAAGTCCCCCCCTTTCCCTTCCGTGTGTGCGTACACTCCCGCCTTATAGCGACGTTGAAATAAAACAATTCACGGGAAAGCTCTTGCGAACGTAAATAGTGTGGTATGAATGTATGGTTGTCACATCTGCATCAGGGCAACTGGTTTTAAAAAGAGAGGCCTAGAGAGAAGAAAATGACACTGCCCAGTGTCAGGCCATATTGTACCGAGGCGGACTGGTGAGGACGGTTCCAGATGCGGTGTTGGGGCTGCTGGAGGGGCGGTGCTGGTGGTGAGTGCGGGACAAAGTCCGGAACCCAGAAAAAGACTTGAGGGGCCACGCTGTGAAAGTGGGAAGGCCACGGTGTAGCTGGAATCCTCTGACCACCCTTCTTGCTGCTGGACGTGATTTTGGCTGCTTTCCACAACCTTCTTGGCATGATCCATCCCATACCAGAAGTGCTTTTCACTCAGTTGTCCCACACATGTGTCTAGTGCTCTGGTTGATGGCGAGATCAGGGGTGAAAGAGAGGGTCTCTGTCTCCTTCCTTATAGGGCTTGTATTTGCTGGTGGGACCGGGTGGGGGGGGGGGGGGAGGCGAGCTTCTTCTGGTTGACCATCTACTAATTGCCTGTTGACCGCTGCACCGGGTTGGTGAGAGTCATACTCTAGTTGGGGAAATATGGCATTCAGGCAGATGCTGGCACATGACCCAAGGGCATCCGATGACCGGTGCTGGCAGCCACTGCTTTCAGAGGGGAGAGAGGGAGAGGGGACAGCGTACTGACGTGTTCCAAGAGACATCAGACCCAGAGGTAGTAGGCAGGACAGAGCCACGTGTGAGAAGCCTGGATTACTCCCACCAGCGAACCAGCTGGAGCACCTCCATGAGTTGGGGGTTGGATGATGGCTTCCGGGTACAGCAAAGAGCCCCTTCTCATGGAAGAAAGGGTGTGGGAATCAGAAACGGAGTGAGGCCCCATCAAGGAGGGCCCTGAAGTAAGCTTGCCAGATTTAGCAAGTAAAAATTTTGGATAAACAAGGAATAACTTTTTAGTACGTGAATGTCCTATGCGCCATTTGGGATGAACTTGTGCTGAAAATATCATCCATCGTTGTCTGTAATCCCAGCTTGGGTGTCCTGTATCTTTTTGGGCAGCTCTCACTGGTCCAGTGCACTCTCAGGAAAGAGCCCTCGTGAGGTCCCTAGTGTGTCCACACAGCTTGTCTGTGCACTGAATTGGATTGAGTCCCTTTTGGACATCATTAGCCCCAGTCTTTCCCCCCGTATCTGGTGCATAAACAGAACCATGACCTAGGGTGTGGGGGTGTTGGAGTCACGGTGAACCTCCCTCCCAGGCTCTGATTATCTTACCGTCTTTACTCTCACTTGCTACCAATAGCACCTGCTGTGCCCTGAGACACCAGAATGGGGGATCCATTTCCGAGGTTGCCTTAGGGCCTATGGGTTATAGCAGGTAACAGAGACCTGGAATCACGAACTATAGTAACTGATGAACTGAACGCGATGAAGGGAGAATGGCCTTTGGGCCTGATGGAGGATGAAGCCCGGCTTGGTTTTAGTCCCTTCCTTATGTGGCCGGGCTCACCCCTTTCTGGCAAAGGGGAAGGTGGGAGAGAGGGGAGGAAGGGGAAGCAGGAGTTCGGACTCCTCTGGGGGTTGCCCGGGGCCCGTAAAGGAACGAGATGGGCGCCATGTTTAGAATCGTGGTGGGTTGGCACCTCGCCCTGGTTCTCTTCCCTCAACCTTCCTCCCCAGTGTAAAGCAGGAATAATAATGAAGGTGGTGGGAATGGTTTTGGAAAGTAACTCCTTGGAAGCCTAGCCGTGTGTGGCATTCTGCCAGAACTTTGCCAGAGAAACTGTTGTCTGGAGAAGGTATATTCTTTTTCTGTTTTTTTTTTTTTGGTACCAGAAGAAGCAGCTTCTCTATTAATGCTGAAATTCATATGTCCCAGACCTTTTTAAATTGATAACTGTGGACCGGCATACTGTGGGTCTTTGGAACTGTTTAGAAGCCAGTGATAGAGCAGGAGGCCATGGGGGAGGGAAGGGCTTCAGAGAGAAGGACTCTGCAGGAGCCTGAGGGGACACCGAGGCAGGCCTGCAGGAGCTCAGGCTCCAGTGGCCCGGTATTTACCGCCAATGGAAGGCATGGGTCCCCGGGCCTCCTGGGAGAGGTGCTCCAGAAATCCTTCACGGTCGCTGGAGACACACTAAAACTAGAGCCAAGAGTAGCTGGCTGGTCGCAGAAGGTTGTGAACACAGCACTTGGCTCGGGCAGGTCGGTCACTCGTGATGGCTTTGCCCGTGGAGGGAAGCCTGACACTGCTTGAGGCCCAGCACCTTCTACACGGGGGATGCGCCTGTGACTTGCATGTGACCAATAGCCTCCATCCAACCACTTCCACTCTGTTCGGGGACCCCAGAAGGGGGGTGGGGCATGGGCTGGACGCAGGGGGGACCAGAGCCGCCCTTCTGCCCACCCCTGCCCCCCGGGGCGTGGAGGACCGAGTGCCTAGAGTGCTGGCTACCTGTCACATCACTAAAATACCGCAGCCTGAGCCTCAGTGAAAGGCAAGGGATGCCATGCAGTACAGGGAGGGTATCGCTTTTGTTCTTGGCCTTGGCCTTGGCCAAGGTCAATCTTGAACAAGATTTGTTGAGTAGGGGTTTCAGGCAGGGTTTTCTGTGGTTCCTGGACCAGCTTAAGTACAAACACCCATTGTTTGTTTACTACATAAAATCCTGAGTAACAGCCCAGACCTACTGAATCAGAATCTCTGAGGAGTGGGACCATGGTTCTGTGTTTCTGATAAGTTCTCCAGGTGTGTCTTATGCTTAGTGGTGTAAATATTAAAATAATTGTTTTTCAACTTCCCCAGTGTTAGTACTGATCTCTTTCTTCTACCCCTGTGAGTTATTCTTTCTACCTGTCTGTTTAGGTATCCATTCATCCATCTGTCCATCCACCCATCCATCTACTTATGTATCTGCCTATCTATCTATCTATCTATCTATCTATCTATCTATCTATCATCTATCCATCTATCCATCCATCCATCCATCTACGTATGTATGTATGTATGTATGTATGTATGTATGTATGTATGTATGTATCTATCATCTATCCACTTATCCATCCATCCATCTACCCATCCATCTATTTATGTATCTATCTATCCATCTATCCATCTACTTATGTATCTGTCTATCATCTATCTATCCATCCATCCATCCATCCATCCGTCCACCCACCCATCTATCTTATCTATCTATCCATCCATCCATTTATCCATCCATCCATCCATCCACCTACTTATGTATGTATGTATGTATGTATGTATGTATGTATCTATCTATCTATCTATCTATCTATCTATCTACCTATCATCTATCTTATCTATCATGTATCCATCCATCCATCCATCCATCCATCCATCCATCCATCCAGTCCATCTATCTACTTATGTATCTGCTTGTCTGTCTATCTATCTATCTATCTATCATCTATCCATCTATCCATCCATCCATCCATCCATCTACGTATGTATGTATGTATGTATGTATGTATGTATGTATGTATCTATCTATCTATCATCTATCCACTTATCCATCTATCCATCTACCCATCCATCTATTTATGTATCTATCTATCCATCTATCTATCCATCTATCCATCTACTTATGTATCTGTCTGTCTATCATCTATCTATCCATCCATCCATCCATCCATCCGTCCACCCACCCATCTATCTTATCTATCTATCCATCCATCCATTTATCCATCCATCCATCCATCCATCCATCCACCCATCCACCTACTTATGTATGTATGTATGTATGTATGTATGTATGTATGTATGTATCTACCTACCTATCATCTATCTTATCTATCATGTATCCATCCATCCATCCATCCATCCATCCACCCATCCACCTACTTATGTATGTATGTATGTATGTATGTATGTATGTATGTATGTATGTACCTATCATCTATCTGTATGTATGTATGTATGTATGTATGTATCTATCATCTATCCACTTATCCATCCATCCATCTACCCATCCATCTATTTATGTATCTATCTATCCATCTATCCATCTACTTATGTATCTGTCTATCATCTATCTATCCATCCATCCATCCATCCATCCGTCCACCCACCCATCCATCCATCCAATCCATCTATCTATCTACTTATGTATCTGCTTGTCTGTCTGTCTATCTATCTATCTATTAGCTATACATCCATCCATCCATCTTCATCTGTCATGTATACTTTTCCAGTTGTCATTGGGAAGAGATGTCCTTGGCTACTGACTCTTGAACAATGGTAAGATACTTCTGGCTCCCAAATAAATATGGAAGCCCACATCCACCCCCAGCCAGGGTAGCCCAGTGCGGGCCAGCCTGTCAGGGCACAATGGAATGCTTCTTGATTCTGCCCTATGGTGCATCTTGGACGCCCTGAGTGTAGGCTCTTCTAGGGCCCAGAGTATGATATCAGGACACTCAAGCTTCAGGCGAAGCTCCCCAGTGATGGAGTCTCCAGAACTGTCCTGTGGCTCCAGGGTTTATAAATGAGGGCGGGGTACCCCTCCACAGCTCGCAGGATGTGAGTGTGGCTGACTGGGGAGTGGGCTTCCTGAAGCATGGGCATAGCATGTTGGCCGAATGTCAGGAAGGCACAGTCGGGCCCTGAGCCTGTGGAGGGAATGGGCGGGAAGAGTATGGATAAAGAAGTCCCCTTCCTTGTGGGCTCTGCCCTGTGGCTTGTGCACACATCTCCAGGGACCACCTCCCTTAGCGATATAAGCAGAGCATGCACAAAACTAAGGGATTTGCTGAGTCACCGTTCTGTGCCCTGGGGTGTGCCCTCGGGCTGGGATACACCCTTATCTCATCCCCCCCACCCCACTTCACAGGTGGCCCCACTGAGAACAAGCACACCCCGCCCCCATCCCATGGTTGGATGACAGGTGGAAATGGAATGTGAGAGCGCAGCCTCTGCTGCTGGTGCTCACTGGGTCCTAGTACCCCATCTGTGGAGGGGTTCGAGACCCTTGAGCAAACCAGGCTCTGATGACCTCTGCAACTATGGATGTCATGGAGCATGATTTCAGCAAGCGGACATCTCTAGTACTCAGGTAGCAAAGACAGAAGCAGCCACCCAATATGGCTCGAATGCTCAGTATCCTGTCTTCCCACACGTCGTGTTAGGGTTTTCGTTGCTTTGCAAGTACTCCCCTGCCCTGCTTGCTTTGAGCTGGCCTCCTCCTGGGGTGAAACCCAGCAGAGCTATATTCTACTGCTAATGTCCAGCCAGAGGTAAGACTTCTGAGGTTCCTAACCCCCAGATGGACTGAAGGAGCACGGAAGCACTTGGCCCTTACCTTCTCACCCGCTCAGACCTCATCCCATAACTTCTAATTTTTTTTTAATGTTTTTTTTTTTTTAATTTTTTAAATGTTTATTTCTGAGACAGAGAGAGACAGAGACAGACAGAGCATGAGTGGGGGAGGGGCACAGAGAGAGAGAGGGAGACACGGAATCTGAAGCAGGCTCCAGGCTCCCAGCTGTCGGCACAGACCCCGACGCGGGGCTCGAACTCACAAACCGCGAGATCGTGACCTGAGCCGAAGTCAGAGGCTCAACCGACTGAGCCACCCAGGCGCCCCTTTAATGTTTATTTTTGAGAGAGAGAGAAACAGAGTGTGAGAGGGGGAGGGGCAGAGAGAGAGGGAGACAGAAATTGAAGCAGGCTCTAGGCTCCGAGCTGTCAGCACAGACCCCGACACGGGGCTCAAACCCACGAACCGTGAGATCATGACCTGAGCCGAAGTCGGACGCTCGACCTACTGAGCCACCCAGGCACCCCCATCCCATAACTTCTAAATCGGTTTGTATCTTCTCAAACCATTCAGACAAACACATGTGCTTTTCCATGAGGCTGTTTCCCTGTTTTCTTTTGCTTTTCCCATTTTTCCTTTTTGATCTGTTCAGCTCACTGCCAACGATGTTCTGTTTCTGGGCACCATTTTACTTTTATGGGGGCGACCCTGGTTGCTAAACAGGGCAGCTGTCCCTACAGAGCTGGGTTAGAATCCAGCTCTGTTTTTCCATTCCTCTCCAGCCACCCTCCCTTTGGCCCAGAACAGTGAATATGATGGCACGCGAAAACACCACTTGTCTCCTGCCTCTTTCAAGACGGTGGCCCAAACCGTCTTGAAACCCCATGATGCCAAACCAGAGGTCAAATTGTCGTCAAGGTCTTTTAAAATCTAGGGCAAATCAAGGCCCATGAGGCGCAGAGCCGTCAAGAGCTGAGGCCGAGTCCTTAATTTGCTTGGTGAACTGACTGTGATCCTCCTCTAACGGGGCAGAGGAGCCTTGTGGCGGTCAAGCTGTGTCCCTGAGGCTTACCCACGGGGATCCTTAGAGACCCCACTGCATAGCGTATGCAGCTGGAACAGAGGAAGGGGTCGGCTCTTCCCGGGCCCGGCTTGGCCTCCAGGGGACAGCTGGCGTGGCCCACAGCGACATGGTTAATCCCAGCCTCACTACCTCGTTCTTCCACTGCCTACTTTGAAAATAATTTGGTCTCCATTCTTTTCCTTCCTGTTGACAGGAAGCCCTTTCTCTGCCGGCTCAGGGGCTTGTCACAGACCAATCAGATATCATCCAGGCTTTGGGGTTTCTGCCAGGGCCTCTGTGTTTTGATGTACTCTGACCTGGCAGTGAGGTTGCTGGACAGTGTGCAACAGAGACCGATTTGCTCTTGGTGGCCCCAGGGGTCCAGCCTTTTTTCCATGAGGCCAAGGCTGTGGGAAGCCCTGCATCGCTGTCCCCTTGCTGCGGAGGGGGAGCACAGAGAGGGCTCAGCCGGCTGCACAGCCCAGCTCAGGACGGCACTGGGGTGACCTCCCTTTGTGCGGAGCGGGGGTGGGAGGAGGGTGGGGGGATGGGAGAGCCGGAGAAAGGACACAACCCAGCCATGGGACACCGACTTCTTGCTCTTGAAAGAGAAGGAGGGCTGGGGGATGGCTGGGGATCACATTTACGGGTAGGTAGGGTTAAAGCTGGCACTGGGAAGCCAGTCGATTCATTTCTGTCTGTTTTCCAGGCGATGCGGTGATTCTCAGGATACAGGGATGAACAGGGTCATGGGTTGAATTGTGTCCCCCAAAAGATCTGCTGAAGTCCTAACTCCTTGGTGCCTGTGCACGGGACCTTATTTGGAAATAGGGTCTTTGCGTGTGTGATTAGCCCGGTTAAGATGAGGCCATTAGGCCGGGCCCCTAACCCAGGATGACTGGCGCCCTTCTATGAAGAGAAGGGCGCAGACACTGAGGGAAGGTCATGCGAGGACAGAGGCAGCTCTGGGTTCCTTCCTCTTGGTTCCACCCCTTGCGGCACGGGCCATGCGACAGCCACCGGGTCGGGGCCTTGAGGCTGTGATCACCTGGCCCCATTCTCGTCTACAGCATATTATGTAATCAAACACCCCAGAGAGATTCCTCCTCGAAATTCAGACACTGCTCGATGGGTAGTTTCATTCATAGTAGCTATGACTGATCAATATCATCGATTGTAAGATACCACCTGGGATGGCAGGGTTGTCATCAGATTTGGCTAACACTGATGGACCACTTGCCATGGGGCAGGCCTGTATTTTTATATAAGCTACCTCTCTATCTCACCAATCAGCCTACTGTTATCCGTGTTCCTAGCCTCACCGTAGACAAAGGGGGTAGGCTGTCTGTGGCTCACAGCTATTCTAGCCCAACCCGCCTAGAAAACTCTCGGTTGTGTTTTCATTGGGTTTTTGATGTCTCTGCTTGGCCCCACTCTAGCCCCGGGCTTTTGATGCCTCGAGACCAGTCCGGGCAGCGTGGCAGCATGGGGGTGGGAGGTAAGGACTGCTCAGTAGGAAGGGGACACCACCCACGTGATGGGTGCGCGGGAAGCGAAACACCTGGTCTGGACAGCTGCCCTCTAGTGGTTTGCCAGGTCTCAGTACACTTTACGTGGCTCCTACATTTTTATTTCTATTTAATTTAATTTTTTTTTGAGAGAGCACGTATGCTCACGTGCACGAGTGTGGGAGGGGCAGAAAGAGAAGGTGAGAGAGAGAATCCCAAGCAGCTCAGCACAGAGCGCGATTTGGGGCTCAGTCTCAAGACCATGAGATCACCACCTGAGCCAAGATCAAGAGTCGGACGCTCAGCCGACTGAGCCACTCAGACGCCCCAATGGCTCCTACATTTTTTAGAGGAAGGTCATTGAAAGCAATTCTTTATCTTTCTCATCTCAAAAAGAAACAATCCACCTTCTATAATTTCATAGCTCTTATTCTGTAGGTCTTTTTCATTTTTTTTTAATAATAATTGAAATAATGGAATATTTCATTTTTTTTTAATAATGGAATACTAAACCAGGAACTGGAAAATCCTGTGTCGAGTCTTCTGCCAAATAGCCACAGAGCTTTCTCTTGGTAGGTCAGCAGACGCTTCGCGAAGGCCTGTTGTGTGCCAGGCACTGTGCAAGCCTCAGAGAGGACAATTGTGACCTTCTCCCGACCAGGCTTAGAGGCTGCAGAGGAGCCTTGAACATCTGTCACCACATCAGTTCACCTGTGCTGCCATCCAAACACCCCACGGGCGCCTGGGTGGCTCAGTTGGTTGAGCCTCCAACTTTGGCTCAGGTCACGATCTCGCAGTCTGTGAGTTCGAGCCCCGCGTCGGGCTCACTGATATCAACCTGCTTCAGATCCTTGGTCCCCCTGTCTCTCTGCCCCTCCTCCGCTTGTGCTCGCTCTCTCTTAGAAATAAATAAACATTAAAAAAAAAACAACCCAAAACATAGTGACTTAAAACAACACACATTTACTATTTCTGAAGTATGTATAGTATATATAATAATTAGTATTATACGTAATCAACGTATTGATTATATTATTACATAAATACACGTTAACATATAGCTATATAAATATAACCTATTGACATGTTATTGAATTATAATATGTAAGACGATATGAAGGTCTTAAGTGGGTTTATATATTACACAATAACGTTATTTAATAATTAATGTTATATAATTAATATATACTTGTTTTAATTATATAACTAACATATAGGAGTGTATTTAGTATATAACGTGTATGTGTAATTCTTCTATGCTGAGATCGTGTACGAGGATTGCAGTCTGGTTCTCCACTGGGCTCCAGCGAGGAAGCAGGGCTTCCCGGAAGACAGGTGGGCTCCAGGGGGCTTTGAGTGACACAGGAGTGGTGGAACTGGGTCCTCGAAAAGCTGGGCATCTGACGGGGTCGCCCAACCTTCCATTTCATCACCGGAGACGGGCAAGTGTCAGAGGTGCCGTTTGGCTCGTGGGGAGAGGTCAGTGCCAGGAGGACAGAGAAGTTACTTTCCTTGTCACTTTTCTCTGCTTGTGAAGTGTATTTTGAGATTGACATGAGTGTGGGGCACAGGAAATAGAATGTTCTCAGCTCACAGAGGGAAATGCCGGGCAGCTGTACCAAACCGGTCTCAGGGAGTAACCCAGCCAGGTGACTTCCCTGCCAGGTGCCAGAGAAGGCGGGGGAGCTGACCGGGAACCCCTCAGAATGAAGAGGCAGCCTCGGGAGGTTAAGGGACTTGCCAGAGGTCACATGATTGGCCAGGGCCGAAGCAGGGAGGACAAACCAGGTTTCCTCCTGGAGGGATGCTGGGGAGTGAGGCGAGCCTTTGTGGCAGGGAAGGCGTCTGGAGAGCCACAGTCCCATCTGCCTGCCCCACTGTGGCTCTCTGCCAGAGTGACCTACACCTTGGGTTAGATCAGAAAACAAAGTCAAAGCAGTTCTGTTTTCAGTGGCTGAAAAAATTAATTAAAAAAAGAATTTATTACCATAATAAAATCATAATAAACAAAATGCAGAAACTTAAGGTCCAACGGACATATATTTGGTTGTATGCCTATTTAATGGTGAGCTACCCTCAAATGATCTTTGTTACTCTCACCTAAACATTGCTCTTAGCTAACGATTTTGGGCCTCTAGCTTTGGTCCTCTGGTGGCGGGGGAAGGAAAGAAAGCCAGATGGGGCAGAGGGAGAAGTTAGACTGTGCAGGAGTCACAACGAAGACCTTAGCTGACCCACTGGAACATTCTGGAACCGGGATGGTCCTTCAGAGTTGTCCTGGATTGGCGCAAGGGTGGCCAGACTTTTGTCTCCTTAATTAGATCACATGCTCCCTGAGGATAGCATGCGTCTGTACTTCCATGCCCTTGCCCCTGGGAAACCACCTCCGTGCGGCCAATTCGAACATTGACATTGAGGATATTGGTGAGGAAATGCAGAAGCCCGAGTAACTGGGGGAAAGAAAAAAATATGAGCAGTCTTTGAGAATCCAAATGCTTGGTTCCCTCGGTCTGCTAATTCTGAAAAATCTGGGTGAATCCATTATCTACAAATCTCATGAAAAAATAATTTTCGGGCAAACCATGTTTTGTTGGTTCAATAAAAGAGCAATTTTTTAGGAACCTTATTATATTCGTTCTTCTTTCCCTTCATCTCCGACCTGAGAAAGTTATTTGGGCTTTTGCTCAGGCTAACTGACTGGTAAGAGCGTCGTAAATAACGTCAGGCGGTATTTTAGACGACGTCGCGATCCTTCTCTGATTAGAACCCGGGCCGGCACCTAGACGGACGTAAGATGCCCTCACAAGCAGCGAGGGAGGGGACGGTTGGCCCAAGGCCAGGTACCAGCCTCTTGGCCTCACCGCCTTTGGACCAGAGGAGGGGGGAGCCTCCCCCACCCAGGCAACAGACACGGACTTAGCTGTTATCTGTGTGACTGTCTCTAGAACAGAATCCTTTGCACCAGCGGGGAAACCGTGGTGGTTTTCATTTGCTCTGTAGAAGGGTGTCGTGGTAGGGGGTGGTTTGGGCATCAAAGGCCAGCGTTGCAACTCTAACGCTGCCATTTGTTCAGTGTCTTTTGGGCCATTTCCTGGTATTTTCCGAGCCTCAGTGTCCTCACTGGTCAAATGCGGGTAATAGTCCCCACCTCACAGGGCTTGGAGCGTGGACCTTGAAATGAGGTCCAGGGGGAAAATCAAGAATGTTGGCTTCCCCGCTCCTATAAAAGGGACCCATGGGTAAGATCACCCTGAGAATATAGTTGTGCCACCACCCCACTCCAGGTTTTCTGGGAGAGTCCCATGGTAAGATAATTTTATTCTTTTCAGTGGAGGTGATTCTTAATTATACCTTCCAACGCGAATTTGTTTTTGTTTTTGTTTTTGTTTTTAATTTTTTTTTTCAACGGTTTTTATTTATTTTTGGGACAGAGAGAGACAGAGCATGAACGGGGGAGGGGCAGAGAGAGAGGGAGACACAGAATCGGAAACAGGCTCCGGGCTCCGAGCCATCAGCCCCAGAGCCCGACGCGGGGCTCGAACTCACGGACCGCGAGATCGTGACCTGGCTGAAGTCGGACGCTTAACCGACTGCGCCACCCAGGCACCCCGAATTTGTTTGTTTTTAATGTTTATTTAATTTGAAAGAGAGAGTCCGAGCATGAGCGGGGGAAGGGGCCGAGAGAGAGAGAGAGGGAGACACAGAATCCGAAGCAGGCACCAGGCTCTGAGCTGTGAGCACAGAGCCTGACGCGGGGCTGGAACCCGTGACCCTTGAGATCATGACCTGAGCCGAAGTTGGACGCTTAACGGACTGAGCCACCCAGGTGCCCCAGGTGTGAATTTGTTTTTATCCCTTGTCATGCTGTGGCTAAATACATGCACGTATTTATGTCGCAGATCTCCTTAGTTACGGTGAGAGAGTTCAAACGGCCAAGGTGCTGTGCCCGCAGGGAGAGCCGGTGTGGGCCGCAGGGGCTGAGGGGTTGAGCCCCTAGCTGAACACGGAATGATCATGGAACATAGGCATGGCCTCTGCCGGGAACAACAGCTCTGGGTGGAACTGCTGGGAGCTGGGCGGGGGTGCCGCACTGTCCCTTCTGTCTTCCGGTTCATCCCCCGTGAGGTGAGATCAACCCCCACCTGCCTCCCAGAAGGACTTGGGGACCGTGTGTGATTCTCAGGCATAGAGTCTGTTTTGCGTCTGTTCCTCACAGGCTGCTGACGAGTCCTCGATTCGGAGAGGGATGGAGGCATGTGATGGGGCGATGAGGCTTCGACGGGGGGCGGAAGGGCCCCCCGCCCAGGGCTGGCATTTCACGCTACCTGCCGAAACCGCAGGGGCTCGCCTGCCTCCTGTCCTCCCAGCCCTCGGTCCCAGCAGGCAGGGCCCGGGCCCACAGTGGCAAGACGGTGACCGCATGGCAGAAGGGAGGCTCCCTCCCAACCTCACGTCCGTCACGTCCGTCCGCCGGCTTTGATGGCTCGGGCCGGTCCTGTAACCAGAGATTTCCCTCTGCTGCCCTGATGACCCCTGTGGGCACAGGGGTCGCTTCCTTGTCACCCAGCTCAACACTGACCCCCGACAGAGCTGCACACGTACCCCTGGCGTGTTAGCACCCAGTCCTCACGCACCAGGGCGCAGTTCGGGGGGCCGGGAGGAGGCCTTCCTCCCGTCCCAGAGGCCGACGGGGTCGGACGGGCGGGGCCCAGCGTGGTCCCGCCACCTACGTGGGGACTCGCTGCCTAGCTGGTGGGTGGCCTAGCAGGTGCCATAGAGAAACACGAAGTGTCACGGGCCACGTGGCTCTGACAACGCAAAGAGCGGCGCTGGGTGCTGATGCCAACTGCGGACCCGCTTCTGGGCCTGAAGCCTCAGGCGGGGGGGGACACGAAGGCCCGTCCCCAAGGTCCCCCCCAGAAGGCCCCCGAGTCATGCTGCGGGTCAAGCGCCCGTTCGCCGTAGGGGTGAAAATCCCGGGACCGAAGACCCCAACGGGTTCCTGGCATCCTTGGCTTCTTTCTTTAGAGAGTCACACGTCTCTGAGGGGGGTGATCCGCGTCCCACCCTTTTCCACACACACGCGGGACTTCCTGTTGAGAGGAAGAGAAGGCCCGGACGACCGTGGCCACCGGCATCCCCTGGCGGGCACGGCTCAGAAGTAGCCCAGATGTCACTTCCCCTGGGGTCGGCGGTCCTGGGCAGTGCGGTGTCCCTTCCCCGCAGAAGCCTCAGGAGTCTGTTCTGTGACAGACGGGAGAGACACTGACCTACATCCAGGTTTGCCTCAGAAGGCTCTGGTTCACTCCCCAGCGGAATTTATGCCCCACTGGTCTTTCTGGTCCCCCAGGGCACCCACATGTCACCGCTGGGCTCTCGGGTGGACAGACTCAGACGCGGGGACAGACGCGTGCCTATTCGGGGAGGAGGGAGTGAGGTGCGAGGTGGTCTCACGAAGGCCTCAGTGGACACGTCAAGAGCTGTGCTGGTTCAGTCAGTCATCAGATCAGGGCCGGCCCTGGCCCTGGACCCCGGGGCCCCCTCAGCCTGGACGCTTGTCCCCAGGGGAGGAGGAACAGAGGTCAGAGCTGTGCTGGCGGTGGGAGGGAGGGGTGAGGTCTGCCCCGCACCGTGCCGTCTGGGTGGCATATGACTCAGGGTCGGCCTGGAGAGAAAGGAAGGGAAACAGTGGCTGATGGACGACGGGGCAGTGGAAGTGGCTGAGGCTCGCCGCCGAGCCCAGTTTACTTACCGGGCGAGTCCTATGGGTGCCCCCATTCTGCAGGTGGGAATCCGTGCACAGCAGAGGCCGGGCTCCAAGCCCGAGCGGTCTGGCACCTGAGCCCCGTGCTGAGCCCCCGCGCCTTATAGCCCCGTGGTCTGGGGGGCCGTGCGCCCTGAGGACACGAGAGGAAGGGGTGAGCGACCCTCAGTCCTTGTTACAGGCTGACGGCAGACGACTGAGTCTGAAGGCTTTCTCTGGGCCGGCTGACGGGTCCCCCTTGGGCCCAGCTGCTCTGTGGCAGGTGACGCCCCAGTGCTGAGCTTGTGTGCCTCCGTGGTCTGTAGCGGGGAGCCAGCCGGCAAGAGAAGAAGCATCCTGAATGCCACGCGGGCAAAGGAAGTGAGTTTTCCCCGCCCTGGACCATCATGTCATCTTGTATTCGGTGCCGTCCTTCCCCTGCCCCTCGTCTCGGCCCAGGACAGGCCCTGACTCTCCTTCGTGGCCTCTGCCTCTAACCTGCCTATATCGTCCGCACACATCCTCCAGAGCAGTGGCCGGTCCTTGGCTGCTTGACAATGGATGGGTCGCAGGGTTTCTCCTAACGTTGCTTTCCCGAAATTACGCTGCCTGTGGTCCCTCAAAGGGTGCCCTCATTGTCAAAGCTGAAGGACGCAGACAAGCACTCAGGCCGCGGGCTTCCCACCAGCCCTTTCTCTTGTCATCTGTTCCCTTTTCCCCCTCCTTTGCTCTATTTTCTCTCCTCCTTTGTGTTTCTTTTTAATTTTTTTCCGTTTTCGTCCGTCTCCCTGCCCTGAATCTCTTCTCATCCTTTGTTTTGTTTCTTTGGGGCAAGGTTTCACCAGGCCTGAAAAACCTGCCTCCTGACCCAATTCTCTTCCCTGGGTTACCACACCCGCCGAGAGGCACTGGTGAGCCAGGTCCCTGTGGGGACACTGCCCCTCGTGCCGCGAGGCTTGCCTGCTTCTTTCTCCACCCGTCAGGTCACTGCTGAATGAAATCATGAGATACGTGTTTACGGGGCCCTCCGTTAGGTGCTGGGCATCTTCATGGCCACTTCCACGGATTCTGTCGCTTAACACTTCATCAACCCTGTCTGGTTCATATTATTCCCCCCATTTTTACAGTTGGGGAAACTGAGGCTCAGGTAGACTGAGTATTTGCCCATGAGACACAGCTGGTGAAAGGTACATGTAATATTAAAAAAAATTTTTTTGGGGCGCCTGGGTGGCTCAGTCGGTTAAGCGTCCAACTTCGGCTCAGGTCACGATCTCGTGGTCCGTGAGTTCGAGCCCCGCGTCGGGCTCTGGGCTGATGGCTCAGAGCCTGGAGCCTGCTTCTGATTCTGTGTCTCCCTCTCTCTCTGCCCCTCCCCTGTTCATGCTCTGTCTCTCTCTGTCTCAAAAATAAAAATAAAACGTTAAAAAAAAAAAAAATTTTTTTAATGTTTATTTTTGAGACAGAGAGAGAGAGAGAGAGAAGAAACAGAGCATGAGTAGGGGAGGAGCAGAGAGGGAGACACAGAATCCGAAGCAGGCTCCAGGCTCCGAGCTGTCAGCACAGAGCCCGATGCAGGGCTCGAACTCACGGACCGTGAGATCATGGCCTGAGCCGAAGTCAGATGCTCAACCGACTGAGCCCTCCAGGTGCCCCGGCAAATGCAATATTTGAAGCAGGTGTGGTTGCCTCCAAACTCTTACCCTGTAAGATTTCTTCTCATTACCCCCTGCAAGTCCCAATGAGGTGGTACAGAGGGTTCTAGAAAGGCCTGCCCAGGCCTTCTAGAAAGGCATGCATCACAGGATGGAGATTGCCTGTCACCTGTGCATGTTCCTAAGGACCCTTCCTTAGATTCCGGGTCTTGTCAAGGTCCTGACCAGGAGATGTGGGGCCCTGGGTTTCCCACCTGTTGTATCTCTAACTAGATGAGCCCGTGGCGCGGCCGAATCTAATTTGCTTCCTTTGTAAACGAGCAGGAAGGATGCCCACCCGTGGGCCGTTTGGAGCCTAAAACGACGTCCCGTAAAGTGCCTCGCCTGCAGCAAACTTGAATGAATTATAATTATGAAAATCTCTTCTTCATTTGTTTGGCTGTGATGTTGGATAAGCCCCAAGAGACAACGTGTGGCATGTGCCTGCCAGGGCCAGGACTCGTGGCTGTGGGGGCAGCATCTCTCCGGACCTGCCCCGCTTGGTTTTTCTGTGGCCGCTGTTTCCCCTCCTCTCGTGTGCTTTAATCTTGCTGCATTGCAGCGTCCTTTCGGTAATGAAGACAGGCTATAAATAAGTTCTCACTGGGACTCGATACATTCTCTTTTCCTTTTCCTCATAAATTCTAGTTCAACAAGCAAACAAACAAATCTCCGGGGGGGGGGGCATGCCAGGTGGGGGTGTGGAGCTGGGCCCGTTCCTGGTCCTTTTTATTTCTGCCCTCACTTTTCTTCCCTCCTCCCACCCGCCCCACTTCCCTGATGGCACATCCCACACGCACCCATCTTCCTGCTGTCTCCTTGGATGGTAGAGTGTGGACCGTGGGGTGTAGACAGTGGGGTTTGGATGGTGGTATGCATGGACAGTGGGTGTGGGTGCCGGGGCGCACGGACGGGGCTGTGTGTGTAGTGAGGTGGCTGGATCCCAGTGCCCAGTCTCAGCCCAGGAAGAGCAGGGGCCCGCAGCCATCTGGAGCTGGGCAGAGAGGCCGTCCCCTGCTGGAACTCTGTCCTTTCTTGCAGTGTGCCCTTGCGTGTCCCCTGTTCCATGGTCTCCCGTGCGCTCATCTGTCCCTCAAGGTGCTGGTTCGGGAATCACGGGAGATGGGACAGGAGGACAGGGGACTCTGGTTGCTGACAGTCCTTGTGTCTGAGTGCTAAAAAAGCCCTGTCCCCTAGGACCCAGGAGAGCCGAGTCCCAGCTCCGTTGTACAAGCTCAGACGGGGTCACCTAACCCCTGTGGACTTCCTTCCAGAAGGTCTTTAAGGCCCCGTGAACCGTCGGGCTCAAACATCAGGTGGTCGTCCTTTCCGGACAGAAGCCAGATTGCCCCTGCCTGACCCTTGCAGAGATGGGGGGGGCGGGCACTGCCTGGATGTCGCACACGGTTCTTCTGCTCAGGGGACCCAGATCTACCTCCACATGCCTACGCTGTGCCAGGGGGACACACACGGGCGCTCTTTGGGCAGGGGCTCTCCGGCCCCAGCCCCCCACGGCGCTGGTGGAGGTCGAGGACCGTGCCACCCCCAGCCTCACACCCAGCCACACGGGAGCGTGCGCTTCCGGAGCCCTAGAGAGAGGGTCCCCTGAATGCAGGTGTGCACGTGTGTGCGTGCACGTGCGTGTGTTGTGTGCAGACAAAGAGAGACGGAGACAGACGTGTAGATACCCACATACAGACGCCGACCAGGAAACGATGTTTTCTGGAATTTGTAAGTTGAATCCAACCGCTTGGAGGTTCATTTCGAATACGATCTTTAGAGGAAAACCTGCCAGTGGCTGGAGGGGCAGGAGGCCTTTAGGACATACACAGCATGGCCAGGTCGTAAAACGAGAAGTGAGCTGGGCTAAACGAAGGGGATTTTGGGGCTTCGATTTTTGCGGCCGATGATCTGAGCGTCGTCGGGCAGATGGCCCGGCCTGGCCTCGAGGCCACAGTTTCCGCGTCTGTGATGTGAGGGGGCCTGGATTCGGTCGTGGTTCGGCGGGGCCGGAAGCAATGCGACGGGTTCTCAGGAAAAGCCTGGATTGGGAGGGGAAGTCTGGGTCTGAGTCACATTTGTCCCCCTGTCATCTTCGGGTCCCGTTTCCCCAATGGTGAAAAGCGGTTGAAGATAGGAGG
This sequence comes from Neofelis nebulosa, assembly GCF_028018385.1. NCBI lineage: Eukaryota > Metazoa > Chordata > Mammalia > Carnivora > Felidae > Neofelis > Neofelis nebulosa. The sequence goes on from NC_080785.1 coordinate 5,605,415, forward strand.
TTAAACCAGATGAAATATCCAATATTTGACCATGTTTTTTTTAACCTCGAGAATGATAAGCCTAGAGTTCAACCTAGTATCTGATCCACCCGCCCTATAAAATGGTTGAAACTGTCGTTATGAAACAAGCGATCTAAGAATCATCTTTAAAAAGCAAAGTCTCAGAAATGCAAATTATTTGATTGACGGCCCTGGCATTTTGGTTTTCCCCCCTTTGCTGAAATCGAGTGTTTCTCTTCCTTCTTCTGGACTCCCGCCGAGTGGCCAGGCTGTGGCCCCGTGGGTCCCTCCGTCAGAGGCAGGCCTGCAAACAGTGAGCCCGCACGCAGCCAGCCCTGTCGGCCTCGTCACAGTTGTCACCTACTTCTTCTTTTTCTTTTTCTAATGTTTATTTATTTTTGAGAGAGAGAGAGAGAGAGAGAGAGAGAGAGACAAAGCACAAGCAGGGGAGAGACAGAGAGAGAGGGAGACAGAATCCAAAGCAGGCTTCAGGCTCCACACTGTGAGCACAGAGCCCGATGCGGGGCTCGAACTCACGGACCGTGAGACCATGACCTGAGCCGAAGTCGGACGCATAGCCGACTGAGTTACCCAGGCGCCCCATTATCGTCACCTCCTTTTAAAAAGTTGAAGAGAAAAAGTTGTCACGTCGCGTCTCCCGGGGGCGAGCTCTGCGAGGGGTTCACGAAACAGTGACCTCAGGCCAGATTCCGGAGACACTCGGTGTATCCGTGGAATGCTCAGGAAGCCATTGGAGGCAGCCGCCCCCTCCCCAGGGTGAAATCAATCTAGTCCCCAGCTGGAGCCGCCCAGGGCGGGCGTCCCTCCTCCCGCTGGTGGGGGCTGAGTCGGGGCCACTCGAGGCTCTGAGATGGAAAAGAGGAAAAGCTGGGGTCCTGGCTTTCTGGGGGGGGTGGTGAAGATCTGAGCCGTGTTCCTGTAGGGTGGGGGCCCTTAGGGTGACAGCATTACCGTGGGAGCCTCGGGGCTCTAGGGTGGAATCTACACTCCTGGCCAGAGCTCTGGACCTCATAAGCTGGCCTCGGCGGCCCTGATGCACCTCGTGACAGGCGACGGATGGAGTGTTTCTCCTGTGCCCTGGGCTGGCGCTGGGCTAGGCCGGGCAGGACAGATGGCTCCTACTCTCCCTTCCTAAGGCCGCAGCCGCTCCCACCTCCCAGGGGCCAGGCCGCCCCGCCAAACGGTTCGCAGGCTTTGTGCAGGTGCAGGGTTCCCATCTATCCATCCACTCATCGGTGCTGATTGACGGTTTGCTTTGAAGCGGGTGTTCTTCTAGACGCAGGGGAGGGGAAGGGAGAGGTGCAGGAGACAGGCAAGGCCAGCCTTCCCATGTGGGTCACCGGAGGGCTTCTCTGGGCCGCGACTGCTGTCCCTGTGCCCCAGCTGAGGGGAGCGAAGGTGAGCCCCTCACCTGGGTCGACATAGGGCACGGCCCCAGTGGGAAGCCAAGGCATCCAAGGAGTGAGTGTCAGAGGTGACAGGCTTGAAGGTACGCTCAGTTTATGGAAGGTGGTGACACAGGGTAAGAGACACGGACGTGAGGTATGGAGGAGGGTCTGTGCAAAGCAAGGCTTCTGGTGCTTTTTCCCAGAAGCACCCACCCCTGGTACTCCTGACACATGAGACCGCCCCCACCCCAAAGCGTCTGCAGCCCCGAGCCCCAGGAACGCGTTCCAGGCTGTTTGCTTTAGGGCTCCACGGGGTGTCAAGGGTTAATGGTTAAGGATTTGACAGTAACAATAAAACCGAAGCCTGTAATTTCTGCTGAAGGGGGTGGGTGGGGGGGGGGGGGCGGAATACGGAAATTTCCACTTGTAGCCGACTTTGGAGAGAAACATCAACATCAGAAAAAAACAGCTCGCCCACAACTGCCGTGTTTATGATGAATATCCAGGGCCCGGCCAGCGACGGAGGCGGCCCACTCGCGGCGAGAGGGGCAGAAGTTTCCAGAAAAGGGGGAGCTGCTTGGCAAAAGCAGAAGCAACTTGTTTGCAGAGGCCCCCGACTTGCCAGCCTCAAACGGGGAAAACTCGTTCTTAGCAAAGTGCCCAAGTGCATTATGTCAGCAGGAAGATGCACTCCCTCTCCGGAAAGTTTGTGGGTTTGGCCTTTCACAATTTATTGTCATCACCAAGCTGAACTCCGGCCTTTGCTGAGGTTTTTTTTTTTTTTTTTTTCTTTCCTCCCTTTGCTCGGTGTGTGTTTGTTTTGTGATATTTCCCTACCAGGCCATGAGAAGTCTGCTAGTTAGCGGTTGTCTTAGGGGGAAGAGTAGAAGTTCTTTGTTTCTCAGAATAAGGTGTTCAGACAGAGACGAAAGCATTTAGCACGAGCCCTGGCCGTCACTGCTGGAGGAACTTGCGCCCCCCGATCCGTAGCCCGACTTATTTCTTGGGGGTGGAAGCAGGTGGAGGTCACGGCCTCTGGAGGCAGAGAAAGTCTTGAGGGTTCCTGATTCGCTGTTCTAGAACTTGGCTTCCAATCTGATGATCGTCAGCCGCTGTGACAGGGGATCAGGACGTCTTCCCTTTCCTCCTCGGCCCCGAGTGTCTTTCTATGCTTCACTGGACAGATAAGCTGGCCGGGTGGGCAGGCACTGGGGACGGGCATGGGCATTTTTCCGGGACACAGGACAGTGCGGTTACCATGAGTGCAAAGGCGCTTGGGGGAAAACTCAACGGTTTCGGAATCTGAACACCTGAGTTCACATCCAGGCCCAGGATGCCTCCGCTGGCTGCGAGCTTGGGCTGGTTTATCCCAAGGGGACGGTTGCTTCTCAGCCTCAGTTTCCCAACCCTGAGAGACACAGAGTATTCACCACGTCAGGTTATTCGGAGGCAGAGCACAGGACAAGTCTCCTTATGCCCGGTGCTCCTTTCTTCCCTTTCCGAGTTGGAGTAATCGCGTGTTCTCTAATCACTTAGCAGTTTAAATCAACAGGCAAATTGGATCTCTTCTTCCAGGAGAAACCTTCTGGAGGGGTACCTTCCGTGGTTCTGTGTCCCGTCCTGCCTCATTTCAGCCGGTCTGTGGTGCCAAGGGTCTCAGCCTCACTGGCACTGCCCTCCAGTGCCCGGGGTCCCCAGGCTGGGCACCCTGCCGCCCAGTGGGGCCCGTCTTTGGGACCGCTACGCTGTCCTCTGGAAAATGGCAGAGCACTGGGGAGTGAGCACGGCCAGATTCCCCGACTAGCCCTGCCCAGACACAGCAGGTGCGGTGGGCTGAATCGTGTCCCCCCAGAAGATACGTCGAAGTCCTCCCTCCCCTCCCCCAGTACCTCAGAATGTGGCGTTATTTAGAAAGAGGGTCATTGCAGATGGCTTTGGTTGTGATGGCAAGGCGGGCCCCTCACCCACTAGGACAGTGTCCTTTTGAGGAGAGGAAACACAGACCCACAGAGAGGAGGAGGCCGTGTGAGGACGAGGCAGAGACTGAGTGACGGCAGCCACCAGAGGCTGGAAAAGGCAAGGGAGGACTGTCCCCTCCAGGTCTCAGAGGGAGCTCTCCCGCCTCCGGATTTGGGACTTTCAGCCTCTGGAACGGGGAGAGAATACATGTGTGTGGTTTGAAGTCCCCCAGCGCGTACTGCTGAGTTAAGGCCACCCCGGGGCGAGGACACAACAGTGTTGGTGTTTCTTTTCACCCTCTGTCTTTGGCTCTCCTGCCCCTCCAGCCAGAGGCAAATGGACATGGGGGAGAAACTGAGGCATGCAGCGCCTTGACCCAGCGCTTCCCTACCCGTCTTCCGGGATCCCGAGATCACTCGGAATCTAGCAGAAGAATTCAAGGAAACGGGTGCGTCGCCAGCACTGCCCGAGCCCCGAGGGTGGGAGAGAGCTCCAGCTGCTAGAACTTTCTCCAGAGCCACTTCATCAGGAAATCCTTTCCCCGAGCAGAGCAGCTGGCCTCTCGAGGCCCGAGAGCGAGCCCCCGGGCCTGTCCCCGCGGCTCCGGGCGACTCCGCCAGCCCCCGCCCCTTCCTCGCCTGCCCTGGATGTGAAGGAGAAAAGAGATGATGTGTGCAGACTGCATTTGAACTTCATCTTCGAAGTTATTTATTATCCTTGGTTTTGTTTTCTCGTTTCGCGACCATCAGAAAATGTAAGGGGTTTGTCCGAGGTTTCGTCTGGTCGGGGTACAAAGGCTGAGCGCCGAAGCCTGTCCTTTGCCATCTGGCTTTGCAGCCGGGGCTGGGGGGTAGCGTGAACCCTCGCCGCAGGGTCTAAGGGCCAGCGGGCTGCTGGTAAATGGTTAACAACTGGCTTAGACGAGCGGTCCGGATTTGGGATGCTTGTTGATTGCCTGTGTGCGCTGTGTCACCTGCCCCAATGGGTCCCTGCCAGCGTGACGTCAGAGAGGTGCAGGGCCTCCGCTGCTGACCCCGACCACAGAGGAAGGAAGCCTCGTGTCTAAAAGGAAAGCCACGGGGCGGCTGGATGGCTCAGTCGGTTAAGCGTCTGACTTCGGCTCGGGTCACGATCTCATGGTTTGTGGGTTGGTGCCCCGTGCCGGGTTCTGTGCTGACTGGTGCGGAGCCTGCTTGGGATTCTCTCTCCCTCCCTCTCTCAAAATAAGTAAATAAACTTAAAAAAATAAAATAAAGGCAGCAATAAAAGGAAAGCCGCTTAGAAAGACTTCCCATGCAGGGCAAGAGGAAGGGGGTGCTGGGCGTGGGGCGAGGGCCAGGCCAGCCCTCCCAGGGCACATTGTTGGCACTTGGCCACTCCGTGTACCAGATTAGCTCATTGTCACTGTGGAGGAACTGCGTCTTCAGGGGATGACAAAGCCCCAGGTCAGGCATGGAGATGGGGGGGGGGGGGCGCCAGTCCAGGGGGGTATAACCTGAGCAGGATGCTCCAACCGGGGTCTCAGTCTTCCAGGGCCTAAGGAGGACCAGTTCTTGGACAGAGAGGCCGGGCAGAAGCGCTAGAGGGCTGCCGTCCCCCAGTGACGTGGCTTGAAAGAAGGAACAGAGCTGGCCATGAAAGGTCACCCAAGACCAGCTCCCCTAACTCACATCTGCACCGGGCAGGCCCCTCGCTCCTACCCGTCGGCCACACCTGACCCGTGCCCGGGGGGAATTTACCAGCAGCCCACGGGCTCCCCTTCGATGCCTTGCCAAGGAGGGAGCTTTCTGCCAGCCCCCCCTCCCGCAGCCGCAACTGGTGCCGTGTGCCCACCTTGACGCCACGTAGCCAGAGGCCCCAGCCTCGGGCCACAGTCTTCCTGCAAGGTCACGGTGGTTCAGTGGGAGGTTCCATGCCCCGTTCACCCATTCTCCCCTGTAGCCGCCCCCCCCCCTCCGCCGCAGGCACAGGCTTTGCACACAGCAGCCCCCTCCCCCACACTTTGCCCCCAGGCCCACTTTTATTATCACAGCCTTGATGATCCCCCGAGAACAATTCAGCAAGCAGGTAGGGACTCACGTTTGTGTCATTAAAACCCAAATCCCCTTGCTAAACGACTGGGCTCCGTTCCCAACCGTGCTCTCTGGGGGGCCCTCTTCATCTATGACCACGTTTCACGGAACAGCCATGGAACCATGCTCGGCTTTACAAACTTTGTAAAGTGCAAATGCGGAAAAGGTATCAGAACATACTATTTCCCGGGGCGCCTGCGTGGCTCAGTCGGTCGTGATCTCCCAGGGCGTGGGTTTGGTCCCCACATCGGGCTCTGTGCCGACAGCTCGGAGCCTGGAGCCTGCTGCGGGTTCTGTGTCTCCCTCGCTCTCTGCCCCTCCCCCGCTCGTGCTCTGTCTGTCTCTCTCTCTCCCGAAACTAAAGAAACATTGAAAAAAATTTAAAAAATACTGTTTCCTGAAACCCGTAGTGATCGTAAGAGTAGGATTCATTTTGCAAAGATAACTGGAAGAATGCTCCCAGCTCTTCACACACACGTGAACATACACACACACGTACACACATACAGTTACACACACACAGCACACACATATTATACACACACACACACACACACACACATTTAAACACACAAGTACACACATGCCCGCACCTGCACGCACACACCCATTCCCACGTACATTCACACACGCACACGCACATCCGTGCGCACGCGCGTGCGTGCCTGGGCCGACACGCCATCTCCCACTGGGGTCCCGTGTGACTCAGCCTCAGGGAAACAGAGGCAGCCCCCTGGGGTGAGTTAGTCCCAAACTGCAGTGATTCACTCAAACGGCACAATTTTTACCCTGAGCACTATTGGTTCGCTTAAACCTGTTCGTATAAAGCAACCAGCGTGGCTGACTGTAAACCGTAACAACAGATACATAAGCATAAGGGTAAATTGTGTCCATCTGGGAACCATCCGAAATCACCCTCGGAGAACCTGGCCCCCGGAGGAAGGCAGCGGAGCCCCGAGCGGCAGACCGCAGGGCTGCGGAGCAAACGAGTGTGGGCGTCCTGCCACCGGGGTGTTGGACGGACTCCGACCTCTTAGGTGGGTCCTTTTCCCCACCACCTCCCACTCTAACCGCGTGTCCGGTCACGTGGCCTCCTCCTCCGCCCGTAAGGAGGGGTGGGAGGCAGCCAGAAGCCTGAAGGTGTCTCGAGGCACCTTTTTAAAATTTTGTCATCTTTATTTTTTTATTTTCGAGGGAGAGCACGAGCAGGGGAGGGGCAGGCTCTGCGCTGTCAGCACAGAGCCCGACGCAGGGCTCCAGCTCAACAACCTCGAGATCGTGACCTGATCAAAGTCGGACGCTCAACCCCCTGAGCCACCCAGGGGCCCCTCCTCTTTCCTTGCTTCATTTCCCCTCTCACCTCCTGGTCGCTGAAATTCCCTTTCCATGAAACGATACTGATTCGTTTGTCCAAACAAATCTTTACTGAGCATTTAGCTGGTGCCAGGTACTGTTCGAGACGCTGGGGCTACCAGTTGACAAAACTGTTGGAAACCCCTAACCCAGGGGCTTCCATTCCAGTGTGGAATAGATACAATCGACCCCAACACACCCAAGTGTATTTCAGTGAGTCTGCTGATTCCCAGGGAGTTTATCTCGTGAGTTTGTTTGCACCAGGACCTACAACAGACATAACAGTAACAATAATGGCTTAAGCTTCTCAACTGCTCACTCGGTGCCGGTGGCTGGTGGTATTCTCTACTCTGTTGTGTTTCAGTTTTAAAAAACTAGTGTGGAGGGCCCACTTAGAGTCATTTTATGATCTACCGGAGGGGCCAGCGTTTGAAAAACACTGCTCGGAGAGATACCCACACCTAGGTGTGACGGTCTTCTTGCTGTCACGTGACCCCCTCTCCGCCTAGTCCTGTCTTGCCCCTCTGGTAAATGGAGGCCCTCCTCCAGCTCCTCCGGGAGCGCCACTGACCTCCATGACAGGAGCTGAGAGCTAGACTGGTGTCGGAGATGAGACAGTCTAGTGGCATCTCCCCATCTTGCAGAAGAGTAAGCTGAGGCCCAGAGGTCACCAGTAGACACCAGACTCAAGTCCGGACCTCTGAGGGGAGCCGCCTTAACTTTCCCATGGCCCAACCACACCCCTTTGTTTCCCCGTCCTATAGGGTGTAGGCCCTTGGAAAAGGCCCGGGAAATGGAAGGATTGGGTTCTGTGCTTGCTTCCTCCATGACTTCCCTCCACCCGCACTCCCCACCCTCCCCCCCACAAAGACTTGAGGTTCCAGAGGAGGGCTTGGAATCTGAAATGTTGAAGAGCTTCTCGGCCAGCCTGTCCACGGCCAAAGGCGGAGCCAAGGCCACAGATTGGAGTACCCATGTTCCCACTGCCACCTCCCCACCCCCCGCCGTGGTCTGGTCTAGATGGCCCCTGTGAGCCTCCTGAGGCCCGAGTCTTGTGTCTCTCCACCTCAAGCCCAACTCGGAGGGCGTTGGCGCCATAGGTCATGGCTCCTCAGCTGATGGGAGATGTGACGAGGGTGAATTTCCATCTGCTCTTCATCAAAGAGAGCATCGGCTTCGGTCCAGATGTTTGAATGGGGCCCAAGTCTTCCTGACCTTGAGTCTGCTGATTCCACGAATTTATCTTGTTAATTTGTTTGGTAATAAGCGGTCTCACGTTCCAGTCTAAACTTCCTTGGGCGGCCTCACCCCCACGTGGGTAGAGACAGGCCGCGTGATCCCCGATCCTGGAAGGAGAAAGACAGATCCATTCATTCTCCTTGGAAGCACACCAGCAAGATATCACTTCAGCTTTGCTCCAGAAACTATTATTTTGTGGGTGACATAATTTATTAAACTTTGGGGAAAACAACAGCAGGGCAACACATTCGAGAAACATAGCAACAGCCACAGCCATGTCCTACATAGTTCAGCCTTTCTTGGACAACTTTTCAATGCCGCCGTCCTTAGGAAGGGCAGGCCCGCGGGGCCAGTAGGCCGCGTCTGATGTATCCAAGCTTTAGAACTTAACAGAACGGAATACAGCCCTGTCTCTGGGTTCCATTTGCCTTCAGATGCCAGCTTTAGAGTTTGTTCTAGGTTCTAGGCACGTGGCCCATCAGTTGTCTGTGTGTACCACACATATGTGCGTAGGTAGACCCGGAGCCGAGGCTGTAGGTGTACCACGGCATCGCAGACGTAAGTTCGGGCACACGTACGTACATTTGCACGAATGTGGAAGCGTCTGCTTGTGTGGACATGTGTGTTTTAAATGGCTGGCGTGTTGGCCCATAAACCCGCACGGATGCAACCAGACTTGTCAGTCAAGATGGAACCAATCCCAACAGCACTGTCTGTGGAATTGGACCTGGAAGGGAATCCCACGGTTTCCCTGTCCTCTGTCCCGAAGACGTGCCCGGCCCTGAATTCTGAAGGTCAAGGAGTCGCTCAAGAAGGAAATTTGTATGGAGAGGGCTTATAACTGAGCTTTAGGAATGTTTTTAGAGACTCTCTTTCTTTTTTTTTAATGTTTATTTATTTTTGAGAGAGACAGAAAGAGGGTGTGAGCAGGGAGGGGCAGAGAGAGAGGGAGACCAGAATCCGAAGCAGGATCCAGGCTCTGAGCCGTCAGCACAGAGCCTGACGCGGGGCTTGAACTCACCAACAGTGAGATTATGACCCGAGCCAAAGTTGGACGCTTCACCGAATGAGCCACCCAGGCGCCCTGGCAACGTTTTAATGGCAGATGTAAGCTGGACTTTGTCTCTGCTTCCTCCCCCACCCCCGTCGCCGCACCGTGTGGCGGGCATCACCCCACACCACCCCTCTGGGGTCAGGGGGCACACTCACGGCTCTGACCTGACATCTCTAAGTCATACGTTCGCTTGCACTTCCTAGGGGCTTGACATTCTCCAACTGACTTCATGTTCACATTTGACAGGTAAGGGCCCCGATAGGTACCTGGCCTCCACATGCCTTAGGAAGTCACCTCTTGAGCCGCTCTCCCGCCCCATTTTCCAAGAATCCCTGGGCGTGCGCAGTGTCCCAGAGCTCTAGAGGGCATGCAGCCTGTGCCACGTGGTGTCCCAGTCTCCGTGCCCGGATCTCCCTGGAGCACGAGCCCCTCCCCGTGCTCAGTGACATCGGAGGTGTGACAGACGGCTTGCGGCTCGGCCCCTCGGGTCTGGGCAGAGCTCTAGCCAGGAGCGCCGATCAAGTTAGGGACCGGGTCTTCCAACGTCTTCCTCCCCTAGTGATTACCAAAGCACGAGGCATGGTTTCTTTCCTGCCCTTGCTCCCTTGTCGTAGGGATAAACTGTTGTCGGTGGAGCATTTGGTAACGATGAAGCAGTGTTAAAATATCAGACATGAGCAAGGCATGTCCAAAGCTTTTGGAGCTGTAAACGCTACTCTTCTTGTGTGTAATAGGCACCGAATACGAGTTTGCTGAGCGAGCAGTGACAGAAGTAACAGTTGCATGGACCGTAGTCTAGGCTGGGGAAACTGAGGCCCACAGAGCTGGGGCAGGGAATTTGTGCACAGGGCTGCTGACGGCTCCTTAACTGCAAACCTGTGGGTGAATCCCAGTCTGGTGGCTTTGCCAATGCCGCACTGCTTTTCTGCCAATCATCATTTGATTTCTTCTCTTTATACTTTCTTTCTTTCTTTCTTTCTTTCTTTCTTTCTTTCTTTCTTTCTTTCTTTCTTTCTTTCTTTCTTTCTTTCTTCCTTCCTTCCTTCCTTCCTTCCTTCCTTCCTTCCTTCCTTCCTTCCTTCCTCTTTTTCTTCCTTCCTTCCTTCCTTTTCTTCCTTCCTTTTCTTTCTTTCTTTTTCTTCCTTCTTTTCTTCCTTTCTTCTTCCTTCCTTTTCCTTCTTTCTTTCTTTCTTTCTTTCTTTCTTTCTTTCTTTCTTTCTTTCTTTCTTTTTTCTTTCTTTTTCTTCCTTCCTTCCTTCCTTCCTTCCTTCCTTCCTTCCTTCCTTCCTTCCTTTTCTTCCTTCCTTCCTTTCTTCTTCCTTCCTTTTTTTCCTTCCTTTTCTTTCTTTCTTCCATTCTTTCTTTCTTTCCTTCTTTCTTTTTCTTCCTTCCTTCTTTCTTTTTCTTCCTTCCTTCCTTCTTTTCTTCCTTCCTTCCTTTTTTTCCCTTTCTTTCTTTCTTTCTTTCTTTCTTTCTTTCTTTCTTTCTTTCTTTCTTCTTGTCATTCTCTGTAATTGGCTCATGACTGAGAAAATTACCACTCTTTTGATTCTTGAAGAAAATGTTTTGCTCTGTAGATTTTGGTCTGGTGAGTGCCGGGTGGCCGGGGGCGGACGCATTTAAGCACACGGTGTTCCACTCCAAGGAGATTAGGAAATGGCCTGATTAATGTATCTGGCGGCCGAGAGTCTACAGACTTGGCACTTCAAGGACCCACTCTTTTTCTTGTTGACCTTGACTCCAGTTAAGCCAAGTGGGACATGTCCAGGAAACGTGCTCACCCAAGACCAAGGTGACAGCCTAAGGCTGCGCAGGCAGAGTGCGCAGAGGGGACAGACGGGGGACAGAGGGAGGCCAGGCAGGCGAAGCCTGGCAGAGCTGAGATGCCGCCCAAGCCCAGGGGACACCAGGCCCTCTGCGGTCCATGGAACAGTGCCGCTGGGTTGTGCCTACCCTAGCCCCGCCCACCCCAGCCCAGCCCGGCGCTCCACCGAGACAGGAGGTGGCCTCCAGTCTTCCTCCTCTGGGTCTGGGTCTAGTGCATCACCGTGTGGCTTTCCTGCTCCTTACGCCCCCCTGCCTTGGCCTGTGCTCATTCCCAGGGCCCTGAGCCTCGCAGAGACTCCGTCCCTGCTTTCCACACTAGCCCTGCCCTCATGAAGGTCTCTCCTCCATCCGACTTCTGGTTGGTTTTGCTGCAGGGGGTGGGGAACCGAGGGGCCTAACCCTCACCCTTCAGGAGAGGCCTTCTGGAGGTGGAGGGGGACCAGGGCAGTTAGCTGGAAACAGTGCTTAATGGACCGTTAGCACCTTACAGGGAGGTGATAGCGTTGAGGCTTAAAAGCTCACTATGGGTGAGAGCCTCAGAACCTTCTAGCTCTTCTTCTCTGTCCCCCTCTCGACTTCACGATTGCCCCCTTTCTCGGGATGGCGTCTCATCTTTAAAGAATATTTATTTTAACTATTTCTATATGCTTGAGGTCTATATGGACTCTTCCTGTATGATCAGTGACCACGTCTCCGCTTCCGTTGTGAAATGGTCTGGGACACTAAGCTTTGGGACAGTGGCTGGGAGCCCATGATGTGGGGATGTCACCTTGTTGGGGCCTTGGGGCCATTCCCCCCAGGACCCCGTTGGTTTCCTCTCCTTTTTCTTCCATGAGTAGGTCTTCCTGCCCACTTTTCCTTGCCTCCCCATCACCCCTGGTTGGCTCCAACCTGGAATTGAAGGTCATTTCCACCTTTGCCCCCAGCTGTCTGCTCTCGACAGGGGGCCAGAGTGATGCTGTTAAAATATGTCAGATCATGTGTTCCCTGCTAGAACCTTCCAGTGGCTCCCTGTCGTGTTCAGAGTGAAAGCCCTCGTCCTTCTGGTGACCTGAAGGGTTCGGATTGAGCATGGTTTCGCCACCTTTCTGACCTCATCAACTTGGCTCAGTCACACGGGCCGCTGCTTTGCCATGGACGGGACTGCCTCCTCCGGCCTCTTCCTGCCCCCGGGCCTTTGCACCTGCAATTCTCCCTGCTGGACACCTGGGTCCTGAAAGGATCCACATGGTGGCCCGAGGAAAAGACAGTCTCTGACCTTAAGGAAAAGCAGGTCTTCTCATTGCCTTTCCCATAATCGCAGCCCATCTTCCCAAACGCCGTCCCGGCCCCTTCCCTTTCAGGTATGTTTTGGTTTCCTGTTTTTCTTTTGCTTCTGCACGACCAGGGCTGTGGTTGACTGTTCACTCACTGCCTCCTTGACGGGCATCAGTGACCGCGGCCGAGCCGGCGATGCGCCGACCGCGCCCTGAGCGCACTGAGCCAAGCCCATCGGGTGGTCTGTTGGCAGGCACACGCGTGTGCAGGTGAGGAGGGCGGAGGGTGGCCCGGACGCAGACACAGATGCTGTCTGCAGGGAGCCCGGCCTGCTCACATGCTTAGCTATCTCCAGATTCCCCTCGGGGGGGTTGTGTCTGTTTGCATTTCCGATGGCAATGTGTGCAGGTGGCTGTGGCCCGTTTGCCCACGGGCCTGCTGACAGTCTGTGGCCACCCTTTATCGTTTTGGCCAGTCTGGTGACACAGGAGTCTCAGCGTTGTTGCTATGTTGTTTTGCTGGCCCTCACACACCTTCTAGTTTTTAAATTTTTTTTTAATGTTTGTTTTTGAGAGAGAGAGAGAGAGAGAGAGAGTGAGCGGGGGAGGGGCAGAGAGAGAGAGGGAGGCGCAGAATCGGAAGCGGGCTCCAAGCTGTCCGCGCAGAGCCCGACGCGGGGCTCGAACTCACAGACTGCGAGATCGTGACCGGAGCCGAAGTCGGACGCTCAACCGACGGAGCCGCCCAGGCGCCCTTTTAAAACAGCTTTATTGAGATACAGTTACCCACATAGAGGGTACACACTTCAGCGGTTTTTAGTATATTCACGGTTCTGCGCCACCATTGCCACCGTCACTTCTAGAATATTTTCATCTCCTCCAAAAGAAACCCCTTAGGCTATCGCTGTCGCCAGCCTGTCCCTTCATCCCCGCCCTCCCCTCCCGGCCCTGAGCAGCCCGGACACGACTCTCTGTCTCCATAGCTTTCCCTGTTCTGGACTTGCACGAAAATGGAATCCTACAGGGTCTTTGCAACTGGTTTCCGGCACTTACCATAACGTTTTCGTGGCTCATCCACGTTGTGGCATGTTCTCAAAACCTCACTCGTTTTTATGGCTTCACGATGTCCCCTGGTCTGAATAGACCTCCTTTGGCCGACCTGTTCATCAGTTAAAAGATACTTGGGTCGTTTCCACCTTTTGGCTCTTACGAAATCATGCCGCTGTGAACGTTCACATCCAAGTGTCTGCGCGGACATGGGTTTTTCCTTTCTCTTGGGTTTATACCCGGGAACAGAATTGCCTCTCGCGTAGTAACAACTCTGCGTGCAACTTTTTCAGCAGCGGCCAGTTTTCCAAATGGGCTTACTGTTTCAAATTCCCCCAGCGGCGTATGCGGGGTCCGGCTTCTGCACGTCCCCACCAGCCCTTGTTACTGTCTGTCTGTTCATTGCCACCGTCCTAGGGGTTGTCAAGTGGGGGTGTCCTGTGGTTTTGGTTCGCATTTCCCTAACGACCCATGTTGTCGGGCATCTTTTCCTGTGCTTCTTGGCCGTTCGTAGAATCTTCCTTGGGGACGTGTCTGTTTGCATCCTGTCCCTGTTTTGAAGCTGGGTTGTCTTTTCACCGTGGAGTTTGAGAGTTTGAGAGTTTGAGAGTTCTGCGTATAGTCTGGATACAAATCCCTTATCGGAGACACGATTTGAAAATATTTTCTTCCGTTCTGTGGGCTCTCTTTCACGTTTTTGGTGCCTTGTTGAAGCCCGCCAGGTTTGAGTTTTGAAGAAGTCCAGTGTCTCTGTTTTTGTCTTTTTTGCCTGGCCTTTTGCGGTCCCGTCCCAGAATCCGCAGGACACGTCAGAGTGCTCGGAACGCCCCCACGTGAGGACACGTGTTGCAGTTTTGTGTCGATATCTCGCTGAGGCCGAGGCCCTTAAAGGAATAAGGAGGACATGAGATGGCCCAGTGTCAGTTTGTACGTGTCCTCGGCTGCGGAAGTTCTTTTCTTTCTCTCGTATTTGCTTTACCAGACTTCCTAGCACGGTCATCGCGGGGAGATGGGATGTTTGCCGAGCACCTACTGTTCATCAGGATCTGTACTAGGTCTCGTGAATCAGATGTTGTCCCAGCCCCACCCCCACTTACTTGTCCGGTCGCTATTTGATGTGCTTACCAGTACCCTCCTCTCGGGACCGCTAAGCTGCCTCTCTGACCCTCAGGACCTGTCTCGAGGCTCCATGGGAAGGAGAAGCAGGTCTTCCCATGAAAGCATGGAGACCCACGGACAAGGAATTGTGCTCATTCCGGGCTGGGGCTCTTCCTCGGCAGCAGGGGCTCATCGCCACTCGTTGAAAGAGTAGGTGGTGCCCAGAGCCCCCCGATCCACCTGTTTCCTCCTCCGTTCTAAGGTGAGCTCATGAATCATTCCTTGAGCATTTTTGGAGACTGGACGAGAAGGGCGGGTAGAGCAGTGCGAGACAGGGTTCACTGCACCTGCTACGGGGCGGGCACCCGGCACAGGCTTCGAGTAGCCTCGGGGGAAACAGCCCTGGGATGGGTGCCCTGGGGCTCCCTGGGGGTGTAGGGGCCTGGTTTGGAAGCCATGCCAGAAAAGGCTACAGGAATCTAGGTTTCAAGAAGTCTCTATTGAAATGTGTGTTAGGAACAGCTGTACTTTTCCCCAGGAACTGGCTTATTTTCTCTTTGCGTAACATGAGCACCTTGGTAACCCGTTGTGTTTTTATCTTTCTTGGTCTGCTGCGGGGCTCCTCGAACATGGCTGTACGTTAGGCTCACCCTAGGGACATTTAAAACTCCCCAAGTGCCTGGCCGCACCCCAGGTGAATTGGATTAGAAACTCTGAGACCAGGTACTGAGGGTTTGGGGTTTTTCTTTTCTTTCTTCCTCCCTTCCTTCCTTTCTTTCCTTCTCCCAATTCCCCAGATGATGTGCATCTGAGGTTGAGAGCCCATGGGATACAGGGGGTTTGGAGCCAAACGTATGACTTGACTTTAGTGTTCTCCCCCCCACCGCTGCTTTCCCCGTTTCTCTGGCTTCAGCTTCTCATCTTAAGCTGTCTCTGATCCTGATTTCTGTTGGCCGATGGGCAGTTGAAGTGGCCTTTGGTTTTAAACGTGACCTTTCAGGGCGCCTGGGTGGCTCAGTCCGTTAAGCGTCCAACTTCGGCTCAGGTCACGATCTCAAGTTCGTGGGTTCGAGCCCCGTGCCGGGCTCCGAGCCCACATCCCCTACTCATGCTCTGTCTCTATCTCTCAAAAATGAATAGACGTTAACATAAATAAATAAATAAACGTGACCTTTCGTGGCCACAGTCTCTGCCGTAACGCAGGTTGGCAATGTTGGGAAAACATTCTGCTGAATGAAGGGATGAATGAATGTAGTCATTAAAAAGAAGACAAAATACAATTGCAGTGGTGTTTTGTGTATCTTTAAAGCTGTGTTTTATGAAAAGTGTGTTTGTTTAGAGGAGGAAAAAGAGATACGTGGGGAACGTTCTAGAAATTCCAAAGGGCCCTTCTAGATCTCGGTAGATTTGGGGATGTGGTGACCCTGGTATTTATCCTTAAGTTCACTTTGAAATTTTGTTTTCACCTACAGTAATTACTTTTTCTTGATAAACCCAAATCCCTGACTCTCTTCTTATTTGATGATTAGGGCTAACTTTTATCAAATAAATGAAACACAGAGGAAGGGAAAGGTGGGCGGGAATTTCCTCTCTTACCAAGGGGCTGGAAAATGGAAGAAGTTAATGGAGCTGGAGGTCAGGGGAGACGGAAAGGGGGGGTCGGGCAGTGGGTGTGGGAGGTTGGGCCGGTGGTGTAGATAGATACACGGATGAGCACACGGTCTCCGGGGAGGGGGTGGGGGGGGCACAGGGAGAGAACCTCTGTCTGTCAGGTGGACCAGCTGTCCGGGTTCACTGGGGATGGAAGATTTCTTGGAAGGTGGGGCTTTCTGTTTTAAAACCTGATCGGTCCTGGGCAAACCGAGAGGAAGTTGATCACTGTATCCACTGGCCAAGGATAAACTGATTGCTTGGTTACTCATTTTTGTTTGGAGGCAATTATGGGCAGGAAAGGGAAGTGAAGGAGTCCTGGGGTGGGGGGCAGGAAGTGTGGCCTGGCTCGGCGTGGCATGGAGGTGAGGTTCCAGGCTCTCTGGTTCTGGGTGTCCCTTTACCTAACGCATTTGTTCTGAGGACGGGATACACCAAACAAATCCCCATCGAAGGCTGGGGCCGAGGAGACCCACAGAGAGAGACAGACAGAGACACCTGTCTCGGCTGCATTCTTCTCCCGAAACTAGGACTTCACCTTTGTGCCCCTGTCCCCCGTGTGCCTGGTGCGTCATGAGGGTCTAGTATGTGCTTGTCAGAGTCACTCAGCCAAGAGAAAGCACGTGTCTGGTGTCCAGCTCTACGTTAAAGGTTGTATTTATGGAAAGATTCGGCTCAGGTCATGATCTCAAGTTTGTGGGTTCGAGCCCTGCGTTGGGCTCGGTGCTGACAGCTCGGAGCCCGGAGCCCGCCTCGGATTCTGTGTCTCCCTCTCTCTCTGCCCCTCCCCTGTTCGCGCTCTGTCTCTCTCTGTCAAAAATAAGCAAACATTTAAAAAATAAATAAATAAAGTATCAATAATTGGGGAGTAATAGAAAATGAATTTGCTGAATCGTGCTGTGTGTGGGTTCAGGGCCGTCTCCGAGAGGCCCTTTGAATCCAAACTTGATTCGAATAGCGTGACAGGGTGCGTAGGCCAAGTAAACAACATTTTCAACCACAGCAAGTTACACTGAGCTCATACAGGGCCAGGGAAGGGGCTCAGAAGACAGAAGGAGGGGCAGAAAAACAGCGGGTGCGCGTCAGCTAGGCGATGCTGGGGTCACAAACGATACAATGACAGCGGTTTCTTTCTCTCCCTGGCTGTGTGTCCCTCGTGGGCAGCCGTGTCCGGTTTGTTCTGGGCACCCGGGCTGAAGCAGCGATCCCTGAGTCCTTGCTGTCAGAGGGAGAAGAGACGATATTGGAACACGGGACGGCTTCTGAACCTTCCCTCGGGAAGCGGCATGCGGTCCTCCTGAGAAAATCGAGCCGCGTGGCCAGGCCTGACGTCAGGGGTGGGGGGAGGGTGCACACGGGGGATGTATGGCAGAGGGAGGGGCCCCCCGGGGCCAGCAGTTACCACGGCCTGTACAGTTGGCCACGCCTGAGGGCTTCTTGCAGTCGTCTGGCATGCGTTTCACGCCCCTGGGTGTTAACACAAGCAGCGTGATCCCAGCACATATATATGTTCTTAGAACTTGGATGTCAGGAGACGGGCAGAATGACCCAGAGCAAAGTGCAGCCTGTGCTGTGACCTTTGACCTTAGCCAGATAGGAAGCTTCCAGCTGAGAAGCCTTCTGAGTCATGGGATATTATAAATATTCTGGACCGAGGGCGATTTACTGCGTTGCCCTTGAGCCTCCAAAGTCCAAGCGATTGCTTCTTAGTTTGCTCTGATTCAAAACCCGATTCCTTCTTCTTCTTCGTCTTCTTTTTTTTAATGTTTATTTATTTATTTTGAGAGAGAGACGTGGGGCTCGATCTCATGACCATGAGATCATGACTTGAGCCGAAATTAAGAGTCAGAGGCTTAACCATCTGAGCCACTCAGGCGCCCAAAACCTGATTCCTTTTTAAAGGGAAAGCTCAGATTCCTGACTTCATATTTCCCTTCTCAAAGGCACCTTCTCTTTTGAGTACAGATCATGCCACGAATAAGCAGGCTTATTTCCACGAGCTGCTGGTTCTCAATTAGAGTGCATTTCAGTCCCCCGAACCCTTGTTCTCAGCCCCGGAAGTTCTTTCTTTTTTTCTTTTTTTTTTTATTTTATTTTATTTATTTTTGGGACAGAGAGAGACAGAGCATGAACGGGGGAGGGGCAGAGAGAGAGGGAGACACAGAATCGGAAACAGGCTCCAGGCTCCGAGCCATCAGCCCAGAGCCTGACGCGGGGCTCGAACTCACGGACCGCGAGATCGTGACCTGGCTGAAGTCGGACGCTTAACCGACTGCGCCACCCAGGCGCCCCTAAAATGTTTATTTTTGAAAGAGAGAGAGAGAGAGAGAGAGAGAGAGAGAGCACAGCCTGGGGAGGGGCACATAAAGAGGGAGACACAGAATCCCAAGCAGGCTCCAGGCTCCGAGTTGTCCGCACAGAGCCCGACGCGGGGCTCGAACTCTTGAACCGCGAGATCATGACCTGAGCCGAAGTCAGATGCTCAACCGACTGAGCCACGCAGGCGCCCTGGGGGAGGTGCAGGATCGGGCTGAGAAAGCTCAAGAAACAGACGGAGGGGGTCACTTCTTCCCCCGCTCCCTCCCCGGCCTCTGATGTCGCTTGGTTGTGAAGCTTCTGGTGAGGTGAGGCCTCTGATAGCCTCAGACGACATCTCCTCTGGTTCAGCTTTCTTGTCAGAGCTGACGTGGCAAAGGGCTGCGTGCCCACCGCTGTGGTGAATACCCACAAAGCGGGGCCAGAGCCCCCCCGGGATTCATGTTACAGACCTTCCCTGCAGCCGGCCTGGCCCTGGCTCTCCCGCCTGTCACCGCAGCTCCTTCCCGGCCCTGGGGTGGCCTGTCTGGGTCACTAAGCCCGATGACGGGGCCGCGCCCTCGGTGAGTTGTTCTCCTCTGCCTCGTCAGCACACAGGCAAGCCAGCAAGTGGGGGACGAGCTGGTCACAGACTCGTGGATGGTGGCCGGGCTCCCCGACTGGGCCCCGCGGCTCCTCGTGAGACAGGGCAGCGACGAGAAGTCTCTGGAAACGAGAACGTGCATAGAAGCCGATAGGGGGGACGGGGCCGGTGGAATCAAGTCAGAACAGTCATTGTTGGTGTGCAGAACCTAGCACCAGGCTACCCGACGTAAAACCTCTCTTTGTCAACTACTGGGAACGCTCAGCAGTTGGGGGAATTCAGTAGAAGGGCCTGCCGGGCCAGGGCCCTCAGTGCCGTCCCTGCATTAAGTGACAACTTTAACAGAGTGGCAATGAGTCTTCGAGGCACGAGAAGGGGACTGTCACTAAAACCAGTGGGGGCAGGCCCACACACGTGCCGTCACTGAATCAGCCCCCATCCCGCCGAGCTACAGTGAGTCGACCCCCACAGGGGGAGGGCCTCTGGGTCAGGCAGGCTAAGACACACATTAAGATCACAGAGCGAGACAGTAGGGAACGGATTCAAACTCTGGTCCTAAAGCCAGTGGGTTCCCGTGGAAGGTACTGACCCGCGTTTCAATACCTAGGCTTATTCCGGTTAAGAAAGGAAAAGCCCATCACAAAAGCCCACGAGGTGAATGACTCCATTTATAGGAAACGTCCCCCAAGGCAGGTGCACAGACACAGAAAGTAGCTCAGCGGTCGCCGGGGGCCGGGGAGGGGACAGGGGCGTGGAAGTGACGGCTCACAGGCATGGGGGTTCTTTCGAGGGGTGGGGGGGGGGGATGAAAATGTCCCGAAATTGGCTGTGGTGACGACTGCACAGCCCTGTGAATAGACTCAAAATGATTTAACGTGCACTTTACACGGGCGACCTTATTGTATGTGGACTCTGGCTTAATAAAGCTGTTGAAAAAATGAAGGGGAAAAAAAAGCAAGTGTCTTCATTTCCTGGGGTGGCTGTAACCAAGCACCACACATGGGGGTTTGGGGGGTGGAACCACAGAAATCTGTCCCGTCCCAGCTCTGGGGTCAAAAGTCTGAAATGCAAGCCTGGGCAGGGCCCTGCTCCCCTGAGAGCCCTCGGGAGGGTCTGTCCCAGGCCCGTCTCCTGGGTTCCTGGATGGCCGTCTTTCCCATATCTCTTCCCTCTCTACAAGTCTGTCCGTGTCCAAAGTCCTGCTGTTTTGTAAGGACACCAGTCGTATTGGACCAGGGCCACCCTAGTGCCCTCACTGTTACTTGATTACTTCTGTAAAGGCCCTCTTTCCAAATAAGGTCACATTCGGAGGTTCCGGGCATTAGGGCTCTAACATATCTTTTTGTGGGGGAGACACAATTCAGCCCATCACAGCGAAGAAGGCTATAATGCATTCGGAGACACTGCTTTTATGTTTGTTAAAATGCTTTGGGGCGCCCGGGGGGCTCAGTCGGTTGAGCATCCGACTCTTGATTTTGGCTCAGGTCACGATCCCGGGGTCGTGGGATCGAGCCTCACGTTGGGCTCCACGCTGAGTGTGGAGCCTGCTTAAGATTCTTTCTCTCTCCCTCTGCCCCCCTCCCCCACTTACGTGCGCTCTCTCTCTCTCAAAAATAAAAAAAATAAAATTGCTAAAGTGCTTAAAAAGTTTTAGCGTTTATTCAATTTTCAGAAAAACTGATACCGAATTCCTTTTATTTTTAAGTTTATGTATTTCTTTTCGAGGGGGGGAGGGGCAGACAGAGGGGAAGAGAGAGAATCTCAATCTCAGCGCGGGGCTTAATCCCTCGAACAGTGAGATCGTGACCCGAGCTGAGATCAAGAGCTGGATGCTTAACAGACAGAGTTCCCCGGGCGCCCCAGTTCAGAATTCCTTCAACCGACCTCCTGGATACGCGAACCTTCCTGTTCTTCCAACTTTCATGGGGATGTCTGCAGGCAGGTGTGCACCAGGGCCACACCCGGCCACGTGGGAAGGCTGGCCTGCACCCCAGTGCCCGTCACCGGCTGGGGCCCGGGCTCCTGCCCCCGGGCGACGCGAGGTCATGCAGCCGAGGCACATTCCTCCTGGCGTGGGCACGGGAGGAGACGGGGGCGATGGGAGCTGAAGGCCGGGTTCCCGTGAGGTGTCCTAAGGACACTTAGGTGCCCACGGTGACGCCCCGCGCTTGGCAGAAGCTCAGCTTCCCCGGGCTGGTAAATGAGGGAGCCTGGTTGTTTTGGTCTTATTCTGTTAAATCAGGGCTGAAGTTTTTTTTGCCGTGGATTCGTTGTTCCGTCCGTCCCGTCGAGCCATTTGCGAGAAAGAAGGGAGCCTGACTGCGTGGTGGGGTGGCTGTCCCTGTCCCCTGCCCCCCGGCACCCCATCACTGACTGGGGCGGCTGGCCACGTCCTACCGGCCCACTCCCCACCCCCCAGCCCGGAGTCCCTGAACACCTCTGAGCAAACTGAACACCCATCCGTCGAGCTCACCACACGAACGTGCTCTGGACCGTGTTCAGCTTCTCCTCTGTCCCCGTGGGGCCGCAGCAGGGTTCGTGCCAGGTAAGGCTCACTAAACGGTGGTCGGTGGGTTGGGGAGAGGGGGCGGCAGTCTCCAAGCCCTCCTCCTGGCCCCACTGCCCCTTCCGTTGCTGGAGGCTTCGATGGGCACCCACAGCCCGGCTCCAGCCCCCGCCCCACCCTGCGGGCCGTGTGTCTTGATTACCTGCCACCATTTCCTACTTTGCCTTAAGGTTCGGTGTCGGTGGCTGTCTCTCCAATGGCAGTTGTCATAGCGTGAGAGGCCACGTGGGGCCCCTTTGACATTGGCGTCCCGTGTCGTTGAAGCGGACTGTACTGCCTCCCGGGCTGCTGGCTCCCATCAGCTCCCAGGCCCCGCGCACGTCCTTGAAACTGAGCCCGCACTCGCTCAGTGCACGTGTGCGCCAGGCAGGGTCTCTGTCTGTATCTAGAAGACGTACGTGCCCACGTAACGCCCACGGCAACCCTGTGGGGCAGGGGCGGTTATCGTTAATCCCCATTTTACAGACGAGGAAATGGAGGCCCGGAGAGGTTCGGTGCCTGTCCGAGGTCTCAGTGCCAGGAAATGGCAGAACCGGAATTTGAACGCGCAGAAAAGTAGCAGCCGCGTCCAAGGACGTGTGAAGGCTCTTACCCTCCTCCGCTGTATGCCCAGGAAGATGAATCCAGCCTGAGAGACGACACGCTTCGGGGCACGGTTAGAGAGGGCAATCTGGAGGGAAAAATTGCTCTGTGCCCCAGTGTGATTTGTGTTGGTTTCAGTTAAATCGGGGAGCCTGGTGTGTGTGAGGGAGCTGCCTGCTTTCTGCCACCTGGGCAGCCCGGAGCCTTCTGTTCAGCGGCGCCTTTGAGGCGATTTTAGGTCACAGACGTTCAGAACTAGAGCACCTGCCCGAGGTGGCCAAGCTCAGCCCCTCAGCGTTCAGCTGGGGATGTACCCAGCCCGGCTTCGGGCTTAAACAGAAGATCTGCTTGCTTGCTGCAAGCCTTCCAGAGCCTTCCAGAACCTTGGCAGAATGTCCAGGGACCAAACAGGGAGCACGTACTAGGGAGCCTTACAAATTCCAGGACCCTCTCCCATGCCTCTTTTTCTTAACCCGCTCCTGCTCACCTCTCAAACCCGCAGCTTCAACCTTGCTCTTTTCACGGAGCTCTTTTTTATGACTGTCTTCCAAAGTAGCCACTTCCTTCTGGAAACTTCTGCAGAGGCTGCCGTCGGTACCTGGTGAGGTATGACATTGACCCTCAGCCTGCTTTTTCTTGTCTCCATGACTTTCCTCCCAGGCGGGACTCGAGTCCCCGAGACTGGGGGTCTATCTTCTGTTTCTCTTGTGTCTTGTAGTTGGGGGCTCCGTGCAACGGTGTTTGTCATTGAAAGAGGGACCAACAAGAGGTCGAGTGAGAGCCGCGGGGTGGGGGGCTGTGGGACCTTCGACAGACCAAGGGAGCATTGTGTTAAGGGAGAAGTGCGTCCTGTTCTTAACTACAAAAGGAAAGAGGACGACGGGGGCTTTCAAGTGCCGGGCCATTTGTCTTGAAGGTGAGGCCACGCGTCCCGGCTGGCAGGCTCCTGCTTCCTGGGTCTGAGGAGAGCCTTCCTTGGTCGGCCAGTGAACTTGGGTGAGATTCAGTTAGATTTCGGGCAGTATTCAAAATACCGTGTACTCCTCGGAGCTATGGGGTGGGCCCTGGAAGTTAACGGGATGGATGCTGGAGGAACCAGGCAGGGGGCACGGGACGGTCTTTGTATAGGGGGGGGGGTGGGCTCAGAGCAGACCCCGAGAGGAGGAGAGGTCCGTGTGGGCTTTGGTAGACAGATACCTAGACGTGTGTGTGTATGTGTGTGTGTGCATGTGTGTGTGTGTCTTATTGACCCCAAGGCCGCCGGTGAGCCCGCAGTGTGCATCACCTTTTTGGCCGCCGGCACCACTGGCGAATCCTTCCCCTCCCGCCATCTGTTCTTTGCACTGTGTGCACCTTGGACTTGTTCAGACAGGCAGGAGAGGTCACCACGGGGCCGCACGAATAAGCCCAGCCTTCCCGCAGGCAGGGCTGAGCCCTTGCTGGTCGGCTGCTGGCCCCCTCAGCACCCAGCCGGGTGGCCCGGGGCACGACACAAGGGGTCGCGTGGGATTTCGAGCTCATATACATATTGGCTTAGCTGAGAGCTGCAAGTCCGTCGTCGGGCAGGTGGCGGGCTCTAGCCCACGCACGCGCAGTCAGTATACACGGGGCTCCCGTGGATGGGGGGCTCGGGACCCCGCTCCACATTGGGGGCTGGGGGGGTGGGCCCTTGGGGCCTGGGCGCACTCTCCCCACACGTGCAGCTCCACGCAGTAGCCTGTCTCTGAAGACCTTCGAGAGTCCAGAACTTGGTTGCGAAAGTTAGAGAAACGGTTACCTGTGGAGGGGTTGGGCTGGGTTTGGGTTCCTCTCCATTAAAACCAGGGCAGGAGAGCCCAAGGGCTCCACGTGCGTTTACAGTCCCGGACCTGCCAAGCTTCTAGGTCGCCTGGCCGGAGGCGTCCGCAAGGGGCTGTGAGACACACGGTTCTAAGCCAGCAAACATCCGGGTACTTTGGTGAATAGCAGCGTACCCGTACGGGAGGTAGATAAGGCCGTGTGTCCCCTGCTTCTGCACACACCCCAACAGTCTCGGTACCAGGTAGTATGTTTGTGAGCAGGGGAGGGGCAGAGAGAGAGGGAGACAGAATCCGAAGCAGGCTCCAGGCTCCGAGCTGTCCGCACAGAGCCCGACGCGGGGCTCGAGCTCACCACTTGTGAGATCATGACCTGCGCCGAAGTCTGATGCTTCGCCGGCTGAACCACCCAGGGCGCCCCATCCAGGCGGTGTTTTCAGTGAAAGGAAATCTGAGACCAGAGTCTGCCACCCCCCCCACCCCCCCCCCCACCCCCAACGATTTTAGGCGCTGGGTACAACCTGTCCTTGTAGCTCAAGGCACGTCTTGCCACTGCTCCTGAGCAGATTCTCTAGCTGGCTCATTCAAGGGTCCCGCAGCCCGCGCGGTCCTAACTGAGCCAGCCCGAGCCAGCACTTAGCTTACCTTGGGCACCAAGGCATCGTTTCACCGAGAGGAAAGAGCTCTAAGTTTCTTGAGCTGATTAACAAGGCTTCTGGTCTAGATCTCACTAAGGATGTTGGAAGCGCTGAGCGGTCCTCTTGGTCACAGGGGGTGTCTTAGAAGCTACCGAGCTGTCCCCAGCGTGTCCGCGGTGCCTTAATAGATGCAGGAACGCTGGCCTCGGGCTGTTTGTAGGAATGAGATTCCCAGGTCAAGTGCCACCACCGTCAACATCCCCGCTTGACCCTGTACGTCTCTGACACCGTTCCCAGCAGATGGCTAAGTCAACACGGTGCCGAGGCCTCCCCATGTCCCCTCTTCTGGGCTGCCGAGCTCCTCAGTGAAACACAAGTGCAGCCAGTGCGGCCAGGAGCTGGGCACTGGGCCCAGGGAACCCTTTGGTTTCAGTGCCTTGGGCTTCTCTGGGCGGAGATCTGGCCGGTCCCAGGACTGCCACCCGGAGCACAGGGCCGGCCGCGGCCACCTACGGAAGGAGGGAGATAGGCTTTGCTGGGCGGCCGCCGTCGGTCTTTGGGTTTCCACAAGCGGGGTGACGCATAGACCTGGCGCCGTGGCCAGCGTGGACGTGGGGCCGTGGGGCCCTTTGCTGTTAGGGCTGTGGCTGCATTTCTGCCGCGGCGGCTCAGGACGAGCTTGGCATGCGGCGTGTGACGTCTAGGCTCGCGGCTGGAGGTGGCAGGGGACTTGGCAAAGGGCCTGTGCTGGAACCCCGGTCTGTTACCCGTGACCGGGGGCAAGGCACCCTTCTACTCACATGTGACGCGTGTTTCCAGTCCTCTGTGGCACTCACACAGCTGAGGTAATGCAGGGAACGGTTTGGGGTTTTCCTGCCACGTTTCCCTGGTTATTTGTAGCCTTTGAAGGCCTTGCTCTGATATGCTGCGATGTCCTCGCACCAGGACCCGTGACTCCATCAGATCACATCTGACAATAATCCCCTTCTTGCACATGCAAGAGTCTGTCCCCTGTGTGTAAACCTTCACGTGCCTTGTGGATTTGCTTGGGGACCCCTAAAATGGGACTTTCCAACTTCAAGAGGGAGCGTATCCTCTGCTTTTTTTTTTTTTTTTTTTTTAACATTTATTTATTATCGAGAGACAGAGAGAAACAGAGCACGAGCAGGGGAGGGGCAGAGAGAGAGAGGGAGACACAGAATCTGAAGCAGGCTCCAGGCTCCGAGCTGTCCGCACAGAGCCCAACCCGGGGCTCAAACTCACGAACCACGAGATCATGCCCTGGGCCCCAGTCGGACGCTCAACCAACTGAGCCACCCAGACGCCCCGAACCCTCTGCTTTTTAATCACACAAGCAATGAACGAGCCCCTGCCCCGGAAAAACCAGAAGAAGCAACTAAGCAAAAATAAACAAGTAAAAGGGGGTGTGGGCCTGTTAGCACGGTGTGGAGCACAGTCAGGCTCGCGACTGAACGCACCTGTGATTAAATCCCGGCGTTGCGACTGACGTGTTCGTAACCTTGGCAACTCAGCCCCTCTGAGCGACAATTTCCTTATTGATTTAAAAAAAAAAAAAGTATCATTTTACCCATTTACCTCTTGTGCAAGTTGAGATAGCGTATGTAAATACCCTAAGCACTAAAAATATACTCAAGAAATCGATTCCGAGGGAGAGGCCGGGTAAGAACCTATAGAGGTCAGGAAAGCGCATGGGGAGCGGTGCGAGACCCATCAGGATTTTGATGAAAAACCAGGCGTGCGGAAGTGTAGAGGCAGTTGTGTGCAGGCATGGGGGTGCTGAGGGGCCCATGAGGACTCTGGGTGACAGCTTTCTGCAAGCCTGAGCGGTTGGAAGGTGGGGTGGCTGTGGGCCAGGCTCTCACGGGTCTGATTTCCCTTCCTGTAGAACGTGGTCTGTTCTGTAGGTAGTATGGAGCTAGCCTTCTGGTCGTCTTGTTTTGGTTTTGCATTGTCTTTTTTTTTTGGTCTGGGGAGGGTGCTACGGGTAATGCTCAGAAAGCCGTGTTTACGAAGATTAATTAGCGCAGGGGAAGTGAGTCAGAGGGGATGGGCCACAGGCAGGAATATCCCCAAGACCAGAGATTGGGCCGGCAGTGGTCTTCCGGTGTTCTACAGAGCTCTTTGATCTCCTGGCCTCTCCTTTAGGAGAGCCGACCTGCGCTCTCTGAGGCAGGGGTGGGGGTGGGGGGGGGAGGGTGGCGATCGTGGAAAAGCTCCAAGCCAGAAGAGGAAGCAGGGTTCGCAGGGTGCAGCGGAGAGTTTGGGAGTGGCAGTGGATGCAGGTGAAAACAGTAACTGTATTCGTGGTTGGTAGCTGGCAGGCTGGAGTGGGGTTGTTTGTGCGCCTCGATCTCTGCTGCATAATGACGCCGGGGACCCGAGACGTGGAATCGCTGGCAGTCAGGGCTGCACAAAGTCGCTCACACCCCCGTAAGTCATGCACGGGCACTTGTCTCAAGCTCGCTGTCTCCAAAGACCGACAGCAGCTGCCCAGCTGCTCCAACTTGTCTCCAAGTTGAACACTTTGGATGGTGAAACCCAGCTTCCCTGGCATCTCCAGCCATTCCAAGCAAAACTAATTAGGCTTTTTCCGCAGGCCTATGTGTATGCTTTGGAATAAAATGCACAGAAAATAAAACAAGCCCAGCTAACCCAGCGAGGCTTGTTCCAGAAGCAGCAGGAGAAAATATTGTGGTTGGCTGGGTCTCCAGTGGACCCCGAGTGCCAGAGCCAGGGGGTTGGCCGCAGGGTGACGGCACTTTGCTCATCGCTAAATGGTACCAGCTTCTTGCTAAACTGTGAGTTTACACTAGTACAGCCCGCTGGTTCCAGAATGATCCTGTACATCCCAAGTTGCTGCTTGTTTGTGTCCAAATGCTTCCTCGTCCGTTATCCCAACAGCAGCCCTGAGAGACAGGCAGGGCGATTGTTTTCTCGGAGGGAGATCTGAGGTTCAGAGAGATGGTTTGGATCCGAGCTGTTGTCACAGAATGTGTGTGTTTAGGTCCGAGAGGGCCCGGAGGTCCTTTAGGTAACGCATCGCTCCTTCCTCAGGCAAGAAAACAGTCCGGTTCAGGTGACTGTCTCAGGTCGGCTCAGCTTTCCCGGTGCCCAGGGAGACCCTGGCACTGTGCCCACGCCTGTGATCTCTCTGGCCTCAGAAGGGACCATTGGATAAACAGTGACTGCCCCATACCCTCTGGGCAGAAAGTGACCTTAAGAAAGCCGCAGACTTCCAACCCTATTAGAAGTTTCCTGAAGTCCCAAACTCTTAGTCAGTTGCCTCTTTGTTCATGAGCCTTGGAAGCCATGCGACGTTACTTTCTCCCTATGAAGCTTCCCGCATACCTCCTCCACATCTGTTCTACCCTGCCTTTCAATTAACCCCCCTTTCTGGAACCACGGATCTGCCAGCTAAATCCTGTCATAGAAGCAAAGAATAGATTCTTCAAAGAAGACTTCTCCTCCGCTTGAATACCTGTAGCAATGAGTTGCTTGCTATCTTTCGAAGCAGTTTCTCCATTGCCAAAAAGTTGAAGTCCTGAGTAAATTTTATTTGAGGATAACCATTGCAGGGTTCTGAAGTAAGGACCCTCATTGTCTCCTTAAAAAAAAAAAAAAAAAGTACTATGAGTTTCTTTTAAGTTTATTTATTGGGAGGGGAGGGGCGGAGGGCGGGAGAGAGAGAATCCCGAGCAGGACCCATGCTCAGCGTAGAACCCAACTCGAGGCTTGACCCCACCAACCGTGAGATCGTGACCGGAGCTGAAACCAAGAGTCAGATGCTCAACCCATTGAGCCACCCGGGCACCGCTCTCCTTTAAAAAAATAAAATAAAATAAAAAGGTTTTTAAAAATTTTAAGTAATCTCTACACCCAGCGTGGGGCTCGAACTCACAACCCTGAGATCAAGAGTCACGCGTACCACGGACCGGGCCAGCGGGGGGCCCTAGCCTCATTTTCTCCTGATCCATTTTCTTACCAACCGGCTTGACACTCCCCGGGGAAGCGTGTTCAGGGTACTTGGGATTTGTTGTAATCAGGTAGGGGAAGACACCCACATGACTGTCGCGAAGGAAGGAGTCTCCCATGCTCACGGATCCCTAGAAACAGGAGGCACGTATGCCACACTGGACCACGCAGAGAGGCACCAGGCTGGGTCAGGAGGCAGAAGGCGTGAGAGGGAGGTGTAGGCAGGAAGCTCTATCGAGGTTTCTGCAGGAGGGAACGCGTGAGGCAGGGTAGGGGGTTTGTGATTGTCTGGGCTCGGCGGGCTCTGGGTCTGACGGCCGTCCCCGGCTGTGCGGGCCCTGCATCCAGGTGATTAGTGTGCCAAGCATAGTGGCTCAGAGCGCGAAGCTGTTAGAGGAGCTCAGGTTGTGTGCACTCTGGATGGGCCGTCGTGTGTCTGAGGGGTGTGCTCCCAGCTGAGCCGTGCACCCTCTCTAGGGAGCGGCTAGCCCGCGGAGGGCAGTCCCACCGGGGTCGGGGGGACGGAGGGTGGCCCCGATGTCAGAGCGTCAGGATTACAGATAATAAGACAGGGTTAAAAAAAAGCGAGGCCCGTACCGCCTTCCAGATGTGTCTGCAGGTTGTGCGGGTGGGGCTGAGGGACCGGGTTTCCCATGGGAATTTCCCTAGCAGAGCCTTCGGGAAGGGCCTTCGCCAGTATTCCTGCCGGAGAGAAAACTGCATCCTCCGTAGTCCAAGGGCGGGGATCCCCAGGGAGTCAGGGTTTCTGCAGCCACCGGGCCCTTCGCTCCGAAGCTCGCAGGCCTGGGCGGAGGGGGACGGCCCAGGGGGCTCTGCCGGCCTCGGGGCCGCGGGCCCGGATGCCGCCGGCCGCTGCTGCTGCATCATCGTCGGCCTCTGCTGCCTTCGCTTGTCCTGCCGCCTGTCTTTTTAAGAGACCTGGCTCGGCCCTCCCTCCCGCTCCCTTGCTGTGTAGTAAGGAGTCGCCTCCCCGGCAGCCCCTGGCACAGGTGGTGATGACAGCTGGCTGCGGTCCCGTCGCTGAGGGGATCTGCCCGCGCTCTGCCTGCGTGTTGAGCAGCACACCCGCTCCCCTCGCCCGCGCGGTGCCGGGCCGGCTCATGCTGTCTGCCGTCCGCTTGGTGCGCCGCTCTGGGGACTGGGAACACGCCCAGCCCCGGTCCCCATCTGTTGCAGACGGGCGGCGGCGGCGGCGGCTCGGGGAGCAGCCGAGCCCTGGAAGTCGCCTGTGCTGAGGGGGCCGGGAAACCCCTTCTCTCATGGGCCTCTGGAGCAGGCGGCAGCATCCGCCGGAGCTGGGAGCCCCGTGTCTGCGGCACCAGCGTCCTGCCGGCCAGCGTCGTGCACCTGCCGTCAGCGCCCGCAGGAGGCGACCTCCGGGACCCCTCGGGGCCAAGTAAGCCGACCCCCCGGAGCCGGATTCCCCAGCGCGTGATGACTGTGCGTTCCCGGGTGTGCGGCTCCCCCCCCCCCACCGCCCCCCGCCCCCCTTCTGACGCTTTGTCTCCTCCGTCTGCCAGACTGATGCCGAACCGGCGCTTTGTTCCGCGGGGGCCTCTTGCTGAATTCAACACCCCCGGGCGGAGCTCAGTGCTCCTTCCCCACCTGGGCGCTGTGTGTTTGGTGCTTATGTAACTTTTCGTCGGGGTTTAAAGAGGATCCGTAGGGAAGGTGGTGTGAGTGTGGGGGCGTGTTCGCCGGCCGCCGTTCCCTCTCCGCGTTCTGTCCCTCCTCCCCCTGCGCCCGCGGGCCGCCCGGAGCCGGAGCGGCCCGTTCCTGAGTGTGGCTCTCTCGGCCCCACCTTCCCGCCGCCGCTGCTGAAAGTTCCCTGCCGAAATCCTGGCGGGATCCACACGGGCTGCCTTTCTTTTCCTTCCGCCGGTCCCCGAGCCGTCACTTATTAAATCTGTCCCGAACAGAAAAGGATGGGGATGATGTGGGAGCCTTTGGGCACCGCCCGTGGTGGCCTCGGAAGGCTCGTGATCGCGCACTCGCGTCTCCTGCCGGCCGAGGGTGAGCTCCAGGAGGCATACTTGTTGCTTTTAACTTACGAACAAGGCGTTGAAGAAAACGGCAGCTGGGAGGGGGCAGACAGAGGGAGACATGGGAGATGTCCTCACCCATGACTGAGCCAAGGCTTGTCTCGGGTGGGGAGGGGACAGCTGGGGGCCGAGCACCTGAGGTGGTAGCACCGCCCCCAGAAAGGGCTGGATTCGGAGGCCGCGCGGGCTCTCACCCCCACCTCTGCTGACACCTGGGTGGGGGGGGGGGGGCTCGCTGCTTGGAGCTCGCTGCTGAGTGTTTGGATCGCCCCCCACGACCCCCTCTGTAAGCCAGGGGCTACCCCGATCGGTCATGCGTGACCAAACTTCAGCTCAGAGTTTGTGTGGCTGGTTCTTGAGTCCTGCTGATTGGGGGGGGTTACCCAGCAGGGGTGGGGGCAGGAAAATAGGAGAATGAGGCTTGATTCTCTGCTTCTGGACTTACAGTCTGGGGGAGGGGAGACACCGTATTAGATCGTTCAAGACTTGAGAAGCACTAGAGAACCAAGCATGGGATTTCGGCAGGTACCAAGTGCCGAAGGCAGCGGACTGGCCGTCTGGGGGCCGTTGGGAGGGGGCAGTGCGGAGGGGCTGGGGCTCGGCAGGCTCCCCCCGGGCCTGGGGACAGCAGGACGCAGGCTTGTGCCTGAGTGCAGGGGAGACCCCAAAATATAAATGCAGGTGCTGTCAGCTGTGGCTAGGCACTTCTCGTACCTAGTGGGGGCAGAGGGGAGGGAAGCGAGCGGCCAGCCCACGTTGTGATGAGCAGATTGCCATTGGCCCAGTGCCCCGCGGGGCTCCGTGCGCCTCTCGCCGGGCTGACTGCTGGCTCTGAGAGCAGCCCAGCTCACTCCCTGACCCAGAGAAGAGGAAACACACCCTTGAGTCCTATATGCCAGGCACTGGTCATCCAAGATGAGTCCGACGCTTGGCCTTGACCTCATCAGTGAATAGTACTGGATAGCCAGGGCTCCCTCAAAATGGAGGTTTTAATTCTGCATCCTGCTTTCAGCTCAGCTGTTAAGTAATGGAATCCTTCTTGGATTTTCCTGACCTCCGCACTGCTCTCTTTCAAACCGTATGCTCTTTTCTTCCTTTAAAAGTGTTGAATTCTTGGGGCGCCTGGGTGGCGCAGTCGGTTGGGCGTCCGACTTCAGCCAGGTCACGATCTCGCGGTCCGTGAGTTCGAGCCCCGCGTCAGGCTCTGGGCTGATGGCTCAGAGCCTGGAGCCTGTTTCCGATTCTGTGTCTCCCTCTCTCTCTGCCCCTCCCCCATTCATGCTATGTCTCTCTCTGTCCCAAAAATAAAATAAAAAAAAACGTTGAAAAAAAAAAAAAAAAAAATTAAAAAAAAAAAAAAACAGAGTTAGGCTGAATCACAGAGGTCACTTGCTTTAAGAATGAACATATTTCACTTTAAAAAAAAAAAAAAAAAAAAAAAGTGTTGAATTCTTTCCTCCCACGGGATGCCCATATTGATGAGGCTTGACCCATACCTTCTAGCAAATCCCCTTAGTGTTCCCTCGTACTCAGCCTGTGGGCTAATATAGGTCCATGCGTATACTTTTTGTTTTATGCGTTATTTTATATTAGGTTGTGTTCAGTTCTTCTGGGTGGATTCGATTGATAATTCCCTCCGGTCAGTTAAGGCTTTCATTTCTTAAAGGGATTTGCCTCCCTATGACCTGCTCTTAGCTCCTTATGCTCTGGTAAATATTTATTGACTATGTATTAGGCTCCAGGTGCCACAGTTGGCATTTTCATGGATGCCGATGATCTTAACTCTCAAGACGATCCTGGGAGGTTTGCCTCATTTTACACAGGGGGAAATTGAGGCCCTGTGAACTTGAACTGTTTGCCGAGCTTACGTAGCCAGTAAATGGCGAACTGGGGTTCAGACTCAGGCCCTCCGACGCCAAAGTCCCCTCCTCCCACTGCACTGCATGGGCACATGGCAAATGTCCAACAGTGAAAACTCGTGTATCAGCCGCCATCATGGCGTGGTGACCAGCGAGCCAGTGGACCTAAAAGTATTTTCACCAATAAGGATCAGAAGGGTGATCTCTACTTACCCAAAAAGTCCAAGGGCCAGTTCCCAGCTTGTAATCGATGCTTTGTCAGTAGCTGCCCTCTTCCCATAGGTGAGTGCTCAGCTGTGGGATGCCCCAGCTGAGCCCAGAAGAATTTCTCTCCAAGCAGGGCCTTGAAGTGATTTGGTTTTCGGATAGAATTCTCTGGGTCTTATCACTTTGATTATTCATCAGGAAATCAAGGCTGGAGGGCTGTGGGTTCCACTGGGTTCTGGTGGTTCCCTTGTTGTGCTGGTCTGGCCAGGTCCCCACCTGTCCTTGGAGCTGGCCAATCCCAGCCCCCCCTCCTGCCCCACCTGTCCCATGTGGACACGGCTGTCTATCTCAGTGTGGTCCCCCTGCCACCGCCATCTCCTGAAGGTCACAGCAGCACATTTGCATGACCTTCCTGGAATCGTACATTCCTTTCTTGATTTCTTTTGGCATCTTTCACCCTAAGATCTAGCGTGTAGGGGGAGGTAGGGAGAAAGCAGAGGAAAAACAGCCAGACTTGGGTTCTTGTTTTGATTTTCCTTTGCGAGTGAGGTGTGTGGTGGCATTTTATTGCCTCACGTCTGCTTTTAAGGGGGTCTGCCGTCTGCTTGGTAAGAATGTCCTCATCTCGTTAGTCGCCCGTGAGTTAGAGACTCGCTGTACAGATTCCAGTAAATAAGGGAACAGACACTCAGCAAGTCGGAGCAGACTCAGCCCTACTGTCTGCCCCCACAGCCGTGTTGGGGGGCTGGCAACAAGGTGGTGGTGGTGGGGGGGGCTCCAGGCAGCCCAAGGAGGGCAGAATGGAGGGCTGTGGAGTCGGCGGTTCACATTCTCCCCCAGGCTGGTCTGCCTTTTCTTTTTGGTTCAGGGCTGCTATGATCCGAGGGCCCCAAGGACAGGGTTTCTTTGGAGAGAGAGCCAAGTACCGAGTCGGGAGCTAAGGAGAGGTAAGAGGCAGTCCCAGGCCTCAGAAAACTCAGTGGGGCTTTTCCTTTTCGCATAACCTGCACAGCTCACGTATTTGACCTTAAGTGCAGGCGTTCTCTGTGATTTGCAAGTTCCATCGGCTGCGGCACATTCGGAGTCACATTTTCATGGCTGGAAGTAAACGTGGGGCTGACCCGTCTGGGCCCTTGGGGCCCTGGAGACTTCCAAGGTGGAGGGCAGAGCTGGGGTGGCCTGTGTTCGGGGAAAGGTCGTGAGGGAACAGGCAGAACGTTACCCTCACTTAGCGCAGGGACGGTCCACAACCCTCCCCTTGACCGGGAGCAGCCCGCGGAGTCGTCCGTGAACCATGCGAACCATATCGGGTGTGGGACCCTCTTGGGAAGGAGCAAAGATGACAGAACCCAAGGTAGGAGGGACGAAAGCAAAAGGACCCCTTCCGGAAGAGCGTGAATCTGACCCGGGGCCTCACGGCTGCACCCCTGGTCCCTGCCCTCGGCTCCGGGGCCGGGGGAGGCAGGGATCCTGGTGCTTTGCACAAAGCGTGGCCACCTGACGGCTAAATCCCGCCCACCACGCGCTTAGCAAAGCTTTGAGACGTGTGAAGTCGGTTGAGGATTTTCGCCCATAGGGATCAGAAGGATGACTTGTGCTTATCCAGAAAGTCCAGTTAACCCTAATCCTGAAAGTGCCATCACAGGTACCTGATCCGTCCCCTACCCAGCGTGCGCAGGAAACACGTGGTTCCACAAAGCTGAGCTTTCTGGATAACAGACACTCCTGAGAGGGTATGTGACAGGCTCAGAAGACGGAGGGGCATTCCTATTTCAGAGTCAAGACTGAGCCGACCTGCCGTGCGTCCTGGGAGGGGTGTCTGCATTTTAGTAGCGAGCAGGAACGGTATGTTTGTAAGGCCCAGCAAATGAAGATGAGAGGGAAACTTCCAGTACCCAGACTCTGGGGGGGGGGGTGGGGGGGGGCGGGCCCGGCCAGGCGCCCGCACAGACCCCTCAATCACACGGGCTCTGGCCTCTAACAGGTGTGCGAGGGCCTCTTAATGAGGCTGCTGCTGCTGCACGAGTTAGGGCAGGGGGGGTGGAGGAGGGGCTGGGGATTCATCCGTTTGAACAGATTTTCCACTCCGAACCCCAGAGCCCTGTATCCCCTGGTGGGATTCGCCCTTCATGCGAGGCCAAGGCCAAGACCAGAGCCGGGCGCTTACCCAGCACGGCCAGGCCTGGCTCAGAGCTGGCCGCCGGCATCTGTCTCCACCCACTCGCTCTGACTCATCCCACACTTATCTGCTCAAATCACAGAGCCTTGAAATGCGCTTGCCGGTTGGTCTTCCAACAAAAACTCCGGGGGGATACTCGGAGAGAAAGGCGGGTCCTGGAGGAGGAGAGGAGGGGCCTCGCTCCAGCAGGCCTGGGGTTTGGGAAGGGGCTCTGGGTGCCTCCCCGTGCAGGGCCCCGGGGACGTCTCCCTTGGGGTAGTGTCAGGACGCCCCTCCAGGCCTTCTCAGCGGCCACCTGGCTGCTCTCTCCAGAAGGGCTTGTTCCTTCTCCTGGCCGCGTAGACAGAGGGCACCGGGCCACGCCGCCGTATACAGGATTTGTTTTTCCCCTTCTTCTCCTCTTCTTCCCCAGATCCCTACTTGGTAGCCGAGGACCATGCCCCACCCCACCCCACCCTCACCCCTGCGCCTGCTCTCTCCTAAGTGGGGAGGAAAGACCTCTGGCAATGGACCAGAGCCCCCAGTGTTTCTCAGAGGGTGGCCTGGGGGCTTGTTAAAATGCGCATTCCTGGGTCCCACCCCCGCCTACTGACCGGGAAGCTCAGAGGCCCTTGGTAGCATCTTACACGCACTGAGGACTGGCTTCAGGCTGGAGAGAGGAACCTGGACTATCGACTGGGCTCATTCACCTGAAAAGAAGATTCTAGACCTTCTTGCCCAAGGTCTACCAAGATACCAGGTCTAACAGTTTCCCCCCAAATCGGCTTTCTCTAGTTTCATTCATGGGGATAGATAAGGAAATCATGGTGCGATTGCAAAAAAAGTATATGAAAAATCCGAAGAGTATTTTTCAATAGTCCCAGATGCCTGGGGACTGTGGCTAATCCAGAGTCTCGAAAGGTACCAGCTGTGTCTTATTCGGAATGCTAACTGTCAAAAAAAAAAAAAAAAATTAGAGTACTATAAAATGTGCTTAACAATGAAATAAACCTGACATCACCCAGTCTTGACACTGCAGGTGCTTTTAGGGTCTCAGTAATGCCACTTCGACAGAATCTGGAGTGCCAGTGAGTGGGGACGTCGGGTGGAGATAAGCCAGCTGTGGTCGACCTTCTCGATCACATTTAAATATCCGCCCGTGGTTTCCGTGCTGGTGATCCCTAAACTAGCCACGTGGCTGGAGGGAAGGGGGTAGTTAGGAGTGGCAGGAAGTCACAGCCTCGGCCCCTGAGTGTCTCTGGGCACCCCCCTCCCCCCTCCCCACTTCGAGGGCCTTCCTTTATGTCTAGGCTCCCCGTTCCCGTGGCCCCCGCACTGGCCTGCTCCAAGCACTTTTTCTGCCATCCTAGGCCTTCAGGGTCCTTTTATGAGATTCATAATCCGATGACCTACCAGTTCAGAGAAGGGATTCATTTTAATGGGTTGTCTCTCATGGTTGTCATTTAAGTATTGCCTTGATCCAGATAAAGGGCCAGATAAAGGATCCAGATAAAGGATAGGACATTTAAGCACCCCCGTAGGATTGTGACACCTCACATACTGGGGATTCACCTTTGGGAGAAATCGGGCTCTTGGTGTCCAACAAACCTCTCTTCCCTAGATCGGTAGTCACCGCATGTGTCTGGGCTGGGTTCTGGAACGTGACATGCCGGGTCTTCAGATCCCAGGTAGGGGAGGAAGGGACAACTGTGCCCCTATCTGACAAGTGTAATAAGGTGCTTTGTCACCAGGAGGGCGATTGAAACCAGAGAATTTTGCTGCGAATAAAGTACAACTATCACCCACACTGCACAGCTGCTTCCTGAAAATTCTACTCCCACTGCATGAAAAAGCACACTCAATATTCCAGGATTAATAACGCAGACATCTTCCCTGTGTTCTGCAGATTGTGTGATTTTCTTTTTTTTTTTTTTTTCTCCCCTATGGCATGGGGATGGGTGGTGGCTGGTGGGGGTCACCCTGTGGTCAGATTTATTGACCTATAGTTTCCATGCAATAAAATTCACCAATTTTAAGTATGCAGCTAGGCAGATGGTGATGTGCCCAGGCATGCAACCAGAGCCATGTTCACGATGTAGGACGCGCCCTGTAGGTCCCTCGTGTCCCTTTGCATTCTGTCCCCTCCCCCAGCCCCATCTTGACACGGCAGAGGGGTGTGTGTCTTACCTGTGAATGTCTCGTATCTGGCACAATTCCAGACCCACGGACGCTACTTAAACGAATAAGTACATCAGCGGCTCTAACATACTAAAAAAAAAAAAAAAAAAAAAAAAATCCCCCCAAGACGCCTCTTTGGTTTCTCCCTTTCATCCTGAGTTTTAAAAGATTGTCTGATAAGCATTTGCTGCTAGCTTCTGCATTTAGCCATTCCTGATAGCAGCCTCCTGATCAGCCGGAGATAATCAGTGTCATCAGAGCTGATGACATTCCAGGTGAAAGCAGGGGACTGTCCGTCCTCATTGTTTATGCGGCCATGGGCACGTGCGCGCTTCCTTTCCACGTTTTGAAACACTGGAAACGCCGCAGGAGCGTCTCACCCTAGACCGGAAGCCCCTAACCTACATCCCTCCCCGCCTTTCTGGGCTCAATAACAGCATGTGGCCCCTAAATAATGGCACCTTGCCTGTAAAATCAGGGCAGTGTTTTGATGTAATAGGCAGCATTTCCCCATAACCTCTTTATATGTTAGCCCCTAGGTGTTCCATGTTTGCATATTTATGTAAACTCCTAATCTGGTAGGAACTCCTCTGATTCCCACTTTGTGATTTGAAAACTGAGGTGCGGAGGAATTAGCTTTCACGAGATTCCGTAGTTTTCTGGCCATCCATTGCTGTATCACAAGCCACCCCAAATTGAGAAATCTGGCTGGGTGGGAGGGGAGGGCACCCAAGCGGCTCGGTCGCTTGAGTGTCTGACTCTTGATTTCGGCTCAGGCCACGATCTCACAGTTCGTGGGATTGAGCCCTGAGTCGGGCTCCAGGCTGACAGCTTGGGATTCTGTGTCTCTCTCTCTCTCTCTCTGCACCTGCCCCGCTCACATGCACGCGTGTGCGCTCTCTCTCTCTCTCTCTCTCTCTCTCTCTCTCTCTCTCAGGATAAATAAATAAGCAGTAAAAAAAAGAAGGAGTATAGTTTGGAGTCATCACAGGTCTGGAGGTTGCCTGGCTCAGCCCAGCAGTTCTCACATGGGGTTCCTCGCGCACCCTCAGCCAGATGGTGGCTGAGGCCAGAGCGCTCTCAAGGTTTCTTCACCCTGCGTCAGGTGCCTGGGCTGGTTGGTGGCTCTTTCTCCGTGCCGCCTGTCCACCTGGCTGGCTCGGGCTTCCCCACGGCAGGGTGGTCTCTGGGCAGTTGGATATTTACCAGCTGGTTTCCCCCAGGGCAGATTCCAGGAGATCCAGAGATAAACCACCGGGCTTCTTATCACGTGATCCTGTGGCTGTGTCTCTGTTGATCACAACAGCCCAAGGTCAAGGGAGGGAAGGATGTGGACTCAGCTTCTTGGTGGGGGCGGTGTGTGTGTGCAGGGAGGGAAGCCGTGCACGGAGGCCCTCTTAGGGGCAGACTGCCACACCGCCAAGACGCAGACTGTGGGCCCGGCCCCTCATCCTCAGCCCACTCCCTTCAACTTGGGCCACGGTGAGGAGGTCACATCACGGCCGGTTGGATATACTCCCCATAAGGCAAGTTTCCCAGGGCACCGGTTCTATTCCATTTCTTTATCTTTTTATTTTACTTTTTGTTAACATTTATTTATTTTTGAGAGAGAGAGAGAGAGTATGAGCAGGAGAGGGGCAGAGAGAGAGAGAGAGAGGGAGACACAGAATCCGAAGCAGGCTCCGGGCTCGGAGCCGTCAGCACAGAGCCCGATGCGGGGCTCGAACTCACGGACCGCGAGATCATGGCCTGAGCCGAAGCCGGACGCTTATCCAACTGAGCCACCCCGGGCGCCCCTCTGTTCCGTTTTATTAACAACGACAACAAAGCCTGTTTGGACTGTGTGGATTTCAGGACCCTGCAGTTGGAGAAAGGCTGTCCCACATTTTACCAACCCAAACACCAACTCCACTGGATGCCACACCAAAGTTAAAGCAAACGGTTGAAACAGGAGGGGACACAGATGACATTTCTCAAGGGTCCAGCAAAAATCTGAGGTTGGATGGGGTGCCTGGGTGGGTCAGTCAGTTAAGCATCCAACTCTTGATCTGGGCTCATGATCCCGTGGTTGTGAGATGGAGCCCCGTTTCCGGCTCTGTGCTGGGCCCGGAACCCTCTTAAGATTCTCCCTCTCCTTCTGCCCCTCTCCCCCCGCTCGCACACACACATACTCTCTCTCTGCCTCAAAAAAATAAATGAATAAATAAATAATGACATACACATCTGAAGTTTGACAGTGTCATCTGTTGGTGAGGCTACGAAGGAAGCAGACCCCCCTCCTCTGCCATAGTCAGGAGGGCAGCACGGCCCGGTCCTGAGGAGGACGGGTCACGGTATTGCCCAGAAATCACACGCCCATGGCACTTTGAGCAGTCACACTTCTGGGAACGTATCCTAGAAACACGAAGACTGCGCAAAGTTCCCGTGACCGCCTTGTCGTCGTGGCCCAAGATCAGAAACTCTCACTGCCACGGGGGCTGGTGCAGCTAGAACGTTCCATCCAAAGGAGCGTGCCCCGGATACCGGAAAAATCTCTGTGCTCAAAGTGGTTCCTTTAGGGGTGCATCATGGATGGGGCCAAGGGTAGATGCCCACCCAACTTTTCCTGATGCATCGTTTTGACTTCATGAGCCACACTTGAGTATTTTTAAACTCGTTAAGTTTCTGTGTTTTGGGGAGAGAGAGAAAGAGTGTGAGCGGGGGGAGGAGCAGAGAGAGAGGGAGAGAGAGAATCCCAAGCAGGCTCCTCCCTGTCCTCACAAAGCCCAGCTCGGGGCTCCGTCCCACAAACCGTGAGCTCATGACCTGAGCCCAGGGCAAGAGCTGGATGGATGCTCAACCAGCTGAGCCACCCAGACGCCCCCAAATGCCACCTTTATCATCATTGTGTGTCGGACTCGAGTCACGTGTCCACCAAAGATGGCTGCGCTCTGGCTAGTTGAGCAAAGGTTGGAGTGAGCCCCCGCGTGGCCGCGGAAGACCTTTGGAGGCGCTGACTACTGTGAGGAGGATAAGGCTCCAGGTGGAAAAGCATGAGCCAGGTGACGCTGTTGAGGAAAATTTGATTTTTAATATCGTCACCAGAAAAATTAACCAACCTCCAGAAGCAGAAAGCAATCTACTTGGACACGGATCAACCTACATTGGACTTAATGCTGTTTTCTGCGGTCTAATAGCAAATAGTCTTAGGGCGCCTGGGTGGCTCAATCCAGTAAGCGTCCAACTCTTGATTTTGGCTCAGGTCGTCACCTCACAGTCGTGAGATTGAGCCCCACGTTGGGCTCCGTGCTGGGCGTGAAGCCTGCTGGGGATTCTCTCTCTCTCCCTCTTTCTGCCTCTCCTCTGCTCGTGCTCTCTCTCTCTCTCTCAAAATAAATAAACGTTTTTTAAAAATAGCAAATAGTCTTTTTCAACGCATCTTAAACGTGACACAGCCTCGTATAGCCGCTGGCTTGCCGATGGCAGGGATCCCACTGTTGACTATGCATGCATCGTACAAAGGTTTTTTTAAATTTACCCTTGAATACAGGGGATTTGAATTGTGAAGCCCGTACCCTAACGCAGGGAGGATTGGTCAGTCTCGTTTCTGGTGGTCTATACGCTGGTTTCTCGGCTATTCCCTGTGAATGGTGGCCTAGCAGCCAGCTATAAGTCAGAAAGGACTCAACTGCTCCCAGGGAAAGGAAACAACTTACCGGATTAGAATTTCCAAGCCTGTCTTTAGAAAGATGTCTTTATTTCCCATTTTGCTCCAGACTGTGTTTGCAGCACACGTGGGATCGAGGTCAATATAAACTAATTTCGGAAAGGCTCTTCAGTTACCCGAACCTGGCCCAGGTTAAACAAATGTGTAACCCTCCGCCCCCCCCCCCCAATAAAATTGTAATGTATGAAAAAAAAATCATTGCTAGGTTATAACCTTAACAATTCAAGGTTCTGGCGACAGCGTGTAGGCCAGTTACTGGTGTCCTGGGCGCACTGAATGCCAGGCGAGGGGTACGGGAACTTCTGCCCCGGGCAGGGGGGACCCTGGAGGTTTCAGCCAGCAAGGCTCTCGTTCAGCGTTATTCCGTTCTCCAGGCTGGGCACACCAACCAGGGCGGACTACACCTTCTTGTTATCCTGTCTTTAAACCATGAAAACGGGGCAGTGGGCACCAACGATGACAGGAGAGAGCGGCCCTGGCAGCCCCGGTTTCCCCTCTGCTTGTGGGGGTCCCCTTTCTGCTCCCTGGACCTCCCCGAGGATGAGCTGCTCTCCTAGATCACCCCCACGGCGGTCCCGGAAGCTCAAAGTCCACCCACTCTGGGCACGGGGACCTGGGGCGTGAGGCCCTGTGCTTGGCGAGTGGAGGGAGGCGCCCCCAGGGCCTCATAGATACAAAGGGCAGAGAGATACGTGGTCCAGAGGCTTCTGGGGCACACTGGTCGTGACCCCCAGTGAAAACAAGGGTCTGGCCTGGCTAAGGGACAGGCAATCCCAGGGGGTCCCCTGGCCTTTGGAATATCCCTACACGACCCGGTCCAGAATCCCCTGTGCTTTTTCAGCGAGAAATACAAGTCCCAAAGCATTCTAGCAGGGACCAGATGAGAAATTCGGAGGACACGCTCAGGACATGCTTCTTCCGAGCCCCATGCCGGCCCACGGGGAGGCACGGGTGGCCTGGGGACGCATGCTGCACACGGGGACATCTCAGTGACCGGGTCCTCCGAGGAGATCATGGCTTTTAGCCCAATTCTTAGGATATGAAAAGCAGGCTTTTTTTTTTTTTTTCTCCCTTCCTTGAAAAAGCAAAGCCACAAACAACCCCGGTGTTTACCTGACTCCCTGCCGTGGCAGCAGCTTGATCTAAAAGTTTCTGCTGTTCTGGTGACTTTGGCCTCCCATCCAGCATTTTTCTTCCCTCCCCTACTTACATAACAAGCCCCTCCAGAACAGAATGGGCTTGTTGGCAGCAAAAAACAAAAAAACAAAAAACCTAGCAAATTCCTTGTTTGGATTCGTTCGCGCTATGGTCTGTGGCCTTGAGGCCCCGGCCAGGAACCATGAGTTTCTGGGTGCCCACTCGGTCTCCGGCCTGGCGCTGGGATTTGTCCATCCACTCCACACATTCTGCGGGTGCCTGGTGACTCGGGCTGGCACCTGCTTCCATCTGGAGCTAGAAGGCCCGAGACCTCACCCCTGGGTCCACACTGGCCGGCTCGGCCTAAGGGAGGGGACCTGGGCTCTCAGAACTTCCTGGCCCTCTTGCTGCCTAACCCCCTTATCTCCTCATTTATTTTCTCTGCCTGGAGGCCTTAGACAAGATCCACTTGGCTTAGGACGCAGAGTCTGGGCATGTGCAGCGCACCTGCTCCCCTGCCTTCCGGAAGTCCTGAGAGCCGTGGACGTGGGGTGAGGTGACCGCGCTCCAGCCCCTGTCCGCTAGTGGAGTGATGCACGAGCCTCCCGGGGAGCTGCAGGCAGGCCCCTCAGCCAGATTGCAGGCTCCCTTCTGTCTCCCGTTACGGAGGGCAGAGGGTGGGTGGCCTGGCCCAGTGTGATGGGTGTTCGATTGGCCGTGGCGTTGAAGGCATGTCTAACCATTTCTCGCTCCTGCCTTTTTTCTTTTTTCGTTAATAGACCCATTTTGAGCAGTTCTAGATTTACAGAACTGTTGTCCAGAAAGTACAGAGAATTCTCACACACCACCTTCCTCTCCCCCCCCGCCGGTATCCCCCATTGTTAACAACTTGCATTAGAGGTACGTTTGTTACAATCGATGAGCCTTTATGAATAAACTATTGTTAACTGAAGCTTAGAGGTGACCTTGGGTTCACTCTTGGTGTGGTACGTTCTGTGGGTCTGGACAAATGTCAGACTGACCATGACGGTGTCAGCCAGAGCCGGATGCCCTAAAAATGCCCGGGGCTCTGCCTCTTCTCCCTCCCCCAACCCCATGCTGGCTCTGACTTATTGGCGTTTGTCCTGATGCCTCTGGAGCCGGACCCCAGGCCGGGCAGGGGCAGCCCAACCCAGGTGTGTCGAAAGGATCCCTTTCGTCACAGGGCTGGGGAAGGGAATGGCCTAGAACGGAACTGGGGGTCTTGGAGGGCCGTTGGAGGATCTCTGGAGTTTGAGCCTGCACACCTCCTATCCCATGAGGAAACTGAGGGCCAGAGATGGGGTGTGGGTTTCCAGTTGACACAGTGGGTTGGGGGCCTGTCACAGAGGGGGCATAGGCCCAATCAGCGGCTTTTCTTCTTTTTTTTTTTTTTCTGATTTTCTCATGTTGTTTTATTTTATTATTTTTTTTAATTTATTTTTTTTATTTTGTTAAACGTATGTCCAAATTAGTTAGCATCTACTGCAACAATGATTTCAGGAGCGGCTTCCTTAGTGCCCCTTACCCATTTAGCCCATCCCCCCTCGCACAGCCCCTCCGGTAACCCTCAGTTTGTTCCGTATTTATAAGTCTCTTCTGTTTTGTCCCCCTCCATGGTTTTATATTATTTTTGTGTCCCTTCCCTTATGTTCATCTTCTGTTTTGTCTCTTAAGGTCCGCATATGAGTGAAGTCGTGTGATTTTTGTCTTTCTCTGACTAATTTCACTTAGCGTAATACCCTCCAGTTCCATCCACGTAGTTGCAAATGGCAAGATTTCATTCTTTTTGATTGCCGAGTAATACTCCATTGTATATATATACCACATCTTCTTTATCCATTCATCCATCGATGGACATTTGGGCTCTTTCCACACTTTGGCTATTGTCGATAGTGCTGCTATCGACATGGGGGTGTATGTGTCCCTTTGAAACATGAGGGTGCATGTGTCCCTTTGAAACCTGTATCCCTTGGATAAATGCCTAGTAGTGCAATTGCTGGGTCGTAGGGTCGTTCTATTTTTAGCTTTTTGAGGAACCTCCACACTGTTTTCCAGAGTGGCTGCACCAGCTTGCATTCCCACCGATCAGCGGCTTTTTTAAAACATATTTTTAATGTTCTTTTTTTGAGGAGGGGGAGGAATAGTGAGAGGGAGAGAGAATCCCAAGCAGCCTCTGCATTGTCAGCACAGAGACCAACGTGGGGCTAGAACTCATGAACCTCATGATCATGACCTGAGCTGAATCAGCTGCTTAACTGACCGAGCCACTCAGGTGCCCCAGCTGCTTGCTTGCTTTCTTTTCTTTCTTTCTTTCCTTCCTTCCTTCCTTCCTTCCTTCCTTCCTTCCTTCCTTCCTTCCTTCCTCCCTTCCTCCCTTCCTCCCTTCCTCCCTTCCTCCCTTCCTCCCTTCCTCCCTTCCCTTCCCTTCCCTTCCCTTCCCTTCCCTTCCCTTCCCTTCCCTTCCCTTCCCTTCCCTTCCCTTCCCTTCCTTCTTCTTTCTTTCTTTCTTTTTTTCTGACAGCGAGAGCTAAATTAGACAGGACCAAAAACTTCACTTTAAAAAGAGCTAGTTACTTGGCCATTTTGAGTGTCATTAACTTGCCCGGTGGGCGCCTCTGGCCCAGATGGGGTCCCCGGCACCCTCCATGGTCATGAGTG
Organism: Neofelis nebulosa; assembly: GCF_028018385.1. Taxonomy (NCBI): domain Eukaryota; kingdom Metazoa; phylum Chordata; class Mammalia; order Carnivora; family Felidae; genus Neofelis; species Neofelis nebulosa. Next base: position 5,649,840 of record NC_080785.1, read on the forward strand.
GTGATGAGGGTGCGGCGTGCTCCCAATGCAGTCCTGTTCCACCTGAAAACTCTGATTTCCCACGTGGAGCTGTGGGGCATGTGCCTGGCGCGGCCCTCGGCAGGTGCGGCCCTGGGAGGAAGCAGAAGCGGGCAAATACCAGCTCCCCGCCCCGCTGGCCTCCACGTTGCTCCAGTTGCTTTGGCAACTGGAGCCCCCCTGTGTAGAGCGCCCACCAGCCTTCAGTCAGCGGGACACCGAGGCTTCTGTGGCTCCGGAAGGTTCTTGGAGCGGCTGCTCACCCAGATGGCCGTGACACAGGTGTGGAGGGTTCCGGGAAGTAACAAATTCACACCACACTGACGAACAACCAGGAAGCGCAGTTTGGAACAAGAGCTTTGGCGCCGGAGGAAAGATGCAGAAAGGCCAACACTGGAAAACGCCTCGTGCGTGGATCAGGACTGACGTTCACCGCGGGCCCAGGACGGCCAGGCCCACGCCCCAGGCTTGCCTCGCAACGGGACTCCGTGAGATAGTTTTGTTGTCACCTTACGTAATAGAAACAGATGCTAGAAAGTCACCATCGGCTAAAAAGAGCGTAGTGTGACCGGAAGTTGCTAGAAGTTGCAATACCAGGATTTGGTTCGTGACTGTGCAAGGTGGCTTTTTTTTTTTTTTTAATTTTTTTTCAACGTTTTTTAATTTATTTTTGGGACAGAGAGAGACAGAGCATGAACAGGGGAGGGGCAGAGAGAGAGGGAGACACAGAATCGGAAACAGGCTCCAGGCTCCGAGCCATCAGCCCAGAGCCTGACGCGGGGCTCGAACTCACAGACTGCGAGATCGTGACCTGGCTGAAGTCGGACGCTTAACCGACTGTGCCACCCAGGCGCCCCTTTTTTTTTTTTTTTTAAATTTTTTTTTCAACGTTTTTTAAGTGCAAGGCGGCTTTGAGTCGCATCTCTCTGGGCGTCCATTACTCCCCCGGGGGCAGGAGGGGATTGATTGTTTTGGGAGATTTCTGAGAACTTTTCCAGCTGTAACATGCTCTCACTGCATGATTTCCCTGGATTTAGGTGTCAGGAGACCAGGGGGGCGTGCGCAGGCCTGGCCCACCCAGGGGGTGGGTATAGGTGCTGACAGAGACCACTCTGAGGGGGTCTCAATGGGGGGGGGTGCTCCCGTTCTGGGTCTGGGGGTGGCAGGAGCCAGGCTGCCCATGCTGGGTCACAACAGCAGTGCCCACGGCTCACAGGGCGGGGGAGGGACACACGGGGTTGGATAAGAGGGGAGGAGGGAAGGAGATGCCCACCTCCCACGACAGTAGAGAGACGTGGTTCTCTGTCTCTTTACTCCGTGCCTATTTCTGGGTGCAAAATACGAGGGGAGGTCCGAAGGCTCCAACCAGGACAGACGCGCATTTTATTCTAGGTCTGTGTGTGCGTAATCAAAAAGTTTATGAAACAATGAAATGCAACCTTACTGTGTTCTAATTCACATTTTTGTGGTTGTGTAATCAACTAAGTCGATTTTATGATCCACTGATGGGTTTGGACTATTCGTTTGAAAACTAATCGTGGCCAGGGGGCGCCTGGGCGGCTTGGTTGGTTAGGCGTCCGACTTTGGCTCAGGTCATGATCTCACAGTTTGTGAGTTCGAGGCCCGCGTCGGGCTCTGTGCTGACCGCTCAGAGCCTGGAGCCTGTTTCGGATTCTGTGTCTCCCTCTCTCTGACCCTCCCCCACTCATGCTCTGTCTCTCTCTGTCTCAAAAATAAACATTAAAAAAAGAAAAAAACTAGCAGCCAGGTGCTCCTAGAGCAGCCAGGAGGAACAAATGAAAGCAGCTCCCTTCATTATGCCTAGTGCAGGAAGCCCTTGAATTCTTTTTGCGTCCTTGGCGTTGGCTGCTTACTCTGAACTCCTCGTATTTTTCGGTCCGTAACCTGGTGGCCCGGAGCAGGGGGGGCGCGGCACAGCAAGCAGGATGGAGGGGAATCCTTGTGGGACCTGCAGAAAGGGGGAGGGCTCATTTGATACATAGTGTCATCGATATGGACATTTCATACTCTGAAAATTCTGAGCCCCAAACCCTGCAGGTATCCGCTCAGCTCCTGGGCGGAGCCCCAGAGCCTCGCTGGGTAGGTGGTTGGGGGCAGAAATGAGGTCTCTCTGAGCCCTGATGGTTGTGCCAGATGCTCCTGCATAGGGCGTGTCTCAGAGCCAGCCAGCGGCACTGTGACCTTATAGAAATGTTCCCTGGGTGCCCAGTTCTACTCAGATTTATGATGCCCCTCTTGAAGTTTGGGCCAAACCCGCCTGATTTCCCCTGCGGTGCCAAGCGCTGCTTGCGGGGGGCACCAGGCAGGGTGGGGGGCTCAGGTGTGACGGAGGGCCATTTGGGTCTGTGGGATGCCCCCAGAAGCACCTCCACTTTCCCTCGTGGTTGGTTTTTCTGCTCCAGGAAGGGGACGTTAGAGTGTGGGAGCCCCGTAATTATAGTTCCCTAGCTGGCCAGGCAGTGTGTGGCCCCCACGGAGGGTTCAATGCCAAGGATAGCACAGTCTCGGTTGGTGGCTTGGCATTTTGTTTGTGAGTCAATAAAGCCTCTCCAGAAACCCAGACTTGGTCTTTTCAAACCCTATCTTAAGAGTTGTCTCAGTAGAATAGTAAAATGTCAGGGCTGAAAACAGCGCTGGGATTAAGGGCTGTCCCTCCTGTCACAGATGGCTCCTGTGTTCAGTCTGCCCTTGCCTTCAGAAGGGCCCAGCGGTCCGAGGTAGCCCATTAAACATCACTTCCTTTTCATAAGATCTGGGTGTTTCCCGCACTCTGAGCTGTCATCAGTCATTTGTACCTCAGTATGAATGAGCTTATGAGCGCCTTTTCCAGTATCAGTTTCGTTTGGGGGAAAGACAGACTCCCATTTGAGTCTTGCTGCGTGCCTGGCACTGTGGAGGAATGAGTCATTCAGGTGAACGAGACGAGGTCCTTGCTGTCAACCGGCTGCCGGTGTGGGAGGGACCAGGGCAGTGTGAGCAGGTGCCTGGGGGAAATTCGCACGACGCTCCCCCCGGCTAGTGACGCAAGAGTGACTGCTTTCATTTTGCAGGTGAGGCGTGAACAGATGAGGCTATGATGGGACAGCGGGGCTTTTCTGAGTCTGCTGCTCTCCTTCGCGTGTGGCACGTGTTCTCCAGGACAGTAAAAATAGGCCTGTTTGGGCTGTTTCCTGTTTTTCCACTCAACTCTGCTGGGATGGAAACCCTTTCCTATCCGTCTCTATCCCGCCTCCAGCTATTTTCTTTGGGGATTTCTTGTGGCGAAGTGAAGGCTCAGCTGTGTGTACAGAGCCCCCCTTCCCCCGAGTGGCCCCCCTCTCCTTCCCAGAGGCAGCCAAAATAATATGTATATTATAAGGATATGTAATATACCCTTAATATACACATCTACCTTATATGCCCTTAATATAAATGATTACAAATTAATACATTAGGTGTACATAACACATAATGTAGATACGCACACACGCACACACACACACACAAAGGGTTTTGTTTTAAGGACTTAGCTCATCTGTGGGGCTCTTGAGTCCTAAATCCACAGGGCGGGGTGACGGGTTGGAGTTCAGGCAGGAGCTGGTGCTGAGGTCTTGGGGCAGAATTCCTTCTAATTTTGAAAAGCTTAGCGTTTTTGGTTTTTTTGTTTGTTTGCTTTTTGAGAGAGTGAAAGAGAGAGAAGGTACATTAGTGCATGCAAGTAAGGGAGGGGCAGAGAGAGGGAGAGGGAGACTCCCAGAGCAGGCTCCGTGCTGTCGGCACAGAGCCTGATGCGGGGCTCGATCCCATGACCGTGAGATCGTGGCTTGAGCCGAAATCAAGAGTCGGACGCTTAGTCGACCGAGCCCCCTGGGCGCCCCTGGAAACCTCAGGTTTTACTCTAAGGGCAAAACTGGGCGATTGGGTGAAACCCACCCATGTCAGGGAGGGCCATCTCAGACCGTAGATGCTCATCTACAAGGACCTTCACGGCAACACCTCCACTGGTGGTCGATTGAGGCACTGGAGCCTCTGGCCCGGCCAAAGTGACAATCAAATTACGCATCGCAGATTCTGTGATGGCACTAGGTCGCAGAGCCCAGAGCTCCCCCTTCTGTGACATCTCCCACCTCCCATCGCCAGGCTTGGGCAGGAAATACCCCCCCCCCCGTGGAGATATGGATTGTTCTGGATTGAGGCAGCAACCTGCCACCCAGGTGGTCCCTGTGGGTAGCCGCCGCCCCCCCCCCACCCCCGCCATGACCGAGCCTCCTTCCTCCTGGCCGACCTGGGCCCACTCAGACCCCTGGAGCCTCCTCCCCACCCACCCTCCCTCTTCCCTTCTTCCGGGAGGAGCCGGGGGCTCGGAGACGGCAAGAAACGGGGTTGATTCCAGTTCCTAATCCTCGGTGGTTAACAGAGAGAGGCTGGACTCAACCCGGCCCGGACATGTGTCTCTCAGGGGTCACTCTGGGGGCCCGAGTGAGGAGGGGCGGGGAGGGGACCCTGGGAATGTGGACCGGGGGCCCTCAGGCCTTCCAGAGCACCAGCCAGTTCCCTCTGCACGGCGTCCTCAGCCGTAAGGCCAGGCACCCGTGGGGCCCTTCCGAGCTTCCGTGTAGCAATAGTCGAGCAAAGGCTGCTTACGAGGCAGGGCAAGGCCCAGCTGCCTCTTAAACAAGAGGAGACCAGGAGCAGCTGGCCCTTGGTAATCCCTCCCTCGAAGGGCTGCGCACGAGGTGTCTGTCACCCTGTCCTTCGTCGTGGGGATCGGGCCTGCTCTCTCGTTACAAGGAGGGACAGCCAACGTCTGCAGAACCTTTGCAGCTTCGTTTCAGGCCACGGTCGAGTGGAACGTGACAGGCCACCCGGGCTTTCCAGGTTGACAGTTGACCCGGGATGCGGCGGGGGGTGTGGGGGGGGTGTCCCGGTGATACACCTGTGCCGTCCCCAGTCCCGAGGACAGGTATGGCCCCCCGGCCAGTGGCCTCACCTGACAGAGTGAAGAACCGAGGCTCCCGGAAGCTAAAACGAGGGGGAGTTCTGGAGAGAAAACGGTTTCCCGGCTGGTGCTTCTGTCGTGCCAAAGAAGCCGCCGGGCGAGGAACTGGGGACGGCCGCAGGACAGGGTAGTTCCTCAGCACTGGGCAGGGTCAGGCTGCCATACTCCCGCCCCTCCTGGGGCCCAGAGCTCCTTTCTTTGGAGAAAGGCCAGCTCAGCGCAGGGGCCCAAGTACTTTCCTTGGCACCGAGGCCCCGGGGCAGCGGGTGGGGGAGCCCAAGCCAGCTGTCGAATCAGTCGGGACCCCCAGGTGGGGGGCCTGGGGCAGGCAGGGTGGCTGCAGGTGGGAAAAGGAGCAGTTTTCTTGTCTTTTTTACATCAGGAAGCCTCTCCAACTGCAGTCAGAAACCACGATGTCCTCTGTGGAAAATCAAGAATTCTGGAACTTCTCCGAGAGTTAAGTTTAGGCTTTGCCGAATTTGGCCCCTGGCCCTCCCCTGTTGCCGAGTTCCAGCGATTCAGCGTTTGTTCCTTATTTTTCGGAGAGTGGTTATATAACGTGAATGTTTTCCAAAGGCCCCAACTGACCATGGCTCTGGTCGCCACCCCCCACATTGGTACCAAGAACTGCCCGTTGGGCGGCTTTGAGGGATGGCGCTAACCCAGGCCATCTGGAGACACCTCACTCGTGCCTCCCACCTGAGGTGCTTGCCAAGGCCCTCACTGCAAGGGGTGAACTTCAAGCCACAGCAGATGAGACACAGACGAGGCTAAATCACGTGAGCAGCAGCCCTTGGCGTGACGGGGATGAGGAGAGTCAGGGACACGGGCAGGGCAGGCGCGTTCCGTGTGGAACCTGAGTGACCGAGTACCGGTGATTCTGAGGGTGCCGCTCACAGCTTTCCTGGAATCGTGCCAAGCATCCATGAAGACGCGCCTGGCATTTGTGTCAATAACCCGGGTGCTTAAGATAGAGGGGCCTCAGGAACCAATGGAATAGGCAGAAGGTTAGCACTTAGGAGGCAGAGGAAAGTCACGTCAAGATAGAAAGAAGTGCGGCTGGCTCATCGCCACCTCCTCTCTGAGGCATCAACGGGGAGCATGGCTGTGCCCTCGCCCCTCCGCAGGTGCAGCCCATGTTCATGGACACCCTGCCCCCAAACCCGGAGTTTCTAAGGCGGGGGAGATGACTTAGAAGCCTGAGAATAGAAGAAAATTATTTTCGTGACAAATAGAAGGTGAGAGGGTACATTTTACTTCTTTACAGGGTTCCTGATCCCAGGATGACATTTAGTTCAGCGATAAAAACCCAGACCGTGGGAGCTGAAAGGCATCTTCTGGAATTATCCGGTTAATCCCCTCGTACCTGACAGATGAGAAGCTGAATGCAGACGTGTCTGAGACCCCCTCCCTCCCCACCCACCCCCAGTCCAGAGCTGGGGCTGGAACTCAGCCTTCTGGCTCCTTCCTTGCACACGGGTCGTGTTCTTGCGTGTGGAGGGATGTGGGACCCGGCTGTGCCCATCACCAGCCCTTCCCAAGCCTGGGGTGGCTCCAGATGTCTCTGGTGCCTCGGGTCTGCTCAGTGGGAGCAGAGAATGAAAACCATTCTAGATGTGTTCCTCCTTCCTCAGTAGGAATCAGCCTGCTGCTAATTGCACAGGAATGTCCTATTGTGACCCTGATATTTAAAACCCCTGGCCGGCCCTCAGGTGCAGGCCACGGGCCCCTGACATTGGCAGCCTTTCTGTTTGTCCTGTCTTTGTGCCTTCGTCAGGACTGTTCCTGGGGTATCCCAGCTGCATCAACAAAGGAGTTTTGTAAGACCAAAAGGTCAGAACCGCACCCGATCGATACGCACTTACCTCGCACCTACGCTCGAGGCTAAAATATGAGTAAGACAGCCCCTGTCCTTCCAGGATTCGTAAGTCAGTTGGGCACGGTATAAAATCCATTATCTTCTGGGGTTCGGGATGCATGGCAGGGGACTGGCCCCCAAACTATGCGAAGCGTAGGCATGCCGGCGTGTGGAGCGATGACACTGGGTGATGGGACGCCGGTCTTTGCGACATCAGCGTGAATTGCGTTTGATGAAGAGTAGGCCTTCAAGAGAAAGCATCATAAGCTGCCTTGGGGCTGAAGCGCTGAACCGTACAACCCCCCCACTCCTCTTTCTTGTCCCCCGAGGTTCTGCTGTGCCAAGGATACTCAGTTTGTGTCTTCCCAGCCTCTGATACCGAGTTGGGTTTTGTTCGCGGAGCTGAGCCATCGCAAGGAGGTGCTGGGATTGAGCGGAAAGAGCTCTGAGCAGGAGTGCGTGGCCCCGGGGCTGCAGGGCCTGATTGCTACCGTCCGCCTGTCTGGCTTGGGCAAGTGGCTTAACCTCTCTGACCCTCAGTATCGTCATCTGTGGACTGGGATGGTACCACTTGCCTTCCCTACTTGTATGGGCTGCCCTAAGGACCAGAGAAAGGTTTAACAAGGACACGCTAAGGGCAGATTAATAACAGCTCTGTTGCCGATACCTTTTTTGCGGTAGAATGTTGGCTTTTGCCTGAATTTCTGAAGAGGGTAGGGATGGGGCTGTGGGGGTTAAGTGAGCTATTTTGTTTTTAATGGTTATATATTTTTGAGAGAGAGAGAGAGAGTATGAGCAGGGGAGGGGCAGAGAGGGGCGGTGGGGGGGGGGGGACAGAGGAACTATCAGCACAGAACCTGAGGCAGGGCTTGAATCCACGAACCATGAGATCATGACCTGAGCTGAAGTTGGACACTTAACTGACTGAGCCACCCACGCACCCCTAAATGAGCTACTTTAAAAAAAAAAATTTTTTTTAACGTTTATTTATTTATTTATTTATTTATTTTTAACATTTTTTATTTATTTTTGGGACAGAGAGAGACAGAGCATGAACGGGGGAGGGGCAGAGAGAGAGGGAGACACAGAATCGGAAACAGGCTCCAGGCTCCGAGCCATCAGCCCAGAGCCTGACGCGGGGCTCGAACTCACGGACCACAAGATCGTGACCTGGCTGAAGTCGGACGGTTAACCGACTGCACCACCCAGGCGCCCCACGTTTATTTATTTTTGAGACAGGGAGAGACAGAGCATGAGCGGGGGGAGGGTCAGAGAGAGAGGGAGACACAGAATCCAAAGCAGGCTCCAGGGTCCGAGCTGTCGGCACAGAGCCCGACGCGGGGTTCGAACTCACGAACTGCGAGATGATGACCTGAGCCGAAGCCGGACGCTCAACTGACTGAGCCCCCCAGGCACACCTCCTAAATGAGCTACTTTTAAGGTCAGCTCACATCTCAGTGATTTTTCCAAACTTAGGTCTTTTCTCTTTTATCCTTATGCTTTCCTGACAGGCGACTTTATCAGCCCAAATCCTGAAAATTCACTTTCCCCAGAGACACTGACAGTGGTCTCCAGAGCCTGCGGTCAAGGTCTAGGCTATAGCGTGTGCGGCTGATGACGATCCCAGAGTCTCTTGGCCGCAACCAGGTCTTAAATGTCTCCTAGCGCCTCGACATGGCCCAGCAAGGTGCCCACCTGGCACCGTGGGCGGCCTGACCGGCTGGCAGACCAGAAAAGGAGGTTCAGGGATGGCAAGGAGAAGAGAAATCGGTGAGGAAAGGGTGAGGCTCTGGTGGGAATTTAAAATTTCGAAAGCCCGTAAACGGGAAGTTCCAAGAGCCTGAACCTTCTGGAATGTCAGCTGAGCTCGGAGGCCAGGCCTCCCGTTATTCCACCAGCTGATAGCCTTGTGGCCGCAGTTGCAGTTCGAGATTTTCCCATGCCTGGTCTCCCAGGTGTGTGCTGTTTCTTGGGGAGCTCTGAGAGATGAGAGCCAAGATTAGCGTCATGGAATGTGGGGCGGAGGAACCTTCCAGCAAAGCCCGCCACTCATGCCAAGGGACTTCCCTGTAGGGATGCTTGACTGAGCAGACACACCACAGCGGTCGGATGGCTTGGGACTTCCGTGAGCTCCCCTTGGTCAGAAATAGGGGCGGGGGACCCGCTGCGGCCCCTCCTGGCGGCCCCCTGTGGCCACGGGCCACCTGTGGCAGGAGCCGGCCCAGCATTCTGGTCTCTCCCCTTCCCAGACCGTCTTAACGTGAGTCATTTAGCCACTGGGGCCTCAGTCGCTAGAGCGTGATGGTTCCACAAGGAACAAATGAGTGTTTGTGCAAAGGCTTCCGCGTGTGGAGACCGCCGTACTGCACAAATGTTGGAGGGTAATGATTATTTGAAACCGGAGAGGAATGTACTCATTAAAACAGGAGATAAGCATCCCACACCGTGTTCCTGCTCACTTCCCAGGGAATTGCAGCCGCGTGGGGCCTGCTCGTGGGCACAGACCGCGTGGCCCCCCCCGCCCCCCGCTGGCTGCCCAGGGGAGGGGGTGCTGATCCGAACGGTGCCGTGTGCCCGCTGTGCGCCCGGCAAATGCAGGGCGGAGAGTGGGACTAGCTTTCCCCTTGCCCCTGATGAACGCAAAGCCTAGTTAGAGAAACAGACTCGTAAACGATCCTAATACGGCACGCCAAGTCCCATCATATAGGTTAGGAGTTTGTGTGAACCAGGATTGGGGGTGACGGGGGGCGGGAAGACCAGTAAAGCCCAGAGCAGGTGAGGAGCTGGGGACAGTGCTGGCTAGCACTGGCCATTCACGCACGGCCCTGGGCCAGGCTCTGTGCTAGAGGCCAGCGCTGTCCTGGAGGGACTAAAGTGAAGCAGGGTCTGTTCTCCTGGGAGGGGGTGGACAGCCAAAAGAGCAGCCTCAAAGTGAGGTGTGTGAGGAGTTGAGACGGCGTTCCAGACTGCGTCCACAGACACGCGTCCGCGATTGGAAAAACCAGCCTGCCTGAGAACTTGCTGAAGGGAGACGGGGTTTTAAAAGCACATCAGAAACAAGGCTGCAGAGAAGCACATCAGAAACAAGGCTGCGGAAGTCCGCGGATCCACGGGGCCCGGTCTGGAGACCGCAGGGCCCGGACGAGGGTTCCTGACCGTGGCTCCTCCCAGCAGTCACCTGTGGCCCTCCACCCGGGCTGCCGGCCCAATCACCGAGATGCCTGGACTGCACCGTCGATGGATCAACTCCCTTCCACGGCGGGACCCAAGCTCCCCAAGTGCAACCAGGCCCGAGACCACAGACCTCAACACCAGGGAGGCTGAGTCTGGAATCTGCACGCGTAAGAGCTCATCAGCACGCACTGGTCAACCAGGGGTGGGAGCCATTGCCGAGTCCCTGGGGTGCCAGGGGAGAGGCCGGCATAATGAGACCCACGTTTTCGGGGATCACTCTTCAAGCAGAGGTTTGGAGATGGCCTGAAGGGGGTGGGGCTGAAGGTCTCAGAGAACAATTAGGCAGCCCTAGAGAGAGCTGGGGGAGGAGGGTACAGACCTGGACCCCAGCAGCAAGAAGGGTGGCAGGGACAGAATGGGTTACAAGAAAGCCTGGGTACACAGGGGCGTCTGGGGTGGCTCAGTTGGCTCGGCGTCCGACTTCGGCTCAGGTCACGACCTCACTGTTCACGGGTTCGAGCCCCGCGTCGGGCTCTGTGCTGACAGCTCGGAGCCTGGAGCCCGTTTCGGAGTCTGCGTCTCCCTCTCTCTCTGCCCCTCCCCTGCTTGCGCTCTGTTTCTCTCTCAAAAATAAATGGATATTAGAAAAAAAAGAAGAAGAACAGAGTGAGATGTTTCACAGTTCCTGATCTCAAAACTTACTACAGAGTCGTAGTCATTGAATCAACGTGGTACCAGCATGAAGACAGACATGCGGCCCCCGAGATAGAATACAAAGCCCAAAAGAAACCCTCACATGTGTGGCCAAGCTGAGATGTGTAGCAAAAGTGCCAACGCCATTCAGTGGGAAAAGACCGTCTTTCCTTTCATTTTTTAAATGTTTACTTATTTTTCAGTGAGGGAAAGAGCGCACACAGGGCAGGGGCGGAGACAGCGGGGGACAGAGGATCCGAAGTGGGCTCTGGGCTGACAGCAGCGAGCCCGACGCAGGGCCCGGACTCACGAACCAGGAGATCATGACGTGAGCCGATGTCAGACCCTCAACTGACTGAGCCACCCGGATGCCCCTCTTTCTTTTTTTTTTTTTTTGTTTATGTATTAATTTTTGGAGAAACAGAGAGAAACCATGAGAGGGGGAGGGGTAGCGAGAGAGGGAGAGGGAGAATCCCAAGCAGGCTCTGTGCTGTCGCTGCAGAGCCCAACTCAGGGCTCGATCCCACAAACGGTGAGACCAGGACCTGAGCTGAAATCAACCGGCTGAGCCACCCAGGGGCCCCAAAGGCAGTCTTTTGGATGCATGGTGCTGGGAACGTGAATATACCCCTGGAAAACAAGGAAGGTGGGCCCTCACCTTAGACCATAGAGAAAATCTGACTCAGAATGGACCTCAGACCTCAGTGTAACAGCTACACCTAGAAAAGGCTTAGGAGACAACACAGGGGAAGAGACGCTTGACATTGGATTTGGCAGCAAAGTCTTCATCATGTCACCAAAGGCACATGCAACAAAGTAAAAACAGATAGATCAGACGACCTCAAAGTTACGAGCTTCTGGGCATCAAAGGACCCGATCGCCAGAGTGCAAAGGCAACCTACAGGATGGGAGAAAATATGCACAAAGCATCCGTCCGACAGAAGGCTAGCGTCCAGAATGCATAAAGAACTCCCACCAATTCACCAGCAAACAACCTGGTTAATAAATGGCCAAAGGACTTCCTGAGCAGATATCTTTCCAAAGAAGAGGGAACACCCGTCTCCAAATACAGTCACGTTCTGAGGTTCTGGGAGTTAGAACTCCAACCCGCGGGTTTGGGGGAGGGGGACGTGATTCAACACCTATGTTCACGGCAGCGTTTCTCCATAGCTACAAGGTACAAGCAACCCAAGGGTCCCCTGATGGTTGAATGGATAAGCAAAATGTGGCCCGTCCATACAATGGAGCGTTATTCACTTTTTAAATCTGTATTTATTTATTTTGAGAGCGAGAGGGAGTGTGCGTGCATGTGAGCAGGGGGAGGGGCGGAGAGAGAGGAGAGAGAGTACCCCACCGTCAGTGCAGACCCCAATGTGGGGATCGATCCCACGACCTCGAGATCACGATCTGAGCTGAAATCAGGAGTCAGACGCTCAATGGCCCGAGCCACCCAGGCGCGCCTGTTATTCACCTTTAAAAGGAAAGAAACTCTGACACCGGCTACAACATCTGAAATAATCTAGTCACAGAAGCAGGGCAAATACTGCATGATTCCACCTACGCGAGGTACTGGGGTAGTCAGATTTATAGAGACACAGTGTAGGATGCTAGGTGCCAGCCGCTGGGGGAAGGGATGGGGAGTTGTCTCACGAGGACAGAGTTTCCCTTTTGCAAGATGAGAAGGGTCGGGGGGACGGATGGTGGTGATGACTGCGCGGTGTGAATGCACCTAACGCTCCCAAGCTGTACACGCAAAGTGGTTAAGATCGTAAGTCCTGTGTTATGTGTATGTTGCCACAATGAAAAAGGGAAAAAAGAAAGGTTAAGGACACAGACAAGTTCTCCTGCTGGACTTCCCACGTGGGGCTCCTTCCCGGGGTGTGAGGGCATCCGTCAGGTGAGACCAGGGGAAGGGGGAGCAGAGCTGAGAGTGGAGTGATGCCGCGTGTGGGTCCCCGCCGCCCCTCTGTGCCACCGTGCCACCCAGCTTCACTGAGCCCCAGTTGCCAGCCCGGCTCTCCCTGCCACCAGCCCCCATCATCTCTCCAGGAAGACGCGCGTCCTGGACCCCTTCCGCGAGCCCCACATTCTGTGTCCTGACACGAGGTCCTGTCCCATCAGCCTTTCCCCAGGGCGCCGAGAGTCCTGCCCTCCACGGCCGTTTTCATCCTGGGGCACTTTCCCTCCTGCCTCTAGTCCCAGCCTCTTCTCCTCACCCCTTCCCCGGGGTGGTGGGGGGCAGTGGCCTGCTCTCCTGCTGGACGTGCTGCTGGATCTCCCTCCGGATCTTAGAGGGAGCTGGCATGTGGTGCCCCGTCCTCTGTCTCTGCTTACATCCACACCCCTCCCTCGTGGTCCATATTTACGGAGGACTTAGGAGGGGGTGGCGATGCACACACAGAGTCAGTGAGGCCCCTGGATGAGGCCGGGTGGGCACCCGAGGGCCACTCCGCTGACCACATGCTCTCTTTCCATCCTAGGACCTGAGTTCCTTTGCCATGCCTCTCCTGGACGGAGACCTGGAGAGCTCAGAAAAGCATGCTTCTCGTAAGGTAAGCCACCTTTCTCACAACATCTCGCGGCTCACCTGGGGTGCCACTGAGGCGGGACTCCCTCGGTGAGAGCCCAAGACAAACGTCCGCCTGCTCATCCATCGGTGCTCCCACCTGCACATCCACTGTGCTCCCACCCGTTCATCCGCTTGTATTCCCACCTGCTCATCCATCAGTGCTCCCACCTGCACATCTACCTGTGCTCCCACCTGTTCATCTGCTTGTATTCCCACCTGCTCATCCATCAGTGCTCCCACCTGCACATCTACCTGTGCTCCCACCTGTTCATCTGCTTGTATTCCCACCTGCTCATCCATCAGGGCTCCCACCTGCACATCCACCTGTGCTCCCACCTGCTCATCCACCGACACTCCCACATGCCCATCCACCTGTGCTCCTACATGCAGTCCCCGCTGCTTACCCGCTGGTGCACCTGGCCGCTGCTGGGATGACCCACCTCACCTGGCCATGCCCCTCACACTTGCGGCTCTCTAATTTGAGGGCCTCCTGGGCTTTTTTCCTTTCTCTCCTCCCTCTGGGTTCAGCCATGCCCCCCCCCCGCCCCTTCTCCCCAAAGGAGTCCGAGATAATGTGGAAGATCGACAATAAGCAAAGAGAAGAGGCTCAAAGTATCAGTAAATGGGAGATTTGGAGACCATCCGTGGCTTTCAGCTCGTCCCATCACGGACAGCCCCCCCCCACCCCCAACCCCCGCCCTCCGTTCCGGGTGTCCGTCCTTCCCTTTGGTCTCCTGGCCACTTCTCCTTGCCTCTGTCTAGCTCACTGCCAACCCTGCCCCGCTGGTCAGCCGGTGTCTCGGCAAGGCTGACGGCCGTGTGGGGTCAGGCCGCCGACAAGAAGTGTGTATCCCGTGAGCGTCAGTGGGCGCGGCGCGAAAGGGGAGGTTGAGGCGGCCGGCCGTCGGGAGCGAGGGTGGGGCAGAGAGCTGGGCAGCAAGTTCTTTCCGGGCCCTGTTACCCACGGCCCCGGGGGCGGGGAAGGGACCTCAGGAGGGGCCCAGCCACACGGGTGCCGTGGGCAGTGTCTTGGCACAGACTTACCGGGCTGCACGACTCTGGCTCTGGGTACAGCCCGGGGTTGGGGCCGGAGCTCCAGGGCGGAAGGCTAGCCTGTTCTCTAAGCATTTTGAATTGCGCACAGTTAAGGCAGCATAGCCTGGTTGAGGCCTGCGGGGTTCCGCTGGCCTCAGCTCCCTGTCCCGACCGAACCCACGACCTGATTAGCGGTCACCGTGGCCCAGCCCGCAGAGCCCCTCAGAGGATGCCCTCAGGAAGGAGCCACGGAGTTCCTAGCCTGGAAGGGCATGGTCTGTGGCTGCAGGGCGGGTCTTCCTCCTCGCAGGGGTTGGACGCCAGGAAGCCCGTCCTCGAGGTGAAAAACCTGAGGCGGAACCTTGCATGCGGTGAAGATACACGGTGAGGACTGAGGCCTCACCCAGCCCGGCCGGCCCCCACTTTGGTGGCTCCCAGAGGGTTCTAGAGCAAAGTCATTGTCACAAATGCACAACTTGGGAGCGGAAAGGGACCATGAGGGTTTATTGCACCCCCAGCGTGTACTTGGAATGCTGGGGGACATTGGCAATGGTGACGTCTGGGCCATGGGCCTCAACAGCCCATGGTCTGGCTGGGAGAGGAGGCCCGGACTCCCGAGAAGGTAGTGAATTGTTCCAGATGGTCTGACAAGGACACGGGACATGGAGGGACCGGAGTGCTGGTTAGCTGGGAAGGCGCTTCTCCCCTACATCTGTGGCTCGATGTAGCCTGGAGACAGGCCTCGGATGGAAGGTGCGGCAGAAGAACGTGGACAGGGCAGGGCACTTGGGATTCCCGCTGATCCTGATTCCCGAAGGCCATCCCTCGGTCTCCCCCCTGCCACCCTCACCCCGTCCCTGGAGGGCAGGCGTTCCCTCCCCCTGACCTTGAACCCTGGCAATCCTCCTTTCAATTAGACTCCAGTAGCCTCGAATTATTTGGACATAAATAAGGTCGGCCTTTCTGAGAAGCAGAGTTAGGCCACTGCTGAGAAGAGTTTCCAAACTGCCTTAGGAGGGCTGCCCTCCTCCCCTGCCTGATTCTGCCCCTTCGTGTTAGCAATCCAGTTCCAAGCGTAGACACCCCTGTGAAGGGGAACATGGCTTCGATTCTGCTGACATCTAGCCCTTTCCGTGGACGTGAGGGTGGCCACAGAGGGCCACCAAGGGGCCACCAGGCTCCTCGGGCGGAGAAGTGTGGACGCAGTCGGACACCCACAGCCTCCCCTGCATCCCAGGAGCCCTTGTGCAGCTGGATGGATGGGCTACACTTGAGCTCCCCTTGACAGGTGTTCCTGAATATTCCAGCGGCCAACCTGGCAATCTGTCACATCAGTCATCCAGGATCTCCGGGCCTCCTCACTGGACCCCTGTCCGCGGCGCCCCCGCCCCCAGAGATGGCAGCGCTTTGTCACATACCGTGTCTCTGTGGGAAGCTTCTGGTCACCTTGACTCTGCACAGCTCTGGCGTGCAGTTCCCAGGCCAGCATCTGGGGCCAGGCCAGTGCCGGGATCTCGGGGATCGTTCAGCACCGTTGCAGCCGCTCTGGGTCAGCCGGCACGGCGCCGGGGGTGGGACGGGGCGTCTGCGGAAGGCCTGCAGCAAAGATCTGAGCACCAGGCGGCCTGGCCTTTGCCCCAGTGCCCTCCTGGCCGACGGCTGGAGAGTCCGCTCCCCGTTAGCTCCTGAACCGCCGGCACACATCTTGGGAGTCTCCGGGCCCTTCTGTTCGTCCAGAGGCGGCGCGTCGTCCGATTACATTTATCGAAGTATTGCTTCATTGCAGCCTTGCCAGCAGGCGTGAGCCACAGCCCCGTCCCTGGCAGCTTCCATTGGCCCCCGAATCAGCATCGCCCCCGCCCAGCCTGCAGGGAACAGACGGCTGGCATGCCCGGCCATCTCATCTCCCCTCTGCCAGGCAGCGTGGGACCCCGCAGAAGAAGGGGGAGCCGGGCTGTGTCCACCATTGCTTGGCCTTTCTGGGGAAAGGTCTACTTCCCATGGGTTCCCTCCTCCGTGTCTGACTCCGTCGGCCTGGAATTCTCAGTGCAGAATGGCATTCCAGTCAGGAGAACCCTAGGGTGCCCCTTGTTTACCAAGTAAGGGCCAAGCCAGCGCTCAAGGCCCTCTGCTCCGGGCTCGTGGCGGCCACGTCTTGCCCGCCATTCTCCCTTCCCCCACAGAGCCCAACACGGGCCTGTGCCCAGCAGCTCCGCCTTCTCCCTGCAGAGCCCCCCGGGGACTTGCGGAGCACGGCAAACTCGGGGGTCGCCTGTGGGGTTAGCCTCGCAGCTGGTTCCTAAATGCGACCGACTCTCTGCCTCCGCCCCTCAAACCTGACCTTGACTCCGTTTCGTGTCTTCCGGGCTGCTCCCACTCCCTCCAGCAGCTATTTCTGCCACTCTCGGGAGGGAGAGGGTGGAAGCTTTGTGACCTTCACCGTGCCTCCGGCTGGCCCCTTCCCCTGGCTTCGGGCTCAGGGGTGCTCAGCGAGCGATGGTGGAGGCCACCAAATGGTCTGCCCTGAGCAAATCTGTGCCAACCCCTTGCCGGAAAGCCTCGGGGAAGAGTCAGGTTCTTACTCCGCAGGTGGTGTCGCGCCGTAAGTCAGCCCTGCCCCCCTGACGCCCCACAAACATCAGGCAGCTGTTAGTTACAAATTCATGACCAGGAGCACGGATCAAATATGCATGGCGTGCTCACTGTGTGCCAGGTGCTTCCCCGCCGTCGATCCAGTCAACTTCGCACCCCGTGGGTCGGCCTAGTGTCCCCCCTTGGATGGATGAGGGCCCTGGACCTTAGGTCGCTTGTCCACACCGCTGGAAACGGAGCCGTGATTCAGACTCCAGTCTCCGTGTCCAGACTCCTTGCCTGCATCGCCCCGCTGTTGGGTCACCTTCCACTCCTTGTGTGACGTTCCCCACTCCCTCCCCCCCCCCACCCCCGGCCATAGGCGCGTCTGGTCTACTGCGTGGAGAACGTCTCCTTCTTAGTCATTCTTAGGGTTCAGAACAATGTGAGGAAGCCTGAGTCCCATAGGTGGGGGGGATAGTGGCAAAATCGAGAACTCAGAGCACAGGGAGCGGAGGTCTAAAGGCTTTCAATATCAAGGGCTAAAGAGAGAAAAAAATTCACCTCTCTATAAGGAGACGCGCTTGTGGTCTGTGACTGTTGTAGTCCCGGCCTCTGGCCCAGAAGCTCACTCACTGAAGGGACGGACGTGGAGCCCACCTGGGCACCCCCATATGGCCCCACGGGCCCTCTTGTATAAAGTGGGGAGTTGTAGGGAGAAGTGACTTGTGGTTGAGGGTCACTGAGGCCCCCCTCAGCCCCACCCCCACTCCCGGGAGGGCATAACCTCCAGCGAGGAGTCGTAAGCCCAGTTCGGGGCGCCCTCTGGTGGGGGAAGAGCTCACAGGGGCCCTGGGTCGCTCAGCCACCCCCGGGGACAGAGGCCAGAGCCCCACAGATGCTACCTCTGGTCGTGTGCGTGCCCTCGTGCCCTCACCTATCTTTGCGAGCCTGTGGCCACCAGCTGGGTGGCATCGCGGGGTCTCAGCACGCTGGGCGGTTCCCTGCCCGGCCTCCTCCTCGCCCCGTGAGCCCCGTGGACCTGTCGCTGTTCTTTCCTACCGTGGGACCGGGTAGGCCCTGAGGTCCTTCTGGCCCCCGTGTTGCAAGTTTGCCAAACCGACAGGAGCAAACGAACGCGCAGAGGGTAGCTCCTGTGACTCGGGGGCGGGCGGGCGTGACGCCTCGGCTTACAGATGAGGAAACTGAGGCACGACGAGACTAAGTTGTGCACAGGGAGGCCCATTGAGGGGTGAGTCGGGGTCAGACCCTCGCGCTCAGGCTGCAGGTGTAGCTCCGGCTTCCGATGTCCGTCCAAGTGCGTGAGTCACGTGCCCCGGCTTGACGCCGTGGACGGAGTCGTCGTATCTCAAACCGTAACTACAAGGTCTAGTCACCAGCGAACTGGGCCTTGTTAACTTCCTTCCTGAGCCCTGTCACCAGCCCCAGTCATCCTAATGCCACAGCAGCTTGCGGGGGGCGTGGTGGAATTCATGTTCCTCAGCGCTGGGACTGCCTCTCGGTGGAGCCCCAGGCCGGCCGTGGTTCAGGCCTTAGAGGTATACATTTCCTCCTCTGAATTTTTAAAAATTCTATAAATTAAGTTACTTCTTTATTAAATTATTTGTTAACTTATTTATTTTAGGGAGGGTGAGAGCAGGGAAAGGGCAGAGGGAGAGGGAGAGAGAATCTTAAGCAGCCTTTCTGCTGCCAGCACCGAGCCTGACGCGGGGCTCGATCCCGTGACCCTGGGATCGCGACCTGAGCCGGAATCAGATCGACCGACCGAGCCACCCAGGCGCCCCTGTGTTTCCTCCTTCGAAGAGGGCCAAGAGACCATCGTGCCAGGGTAGTCAGACCTCAAGAAGGACAGACGTGCGGCGTGAAGAAGTAGACGCCAGGAGACAGACCCACAAATAGGATAAAGGGGAAGATGCGTCGTCTCGAACCATCTCGCTGCCTCTTCCGTGCTCGTCCGCTCCAGGAAGCCCCTTCTAGAGGGCTGGGTGGAGGTCAGCGGAGCCCTGGGTGGTGCTGACGGGCCTGCGGACGGGCCACCCTGGGTCAGGTCCTTTCCTCCGGCCCGTGGGGTCGCTCCCGGTGTGTGTAGAAGAGCTCGGGGCCGTCTCTGGGGCAGGGTGCCACGAAGGTGCAGCCCGGTGGCGGTGAATATGGGGAGGGACCGGTCCAGCCGCGACGGGTCCAGCGCGGGGCTGAGGTCTGAGTGCCCGTGCTCGGAGTGACCCCTCTGTTTGTCTGTCTCTCCCCAGGTGGACAGCCCCTGCAGCTCGGGCAGCCCCTCCAAAGGGTTCTTCTCTCGAGGCCCCCAGCACCGGCCCTCCAGCCCCGTGTCTGCTCCCGTGAGGCCCAAGGCCAGCCCCGGCTCTCCCAAAACCGTGTTCCCATTTTCCTACCAGGAGTCCCCTCCGCGCTCCCCACGCCGCATGAGCTTCAGTGGGATCTTTCGCTCCTCCTCCAAAGAATCTTCCCCCAACTCCAACCCGTCTACCTCGCCCGGGGGCATCAGGTTCTTCTCCCGCTCCAGAAAAAGTAAGACATTGATGCTATTGTTTCAGGTGGGTGCCGGGCTGCTGGGGACCTTCCTACGGCCCGCGGGGCCACGGTGCCATTTGCGAGGCGCCCAGGCTGGCTGGGTGGCTGTCGGTGACTTGGTGCTGAGTACCTATGTCTGTGGCCGTCCCCCAAGAACAGCCGTCGCCCCGGAACACTGCCGCTTTCCACCTGTCACTTTCTCCCTGTACTAAGGCGTCGGTTCGAGGCTAACCAGAAACATCCCGGTACTCACTGTGTGACTTCTAAGGACAGCCGCAGACACTCTGGCCGGCAGCCTTCCCTGAAATCAGCAGTGCTGTGGTCTGCCAAAGGTGGCCCTCGCGGCCCGTGGCTGGTTTCGTGGGGTTTGAGCGTCCCTGTTTCTGACAGATCCTCACTTTCTGTTCTGGGCTCTGGGCAGCTGGGGTTGATCTAGAGAAACAAGGGAAGGAAACATATGCTTAAGAGAGAGTTGAGGCTCTTGAGTGTTTGTGAGCGGAGGAGAAAATACTCTCCACGGAGCACTGATGATCATAAGCGGAAATGCACGAGGCAACCTGTAAAGGAGACGGAGTTTTTCTCCTCCCCCCGTGTCTCAGCGCATCGCCCCGCGCCTTCTGAGTTTTTCTGATGACAGAAAGCTCCCGTTGGGGAGGGCAGTGACTTGAGGTCGTCTCTTCCCAGCCTGCATTTGCACTCAGGACCTGCAGGCTAAAGCGATACTCAATCTGCAAGGCCGGGGCACACGGTGCAAATTCAGACTCTGTGATTTGCAAGGAAAGGGTGGGGAGCGCTCTTCTTTTCTTCTTTTCTTTTCTTTTCTTTTCTTTTCTTTTCTTTTCTTTTGTGGTGTGGGATATTGTTGCTAGTACCCCCAAAGTCATCCCCCTCGATGAGCAGACCTAAGCATAAATTCACAGATGTCATATGACACAGTGGCCCTCCAGGGGACATCAGGGGGGCAACATGTAGTTGGGAACTATATATACAAAGCCCACGAGCGAGGCCTGTGTCCCAGCACCGATGTCCTCGCGTGCTAGGAAGCATCCCCAGCTTCCTTGACAGAGATGCTGAAATTCTCAGATGTCCTCTAAGAGGAGGGGATATCAGACAGATCTTCATCGGCGTGTCCTGTTTCTTCAACGGTGGCATCAAGCCTCCATTGGTTATGACAGAGCAAGGCTGCATCGGGCTCCTGGGGCTGTGTAACAAAGTACCCCAACCTGGATGGTTGGGACAACAGAAATGTCTACTTTCACGTTTCTGGAGGCCGGAAGTCCAAAATCAAGATGTCGGTAGGTTGGTGCTCCCTCTGAAGGGTCTAGAGAAGAATCTTCCGCGACTTCCTCTTGGCTTCGGGTGCTGCCAGAAATCCTCGGTGTCCCTTGGCTTGTAGAAGCATCTCTCCGATCTCTGTCTCTGCGTCCATCGTCGCCTGTGTCTACGTCCGTGAGGCTCTTCTCTTCTTATAAGAGCTAAATCATATTGGATTAGCAGCCCGTCTGTCCGACTCTAGTGTGAGGGCATCTGCGGTGACCCTGTTTTCAGAAAGGTCACCCTCTGAAGTTCCTGGGAAGGCATGAGTCTGGGGTACACTGTCCAAGACAGGACACAGGTTGTATGGGAAAAGCCGAGATGTACAGTTCACATCACGGGCTGGGGGCGTAGACGATTTTGTGGGTGTGGAGTGGCCAGCCTGTTACGACCAGGGTCCTTTCTGAAGGTAGAAAGGAGAAGCCACGATACGGGGTCTGGGAGGGTGGGATGTTGGCTAGTGGACAAGGGCCAGACTCTCAGCTCCCTGGGAAGCAGGAGCCCTTGCTGCCTTTTTCTGGTCGGCATTGTAAAGGGTTCTTCGGTGTTCTCGGCCGGAAGATACTGTTTCAAAGGTCCGTCTCATAAGATGCTATGGAGTAGGCATTGCTTGTCAAGGCTCCTTTGTACCATCTGGCGAGGCAGCTGCAGAAGGGGCTCAGGAGGGCTTTGGAATGGCTTCAGCTGCTCCTAAAGACAAGTATTGATTTCGTGGGGGTGGGCGCTTGGCTTCTCCACAGAAGCTCTCTGGGAAGGGATGTTCAGACCAGAGAAGACCGGGTCCCAGGACACCCACCCATGCTACCGCCCTTGAACCACCGACCAAGGATGTTTTCCGAGTCCACCCTCTCGAGGTGATGCCTCCTCGAGTTCTGTCTGCCGCCTGCCTCTCTATCGTGTGACTTAGGGCCCACAGGGTGGCACGGGACCTAAAAGTTCAGCAGCCTCCCCGGTGGCACGGATACACACGCAAGCTGGATAAACACCGTGATCGGTTGTTAGGGGGAAAGGAAGCAGGAAGACAGAAACGACGATCACGCTCATCTTCAAGGGGGAACTAAAAAAGGAAAAGGAGATAATTCGGTCTTCAGACACTCCGAGAATGAGGAAGGGAATCTAGGTGGGAGCTTCAGTTCCAGATGGTACATCTGGCCCTGGCACCAATGGGTACCCAGGCTGGCGGGCGTTCTTGGCCCAGGGGAGAGAACCAAAGCTCTGTTCTAGAAGGATCTTATCTCATGGAGGAGCTGCCTCCGTGGCGTGGCTGCAGTCTTCCACTGATATTCACCTCTGGCCTAAGGTCCAGTGGCACGTTGATTCGAGACATGTCTTGGGGCTTCTGGGTCTTTCTCGTACTGCCTGCAGCCCCACTATGTAGCAGCAAACCTGTTTCTCTTGAGGGTCAGGGTCTTACCCCACCCGAAACCATAATCTGCTTTTTTGCCTCTTCCTCTCATATGCTGGTGGGCAGACTACAGCCTGGGGACGAACTCTGGCCTGCCACCAGTTGCTGTAAATAAAGCTTTATTGAAACAGTCACACCCCTTTATTTCTTTGGAGCGTGGCCGCTTTCACGATGCAGTGGCAGGATCGAGCAGTTGCAGTGGAGACATTACGGTCCAGAATGGACCCTGTCGAGCACCTCAAGAAATCCGAAGTGGCCTTGTGGCAGTGGAAGCTTCCAGAACAGCGAACCTTTATCTTCGAAAGATTTGTTTTAGAGCTTGATCTTGCCTTTGGAGATGAGGAAAGGAAAGGAAAGCCCATGGCAGTATGTTCCTGAATTCAAATAATAGTTTAAAGGTTTTTAAAATTTTTTAATATTGATTTTTGAGAGAGGGAGACAGAGCATGAGGGAGGGAGGGGCAGAGAGAGAGGGGGACGCAGAATCCGAAGCAGGCTCCAGGCTCTGAGCTGTCAGCAGAGAGCCTGATGCGGGGCTCCAAACCATGGACCGCGAGATCGTGACCTGAGCCAAAGTCGGACACTAAACCACCTGAGCCACCCAGGCACCCCAAAGTTTTTTAGATAATAATAAAACAATCTTGCACAGTCAGCAAGGCAGGACCTCAAGAGTGGCTTAATGTCACGTCACTAAACTTTGCTTTCTAATCGTTATTAATTATTATAATGTAAATATTCTGCCTGATAAACATAAATAATTACCAAAGCCTATTACGTGCATTCTAAGCGTGTCCTATGTAACAATTGTTTTAATCTTCATAAAAAACCCTATAAAGTCGTATTTTTACCATTTTTATCAAAATAAAAACTGAGCCACAGAGAGGGCAAGTCATTGAGCAAAGGCCACACAGCTGGTAAGCGGTGGAACCAAGATTTGAACTCAGGTGGCCTAACTCCCGAATCTACTTTTAACCCAGATACGAAGACTCTTCTTTAAAGGAGGGGATTTTAGGAATATATAAGCCAATAGTAGGACAATAGCCGGCCATTGAAGAGAAAGGAAAATAGAGGTATTTCCTTGGTTATTCCTTGCACCAAACTCACTTCCATGTGGAACGAAACTTTACATTGTTACTTAAACGCCCCGAAAAGTGGATGAAAATCTTGGGGTGTCAGGCCTTTGTAAAGGGTGCGAAAAATATGTGTGTAAACGCGATGGGAGCGTTCACGGCCTTTCTCACCGTCCCCGGAAGTTTGCAGGCTTGATGCTGAGAGCGTCGGTACATTGGTCTGGGTAGAGAAGAGTTAGATGATCCGCGTGGGAAAAGCACGAGCTATCCGAGGGAGCAATGCTTAGGTACGTGATGGGGTCCAGGGAGTGAACGGAAGACTCCAGAAGGTGGATTTGAGCTGGGCGGGACGTGGGAGTTTGGGCAGTGAGACCAGAGCCCGAAGCTCAGTTACTGTTCTGGGGAGGACAGAGGGGCAGGGACACCTCTAGAGGGGTGCCCCTGCGTTCAGGGGAGACCACCACACCCCCAGCTCCCACCCTGCCCCTTAACACCTCCTTTTTTTTTTTTTTTAATGTTTATTTGTTTTTGAGACAGAGAGAGATACAGAGTGTGAGTTGGGGAGGGGCAGAGAGAGAGGGAGACACAGAATCCGACGCGGGCTCCAGGCCCCGAGCTGTCAGCACAGGGCCCCACGCGGGGCTCGAACTCACGGACCGCGAGATCGTGACCTGAGCAGAAGTCAGACGCTCAACCAACTGAGCCCCCAGGAGCCCCTCAACACCTCCTCTTTGGAAGGGCCTTCCTCGGGCGCCTGCACAGAATAGAAGCATTCTCCACATCACACTGCTTTTTCTCCACTGCAGATAGTGGGTCTTTATCGCTTCTCTCGGCTGCCCTTCCCTCCAGAACGTATGCGCTGTGAGACGAGGGCCTCTGTTTCGTCCCGGGCTCTTTTCTCAGTGTCTAGAACGGCACTGGGCACTTAGAGGGCATCCAACAAACCCCTTGCCTTTGTTCATCGGTGAGTCCACCCGCTGACCTGGGCTCTCAGGCCTGCCGCTTCTGAAGACGGGGCATTGCCCGCATTCAGCGAGAGGTCTCGGCGGCTTGGAGAAGCGTGACTCTTCGCAGAGACGATAAAGGAAAGACAAATGAAAACCGACCACGGAAGGAAGACCGCTTCAAAAAAGCAAACACACACGCACGCACACCGATGCTCCCTCGGAGCCCGGCCGGCGGAGAGGTTTCCCTGTGGCCTTCGCACAGAAGACCGCTTGCCGCGGAGGCCACATCCCTGGCTCCCTCAGGCCCTGCAGCTGCTCTGAGTTGTCATGCACATCCGTCCATCATCGGGCCTCGCCCTCTGCCTCCCGAGGTGGACGTCAGGTCTCAGGCCGCCTTGCGGAGGGAAGAAGCCGCCAACCCGCCAGCCTGGAGCTCTTTCCTCGGCCGCCAGCCCCAGCCTGTGGCTTCTCGGTGACCTTCCAGCAAGCCCCTTTGAACACCTTTTTTTAGTCTCCATCTCAGGCTCCCGTAGGACCCGTGCCCGCAGGGACCAGCACGTATCCCTTCCTTGGTCTGTCCCTGGAGCGCATTCCTTCCTGCCTTCTAGCAGCGGTAGCCCCAGGTGGGAGAGCTTGTCCTGAGCTCAGTTGTCCGTAGTCTTTCTCCAGGATTTCTGTCTTCCGCTGGCATAGGGCACGCTTTCTCCTGGAAGTAACTTCAGCATGGGAATGGAATCACGGGGGCGCCCTGAGGTCCGTTTTCTAGGCTGCGGCCAGAGGGCGCCACCAGGCTGGCCACAGGTGCCCGGGACGGGGCGGCTGGCTCCCACCCGCACCCAGGTAGATGGCTTCGAGCTGGCAGAGGTCTGCAGATGTGAGACCTTCCTCATTCAGGTCCTGTGCCCCCCCGGAAGTCTCGTGCCCGTCCTCCCACCCTAGTTTGAACTCACAATATCCAGATGTATCTTCTGTCTCCTTGTAAAGTGCCCCGGATCCTTTGTGGAGCAAGGCAGGCTATGAATTATGAGGACACAAACCTTCATTTCCTTGATGATGCTTTTGAAACTGGGCCAGATTTGGTCACACGGCGTCTATAGCATGCTCTGTTTGGTAGAACTCACTGGATTCTCTCACCCTCTGCTTGACAGAGAACTGTAGAACTCACTGGATTCTCTCACCCCGGTGGACACTTTGACGTCAGTCATTATACCTTAGAAAGCCGAGACCTCGCGCCTCCCCCTGACATTTCTAGAAGAATTCCCCTCTCTTCTTCTTCGGATTCAAGATTTTATCGGCCAGGCTTCTTTCCAAACCTTCGGAGAGGAGAGAGGCGTGCGTTTTGTTCAAAGGGAGAGCTCTCTCTCGGGAGTGTTTGCATTTCCATCAGAAACAAAAACCGCGTTTTGGCTTAATCCTGAAGAAAGGTTTTCTGATTGTGAAAGTGAGTATCTGAAGCCCTTGGTGGCTTAGCCTCTCAGTGACCACCAGCCTTCAGATAAATCAGGTCCTGTTTACCTCCTACTGGGGAAGGGTCCTGGAACTTTGACAACCGAAGTCGGACGCTCAACCGACTGAGCCACCCAGGCACCCCCGTCGTTGGCTTTTGAGGATGGATTTTCTAACTGTAAAGGGATCTCTTTGGGCAAATGATGTTTTGGCTCAAAAGTCAGGATAAAGATATGACAGTAGAAATGCCAACACACAGCCATGACACTGGTCTTGTTATTGATTGTAAATGAGCTTTAAAAGTTTGGGGTAGAGGGGCGCCTGGGCAGCTCAGTCGGTTGAGCATCCGACTTCGGGTCAGGTCATGATCTCACGGTTTGTGGGTTTGAGCCCCGCATCAGGGTCTGTGCTGATGGCTCGGAGCCTGGAGGCTGCTTCAGATTCTGTGTCTCCCTCTCTCTGTGTTCCTCCCCTGCTCACACCCTGTCTCTCTCTCAAGAGTAAATAAAGAAAAAAATTTTTAAAAATTAAGAAGTTTGGGGTAGGGAGCACCAAACCAGCCCTGAGGCATTTCTGTCCCTGAGACCATTTCTGACACCCGAGAGGAGGAGGCAGGTTTCTGGCCCGTGAGTTTTGTTATGGCCTCACTTCCCACCTCCAGACTCCACACCACCCTCCCAGGTTCCCACCAATTAGTGTTTTCCCCCAAATGTCCCCTTTTTCCAAGCATCTTCCTGCATGGATTTTGGTAAACGTTGTTGTTGCCACGAGTGATTCTAGAACATAGACTTCAGGCCTACGGCCAGCTTCTTCCTCACCTTCAACGGCTGAGTGTGTGTGAGAATTGATGATGGCATCTTGGGATCTTTCTAGAAGACTTGCGGGAGGGGGTTGAGTATTCTGCGTCGTGCTCTGTTGTGCTATTCACGTGGTGTCCCAGAGAAAGGGCCTGAGATGGGGTCTGAAATTGCTGTTTCATTGTAGTTCCTGGAGGTACACGAATTCAGACACTGTTCGATAGATTACAAAAATATACAAGTTCGCTTAACCCTTATAATAACTTTTGTGGATTTAACTGTGTCCCCGCCGAAGAGAGATGTTGGGGTCCTAACCCCCAGTCATCTCTGAACGTGACCTGATTGAAATAAAGCCATGGCAGGTGTAATTAAGATAAAGCCCTACTAGAGTCAGGTGGGCACCAAATCCAACATGACTTGTGTTTTGTAAGAAGACGGGCATGCGGGGTGAAGCCACGTGACAAAGACAGAGACCGGTGGGGTGGTTCTAGAAGCTGAGGGATGCCAGGGGTTGCCAGCAGCACCG
This sequence comes from Neofelis nebulosa, assembly GCF_028018385.1. Classification (NCBI taxonomy): domain Eukaryota; kingdom Metazoa; phylum Chordata; class Mammalia; order Carnivora; family Felidae; genus Neofelis; species Neofelis nebulosa. Next base: position 5,676,814 of record NC_080785.1, read on the forward strand.
GAAGCTGGAAGAGGCAAGGAAGGATCTGGCGCCTTTTCAGGGGGAGCTGCTGATACCTCAGTTTCAGACTTTGAACCTGCAGACTGCGAGGCAATACATTTATTATTATTATTTTTTCACGTTTATTTATTTTTGAGAGAGAAAGAGAGGGAGATGCAGAATCCGAAGCAGGCTCCAGGCTCTGAGCCGTCAGCACAGAGCCCGATGCGGGGCTCAAACCCACGAACTGTGAGATCATGACCTGAGCAGAAGTCGGGGCTTAACCGACTGAGCCCCCAGGCGCCCCTAGGCAATACGTTCCTGATGTGCTTTGTCACTGCGACTTTCCAAGAGGGCAGTTTGAGTAGCGGGGGAAGGAAGGAGAGCGTGTTACCGGGCCAAGGACTGAGACAGAGATGGCTTCTTTCAAGGAGTTTGGGTCAGAAGGGAAGGGGAGGGGAGGGAGGGGCGGCAGATACCTGGTGCCCAAAGGCGGCGTGAGCTCCTCTACTCCTCCCGGCCCCTCCCTGCACGTGAAGGGGTTTCCACCAAAGTCAGGGACAGGACATCACTTCCTGCCCGTGTGCGTCTACAAGGCTGGAGGCGAAGACAGCCGGGTGCTGAGGGTGTCGGAGGCTGGGGGCCCGGATCCGGTGGCTCAGTGGGGAGGGCAGCGGGGCCAGCCGCCTTCCTGGGCGGGACGGAGACGCGAGCAAGAGAAACCCTTCTCACGTGGAACCACTGAGAACCTGGGCTCATTTCTTGCTGGGGCCCCCCTGAGCCGATCCTGAGGCATAAAGGTAGACTGGAAGTGAGTGGGTGGCTTGGCGTTAATGGAAGTTTTGGATTGGCCTATTTTAAGATAGGAGAGATGAGCGCATTTATAGGCTGAGAGGCAAGGAGCCAATGTCAATACGCCGGTGGGTTGTGACAGGCCAGGGACGTGAGCCTGTGTGCCTCGCTGGTGTCGGCTTCTGTTCTCCATTAGACTGCTGGGCTTGTGCTTGGGGGACGCCTCCGTTTGTCCTCGTGGCCCCGACAAGGCTGTCTGTCTCCCCAGTACTGCCTTCACCCCCTCCGAGGCCGTCTGGGTCCCTCCGGGTTGTTCGGGGACTTGCGCTGCTGCGGGTGGGGACCTCCTGTTCGCACCGCGAAGCACGTTTCTACAGGTGGCTGCCACGGCGTTTATCAGTGAGCTCTGAGCTCAGGCTCAAGGTCAGGTCTGCAAGACGGCTGCTAATCCCTGACAAAAGTGACTTGTTCTGGGTCCCAAGGCTTGGTAGTGACGTCGGTGTGCGTGAGCTCGTCTGGTCTGAACGTGGCAGGTGCTGAGCACAGTGTGACCCGTCCCTGTCCTGAGGACTCCCGGATTTTGCTCCTGAGAAGAACCAGGCCGCCCCCCTGACTTCACTGCATTAACCCTGCCTGTCAGTGGTGGCTCCTCCCTGGGGCCCTGAAGAGCCACGATACAGTCTCCTCTGCACCTCTTTGGTCCTTACACATACATATATATGTTAGAGCGTGTGCACACATCTGCGTAAATACTGTCAGATAGCTGAGCCCCCTTCCTCTATTAGGCACGTTCTGAGAAATGTTTTCCTGCCTGTTGCCGAGATCGTCTCGAGCTCTGGAGACTCAGAAGGCGGCCATGCTGCCCTCGGCTGCTACGTGCAGCCCCTTTCTCTTGTCTTTTCTGCCCCCTGTCCGTTGGCCCCTCCTTCTCCAAAGTTCCAGTGCATGGCCTGTCCCTACCACGTGTTGGCGGACTCTGATAACCCGTCTGACAGCTGCCCCTCCCCTTTCTTCTGTACGGAGCCTGGTTTTATTCAGGGCCCAGCCCCAGAGCAGGACCTCCCATTGGTCTGATTCAGTTGGAATTATCCCTTTCCCATTGGGGAAGTGCCTGGATTCGGGGCCACTGGCCTAGAGGCTGAACCGGGACCTAGGTCTTGCCAACAAAATGTAAGGAGAACTCTGTGAGGAATCAAAGAAGACGCACCTCCCCCAACAAAAAAGAGACACACGAGAACTAATTCCCTCTCCTTACTTTGTGGTTTCCAGCCACGGTGGCCATCTTGTGACCATAGCCAACATGCAAGATGGCGGAACAAGAAGGTGGGAACGTAATCCTCTTACATCACTGAGCTTAGCATTCTAGATGACACATGTCCTTGTAGTTTAGTCTCTTTTAAGTTATGTTTTTCCGGTATCAGCCAGTAAAGGATCCTGACTGATACATGTCTCTTTGGTAACAGAGGTGAGATTCATCCGGATGGCAACCAGAGCAATGCTGGAAAATTGGGAATATTCCAGATGGAAGGCTGGGGGCGGGAGGAGAACTGGAGCACAGTCTTTAATTTCCCCCTGTGCTATGAAGAAAACTAGAGCAGGGTACAGAGGCAGATGGGGGTGCTGTTTTGTGGAGGATGGTGAGGGAAGGAGAAGTCCCATAACGTGACCATGACTGAGCCAGCCGAGAGCAGTGCAGAAGTCATAAGACAGGGGAAGTGCCCAGTGCAGGTGAGCAAAAGCGTCACAAAAATGTCAGTTCCCAGCCTTTTTGTTTTTTTCCTCCCAAACTCACCCTCAACAAAGTAGATAACCGAACAAGCTTATCGGGCCGACTTTGGGCCAGGGCTGGTTGTTAGAGTTCTGCCTTCTGTAAACTCACTTTTTCTATATGCCATTCCTCCCACTGTTTCCTTAAAAAAAAGGAAAAAAAAAGTTTACTTTTGAAAAGTTCCTACGTTGTGTTCAATGACTTGAGAGGCTCTGAAGGGATGGCCGCCGTGGGTCCAAAGTCCCAGGGCGGCCGGTCGACCTCGAACCACAGAGCCGAGTGAAGGCCATCCGTATTAAATCTCTCCTGCGTTCAAGACAAGACGGGTTTACTATGTGTCCCCCTTTTGCCTCCATATTCTGAATGCTCGTTTGAACCTGATTTTCCATAGAAAAATGTGGGGGTGAGAGAGCAGATCCGGGTTCCATTAACAGCCCCCCATCGGGCACCGCACGCTTCTGAGGTTTTTCTGGCTTTGCGGCCGAGTGACCACTAGGGGGCGATACAGCCTCACGTGCTGAGCCTTATGCCCCAGCCGGTTGGCTCTGCTTAGAGGACAGAGGCAGGACGCGCTCGCTGTCCCTGCCTGGTTTTTCCAGCTTGGGAAGTCTACCTTCAAATGCACAGCCCACACAGAAGAAAGCTGATGTCCCTGAGCAGACGGATGGACCTCACGCCTGACCAGCCCCCACCAGGCCTTTTAAGGGGGGTTGGAGGGGAGGGGAGATCATCTCACTTTGACTACATTTGCTCAGTCGGTATTTAATGAGAACCTGCTATGTGCCAGGCACCCGGGATACAGCCAGCAGGAAGTGAGCTCCTGCCCTTGTGGGGATTACGTTCTAGGGAGAAGAGAAAAGGAGACGTATGGATAGGGGTTGGAGGCTGCTGTTCCGTGTTGGGCCATGGGAAACGGAGGCATCGAGCAAGGGTGGGATAGAACCGGGGAGCCAACCAGCCGGGTGGGCGCGTGGGCAGGTGCACCCGCAGAGGGAGGACCAGCGCAGGGGTCCTGAGCGGGGGCACCTGCCGAGCCTTGTGCTGGTGTGGCTAGAACTGAGGGAGGAGGGAGACGCTGGTGAGGTCCGGGAGGCAGGGCGGGGGCCTTGCGGGCCAGGGCGGGACTCCAGGTTTTCGCTGAGCGATCGTCAGCACGTGTTGTTCAGCGAATGTCCTGCTCTCTGGAGGAATTAGCCGGCTACTGGGCAGGGAGGGTCGGGGGGGACCAGCTGGGAGCCGCTGGAGTAGACCTGGAGATCCGTCTTGGTGGCCTCCCGCCTCCTTTGAGACGTCCTCAAACCCTGCCATCTCCAGAAAGCCGTACCTTAAGATCAGGCTTGCCGTGAGCAGTCCGCCAGAGCTCAGAAATACAACTGTTATTTTAAGTATCTGCGCGCTCCGTGTTCCCCTCCGATCCGCTTCGGGTACCTCCTGTCTTCCGGAAGATCGTGTGTTTCGTGTTCCACTCGCTTGCCTCTTACTTCCCCCCACGCTCTTCCAGGTCCACGCGCTTAAGGCAGAGCCTTAAGCAACACAGTGCCCCCCCCCCCCCCCCACCGAGGCCTCTGACTGTGGTCCTCCCTGAGGAGAGCACGGGGGTCTGGGCGGAGGGCGCAGCTGGGTAAGCAGATGTATCTAGAGGAAGGATGAAAAGCTGCCATAACCTGCAGGAAAAGGGCTGGTCCCCATCACACTGTAAAGGGGAAAGTCATTTGGGGTCCCCCGGGGCTCCCTTTTCTGTCTTCTTCCCCTTGGGGGCTCCTGGCTCCGAGAGCGACAATGCCTTACCCTCTCCCCCGCCACCCCAGACCAAGACCAGCTTGCAGGGACAGGTCTGACACAGGCATTCAAACCAGCATGTACGTGACAGAAGTGAAAGTTTCCGAATTTCGGGCGCGGTTGGCACATTTAGTGTATGAGTGAGGAGGAGTTCCTGCCAGACGTTTCGGAAGCAGTTGTCTCTTCAGAACCCCACGGTCGTGCAGTGATGGCTCTCGGGGTCTCAGACATTGGGGTGGCATTTTGGCAGCTGGCCCCCACTGAGCAAGAAATGGTATCTTGTCATACGTGGGCACTGGTCTACACTGAGTGACGACTATGGAGGGAAGTCAGCGCCCCCCCCTGCCCCCCTGCCACCCGGGCCCTGGTACGTTATCTTTGTCCTACCAGAAAAACACATTGAAAATCGCTGACCTGGGCAGCCACCTACTCTCATTACGCTGACGGCGACTCAAGGTCACGACCGTGGCATCTGGAGGACGGGCAAAGAGGAAAAGGTGGAGGGCAGATCCCGGGACCCAGGGAGTGTGCGGCGGCCCAGTGGGAGGAACTTACCGCTCCGGGCGTGAAGGCGAGGCCAGAAGCTTCATCCCAGGCTGCATGGATTGGGATGTCTTTGACGGTGACCCCCAGCAAGAGACACGTCGTATGCGGTAATCCAGAACATGCATGTTTTTCTCCAGCGTCGACCCTGGCCTCTGCCCTCTATTTCCAATTCGATGCCTGTTTGTTCTAAAAGCGTGCTTTCTCTGACCCACACGGCTGGTTTCATGGGGGGGAGGGGGCGCGGCTGGGGGGGTGCGCTTCAGAAGATACCACCCTCGCTGGTCATGAAGCACAGGAAGGCTGTGGAACACTTGCAAAGTGGGTCTGGCTGGGAACTTCCAGGGGCTTTGCCAGAGACGAGCCGTGGTAGACGTTCGAACTCTCCAGGACCGGCTCACCGCTGCGACCGAGGTCACGTGGACTTTGAACACCCCAAATAAAGTTAATTTTCGGTGGGTTGTTAAGCCGAAATACCAAAATCCTGCCACGGGTGACTGTCCTCCCGGAATAGGTTACGTCTCAGTTCCGTCAACCCGGCTCCTTGTCTGTGGATCCGAATCAAAGGGTGCCCTGCCAGCCATTTGAAATTCGCATGAGCTTTCCAGAGGAGTTTATTTAACTTGGAAAACTCCTGGTCCTTTCACACCATGTCTATCTTGGATCACAGACAGCTTCTCCTTTCTCTGCCGGCAACTTGAGTTGATTTTTCAAATAAAAGTTTGTTTTCCTGTAAAATGCCAGAGGTTTTGTACTGTGTGCGAAGGAATGAACTTTAGAGCCTCGAGCCTCTGATTCACATGCCAAGGGCTTCCCGGTGCCGAGAACCCCCTGCCTCGCCTTACCCTCGAAGCCGGCCAACGCCAGGCGGCCCGCCAGCCTGTGAGCGTGCCCGTGCGCACAGGGGTCCGAGAGAGTGACTTTTGTCCCCCAGCACTTGGGTCTGGAACTCGAGGCTGGCTTCTGTGCAGAATGTCTGTACCGACCGTTCTCGGTCTTCCGTTCTCTTGAGGTATCTGGTCTCGTTACAGGTCAGTCGGCTACCTGTGCGACCGAACTATCCGTGTGTTTAAAACAGCCAGAACTTAATGGCTGTGTGGTTATAAAGGTGAGGGAGAAGGTTGCTGAGAAGCTAAGCGGGACTCAGGGAGGCAAACCAGAGATGAGCACGAAGCCTGTGCCTTTCCTGGGTCGGAGAGGTGGACGGAGGAGCGCAGCCCCGGGGCAGGGTGGGGGCTGGAACCGGGAGCCGCGGTTGGCGGTTGGTCTGCCTGGATGGATGGGGAGCGGCCACGGTCAGAGATGCCACCCAGGGCCAGAAGCCAGCTGAGAAAGGAGCCTGGGTGTCACGGCTGCAGGGACAGGTCCCTGTGTGCCCAGCAGAGCAGGGGACCCGCTAGGAGCGCGAGTGAGAACCCACAGCAAGGTGCCAGCCCCTGAGTGGACGCCACCCTGCGACGGTGAGCCCTGGGTGCTGTGCTCTGCCCCTGGGTGTGGCTGATGCATCCAGGCATATCCCTCCCCGCCCCCCCCCCCCCCCCCAGCCCTGTGGTGACAGGAAGCCGAGAGGGTCTTAGGGAAACTTCAGTGTCACCTCCATTGACAGGAGTCAGCTCTAGGATGTCCTTGATATGTGGTCCCGCCACTGCTTCCCCGTGTGCAGATTCCCATGTTTGCCGATCGCTCCCTGGGCATCATTTGCGTGCCGGTTTTGCACCTCGCTCTCAGGGGATGTCCCAGGACCTGTGCAGCTGGTGCCCATGCCTCAGCGGCAAGAGGCCTGGGGGGGGGGGGGGCGGCCAGCAGGGGAACTTGGCCCTCCAACGTGCCTCGAGGGGCCCTGAGGCTCTCCCTTCCCAGCCACGCTCCGGAGCAGGCAGACGCTGGCGGCTCCCCCACCCCGACCCCCAATCACCTTATTCGCTCGCCCCCAAATTCCAGCTGCCCCTCTCGCCCCCACCTCTGGCCTCCGGGACCTGATTTTCTTTCCTCCCACACGCACTCTTCTCACACCCGGCAGCTCGTCCTTTGCACACTTCATCTGCGTGGCCCTTCCTTCCCGTGGTAGGCACAGGGACGTGACCGGAGCCCGAGCGGCACGCGCAGGGTCGTGGGCACACGGTTAGGCAGGGCCGGCGTCGGGTGGAGGCACATGTGTTCCGTGCAAGGCCACGTGGCAAATATTTTAGGCTTTGTGGGCCACCCCACGCCTCTTGTAGACACGAAGCCACAGACAAAATGTAAACCGCGTTCCAATAAATCTTTATTTATAAAAGCAGGCGGCCAGCAGGAACTGACTGAGCGCCCCACCCCCCCAGGCGTCCCCGTCTCACCCCCTTCTCCATCCCGCAAATCCGGTCTCGCCGCGTCGTCCACACCCTGGCCCTTGGCTGGCTCTGAGCTCATCTCATGGCCAGCCCACCTGGCCTCCGCCACCGTGGGTCCCAGTGATGGACAGACACCGTGCCGTACCTCCGGGTTTCCCCTTCAGAAGTGAGGGGGCTCGGTCCCCACGCTGCTGGCTGCGACGACGACGGACAGCCCCCCCCCCTCCCCACAGCGTCGCCCCCTTTCCGAAGCAGGACTGCACCTGACAGCTGGGCAGGGCGTGGCTGTGGAGGGCTGGCCCCCTCGCCCCCCTCAGGGCAGCTCTGAGGGGTCGCCCCAGCTCCCGAACTCTCTGTAGGGGCCTCACCGGGTCTGCGTGGCCTCTCAGTGTCACGTGAGGCCCAAGCCTGCCTCCTTGCTTTCCTCGTGGCGGGTGTTGATCCCCAAATACGAGTCCTGCATGCCAGTTCCCGTCTCGGGTCTGTTTTACGCTGCGCCTGGCTAAATAAGGCTTTCCCTGGCTTGGCTGTGCTCCTGCGCTCTGCATCCCATCCTCAGTCCACCCTCCCCCCTCCCCACCCAGCCGCCCTGGCTCAGCCAAAGCCAGGGCAGGGCTCACCAGCCACTGCTGGAGCTTTCTGGATCGGGGCAGCTGGTGAGACTGAATCCTGGGGCCGAGCCGACTTCAGAAAAACGTGACTCATCTTGCCTACCCACAAAGAAAGGAAAAGTATGCGTGGCATCCAAGTTTCCTGAAAAGTTCAGCCAGCACATTGCAGAGCTATGTGGCCTGGCACCTAGCGTGGGTCCCCTGGGAGAGCGCCCTCTGCTGGCGATCATGCAGGTGTCCCTGAAAGGTGCCAGTGAGGGCGCCAGCCTGGGCTGGGCTGCCGGGTTATTATTATAAGGGGAGGTTGCTGTGCTTTGGGCAAAGGCAAGGGGAGGTTTCCAGAAGAATCTCCTTTCCCTCGGAGAACCGTGATGGTGGGCCACGGTGGGGGGAGAGGCTAATGGACCCTGCGTTCTGGCCGCGCTGCTTTCTTAATTCCTCGGTGAAAATAGCATTTCATGTTGGCAATTTCAGACTTACAGAAAAGTTGTAAACATAGTACAGAGAATTCTCACGTACCCTTCGTCCCGATTCCCTGGCGCGAACATTTTAGCACATTGGCTTGTATCCCACCGCCCGCCCCCCACCGAATATGTAAATATTAGTGCACGTGTTTGTATGAAATCTGAACCATCGAGAATAAGCTGCAGGCATAATGTCCCTTTACCCCTAAATACTTCAGAGCGTATTTCATTCAAATGAGCACATTCTCCAAAGTAGAGTTTACTTATCAAAATCGGGAAATTGACGTTCATCCGGTAGTATTCGCTAAAGTGCAGGCTTTATTCACCATTCACAAATTATCTCAATAACATCTTTTGGAGGAGGAAACCCCCAGTGAAGCATTGCATTTGATTCTCCTTTCTCCTCCGACTGTCTTCATCCGGAGCAACCCTCTGTCTTGTCTTTCACCATCTCAGCATTTTCCAAGACCACAAGCTGTTCATTGTGTAGACCGCTTCACGTGGGGTTGGCCTGACACGTCCTTACGCCTAGATGCGGGTTCCCTGGTCGGGCAGTGTCCGCGTCTCGTGTCCTGTCCCGGCATCACAGTGGGAAGCAGGTGATGTCACTCTGACCCGTCCCTGCTGATGCTTACTAATCACTTGGTTAAGGGAAGCGTCTGCCACAGTAAGATCCTAATTAAGTTACTATTTGGGGGGCACCTGGGTGGCCAGTTAAACGTCTGACTTCGGCTCAGGTCATGATCTCATGGTTCTTGAGTTCGAGCCCTACGTCAGGCTCTCTGCTGACAGCATGGAGCCTGCTGGGGAATCTCTGTCTCCCTCTCTCTCTCTCTCTGCCCCATCCCTACTCATGCCCGCTCACTCTCTCTCAAAAATAAGTGAACATTTTTTTAAATTATTATCTTTCCCTTTGTAAGCAAGAAATATTTCATGGGGAGTGATTTGGGGAGTAAATATCTGTAAATATCTTCTTCATCACCAAACTTCCACTTGCTAGGTTTTTATTTTATTTTTAATGTTTATTTTTGAGAGAGAGAGAGAGAGAGAGAGAGAACGAGCAGGGGAGGGGCAGAGAAAGAGGGAGACCCAGAATCTGAAGCAGGCTCCAGGCCCAGAGCTGTCAGCACAGAGCCCGACGCGGGGCTCGAACTCATGAGCGGTGAGATAGTGACCTGAGCCGAAGTCAGCCGCTTAACGGACTGAGCCACCCGGACGCCTCTTCATTTGCTAGTTTTAGCACCAGTTGACTAGCCTTGCCTGAATTATGACCAGGGTGGTGGCCAAAAGGTGATATGGTCTGATTTTATCACTAATTCTATGTCGATTGATTGGAATTGCACTCAGGAAGGAAATCTCCTTTTCTGTGTGTGTGTGTGTGTGTGTGTGTGTGTGGTGTGTGTGTGTGTGGACATATATGTATGTATGTACTCACAGATTCCTGTTTCAGTCAACAATTTGGTTTGTCACGATCATATTTTGATGTTTGAGTTGTCCCGGACTTGGCCAGCAGGAGCCCCTCAGGCAGGTCCCTGTTTCCTGTGACCGTCCCCATTGTTGTGGCAGAAACACTGCCTTACTTGCTGGTGCAGCAAAGTGTTCGAGCCTCACTGTGTCCTTTCCCTGCCCTGGCCTGGAATCAGCCATTTCTCCAAAGAGCCCTTGTTACGTCCAGTGGCCAGTAGTATTTAGAAATAGGATCTAGGCGCTAAATGTGCTCGGGGCTATTGGAGCATCGCTGCTTTTAGGTCCTCTGAGCAGACACACTGGAGATATGCTCACATCTAGGAGAGCAGGTGGATCCAAGAAAGAAGGTACATCCACACAGCAGAGTGCTATGTGGCTGTAGAAAAAAATACATAGATGATATCGTTGAGCCAATATGGCAGCCGTCCCATACAACCGTCCCATTGTATGGATGAATAGAGGGTTCTCAAGAGACACGGAAATGGCCCTTGGACGGTAGTAAAAGCACTTAGACATCAATACAAAGCCTTCCCCCAAATCCAGTTTGTCGAGGAATTCACGAATATTTTCCTCTAGTATCCACATGGCTTGACTCTTTTTTGTGTGGTAAAATACACACAACGTATCATTTGCCTTCTTAATCACTTTAAAGCGTACCGTTCAGAGGCATTAAGTCCGTTCACGTTGCCGTGTGACCTTCACCACCACCTAGTTTCAGAACTTTTTCATCGCCCCGCATGGAAACCTAATACCCACTACTCCCAACCTCCACCCCCCCCCCCGCCCCCCAGCTCGGGCAACACCCATCTATGTTCTGTCTCTTTGGATTTTCTTCTTCTGCACACTCTGTGTAAGTAGAATCATACAAAACGTAACCTTCTGTGTCTGGCCTCTTCCACGGGGCATACTGTTTTGAAGGTTCATCCATGACATAGCAGGTATCAGAGCTTCATTCTTTTCTGTGGATGAATAATGTCCCATGGTACGGACAGACCACGTCTTGTTTGTCCATGGACGCTTTGGGTGGTTTCCGCCTTTTGGCCGCTGTGAACGACGCTGCTATGAGCCTTCACGTCCAAGTTCATGTCTGAACACCTGTTTTCAATTGTTTTGGATAGAGACCTAGGCGTGGAGTTCCCAGCTCATTTGCCGTTTCGTTGTTTAACTTGGTGAGGAATAGCCAGGCGGTCTTCCCACGGCGGCTGCACCGTTGTGTGTTCCCACCAGGATTGTGCGAGGCATCCAGTTTCTCTACATCCTCTCCAACGCTTGCACCTTTCCACTTGTGGTCATCGGCCTTGTTACTGTGGCCGTCCTCGTGGCTGTGAGGTGGTGACGGGGGCTTTGACTTGCCATTCCCTAAGGACATCGGGCATCTTCTCATGCACTTGTTGGCCATTTGTGTCTCTTCTTTGGGGCCAGGTCTACTCATTTTTTTCATTGGGTTGTCTTTTTGTTGCTGGATTGTAGAAGCTCTTTTGACATTCCGGGTGGTAGACACTTAACAGACACGTCCTTTGTGGATTTCTTCTCCCTTTCCGGGGGCTGCCTTCTCACCCCTTGATCGTGTCCTTTGCTGTACAAAAACTACTACTTTTGATGACAGCAAAGTTTTGATGACCGAAAATACCTGGACACTAGAAATGAAGTGCGGGCTGGGGCGGGGGGAGCGGCAGAGAAGTGCCAGTGGCCACACCTCATTGATTCTGAGGAGCGACTCTCTCCCGGGAGAGGAGACGCAGGACAGACTGATGGAGTAGGGGACTGCCTCATTGTCACCAAGTCATGACAGGCTGACTCAGGGTCTGACCATCCCCTTCAAGCCTCCAGTGAGGGGAGAGCAAAGACAGCAGATTCTCTGGATCGTTTCTAAGTTTCATACTCTATCACAGACCCCCTTGCTCCACTGCCGTAGGTCTAGTTTCTTTCCAACGTTTCCGCTCGGTGGGGACATCTATAAAGGCACACTGCTGTGCTGCTGTTGTGACTCCTAGGCCTCTGTAAGGAGAACCTCCCACGTTCCTCCTTACCCTCTGATCCTGCGAGGACCCTCGACCAAGTCCTCTAAAGGGCAGGAAGCCACCCTCTGGAACATTGGTGAATTAGCACATTCTCCTCGTTGGGGGAGGGCTGGATAATGTTTCCAGCTAATCTCCCGCCTCTGGGCCAGCGATAAGAGATAAAAGCCAGATGGCATGCATGCCAGGAGGTGATCTTTCTTCACGCTGCTGCTCACAACGGTGTTTCTCAACACTTCTCTTTTCTTTTTTTAGCTTTTGCTGAAGCAATTTACTGAGAATGCACCTTGCTGCTTTTTCCTGCTGGAGATACTGATCACCATTTACTAGATTTTCTTGTTTGTATTTCATTTTGTTTTATCCTCTTTACGTTTTAGTTTTCAGTGAAGCCCTTCAATCACATGATTGAAGAAAAAAAACAGCTCAAAATGATAGATACTGAAAGGCAGTGATCTCCCATCCCACTCCACCCAAACCCAAATGTGACCTTTTAAAATTGTGTACATATTCAGCTATTTTATGGCTTATCAATGTCAAAGCTTGTATACTGTCTCATCGTGGTGGATGATGAATACTCACTCCCCCACATCTTCTAATTCCCCTTCTTTTTTTAATGTTTATTTATTTTTGAGAGAGAGAGAGAGACAGAGTGAGAGTGGGGGAGGAGCAGAGAGAGAGGGAGAGAGAGAGGGAGAATCCAAAGCAGAGAGAGAGGGAGGGAGAGAGAGAGAATCCAAAGCAGGCTCCAGGCTCTGAGCCATCAGCACAGAGCCCGATGCGGGGCTGAAACTCACAAACCGCGAGATCATGACGGAAGCCCAAGTCGGACACTCAACGGACTGAGCCACCCAGGTGCCCCTTCCAATTTCCCTTTGCTTTCCTTTTTTAAATCAATCAACCTTTTCTTTTTATCATCCCCACAAAGAGGTTTCTTAGACATTTGTTTCTAATCACCCCCAAATAACTTTAATAGAATGGATGTACCATATATTATTTATGTACTATGTGTATATCTGCACTTTATATATAAAAAATAGTAGTAGCCGTCCCCAAGAGCCATTATCACCCTCTTAGAATAATGCCTTAGTTAGAAAGGGAGTTGATGGGGCACGTGGGGGGTCTCAGTCAGTTAGGCATCCGACTCTTGATTTTGGTTCAGGTCATGATCTCATGGTTTCATGAGATCAAGCCCCGCATCAGGCTCTGTGCTGGCGGTGTGGGAACCTGCTTGGGATTCCCTCTCTCTCTCTCTCTGCCCCTCCCCTGCTCATGCTGTCTCTGTCTCTCTCAAAATAAATAAACTTTTAAAAAATTTTTTAGAAATTTATAAACTTAAACCACTGAGCACCAAAACCATGCATCTTTTTAAGTGTTAGGTGCATTATGCACTTTGCAGCGTTCTTATCCAAAAGACACGAAATACAACGTCACTGTCTGCAGATGATTTAGGGTCCTCACCAGATTGCCCCGTGATGCACGCCAGCATATCCAGCCGGCCGGCACTGAGATACAGGGACTGGGTTCTGGATCGTGAGGGCTTCTGACTGCCCTCTTCTTACCCTCCGCACCTCCTTTCTTGTTCCAGCTACCTGCTCCACAGCAGTCCGTGTTCTTCCCTGAATAGCGCCCCCTGCCCTCCCATCGCAAAGTGCTGCCGAGAACCAGCGTTCTTTGTGTGTGTGGTTAAAAAGAGTAAATTATTAGGAGCAACGTCCCTTGGTTCTTCGCTCAAGAAAAAAAGAAATGCCTGGGCTTTGAGGGGTAGGGCTGACGAGCAGGGTTTTGTCCCAATTACTTCTGACTTCTGGGTCTAGATCGGGTGTGGGGACCGCAGCCGAGCCCCTCCCAGCACACGTCCCAACACCTGCCCGGCCAGGCCGGTCCGGCGCTGTCCCCCGATGCACAGCCCAGGCAGCCAGCCCAAGGAGGTGCCCTTCCATCACTGAGGCTTTGCTGCTGCGGTTTTCCCCACGATGTCCTTGAGGCACACGGAGTCTGAGCCAGCGCTCAGAGCCGCCTGAAGGGTGAGATGATCCTGCCCGCCTGTGAAGTGCTCCGCAGCTTTCAAGATATTTAATCTCGTCTGAGTCCCTCAAAACTTCGTGCGGGGGGCTCGGGTTGTGTTGCGGTCTCTTTTATGGGTGGAACGTGGAAGAGTAAACTAGATGGCTCAAAACCGCATGCCGATAGGTGAGCCTGCGATGCTTTATGGGCCTTTGTTTGACCTAAGGTATCTTCAGCCTTCCTGCTCACCATCTTGTTTATAACATATTTCACGAAATCAATGAAAGGCAGACTTCAGCTCACGTCTCGTATTTTAATTTTTTTTAATGTTATTTTATTTTAGAGAGAGAGAGAGAGAGAGAGAGCACGAGCAGGGAAGGGGCAGAGAGAGGGAAACACAGAATCCGGAGCAGGCTCCAGGCTCCGAGCTGTCAGCACAGAGCCCGACGCGGGGCTCGAACCCATGAACCGCGAGATCACGAGCTGAGCGGAGGTCAGACGGTCAACCGACTGAGCCCCCCAGGCGCCCCGCAGGTGTCGTATTTTAAACTAGTGGCTTCACCCAGATGAAGGGAGTGGAAAAGCAGCTGGGGTCACCTACTTTGAGGAGCCCCGGATTCTGGGAAATGGAAACCATGGTTGGCCGCCCCAGGGGCTGAAGGCCTAGGTGGCCACTCTCTGTCTCCGGCCAAACGGGGGAGCTGATGAGGTCTTGACCCTTGCCAGTTGCCAAGGGTTTTGCACGTTCCTTTATCACTTTGGCCTTTCCAAGACATAATTCATCTAGAAAGAACTAGATGGAAAATCCAGATGCTTGGCCTCTATAATCTTTGGAGTCTAGTTTTTGAGAGCCGTTACTCTTCAGTCCTTGAGCTCTGGGCTCACCCTGGCCCCTCTGAATGCTGCAATTAGGAGCTGCTCTGGTCTCTGGCACCTTCACAGCCCTTGGCCTGTCAGAGAGACCCCCAGGGACTGCAAGGACCACGAGGAGGGGTTAGGTAAGGCCCCTACTGTGGAGGGGAGGGGGCTCTGTAATTGGAAATCTAGAGGTAGGTGGGTCTCAGGGGAGATCGCTCCTGTGGGTATTCCAAGGACGGTCTGGCCCCATAAGGACCCCCCCTCAAGGCCCCCCGATGCCCCCTGAAGACTTTAAGAACATCTAGGGATTCATACTTTTGGGTGCTGCCCTTGGGCATGCTAAAAATAATTACTGCCATTGTTTTTTCCACTTTTTCTGTACTCCCCCATATTTTTCAAGTTGGCATTCCTGTTGTCACTGGGTTTTGACGTCACTGGTGTGAGTGGAACTATTCAGGCTGAGAGATTTTTTGTCTTTACCCAAAAAATCAAGTTGGACTACACTCACACCAGAGTCTCCACACTCCTGCTCGTGGGGGCGGGGGTGAGGGGTGGCGGGCAGGAGGCACGGGGGCCTGAGTCACGGTGGGGCTGTCGCTCTCCAGGGCCTCCGCCTCATCAGCAGCTCCGGGAGGGGACACGGAAGGCCCCGGTGAGGTGACATGGCAGCCTCACTCAGAGTCAAGTGCCACGGTGACCTTTAGAACTTTCCGTGAAACACGACCCAGTATTTTGCAACCAGCAGGAGGGTGTTAGCAAATATGTGCTGCCGCTCCTGCTCGGCTCCAGGGGGGGACCCGCTGTCCTCTTACATAATGGGATTTTGTTTGGCTCACGGCCCTTCAAGGGATCTGGGTGCTTTTCAGGTACTGTCACATGATCCTCGAAGGGTTCGGAGTCAATTTCCCATTGAAGTGTCCTTATTTACTCTTCCCACATCCCAACAGAGAAGAGGCAACCTGAGGACCTCAGTGCCCCTGAACGGGGGGCCCGGTGACCCCGCGTCTAGCCCCCCAGCCCCACCCCTGACCCTCTGGCGGGATCCTGGACACGTCATTTTCTCGGAGTCTCCATTTCTTTTTATTTCTTAAATCGGATCGTGCGGGCTGGCCTCCTACCTCCCAGCGTGGTGGGGGAAGTCCTGAGCACGGTGCTTTGGGAACGGTCTACACGCTCTGTTCCGATGGAAGGCGCCCTTAACGGGGTGGGGCCCCTGGTGGCAGCCGGGCCCGTCCCCTGGCTGCTGCTGTCTGCACGGGAAGCTCATCCGGCGAGAGGGCGCGCTCGAGGGGTGCCATCTGGGCTGTGGGAACCCGTCCAAAAGGCATGAAGTGCCTTTAGTGAGGGCGGTCTTCAGACGCTCTCTCATCCGGGCCCCTTGTGGCCATTTCGGGGAATTGTTCGCAGCTGCACAGGACCCAGTACCCAAGTGACTTCGGTGACAAGGGTTTTGGCCTTTAAAAAACTGTATTTTAATGTAATTGGAAATCCAGAGGTAGGTGGGCTTCGGGGGGGAGGGGGGAATCACTCCTGTGGGTATTCCAAGGACTGCCCGGCCCTGTGAGGATCCCCTCAGGGCCCCCTGCTGCTGCACCCCTGTGTGTACAGGGTGGGGGGGTGACGAGCAGAGGTCAGCATCAACCATGGTGTCCGCTGCAGAGAGAGCACAAGTCCTGCTTGGGGCCACCGCCGGCAGCCTGGAATGGGACCAAGTCATTGGGACGACGGGTGCCTCACGTCTTGGCACCTGCCCCCAGGCCGAGGGAACAAGGCCTCCCGGCTCACCAGCTGAGAGCTTCCAACGACTGAACTGGCTTATTACCTGCGTTGTGGGGCCACGAGGGTCACCGGAGGGGTCTTACACGTCGGAACTCTGTGAACGTGGTAACGCTCCCTGCACGGAGCGACAGCCGGCCCAGCACAGGGAAGGAGCGAGAGCTTCTGTTTGCTGGCCTCCTGGAGCAGTGGCGAGAGAGCACGGTCCTGCTGGCCTGTCTGCGGCCCCCACGATGTCCCCTCTCCACCTCCCCTGCCTCTCCCAGGGCCTCTTGTCACCTCCGCACTCGGGCTTCTGAGTGGTGTGCAATATTCAGATGTGCAGAGACCAGCCCGCCCAGTAAAATGCACACATCAGGGTAAAGAGACCCAGTCCCCGTGGTCATGCGGTGGCCCTCAGCCCTACTCTGAGGATGCGGCCGCAGGGCGAGTGCAGAGCTTTGGCTGACGGAGGGCAGGGAGCCGTCAGCACAGCCCCCCTTGCCTCCAAGGGCATCAGTCGATGCCCCCCAGGTCAGGATATGCCACCCCTGGGGTGACCGAAGGCACAGGGCACAATGGGCTTCTGTTCCCGGGCCCACCTCCCTGCCCACGCGCCAGCCTGAAGAACTCATCCGCTCGGTACGATTCTGTTTCCCCCATCAGGTAAGATTCCCACGACCAGAGGCGTTCCGTACAGCTTCGGAGGGAAGAAACACACAGACACACAAAATAACAAAGCAGGCTCACGGTGTGCCCCGTCTCCAGGAAGCACCCTTCAGCACCTTTTTATTTTTCTGGCTGTCAGGTGTAAGTTTGTCGCCGAAAACCTAGAAGGACAGCAACAACAGAAATAAACGACACAATTGGCAAGACCCGTACTTCCACCAGACCTCCCAGAACTCGCTCAGTGGTGATCCGGAGGCCTTGTTTGGCTAAGTGCGAAAACCCCTCTGCCCCAGTTGCCTGGTCCTATGCCAGGCTTCCGGGTGTAGCCCCAGCAAGTGATTTGTAAAGTACCATCTAGAAAGACGCAGGTCCTTAAAAAATATATTTTAAAACACAGCACCAGGGGCGCCCGTGTGGCTCAGTCTGTTGAGCGTCCGACTTCGGCTCCGGTCATGATCTCACACTTCGTGGGTTTGAGCCCCGCGTCCAGCTCTGAGCTGACAGCTCGGAGCCTGGAGCCTGCTTGGGATTCTGCGTCTCCCTCTCCCTCTGCCCCTCCCCCATATGTGCGTGCGCTCTCTCTCTCTCTCTCTCTCTGTGTCAAAAATAAACATTAAAAAATTTAAAAAACTAAAAATCTTTAAAATACAGTTTCATCTTGGAAGCCATTAGTTCCCTTTTTTTTTTTTTTTTTTTTTTTTCCAGTCCTTCCCTTAGAAAAAAATCCCATCTGGAAAGGTTTCCATTGGAATGTCTTCCCACTACCTGAATCACTCTGGCATAAAGGGGTTTTGCCCTGGTTTGTTTGAGACCGTCAGCTGATGGAAATGGTGAGGAAGGCAGCATTTTTAGTGCTCCCGTGAATGGGCGTCTCTCCCAGTCCCGGCCAGCATGCCGAAGGAAGGGTCCTTGGTCCCTTAACCAGCAGCGTGCACGCGTCCCCTCTCCCAGAGCACCGGCATCTACCTCTGTTTGTGGAATAAAAAGCGCTGTCCCCAGTTTAAGGAATTTCAGGCGCCTGTGAGTTGAACCGGAAGACCCCAGTGGTGAGTGAGCCAATTGTTACACTTCCAGAAATTCTGCAACTCTGTCCATGCCGCACTGGTGCCTGGAAACGGGCCACTGTTGGGGCATTTGCACCACAGAACGTGCAGACCACAAACCAGTCGTCCCCCTGCCCCCCAGACTTGTGCCTGCTCATCATTTCCCAGGACACCGCTGCTTCTGTTTCGGAAATCCAATGTCACCAGCAGCCTTTTCCTCTGCCCCTGGGTGAGACTGACCCTGGGAAGAACATCTTGAGTGAGGTCAAAAGTGCGTGTTGGTGTGGGTAGGGTCTCTTTGGGGATTTGTGGCCATGTCAAGGCTGTCATGCTTGAAGTCACCTAGGGTTTCTGAAAGCTGCATTCAAACCTGCTCCCCAGCTCCCTCCATCCCAAGCTTTCCAGGACCCATCCCCCAGGACAGGGAGCTATGCTGGGCCAAACCCGTTTTTGCTGAATCAGACCAACTCCACCATTTCTTTCCAGAATATTCTGTCACCGTCTCATTAGCAGAACAGTAGCCCTGAATGATCTGGGTAATGCTTTTCTTCTTTCTTCTTTGCCACATCCTTTAAGCCCCTCTACAAGGCACCAGACGTTCCCGCTGAGCGAGTTAGGGCAGTGTGGAGCCCAGAGCTGAGCACAACAGCGAGCCTCGGCCTTGCAGCGCAGAGAAAGCAACAGGGCTCCCCGGTTCTCTGCTCAGCAACCTGCATGCATCTGTGGGAGAGGCGAGCAGGTCCGCGTTGTGTTTCCAAAGCATGGCACGCTCATGGGACAAGCCAGGTGTCCCAGACTCAGGCTGGTCCGTGTCACAGGCTGGACGGTGATGGGAATCGAGCCTTTCAAACGTGACCCTTCTCTCTTTCTCCTGTAAGTTCTCCGGCCTAACGATCAAAAAGTGCAAGGGAGAAGAGAGAAATTTCCAAATCACTCCAGTCCGCTGTGGTCCTGTGTGGCCCGTAAGATTCAGCCTAGGGCACTGCCCAGACCCTTATCTCACTGGTGGTGAATTTTCTTGTGCACGTGTATGACAAAGTTCGGGACAGGGCAAAGACGTAAATCTTGGAATCAGATAATGTGGGTTTTCCCAGCTTGTTGTGTGATCCGGGTCAAGACACCTCTCTGACTCGGTTGTTCATCTTTGAATAAAATGGTATTGGAGCACCCGGGTGGCTCAGTTGGTTAAGCGTCCAACTTGGGCTCAGGTCATGATCTCGCGGTTCGTGGATTCACGGGCTCTGTGCTGACAGCTCAGAGCCAAGGAGCATATTTGGTCAAAAGGAAAATGAAAAGTTTTTGTCTAAGCCAGTACACCATTCTTCTACCATACGATAAAGAACGTAGCAAGCGATCACATTTCAGAGTTTAGCGACTGCAAGTGAGCGAGTGCAAATTCGTGTGGAACATAAACAGTGACTGTGGCATGCCCGATGGTCCTGTGCCTCGTTTATGTGGCCACTCACTCATCGAGTGGTGATTAAACCTCTACCAAATGTACAGGACAGTTGCTGATGGAGGGGATTAGTGCTATGAATAATTCAAAGACATTCTTATCCTCTAAGAACTATATTTTAATCAGTAAAATAATATACCCTGTTTGCCAAGCGCCTACCCCATGGCGGCTGGAGTGCTGGCTACCTCAGTTATTATTTTCTTTCGTCCTTCCCACAGCCCTGTGGGGCAGGCGTTATTAATACCATTTTATTTAAAAATTTTTTAAACGTTTATTTATTTTTGAGAGAGAGACAGAGTGCAAGCAGGGGAGGGGCAGAGAGAGAGGGAGGCAGAGAATCCGAAGCAGGCTCCGGGCTCTGAGTTGCCAACACAGAGCCCGATGCGGGGGCTCGAACCCACGAACCGTGAGATCATGACCTGAGCCGACATCAGAGGCTTAACCGACTGAGCCACCCAGGCGCCCCAATTTATTTTTTCTTTTCAAGTAATCTACACACCCAGCGTGGGGCTCGACCTCACGACCCTGAGATCAAGAGTTGCATGCTCCACCGACTGAGCCAGCCAGGCACCCCTGCTCTGGCTTTTTTTTTTTTTTTTTTTTTTTTTTTTTTTTTAATTTTTCAATCAGGAGAGCATTTCGACTTCTGTGAGGAGCCGAATTGGTAAGATTAAAAAAAAAAAAAAAAAAAAAAAGGAAATCTCAGTGGGAAAAACCTACCTACTCAGTCTTTTCCAGAGTTTAATCACAGTGAGTGTGCACTGCCATATTTAGCAACAGAGATGATCCTCTCGTGCGTTGGGGGACCCAGCTGGAGGGGGGGGTCTTGCGCCTTGTTTGGGGAGGCTGTGCTGGCCTGGCCTGGCCTCTCTCCTTTCCTCCAGACCCTCCAGCCCTCCAGGCCAACTCAAGCTCTCCCTTCCAAGCGGGGCCATGCAATTGCCCCTCTGGCCATTTGCGTTGATGGCACTCATTGTCCGTGCTGGCCACTCGCTGTTGAACGCATCCAGCTTTGTTTTGTTTTGTTTTGTTTTTTGTTTTGTTTTGTTTTATGCAGTCACTATTGCTTTATGGTTTATCATTGTCGTTTGCAAATTCCTTGAGGGCAAAACTATTTTGCTTGTTCATTCATGCATCCTTGCTACAAATATCTGATCACTGTTTCTATCCATCAGTCCCGGGAGGAAAGAAAAGGCACACTGAACAGACGTTAGAAGTGTAGACTTCTAGAAGTAGATGAAACCCTAATGGGATCGAGTCTTGTCGCGATTCACAGAGGGGGAAACTGAGGCCCAGAAATTGGAAGTAACGTCTCAAGATCGTGAAGCTGGTTAGTAGCACATACTGTCCCTTCCCTTTAATCTAGTGTAGATATCAGCTAAAAAAAAAAAAGAAAGAAAAGAAAGAAAGAAAAAGAATTTTTTAAATTTAAAAATTATTTTTCAGAATGCCTGGGTGGCTCAGGCAGTTAAGCATCCAACTCTTGGTTTCAGCTCAGGTCGCCATCTCACTGTTTGTGGGTTCAAGCCCCGTGTCGGGCTCTACGCTGACAGCGTGGAGTCTGCTTGGGGTTCTCTCTCTCCCTCCCTCTCTGCCCCTCCCTCCCTCTCCCCAGATAAATAAGTAAACATTTTTATAAAAATAAAAATTACTTTTCTGTCTTAGCTTTTTACAGCGGTTTTTAGGCACACAACACATAGAAAGTTTTTTTGTTGTGTTTTATTAGACCGGGGTTTGCCTTAGGAGTTAAGGAGATTAGAATTCTAGCCCTGCTTCTGCTGTTAGCTACAGGACCTTGGACCTTCCTGAGCCTCAACTTCCCCGTCTATGACGGAAGGGGATGGACTAGATTCTGTCTAAAAGCTCTGTCGTGCCACAATTCTTGAGAAGCCCGGGCCTCAAGTTGTGCATTTGCTGAAGAACCTTCCCTTGAATTCCGGAGCCCCCCCCCTCCCCCCAGCCCCATCGCCCCACCTCACAGGTGGTCTTGTATCTTTCATCGAGCTGAAATAGATTCAGCTGATTCCCAGCCCAGGGACTTGTGGCTTCTCCACCGAGCAGCAGCCGGAGCCTCCTGACCCCGTGGAGCCCTGGAACACATGAATCAAAATAGTTGTGTGATGTCATGTCATAATGGGAATGTGCGCTGGCCAAGAATTGTCTGTACAGGGCGGTTTCCTTTTACAGTCTTTTTAAAGAGACATCTGCGGATCTGCACATGACGGGCGAGCCTGGGCTCCGTTTGCCTATTTAGTCTTCCCTCCTTCTCTGATTTTAAGGAGCAAAAAGTCCCGGAGTGTCTGAGCGCACAGCTGACCTCAACTACATAAACAAACCCACGGCAGCGTCTTGCCTACTTAAGGACAGGGGCTGCTCCACCGCTGCGGCCGGAGGTGTGGTGGGGAGGACGGCTGAGGTCTCTCTCCGAGTCTCCGAGGAAGGACTGCAGTGGGCTTGCCCTGTGTGTCCCGTGGCCGCCGGCCCCGAGAGCGACCCGTGCCGTGCTGGGGTGAGGGCCCCGGGGCTGTCGCTTGAGCACAAGCTGCGTCTCTAAGCTCTCGGTGCATGAGCTGCTGGGTGGCCCACACCTGCCGGCCGATGCTGCAGCTCTCCCGGCCCCCCGCCATCTGGTGCTGACACGGGTTCTGCGGGCCTTGGTATGGTCACCTGCTGCTGCTCCTGTGGCCACCGCTACCCATGAAACGCTTCGGCAGTCTCAGGGGGAACAAGAAACACAAGGACCCAAACCGGAGCACGGAGAGGCGCCAGTCGGAGCCCCACGGCCTTTTCGGTAGGACACTGCCCTTTGCCTGGTTTTCTGCCAGTCTGTGCTGTAGGCAGGGAAACCCCACGGCGTGGTGTGTGTGTGTGTGTGTGTGTGTGTGTGTGTGTGCGTGCGCGCGCACGCACAGCCTCCTGAGCGGTAGCTGTGTGCAGGTGTAATTGCCAGGCAGTAGTTAGCGGACTAGGTTGGCAGGTGTCTCCGTATTGATGGGAGTGCTTACCATGAACTGCCCGATGTCCCTCTGAGACCCCTTCCTGTGTCTCACCCCACCTGGCCCAATGAGGTTAGTGATCGATTGGACTGTCATTCATTTAGGGAAAACCCGCAGCTGGGAGAAAGAAAGAATGGACTGGAACTGTTATTTTTGGCTATTAAGGATGAAATGTGTGTGTGCAGAGAAAACTCGTGTTGGGGGTCAATGGGATGGACCCTTCGCCCTATGGCTGAGCAATCGGACCAGGGGTTCATGTAGGAGGGGAAGGCACCTGCCTGATTCGTGTCCCCGGGGAGAGGGGTTTGCTTCGTGATCTCCCTGGCGTCTGGAACCTTCCACGGCTCCCCCACACACGGGGTTGGGACCAGTGTGACTGACTGGGTCATGAGGGGCAGCGTCCGTGATTCAGTACCTCCAGTGACCTGTGGATTTGGGGTCAGTTTTCCCTCCGGCTGGGTGGCGTGACAGGAATTCCAGAGCATTCTGAGCTCCCTGGAGGTGTGGCTAAGACCTGCCCATTCAAAATTAGATGGGCCACTTCTTCATTTTAAGTTCCCGGTGGCCACGGCCTGTCTGACGCAGGGTGTTCCTGAGTACCCCGCTGTGGGAGGGACCGAAAGGGCCCCACGCACATCCTGGGGGTAGTGACCAACTACTTCCAGAAAGCCTCTGGGGGGCCCAGTGCGAGGCTGGTGACCCTGGGGCGTGCGGGCAGAGGAAACAGCAGCTCTGGAACCAGGGAGTTTTTGACCTTGTGGTGGAGGAACATAGGAATAGTGTCTGATCGGATGCTACGGTGGAGTTGGGTAGGAACACGCCCGCCCTTGCCCCGGGGGCAAATGGCAGATGTCTTTGGACTTGATTCATAGACTGTGGTTTACAAAGAAGACTCTTGCTTTAAATAATAAAGTAATAAACACTCATTTACCTCAGAATTAAATCTGAACCCAATATTTAACTAAAAGTCTCATTTTGCTAATGGGGAAGGGCAGGGCCATTATTAAAAGCCTCTTACTTGCCAGACTGTGGTTTCCCCTCCCGCATTTCAAATTTGGCTGTCATCGTGTCTCCTACGCTCCTGAGATCAAAAATTAATATTTGCATGTCGACCAAGTTTTATAAGTGCTCACGTGCACATGGCCAGCCGTGACCACGGTCGGGGACATCGGGGCTCCCTCCAGAAGCTTCCTCTGGGGTTCAGGAAGCAGGCGGAGGCCACTCAAGGCGGCCAGAGCCCGGGCATCTAGGTTTGTGGTGTCTCCTATCTTTCCTTTTGTCAGAGTCTCAGGGTGCGAGGAGCTGAGAGCAAGGCCAGGGGGCAGGTGTCAGCCCCTCAGACTATGCCGGGCGGGGGGACGGCAAATGAAGAAAAAACAGTCGGAGAGTGTCCACTGGGCGTCCCCTCCCCTCCGTGCCTTGCTAACCCTTACCCGCCTATCAAGACTCTGCTTAACCTTCCCTTCCCTAAAGCCCGGTCACCCATCCTGTGATCCCCTGGCTTCTTGGGGACAGGGATATGTCCCCAAAGCAGCCTTCTATCCCACGTCCTCACCACAGACTGGCAGGTTATGGGACGCATCGTTCCTGGTTGGTGAGTAGGGATCGCTGCAGGTTTTTTGTTTTTCTAAATTCCCTTTCAGCCGGTCCACTCCTTCCTACGGTGGCCAGGGAATTTTAGAGGAGGCCTCTTCTTTCTCCAGAAAGCTTCCTTGAGGGTCGTGATGATGTTTGTCCTTCTCTTCCATTTTCCTCAAATCGAGCACACGCAGGTGGCTGGTGTGGGCTCCTCACTCTCCGTTCCCGGGCCGTACTGTCCCAGGAGCCACGGACTTGTCCACGGAGACACATCCTTGCTGCACACACGTGCAGGTGCACACACTCACATGCAGCTGTCCCCACGGCCTCCTGACTAGCCAGAACAACTGAGAGAGAAGGAGAGTCAGGCCACGGCCAACCAGCCGTTACAGAGGCTGGAGGACAATCGTATTCGCCTGGATGGCATTTTCCTTTGGAAGTACGTGGCTCTCGTTGGGCTTTTGAACACTTCAAGGCTTGTGATAAAACACCCTTGAAGGTTCGGATTCACGAAAAGCTCATCCCTTCAAACCCCCTCAGAGTTTAGTATCTGCCCAGATCCCCTGCAAAGCTAAGCAGACGCCTCAGATTTTCATGCTCCGTGTGATACATGAGTGATGATGTCGACTTCAGCCTTTTCTTGCAGCCTCTTTGGTCAACAGACATCCAGATTATGTTGACAAAGAGCATGTGGCAATGCGAATAAAAAATGCAAAAGGAAGATTAGGAAAGGATTTTGCTGATCAGATAAAAGAGGGCTGGCTGCAGTAACTTTTCTCCCCTCTGCAATTAGAGGGGACTAATTAAAAGCTGTAGGGCAGGAGCCTGGGTGGCTCAGTCGGTTGGGCATCCGACTTCGGCTCGGGTGGTGATCTCACAGTCTGTGAGTTCAAGCCCCACGTCGGGCTCTGCGCTGACAGCTCGGAGCCTGGAGCCTGCTTCGGATTCTGTGTCTCCCTCTCTCTCTCTGCCCCTCCCCCACTCATGCTCTGTCTTTCAAAAATAAAAATAAAAACCATAAAAAAAAAAGATAGATGTACCTGGAGTCTTAAGAGACCCCTTCTGGGGACCGCACTGGAGACAGGAAGTGCGTCAGGAAGCTGGCACTCCGGCCCCATCCGGGAGGCGTCTAAGTAACACCGAAGACCGAAACCTCTTTCTGGTGGGTCTTTGCTTTACAGCGAGCTTCCCCTTCCCATGACCCTCCTCGGGATAAGTATGACCACTTCTGGAGCAAAACTTCAGGGTTCCTCATGCCCAGGTCCCCTCGGCACCCCACACTGCCTGGCCCAGCTTGTCCTCTGTATGTGCAGGCAGGTCGATGGTGCTGGGGGGAAGTGTCCCTGGCCCTCTGCCTCAAAGCAGCGGGCCTGGCTGGAAAGTGACATCTGTGGTTCGTCCTGCCTCCCCCAGCTGTCCCCCTCTGCTCCCTGCCTGTCCCTCATGCTCTTCGCGTAATCGCGGTTGCCCGGAAAGACCCCAGTGTCCGCTCAGTGTCTTGTTCAGATGCTCGTACTTCCCTCTCTCTAACGGAAAATTGCAAGCGTGTAGAGACGTAGGGAGAACGGCATCACATAGCCGTGTTCAAGTTCAGCAGCGCCCAGTGCTCTGCCAATCCCACCAGCGTCTGGGGGCACGGCGGTGAGCAAGGCACCCGCCACCCTCACCGAAGCAGACACCTGAGATGGTTTTTTTTTTTTAAGTTGTGGTCGAAGAAAACTTAGCGCCGTACCTGCTTTGAGGTGCACGGTGCGGTGGCATTCATCCCCGTCCGTCTCCGGAGCTTTCCGTCATTCCCAGCTGAAACTCTGCGCCCGTGAAACAACACTTCCCTGTCCACGCTCCCCGGCCCCTGGCCCCCACCTTTCGACTTTCCGTCTCTCGGAATTGACCGCTCTAGGGGCCTCATGCAAGTGGAACCCACCCAGTGTTTGGCTTGTGCGGTGGTGAGCACTGTGGAGGAAGAGGCAGGATGAGGGGTCGGCCGGCTGGGGGCGGGGGGGGCCTCTTCCCCTGCCAAGGCTTGGGGAAGTGGGCCATGCAGGTCCCTGAGGTCAGGGGGACACCCTTGCCGGGTTCCAGGAGCAGCAAGAGGTCCATGTGGGGACCGCAGGAAGCAGTCAGGTGCTCAGCTGGAGACCAGGCGGGGAGGTGAGCTCAGCGGCCAGCATGGTCCCCTCCCTGTGGGCGCGTGAACTTGGGGCTGAACTTGGGTGAATGGAACACCCGGGGGGTCTCGAGAAGAGCACTGCTGGGCCCTGAGGGCTGGGGCCGCCCCCAAGGGGACTCGAGCCCGTGTCCCCACCCTGCCTCTCCGTGGGCCTGGTGGCCCCCACCCCCCAGCACCTGCTGGACGTGCGCTCACACAGAAGACTCCCGGACACGCAGGATCTCATCTGCAGGGCTGGGCGCACCGGGGGGGATGGCAGACTCTAGCAGGCAGGGGTGGGGCGTCGAGCGTCACGGAGGGCATTTCCTCGTGTTCCTTGGAGCAGTGCACAGTTTAGGAGTTCTCAGCTCAGCTAGAAGTCAAGAGAGGGAGGCCTGGCTCACAGGCCCCCGTCCGTCCCACCCTCTCCGTTGCTCTCCCGCCCTTCTGTACGCAGCCGTCCCCAAACGCGGCTCAGCAGTCCCTGGACGCGGGCCCCGGGTAGACGACAGGTGGAAGGCATGGCCCGGATGAGGGCTTCCTGGGAAAACTCTCAGTTAAGCACTTCCAGATTCATCCCTTCTGCGGACTTCCTGGATCCCTCGGCCACCGCCCAGCAGGCTGGCAGGAGGCAGGGCGGCCCTGGGTGTGCGTTGCCTCGGGCAGTGTGTTCACCCACTCTGTGCCTCAACTTCCCATCTGTGCACTGCCGGCTCCAGGGTTGAGTGAGGAGGACTCAGGGGAGACCGTGGTGGCAGGGGCTGTCACTGTCCCCGCCCCTTCCCTCGTCTGCCCCAGCAGGACAGAGGGGAGTGTCCCAGCAACAGGCCGAGTGACAGCAGTGACAGTGAAATGGGTGCTTGTGGCGGGTGGCTCGTGGGCTCTGAGAGGTTAGGCGCCTGTAAGCAGTGTGTTTGCGGGGGCTTTTGTCCTCCAGGGAGCCCTGGTCTGCACAGAGAACGCGGATCCCGCACAAACGATGCCGGTACCGCGGACGTGTGATGGGCGTGAATGGACAGTAGGACAAGATCACAGAGCCGGAGGAGGGCAGAGAGAAATAGGGAGAAGAAGCACTCAGGGAAGGGGCCGGACTTAAGCACAGTGACTCTGGACAGTGATGGAGAAGCTTCCTGTGATTCACTGACTCGGCTCGGGGCTGGAATGCCGGGTTGGGGTCACACAACTGCTGCTCTGTCATCCAGACCCTTCCAGAAGGACCCCCCCCCCCAGGGTGGGTCTAAGGGCCCCCTTGGCACCTGAAAGCATTGTGTGGGCTTCCTGCCTCTAGATGAGATGAGAACATCATACATTTACGGGTGCCTGGGTGGCTCGGTCGGTTAAGCGTCTGACTCTTGGTTTCGGCTCAGGTTGTGATCTCAGGGTTTCGTGAGTTCGAGCCCCGCATCGGGCTCTGTGCTGATGGTGCAGAGCCTGCTTGGGATTCTCTCCCTCTCTCTCTCTCTCTCTTTCTCTCCCTCTCTCTCTCTCTGCCCTTCCCCTACTCATGCTGTCTCTATCTCCCTCAAATAAACTTAAAAATTAAAAAAAAAATGCGATACATTTAAAGAGCAGCATGAACTCCGTCCTCAAGTAATAATTTGCCTTTGATGATTGAGAAGAAAAAACATACAAGGTGC
This sequence comes from Neofelis nebulosa, assembly GCF_028018385.1. Taxonomy (NCBI): domain Eukaryota; kingdom Metazoa; phylum Chordata; class Mammalia; order Carnivora; family Felidae; genus Neofelis; species Neofelis nebulosa. The sequence goes on from NC_080785.1 coordinate 5,704,707, forward strand.
GAGTACTCAAGAACAAATCAACAGGGGTGTTCCCTGAGCATCACAACGGCTTCTTGTCCCACTGTGTCCCTGGGCCCAGGCTGTGGCCCTGGGACTGCTGGCCTCCACAGGTACCTCATGACAGTGGTGGTGGTTCAGGGTTTAAGTCCCTGGAAGGGAGTGTGTCCCCTCCCGGTTAGGACCCAGGTCAGCCTTGTGCTTGGCCTTGCAGAGTCCAGTGAGAACAGTGCCCCCGGAGCTATGGAGTGCGTGCGGTGAGGTGGGGTGGGGTGCACCTACAGAAAATCCTGGGTGGGTAAAATGAACTACTGGGACCTCATCAAGATAAAAAGTGTCTGCACAGTGAAGGAAACAGTCAAAAACAGTAAAAGGCAACCTACAGGATGGGAGAAGATATTCGCCGATAATGTATCTGATGACGGGTTAGCATCCAAAATCTATGAAGAACTTGTCAAACTCGATACCCAAAAAAACAAATAATCCAGGTAAGAAATGGGCAGAAGACATGAATAGACCTTTTTCCAAAGCAGACATCTAGATGGCCAACAGACACATGAAAAGATGCTCAACATGATTACCCATCTGAGAAATCTAATCAAAACTATGATGAGATACCACCTCTCACCTGTCAGAATGGCTAAAATTAACAACTCCGGTAACAACAGATGCGGGTGAGGGTGTGCAGAAAAGGGAACCCTTTTGCAGTGTTGGTGGGAATGCAAACTGGTGCAGCCACTCTGGAAGACAGTATGGAGGTTCCTCGAAAAGTTAAAAATAGAACTACCCTACGACCCAGCAATTGCACTACTAGGCATTTATCCAAAGAATACAAAATACAGATCCGAACGGGCACGTGCACCCCCATGTTTATAGCAGCGCTATCAACAATAGCCAAATTCCGGAAAGATCCCAAATGTCTATTGGCCGATGAATGGATAAAGAACATGTGGTGTGTGTGTGTGTGTGTGTGTGTGTGTGTGTGTATATATACACACACACACACACATATATATGTATATACATATGGAATATTACTGTATGATCAAAAAGAATGAAATCTTGCCATTTGTAACAATGTGGATGGAGCCAGAATGTGCTATACGCTAAGTGAAATGATTCGGTGAGAGAAAGACAAATACCATACGATTTCACTCCCAGGCGGAATTTAAGAAACAAAATGGATGAACAGATGGGAGGGCGGGGAAAAAAAGAGAGTGGGCAATAAACCATAAGAGACTTTTTTTATTTTTTTAATGTTCATTTTGAGAGTGTGTGTGCACGGGCAACTGGGGAAGGGCAGGGAGAGAGGGAGAGAGAATCCCAAGCAGGCTCCACACTGTGCAGTGGCACCCGATGTGGGGCCCGATCCCACAATCCGTGAGATCGTGACCTGAGCTGAAATCAAGAGTCAGACACTTACCCGGATAAGCCACGAAGGTGCCCCAAGGGACGCTTAAATGTAGAGAACAAACTGAGGGTTGATGGAGGGGGGTGGGGGATGGGTTGAATAGGTGTTGAATAGGTACTAAGGAGGGCACTTGTTGGGATGAGCCCTGGGTGTCATGTGTAACTGATGAATTCTCCTGCAACCAACGTTGCGTTGTATAGTAACTAACTAGAATTTAAAGAAGAACTTGAAAAAAGGAAGAGCAAAGGAAGAAAAGAAAAAAAGAAAAAGGAAAAGAACAGAAAAGAAAAAGAAAGAACACACACCTGGCTCTGGACGTAGGCCTACACATTCCTGTCCAGGACTCCAGAGCGAGAGTGCTGCTGACGAGGAGGTGGAAAGTTCACAGCAGATTCAGAAGCGAGTTTCGGTAACTCCAAGAACTAAAATACTTGGCCGAGCCCCCACGCTGGGCTGAAAGACCTAACACAAAGCAGGGGTTTCATCAAGGAACAGCAACTAAGGGATAAAGCTCCTAGGACCCGGCCTCACCTACATTCAACACGCCCATAGCTTTCGTATCTATAAACCAAATCCCTTGTAGCCCCTTCCTCCTAGAAACTCAGCGTTGCGGGGACACAATGCTCGACAACAAGAAAACAATACGCCCGAGCACAGAACTCTGAGCTGCGGACGGGCAGGCCCGGTGGTACCGTCTATAGTCAGTTCCCCGGGCAAGTGAGGGCCCTGGGAAACTGTTTCCGTACAGGTGCATTTCATCAGGGGGCTTCTGAGAAATTCTCTGCTCGTCGGAACGATGCATGCTTCCCTTGAAGCTTTTCTGTGGACAGTTTATTGCATACATATAGATACTGGGAAACCTTTGATTGTCTGCTGGTCCAGAGCAAAGGAGGAGAAAGGGAAATGCCTGGTATAGACATGGGGAGGTAGGTCTTAACATGGAGGTTTTGTTATCATTCAGGTTCGGTGAGGCTGACCGTCAAGTCCGGGGACCCTGCCTCAAATACTTTGTTGTCCACAGCCCCCAAGAGGAGGGCCACAGGTACCGTGCAGAGCCGTGAAGGGACGAGGCAGGTGGGCCAGGAGGCAGAAGGCCGCCTGGTGGCGGGGAGAGGATGGCCAGGAGCCTTTATTGTGTTTCGGTGGGAAAGGCAAAGCCAGGCAGGGTCACCGTGTCTGAAATTGGCGGATTTGAATAATCCCAGCAGGCTGTGGGGTATCGGGGTATCAGCAGTCTCTAGTGTGTGGTCCCCGTCCCCACTTCCACCATGGTTAGGGCATGGGGAAGGGATACTGAGTCTGGCTTCCCGGATAGGTTGGTTTGCGTGTGAAAGGCATGCTCTCTCTAAGGATTGGCCACCCTGGGAGGGGCGGTCTCTCCCCAGGCCGCGAGGACCCCCGATGCCAGAACAGGGACCCAGAAAATAAGACAGTTCACACTAGAGGTCACTGCCATACTTCTCATTCTCTTTATCTTTACCTCCCAAGCGTTTTCAAGTCTGCAGGGTGAGAGTCTGCCTTCCTTGAGAGCTGAGTCTCCAGCATGCAGGGCCTGGTGGGGAGGGGCTTGTGCCCCCCCCCCCCCAAGTCTAGACACCCTGGCTTCCCCGGGCCTCAGGTGCCCAGCCGGTCAGGCTTCTCCTTGCGTTACTTCTCTCCCGGGGGGTGTTTCTCCCTTCCCTTTCAAGGGCACCATCTTTCAAGCCTGGGGCACATCTCTGGCACCTGCAGACTGAGGGGAAGGGCTGTCTGTCCCCGACGGGGTTTCTTTAGGCCACAGAAAGTGCCATGTGAGTGCCTGTGGGCAAGCACGCTGTGCCCGCCGTCTCGCCCGTTGTCATAGACGATATTCCGTGAAACGATCACGGGCCCGCTGGATGTTTTGTGGCCACTTTGCATGGAGCCTGGGGCTCGCCTAACCACGGCCTTATTTCTGGAAGAAAGCGACAGGAAGGCGTGGCCAGACCAACACAGGGGGCCGTGGAGGACCCGGCACCACCCTGGGGGCCCCGGGAGGTGCGGAACAGACGGTTGGCTTCCATTTTGAGGTCTCCTTGAACCTCACCGCCCTACTCTCACCTGACGCGGCCCCTCCGCCCGGCCGTGCTCTCTCCCTGGTTCTCTAACCCTCCCTTGGCCTCCAAGATGGGCCTCGTCGACTTTCCCTGGGCTTGCCTCCCACTCAGTCTCCCTGGGTCGCTCCGTTAACCTCCGGCCGCGGCGTGTGGGTCTTGGGTGCTGAGGACACGGTGGTGAAACCTATAGACATTGAGCCAACACGTTCAAATGGGTCATAAAAGTGTGTGATGAGAGATGATAAAAAGCAAAGGGTCAGCTGAGATTTTTGTCGGAAGGATCTGATTTCGATGTGGAGGATGGGGGGCCGGTGTGGGGGAGGCTGCTCTGGGCGGATCACCAGCTGTGGGGGTCTGGGGCAGGGGCGCGGGAAGGGGTCCAGGCAGGAGAACGAGGCAAAGGTCTGGGGCCAGCAGGGCCGGGCGTGTCACAGGCACTTAGCAGGGTCGCCCAGAGCTCAGGGGAACGACATGGGTGTCTCAGCGCCCGGAAGGTCGTCCTCCGTGGCCCCCACCCAGCACAGAGCCCCTAGAACACATTCTGGAGACGTGGTGGCCGTTGCTCGGCCCTCCCGTTCCTGATGTTCCTGCTGGCATCCGTGGGCCTCAGGCCCACAGATCCAACCTGGAAAAGCAGGTTTTCTCCCAAACAAGGAACAAGGGATATCTCTGCTGGAGGTTTCCATTGTGCAACTTTGGGGGCCCTGACCCACTTCCGCATCACGTGGGTCGGCTGAGGGTGGCCGGTCCAGATGACAGTGGCCCCTGGGGAGTTGGCTCTTATTCCAGGCTGGTACAAAAGACCCCTCCAGGAGGCCCTGAGAGTGACTTCTCGGGGTCACGTGGCCCGGCTCCACGCTGTGTCCAGAAGATAAGCTAAAGAGGACGGGGCTGAGTGTGTTTTTCCCCTTGCGGGAAACGCCCTCCTTGCCCTGCTCGCCCAGGCCCACCAGGCTCTCGGGGCTTTTCCGCAGAATCTCCCCCAAGCGCTCCAGGACTGGCCACCGTCCCGCTCACGTTTGCCAAGGGGACAGGAACCCAGTGTGGTGTCTGGTTGGTCTGCTCCGGCCAACTCGCTAAACTCCTCGGGTGTGGAGACTGCGTCTCGTTCTCTCTCTGCCGGTGACAGACTTCTGATTGTGACCCACGTTCGTGAGCCACCTTCCTCCGTGACAGGACCCCCGGTTCTCATGCTGTGGCCTGCATGGGGCTCGGGAGGGCATACGAGCAAGTTATGCGGTGAACTATGAAGGGCAATGTTGTTTAGACTTGTGGAAAAGATTGTTGAAGGAGGGGAAAGGTGTGTCCCCATTGATCCCCTATTCCTTCCCCCTGCCTTGAAGGCAGCATGTGATGACTGGGGCTCCAGCAGCCATCTTGGACCCTAAGGTGATTGCTGGGGATGGAAAACACACCCTGAGGAGAGTGGAGACTAGAGACAGGGGCCTGGGTTAACGTTGTGACGCCGCCTTAGCGGCTCCGGGCTGCTTACCTGACAGGCGTCCTTTGTGCGAAAGCAGAATGAACCTCTCTCTTCCCGAAACCACTGTTATTTTGGGTTTTCCTATGAAATGAGAGCTAACGAAATCCCCACTGATGCCAAGTTCCTCGCACGGAACTTGCCCCATACTGGGCACTGGGTAATGACGTAAGGACCAAGCAAGTGATCTGTGAGCTCCTCCCCAGGTGTGGCTTTTGCAGACTGAGGCTACTGAGGCTCGGTGGGTGGGGCTGCCCAGGTGGGGACGAGGGCCCGGTCACCAAGGACATCCCACTGAAGTTTGTCCAGCTCCGTATTCCCTAAAGCTGTGCGTCCACTGTATACAAGTAGACTCACTCTAAGAAAACGCTGATATTCTAAATTTACACTAAAAAAAAAAAAATTGGACTGGATGGGGCACCCGGGCGGCTCAGTCCTTAAGCGTCCGACTTCGGCTCAGGTCACGATCTCGCGGTTCGTGAGTTCGAGCCGCGCGTCGGGCTCTGTGCTGACAGTTGGGAGCCTGGAGCCCGTTTCAGATTCTCTGTCTCCCTCTCTCTCTGCCCCTCCCCCACTCATACTTTGTCCCTCTCTCTCTCAAAATTAAACATGAAAAACATTTTTTTATTTATAATAAAAAAATTGTTGATGCCTTATACAAATAGGCCCTTTTCTGAAATTACTATATCCTTTTTTTGTGGTTTTAAAATATGACTTAGTTTGAAAAGATTCCAGCCCAGAGAGAGACGGATATGACACTTCCACTGAAGGTGCAAGTGTCACTGGCAAATTTGAGGCCAGCCCCTTGGGCCACGTGTTGAGCCTGGACATAGGCTGTGCAGTCTGGACTCTGTACGACCCGGGTTTTGACACATTTCTTTTATGACGTGTGTCTGGCTGCACGTCCCTGGATAAGCCAGCAACCGCAAGTTAATCTGTCTGATAAATATATGTATCGTGTGTGTGATGGGCTGGGGCGAACCGTAGGGTGAGAAAATGAGATGTGGCTCGCAGAAGCCCGCAGTGTGGCCGGGGGTGAGGACGCTGGCCTGGAGGGAAGACCCCGGGATCCCGCTGGTGCTCAGTGCTCCGGGGCTTGGGTGGAGTTGGGCTCTGTCTACACTGGACCCAGCTCTGTCTAAAGCTGGATTGATGAGACGCAGCTTCGAAGGAGGGGAGGGCAGTCAAAGAAAAGTCCAGAAAGAGAAAAATGGGGCCTGGTTTGACTGAATGCAGGGTGCCAGGCTGGGGCTTCCGGAAGGGGTGTGAGCCAGGGAGGGTGTTAGGAGAGGGCCACGGGGAAGAGCCAGAGCTGGTCCTGCGTGAACAGCGGCCTCACAGGGCCTCAGCGGTGGCTTCCCTCGGCCTCCCCCGGGGGAGGGTCTACCGGTGTTCCCAGCCCCTGAGCAGCCCCTACCCTGCACCTCCCGCCACTTGCTTGTGGGGAGCCCCGTGGCTCTGAGGGCAGTGTCCCCGGGCAGGTGCCTCCCAGCACTGGCAGGTGCAGGGTCCCTGGCTGCCGGTCTTGACACAGGGATCAGAGGTGAGAGGGGGCGCGGCAGCCGGCCAGGACCAGGAGAGAGGCACCTAGGGGAGTAGAGGAAGGCCAGCGTGGGAGGCGCTAAGGGCCGGGGCATGGCCGGGACCTTGAGCACAGACCTGGGTGGTGGGGACGTCACCATGAGCTATCAGTGATGGTTTCGCACGGTGTGGTGCGGCTCTACAATGTTTTATGTTCAGTAACTGTTAAGGCGGGCAGAGGCGATGGTGGAGGGGCGTTCCCATTTTCCAGATGGGAGGACTGCGGCCCAGAGAGGCCCAGAGGTCTGTCAGTCACTTGTGGCAACCTATCAAAGGAGATGACCCCGGGCATCCTTTTCCGGAGGACTTCCCTCTGCTCACTATGCCCGAGGTGGATCCCCCACCCCCCTGCTGTGCTAACGGGCAAAGCCTCCCCTTCTCAGCCACATTTTTCGCCCACATTCCGGCTGCTACCTCGGGCCACCCGTGAGTCACGGGGGATGTTGAGTCAGAAGTCCCCTGTCCTCCCCGCTGCTCCTTGCCGGGTGACTCAGCCTGGTCACAGAGCAGCCAAAACTGATGGGAGGGGAAACAGAAGGGGCTGTAGCCTAGAGATAACCTCTGAGCAGCCGTGGCCTTGACCTGAGGAGATACCTAAAGAGTACCCCAGAAAGGCAAGCATTGCGCTGTGTCATCAGGCTGGCGCCTGTGGGCCGGGAACCCCCAAGGTGCACCCCAGTCTGGGGGTGATTCCCATCACCCACCAAAGCCCTCCCAGAGTCCCCTCCTCAGGGCTCTCCCGCGACACCAGCCTCCCTTCTCCTGGACGGAACCCACTGCGGGGCTCCCACGCCTGGTGATGGATCACTTGGAGTGACCCCGTCCTTGTGACCAGGTCTGGCCCTTCTGCCCCTCGACTTACTGTAGCCAGAAGGGGCTCGGATCCATTCATCCTGGAAGGTCCCAGCACCTACAAACGGATCAACCTCAGGCACTATGTTGTTGATAGCTTGATTAACAATGCAGTACTAACTTTTAAAACCTTGTTTTTTTGTTTTTGTAAAGTTTATTTTGAGGGTGGGGGAGGGAGAGAACCAGCAGGGGAGGGGCGGGGGTCGGGGGGGGGGGGCGGTGGACAGAGGATCCAAAGTGGGCTCCACACTGTCGGCAGAGAGCCCGACGTGGGGCTCCAACCCCCGAACCATGAGATCATGACCTGAGCCGAAGTCGGACGCTTAACCGACTGAGCCACCCAGGAGCCCCCTTTCGAAACCTTGTAAATGTAACTTTTACTAACGTAGAAACATACAGAAACATGTGCAGATCGTGGGTGGTAAAATCGCGGTTTGAACGTGCTCACGTAAGCTACGTGCAGATCAAGGAAGGGGGGGGCGTCAGGAGCCTCCCCTGCACCCCCTCCAGGGCACTTCCCCCCAAGATTGGCATTGCCTGGTGTTGAACTTTATATGGTGGGTCCATACAAGAGGTATCTTTCATCTGGCTTCTTCCGCGTGAGCGTCGTGAGCAACCCAGCTGACGTCCTAGCTGCGGTCCACCGTCTCTGGTCGCTGCACGAGGAACATTCCGTCCTCTGCCCGGACCACAGCTCCTCCGTCCACCCACCTGGACGGGCATGGGCAGTGTCCGGCCGGGGGCCCTGACGGAGTGCCGCCGTGAACGCTCTTGTACGTTTGCACGCTTCCGTGGGACACACACACACACGAGGACTGTTGGTCGTAGCACACGCAGACATGCAGCCTCGGTGGGGATCTCGGCGTCCGCTGTGCTTGCAGCCTGCCTCCCGGGCGGGTCTCTAAGCAGACACCATGTCCTCATGTCTCCGTGTGTGTGGTGTCCTGTTACTCACAAGCCGCCTCCTTCCGCCCGTCATCCAGCTCCGCGCAATGATGCAGGTGTTTTTCCTCACCTGGTCATCGAGGGGTAGCGTCAGTCCCCGACGGGGCAGTGAGAGGCGGTGCCCGGCATCCCACATCCTGGCCTGCTTCCCCACTAGCAGGGACTCAGGCTCAGCCTGTTCATGGCCCACCATGAAGCGTAGCCGGTGGGGTCCGCAGGGGATCCGGGAGGAGCTCCGGTCTCTAAGGCTGCATGCTTCCTGGGGCTCAGCGTTTGGGATTTATTTATGACGGGGAACTGTAGCAGGACCCGGTTTGTAACCACCAGCTGTCGCTATAGCAACTCCTCACTTACAGCAGCCTCCACGCTAAAAATAGATCGCTTCATCCCTAGGATAGAAAAATCAAAGAAAATCAAGTCCCCAGATGGATCTCGAGGTATGGCGATATATGTTTCCGGCCTTTTTCACCACCCATCTAAAAGCAGAAAGGTCTGCGGTGGGATGGCCGGTCCCCTGCAAGCGTTCTCGGGGCCACAGGGGCACAGAAGCCTCCCCCCTGCTTAGAAGACCTCCTCCCTTATAGTCCAGAGGTTTGAATACTGAATCATAAACAGTCGTTTCACATCGGCCTTACTGTTTTCTCATCTGAATTCTTCTGTGGGATTGCAAACCTCTTTCAAGGTCGGGGACTTAATTATCAGGGTGATACGAGGACTGAAAATCCTGTCCTATGAAAAGGAGTTGAAAGAATCAGCAATGTTGGCATGGACGGGAGTGTGCTTAGCAAGGGCTGAGAACAGCCTTCGAATATTTGAAGGAGTGTCCTAATGAAGAGGGGTTGCCTTGTTCTCATCCTGCAGGAAAACAAAACTCAACTCCACGGGAGAGACTATCTACCCCCATCCCCCCGAAAATACATGTATTTTTTTAAGGGCATTTTATTGCATTTTAGAAAATCTAAAATAAAATTTCATTTAGTCTGTAGCAGTTGGGTATTATAGATAGGGGATGAATCGCTGCAATCTACCCCTGAAACCATTATTGCGCTATATGCTAATAACTAACTTGGATGTAAATTTATATAAATAAAATAAAACAATAAAAAAATATTTCAAAGCATTTTAAAACCAGAAAAAGCCCTCCCGAATCACAAGCCTGCAAAGCGCCCCAGCATCTCTGTGGACCTCTAAGGAGGACAGCGTCCTGGACGGCTGCCGCCCGGGGACGCAGCTGAACTGATGCTGGCTGGGTGGGGCCGGGGGCCCTCCCGAGGTGGCTATGGAGACTCAGGGTCACCCTGCCCACACACGGGAGGCGCTCGGCAGCGTTAGTTGTTCCCACAGGGGTATTCCAGCCAAGGACGAGGTCTTAAACGTTGGATGGGAGAGTTACGGAGACCTTCTCCAGGTCCTGGCTCTGAGCTACAGGCAGAATGGACCAGGGCTGTGGGCTACGGTGAGAAGTAAGCTTGAAACGGGGAGTTTTTGGAGCTTAGCAGTACTGGGAGTAGCTGGGCTCAGTCCAGGGGCCGTTGGGGGCGCCCGGAGGTCCTTGGATTTGGACCTTCCTGGGGAGTCCCCTCTCTGCTCCACTGGGACCCTCCCTGCCCGTAAGCCACACGTGGTAGCGATTAGTGATATGCTGCTCCTTATTTTTATTGCGTTTTTGTTTTGCGGGCGTGGGGTTGTTTTTTGGTCTTTTTGGTTTTGCGTTTTTTTTTTTTAACCTTGTGGTAAAGTAGACAAACGTGAAATTCACCTCGTATCTGTTTCTGAGTGCGCGGCTTTGTGGCCTGAGTCACACTCACGTGGCTGTACGACCACCTCCGCCATCATCCCCAGAACTTTTTCTTCTTGCAAAACCGAGGCTCCGCCCCCATTCGACAATGACCGATCCCTTCTCTGTCCCCCAGCCCCTGGCGCCCACCATTCCGATTCTCTGTCCCTATGAATTGGACTCTTGTAGTCACTCATCTAAGTGGAGTCACGTGGCATTTGTCCCTTTGTGACCGGCTCATTTCACGTAGCGCGGTGCCGTCAGGGTTCGTCCATGTTGTAGCGTGTGTCACAATTTCCTGCCTTTCCTTTTTGACGTATTTATTTTTAAGAGCGAGAGACCAACCGCACAAGTGGGGAGGGGCAGAGAGAGAGAGAGAGAGAGAGAGAGAGAAAGAATCCCAAGCAGGTTCCACGCAGTCAGCACAGAGCCCAATGTGGGGCTCGAACCGTGAGAACATGACCTGAGCCGAAATCAAGAGTCGGTCACTTAACCGACTGAGCCACCCAGGCGCCCCTCCTTCCTTTTTAAGGGGAAGTCGTTTTCCGCTGGACGTAGACACCACGTTTTGTTTATCTGCTCAGTCAGGGGACCTGGCCACGTCTCCCCGCCTAGGTTGCAAGCCCTTCAAGGCAGCCGTGGACCTCATTCCTGTCAGCCTGGGGCCAAACACGTGGCCCTTGTGTGTGTGGCGAAATGAGCCCCGCTGCTGGATCCTTCCAGGGCTACGCCGTGCACCCCCCAGTGGGAGGGCCTCCTGACACCCATCGCTGTGTGTAATGAGAAGGTGCTGAGAGCCTGGGGACCACCTTCGGAGTTATTGCTGGGACGCTGGGCCCCCACGGAACACTGGGGGGGGAGGGGCAGCCACCTGCACTGTGACCCGAGGGACGCAGTGAGCAGCCCCAAGCCCCCAACATCGGGTTTTCCAAAGGTTCAAGTTTCAGCTCAGGTGGCATGCGTTTGGATCCCGGCATCGTCTGCTGTTTCATTCTTTCTCCCAGAGGCCTCTGTTCTTAGCGTTCACAAATCAACAGGTAGCAGCTAAATGCCAATTAGCCAATCACACAGAGCAAGGCACTGGAGATAGACCAGGAATAGTGACTTTGGGTTAGGACCTGTGCGGGGGGGCCAGGAGACTGGCGTGGTCTGTAGAGGTGGCCTGGAGACATGGGGTCCTTAGCAAAAGTGGTAGAGGGGCGTCTGGGTGGCTCAGTCCGTTGAGCGTCCAACTTGGCTCAGGTCATGATCTCCCGGTTCGTGGGTTCGAACCCTGCGTCGGGCTCTGTGCTGACAGCTCGGAGCCTGGAGCCTGCTTTGGACTCTGCGTCTCCCTCTCTCTCTCTGCCCGTCCCCTGCTCGTGCTCTGTCTCTCAAAAATAAATAAACGTTTAAAAAAAATTTTTTTTAATAAAAGATAAGAAAAAATGGTAGAGGGAGGCCCTACCAACCTGGGGCGGGGCTGACGGTGGTTTCTGGGAGGGAGGCTGGCACTCATCACAGATGAGTGGGGACCAGCCCTGCCTTCTGAGGGTTCCTACAGGTTTTCCTGCCCCAGGGGACTCGGAGACGCTCACTCCTGGGCTCGCCCAGAGGTTGCAGAAGGGCTGTGGGGGCAGAGGGGGCCCTGCGGCTTGTTTGACTTGCTTGGTGCTAACATGGACCCAAGGGGGCCAACACTAGACAGAGTTGAAACGCCAGACCTGCCGAGAGGACGCTACAGAGGAAGGGATCCGAAGGCTTCGAGAGATGGGAATGTGAGAGTAGATTATCACGTAGGACCCGCTCCCTGCCCTCCGCCCCCACCCCAGAGAACCCAGAGGACACACTTGTGACCAAGGCCACGTGACAAATGATTGGCAAGGGGAGCCCAGCACCTTGGAGGAGCTCCGTGCACGCTCGCCCCCGAGGGTCAGAAATTATAGTGCCTCTGTCCTGGGAATCCTAAATACAGTGGGGACAGTCGGGTCCCAGGTGGCAGGGGGCCAAGCGGCGATGGGAAGGTTCTGCCTTGCTCAGACCTGGGGTGTCGGCTCCTTTATGTTGGTCTTCCTGGGCGTGAGGTAGAGGGAGGCCCCCGCAATTCACGTCTGTGTAAGTGGGCAAGTTCTAAGCCAAGCGGACAAAAGCCTAGTCTGAATCATAAAAACAGAGTCACGGCCCATCAGTCGGTTCCCAGACCCGAGCCAGTTCAGACCCAGAACGCCTCGAATGGAGGGGAGGCCAGGTCCCCTCGAGGAAGGACCCCGGGACACTACCAAAAATCTGTGCCTGCCCCAGAGGGACCTTCGGCTTTACCAGGGTGACTGTGCGTTGGCCCAAGGAAATGACCCAGTGCTTCAGAGATCACCTGACCCTGGCTCCGAACGGACCCCAATCCCAGGAGACCCGGAAGGTCTCAGCAGGTGCTTGTGGGAGAGCAGGCGCTGGTGATTCCAGCACAGAATTTCTCTAGCCACCCCCCCGCCTCAGCGGAGGGGGAGAGCCCTTCCTGTGTGCAGTCCTTGACTTCCCCGTGTCTGCAAGCAGAGACCCCAGGGCGGGGGGCGGGGGGGGTGGATGTGGGGCCGGGGTGATAGAGGCTCACAAGTGGGGAGCTGGCTGGAAGCTGCGGAGGCAGCTGGGAAGTGAGGAATGTCACTTCATCAGAAGCCGCGGGGCCCGTGTCTTATCAGTGTGGGTGTGTTAGCACATCCATAATAAGAAAGTGCCGGCTGATATGACAGCCCGTGAGTGGGGGCGGGTGTCGAGCTGTCGGCTGACAGGGGGAAGGCCGAGGTGCGTGCCGTCTGTCCCCTTGGCTGGTCGAGAAGGCTTAGGGTCTCGCCGCTTTCAGGAGAGAGAGACTTCTGCCCTCCCTGCCTGTCAGTGACCAGCAGAGCCCTCCTTTCTGAGTGAGAGATGAGCCCTCCAGAGGAGCCGCTGGGGAGAGAGAAGGTGCAGGTGACAGACAGTAGGTTCTCATGCGAAGGGAGAACAGGAACCCAGGGCGCTATGTCCGTGCCTGGAGGAAAGGCCGTGGCGCCAGGGACACGGGGGCCGGTGTCGGCCTATCCCTGCAGGACGTTGGGCTCCAAGGGGCAGCTCCCCACCACCTGGCCAGAACATTCTCAAGCTACATCGCAGGCTCTTGCTGCCAACCCCCCCGGCCCCTCCACACCCAGGGCTCAGCCTGCATCCGGGCCCTTCCCTCATCCCTCTCCAGAAGCCAATATGGCCCCGGCGTGTTGCATCCCGTCTTGGCCTATCAAGAGTCTTGCCAAAGGGATGTTGTCTCGTTCTCCATGCTATCAGTCTTGCCTTGGTGACCAGAACGTCTGAGGGTCTGTGCTCGGTTTCCTCCCCACTCAGAGACTGGAGGCCGGCCCCATACCCTGAGCTTCGCCATCTCCCCTGGGATGGCCCTCTGCCTTTCCTGTGGTACCGCTGGGCACCTCCGGGTTGGACTTCTAGAGGGGTCACCCGGGCAGTCTGTGTCTAATGCTCGGAGTGTCCTCCCTGCTGGCCGGGCTTGCCTGCTCTGGTCCACTTGACGGGCCACTCCCGGCCCAGCCCGGCTCTTCCCAGGCTCCCGACCACTTGCCCTAGGCTGGCCAGCTTCTCCGACACACTGGCAGTTGGAACGGGCCTGGCAAGTGACCTTGGCCCGGGGTGAGTGCTGCTGACTTGGGTTTGGGTCCTCCTCCCAGGACGTGGACACAGTCCCTCCCCCCGGCTGCTGGCAGCCGTCTGTGACCACGAGGCAAGGTCGCTAAAGACCAAATGGACACAGAGGGAAGACACACAGCTCCACCCTGGATTTCCTGTCCTGAGACAAACATTATTACGGTGAAAGCGAGTTTGATTTCGACTTTCTGTTACTTACAGCCCAAACGCACCCTTCACAGGAGATTCTCCTATAATGACACCACGAGAAGGGAGAAGGGCAGGCCTCCTGTCACATGTGGGGAGCAAGAACCAGAGAATCCCCTTTGGAAATTCAGACAAGTCAGCTTTGGACTCTATGGAAAGGGGTCCCAGGCGGCCTGGCATCAGAGTTCTTAGCCAAGGCCCAGAAATCGGTTCTAGCTAGTTCAAGTGGGCAAAAAAGGAAAAAAAAAAAAAAAAATGATTACAGGATATTGAGTAGCTCACAGAATCCCCAGCATGGAGAGAACCTGGCTGGGTGTTCCCAAGAAGGGCCCAGAGTCACCTCCAGAACGGGGACGGTGGATTCCCACGCAGCCCTGGGCCACTGCAGTGCCCCCCTAAATTCATATGGTAAAGCCCTAACTCTCAACGTGACTGCATTCAGAAATAGGCCTTTTAGGAGATAATTATGGTTAAATGAGGTCACAAGGGTGGGGACCGAAACTGATAGGATTGGTGGCCTTATAAAACGAGGTAGGGGAAGCTCTCTACCGTGTGAGGACACAGCGAGAAGGCAGCCGTCCGCAAGCCGGGAGGAGAGACCTCACCAGAACCTGACCATGCCGGCACCTTGATGATGGGACTCTCCAGCCTCGAGAACTGTGGGAAAATAAACTCGTGTTGTCGAAGGCGCCCGGCGTGTGCTATTATATTAACCAGCATGAGCACACTTATCCAGCCTCCCATCTCTGGCAACCAGGGGATCCTGCTCCATACCGACTTCTGTGCACTTCGGCTCAGGATGTCCATTGATCAGTCCAGGTCTCCGGGTGGCATGCCATTGCCACGGGGGGCTGGAGGAGTGAGTCTTGAGGGAATCCCCCCACTTCAGAGCCCCTCTCCCCCTCTCTCTAGAAGCCAAGCATAGGGAAGATGTGAAGGATGCTGGGTGGGCAGAAGGAATTACAAACACCCTTCCGACACAGGACGGTGAATGTGAGGGAGGTCCCCAGCAAGGTCGAGACGAGCTGCCAAGAGACCCCTCCCACGTGGTGACCTGTCTCCGTGGGTCACCAGGTCTCGGGGTGGGTCGTCAACTTTGTAGGCTCAAAAACCGCTCTCTTCACGCCAAGAACTCATCTCTTGCTCGGTTCATAAAACCATCCAGATCTAAATGAAGGTTTCCCGTTTCCGTGGCAAGATGCTGGGCACGCGTGGACCGGGGCACATACACCAGCACCCTACCTGCCGAGCGATACGGGGAGCCAGCCCAACAGCTGCAGCGTGATTTCAAGTAGGGTCTAGGACAGGGTCGGGAGCCCAGCCCCCCTTCCCTTGGATCCATGCAAGGGAAGGCATCTGGAGCTTCCCGTTCGGTGCCCTTGGATGGCCATTCTTCCACCATTCTCTGGGCTTGGAGTTCCTCCAAAAAGTTTCTGCTTACTAAATTAGAGTAAAATGTTATTTTCTGCCTCCCTGAAGGTGACCCAGGTCGCCTTGAGTAGGGTTATGGGTGTTCCCAAATTCTTGAGCCATATCATCAGTCTCTTGGGCAACTCTCATCAATGGCTACTTACGTCTTCTCTTTTATGTGTTTTTCAGTACTTCACTTTATAAGGGCAACCTCTTTCCTTCTTTTGTTTCCCTGAATTCTTTCGGAGCAGGTTTCTGCCAACACTCCTTTCCCTACAAGGTTATAGAAGCCAAAGGTGTGGCCCTGTCCCTCCCCACTTGGTCTGTGTGTGTGTTCACCTGCCCCAGAGATGTTTCAGTCTGTGAACCGGCCGCCTGCCTGGGGCCGGCGTGTTTTCTGAAGTGCTCTAGGTTGTAGAAGCTGTTTTCCCTAGAGGAATGCAAACCAGTAACTGGGAGAATTGTGTTAATCCCTATGCTTTGCGAAATGAGTTTTTTTTTTTTTTTTAACATTTATTCATTTTGGGGAGTGAGAGAGAGTGTGAACGGGGGAAGAGCAGAGACAGAGGGAGACACAGAATCCAAAGCAGGCTCCAGGCTCTGAGCTGTCAGCACAGAGCCCGAGGCGGGGCTCGAACTCACGAGCTGTGAGATCGTGACCTGAGCGGAAGTCGGGCGCTCAACTGAGGAGCCACCCGGGCACCTGCGAAATGAATTTCTATGGCGCCGCATTAAGCTCAATTTTGTGTAAGCCTCGCTTTCCACCTGTGCCCCATCTGCATTTTTAGTGATTGTTAAGGGCCTACTACGTGCGGGATGGGTTGAGCTCCGTGCATGGCAACATTGCAATAAGGTTTGCGACCAGTGGATCCAGTCCCTGCCAGGACCAGGTGGGCTTGCTCGCGAATGCCCAGGGTCACAGAGGTGGCCGGGATGACCTCACGTTATTACCAGACCGAGGTCTCTATCCGTTCCCTTGGTAACATACTTGATGTGTTGGTAGTAAGCCCTTCCACACACGCCCTCCTTTGATCTCCTTGAGTTTTCTTCATAAGGACGAGGAGACCTCAGGTTCTGCCCTACCTGACCCCTGGGGGCTAATAGCAAGATGTGAACCCCCTGGTTTGTGGATTGCTGGGTTTTTTTCCTTTGCTGGTCAGTGGCCCTAAACAGAAGTGCATACCCTGGTTCTGCCTTAGCGCCAGGAGATAGCAGGGCTCATGGATTTGGACAAAGCCCCTGCAAAATCGCCATCCGGGTTCCATGTTCCCCAGGGCTTGGAAAGCAACCACAGTGAAGCAGGATAATGATGGCATTGGGTGTTTCACGGGCATTTGCTCTGTGTCAGGCACTTTTCCCGTGCCACCTTGTTTATTCCTTGGAACAACTGTGTAATATCTATATTCCGATGGAGATGCCAGCTGAGAAAGTGTAAGAAAGAGTTCAAGGGGCAGCCAGGAAGTGGCAGGGTGGGGACCCAAGCCCAGGGCTCCCTGCCCCCACCTTCCTCTGGGGCAAACCCCACACACCCCGGTCTATGAGAATCCTTTGGGGGAATGTATGGGGAAATCGGACTTTACCCCCTAAATTGGCAGGTACTTGGTCCGGGATGATGCCCGGGGATTTTTATCAAAACTTCTAAGGGATGCCCAGGCAGGCTTTAGAGTGACAGCATACCGTCGTCCTCGCAAGTTCATAGTTCTTAAAGCCGGGCGAGGGGAAGATGGGGAGGTCCGCGATTCTGTTCTGCCTTTATAGGTGTTTAAATTTTTCCATGGCTAAAAAGTAAAACAGCACCGCATTATCCACGCGTTAAGAGACGAGGCACCGAGTCCTTGAAGAAACTACCCTGTTAACAGGCTCGCAATCCGGGGCGTGCCCCGCACCTCCAGAATTAAAGAATAGAGTCTGTCTTGGGGGCCACAGAGGGGGTGGGGGGTGCGGAGGGAGTCAGAGCCAAAGATAATAAAGCCCCAAAGCCCCTCCACTCCCGGAGGACAGTTTAGGGCTTTTAGATCTGCACCCTAGCATACCTGATTTCTAAGATGTCAAGCTCAGAATTCACTCTTCACCGACCCCCTGCCCTTCTGGGATTTTTGCCCTCGAGTCTTCCTTCTCCGTGTTCAACAAATTCTGTTATCCTGCCTCGATTTAATTATGCGGCCACAGAAAGGAGACATTGGAAACTGCTTCACCTCCAAAGGCAGATCCGCGCACCAGGGTGAGGAGTGTTTGTAGAGGGAGCAGAGAGAACGCCCACGCCCGCTCACGCCCCTCTCCTCCGCGCCACGGCCGCTGTCCCGGAATACCCAGGGCACCACATAAATAGGATTTGCTTTGGGTGCTGGGAATCTGCTGAAAATACCCCGTACCCAAATAAGTGATGGAAAATGTAAATGCAGGTGGAATGAATTTGCACGACTAGAACATTCTTCCTCTTCTTCTCCGATTCTCCAGCTGTGCATAAACCTCCACGGAAGACAGGGACAGAGGTGGGCGAGGGTCGTCCCTTCTTCCCTCTGCCAACCGTGCTGGGTAACTGAGCACGTGGCTGCGCGTCACCCAGCGTGGACCCCCTCTCGTGGAAACAGGAACCCGATTCCACCCGGGCTCCCCTCCTGCGGCTGGCAGCCTGGGAAGTGTGTCCGGGTCAGGCAGCCATCAGAGCCCAGAAGGGCAGTTTCTTTCATCAGTCGGGGACAGGGACCCTCTCTCTCCCCCAGGGGACCAGGACAAAGGACCTCGTAGGGCTGTCCCCGTGGCAGCCATATGCAGCTTTGTGGGGCCTGAGAAGAGGGCCGGTTCCAGGGAGTGAGGAGAGAGACCCCATCGTGGCTGCCTGAGTCGATGCCCGGGCTCCGGTGTGCGGGCCCCTCCTGTCCATTTACGGCAGAGCAGGGGGGACGCTGGGGGACACGTCAGGGTGGGGGTCGCAAGCCGCCTGGTCCTGTTCCACTGCGTGACAGGCAGGCAGCGGGAGGAAGGCCAGGTCCCAGGTGGCCAGTCACACCCTGACACTGGATCCTCCCAGCTGATTGTCACCTGACGAGACGTGGCCCTGCCACCAGGTGGGGGTGATTGTCACCCCGGCAGGCAGCACCAGGGAGTCTCAAGACCGCTGCCAGCCCTGGGCCCCCTCAGGGGAGGTGGGGCTTGCTTCTGGGGTGACGGCACCAGACCAACAGTTGGCCTGCGTCCCACGTTCACTGGGTCACCGTGGGGCCACAGCGAGGAAGAGTCCTCAGGTGGGAGGATTTCTGGAATGCAGAATAGAAGCCAGGCTCTTGAGTCCGCACACAGGCCGGTAGCTCTCCCGAAAATCCCGTGTCTGCCCTAACCTCCCGTCACTCTCGCAAGCGGTCGTCGGCCTCCGTCCGAACATGTCTAGTGACGGGTGACCCGTGCGCGTATTCATTCAACAAACGCTTATTAAACACGTGCGGCCACTTACCCTTCCTGTGCCTCCGTGTCATCGCCTATGAGATGGAAACGGTAACCCCACCGACCTCGAAGGTGTTGAGGATTCGAGGAATAGACAAACGTGCTTAAATATACGCACGCGCTGAATACGAACGCAGGTACTTTCTGTCGTGCGTATGCTAAGGTGCTTAATAGTTGCTCCGGCTCCTAGTATGCCTGGCGGTCACGGCGGGGCCCCTGCCTGCTGTGGTTCCTGCTGTGCCTGCCCGCCCCCCCCCCGCCCCCGGTGCTCCGACCCGCACAGGCCCCTGGAGCAGAGGTGCAGAAAGCAGGTCCCTGGCCTGGGGAGCCAGCGCGAGGAGGCCAAGAGGATTACGTGTTATTATGTGTCCATTCGTGTATGAAGTCAGGTAGCGGTGCGCGGAACAAAGGAGTCAGAGCGGATGGGGCGTGTGAGGGCGGTGCCCTCTTGGCGGGTTTGGTGAGCGAGGCCTCCCCCCTGAGCGGGAGCCTGGGTCAGGCCGAGGGCACCCGAGGGCGGCAGGGTCGGGGAGGAAGCGTGGCTGACCGTCAAGGCCCCAGGGGCGCCCCGCTGGGGGTGAAGGTGGCAGGAAGTGAGGGCCGGCAGGGTGCGGGGCTGGACCCGTGACCTGGAGATTTCTTCTAAGCGTGACAGGCCCGTCCCGGGGCTTTGCGCAGAGGGGCGCCAGGCACCCCTGTTTTGAAGGCTCTCGCAGCCCCTGGGTGAAGAAGATGCACCGTACAGGGGCGAGAGAGTCCGGGGAGGAAGGAGGCTTCTGTGCGCGCTGCTGGGCCAGGGGCACGGATGCAGGGTCGGGGAGAGGGGGAGGGAGGGAGGCCTCCGCAGCAGGGCGTCGGGGCCAAGGTGGAAAGCCGGAGCGGGGCTTGGGCCTGATCCGGAACTAAGAAGTCTGATGTGGATGTTTAGCCTGCGATGCCCCTTGTCCGTATCTCCACCTGCACGTCGGGGCTCAGGGGAGAGGCCCGAAGGCCTCAGGCGGCTGGTCTAACCAGGAAACTGAGGGCAGAACAGCGTTACAACTTCTGTTCCCTGGCCTCGGCTCATCTCTCTAGGGTCTCCACTGCTCTTTGCGGCTCCAATGTAAATGCTTTTCCTCCGAAAAGCCCTTCTGAAGCGTGAAGTGGTCATCGAGGCCCCCGGGGTTGGGTGCAGCTCGCCCGCTGGGCTCCCGTCGAGCAGCGACGTGCCGTTGGCCGCTCTCCTCTTGGGTGCTCAGTTGACTTGGCGCAGCCCAAGTATCTGCTTAGGAGATACTTCCAGTCTCCATTTGCTGTTTCCTCCTTTCCTCAGTGGTAGGAAGGTCTCTGTCATGGGAGAAGGGACAGGCAACAGAATGCCTCATGGAACAGTTTCTGTGAGGGCCAGCCCCGACCCCAGTGGTTGCTAGAGTGCTGAGCTCATTAATTTGGCCTCTCGGAGCCCAGTTAAAAAAGGCGAAAACTTAAGAATATCCATCCCGCTTTTCCTTCTCCATGTTGGCCGGTAGCTGACTGTGAGCCAGACAGTCCTGGGTTCAGGTCCGGTCCTGGGTTCAGGTCCGGCCCTGTGGCAGTTGGTGGCCAACATCACGTACGACGGTGCCTCTCAGGTGCCCTGCCGAGGTTGATGCTCTGTACGCTGTCCCTACGCAGCCCTGGTCCACCCTTCTGGGGTTTGGATGAGCATTTTCTAGCTAACGACCACCCCCGTTCCCTCTCGGGGCTCCCCGCGTCTCGGGACCTGCTCTGCCTTTAGCCAGGCCTTGGCCCCTGGTGGGCCTTCAGGCCCCATCTGGAGCCCTCTGCTGACTTGGGCCGAGCTCACTGGCTGGCCCTGTTTAACTTGGCTCTCAGTCAGGCATCGGATCCTCTGTGTCCTGTGTTTGCCACCGTGGGGGAGCGGGGACCTCATCAAGGGCTCGGCCCAGCCCCCGCTCGGGCTCCTTTCATGGCGTTGACCCGTGGGGAGCAGGTGGGGCCTCGGGTGACTGGCTTGCTGAGAGAACTAGGTCACTTTCTCAGCACCCCGCCCCCCCCAAGAAGAGATGGTTGTGGCCAGAAGAAAGCTTTGGCCTCTGAATTCCCCTCCCTCTCCCCCAGAGACAGCAGCTTTGGAGACCCTCGGGAAGGCTAGAGGGCGGCATGGGTTGTTCGGAATGTTGCTCAGTGGCTCACTGGTTAGCATGAGGGACCCCCCCGGAAATGCAGCAACCCCAGAGCGTCTTTGCAACGCCCCCCACGCCGCCCCCGGCTGCATGCTGCACCCCCGTCCCCGCCCCCGCCAGGGTTTGCCTCACCAGGGTCTCCAGCCCACCGGTTGAGTGAGTTGACATCACCCTGAGTTCTCCTGCCAGCAAGGTGCCATCGAGTTCACGCAAAGACGCCTCGAGTTTGAGAAGCTTCTGAGAGATGGGAACTGCAGTGAGCAATGTGACCCACTTAGCCAGGTGGGTCAGCCCCTCCTCCGACCAGGTGCTAAACGTCCTGGGATGAGTCAACCACTCAAGTCCCTCCCTGAGTCTCTCCCTCTGAAACAGAGAGAACACGGGGCTCAGTGAGACCCGGGCTTCTAGGACCAGCGGGGAAGGACCTCCTCCCTGTGTCCTTAGGCTGCTGCAGGCTGGCCCGCCCAGGCCCAGAGGCCGAGTAGGGGGCGGGTTGGGTGGGGGGAACCGCAGCAGCCTCAGGGTCAGGTTTGAGAAGTAGAAGCGATTGCCAGAACATATTCTGGAGGCAGCCTGCATTGAGCGCCCCGTTCCTGCCACGGCTAACCCTCGGGCCCCGGAGACAGCCAAAGGGTTTGCAGCTTTCTTTCGAGTGAGTTCCTCGGGAAGACTTCAACTAATGACATTATGGAACCAGAGTTTGCATTTGGAGGCAGTGTCTTATCAAAACAGGTGCGTGGCTGGGGCACACGCTCTGACCTCCCGCGATCCCCCGATCCCTCGGTGGGAGAGCTTGTCACCCTCGCCTCTAGAGAGCCGTTGCCATCTGCAAGTGAAGCTTGAGTTCTCCGTTGGTGCTACAGGGCCAGGCGGCAGGAGATGCCAGCGGCCGGGAGCCCGGGCTCTGGAAGCAGACGCACGGGTTGACGCAGCAATGACACCCTCTGGCTGTGTGGCCCCGGGGCAAGTCGCCTGACCTCCCTCTGCCTCCCTTCCCTCGTCTGTAAGAGGCCCCAAAGCCTCCCTCAAGGGGTGTGGTGAGGTTAAAGGAGCTACAGTTTGTAAGTCACCCAAAACAATGCCTGGTACAGAATGACCGCTTAAGAGGGCTGAGGAAGACGCCTTCTCGTCAGCGAATTTGTGGAAGAACCAAAACTTGCCCTCTGAGTGTTTTATGCTAGTGGCGTCTTTCTAGAACCTACCCCACGCACCCCTGACTCCCCAGGCAGCGAAATACCGTGCTGACTGTAATCAGCCTGCTTTTATGAGTTGGCATCATCACCGTGGACGGCCGGGTGTCCCCAGGGCCCCTCCAACTTTCCGCTGCTTGTACACTTGACTGAGGCTCCTGCTCCAGCGGCCCAGTGGCATTCTGTGGCAAGAGCAGAGTCGGGCGCCCTGGGGCATCGCAGCCCTGCGGTTACAGCCGTGTGGTCCTGAGGGTAAGGTGGCCCAAGGTGTGACTGTCGGAGAGACCGCAGAGACCCGGCCTCTCCCTGGCAACCCCCACTGCTGGCACAGGTAGCCTTCAGCGTTTGTAGCTGTGCTCTGTCCCTTCTGTCCCTGGGGGGGCGGGGCCAAAGAAGGGACCGGCACGGGGGAGGGCCGCACTGGGCTTAGACAACTGGGACCTTTGACAAGGCTTGGTGAGCTGGAAGCTGCCAGGGGCTCCCCTTGGCCCACCCAAACCCCTCTGGGCTGGTTTTCCCTACAAGGACCTGCTGCACTCGGTCACGTGCAGCTGTGCACACAGTTGGCACGTACGTTTCACTCCGAGGAAGGGGAGGGACCTGCCTCGCGGTGCCCAAGGCAGATTGTCATTTTGTGCCCTGAAGGGGACGACTCAGGAGGGACTCGGGCTCCAGGCTTGGCGTCCTTACTACCCGCAGTAACGCCGATCTCGGGCGCGGGGTCGTAAGACCGCCGTGAGGTGACGTCAGGCCAAAGGGCAACAGATAAGGTGGTGCTGGCCAAGCAGGGCCACGTTGAGGCCAGCCGTGGCCCTGAGACTCCCAAGGGCCTGATGCCGACTTGAAGCATACGGCACGAGAAACACGGATGTGTGGCTCTTGCTGTGACTTAGGCTGGGGACCCAGAGCCTGGGCGCTCAGGCAGAGAAGTGGAAATTCACCAGAAGCGTAGGGAGCTGATCTCTTGGACAGACAGAATTGTTTTCCCTCCGGGCCCTTGTGGACCCTGACCCCCTGCTCTCATGCCCCTTCCCTCTGAGAGAAAAGCCCCCGTGTCCCTTCCTGGTGCTCAGTCGGCCAGACGTGGCCACCTCCCAGGCCCCCTCACCGAAGAAAGCGAATCAGGAGCTGGCGCGACGGGGACACGTGGCTTCCAAGTCTGGCTCCCCCATCGGCTGCGTACAGCCATCACCAGCAAGCTTCCCTCAGGTCCTTCCTGGGCAGAGAGACCCCGCCTCACCCCGTGACAGCACAGCACAAAAAGCCACAGGACAATCTTGTGTGCATTCGTAGCCTCTTATTAAGTAGCCGCGCGTACAGACACAGCCCCTCCTCTGTCTGTCTCCCTAAGGAGTGTCTGTGACAGACGGTTCATCAGCAGGAACTGCGCCTGACGGTCCCAAGGCCAGCTTTGTGTGATGGACGGATGTGTTCAGCCTGCTGGGGTCATCCTGTTTGGGGCTTAGTGGTCTCCGACCAACTCTCCCGGCGGGATTAACTCTCAGTCCGCGTGCGCGTGCGCGTGTGCGTGCGCGTGTGTGTGTGTGTGTGTATGTGTGTGTGTGTGTGTGTGTGTGTGTGTGTGTTACGACCAGATTGAGAAAAGAACACGGACCCTAATCCTTTGTTTCCTTGGTGTTGCTCAGAAGGAAGCAGACTTTTCTCTTATCAGCAGGAATCAGAGGAAATCTGACCTCCTCGGCCAACTCAGATACCACAGGGTTTCCAAAGCAGCTTGGGAGTGGAACATCCGTCATGTATTTCAGATGCCAGTGCCTCTCTGCACAGCTCGACTGCATTTACTTTTAACAGAACGTTGAGAAATTCTCATTTAATTCGTCAAAAACGTGTGCGGCATCTGGCCAGTAAATTCAGCGGTACCCCGTGGAACCTTGCTCAGCTCAGGGTTCTTTGTTTCCTGTGGCTGCCAGGGTCGGGCTGTTGAACGCTAGCGTTCTAGGACATGCTACGTCCACAGAATCACGGGTTTCGGGCTTGGTCAGCAGGGTTCAAAACCTGGCCCCCCCACTTCCCAGCCTTACTCCTGCTGTGCTTTCCTAAGCAGGAATGCGCTCTCTCTCCAAGCCTGGCCATTCTGGGCACAGAGGGATCGATACCCACCTCGTGGCTGGTGCATGGGTGCGTCCATTAGATGAGGTATGGGGGGAGGGGGGAGCCTAGCACGTTAAGCTCCTCCTCTCCCATGAGAATTTTGTGCCAAATAAATACATCAAATAAGAAGCAGCACCCCCCAAAAAGCATGCATGCCTCTCCGTGAGTGTGTGTATAGGACGTGCAGGTGGCAGGGCGCCTGCGTGGCTCAGTGGGTTAAGCGTGCGACATCGGCTCAGGTCGTGATCTCGCGGTTCGTGGGTTCAAGCCCCGCGTCGGGCTCTGTGCTGACAGCTCGGAGCCTGGGGCCCGCTTCGGATTCTGTGTCTCCCTCGCTCTCTGCCCCTCCTCCGCTCACGCTCTGTCTCACAAAATAATAAACATCAAAAAATTAAGAAACAAAATAGAATGTTCAAGTGGCATCACTCCTCATAGCCCTGACACGGAAACCACCCAGATGCCCATAAGCGGCGGAGGTGATAAATACACGGCAGCAAGTTCCCATAATGGAATATTCTGCGGTGATGTGAATGAGCGGTCCGCAGCTACGTGCAGCAAATATAATGAGCCTCGCAGACAATGTGAGCGAGAGAAGCCTGATGTGAAAGAATACAAGCCGTCTGGTTCCATCGGTATAACCTATGAGAACAGACAAAACCAGGCGTTAGGATCGTGCCGGTGACTGTCTGAGGAGGTGAGCAAAGGGCATCCGAAGCAGGCCCCTGGGAGGTGGGGATAGGACGGTCCTGTCCTCAGAGAGCCGGTCACACAGCTGCGCTCGCTTTGTGCAGACCCATCGAGTTGCACACTCCCGTTTTGTGCACTTTTCTCTCTTCCGCTCTGATAAAAACGTTTTTTACGCACTCGAGCCCTCAGAAGGATGTGGGAGGAGGGGAGCTGAGTTCCTCTCGTCACTGATACAAACCGAGGAGCGCCCCCAAGACCTCGGGTCGAGCTAGGAGCTGTGTGCCGCGCTATCCTGGTGTGGTGGAGACAGACTTATTTGCCCACTGGTAAAAGAAGTTGGAAACACATTGGGAAGACAGCCGGTGGGGGGAAGGGGGGGTTCTGCAAACAGATTTTCTTGCTTAGAGCAGCTGCGTTCTCTTTGCAGCACAGTAATCATTAATGGCGGAGAAGGGCCGATTTTTCTTCTTCCTTGCCTCTGGCACCCACTGATGAGTAGGTCAAAGACCATACAATGGCATTAAAGAAACAGGAGCGGTTTTCAGCACCAGGCAATGGGAGAGCCTGGAAGGGGTGGGGTGGGGTGGGGGGGGGTGAGGCAGGGGCAGGCGGATGTCTTTCTGCCAGGCTTCCCTGTTCTCTGGGCAAGCTGGTGTGTACCGGGCCGGAGAGCTTGGCCAGAGAGACGAAATGGGTCCAGGGCGAGGTGGGCAGTGAGAGGGTGTGTGGGAACGCGCGGAGACTCATTGGCAGTTCTGCGTCAACCTTGCGGCCCTTCCTGCCGTCCTGAACTCAGGCCCCTCCCAGGGTGCTGGCCCTCCCCTCCCTCCCATCAGCCCATCCCCCCCTCCATCATCTTTGCTCTCCTGGGAGCCGTGGCCCCTAAGGCCTTCACGTGATCATTGACTCATGCCACAGTCTTATTGTCCAATGCTACGACGTGGTGCAATCCTCTGAGGGCATTTTGTCCTGCACACGCCTGGTAAGAGTGTGGGACGGGCTCGTTCTGTGCCTCTGGTTCTCGGGGTCAGTGTGGACCCACGTCCTCGCCATCTGCTGTCCGCATTGATGAAGAGTGGGCCTAAATGTCGAGGTCTGTCAACTTTCTCGGGTCAGCGGGGAGAGCCAGTAAGTGCCCCCGGCCTCCCCTCTGGAAGGACTGGGGAAGTGGACGATATGGAAGACGAGATTGGGCCAGCCCGACACAAGTTGACTTTTTCTGAAGATCAAACGGTTAATCTCTGCTTCGTTCTTACAAAGGCGTACCGTAGAGCAAGACCGTCCGACAGAACTTTCCGCGCAAAGATGGACGTGGGCTTGATCCCTGCTGTCCTCTGCGGTAGCCACGAGGCGCGTGTGGCTGTTGAACGGCAGGAGCAGGGACGGTGCACCTGCATTAGTTCGTAGGGCTGCTGTGACAAAACTCCACGAACTGGAGGGCTGAAAACAGCAGAGATTCTCTGTCGAGGCTCTGGAATCGAGGCGTCTGAGGTTCACTCCTGCTGGAGCCTCAGAAGGGGAATGTGTTCCAGGCCCGTCTCCTGCTTCTGGTGCTTGTTGGCGGTCCTTGGCTGCCCGCTGCTCCCTCCCATGGCCTTCTCACACGTGCGTGTCTGTGTCCGGGTTTCCCTCTTCTAAGGACACCGGTCATTTTGGACCGGGACCACCCTAATGACCTCATTTCAGTTTGATTAGCGCTGTAAAGGCCCTACTTCCAAATAAGGTCACAATCACAGGTTTTGGGGGGGATTAGGACTTCAGCACATCCTTTTGAGATAGAGGAAGGAGCACTGGCCTTCCGATGAGCCCTCCATGCATTTTACACACCCGCACAGCACGGCTGCCTCCAACCCTTCGTGGCCTTGCCTGGACAAAACACCGCGCATCCTGTAAGGTCCCTGTTCTGATTTCCCAGGGAGGCTGTATGGCTTCTGCAGAGACGTTTGCTCTCTCAACAGGCAGGACAAGTACTAAGGGTCATCTGGGGCTGGGTACAAAGCCAGACTCTCCCTCAACGGAGGGAATGGATGTGGAGAGTAAGAAACCGTGGCCTGGCCACGCAGGGAAGCCACTGCCAGGCCCCTCGTGGGGATGGGGGGATGCGGGCAGGGTAGTCCCCAGCTTCCCCGGAGCCCGAGGGAGCCCTTAGAGCCCTTGGCTCTCAGGGTGTGGGTGCCCAGCCAGCTTACCACCAGGGAACTTGTTAGAAAGGCACAGTCCCGGGGCCTCTGCCCCAACCACCGAATCCCAGGCTCAGGGGTCGAGGCCACACTGTGGTGCCACCAGCCCTGCTCGCGACAAGGATCCTTGCTCTAGTCTGAACCGCTGGCCCAGAGTCAAGTTGTACGAGTCACCGGAGGATCTCGGTAAAGGCAGATTTGGATTCTGGGGGCTGGGGCGGGGGGGAAGCCTTGGCGTCTGTGTGTCTGACAGGCTCCCGATGATGCCGGGCGGCTGGTCCCCAGACTGTACTCCAAGGAACCGGGGTCCAAAGCACTAAGGTCCACAGGGGCCGGGCCTGTTCTCTGGCTCACCGTTCCCAGCACCTAGAACAGAAGGCAGGCGTATAATATACTTCTAACCTCCCCGCTCGACTGAAAATACGTTGGTGCCAGAGAGAGGGCTGCTGAAACTCACCTCGCCTCCCCTTGTGGGGGCAGAAAACGTCTCACGATGACTTGCTCAGTGGCCTGTGTCCTACTAACTGCACAGAGCTACAGTGCAGGATCTCCCGGGGACTATTTCGTTAATCTTAGGGGCAGCGAAAGACCAGCAGGCATGGAGGTCTCCTGCAGAGACCTACTGACTGTTCGTGAGCACGGATTTGTGGCTGCCTGGGACCAGCCCGCTTCCCCTCCGCCACCCTCTTGCTTCCCTACCTCTCTCCCCCGACGTAAGCGATTCGAATCATTCTCCAGCCTTTTCCGAGAACGTGTCTCCTCCAGATGTGCGGGGACTCAGCCAGCAGCAACCTTACTCAGGGGAGGAGGGCGACCTTCGCCGGGGATTTTCGGTCCTCGCCAGGCGGGACCCCCTGCCCGGAAACCCCGACGGCAGGCTCGCCCTCAGTGTAACTGTTCGTTCGGCTCCCCGAGAATTTCTCGCTACAACTCAGGTCAGCCTTCGTGGCTGTCAACAGGAGACAAGCTGGGGTGCAGCGGAGGTGGGTGGAGGTCAGAGAAGGGGTGGCCTCAGCTGGGGCACTGGCGAGCCCGGGGGCCGGCAACGGGCTTGCTCCCCTCCCCCCGTCCCTGCAGCTGTGCTTATTCTGACTTGGGGGTGGGGGGGGTCTGCCCCAGTTCCGCCCTCACCTGGGTCTCCAACCTACTTTTCTCCCTGGGGGGTTTAAAACCTAAGACCCTGCATTTTCGAGGGTCTGCGACGGATGGGAGGTTGAGGGGAGCGTCTGTCACCTTTCATAACGGAGGCTGATGCTTTTCTCTTGGCCGTACGATATTTAGGCGAGGAAAAGAGGCCCTTGTCCTGAGTGGCCGGAGGCCCAGGCCTGCAGAGCAGGTGACCACCGCAGCAAAGGCCCCGGCTTTGTCCCCGGGAAGCCCCCTACCTTCTCGCTTGCCCGGGTCGCCAGACCAGCCTTGGCCACCGTATCCCCAATACGGTCCTGAGCCGGCGCCCAGCCCCGCAGCCTGTCATCGGGGCCAGGAGCTGCCCGGGCTGCACGTGGCGGTGAGAAGTCCCCGGGTGGGCAGGAGGGGTCTCTGACGGCACCGTTAGCTGAGGCTGCGGCTTGTCAGAGCCTCACTACAGACGGTCAAGTGGAAGGGGGAAGGGAGGGAAGGAGGAGGTCTGTGAGGCTCCCGCAGCCCCGGCAGGCGCGGGGCGGGAGACCCCGACGTGAGGCCCGACCACCGGGAGACCCTAGCAGAGGCCACACGGGGCCCTCGTTCTGGCATCAGGCCCACGGCCTCAGACCCCGCGAGGGCTGGGGTGCTGTGCGCGCAGAGCGGGGTCCGCCTCCTCTGCCGGATGAGCTACACACTGTTCTTGCGGTGCTAAGTCTGCAGGAGGCGGGGCCCGCGGTTTCCGCCCGTCCACCTGGCACTCGAGCCCCCGGGGGTCTGCCGGCCAGGGGCGCCCTGCACAGTGGGCTGAGGGTCAGGCTGGCACCCGGCCTGGCAGCTTCTGCTCAGACCACCGTGCGGAGAAGCAGCTTTGGGCGCACCTCGGAAGCTAAGGTGCCCTGCTCCCCGGGGGAGGGTCCCGTTCAGGAGCTGGTTTTTTATTTGCCCATTTCACCAATGGCTAAGCTG
Source organism: Neofelis nebulosa (assembly GCF_028018385.1). Lineage (NCBI taxonomy): Eukaryota > Metazoa > Chordata > Mammalia > Carnivora > Felidae > Neofelis > Neofelis nebulosa. Next base: position 5,733,953 of record NC_080785.1, read on the forward strand.
AGGCTCAGGTCCGAAGTGAGCAGCGCTGGTGAACGGCGGGGCTGGGGTCTGCCGCGGAAGTTCCTCGCAGAATAGGCTGAGAGAGGGCAGGGGCTGCGTTTCCCACCAGGGTATCTGCAGGCCCCTCCACGCTGGCCCTCGGGAGCCCCCGGTGAGCTCGGTGACTCCTGTCACAGACACCCGCTGCCGGGGGGTTTATCCTCTCCGGGGACCCCTCAGAATAACTCCCGTGATGGGATTTGTGTCACCCCCCCCCGCCCCAGGGAAAGATGAGAGGTCTCTCCTCAGATGGCTTTCTTGGGAAAAGGCAGGCCAAAGAGAACCCCACGTGGAGGTGACTAGCTTCGTGATGTGGTCACAGGGGAGGAGGGTCAGCCGTGACACGGGCGACCAGGTGATCGCTGCTTTAATTTACACAACACCGAGTCAGCGGACTGTGTGCCCAGCTGCAGGCTTGCTGCCCGGGGGACACACCCCCAACCGTCCCTCCCTCCAGTTATGTCACTGCCGGCAGCCTCACCGGGAGTCATGTAAATGTCACATTACCCTTGGCAAGGCTTCTCAGATAGCGCATCGGAAACTTGGCCGCAGGAAGGCAAGGAATGTCTGACATCTCCCTGGACTCCCTCCCGCTGCAGGCCTGGTGACCCACGCAGGGTCCTGTGACCGCGGCCCGGCATCGCACACACAGAATCTTCGGACCAAGCGGGGGTGTGTTGCTTACGCGCGCGTGCTCGCTCTCTCTCTCTCTCTCTCTCTCTCTCTCTCTCTCAAAAATAAATAAACATTAAAAAAAAAAAAAAGAATAAATCCCTACAGCTGCTACAACATGGATAAACCTTGAGGACATCATGCTGAGTGACGTAAGCCAGTCACAAAAGGAGAAATACCGGGTGACCCCACGTGCATGAGGTCCCGGGAGGGGTCAGAGTCATAGACACAGAAAGTGGCAGGGTGGGGGGCTGGGGGTGGGGGGGATGGGGGTTAGTGTTTAGTAGGGATGGAGCTTCAGTTTGGGATGACGGAAAGTTCTGGGGACGGGTGGTGCTGATGGTTGCACAACGGTGTGAACGTATTTAATGCCACATGATCACTTAAAAATAGTTAAGATGGCGAATTTGATGTTCTTTGCATTTTACAATACAAATAAATTTTTAAAAATGGTTCTGATGAATAAGGTAGCTTTTCGCCCAGTTTTACTAACCTGTTTCTCGGATATTCATAACTATTCGTGTGCTTAGCATGGAGGTCTTTAAAAAACAGCAAAGTCCTTATTTTACCGTAATGTTCTAGAATGGAGAAAGCCCCGGTGGTGACACAGTTGTACAGAACCTTCCACGGTCTGTGGGCTCAGGCCGATGCCAGGAGCCCCGTGGAGACGATGACCACTCACCGACGTGTCCAAGGCCATGGCTGCGGCTCTGGGCACCACTCAGCTGTGCCTGTCCAGAGGCCGCGAACGTGAGGCTTGGTGAGCCTGACCGCCAGGCCTCCCTCGGCCCCCTTCTCCCCTCACACTCTCTGGGAACTCTCCTCCCTTCCTCCACAGTGACCTTTGAACTCTCCTCACCTGCTCCCCTTCCCAAGGGGCCAGGAGGGCACAGGCTGGCCAGCTCGGGGGCTCCCAGAGCCCAGACCTCACTCCTTTCCCCTGCACAGCAGTGGTCACTCCGTCCTGTCTCCCAAAATAATCTTCCGGCCAGAGGGAGGGGGGATTGTAGCTGCTGTTTTTAATGGAACAGTCTTACATCACACTGCCAAGGCCCCACTTCTACGGTAATGTTTAGGAGTCGGCCTCCCGGCCCTTCCTGTGTGTGCATCCCAGCCCTACCCATGTCTGTCACACCCCTACCCATATCTACGTCACACCCCTACCCAGGTCTGCATTCCAGCCCCACCCGTGTCTGCATCGCACCCCTACCCTGTCTGCATCACAGCACAGCCCTGTCCTACCCATCTTTCCCTCAAGGCCCAGGGGAAATGACATTAGTCCAGGCTGCATAGACAGCCCCCCTCAAAATCACGTTAGAGATCTTTTTTTTTTAACAGTCAAGTTTACTGACACGTAGTTTACGTACAGTAAAATTCACCCCTCTTAAGTGCGCAGTTCTGTGAGTCTTGACAAATATATGTAATTGAATACTCAACACCACCACTGAGATATAGAACAGTTCTGTCACCCCCCAAAATTCCCTCGTGCCCCTCTATGGTCAACTTCTTCCCACATCCCCAACCCCCGGCAACCTATAATTTTCCTGTCCCCTATAATTTTGCTTTTTCCCCTATAATTTCTATTTAGATGCTGAAATTTAGCGTATAGCCTTCTTTCACTTAGCAAAATGCGTCAGAGATGCGTCCCTGATGCTTTATATCTCAATGGTCCTTTCCTTTTTATTACTGAGGAATGTTCCACCGTTTGGATGCACCAGCTCGTTTATTAATTCACCAGTTGAAGGACTTTGGGGATTGTTTCCGGCTTGAGGCAACTATGAGCAAAACCACTATAAGCATTTGCATCCCAGTTTCGTATGAACACGAGTTTTTACTTCTTCTAGAGTGGCCTTGTGGGGCTCTATGGTATATGTACATGTGACTTTGTGAGCAACTGTCCAACTGTTTTCCAAACCGACTGCACTATTTTGCATTCCCACCAGCAATGCATGGGAGTTCCCGTGGCTCCACATCCTTGCCAACACTTTGTATTGTCGGTTTTAGAAAGAATAGTAGGTCATCTCGTGGTGCTCAGCAACATCTCGTTGCTATAATGTGCTTATCCCTAATGACTGACGGTTAATGATGCCAAGTGTCTTTCAGCACGCTTATTTGTCATCTGTATGCCTTCTTTGGGGAAGTATCTGTCTTAACCTTAGCCTTCTGTTCACTTTTTTCTATAGAACCATTTGTTCTCTTGTTATTGGGTTTCGAGAGTTCTTTATATATTCTGGATACAAATTCTTTAGCACATATGATTTGCAAATACTTTCTCTCTGTCGCTTATCTTGTCTCATTTTCCTAACAGTATCTTTTGAAGGGCTTACGTTTTATTTATTTATTTTTTTAATGTTTATTTTTTGAGAGAGAGAGGGAGACAGAACACAAGTGGGGGGAGGGGGAGAGAGAGAGGAAGACACAGAAGCTGAAGCAGGATCCAGGCTCCAGGCTGTCAGCACAGAGCCCGATGCGGGGCTCGCACCCACAGACCGCAAGCTCGTGACCTGAGCCAAAGTCCGACGCTTAGCGGACTGAGCCACCCGGGCGCCCCGAAGAGCTTACGTTTTAGATTTTAATGAAATCCAACTCATCCGTGTGTTCTTTCATGAACTGTGCTCATCGGGCGTTTTGTGGAACTAAGGTGTGCCACGTAGCCCTACGAGTACGTACGGAGTAGGGATTGTGTACCGAGCTGGGGAAACGATGGTAAGTAAAATTCACTACCGGTCATGCTTAGTGGAGGAGACAGGATATGTAAAGGAGTAATGACAGCGTACTATAATTTGTGATGGTGGAATGTGCAAGGTGCATAAACAGGAGGAATAAGTTAGCTTGACCCTAGGATGACTCTTGGTCACCAGTGATCTCGAGAAAGCAGCTTCACAAAAGATGAACTTAGCCAACAATCGATGCTAAAGCTGTGGAGTGAATCAGAAAGTGAAGAGAGAAAAACTTGCTCCCCTAGGCACAGGGTTCTGATATCATTTCTCATGCCCCAATTCTAGAAACCCAGCGGGGGGAGCTCCAGAGAGAAAATTAGGAAGCGAGAAAATTTACTATCTGGCTGCGACTGAGTCCGGAGATCCTGGCCCTGTCCTTCTTCCCTTCACTCGTGTCCCCAGTGACCACATCTCCTTGGGGTCGTTTGTAGGGAACTGTCCTCCAGGCCACGATGAACAGGACCTAGAGTCTTTCATGTAAAAACAACCTGGAGAAAGGGGAAGCTGGGTCACCAGAGAGACTGGTCGAGTAGGTCAGGTATTTGGAAGGGATCAAGGGACCTTCCAAACCCCAAAGTCCTATACATAGGAGGCTGGCTTCTCCTACCCATAAAACAGGCTTGGGCACTTGTGGTCGATGTAAGTCAGACACTGGAAGGTGAGGGATTCTGGGATCCCCAGAAAGAGTGCTTTTCCTCATTCCCTCCGGTCGCCTTGTTACCTCTCTACTAAACACAAAGAAAAACCGAGGGATGATGCTGTCAGCTTTGCTCATGGCCCTAAACTCCCAGAACTGCTGTCGTATCGTTGTTGGATTGTTGAAGGCAGAGGCAAATCCCAGGCCTGAGGTTCTGGATTGCCTCTAAAAGGACACAGCCGAGGGGCGCCTGGGTGGCTCAGTTGGTTAAGCATCCCACTTTGGCTCAGGTCATGATCTTGCACTTGGTGAGTTCGAGCCCCGCGTTGAACTCTGTGCTGACAGCTCGGAGCCTGGAGCCTGCTTCGGATTCTGTGTTTCCCGCTCTCTCTGCCCCTCCCCTGCTCACGCTCTGTCTTTCTCTCTCTCTCTGAAAAATAAATAAAACTTTTAAAGAAGAAGGAGACGCCGAAACGTGTTTTCAGCGTGAGATGCTTGACTCCCTTCTCTCTGCGGCTTTCCTTCCTCCCCTCTTCCCCCTTCACGGGGAATCTACCCGTTCTTCCCTGGGATCGGATACTCAGTATGGCCCGCGGTCCCTTTCTTCATGAGCTGAACGAGGAGAGTCCAGAGCGGCACCATAGAAACCAGCACCGGCCCCAGAGGCAGCCTGGATGCCTTCCCGGCCTGAGGCCTCCCTGGCCTCGCGCACGCCCGTCCGGTCTCACTGGCACCTCACACCCAGAGGGCCCGGCGTGTGGTGTCAGGTGATATGTCGAGTCAACAGACCCACAGGAGAGCCCCGGTCGGAGTCCCGTGGCAGCCGGCTGCAGCCAGCACCCCAGGGAGGGAATGCCCACAGCTGGCTGCTGGCCACCACCTGGCCTGCCCGGAGACCCAGCGGGCAGGCGACAGCCGGGCCGGAGTCGCTCACCCACAGACCGTGTCCCGGCCCCCAGCCTCTGCCTCCCCGTCCCGCTTCGCTGAACGTGGCCTCCAAAGCCGAGGTCTGGAAAGCGTGCTCCCGAGGCCCGAATGCCATCACGCCTGGTAGAACAGAGTGTCTTAGACATCTGGAAACCGCCCGAGACGTCCCTCAGGGAGGGGACAGTGGCTCAGAACACTTTCTAGATACCCACATCCCCTTGTCGCTGCTATTGGGTCCAGAGCGTGGAGGCGGGGGGTGGGGGGGTTCTGGGAGCGCCCTCGAGGGTAAGGTTAAACAGCCCGGGGAAACTCCGAGGTGGGGCTTCGAGCGTAGCTGGCAGGGGCACACGTCGCCAGCAGCCTGAGCCCACGGTCTGTGGGAGGGAGGAGCTCTCATCAGGGGTACCGCTTCGATTCAAAAGGCCCAAACTGTGGGGCGCCCGGGGGGCTGGGTCAGCTCAGCATCCGACTCTTGATTTCAGCTCAGGTTATGCCCTCGCGGTTATGCCCCACGAGCTCGAGCCCCCGCGTTGGGCTCTGCGCTGACAGCCTGCGTGGGATTCTGTCTCCCTCTCTCTCTCTGCCCCTCCCCCGCTTGCCCTCTCTCTCAAAATAAGAAACGTTTTTTTTTAAGAGGCCCAAATCATGGAAAGTGTAGGAAAAACTCAAGGTAAAGATTCTGATTCTCAGAGCCCGCTCTGGAAGCTTCCACGTGCCGGGGTCCTGGTTAGGCGTGGTCACTGGCTTCCCCTGATTTGGTTATCCACGCTGATTTTCCACCCAGTCTTCTGGCTCCCTCTTCTCCCCGTGAGGGTCCCTCAGCGGACATAGCTACTGGTTGCTTTCGGGGCCTGGGGGCCTCGACCCTCCCTGTGCTCCCAAATCAGCAGAGTTCTGCCGGATCTGCTGTTTTACATCATGGTGACACCGCGCGCCCGGGACAGGCTGGCTTTGCCGGAACAATTGGCCGGAACCGCACTGCAGTAAACAGGCATCTTGGAGAAACGGAGGTTAGAAAGACTCATCTGAACTTGCGCGGACATCTAGTCCTGACCTAAGAGAGCATCCGAGCAGGGCAGGGTGGGGGGGGGGGGGCTCCTGCCCAGAAATATTCCAGCCCCACCTCTGGCCAATGCCAGACAGCCTTCCCCCTGCCCACTGGGCACCTGGCGACTCCGTGGCTCTCTTACTGAATTAGTGTTCTTCTCCTATGTGCTCTCGGGAAGTGACGGTCACGGTACCGACCCAGGAAGGAACCTCAGCTCCTCCTGCCCCACATCCAATATGTCCTGGCCACGGCTTGTCACTGTCCACTCCTTCTGTGCAGCCTGCCAGAGGGATGGGGGTGGCTGGTGGACACGGAAGGAAGAGCCTGGGGCCGGCCAGTGAGAGCCCGCGTGCAGCATTGTGGGTCCCAGGGGTACTCTTGGGTCTCACCCTCCCACCTCTGACCCCGCGCACCTGCTGTCCTCCTGGGTGAACACCTGCTCTTTCCTCTCGCCGACACAGATGGTCTCCTCCCTGGGACTCCGTGGGTGCGAAGCCGGTGTCCGAAAGCTCTCACAGCCCTGGGCTGGGGGTCTAGAGACCCAAGTGATGGCTCTGCGTGGTCCGGCTTCCGACCTAGCTGCTGCCCTCGGGCCTGACACTTCACCTCTCAGGGCCTGCGTTTCCTCCACTGTACGATGAGGCCATGGGATGTTTGTCTGCTGAGGTCCCTCACCGCCGATTCCCCCTGGCTGGGATTCTTTTGGTGGGGACTGTCCTGATTCTGTCACATGCAGCCCAATCAGTCTACACAGTATCGAACACCTGTTGCTTTCACAATTCCACAAAGATCGTCGGCAGAAGGGACCCGCGTAGCTATTGCCCCTTCGTTGGCAAATCCTTAGCGACTTGCTTTTCAGAATCTGTTTTAGATGGGAAGTGGATTGTTCTAGAATCTCTCCCTCTTGCAAAGCGACTGAGGAATTTTTTTTCTCTCTTCCTTTTCCCCAAGGATTGACTTTTAGCTTCAACATCAAAAGGCACCTATGCTTTGCTAAAGTAGCAAGGGTTATATTTTGGGTTCACGAAGCAGACCTCGGACCTGCAGATGAGTGTGAAGAGGGCACAGCTCTTTTTCTTTTCTTTTTTTTTTTTAAATTTGTTAATGTTTATTTTTGAGAGAGAGAGAGAGAGAGAGAGAGAGAGACAGAATGTGAGTGGGGGAGGGACAGAGACAGAAGGGACAAAGAATCCGAAGCAGGCTCCAGGCTCTGAGCCGTCAGCACAGAGCCCGACGTGGGACTTGAACCCACGAACCGCGAGATCATGACCTGAGCCGAAGTCGGACGCTCGACCTACTGAGCCACCCAGGCGCCCCTGAGGGCACAGCTCTTCTAAAGGCCAGGGCAACACCAGAGGCTGTAGGGACCACACTGTAGGGACTGATCTAGAGGCAGTCCCTGTTTTCATTTTGTGTCCTTTTCCAGTTTACCTATGCAACTATCAACATGCTTGAGCCCACTCCATTACCTAATACCTAGGTCCAGACCCCTCTTGGGTGTGCACAGCCGTGTAAAACTAGTTTTTACTGGATTCCTTCTAGGAGAATAAGAACCTCAGAAAATGTCCTAAAAGAATTTTGTGTTTTCTTTAGAGAAAGAATTTTTCACCCACTGGATTACCATAACGCTTTGATTCCCAAATGACTCTAGACAGCCTCCAACACGTTTTGAACAGTTTCAATGATAAAAGATTGCAAAACAGATTCTTGGAGTCTATAAGCAAAACTTGCAGCCTAAAACCTGACTTCCAGTCGACATGTGAATTGAGAGTAAAGTCAAGGATGGCCAGGGCCAAAGCCCGTTGGTTTGTAAGGAGATCCTAGGCCAGTCCTGAGACGAGAGTCCGGGAACTTTACCCCTAAGAGAGACAGGGGGACCCGGCTGGGGTGGGTGAGGTGGGGAGGATCTCAGGAAAGGGTCTTTTAGGAAATGAGTGATTCTGGAACATTTGGAGCAAGAGCTGAAAAGGGGAAGGGCCCTGGGAGCACTGTCCAGTGGCTGAAGGAACACCTGGTGACCAGAGATGAGGCATAATTCAGGGTCATCTGCATGAGACTGCCGTCGACGGTGGGAAGAATGATTTCCCTCAGAGACCAGGCAGGGGGCTTGGGACTCAGAAGAGAACTCCCCCTCTTGAAGAAGAGAGCTATGAGAGAGAGAGACTGAGAGAGAGAGCTGAGGCCCTGGTTCTACATGGCCACAAAGAATGGGAAGAACTTCTTCTAGAAGTTTCTTACCTACAGAATGAGGAGTCTATATTCAATTAATGGTTCAGAACTTCTCTGGCCACTGAACCACCTGGGGAACTTTAGAAAACCCGGATTCGCGGGCCGCCTGGGTGGCTCAGTCGGTTAAGCGGGCGACTTCGGCCCAGGTCACGATCTTGCGGTTCATGAGTTTGAGCCCCGCGTCGGGCTCTGCACTGACAGCGTGGAGCCTGGAGCCTGTTTCGGATTCTGTGTCTCCCTCTCTCCCCGCCCTTTCCCCACTCACGCGCTCTCTCTCTCAAAAATGAATAGACATTAAAAAATGATAATTTTTTTAAAAACTGCATATAAGCAAGTCTCCCATCCAATGCATGTTGAATATTTGCTCTTCTCCTGGGACAGCGGTCAGCGAGGACGTTTAAGATCAGGAACAAGATGAATTTTCTCCTCTCTCTCGTTATTCAGACCGTGCGCTGCCCAAGGGCAGGGGGAAGGGGGCACATGTGCACGCGCCCAGCACGCACCCATCTGGTCTACTTGGTTTATGTTTCCCGACACAAGGGCTTGATTTGCTCAAGGGCCTTGATTTGCACAAGGGCCTCCTCCTTCCTCCCCGCATTGCCGTCCTTCCGCAGACCCCTGCCGTCTCGCTCCCAGGGGCACCGCTGTTCTGTCTCCCCCCCCCCCCCCCCGCCCCGCCTCTCTAGACGTAGCTCATGCCAGTACGGCCTGGCCCTGTGAAGTCACCAGCTCATGGCTCCCTGGTGTCTGGAGCCACTTGCCTGATGTCTTGCGTGGCTGCCAGGAGCCATTTCTGTTGGCTCAGTGTGCCTATTCACTTATCCTGGCTGCCGCCCCAGGAAAATCAAAGGCATTGTTCGCTCTCGGAGGCCGACAGCAGCTCTAAACAAAGTCCTTAAGAAGCAGAAGAAAGAAGGAAAGCCTTCTCAGAAGAGCACAACGGGGGAAACCTATCTGTGCCCTGGGTACCGTGGCCACAGCCCGGTCTTGTCTGGGCCCTTCGGAAAGTCGCCTGATCGGGGACAGATGTGTTTTATTTTCCGAGGCGTGGGCCCGGCTCCCTCCTGGTGTCTCCGCCGGGCTTTCCCGCCCTTTCTCCGAGCCCCTCCTGGGTTAGCGTTACACGCTTTTCACTCCACGGCTCACCACGGGGCGTGCCTGGTTTGGGCTTCGGTGTGGTGTCGCCCCAGTTTCCCCAAGCGGGTCTCAAAGGTGGGAGTCGTCTGCTTCACGGGAACCTGCCCCCTCCTCCGCGCCTGCACGGGCCTGGCCCCCCGGCAGCCGGCTGGGTAGACCATGGCCTTCCTGAACGATCGCGCTCTGGCAGTTTGCCCGGTGATTGGGAGAGACGTTGGTCGATTTCCAGAATACTGGGGGATTGTGGCAGCACGGCCCCACTCCCCTCTTTGTTGATAAATTGTGACACCGGTCGACAAAAGAGGGACAAGTTTAGGACTCCCTCACTGCCAATTCCCCCTGACTAGGATTCTTTCGGTGAGGACCGTCCTGATTCTGTTGAGTGCGGCTGGATTCGTCTATACAGAACCGCCCCACCTTCCTTCGTAGGATGCCCCCTCCCTGCCCGGGTGAAACAGCAGAGAAGCGACTAGAAGTCTCCTCTCTCTACCCACCTCGCACGTCTCCGCTCTTGCCGGCTGGGGCAGAAGAGAAACACGTTTGGACGAGGCCCGCCCTTGCCTACGCCAGGCCACCCCGTGGGAGGAATCCTGCAGAGCCCCAAGCCCACTCTCCTCTGGGACCCCCTTCCCTCCCACCCGCCTCTCACTTCTCTGCCACACCCAGTGCTTTCTAAGCTCTCCTGCCTGCCGGCCTGTGAAGCCCCACTTTCCGGAAGGGTCATTCTCTCCCCGCGCCCCCCTCCCCCCAGAGTCCAGAGCATCCTTCTGTCTTCGGCAGCAAGACCACCCACTCTGAGAGGAGGCCAGGTGGCAAGGTGGAAGGATCCTTTGAACTTGGAAAGATTTCGGTGAGAGGGGCTGTCTTGGGGGGCACGGAGAATCACGCCGTTCCCCCAGAAACCAGTCGTTCCCGCCACCAGATGGGAAGCCCACCCATTGTCTCCTCACTGCAGACAGTGCAGCAAGGTTGTGTCTAGGGCTGTGTGTCTTCGCCGTCCTTCCTGCCCTCGGTCAGCATGGGCTTAGGACCCTTCCAGGACTCACGTGGGGACGGCCCACAGAGGCCGAGCCACAGGAGAAGCGGGAGCCGCCATTCGTGCTCTCAAGAGCCCTCTTAGGTGGCAAGCTGCTCGGTCTTGTTCTCTTTAACTATTCACACGTAGGAAGGAACATTCTAGATGCAAAGAGCTCACAAGGAGTTCTACCAGCTATGACTGTCCCTTCCGTCATGGTGACTGGGCTTGATCCCTGAAGAATGTTGTAAATGGGAGAGCTTCTTGCAGACCGAGAGAGAGAGAGAGAGAGAGAGAGAGAGAGAGAGAGAGAGAGAGCCCAGTCCCGCCTTGGAGTGCTTTCATGTAGGTGGGGACACAGACCTCCCCTCAGGGCTGGTAGGGGCGGCTGGGATCAGGGCAGGGGGCAGGAGACGCTTACATTCGGTGTTAGCCAGCCTCTTGGCTCAAATGCAGATTCGGGGCTGGAGAAAGTAATTTTCTGAATAGAGGGCACATCCACGTGATACGAAAGTTGTAAAATGACAAAGGGTGCACTACGACAGTGTTTTCTGCCAGCCGTTCCCGCCTCCAGGGCTTTCACAGCCTTCCCCAGACACTCCACACACGCGGACAGATACATATATACATTCCCATCCCCTTTTCTGGGACTAGAAATGGTTTCATTCTCTACGGATGGCTCTGGGGTTTGCCTTTTCACTTGCCGCCGCGTCTCCGAGGTAAGGATGAGGAAGCTTGTCGTGCCCCGTCGGGGAGCCATGGCCATCCCTGTGGATATGCGGTCATCGCGTTAGCCTCTTCCCGCCCATGAGCACCTGCGTCTCCAATCTCTGCTTTTACTTTATTTTATTTTGTTGTATTGTATTGTATTTTAATTTTTAATTTTTGCGTAATTTTGTTTGTTTACGTATTTATTTTTAGAGGGAGAGAGAGGGAATCTTAAGCAGGGTCTACACTGTGTGGATCCTGGCCCGGGGCTTGATCCCAAGACCCTGGGATCGTGACCTGAGCCGCAATCGAGAGTCTGATGCTCAAGGGACTGAGCCACCCAGGCGGCCCTCCCGTCCCTGCTTTCCAAAGCACCACTGTATGGGGCGCACCTGGGTGGCGCGGTCAGTTAAGCGTCCGACTTCGGCTCAGGTCACGATCTCATGGTCCGTGAGTTCGAGCCCCGCGTCGGGCTCCGGGCTGACAGCTCAGAGCCTGGAACCTGTTTCGGATTCTGTGTCTCCCTCTCTCTCTGCCCCTCCCCTGCTCATGCTCTGTCTGTCTCTCTCTGTCAAAAATAAATAAGCGTTTAAAAAAATAATAAAAAAATAAAAGCATCACTGTAACGAATGACCCCACACGCTCACCGTTTAGCAATTCTGCCCCTACGTCTGTGGAAGGAAATCCCAGAAGCAGACTGCTGGGCCAAGGAGCAGTGCATGTGTAGCTTTGCTAGATGTTTTGCCAAAGCGCCTCCACAGAGGTACATGATTTGTCGGTGCCTCTGAACACTCCTCTGTAGGTGTGGTTTGAGCCAGTATGAGCCGGATCTGGGAGGAAAGTCACAGGCAAGATGGAGGGGCTGGTCTGGATTGTGCCCTGTGTTCGGACAGACACGGGTGCTTCGGCACCGAGGGGTGCTGGGCGTCACTGGGCCTGTCCCTACTTGACGCGGAAAGCCAAGACCCCTATAGGGGGAGGGCCTCTCACAGGCTGTTAGAACGTGGTTGGTGGCCCCGGCCTGGAGTCCCAGTGGCCCCCCGTCCCTCTCCGCGCCCCTGTTGGGTCTCCAGCACTCGGCGTCGGAAAGCACCGGGTGGGGGGGGGGGTGCCTCTGTGTCCAGCGGCCGGGGGAGCATTGGGAGCGCAGAACACAGAATTCGCTGCTCGACGGTGCCGTGGGAACTGGCCTGTTCTGGGCCACGCTGTGACGGGCCGGGCTAGCGGGCCAGCTGAGGACTCTCGCTGGAAGAGCCAGGGAAGGACGCGCCACCAGCCCGGGGAGGCGGGGCTCCACAAAGCAGCCCCCTCCGCTGCTCCCCAGCCGAGCCCTCTGATGACCCAGGCGCACCCCCTGGAGCCCCCTGGCTGGCATCCTCGTCCCTCGCCCCTCTGCGGGCATCGCCGGGGAGCGTCGGCGCCGTGACGCTAGAGAAGACCTGGGCCAGGCGGCCCCTCTCTCCCCCTGCCTGCCGGACCCTTCCCGTCTCCCCCTGCCCCCCACCAGCTGGAGACCCCCCAGATCCCCTGTGCTTCATCCTCTCTCCCCTTCCTCCCCCACCCCCACCCCCACCCCCAGCCCCGCCTCACAGCAAGGCTGGCTTCTCAAGGCCTCTGGGGGAAAGCTTTTGTTTTTAAGAGTCGGGGGCTGTCCTGTTGGAGGCCTTTTTGTGCCTTAAGCGTCGAGACCCACAAACCCGTGGGTGCTAGAGTGTTCTGTCTCCTGCTGTCACCTGCCTCCCGGGGGTCCGCCTGGAGCGGGCCTTCCCACTCGCGATGGCTTCGCGGGAAGAGCGGCTCCCTAGAAGACGACGCTCCTCCTTCGACAGATTCCTTCCGAAATGCCCACCAGGGACCTACGTGCCCCCCACACTCTCTGGGCTCGGGGAGGCAGAGAAGACGCGAGCTGAGCTGGAGCCTTAGGCCCTTCGTGCTCTCTTGTCCCGCCTTGCCTGCTGGGGCGAGCTTCTTCCAGGAACCTTCCTTCCCCTCACCAGGCCGGCGCTGGCTGCTGTGGGGACCCAGCAGTGTGGCCCAGAGCCCCTGCCCCACAGACAAAGGGCGGCTTCTGTTGGGGACAGAAGACTGACACGGTTTCACACTTGGCTTTAGCGTGAAATATCTTCTCGTTCCCTGGTCACGTGCTGCACAGATACGACGTGCTCCTGGGTCCGGGGGAGCGAGAAGCCACAGGCCGTGGCGTCAGGAAAAGGAGGTCGGTTGAACTGACTCCTGAGGAGTGGGAGGCCCCTCCGGGGAGCGAGGACGGAAGCAGAGAAGGGAGCACACGTGTCTCTGTGTGAGCAGAGGGGTCTGGAACACGGGACACGGCAGGTAACCCTCGGGTTCCGTCTCCCGACATCCTTGCTTTGTCTTGCGTGGCTTAACGTTTGGACTAAAGCCAAGGTGTCAGCAGGGCCGTGCTCCCTCTGAGACCCTGGGTAGCGTCCTCCGATGCCTCTTTTAGCTTCTGGTCGCCGAGGGCGCTTGGTGTTCCTTGGCCTAGAGATGCATCACTTCGGTCTCTGCCTCTCTCGTCACCTGGCTTCTCCTCTGAGTGTGTGTCCATTTCTATGGATTCTCCTCTTACAAGGACACCGGTCCCGTCGGGTTAAGAGCCCAGCCTACTCGAGCGTGACCTCATTGTAACCTGATGGCATCTGCAAAGACCCTCTTTCCAAATAAGGTCACATTCACAAGTGCCGGGGGTTCAGACTTCCACACAGCTATTTGGGGAACACGCATAGCCCCAACGATGATTTATGGCACGGTCAGCTAGACGGGAGTGATGGCCGCCCGCCCGAGGCAGGCCCCTGGATTGCACACACCCTGTTGAAGTGGACGGTCTCCCCGCAATTCTTTGCCACCCCCCCCCCACTCCGCATCTGCTTCCCGCTCGTCCCTATCCGTGTGACTTTTCACTTTGTCGCTTTGCGAGGCCCCTTCCCAGGCCTGCCCCTCCTCCCACGTCCCCTCAGCATTCACCCTCGTGGCCAACTCTCGCCTCCGCAAACTCACGGTGGCGAGATTTAGGTTGCGCATTTTGACGGTCATCGCACGTTTCGTCTGGTTCTTAGTCGTCACGTGACCTTCTGCAACGTCGACCTTTGTCTCTGTGGCCTACTTTATGAACTTCCCTACCCTGGTTCCACTCCGTGTGCTCTGGCCACATGCTCTGCAGGGGAGGAGTACGTTGATAAAGGGGCACCTGGGTGGTTCAGTCGGTTGAGCGTCCGACTTCGACTCGTGGGTTCGAGCCCCGCATCGGGGCTCTGTGCTGACAGCTTGAGGCCCGGAGCCTGCTTCGGAGTCTGTGTCTCCCTCTCTCTCTGCCCCTCCCCTGCTCACCTCTGTCTCTCTCTCTGTCTCTCAAAACTAATCATTAAAAAAAAAATACGTATGGGGCGCCTGGGTGGCACAGTCGGTTGGGCGTCCGACTTCAGCCAGGTCACGATCTCGCGGTCCGTGAGTTCGAGCCCCGCGTCAGGCTCTGGGCTGATGGCTCAGAGCCTGGAGCCTGTTTCCGATTCTGTGTCTCCCTCTCTCTCTGCCCCTCCCCCGTTCATGCTCTGTCTCTCTCTGTCCCAAAAATAAATAAATGTTGGAAAAAAAAAATAATTAAAAATAAATAAATAAATAAAAAATAAAAAAAAAATACGTTGATACGAGCTTGTCCCCAACATTCAGAATTTAATAATTCAGATTCTTGCCATTTGAGATTTGGGGCTGTTAGAAATGGAAGAGCCCTTCTCTTACCTTCTTCTGTCTCAGCCAAACTCCTAACAGCTCTTGTGGTCTCCTCCTCAGCCTCAGGCCTCTCCTCCTCTCCGTCCACACCCACCCAAGCGGCCAAGCAGCACACGTTTCCTCTCGAATCCTACAAGCATGAGCCTGAGCGACTGGAAAATCGCATCTATGCCTCCACTTCCCCTCCGGACACAGGCCAGAGGTACTGCCCGTCCTCCTTCCAGAGCACAGCCGGGCCTCCATCAGCATCGCCCACGCACCATGCTTCCTCCAGAACCGTAAGTCCATGGGCCGGGCCACCAGGCGTCGGGAGGGAGGGCAGAGTCTGGCTGAACGTAGCCGAAGTCAAGGCTGTGCACCCCCGACCTTTCTGGTATATTTTATCATAAATCGCAGGCTGAGGAAAAACAACGACAACAACAACAAAAACCGCTGAGGGCACAGCGGGCAAACGGAAATTAAATGGAAAGTGGTCATGTCTGCGGCGTGACCGGAAAGTGTTTCTTGCCTCAGCTTCTTTAAAAACAAACCAACCAACGAACAAAAATCAGCCCTTAAGAGCTTTATTTGAATTTATCCTGATTGGGAAACCCAAGGGAGAAGCCATAGGCAAAGCAACAGGCTTTTCGAATTGAAGTTTTATTGTCGAGTATTAAGATTTCAAGGTTGGCAGCATTTGGCTTGGGGAGCGTGCTGGCAAAGGTGAGGCTTTCGGCGGGGAGCCCAGGGCCCCTGCACCCTCCCGAGGAGGGGGGCTAGTGGACCCCGGCGGGAGAAGCCGGCCTAGTGGCGGGACGCGGGCCCTCACCAGCAGCACGGTGGCCCCAAGCGTGGAGACGCCCTCCAACCCTGCCTGGCTCGTAGAAGGCACGTCGATACTCAGTGTTACCCCTGGGCCCAGCAAGGGTGCGAGAAGCGTGTCCGGAGTCCGTCTATGTGGACGGAACTGTCGTATTCGGTTGCTGGATTCGTTCCCTGGGGCCGCTGTAACAAAGCGCATGAACTCGGGGGGGGGGGGGGGGGGGGGGTAGCTTACAAGAACAGGAAGCTCTTGTCTCACTGCGCCCGAGGCTGGCGGTCTGAAGTCCTGGTTGGGGCAGGACCCTGCTCCCTGCGAAGTCTCTAGCGGGGACGATCCTCCCTCGACTCTTCAGGCTTCCGAGAGCCCCAGCTTTTCTTGGCTTGTGGCCGCATCACACCAGCCTCTGCCTCGGTCTTCACGTGGCTGTGGGCCCTGTGTCTGCATGTGTCCACGTTTTCCCCTTCTTGTAGGGCCGCCCTTCATCCTGGATTAGGGCCCAGCCGTGCTCCGTCTCGTCTTTACTTCATCACGCCTGCAAAGACCTCATTTCCAAACGGGGTCACGCTCACGGGCATCAGAGCGGAAGCCTTCTCCGTAGCTGTTTGGGGGGACACAACCCAACCACTGGGGTTGTTCTCTTTGGGGCACCAACGTGGGTCTGTGATGCAGAGAAGATACCATCACTGTTCTCCTCGCTCTTTCGGTGATGACTTTACGAGCGTACCCTTAGCAGAGTATTGTTCCGGGTGCCGAGGGATAAAATGCAATGTATTATTTCTGCCTTCTCGGGCTTCCAGTCTTACCGGGAACAGAAGAACACTCCACCAGGGCCGCCTGGGTGGCTCAGGCTGTTAAGCGTCCGACTTCAGCTCAGGTCATGACCTCACGGTTTGCGAGTTCGAGCCCCGCGTCGGGCTCTGCGCTGAGAGAGTGGCGCCTGCTTGGGATTCTCCCTCTCTCTCTCTGCCTCTCCCCCACGGCACTTTCTCTCTCTCTCTCTCTCTCTCTCTCTCTCTCTTTCTCTCAAAAAATAAACTTAAAAAAAAAAAAGAAGAACACTCAGATAAAGCCGTTAAGTAAAAGCAGAAAGGAGGTCGAGTGGGGACGGAGAGTAGGCAAATAGTCCACTCTAGAGGAGGGGAGAAGGGAAATACTGTTGTCTGATAAGGGCCATGAAGGCTCCAGTGCACCAGTGAGCTGAGCCTTGTGTAACTGGGAGGGTTTAAATGAGAGGCGGGGAGGTGGAGGGAGAGCCTTCCAGAGAAGAAAATTCGCCGTGACTTGGGCGGGAATGAGCGCGACTGCAGCATAGAGAAGGAGCGGGGCCGCGGGCCCTCTCCGAGGGTCCAGAACCTAGCAGCAGACTAGGAGGTGGGCTGGAGACTGGAAGCCGAGGAAGCAGAGGAACAGTCCAGATGAGGCAGGCTGCAGGGCTTGGCCCCGGAGAGCTATGGCGCTCGGAGGAAGGTCCCCCACGTTCTTGGGCGGGAGCGAGAGACGATCTAGAAAGGGTCTCCTGGGCATTTAACACAGGAGATCTGGGACAGGGGGAGCCCGTGGGGGCCGGGAGCAGGAGGAGGACTAAAGACAGAAGTGACCAGCAGGGAGGCCAAAGTCTCAAAAACCGTTTAGGTCACTGGCGGCGATCATGATTGCAGAAGTTTTGTGCCGGCCTTTCCGAGTTTAAGTAGGAGAGAATCCAGAGGGCCCTCCTGGGCCAATGCCAGTCTTTTTTTCCTGGGACAGTGACTGGAAAACGGCGTTCTTAGCTGTTTAAACTTCACACAGCCAAGAAGCCCATGGTTGAGGCCCACAGGCCGGGGTCCTTCTGGGATTTCCCAGGTCATTCCGGGGCCAGAGAGGAAGTGTCTTCAGCTGTCTTCCACGCTCAGTGATGCATGCCCCGGTCAGGGCCCGCGATTCCCCACACGTGGCTGATGGCGCGTGTGACATTTCAGCGATGTTTCAGCAATCGTCCAGACGTCCTGAGAGACAAGATGTGGTCATCCCGTACAAGGGGATCTTAGCCTTAAAAGGGAAGGCAATCCTGACACCTGCCACAACCTGGATGAGCCCTGAGGACACGATGCTGAGTGAAGTAAGTCAGCCACAAAAGGACAAGTGCTGTGTGATTCCACGCGCATGAGGTCCCCAGAGTAGTCAGATTCATAGACACAGAAAATAGAACAGTAACTGCCAGGGGCTGGGCGGGGAGGAATGGGGAGTTAGCGTTTCATGGGGACAGAGTTCCAGTATGGGAAGATGAAAAGTTTTGGAGATGATGGGGGTGCTGGTCGCACAACAGTGTGAATGCGCTTAAAACCACTACCATTGGGGTGCCCGGGTGGCTCAGTGGGTTAAGCGTCTGACTTCAGCTCAGGTCATGATCTCATGGTTCATGAGTTCGAGCCCCGCGTCGGGCTCTGGGCTGACAGCTCGGAGCCTGGAGCCTGCTTCGGATTCTGTGTCTCCCTCTGTCTGTACCTCCCCTGCTTGCACTCTGTCTCTCGCATTGTCTCAAAAATAAATAAACATTAAAAAAAATTTTTTTAAAAACCACTACCATTGAGATGGACTCTTAAAAATGGTTAAGATGGTAAATTTTATATTATGTATATTTCACTACAATTTTTTAATGTTTATTTTTGAGAGAGAGAGAGAGAGACAGAGCATAAGTGGCAGGGGAGGGGCAGAGAGAGAGGGAGACACAGAATCCGAAGCAGGCTCCAAGCTCCGAGCTGTCAGCACAGAGCCCGACGTGGGGCTCGAGCTCACGAACCATGAGATCATGACCTGAGCTGAAGTCAGACACTTGTCCGGCTAGGCCACCCAGGCGCCCCCATCTAATTCTTTTTTAAAAAGTGATTCAGACAAGACTACAGCGTTTATATAGTTTGAGCTTCAGAAAATCAGGGTGATCGCCAGAGGCTCTCCACTTATGTTGTGAAATGATACATTTCAAAATTGGAAGACAGAGTCCCCACTGGCTCCCTGACATGGGACAGGCCTGATGGCATCTGTAACCTTTGTCACCCGAGGCGTCTGGGAGCTCCTGCTCACGGCCTCCACAGCCGTTGCTTGCTGGGTCTGTTCTGCTTTGAGCAGCCCCTTAGCAGGAGGGCTGATGGTCATTTCAAGTTCATGTAAAATGTGCTTCTTTATCATTGAACTGTGTCAATCGTCTTTATGTGCTAAGTTCCTTAAGAGCTCGGCTGATTTCAATAATTGGCTACCAGCATAATCTTCATTGGAGGAATGTGAGTCGCTTAATGACTCTGTCAGCCTAAAAATATTTAGAAATAATTTGTCTCTGCCCTTTGGAACAAAAAGGCACTTTCTGTAAACACTGACCCTGAAGATCCATTTTACAAAACGTGTTCCCATGAATCTTACTCTAAAATTGGAATGGGGATAAAGGCAATTAGTTAGTCTTTAGTAGATAGCACTCATTTTTTTTAATGTTTATTTATTTATCTTGAGAGGGAGGTGGAGTGGAGAGAGAGGGTCAGAGAAAATCCCAAACAGGCTCCATGCTGTCAGCGCAGAGCCCGATGTGGGGCTCGATCTCACAACCGTGAGATCACGACCTGAGCCAAAATCAAGAGTTGGATGCTGAATGGACTGAGCCACCCAGACGCCCCCTAGGTAGCACTCATTTTTATTGTTTATTTATTCGACACATACTTAGTAAGCAACTGCTATGTGCCAGAAACTGTGCGCAGGAAGGGGGAACAGGTGACAAATGTGTGAGACGCTCGCGTGAGGCAGGGCCCTGTTTGTTCTACTCACTGCTTGATTAACAGCACATTGTACACTGGAGGGCTTCTAGAAATGGCTCGTTGAACACAGGAGAGAAAGTCGTCTATCTGGGGGGTGCAGACAGGTGAATAGTTACGAGAGTTTGATAGAACCTGTGCTGTTATTACGGGAGAAGACACCCAGTCGAGTCTGAGTGAGTGGAAGAACCGATCCCAGAGGAAGGAAGCGGACGTTTTTTTCAGCAGACGAGAGCAATAATCAGCTTTGCCTTTTTGGATGCTCTGGGTGGGTGGGTGTGGAAATGAGATTGAAATTGAGTCGCACCGGGGCTCAGATGAGACATGGTGCGCAGTCGTCTGGGCCTGGTGGTAGCTGATGGTGGAAAGAAGTGGACCAGTGTTAAGAAGTAAGGAGCTATTTAAGAGGTTGAATTGGAAAGAATTGAGAAGGCTGTGATTGATTAGCTGGGGGGGGGGGGGGGGGCGGGGCGTAGAATCAAGGATGCCTCCAGAAGTTCTGCCTTAGGAAACTGAACGGATGGAAGTTGCACTTGCTGGGGTAGGGAACAGGGGAGGAGGAGGAGCAGGCTGAGAGGCTGTGTGTGTGTGCATGCACGTGTGGGGTGCATGCGTGTGTATAGGCACACGTTTGTGTGTTCGGGTGGTGGTATAATAAGGTGTCCGTGGAACATTCAAGAGGAGGTATCCAAAGGGCAGTTGGATGTGTGCATCTGGAGCTAGAAATTAAGATTGAAAATCATCATGGGGCGCCTGGGTGGCTCAGTCGGTTGAGCGTCTGACTTCGGCTCAGGTCATGATCTCAAAGTTCGTAGGTTTGAGCTCCACGTCGGGCTCTGTGCTGACACCTCAGAGCCTGGAGCCTGCTTCAGATTCTGTGTCTCCTTCTCTCTCGGCCCCACGCCTGCTCATGCTTTGTCTCTCTCTCTCTCAAAAAAAATAAATAGGTAAATAAACATTTTAAAAAATTTTTTAAAGATTGAGAATCATCAGAATATGAATGGTAATTCACGCCATGATCATAGATGAAATAATCCACAAAAACATGTGGTAGGTGAGTAGAGAGCCAGAAAAACATGGACATTTAAGGAACAAATAAAGGGAAAGGATTCCGAATTGCCTTGAAATGAGGCAGAAAAGTAGGCAAACACAGAAGCAAAAGGAATGTGTTTCATGCATTTGGAGGAGTGACCAGTGACACCGAATGGAGTAGACTGGCCTAGAACGTAAGGACTGAGGTCACTAACGATACTGGCAAGAATACTGTGGTCAAGCGTGTAAGCCACTGAACGTGGGTTGAATGACAAAGAGGTGAAGAAGTAGAAGTCTCTCATGTAGGATAACTCAAGAGTCCTGACTTTGAGGGGGAGGAGAGAGGGCTGTCGCTGTTAGAATGGAGGTGACAGTTTCTTCCTACAAATGGGAATAGATGTAAGCACTAATCGGGACAGTGTCAGTAGGAGGGAAGTGGTTAACGACAGAAGGGAAAAGGCGAGCATTAGGCTCCGCTCTTATGAAGGAAATGGGTGAGATTCCTTGGGTGGTGGGAGGTGTTTGTCTTGGACCGGTGGGAGAACCGTCTTCCGTTGCGTTGACAACTTGATATGAGGGTACGAGAGGGCTCAGTACTTCTCCGGTGCCCTTTCCACAACAGTTATTCCTGTGCTCTCCCTCTTTTTCTTCTAGGAATTTCACTCTTGACCTGTGTCTTGGGTCAGAGTCCGTAGAAGCAGAGTCAGTTCCTAAGCCAATGACAAGGAGCCCAAGGCACCTGCTGCAGCCTGGGGTCTCTTCTTCTCTTGCCTGGTTGACTCCTGTATCCGACACGATCGCGTGCTGTATCAGCTCTTCTATTGCCATAACAAACCTCCCCACGATGTAAGATGGCAACCGTCTATTTGGCTCACAATTCTGTGGGTCCTCGCTTTGGCGTGGGCACCCTTCTGGTCTTGGCTGTGCTTACACGTCTGCGGTCACTTACCAGGTCACTTGGCATCTGGTAGGGCCAGGGTGGCCCCAGCTGGAATGTCTCACCTCTGTTCCGTGTGGTCTCTGCTCCCCCAGGAGGCTATCCCAAGTTGTTCTTATGGCAGTGACATGATTCCAGGAGACACGGAAGCGTATACAAGTCTTCGTGAGGCCTAGGTGTAGAACAGGTACACGGACCCCTACCTGAGACAGAATCTGTTTCCTCTGCCCTTGAAGCTGGGCTGGGTTTTTCACTTGCTTTGGCCAACAGAACAAGGCAGAAGTGACAAAGTCACACTGTGGAGAGCATAGACGTGGGAAGAGGTGGAGGCTGTGGGCCAGTTGTGAGAACGACCACGTACACGTCTTACCACTGGGTTTCCACAGCTGCGTCTGCAGCTGAACACGGCATCCTGGCGTCTAGAAGGTTCATTTATCTCTATGTGAGGAGTCTCATTGAGATGGCGGACTTCTCAGAGAGTAATTTCCCAAAAAGGTGGCCGCTGCAGTTCATGTTCCCTGAGAGGCTGACTCCAGACAGAAATGAATGTGCAGGATGTTTATTAGGAAGCACTTTTAGGATCAATGCTTGGGAGAGAAAGGAAGGAGGCGGAAGGGCCTGAGGGAGAAGCTGAAATGCAGTGCAGTCTCGACAAGGTCCTCAGCAGACCCACGGGGAATGCTAAAACCAGTGAGGGGGAGGGGGACGCTCCTCAGAGCTGTCCCAAGTTGGGGTGAAGGAGCCAGGCCTTTCTCCACTTACCTCAGCCAGTCATTAGATGACAGCTCTCCTGGGAGGGGGTTAACCTCGGACGAGACGACTCTATTCAGCCAAGGGCTGTCCTGGCTAATCGTTGAGGGTCATCGCCTGGCAGATCCCCAATGGCTGGGGGGAAATCCTTCATTTCTCAAGGGGGATCTGAGAAGGACCTCACAACTACTAAGCATGGACTTATTCTCGACTTAATTTCTTTGATTTACGATCCCAAAATTCTGATAGGTGACAAAAAAGGCTATCACATTTCTTCTTATGATATATTTAACTGGTAACTAAACTGAAGAAAAGGGTTTCGTTGGTGGGGGATGAATGAAAATGGTTTTATTAGGCCCAGGGGGGAGAGGCACTAAGGCCCCAGCCAACACCCAGCACCAGCTTCCCAGCTGTGGGAGTGAACCACCATGGATGTGAATCCTCCAGCCGCAGTCAAGCCTTTGGATGAGACTGCAGCCCCAGCCAGTACTGGACCGAAAGACCTGGTCACAGATCCAGGACCACCCAGCTGAACTGCTCATGAATTCCTGACCCACAGAAACCATAAGAAATAATGTATTATTCTTCTAGCGCTATTAGAACAAAATGCCACAGACTAGGGGGCTTAGCAGAAATTCAATTGTCACAGCTGTGAAGGCCGGAAGTCCAAGATCAAGGTGTTGACAGGTTTGGTTTCTCCTGAGGCCTCCTTGGCTGCAGATGGCCACTGTCTCGCTGTGTCCCCACATGGTCTTTCCTCTGTACACACACATTCTTCTTGTCTCTTCCTCCTCTTATAAGGACACAAGTCCTATTGGATTAGGGCCCCACCCTATTACCTCACTTACCTTTAGTAACTTCTTTAAAGGCCCCATCTCCAAATACAGTCATACTGGGGGATTAAGGGCTTCAACATATGAATTTGGGAGGCAGGGCACAATTCTCCATCGCAGGTAATAAATTAATATTGCTGTCTTAAACCACTGAGCTTTTATATATATATGTGTGTATATATGACAATAAATTATATATATTATATATATATAATTGGTTTCCATACAACACCCAGTGCTCATCCCAACAGGTGCCTTTCTCAGTGCCCATCACCCATTTTCCCCTCTCCCCCACCCCCCACCAGCCCTCAGTTTGTTCTCTGTATTTAAGAGTCTCTTATGGTTTGCCTCCCTCCCTCTCTAACTTTTCCCCCCCTTCCCCTCCCCACCTGGTCTTCTATTAAGTTTCTCAGGATCTACATAAGAGTGAAAAAATATGGTATCTGTCTTTCTCTGCCTGACTTATTTCACTTAGCACAATACCCTCCAGTTCCATCCATATTGCTGCAAACGGCCAGATTTCATTCTTTCTCATTGCCTAGTAGCATTCCATTGTATACATAAACCACATCTTCTTTATCCATTCGTCAGTTGGTGGACATTTAGGCTCTTTCCATAATTGGGCTATTGTTGAAAGTGCTGCTATAAACATTGGGGTACAAGTGCCCCTACGCATCAGCACTCCTGTATCCCTTGGGTAAATTCCTAGCAGTGCTACTGGTGGGTCATAGGGTAGATCTATTTTTAATCTTTTGAGGAACCTCCACACTGTTTTCCAGAGCGGCTGCCCCAGTTTGCATTCCCACCAACAGTGCAAGAGGGTTCCCATTTCTCCACATCCTCACCAGCATCTATAGTCTCCTGATTTGTTCATTTTAGACACTCTGACCAGCATGAGGTGGTATCCCAGTGTGGTTTTGATTTGTATTTCCCTGATGAGGAGTGACGTTGAGCATCTTTTCATGTGCCGGTTGGCCATCTGGATGTCTTCTTTAGAGAAGTGTCTATTCATGTCTTCTGCCCAATTCTTTATGGATTATTTGTTTTTCAGGTGTGGAGTTTCAGGAGTTCTTTATAGATTTTGGATACTAGCCCTTTATCTGATATGTCATTGGCAGATATCTTTTCCCATTCCATCGGTTGCCTTTTAGTTTTGTTGATAGTTTCCTTTGCAGTGTAGAAACTTTTTATCTTGATGAGGTCCCAATAGTTCATTTTTTCTTTTAATTCCCTTGCCTTTGGAGATGTGTTGAGTAAGAAATTGCTGTGGCTGAGGTCAGAGAGGTTTTTTCCTGCTTTCTCCTCTAGGGTTTTGATGGTTTCCTGTCTCACATTCAGGTCCTTCATCCATTTTGAGTTTATTTTTGTGAATGGTGTAAGAAAGTGGTCTCGTTTCATTCTTCTGCATGCTGCTGTCCAGTTCTCCCAGCACCATTTGTTAAATGGGAAAGCTCTCATTTGTTAAAGAGACTGTCTTTTTTCCATTGGATATTCTTTCCTGCTTTGTCAAAGATTAGTTGGCCATACATCTGTGGGTCCAATTCTGGAGTCTCTATTCCATTGGTCTATGTGTCTCTTTTTGTGCCAATACCATACTGTCTTGATGATTACAGCTTTGTAGTAGAGGCTAAAGTCTGGGATTGTGATGCCTCCTGCTTTGGTTTTCTTCTTCAATATTACTTTGGCTATTCAGGGTCTTTTGTGGTTCCATACAAATTTTAGGATTCTTTGTTCTAGCTCTGAGAAGAATGCTGGTGCAATTTTGATTGGGATTGCAATGAACGCGTAGATAGCTTTGGGTAGTATGGACATTTTTAACAATATTCTTCCAATCTATGAGCACAGAATGTTTTTCCATTTCTTTGTATCTTCTTCAACTTCCTTCGTAAGTTTTCTATAGTTTTCAGCACACAGATATTTTACATCTTTGGTTAGGTGTATTCCTAGGTATTTTATGATTCTTGGTGCAATTGTGAATGAGATCAGTTTCTTTGTTTGTCTTTCTATTGCTTCATTATTAGTGTATAAGAATGCAACTGATTTCTGTACATTGAGTTTGTATCCTGTGGCTTTGCTGAATTCATGTATCAGTTCTGGCAGACTTTTGGTGGAGTCTGTCGGGTTTTCCTTGTATAATACCATGTTATCTGCAAAAAGTGAAAGCTTGACTTCATCTTTGCCAATTTTGATGCCTTTGATTTCCTTTTGTTGTCTGATTGCTGATGCTAGAACTTCCAACACTGTGTTAAACAACAGCGGTGAGAGTGGGCATCCCTGTCGTGCTCCTGATCTCAGGGGGAAAGCTCTCAGTTTTTCTCCACTGAGGATGATATTAGCTGTAGGCTTTTCATAAATGGCTTTTATGATGTTTAAGTATGTTCCTTCTATCCCGACTCTCTCGAGGGTTTTTATTAAGAAAGGATGCTGAATTTTGTCAAATGCTTTTTCTGCATCGATTGACAGGATCATATGGTTCATTATCTTTTCTTTTATTGTGATGTATCACATTGATTGATTTGCAAATATTGAAAAAAAGAGAACTACAGGCCAAGATCCCTGATGGATATGGATGCAAAAATTCTCAACAAGATACTAGCAAATCGAGTTCAGCAGCATATAAAAAGAATTATTCGCCATGATCAAGTGGCATTTAAAGCACTGAGCTTTGGGGTGATCTGTTACATATCAAAAGATAACCAGTGCTTACTTTATCATGTATGTGGGGAGATAATATAACTCAATGAATTCAGCATCAGATAATAAACTCAGAAGTTTGGGGTTCTTTTTAAAAACTGTCTTAACCACTGAATCAGTCTCCAAGATCTCTGGTTTTCCTCATATGACTATTTGGAAGGAAATCACCAACCAATCTTTCAAGATTGTTATTTAGAATAATTACCTTTTCACTTTTTAAGATAGGAAAGCACTTTAGGGGCGCCTGGGTGGCTCCCACTTCGGCTCAGGTCATGATCTCACGGTTGGTGGGTTCGAGCCCCATGTCAGGCTCTGAGCTTTTAGTTTAGAGCCTGGAGCCTGCTTCGGATTCTGTGCCTCCCTCTCTCGTTGCCCCTCCCCCACTCACAGTCTGTCTCTCTCAAGAATAAACATCTCAAAAATTTTAAGATAGGAAAGCCCTTTAGGGGCGCCTGGGTGGCGCAGTCGGTTAAGCGTCCGACTTCAGCCAGGTCACGATCTCGCGGTCCTTGAGTTCGAGCCCCGCGTCGGGCTCTGGGCTGATGGCTCGGAGCCTGGAGCCTGTTTCCGATTCTGTGTCTTCCTCTCTCTCTGCCCCTCCCCCGTTCATGCTCTGTCTCTCTCTGTCCCAAAATAAATAAAAAACGTTGAAAAAAAAATTAAAAAAAAAAAAAAAAGATAGGAAAGCCCTTTAAAAATCTAAAAATATCGGGGCGCTTGGGTGGCTCAGTCAGTTAAGTGTCCGACTTCGGCTCAGGTTATGATGTCACAATTCGTGAGTTCAAGCCCCGCACCGTGCTCTCTGCTGTCAGCACAGAGCCTGCTTCAGATCCTCTGTCCCCCTGTCTCTCTGTCCCTCCCCGCCATCTCTCAAAAGCAAATAACATTAAAAAAACACACACATACCGTTAAATTTTTAAAAATCTAAAAATATTTCAAATCACTTGACGTGAAGGAATAGATAAGATTTTACACGCACTCTTTTGTTTTTATATTCCCACCTACCATTTTAAATTTCAGGTTACAGCCTCAGAAGGTCTTGGTGTTAAAATTATCTGCCTAGAAATGGCACACTAAGAGTTCCATAGCCCATTACTCACAGCAGATTAGATATTTTAAAAATAGTTTAGGAAAAATTCGTATTGGGTCAAGGAGTAGGAGCACCGGAGAGAGCTGATTCGTAACGGCGTTGATTATCACGAGAGTTGTTGCTTGCACAAGTGTTGCCAGTGTGTTGAAGAGGCAGAAAATGTCTACCCTCCCAGCTGTCAAAAAAAAGGTATTATAATTGGCATCGTTCCCGTGTCCCTGCGCTGGTAGAATCGTGACTCGACGAACAGAAGGCAGCAGAGCCCAAATAAGAGAGACATACTTGACTGAGAGCCCGGCCTGTGTTTCTGAGCCCTGGCCTGGGTCTCTGAGATTCTGATTGATTCTGTTCCCCAGGGTAGATGAGCTCCAGGAAAGGATGTTGAATCTTTTTTACCTTGATTTTTTTTTTTTTTTTTTAAACATGACCAATGGCCTACCTCTGTCACCTCCCCGGGGACCCATGAGGGAAGTGAGTCGTTCGGTGTTTGTTTCCTAAGATCCCGTCATTTGCCTGGCAGGATACCGGGCACTGGGACAGCTGACAGGGCACTCCTCCCTCGAGAGTCTCGGGAAGAGCAGGTCCCCAGGAGCCGGAACCCGGGGCCAGTGTGGCCGAGGAGTGCCCCCGCCTCTTCACTCACGGGCCACAGCCTACCATGGGGGATGTGCACTCTGCATTGTTGTGATTACCGGGATACAAACATCAATTTCTCATGGTGACTTCTTTTGCTGTCTTGGCTGACAGAGCCGGTCTTCTGTTGGTGAAATCTGCCATCACGATCGGGGCTGCTGTAGGCTTCGTCTTGAACTTCTCCACCCGAGTGGAACAACCCTGGGCGAGGCAATGGTTAAAATATCGGTGTCATGTGGGGTTGGGTTGTTCCCTGGAGTTTCTCACGGGGAACTGACAGACAGCACCTCTGCTGGGGGGTGGAATACGTTGCAATTAGCTTTTTCCTTCCCCTGGGCTGGCTTTTCCAAGCATGTCGCCTAACGATGCAACAGGCCTCGACTAAACGTGTGTCTCATGGAAGAGACCATCTTGATCGCGGCTCTGTATAAGCTCAGGGCAGAAGCCAGCCTGCAGGGACCGCTCGGGGAGGGTAGATGGAGAAGGCAGCTTTGTCGCAAAGTTCAGAGTGGAGAGGAGCCACGAGGGAGGGCCGGGGCTGGCGGGAGCCCGAGGGCATTTCTTCTCAAAGATGGGCATGGCCTGAGCGTGTTAATGTGCTGATGGAAGGAGGTACAGGTTCCGGAAACTTCCACCCTGCCCACCCACTCCTCTGTCCTGTGAAGAGACAGGCTTTATGTGAGGATCAAAGGAGAGCATCTGTGTGAGCTTCTCGAAGCTCTGTCGCTAGCACTGAAGTCAGGTTTTGAACCGGAGCAGCTGGGCTCCAAAGCCCACGCCCTCAGCGTGATTTCATACAGCCTCTAGAGAAGCCCGGGCTTCTCGGCCCACCCGTCGCACACCGACTCGGCATCCTTAGCTCATGTGCCTGATGCAAGGGGCCCCCGCCACGGCCCAGGAGCCAAATCTGGCCCGTCGTCTCTTTCTATAATTAAAGTTTTATTAATACGCAGCCACGCCCACTCATTCACGCATCGGCGGTGGCTGCTTTCGTGCTGCCACCGAGAGGGGGGTACGGCCAACGAAGACCGCATGGCCTGCAAAACCTAATGTAGTTATTATCTGGCCTTTTTCAGGAAAAAAAGAAAAGAAACATTTGCCAGCCCCTGACTCATCTGTGCCAGACACAGCCTCCCTTTACTGCGTCTCATTAATTAATAGGACATCCCATGCAGAGTGCCAGGATGGGACTTGTCCCCAGAGAGGCAAGGGGCCAGCCGTAGAGCCCTGCCCCCACTGAAGGCACAGCACTGGCCCCCCGGGAGAGTGCAAGGGAAGGCGATCATCAGTCCCGCCCGCCAGACGCCCAGCAATCGGGTTGGCCATAAAGTTGGCAAACTGGCAGGTGATCCTATGGAGTTAGGACTGGGGGATCCGTATTCTCCTTACCCCCAGAGCGTTAACAACGTTACACAGCCTGCTGTGGAACTGGGTTGAGGAGATTTGGGGTTAATGTAAATTAAAGGGGAAGGGCCCTTATTCATCCCCTTAGTCTCCTTGAGTAAGGAGAGGATGTGAACGCGACGTCAGCAGCACAGATGGGCATCGTAAAGTCTTCCTTGCCTACCCTGGCAGGGGTTTAGAGGAGTGAGTTGGTCAGCTTGCATTTTAATAGAAGGATTACTCCAGCTGACAGGCTAGAAGCCGGAGGAAGCCTGGGGTAGACTAAGAAGGCAGCCCAGTAAAAAGAACCACAGTGGTCCAGCAAGATACAACGGAGGGCTGACTCCAGGCCACAGGAGTGGAGATTTAGAGGAAGGGGTGAAGTATGAAAGCATAAAGAGAGAAAACCGGCCGGCGGGGAGGGGGTGTCCGAGGGGCTCGGCGGGTCAAGCGCCGCACTTCGGCTCCGGTCATGGTCTCACGGTTCGTGGATTCGAGCCCCACGTCGGGCTCTGTGCTGACAGCTCGGAGCCCAGAGCCCGCTTCGGATTCCGTGTTTCCCTCCCTCTCTGCCCCTCCCCCGCTCATGCTCTGTCTCTTTCTCTCTCAAAAATAAACAAACATTAAAAAAGTATGTATTTTTAAAAAATCGACTGGTCTGGGGGAGACCCCAGATACGTGGCATGCGGGAGGAGGGCTCGAGGGTGACTCTCCACTTTCTGGCAAGAGGGGCTGGATGGCGGGGTCCTTAAATTAAGAGGAGGAAGGAGATCTGGGGAAGAAAGGCAAGTTCCATTTGGGCCATACTCCTTTTGATTCTTTTGGGACATCAAATAGAGGCATCCGGGGCACAGATAAAGCTAAGTCTGGAGTGGTGAAGCAGGGGTTCGGAAAATGATTCTCTTTGCCCCTTTGGATGAAAGTGCATTCTGGTGGTGGAACGTGACCAGATGTACTCGCGCCTTCTAGGCGGGCTTGTCTTGATTTGCATTTAGATGGAAATTCCTTCGGCTCAGAACCAGGATTTTCCTCTCACCCATAGCCCTTGGAAAAGCATTAACTTTGCCTGGTGGAGGGTCACGGGTACAACAGAGACACAAACCCAAACACCAGGATTAATAGCTTTGTGGAAGGACTCCGTAGAAATTAGCCGCTGGAATGGTGGAAACGTTTCGAACAGGCCTCCCCTGGCATCTCTCTGAGGCCGGAGTGGGGAACCTGTTCACGAGGGACTACCCGAATTCTCTAGCAGTGCTCCAGTCGACCTGCTTCTGGAGGCTGTGTGTCGTAACACGTTTTCCCCGCGATTTTTGAGGCTGGGCACAGAACCCGAGAGCACTGCTGTTTTGAGTCCCGAGTCAGGATTACATCTTCTCATCACGAGTGTGACCAGAGGCATTGTCTTCAGTAAAAGGGGGATCGAAGCAGGTGGTTCGAGAGCAGACTCTCTAAGGAACTACACAGAGGCGATTCCAATGTGATTTCTACACCTCGGCCAACGATTTCCTCTTTGCACGCCGTAGCAAAAGCAGATTAAAAGCCCTTTGCTCATCCTGTGTTCATTCACAAATTGGTAAGGCTATTCAATTACCTCGGTTTAGTCTGATTATGCCGTTCCATTTACCATCTTTGCATTTAATTTCAAAAATTAGGTACATCTGGAGAAGTATTTGATTATCTCTTTTAAAAATAGCCTTCCTCTGGGATGACGGAATCCTGGAGATGGGTAGTGGCACAACAGCGTGAATGTACTTGACTGAACTGTGTGCCTAAAAAGGGCTAAGAAGGGGGCGCCTGGGTAACTCAGTCAGTTAAGCGTTTGACTTCAGCTCAGGTCGTGATCTCGCCGTTTGTGAGTTCGAGCCCTGCGTCGGGCTCTGTGCTGACAGCTCCGAGCCTGGACCCTGCTTCGGATTCTGTGTCTCCCTCTCTCTCTGCTCCTCCCCCATTCATGCTCTGTCTCTCTCTGTCTCAAGAACAAATAAACATTAAAAAAAATTTTTTTTTTTTTTAAAAGACCGCGACAAGGTTGTTCAGCAATGGACTTTCCGCTAATGTTCTAATCAGGCCCCGTCTTCAGTTTACCCAGTTGGGTTGTCAGGAGGATGTGATTTTCAAAGGTCTCATTTTCATAAAATGTGGTGGTCACGCAATATTAGCTATTACTTTCGACTCTTCAAATCGTGAAGCCGACTGCTGGGTGTAATCTAGTAAACGATGCACATGACCTGTAGCCTGGAGAACATGTTTAATGTACCAGGAACCATCGGACGGAGATCGTATTGGTATTTGGATACAAGAAGGTGCAATTCCAGCAGACCTACTCGCTGGCGATCAGATTCTTTTAAGAAACCGACTATATAATACTTTAGTACCGGGAATCTGCAGGCGTGTCTGAGCTCTTTCCGTGCTGGGGACTCAGCGGCCACTCTGAGGACTCAGGTGGGCAGGGGCACGAAAGGAACGTTTTCCTCTTCTTCAGATCTGTCCTTGCTCTGGACTTGATTCCGGCCTTTCACTTTTGTTACGCCTGGCCACTGACAATGAGGTTGGGGGAATCCGCAAATACAAATTCACGTGCTCATTACCCAGATAGGATGATGCTGGAATTGGGAGGTATTATCCACATAGTTTATTCTTTTCCAGAATGTAAGAATGAATTGCAGAAATAATTTAACATTAGCTACGTTGGATGTGTTCTGACATTGCTAAGGGAAAAAACTATACTTAACTCACTCAGGAGTTTTCCTAGTAGGCCCCCCAAGAGGCTGTATCTAATAGCATTATGTGCTGAAACCATCAGAGCATTTCTCTTCAAAATAGAGACTTGATGTCAGTGGCTCAAGAAAGATTCTATGATCCTTCCTGCTCTCGGGCCACATGTCTAGGGATGGGGCCGTGTTATCACTCTGCCTGCCCACTTGTTCAATCTTACAAATGGGCAATCAAAGAAAATGTCTATCTCCCACTGGGCATTAACTGTAGACTGCATTTCACTTGTGCATTAGGTTTGCCGCATTGATTGTGCAAAGACTGTAATGTTAAGGTATCTGCATGATGTGAGAGGAAAGGCCTTAAAGTCAACATGAAAACTTGTCCATTGCCTTATTACAGGATGGCAAAAGCAAGTACAAGGGCTTTTAGAGCCAGTAGCTCCAAGAACATAGACCATAGCCAGCATTCAGCTTAAATGGAAGGGGGTGTACGTATTCCCCTCAACATCGCAAAGCCATTTTTTATTTTTCTGAGAAATAGTGGAGGAGGCAGAAACAGCAGGAGAGCACAGAAGGCATTGCCTGGCTACAACAACTACGAGTAATAAAAGAAGGTCTATTCAAAACAAAATTATAAAGAGACTACTTTGGAAATAAACCACCAAGACCAAACGTGAGAAGATCGAGTTATGTTTACAAATATATTTTGTTGAGTAGCTAAGCACATAAAATAAGGTCAAATTTTATTTCCGTTCCGACAGCACCTTAACAGGGCAGCTTGGATCGTGGTTGATTGTTCAGTCACCAGATCCCCCCCTAGTAACCGTCTCCTAGTAAGGAGAGAGTAAGACTCATTCTCCTCTCCAGTCTTAATGAATTAAATTCTGAATGGACTCAGAAGATCATCAGCCCGTAATTAGGAGTTTCTGTGCCCTATTTCCAGTTTGGTCCTTAACACAAATGGACAGCAGATGCAATGATACGAACGGGCTCCTTACTCATCTACGCCAGAAATGACCTTGATCGAATGATTGCAACACACTGTCCTAGACGTTCAGTGATACTAGTTGTGGCTTAGTTAAACTCGTAACACGCCGCTCGTTGAAGTGTGTGGGATAATCCTATCTCATAGCGTTTCTGCGTGTTCTCTGCCCAATATGCAACTAGATAAGGCACATTTGGATGCAAATATTTTGCGAAAATGTCACTTTCAGTCTTTAAAAAAAATTGTTTTAATGTTTACTTTTGAGAGAGAGCGTGCGAGTGAGCGTGTGAGTTAGCGAAGGGGAAGAGAGAGAGGGAGACGCAGAATCTGAAGCAGGCTCCAGGCTCTGAGCTGTCAGCACAGAGCCTGACGCGGGGCTCGAACCCATGAGCCATGAGATCATGACCTGAGCTGAAGTCAGATGCTTAACCGACCGAGCCACCCAGGTGCCTCTGTCATTTTGAGTCTTAAAGTGGTCTTCAGTGGATTTGGAGAACACAGAGGACAACAGTAGGTGCTCTGGGATCCGTGGGACAAATTTACCCACCATCCTTTGAATATAATATGGTTGATTATTCTTTCTTTAATAAACATTTGGCACGTTGGTTTCTTACAGAAAATGCAGGTTCTTTGACTTCCCATCCTCCCAGTGTGATACAGTCCCTCTACCCTGCCTGGTTTGTAGATTATGAAATTAGGGACACAGTGAAAACCCACTTGTTGCTGCCTGTCACGAGCCAGGCACACACTATTTCGGTTAAGTCTCCGCCAGCTCAGCAAAGGAGGTATTATTATCTCCTTTCGAAAACGTAAGTAATCTGCTTGAGATTCTGTGCCTAATACCTAGTAGAGACACGGTTCACGTGGAGACCTACCTTTGAAACCTATGTTGTTTTCCCGTTATGAAACAGCACCCCCCAAATTAAGAACAACTATTGGGGTACCTGGGTGGCTCAGTGGGTTAAGCCTCCGACTTAGGCTCAGGTCACGGTCTTACAGTTTGTGGGTTTGAGCCCCACATTGGGGTCTGTGCTGATGGCTCAGAGCCTGGAACCCGCTTCAGATTCTGTGTCTCCCTCTCCCTCTGCCCCTCCCCCACTCATGCTCTGTCTCTCTCTCTCCTTCAAAAAAAAAATATTAAAGGGGCGCCTGGGTGGCGCAGTCGGTTAAGCGTCCGACTTCAGCCAGGTCACGATCTCGCGGTCCGTGAGTTCGAGCCCCGCGTCAGGCTCTGGGCTGATGGCTCGGAGCCTGGAGCCTGTTTCCAATTCTGTGTCTCCCTCTCTCTCTGCCCCTCCCCCATTCATGCTCTGTCTCTCTCTGTCCCAAAAATAAATAAAAAACGTTGAAAAAAAAATTTAAAAAAAATTTTTTTAATAAATTAAAAAAAAAAAACCTATTATTTATTGGCACCTAGCTGGAGCCGAGAACCGAACCAGGCACATAACACACATCGACACGAGCCTCAGAGACCGATGTGCTGAATACATAGGCAGCGTGTGGGAGGGTGGGGGCTCAGATCCTGGACCGCTGAGGGAAGAAGGGCATGAGCTTCGAGGTCAAGTACACCTTGTTCCCGTCGGCACTCCTTGCTTTCTTCATTTCGTCTCTGCTTTAGTCACGTGTTTTGACTTTGACGTTAGTCTTAGAAATCTTAACTGAAGGAAGTAACGCCTGGCGAATGATGCCCCCCTTTTGAGATTTTTGCCCACTCTTGGCTTCTCTGAATCCCGGGATGTTACCTGCACCAAAGCACTGACCCGACACAACCAAGTCACCTCCCCTTCCTAAAGCAGGAAACAACGATGGAAGAGAAGGCCGGTGCTGACTTGATTCACACACGCTCTCTAAGACATGGCCTCCCTTGACTCGGGGCCTTGCAAACGGATCCCGTCTTTCAAGGGTCTACGCTTGGCCCAGAACGTGGCGGACTAAGGCACTTGCGTGTGAAAGGAGCTCTGGTTTTTCGCACCGTCGTGAGGCGTCCCCGGTGTTGGCATCTGATTGCAGCTTCTAGTTGTTTCCAGTTTGTCTTGACTCACCGGACAGCACACGTGTATTTCTCCGGGGCCATGATGAGTAATGACGTGCTTATGATTTTTTTAACGTCGCCACAGAAGTGAACCACGGTGTGGCGCTACTCAGGCTTTAGGTTTAGTCATCATAGTTTATTCACTGATGAAATCAGTTAACTCACACATCCCTCCCAGCGCTGTGAGGCAGGCACTGTGTGACCCCCGTTGTACAGAGGAGACCACTGAGGCACAGACAGCTCCGTGGGTGCGTGGCCTGTGCCATGGCCCTGTGCTTACAGGGGCCACCTCCTGCTTCAAAGCGCGGTCTGTTGTCATCTGGAAGTTCTTCATTTTCGAGCAAAGGGCGCCTCGTTTTCATTTGGCTCCGGGGCCGGGCCAGTGAGGCGGGCAGTGCTGGAGTTCGATACCGTGTTCGAGTGAGAGGGCCAGGACTAGGCCCCGGGCGGTCGCTTCAGGGCCCACACTCCCTGCCCGTGTGGACCTGACCCACAGAGAGGAGGTTCTGGTCCCAGAGCGGCTGCCTTGCTGTGGCGGCCGTGGGTCTGTCCTCCGTGGAGCCCCCCTGCACACAGTCTGTTCATGGAGGCAGCCGTCGGGGGGAGATCACTGAAGACTGCTCCTGACTCGTGGGAGGACTCAACTAGTACCTGATGGGTTCCTGCTCTTTTTTTTTTTTTTTTAACGTTTATTATTTTTGAGAGAGAGCATAAGCACGGGCTGGGGAGGGGCAGAGAGAGGGGGAGAGAGGATCCGAAGCAGGCTCTGTGCTGACGGCAGTGAGCCCGATGCGGGGCTCGAACTCACGAACCTTGAGATCGTGACCTGAGCCGAAGTCAGATGCTCAACCCACTGAGCCACCCGGGCTCTTTTTAAAACAGAAATCTTGTAGTAGTTGATTGTTTAAACACTCTGAAGGGCCACCGCAGGAAAACAATGCCAATTTTCAAGTTGCATTCTCTTTAGGAGAGCATAAAACAGAGTAGAAGACAGACCGAGCCATAGGTTTTGAAACCCAGGCCATAAAAAGGTGCCTGCAAAGGCCTTTGGGAAACGAGCATGAAGCCTCCAGAAGCTTTGGAGTGATATTTATAGCCACACTGTGCGGCTTCTGTGATTCCATCAACGTTCCTTTATTGGGTTTCTTTTGCTTCCATAAAGACTTCGTTGCCGTACGTAAAGGCTCCTTTTGATGAATGCTTCTATTTTTAATTATGACTCTTCTTGTAAACCTCACTTTCAGTCGAAACGGGGGCATGGGGACCCTGGCTTGAAGGCACTAGTTATCTCTGAAGGCGAGGGGGCCACTGTGTTTGAAAGCTAATAGACAGAAGTCCCAGACGCTCGCCCTCACAGGAAGAATACTTCCTCATGGAGGGTGGGTTCTGAAAACAGATTAAGTAAAAGCCCCTAGGCAGACTGATGAGCGCCCCTGCATCCCTGCTTGGCTCCCCAAATGTTGGCAGCTGGGCTTTCCTCGGGACCGCCCGGCCATGCACAAAAGGAGGATCTCTCTTTAGGGAAAAGATCTGCACACCCTGAAACTCTGGCTTGTCACTTCCGTTTCACCGTGGCAAAGGGAGCCACCGGTCGGTGGCTCCCATCTGCATGTTCGGACCTCCCAGCTTAGCTCTTCAGGGCATTCCTGTTAAATGTGCAGCCAAAGAGAGCCAGGCATTGGAGGAAACCCCCTTCCATCACGAAAGACAGGAACAAAAGCAAACAGAAAAAAAAGGAAGCCTGAGAAAGCAATAAAGGGAGTAAAGGAAACTGCAGCCGTGAAAAAAGAGTAGGAAGCTCTCCAGGGCGCCTGGGTGGCTCCGTCGGTCGAGCGTCCGACTTCGGCTCAGGTCATGATCTCGCGGCTCGTGAGTTCGAGCCCCGCGTCGGGCTCTGTGCCTATGGCTCGGAGCCTGGAGCCTGCTTCGTGTTCAATGTCTCCTTCTCTCTCTGCCCCTCCCCCGCTCATGCTATCTCTCTCTGTCTCTCTCAAAAATAAATAAACATTTAAAAAAATAGGAGGCTCTATAAATTAAAAGGGGGTATTCCAAGATCGAGAGTTCGGGGAAGTAAACTACACAAAGGTTGTGCGTATATGTCCATACACACATGCACTAGAAGTTAACATCAAGCGTATCTCCTGGAAAGTAAGCCCTTAAAGGCGAGATAAAAATTGATGCCAGGAAGAAAGGGAAGAAGGGAGGGAGGGTAGGAAAGAGAGGAAGGAAGGAGGAAGTAAAAGGAAGGGACAGAAAGGAGAGAAGGGAAGAAGGAAGGAAGGAAAGGAAGGGAGGGAGGGAAGGAGGAAGGAGGGAAGGAAGGAGGAAGGAAGGAAGGAAGGAGGGAAGGAAGGGCATTAGTCCAGGAGGCTCAGCCGCTCGATCCTAGGGGTCCAGAGAGGAAGAACAAGGAAGACAGAAGGAGAATTAGAGGAGAACAAGAGGAGGGCACAACTTCCCAGACTGATACCCAGCACAAAACAAAAAGAAAGGGGGGCGGTGGGGGGAACCAGGGAAAAGAAACAAGACCCACACCAAGATACAGCATCGTGAAATTCCAAAACGGCAGGGATTAAAAAAAAAAAAAAAAATGAGCATAAAGCTTCCAGAGAGGAGGTGGAAACAAAGTGCACTTAAAAAGGGAAAGACACTGGGAATCAGAATGGCGTCAGACTTCAGAGCAGCAGCTGCTGGAAGGTGGCGGGGGCAGGGCTCTCAAAACAGAGGGCAGATGATTTCAAAATTGGGACTTGGGCAGGACATCAAATTGAGAGCCATTCTCAGACACACGAGGTCTCCAATAATTGACCCCCACGTACCTTTCCTCGGGAAGTTACTGGAGCATCCGGTCCCTCATGGTAAGGGCAGAAATTAAGACCCAGGCAGCAGGAGGATGCCCGGGGGCTGTGGGACCACCACGTGGAGGGTTGGGCTCACCTCGCCAGGTCTAGAAAGCCTGGGACAACATCTCCGAGAAGAGAATAAAACCCGCAGATCACCTCATGTGTCTCATCACACTGAGAGAAAACTTCTGGCTTTGGCCGAGTTTGGGGATGACTTTGTGGTAGACACGTTGAAAATTTAGCTCCCCCAAAACATTAAATCGCACCGAAAGGAAGGTTGCTTACGGCACAGTGAACAGCTGGCTCGGGTGTGCATAATATTTGCGTAGTCACGACACTGGTACATCTTGGATGTTAACATAACAAAAAAGGCAGGCAACTGTGTGTGTGGACGACGGGAGCAGCCGTGGTCGGGGTGCAACTGAGTGGTCACCTTGACCTTCTGCACAGGAAGTAAAATCGATGGCATGAAAGTTTACGTCTGGCACCATGAGTTAGCAGAGTCGACACCAGAGTCGCTGAAAATGCCTCTCCCTTTCAAACACGTATGTCGGGGGCTGCCTGGGTGACTCAGTCAGTTGGGCGCCCGACTTCGGCTCGGGTCACGATCTCGCGGTTCGTGGGTTTGAGCCCCGCGTGGGGGCTCTGTGCTGACAGCTCGGAGCCTGGAACCTGCTTGGGATTCTGTGTCTCCCTCTTTCTCTGCCCCTCCCCTCATCGCACTCTTATCTCTCTCTGCCTCTCAAGAATGAAGAAAACACTAAACAAACAAACAAAAATGTAATAAAATACGTATGTTGAAAAGCATTTAGGCAAAAAGCTCATGTCTTTTTTTTTTTTTCCCCCAACAAGCAAACTTCCTAGTAGTTTGAAAAAATGATGCGTGATGTGAGTGGGATAAAAGGGACAGGACTCTGTGGTTCATAAAAGGTAATGTGAATTTGGATCCTAGCTGTCCGGGACGCCGCTGGGATGATTAAGAGCTTCTCTTTAATAATGAAAGTGACTGTCTCAATAAAAATGGAAAGAAATGCCTACCTAACACAATCGAAGGTCATTAACTCCAGAGGAAAGGATGAAACGGGTGTTTCCTTTAAGTTTTATAAGCTCAGGAGTTCTTTTTTTTTTTTTAATTTTTTTAACATTTATTTATTTTTGAGACAGAGAGAGACAGAGCATGAATGGGGGAGGGGCAGAGAGAGAGGGAGACACAGAATCCGAAGCAGGCTCCAGGCTCTGAGTGGTCAGCACAGAGCCCGATGCGGGGCTTGAACTCACAGACCGCGAGATCATGACCTGAGCTGAAGTCGGACGCTTAACCGAGCCACCCAGGCACCCCTCAGGAGTTATTTCTGAGTTAGGTCTGCCGGGCAGCCAGTCAGCTGTTGTCCTCGAGCGTGTTGGTCTCAGGACACTTCTGCCCTCGTCATTCGTGAGGACCCAGGCTTTTATTTGTATGGGTCTCCTCTGTGGATATCGACCATGTGGAAAATTAAAGCTGAGAAATTTGAAAAAATACTAATTTATCTAAAAGATCAATAATAAACTCAGATATTCCCAGAGATATATATTTTTTAACGGTTATTTATTTTGGAGAGAGCGAGCGGGCGAGCACACACACGAGAGGGGGAGGGGCAGGGAGAGAGGGAGACACGGAATCCGAAACAGGCTCCAGGCCCCGAGCTGTCAGCACCGAGCCCGACGCGGGGCTCGAACTCACGGACCGCGAGATCGTGACCTGAGCCGAACTTGGACGCTCGCCCACTGAGCCTCCCAGGCTCCCCTAGATAAATTTTTACTCAAGAAAAAAAAAAAAAAAATTAGTGAGGAGAATGGCATCGCTTTATTTTATTGCAAATCTTTTTAAAGCCTGGGTTAAAAGACAGTGGGACTCTCCTGTCCGCTCCGGCATTCCTTCCGTTGCCATATGTTGTCTTGGATGAAGTACGTGAAGAAATTCCAGCCTCGAGCAGAGATGTGGTTGGAAAAGAGAGGCGTATTTTAACAGCCTCTTCCGAAAATTGTGGGTAGTCTTGACAAGTAGTAGTTTCTTAAAGGTTAGCTGCGACGTGGAATCTGAAACCCTATGAATGAGTTTCCGTAGTCTACTTAACAGAGTCTGTTCTATTTACATTAACATCTATCCGTCTGTCCCGCCCTGCACTTTGAGTCGATCTTTAACCCACGCGTGATCTTGTGATGTCGTGCGTTGATCATTGGGAAGATACGGGGTCCCTGACCAATGCAGATCTTCCAAATGTCAACACATTTTATCACGGCATCCGAAAAACCAAATCACCTTTATTAGTAACACTGCAGTCTCCCTGGGAGAAGTCTCTAAGTATTGGGAAGCTGTCAAGCTTCATTATGACAGACACTGCTTTTCCAAGATTCTGACTTTTGCTTGAAAAACTCAAGTGGCATCATCGGCAACAAATATTGGGTCAGTTGTTTGCCTTGAAGCGACAGGTTCCCTTTGTTCATTTTGGAAAAAAATGTCTGCCAGACACCCAAGTCTGAACAACCAGTTCAGACTGGTTGTTTTTCGGTGTCTCATTAAAAAGGCAGCTCAGGGGCGCCTGGGTGGCTCCGTCGGCGAAGCGTCCGACTTCGGCTCAGGTCACGATCTCGCGGTCCGTGAGTTCGAGCCCCGCGTCGGGCTCTGTGCTGACAGCTCGGAGCCTGGAGCCTGTTTCGGATTCTGTGTCTCCCTCTCTCTCTGCCCCTTCCCCGCTTGTGCACGTGCGCGTGCTCTCTCTCTCTCAAATATAAATAAAAACATTATAAAATTAAAAACAAAGCAGGATATGTACTGAAGGGTTGAGATTTAATAAAATGAATGCATTCTACGCCCTCAAAGATACTCCCATGTGAAACTGGCTTATTTCCTCCACGGTGGAAGCTTAGCGTCATTTGCCACCAGCTTGGTGTGAGATGAAATGCCGGAGAATTCTGGGGCACCGACGTCGATGGGGCTCAAGCAGTAGTGGGTGAAAAGCAGATATTTATTGCCTTAGTGTTCTCATGAGACATGTTGACTGCGCCGTTGTAAGGCGTCCCCACCATCCATACATCTTTCAGAATGCTAACGACAGAGACGGGGACTGAGGAGTTTCATAGGATTTATGACCGTATTGGGATCCCCTGTTTGGTCCCAGTCTTAACACGCAAGCCATGCCCTGGAGGGAAAGGGTTCCTAACCGTCCGCCTTTCAGCAGGAAACTAATAAACCATTTTTCTTGAAAATGTTTGATGTTTGAAAAAAAGTGGAAATGCTAATACGTAGTCTTTATTCTGTTACCACTCCCGTGTGTGTGTGTGCGCGCACACGAGTGTGTGTGTGCACTTTTCCTCCAGATATGTAGACTATATACCTGAATATACCTATTTTGGTTTTTTTTTCATGTTCATTTATTTTTGAGAGAGAGAGTATAAGCGGGGGGTGGGGACAGAGAGAGGAGGGGACAGAGGATCTGAAGCGGCCTCTGTACTGACAGCACAGAGCCCAATGTGGGGCTCAAACTCACGAACTGTGAGATCATGACCTGAGCTGGAGTCCAACCCTTAACTGACTGAGCCACCTAGGCGCCCCCCCCTC
Organism: Neofelis nebulosa; assembly: GCF_028018385.1. Classification (NCBI taxonomy): domain Eukaryota; kingdom Metazoa; phylum Chordata; class Mammalia; order Carnivora; family Felidae; genus Neofelis; species Neofelis nebulosa. Next base: position 5,774,934 of record NC_080785.1, read on the forward strand.
CCCCCCCCGCTGCCCCCCGCAAATATACCTTTAAAAAGCACCAAGTGACATGTCAAAGGTTTGGTCTAGACCAACTTTACACTCTATTACTTGTGCCTTAAAAATGAATGAGTTGAAATCATTTTTCCCTCGGGCCTCATTTATTCCTTATAGACACTGGCTACTCTCTCTGTGGTGAAGAGAAACTTAATCATGTTTGGTGAACAAACAACACTTCCTGGAACTGTTGTCCCATGTGCGTGACTAAATCGTTCAGCCCAGAGACATCAGGGGTTATACACCATCTTCCTTTATTATCCTGTTTATGACTATAAACTACGATAAGGAAAAATCTTGACCCACTACTCACACACGTGTATGTATAATTAAGACACCTTTCTGGAAACAGCGATCACCCTCAGTGCAAAGTGGTATTTCTGTGATATTTCATTTGAAACCAAGCTAGTCCTTTCTTGTTGTTGTTTATTTTTGAGAGAGAGAAAGAGCATGAACGGGGGAAGGGGCGGAGAGAGAGAGGGAGACCCAGAATCCGAAGCAGGCTCCGGGCTCCGAGCCGCCGGCGCAGAGCCCCACGCAGGGCTCGAACTCACCAACCGCGAGATCGTGACCTGAGCCGAAGTCGGATGCTTCGCCGACGGAGCCACCCAGGAGCCCCTAAACTGACACATTAAACTACTTTCGTCACCCGTGAATGGGTCACAGTATACAGTTTTTAAACCAGGGGTTTAGACTTGGTTTCTTACAGGCTGTTTTCTCAAATTCCTGGTGTGGTAGACATTTTGGGGCTGTGGCGACTCGGGGCTGCTGTGTGTCTGATGCAAGTGTCTCTTCTCTTTCATTCTGTTGACCTCTCTTATTGCTTCCTTGAGAGGACCCCGTCTTCTCACTGAAAGTCCCCCCACTTTGCCCATGTGGATACCAGCCCTGGCATTCTGGCTTCTGGTGCTGACTTCTCTTACTCTCGTAGACCAGTTTTCCCAAAGTGTAGGGTGAATACCACTATGGTATGCAGGATAGTTTTAGGTGGTATAAGGACGAACGTTTTAATAGCTACATATTTGTGCGTCACGGAGAACTATATCTAGAACACCCATACCTACGGTTTCCTGGAGTTGGCGGCTAAAGGCTAATTTTTAAAGTCAATTTTATCTTATTTTTTTAAGTTAATTTTTTTGAGAGAGACGGGGGGTGGCGTGGGGAGTGCAGAGAGAGAGGGAGAATCTCCAGTGCCGTTAGCCTAGAGCCTAATATAGGGCTCAGTGTCACGAACAGGACACAAACCGTGCGGTCGTGACCTGGGCCAAAATCAAGAGTCGGACGCTCCACCAATGGCACCCAGCTGCCCCTAAAGTGAATTTTAAATCATTGTACCAGTTGCACGGAGATAGGACAAAATGACTGAAGGTTGAGGAGCAGAGCTGCTGAATCCAGGCCCCGTCTGTCTCGCCCTCCCTTCCCTCACATACTCACAGACCCTAGTTACCTGCCTGAGCTACCTCTTGGACAGCCAACCGACACCTGGAACTCAGCAGGTTTAACCCCAGCATTTCTCCTTTCTTACCTCAAATGGGCTCATCCTGTCCGTTTTCCCCGATGTCCTAGTCCCTTGTGTTTATTTCATAATCCATGGAAATACCAAGTCCAAACTCCTCACTATCTCTGCGATGCTTCTCGGAGTAGCTTGCTTCATTTTTCCATTCGTCGGAAAGACATCGTAAACCTTCATGCGGATTCCAGCCTCTCCCATGCCCATCCCTTTCCACTCTACACCGCTGTTAAGATCTTTTGATGTCATCAGAGCAGGCTGCGGAAGTTACACTCCCCTCCTCCTTCCTCCTCGCGTCCTACCACATGAAATCGAATCCCGTCCCCTTGGCCCCCAGGGGTCTCTAGCGATCTATCCTTAATTTCCGTACTGGAACACTCCGCGCTCAGATCAAGGCCATTCGCCTGCTGTGTCCTGCAGGTGTCTTGACCCCTCGAGCTTTCCTGCCGTGGCCACCACCTGAAGTGGCCTCCTTCCCTTGCTTCCTTTAAATCTGCCTCCTTGATTCGCCTCCTAAAGGAAGCCGTGCATCTCAAAGGATTCTTAGCATTTGTGCACACTCTGCGGTCGCTATAGAGCTGCTTTGTGTCTTTGTTGTTGTTTTTTTTTTTTCAACTTAAACGACTTTGTAATTTTTGACGGCGTTATATATATGCAGAAATACAGTTTTCACAATTAGGCTAAAACCTCCCCCTGATTAGCATCTCACCTCCCAAGGGCAGGGCCGAGATCGGCTAGAGTTCCCAAATACCTTGTGGGATGCTTTTGGCTGCAAAGTAACAGAAAACCGCGACTCAAAGTGGCGTGAAGGATAAAGACATCTACTGCCTCAGGTTACAGGTACAGAAGTAGGACAGGCCCCAGGCAGGGGGAGATACAGGCCTGCTCAGTGATGTCACCAAGGACCCAAGTCCTTTCTCTTACTCAGCCCTGGCTTCATCTGAAGGCTGGTCCTCAGTAGTAGTCAAGGCTACGTGCTCTCTGCGGCCAGAACGGGGCGGGGCGGGGACGTGCTTACCTGCGTGCGGGCGCGGATCCTCTTCACCCATAAGCCCTCCCTTTTACTCCAGGAGAGTAAGGAACGCTGTCACCATCGCGTCTCACGTAAGCAAAGGGTGTGCACTGCGACGAAATGAAGGACTTGTTCTAGGAAAGAAGTTGGTAGAAGAGGCGTGAATGCCACGCAGGCAAAACCAACAGGATCCACTACAACGTGGTGCAATGTGCCACGCCCTGAGGGGTACACACTGGAAATAAGGGGTTGCAAGGGAGGCTAAGGTGGGGAATGTATCTGTGTCTACACTCTGCGTCTATGGACATACACATAGAGACACCTATGTTCTTACATACGTAATTCATAATAACACATACACACGTGTATGTTACATAGATAACATCACGTAGAGTATGAGAAATACTGTCTTTTCCGAATCAAGGCATAAACAAAATGGTACATTTAGATAAGAATCAGCGTGTATGTGTGACACGCTACCATGGAAGAATAGGTAAAATTATACAGCCCCTGGGAACCACAACATAAAGAACTAAAGGTAAGAGGCACCAAACGACGTGAATCCTCAGGTGGGAAATCCTAACTAAGCCGCAAAGCAGCCGCGGAAACTTACGAGTAAATTTATCACAGTCGCAGGGTATGAAGCTAACATACGAAAATCAATTACGTCTTCCGTGAGATGCTGACAGCAAACAATTAGCACATGAAATCTGGGAAAGAGTTTCACTTACAAAAGCATCAGAAAAACGCCCCCCCCCCCCCATCAGATACTTAGGAAAAAAATTAGTGAAAGATGTGTGGGACCTCTGCACTGAAAACCACAGAAGACGGCCGAGAGAGACCAAAGCGAACACAAATGAGCAGAAAGGTAAACCATGGTCCTGAATCGGAAGGCCTGACATTGTGAAGATGTGAATTCTTCCCAAATGGACCAACAAGTAAAATGGAATCCCAACCAAAATTCCAGGAGGCTTTTGGTTATTCTGAATTGTATGTGGAAACACAAAGGGCTTCGGGGAGCCAAAGCAAGTTTTTTAAATGAAGGACAAAGTTGGAAAATGCTCACCACCTGATTTCAAGACTTACTACAGACCTACGATGATCAAGAAGGGGCTCCTGGGTGGTTCAGTCGGTTAAGTGTCTGACTTCGGCTCAGGTCATGATCTCGCGCTTTGTGGGTTCAAGGCCCATGTCGGGCTCTGTGCTGACAGCTCGGAGCCCGGAGCCTGCTTTGGATTCTGTGTCTCCCTCGCTCTCTGCCCCTCCCCCACTCGTGCTCTGTCTCTCAAAAATGAACATTCATTTTTTTTTTTAAAGAAAGGGTGGTCATGACGAAAGTATAGATTGAGATCATTGAACAGAGTGGAGAGGCCAGAGACAGATGCCCCATATATAGTAGGTTGACCTTAGATAAAGATGCCACGGCAATCTTTTATTTTCATTGGGGAAAATAAAGTCTTTTAATTTTTTTTAATGTTTATTTATCTTTGAGAGAGAGACAGATAAAGCATGAGTGGGGGAGGAGCAGAGAGAGAGGGAGACACAGAATCGGAAGCAGGCTCCAGGCTCCGAGCTGTCAGCACAGAGCCCGACGCGGGGCTCGAACCCACGAACCGCAAGATCATGACCTGAGCCAAAGTCGGACGCTTAACCAACTGAGCCACCCAGGCGCCCCATTAAAGTCTTTTATTGGGAACAACTAGACACCAGTATGGGGAAAAAATGTACCTAAACTCTCACCATCCATCCTAATAAAAAATTAAACCAAAACAGATCAGAGACCTAAATGAAAAAAAATTCTAGAAGGAAACACTGAAGAAAATTTTCACACTCTTGGGGGGCAGGAGGCAAAGAGTTCTTAGGACACAAAATGCATGAATCATGAAAGGATAAATTGGATCTCATGAACCTCAGAATCATTATGCTAAGTGAAATAATCCAGGAGCAAAAAAGTATCTACTGAATGCTTCCATGTATAGAAAATTCTGGGAAATATCTATGATAGCAGCAAAAACTAGATCACTGATTGCCGAAGGAGGGATGAACCACAAAGGGGCACGAGGAAATGTCTGGGGTGAGAGAAATGTATGTATCTTGATTGGAATGAAGGTTTTTTGGTTGACTCATCAGATTGTACACTTGAAATGGATACCGTTTATTGTAGGCAAGTTTTGTCAATATAAAAGAGACACTAAATACCCTTCTGAAAAGATTTATAACTCGAGGTCTGCGGGACCTGTCTCTACACTTAGTTGGTTGGCTCTGTGTCCCCAGTTCACGTCAACCCTCCTGATTGGCGACATGACGTCGTAAATAGTGAGTAAAGATCAGCAGATTCCTCAGAGCCAAGTGCGGAAGAGGCAACAGAAGAATTAACAGGTCCCTTTGATTTCGACTTGACTATTATACTTCCTTCCAAGCACTTTATGTAGAACACAGCAGAAAAATGGCAGTGGTCTGTTAATCACTTTTGTCAATTCTCACCAATTTCTAGCCAGAGTTTCTATACATGAAGGAGTTTAAAAAACCCGGAAAGCTATTCTCATTGGCCTCTTCTGGGAAGGGCTAATGACTAGGCCAGTTGTAAGAGGAAGAGAACAGTGAAAAAAGCCACCATGGGACTTCATATCACTTTTTGTGTCGCTCGATTTTTTTTTTTTTTTTTTTTTTTTGAGATTTGTTTTTAAGTCATCTCCACACCCATGTGGGACTTGAACTCACAGCCCTGGGATCCACCGACTAAACCAGCCAGGCACCCCGTTTTGTGTCACTGTGTAATAGAAACACAGAAAAAAGTTTATGGCTTGATGCGCTAAGAATTGGAAGGTTAATTGAACGAATTGAGCAGTACTTATGTTTTTATTTGCAAAGGATTACGGGACAACAAGAATTACCAGGAGAATAGAATATATTTAGCTCCCAGTAAGTCATGTCAAACACAAACCTAAGAAGAAAATATTTTGGTTAGCAAACAATAAGAGCAGATTTGGATTTACTTGTGAAAAGCAGGAGAAAGACGTATTTCAGACCCTAACTGCTGAGCTCCACAAACATGAATCTTGAAGAGGAACAAACTGATCCTATGTAGGTGTAGGGTTCCCACTTCTTATCTTTGATGTGCATTTCTAATCATAGCAAATATTTTATTGACCACCGACCGTGGCGCCTGGCATACAGCAGCTACTAAATATATGTTCAACGTCTGTCTTCAAAACCTTAACGTTATCTACTTTTTGAAAGTTAGAAGACAGTTTAAAGAAAGAATCCGGGCAAAAGGGACATTTTTGGTTTAGTTCATTTTCTTCCTCTCTTATTGAGTCCTTTGAAATAGGTTTTTTATTTATTTACTTTTAAACTAAGTACTCCACCCAGTGTGGGGCTTGAACTCACAGCCACATGCTCTCTACTTACGGAGCCAGCCAGGCGCCTCTCTGAAACAGGTTTTCAGCTGACCGGAAGCCCCACTGAGCGTCGCAGTGCAGATGGACACTACTGGGGTGACCTCCCAGGTCACGAAGACAGGTAGAGAGGACTCAAGACCTACTTTAGGGGGATGGGTTTGAGTTGTCCATAGAAGATCCGAATGGAGACGAGCAGGAAGCAGTCCGGAACTCAGGCTTGCTGTGAGCTTGTGACCCAGGCTTGGAGGTGTTCCGCGCAGAGGAGGGGTCAGAGCTGATCCGAGAGCAGAGCGAGTGGCAGGAACAGGCAGATCCCGTCCTGGCACCAGTGGGCGCCCCCGTCCCACCTCCCCTTCCGCACAGAGGACCCCTTTAAGGCAGCAGTGGCAGGGCGGGGGAGGCGGGGACCTCAACGCTGCAGGTTTCCAAATGCTAAATTATTCAGGAGCCACTTATCCAGTATTTAAGGTTGATTTATTTCTTGCAGTAGCTTTTTAAGGTAAAATAAAAGGCAAAGCGAACTCCTATCTGACCTCAGTCCATAAAGGAAAAGCTTTTTTGGCAGTCATTTTGTGATCAAGTTTTCCTGTCCAGTAGTGATTCAAAATACTGTCTTTTGCTGCACCTAGGCACAGCTGTGTTAGACAAACCTTAATAATTTAGCATTTTTCACCAACCAGCAGGTCACGCTGCTAATGGCTCCGTGGTTTTCAGGCATTCAATAAAATTCAACTCCAGCTGCCTGTTCCCTCCCATCATCCCGGAGTGCAGCAGCCCAGACTGGCTGCAGAAGCCCATAGAATATGGTAGAAATACTGAGATCTGCAGGAGGCCCAGCTAGGAAAACCCGGCACCTCTCTCTACCGTGATCTGCCACGTTCAGTTCTCGAGAGAGTTGAGGTCCACGTAAGCCCCTTCTTTTTGTTTTCTTAATTTATTTGAGAGAGAGAGAGAGAGAGAGAGACAAAGCACAAGTGGGGGAGGGGCAGAGAGGGAGACACAGAATCTGAAGCAGGCTCCTGGCCCCGAGCTGTCAGCACAGAGCTCAACGTGGGGCTCGAACCCACGAACCTTGAGATCATGACCTGAGCCGAAGTCGGCCGCTTCACCGACTGAGCCACCCAGGCGCCCCTGCAACCCCCTTCTCTGCATGCAGAACACTGCCCGAAACCTTCCCTCTCCTGGCTTCCCCGTCTCCCCAAAATAGCTCACATTGAGTCTGGCTTATAAGTCAGTTGAGACTCTAAGAAAACATCACCTAAAATATCACCATGAAAGGGCAACTAACAATCACCAACCTTAAATGGTTTGTGCCAACCAATCCATCACTCATTTCACCCCGTCAACAAGTGTGTACATTGCAGACCCTCAAATTCCAGAAATTGACCTGGTATATTATAGAGAACAGTTTAATCTGGGAGCTATCCTACTAAGTGAAAGCAACCCGTGGAAATAAATTCTGCCTCCCGAACATATAGGACAGAAACGTTTTTATTTGAGCCTTCTCCTGCACACCCATTATCAAGTGAAGTGAAATCTGAGAAACTAACATTAATTTGTTTTAAGCTCTATTCTCTACCAACTTCAGCAGTAATGGCTACAGGACTTTTTAAGCCTGAGAACCACGTTTGCGAGCACACAGCCTGCGGAAATACATACTCCCACTCGTGGCCCGTTTCTGCCTCCCCAAAACAACTCATCAGGAGTACAGGTGAAATTGATGATACTTCCAATAAACACCAATTAGAGATTTGTTTTTACAATTATACTAGGATTACTGCAAGAAATTAAAATGCAGACCTTTCGATAATTAGAATGATTGACACTTCCACTCTGTACCCCTGTGCTTTTTTTTTTTTATTAAGCTTTTTATTTTGAGCTCATTGTAGATTCACATGCAGTTGTAATATACGTGTGCCCTCTACCTGGTTTCCCCCAAGGGTGACATCTTAACAAAACCAGAGCGCAGGAGAAATGGACGCCCCCCCCCCAACATTGCTAGTGAAAATGTAAAAAGGTACAGCCACCGTGGAAAACAGTTCGGCGATTTCTCAAAATGTTAAATATAGAGTTACCATATGACCCAGAAATTCTATTCCTGGGTCTATACCCAAGAGAAATGAAAACATATGTCCACACAGATGTACACGAATGTTTATAGCACCAATATTCACAATAGCCAAAATGGGGAGAATGGATACGTAAAATGTGGTCTATGCATTCAGTGGAATATTACTCAGCAATAAAAAGAAAGGAAGCGTTGATCCATGTTACAGCGTGGACGCTGAGTGAAAGAAGCTAGAGATTAAAAAAAAAACAAAAAAAACCTACATATTTTATGATTCCACGTCAGTGAAATTTGCCAGAATAGGCAAATCTATGAAGACAGAAAATAGGTTAGTGGTTGCCTGGGGCTGGGAATAGAGAGAGGTTAAGAGAGTGATAAGGAATGACCGCTAGTGGGTACAGGGTTTCTCTCTGAGATGATGAAATGCTGTAAACACAGATAGTGGCACAACTCGGTGAATATACTGAACACGCATTTTTATGGTATGTGAATCCTATCTCAATAAAAAAAAAAATTTTTTTAATTAACCCAACTGGTCATTTCCTCCACACAATTAAATAAGTGTGGCTTGACTCATGGGAGGAAAAATACAGTATAACACAAGCAGGATGTTGACATTGATGTTGACATTGATTCGGTCAAGATGCCGAACGGTTCCTTCACCACAAGGATCCCTCATGCTGCCCTTTTTTAGCCACAGGTACCTCTGTCCCCCACCCCCACCCTGACCCCTGCACCCACTAATCTGTGCTCCACTTGTACAATTTAGTCATTTCAAGAATGTTATATAAAGGGAGTAACATAGTATGTAACCTTTGGGGATGGGTTTCTCCCATTCATCCTAATTCCCTGGACATCCATGCGAGTGGTTGTGTGTATCGATAATTCATTCCTTTTTATTGCTGAGTACTGTTCCCAGGTATAGACGTAACATATTTTGTTTACCAGTTGCCTGCTGAACGACATCTGTTACTTCTGGTTTGGGCTATTACAAATGAAACTTCTATGAACATGGTATACAGGTTTTCACGTAAACGTAAGTTTCCATTTCCCAGGATAAATGCCCAAGACTGCAAATGATGTGTCACGTAGCAGCCTGCGGGTTTAGCTTCATAAGAAACTGCCGAGTTGTCTCCCAGCGCAGTGGTATAATTTGCCATCCCCACAGCAATGCAGAAGCGATGGTCCTCACCAGCATGTGCTGTTTATTTTTGTTTTGGCCGTTCTAAGAGGTGTGTGGTCACAGCTCACCGTGGTTTTAATTTGCGCGTCCGTGATGGCTCATGTTGTCAAACATCTTTTCACGTGCTTATTGCCATTTGCCTGTCTTTTTCCTATCCTAACTGAATTCTAACTTTTATTTTTCTAAGCTGGCGCTTTGAGAGTTCTTTATGTCTGCCAGATGCCAGTCATTTGTTGGCTCTGCGGTTTTACAAGTATTTTCTCCTACTCTGGCATGAGTCTTTTCATCGTCTTAACAAGGTCTGTCACCGAGCAGACATTTTTAATTTTACCGGGGTTCGGTGTGTTCATTTTACCTTTTATGGATCATGCTTTTTGATATCAAGCCTTACTCTTCGCCTAGTGATAGATCCCAAATGGTTTGCTTTTCTTTTTCTAGAAGTTTTCTAATTCTGCATTTTATTTTTAAGTCCATGACCCAATTTGAGTTCATTTTTGTATAAGGTGTGAGGCTCACATTGAGGTTGAGGCTTATTTTTTTTGCCTATCCGTGTCTGGTTGCACCACTGTTTTGGCACCTTCCTCAAGCCCATATTAAGGTGGGTCTATTTCTAGTTCTCTGTTTCTGTTGATTATGTGTCTCTCCCCCTACCAGTACCAAACAGCAGTGACTACTCCTACCTCATCATTTTCAAGACTGTCTTAGCTACTCTACAGCCTGTGCCTTTCCATACAAATTTAAGAATGAGTTCATCTTGTCTACCGTCCAACCTCGGCTTGGGTCATGATCCCCTGGTTCGCGAGTTTGAGCCTCAAATTAGGTTCTGTGCTAACAGTGCTGAACCTGCTTGGGATTCGCTCTCCCTGCCCCTTCCCACCCCCCCTCACGCTCTCTTGTGCGTGTGCTCTCTCCCTCTGTCTCTCGAAATAAAGAACTAAAGTTTAAAAAATAAAAAAAAAAAAAAAAGAAAACCTGGTTAGGATTTTGGTGGGAATTGCATTAAACGCAGAGATCAATCTGGGGGAAGACGGACCACTTTGCCATGTTGGGTCTTCCCATGCGTAAACACGGGATGTCTCTCCATTTATTTAGGATTTCTTCCATTACAACCACATTGTAATTTTCAGCATACGGATCCTGTACATGTTAAGTGTATCCCTACATCATGTTCTCTAGGGTTGATCATAGTATTGTTTGTAATAGCACTTTCCACATGTTTATTGTTAGTAGGTGGAAATGCAATTGATTTCTAGGTGTTGATCTTGCAGCCTACGACCTGGCTGAACTCACCAGTTCTAGTTTTGGTTGTTTTTGTTTTGTTTTGTTTTTCAATAGATTCCTTGGAACTTTCTGTGAAGACAACCATGTCATCTGAACATAGGGAGGATTTTACTTCTTCCTTTGCAATTTGCATGGCTTTTCTTTCTTTCTTGCCTTACTGCCGTGGCTGGAACTTCCAGCGATGTGTTGAATAAAAATAGTGTGAAAGCAGGCAGAGTTGCCTTGTTCCTGAGCTTAGAGGGAAAGCATTCAGGCTCTTGCTGTTAAATATGACGCAGCTGCAGGGTTTGTTTTTGGTTTGTTTTGTTTTGTTTTGTTTTGACCAACAAAGGTCTTACAAAATTAGTTTTGTCCTCTTCTCCCCCCCCCCCCCCGCCCCGCCCCCCACATACCCTTTTTGAGGAGAAGAAGCTAAGTCTCAACTTGGGGATTGGCCCAACCGAGATGACAGAGCAAAAAGGAACCGCAAAGGAGATTTTTAGTACTTCCTCTTCCAGGCCAGGCTTGCAAGAGTGATAAAACTAGGCTTCCTTTCGAGGGGGGGGGTGGGGGGGGGGTGGGGGTACTTTACAGCCCTAATCAGCGCCAGGGAGCTAATCTACCAGGGCCCTTGCAGTCTGCAGCGAGCTAAGGGCACCCTGTAGATGGGGCAGAAATTGGCTGTCACACCGGAGAGCCTCGGGGAGTGGGGCGCCTGTCCCCTCTCCCACTGCCCTGCTCTCCCAGGCAGCTCTGGCAGCTTCGCTTGCCTGCCACCCCGAGCTGCCGATAGCGGCGTCTCAGATACCCAGATCCAGGGTGACAGGAGTGGCCGGGGCCAGATTGAGATTTGTGTGAGCTTTTGGCAGTGGCTCAGCCCAAGCGGAGGATCAGCTGCGAAGGGAGCAAATTAAGACTTCCGTGGCTGGGTAAAACTGATAGCAACAAAGTGCAGCTACAATACGTGTAATCCCCGGAACGTTTCTTGTTTTTAATGGGGGCAGGGGATGGATAGTTTAATCTAAAATTTTAAAAAAGAAAAGCCATCACACACACACCCCCCCCCCCCAAGTCCGCGTTGCCCTCTCCCCTCCGGGGTCCCCGCAGGCCCCCGCCCCTCTCTCCCGGGCGTCGCCCCGCCCACCCGGCGGCGCTCCCCTCTCGCCCCACCCCCGGGCTGGCCGAGACCACACCTGCGCAGGTTAACCCTGCGGGGACGCGCCGCCCGTGGGTGGCGGGGAAGGTGAGCGGGGGAGCGCGGAGGGGCGGGGGGAGGCGGGAGGACCAGGCGAGGCTGGGAAAACGGGCCTCCGCTAATGGCGGCCCGGCGGCCGAGGCGGGAAGGAGGGCCGCGGCCGGAGGGGGGCGCCCCGGCCGCCGTCGCGCGAGCCGGCCCCGGGCTCCTCGGGGTCCTCTTCCCACGCTTCCTCCTCGCCGGTCCGTACCAAAGCCGCCGGGGGGCGGGGGGGCGGACCGATCCACTCGGGGAGGGGCGGCGGGTTAGGCCGCGGCCCGCGCCACCTGCGGCCCCCGGACGGGGGCGGGGGCTGGGGCTGAGGAGCCGGGGCCGCGCCGTCCTCTCCGTTCCCCCTCGGTTCCCTGCCGGCGGGCGGGGCCGCCGCGGCCGGGCCGCCCGCCCGCCGCCGGCCCGGAGGCCCCTCCCCACGGCGCCCCGCGCGTCCCCGCCCGCGCCCGCACTCGGCGCCCGCACCCCCGCGCGCCCCCGCCCGCGCCCCGCGCGCCCCCGCCCGCGTCCCCGCCCGCACCCCCGCGCCCCCGCCCGCGCGGCCGGGACGAGCGCCGCCGAGCGCATGCTGATCCCTGTCCTCCTCCTCCTCAGGCGGCGCTGGCGGCGGCCCCGGGACCCGCGGAAGCCGGCATGCTGGAGAAATTCGAGTTGGAAGAAGAAGGTGAGTGCCCCCCCCGCCCCCGCCGGAACGCGCTCCGTTTCGACGCGGAGGGGCCGGGGCGCGGGGACCGCCGGGGTTCACGCCCCGGAGGCCGTGCGGCCCCGGCTGCCGAGCGCGGCCGGGGACGCAGACGCCGAGCCGGCCGAGGACGTCTGCAGTGGCCCGCGGGTGCCGATCGGGGGTGGCGGGGGGGGGGGGGGGTTGGAATCCGGGCTGGGTCCGGGAGGGGAGCCCCGAAACCCGGCCATCCGCTCCGAGGGGCGGCCCTTTTGTCCTAACCAGCCCAACTCGAGGGAGAGCCAGGTGTCATGCAGCAGGAATTGTTTGTGGTGCCGCCGTACACGTAGAGGTAACCCCCAAATTGCGTTGATGGCCCATACCTTAAAATAACACCAACCGGTTCCCTGCTCTGTATTTCTGAAAATACCACCGGCAGGGTGTGTCTTCTGGTTAATAGGGAAAGTTAAATAGGAAAACCAGAAGCGGCTTCGCGAATTGGGTTTGAGTTCAGGTGACCCTGTCACTCCATCATTTCTGTCGCCTCTGCGCTCGCTCGGGTTTTCTCTCTCCTGCCCTGTTTGCTTCTTACTCACCTGGATCTTGTGAGGAAGCTGTTGAAACGTTGAAGAGGGTGAGTTCGTTCTTTGGCAAAATTGATATTTGAAACGGAATGCGATGAGCTTTCACCTGGATTTTATTTTGAAACTGTTAAAATGCAAAGGGCGCAAAGCTTGTTCTTTGCCAGAATTAGTATTTGAGATGGAATATGGCGAGCTCAGAGTCGGAAAAGAACTTTGTACGAGATGCTTGACAGTTTGAGGAATTTAATTTGAAAGAACTCCACGCTATCTCATGTGCTTGCGTTATTTATTTAGTGACTTCTCTTTGCCCCAGGAGTATTCATGGAATAAAGCTCCTGGAACAAAGAATGTGCCATGTGGATGCTGTGCCGTGTGCCAACTTTACTTTAATACTTCTGTTCATTTACAGCCAGGCAATGACTTAAATAAGCGTGCACAGCCAACATGAGAATGTCAACCAGATAGTATTAGGCCAGTACCTGCATTCATTTTCTGTTTTAGCTTCCCTGCAGCATTTCACAAGCACGTTGCTAGAAGATAATGCACGCGTAGTAATTATCATTAGAAGTCTGCATCCATATTTATTATTCACGAGCAGTTACGTGATACATTTCAGAATCTTACTGGGACCTAATTTGCATTTTCTCCTACTGAAAAATAACCCAGTGTCTTAAATCGAATCCTCCTCATTACTCATCAGTTGCATACCGCGGGTCAAATTTTGGCCACTGTCCACAGAACAATATGGTGTGCCTCCCTTTCCGTTGAGATGTCGAGTGTCTACATCGTAGGGGTTTTCTTTGTCCCTGATACCAGTAATAAGTGTCTATTGCGTTTAAACTTTTTGCAGATTCACTTGTGGGCCAGAGGAAAGTGGAGACCACATGCATTTAGAAAGACACCACAGTTATGGTTAAGGACATAGACCCAGCTTCACGTCTCAGCTCCATTTCTCGTGTAGCCATGTGACTTGGGACAAATCACTGAGGTCCTCCGTCTGCCTTACTTTCCCTGTTTGTGAGATGAAGCTAATACCAACCAGGGTGTTTTGAGGATTAGATGAGATAATTTGTGTAATGGTATGTAGGACAGTGTAAACCCATATAGTAAGTACTGTGGACATGTTAGTTACTATTTATTTTTTAATGCCGTTAACCATTATACCGAATTCATGGACTTTTTAGGCTTTTATTAACAAACCTTAACATGGAGAGTCTCCTCAACATGGATTTGACGGGTTTTGTGTTTTTTTTTTTCCTTGAGATTTATTGATTTAATTATGTTGCGTTTCTCAAAGCAGATCTACGGGCCTGGTTTCTTTTGCATTGTTTCTGCCGACATAATGAATATGAAGTATGAAACCTAAGCATCTAAGGAAAGGGATTTCCTGTTTTCGCCCATCTATTTTTATCTATATCGCTGTCATTACTTTAAAGCAGGCTGAAGCCCACAAATAACCCTGTCAAACTTTTCTAGATTTTTTTAAGAAGGCAGAACGTTAAGCACTTGCTCGGAAGCCGTTAGCAGAGCTAGAAAAAGAAATAGTGTCGGCATGCTTGTCTAAAATGCTGCTTTGTTTCTTTTGAACTTTATATTGCTTATTCATCCATAGGATGGAAAAACTGAATATCCAGCAGAATCTTACGTTTATTTGCGGGGGTGGGGAAGGTCCTCACAGTTTAAGCCATTATACCCTTCAATATCCTGTGAACTACGTGTTAGCAGCCTTCATCACAGATGGCTGTTGAATCGATCCTCATTTGATCTGTAAACTTCTTTCTTGGGGCCCGCGGGTGGCTCCGTCGGTGAAGGGTCCATCCAGCTCTCGATTTCAGCTCGGGTCGTGATCTCACGGTTCTTGAGTTTGAGCCTCGCATTGGGCTCTGCACTGTCCGTGCTTGGGATTCTCTCTCTCTCTCTCTCTGTCTCTCTCTCTCTCTCTCTGCCCCTCCCCCACTCGCACACGCGTGCTTGCACGCACACAGGCGCACACGGTTCTCACGCGCTGTCTCTCAAAGTTAAAAAAAATTCAAACTCCTTAACCATGACTGTCGTCGTTTCTGCCTTGCTCTCCAGATGCATTGCTTAGACGGAGATACGTCTGGCAGGCACAGAAACACGTGATGCCGAATATTTTCGTTACCGAGTGTTTTTCTGTTTCCTGATAAGTTATAACCAATACTGTATTTGTCAGAAGTAATTTGGGGGCGCTGGCGAAGTCGGAGTAGTGTCTTCAAACGTCGTTTGCTTCTGGGAAGGAAGGAGAAGCCGTACCGTGACCTGGTCAGGGGGTCCGGGTTATCTTTTGCCTGGATTCTGACGCCAGCGGCCTTGCCCCCGTTCTGCCGCCAGCCCTCCTTACCATCAGATTCCTCCTTTGCGGGAAGCTCTTTACCTCTGTCTTCCGTCTATATATAGGATAAGTGGGTGCTTTTCTTCCTTTGCAACCTCGCCGCCACCTCCCGGCCGTACACGCCAGTGATCGGAGGGCTGTCTGTGCCAGAGATCGCCAGACGTCTTTTTAAGGGGCAGGTTCCGATTCTGCGGCTCTGGGCTGGGACCTGGGGGTCTGCGTTTCTGCCAGGCTCGCAGGGGCGGCGGCGGCGGCTGCTTCCTAGACCCCTCTGTGAGTAGCAAGGCTCCAGAACAGACATCGGCACACTTCTGCAAAGGGCCAGATGGTCTGTGGCTCGGGCTCGGTCACGACTCCTCCGCCCGCCCGTGCGGCAGCGAGGCGGAAGGCAGCCGAAGCCCAAACTCAGCCCAACAGGCCGTGCTCTGGTGAGCCTTCGTTTGTAAACAAGGGCCGGATTTGGCTCCCAGGTGTAATTGGCCAGACCCTGGCTGTGCGCGCCTCTTGATTTCTGCGTGCCTCTCACGGTCTCTGTGCCTTAGAGTGTTCCATTACTTTGACCGCGAGACCTTCTCTTCCTCCCTGTCTCCGCCCTGTCCGTGTTACTGATGCCTCACGGCTCTACCCAGATCTTGCCCCCTCTTCGAGGCCGTCCCCCAGATCCCTTCTGCGCCTCTTTTCACAGTTCGTCTTGCTGTTCCCCGTGCCTGACGTGGCCTGCACACAGTAGGCGTTCAGCAGTGTCCGGAATCTTCGTCCGGCGCCTCCGTGAATGTTACTCCGCGGGAGCGTTGAGAGGACCCGGTGGTTCTGTGTATGCAGAGGGGGGAGAACACTGGCTCACCCATAGCAGTCGCTTTATGCGTCTGCTTTTCGATTTTTTTATTCAGAGGTCAATCACGTTAATGTTTTTCTTTTATCCGGATGAACTGTCTGGAACGTATTTTATGGCCGGACCAAGCACAAGTACTGAGTAGGGACCTAAACACAGCGCAGGGATGCTGTAGATAAGTACCAGCAGCTCAGTCACAATCAGTCAATCTATACTTTGGCCGCTGCTTCGAGAATTGGACAGCACCTTGGAAGTATCCGTGTTCTCTCCCGGCTTCCCTCTTGTCCCTTCAGCTGTCACAGACTCTTCAGTTATTTCAGGGTCTTGGTAACTCGCCATGGCGCGCTCCTCTCACTTAGCTGGCTCTCCAGCCTGCTTCTTCCCTCGCCGTCTGCCTCCTCCCTGATCCCCAGACCACCTCTGGGGTCCTCCCTGGCCTTCTTCACCCTCACGGCCTCCTCCAGACTATTAGCTTTCTAGAACTCACCTCCAGCTCATTTTTCCGGCGAGGCTGGTCAACCTTGTCTACGCTGATCAAAAATATGGAAGAAACGGGGCCACTTTTTTTTTTTTTTTTTTTAGGAGGAAAAGCATAACTTGTCAGGTCAGACTGTTAGGCCTCGTTTGGTAGTAAAGTAGCCGTATCCTCATAATCCACAGTCGCTTGGGGCTGTGCCGCTTGTTTTGCTGTTGTTGTCACCGGGAGTTTTCTGCATAAAACAGGGCCTGCACCTGGTGAACTTGAGCTTTTCCTTCTGATTCCAAAATACGGCCTGAAGCAAGCAGCAACCACTCTATAAACAGAACCAAAAATTGGTGCTCGCTCAAACGCGTTCATTTTCAACTGGGGGAGCAAAGCGAGCAAAGATTGGTTGTTGTCAGGGGACAAAAAAATCTTAGATATTACAGTGGCTCGTGGCTCTCCAAAGGGCCGTGTTACATGAACGGATATATTTCTGCCAGATCATAGTTTCACAGGCGTAGGACAGTTGAGGGGTGGGGGGGGGGGAATATATGAAAAGTTTCAGAGGGGGATTGGACAGTGAAAAGTTTGAGAAACACTGCTCTGACTTCAGGGAGAATTGTCTCTCTATGTTTTTGCCGGGACCTGTCAGAGCACCCCCTTATCACTGGCCTCAGAGCCGCTGCCCAGTGAGGCTCAGCCCAGTCCACTTGGTGGGACATTGGCTTTCATGTGAACAGTGCTGCCCTCTGGTGGTAGAGACGCTACAGTGATAGGTTTGTAGTCTGCCCACCCCCACCTCCCACCTTTGGGTACCTCTCCATAATGATTAGATTGTTCTAGATTATTGGAAGGCTCCCATCATCTGTCATCCAAACTCTGGCCTTCCCTACCGTTTACATACTCATCTCAGACAACAGATTCTCTCTTAATTATAAAAGTAGTTAAAATTTTATGAAATATTTACAATTAATTTTTTTTTTTTTTTTCCTCGGGGCGCCTGGCTGGCTCAGTCGGTTGAGTGTCCAACTTTTGATCTCGGCTCAGGTCATGATCTCACAGCTGGTTGAGTTTGAGCCCTGAGTCGGGCTCTGTGCTGACAGTGCGGAGCCTGCTTGGGATTCTCTCTCTCCCCCTCTCTCTGCCCTCCCCCCCCCCCCCCCACCACGGGCTCACACAAATGCTCGCTTGCTCTCAAAATAAACTTAAAAAAATTTGTTTTCATCTCTAGCTGACCCATATTTAAAAGCTTGCCATATTTAATAGGTTTTAGGTATACATTTTAATGTCTCTAAAGTTAGGCTATAGCTTCACATTTGATGGTATCTTAGATCTGATGAGATAGAACGGTTGTCTTGTGGCCTGGGGAGGTGTCATTACCTGAAATGGAAAGATCCTGACTACCTGAGATAAAGAGGGGCAACTCGAGGTATTTGAAACCGGGATCTGTTGGCTGGGCCTCACGAGCAACTTCTAGAAAGTCCTCGGGAGCTGAGACAGCAGTCCGGTCCTCTCCATGAAGGATTGGTCTCCATGACCTTCCCTCTCAAGACCGACTTTGCTCCGTGAAGGCCCTCAGCTGCGACCCCACCGGTCAGGGGGCCACGGTCCAGACCCGTGATTCGGATGGCGGCACAGTGCCCAGGATGGTCCCATCCTGCAGCTCTGCGTGGGCTGCAAAGTCCCTGAAAGATGTTATACTGGGATCCCTGAAGCTTTTTAAGTCTACTTATTTATTTTGAGAGAGAGAGAGAGAGAGAACGAGCGCTGCGTGGGGCTCGAACTCACAGACTGTGAGCTGAACTCCTGACCTGAGCTGAAATCAAGACTCAGACGTTTATTTGACCAACTGAGCCACCCAGGCGCCCCTCTGCGGATTGTAAAGTGGGAAGCCCGACAGAACATTTGGAGTTGACTCGAAAGAAATGGAAAGATGGTTTATATCCGGTATTGGAGGTTCTCCTAACCAGCGTGCATGATGTGCACTGAGCACTGTTGTAAGTGTTCACGTTTGTCTAATCCTCACAATAGCCTCGAGACATAAATATTTTTGTCATCCCTGTTGTATAGAGGAAGAAATCAAGAAAGTAAGAGGTTTATGGGGCACCTGGGTGGCTCAGTCGGTTCAGCGGCCGACTTCGGCTCAGGTCACGATCTTGCGGTCCATGAGTTCGAGCCCCGCGTCGGGCTCTGGGCTGATGGCTCAGAGCCTGGAGCCTGCTTCCGATTCTGTGTCTCCCTCTCTCTCTGACCCTCCCCCGTTCATGCTCTGTCTCTCTCTGTCTCAAAAATAAATAAACTTAAAAAAAAAAAAAATTTAAAAAAAAAAAAAAGTAAGAGGTTTAGTCACTGTCTCCGGGACGTATGTGGGAAGGTGGGGAACCAGGTTTCAAATACCGTCCTGTGCTCTGAGCCAGGGTGCGTAACCAGCCCGGAATCCTCTTTTACTCAGAAACCCTCTACGTTTTCCCACCTCCGGCATGTTCTGCCTGAGCCACTGAGGCCATTTCCAGGGGCTGCCTGGTGCAAACTCCAGGGGACACCTGTCAGGCCCCTTCTTACCTTCAACTCTTAGTAACAGTCCACAAAGATGGTCTCTGCTCCCGTGTACCGCACAGCCCCCTCGTGGCCACCTCACGCACGTCTGGCCGTTGGTTTTCTCTCCTTGATGGTTCCGACTCTTGTTTCCGGAGCATGGGATGTCGAACTTGCTCCCGGCCGCCGTGCCCAGTGCCTACCCGCCTTCTTGTCCGCCGCCTTGCTCTCTGCCATCACTTCACTTACCCCGGGGCCTGTTGCCCCGTGTTTTAATGCCATGTATTTAGGGGCGCCTGGGTGACTCAGTCAGTTAAGTGTCTACCTCTTGATTGCGGCTCAGGTCATGATCTCAGGGTTGTGAGATCGAGCCCCGCGTCAGGCTCGACGCTCCGCTCTGAGCGTGAAGCCTACTTGAGAGTCTCTGTCTCTCTCAAAATAAAATCTTTTTTAAAAATTAAAAAATAAAAATTTAATCCCACAGATTTCGTGACCACAGTGCTTAATAACTGATGATGCCCAAACAGACACCTCACCCACATCTCTCCTGAGTACACAGCTGCCGCTGGCCATCTCTGCTGACCACTTCGCCCGCGGCCTCTGTTTCTAGCTTCCTGCACCCCTTCCTCCCTGGTTTCGGCCGGCCGAATTCAGTAAGTGGCATCACATCCGCCTCGCTGTCGTTGTAACAGGAGTGGTGCCGGAGCTCGTGTGCCCGCGTCCGGGTGATGGAGCCCTCGGACCGTTGCCAGTGCCTGTCACTCCTGCCGTCACTCGGGGCCAGCCCGTCCGTGTTGCTGCTGACCTGTTAAGCAGCCCGCTGTCTCCCAGCACCTGCCCCACCCTCCAGTCAACTTCAGCTGCTGCCCCCAGAGGTGTTTTTGTAAAAGCACATACGTGGGACACCTGGGTGGCACAGCTGGTTAAGCATCCGATTTCGGCGGCTCCGGTCACAATCTCGCGGTTCGTGAGTTCAAGCCCCGCATCGGGCTCTGTGCTGACAGTTCGGAGCCTGGAGCCTGTTTCGGATTCTGTGTCTCCCTCTCTCTCTGCCCCTCCCCTGCTCATGCTGTCTCTCAATAATAAATAAACGTTAAAAAAATTTTTTTTTAATAAGAACACACACACACACACACAAGTCACATCACTGCCGTGCTCAGGTTTCCTGCCCTGCGCTCCGCCGTCCCTGGTGCCTGCCCCTGCCTCCCCTGCTTGCGTGTCTGTGTTCGCAGCTCCCTGCACCTGTCCCGGCCGCCCTGCTTGGTACCTCGGCTGCCGGACATTCGCAGGCCGCACGCCCCTCCCCGGGCTGCTCTTCCTCTCCTCCCGGCCACCTGCTAGTTTTCGTCAGCTCTCAGCCCCGATGTCACTTCCCTGGGGGAGCCTTTCCGACAGCCCCAGAGAGGACTTCGCATGTCCTCCCTGGATATCTATACGGGCTGTTAAGGAGAAACGCGTTTCCTTGTGTTTCTTTGTCACTGACTTGTGAGCTCCGTGAGGGTGGGGACTGAAAACTTAACAGTTGCCGTGTTTCAAAGATGCCGTGGTGAAGACGACTTCCGTTTCCAGTACATGTTTGTTCCCCGTGTGAGGAGCTTTCGACTCGACTCGGGCACATAAGCTTCGCGTTTTAGAAAGTGTTCTTTCTTATAAAGAAATAAGGCGTTTCTGTGAAAGGCAGTCGGTGGAAATCCATTTGCCAAGTTACTGCCTCCCGATCACAGAGTGGTGACAGGTGGGGGCGTGCGGGGTGACAGCAGAGGACCTGCTTACGTAATCCGGCAACCGAGGAAAACGTCTCTTAGATCTTTCTTCTGTGGCTGGGATGGCAGCGGCACTGACGTCAGGGGGAAAGAAGCCTCGCTTATCTCCGATGAGAAACGGGGCGGCAGTTCGGAGGAGGAAACCAATTTGGGGACCTCTGAGTTAAATTGTTGTCACTTTTTAATCTGCTTAATTTGCTGCTGCTTCCCTGCTCTGAGCTGTATCCTGTGAATCTGAATTCATGGGAACCCCCGTGATTTACCGTTATACATTGGTCACCTGTCACTCGCAGCAAGCTGCTGCCACGTGTTTTATAGGTCACCTCTTCCGTGAGGACCTCCTCAGGAGCACACACGTCTGCGTTCTCACGTGCGGATTTATACCCTGTGTTTGGCTCTCACCTGCCACATGGACTTCTCGAGCTTTGGAGCGTATGTGTGCCCCGCCCCCCTTGAGTTGCACGTGTCCTTCGTGTCATAGTCCCTGAGAGCACGGGGCAGAGCCAGCTTGGAGTCCCGTTCCTTCCACGTAGTCGCCGCGAGACCTCAGGCCAGTTATTTCGAGCGTCAGTTTCATCCGTAACTGGGACAGACTAGCAGCCTCCAGCTAATAGGATTATATGTGGATTGAGTGACAGGAGTATAGCATTTGCCGCCTCCCCTGCCGGGCAGGACAGTGCCCGCAGGTACGGCCAAGGTGACGGCCCGAGGAGGGCCCACGAGGCAGCCGAGGGGGACTTTCGGGGTCGCAGTCACCAGTGGTTTAGCACGTGTGCTGGCGGACTTGACGTGAGCGCAGCACGCGCTGGCCGGTCGGCAGCATTGGGGACCCCGGGGGTCGGACCGTCCCCATTCCCTCCGAGCCACCCTGCGAGGAGATAGCGTTATCCCCGCATGACAAGTGGAGAAATGCGGGCGCCTGCCCGAGGTCACACCCAAGGTGGTGACAGTTCTAACCTGGGTTTGGTCTAGCTCTGTCCCGTTCTGGCTTCCACACCCCGTCCCGCTGGGACCTGCAGTCCCCGGGGGAGGAGTCCGGGGGCCCCGTAAAGGGGTCTCCTGTTCGCGCCCCACTCTGCAGACGGTGCGCCACGGTGGGGGGGCCAGAGGGCCCGCTGCAGGAGGACCCGCCGTACTGCCGGACCCAGGGGCGTGCGCGCACCGTGGACAAGCGCCTAAGCCGTGGCCGGGGGGGACGGTTCAGCGCGAGCAGCGTCCTGCCCGAATCGCCCACTGCGGGGGGACTCCCGGTCTCTGCCCACCCGACTGGGCTGGGCCACCACGCTGTGACTCCACGTGACTTGCTGAACACGTTCATTTGTCTCCTTTCCCTCGTAAAGTCCTACTGAAATGACAGCAGTCCGTGAAAACGAACACAAAAGGTAGTCTTGCTCGAGAAAACCAAAAACTTAGTTCTGGGAAAAGACCAAAAAAGTGGGTAAACCTTTGTCAGATGTGTTCAAGAATGTCGTGAGTGACCAAGCAAAGCTTTAGAAATAAGGGGTGGAGGGGGGGGGGGATCTCTAATTGTGAATGCGAAGATTTAGGAAATAGCATTTATTTTTTTTAAATTTTTTTTTTTTCAACGTTTTTTATTTATTTTTTTTGGGACAGAGAGAGACAGAGCATGAACGGGGGAGGGGCAGAGAGAGAGGGAGACACAGAATCGGAAACAGGCTCCAGGCTCCGAGCCATCAGCCCAGAGCCTGACGCGGGGCTCGAACTCACAGACCGCGAGATCGTGACCTGGCTGAAGTCGGACGCTCAACCGACTGCGCCACCCAGGCGCCCCTAGGAAATAGCATTTAAAAGAAACCTGAGTAGACCAAATTATATCAATAAATTAAAAAAAACTCGTTTCAGTCATCATAAAAGAAATTTAAAAGTAGTCTTAGTTGAATCGTACACTTTAAATAGGTGAACTCTATCTATGGATGTGAATTATAGCTCAATAAAGCTGTTTCTTAAAAAAAGGAATTAAAAGTCCTCAGCCTTGGGGCGCCTGGGTGGCTGTCTATTAAGCCTCTGACTCTTGATCGCGGCTCAGGTCGTGATCTCATGGTTTGTGAGCCCACGTGGGCTCCATGCTGACAGCATCGAGCCTGCTTCGGATTCTCTCCCTCCCTCTCTGCGTCTCCCCCGCTCGTGTGTGCCCTCTCTCTCTCTCTCTTTCTCAAAATAAATAAAGTCGAGGCACCTGGGTGGCTCAGTCACTTAAGCATCTGACTCTCGGTTTCGGCTCAGGTCATGATCTCACAGTTAGTGGGTTTGAGCCCCGCTTCCGGCTGTGTGCTGACAGTGCAGAGCCTGCTTGGGATTCTCTCTCCTCTTCCTCCCACCCTCCCTCCCTCCCTCTCCCTCTCTCTACCCCTCCCCCACTCAGCGCTGTCTCTCTCTCTCTCTCTCTCTCTCTCAAAATAAATAAGCTTAAAAAAAAAAAAAAGTCCTGAGCCTTCCTTCCCCTGCCCCTGCAAAAGAGGGCCAGTGCTCAGCCTGTCAGTGGGTGCACTCTGTAAAACCTTCAAGGAACAAGTACTGTGTAAGCTAGTTACATGATTTTAGGGAATAGAAAAAGGTGGCAGCTTCCACGCTCATTCCCTGAAGCTAGCTTCATCCTGACACCCAGACCAGCTGATGGCACGGAAGAAACCCGATGATTAGCCTGGCCTTGAAAATACGGGCAGAACCCCTGCGTAAGCATCAGCAAAAGGAGCCACGCGCTGCACGGTGACCACGCTGGGTGTTGTCCTGGAAATGCAAGAAAACCGCAGCTTCTTAAGAAATCGCTAAGGAATTAATGTCAGCAGGTTAAAGGAGAAAACCCTCTGGTCATCTCAGTAGACACTGAAATAGCAATTGATAAATACGTGCCTTTAACAAAATCCTTAGTAAGCTAGAGAGAGAGAAGGAAACGCCTTTAAATTGCTGGGAACATACTTGACAGAAGCCACCGGGCAGCAGTGAAGTGATTCCTGGCATTCGCCGTCAGGGCGGTCTCCACCCTGCCGCCCCGTCGGTGCTTGGGACTTGACCTCTGTGAACTAACCTCTGTCCTCCCCGTTGCTTCAGCTTAATAATCTGTGTCCTAAGAATGAGGGAACGTAGGGGAGGGTGGATGCTTCAGTCGCGTGGTTCCCAAGATTAAACATGAAGCCATTTTGAAATGGGGGGGAAATCCCATACAATTTCAAGGTCACGGCGTTGTTTGTGACATCTCTTGGGCATTTATTGCAGCCTGTTTTGCACTCGCTGGGGAGCCGGCGTGCCTTTACCTACCCACACTTCTTTCTACCAAGTCTTTGACCGCCCTTGCCTAGCAGAGCTGATCCATTTCCCTCCACAGAGGTACTCACCTCTGGCACGCTCGAACCCAAATGCAGAAAGCATGGAGAGAACAAATCGAATGCACTTCATTTATTTTCCTTCCTCGTAACAAAAACAGGATCCTACTTCTTGGAAAAGAACTTTACCGATGGAGTGGGTAAACCTCATATCTGTAAAATTATGTTTAAGCTTTGGCTTTGTTACTATTTGCGTTTCTAAGCACTTTAGGGAAACTTACATGAGTGTGGTCTTTCCCGTATACCTCAACTTTCTCGTTCCCATTTCTTGCTCAACTATTTTCAATGGTCTTCTAAAAAAATAAAAGATACCGTATGTATTAGGTAAACTTGTGTTTCAAAATGTAGAATAAAGGATTAAAAAAAAATTTTTTTAAACTAACATATTGGGGCACCTGGGTGGCTGTGGGTTAAGCATCAGACTTCAGCACAGGCCACCATCTCACAGTTTATGAGCTTGAGCCCCACATCGGGCTTTGGGCTGAGAGCTCAGAGCCTGGAACCTGTTTTGGATTCTGTGTCTCTCCCTCTCTGCTCCTCCCCCACTCGCAATCCTTCTCTCTCTCAAAAATGAATAAACATTAAAAAAAATTTTTTTAGGGGCATCTGGGTGGCTCAGTCAGTTATGCGTCCAACTTGGGCTCAGGTCATGCCCTCAACAGCTTGTGAGTTTGAGCCCCGCATCGTGCTCTGTGCTGACACCTCAGAGTCTGGAGGCCTGCTTTGGATTCTCTGTCTCCCTCTCTCTCTGCCCCCCCTCTCTTTCTCTCTCTCTCTCTCTCTCTCTCTCTCTCTGTCTCAAAAATAAACATTAATTTTTTTTTTAATTTTTTACATTAAAAAAATGAAAAATACAAAAAAAGCCCCTCTAACATTGGGGCACCTAGGAGGCTCAGTTGGTTGAGTATCTGACTTCGGCTCAGGCCTTGATCTCATGGTTCGTGAGTTCGAGTCCCACATCAGGATTTGTGCTGATAGCGCAGAGCTTGATTCAGATTCTCTGTCTCCCTCTCTCTCTGTCTCTCCCTCCCTCCATCTCTCTCTCTCTCTCTCTCTCTCTCTTTCAAAAATAAACATTTAACAAATTAAAAGAAAAACTAACATTGATCTTTAGTGGAATTAGAATGCAAGGTCTGTATATTAAGTTAAAATCGTGGGGATTGGAGGGGCACCTGGGTGGCTCAGTGGGTTGGGCGTCTGACTTCGGCTCAGGTCATGATCTCGCGGTTCATGAGTTCGAGCCCCGCGTTGGGCTCTGTGCTGACAGCTCAGAGCCTGGAACCTGCTTCGGGTTCCGTGTCTCCCTCTCTTTCTGTCTCTCCCCTGCCCATGCTCTGTCTCTCTCTATATATCTTTTAAAATTCAATAAACATTAAAAAAAAATGAAAAATATATTTTAAAAAAATTCGTGGGGATTGAAGATAAGGAGTCGGGCTTTTTGTTTAGAGGGTTTTTCAGTGAAGTTCGGGGTGACACGTGATGTTTGTTTCAAAATGCCTTCATCCATGCACACTTAGCTCTTTGAGATGTGGTTTGGATCTATGACCGTGACCCGCGATGTCACCCAAGGTGCAGGGTTCAGTCATGGCAAATGAAGGAGGCGGGATGTGGCCTGGAGTCAGGTGTGCGTGTTGCCGGCCGTGGCCTAGCAGAGCCTCTTCCCCGCGGTTGCCCGACGGCAGCTTGAAAAGCCTGCCCCCAAGGACAGGTCACCATCCCTGTGAGGGGCTCCCCCTTCCATCGGTCCTGTAGGACCCCAGCCCCTACGGCTCTGTTAAGTCAACCCTGGGACTGGCTCTCGTGGTTTTCATCTGCCGGGGAGGACGCCAGGGGCCGATTTAGTTAGGACAGCACACGGAAGGGAGCAGTCGCTCTCCGTACAGGCCTTAATTGTGTCCCCTGACGTGCTTGCTGTCTGCAGAGAACGAATGGTCTCCCGGCACGTCTGGCCCCGAGCAGGCAGAAGGCGTCCTGCCTCAACACGGTTAGGGAGTCGCTGCATCGCCGAAGCCGGCCGCTGCTCCCTTCTCTCCCATCCCCACCACTGAGCCGTCTGCGAGCTACTCCCAGCCAGACTTCCAGCACCTTCCACCTGCCCCTTCGTCTCGCTCTCCTTCTGTGGGAGTCTCGCCTTTCTTAGGCTAATTATCAGTGACAGTCTGTCCTTTTCATCTTCGTACCGTTAAGGCTAGAGATGCCAGAGCATCACAGCATCTTAGAATTCAGTTTTTACAGAGTCTTTCCAAATTAAAATTCCACGTAAACCGGTGTTATAAAAAGTAATTTATGACTCTAGAGGTTATCTCTGAAATGTGAATTTGTCAAGTTGTTTTGCTGTATTTTCAGGGTTTTAAAATCCGTGTATAATAACGTGGACATTTTAACGTCTTCTGCAGTTTTACTCAATTCAGTTACTTTTTGTTTTGTCCAGTGGAATTAGAAAATAGTTTCGAGGGGCGCCTGGGTGGCGCAGTCGGTTAAGCGTCCGACTTCAGCCAGGTCACGATCTCGCGGTCCGTGAGTTCGAGCCCCGCGTCAGGCTCTGGGCTGATGGCTCGGAGCCTGGAGCCTGTTTCCGATTCTGTGTCTCCCTCCCCCGTTCATGCTCTGTCTCTCTCTGTCCCAAAAATAAATAAAAAACGTTGAAAAAAAAAATTAAAAAAAAAAAAAAAAAAAGAAAATAGTTTCGATATAAAATATGCTTGTAACCACTTTTCAAGCTTTAGATTAATGCTGTTACACTTTTAAGAAAATTACATGGGGCACTTCCACAAATGCATCATCTCATGACAAAAACATCCCTTTTCAACCCTTCAGTCTTACAAAGGTGTATAAGTGAAGTTTCTTTACTGATCATTAAATCTAGATTCACCAGCATTCTTTCAAACTGGAGTGCTTTGGGGGGCGCCTGGGTGGCTCAGTCAGTTAAGCGTCCGACTTTAGCTCAGGTCATGATCTCATGGTTCATGGGGTCCAGTTCCGGATCCGGCCCTGTGCTGACAGCTCAGAGCCTGGAGCCTGCTTCGGATTCTGTGTCTCACTCTCTCTCTGACCCTCGCCTGCTCTGTCTCTCTGTGTCTGTCTCTGTCTCAGAGGATAGATAGGCAATACAGTAATCCTGGACTCATACTTGGTCCTCTGCATTTTACTCATGAGTCTTTCTGCCATTCAGCAGGTGCGAGCCTGTCCTGACACCTCCTGGGAACTTGCTGGAGGCCTGTCCGGTGTCTCACAAAGCTACAGTCTAAAAGGAAAGCAGACCTGTAACATGAGTACAAGGCGTACAACGACTCCAGAAGCTAATTGCCCACAAAGCACTAATGGGAATGTTAAAAGGAGCAATTACTTCCGACTTGAAGGCTTCACGGAAGGTGTTCCGGGTCCTTGAACTGAACTTTGAAGCTACGTTAGTTTTCTGAGGCCCCCGTCACAAACATAGCAGCTTAGAACGATAGAACTTCATTCAAGGTGATTGTCCTTGACTCTCCTAGCTTCTAGGGGTCGCCCCCAGTCCTTGGCGGCCCTTGGCCCGTGGCTGCATGACTCAGCCCCTGCCTCGTCCTCCCGTGGCCGCCTCCGTCTGTGTCTTGACTTCTGTGGTTTATAGGTCATTGGTCTTTGGATTTAGGGCCCAACCTGATCTAGGCTGGTCTCATCTCCCGGTCCTTGGTGTAATTTCACTCGCAGAGGCCCTCACTCCAAATACAAAGTCTCGTTCTGATGTTCCAGCTGGGCACAGATTTTGGGGAGCCACTATTCAGCTGCCAGAAGGCAGGTGGGATTTCAGTGGGCCAGAAACGGGACGCCCTTCCAGAACACAGGACAGCATGCGCAGAGCGGAGGCGGGAACCCAAGGAGCGCATTCCCCGGGCTGAACTTCTCACACTTCACAGAATCCTTTGGAAGGAAGTGTCAGTCCGGCCTGAGAGTGGACGATTCCCAGAGGGTGTGGTCGGAGAGGAGGCCGGGAGCGGGGAATGGGGTCAGGTGGTGGAGACCCTGTGCTGTGCGACGACGTGTAGTGTGCCGTGAGGTAGCGAGGGCTTGTCAGGGGGGACGGAGTCGGACCTGCCCTAGGAAATGCTGGCTTTCACGCTTTCCCACCCCGCGTGTGTGTGATCGCGTTTACACTTAGTTGCTGCGTTCTTCGAATTCTTTCCTTAACCTTCAGCAATCGAACCCCTCACCCCAGTTTCTGCTTCCCAGTAGTCCCCTTCAGCAGCCGCTCGGCCAGCGGTAGGTCAGCGCGTCCTCGGAGGAGGGGGTCCTTCCAAACCCAGTAGCTCAAGCGCCAGTGTGATGCTCCGTAATTCTGCTCCTGTGCCGGGACGACCTGCAACAGCAGGGCCAGGAATGAGGAACGGGACACCGATGCCGTCGTAACCCCGGGCTCCCTGCAAGTAGTGGGAGTCCGAACTCCTCGCGTTCTCGAGAACTTGAATCACGCGTTCCAGACAACCTGTTCTTGTTGAATGGTCTTGGGTTTGGGGTTTTTTTCTTTTTACTTTAATTCCACATCCCCCTTACTTTCTGTTTCATCCCATTTCTTTCTTCACTTGCGATTGGAGACTTCATCAGAGCGTAAATAATACGAGTGGTGCCGCCGATAATCTGAAAGTTTACACTCCGTGGAGGGAAACCACGACGTTTCATAATATTTCGCTTGATTTTCCTAACTTAAGTCACGAACGTTTTTGTTATTCGTGCCGTTTTATCGCAACAGTAATAATCTGTCCTTATTACAGACTCAAATTTTGCCGTCATGTGCTTTACATATTTAACATCTTGCTTTCTTTGGCCAAGCTTCTCACATTAAAAAAAAACGTTTGGGCCCCTGGGTGACTCAGCCGGTTACGTGTCCGACTCTTGACTTCAGCTCAGGTCATGATCTCGCGGATTGTGGGTTCGAGCCCCGTGTCGGGCTCTGTGCTGACCGCGTGGGGACTGCTTGGGATTCTCTCTCTCCCCCTCTCTCTGCCCCCTCCTGAATAAAAAAATACATAAAAATTTTTAAAATGTTGTAGGTCCTCCTCAAAACCCTCAGCCGAGAGGTGCCTGACTAGCCAGGGCTGAATGTCCTGTGCCGTCCTGGGGGGGAAGAAAAACTAGGGCCTGCTGAATAATGCGTGGACTTCTGGTAACAGTTTGTTCGTCGTTGCCTTACCGGCTCGTGAACCGTCACAGAAGCGCCATACTGATGAAAGACACTGGTGACGAAGGAAATGCATCTCTCCTGTCGCGGAGGCTGGTGTGTGTTGGGGCAGGGACCGGGGGAGCCGCCGTCGCACCACCACCGCCGGCCGAGGCAGCACGCACGGAGAAAGACCTCAGCGAGCCCAGCTCTCCACAAACTCCCCGCTGACGTGGAGGCCGTGTGTGTGAGCAGGGAAGTCCCTGGGGGCGCCCACGGGGCATCAGGGCCGGGGCGGGAGGCCGTCTGGACGCGGGGCCTGCTCCCCAGCCACGCACAGATCCGCCGGCGGGGAGGGTGGGCGCCCCGCGGCCTTCCTCACCCCTCCCCGTGCGGTGTAGGTTTGTAAGTCAGAGTATAAAATGAACGTTAGGAATCCATGCTGATACAGACAGGTAGATAGTCCCGTGCAGAAGAGTTCTGAGTAATTCAGGTACATGCCCTCCCCTCGAGGAGGTGGCCCATAACACCTGACCCTTTGAACGTGGGCCACGGGTGCAGACTGCCTCGCAAAGGCTGCCGCGCGGAAGGAGGGGAAAGTCACCGCCTGCGAGAAACCGACAGACGCTACCGAGCCATGTGGGAAGTCGTGTCGACGGCAGGTGCCGTTGATGCGGTGGGGTGAGATGGCGCCTTACCTTGCGGTCGGTCTTCTCCCCAAAACACATAACCCCGAGACCGAGGTCATGAGAGAAGCCTCGTGCAAATCCGAACTGACCCGCTCCGGGAGAACCCACACCGAGACCGCACGCGGTAGTTACTCGCTGAATGAACGAAGGCAGTGGATGAGTAAGATCCCGGTCGTTCGAAGGAGGGATCGCCCCAGAAGGAGAAGAGTATTCGGGCTGCAAGGATCGCCGAGAACGAGCTGTAAAGGGACAGCTGATGAGAAACCCAGGTGGACGTCGGTATGCCTTCAGAAGGGGAGGTGGTTAGACTTCCTTGCCTTTGTGGCCCCGGGGGGATTGTGCGCCCGCGTGACCTCACGCGGTCCAGGGTTTCTCCTGCCACGCGGCATCTGTCCGGGTGCCCTCCTTCTCCACCAGCGTGTGAGCATGGGGGGCAGAGACTGCGCCTGTGCTGTTCATCTTTATGTCTCAGCGGGGACACGGGGTGTGGACCGTAGCACGTCCCGGGCGTCGGTCGGACGTGCGTGCGTGCATAGTTGAAACCGCGGAGTTCTCTTGAGACGCGTCGGAGTCTCTCTCGGACGTGGATTTGGATCCCTCTTTGGTTACTTCTAAGTGCTGACTCTAGGCCAGTTCCTCAGCCCCTCCTCGCCTCCCGTCGGCTCGTGTGCAGAGCGAAGAAATTAAGGCGTTTGCCCTCAGAGTCGTTCTATAAATTGAAGGAGGTAATTGATTGTAACACTTAGCGTACAATATAAAAATCCTTGGCCCGTAGCGAACACTCAAACGTTCACCTGTTTTGTGGATAATTTGGCATCTGAGGCTGGGCTGAAATGGGACAAGGAAAAGTAGAGAAAGGCATTGAAGTTAAAGTGAAACAGACAAGCAAGAAAGATTAAATCCGGCAGGGAACTTGGCAGGGAGCCACTTGCTGACGTGGGGACGGGAGGCGGGGAAACAGAGTGCCGGACCACGGAGGCTCATGAACGCCAGACCAAGACGCCGGACTATCCCACGCGCAGGAGGGGAGATACTGGAGGAGGGAGCTGGCCGGGAGGTGACGGGAATGGTACAATTATGAAGTATGGTACCTGGGAGAGAGGTCAAGAGTGAACACAGAGATTTGGGGGTGTTCACGTGGTTTGTCACGAAATTGGCAAACCAGGCGGCATATACTGAGCACTTACGAAAGTAGGAAATACCAGAATACCAAGGGCTCCTTCCACAGTCGAGGAACTTGCTCAGTGTCACACTGTTGAACACTTATTTTGCTAATTCCTAAATACAATAATTTTTTTCCCCCAGGTAGTTTTAATCTTCCCCAAATGTACAGATCAGTGTGAGCTGAGCGAAGTTGTCAGAGAAGTCTCTTGGAGGTCTCTACTTAGAGCTGAACCGTGAGGACAGGTTAGGAGCAAGGCCACTGCAGGCGGGGGCGGTGGGCGATCCATCACCCCGGCTGGGATCACAGCTTTGGAATCTAGAGGCATCCGGGTCTAAATTCCGGTTCCGCAACTTCCCTGTCGTGTCCTCGAGCTGAGCTCTAGTGCGGGAGGATTTCACGGGGCCAAGAAGAGATGGGCAGAGTGTTGAAGACGGAGGAGAGGGTGTTGAAGCTCCTGTAGAAGGAGAGAGCGTCGCATTTAGGAGGGACTAAGAGAAGGCCTCGCAGCTGCGGGGACACTGGGGCGCAGGCACTTGGCAGACGAGGCCGGGGATCCAGAGGGGATGCGTCTTTCAGGCCGGGTCTTGAAGGATTTTGTCTTTCCTGAAAGCCGCTGAAGTGTTTTCAGCAGAGGGGTGACGTGACCGAATCCATTCTGGGTGCGGTGTGGGCAGCCGTCGAAGAGAACAAGATCAAAAGCAGAGAGACCAGTCAGGAAGTTAGGGCGTTTGTCGGAGCCAGGCCAGCAGCCGTGGAGGTAGAGAGACGTGGACGGATTAGGAGACATTTGTGGTACACTCTGCAGTGAGTCGTGACAAATGGGTGAGGGTGGAGGAGGCGGCGGGACAAGGAGGAAGCCCAGATTTCTGCGTCATTGGTTGGATGGTGGTGGCGGGCGGTTCACGTACAAATACGCCATACCCCCCACGGTACGAATGTGCCGTGACCCCCCAGGAATCACTGCCATCCCTTTCACCAACTGTCAGCTAACATTTACGAAGATTTAAATAATCTGCGTACATGTCCACGTAGTTACTGTTTTCAGCGCTTTGTCTCCCTGTGTAGATCCATGTTTCCACTGAGCAATTATGTAGATTATGTATTTGTTTGTAAGTTACATGTTTGTTTTCATTAACGCTGTATCGTGACCTTGCTAACCTCATTTTTTTTTTTTTTTAAGGCCTGGGAACTTTTTGTAGATTCTTTGGTACTTTCTGTGTAAAAAAAAAAATCATACAGTCTGCAGATAACAGTTTTCCTTTCTCCTGTGCCGTCCGTAGGCCTTTGGTTTTCTCCTTGCCTTTCCGTACCGGTGAAGGCGTCCAGCAGTGTTGAACAGAAAGAATCAGCACGAGTGAACGTCTTTGCCTTCTCACTCTTACGCGGTAGACCGCTCACGGTTTCCATGAAGTCTGGTCTCTCATACGTACTCTTCAGCTGATGAGGGAGTCCTTTGTCACTACTGACATCTGCCTTTTTTCTTTCCTTTTCAGCAGAAGACTCAGAGAGTGGCGTCTACATGCGCTTCATGAGGTCACACAAGTGTTACGACATCGTTCCCACCAGTTCAAAGCTTGTGGTGTTTGATACAACGTTACAAGTAAGTGTGCACCATTCGCACGGACGGCTGGCACGCCTCCACCTCGGGGACAAGCCCAGCGACACCCCACGCTCCACACGTGCTGTGTCGTGCCCCCACATCGCTGTCGTCCGCGTTCTCGGTCCCCATGGCAGCCGTGGAAAGAACGTGCCATAACCGCTCTCTTCCTCCAGATAAGGGCGGTCGTTCTGGAGTCAAAGAGCTTAAATGAAAAGTTTAATCCATAGATTCTTGAATTCAATAACTCAGTCCACACAGCTGGTAAGAGGCGGGGTCTGTCTCGCATGTTACAGCCTGAGCTATTAACCATTAAATTAATGCCTCCCTCAGGATACCCCGAGCTCTTCTCTTAGTTACATAGTAGAATGTACAATAAATTAATTTGAAATAATACTGGTTAAAAAGAAAAAAAGGACTAAGGTAGATCATCTCTTGACAGAGAGCTCTGTTGATCTCTTTTAGTAGAAAAATTTTGAACCCGATCATTTTGGTATTAAAAGTATGCTTGTCGCAGCTAATTTTGTACCAATGTGACCTAATCATGCTTGAAAAGTCCTGGACAATACAGTCGATGTAATGATCAGATTACATCCAGTGTGATAAGTATATACACACATAGGTATCTAGTGTGCGTATTTGTGCATAAATCTTTACAAAGGAGTGTCTTCGCTTGTGCTCCCAGAAGCAGCCACCGAGCCAGGAATTGGTGGGCTCCCAGGAGACCGGAGGGGGGGACTCGGGAAAGCAGAAGCCCTTCCAGGCGGGTCGCGGGCAAAGGTGTGAGCTGGGCCCCCTGCGGAGCTCAGGTAGGGGGAAGGTGCCCCAGCCTCTGTCACTTCATCCGGGGCCATCCCGGGAGATATGTGCCCAGACGGGGCCGGCTCTGCCCCACGCTCCGGGCCTCTCCTCGTCCCTCCCGCCGCCTGGTTGTCCCTCCCAGCAACTTGTCCCTGTGGCTCGTCAGACGACACCTGGTGTCTTGTGGCCACTTTATCCACATTCAGTGCGGGCTTCGCAGGACTCAGGAACGTGAAAACGGCTTGTTCTTGTGTAATGTCATTTCCAGCTGTGTTTTTGTCATCATCTAGAACTACTGCTGATTTCTGTAACCTGATCTTCTCTCCTGTGACTTAGCTGTATTCGCTTCAGACCAGGTAACCTTCAAGGTTGCTTCTGAACCCTAAGACCCTCTGATTCTTTGACACGGCGAGGACAGGGAGGCGTCCGCTACGCTACCATCCAGGGAGCCTGGCAGACAGTAACTTCAGGAAACTCGGTCTCTGCTGCTGTAACTGCACATTTCAGTAGGAACACAGCTGGGAATTCTCAGTTCCCAAAATAAACCGCTGCTAGATCACCCCACCTCCCCCGTGTTCCCACTCCCCAAAAGGCGTGTTACTTTTCCAAGAACCCCATCCCTGACCCTGGGTTTTCCACCAACAGAAAAGTAAGTGATGGCTGATAAGACCTGTATCTGCTTTCCCTCCTGCTCGGCTTTTCCCTTGTCAAGGAGTTGACTTTCTCCTGAATTTAAAATTGAGCCGAGTGAGCGATACTTGAAAAACAGGATGTTTTGTGGGTTGTCAGAGGTCACTGATCCAGTGATATCACCTTCCTAATTAATAGAAGCTGTGTGCATCATCCCCTGGAAGCCACGAATCCTGTGAGGCCCTCGGCTTTGAAGGAGCTAAAATTTGTCACCAGGGGAAGGGGGGGGCTGTCACGGGGAGAGCAAAGTTAAGCATTTGAAGGGTCGGAGCAGAGTATTTTGTAGACACAGATGGCAGTGGTAGTCGTCGATCCACCTCGGGAGCAGGGCACATAGTGGAGGGATGGCCAGAAGAGAGAGTGCCAGAAACAACCACGTCTCCTCACTGAGGGGGCGGTCAGTAAATCCTGGGATGGGCGTATCATAGAACACCATGTAGCCAGTAAGAAGAATGGAAAAAGTGTTTGTCAAAAATATATTTTTAAGGGACATTTGGGTGGCTCAGTCGGTTAAGTGTCCGAGTCTTGATTTCAGCTCAGGTCCCGATTTCCCAGTTCGTGAGTTTGAGCCCGGCATGGGGCTCTGTGCTGATGGTGTGGAGCCTGTTTAGGATTCATATTCTCTCTCTCTCTCTCTCTCTCTCTCTCTCCCTCTCCCTCTCTCCCTCTCCCTCTCTCCCCCCACTCTCTCCCCCTCTCCCCCCTCCCCCTCCCACCTCTCTCCCTCCCTCCCTCCGCCCTCCCACCCACCTGTCTCTCTCCCTCCCTCTCAAAATAAGTAAATAAACTTTCAAAAAAAGAATATATTTTTAACTAAAAAAAAAAGCAAGTTGCAGAATCATACATGTATCATGACCATGTTATTCTGAGGGTACACAGTATCAGAGTCGTAACCCCTAGGCGCAGACAGGCGTGGGAGACAGAACGGACACATGGAGAAGGTTCAGATGAGTGAAAGGCTGCCCCCAGGGGAGGGGAAAGAACAGTCTGGGACGCGGGTTCAGCCCCCACCGTCGGTCTCTGAGAAGCCCGCTCGGGTTCCCGTGGTTGGGTTCTGCAGAATCCCCACTTCGAGCTAGCATGAACGGGGGACCCGCATCCGGGCGTCGCCGTCCTGGCACAGTGGAGACCACAACGACAGCCCGCAGCTCTGCCCGCTCGGGCCCGGCGGTCCCCACTGTCCCGGGGCTGCCCCGGGTGGAGCGGTCCCTGCCACCGCTGTGCCCCCAGCTGGGGCCAGCCTGCCGCGGGGCGCATCCGGAAAGCGAGCCGGTTCTTCCCTCCTCGGGAGCGCCGCCAGACCGCGGGTGTGGACCGAGGAAGGGGAGACACACAGGCTCCGTCCCCGACACGCCATGTTCACTTGCCGGCCGGTGGCTGTGGCGCACGCTCGGCAGCGTGGCTGGACGGTCAGATGACACCCGGTCACGGGAGCTCGGGCGGCGCGGTCGCTGGGCATCGCGGGTCCTCGTTCCATCTCCACCGGGGCCAAGTGGCAAGCCGGGGGCGGTTTCTCAGCAGGAAAGTGACTGGCCGCAGGAGAGGGGGTGGGTTTTCGCGGCTGCTCTTCCACACCCTGGGCGGGTGCCCTGTGGCTCTCCTGCGACACCTGACGGGGCTTCGGGCAGGATCCCTGGTGTTGACTTTGCCGGTGACGGGCCCGTGTGCACGAGGAGCCTGGACTTGCTCCGGTCACCGGAAGACAGCTTCTATGGGCGACTCAGCCAGTGTGTCAGAGTTAGCCACTCACACGTGCGCGTTGCTTCCAGAAACCTCCCCAGCCGTGTGCGGCTGGCAGGGCGCGTGCCGGGCAGCCCCTTGAATTCCACCGGGAGGAGCTGTGGCTGATGCTCCGGCCTCCCCCCCGCCCCCCGAAAACTCCCCGTCTCGTTTCCTTCCACGTCACCGAGGCGTCTGAAGTGTTGCCGCCTCCTGCCCGTCAGATCCTGTCGGCGCAGTGTCGTCAAGGTCGTGGACCTGCAGGTGGCAGGTGGAATGTCGAGGTGACGAGCCTCTGTGCAGAAGCTTTAAGGTGGAGAGCAAGAGGGCGACGTAGACCAGAGGCACGTGGTCCAGGCGCCCTGTGCCGGATGCTAGCACGCTGCTTCCGGGGGTCCCCGCAAGTTGCCGTGGAGAGTAAGCGTCCGGGCAGCAGCGACAGGTTCCCCAAGACGCCACATCTGGGACAGCCACCCAAGAGTGGGGCGTGGGGGGGGGGGGGGTGGGCATTAAGAATTAGGTAGGCCTTCCCTACGTAATTTCTTTTTTTAGCAACACTCTACAAACATAACCATTCTTAATAGACTTGTTTTTTTGGAGTTTTGGATTCATGGAATAGCTGAGGAGTGAGCATGGAGCTCCCAGACACCCCGTCCCCAGGTCCCCACGTTTCTGCCATCTTCCCTCCACGTGGCACACGCTCGTCACGATTCACGAGCCGGCACGTAATTATCACCAGACTTTTGGCCTAACGTCATTTTTCTGTCCGAAGATCCCACCGAGGTGGTTCTGGGAGATTTGGTCATCATTTCTCCTTAGGCTCCCCTTGGCCGTGGCAGTTTTTCCAGACTTCCTTTGCTTCTGTGGCCTTAACGGTTTTGAGGAGCGCTGGGCAGATCATTCTGTAGGGTACCCTGCTGTCAGCACCGACCTCGTGTTCTTCTCATGGTCAGACTGGGGTCATGAGCTCAGGAAGGAAGACCACAGAGGTTCGGTGCCGTTCTTACCCCGTCGTATCAAGGGTGCGTACTGTTAGCACGTCTTACCACCGTTGACCTTCACATCGGTCACCTGGCCCAGGTCGTCTTCGTCAGGCTTCCCCTCTTCCCCACTGAGCCTCTGAGGAGGAAGCCACTGGGCACAGCCCACGCGTACGGGGTGAGGAGTTGTGTTCCACTTCCTTGGGGGCACAGGAACTGCCCAAGTTAGCTTATGTAGTAAGCTGATTGATACAAATAATGTATTAATATCCCATTTCTTTATTCAGTCCTGTATGTCAGCAGAGATTTGTAAATACAGGTGTTCCATTCAATTATGATCCATCACCACCATTTATTTTCTTGCTCAAACTATTTCAGTCAGTATAATTTTTAGCAATGCCAACGTGAGAGCGAACGGCAGGCATCCAAATAAGTGTTTGCCAAGCACACGTTTGTAGAACACGCAGAAAATAAAGAACGAAGTGCGTTTCATCAAAAGCAAGCTCAGGGAAGGGCGTGATGAGGAGGGGCCACCCAGGGTCGTGTGAACTGGGGACCAGAACTGAGATCCGTAAGTGCAGAGGGGACAGGGCTTGCTTGTGTTAAAAGACAGAAGGAAAGAGAAGGCCGGCCTGTTGCTCGGGATTCACGCTGCAGGTGCCAAGAAAGAGGAAGTAAAAGTCTTCCGCTCCTTTTGAACTTTTTCCACGTCGAGGACAATGATCTTCAAAATGGGAAAAGTGCAATAAATGGTGATTGGAGGAAGTTGAACCCTGAGATGGGTGTGGAGATTATGAAGGGTAATCTCCGCGCTCAACCAGTTTGCTTTCTGATCCAGATGAATCACGTTCTAGTGTGATAAGGGGTGTAGAAAGCAGATTGCCAGGCTGTCGGTGACCTCGGAGGAATTGTGGAAAGTGGTCTGTCTGTGCCCCAGGCTAGAGATGAAAGAAAACGAGATTCCTCAAAACTCAAAAAATAAAAAAAGCCTGTGGGTAGGGCGCGTGGCCCCAATCCCAGGTAAGACGTGTGAATGAATTATTCATAAAAGTAAAAGAATAGTAATCGCTAGGAACCTATCATGAATTGACCAAAAAGGCCGCAGATTGAGCCCCATTTCCTTCTTGGACTGTTCCATCGGGGTGGTCAAGCCAGGACAGGCAAATCCCAGCTTCAGCCAGACAGCTGACGGAGCCTGGCACGGTGTCCTGGTGAACAGGACGCACAGTGCGGTCTGTCAGCTCAGTGCGCAATTTGATGGCTCGCTGTGGACCTCCAGAGAACGTTCGCTCGTTAAATCTCAGCCTGGAGCACGGTTTCCAGTCGCGTTGGCTGCCTCTTGAGCATCGTTTTAAAATCCTCTTACGCCGCCTGTGACTCCAGCCCCGCCTCACCTCAGGCAGGTCCCTCAGAGTGGGGGTGACCCCCCCCCCCCGCCTGCTTTCTCAGCAGAGGATAGAAGCCAGTGGGTAACCGCCTCCACCTTGCACCCTCAGGGCGGGCAGTCCTCAGAAGATCCCACTGGGACTCCGTGGAACGGAGGAGTCAGTCTGCCCTTCCTGGCGGCCACCTCAGCCACCCGTCGACATATCCTGCCAGCCCGTTTCAGCCCCGTCCTCCACACCTGCTCCTGGGGTCACAATTCCCAGATAAATGACCGCAGGCCAGGCTCTGCTTTCTGGGGAACCCAGGCTAAGAAACATAGGATTCTTTTACCCTAAGCCCATCAACATTTGGGACGGCGACCTGACTGCTGACTTCGTTGATGACGTCGTCTAACTTACAGAGGACTTGAGACCAGATGGGAGAGCTAATCATAAAATACAGAAAGATTTCTCAACAAGCCAAATAATTCTTAGGACCAGTGAATAAGTAGATGGCATCCAGGACAAAGGAAATTCTAGCATCCGTATTCCCGAAAAGAATAAAAGTGGGGGCAAAGCACGTTGCTCAAACCGGGGGGAGGAGAGGGTGAACCTGCCATGGCCCTGCCCCCAAGGCTTACACTACCTGGCGGGGCCCATGCTGATGCCCGTAGGCAGTGCACTGGGGACCAACGTATGGGTTTTCAAAGTGAGTAGTACAAAAACTTACGATAGAAAACAGCAGCCTCTGTCCCTGTTCCTTACGCCCTTGTCACACTGCCCGGAAACAACCAGTTCGGCTATGAAATCTAGACTTGCTTGCCGTGACACCTCAGTCCAGTAACTTCAGCCGTGTTTTACTTCCGGGTCTGGCGGCCCTGTGTTCCTGCTGCCTGTGTTGCCTCCTTCCTGCCCCCATCCCCCCAGTGTGTCTGGCTGTCAGGGGCCGGTGAAATCCTTCCTGGCGTGCTGGCATTATTCTCTGTCCGTTCTATTCACTGCTGAGCCCAGTGCAAACTGTAGTTAACGTTTCCTTTTTTGGTACAATTCAGTGTTCTTCCTGGGGTCTAGAACTCTCCTGTGTTTTACTTTGACCACGTACATCTTTTCACACCTCTGACTTCTTGACGGAATTTTCCGTGTGGTCAGACCTGTCGGACATGTTTGCAGCTCCATTTGGAGCCACTCCTTCTGGGTCCTTTGTCTTCCTGCTCTGGCTGTCACTGCCGGCCTGCTCATTGCTGTCTCCTGAGCCTTCACTTCTTGTAACACCCGTCTACTGAACATGTGCTTTCTGCTTCCTTGATCTGTTCCCTCTTTTGGGGGGGGCGGCCGGGGGGTGGAGTACATTTTTTCAGGAGCTTCTGTCTTTGCCCACTCGGGCTGCACAGACCCAGCACAGCCTGGGAGCTTGAACAGCAAGAATTTACTTCTCACAGTTAGGGAGGCTGTAAGGCCAAGATAGAGGTGATGGTCGCTTCACCTGCACAGTGAGGGCTCTCTTCCTGGCTTGCAGATGGCTGCCTTCTCACTGTGTCCTCACAGCGCACATCTCTGCCACTAATCCCATCAGGGGGTCCCCAGCCCCAAACCTGATCACCTCCTAAAGGCCCTTCCTCCACGTACTATCAGTATTGGGAGTGAGGGCTCCAACCTGTGAGTTCTGTGGGGACACGTTCAGTGCGGAACACTTGCCGTGGAAGCGTGCACGGGAGATACTTACACGAAATTTTAAATATCTGTGTTTCCCACGCTCACTTTACAGACAGCTGGGTATAGAATTCCATAATGAAAATAATTTTTATTTAGAATTTTGAAGGCATTATTCCCCTGCCTCTGACCATATTAGAAATCTGTTGTGATTTCTTTACATTTTTCTCTACCTTTTATACGTGGCTTTTTTCCCCTGTGACACTTTTGGGGTTTTCTCTTTCTACTTTGAACTCCAAAATTTCATACTGATGTGCCTCGTTGTGGTGATTCTCTTCACTGAGCCGGGCGGACGGTGTGCCTTTGGAACCCGGCGTTCGCGTCCCTCAGGTCTGTATTCCGTGTAGCGTGGCCTCGGTAATTTCCTTCCTGTTTCCTTTCCCTGGAACTTCGACCAGCGAGTCTTGGGCCCCCTGAGTTGGTCCTTTAATATTCTTATCCTGTCTCTCTCTTGGCCTTTTTGTTCTGCTTTTTGGGAGTCTTGTTTTCTCCACCCTTCGGGTAAGACGCAGATAAAACTCTAGGACTCGTCCAGCTTTGTCAAGTGGCCGGTGAGTCTGGCTGGCTGTTCATAATGAAGAACGAGCGCCAAGAATTTGAGTGGATACGTTGTGTTCACAAGTGGGCTTCTTGGTGGGTTCTACTGATCTTGTTCATCCTGGAACGTTCTCGTCTGTTTGTTGCATTTGTGGAGCAGTTTCTCCAGAAAATGGCCCTTTGTCAACGACGGCAGGTGGCTGTGGTTATTACCTGATCGGAAACAGCCGTCCTGTTTGTTTCTGGCTCTGTGCCCACCCCCACCAGGGCCTCCGGTCCTGGGTCTTCCGGGAACAGGGAGAGGCCGCTCAGCTTCTCTCCCACCGGGCTCAGCCCTTCCTCTTGGTTACTCGTTAACCTCCCCCCCCCCCCTTTCCACCCGCAGGCCTCCTGAATCATCCCTTTTCCAGCTTATATTCCCTATAGTCTGGGGGTGACCTTCCAGGAGGAACAATTGTCAGGAATGATTTTACTCTGCCATTTTTAAGCTGAAGGAGACACAAGGGAAACCCTGGAAATCACAGAAAGGGGATGAATTAGGTGCCGTGGCAGCAGAGAGAAGGGAGCACCTACTCTGATGGGAGTGACCCGGGTAGGTTTTGCTATGGAGTTAGAAGTCCAAGGTCAACTGGGTTTTAACAGGTAGAGTTGAAGGGAAGTTCCTTTGAAGCAGACGGGACACTGACGCAGAAGCAAAAAACAAAAAGTTCAGTTTGTGGGCTGGGGCTGGGCTGCGGAAGGGCTTGGACACCTCACCTGAGAAAGGCTGGACACCTCCTACGCAGGGGACAGCTGTCAGACCGGAGAGCTGCCTCCAGGTAGTGTAAATCCACTGGGCAAGTCCTGATGCAAAAATGTAGTACAGAACCAGATGGGACGGTTCTAAAGAGCTCTAGCTGTTCATCAGCGTTAATTCTGAAAGCCCACCATCTACTTCATTACTGAAAATCGGGGTAAAACCGTACAGAGAACAATGACGCGTCAGAGGAACCAGATTCCCATTTTAGGGAACTCAGATGTGCTAGTTGGCATGAGACGGCCCCGCTCTCTTGGGGCTTGTTACTATTTTAAGAAACCGTTTCTTTATTAAAATTTTATGTTCCATCGTATCTAATGATCAACATTTGGTTGTTTGAAAATCCTATTAAAAGTACATTTTAGGGGCACCTGGGTGGCTCAGTCAGTTGAGCGTCCGACTTCGGTTCAAGTCATGATCTTGCGGTTTGTGGGTTCGAACCCCGCATTGGGCTCTGTGCTGACGGCTCGGAGCCTGGAGCCTGCCTCGGATTCTGTGTCTCCCTCTCTCTCTCTCTCTGCCCCTGCCCGGCTCATGCCCTGTCTCTCTCTCTCTCAAAAAATAAACATTAAAAAAAAAATTTTTTTAAGTACATTTTAAACTGACAACACTTTGAGCAAATTGCATTTCAGTTGAAAAGAAATTTTCCGAGGTACTCAAGATCCCCCAAGAGTTTTTTTCCTGCAAATTGGAGCCAGACTGCACCAGTCTTCCTTTTGTCCTGTTTACCGGTTAACTGGTAACACTCCGTGCCGTCTGTAATCGTGAAGAATTTTCTAAGTCTAGTTTTAAATTGCTCTTCAGCTGCACACACATGGTGTTGAGAAAGCCAAGGTTCAGAAGGAGGTGCGGCCAGACCACAGGAGCCATAGGCAGGCCTGCCCTTCTGGGGCCTTGTGACACGGCCCATGCGAGCGCAAGGGTGTCTCGTCCACCTCACGGTGTTGTCCCGGGTCTTCGGAGGCTGGGACTCCTCCGCGATGTAGGGACATGTCAGCAGTGCCTGTGGGTGGGATTAAAACAGTGGCTGTTTCTCTCCTTCTGGTCGGACCCCTCTAGGGTGGGAAATTGAAGCATTTATTCTGTTTGGTTCTCGGTGCTGACCCCATGCCGAATATCCTCACCTACGAGCCCGGTTAGTCCGGTGAGGAAGACATCACCTGTTAACCTCATCGTGTACCTGCGAACGCCAAGGTTCAGAGAGGGTCAAGGGCCCGAGCAACCCAAGTGGGACTCTAGTTGGCCTGGCGATTTCACCCGTTGAAAAGAAAGGGGGCTAGGAGGTACTTTATGTAAGCATTTTCCTTATCTTTCGATGGTTATGCCTCCTCTTGCAGAAGTGATGATACTTTTCACATTAAATTCTTAGCTTCCTGTTTGCCGTGGGACTGCTGCCTCCCTGGGGGTTCTTCTCACAGTCTACCTTGCCACTGACCTCCGGCCCCAGTGTTCACTGAAGTCCGCACGCCTTATCAGTGCCTGACTTCCGCGTCACGGCCTGTGTGCCCCCACCGGTGGCTTGGCCACATGCGGAGTCGGGTGCTGGCCTTTAGACGCCTATGGCAACCTCATAGCAGTTATAGGGCTGAGTGAGAGCTTTTAGGTAGCAGATTAGTCAGGGAAGCGAGATGCTGTGTTTCTGAAGGAAGAGTCATTACATTTGAGAGAAAAATGGCTGTTGGCGGCTTGTAGCCTCTCCGAAAGCAGTTGTGTGTCTTTTTCCTCCAGCTGATTTTCTCTTGGCCTTTGATTCTTAGCATCTTGTCTGTGACATGCGCTTAGGTGTGGTTTTGTGTGTGTGTAACCTGCCTGGGGTTCATTCGATTCTTTTTAATAGCATCCAGCTTTCTGTTGAGATGCACCTATTTGAAAAGGATTTGGAAAACATCCACAGAAAACCTCCAGAATGACTGTGGAGCTCACGTCACACGCCGCCTTTCTCTCGGGAATTGGGGCTTCTTGAATCTCACCTGCGTGCTGCACACCGGTGCTTTCAAACAGAGATTTGTGTATTTTGTCTGGCTTGTGTAGTTGTTTCATC
Source organism: Neofelis nebulosa (assembly GCF_028018385.1). Taxonomy (NCBI): domain Eukaryota; kingdom Metazoa; phylum Chordata; class Mammalia; order Carnivora; family Felidae; genus Neofelis; species Neofelis nebulosa. The sequence goes on from NC_080785.1 coordinate 5,818,402, forward strand.
ATGGCCAAACTCAGAACCTTCTGGAATGGGTCTTCAACAGATATGGCCACTTAGGGTTTCATGAATGATGTTGATGAATGATTTTAAAATTGGTTTTCTTGGGGTGCCTCGGGGGCTCAGTCGGTCGAGTTCCGACCCGGGATCTCGGCTCTGGTCATGATCTCACGGTTCATGAGATTGAGCCCTGCGATGCGGACTCGGCACCATTTAGAAAAGCAAGCTGAGCTGATAATTTAATGTGTTTTAAAATCGGTTTATCTGCGACTTCTCCCCCATGTTCTTTGGCGGTATTTCCTAGGACCGCCATCCGGGATCCCCAGAGCGTCATCCAGATAGAGCTAGCAGACCATACACATTGGCACACCGTCCCTGGGGGCCATGTAGTTGCACGAGCGGTATGAACGTCTTTGGGATTCTTGATACAAGCTGTGGTTCAAAAAATATTTGGGCAGTTTACGGATGCCACTTAGTTGCCGATGCTCTCCCATGTCATCTGATTGGCCCTCGGGACCTCTTCCTGCCCTCTGATGATCTTGTAGATCGTCGGACACAGTCCGGGACGGGGCTGAGAGAAGCATAGAAAATAATGAATGAGATTCCCTCACCCGCCAGCCGTCCCCGTACTCATGTAAGTGAACCAAGCGTCCACAGAAGTCGTGCCAAACAGAGGCAGAATGTGTCACAATAAAGGCATAAGCAGGTGTTGAATTGTTAACCCTAGTCTGGTAGAAAGCCCTGGATTCCTATAATTCTCTCCTTTCTTTTTACTGTTAAGCTAACAGGTTTGGAATACAGTGGGTGGAGGGAAGAACTTTTTTCTTCCTTAGTTAAAAAGAAAACTATGCCACGTTAAAATTTTTTTTTAAAGAAACGCAGGGTCACTGTCCCAGCTCCTTAATACAGTCTGATTTTCTGCTTATTTCTCTTTGATCTTTTCCATTTAAACACATATTGTGTATAATTATAGCAGAAAACTTAATAGTCTGTGTTTCACACTGCCATAAACCTTTTTTCTTTTTTCTACTTCAACAGAGTCTTCCTAATTTTTCTATTTGATGCTTTTTTTTCTCATCTCGGTATTTAATATGTTCTCTTTATTTATTAAACACTGTTCTCCAGCGTTTAATATGTTCTCTTCCGTCGGGGGCAGATTTCCTTTCCAATGCCAATAACTAGAAATAATGCGACATTGGACGTCTTTGACTCCTACTCCTAAAATCTGGGATGACGCCATACTTCAGCAGAAAAGGCTAGTGCACAAACCGTATGAATATTTTCACAATTCGTCATACAAACCGAAGCTCGGAAACACAATTTATGGAGCCACATGCGGTTTTACAGCAGCACTTGCTCAACAATATTAGCCTTTTTAGCAGCTCTAAATAATACTTGAAATTTGCCTTCATCTTCATTCCTTTGGTTATTAATAAAGGTGAGCCGTCTTCCCTGTGTTTATCTGCCGTCCGTATTTAGAGAGCCCTCTTCAGCACTGAGCTTTTGGCTTTTTTTTTTTTTTTTTAATGTTTATCATTTTGAGAGAGGGAGGCAGAGCATGAGCGAGGGCAGGGCAGAGAGAGAGGGAGACACAGGATCCGAAGCGGGCTCCAGGCTCCGAGCCGTCAGCACAGAGCCCGACGCGGGGCTCGAACCCACGAACCCGCGAGATCGTGACCCTGAGCCGAAGTCAGACGCTTCACCGACTGAGCCACCCAGGCGCCCCTGAGCTTTTGGCTTTTAACGAACCATCCGCTCTGGTGCCTGAACCTGGCTTGGGATCCCAGAGGGGGCCTGTCGGGGTGATCCACAGAGATGCCAGATGGGAGCACTGCCCGAACGGGGCCCAGCCTGTGACAGGCACACGCTGAATGTTTATGCTGAATGTTATTATGGTCCCAGGACCACAATGAAAGTACGTGTGTATTACGTGTTTCATACCTTTTCTTTCTCAGCTTCCAGGAAATGAGACAGTACACTTGTTTGCTTTGTTATTGAACATAGGAAAAACAGATTTTCGTTTCCAGTCATTTGGTGTCACTTCAGCGTTTTCAGATGAACTGACAACCACATCAAGGAGAAATTGCACTGAAATGTAATTCTTTTATATGGTTTAAATCATATAAAGTCTCTGTGTATGCCAAAGTCTTTAGATACAATGAACAAAGAGCATCTTTGAAGTGACTTGCATTGTTTCCATTTAAAAGATCTCCAGTCCCTGTAGGCTTCTGTATTTTTGCTGGTGGTAACAAACTCGGCTCTTTTGGGCCTGTCCAACTTACAGAAGTTGACATCGAAGATAACTGGTAAGATCTGGTCGGCTACTTTAGTTGAAGGTATTTTTCTCCCTGACACGTGGACTTGAAAGTCTGTTCTGTTTCTCCCGTTTGTCTCCAGGTGAAAAAGGCCTTCTTTGCCTTAGTAGCCAATGGTGTCCGAGCAGCGCCGCTGTGGGAGAGTAAGAAACAAAGTTTTGTAGGTAAGCAGCGCGGGCCGGGGAGAGAGCTGAAATGGCAACCTGAAAGGCCAAACGCCGAAGGTATTGTAATAGGCCCTGGTTTGGAATTCAGCCTAGAAAACTTGCTGCCAAGTTAAAGAACTTTCCGGCTTTTACATCCCGGCTGAGGCGGGGCTGCTGGGAAATTCAAAACACTTACGTACCCCTACTGAGTTTCTTTCTCCTATTTATTTATTCATCCAGTTTCTTTTGATTCGGTGCCCTTTTGGCTCCCGAAGGAGCTTATGTGCCTTTGCCAGTTCCTGCGAGCCCGGGGGTAGGGTCCGCGGGCGACGCCGTGCTCGGACACCTGACTTCGCGCGTGTGCACAGGCCCGCGGTCAGTCCCTGCTTGTCTGCCACACACCTTCTTGACGGTGCGGACGAAGTGACACAGGCCTGACGCCCGAGCCAGATCACCGCCGTACTGTTAGAAAAGTCCCGTAACTTACGATATCTGAATCCGTCACTTCTCATTTTGTAACTCGTAGCAGACAGTGAGCACGGTCTCTCCTCGTGGACTTCACGTTGTTTTGAAATTACCAGTGTACGTGTGCCTCCCTGCCCAGGTTACAGTTTCAGTCTCAAGGAAAAGTTTCCTGTTGTCTTCATCTTAGGATGAAGCACGTAGGAAGCACTTCGTGGCCCTTAATAAACAGGCACTAAATAAGCACTTAGACACTCTTTATAGAATGCTTCTCAGGAAACAATCCACCTGCCCCCAGAAAGGTCACGCGTCTAAAGCTTACGGAATACTTCGTCTTATTTTGAAGTATCTCCAGTTATTTACATAGCTGCAAGTCTTTTGTGATGTTTTCTATTAATCAGTAAGTTTTCCATCACTGAATTGCCAAACACTGTGGTTGCTTCCATTGTGCTCGCCGTCCGGTCTATTTTCAGCTACGTTTGTCTTGGTTTGTTGTAGATAATTAACAGGTTAATAGCCCTAAGTAATATATTATTAAACCGTGCTTGATACCTTTAAAGTATATTTTAGAAGCTTTTCTAGCAAATGTTTTTGCTTACCATTCGAAATTTTTCATGGTTTTATATTTAACATACGATTCTCTGTTCCAGGAATGCTAACAATTACAGATTTCATAAATATACTACATAGATACTATAAATCACCCATGGTAAGTGCCGGAAATCCTTATGTCCGTAATCGGAGCTGTGTATTTCTCCGTGTGTGTGTGTGTGTGGGGGGGGGGGGGGTGGAGTTTTACAACTAGAAGCACAGGTCAATCGCAGAGGTCAGTTAGTCCCTGAACTTACGATCTCTCACGGCATGATGGGCGTGCTGGGGCGCTGTGACTGCGCGGACCCAGGAGTGAAGGCAGCCCTTCCCACAGCCTGCTGCGGGTGACGGTCCACGGCAGCGTCCCTCTGCAGATGACACACACAGAGTGTATCTCCCTGGGTCTCTTGCTGCGAGTTCAGCTTCGTGCAGTCACCCCCTAAATTCTTCTAACAAGAACGATATGTACTCTCTGGTTTCAAAGGAGTAAATCTTAAAATTGGACAAATTCAGTTTTGACATTTTTCTGCCCGTTACAAAAGGACTGGTTAATTTTAGTGGGACAACTCCCTCGTCCCTGGTCCAGCTGTTTTCTAAGAGCACCATTTGAGAACCACACGATGGCCTTTATCTAACACTATGATTTTTGTGATTCTACCAGCTTGTTTAGTTTTTGTTGCCTTGGGTGGTTGATTGCTTTGCGGGGGGGGGGGGGGGGGGGGCGCGGGGAGGGGTGTTTTGTGTTTGTTTTTTCGGCAGGGGCGGGCAAGGACAGAATTGTGTAATTTTTTTCCTTCATACTATTTCGGGTATCTAAAAGGTAAAAAGACAATTCAATCAATTTTCTTTTTACACGTAATGGTTAATATTGCCCAATAACTAGATTCCTACGTAAAAGAAAAGACATGAGACCTACTCTTAGAACTAAGTTTTACCAAAGATTTTGTAAGTATGCCATATTTATTTCGCGTGGCGTGTCTGATTTCTGAAATACTACCAATGCAGGTGAGTATTGGTTTTCTTTATAGTGGTCACGTGTCTGCTTCTGAACTAGCAAGATCAACACAAGGATGATTATTAACTGGATGTATTTTGATAAAATGCAGCTAACCCCCCGCATCAAAAATCTCAGCAGTAGTTATCAGTTAAACCAAAGTTTTTATAAAACATTTGTCTAAATATACAGGCCCCAATTTTTTTTTTCATTATAATCGACATACAGTGTCAGTTTCAGGGGTGCAACACGGTGATTCAGTATCTTTACATGTTACAAACCGATCACACCAGGTCCAGTTGTACCGTCTGTCACCATACGAAGTTATTACAGTTTTATTGACTGTATTCCCGTGACTACTAATCTTATAACTGGAAGTTTGTACCTCTTAATCCCCTCCACCCATTTCTCTTGTCCCTTCCCCCTCCTTCCCCTCTGGTGGCCACCAGTTTGTTCTCTGTATCTCTGAGTACATTTCTGTTCTGTTTGATTTTTAGATTCTGCATATGAGTGAAATCATAGAGTGTTTGTCCTTCTCGGACTTCACTTTATTTCACTTATTTCACTATGTCTCTGACTTATTTCTCTAGAATTTCACTCTAGGTCCATCCACGTTGTCACATTTAAATGGCGGCATTTGTTCATTATAACTGAGTAGCATTCCTGTGTGTGTGTGTGTGTGTGTGTGTGCGCGCGCGCGTGCGAGCACCACATTTTCTTTACTCATTCATTGACTGATGGACATTTGAATTGCTTCCAGGTCTTGGCTCTTACAACTCATGCTGCAGCAAGTGTGGGGATAAATGCATCCTTTCAAATTAGTATTTGGTTTTTTTGGCAGGTGGAGGAGGGGTTTCCAGGAAACCACCTGGAGTGGAATTGCCAGATCCTGTGGTAGCTCTGTTGTTCATTTTTTGGGGACCCTCCACACTGATTTCCACAGTGGCTGCACCAGTTTGCCTTCTTAGCAGCGGTGCACGAGGGTTCCTTGGTCTCCACATCCTCCTCACCAACCCCTGTCGTTTCTTGTGTTTTTTATTTTAGCCATCCCGACAGGCGAGATCTCATTGTGGTTTGGGGTTGTATTTGCCTGATGGCTAATGATGTTGAGCATCTTCTCAAATGTTTATTGGGGGGCCAGTTTTTAAACTTGGTGAGAGTGTTCATCTCTGGTTTGGTTCTCTTACTGCTGGGATCTCCGTGGAATCCCTGGTGGCCGGTGGCTTAGTGAGGACTGTCCATTCTGCCTGGTGAAGACACAGCGTCTTGGTCAGTCTTTGCCTGGCCTCACGTCCGCTTACCCCGGCCGTGCCCAGCTTAGTACTCCGTCCAAAGCTCAGGATCTCTGCACTGCCGTCCCCTCTTGTCGTGGACAGCTCCTCCTCGTCCGGTTCTCTGCCCGCAAATTCCGCCTGCCCAGACTTTGATTCCTGTCTCCCTGACTCAGTGGGACTGTCATGCCCTGGCTGGGTCAGCTGCCTGCACTGCAGTCCAGAGAAAGAGGTGGGGATCGTGGGGCTCGGTCCTCTTGCTTCCCTTCTCCCGGGGCTGACGGTCCGGCCGGTCCTGCCCTGCCTGTTGCCTAATGTCTGAAAACAGTCATTTCACATACTTTTTTCCATTTTCTGGTTGTTTGCAGCTGGAGACTAAGGGTAGTGCCTTCCTCTCCATCACGGCTGACTGCGCTCTGTCGATGTTTTCTGTACCTCTCTGCCCTGGATGTTTCTGGCTGCTATGTGCATTTCAGTATCGACTTGAACACCATCTGTTGAGAGTTAAACGCTGAACTTTCAGGGTAACCAGAGGTCCACTTAATCTGCCCTTATTTTTGTTTTAAACCAAATGAAGAGTAAAAAGAACAAGTATGCATAGTTTTTTAAACCAACCCGCCCAGATGCCGTCTCTCGCTGCTCTCTGGATCTGCGTGCTGCGCCCCCACCCCACCCCACCCCTGCAGTCTGCCTGCTTCCCTCCTGCGTTGTGTCATTCAGTCCTATCATGACTGTTCTGCCGTGACGGGCCATCGCAGTTGCTGTTCAATGACACTGTCATTACTTCATCCTCATTTTTGAAGAAGGCTTTTGCTGCATCATAGAAGCTGAGTTAATAGTTGTTTTTAACACGTCCACGCTGCAGCTCCTCCCCGGTGCTTCCGGTAAGAGGTCAGTAGACCTGTTCATTCTTACGCGTTCCGGAGAATACGCTGTTTCTTTCTGGCTTGAGATTGTCTGTCTAACTCGGGGCTTCAGCAGTAGCAGGGACATGCCCGGGTTTGGTTTTCTGTGTCTTTATCCCGCTCCAGGTTTGCTGAGTTTCCGTGATCTCCTAAGTCGGTTTTTCACTGAGATATTTTTCCTTTCTCATCCCCTCTCCTCTGGGACGTCAGGCATAGGAGCATCGGGCCACTTGACCACGGTGTTCATCTTTCAGGGCTCAGCGTCATTGACCTGTCTTCATTTGCTACTTGCCGATTCTCCCTTGGGTGATCTCCAGCCTTATTTTCAAACCTTGTTCCTATTGAATTTTCAGTGAGATTGGGAGCTCACACTTGAAAGATTTTGTGGCGTCTTCGTAAAATTTTCTGTGGCTGATCTTCCACAAAATGGAAACGGAACTCTTAAACCATAATTTTCACGTATGTTTCGGAAGGAACTTTTCCTCTGAGCGAGAGCCACCGCCACCGCTGCCCCTCTCGACCACTGTGGTTACAGAAACGTAGGTACTGGATGCCTCTTTTTAACTGTTGAATTTTGTACTCGAGAACGGTGGTCGTGCAGTGTTACACTTGGTGTTGGTGACACTTCTCGTTTCTCCTCTCCTTCTGAGCTGACCTGCTGGGCTCCTTCTCTTCCTGCCTCCCCGTAATTCCTAATTGCGGATATTTTCTAAAGCTTAGCCTTTGGCCTTCTTCCCGTCCGTGTGGCTGCTCTTGCCCAACTTCATGTTCACACTCTCCTTTCTGTCCTCCTCCTTGTCCTTAGGCCCCTGCCAGTTGAAAGTCTAGACTTTCAGAATCCTACTCCTGGATCACCTTAGTGATGGAGAGTTCCCTGCATCAGTCACCTCTGACAGAATTAGTCACTCTTTCTCTGCACCCGTTAATGCCCTTATGGCACTTTTCATGCTGCATTCTCATTAGTCGTAAGGCAGCGTTTCTCCGCTGGGAGCCATTTTGCCCCCTCGCGCCCCCCCCCCCCCCCGGCCCAGGGGACATTTGACAACATCTGGAGATATTTTGGGTCACAGCTAGAAGGGCAGGGTGGTTCTGGTGTCTGGCGGGCAGAGGCCAGGGATGCTGCTTAATAGCCTACAGGGTACAGGACGGTCTCTACAACAAAAAGTCACCTAGCCTAAAATGTCACTAGTGCCAGGGTTGAGAAATGCTGTTATGGGGGGATCTGAATCTCTGGCTAGATTTTGAGTTCTCTGAGGGAGAAGGTAGAGACTGTATCCTACTCATCTTTGTATCTTACACACACACACGCACACACACACACCTTTCCCATCACGCCAGGGCCAAACACACCTGGTTCATAATAGACGCTCACGTTGGTGAAACCGCATCCACGCTGGCGACTGTGGCTGAAGACCTTCGGGCCCGTGCAGGCAGGACGCAGGGAGGCCTCTGCTCAGCTGAGCACTGGTGTCTTCTCAGGACTTCCAGAGTGAGGCCTGGAGCTGTAGTTTCTGTTTGTAAACTATGTTCGACCATATCCTTGAAGAACAAAACCTTGGGACGCCTGGGTGGCTCAGTCGGTTCAGCGTCCAGCCCTTGATTTCGGCTCAGGTCACGATCTCATGGTTTGTAAGTTCGGGCCCCACCTCGGGCTCCGTGCTGATGGTGCAGCACCTGCTTGGGATTCTCTTCCCCTCTCTCTGCCCCTCTCCTGCTCGCTCTCTCTGTCTCTCTCTGAAAAATAAATAAACTTTAAAAAAAAAAAAAAAAAACCAGAATCTTGCCATTTGCAACATGGAGGGCTCCAGAGCGAATTATGCTAAGTGAAGTAAGTCAGAGAAAGACACATAACATGTGATTTCACCCATGTGTGGAATTTAAGAAACAAAACAGCTGAACATAAGGGGAAACAAAAAGAGGCAAAACATAAAACAGACTCTTAAGGGTAGAGAGCGAAGCGAAGGGGGCTGGAGGGAGGTGGGCGGAGGGATGGGCTAGATGGGGGATGGGCATTAAGGAGGGCACTTGTGATGAGCACTGGGGGTTGTATGGAAGTGATGAGTCACTCATTCTCCTCGTGAAACTAATATCACACCGTATGTTAACTGGAACTTAAAAACTTGAAACAAACAAAAAAAAACCCACGCCCTCACCTTCCCTTGACCTTCGGTTCGGCTTTCCTCTCTGGTGTGGATATTTACTGCTCCGTCACCTAGCATCAGAACTGGGCGGGGGTGGGGGACTTTTTACGTACCGGTCTCTCTCTCCCTCCTGTTAAATTAATCTCTGAACCTTTCGGTCCTTCTTCCTGTGGCCCCTGTATCCCCCCGATCACGGTTCTAGACCTCACCACCCGAGACTCGGTTTCCCATCTGGCGCTGGTGCTGTGAAAGCCTCCTCCTTAGAGCCTTACCATCACGTCATTCGCTACTCAAACCCATCAGGGCTGACCCGGCCTCGTCTCCCGGGCCAGGCAGCCCCCGGGCCACGGGGCGGTCGAGTGAGCATGAGGCCACGTTGGTCCCCAGCCCTCACTCCAGCCCTGCGTGTCCTCCGTGTTCCTTGAGCAGGGGCGAGTCTTTCCTCCCCAGGCCTTACTCGAGTTTTTCTGCTTTTTGTAAAGCCCACTCGCCATGCGGGCCCGGCTGAAATCTTCCTCCTCGACACTTCCCTGGCCTGACCTCTGGTCGTCTCTACCTTGTGTGTGTCCCCGTACTCAGCCTTTTAGAGGGTGACCTCCTACAGTTGACTGTTGAACAACACGCTAACTCTGGGGAAGTCACACATTACGCGCAGATTTTCGACGGCGCGGGGGTCGGCACCCCTGACCCCGCGTCGCTCTAGGGTCGGTGGCATTTTTATCTAAGACTGCCTTGGTGCTGCTGCCGTCTGTATTTTGAGCTCCAAGGAGAGGCCACGTTTTCTTACTTCAGGTGCCCCCTTGAGTCCCAGCACAACGCTGATAGAAGTAAGGCGTAGTGATTTTTTGAAACACTGAGCCGGGAGGGGAGGCCACAGGGGGGCGCCGCGGAGAACCACCGTCTTGGGCCAGGCCCTCTATTTCCTGTTCTCTCCTGGGATGCTCACAGAAGCCGTATCTGGAGGGCGTTTGCACGCACTCGTCTTGGAAGGGAAGCAGATGGAGAGGTTAAATAACTTGGCCAAGAAAAGCAACTAAGAAAGTGGTAGGGCAGGCCTCGAGATTTGAAACAAAGCTGAACAACTCCAAAGTGACTTTGTATTATGCTGCGCTGTTTAACCCTCCAGGTATTTTATGCCCTTCCTACCCTGGGGAAACAGGTCGATACGGTCCAGGCACAAATTGACCTAACAGCTTTATTTTAGCACGATGTAACCACTTGTCCTTTTTAAATTAGAGATGCTAAACATTTTCTGTACCCTGAAAAAGAGGGAATTGGGCATGTATGTCCATACGTGTTTTAAAATTTAAGCGGATCAGAAATGTTTCTATTAGATTCATGAAAATATTACCCTAGTTTATGTTTTAAACGTAAACACTTTTTATCTTTTTAAGTAATCTCTACGCCGAGTGTGGGGCTCCGACTCACAACCCTGACACCGAGAGTCCCGTGCCCCACTAACTGAGCCAGCCAGGCACCCCTATTGTGTTTTAAGTTTAGAAAACATTTATCTTTCAAGAAACGTAGAGCACTTTATGTTTCTAATTTATATTTCCAGTATTTCTGAATTATCTTGACTGTTTCCATCTGCCGAATTATGGGACTCCACAGTAGTTGTGAAATCATTTTTTTCTTATGTTGTATATGTTAACGTTTGTAAATAAGAATTTTTCTCGTTTGCAGGTACAGATCTATGAATTAGAGGAACATAAGATTGAAACATGGAGGGGTAAGCACTATTGGGTGTTAAAAATCTTTTAGGATCAGGAAAAAAATGTGTGTAAAACACGTCTTAGCTTCGCAGATCCTTTTCTCTTTGCTTAAGAAATTATGTGATTAAAACATTTATTTCTATTTTAATCTTGAATAGTGTGCTATTATTATTGTAAACACCATCCGTTCTGTTTACTAGGGGATCCTATAACAAGTCCCCACACTAAGGCTGGGATAGAAAGACAGTGAACTAACCAGTGCCCCGGTCACTGCCCCCCTGCTAAGGATTACCCTCCTTGCCCACAGATTTATCTGTCTATAGAAAATGCACCAGGCGAGTGCTTAAGATGAACAAAATTAAGGATCTGTTCTTAAATTTAATCATTATTTCTTTATAATGGAGAAACACAGAACAAACGAACCTTAAACTAGAAGGTGTGAATAAAATGACATGAAAAAGGAACCCTTCGAAGTCACAGTACCTTTTCCGCAATGGATCCATTTTTTAAATTCTGATTTCACGATCGTGAAATTGTTCTGTCTTAGCGAGCCCCGTCGTGCTGGATTGATGGAGGGGGCAAAGGGCCCGTCACTGGGATGGGACAGGACTCACTGAGGAAGGCAGTCGGACCGACATTGAGGAGAGGCCTTTGTAGGGTGTTCAGAGAAGAGCCTGGCTAGAAATGGAGGGACCGGTAGATAGAAATTTTTTGATTAATAATTTGCTTGGAATGATGAGCAACCTTTGTGACCAGCAGCCGCAGAATCCAAACATCCGTGGGAATTCTCTAAAGGGCTAGCGGCTCTTTCAGTCCATTTGACTTGGAAGCTTCGCTGAGCGATATATTTGATTTAGAATGGCTTTGTCAAGTCAAACAAAACAGAGTCAACATGGGATCTGTATCTTAGCACTGCCTATTAGGAAGTGAATATATAACTTAACACCAAGACAGATCTTCCTGATCAGATTCTACTGCATTATAAGTAACGTTAGACTAAGATTTAAGTATATTTACAGTTTGACGTGAGATGGTGCTCAGTGGTAGTAATGGTAACGTCAAGATACTTCTTCATGCTTTCTGTATAGAAACCTCCGCGAGGCAGATTTCATTACAGTGGGTCTTTAGGAAGATAGTTTCTACAGACTCCCAAGATCCCCAAGATGCAGGTTTTGAGCATGAGTTTGGGGAAACAAAGCTTAAGCACATTTAAAGGACAAAGTCTGTTGTAACTTTTATTTTCTATTTTAACTTGTGAAAATTAGTTTTAAAGGATTCTATGAACACTTCTGTCTTAAGGGTGATAGTAATTTGCTAATATTCTAGTGACCTCTGCTGGTTTTGATTTTTTACATCAGATTGCTTGAATATTCTTCTCATTTTTACAACATCTATTGTAATACCGTTTTTAAATATTTAATTTTTCCACAAAGGCAACACCCCGAAAGCAGCTTTTATAAGTTGTTTAAAATAGTCCTAACTCTAATTTATCCGGTAGTGTTCAGTAAATTGCATTCATTTGCTTTTGGTTTTTAATCCTTCTAATTGTTGTCTGTAAATTGAAGAGTAGTTTAATTTATGTAATAATTACAAACAGCAAATGGGTTGTTACTAACTGCATATTTTCTTTCTATAAAAACAGAGCTTTATTTACAAGAAACATTTAAGCCTTTAGTGAATATATCTCCAGATGCAAGGTAAACTTGTAAAGTTTTTCTCCTTTGAAAACATTCATTCAGATTCTTGTTTTGTTTTCATGATTGCTAGGTTTTTCATCTAGATAGGGGCCAGCCAGCCCTCCCTGATTTCAGATATTGAATTCAGTAGATGTAGAGGCAATAGAAATCAGCCGGTGTTTGTCCAGAGGATTGATAATGGGCTGGGAGGAGGGTCACGTTAAGCAGTTTTAAAATCCCGATCACCAGCAGCACAAACCATCCGGGGAGCTCTGCCTCCGACCTGTTAGATCGCCTTTGGAGGGTGGTGCCCAGGAACGTGCATTCCGGAAGCTCCCCCAGGGGTTCTAGCATGCCCTGAGGTTGAAGGTCACTCTCCGTTAGACATGGGTCAGGAGGTCATCGGAAGAACGCGTCACCCCTCGGGAGTCCTCTAGCGCATACGTTTTGACCCAGGCCTTCTGGGGCGGCTCCGGCAGACCCGGGAAGGGCCCGAGCAGCCCCGAAGGGGGTCGCAGTGAGTCCGCTGCGGGGCGGGGCCGGGCCCGAGCTCCTGGTCGCTGGTGTGGTCCCTTCGCAGTCCTGTCGTTCTCAAACAGCAGCATTGAACACGGTTAGAACCTCCTCTCCTAGAGATCCGTAGCTTGCGCTTGTATCTGAGATTGACACAGACTGGGAACAATCAAGACCTCTTGCTGAGATACCCAACGTAAAACTTTTCCCAAACACTGCTTTGAGTCAAGTCAACCTTTTATTGCTGTGATGTGAAAACACTGAAAATGCTTCTAAAGCAGGGGTGGTCCAGAGCGTTTTACATTTTTCCTTAAAGCCTCCTAACAACTTTGATGGCTTTTCCCGCAGCCTCTTCGATGCTGTATACTCGTTGATCAAAAATAAAATCCACAGATTGCCAGTTATTGACCCTATCAGTGGGAATGCACTTTATATACTTACCCACAAAAGAATCCTCAAGTTCCTCCAGCTTTTTGTAAGTAGTTTTTAGTGTTTCTAAAGACGTAGTTGCATCTACTTTAACTAATTTACTTCAAGTAAATTGGCTCCTGTCACCCTCAGTGGAAGTGGTTCGCTTTGGCATTGCGATTGTTAGGAGGTCTCCATCGTTGCTAAGCTGCACTTTCTCAATTTACTGCATTCTCCAAGTTGATTCCATGTAAGAAGCAGTCGCCTTTCAGGGCAAGTGTCAAAATACTCAACACGCTTGAAATTCTCTATTTAAGTTAGAATGTTTCATCACCTAAAACAAGAGGGCAGGAAAGCAATCTGCAAGTCAGTCTCTTTGAGACACTGCTATCTTAAGATCGGTTGAGCCAGTATTTACAGCAAATTGCCTTAACGATGCTTTATCGGTATCATGGTTGCAGAAACATTCAAACAATACCGTCCCCAGGATTATCTTATTGGAAATTACAGCGATAGAAAAACCCACAGCGAATAGAATTTTGGCACAAGAATACCATGTTGGTCCAAATTCGGGCTGTGTTACCGGTAGGTTTTCTCAACTGCGTTTGAAACGAGACATCTTCCTAATCATCCCGAACGTTGGCCTCCTTGGTCAATACTAAAGGCGCCGAAGGACCCGAGTTTTTACAAGAGGGCTTTAATTTTTCCCCTTCAGATTACATGCCCTGGATTTGCAGTTAGCCGTCGTTGGTCAGCTAGGACCAGTAGGAGGCCTCATTCGTGGTCCCGAAGAGACGACACGTGAAGTCATGTTTTTACGGAATGTAGTAGACATTAAAAATCGACCTCAGATGCGCTTCCTACCGCATCAGTTAAGGAAATAAAACGGCGCTCTAGCGCGACGCAGAGAGGCGGGCATCCCGACCTCAGCTTTGCCAGACAGAAGCACCGAGGGGTCCGTAGTTGGGAGAATCAAGCCAGTCCTGCATTTTCATAGTTTACCTGGGAAACTAACACTCTTCACGATTAAATAATTGCTAAGACAAAAGGTAGGAAATTGACAAAAAAGCAGGCAGTAGAAAGACAGTGTAGGGGACAGTCAGGGACGGATAGTGCTGGGTAGACGTCTCCCCTGTCAGGCACAGACCCCGGGTCTGCTGTGCGCTGAACAGGCTGTTGCCCCAGTATCCCAGTTGAGTGGGACCCAGGACGGGGCCGTGTACCCAGGGCCCGCAGGTGCCAGCCTTTTAGCCCACCCACCCCCTAGAGCAATCGCACTGAAGTGACAGTAATCGCCATAGCTGAAGACTCTTCAGCATTTGTCACGTGGCAGGTACCGTCCTGCCCGTGTCACACGACACCTCTAATCCTCGCCTCCACCCTCTCAGGTAGGTATTTTTACGCGTCCCCACCTTCGAGGCAGTGAAACTGAGGTGGAGCGACTGCCAGCTCGCTGCCGGCAGTGGCTGAGAGGCTCCCGATGGGCGGCCTCTCGGCCTCCCTGCCTCCGCGGCCCTGTCGGGCGGTGTCGAGGCTCCTCTGTGCGGAGGCGCCCGGCTCAGAGACTTAAGCCTGCCCCGGGTCTCCCAGATGTTCCTGGTCGAGTCCAGCCCGTTTTCACGGCTGCACCGCTGCGGATGCGAAGGAACAGTGGGAGGCGGGCCTTGGTGTCCTCCTCTTCCGTAAAAAGTCGAGGAGGTGCCCTCTGCCAGTACAGCCTTACATTTGGGCCAATATGGTAATGAAGTCATGCTCTCAGAATATTCACCTAGAGGTTTTCAGATTAAAATACAGGATTTTAAATAAAACTTCAGACCCTGATGTTTACTGATCCGAGATCATTTTCTGAGGCAGAAGTGGCCTTTCCCTTGGAGACCGTTGACAGTTAGCCTGAGCGTACAATATGGAACAGGGGTTGTCCTGCATCACGATGGGCTAGATGACCTAATAGGTCTTTCTTTTTTTTCTCTAAATTTCTAGGATTCTCATGATTTGAATATTGATGAACTCTTTGACTTGAACATTTTGTTTCTTCTAATTGTTCATCTTTTCCTGATAATTATAAGGTACAGCAGGAGGACGGAATCAACTATACCCTTTATACAAGGTGGATTTTTGAAACCGTAGACCTTATTTTGTCTTAGTCAAACACGACCCTAGACTCCTCTCTTCTGACTTCTCCCTCCTCCTCTAAAACAGCCCATGAAAAGAAAAGCGAACTTTTAAAGGTTCTTGCAATTCTGTTGGCCTGTTCTGTGCCCCTCGTAATCACAAGGTGGAGTCCTCAGGATGTGGGGGGTGGGGGGGGGCTGGGGTGAGGACTAGCTTAGCTCAGACAGCTCTCCTGAGAGGCTCTGGGTTTGGAAACGCGTGGGTTCTTGGTAGATATTCCTTAATGCCGACAGCAGGACCAGGAATTTAAGATAAATATCTAAGGATACAGGATTCTTGGTGGCTATGGGTCTGAACTTCCAGAGAGACCTCTTGTTCCCTCTTCTGTCCACGTTTTCCGTGGGTGAAGAGAAGGGGAACGTTACACTGTGTGAGTGCCTTGTAGTGTTTTACTAAGTCGTTGAATAGAAGCGTAGACCCGTAAACCGGTTTGAACGCAGACTGCAGTTCCTATGTGTAGCATTTCCGTGTTCGTTCGGACATCTGGGTAGATGGTCAGAAAACCGCTAACTGTAATCTGTGATACGTAGTGTTTTGTTTCAAGTGTGGACATGTGCACATTGAAAAGGTCTGCTCGGGCTCTAGAGCATTTGTGTTTATCTTCTGCTTAGATGTCTGATATGCCAAAGCCTGCCTTCATGAAGCAGAACCTAGACGCCCTTGGCATCGGGACCTACCACAACATCGCCTTCATCCACCCGGACACTCCCATCATTAAAGCCTTGAACGTCTTTGTAGAAAGACGAGTGTCGGCCTTGCCTGTGGTGGATGAGTCAGGTCTGTGGGTTTGGTCAGACAGAGACCACGCTTTGTCTCCTTGGGGCAAACTGACTGCTAAGCGGTCAGCAGATCAGACTGGGTGGGTGGCCAGCAAGAGGGGTGGGGATGAAAGTTTCAGACATGGCGGATCGAGTCAGCACCGAGCAGCACTCGGGTTAGCAAGGACTTGGACCTGGCTTATTTCTACACTGGCTGTTAAGATGGGATTTCACGTCCGTTTAAAATCAGACAAGTTTGTTTAATCGCTAGTAAGCATCTGGCTAAGACTAATTTTAAATGGTATTTTTTTTTGTCTCTAAGACCTGTTTTTTTCTAACATTTGTTTTCATTTTTAGGAAAAGTTGTAGATATTTATTCCAAATTTGATGTCATTGTAAGTACTTTTAATTTTGTTACACCTGTCGTCTAGAATGCATTTAAAACAGATTCGTGGGGCGCCTGGGTGGCTCAGTCAGTTAAGCATCCGACTTTGGCTCAGGTCATGATCTCACGATTTGTGAGTTCGAGCCCCGTGTCCGGCTCTGTGCTGACAGCTCAGAGCCTGGAGCCTGCTTCGGATTCTGTGTCTCCTTCTCTCTCTGCCCCTCAGAAATAAATAAGTGTAAAATAGGTACATTAATCTGCTTGTGGTTTTCCCTCATTACTAGCTTTTGTGAACGTGAGGACCGGAGGATTCTGCAGACTGCCCAGAGTTACTGTGCTTAACATCCCCTGGGTTAGCAGTGAATAACATATTAGCATTTTATGGTTTTTCCAGTCTATGTGTAGTTTATCCATTACTACAGCATGTGTGAATATTATAGACGGTCCTATTTCTGTGGGCAAGACATTATTTATTCCATGTGCTTAGTGCACACAGTAAATCAGGGGCCACTTCAGGGGTTATAATCATCTCATTGTTTTACTGATTGGGAACAGCTGTTCTAAAGAAAACAGCAAATATATTCGTTATTTAAAAATTTTTTTTAATGTTTATTTTTGAGAGAAAGAGAGACAGGGCACGAGCGGGGGAGGGGCAGAGAAAGAGGGAGACACAGAATGGGAAGCAGGCTCCAGGCTCTGAGCTGTCAGCACAGAGCCCGATGCGGGTCTTGAACCCACAGACTGCGAGATCATGACCTGAACCAAAGTCGGATGCTCAACCGACTGAGCCACCCAGGCACCCCCATATTAGAGTTAGTTAAAGTCCTGTTTCGAGGGCTCTGGTTTTGATCCCTGGTGCAAATCTGCTAGATGTAATGCTACATCTTTCTACTGAATGCTTTTTCGCCCCATTCATTTTAAATGCACTTCCTTAGAGTTTTCTAGTATCTCTAAGAAAGGAAACCAAAATTCTGGAAGCCCCAAACGTGCTCTGCATTTTTTACCCTAATATTGATCCCGCCGTTAAATATAACTTGGCAGCTAGCTGTGTCTCTTGTCTCATGCATTCTGCTTAACATAACAGGCATCAAAAAAATCTGCCAATTAGAATTTGGTTGGGTAGGACCCTCTGAGGTTAAAGCCACATGGGTCTGTGGGGGGCTCGTCTGGCCTGTTCTTCCTTCACGGTCTTGACCTGGCGGGTCCCTCTGCGCCTTCCTGGCGAAAACCTTGCCCCCTGGGCAGGGGCTCACAGGGAGGGTCTACTGTTGCAGGCACCCTAGGGTGCTTCTCACCCTTTACAAATGTTAGTCTAAGGCTTGGGGGGGGGGGGGGGAGGTAGTCTTCCGTGGGACAAGCAGGCAAAATTTAACAGGGTTTGTCGTAATTAAGGTATATCTCGTAAGCTCTGTGCTGACAGCTCGGAGCCCGGAGCCTGCTTCGGATTCTGTGTCTCCCCCTCTCTCTGCCCCTCCCCCACTCATGCTCGGTCTCTGTCTCAAAAATAGATTAAAAAAATTTTTTTAAAAGATAAACAATGTCTTTAAAAATCAGGTCACTTTAAACTTACTAATCTTGGTTATTAAATAGGCGAGCTGAAATCAAAGGACATAATTCACCGTCCCTTTATTACAGAACCTTGCTGCTGAGAAGACGTACAATAACCTAGACATCACAGTGACCCAGGCCCTTCAGCACCGCTCACAGTACTTTGAGGGCGTCGTGAAGTGCAGTAAGCTGGAAATACTGGAGACCATCGTGGACAGAATAGTGCGGGCCGAGGTGAGGCAGCCGGGCCAGATCACCCCCTCCCCTCCCACCCCTGCGCACGCCTGCTGCACCGGGTCCTTGCTCGAGGTGCGCGGGGATCCCGAGTCACAGCGTCAGCCAGTGCGATCGGAGATCACGCCCTCCCCGTGTTGCTTGACACATAGTAGGTCATCTGGAAATGCTCACTACAGTGAACTGATAAGTGCAGTGTCATAGTGGAGTCAAACTGGTCAGAAACTTTCATGGTTTAAAAAGCACATAACTAAGAAAACAAATGTCCCAAGCGTTTTAGGTCCCATTAGGGGATTGACGAACTTAAAATTGTGTCATTGTATACCGCTGTAACAAAGGGAATGGTCACTCAAAACATCCTTTGATCTTCATAAGTCAATGTTCTCGCTTTCCTGATCGAGATCAGAGTAGATGGTCGAATAACTTCGTCTCCTGACCCTCTGCACTCTGGTGCCCGCGTACGTGAGGGTTTTGAGTATACTTCGGATAACGCTTCCGATAAAAGATGAGCGAGATCAGCATATAACGTATCTAATCCAGGATCCCCACTCCCGGAATCTTTCCTTCCCTTCCTCATTAGACAGGGATGGGAATGTTAGCCGTTTATCACTGTCCAGGACTGACATACCGTGTTCTTTCTGGAACTGCCCCGAAGTAGGCAGAATCAATTCATAATGATACATCTGCTTTGGTCATTCTTATTATAAATCTGAGAATACAGCCCACGAAGAAAAGCCCCTGATTAGTTCGTAGGCTACTAACAGGCGATCCTAACGTTACATGTGAAGCAGGGGGTTGCACCCTCTCGGGAGCCATCTTACAGAAACAGCCCTGTCTTCATCCTTGCGTGTTGAAGACTTCACCTTGGTGTGGGCTCACCCGCGGGGCCTCCCCCCGCTACCACTGTTCACAGCTTTTGAAACGTATTTCACTTAGAATCTCAGTAGGAACTCTTTCCTTTTTCCACTTGAGTTTAGTACCCATCACTCTTGTTCTCCAAAGAGTTTTAGTGGACTTGGGAATACATCTTTACTTTTTATGAAGGTCCATAGAATTATGGGCCTTTCGAAGATCATAGGCAGAAATAGGTAAGACCCTTCTTCCTAATTATCTATAAGGACAGTGCACATCCACGTGATGAGATCCTTTACAACGAGAAATGTCCTAGAAGGTACAGAAAAAACATTAACAATGTATTACCAAGAGAAAAAGCCACTTACCGTATGTGGCGTGAGTATATTCATTTACCTGCTCACGTGTATAGAAAAGAGGCCAGAAAGACCCGCGCCACAGCAGTAGCCGTGGCTGGTCCTGGGTGGCGGAGTTCTGGTTGGCGTGGGGAACACCGTCTGGTGCTCCTCCGTCCTGAGCTCTCTTGTCTGAGCATATATTATTCTCGGGCAAAAGAGAAAAGCAATTGGCTCGTCTTTTCGGCCCATCTGGCAAGCGATAGAAATTTCTTTGTAATAGGAAATAGGTCATTGAGGAAAAAGATGTAATTTAACACTTTTCTCAAGTTACCCATTTTGACTTTTATCCCCATTGAAATAATTCCTTTCACCAGATGGCTCCTTGCTGGGGGACGAAGGCCAATTTTAGCTTCATTACAGTTGTTGGGGAAAGGGGATACAGTGTCCGCAATGATTTAGTTATTTATAGGACATAAATATCACACCAGAATATTCGCTAGTTTTTTTTTTTTTGGGGGGGGGGGGACAGAGAGAGACAGAGCATGAACGGGGGAGGGGCAGAGAGAGAGAGAGGGAGACACAGAATCGGAAACAGGCTCCAGGCTCCGAGCCATCAGCCCAGAGCCCGACGCGGGGCTCGAACTCACGGACCGCGAGATCGTGACCTGGCTGAAGTCGGACGCTTAACCGACTGCACCCCCCAGGCGCCCCTACACCAGAATATTCGCTAGTTTAGACTCAGCAACAAATGGCAAGAAAATATTTTTGGTAGTCATTTCTGCCTGGAAGAATGAATTCTCTGGGTAAGATAGCTGCCCCTTGACCTTCAGTCGTTCAAAAGAGAGTTACTTAATTAGCATTATTGGACGTTAACAACAAAATGTGTCCAGTATAGACTAGAAAGCACTCGCTGATCCTAGATACAAGCCATCGTTTTAATTTATAATTATAGTAAAATAATTGTGTTCTATCACAGGATTATTGAAGACCCGAAGTTTTTTTAGAAAAACTTTTCAAGTTTATTTAAGTCCTCTCTACACCCAACATCTAGAGTAAGACCCCACAACACAAGCCATTCGTTTGCTAAAGAGCTCAGTGGAAAATGAGATGTGAATATAATGTTTCACTTAATTATAGTTCACTTCTCTTCTGGACTGAGCATATTACATAGGAATTTCATAGAGAAAAGACTACAGAAAAATGAAGAACCGTGACCCATTTTGTTCTCGCTCTCATTTGGTTGGACGTCCTTCCCACGTAAATCAGTATCTGAGAGTTACGAGAAACTGAGATTCAACTGTAAAGAATTAAGAACTTATGTTTAAGATTATGGCTGCCTGGTACCTTCATGTTTTGGGGTTGTTATCGTTCCTATATTGATATTCTGAAATTTGAAAACAGCGGGACGCAGCCGATTCTTCCCACAAGTAGTTAAGAAAGTCAGCACTGCATTGTAGCTTCAGAGCCTAAGACCCTTCAAGGTTCTGCGCGCTGTTTCCATCTCTCATTTGTGGGATGTACTCAGGGCATCGTGTACGAAAGACATTTTCCCTTACACCCGTTTTAAACCTTCATGTAAATTCTGACCCACTTGTCTCGCGTTTGCAGGTGCATCGGCTGGTGGTAGTAAATGAAGCAGATAGCATCGTGGGTATTATCTCCCTGTCAGACATCCTGCAGGCCCTGATACTCACGCCCGCAGGTACGAGTGCCGGGTGCTGGCCTGGCCCTTCGTGTGCAAGAAGGGGGCGGGGGGGGGGGGCTGCCAGGCGGGGGCAGGTACCCCGTGCAGGTACTCCACCACCACGCACAGAGCTCGGTGTTTCGGGGTTGTATTGTTCCTCTATTGATACTCTGAAATTTGAATTCTCGTGCATTGCCCTGTAAACCATTTTTACTTTCTGGGTGGTTTTTCTTTGTTTTACTGCTCCGCGTGGGTGAGAGATAAAAGTTGATAGAAATTCTGAGGAGCATCCTATCAACAACCAGCAGCGTCTGCATAAGTGAGGATTCGTTGCCATGGTCCTAACCCTTCCCATTCAAAAGCGAAGACTCCTTCAGTTTTGATTTTTAGGACGACTACCTAGAAAACATAGGAGGGGAAATTCTTTGCTCTACCCTTAAAAACACACACACACACACACACACACACACACACAAAACTTGTGTTTTGAGTATATAAAACAGAAGGCCTAAACACAAACTTTTTTCCATTAACAGCAGCATATGGGAATTACATTACCTCCCAAACAGCGTTGGTAGCTAACCTCATTTTGTGCCAGACCAGCTCGGCGCAAGCTCTCAGGCCAGTCAGGGAGCATGCAGGGGAGGGGAGGAGGGGGCTCTGGGAAAGAGGGCTGCTGTGTCTCCTGTGGGCCATGTTCAGTAGTGAGAGGTGGGCTAAGGGGTCCTAAAAGCACCAGCCCTCTCTTTTTCCTCCCTACTCCTCCCCTTCCCACCCCCATCAAGTACAAATAGTCCAGCCTTGGGCCAGACTGACCCGTGCCAAGACGTGCCAAGACTGCAGACTAAGTGACGTACACTCCGAACCCCTAGAAGTTAAACATTAAAGTGTGCGTGTACTCGAAAACTGACACGCAGACCAGTGGAACAGAACAGAGACCCCAGAATTGGAGCCACAAACAGATGGCCAACTAATCTTTGACAAGGCAGGAAAGAGGATCCAATGGAAAAAAGTCTCTTTAACAACTGGTGCTGGGAGAACTGGACAGCAACATGCAGAAGAATGAAACGAGACCACTTTCTTAACACCGGTCACAAAAAGAAACTCAAAATGGATAAAGGACCTGAATGTGAGACAGGGAACCATCAAAACTCTAGAGGAGAAAGCAGGAAAAAACCTCTCTGACCTCGGCCGCAGCAGTTTCTTACTTGACACATCTCCAAAGGCAAGGGAATTAAAAGCAAAAATGAACTATTGGGACATCACCCAGATAAAAAGCTTTTGCACCGCAGAGGAAACAATCAACAAAACTAAAAGGCAACCGATGGAATGGGAAAAGATATTTGCCAACGACATGTCCGACAAAGGGCTAGTATCCAAAATCTATAAAGAACTCACCAAACTCCACACCCGAAAAACAAATAATCCAGAAAGAATTGGGCAGAAGACATGATTAGACACTTTTCCAGAGAAGACATCTAGATGGCCAACAGGCACATGAAAAGATGCTCAACGTCACTCCTCATCAGGGAAATGCAAATCAAAACCACACTGAGATAGCACCTCACGCCGGTCAGAGTGGCTAAAATGAACAAATCGGGAGACTGTAGGTGCTGGCGAGGATGTGGAGGAACGGGAACCCTCTTGCACTGTTGGTGGGAATGCAAACCGGGGCAGCTGCTCTGGAAAACAGTGTGGAGGTTCCTTAAAACATTAAAAATAGAGCTACCCTATGACCCAGCAATAGCACTGCTAGGAATTTACTCAAGGGATACAGGAGTGCTGATGCGTAGGGGCACTTGTACCCCAATGTTTATAGCGGCGCTTTCAACAATAGCCCAACTATGGAAAGCGTAAATGTCCATCAACTGAGGAATGGATAAAGAACATGTGGTTTATATATATAATGGAAAACTACTTGGCCATGAGAGAGAACGAAATCCTGCCATTTGCAGCAATGTGGATGGAACTGGAGGGTATTATGCTAAGTGAAATAAGTCAGTCAGAGAAAGACATATCATAGGTTTTCGCTCATACGTGGATCCTGAGAAACTTAACCGAAGACCATGGGGGAGGGGGAGGGACGGAGGCAAACCGTAAGAGACCCTTAAATACAGAGAACAAACTGAGGGTGGACGGGGGGTGGGGGAGAGGGGAAAATGGGTGATGGGCACTGAGGAGGGCACCTGTTGAGATGAGCACTGGGTGTTGTACGGAAACCAGTGTGACAACAAATTATATTTTTAAAAAATGAACCCAATTAAACAATGGGGAAAAAATAAACTGTACACGTACTACGGTACTTATTTTACTTTGGTTCAGAAATCAAACTAGCCAAGACTAGTTTCCAGTTGGTTTCTAACCTAAAGATGCCCATCTTAAAGGAGTCCCTGCCACCGGCGAGAAATCTCACCTCCTCTGGGTGCAAGCACCGAGGCCGTGACTCCAGCAGAGAAGCAGCAACCGGGGAGGGGGTCCACGGACTGAGGAAACACACGCAAACCCCCAGCAGAAAGACAAGCAGATGGCACCAGCCCCATGCTGCGGGACACTCCCCGGCTAGCAGGGCACTCACGCGGCTGTACTTGACCTACGCACGGAGGTCACCCGGAGCAGGCGGGCGAGACCCACCCGGAGCGCGTGATCCCACTCCCGTGCAGCCTGCGCACAGACAGCTCCTTGGTGCGCACGGGGACGGGCCTCGTCCAGGGCGGGCTCGTCCTTGCAGGCACATAACTTAGCACCTTCAGAAAGAGGCACCCCTCTCCCGGGCAGCTGGCCCGGGCCAGGGCACACGTTCAGCCAGCAGCGTTAGGGCTCATGTTGGCCCCTCTCGGTCTCACGGCCAAGACTCTTTGTGCGTGGTAAGCTCCAGAGTGAACGAATCACGTTCTTTAGCCTCTGTGTGCCTAGTGTCACAGACCCAAAGAATGAGAGCGGTGGCCCGGGGCGCCTGGCTCAGTAGAGCATCCGACTCTTGACCTCAGGGTTGTGAGTTCGAGCTCCACGTTGGGCGTAGAGATTAAAAGAATAAAAAAAGAATTTTTTTAAACGAATGAAAATGTTGGGCTGGATGAGTTGACATTTCCATCCACATTTGAGATTTTTTAAATTCCAAGTCATTAATACTCCTCTGCGGGGAGGAACCCTGTTCCACGGCCGAATTTGGTATGTGCGTTACCATAGAAATAACGTTCTAAAGATAGTAGTTGAGTTAGAATTCTCTGCAATGTAGTGTGTAGAACCTATTTAGGAAAAGTGCTCCGTGTCCCTAATAACTGATTGGCAAGTGAACGTTCGGAGAGCTCTCCGGGAACACGGGCCCTGCCCGCCTCGGATCAGCAGCCCTTGAGATGCCGTCATCGTGAGAGACGGTGCCGTGTAAGCATCAGGTGAGGGCTCCGGCCTGGCCCCCGTCTCCCCCAGGAGTTGCCCGTGTGTGGCCTCATTTAGCCCCTGGTCCAGGCAGCCGTCCGGTGAGCAGGCTGACCCAGGCCCTGCGTCCTTCCAGACACACTCTGATAGTGTGAACCTGTTTGCGGGCGACGAGGGACCGCAGCCGGGACCCGCGCTGCTGGGTGGGAATCAGCGGCAAGGGGCACTTCGAGAAGGCGTCCGCTGTTGGGTGAATAAAAGCTACCAGTGGTGATTCAGCAGCCAGTGGACACGGTCCTCCATCAAGGACGCGGACTGGCCGTAGTAACATTTTCTCTTCAGCAGTAGCTCCTTGTCACACGTGGACCGTCCAGGCAAACCTACGCGTGCGTGCGTGCACGCGACCGGTGAATACATGATCGGTTAGCGGTAGCCGTGGTTTTTTTAGCCCCTTATTTTCTATGGATTGTTCAGCTCTTTTCAAAAGTCTTGGGTCTGCAGGGACAATAGGAGAGGCTGCTGTGCTGAGAAAAACGGTAGCGCTCCCGCCAACCCGCCCGGAAAGTCACGAGCCAGATGCGTGCAGATACCCGTAAACGTGTTGGAATGCTTTTGTTCAACGTTTTGGAAGTATGCACAGGCACACCTCAGGGACCCTGTGGGCTGGGGTCCGGACCCCTGCAGTACAGCGAATGTCACAATAAAGCGAGTGGAAGGGAGGTGTTGGTTTTGCGGTGCACGGAAGGCACGTTTGCACCACACGTTCGCGGCGTGTGACGTGTGCCCCAGCACCGCGGCCAAAACGACAGTAGTGGACACACCTCTTGTGAAAAGCGACTTTATTGCTGAAACGTGCTAACCGCCGTCTGAGCTTCCAGCGGGTCCTAATCCTCTTGCTGGAGGGGGTCCTGTCCCACGGTGACGGCTGCTGGCCGGGCAGGGTGGTGGGTGCTGAAGGCCGGGGTGGCTGTGCAGCGTCTGAAAATAAGACAGTGGGGACGTTGGCCGCACCGGGTGGCTCTTCCCGTCACGAATGATTTCTCTGTGGCGGGCGGTGCCGTTTGATGGCATTTTACCCAGAGAACTTTCCCCGAACCGGGGTCTGTCCTCTCAGCCCCTGCCGCTGCTTCGCCGACCAGGCTTCCGGAACATTCCAAATCCCTTGTGACCGTGTCTTCGCCGACCAGGCTTCCGGAACGTTCCAAATCCCTTGTGACCGTGTCTTCGCGGCATCTCCACTGGGAGGAGATGCCACCTCAGGAAGTCGCTTTCTTTGCTCCTCTTCGTCCGTCCAGGTTTCATCCTGAGATGGTGGCGACCCCGTCCCCTCTTCAGGCTCCACTTCTGATCCCAGTTCTCTTGCTGTTTCTACCGCGTCCACAGTGACTTCCTCCACTGAGGTCCTGAGCCCTCCACGTCCTCTCCAGGAGGGTTGGAATCACCTTCTTCCCAACTCCGGATTATGTTGATAATCTGATCTCTTCCTGTAATCACGAACGTTCTTAATGGCTTCTAGAACGATGAATCCTTCCCAGAAGGTTTTCAGTCGCCTTCAGATGCATCTGAGGAGTCCCAGGCATGGCAGCTGTCGCCTTGTGACCCGTGTTTCTTAAATACTAGACTCGAAGGCCGAGGCGGCCGCCTGAGGCACGGGCTGCAGGATGGCGGGGGTGGTGGCAGGCACGAGCACGACCCTCATCCCGTCCGTCTCCGTCAGAGCTCTGGGCTGTGACCGGGTGCACCGCCAGGGAGCTGCCCCGTCTTGAAAGGGATCTCCCGCTGAGCAGAACTCCGCAGCCAGCGTCCCCTGCTCAGTGGCCGTGCTGGAGACCGACGGGCTTCATCGTGCGTTCACAGAGCGCAGGCGGAGCAGACCTCCCGCCGTTCGCGGGGGCCTCGGGTTTTCGGAACGGTCACTGAGCCCCGGCTGCCGGTCCAGGTCACGGCCGCGTCAGCCCCGGGCACGGACTTCCCCTCTCTGGCTCCAAAGGCCCGGCTGGCGTCTTCCGGAAGAAGGCTGTTGTGTCTCCACCGAAGGGGTGGGTGTCGCGCGGCCCCCGTCATTCGTTCCGGCCGCTGGGCCTTCCGGCTTCGCCCTGCACTTGCGTGCTGTGGAGACGCCGCCTTTCCCGGAACCTCCTGACCCACCTCTGCCAGCTTCAGGCTGCTCCTCTGCAGCTGCCTCACCTCTCTCCGCCTTCACGGAATCGGAGAGAGTCGGGGCCTGGCTCCGGATTAGGCTCTGGCCTCAGGGGACGTGTGGCTGGTGCGACCTTACGTCCAGACCCTTGCAACCCTCTCCATACCAGCAGGGAGGCCGTGTTGCCTTCTTACCACCCGTGTTCCCAGAGGAGCACTTTTTTTTTTTAAGTTTACGTATTTATTTACTTAAGGCATGTCTGCCCCCAGTGTGGGGCTTGAACTTACAACCCAGAGGCCAAGAGTCGCTCGCTTTTCCGACCGAGCCAGCCAGGTGCCCCTGGAGCAGCCCTTTATCTCAAGGATTTTTTCCTCTGACTTCACAGCGGGGCTCGCTGTTTGGTGAAAAGAGGCCCACTCTGGACGTGCCTTTGTCACACCGGGCTTAATCGTTTCTAGCTTTTGATACAAAGCGAAAGGTGGGCGACTTTCACCTGAACACCTAGGGGCCGCGGTAGGGTTGCCACGTTGGCCCGATGTCAAGAGTGTTGCCTCTCAGGGACGAGGGAGGCCCGAGGAGACGGAGGGAGAGATGGGGGGGGGGGGGGGGGGGACAGCCAGCGGAGCGGTGGGCACACACGCATTTATTGAGTCGCTGCCTGCGTGTGGCTCACGGTGCCAGCCAACGATTACAGTAGCGACCGAGATCCCTGATCGCCGTAACAGGTATCGTCGTGAAAAAGTTTGCAACGCGGGGAGAATTCCCAAAATGGGACGGGCACGCAGAACGATGCCGTTTGGAAAACGGTGCCGGTACACTTGCCTGAGGCAGGGTTGGCGCAGACCTTCCAATTTTTAAGAACAAAATCACCCACAGAGCGCAGTGAGCGAGGTCCGCCCGCGTGACGGCAACACGCGCACCTTCACCAGGACACACGTGCGTTCTCTCTTTTAAAAACGTTAGCACTGGAACCCCTTTCTTTTCCAAATTAAGTCTTGCGTATTTAACACTTAGGACCTGGAACACAGATTAGAAGTGGGCTGCTGTGTTTGTAGGGGTCTGGAACGTTCTCCTAAGGCACGGCAGAGTACGGGTGAGGACCCCCCCGGGGGGCGGGGACCACCCCTGCTGTGTGCAAGACAGGCCCGGCTGCGACGCGCTTTGATGTTTCATTTTCCATCTACCGACAGGTGCCAAACAAAAGGAGACGGAAACGGAATGACCGCTGTGAGTGGAGAAGCCCTCGTAGGAGAACTTGAACAAAGATTCTGGGTCACGCTTTGCCTCATGAACACTGACCGTGTTAGAAGACCGTAAAATGGCTAAGAATGTATAGCAGGGTTTAGCGATGGGTATTTTTTCCAGTGACGTTGAAACTGAGCATAAGAAACAGGTTTTATGTGTTTGAAGATTCAGCCTTGCATTAAAAGACTGTTTTCAGACCTTCGTCTGAGCGATTTCAAATGCTGTATGTTATTAAAGTGCACTGTGTCCTGAAATTTTTTATTATTTTTCGTTTCAAAGAATTCACTGGTCTGTAACAGGTAATATGACATAAGGCGAGCGCATGGCTTCTTCAGACCTAGTGCCTTATGTCGGAACACGTGATATGTCATCACTGCGGCCCGTGGCAGCTGGAGCCACACGGTGCTGGGGCGTGACAGTCTTTGGACCTTTACCAAATCAGTTTTGTTCTCATTAGATTTGTCAAACCGTTGTAATTTGGATATAAATCATTACTTTGTAAAACTTTAATGGCAGTTTTACGTTTAAGTGTCTGTTCTGAACTACAGTGTAAACAAAACTGCTTTACAACAGCTTTATTTATTTTTACTTTCCTGCAATTTTTTTTTTTTTTTTACACACATCCTGGTGGGTGAGCCTCCCCATGCCCGTTAATAAACCATCGGTGGTTATTTTTAAAAGGCAAATTTCTCATTTAAGTTTGGATCTGGAAAGCGTAGGACTTCTAAAATAGCCACTGTTAGAGTGGAAAGCCGAAGTTTCTGAAAGCACGGGTGAAAACGTGCTCTGCTAGGCTGGGAACAGGCGGCGGTTAGGAGCAGACAGAGTGCCGGGAAGAGGTCTATTTTTTTCTTGTGTACTGAAACGTAAAATCACGATGTTTGTACGGCTGCTGTGCGATCGTCCGTGTAAATTCTATTGTGGCACATGCAATATGTCATGTGGTTGAAGAGAAACCATGTTTCCTAATGTAAGTGCTCTGAAAATGTCCACACTGTATATATATATGAGTATAGTTTGATTTTTTTGTTGTTGTTTTGGGGGTTTTTTGGCAGATTGAAAGATTAAAGTAAATCTTATTATCGACCATTTTGCTCAGGACGTTCTTTAAAATACCACGTGTTTCGGCACATATTCATTACAAATCGGCATGAAGTTTCCCACGTAGAGATTTCTTCCCAAATGAAGGAGAACGTGAATTCTCGGATCCCTTTTTCCCTCATCAGAAAAAAAACAAACCTGGGGAGCCTGGCTGGATCGATCGGAGGAGCGTGTGACTCTTGATCTCAGGGTTGTGAGTTCGAGTCCCGTGTTGGGTGTACAGATTACTTAAGAATAAATTCTTGGGGACCGCCTGGGTGACTCAGTTGAGCGTCCAACATCAGCTCAGGTCATGATCTCGTGGTTAGTGAGCTTGAGCCCTACATCGGGCTCTCTGCTGTCAGCACAGAGCCCGCTTCGGATCTTCTGTCCCCCCCACCCCCCCACCCCGCCTCCCCAACTCATGCTCTCTCTCAAAAATAAATAAAAAACATTAAAAACATAATAGGGGCGCCTGGGTGGCTCAGTCAGTTGGGCGTCCCACTTCGGGTCAGGTCATGATCCCACAGTCCATGTGTTCGAGTCCCGCATCGGGCTCTGTGCTGACAGCTCAGAGCCTGGAGATTCTGCCTTCAGATTCTGTGTCTCCCTGTCTGGCTCTCCCCCACTTACACACTCTCTCAAAAATAAGTCGGTTAAGCGTCCGACTTCGGATCAGGTCGTGATCTCGCGGTTCATGGGTTCAAGCCCCGCATCAGGCTCTGCACTGACAGCTCAGAGCCTGGAGTCTGTTGCAGATTCTGTGTCTCCCTCTCTCTCTCTCTCTCTGCCCTTTCCCCGCACACGCGCGTGCACACACACACACACACACACTCAAAAATTTTTTTAAGAAATTAAAAAATAAAATATTTTTGAAAAAACCTTAATGACTCACACACTTTCTCTCCATTATTAAATAGAATACATTCAATTAAAAGTCGACCCGCAGATTTTCTTACGCTGTCACTTTTCATTTCCTAGTTAGGCCAGCTGTGAGAGAGCACATGTACACATTTCCCCATAGAAACAACTGTGGTTGTGACTTAGGTTAATGGTCATATTTGGGAGAAAGCAAAAACAGTCACAAAGCTGCTAGAACCCCAGTTTTGAACCTCAAAACATCTGCTTTCAGCCCGCCCCGGGTTTGTGAAGCACCCATGAGTCTGCTCAGACTCCCATGTACCACATAGAGCGTATTCTGTGTATGTTCCGCTTCAGAAAACTGCGCGGGGCCATTTACAAAGAAACGTGCTACGATTCTCTCTTCCCACCAGGCACACTCAGTCTGGCGGGCCTCGGGCAGGGTAGGGTAGGGCGGGGCAGGGCTGTGCCAACGTGCCGGGCAGCAGGGTTTGGGGCGCACCTGCACCTGTTAGGCGCCAGCGGGAGTGGGGCGGCCCCTTCTCAGACGCAGGGCTGTTGCCCAAGAGCATCTTGTTTCCGGCAAGTGATAAAGACCGGGTTCTAGGAAGTGTGCCTCTCTGTGCCCTTCTAGAAATAAGGAGAAGTGGCACTTCCAGAATCCTAACGAAGAAAGGATTTTCTAAGGGAAAAGCCTAGCTGCCCCGAGAAAAACCACCTGGGAACCCTTGCTGGATGCGCCCCAGGTGTTTGCAGCGGCCTGTCCCCTCGAGGCTCCCAGGACCCCCTTGCGTGGCAGGCTCACTGCACCACCAGTGCCCACGGACGCCCTGGCCCTCGCACCAACGAGGAGCTCACAGCCCCCAAAGGCTTGCGCACGACTGATGAGTGATCAACGTGAAAGCAAGAGCGTAAAAAACACACCACACCGGTTCCGGAAGCGGAGAGGGCATCCGTTCCGTTTCACATTCTAATCTCCAAGGAAAACTGGACGGACTTCCTGAACTGATGACATTTCTTACGTTTTCCTAGAGAAACATTTGCGTGAGCAGACCATCCTCTTTAAACCACTGGTTCTCGGCGGGAGAGATTGTGGACCCCGGGGGACACTTGGCAAAGTGGATACACTTTCGCTCGTCACCACTGGCGGTGGGGATGTGCCGCTGGCACCTGGTGGGCAGAGACCATAGACCCTGCGAGCGAGCCCCAACGACACACAATGTGCAGCCCAAGATGTAAGTGAGGAGGTTAGAAACTCCGCCCCGAAAAATTACAACCTTCTGGGTATTTTTGATTACCTTCGTTACTTCCTAACTGAATCCATTTGTCTTTGGAGGGGGGAGAAAAAAAAAAAAAAAACCTGAGCAGGCAGCCTTTCTGGGACAGGGGACAATCCAAACAGTCCACAGGTAGATTTCAGGGCGCTTACTTCCAAGGCACTTCCGCCAAAAAGAGAATTTTGCTTTGCAAACAGTAGCACTCTCAGGAGAAAATTCCAACCCGCAGGGAAATACTTGGAAGTTTCTCTGTTACTTTCTTTTCATAAAGAAACCAAGAACAGGTTCCAAAATTGTTTTTTCACGTAAAATTCCCTGTGCAACCGGCAGGGTTTTAAGTCTACATAAAGAGCATGCTTGCAACAGTCACAGGAAACCCCTAAAGTCCCCTCGCCTTGTGGATATAGCCCCATCTTATTTCTAGAACTTACCACACTGCACAACATTTACCTTTAGATGCCAGCCTAAGCCAGGGCATAGGAAAATTAATCACGTGGCTCCCTGCGTGGCTCTCAGAGATACTGAGGATCCTCCCCGCAGGGAGGTGGGGAAAAAGCCAGATACCCAGTTCCCTCCAGACCCCTGCTGGACCTCCACCTCCAAGGAACTTGCTGGTCAGAATGTGAAGGCTCAACAAAACACTACTCTGACTTCAGCTGTGCGTTGCCCTCTCTGGAAAGCCTGCGTCACAATCACCTGCTTTCACTGGGGACCAGAGCCTGAGGGGCGCCTGCTTCTGGGAGGTTGGGGACGCAGGATGAGTCTCCCACCTGCCTCCACTGGCCCAAGTCAGGAGCATCTCGCCCCCTCCTGCCGCGCCGGCCAACGGGTCACCACCGAAACGAATCGAATTGGAGAACGCAGGTAAACAACTGCCAGGTGTCACTGGCGCTCATTTGCCACAGGCCATTTGCCTCACCCATTCCAGCCACCGGCCCTCCCAGCCCCAGGGAGAGAGGCTGCTGACCCTCCTCCGCGTGAACTCTCCCTCCCAGCTGAGCGCAGGAGCCTGAGAGCAGGCCCTCCCTTCTCATCTCTTCCAAACTGTGCTGCTCGGCCTGGGAGAACCGCTCAACGGCCCAAAGCCATGCCCGGGGCTGCTCTCGTCCACGGCCTCAACTGCAAAGACCAAGGGGGAATCTCAAACTGCGGCCCACGAAGCCTGGCCACTGCTGGGCGGGCCAAGATCTGGGGAGGGTGGGGTCCCCCCGCCTCATGGCCCGTGCAGCCTGAGGTCACCCTTGTTTTGGCAACCCTTTGGATATGCCCCTGGCCCGCAAGACGCCCCGAACTGTGGGGTCACCTCCCTTCCAGCCGCAAGGCCTCCCCACTGCCTGGTGCAAAGGACGCGGAGAGGGTCACACTCAGGAAACCCTAACCTCTACCTACAGCCCCAGCCCCCCAATTCCTGTCCAGCCAACACCTCCATCCACCCCTCCCCGCTGCTGGGGACTCACCATATTCAACCATGACGTGGAGACGCTGGCCACCTCTGAATCCTCCGTGAGCTTTTTAATCCTCCTCCTCTCCACCCTGACCCTTGAAAAGACAGCATAAAGAGGCTGCATTTCTGGTGGCCTCCGAACGCATTCGGATTCAGAGGCCCAAAAAGCTGACCCTCCCGACATCACGGCCATTAAGCTGCATTTTTAAACCAAAAATCTCATCATCTCATTTCACTGCTCAGAAACGATCACAGGCCCCCGCCCCGCAAAGCCCTCCCCTCCCACTGAGCCTCCCACCGACTTGCTCCTCGTCCTTCTAGAAGCTCCACGCCTTCCACACCTGCCCACCGGCCTGAGCTGGTCCCCACCCCCTTTCCTCACCTGCAGATACTCAACTGCTCTCTCAAGGGCCAAGTCAAATGGCCCTCCACCTGGAGGCTCCCAGGACTCCCCCCTACCCCCCCCACCCCCCCCACCCCCGCCAGCCGGCCGATGGATGCCTCCCTCCTCTGACAGCACAGGCTGTAATTCCGTAGGCCTGTTCTGCCCTGCCTTCTTCCTGGATAGTGGAGGGCGGCGCTTGAGGCCACCTGGCATCTCGGGTCAGAAGATCCGCTCCTCAGGGACGCCTGCGTGGCTCAGTCGGTTAAGGATCCAAATTTCGACTCGGGTCACGATCTCGGGTTGGGGAGTTCGAGCCCCACGTCAGGCTCTGTGCTGACAGCTCAGAGCCCAGAGCCCGCCTTGAGTTCTGTGTCTCCCCCTCTCTCTGTGTGCTGCTTATGCTCTCTTTCAAAAATCAATAAACATTTGGGGCACCTGGGTGGCTCCGTCGGTTAAGCGTCCGACTTCAGCTCAGGTCGTGATCTCATGGTTTGTGGGTTTGAGCCCTGCATCAGGCTCTGTGCTGATGGCTCAGAGCCTGCTTCACATTCTGTGTCTCCCTCTCTCTCTCTCTGCTCCTCCCCCACTCGGTCTCTGTCTCTCTCAAAAATAAATAAAACCTTAAAAATTTTTTTAAATAAATAAACATTTTAAACATTTTGTTAAAGAATACATGCTTCTCGGGGCGCCTGGGTGGCGCAGTCGGTTAAGCGTCCGACTTCAGCCAGGTCACGATCTCGCGGTCCGTGAGTTCGAGCCCCGCGTCAGGCTCTGGGCTGATGGCTCGGAGCCTGGAGCCTGTTTCCGATTCTGTGTCTCCCTCTCTCTGCCCCTCCCCCGTTCATGCTCTGTCTCTCTCTGTCCCAAAAATAAATAAAAAACGTTGAAAAAAAAAAATTAAAAAAAAAAATAATAAATAAAGAAGACATGCTTCTCGGTACTGCTGTGCGTGCGCACAAGGAAACTGTTATAAAATCCCTCACCTTTCTTGGCTTGGCTCTTCCCTTGTGCAGTTACTGAGACGGAGAAATACGCACACACCGTTGCGTGTAAGCGTGCTCCCCGAACGCTAAAAGTCTCGCAAATGTTAGTAGCAGGTGTTGTCCTCACGGGTGCAGCGGTCACCTGAGTCCCTCAAGGGAACGATATCCTACTCATCTCCATACTCCCACACTGGCACATCTCTGGACCTGAGAGGTGCTTCGGGAATGTTCGGCTGACGTTTGATGAGCGGTTGGTAAAGGCCAGTACATCCAGGAGGATCTTGGGGCTGGTGACACACTCCAACCGTGTGAAGCTGGTCCCCTGCGTGGCCAGGCTACTTGATGAAGGTGGGGAGACACCACAGGATACGGGGCATCATCTACGAATCCAGAGGCGGCCCTCTTCTCTGCCTGTAGCTTTCACAGGTGGGTTCCTACCCAGGGAGGATGCTGGAGGCAGGCCCCTGAGGAGCGAGAGCCCTGCTCCCTCTCTAACACAAAGGACACTTCCTTCTCAGAGGAGGGAATGTGGATACCCACAGACCCCCAGGGAGCCCGCGGCCACCGGAGAGGGCCGGCAGTCAGAGCACAAGCGACAAGCTCCGTGGGGAGGAGAATGGAGAAAAAGACACCAACACCTGCCCAGAGAGAAAAATGAGGCCGGCTTCAGGCGCGGGGAGTGGAAAAGACCAGAGACACGGGCACCAAGCCAGCCCCTCACACCTGCATAGATGGAACAGAGGGTTTGATAAAACTCACTCCTGAGCCTCTTAAAATCCAGAGGCAGTCCTTCCAGGGTATTTTGAGAATTCCCAGCTACCATCTTTCTTTGCCCCTTGTCCTCTTTTTGACAGCTGAAACAATTTCCAGAAATGTCGCCCCCGCCAAAACAGTGCTATGTGAAGGACGGCCCCTGGGCTAATTCCTAATCACAAGCATCAGGTAGAAGGAGGGGACAGGCGGGTGGCCCCTGGGTGGGAGGTTTACAGCAAACCAGCCTGGAATGAGCAAACTGGGGTGGCCCCCAAGGCTCACACTTTTGCAGTCCCTGTTACTTTTCAGAACCGCATCAAAGAGAACAGTTGCTTAGTCCCCAGTGAAGCCTTAGGCTTCAATATCAATTTATTTAGCAACTGTTACACTGTGCACACAGCACCACCACGGGCCAGGCACCGTTCGAGGGGACAGGGCCACACCACGAATCTGTGCCCTCAGGGGCTTACATTCTATCTAGTGTGCTGCGAGAACATCTTAGAAGAACATCACCACGGCACCTTGAGGTTGTTCTCTCGCTTTTTTTTTTTTATTTGCTTATTTTGAGAGAGACAGAGACAGTGTGAGTGGGGGAGGGGCAGAGAGAGAGAGGGAGAGAGAGAGAATCCCAAGCAGACTCCATGCTATCGGCACAGAGCCCGACTCGGGGCTCGAACTCACGAACCGTGAGATCGTGACCTGAGCGGAAACCAAGAGTCGGATGCTTAATTGAGCCACCCGGGCGCCCCTCAAAGCCCATGCTCTTAATCCCAGTTCTAAACAGCTATCGCCAGCTGAATTGTGTCCCCCCCACAAAGATCTGCTGAAGTCTCCCCCTGACCCCGGTCCCTGTGAATGTGATCTTATTTGGAAACAGGGTCTTTGCAGCATGGTCAAGTTAGGTGAGGTCACACTGGAGGAGGGCAAGCCCTAAACCAGTGACTGTGTCCCTTGGAGAACAGGCCACACAGAGAGAAGGCCATGTGACAGCAGACGCAGACTGATTAATGTGACAAAGCTAGGTACTGGGAAGGTGCTAGAACATTAAACGTGGTTTTAAAAACTTTACCAACACATTTTTATAAAAGTACGCCATTTGCTTTCCTTTTAAAAGCAATTTTATCGTAACCCAGACATATTAGAACTGAAATACACGGAAGGAAAGGTAGAGCTGAGCGTAAAAAAAAGCGGACAGGAGGTTTTTCAAATGGCGACCGACAGAGGTCCATTTTCAGGGGCCTTGAAATGCATTGGTTGGAAATAGGGCAGGCTACTATGATTACCACATTGAAAGGAAAAGTCTTCAAAAGTAACCATATTATAGATTTCAGACATCTTGACACAGCACTTAGTGATGAATAATTGAGATCTGTTCCTTATACCTTATGCACCCGATGGCTCTATTTATTATGCCATAAATTAGTTGACCCAACTGCTCTTTTTTTTTTGAAACAGGCTTTTTCAAGAACTGTAAACAGTGTTTAGAAGAGCACAGTGTGTACTTTCTTCTATTATTTGCAAATCGCCTGGAGGAAGAATGCTCCCCACTCTGTTGGTGAAACTAAAGCGACAGCGTGAGCCAGCGGGGAAATGATGGGACCAGCCTCGCCTGCAGCTCTGAGCCCTCCTGCCGACCCAATGCCACTTTCACGGGAGGGTCACAGAGTCACTGAACACTGACCTGGGGCGGGGGGGGGGGGGGGGGGGCAGCCCTTCTCCTCCCGCCACCATCACTTCCGCTTAACCTCTTGCTCGGGCCCCTGTGAGCCCCCAGCCCGGCCGTCCCTCACCGTCTACCCCTCGATGTCCTGCCTCCTTGTCCAGCCTGACTCGACTGTCCATTGCAGACACCGCCAACCCCTGCCCCTGTCCTCCTGCAAAAGCCCCAGCTCTGGCCGGACCTTTGCCCCCCTGCACTACCCCGCAAGGCCCCCTCTGCCCTCAGCTCCTTCCCTCCCCTCCCCCACCCCCACCCCCACAGCTCTGGCCAGAATCATCCCCCATGCGTGGCTCCCAGCTGACTCCCACCTTGCCCCCTACACTATCCCCACCCTGGCCCCACCTGCCCCCCTCCACACACACAGGGCCCTGGCCGACCCCAACCTGCTCCCTCAAGGCCTTAGCTGGCCCCCAACTGTCACTTCTCCACATGCTTAGTTTTCCATCATCTACCATTAATTCATCCCCAAACTCTCTGCAACAAACACTGATCTCCTCGCCCTGAGTTCAAAAGCATGAGTTAACCCACCCATCTTCGTTTTCTTAGCGACCTCATTCCTGGGCCCCTGCCCTCCTCCTGCCTCCAGGGGGACTAGTGACTTCTAGACCTGCTGCCCAGCCAGACGTTTGTCAACGTTATTCTTTCCAAGATGAACATTTTACTTTGTTAATAATATTTAACTCTGTTTTCTGTATCTTTTTTTTTTTTAAGTTTTATTTATGTAAGTAATCTCTAACATCCCATGTGGGGCTCGAACTCACGACCTCAAGATAAAGAGCCACATATTCTTCCCACTGAGCCAGCCCGGCACCCCTGTTTTCTAGGTCTTTAACTTCAGCTCTTTATTTTTCCTTCCTTCTATTATTATTCTAACTTCTTAAATAAGTCACTAAGCTCATTAATGTTTAGCCTTTTGTTTTTGTGCTAATGTAAGCATTTAAGGCTAACTTTTTCCCTTTTATGGCATCCCATGCGCTTTGATTTGTAGCTTTTTTTTTTTTTTTTTTTTAATGTAGACCTCACACCCAGTGCGGAGCCCAACTTGGGGCATGAACTCATGACCCTGAGACTAAGCCCTGAGCTGAGGTCAAGAATCGGACGCTTAACTGACTGAGCCACCCAGGCGCCCAGACTTGAAGCATTTTTATTATCAGTTTAAATATTTTATTGTCTTTATTTCTTTTTGACCCATGAACTCTACAAAAGTATATTTCCTATTTTCCAAATCTATGGGGCTCTCTTTCTATGTTTTGTTAATTGACTTCTAACTTAATTGCATTGTGGTTGGAGAATGTGGTCGATATGAGAAATTCCTGGAAATGTGATGAGGCTTGCTTTATGACCTTCTCCATGGTCAATTTTCATAAATGGATTATCCGTGTCTGAGAATATGTATTTCTTTTCATCTGCTGAGAGCAACGTGCTATATAGGTGGTCGTGAAACAACTTTGTTCATTCTGCCATTCAAATCTTTTCTGTCTTTACTGATTTTTAAAAACTACCTCCCAATTACTAAAAGGTATTAAAATATCTTACATGATTTCAATTTCTCCTTGTAATTCTGTCAAGTTTTGCTTAACATATTTTGCATAAACAGAATGTTACTGGTCACATAAAGGTTTCGAATTGTAGTATGTTCCTGGTGAATGAAACCTTTCATAATTATTTAGAGCCCCTCTAACCATAGTAATGGTTTTGCTTTAAAACCTATTTTGTTTTATATCAGCGCAGCTTCACAAGTCTTCTTTTGGTCAGTATTTGGTATAGCCTATTCTTTTTTTTAAGGTTTTTTATTTCTTTTTGAGACAGAGAGAGACAGAGCATGAACGGGGGAGGGGCAGAGAGAGAGGGAGACACAGAATCGGAAACAGGCTCCAGGCTCCGAGCCATCAGCCCAGAGCCCGACGCGGGGCTCGAACTCACAGACACGAGATCGTGACCTGAGCTGAAGTCGGACGCTTAACCGACTGAGCCACCCAGGCGCCCCTGGTATAGCCTGTTCTATTAGCCATTCCAAATAACCTTCATTTTCAATTTTTCTGTATGATTATGTTTTAGATGTGTCTCTTGTAATCATCATATGGTTAGTTTTTTTTAAAAGTCCATCCTGTCAACTTTTGTCTTTAGATTAAAACATTTTGGTCCATTTGCTATAATCATTGATCTACTTGTATTTTGTGTTTATTTTGTGTTTTCTACTTGCATGGCCTTATTTTATGTTTCTTTTTTCCTCCTTTTGATTATTTTTTCTCTTATTCTACTCCATTTCTTATTCCATTTGCCCTTTCTACTCTTTGGAGTTTTTGCATATTTCAGCACTATCTCAGAGAGAATTGTTTTAAAAAAATTTAACTATTGGGGCGCCCAGGGGGCTCAATCGGTTGGGCAACCAACTTCAGCTCAGGTCACGATCTCGTGGTTCATGGGTTCGAGCCCCATGTTGGGCTCTGTCCTGACAGCATGGAGCCTGCTTTGGAGTCTCTCTCTGCCCCTCCCCCACACCCACTCTCTAACAAATAAAAAAATAAAATAAATAAAACATTAAAAAAAATTATCATGCCATTACCCCACTGAACAAAATTAACAAAAATCCCTTAATATCATGTAATACCCTCCATTTTCAAACCCCCCCAATGTAACACACACTTAATGTGTTCAAATCAGGATTCAAACATGATCCACAGGTTTGATGTGGTTGATTTATCTCTCAGGGCTCTTTTTGTTGTTTTTTTTTTTAATTTTTATTTATTTTTGAGAGAGACTGAGTGTGGGTGGGGGCAGGGGCAGAGAGAAGGATACACAGAATCTGAAGCAGGCTCCAGGCTCTGAGCTGTCAGCACAGAGCCCAACGCAGGGCTCGAACTCAGGAACCGTGAGATCATGACCTGAGCCAAAGTCAGACGCTTAACCGACTGAGCCACCCAGGCCCCCCTCTCAGGGCTCTTTAAATCTATGAGTTCTCTCCCTCCTCCCTCTTTTTCCATGTCACTTATTTTTGAGGAAATTTTTGAGGACACTTAGCTTATAGATATTCCCACATTCCAGACAGCTGGCATTTCCACAGGGTATCATTTAGCATATTCCTCTATCCCATTAGACCAAGGGATTGATCAGACTCGTGATTAATTTTATGGCATAAACATTTCATAGGTGAAATGGGGCTTGTACTTCTATTTGTTTACAAATAATTAGGTAAGAACTATATAGCTGATAGAGGCAAAGACGATGGACAGAGTAGGAGGACCCTAAGCTCACCTCCTCCCATGGGTACAACTGGAAACACTCACATCTTGTAAATAGCCCAGAAAATGACACAAGGATTGGCAGAACAAACTCCACAACTAAATGTAGAGAAGAGGCCACATCGAAGAGGGGAGGAAGGGTGGAGATGCAGTGGCGAGCTGACCAGACCTGCAGGACGGTCAACAGGAGGGGGGACCTGTAGGCACAGAGATGGGAAGGAGACAGACGTGTGAATTCTGCACGGGGAAAACGAAATCCCCACAACGTTTGGCTTTGAAAACCAGAGGGGTGAAATTTCATGAGTTCTTACAACCAGGGGGACTTAAAACCTAGAATTTTAAAAGTCAGCAGGCTCAGCTCTGCCGGGGAGCGCAAGAGGAAACCGAGTCACCACCCTTAAAGAGACGGCACAACCAACAACCTGTGGAGATACAGCACAGAAGCAGCAGTTTGAATAGTGCCCGGGGCATTCAGGAGGGAGGGCTGCTTACTCATCTAGGAGATCACTGGGGGACTCCACCAGGAGCAAAGGAGCAGGCAGACACCATTTCCCTCCCCCACTCCCCAGCATAAACACATGGCCCCCTGCCCGTGCAAGCACAGTGCCAACACTTGATACTTACCTTGCTAAGAGCACCACCTTGCACCCCTGTATCCACCCCCCCACGCTTCAGCAGATCCACCCACTCCGGCCAGGACTACCTCCGTCTGGTGCTATGGGTCCCCTTCCCCAGAAGACCGGCGGCCGGCAAACCTTGCTCACACAGTACCTCCTGCCCCCACTCACGTTGTGGAGCTGCCACACCCCCCAACCTGGCTGGCCTCCATTCTGCCAGCGACAGGTCCCTTCTCACAGAGGACCTGCACGCAAACCTTGCAAACACTGTGCATCTCGTTCCTGTGGACGCTGCAAATCCACCCCCCCCCCCCCGCCCCAGTACGCTCTTGCCCGGAGCCCACGAAAAGTGGTAGCACAAGCCTGGCAATGTGCAAGCAGCTCCAAGAGAGGCCAGCACTACTCCAAAGTGAGTCCTGCCCCAAGGAGAGGGAAAGATAACCACACACCCCAGTCAGACTACAGCCCCAGCAGTGAGCTTGGGGTACACGGCTGGTCTGACTACAGGCCCCGCCCACCAAAGAAAGCTTCTCAGGGGGGCAACACAGAGAAAGGACTCCACACGTCGATGCTACTGCATCTTGCAGATGCCTGATGTCACTCAACTCAAGCCTACAGTGGCCACAGAGTGGCCCAATAACACCACGGGACCAAAACCTACCCACAACAGGCAAGTGAGCCACAGCAGACAACTGGACTAAGGGAAAGAGCTGCTAAACCACAATAGCAGAGTTCATGCAACACACACAGAAGACACCCCTGAAGCACCAGGTTGCAGTGAACTACAGGACTTCTTCAGAAGGCCACTACTTTTAAGAGCAAGAAATGTAGCCGACTTTTGTAATACATAGAAACAGACACAGGGAGTTAGATAAAATGAGGAGACAGAGGAAAATGTCCCAAATGAAAGAACAGGACAAAATCACAGCAAGAGACCAAAGCGAAATGGAGGTAAGTAGTATGCCTGATAGAGAATTTAACATAGTGATCATAAGGATACTCCTGGACTTGAGAAAAGAGTGAAGGACATCAGTGAGACCCTTAACAAAGAGGTAAAAAAGAACCAATCAGATGAAGAACACAATAAATGAAATTAAAAATATACTAGATAGAATAAATAGTAGACTAGAGGAAGCAGAAGAATGAATCAGCAACCTGGAGGACAGAGTTATGGAAAATAATCAAGCTAAGCAGGTGAGACAAAAAATTATGCAAAATGAGAAAGGCTCAGGAAACTCGTGACATCATCAGGCATAATAACATTCGCATTACAAGGATCCTCAAAGGAAAAGAGAGAGAAAAGGCGGCAGAAAATTTACTCAAAGGACTAATAGCTGAAAACTTCTCCAATCTAGAGAAGGAAACAGAAATCCACATCCAGGAAGCGCAGAGATCCCGCAACAAAATCAACCCAAGTTGGTCCACACCAGGACACCTAGTAGTTAAAATGGAAAAAAGTAGTGATAAAGGGGTAACTTTTAAAGCAGCAAGAGAAAAGACAACAGTTACATACAAGGGGCAACCTCATAAGGCTATCAGCTGATTTTTCAGCAGAAACTTTGCAGGCCAACAGGAAGTGGCCTGATATATTCAAAGAGCTGAAAGGAAAAAATCTGTAGTCAATACTACTCTATCCAGCAAGTCTATCATTTAGAATAGAAGGATAAAATATATATATAAAAAAAAAATAGAATAGAAGAAGAGAGTTTCCCCAACAAACAAAAGTTAAAGATATTCATAGCTACAGAACCAGCCCTACAAGAAATGTTAAAGGGGCTCTTTGAGTGGAAAGACCATAAGTAAGACTGAAGAAAGCAGGAAGCACAAAAGCAGTGAATATAAGTATATCTGTAAAAATCAGTCAAGGGACTCACAGAACAAAAGGATGTAAACTATGACACCATATACCTAAAACATGATGGGGAGAGGAGTAAAGAATGGGTTCAAGCTTAAGCAACCATTAACTTAATACAGATTGCTATATGCAGAAGATGTTATATACAAACCTAATGGTAACCACAAATCAAAAAGCAGCAACAGATATGCAAAAAATAAAGAGAAAGAAATCCAAGTATATCACTAAAGAAAGCCAACTAATCATGAGAAAAAAAACAAGGAAAGAAAGGAACAGAGGGGCACCTAGGTGGCTCAGTCGGTTGAGTGTCCAACTTCAGCTCGGGTCATGATCTCACAGTACACGAGTTTGAGCCCCACATTGGGCTCTGTGCTGACAGCTCAGAGCCTGCAGTCTGCTTCGTATTCTGTGTCTCTGTCTCTCTGCCCTTCCCCTGCTCACACTCTCTCTCTGTCTCTCAAAAATAAATAAACATTTTTAAAAAAGGAAGCGAGAACTATAAAAACCATGATAAAATAAGTAACAAAATGGCAATAAATACATATCAATAATTCCTTTAAATGTATGTGGACAAAATGTTCCAATCAAAAACACAGGTGACGGAATAGATAAAAAACCAAGACCTATCTATATGCTGCCTACAAAAGACTCATTTCAGACCTAAAAACACATAAAGATTGACAATGAGGCAATGGAGAAGCATTTATCATGCAAAGAGATGTGAAAAGAAAGCCAGGGTAGCAATACTTGTATAGGACGAAATAGACTTTAAAACAAAGACTGTAACAAGAGACAAAGGACACTATAATCATAAAGAAAGCAATCAACAAGATATAACAATTGTAAACATTTATGCACCCAATATGACAGCACCAAA
The DNA here is from genome assembly GCF_028018385.1 of Neofelis nebulosa. Lineage (NCBI taxonomy): Eukaryota > Metazoa > Chordata > Mammalia > Carnivora > Felidae > Neofelis > Neofelis nebulosa. The sequence goes on from NC_080785.1 coordinate 5,861,355, forward strand.
TACATAAAGCAGTTAATAACAAACATAAGAAAGTAATCATTAGTAATACAATAATAGTAGGGAACTTTAACATCCCTCTTACATCATGGAAAGATCATCCAAATGGAAAACCAACAAGGAAACAGTGGCTTTCAATGACATATTGGACCAGATGGATTTCACAGATATATTCAGAACATTCCATCCTGAAACAGCAGAATACACATTCTTTTTAATGGCACATGGAACATTCTCCAGAACAGACCGCATATTAGGCCACAAAACAAATCTCAACAAATTCAAAAAGACTGAAGTCATGCCCTGCATCTTTTCTGACCACAATGCTATGAAACTAGAAATCAACCACAAGAAAAAATCTGGAAAGAGCACGAATAGATGGAGGTTAATTAACATGTTACTAAACAATGAATGAGTTAACCACGAAATCGAAGAGGAAATAAAAAAACACATGGAGACAAATGAACATAAAACACAATAGTCCAAAATCTTTGAGATGCAGCACAAGCTGTTCTAAGAGGAAGCTTATATCAACAGGCCTACCTCAAGAAGACAAATATCAAATAAACGGCCCAACCTTATACCTAAAGGACTTAGAAAAAGAAGATCAAACAAAACCCAAAACCAATAGAAGGAAGGAAATAATAGGGGCACCTGGGTGGCTCAGTTGGTTAAGCGTCCAACTTCAGCTCAGGTCATGATCTCACAGTTTGTGAGTTCAAGCCCCGCGTTGGGCTCTGTGCTGATGGCTCAGAGCCTGGAGCCTGCTTCGATTCTGTGTCTTCCTCTCTCTCTGCCCTTTCCCTGCTCATGCTCTGTCTCTCTCTGTCTCTCAAAGGTGAATAAATGTTAAAAAAAAATTAAATAGAAGGAAGGAAAATACAAAGATTAGATCAGAAATAAATGAAATAGAAACTAAAAAAAAATAGAAGAGATCAATGAAATCAGGAGCTGGTTCTTTGAAAAAAACAAACAACATTAATAAACCTTTAGCCAGACTCATAAGGAAAAAAAAAAAAAAAAGAAAGGACTCAAACAAAATCAGAAATAAAAGAGGAACAGGGTGCCTAGTTGGTTCAGTCAGTTGAGCATCAGACTTCAGCTCAGGTCATGATCTCACAGCTTGTGAGTTCAAACCCCGCATTGGGCTCTGTGCTGACAGCTCAGAGCCTGGAGCCTGCTTCGGATTCTGTGTCTCCCTTTCTCTCTCTGCCCCTCCCTTCCCCAGCTTGTCCTCTGTCTCTCTCTCAAAAATAAATTTTTAAAATTTTAGAAAAAGAAAGAAAAGAGGAGAAATAACAACCAGCACCTCAGAAACACAAAAGATTTTAAGAGAATATTACAAAAGATTATATGCCAACAAACTGGACAACCTAGAAGAAATGGGTGAATTCCTAGAAACATATGACCTTCCAAATTCGAATCAGGAAGAAATAGAAAATTCGAACAGACCAATCACCAACAATAAAATTGAATCAGTAATCAAAAAACCCCCAACAAACAAAAATCCAGGACCAGATGGCTTCACAGATGAATTCTGCCATACATTTAAAGAAGGGTTAATACCTATTCTTCTCAAACTTTTCCAAAAAATAGAAGATGAAGAAAAACTTCCAAATTCATTCTATGAAGCCACCATTACCCTGATACCAAAACCAGATTAAGACACTAGAACAAAAGAGAACTACACGTCAATACCTCTGATGAATTAGATGCAAAAATCTTCAACAAAATATTACCAAATCAAATCCAACAATACATTAAGAAAATCTTTCACTACAATAATTTATTCCCAGTATACAAGGGTGGCTGGATACTTATGAATCAATCATCATAATACATCACATCAACTAAGAAAGAGAAGGGATAAAAACCATATAATCATTTAGACAGGAATGCACTTGACGGGAAAAGCAGGAAAAGTGCTTGACAAAGTACAACATCCACTCATGATAAAAACCCTCAACAAAGTAGGTTTAGAGGGAACATACCTCAACATAATGAAGGCCACATATGAAAAACCCACAGCTAATATCATACTCAATAGAAAAAAAAACAAAAGCTTTTCTCCTAAGGTCAGGAACAAGACAAGGATGTTCACTGTCACCAATTTTATTCAACATAGTACTGGAAGTCCTAGCCACAGCTATCAGACAAGAAAAAGGAATAAAAGGCATCCAAACGGGCGTGTCTGGGTGGCTCAGTCAGTTAAGTGTCCGACTCTTGATTTCGACTCAGGTCATGATCTCATAGTTCATGAGATCAAGCTCCGCATCAGGCTCTGCACTGTTAGGGATTCCCTCTGCACGGCTTGGGATTCTCTCTCTCCCTCTCTCCCTGTCCCTCCCCCACTCACATGCGCACAAACACACGTGCACACTCTCTCAAAATAAATAAATTTTAAAAAAAAGAAAGAAAGAAAAGGCATCCAAATTGGTAAGGAAGAAGTAAAATTTTCACTATCTGCTGATGACATGATACAATATATAGAAAATCCTCTAAACACTCCACCAAAAAGCTACTAGAGCTTATAAATGAATTCAGTAAGGCCACAGGATACAAGATCAATGTACAGAAATCTGTTGCATTTCTATATGTTAACAATGAAGCAGCAGAAAGAGAAATTAAGAAAACAATTCCAGGGCGCCTGGTGGCTCGGTCAGTTAAGTGTCCAAATCTTAATTTTGACTCAGGTCCTGATCTCCCCATTCCTGAGATTGAGCCCTACATCGGGCTCCACGCTGACAGTGCAGAGCCTGCTTGGGATTCTCTCTCTCTCCCTCTCTCTCTGCCCCTCCCCCTTTCTCTCTCTCAAATCTCAAAATAAATAAGTAAATTTACAAATAAATAAATAAATCCATTTACAACTGCATCAAAAAGAATACCTAGGAATGAACTTAACCATGGAGGTGAAAGACGTGTACTCTGAAAACTATAAAACAATGATGAAAGACACTGAAGACAACACAAATGGAAAGATATCCCACACTTGTGAATTGGAAGAACAAATATTATTAAAATGTCCATACTACCCAGGGCACCTAGGTGGCTCAGTTGGTTAAGCAACCAATTTTGGCTCAGGTCATGATCTCACAGTTCGTGGGTTTGAGCCCTGTGTCGGGTTCTGTGCTGACACCTTGGAGCCTGGAGCCTGCTTTGGATTCTGTGTCCTCCCTCTCTCTGCCCCTCTCCTGCTCCTGTTCTGTCTCTCTCTCTCAAAAATAAATAAAACATTAAAAAAAAAAAAACTGAAATGTCCATACTATCCAAAGCAGTCTACAGATTTCATGCAATCCCTATCAAAATATCAACAGCATTTTTCACAGAACTATGACAAACAATCCTAAAATTTGTATGGAACCACAAAAGGCTCCAAACAGCAAAAGCAATCTTGAAAAAGAAAAACAAAGCTGGAGGTATTACAGGTTACACTACAAAGCTGTAGTCATCAAAACAGTATGGTACTGGCACAAAAACAGACACATAGATCAACAGAACAGAAAAGAAAACACAGAAATAATGCACAATTATATAGTCAATTAATCTTCAACAAAGGGGGAAAGAATATGCAATGGGGGGAAAAAAAGCATCTTTCCAACAAACAGTATTTAGAAAACTGGCCACAGCTACAGGCAAAAAGAATGAAACTGGACCACTTTCCTACACCATACATAGAAATAAACTCAAAATGGATTACAGACCCAAATGTAAGACCTGAAATCATAAAAATCCTAAAAGAAAGCACAAGCAGTAATTTCTCTGACACTGGCCATAGCAATATGTTTCTAGATAGGTCTCCTGAGGCAACAGAAACAAAAGCAAAAATAAACAGTGAAGACTTCATCAAAATAAAAAGCTTCTGCCCAGCAAAGGAAACAATCAACAAAACTAAAAGTCAACTGATGGAATGGGAGACGATATTTGCGAATGATATATCTGAGAAAGGGTTGGTACCCAAAATATATAAAGAACTTATAAAACTCAACACCCCAAAAATGAATAATCCAATTTAAAAATGTACATCAGACATGAACGGCCCTTTCTCCAGAGGTGACACCCAGTTGGCCAACAGACACACGAAGAGATGCTTAGCAACACTCACCATCGGGGAAATGCAAAATCAAACCCACACTGAGATATCACCGGACGCCTGTCAGAATGGCTAAAATCAAAAACACAAGAAACAACAGGTGTTGGGGAGAAAAAGGAACCCTTCTGCATGGTTAGTGGGAAGGCAAACTGGTGCAGCCACTGTGGAAAAGTTAGGGAGGTTCCTCAAAAAGTTAAAAGGGGAACCACCATATGAACCAGTAATCACACTGCTGGGTATTTACCCAAAGAATATGGAAAGACTAACCCAAAAGGATACATGCACCTCCACGCCTTTTGCAGCATTATTTACGATGGCCAAATTAGGAAAGCAGTCCAAGTGTCCATCAATAGATAAATGGATAAAGAAGTGGTGTATATATACAATAGAATATTATTCAGCTATAAAAAGAATGAGGGGCGCCTGGGTGGCTCAGTCGGTTGAGCGTCCGACTTTGGCTCAGGTCATGATCTCGTGGTTCATGAGTTCGAGACCCACTTTGGGCTCTGTGCTGACAGCTCAGAGCCTGAAGCCTGCTTCAGATTCTGTGTCTCCCTCTCTCTGACCCTCCCCCCGTTCATGCTCAAAGGCCACAGGATACAAGATCAATGTACAGAAATCTTTGCATGTCTCTGTCTCAAAAATAAATAAACATTAGGGGCGCCTGGGTGGCGCAGTCGGTTAAGCGTCCGACTTCAGCCAGGTCACGATCTCGCGGTCCATGAGTTCGAGCCCCGCGTCAGGCTCTGGGCTGATGGCTCGGAGCCTGGAGCCTGTTTCCGATTCTGTGTCTCCCTCTCTCTCTGCCCCTCCCCCGTTCATGCTCTGTCTCTCTCTGTCCCAAAAATAAATTAAAAATGTTGAAAAAAAATTTTTTTTAAAAATAAAAATAAAAATAAAAAATAAATAAAAAAATAAACATTAAAAAAATTTTTTACAACAAAGTTTTATCCTTGGTCTTTATCCAATGTGTGTTGAAAATTTTGGTGGTTTGAGAAACTTTTTCGGCTATCTTTAATAGAATCAGCTTAACTACCATATTTCTTTGGTCATTTAAAGTTCTTTCTAGTTAATGAAATAGCTGAGAGATGAATACTGAGAGAAACGAAAAGAATTATGTTCAGATAAGTTTTTTTTTTTTTACAGCTGGTTTTTATGCACATTATTTCTTAGCAATGCTCTCATTGCTTTGCTCCCATAAAACTCTCCCTCAGATGGATATATATTAACAACAGTCCAGGGATGGAAAAGGGAAATAAATGAAAATCATGGTTCTTATCACCCCTCCCTATATTATTTCTGAATATCTCAACTCAGGCCAAAATACCTCACTTCTAACACTAGGCTTCAGCCTGAACATGAACATGTATAAGAAAAAAAGAACAGACAGGGGCGCCTGGGTGACTCTGCTGGTTAAGCGTTTGAGTCTTGGTTTCAGATCGGGTCATGATCTCATGGTTTCAAGAGTTCAAGCCCTGCATGGAGACTGCTTGGGATTCTCTCTCTGTCTCTGTCTCTGTCTCTGTCTCTCTCTCCCCCTACCCCATTCCCACTGTCTGTCTCTCTCAAAATAAATAAACTAAGAAGAAAAAAAAAAGAATCTACCAAGTTCTAAGGGTTCATGATGTTTCCATGAATTACTAAACGAGTTTTTCCCTTCACCCAGTGATCCAGGGTTTTGTCCACCTGGGACAGCACGTCCCGGTGAAGAGTCCGCCTTATTTTTGTAAAGTAGCAAAGGAGCTGTGATGAACTCAGGTATATTCCCAGGCAGGGAAAATCTGGGAATTTGATTCTCTTTAAGCTATCCATTCTTGTGTGTCTCTTGGAAAGCTTCTGCACCCTCCAAGGGTTACCTGTGCTCTTGTTTGAACACTTCGAATTTTTAAGTGTATACTGATCCCTTGGGGGGGGGGCGGGGGGACTCGAATCAACCAGTCCTCCCTCTCAGTACCTTTCCTAGGTTTCTACCAGCTGGCACAACACATTTAGAAGCCCAAATGAGAGTGCCACTAGAGAATCATCTTCAGAAATCTGGATTAAGTTGGCCATTTCTCAGAGAGAATCTGAGTCAAATGGGAAAAGAGCTGTCAACCTCATTTAGCATCACAGTCTAACAATGTGGGAGGTCAGCTTCACCAGCTTGTGAGCTCACTCGGCTTCCGGAAGTATTGTATTGGGTTCAAGTTACACCTAGCTAGCAGTTGCTAGAAATAACCTTTGCAAGGGGAGGTGCTGTGTTCTGTACGTGGGAATGTCAGCTTTCCGACTCGGGAGACAGAGGCGGCTGGGTCTCACACAGATTTATAAGTTCTCGGCCGGCGGGAAAGTGGACGGGATGGGGTGGTGTAGAGGTCCCAGAGGAGGGTCTGGAGCAGAAAAGCACCGCGTCCTTGCCTCCTAGGTGGCATTTCCTCTCTAGGCTAAGCCTGGAGAGGAGGAAACACTGCCAGACTGAGGCCTCCGTGAAGCAGAGCGGCCTCAGAACCACATGGTTTCCCAAATCTGGGAAGGTTGGACTACAGGAGGGGAGTGGAGAGAACGAACACAGCCTTCTCACCCAGAATAGAACTAGCCTAGATCGTAACTTGAGGTTACTAAATGTCAGCGGCAAAGGCATGTAATCATATTGCTCTGACTTTAAAAACTCGTTCCGTGAAATTTCAACGTGCGTCTCATTGAATAAATCCTAGCTACGCCAAAATAATTATCGGCGTGTGCCTTTCTGGAAGCCACCAAAGTGCCCAAAGATGGAAAGCACAAGAGCACGATTGTTAGAAGTGTGGGTGCTGGGGTCAGACTCCTGGCGTTCCAGCCTCTCTACTTGATGGATGTGCAATCTATCAGGCCGACAGCCCTAAGCCTCAGTTCTCTGTTTGTTACGTAAAGACACCAAATCGTACCTATCCTCACGGAGGGGGTGGGAGGATTGGTTGAGACCATATAACACTGTTGGAACCAAGTAAGAGCCCCATAAATTGCTATTATCATAGATGATGATATGGTCAGTCGTACTGGAATACTACGTAGACAGAGCTATGATGTAGATGGCTGCAAATGAATCGGACAGTATTTTTTAGGCTATAAACATATAGACATGTGATTAGAAAAAAGTGTAGGAACACGTTACGCCAAAGTACTCATGGTGATTACCTCTGGATGATGGATTTTCAAGAGTTTTAGTATTATTTCTTTTACCACATGAGTATACAATAAGAAACCTGCAACCCGGAAGAGGGTCCCAGCCAACCATGCTGGTATCCTGATCTCCGACTTCCAGGCTCCAGAACCGGGAGATATAAATCTCTGTTTTGTTACGCCACCCTGTCTACGGCACTTTGTTATGACAAACAGACGAAGACACGGTGCCCTTAAGAAGAAGCATGAATCTAAAGGTAAAGAAGCGTGAATCTAAGGTGAGCCTTTGGTGGTATGGATCTACCTAATAATGGTGAGCAATTTTTTTTTTCTTTTGAGAATGGTTGACACACAAGATTACATTAGTTTCTGGTGTACGACTCAGTGATTTGACAAATGTATACATTATGCTGCGTTCACCGTGAGAGTAGTTACCATCTGTCCTGTTAGGTCGCTATGACGATATCATTAACCGTACTCCCTGTGCTGTGCCTTTTATTCTGGAGACTTATTCATTCCATAACTGGAGGCTGTGTCTCCCTCTCCCCTTGTGAGTGGAATCTTATGATAATTGTCTTTCTCGGTCTGACTCATTTCACTTAGGTCCAGGCACGTCACCTCAAATGGCACAATCTCGTCCTTTGCTATTGTAAATAATGTGGCATTAAACACAGGGGTACATATATTTTTTTGAATTAGTGTTCTCATTTTCCTTGGGTACGTACCCCGTAGTGGAACAATTGAATCACACAGTATGTCTATATTTCAGTTTTTGAGAAAACTCCACACTGTTTTCCATGGCGGCCGTATCAACTTCTTCCATTCCGATGGTGAGGAAGTTTGGCCTCCTCTGCCCCTTACTCTATTTGCAGCAAAATTACTTAAATGGGAAAAGGGACTCATGGGTGAAAACAACTGCCAAACTGAAATTATGAAATGTTGACTATAATCATCAACAGTTCTTATTGAATGGAAATCTATGTACACGATCCAAAATTGGAACACTAATATTATCATAAATTCTAAGATAAATCCTCCAATTTTACAGATTTTGGTTATCCCGCTCCCCTAATATTTTTCTTGCTTGTATTACTCACTGGTCCGCTCATCTCTCCCTTTGTATGTATTCTGGCTGAATACTGACCACAGTCAAGGCCAGCACTGTGGCCGGCTCACTCAGTGATACCAAGAGCCACTACAGGCAATAAAACTACTTCCTTTCATTGTGCTTCACTTTGTGGCACTTCACAGATACTGCATGTCTTGTTTTGTTTTGATAAACGTAAGGTTTGCAGCAACCCTGAATCCCACAAGCCTGCTGGCGCCATTTTTTCAACAGCATTTGCTCACTTTGTGTCTCTGGGTTGCCTTCTGGTAATTCTCACAGTATTTCAAATGTTTGTTTTCATTATTATATTTGCTATGGTGATCAGGGAAGTTCGATGTGACTCCTGTAATCGTAGATGCACAAATCACACCCATATAAGATGGCGACCTCAATAAGCAAATGATGCGCGTGTTCTGACCGCTCCCCCAACTGCCCGTTCCCCCATCCCTCCCTCTCCTCAGGCCTCCCTAGTTCCTGAGACACATCAGTATTGAAATTAGTCTAGTATTTAAGAAATACGTGTCATAAGGCAACAGCTGCCACGCCTGGGATGGATCTGAAGGCGACTGAAAACCTTCTGGGGAAGGATTCACCGTTCTAGAAGCCATTAAGAACGTTCGTGATTACAGGAAGAGATCAGATTATCAACATAATCCGGAGTTTGGAAGAAGGTGATTCCAACCCTCCTGGAGAGGACGTGGAGGGTTCAGGACCTCAGTGGAGGAAGTCACTGCGGACGCGGTAGAAACAGCAAGAGAACTGGGATCAGAAGTGGAGCCTGAAGAGGGGACGGGGTCGCCACCATCTCAGGATGAAACCTGGACGGACGAAGAGGAGCAAAGAAAGCGGTTTCCTGAGGTGGCATCTCCTCCCGGTGGAGATGCCGTGGAGACACGGTCACAAGGGATTTGGAACGTTCCGGAAGCCTGGTCGGCGAAGCAGCGGCGGGGGCTGAGAGGACAGACCCCGGTTCGGGGACAGTTCTCTGGGTAAAATGCCATCAAACGGCACCGCCCGCCACAGAGAAATCATTCGTGACGGGAAGAGCCACCCGGTATGGCCAACGTCCCCACTGTCTTATTTACAGCCGCTGCACAGCCACCCCGGCCTTCAGCGCCCACCACCCTGCCCGGTCAGCAGCCGTCACCGTGGGACAGGACCCCCTCCAGCAAGAGGATTAGGACCCGCTGGAAGCTCAGACAGCGGTTAGCACGTTTCAGCAGTAAAGTCGCTTTTCACGGAGGGGTGTCCACTACTGTCGTTTTGGCCGCGGTGCTGCGGCACACGTCACACGCCGCAGTGTGGTGCAAACGTGCCCTGCGTGCACCAGGAAACCAACACCTTCCTTCCACTCGCTTTACCCTGGTGTTCACTTTATCGCAAAGGCCCAGCCCGCAGCATCTCTGAGGTGCGCCTGTGCTGGGAATAGGTCAGTTAAATAAGCAAAGCCCCTGGTGTCCTGGGTCCTGGAAAGAAGCTACAGGCGGGTGTCCTAAGGCTGTTATATTGAAAGGTGAGGCAGACAGATGCACAGCTGGCTTCTCAGAGCGTCTTGGCACAGGGCTGCTCTCCCACTCTGGTTCAGCTGTCACCCCACGGACAGCAGCAGCACCCCCCGTTCGCATCCTGCACCCTTCTCTGCTCGGTGCCTTCTGCTGCTCGTGGCCCCTTTTCCCCTGCACGTCCTTCCGCTGCTACTGCTTCTAACTGCCAACTTTTCACGTTTTACATTCAGACTCCAGGAGGATCAGACTGACAGCACCAAGTGCCATGCAACATGAATGACCCTTTTGAGCAGAACTGTGAGCGGGCCACAGATCAACTTATAAACTGGCTCTCCTTGGATCAGGTTCCCATCCTGACCCCGCCAGCAGAGTCACACTGCACAGAACACGCCAACCCATGCAGGAGGAAACCCCCAGGAGAGTCCTATGGGCATGAAGAGCCTTCCAAAAAGTCTCCCTAGAACACAGTTGTGTAATTAACCAGGGAGCACCTGCCCTGATCCGCTCAGCAGAGCTGGAAATGAAACTATCCATACAGACACAACGTACTGATATAGTGACCTTTACCTAATATCAGCTGGCAAAGCGACCGATGAACTTCTACGTCTCAGCAAACACCGAGATAAAGCTATACTCCAAATAAGCATGGCATATTTCAGTTTAGAACTGATGTATTGCTAAGCTAAGTTCCGTCAAGTAATGTACTGTTCAACCAGGGCACAAGGCTGATTCCCCCAAATTATCCAGTTTAAATACTTTTGCCATTTAGAATGTACAATACTGAACGACACATTTTCTTGAACCATTGACAGTTGACTAATTTTATCCTTGCAACAATCTTAAAATTTATAAGATTGGATTGGAAATTAAGATCGGAAAGAAATTAACAGCCAAATTTTCTTCTGCATAATAAATTCAAGCTGGTTTCTTTCCTGTAGTTTATCTGGGCACATCCCCATTTTTTTTTTTTTTTTAACATCTAACCCATTCTGTAAGTTTCCTGTTTGACCCTGACCTTGGTCATGCTGACATCCGACTGACAAAGCAGACTTAGGAACGAAGCCTGACTTTGCCAATTCAGGGAAGACCTGTGTGCCACACGCTGAGATCAGACCGCTTTCTTCCTCCAGCCAAGAGCTGCCTCCAAGGGTTTTCATTGGTTCCTCTCCAGCTGGCTGTTCCTCTTTCCTCTTAACTACTGCAGTTGATTTCCTTTTCTTCTGGGCTACCTCCTTCAAGGTCGAGCAGTAAGAGCCCTCCCGACTTTACTGGTTCTGGAACGGGAGCCCTTTGAGTTCAGAGAAGCATTTGATACCCCTCTTATGTTTGTGTTTTGGTTCAGTTGCTTTAATTTCAAAAGATTTATCCTGTTGATCTTTCCTCCATCAGAATCAAAGGAAAGTTGGCCTTTCCTTGGAAATGAAATCTTCAATCGAAACCACATATTAAGGACAAGTAACAAGAAGTGAACTATTAATGAAAGAATTCAGGGAAAAGTCAGTATCACAGAATAATTTGAAAACAAGATTAAGAGGAAACTTCATATTCAGTGTCCTATCCTACACTGTATGTCACACTGAGGAGAGAAGGAAGCATTTAATCCAATCCCAGAAAAGAGGGCAGGTGAGGGAAAGGGACAAGATGACAAGCCAAGCCTTCCCCGTGGTAGATCACAGCAGGTCTGGGAGGCACAGGAAGGTAGGGTAGCTTCTCCAAGGCTGTAGAGATTTCAGGATGTGGAACAGGAATTAAAACAGGGTATTTATTCGAAATGGCAGTCCTTCCCTTGATGACAGGCATTTCTCCAGAAATGGCATACAGCCAATGTTTCTCTTCTCGTAATGATTTAAGACACCAGTATCTCTTTTTTATTTTTTTTTTAATGTTTTATTTATTTTTGAGACAGAGAGAGAGACAGAGCATGAGCAGGGGAGGGGCAGAGAGAGAGGGAGGCACAGAATCGGAAGCAGGCTCCAGGCTCTGAGCTGTCAGCACGGAGCCCGACGCAGGGCTCGAACTCACAGACCATGAGATCATGACCTGAGCCGAAGTCGGATGCTCAACCGACTGAGCCACCCAGGCGCCCCAAGACACCAATATCTCTTGCTAAAATCTGAGACTCTGACCCAATTGTATCTCATCCTCCGGCAAATAAACACAACACTTAATGGTGACATTTGGGCTCACTCCCTAAATCAAGGATAAGAACGTCCGCTCTCGCCACTCCTATTCAACGTCATAGTGTAACAAGGCAAGAAAATTACATTCAAAGCACCCAAAATGGAATGTGACCAGGAAAAACGACATGATTATCTATGTAGAAAAGCCAAGGGACTCTATGAAAGATGTACTGAAACTAGTAAGTTCGGCAAAGCTTTAGGATAAGATATCAAGGAAGGCAATGTAGCTCACACAGTAGAGCGTGTTCTTAGGACAAGAGATCAGTGATCAAAAATCATTGCATGTCTATATACTAGCAGCAATCAAAAACTGAAAACGCTTTAATCCCATTAATAGCATCAAAATAAGAAATACTTAGAGTAAATGTGAGAAACAGTATTTATAGCCTATACACTGAAAACTACTAAATATTGCTGGAGAAATTTAATGAAGACCTAAATGCGCGGAGTGATGTCCTTGCTGTAATGGAAAAACTCAGATTTTTCCTGTGTGAGTAGGGAAAAATCCAGTTCTTCTCTACTATGTTTCTCAGAACACTTCACTTCCGACATTTCTAGTCACCGGCTGTGTGACGTTTCTCCCCAACACCAACAAGCAACTCTTGCTGGCGTGTCCAAGAATTCAACTCAATTCTGACACTACCTGGAGAGAGCATCAGATCCCACAGGTTAAGGGCTCGGTCCTACAGGACGGCCCCCACCCTCGCTTCAGATGCCAATTTCAAGTCCATGTCGTGACCTGTGCCTCTGGCCAACTAGCTATAAATCGGAGTATTCCCACAACCACCTCTTTGGGTTCCATTAATTTGCTAGAGCAGCTCATAGAACTCAGGGAAACACACTGACCAGTTTATTAAGGGATATTTAAAGGATACAGATTGAGGGGTACCTGGGTGGCTCAGTCGGTTAAGCATCCGGTCTCGGCTCAGGTCACGATCTCGTGGTTCGTGAATTCGAGCCCCATGTCAGGCTCTGTGCTGACGGCTCAGAGCCTGCAGCCTGCTTCGGATTCTGTCTCCGTGTCTCCCTCTCTCTCTGCCCCTGCCCTGCTTGTGCTGTGTCTCTCTCCCTCAAAAATAAACACTAAAAAAAATTTTTTTTAATTAGAATAAAGAATACATATGAACATCCCAACAGACAAGGTGCATAGGGCACCCGTGAGGGAAGGGGTACCTACGTGCTCACCAACACAGAAGGTCTCTGCCCCAGTCCTACTGGGATTTTATGGAGACTTCCCCACATAGGCACGATCAATTAGTAACTCCATTTCCAGTGCCTCTCCCCCTCAGGAGAAGAGGGGTGGGAGGAGCTGAAAATTCCAAGCTTTTTTTGTTTATTTGCAGGGGGGCAGAGAGAGGGGCAGAGAGCCCCACGCGGGGCTCAATCTTACAACCTGTGAGATCGCGACCTGAGCCAGAATCCAGAGTTGGACGCTTACCCGGCTGCACCACCCAGGTGCCCCCTGAAAATTCCAAGCTTCTAATCAAGGACTGGTCTTTCTGGTGAGGAGCTCCCACCCGGGAGCCCACCCATAGTCACCCCATTTAGAACAAAAGGTGTTCTTATCACTTAGAAATTTATAAGGGTTTTAGGAGCCCTGTCTCATGGATGGGGTCAAAGACAAATATTAGAACAAGAGATGGTCTTTTAATTATTTATTAGAGTTTATTTGAGAGAGACAACGTGAATGGGGGAGGGGGAGAGAGAGAGAGAGAGAGAGAGAGAGAGAGAGAGAGCACTGGCAGCACAGAGCCTGATGCAGGGCCCAAACTCATGAAACTGTGATATCATGACCTGAGTCAAAACCAAGAGTTGGACGCTTAGTAAGCCACTCAGGCACCCTGAACAAGAGATGTGCTCCTAATATTCTTATCACCTAGTAACTTACAAGGGTTTTAGGAGTTCTGTGCCAGGAATGAGGGTGTGTGTATTTCTATCTCACACTTGCTCAGGGGTCAGAAGACTCAATATTGCTAAAATATAATCCCTCCCAAAATTGATTTATAGATTCAAAACAATGCCAATCAAAATCCCAGCAGGATTTTTGTAGAAATTGACACATGGATTCTAAAATTCATATGAAAATGCAAAGAACTTAGATTAGTCATAACAACTTTGAAAAAGAAGTACAAGGTTGGAAAGGATAAAATGACCAGATTTCAAGATTTATTGTAAAGTTACAGTAATCGAGACAGCTTTGGGTTGATGTAAAGACAGAATAACACATCAATGGAACAAAAGACTGTCCAGAAAGAGCCTCACACATGTATAGGCAACTGAATTTTGATAGAGATATAAAGGCAATTCAGTGGAGAACGGGGAGTCTTTTCAACAAACAGTGCTGGACCAATCGGATATTCATGTGCAAAAAAAAAAAAAAAAATAGAAAACTTTGCTCCATACGTTTTATCACATACAAATATGAACTCAGAACAAAGCTCAATAATATTAAGAACCCAGAATTTTTGTAATACATCATCCTTAACGTCCACTACAAAAGTTACTAGATGTAAAAACAAAAAATTGACATGGGACACCTGGCTGACTCAGTCAGTTAAGCGTCTGACTTTGGCTCAGATCATGATCTCACAGTTCGTGGGTTCAAGCCCCGCATCGGGCTCTGTGCTGACAGCTCAGAGCCTGGAACCTGTTTCGGATTCTGTGTCTCCCTCTCTCTCTGCCCCTCCCCTGCTCACACTCTGTCTCTGTCTCAAAAATAAATAAACATTAAAAAAAAAAAAAGTTAAAAAAAAATGACCTTTAATCAAGAAAAAAACCACTCAATAAAAGCAGACCTGTGAAGGATCCAGACATTATAATTAGCAAAGACTTAAAAATAAAAGTATGTTAAACAACCTAGAGAACACATATGTATGTTGGGTAGAGAGAGGATAATCTCAGGAGAAAAAGGAAACTATAAAAGAGAACCAAACGGAAATCTTACAACTGAAAAATGTTTCCAATTTGCTTTTAAATCACTAAATCAGGAAAAATAGGGAAAAGAATAAACGGAGGCTCAGTGACTGGTAGAAAGCCCCTGAAGTGTCTAATATGTGTGAAATTAGAGTCTCAGAATAAAAGGTCAGAGTATGAAACAGAAAAAGTACTTGAAGAAAAGTAATTGAAGAAACATTGACTGGGAAGTTTTCCAAATCAGATCAAAAACAGTAACTGGCAAATCTCAGAAACTCATAAACCTTACACAGCACAAAAGCAAAGAAAACTAAATACAAACACATCATAGACTCTGAACGCCAAAAATAAAGAGAGATAGAGAGAGAGAACGCACAGGGGAGGTGCAGAGAGAGAGAGAGAGAGAGAGACAGAGAGAGAGAGACAGAGAATCCCAAGCAGGCTCCGCACTGACACCGACTCAGGGCTTGAACTCAGGAACCATAAGATCATGACCTGGGCTGAAATCAAGAGTCAGACACTTAAGTGACTGAGCCACCCAGGTGCTCCGGCATAGTTTATTTTTTTAAAGAGAGTCATCTTTCAGGGAAAATATTAACGTAGTTATGAATGGAGTGGGATTGATGTCCATGGGTGGGTGGGAGAAGTGGGTATTGTGCAGATGACACAGGATTGTCCACGACTCAGTATATATTGACTAGGTAATAGGCCCAGGGCTCATTGTCCTAATCACTCTAGTTTTAGACATGTGCTTGACATTTTCCAAAAAAAGACAAGTTGCAGAAAAATTTGATAAAGTCTGCCATAGTGTTTTGGACGCTTCGTTTTTAAACATCTTGCTGTTTGTTAAGGGATACTCACTGCATCATTAGCTACTGTCAAGGTGTAATTATACTTAGTCATCATTAATGATGGAGATGTGAATCTATATTTTATAAATTTTTTAAGTTTATTTTGAGAGAGAGACAGAGCATGGGGGGGTGGGGGAGGGCAGCGGATGCTGTCAGCACAGAGCCTGATGCAGGGCTCAAACCCACGAAGCCATGAGATCATGACCTGAGCGGAAACCAAGAGTCCGACGCTCAACTGAGCCACTCGGGTGCCCCAATATTTCAAATGCTCCTCTAGCCAACTTTGACTTCTTCGTAAAAAGTTTTTTGGTCATTTTCTTACAAGATATGATTTGGTTATCAGGTTTACCTTTAATGTCGCTGGCAGAGAGCTCACCCAAGGAAGGGGTATCAGCTCAGCCGTTTTTCGGAGCATACGCTTCCATTGCATTTTTATGCTCATCGCTAACTGACGGTTTCTTTGCAAGAAATCTCTTCCGATCCGGGCCATTTTGTGAGAGTTAGCTTGGCAGAATTTAGGTAACGCATTCCACAATTCCCCAAAACCACACGCATGAAAAGCGATACACTGACAATATTCTGAACACCCAACAGTGAGGGCAAGACTGCCTACGGCTCCCTGCTGGGTTAGTCCCACCGGGTTACCTCTTGAACCTGTCACAACATGCTACTATCTGTCACACGGGCCATGAGGGTGCCCTGGTCAATCTGTATGTTACATACCAGCAAAGCTCAATTCTTTTTATTTTTAAAATAAACATGCTTAAAAAATACAAGTTCTGGTTTCGGAGGGGGGTGGTTGGGGTTTTTTGTTTGGTTGGTTGGTTCTTCCTGCACAACATTGAAAGAAACTCCCTGGATCCCTACATGCTGGATAAAACCCAACTCTGAGATGTCTTCATACAGGAGGATCCAACAGTGAACACGTTCCTCAAACAGTAATTATAACTTTGGGTGGCTTGTGAACTCCGTGACCAGATTCCACATCTGAAACACGTTTGAGGAGCTTACGTAATCCAAGCCCAGCTGGCACAAGCCGTCACCTGTTTTATTGCACAGCACCAGCCTTCTGGCTGTCCCCCGGCGCCCCCCCCAGGTGCCGTCGCACACGCTCTCGGGAACAGGGGCTCTGCTCCAGCCACCTCCCTGGCATCTTCCCTACCAGGCACCCTCAGAAAACTTAACTCTACTGGGCACGGCAGCCCTCTGCTGGCAAAAGCCCCTACTAGGTGCACTCTGGCTTCCGGGGTTAGGGAGAAATGCCGATTTCATTCAGGGCCCAGCAGAAACCGGACTCAAACTTTGAATGAAACTTTATTGACGATTTGAGGATAACCGATGGATTTGGTTTTCTAAGGCCGTAACCAAATGCCACAAACTAGGTAGCTTAGAATAGTATAGATTTATTCCCTCACAGTTCTGGAGGCCAGAAGCCCAAAATCAAGGTGCTACTCTCTCTGAAGTCTCTAGGAGGGAGGTTCCTCCCTTGTCCCTCCCAGCCTCCAGGAGTCCCGGGTGTTCCTCGGCTTGTGGCCGCATCGCACCAGCCTCTGCCTCTGCCTGCACACGGCCACGTGCCCTGTGTCTGTGTCTCTTCTCTTCTGAGGACACCAGTCGTATTGGGAGTAGGTAGGCCCTACTCCCAAGACCACCTCATCTTTAATTATATCTGCAACAGCTGTACTTCCAAATAAGATCACATTCTGAGAAGGTGGAGACTTCAGTCCGTCTTCTTGAGGGACACCATCAACCTCTAACAGCTGAGAACAATTTGCAACCACTGCACAGGCCTAAAGCTGTCCTCAGAGTTCCTTGCTGAGCCAACTTCCTCTCTCACACGTGGCCTACCTCCGTGGACCTAAGACCTAAGTGGCTTGCTCCCGTTCCCTCTTCTGGGGGCCCTCCATGCAACTCCACACCTCAGGGTTTGAGCCAGCCTGATCACTGGCACCAGAGAGAAGGGGACCTTCTTTCGGCCCAGTGCAGGTCAGGGACTTGCCTTGTCTAGGACGGTCTCTCGCCCCTCTGCTGAGGACAGGCCTACCAAGGTCCTGCTCAGAAAACCACTCTCTCGTCCACAAGACCACACAACGAAACGACCTCGGCGTGTTTCCTCAACTCTGCACTGTTTGATTTGAATAATACCCTACAGGAGACACAACAGATCGGTCTGATTTGGCTTACGCCAAGATTAAGACTAGTTTGGTTCTTTTTCAGCCCTTCCTTCACCAAATATTTGAAAGCAAAACAACAACAAAATGCCTTCATGTCCACTTTCACTAAGGGTCACCCTTTCACATGTAAAAAGGTAAAATAGGGGCGCCTGGGTGGCTCAGTCAGTTAAGCGTCTGCTTTGGATTTCAGCCCAGGTCATGATCCCACAATTTGGGAGTTTGAGCCCCGTGACTGGCCCTGCACTGACAGTGAGGAGCCTGTTTGGGATTCTCTCTCTCCCTCTCTCTCTCTCTCTCTCTCTGTCCCCCGTATGCTCTCTCTCTCTCTCAAAAATAAATAAATAAACTTTAAAAAGGTAAACTAATTTCACAAACTTTTTTTGAGAGAATTTTTATTTAAAAAAATTCGTTTTAATGTTTTTATTTATTTCTGAGACACAGAGAGACAGAGCATGAGTGGGGGAGGAGCAGAGAGAGAGGGAGACACAGAATCTGAAACAGGTTCCAGGCTCTGAGCTGTCAGCACAGAGCCCGACGCGGGGCTCAAACTCACAGACCGCAAGATCATGACCTGAGCCGAAGTCGGACGCTCAACCGACTGAGCCACCAGGTGCCATGAGAGAAAGAGAATCTTCAGCAGGCTCCACACCCAATGCAGAGCCTGCCGTGGGGCTTGATCTCACGAACCTGGGATCATGACCTGGGCAAAATCAAGAGTCGGACGCTTAACCGACGGAGCCACCCAGGTGCCCCCATAAATGTCCTTTGAGTAAAAACAAGCACAGCAGTTTTACTCGCTTAGTCTAAATCTAATGGGAGATAAAAATAAGTTCTAAAACTTAATAAAAACTCGGGGAATTTTTTCTAAATGTTGAAGCTACAGGGGCGCCTGGGTGGCTCCGTCAGGTAAGCGTCTGACTTCGGCTCAGGTCGTGTTCTCACGGTTCGCGAGTTCGAGCCCCGTTTCGGGCTCTGTGCTGACGGCTCGGAGCCTGCAGCCTGCTTCGGATTCTGTGTCTCCCTCTCTGCCCCTCCCCCTGCTCACGCTCTGTCTCTCTCTCTCAAAAATAAACATTAGGAAAAAATAAAAAATAAAAATAAAATGTTGAAGTTACAAATAAGAGGTCACTGGACTTGGAGATGTTCGCAGAACATTAATAATAATCCCTCAATAGCGAACAGTTCACACTTCAAATAACTGCCATTATTTGCAACACCAGAGGTTTAGACCAGTGGAGGCTTAACTGGCAAATCTACAGGCTCAGTATCAGCTCCTCATTCAAGGGATGGTGGTAATTAGCTGAACGAATCACGTTCTCGGCCTGGAATTTAGTTTTTTTAATGTTTTACTTATTTTTGAGAGAGGAGGGTAGAGGCAGAGAGAGAGAATCCCAAGCAGGTTCCTCGCCATCAGCGCAGAGCCCGATGCAGGGCTCGAACTCATGAACCATGAGATCATGACCTGAGCCGACATCAAGTGTCGGATGCTCAATCGACTGGGCCGCCCAGGTGCCCCTCTCCCTGTAATTCAAATGGAAGAGACAGAATTCTTAATTTCCAGGGAAATGAAATAGAGTGGAAGGACACCGAGGGAAGGCAGCATGCAGAGACCACGAGACAGAACGGTCTGGAATAAGCAGAACCTGCGGAGGAGAAATTGATTTGATTCGCGGCGGAAGTTCCAGCTGCTTCAACAGTTAACAAGGGATCTCAATCAGTAGAACCACTTTGAATTCAGAAGCAAGCGTACTTCTCCCCACCATGTTCCCATGAGGGCTGGCTGGAGTCAGTTCCTTCTATGTGAATTCATACCATCAATCCCAAATATTTTAGGGAACCTGAGTCATTTCTTAGACCAAACACATTCTCCCCATTCTGGAGTAATGGAATCTTTAAAATGCCTGGTCTGACCTTAAAGGCTGTAAGACGACTGGGACATTTAACGACTTTGTCCTTTACAACAGCACTGCTCAGTCTGGACTCCTAATATTCCAAGACTAGGGCAACACTTTCAAACCTCGTGAGGCAACCCACAGTAGGAAATACATCCTACAATGGAACCCAGTATGCAAAACATATATAACACATCTACAAATATAGATACACACAACCCAAGTATCACGAGACAATACGAAACAATACTTACCAATACGAGCAACCTATTTTCTGTTCGGTTCTTCTATTTAAGAAAATAAAAGGCAACACCTACATGTCTGATTTCACAACCAACCAGGAGTCTAGTAGGATCGGTTCAAGATACTGTGGTAAGCGGCATCCAAATTCACAGGATAAAAGTGATACATTTTCCTGGAGATTCCATTTTAAGACCTGAAGCTTCTAAGGGCGCCCGGGTGGCTCAGTTGGTTGAATGTCGGACTTCGGCTCAGGTCATGATCTCAGGGCTCCTGAGTTTGAGCCCCGCATAGGGCTCTGTGCTGACAGCTCAGAGCCGGGAGCCTGCTTCCGAATCTGTGTCTCCCTCTCTCTCTGCCCCTAACCCACTCGCATTCTGTCTCTGTCTCTCTCAAAAATAAATAAACATTAAAAAAAAATTTTTTAAAGACCTAAAGTTTTTAAATATTTCAACTAAATATAGAATAGAATGCAAAAGCCATTAGGATAAAACACAGAAATTCAAAGATATTTTTCACTTCCAGCTGGTTGTCTGGGGCTTCGACCTGGAGCGCCCCTAGGATGGGAACATCCATCCTCCCTCTCTTCAAAGTACTTCAGCGGGACGGTGGAAGGATTTTGCCCAAAGGCCAGTGTTCTAACTCAACAAGGCCTATTTATGGGACAGTCACCTCTAAATCTTCATACCTAGGAATCCGGTCCTGCCACTCAGCTTCCCAGCGGGGGCGGGGGGTTCCTCCTCTGTGCTCCCTGGGAAAGGCAAAGGGCTGTGACCAGCAGGCGGTTGTCCCAACACAGTCAAACAGCCTGAGGACAGTAGGGGACATTCGTAGGAGTAGCCGGAATAGCTGCTTCTTTAGCAACCACCAAGGGCAAGAAGATCAAGCATGATGGAAGTCTCCCTGGCTGGAAAGGTCCCAATCGCATCCTCAACTCTCGGGCCTGGCCTTCAATTTCACTTTCGGTGACCGAGGCCTCCAGCACTGGCCTCCCTTCCCCTACTGCCAACAGTGGTGCCGACCCAACCGCCCTTCACCGGCACTGCTGGAAAAAGGGGTCGCCCATGTGCCTTTGGTGGGAAACACGGCGATGTGCCCTTAAAGGAGCGACCAGCCCACACAGGTGGGCAAGCCCAATAGACTTGACTCCCCGCCTGGAAGGTTGGTTCTGGAGCGTTCCCAGCCAACCACAGCTGTTGCTTAAGTTTGCCTACTGAATGAGCCATGCAGACGTTGACAGGTAAAGAGGTGTTGACTCGCGCTCTTCATTTCCTGCGAGGTGTGCCGGGTTCGCCCGTGGCAGGGTTGAGACCCGAACTGGGGAGGCACACGCATTTTTAGTGAAATGTGTAACATTTTGAATGAACGCATATCCGTCCTTCATCCCTGGGTGACGCCGAGTAACAAGCTACAACCTTAAAGCCAGACTCGCTAAGCCCACGAGAGAAGGAGTTAAAAGCAAAAAACAAAAACCCTCGCCGGGAAACCCCACCTAACCCACCGCCCAGCCAGCAAGAGCTACGTGCCTCGCGCCTTTTAAGGGCCCAGTGGGCGCGAGTCCACCAACCGCTCAAGGTCCCGCCAATCACTGCACTCCTCAAAGTTTGCCCCGCCCCCCTCCCTGCACTAACCAATCACTGGGGAGTTAGCTCTCTCCGCCCCTCTTGCCCACTCCCACCCCGTGAGACGTTCGAATCCTTCAAACTTCACTCGCGCGCTACCGCGGGGTCGCAGCCGGAATTTATTTTTAGCTCTGGGCCAGCAGCCCCGCCCTCGGCTCCGCCTCCTAGCCGCCCCCAATCGGAGACGGAGTTTCCGTCCCGTCATCGCGCGGGCGGGCGGGAGCTATCCAATCAGCGCCGAGAGAGAACTGGCGTAAGGAAAAGGCGGCGGAAGAGGGTGGGAGGGTCATGACGCAGCGAGTTTCAGTCGTGACTTTTCCGGGGGCATCTTGGCGTCCCCTCTATTTCCCCTTAAAGTAAAACGTCGCCCGACGCACCCCCGTGCGTTTCGGGGGCGGGGGTGGCCGCCGCGGCGGGGAGGGCAGTGCTGACGCGAACCGCGGAGCGGGGGAGGCCCCCCTCCCCGCCGGCGGTGGTCACGTGGGCGTGTTTGGGGGCGGGGCCGCGCGGCGGTTCCGGGCGGTTGGGCGCGCGAGCGAGGAGCCCAGGCAGCCGCGCCTGCCCGCGCCCGCCCGCCCCGCCCCTGGATGCCGCTCTGCCCCGGCGCGGCCGCCGCCGATCGCAGCACAGCAGCCGCCGCCGCCGCCGCGGTTGATGTGGTTGGCCCGGGGCTGAGGAGGCCGCCAAGATGCCGCAGTCCAAGTCCCGGAAGATCGCGATCCTGGGCTACCGGTCTGTGGGTGAGTGGCGGGCGCCGCGCGGCCTCCGCGCCGGGGCCCAGCTTCGCCTGCGCGCCGGGACGCGGCGGCCCGGCCAAGTTTGGGGTCGGCGCGGCCATGTGGCGGCCGCGCGTTTCGTAACCAGCCTCCCTCCGCCGCCACCTCCATTTTGAGCGGAGGCGGCGAGGCCGGGCCCCGCGGGGCGGCGGCGGCGGCGGCGGCGGCGGCGGCGGCGGGGGGCGGCCCGGGCTCGGGAGGCCGCGCGTGGGGAGGCCGCGGGCGGACGGGGAGGTCCGGGGTGGTCTGGGGCCGCCGAGCCGGAGGAGGGGTGTGCTCCCGGCCGGAACCGCCGCGGGGGGAAATCGC
Organism: Neofelis nebulosa; assembly: GCF_028018385.1. NCBI lineage: Eukaryota > Metazoa > Chordata > Mammalia > Carnivora > Felidae > Neofelis > Neofelis nebulosa. Next base: position 5,884,150 of record NC_080785.1, read on the forward strand.
ACCTGTCTCTTCACCTTCTTGCGGCTGGTTGTCCTGATCTTGCCAGCGGCCTTTCCGCCCCAAATTCAATAAAGTCCGTGGGATTTTAACAAAGGGAACGGCACCTTGGGGGTTTTTTTCTGTCCGTGGTGAAGTTCAGCATTTTAAAGAAAACCAGGGACCTGAATTTAGGACGTTTGTCTCCCGAGGGCAAGTTTCCCCCCGAAGAAACCCAAAAGACCCCTCTTCGAAAGCCCCCTAGATGTTGCCACGACCGATGTAGGAAGGCAGAGAAAACGAGATTTCTGATCTCTCGGTGTCCTATTTTTCTACGGGGAAAAAAAAAATAATAAGGTCAGGTACTTGTAACCGGGCTGTCGAAGTGATTCAGAAGTTTGTTGGTTTTTTTTTTTCTCCCCCTCCCAAAGGTTGACATATATTTGAAACTGTTCCCGGCAGTCGCCTTTCTGCGTCGCTGAGGTGGTCTGGGGTGGGGTGGGGGTGGAGGGGGTGCCGGAAAACGAGTGAGGAAACAGAACCGTTGAACTTAACCATGCTTCAGGGCGAGGCTTTATTGTCTTTGACAACCGGAAGCCTGGAGAAATTACGTTTATTTTTCGGTGTTGTTTTTAAGAAGTAACTGTCTAAGGAAAACGTGCACTTGATCGTGGTGGCGGGCGGGGGGTGGGGGGTGCTGGATAGGGAGGTGAAAGCGAAGGTTTGGAGTCTACCGGGATTGCAGAAGGAGGCAACAATAACTGCCTTCGGAAAGCTTGTAACTGCCGGCTACCCATTGGATGAACTCCCCGACTCCGCTTTCTGTGCTGCTTCCTCACCCCCATTTTCCACCGCCGGTGCCAGGGTCTGTGCTCTTTGACCAAGATCAGCTACGGGCATGCTTACTCATCCTTTTATCATCTCTCTCGTCGAAGTGCTGGGGGGTGGGGGAGTCCTGAGAATGGGGGGGGGGGGGCGGGAACCAAAGGCTGAGAGATGCTTGTGTAGAGATAGGGGGTGCCAAGAGCCCTAGGGATAACTCTGGTATGCAGTGGGAAATCATAGGTATATACCCATCGGGGGAATGGGTGAGGGTCTTGGTGGCTGCCGCTCGCAAGTAACCCTGCAGCAAATCGAGGCATTTAAAAACCACCAGCAGCCCACTCCCCAAGTGCCCATGTGGAATCTGACCTTTATTGGCAGCCTGAGTCACCCAGCCCTTGCTTCTTTCTCTGTTCTCTTTATTTCCTCTGCATTTGGAAGAGTGGGACTATGACCTGTTCTGGCTCTTGAGTGAGCTCTAATCAGATACAGAGTGCCTCTGAATAACCAAGTTACAGGTGACATCTACCTGGGCCACCTGTTTTCAGCTTAAAAGAATGTCCTAAAGATACTGACTGACTCACTGCTTGAAATTCTCCAGATGGTGATTCTAGGCTTCAGTAATAAGCGAGTCTAGCGTTCTATGGCGGTTTTTGCTAAAGAAGTCCTTATGTCCAACAGATCTGTTCTGTTTTGCCTTCCATCTATTACCCCCAACCTTTGCCTTTGATTTTAAAGTTGTTTACCTTTGTTAGGAACCAAGGCACTTTGTGGTTTGTGGGTCTTTTGTTTTGCCAGCATCAGAAAAGGAAGTATTGGCCACCCTTTGGAGAATTACTCAGTATTCAGGCTTCTAGTTCGTGGACATGTTTGCTTGAATGCGGTTCTACTAGAGAAGTTTGAGTATATGTGTTTCTAGGCTGTGTTATTTTTTGAGGCTGAGCTGTTGTGTCCTATTGACTGAAGGGAAAGAGAGGTAGAAAAGGGGGCGCCTGAGTGACTCTGGATCTCGGGATTGTGAGTTCCAGCCCCATGTTGGATGTAGAGATTGCTTAAGAATAAAATCCTTAAAGAAAATAATAAAAGGTGGTAGGAAAAGGCTCAGCTAGAACCCACACCTTTCTCAGAACGTGCTCTTAATTAACTCTCTTTTGCCAGTTTGACAGGTAGGGTACGTGTCATTGTGACTTTGTCGCGTTACCGACTTTATTTGAAGAGTTCGCCTTCAGATAAAACGAAATGCTGTGATGGTTTTACTTGGCTTTCAAATTTTGTATTTTTTTAAAAAACCTTGATAGAACTACCAGTGAGGAATGTATAATTCGCAGGTAATTCATACAGCCCTTTTTCCTGAAGTGCTTTTCCTGTTATTTACAATGTTAAATTAAGCCTTTAAGGACACGTCACCTATAACGCAGTCTGGCTTTCTGGGAGTGCTTTGTATTAATTGTTTTAGTGGTGGCACATGTTCAAGCTCCTTTACGCCCATTGTTTCTAATACAACAAGTAGTCCCATGATAGGACGTAACTAAACTAAATCAAGCTAAAAATATAGTGCCGGGTCACTGTTTTCAAATAAAATCTGGTACATCCTTCCCTGGAACCTTCAGCAGAGAGCTTTGATGGTCTCATTTACCATTAGACCATAATCAAAAGGTTTTTGGTCATATATAAGTCTCTGAGGCTAACAAGAGAGAGGGGATCACAGGAATGTGAAAGATCATGAGAGAGAAAATGAAACAGCCCTGTGGTTTGGTAAAAGACGATTCAGAAGTAACTCAAATTATTACCTTGTCAAAATGTTTTAGGTAGGAAAGAAGATGCACCTTTTAGTTGGATACTTCATAGAGAAATAAGTCATTAAATCTGTTCCCAGTGGAATACAATCCAACTATATTCTTTTTTTTTACTTAAAAATATCTTTTTAATGTTTTATTTTATTTTGAGAGAGGGAGAGGGAGGGGCAGAGAAATGGGGAGACACAGAATCCGAAGCAGGCTCCAATCTCTCAGCACAGAGCCCGACACGACGCTGGGCTGGAACTCAAACTTTGGGATCATGACCTGAGCCAAAGTCGGACGCTTGACCGACTGAGCCACCCAGGTGCCCCAGAATGCAGTCCGACTGTATTTTGACTTAGTGTCTTTTTAAATTACTCTATCCTTTTCTGACACACTTCATTGAAAATGATAAAAGGAAAACATTCTTCGCCATATATGAAATCTGTCCTCATGTGAAGTTGTGTGTTCAGGCACTCGATAACATTTGGTTGTGTACTTGTGGGTGGGGTAGTCCTATAGTGACCCCCTTCTGTTGATGCTTGAAATTAACTTCTGTTTGTTTGTTTTTGTCTTTCGGTGCTGTTCGTTTGTTCCGTTCAAGGGAATCATCAGAGCTTGCATTTGTGATCATGACAGTTTCAGCACCGGATGTTATTTTGATGTCCCTGTGGGTTCTGTCTGTCCACAATTACTTTTATCAGGCCCAAAAGAAACAGTACCTATTGATACACTGCCCCACCCCTCACCCCTGCCCCAGGCATCCACTAACCTTCCTGTGTCTGTGAATTTACCCATTCTGGACATTTCGTATAAATGGAATCGTACATACATGGTCTTTTGTGATGGGCACCTTTCGTGTCCCATGCAAATTTTCCAGATTCATCCATGTTGTAGCATGTATCAGTAATTCCCTTTCGTTGCCAACTCCTTGTAGAAGAATTTTTTCTACCCTGTTCCATTGAATTCCACTGGTTTATTTTTCGCTTTCAACGGATCTTCCACCCATGACTGATTTTGTGACATCATATCTTGGCTATTTCAAAAAGGATGGTTCACTGTTCTGCAAATCTTTCTACGTTTTGATGCATTTCAACATATGAACTTTTTAATTTTTAATTTTTTTAATGTTTATTTTTGAGAGAGTGTGTGAGAGGGGGAAGGGCAGAGAGAGGAGGAGATACAGAATCCGAAACAGGCTCCAGGCTCTGAGCTCTCAGCACAGAGTCCGTCGTGGGGCTCAAACTCATGAACCGTGAGATCATGACCTGAGCCGAAGTCGGACGCTTAACCTACTGAGCCACCCAGGCGCCCCAACATACAAACTCTTTTAATCACATTTTTAAACATCACCCTCATTCTCCTTAGAAGAAATGTAAATATTGGGAGGCTTTAAGCTCACCGTGCGAGATGCACGTTCTCCAAAATTCTCACGTCCTCCCGAGAGTTAAGGATTTGATGGTTGGTAGAGTGCTGCCGGTCTTCCTTGAGGTGACAGTCTCATTTCTTTCATTTCGGGAAGATGTCTGCCCAGATAGTCACATTTGAAAGAATGATGGTTGGTCACTCTCGCGAGTAAAAATGATGCTCCGTGAGCAAAGTGGCTATTTTCAGATCACTTCCCAAACAGTTGCGCGTGTGCGTTTCCTTGAGACAAACATCGTACTTCAGTATTCAGGAGCGCCATGTGTCGACATACCATTTTGTCACGCAGAATATTAAAAAGACCTGCTTTAAGGCTCAAGACAAGGTTAATCATTTTTACTGCTGTCTCAAGGGCACTCTTCCGTAAAAATTGTTCTTACCATGGGTGTATGGTTGTGAAGGCTGCAGTGTGTGATCCCTGTCGTTTGTACATCCGTACATGGCTTTTGCAGCGTCGAAGTGTAAATATGAACATAGTGGGAAAGGCACCTGGTATCTTGGTGTGATGAAAATGTTTTTGACCTCCTGAGCCCCCTGAAAAGGTCTCAGGGGACCCCCAGAGTTTCTCTGTTCTCTGAGAATCGTTGGACTGTGGCATGTGCCGAACCTGGCTGGGCTGCTACTTGCTGTCGCGCAGAATTGAATGGAGAGTGGCCGCATCCTGGATGCTGCTCAAAGGGGTGGTTACCGCAGTCTTCGAGGAGCCTTCCAGAAGAGGCCCGGTCGCCTGGTCGGAGAGAGGGATGGGGAGGCGGGAAAGCGCTCGCGTGCTTGGGAACTGAAGGAAGCAGGGTGGCTAGCAGAGAATATGGTGGGAGTAGGAAGTGAAGTTGGAGAGGTGGTGGGGGGCCGGAGGAGGGACAGCCTCGCAGGAACGTCGGGGGACCATTCCTTCTGAGCGGTGAGTAGTGAGTTACCAGAGCCTGGGGAGACTTAGGACACCTGAAAGCGAGTTGACTTGGCCTCTGATTGTGATGCAGTTTGGGGTGAGTGTTGTGTTTTGACTTGGTAATGGTGAGACTCCCAGAGATCAGTAGAAATTGGCCACGGGTGGCAGCGTGTCAGGACCCACATGCTAATAACACAATTTTCCAATGTAAGCAGCAGAATGGGGGCAGGGAGACTTAAGTACAAGCAGCAATGTTATCACAAAATGAGAAACCACCGTCCCTACCTGGGATTACGTAGTCCAAAATATACTTTATTTTTTAATTTTTTTAACGTTTATTTTTGAGGGAGAGAGAGCGAGCAGGGGAGGGGCAGAGAGAGAGGGAGACACAGAATCCGAAGCAGGCTCCAGGCTCTGAGCTGTCAGCACAGAGCTCGACACGGGGCTCGAACCCATGAACTGTGAGATCGTGAGTCTGCCCCACTTAACCGACTGAGGCACCCAGGCGCCCTGACACTTTTTTTTTTTTTTTTTTTTTTTTTTTGAGTTTGCTTATTTATTTTGGTTGGGGGGCGGGGAGAGAATCCCAAGCAGGCTCCGCGCTGTCAGCACAGAGCCCTACGTGGGGCTCAATCCCACGACCCTGGGATCATGACCAGGGCTGAAATCAAGAGTCTGACGCCCGTCAACTGACTGAGCCACACAAGCACCCCCTACGATACTTTTTTCTTAGTTGAAAGTCTAGAATAAGGAGTTAACAACTTTAATATTGTCCACGAGTGGATTGTATTTAGTTATGCGAATAAGTCAGAGCTGCACTCGAACATGATTGTGCAAGTTAAAGCGTTTTGAAATCTTCAGTGATCACCCTTGAGAGAACCTTTATCCTTAGTTCTAGAACTGTTTATCATCAAGTAGCAAACTAAGCCAAAAGTAATCCAGTTCTCACAGTCCATCTTAAATCAGAATCCAAACTGGTGGGTACCTTTATCATGAATTTCTTGATTGGTTTAGAAATGTAATTTAATATCTCAAACACCGCAGTCCTGGAACGTTATTTAAAAATTTTTTTACGTTTATTTATTTTGAGAGACACACGCACAAGCAGCCGAGGGGCAGAGAGAAGGAGAGACAGACTCTCCAGCAGGCTCTATGCCATCAGTGTGGAGCCAGCGTGGGGCTCAAACTCACAAGCTGTGAGATCATGACCCGAGCCAAAATCCAGAGTCGAACACTTAACCGACTGTGCCACCCAGGTGCCCCTGGAATATCATTTTAGTATTTTAACGTTCTTTTTTTTTCTCATGTTTTTTATTTGTTTTAGTTTTTTTTTTTTTGATTGAGAGACAGACAGAACACTAGCTGGGGAGGGGCAGGGAGAGAGGGAGACACAGAATTTCGAAGCAGGCTCCAGGCTCCGAGCCGCCAGCCCAGAGCCCGACACGGGGCTCGAACTCACAGACCGCGAGATCATGACCTGAGCTGAAGTCGGACGCTTCACCGACGGAGCCACCCAGGCGCCCCAACATTCTTAAACGTATACTGGGCATCTGATAAAAAAGAGTTCTGTGTAGGACATGGGAATTTGAAGTCGAAATTGAGATTAATTTAGAACGGAAGTACTAGAAGCCTTGCATTACGCTCTGTGGGTAAGTGAAAACTGGACAGTGTGAGGATCCTCATAAAATTAACTCCCTCGTGCCCTTGGCTGCTTGGCACCCCCCTTACCTCCCTGTTCCTGCTCCCTCATTTCTCTTTCTGTTGTGCTTGCAGAAAGACTCCTCAGGGACTTTTGAAACAGAAATTGATGTTTCAACAAGATACGTGATCCTACTTTTTGCAAGATTAAAAATTGAATATTAACTCCACAGTGTCATAGTAAATAACTTGTGTACGTGGAAATGAAAGTATCGACTCTCACAGTTAATGTAGTTCTATGAAATGAAAATGCTCTTCTAAGACTGTATTAGATACAAACGCATCCGGCTGATACTTCACGGTTTTCAAATCTAAATCACACTCAGGATATGTTAAAGAGAATATTTTAAACCGTAGCTTCTCTTTATTCTCGTTCAAGACTTGTATAGACGACTAAAAAACACAAGTGGCAATATTCAACCATGCTGGCTAACATCAAGAGGGATGAGGGCTCAAGATGATCTTGACAAAGGGACGCACCGAGGTAAAATGTGGCGCTCCGTGGCAGGAGGGGAGTGGGAAAACACTGGAATCTCCGGCCTGCCTGCTGGGAGAGAACTCTCCACGGTAGGGTGCATCTCTGAGCAGGCTCATACGGCCTTGAGTACCCCAGGGGGCTGGAATGCGTGACTGGGAGACACAGGAGCTGGGCGCACAGAGTTGGGACCAGAAGGTCGCTGCAGTGCCCATGGGGGAAGGGATGACCACAGATGGAAAGTCTTATGTTTAGGTTTCAGAAAAGGGTTCCCAAGTGCATACGGGTTGAGGCCCTGGGTTCGTTTCCCAGGCAGGGGCGCCTGGGTGGCTCAGTTGGTTAAGTAAGCATCCGACTTCAGCTCAGGTCGTGATCTCGCAGTCTAGTCTGTGAGTTCGAGCCCCATGTCGGGCTCTGCGCTGACAGCTCGGAGCCTGGAGCCTGCTTCAGAGTCTGTGTCTCCCTCTCTCTCTGCCCCTCCCCCGCTCATGCTGTCTCTTTCTCCCTCTAAAAAAATAATCAGACATTTAAAAAAAAATTTTTTTTTTTTTTAATTTGCCGGGCATTTGAACCACCCAGCGCTCATTCTGAACCACAGGGAGAGCGGTCTCTTCAGTGCTGGGTGGCGCGTGTCGAGGAGTATTGCCAACTTAGAGTAGTGGTTCTTGGAATTCATGGGCTTTCCCTGGGATTGTGGGCATGTTTTCTGGGGAAAGAGGTGGCTTCTGTCCACTCTCCAAAGGATTTCAGTCCCACCAAACCCCCCCCCCCCCCGCCCCCGCCCAAGATTGAATTACTAAAATGACTGGTTGAAGGGGCAGCTGGGTGGTTGGTTCATTGGGTGAAGCATCTGACTCGGGCTCAGGTCATGACTCACGGCTCATGAGTTCAAGCCCTGCCTCGGGCTTGCCACGGTCAGAGCAGAGCGGACTTCAGATCCTCTGTCCGCGCCCCCCCCCCCCCGCCCCTCCCCTGCGCACATGCACCTGTGTGCACGCGTTCTTTCTCTCTCTCTCAAAAAATAAACATTTTTTTTGGGGCGCCTGGGTGGCGCAGTCGGTTAAGCGTCCGACTTCAGCCAGGTCACGATCTCGCGGTCCGTGAGTTCGAGCCCCGCGTCAGGCTCTGGGCTGATGGCTCGGAGCCTGGAGCCTGTTTCTGGTTCTGTGTCTCCCTCTCTCTCTGCCCCTCACCCGTTCATGCTCTGTCTCTGTCTGTCCCAAAAATAAATTTAAAAACGTTGAAAAAAAAAAATAAATAAATAAACATTTTTTTAAAATGACTGGTTGAAGAGGACAGGGTGGGGATTAAGTGTCAGATGTTATTCAGATAGGCATTCATTAAATGCTCAAGTAAGTCCCTGCGTATGCCAGACGCTGTGTGCTGAGTCACAGAGGCCGAGGCAGTCCTGATCCCTGCCCTCAGGGAGCTTCGTGTAGTGAGGGAGCCACAGTAAATGCCACTATTAATAGTAATAGTGGTTGTTCTCAAAGCATGGGGTGGGGGGAGGGGGGCCTTCAACTCTGGGAGGTGTAGGTCCTGTTTTTGTGCCTGTTCTGCAGATGAGGAAACTGAGCCACCAAAAGGTTCGACGAGTCGCCCAAGATCACACGCTTATTAAGTAGCTGAGCCAGGATTTGAATCGATTCCAGAGCCAGCACCACCGTCTGGGCCCGTTCACAGATCATTTTCACATCCAGTCGGGATAAATGCTTTGAAAGACGTAATCCCGGGGACAGCTCTTGTGACCCTGGGTGGGGGTAGACAGTTGTCCCCAAAGAACCGTCATTAAATAATGCTGGAGTTAGCCGGGCAGGGGAAGAAGGGCAAATGCCTTCCAGTCAAAAGGAACGGCACGGGCAGAGCCCCTGAGGGCCGAAGGGGCCTGGCCCAGTGGGGCCGGACCCCTGCGTGGTGAACGAGGCGGAGAAAGTGAGATGTGAGCGGGCGGGGAGGTCACTCGGGACTTATCTGCGTGCGGACTGTCGGTCGGGAACCGGCCTTACAGGCCTTGTCGAAAGTTTTAGACTTTTCCCTAGAAACAGCGAAAAGTCAAGGCTGTTAAGCGACATTTAAGGTGATCTTCGACACCAAGATGGACTAACGTCTTCTCTAAATATATGTCGTGCACGCTGTACTGTCACAGTAGAGCAAGTGAGGGAAAAGAAGGTGTCATTAGGAAAATCATAAGGAAGAAGACACATTTGCAGACGGTACATAAACAAGCGAGCGTAGCCGCGTGCCAGTGAAACCTCACTTACAGACGCTGACATTTGAATTTCATCTAACTTCCACATCGGAAAATAGTATTGATTTTTTTTTTTCTTTCCAACCAGTTGAAAATGTAAAAACCATTCGTAGTTCGCAGGCTGTACAAAAACACTGGGGGCCACATCTGGCTCCTGGTCTGTAGTTTGCTGACCCTCCCGTATTGTGCCCTCAAGAAGATCCCTCCCCCCGCTCTGTGAGGTGCACGGGGCAGTCGGGGTGGAAGGGCGAAGACCAGGCACATCCTGCAGGGTCACCAGGCGAGATGTCGGGGACTGGTGGGGTACAGGCAGGATGATGAGGAGACAGAGTTGGCAGGTGATGAGGGGGGAATCGGCAAGGCTGCGGCGTGGGAGACGCTAAGGGTAACCTTCAGGTGGTTCGCACGAGAGCCCGGATGCGTAATGGTGCCATTGGCAGAAGGGAGAAGGGGTACGCCAGGACTCGGAGATGGACCAGATTCATTTCTGTACCTGCCAGATCACACACTCACCCTGCTTGCTGGCTGCGGAGGCCCTAGCAGGGACCCACCCAGTTCCCGTGGTCCTAGAGACAGGTGGCTGTGCCTTCTTTTGGGATTCTGAGGAGTTGCTGCTCCCGGATCCCCGGGTCACCCGAGGGAGTGCCCCAACACACCTTCGGGGTGCGGCGTCGTTGCCCTGCTGCCTTGGAAACGGGAGGTTGCAAGACCCAACTTGGAGGTCCCACGTGGCTTACACTGCTCCACCAGGCAGGGGTCCTGAGGATTCGTGTCCATCTACAGGGACATTCCTTGCTTTGCGGGGGGAGAGGGGCAGGGGAGTTGGGCTCCATCTCTAGACCTTTTCATCCTGCATAATTGCTACCCAAATGCGTAAATGTGGTATGAAACGTTTTCTTCACCTGGCCATGTTTCTGGATGACTGTTACCTGAAAAAACTGGACCGTATACAGAGTGGACATACCTGCCATTTCTTAAACCTTTGTGGAAGTCTTCCTGGTAGGCAGCTAAGTTTATATACAAGTAGGATGTTCCTGTATCCTTTTTTTTTTCTTTTTTTTTTGTTAATATTTATTTATTTTGGGGGAGAGCGCGAGAGGGGGACAGAGGATCTGAAGCGGGCTCTGCGCTGACAGGCTGACAGCAGAGAGCCTGATGTGGGGCTCGAACTCACAAACCACGAGATCATGACCTGAGCCGAAGTCGGCCGCTCAACCGACTAAGCCACCCAGGTGCCCCGGATGTTCCTGTATCCTTAAACCGTCGCGTAGAGCAGCATTGCCCGACGGAAATACAATGCAAGCCATAGAGGGAATTTTAAATGTTCCAGTAACCACATTAAACAAGTAAGAAGAAACAGGTGAAATAATTTCAGTGTATGTTTAACTTATTAGCCCGATGTGTCCAAAATATCATTTCAATATATATTGCATATTTTTGGTATTGTTACCTTTTATCCTAAGCTTTCGAAATTCTGTATGTTTTACACTGTGTATGACATGTCTCAGGACTAACCACGTTTCAGATGTTCATCATCCACACATAGGGCTGCTGACCCCCCGCGGTTGGACAGCCTGGTATATAGCAAGGAATGGATGGGTGGTCATAAATGGGTCATTGTAGATTCTTGAAGAACTTTTGAAAAAACAATTTTTTTAAGTTTATTTTATTTACTTATTTTGAGAGACAGAGCTTGAGCGGAGAGAGGCAGAGAGAGAACCCCAAGCAGGCTGCGTGGGGCTCGAACTTTCGAACCATGAGATCATGACCTGAGCTGAAATCAAGAGTCAGACGCTTAACCGCTTAGCCACCCAGGCACCCCGAAGAAATAACTTTCATAAACAACCGTTTGCACTCACCGATGAATGTCTTATTTCATTTTGCTAATTTTTTGTTATTGCTAGTTTTGATGAATCTTAAAACTACGTGCTCTTCGGTATGTTAAAAATCGTGTTCTAATTTGGGAATCTATCTCCTGTTTGCTTTTCTCTAGCTCTTTTCCGCCCTGAACCCCAGCCTTCTCCCCAGGTTTGGCTACAAATGTGGAAAAATTCATTCTTCCTTGTTGCCAAGCGTTATCAGGTCTATCCCCTTGCCTTCCTGCGAGTCTGTATCTCTAAATCAGTCCACAGGAGATGAATCTCCTATTTTAAAACTCTTCAGGGAGCCCTCTCCATGGCCTTTCTTGGCAGAATTTTGTTTTTCTTTTAGTTTAATAACTCTGACAGTTAATAAAGTTCTTCATTTACGTAGCTCCAGTGTTCATGTTTCCACATAAACTTCTTGTATTCTCCGCAGTGGAAGCATCTGGAAGCATCTGGAAGCATCATGCTTGGCAGGAGTGAGCACCCGGGAAGTATTTGAATGAGTAATAATTTTATGAACCAGTTTTGCTTGGTTATTCTGTCTTGTCTTTGTCGTAATAATAATTGCGCCTTCATTTTTTTTTTTCTCACCTAGCATCTATTTTTAAAAAATTGGGAAGGGGGTGTGAAAGACTGAGAAGGTGTCAGCCCCGGTTAACTCACAGGAACAGAGGAGATAATTCATAAGACAGTGTTTTACAAATTCTTAAAACAGTGTCTGGCTTGTAGTCTCTGGTGAACGGTTACATTTTGGATTATCTGCATCCCATGCCTTCCTGGGAGTCTGTGATGGAGGTGTGGACGTAGGTGTGCCTGTTAGAATCACAGCGAACACCGAAGAAGTCTTTACGCGCCCCCTTCTAAAATCAGAAGGTATGCGTAGTTTTTGAAAAGGCTTCCTTGGTGACCTTGACGTTCATGCCTATCTCCCCAGCCCCTCAAAAAAACAGCAGCAGCCTGTTGACAGAACCACACATTTTGTACCGAAGTGGGTGTGGTACTTCAGGGGGGCACGTAACTGGCATTGTGTACCACGTAAGGAGCGCGTTCCTGAATCTTCCTATGGTTCGTTGTTATTCTGGCCCTTTTGATAATGACCCATTCAGGGTGCAGTCCATTTATAACCCCAGGCGAGTCTGCGGGTCTTTGCTGCCGCCTGCAAACCTTGTCTTTTCGCTGATGTCCCTCCTGTTGGCGGTTCGCAGAGAAACACCTTCCTGGGACCCCTGTCCTGTCCCTGTGGCACTCTTGAACCAGCCAAATGCTGCAGAGATGGTGACGTGCCGGTGGCAGGCTTTACTCATTAGCAAGTCAGAACCTTCTGCTCCCGCGTCCTCTGGAGCTGCAAGTAACATGTGGACGTGTTAGGGGAGGACATGTGGAAGGGGGAAGGCCCGGCTCTCCCAGCTGAGTCTAACCCCCAGCCCTAAGGAATGACTGCTGGACCAGCCCTGCGCTGGGATGCCGAGCCCATCCTTGATTGTAGAATCCGAGAACAGATGACCTGGTTGCTGGCAGTAGCACGAAATTTTGGGGTGGTTTGTTACATAGCAGCGGATGACCGAACAGTTGGGGGTTTCCTGCTTTAGGGGGTGTGTGTGTATTTTTATACTTCTTGATTTTTTTATCATGCTATTTTTTTAAGATTTTGATTTTTTTTAGGAGTCTGGTCTTGTGTTTTTTTTTAAATGTTTGTTTATTTTTAAGAGATGGAGAGACAGAGCAGGGAAGGGGCAGAAAGAGAGAGGGAGATACAGAATCTGAAGCGGATTTTCCTCCCAAGCTGATTTAGTCGTTAACTGATTTAGCAGTTAATAATATTATTACTAATAGCGACATTTATTGAGGATTTACTAACATTCCAGGTATTCTACATGTATTTTCATTTATCTGCAAGGTCGGTACTGTTAACCATTTGACACATAAGCGAATGGACTCAGGAAAACTGCCTACAGTGACATAGCTAACAATCACCATCCTATTCTGCATAGTAAAAAAATAGTAAATTTCTTCCCCCCACACACATTTTTTTTTTTAAGTTTATTTATTTTTGAGAGAGAAGAGAATACGTGCATGTGCAGGGGAGGGGCAGGGAGAGAGAATCCCGAGCAGGCTCCAGACTGTCAGCGCGGAGCCCGATGCGGGGGGTTCAAACCCACGAACTGTGGGATCATGACGCGAGCCGAAGTTGGGTGCTTAACCAACAGAGCCACCCAGGCACCCCGTGGCTTCCCCTTTTTTATACTTTTTTAAAAATCAAGTTTTATTGATGTATAACTTGCATATATTAAAATACGCATTTTAAGTGTAAAGTTAGATGAGTTTTGATAGATTTATTCACCTGTGCAACCATGACTCCGAAAGACAGAACAGAACCTTTGTGTCATCCCCAAACCTTCCTTCATGCCCCAGCCCCACTCCCAGGCAAGCACTGATCTGCTTCCCGTCACCGCGGATTAGTTTTTCTTTGTTCTAAAATTTTATATAAATAGAATCCTGCAATGCATACTCTTTTTGCCTGGCTTCTCTCAGAAAGCGTGATGGTTTTGAGATTCATCCGGTCGTCATGTGTGTAAGTAGTTCCGGTTTATTGCTGAGTACTATCCCATTGAATGGCCGTGCCCTCATCTGTCTCTCCTGTCACCCGTTGGTTGGTTCCAGTATTTACTAATAAAGCCACGGTAAGCATTTGCTACGTCTTTGTGCACATGCGGTCATTTTTCTTTGGTAAATACCTAGGAATGGTGTTGCACGAACCACGTATTTCTTAAGTGTGTAACGTTGTGGGAAACTCCCAAACTCTTCCCCGGTGCCGTTTGTGCCATTTCCCACTTCTACCAGCAACAAATTAAGAGTTCCGTCCTCACCGAGGCTTGGTATCGTGGATCTTTGTAACTTTTGCCCCGCTAATAACGAAGGTGGTGGGTCGTGGTTTTATTTGAATTTTCCCAGTGGCTAATGATGTTGAGCATCTTTCCATTTACCTGTTGGTATGGTAATTCATACGTCTTTTGTGATTTGCCTCTTCCAGTCTCTTGCCTGTGCTGTTGGGTTCCTTTTGAGTTATTTTGAATACACACAGAAAGTAGCTCAGCGGTCAGGTCACCGGGAGCTGGGGAGGGGACAGGGGAGTGGAAGTGACAGCTCACAGGCATGGGGGTTCTTTCTGGGGGGATGAAAATGTCCCAGAGTTGGTTGTGGTGACAGCTGCCCAGCCCTGTCAGTGTACTAAAAATGTAATCGTGCTCTTTAAAGAGATGACTTCTATGGTACGTGAATTCTATCTTAATAAAGTTCTTTAAAAAACGAAAGGAAAAACAGGTGTATTCGTGTCCTTTAAGGAAGCACCCCAAATGGTGGGTTGGAGGTGGAGCAACAGAAATGTATTCTGTCACAGCTCTGGGGTCAGAAGTCTGAAATCAAGGTGCTCGCGAGGATCTGTTCCAGTCCGGTCTCCCTGGCTTGTACGTATTGACATGTTTCCGGGGCACCGTTAACAAACCTCATTGCATGGAGTAAAGCAGTGGAGACCCTACTAGTGTGTTTACAGCTGCTTCAGGAGGAGGAGGATCTGGATGAGACTGGGAGGGAATGGGATCCAGAGCACAAGTGGCCAGGAGAGCATTTGTGGGAGGAAGAGGTGGTCACAGCAGGTGACCGCTGAGGTTAGACACCACGTCACGCGCATAGCTGTGTCCCAGGACCTGCCTCATATTAGATGTCCTTGAAATGCGTATGATCAGAGCTGCTGGGAGGAACTAGAGGATTTGGGGACATCCCGGAGGCTGGAGGAGAAAGGTGACTTAGGGTGATCCAGGAGATGTGAATTTGTTTCCTGACAACAGTGGTTCTCAGGCTTGGGTGCCCCGTAGAATGGGGGCAGGGCTTGTTAACACTTCCAGTAGGTTTGGTTGGGACTTAAGAATATGCCGTTGTAATAGGTGACCCTGGGATGCTGCCGGGACCACATTTTCACCACTTGGGCAGGAGGAAAGGGGGCCGTGGGACAGCACAGGGGAAAGGTGCAAAGACTGTGGCTTGAGAATAGTCATTAACCCACAGGGTTGCGGAATTTTTCTGCAGCTGAGCTCCACAGGCTCCCCAAGGGCAAACGATCAGATTAAGATCAGAGGGTTTTTCAGGGGCCCGGGGAAAGGAAATTGGAGGGGTTTGACAAGAAAGTAGTGGACAGTGATTTATCTTGGGGCTTAAAGTGATAGGCAAGGAAATGAAGCATGGTGGAGATTGGAGATTCAGGATGTGATCACGCAGAGTGGTAGATTTCTGACCTTTCCGATTACAGCCTGCACTAAGAAAGAGTTTACATTGTGACACAGTCATGAATGTTTGTATAACTGGAAGAAAAATTTCATCACTTTATTACAGGCGATCCACTCTGGTGTACTCTCTCTTTAAAAACAATCTGGGGGTGCCTGGGGCCTCAGTCAGTTAAGCGTCCGGCTTCGGCTCAGGTCATGATCTCATGGTTCAGGAGTTCAAGCCCCACATCGGGCTCTGTGCTGACAGCTCAGAGCCCGGAGCCTGCTTCGGATTCTGTGTCTCTTTTTTTCTCTCCCCCTCCCCTGCTCTCTCTCTCCCTCTCTCTCTCTCTCAAAAATAAACATTGGGGTGCCTGGGTGGCTCAGTCGATTAAGCGTCCGACTTCGGCTCAGGTCATGATCTCACAGTCCGTGAGTTCGAGCCCCACGTCGGGCTCTGTGCTGACGGCTCAGAGCCTGGAGCCTGCTTCGGATTCTGTGTCTCCCTCTCTCTCTCTCCCTCCCCCACTTGAACTCTGTCTCTCATAAACATTTTATATAAATAAATAAACATTTAAAAAATTTTTTTAATTAAAAAAAAAAAACACAGATAGTCTGGTCATAGTTCAGTATATTGACTTCATCACCTGGTGGGTTTCAGCCCCCTGGTTTGAAAACTTTACTTCCGGAGATGTGCTCGATAGAAGTCAGAGAGTGAGGGCAGGGAGAACGTCCTGCTTGTGATTGGTACATGGGAGGTGCAGGTGTTAGGAGTGGAGTTGTCTGGGAGGGGTGACCAGCCAGGGTCTGGTGCTGGGCTCACAAGGTGGCACTCTGAAGCGACACAGATGATTATTGGTGGCAGTACAGTGAAGCTTTGAAGCTGAAGTGTTAGCTTATCTACGTGGACATCAGGTCGCATAAGGTGAGGTTAGGAATTTCAGGTGAAAATGAAAGCAGTCCTCGGGGATGGGTTGTGTCCCAGATACATCACACTGCTCTCCGTGGACCCTGTGCCAAGCGACTTGACAGACTAGTTGGTAGATGGAACCTTCTCCTCCCCATTATGCCCCGATGAACAAGTAATGTGCCGGCTGTTCCGGAGAATGCTGGCTGGGGAGAGGGGGAAGTAATCCAAAAGTAGGGTTTTGTTGTGGGTTTTTTTTTTAGGAGAACAATCATGAAAACGAGTTCAAAATTAACCTGAAAGCTCTTAAAATGTTTTGTGCACAGCGCTCATTTTGCAGTAATCACAAGTGTGAGAGATTCAGTCAGCAACTGTGCAGGTGTATCTTCCGTGGGGAAAATACCGGGTGAACAAAGTTACTGGGCCCCGTTATCTTTGGCGAGAAACACATACATTCTGGGTTTACCTGGTAAAAGTGTAGAAGAAACTTAAGAAAAAAAATTTTTTTAATGTTTATTTATTTTTGAGAGAGAGAGAAAGAGAACGTGGGGCCGGGGAGGGCGACGGTCAGAGGGAGAGGGAGACAGAATTCGAATCAAGGATGTGGGAAGTCGTTGGACGCTTGACCGACAGAACCCCCCCCCGGGCACCACAAGAAGAAACTTTTTAAAAATGATTTGTAGGATTTGGGGCGGGGGGTCCCTGGCAGCTCAGTCACTTAAACATCCAGTTCTTGATGTTGGCTCAGGTCATGATCTCATGGTTCGTGGGATTGAGCCCCACATTGGGCTCTGCGCTAGACAGCGTGGAGCCTGCTTGGGGTGTGTTCTCTCTCTCTCTCTCTCTCTCTCTCTCTCTCTCTTTCTCTCTCTTTCTCTCTCTTTCTCTCTCTCTCTCTGCCCTTCCCCCTCCCCCGTGCTCTCTCTATAAATAAGTAAACTTAAAAAAAAACGAAAATCTGTAGGATTTTTAAAGTTAAGGGGGGTTTCAGTCTAGCCGAAGAGTATTTGGAAGTTAATTGTGGAAGATGGGGATATTTTGTTTTCAAACCTTTTCAGTACTACGTTATGTCACAAAATGAGTGATCTGCGCCCCTCTGTGCGTTAATAACACACATCTGCGTATGTGGTGCCTTTTATTTTCTTTCAGATCACTCCTGTGTTTTCATACAACATTTCTCCAGAGAGTTGATCTGGAATTTGAGGTTCTTCTCAGATCGTACAAATTTATGAGCCTACTGAGAGCACGATTGTTGCTGAAATGTCTTCAGGAAGTAACTGGTGTTTCAGAATCTGAATTTGATAAATGTAAAGGCCACAGTAAATTCATGACGTTATAATGAAGGGAAAATGTTAAAGGTGATCAAGAATATCACTTGTGGAGGCGCCTGGGTGGCTCAGGCGGTTAAGCGGCCCACTTCGGCTTACGTCGTGATCTCTCGCAGTTTGTAAGCTCGAGCCCCACATCGGGCTCTGTGCTGACCCCTCAGAGCTTGGAGCCTGTTTCAGATTCTGTGTCTTCCTCTCTCTCCCCCCTCCCTTGCTCTTGCTCTATCTCTCAGGCTCTCTAGCACTCTCGCTCTTGCTCTCAAAAATAAACATTAAAAAAAAATTTTGTGTTTAAAAAGAATATCATTTGTGGATCAGCAATGCCTTTTGTAGCTGCAAACTGCTCTAGAGGACGAGGAGGTCCCTGAAAGCCAGAAATTGCTGGAAGCGAGGCTAAGGACGTTATTAAAGTGGGATTTGTTTACTAACATTAATATAAAGGTCTCAACACTGGCTGCCTAATAATGCGACTTTTTATTTTTTTTTTTTAATGTTTATCTTTATTTTTGAGACAGAGAAAGACAGAGCATAGGCAGGGGAGGGGCAGAGAGAGAGGGAGACACAGAATCAGAAGCGGGCTCCAGGCTCTGAGCCGCCAGCACACAGCCCGATGCGGGGCTCGAACTCATCAGCTGCGAGATCACGACCCGAGCTGAAGTAGGACGCCCAACCAACTGAGCCACCCAGGCGCCCCATAATGCGACTTTTTAATGGAAACGGCAGAAAAACCCGCTGTGTCCTGTCAGCAAACGTGGTCTTCCTGTCCCTTCTTCATTTAAATAATTAATCACCTCCCCCTAGGGGAGAGTGCAGAGGAGGAGAGACCCCAGGGGAGGCCAGAGCCCTCCTGCCTCTGCTAATGGATGGTTCCCTTCTCCCAGGACCAAGCAGATGCAGAAAGCCAGTTGGCTCCCTAAAGACCGGGGTTTTAAATTCGGGTGTCCCAGTTACTCACCAAGACGAGAGTTGGCTGTGTCAACCCGCACTGTGATTTGCGTTGGACTCCACTGTCTGCCTTTCGCCGGAATGATTATCCGTGTTTTCAAGTTCAGTGTTAATTTAGCCTTTCGTATAATTCACGCCCTTCATGACATATGTGAGAAAGTCCTCTTTGGACGCGCGCCAGTAATTGTATTTTTGAAACGTGGGCCGCTCGTTTATGTAATAAATCCGTCGTTGCACTTAATCTCATGCTGTCTTGTTAAGCGTGTGTCTTCTTGAATTTCTTAAGTTTCCTGGGATAACTTCCGAGGCTCTGCTCTCTGCCCCTTCACCCCTGCAAGTGAGGCCCTTGAAGCTTGCCTGGCACCATTCTGAGCTGTGTTTCCGTGTTTCCTGCCTCTCGGAGGGGCTCCCCATGGGTGTCATGGGCAACCCCTTTCTTCCACTGTTCTTAACCCGGTTCTACTTGGGAAAAGGTGTAAAAATCCTCTGAAGCCCTTGTAACTCTTGCCCATTTATCTTTAAGAAAAATTACATTGTGCTTCCTTCCTTCTTTCCATTTACAAGCCAAAACCCTCCCTTAGCCTACCTAGGGGTGTCAGAGTGCCCACCGGAGGGCCCAGAAGTCCCCTTAGAAGCCCTAAAGAAGTTTATTTCTCTCTTTCCTTTCCAATTAAATTTCTTTTGCTTGAAGCAATAGCATTCAGTATAAATAAGAATTTTCCTACTCCTTTAAATTTTTTCAGTTTGGCTGACTTAGTAGACGTTTTTTTCTCTTGCTGTTTCCTTACATAAAATAGGTTTGCTGTCTGTTAACTTAAATGCTCTTTATGAACTAGCTTCGATAACATGCTTTCTTTTGAACACAGTCCCTTTGAGACGTGTGGGCTCCTGGATGACCCCGTATTCCACATAGCACAGGCAGGCTCATGGTTGGATACCAAAATAAATACTAGGTAACTGTTTCTTAATTCCTGTTGAACTGTCTTTCCTTGCCTTGGGCATAAAATTGAGATCTTTTATAACATCCAGAATGCGTGAGAGTGCCCTTTGGACACATAAGTTTTAATCTCATTCGTTCGTTCCAAAACCTGAGCGTCTGCTGTACCCCTCAGTCACCATACTGGTCTCCGGAGGCTAATGAGCGAAGACAGTGTCCGATAACGTCAAGCACTACGGAGAAAAACCAGGATGGCTGTGATAGAGTGACCCTTAGGGAGTGGGTGCCACCTTAGATGGGGTGGTCTCGGCGGAGGCGTCTCTGAAGAAGGGCCATTGAGCTCCCAAAGTAATGACAAAAGTGAGTCGTGTGCAGAGAATTCTAGAACAGAGGGACAGAGGGGGATGTGCCAAATGGGCCTGGGAGGGTCTGGGGAGGGGCAGCAGAGAGGTTGGGTGGGGGGGGGGTGGGTAGGCGGAGCAGGGCCCGGCCTGGTTGGGATTTGGGAACTTACTCTTTTTTTAATTTTTAATGTTTACTTTATTCTTGACAGAGGGAGAGCTAGGAAGCAAGCAGGGGAGGGGCAGAGAGAGAGATGGGGACAGAAGATCCGAAGCGGGCTCTGTGCTGACAGCAGAGAACCCAGTGCAGGGCTCGAACTCATGAACTGTGAGATCATGACCTGAGCCAAAGTCAGCCGCTTAACCGACTGCTGAGCCACCCAGGTGCCCCAGGAAATTTATTCTAATTGAAAGGAGGATTTAAAGCAGGGAGGTAACTTTTAATTGTCAAAAGCTCTTGTAGGCTGCTTCTGTAGAGAATGATTTCGGGTTTTAATAATTCTAGAAACACTTTGAATTGTGTGTTTAACTGCCCGTGAGGAGTAAAATAATCCTGCCAACTTGGGGGTTTTCTAGTTGTCTCCCCGCAGCTCTCACTTGTAAACCAGTTTATTAATTCATTAATTTCTAAGTATGGGGAGGGGTGCTGCCTGTGTTATGAAAACATGCCAATCGAAACCCCCCAGAAGCAGAAGGCTCCTGGTGCAAACCTCTCTCCCTGAAGGTCTTTTGAGATGAAAGTCCAGTGAGATGCAGCGAACATGTAGAGCGTGTGTGTAAAGTTAATAGGGAGCGCCTGGCTGGCTCAATCTGAAGAGCATGCTATTCTTGACCTCGAGGTTGTAGGTTCAAGTCCCACACTGGGTGTAGAGATTAGTTAAAAAATTAAATCTTACCCAAAAAACACTAGTGCTCTGGGAGACGTACAAGAGAAGAAAGTGTTTGGGGTGAAATTTGGGTGGGGGGGACCACCTACGTCATTTCCTGGACTGTTCTCACACTATCTTTACAGAGTGCCCCGTTCTGAAGTCCAGCAGGTGAAATTTTAGGCATCAAATAGTTGAGAACTTAAGCCTCCGGCTCTTGATTGGTTAGCACATAGGCTCAATTATGAGAAAGTGATTTTATTATAAAGTCCAGAACATTTCTTCATTATTTTGTGTGTGCCAGACATCACTAGGCTTTTGAGACTGAATGGTTCAGGCAGGATTTCTGGCTTCGAAGAGTTTTTTAAAGACTTCTTTTACATGTTCTCACATTACCCTCTTTAAAAGCTGTACCTGGAGGGGTGCCTGGGTGGCTCAGTCAGTTGAGTGTCCAACTTCGGCTCAGGTCATGATCTCACAGTCTGTGAGTTCAAGCCCCGCGTCAGGCTCTGTGCTGACGGCTCAGGACCTGGAATGTGCTTCAGATTCTGTGTCTCCCTCTCTCACTGCCCCTCCCCCACTCATGCTCTGTCTCTCTCTCTCTCTCTCTCTCTCTCTCTCTCTCTCTCTCTCTGTCTGTCAAAATAAAGAAACGTTAAAAAAAATTTGGGTCACCTGGGTGGCTCCGTCGGCTAAGCGTCCGACTTCAGCTCGGGTCATGATCTCATGGTCTGTGAGTTCGAGCCCCGCGTCGGGCTCTGTGCCGACAGCTCAGAACCTGGAGCCCGCTTCGGATTCTGTGTCTCCCTCTCTCTCTCTGACCCTCCCCCGTTCATGTTCTGTCTCTGTCTCAAAAATAAATAAAACGTTAAAAAGAAAAAATTAAAAGCTGTACCTGGTAACATTTCTAACAGCCACATAGGAAAGAGCCCAAAGAAACAAATCCTGTCTTAATAATTTCTGTATTAAAATTAATACCCACATTTCAGGGACACCAGAGGAAATTAGCTTAGTTTAGACCTTATTGCAGAGTTTACCTTTAACAGAATATGTGAAATGTTTGCTGGTCAGTAATATTTGTTAACGTCACAAAAGTGTTTTAATTCATAATAGCTTAATTGGTTAAATTCCTCTCCTAGAAAGCAGATTCTTGAAATTTTATTTCCTTTTTGAAATTGCCCAAAGGCTTACTTAAAGGAAGGTGTTCTGATCCCAGTACTTCCCGTTCCTTCATCTTGTTAGAGTGGGGGTTTTTTGGTAAAATAGTAGATTTTTTTTTTTTTACCTTAATATGCAAATACATACTGAGCTTTTGCTCTCTTTTCTAGGGAAATCCTCATTGACGATTCAGTTTGTTGAAGGCCAATTTGTTGACTCCTACGACCCAACCATAGAAAACAGTAAGTATTGTTTTCAAGGGTTTATAAACTGAGAAGCCTGCATTCTACATACAAACAGCCATTGTGTACTTCTGGAGGCTTTGATTGCAGGGGTTATTGGGGTAAACCTACAGATTTCCAGCGGGGGTCCAGAAAAGCTTCCAAAAGTTTGACCCGCTTCACACGGAATGGATTTTTACCCAGTATCCAGATCCCTCCATCGAGAAGTTGTTTTCAGTTCCATAGGAATCCAGTCCTACAGTGAACCTCCTGTCCCAGACTCTGCTTCAGGAAAACAAGAAGAGCGAGCACATAATCTCCGCACCCTCCCCCCGCCTTCTTCTCAACAGTAGCCCTTTTTAAGGATTCCAAGCTTGAAAAGGAAGGATGAAAACACTCTAGTTCCTTTGTACCTTACTCTTACACGGAATCACCAGCCCTCCCGGCCCCCTCCCCCGCAGCCCCCCAACCCCTTCCAGTCCTGAACACTTGAAAGTCAAGGCTGTGGAGTAGTGAGCGATTCTGGGATGGAGAGAGCAGTTGCAGCATGAAAACAAAGTTGGTTCTAAAGCCTGTTGGCATTTCCGGCCACGCGCAGAGAAAAGCCCCAAAGACCGGGACCGACCACAACCTTCATTTACCTTGTCCGGTTTCAATCCATGGTTTCAGAATCTTCTTGAAGGATTCTAGGACCATGAGAGAGGTCTTGATTCTAGAGTCATGGAGGAAAATCTAAAGCACTTCATGCAGAGAAGCTGATTTATTGGAAGCTGCTCTTGTTTCGGGCGATCTTAAAACCCTAAGTAGGCCCTAGAACTAGTCTTCTGAGATTCTTGGCACCTGGGCTTACCCAGGATTTGTCACCAGGAACACAGACATTTAAACATGGGATTCATCAAACCCTGATGGACACATTAGACATGAAGCCGACTTAACAGTCAGGTTCGTGAACTAGATTCATAGATCTCATCTGCCCGGCGCTCGAGAGAGAGATTTCCAAAGAGGCTTACGACAGGGGGGTTGACAGACTATGGCTTGTAGGCCAGAAAGACCCACTGCCTTTTTGTACAGCCCATGAGCAAAGAATGGTTTTTACTTTTTTTTTTTTTTTTTTTGTTTTTACACATTTTTTAATCATTAAAAAAGGTTTAAGAGAAGAAGAATATTTGGGGCATGTGAAAGTTACGTGAAATTCAGACTTTAGCGTCCATAAAGTTTTATCGGAACCCAGCCATATTCATTCATTTACGTAGTGTCTGTGGCTGCTTTTGTTCTACAGTAGCATCTGGCCCTTTACAGGAAGAGTTTGCCCACCTCTGACTTAAAACATGCAGCTGTCCCTCATGTCCCAGTATGCTGGTAGCAGGGAAGGAAACCTGTTGGGGAACTGACCCTGGGAAGACCCGGGTTTGAAAGTAACTAAGCTCGGCCGGTGTCCAGAAAGGAAGAGTCCTGACTACGGACACATCCTGTGCTGATCTGTTCGGCCGTGACTTACAGAACAGTGCGCCAGTGTGAGGAGCAGATGAATTTGAATCCTAGGTGGACAGGGGCGCCCGGGTGGCTCAGTCGGTGGGACGTCCGACTTCGGCTCGGGTCATGATCTCGCCGTTCGTGAGTTCGAGCCCCGCGTCGGGCTCTGTGCCGATGGCTCGGAGCCTGGAGCCTGCTTTGGATCCTGTGCCTCCCTCTCTCTCTGCCCCTACCCTGCTTGTGCGCTCTCTCTGGCTCTCAAAAATGAATAAACGTAAAACAAATTTGAATGCTAGGTGGACAAGTCTGGTTATCTCTCCATTGGAATAAGAACACAAGCAAATCGTGGTCTTGGTCTTAACATTTGCTATACATAACAACTTAGAGAGTTGTGTGTCCTTAAGATAAGGCTCATTTGGGCATTTTATTCACAGAATAATACAGTACGGTTTTCTTGGTTAGGCCTGCCAATAAAGGTGGTTCTTATTTTTGAGTGTTTATGTGTCATTTATAACTAAGGTGGAAGGAAAGTCATGGTGTTGTGTACAGATATATTTTCTTTATATGTAAGTAAAAGATCCAGTGAACGTCCAGCTTCCTTACTTTGATATCATCTCAGAAATTGAATGACCCAACATGACGTCTGTCAACATCTTTAATCGTATTTTTAATGTTTCCTACTACTTAGTGTTCAGTAAAAAAGACTTTTATTTTTTCATGTCAAAAATGAATTCAGAATATTTATTAAAGTCCTTAGGCAGGAGCGAAAATGAGTGTCAGGGTATATGAATCGCTTAAAAGTTCATGAGCTGTATGCAGACATCAGCTTCTGTTTACCCTGCTTCTGACCAACCCAGGAAGAAACCCTTTCTCCACTGTTTCCTGTGCTGTTTGGTCAGAAACGTTGTTCAGTAGGGGCTCCTGGGTGGCTCAGTTGGTTGAGCATCCCAGCTTCGGCTCAGGTCATGATCTAATGGTTTGTGGGTTCGAGCCCCAAGTCGGGCTCTGTGCTCACAGCTCAGAGCCTAGAACCTTCTTCGGATTCTGTCTCTCTCTCTCTCTCTCTCTCTCTCTGCCCCTCCCCTGCTCCCACTGTGTCTGTCTCTCTCTCTCTCTTTCTCAAAAATAAATAAACATTAACAATAAAATAAAATAAACATTGTTCAGTGATGACAGGGAATTAGAAATGGAACAGGTTATCGTAAACCTGTTGCTAACGAATGGATGACTCTGTAAATACGGAAGGAATCCGGTAATCATTTTGCACTTCAGAACATAGAACAGGTGGTTCATAGCAAACATTCAGTGGTGACGCATCTCTGAGACATGACCACAAAAGCAAAACTTCTGAGACTGTGTCATCTCCTTTTAAAATGGAATATAGGAGGGGGCGCCTGGGTGGCTCAGTCGGTTAGGTGTCCCGACTTCGGCCCAGGTCATGATTTCAAGCCCCGCGTCGGGCTCTGTGCTGACGGCTCCGAGCCTGGAGCCTGCTTTAGGTTCTGCGTCTCCCTCTCTCTCTGCCCCTCCCCAGCTTACGCTCTGTCTTTCTCTCTCAAAAATAAACATTAAAAAAAAATTTTTTTTTTTTAATAAAAGAAAATGGAATGTAGGGGAATAACATGAATAAAACCCTGTATTTTTCTAGCTTGGGGATGTTTTTATGCCAAAAATACTTAGACCTACGCAAATGTGTAGATTGTCCACCATGTTAATCTAACAACTCAATACAAACTAAATTGTTCTGGTGAAATTTAACCAGTAGGGGTAGTTGGTCAATTAGAGGAGGAAAAATAGTAGTGATTTACAGCTTCTGCCATTTCCAGGTAGTACTGTTGATGCGTTAATAAAGCTGAGAAAACGGGACCGTTCTAATTAGGAGTTTTGCAGCATTATCAAGCATTGCATGGTGGGTAGCCTTCTCAGTGGGATACGAATTAGGAGATTGTGATACACTTCAGGAACACAGATCTTACTTGGTGCATTCCAGATCTTAGAAATCTGTCCCTCATCAGTAGGCTCTACGAATACGTCACTGTTAGTCTGCTTGGGGCAGTTTCAGGATTTTCGTTGGGGGAAGTGGGTTAATTTCTCTAGTGATTGAAAAAGGGAGGGGGACGGAGAGAGGGCTGGAGGAAAGCGATACCAGGAGAAAGCCAGCTTTCCACTGCTCTGCAGGACCGGACATGGAGTGCGTAGAAGAATTGGTTCCTAGTTTATGGAGCTGACAGATCTCTTGTTACACTTCCTTTTTTTCTATAGTAATAAGAAGAGGCAGTTTTCCATGACAGATGGAAAGGCCTCGATTTCATTTTACTGCTCTGTGTAGGAGGATTTACATCCTTTTTATGTGCAAGGATATACTAACACATTGATCAATAGCTTCATTTCCTTTATCTTCTGTACAATTACGTGTCGTCCCGTTTGACTCTTCCCTCGTGGCCAGTATTTCTCCCGTCTCCTTGGCTGAATCTTGATCTTCCTGACCTGGCAGTATCGGGGGGCCCTGGGCTCCAAAGTCCGGCTAGGGCTTTCGCGGTACTTGATCGCCAGCGATCTTCCCTTCTTCCCAGAAGTTTGCTTGTTTCCCAAAACCCCCAGTCGCACCCTCTCCCCCAGACTCTGGGCTTTTCTGTTCAGCTGCCCTCGCTTCCCCTTGGGTGTAGTCTTCTTCATTTGCTTCCTCCCCCATCTGCAGCGCTCCTTCCCCGGGCTTTCCCGAATTGGCAAATGGCAATTCATGCATCTCGTGGCTCAAGCCAAAAACTCTGGAGTCCTCCCACCTCTCCATTTTCTCACACCCTGCCTCCAGCCAGAAATCCTTTTGGCTCAGGGCGCTTGGTTGGCTCAGTGGGTTGAGCATCCGACTTCGGCTCAGGTCATGATCTCTTGGTTCCTGAGTTTGAACCACACATCGGGCTCTGTGCCGACAGCTCGGAGCCTGGAGCCTGCTTCGGATTCTGTGTGTCTCTCTCTCTGTCTCTCCCCGCTTGTGCTCGTGCGCTCTCGTGCTCTCCCCGCTTGTGCTCGCGCACTCTTGCTCTCTCTCTCTCTCTCTCAAAAGTAAACATTTAAAAAAAATTTTTTTTTTCATCCTTTTGGCTCTCCCTTTGAATTCCACCATGGCTCTCTGGTCCCAGACCACCATCGTTGTCCTCAGATCCCGAGTCTACGTAAGCACTATGTTATGGACCCCCACCAATGTCCTTGGTCCATTCTTGTCCATTTCTCTTATTCACAGCATAGCCAGAGCGATCTCTTTAAAATATAAATCAGGGGCGCCTGGGTGGCGCAGTCGGTTAAGCGTCCGACTTCAGCCAGGTCACGATCTCGCGGTCCGTGAGTTCGAGCCCCGCGTCAGGCTCTGGGCTGATGGCTCGGAGCCTGGAGCCTGTTTCCGATTCTGTGTCTCCCTCTCTCTCTGCCCCTCCCCCGTTCATGCTCTGTCTCTCTCTGTCCCAAAAATAAATAAAAAACGTTGAAAAAAAAAAATTTAAAAAAAAAAAATAAATAAATAAAAAAAAAATAAAATATAAATCAGACCAAGTTACTCCCCTGCCTCAGAACCCTTGGTTTCCCAACACATTTAGAATGAAACTCTGAAGTCCTTACCATCTCCTAAAAGGTCCTCTGCCTCCTCCCCAACCTGGTTACCTCCCCAGCACTCTCTCCGCTTCTGCGCTGATCTTGCTTCTTCTCGCTGGGCTTTGGCGCTTGCTGTTTGACCTCCGGATGCTCTTCTCCCAAAGACAGTGCCTGACGGTGTCTCGACCCTTCCTTCCCCCGGGGCTGTAAGCGCGCTGAGGTCAGCTGCAGTATTTCGAGCTCCCGGAACAGTGCTCCTGGCGATCATAGGTACTCAGGAAGGAGCTCTCGCGTGAATGAGTGATGTTTTGTTTAGTAGCGTTGACATAATAATTATGTCATACTTCATAACCACAGTTACTTAAATCTAATTGAAGGTTACTTGTTTTACTGCTCATCACGGTTCCTTACATAAATTTCATCGTCTTGAATGCACTTTTTGATCTTCCCCGACTAAGGTGTGTCAGTGGCAGGTTTTCACACAGGAGCATCATGACTGCCCCCTGGCTGATAGTGATCAAAAGCACAGTCAAGGCCAGGTGCACCCCACATTCAGAGAAGTTCCAGTGCGGAAGAAGAATGCAATAAAATTGATGAAACACATTATGTTGTGTACTCCCTATCTTGAAATAATGTGGATTCGGTTTTCATCTGGTGAAATTATTCTCTAAAGTGGTAGTCTCCATTAAGGCACGCAAATGAAGGGGGAAAAAATGTGGCAACTGGTGTGGATGGCCTGGTCTGTGGTCTTTCCTCCCGATTCTAGCACCACTGGTGGCCGTAGGGGAGTGCTCCCGTGGAACTCCTCCTCCAGAGAAGATCTCTTCTCTGTCCCCCTTGTCACCTCTAAGTTTCCTCTCATAATTTTCATATGTCTGCTGTGCTTTCCCTTTTGGCTGTGGGATAAAGTGGACAACAGCGGGTCCTCTCCCAGCTGTGCAAGGGACCGATTCTGTGGCCTGGTTCTGGTCCAGTCGAGTGGCCAGCCAGGAGATCCAACGACGCGTCTTAAGTGAAGATGGCCGGGACCATGGACGCAAAAGAAATAAGTTCCGTTCTGCTGTCAGGGTTCCAGATGGTTACTCTTCAATATTCTCTTACTATTAATAGTTCTTTTCCTCTTTTGTCTACATTTGTTTGAAGTCTGTCTCCTCAGGATTCTGTATGGACTTTTCCGGAAGTTATGAGTCTGGTTTTTTTACCCCCCCTTGGTAGGGAAGAGAGATTGTCACAAATTGCTCAGATGCTTAAGCTAAGTGGGAATGATGGCTTTCATGCAGAACACCTGTTCCATTGCTGTTTTATGTCGATGAAATTGATAATTTTTTTTTATGTACTGGACGTTCTTAACACTTCAGTTAATATTAGCTGTTTGTGCTCTGAAACCAGACTTCTAAATTAATGAAAGGTTTTGTGCTTTGGGTCCATTCTAGACCTCACACTTTATGTAATATATTTCTCTTTTTCACAGAGGAAGGTGTAAGCCACGGAGCACTCAAATGACTTTTACAGCATATGAATTGTTGCCTAATTTCAGTTTCATGGAACAAGGTTCAAGGTGTACCGAAGCTGGATTTTCATCCATCAGCTTGTGTCTATTAAATAATGGAAGAGGGAAGAATCTGTAAACTCAGATCTGTTCCATTTTGTTTTGTGGGATCTTTTTATGAAACGATTAGGGACTCTTCTTAATCGGTGGTCAGTGTTCAAGCTTTAACTGATCTAAAGTCAATTCTTTTTACTAATATTTAATTCCCTTTTTCCCTGTAGCTTTCACAAAATTGATCACAGTAAATGGACAAGAATATCATCTTCAGCTTGTTGACACAGCTGGACAAGTAAGTCTGGTGTCTCAGAGTCCCCTTCTGCTGTCCTCTGTCTAGCGGTCCTGGCCCTGCTGTTGATACTTAAATGCAACAGTGATGCCAGGAAAACCCCTCCTGATTTATGTGTGCCTGAATGGACTTTTCCGGAAGTTATGAGTCTGGTTTTTTTACCCCCCCTTGGTAGGGAAGAGAGATTGTCACAAATTGCTCAGATGCTTAAGCTAAGTGGGAATGAGGCTGAGCTAACAGGCTGTCTTCTAAGACATTTGTGGCAGTTTTTCCGAATCATTAGCTTGTTGTTCTACTCTAGAATTGTGTTAAATGCACTCATAGCATCAGGAAGGCTTGTATATATCATAGGATAGTGTATTTCTGTTTTTTAAACTTGCATTTTATGTCAGAATCCTATTAGTGCTTTTCCTCCCTTTCTACATTAAGAAGAAAAAAAGTAGGGGCGCCTGGGTGGCTCAGTCGGTTGAGTGTCCGATTTTGGCTCAGGTCGTGATCTCGCGGTCTGTGGGTTCGAGCCCCACGTTGGGCTCTGTGCTGACAGCTCGGAGCCTGGAGCCTGCTTCGGATTCTGTGTCTCCCTCTCTCTCTGCCCCTCCCCTGCTCACACTCTCACTCTCTCAAAAATAAATAAAAACATACAACAATTTTTTTAAAAAAACAAGAGTTAAGTCTTTTCCTGGGGAAAGGGATGAGAAAGGTATAGGGCAGAAATGAGGTGACTTATAGATGGATTACATGATCACGAGCTTAAGGAGCGTTGATTTGATTTGCTAGGCAGTAAGTAATTGCCAAAGATTAAACAACCAAAAAAAAGGTCTAGCAGGGATTTGGCGGAGGATGGCCAGGGGAATTGACTAGAAGCAGCGGGTGAAAAGAAGTTCAGAGAACTTGAAGAGCACAAAGAAACTCCTAACCCTGGCGGCTGGACTTCACCCGTTCCCATGGCACCTGGTCCAGCTTTTACTAGAAGCCGTTCTGTTGGGCCAGATCTATTACAGTTGCTGGAGTGGGAGCTTCAAGAGGCTGGGATGTCGTCCGAGTCCTGCCGTGTTTCTTACAATTGACAGAGGATCAGACTAGCAGGAAAGTGCGTGTGGCGTAACCTGATCTGCCATGTTAAATGGAGGCTTTTTTTCTGGAACCTGGGAAGATTGAGATAGACTTAGAATGATGTGACCCGTCATGTGAGTTTGGAATGAACCCCCTCCCCACCCCTTAAGTTCCAAAATGAACATGGAAGCAAAGTGTAGCCCCCTAGTGAAGCAAGAAAATAGCTATATTGAGTGGTTTGAGCACCAAAAGAACCCTGGAGTTTCAATTCTGGAAGCTTCAAGGAAAATAAATCAAATGTGCACGTCCCAGGGGTATGCCACGTGACTCCCTCATTCACCCCGCAGGCCACTGGGTAATCGGTATAATGGGCTTTCGTCCTCAGATCTCATGATGGCTGTCTTAGAGCAGAGCCGTCCTGGACTTTGACTCTGCAGGGTACCTGTCCAGTGACCGAAGGGGAGTTTGGTGCGTAAAGCAGAAGAGGAACAGAGTCTCCATAGGGGAGTCGTGACCTAGAGGACAAAGCTTCTCTTAGAAGTCACTGTAGAAGAGCCTCTGGGGTCCGACGTTGCGTTCGATCCTTAGAGTTTGTGTCTTTCGTGGTTAAGGTGACTGGTATAATTTATTGCCTAAAACAACTAAGAGTGAAGGGAGCCCTGGTAACAATTATGCTAGAACAGCAGGTGTTAACGGATAGGGTCCTGGGCAAAGAAATAACAGGCACTTCGTTCATAGTGGGCCTCTGACTTTACCAAGATCCTGCTTTGCTTTTTATGTCTTTGGTTAGAATTTTTGTTAAAGCTGCTGGAAAATGGGGGTGAGGATGTAAATCAGTAAATCGCTTTCGTGTAATGTTACTGTAGAAATTCATTTTATAATAGGCCAGAAGGAGAAACCAGTGTTTCATAGTTTGGAACGTGGGCTCTGCAGTCGTGCTGCCTGGATTTGAATCCTGAACCCTGGCTTTTTTTTTTTTTTTTTTTTTTTTTTTTTTTTTTTTTTTTTTGGCTAGCCTGGTGATCTTGAGAAAGTTAATGAACCTTTCTTGGTCTCAGATTCTTCATCTGTAAACAGATGATTCTGTAGTGCCCGCCTTCACAGGATTGTTGCATGGTTTAGAGGAGATTGATGAGCTTCCAGAAGCTTGGGTCCTGACTTGTAGATCTTTGATGCTCTTAAGACCAGAGCGATGCCCAGCATGGCAACTCCGTTGATGTTAACATGACCCTGAATGGGAGGAGTGCAGGTGTCGCTTATCCTTGGAATAGCGCTGTCCTTGAAAACATCTCTGGAGAAAATTTCTTTATGTTGACTCCTTATCAGAATAGAGGATGTGTCCCTCTGGGATTCTGCTTGGCACTGAGCGTCACATGCCTGTAACTGTTTTAATGATAGAGTAGTAAAGAATCACCCCGAAAGGATCAGAGATCTTGGGGAGCGGGTGGATGGTGGGAGGGACGGCGAGAGCAAGGTCCGTGACCAGCTCTGCCTGTCTCGCTCCTTTGGGCCTGTTACTGCCAGATAAGAATAGTTAGAGAATTTTTGCACAGAACGGATCCAAATTCAGCTGCCTCGAATAATTCGTGCTCGTTGCAGCTAGTAGTTCTTCAAGGCTACGTTCAGTTGGGAGACTCTGAAATAAAAGGTTGTGTTCGTATTTATGATGCGTGATGCTAACGACACGCGCATTTGCTTTGCTGCGGTTCTGTAACCGCGAACACCTTGTTCTGTGGCAGCTGGACAACACGACACGTTTACAGCTGTTCTTAAATTGGATTCCTAGGGGCTGGGGCTGGAGCAAAGAGTGCCCCATGGCAGGGGAAGGTGATGAGAGGGCAGATTCTTCAAACAGAATCTATAGCGTGTTCGCGGTTGACACGTTTTAAGAGGAACACTGTCACGGCAAGTACTACCTACTTGGTAGTTTATGTCGTAGCAGGTTTTGTTGCCAGCGAGGGGAGGGAGTGAACATGGTTCAATACAAGTGGATGGTTTTTAGTTTGCATGAAATACTTTGTTCGGGCCTAATTGAAGTAGACTCAATGACAGGTAAATCGGTGGCGGTCATTTTTTTTTTTTTTAATTTTCATTTTTTAACATTTATTCATTTTTGAGAGACAGAGCATGCGTGGGGGAGGGGCACAGAGAGAGAGGGAGACCCAGAATCGGAAGCAAGCTCCAGGCTCTGAGCTGTCCACACCGAGCCCAATGCGGGTCTCGAACCCACAGACCGCGAGATCGTGACCTGAGCTGAAGTCGGACGCTTAACTGACCGAGCCACCCAGGCGCCCCAGTGACAGTCATATTTATAGTGTCAAATCCCCGTTTTTAAAAAAACAAGTATTAAGTCCGGTTTTTAAAAAACAGTAATAAATGCCCGTGTTACAGAACTGGAATAACACCAAAAGGTAAATAGTAACACTTGGGTCTTTCGGGCTCTGGCTGCCTTAGCTCCAGCCCTCCACGAACAGCCCCGTGACCAGTTTCTAGTAGATACTTTGCAGATACTCTGTACTGGAACGTACAATTGTAGTTTTATTTTTTCTCTTTTACACAGAGAGTAGCCTATCCCTGCGTCTCCCGTCTTGGAGGTGATTCCACCTGGGTCCCTGTGGCCCTTTTTCCCTCCACTTGCTGCGTAGCGTGTTGTTGTTTGGACGCAGCGTACTTTGTTGACCAACAAGTGGGTCATTTCCAGTCTTGGTGCCACCAGCAGCGCTGCGATCCGTATCTTGTGTCATTTTAGACCGTGTGTGTGTGTGAGGATATGTCGTGGCTGTGGGGTCGCTGGGCCATAGGGTGGCCGCTTACCTTCTCACCAGCAAGGAGCCAGTGCCTGTTCCCCAACACATCCATCAGCGCAATGCATTTTTACGTCTTTGGTTACTCGCCAGTCCGCTAGGTGAAAAATAGTACCCCAGTATCATTTTAGTGAGTATTTTTCTCACGAAGGAGCGTGATCACGTTCTCCTGTTTGAGGGCAAGTGTGTTTCCTTTTCTGGGAATTATCCTGTCCATGCACTTTGCCCTTTTTCTGTTGGGCGGATGGTCTTTGCTGATGGGTTTGACAGACCCCTTAATAATGTGAAGCAAATGCTCATGGTAGGTGATCTGAGCCGCAAGGTTTTGTTTTCAGTTTATGATTTTTGCTGGAAAGGTTCTTAGCCATGAAGAACTTGCTCGTTCTCACATAGTTGAATTTATCATTCTCTTTTCAACTGATTTTATTCTTAAAGAATTCTCTCGTCTACCCTGCACGCAGTTTCCATTTTTAATCTTGCAGTCTTTAATTCCTCTGGAATGTGTTTTTGCCCAAGGGTGAGTTAGAGATGCGACTCAGCCGTTTACCTCCAGAAGCTTCTGATCTCGTTCCCTGCACAGTTTTGTTGAAGGTTACTTTTTCCCTCACTGAGCTGAAGGGCCGGTATGAACGCATATCCAATCCCCCTGGCTGTCTGGGTCTTTGTAGATTTCTGTCTGCTTCGCTCCTGAACTAGTGCTGTACTTATTTTAAGTTTAAAATAAGTAGCTTTGCGCTTTTCACCCACCTGCTTCTACAATTGCTATTTCTCGGAAAAGACACTTTTTATCGGGCTCATGTTACATTCATGTGTTAATTCAGGATCAGCCAGTGGAGACCTGCGCGTGAACGCTGAGGACCTCGGCGCACTGTTGCAGTTTTTGAAGTGTTTTATCTCTTGGGAGGATTTTCAGATCTTTTTCAGTTGGAACGTACAGTTTCGTTCTCTTAAGTTTATTCCTAGAAATTTTGTCCTTTTTGGTTTCTGTTACAGCCAGAGGTCCTTTCCTTCCAATATACTTTTTAATGAGTTGTTCCTTGTACCATGCCTCTGAAATGTGATTACTCTTTTCTTATTTTAAGCTTTTTTTGTTGTTGTTTGTTTATTTTTGAGAGAGGCAGAGAGAGACCGAGTGCGAGCGGGGGAGGGGCAGAGAGAGAGAGAGAGAGAGAGAGAGAGAGAGACATTGAACACAAAGCAGGCCCCAGGTTCTGAGCCATCAGCACAGAGCCCGATGCGGGGCTTGCACTCACGAACCGTGAGACCACAGCC
This sequence comes from Neofelis nebulosa, assembly GCF_028018385.1. Classification (NCBI taxonomy): domain Eukaryota; kingdom Metazoa; phylum Chordata; class Mammalia; order Carnivora; family Felidae; genus Neofelis; species Neofelis nebulosa. Next base: position 5,918,310 of record NC_080785.1, read on the forward strand.
TGAGCCAAAGTCGGACGCTTAACCGACTGAACCACCCAGGCACCCCATGTGATTATGATCACTCTTTTATTTCCACATCTTCTCTTCAGGGAAAAGGTGGTTTGAACTTTGGATCTACTGTAGCTCAACTGGTGACTAAAATCATTTGGAATGTTGTTTTTAATCTGGGTGAAAAGATCTATCATTCCATCGACAAAAATGTTCTCAAAATTTAACACTAAAATAAACTTGACTGGTGTGCCTGGGTGGTTCAGTCTGTTAAACGCCCGACCCTTGATTTTGGCTCAGGGCGTGATCTCCCGGTTCGTGGGTTCAAGCCCTGCATCGGGCTCTGTGCTGACAGCTTGGAGCCTGGAGACTGCTTCGGATTCTGTGTCTGTCTCTCTTTCTCTCTGCTCCTCTCCCATCCATGCTCTGTCTGTCTCTCAAAAATAAATGTTAAAAAAAAAAACTGGAGGGGGTGGGGCACCTGGGTGGCTCAGTGGGTTAAGCGTCTGGCTTCGACTCAGGTCATGATCTCACAGTTTGAGTTCGAGCCCCTCGTCGGGCTCTGTGCTGACAGCTCGGAGCCTGGAGCCCCCTTCGGATTCTGTGTCTCCCTCTCATGCTGCCCCTCCCCCACTGGTGCTCTCTCAAAAATAAACATTAAAAAAACTTTTTTTCTAAAATGAACTCGACTTAGTGAAACTAATCTGAAAGTAATGAAACAGACGTTTTATTTTGTGTATGTAGTGAGTGCTGTGATGTAGAAATGCTGTCTTCTAATTAAAGATTACTATTTATGATACCAAGAACTGATAGTAAAACTTACTCTTTGTGGTTTTTTTTAAAGACACTTTACTGTGGCGAATAGTAATAATTGCGGGCCATCGTGAACATTAGTTATAATCATCCTGTGGACCTGCAGAGTTAACAGAGTCCGTTCTTTGATAAAACGGTGGTTTGACACGATGTTCTAGATGTTCTGTATAACAGCGCTTGCCCGGGATACGCAGCACGTTGACAATTACATTTCACCAGAGAACAAAATGTTTTGTACCAGACAGTGGCGTGCACTAAGGAAAACTGCACTGACATTAGACCTTTAGAATGCTTTTATATTTGAGTCTCCTAAAGCCGCTTTATGAAAGTAGCTGCTGATACATTGTCACATAACGTGTGCCTTTGTTGTTCATTCCTAAACTTGCTCGGTAAGTAACTCCTGTGATCCTCGGAAGTCCGGGTACCCCACGTGTAGCGTTTGGATTCTCTTCCTCTCTTCTTCCCCTCTCAGGTGCTGGTAGCAGCCCATTAATGGCCCATAGACTGGCATTCAGGCCCTTGTGATTCAAGTGCAGGGAACAGGTTTAGTGATGACCTAGCACTTTTAAATATGAAAACACAAATTTGTGGAATAAACCGGAAGCACTCGTGAGTTTCCCATGAGATCTAAGATCCTGGACTTTGTGTCCATAAAGGAAACGTTAGCGCCTTTCACTGCGCGTAAGATTGCGGGACCTGTTGCCCTGACATTTCCTTCATCCTCCCCACCAGGACTTGCAGAAGTGATTAGCCTTCTCCCCAGAAGCCTTAGAATGGCCAGGATCGTTTCTGAGTATTAGCTTAAAACAATGAGCAGCCCCAAACCAGTCTTAAATAAGTCTTCAGTGTGTGGGGCTATGTGTCTAGAATGATGTTTTAATCTACTTCTTTGTTGACTTTGATTTCTTTGACCAGGTAATATGGGAAAAACTTTGGGTAAAGATTGCTTGTTATGCTTTGTGAAGACTTTACTCAGATGGAATTATTTTCTCTCCCACAGGATGAATACTCCATCTTTCCTCAGACATACTCCATAGATATTAATGGTTATATTCTTGTGTATTCTGTTACATCAATCAAAAGGTACGATTCCCCCCCTGCTGCTTGCTTCGAGTTTATTTGCTCTGCATAGATAGCGTTCAGCCGTCTAAAGGATTATGATGGAACTGGTTGTAGTAACGATCAGCCTTACCGGGCTAAATGCGTTTCAGTGATTGGCTTGTGGAGCAAACAGGTTGTTAAGGGGGAAAAGTATCCTGATGAACGTTCTCTTGCACTGCTAGAATGAAAACTGTATTCCTCACCTCCAGCTGCCTAGGTGATCTGAGCTTTTCTGCTAATGGAAATGACAACCGCATAAATTGGTTTACTGTCTGTGCATTTCCACCACGTTAACGTGGAACGCGGGCTGACCGCGAGGGCCCTCTAGCTACAGAACATCCTACGGATGTTTATTCAGAGATTAAAATACGCGTTTATGTGATTTGTCGGACAACTGGTAGAGTTTCCCATCTAATAATCTCACGTACGTCATCTTGAATATTCTCAGTAAGGGTTACTCAGTGTCACACACTCACGTGAAAGAAGGTTTATAGGAAAAAACTATGAGATTCCTTGTGTTCACTTTATTTTATATTACAGCGGTGAGTCGGTGACATTCCATGTTTTTCCCACTAGAAAAATTATATAAGAAACATGGAGGGGCGCCTGGGTGGCTCAGTCGGTTAAGCGTCCGACTTCGGCTCAGGTCACGATCTCGCGGTTCGTGGCTTCCAGCCCCGCGTCAGGCTCTGTGCTGACGGCTCCGAGCCTGGAGCCTGCTTCGGATTCTGTGTCTCCCTCTCTCTCTGCCCCTCCCCTGCTGGTGCTCTGTCTCTTTCTGTCTCTCAGAAATAAACAAACATTTAAAAAACCATGTAAAAACGCCAACTAAGATGGAGGTCTGATTTCATGCTTTTGTTTTACAGTTTTGAAGTGATTAAAGTTATTCACGGCAAATTGTTGGATATGGTGGGGAAAGTGCAGTAAGTAGTAACAGTTTCGTTCTCTTTTGCTAGATGCCCTCATGACAGTAGTGTCTTGTGAACAGGCAGGTCTGGCCCTGGGTTACTGTGGCTTTTTTTTTCCTTCCCTTACTAGAATACCTATTATGCTGGTCGGGAATAAGAAAGATCTACACATGGAAAGGTGCGTACCTTCCGGATGGCGAACTGCTTTCTAAAATGAAGCCTACGCTGATCTCACCGCGGAAGTGCCTTTTGTAATTCTCGTTCCCACGTCGAGAACATTCTCAGCTGTAGCATCTTCTGTGTTCAGAAACGTGGCAGCGATTGTACCTAAGCAGAAGCAGAGCCACAGCGTAAATCTCCCCACTCCTGCGGGGCCTCATCTGGAGAGGGGACTGGCTGGCCAGAGGCCTGCACCCCGTGCCTTTGGGAATCGCCCCGTCCTCGGGTGCTCGCAGTCGTGTCCTCTGATCTTGGAGGGCTCGCAGGAGCACGGGTAACCCAGGAAGGCCGTGTCTGTCCCGTTGCCCGACCCAGGCGTAATTAAAGTGCCGCTGTATGTTACACGCTGGGTAGGAATATTGGGCAGAGAGCGGTCTTCCGCTTTACACGGGAAACGGTCGCTAAAAGTAGAGCCTGGTTCATAAATAATTATAGATGTTTTATAAAGAAAGAGCCAAGTACTTTAATTAGAATCTTCTTTTTCCTTTAGGGTGATCAGTTATGAAGAAGGGAAAGCATTAGCAGAGTCTTGGAACGCAGCTTTTTTGGAATCTTCTGCTAAAGAAAATCAGGTACGTGTTTCGTAGACGGCCTCTGACGCTGCATCCGTCGGCCCCGGGCTGTGTCCCCACGGTCGGCCTGTGGCCCCGCCAGCTGTGCCGCTCCTGCTTCCCCTGTGTCCTTCCCTTCCACCCTCTCCAGCGTCCGTCTTCGGGTGGCTGGCAGTATTCCACTTATGACGGGACCTAGAATATTTGTAGGATAAACAGGAGTTGATAGCACTAATTTGTAGACGTTTATGATTATTTTTGTCCTGTATTCAGGGCTGGTCCAGAAATAAGTCCAGACGTAGAAAAGAAGCAGTGATGGTCTTACGTCATTCTGGCAATAATTTTGTGCCCGCACCTACGTCCTTTTTCTGTCGGATGAAATGGGGCTAGACGCATATGTATTGTTTCTAACGTAGAAATTGCAGAGAACCGTTTTACGGGCATCTGTTCCCAATATCAGCCCTGCAGATGTTCCTTTTTTTTTTTTTTTTTTTTTGTAAGTTTATTGATTTTGAGAGAGAGCGCGTGCGAGCAGGGAAGGGGCGGGGGGAGAGAGGGAGAGAGAGAGAATCCCAAGCAAGCTCCACACTGGCAGTGCAGAGCCCAGTGCGGGGCTTGAACTCACGAACCGCGAGGTCATGACTGGAGCCGAAATCAAGAGTTGGATGCCTGACCAGCTGAGCCGCCCAGGCACCCCCCTTTTTTTTTTTTAATGTTTATTTATTGCGCTCGCTCCTTGAACATAGTGGGCACTTTGAGAATGGCACCCTTCACTCGTGTTCCCCTCTGACCTGTCTTTTCTCTCATTAACCGCTTACATTCGGACGACGTTCTGTAACGGCTTTTGCCGTTTTCCAGTTCTGAAAGTATTTTCAACATGTTCTCTGGTTTGATCCTCGAATAAGAGTAGTCGGTGTCCATTTCTGTGAGGAAACAGCAGGTCGGGAAGGGTGGCGGCAGACGGTGGGCCTGGCGCCCGTTCTCCCACCCCTGCCGCTTTTCCCCGGCTCAAGGTTCTGTTCCCTTCTCCCCCTTAGTTCATTCTGGAATCCAAGGCCGTGTCATTTACCACTGTGCGCTCCCTGATGCCCAGCACAGCGGATGCCTTCGGCGTGCCTGTATGGTAGGGGCTCAGTCAGCCAGGTGCCCCGAGCTCGTCAGATCCCTTGGTCCCTGGGTTCGGATGATGGGGGATATTAAATCTGTGTAATTGGTTCCAAGTGCCAGCTAACAAGGGATTTATGGGACTCTGCTCAGCTCCTGATTGCACATAGAACTCATACCAGGGGCTGAGATCGTAAGAGATGCCTTCATTTTCTAATGGAACTAAATCAAACATTTATTAGGTGTCTGGCCTATCCTTAAGATCATTTAGTTGCACTACCTCATTCTGGAAGGGAGTTTAAGGTCCAAAGATGTAAATGAGTTTTCTTAGATCACTCTTAGATCTATTCATATATGATGTAAGAGCTCAGAGAGTTTAAACCTACCCCACGTTTGGTCCTCTCTGTCTATACCATGCTTTCCGGTGGACAGGAGGAGAAGGACTCTGGCGTGAGCAAAGCATAATAGAGATTACAGTGTTCTTGGGGGGGAGGGGGGGCGGGGGGACACGGGGGGGGTGTGCTTTGCCGGTTCCGTCGGTTAAGCGTCGGACTTCAGCTCAGGCCATGGTCTCAGTTTGTGAGTTCAAGCCCTGTGTCGGGCCCTGTGCTGACAGCTCAGAGCCCGCTTTGGATCCTCTGTCCCTCTCTCTCTCGCTGCCCCTCCCTTCTCATGTGCGCAGTATCTCTCTCTCTCTCTCTCTCAAATAAACAGTAAGAGAAAGTTAAAGCATTCTTGGGGAGGAATAGCCACTGTGGATTACAGAGTCTTTCAATCTCGATTGGAACGTAAAAGACATCTTTGGTCCATTGGAGAGATTTTACTATGTTCTGGATATATTAGGGAAATACTTTCATTTCCTTGGATGCAGTGGCAGTACTGGAATGATGAAGAGACTGTCCACATTCTTAGGAAATGCAAACCAAAGTATTTAGGGCCCAAGTTTCCTAACGTCTGCAGCTTACTTTCAAATGGGGCAGTTGGGTGACAGAGCAAGCAAGGACGTTAACGTTTGTTGACTCTAGATGGGGGGCTGGCTGATTGTTAACACGGTTGTTTCCATTTTTCTGTGTGCTTGAAAATCTGCATAGTCACAGTTTGAAGGTGGTCAGAAGGTAAGAACGTCCACTTACAAGATCAGTAAGTCCCGGGGTGTAGTATACGGCATGACTACCGTTAACAATACTGTGGTGTTTTTGTTTGTATTCGAAAGTTGCTGATGGGCGCCTGGGTGACTCGGTCCTTTAAGTGTCCGACTTCAGCTCAGGTCATGATCTCACAGCTCGTGGGTTCGGGCCCCGCGTTGGGCTCCGGGCTGAAGGCTCGGAGCCCGGAGCCTGCTGCGGATTCTGTGTCTCCCTCTCTCTCTGCCCCTTCCCTGCTCACGCTCTCCCTCAAAAATAAACGTAAAAAAAAAAAAATTACAGAAAGAAAGGAGTTGCCGAGAGAGTAGCTGGCAAAAGTTCTCACAAGAACAACGGTTGTAACCTTGCGGCGGTGGCCGTCGACTTACTGGGGTGATCGTTTCTCAGTGTCCACGACTGTCAGATCGTTACGTTGTGCTCCTTAAACTAACACCGCGTCACGTGTCGGTTACACCTCATGTAAAAAACGTTCGTCAAGCTGGGGAGGGCAGCCGAATGGCCCCAGCCACCTTGGTTCTGTTCGCTGACTTCACTCTTCCTCTCGGGTGAAAATCGGAGGGTCCTTGAGCGCTTGTCCCATCGGACACGATAATTAAACTGGCATCGGCAGCAGTGTCGTTCAACTGTTCGCGTAACCCCCGCGCGGAGCGTGCACCGCATTCCGCGTGTGTCCTTCCTGCCGGCCCCCTCGAGCACGTCCGTCCCGAGCGGGCCCTGCGCTCCAGTGTGACGAAGAGGCAGTGCCTAGGAAGGGCCGCTGCCTCAGGGTCACGTCTCCTCTTGAGAACGACCTCGAATGGTTTGCTTGAGGTGCGTTCTTAGGCCCTTTGGTGTCGGGGTGCAGGCCTCCTCTCTGGTTTACGCCGTACGTCCCTGGAGCTTAAGGATCGTAACGTGATTCTGGACGGGTGTGCTCTTTTGTCTTTGTGTTTCCTGTAGAGGGTAGCCTGGTGCCTTTTGAACACCAGAGAAAAGAGGAATTGTGCCGAAGGCTTAAAAAGAAAAGATTCCCACTACTGTCCTTCTCTGCGGCTTTGATACATTTAGCGAAGTTATCGCATAGTAGCCAAAAACATAAAAGAAGGCAAGGGTCCTGCATGGCAGCTTCAAACGTCTTAAGCCAGAGAAGATCAGAGATTGAGTGATCCACTCACTGTGGTCTGTTCCGTGCTGGCCCTGCTGTCCGATTAGCAGGTGCCTTCTCCGACAGGAAGCGAGTCCTTTAAGGCCAGAAGATCTTTGTACCCAAATCGGGTAAATACAGCAGTGACCCGCGGTCCTTGGGAAACCCGTGTCCTGGTCAGTTATCTTAAAGGCCTGTCTAGATGTGTCCGCTCTCTGTCACGTCTCTCATACTCCTGCCCACGCCGTCTTGCAATGTGCTAAAGAGATGAGGAGAGCCGAAGCCTGGTGAGTCTCTCGCCGCCCAAAGGGACTCTAATCCCTTACATTAGAGGTGTGAGTGATTCTAACCCAGATTCCTGCCAGGATGCTCACGGCTATTCGAATAGAACAGGGGAGAGAAGTCGTGTAGTAAAGACACACGCACACACACGTGCATACCAGTAGTCATGTGATCAGAGATCAGCCTGTGTGAACCGCTCAAAGGTTTTATTGATTTTCAAATCAATTCAATCAAGTCAATTTTATTGATTTTCAAATTTTCAAGCATAGCTTGTTTGTAACTTGCCTCACATACCTCGTAAGCAGAGTTCAGTGGGTTTTGTTAACAAAGCCTCGATGGTAAGAGCGATGGGAGTCCATGAGAACGCTACCCTCTCTTGCTCAACTGGGGGGTGAGTTGGCGGTCCTGGCGTGTTTGTTGTGGCGACCCACGGCTGTACTTCAGCGATGTGATGAAAGAGAGCACACTTGGGCAGAGTCAGATCACACAGATAAGCAAGAAGAATTCCGAGGTTTATCTAGAACGCCAGATTCCAGACACACCGAATCGGGGAGAGTCTGGCACGGGTTTTTCCAGGCCTTTTTCTGTGCATTTTTGTAGGGTGAAATAAACGACGTGTTTGTACAGTCCTGGGAAAGGAGGAAAGCTTGCTGCAGCCAGCGACCTTGTTTAGAGAAGAGGGTGGGGGCGGGGCAGCTCTCGCCCAGTTAGGGCCACCTCGTCCGCGGCAGCAGGGAAGGAGCGAGAGCAGGTGCGCCCAGGCTTGAGGGGCAGTCAGCTTGGCGGACGGGGATGCAGAGTTCTCTCCTGGACGCTGCGCGTTTTCCCGGCGAACTGTAAGACACAGCAGCCGAGCGTGAGAACGGGGAGAGGCGCTAGAAATTCCAGGAGAAAGGCAAGGCACGAACCTCCATCGGTGTGGCGGGGGGGGGCGCCGAGGGCCCCCTTTGGAGTCGGGGTCCCAGGGAGACAGTGACCGGGTGGGTGCTGGCTGTGGCTGCGGGCAGAGAAGGTGAAGCCGGTGGCGGTGGTGCTGGGAACAGAGTGAGGGGGACGAGTGGTTAAGGGACAGGGACGTGTCCTCGGATCAAGGAAGCTGGTCCCTGTGGGGCCGAGAATTGTGGAGGTTGGGATATTGAAGAAAAGTGAGAGGGAGAGAGAGAGAAGGAAGGTGGGCACGGTGGGTTCTTGGCCTTGGGTGTTGGAGGGGTGACCGTTGGTATCAACACGGTCTAGGCGCTGCCCCTCGAGGCCTTTGAGAACAGGGGCATCTTGTGATCATGGGGGGCTGGTGTCCCGCCTGAGAGGGGATTCCCGGCTCCAGGTAACAGTGACTCCTTGTGAAGGGCCCTTGCGCTGCCCACCGGGCTGAGAGGCTACCACTGAGAAAGACCGGTCCCCCGGTCACGGGAGGCGAGGAGGTCCCAGGGGCGGAGAGCGGTGTTGGACACAGTGACACTGCCCCAGAAGGAAGGGGGGAGGTGACTCAGGGTTTGCACGTGGCTCGAAGGTGGCTTATATGATTGCACGGCTGCCTACGAGGCGAAGCTGAGCGTTTTAAGGAAGTGGGAGGCAGAGGTCTGGAGGGTTCGCGAGGAGCAGGAAAAGCCCCCGCCCTGGTTTAGGGCCCGTGGGAGCCGGGCCGTGAAGGGGACACGCGCTGCAGGGGAGAGGGGTGTTCTGATGGGAACAGGAGCCGACGGGTGAGGGGTCCTCATACCGGACCCAGAAACTCCAGGGGCACCGTGGGGTCGGGGGAGACCCAGGGGCAGCCTGCAGTGACCGTTGATGACGGGGACCAGAAGCGGGATGAGAGGTTAGTTCTCCGGTCAGGTGGTGTCGGGGGCTGGGCGGTTCTGGGGTCTCTCCGCAGCTGCACCCCCAGCCCCACCTGCAGGGGTGGGGGACGGCGGGCAGCGGCGGGCCTTCTTCAGTCCTGCCTGCGGGACTGGCACCAGTCAGGCACCAGGGCTCCACGTTAAACCTAACGCTGTCTGGCTGTGTCTTTGATTTCAGACTGCTGTTGACGTTTTTAGAAGGATAATTTTGGAGGCAGAAAAAATCGATGGGGCCGCGTCACAAGGAAAGTCTTCCTGCTCGGTGATGTGATCCCGCCGCGGAGCCCGAGGACCCCGGGAGCCGATCCTGCCTGCAGAAGCAGACTGCCCGTTATCCTTCAAGAGAAACTCCGCTGCTTTTTCCTTCTGTTAACCTGAAAGATTTCATTTGGGTCAGAGCTTTTTCTGGCCCCACCCACCCCCCTTTCAGATTATGTTAAACTCTGACTCTGTCCAAATGAGTTCACTTCCATTTTCAAATTTTAAGCAATCATATTTTCAATTTATATATTGTATTTCTTAATAATATTATGACCAAGAATTTTATCGGCATTAATTTTTCAGTGTAGTTTGTTGTTTAAAATAATGTAATCATCAAAATGATACATATTGTTACACTACTATTAACTAGGCTTCAATATATCAGTGTTTATTTCATTGTGTTAAATGTATACTTGTAAATAAAATAGCTGCAAACCTTAGTCCCTCGTGCTACCTAGCGTGGCTTCTAAGGGAGAATCCCTGGCCTCCTGGGGGTTTGTCTCCCAACCTTGGCCTTGGGGAGGCTCAGGTTGGAGTGCAGGAACTGGTGGAGGGGGTGGCCGCAGGCAGAGGTGAGTGGAGCCTGGGGGCCCGGGACCCAGGGGTTGGGGGGGCGGGGGGACTGGTGGCTGGTGGGGCCCACCCGGCGGGCAGCTGGCAAGAGCTGGGGTGGCACTCCACCGACGACGTCCAAGGGAGTTAGTCCCCAGGAGTGACCGCCCTCCCCTCCGCCCTCAGAGCGCCCCCCTTGAGCGGGGTGCATGCGGGGGTGCGCCTGGCCCAGCCTTCCCCGCACTTCCCTCGCGCTTGCCCGTGGGTTGCTTGAGGGAAAGGAGGAGTCGGGACCACTTCCTCTCTCTCCTTACGCCAGGCTGGGTGTCCACCGCAGACAGGATCCGATTCAGACGCCACCACACCGAGTCGTTGCAGGGGTCGGAGAATACGGCCGGTTGAGTGTCGCGTGAGAGACTTCGAGAACCGCCTTCAGCTCCACCGGGAGCCGCAAGGAGGAGGAAGGAGCGCGGTGTGCACGGCGGCCGCCCCGTCGACTGTAGGTCCAGCCGAGGTTGAATGGCGCAATACCTCAAATGTTGAAACACAGTAGTGGGGTTTTTTTGACAACACGGTATCGTCGCTTGTTACTAACAGGGTTGATCCTCAGGCCTTAGGTTCTATATGGGCATTCGGTGTGGGGGACAGCGCGAGATCCGGACGCAGTGCGTCCCAAGCTTTCTGTGTACGACGGGAACCTCGAGCAGCACGTTCGTGCCGGACGCAGGTTCAGCTGTCTGTCACAGGGGGCCTGGAGGTGGCGTGGTGCTCCTCTCTGTGGCCCGGTTCACCTGGTCGCTAGGTGTTTACCGTTCTTGATTTTTCCGACGTTTTGTTTAAATGTCAGCTCGCGCACAGTGAGGCGGTTCTGAGTGTCGCGAACACCGCAGGGAAATCTGCACCCTTGTCGAGCTCGCATCTGACCTCGCACAGGGCCAGCCAGTCCCGCCCCCCAGGGCGCTGAGCCTGTCCGCGGACTGGCCGGACAGAGGACAGAGAGCGTCTCGCATGTCCCTCGTGTGTCCCCGAGGCGGGGCGTCGGCTCCACCAGCTGGTTACCGGCAGGTGACGGCAGGGGTGGTTGGTGTTACCTGTTTGTGCGGATGTTCTGGTTGGCTCCACTGCGTGAAGAGGGTGCCGCCCCACCTCTAGGGGAGGAAGCCGTCTTAAAGGGGTTCGCGACTGGTTAATGTCAGTAACCAAATCCGTTTTGTGTCCTCTGTGCGAATGTGGTAGCTGGGCTTCTGAAGAAACTCTGGCAAGTGCCAGATTTGACTTAAATTTTTTGTCACTTAATACCGTGTTCAGCCACTTCTGGGCCTTTTTTTTTCTTTTTTCTTTTTTTTTTTTTTTAACACGTTTTAACATTTCTGAAATCAAAATGAGCCTTGCGATCAGTGAACACGTGTTGCGTTGTGGAAGATCACCTATTATTTCTTGGTGCATAAATGTGATTTTAGATTCATTGAAGTACAGGACGTGCAGATATAAAAGTATTCAAAACTCTCCAGCTCACAATAAATACAGTTCTGAAATCACATTACAAATTTAAATGAACGTGATGGAATTTTGCTGAACCTAGGTTGCCCGGCCACTTAACCCTGTCTAGACCTCCAGCCACATCTCCCCCACACCTCTCACGCACGTCACCCCCTTGTCACCACACCCAGTGGTGTTCCTGGTTTCTTTCTCGACCTTTCAGCAGCATGGTACACGGCCGATGACTTTGCAAGCCCTCCCCCTGCTTCTGCAAAACCACGTTTCCCCGGTTTTCCTCCATCGCGCTGTGGGCGCGGGTCTGCTATTTCCTTCTCTGCCAAACCTCAGTGGGCCTTTGCCCTGCCTGCATTCTCTCCCCGGGTTTCTGTGGGGTTTCTGCAGGCACAGATTTCGCTAGCTAGCGTGTTTCCCGAAGGCTCCAAAGCTCACACCTCCCGCCCTGACCTCTGGGCTTTTCTTCCGTGCCTCCTGGGCATCTCAGATTTATTCTGTGCAAATTGAATACTTGATCAAGCCTCAACCTGGGCCTCCCCCTAGACCATTTCAGGAAATGACACCACTGGCCGCTGGATGCTAAAGCTGGAAAGTGGGGGGAGGGGGCCTCCTCTCCATCTCCCCTCCCATCTCCCAGGCAGTCTGTCCCCGCTGCACACTGGCTTCCTGTGGCGGGTGGCACGCCCTCCAAACCCTTCCCGCTTCCCACCAAGTCAGCTTGTTGAAAACTAATTGCCTCATGTCACTCCCTCCTTACAATTCGCTAATAACAATCGTGCCAAAATCGAAACTCCCGACGCTTGAAGCCTAGCACGATCCAGCTGGCGCTTAACGTCACCGGCCACCGAGGCTGTTCTCTGGTCACTCTGGCCTCGGTGGTTCCCAGACTCTCCTCCCTGGACAACGCCCTTCCCCAGACTTCCCTTCCAGGCCTCCACATGGTTTATCGAACAGCATGGCACCCGTCACCATCCGTCATGGTGGGTCCTTGTACACACTGCATGTTCGCGGACTAAATCTGCCTGCGACGAAGGCCGTGAGAGGTCTGTCCCCGGGACCTTGACGCCCCACCAGCCTCTCTGAGCTCGGGGCCGGCCGAGAGAGATGTTCCAGTGCACCAGTTTTTAAAAGTAACGAGACTTATTACTGGTTTATGAAGTCCTCTTTCTGTTTAATTTTTTAAAAATATTTTTTTTTATTTTTACATTTAAGAAAAAAAACTTTTAACGTTTATTTTTGAGAGAGCGAGACAGAGCTTGAGCGGGGGAGGGGCAGAGAGAGAAGGAGGCACAGAATCCGAAGCAGGCTCCAGGCTCCGAGCGGTCAGCCCAGGGCCCGACGCGGGGCTTAAACTCACAGACCACGAGATCATGACCTGAGGCGAAGTCGGACGCTTAACAGACTGAGCCACCCCAGGCGCCCCTGTGAAGGCATCTTTGAAATCAAACAGAAGAAAAAAGTTACAAAAACTACATTCACTTATCCTGTCTTGTGTAATTACCTGCCGGTTCCCCTTACTGGCGCTCTGTGATCACCTGGTGACCTCACTCCGGCCCGAGACTCCCTCCGGCACTTTCTGCGGGCACGTCCGCCAGCTGTGAGTTCTCGGGAGTTTTTGTTTATCTCCTTCATTTTTCCGGGAAGACCTTGCAGGATGTCGAGTTCTAGCTGGAGAGTCTCTGCCTCAGTCCTTCCCGACCCGTCTTGGTGAGGTCTGTCGTGAGCGGCGCTGCTCGACACACAGTGCTCCCCTGGGCTCCGAGGAGAGCCTTTTCAGGTCCCCCTCGGACATCTCATTTTCCAACAGTTTCTTTTCTTTTCTCTTCTTTTTTCAGCTTTTTTGTTATCTTGCTGTTTGCTCCCGTGTCAGCGAAATGCCCGCTGATTGTTTTTGATAGATACCGTGGGGAAAAGCGGGCAGGTCAAGTATAAAGACAAGCTTTGCAAGGTGGTGTTCCAGGGAACTGCTTGATGGGCAAATCAGGAGTTTTCTGAGCGTGGGGCTTCCAAAGAGCAGCAACCCCAGCGTGATCCTTCCGGGGGCCGCCAGGTCGCTGGCTTTTACCCAGTTGCGGCTGCTGGTTTTTAAGGCACCTCGGAGTTGGGGTCCGGGGCTGGCCGGAGGGTGAGTGACAATGCCACAGAGCTCACCTGGGCTGAGAATGCATCGCTTTTCTTAAATAAACGCTCCCTGGTTGCTGCGAGCCTTTAGTTGATTTCCAGAGTTCTGGAGAAGTCGATTTTGGGGGGACGGTTTTTGCCAGTGTCCTCACCGGGTTCTCAGAGGCCCTTTACCGCGGGGCCTGTGCCGTCGCAGGGAGCCTCGGCAGGGAAACAGAAGAGTAAGTGAGCCTCTGTAGGGCTGCCTTCCAGAAAGTTCCCTTTGAATTCGGCCCACGTCTGCTGCGGTGTGGTTGAAATTCCCCCACCATTCACACGGGGCACTGGGACTGGGACAGCTTTTACTCGCTTCTTGAGCCTACCCCATTAAGGGCTCGTAACGAGGAAGGAGGGTGTCCTCTGCCGTGGCTCGTGTGCACAGCAGATGGCGGCCGTACCCTGTCATCGGGAAGCCAGTCGGACGGCCCAGAACCTACGCCGAGGCCTTTCAGGTTATCGTGTAAATGGAGGCAAAGAGACAATTCCTGGAGAGTTCTGGACTCAGGGAAATGTCTCCGGCTCCCGTGGCCTGCGGCCTCGCCCGAGAAGCGGGCACACTGCCGTGTGCCCCCCTGACCCAGCCTCACGGGTACTGCCCGTCCCAGCATCTCCGGGAGGGAGTGCGTGCTTGCCCGGGACCTCCGGCTGCCTGGGTGACTCCAGTCGACCAAGACTGTTGTGCATATTAATTAATAGGGGCTGCCTGGAAGGCCCCGTACCAGCGGGAAACCAGGATGCCTTCCAGAGCATTCCTCAGGAGATTCCAGAACCGTTCCAAGTCTCCTCTCCCTCCCCCAAGAGGGCAAAGGTTTACGTTAAGCAAGAAAGGTTTGCATTAAGCAGAACTTTTGTGTTCCCCGTCTTTATCGTCTTTCTGTCCCTTTGATAACCTCCTAGTGTGGAGGGGGGCGGGGAGGGTCTGTTCCAGAGTTCCAACCGGAAAGCTGAGACCGGGCATCAGCTCCTTCCACAGGAGGGACCCGAGGCCCAGAGACAGCTCCCCACAATTAGCCCATGAGTTTGCACCGCACCCTGATTCGCACTGGAACCCCAAATAAGTGGAGCATAGATGGGACGAAGACTCAGAACGAGGCAGCCCTGGTCCCGAGTCTCCAAACTGTGTCTCTGGGCACCCCCCCCCCACCTGCCCTCACACTCTCTGGTCTTGAGTCCTTGATCCATAAACTTCCCTTGGCCCTTGTCACGCCGCAAGTATGAGAACCTCGGCTGTCCCCAAAGCCCAACCAAGGGCAGAGTCACAGTCCTGAGGGTTGTCAGCTGCCCCCGTTTTACCTGCTGCCAGGGTCCCACTGTTTCTGGAGCTCCCCGAGCGTCCACCCCGTGTCAGCAGTGGGTATGACTCCGGGATTCCTGCAACGTCACAAAACTAGAGAGGCATGGGGCGCCTGGGTGGCTCAGTCGGTTAAGCGTCCGACTTTGGCTCAGGTCATGATCTCACGGTCTGTGATTTCGAGCCCCATGTCAAGCTCTGTGCTGACAGCTCAGAGCCTGGAGCCTGTTTCAGATTCTGTGTCTCCCTCTCTCTCTGCCCCTCCCCCACTCATGCGCGCGCGCGCGCGCGCTCTCTCTCTCTCTCTCTCTGTGTCAAAAATAAACATAAAAAAAAAATTTTTTTTTTTAAAAACTAGAGAGGCAAGACAGAGGGGTGCCCGGGGGGCTCGGGCGGTTAAGATTTCTGCTCAGGTCCTCGACTCACGGTTTGTGAGATCGAGCCCCGCATCCAGGCTCTGTGCTGACAGCATGGAGCCTGCTTGGGATTCTCTTCCTCTCTCCCTCTCCCTCTCTCTCTCTCTCTCTCTCTCTCTCTCAAATAAATAAACGTTAAAAAAAATTAGGGGTGCCTGGGTGGCTCGGTCGGTTAAGCGTCCAACTCTTGGTTTCTGCTCAGGTCGTGATCTCACAGTTCGGGAGTTCGAGCCCCGCACCGGGCTCTGCACTCGCGGTGCGGAGCCTGCTTGAGATGCTTTCTCTCCCTCTCTCACCGCCTCTCCCCCACTCACACTGTGTCTCTCTCTCAAAATATGTAAACTTAAAAAAAAAAAAAAAAAAAAAAGCCAGAGCGCCTGGGTGGCTCATTCGGTTAAGCGTCTGACTTCCTCTCAGGTCATGATCTCGCGGTTCGTGAGTTTGAGCCCCGCATCGGGCTCTAGCCCCAGGTGTCAAGGACACCTCAGTCTCCCGCCGCGCTAATAAAGGAAATGCAGGTCCCTGTCTGGACCCACAGAGCTCGGTCTCCATCACACCTGCAGCAGAGAGTGTCCTGCTCTGAGGAGAGGCCGCCTGCTCCCTCAGATTCCCAGCGGGGACCCCAGTTTCCATCCTCCAAGGAGAACGATGGTGCGCACGGGAGTCAGCCGGGCTCCCGAGGCCCCTCCGGCCCCCATGTTCTGGTACAGCCTAGGAAAAGGGCTTGGCTTAGATTTCTGAGATAGGAAGTTTTTCAGGAAATAGCAAAGGATTCTGGAAATATTGCGGCCTCAGCAATCGGGACCTTTCACCCAGTTCTTCCTGCCACCCGAGAACGGCCCCGGGCCCCGGTGGGGGCCTGCACCTCTTGATATCTGATTTTACAGAAACAAAACAGCTCCCGCAGGGAGAGGCCACACAGGAGGAGCTGGCTTCCGAGTGTTCTATCTTTGTGTTCCCTCTTCCAGCCCCCGTCTCGGTAGATGAGCAAGGAATCCGGGTCAATCAACACCGGAATCTCTGGCTTTTGTATGGGGCAGGGCTGTGGGGTTGTTACGTCCGGAACTTTACCCTAAAAGGCCTTACGCGGAGGGCCAGCCCGGTGTGGACAGCTGGAACAGCTGGGAAGGTTCCACTCCTCGGCTCTGACGCGGGGAGTTTTTATTGTCCGGTAACAGGAACCACTCCGAGGCACGACCTCTTCTGTGCCTATAACCGGAGCGTCGCGTGAGAAATGTTGGGAACGGTTTGATGTCCGCCACTGAGGCCCAGGGGCCACCGCCCCACCTCGGGTCGGCGGTTCTCGAACATGGGCCTCAGAGGCACCTGAAGGTAAGACGCACAGGGGCCTCACCCTAGAACTTCCGATTCTGGGGGGCCAGGGTGGAGCCCCAGACATCCTCGCGTCTGACAAGTGTCCAGGGCCGTGGCTGCCACTGTTGCTGCTGGGCCAGGGGCCACATTTTGAGAACCACGGACTCAGGCCATGATACCTGCAAAGAAGGGGGGCACAGGCCAGAGTCCCACGCCTGCAGGATCTCACAGTGTAGGGGGGGGTGACCTACCTCCCGCTTTGCCTGGGACCCGGAGGCAGCTGTAGGTTGAACTGTATCCTCCCCAAAGCTGTATTGAAGTCCTGGTTCCGGGTACCTGTGAACGTGGCCTTACTTGGAAATAGGGGCTTTGCAGAGGTCATCAGGTTGAGTGGGGTCACACCGGAGCAAGATGGGTCCTAATCCACTGACTGACGTCCTTATAAGAAGAGGAAGTTTGCCAGATTGAAGGCAGAGGTGAAGGCAGAGATGGGCGGGGAGGAGGCCACAGGCCAGCCACACGAAAGCAGAAGCATGGAACATTCTCCCTCGGAGCCTCCAGAAAAGGAACCCAGGCTGTCGACATCTGGCCTCCAGGACCGTGAGGGGCGGTAAATTCCTGTCATTTCAAGCCCCCCCAATTTGTGATTCTCTGCTGGGGCTGCCCTAGGACCCTCCCACAGGGGCAGTCTCGCAACGTGGGACTTTCACTTTTTTAAAAAATCTCTTTAATGTTTTATTCATTATTTGAGAGAGAGAGAGAGAACCAGTGGAGGAGGGGCAGAGAGAGAGGGAGACACAGAATCCGAAGCAGGCTCCAGGCTCCGAGCTGTCTGTACAGAGCCCGATGCGGGGCCCGAACCCACAAACTGTGAGCTCAAGTTGGATGCTTAACCAACTGAGCCACCCAGGTGCCCCGGGTCTTTCACTTTTAGAACTAGGACAGCTCGAGGCGCCTGGGTGACTCAGACAGCTGGACACCTCAGGTCATGATCTCCAGATCTATGAGTTCAAGCCCCATGTCAGGCTCTGTGCTGACAGCTCAGAGCCTGGAGCCTGCTTCAGATTCTGTGTGTGTGTCTCTCTCTGCTCCTCCCCCACTCACATTCTGTCTCTCTCTCTCTCTCTCTGAAAAATGAATAAACCTTAAAAAATTTTTTTTGACTGAGGCACATGGGTAGCTCAGTTGGTTAAGCGTCGGGCTTCGGCTCAGGTCATGATCTCACAGTCCATGGGTTCGAGCCCCACATCAGGCTCTGTGCTGACAGCTCAGAGCCTGGAACCTGCTTTGGATTCTGTGTCTCCCCCTCTCTCTGCCCCTCCCCTGCTTGCACTCTGTCTCTCTCTCTTTCTCAAAAATAAACATTTAAAAAGTTAAAAAAAAATTTTTTGATAAATAATAAAACTAGGACAGCCCTTGGGGCACCTGGGTGGCTCTATCCGTTGAGCATCCGACCCTCGGCTTTGGCTCAGGTCATGATCTCAGGGTTGTGAGATCGAGCCCCACTTCAGGCTTTGTTCTGACAGTGCGGAGCCTGCTCGGAATTCTCTCTCTCTTTCTCTCTGCCCCTTCCCCGCTTGCACTGTCTCTCTCTCAAATAAATAAATAAAAATTTTAATGATAATAATAAATAACACCAGCACAGCTCTGGCAAACCGGAGCCACTTGGCTAGGACATCCTAAAGGACACATGGCCAGAACTCTCCAGTTTACAAACGAGGAAGCTGAAGTTCAGAGTTGTGACCTGTTGTCCAGTCTGTTTGGGCCGCTATGATGTGGAACGCCACAGGCTAGGGGGGTCGGAGCAAGGTATTTGTCATCATCCGGAGGCGGGGTGTCCAAGATGAAGGAGTGAAAGCCCGGGCAGATTTTGGTGTCTGGTGATCGGCGCTTCCTGGTTCCCAGACAGCGGTCCTCTGGCTGTGTCCCCTCATGGTGGAACAGGAGCTTTTGCCCGAGGCCACTACGGCCATTGGGCGCCTCCCAGAGGACCCACCACCCCCTCATAGCGTCACCTTGTAGATCCACTTGCCACATATGATTCGAGGGGGACGCGTACGTTCAATGTATCGCACCTGACAAGGATCATCTAGCAAATTCATGTGAGACCCAAGCCTCACACCCGTTTTCTAAGAGTTGACCGTGATCCCCGGATGAGTCACATCCGTGTGAATGCATAACGTGTATACACATGTGTGAATGTGAGTGGCCGTCCGACCAAGCCATCCAGGGTGTGGTGGGGGCTCTTTGTGCAGATTCAGATGCAGTAGGGCCGGGGCAGAGCTCTGAAAGGTGCATTTCTTGGGGCGCCTGGGTGGCTCAGTCGGTTGAGCGTCCGACTTCGGCTCGGGTCATGATCTCATGGTCTGTGAGTTCGAGACCCGCGTCCGGCTCTGCGCGGACAGCTTGGAGCCTGGAGCCTGCTTCGGCTTCTGTGTCTCCCTCTGTCTCTGCCCCTCCCCCACTCATGCTCTATCTCCCCCAAAAATAAACATTGAAAAAACATTTTTTTTAATGTGCATTTCTGACAAGTGCGAGGTGATGCTGATGCCCTGGGACCAGAGGCCACGCTGCCTCGGTTTACACAACCCCTCAGGAGGGTGCAGCCCCTGGAATAAATAAAGATCGTGCACCGCTTGCCCGGACGACGGGGACCCACGTTCTCACCCTTCCTCTGCCACCAGGTGGACGGTCCACATTTCTGGATTCACCTTTGTGTTTCCATCTGCAAAATGAAGAATCATTTGAACTGAATTGGTCGTTCCCAACTATGCATGTTTCAAGCTGCATTAAGGTGTTCTGCTGCGAGAATTTAAATTTCCCACTTTTTGGCCAAAATAAAGGTGTTTTGTTTTTTCTAATTTTTTTTTTAACGTTTATTTGTTTTTGAGACAGAGAGAGACAGAGCATGCACAGGGGAGGAGCAGAGAGAGAGGGAGACACAGAATCCGAAACAGGCTCCAGGCTCCGAGCTGTCAGCACAGAGCCCGACACGGGACTCGAACTCACGGACCATGAGATCATGACCTGAGCCGAAGTCGGACGATTAACGGACCAAGCCACCCAGGCGCCCCAAGGTGTTTTCAATTTTAAGGCTGTTTTCCCTACAGTTTTTTCTTTAACAGGTAGCAGGTGCAGCCACGTGCGGTTTTGATTGGATCCCAAATTATACATGGATTTTCCACGTATCAAGTCCTCCGCCAGGCCTGGCAGCATCCCCGGGGTGGGGGCGGGACGGGGGGTGGGCAGTGAAACCCGCCGATGGAGCCTTCAGTCCACCTGCCAGGTTTGCACTGTCGCCCCCTAGAGTCTGAGAGAGGCACAAATCTTGGTGCTGATTTCTTCTTCCCCATTTCCGGACTGTCTACACCTCCCACCCGTGGATGGGGTCCCAAGGCCTGCCCTCTGCCCATGGGGCACACACGACAGAGCAGGCCAGTGCCCCACGGCCACTCACAGTTGCTGGTTGTGACCTGTGACTGGTGCCAGCGACCTGAGAGGCTTTCCATGTTTTCTCCCTCATTTTCTGAGGTTCAGGGTGAAGGAAGATCTGAAAGCGGGGCTCCCTGGGAAAGGGAGGGGAACCGGACCCACTGGGAGATGCTCTGCCCTGGGTTCTGCGTGTTAAGCGGCTCCAGGCAGGAGGGAGGGGACAGAGATGGCATAATGTGCCCCTGGTCAGCCAGGTGGCCTGGCCCCAAGCCCTGGAAGGAGGAGCTCTGTGGGATTTGAGGTTCCGATAGAGTGAGTCCCTTTCTCTGTTCCCACAGACCCCAGCTTTGAGTGGGGTCAAGGGGCCGTGTCTTTTAGGCTTTCTGGTCCAACTGGCCACCCCAGAGTATAGCCCTCACCCTGCCACCGTCTCCTGATGGGTGACTGGCCACCAACAGCTCGAGTGTGACCCTTCCTGAGGGCACCATAGCGCCTGGTCTTTGGGCTCACGCACACCCTCGTTTCAGACAGGTGTCCATCCTGTCCACCTGCTGCCCTCTGCTGGACCCTCCTGGATTCGAACAGGAAGACACGGTGCTCCCGTCATCCTTTACCCCCGCTGGGGCGGAGCTCCTGCTGCGGACTAGTTTTGGTTTTTTAAATTTTTTTAATGTTTATTTGTTTTTGAGAGACAGAGACAGAGCGCGAGCAGGGGAGGGGCAGAGAGAGAGGGAGACACAGAATCTGAAACAGGCTCCAGGCTCTGAGCGGTCAGCACAGAGCCGGACACGGGGCTTGAACTCACGAACCGCGTAATGGTGACCTGAGCCAAAGTCGGACGCTTAACCGACTGAGCCACCCAGGCGCCCCTGCACTCTAGTTTGGATCCAAAAGCAAAACCCCTTTCCCAGTGTGAACTCCACAAACTTATCCTATTTGTGACGCTACTATGGAAATCACGTCCCCACTAGATTAGCCAACTGTGCCCACATGACCTGCCTCTTTCTGCCCATTTTGCCCCTGCCCCCAACTGATGGGGTGCCCCCTCCCCAGTTCTCAGCCACCATCAAGACTAAGACCATGTGGGGCGCCTGGGTGGCTCAGTCGGTTATGCATCCAGGTCTGGGTTTCGGCTCCGGTCATGATCTCACGGTGTCATGGGTTTGAGCCCCATGTTGGGCTCTGCGCTGACAGCTCGGAGCCTGGAGCCTGCTTCACATTCTGTGTCTCCCTGCCTCTCAGCTCCTCCCCTGCTCATGCTCTGTCTCTCAGTAATAAATAAACGTTAAAAAAAATAATAAAATAATAATAAAAATAAAGAAAGAAACTTAAAAAAAGTGTACGAATTGTAATCTCTTTGAGGGTAAGGACACGAGTTTTGCATTCAAATCCGAGCCCCAGTGCGTACTTACTCTGTGACCTCAGGCCAGTGACTTACTCTGTGCCTCACTTTCTGCATCTACAGAATGGGGGTGGTAATAATACCTGCCTCTTAAGATTGCTGAGGGACTTAAGTGGCATAATGTATGTTGTGTTAGTCGGTTGGTCCCTGGCTGCATAAACGCTGTGAGATTACTGTCCCTGGTGTTGAACTTGCTTTAATTCCAAGCCTTCCTGCTACCCGCCCCCCAGTAATTGGGGGTGTCGTTATTATAACCACCACTAGGGGTCAGGCTTTGGCGCCTCACTTACCAAGCACACTTCTCCGGTGGGAGAGGGGCCAAGGGGATGTCTCGAGAACCCAAACGTTCAACTTTTGCGGCTCCCACCCTTTCTTTCCCTGCCCTAATCCAACACTCACTTCCTCCGCTGGAGACCTCCAGCCCCTCCTCTGGGAGGGAGATGCGTTCGGTCTTCTAGAAGTAGACCTAAAACAGGGCAGAGCCAGAACCCGGTGAGGCTTGGCCCTGAGCAACCCGGAGGAAGCTTTCACCCCTTCCCCCCGGAGGTTCAAGGCCCCACTGGTCCACAGACAGGCCCCCCTCAGAGGGGCACAGATTCTGGCTAAAGGAGCTCCCTCCCTGTCCACCAGTGGCCAGGCTGTCCCCAAGCTGCCCAGTGCACTTTCCGGGCACACACTAACCCAACCCCAACATCCCGATGCTAATATGGTACCATCGGCGTACTCGCCCTCATTTACTCCTGCATTTATGCAGCCTTGGCTGCATCCAGTGGAGGTGAAGGTAAGTTCCTGCTTCACCCAGCAATTTCACACAGAGGCGTGGCCCCCAGACTCTGCGGGATTGGCCCCTGGGGCATTTGGACATTTGAAGGTGTTTCCATTCGTCAGAATAATAGAGGAGGGACAAGCCTTTAATGGGCAGGGCCAGGGGTATTTGATATCGTGCAACAAGCAACAAGGAACAGTCCTACAATTTCACCCCAAACACATTGTATTCTTTGCGTGTTTTTTTTTTTTTAATGTTTATTTACTTGAGAGAGAGGAGAGAGAGAGAGAGAGGCAGCAGGGGAGGGGCAGAGAGAGACACACACACACACAGAATTCAAAGCAGGCTCCAGGCTCTGAGCTGTCAGCACAGAGCCCGATGTGGGGCTTGAACTCACAAACTGAGAGATCACGACCTGAGCCTAAATCAAGAGTTGGACACTTAACAGACTGAGCCAATATTTCAGAAACTGGGGTCACAGACAGTACAATAACAGTAAAAATATTCAGGATACTTGTACAATGTTACCACACTGTAAAAATGTATATTATTTCCAGGTACACACACATAAGAAAGGCATGAAAACATTCAAAGAAATAATAAACACAAAAATCAGGCTAGTGGGTATTTCTGGAGAAAGAAGGCCTTTTTTCTTTTTTCTTTTTTTTTTAATGTTTATTCGTTTTTGAGAGCAAGAGAGACAGAGCACGAACAAGGGAGGGGCAGAGAGAGAGGGAGACACAGAATCCAAAGCAGGCTCCAGGCTCTGAGCTGTCAGCACAGAGCCCGACGCGGGGCTCGAACCCACAAACTGTGAGATCACGACCTGAGCCGAAGTTGGACACTTAACCGACTTAGCCACCCCGGTGTCCCCAAAATAAAATTTATATCTAAAAAAAAAAAAAAAAGATCCTTAATTTTCCCAGTTAAAAATAAGGGAACAGACTTTCCATCCCTCGTTTTTCTTCTAGACTTTCTCTCTCAGTTCATCTCATATGTATGCATGTCTCTTAATGGCTAAATAAGCGGCTTGCCAGTCTGAAAACTCAGGAATGTTTCCTCCAGGAGCTGGGAGCCACCTCTGAAACATAATCATCAGGGTAGATATCGCCCCACCTCCCGGTTTCCTGGGTGGAGAGGGCTTAACGCCAGCTGTCCCTTTACTCTGAATTGCAAAACCTATCTCCCAGCACAAAGATGCAAGGAAATCAGCAATTTCTCTTGAGAACACGTGTGACGAGCCGCATCTGCCTGACTACATAAAAGACTGAGATGTCCTGGTCTTTGCAATCTCTGCAGCAGATGGCCTGTGATACACTTCACATTCAAGTTTAATGCTTATTCAATAATACAACGGTTTTCTTCCTCTTCTACCTGTATGGACAGGCTTCCTGGGTTGGGAGATTGTGCTTTTAATTATATTTCCCCAACAGGGCCCGTGTCGGGAGGCAAACGCTGGAATGTGTGGTTTGGCCAGTGTGGATTCCTGTGGGGGCCACGGCAGGGCCAGGTCCGCTGAGAGGCCTATCCTTGGACAGCCTCCCGGAACAGGGGCAAGGTCACCCTGGTGCCCCCAAGAATTGCGTGACCTCCTCTTCTGAGTCAGAGGCGTCTCATCTGTGAAATGGTGCTGAAAAATACTTTCCTCAAAGTAGGAATCAAAGTAGGGATCAAGGATGAGCATTGATTGGGGGTAGGGGACAGCATTCAGGGAGCAAGAACGAAGAAGGGGAGGAAGAAGGGAGGACCACTTGGCATAGAGATGGGGCTGTGGGGGGACAGCCACCAGGCATTGGGGGCCATCGGAGCGGTGGTGGTACGTTTCGGGTGGGGCTGGAAGGTAAGACCAGAGCAGCAGGCAGGGGGCCAGGCAAGGGCTGTCTTCTTTGCTCCCAGGAGCTAGGTTCCATCCTTGTATCCTTGTTACTGAGAAAAAACTCAGTGACAGCCTGAACGTGGGTGACCAGGTGAGAAAAGGACGGGGCGGGAGGTCTGGGAAGGCTCTGTGCCCAAGGAAGGGGCAGCACGGATCCACACCCTGAGCGCTAGAGACGCCCCAGCCCAAGGCAGCGGGGAGGCAGTGGGGCCCGGCACGTGTGTGTGTGTGTGTGTGTGTGCGCGCGCGCGCGCGCCCCTGACTCAGCAGGGACCGCCGGCGGGCTGGGGTCAGAGGCAGAGTAGACCCTGGGGGTGCTGGCTGGGGCTCGCTGGGCCGCGATGACTCCGCAGGCACCCGGCCGTCCCCGGGCAGGGGCGGGGCGCACGGCCGGGCTCCCGGCGCCCGGGGTTCGGTCCCACGGGCGGCCCGGGGCGGCCCCAGGCGGGCTTAGCGCACCGGACAACACTAACGCCCCGGCCAGCAAATCTTTTGTCCGGGGCGGCGCTGACCCAGCAGGGCGCCGCCCGCTTATAAAGGGGCCTGCAGCCCGAGGGGCGGGGACACCATGGCGCAGTGCTCCGGCAAGGTGAGTGTCGTCCCTCCCGGCCCGACGTTAACGACGTTACCCACACTGCGTTCCACTTTTCCCCCGTTCCGGGGAGGCGGGGGCCAAACCTAACTCTTCGCACCGTTCGTCCTTTGCATCTGACAGACCTGAGCGAAACTGGCAAAATGTCCTACCCAAACCGGGCGCGCTGGCCTCTCTGGTGTGCGAGGTGGGAAGGCCCGGTCCCTACCCCCTCCATCAGTGGCTCTGGAGAGGTTTGAGGGATCCTGGAATCCTCTGGGTGACTAGTTCTCCCTAAATATCTCTGGGCCATCGGCCAGGCCTGTCTTGGGCAGGAAGGTGGCGAATTTGGATCTCCCCCAACCATTCTCGCTGGCTAATCCGATGCAGCCTCTGTCTCCAGGGGCCGCATTCAGGGTCAGTGCGTGAGCACATTATTCAGTCCGCACTGGCTAGGTTATGCGTCAGTAACAGACAACCCCCAAGAGCCCCTCTCGCCCCTGCACACCCTCCCCCAGGCCCAGAGGCACAGCTGGGGAGTCACGCCCTGGGCTCTCAGAGCTTCTGCCCAAGGGGCCCAGAAGGGAAGTCCTTGGCATCGGCACAAATGATTACACCGGTTACCAGGCCCCAGGACACGTTAGTTTGTACTTTGCCAGGGCCCTTCGAGGCGCACAATTCTTGAAAACCAGATAGTTACTGAATGGTTGGAGTTTTAGGGTACACCGCAGTAAATGAACTTTGGGGTTGATAGCGTGCATGTTGTTTAGGGACAAGGAGAACCTGTCCGTGCTACGTTGCCGTAGGACACGGTGCCTGAACTGCCCACCGAGTTGGTAATGTTCCAGATCTGACACATGCCTGTCACCCACAGGAGAGGCCTAGTACACAAAGGGATGAGTTACATTGAAAAAGCCCCCTTTTTAGCCATTAATCCCTGCACCAGGCTCCGACTGGTCACTGCATTCAGTGTTTCCCGTTAAGGGGCCCGGTCCCAGGCACTCGACTTTCTGAAAATTCATTGTTTGGTTATGATGATGGGGTTGTGGGTGAAATGCTTTTTTTCTGAAAACACTTGGATGTTACGTTTTAACAATGAACAAAAATTGAGTGTAAGGAATGCAGTGGGAGGGGCGCCTGGGTGGCTCAGTCGGTTGAGCGTTGACTTCGGCTCAGGTCGTGATCCCGCAGTTGGTGGGTTCGAGCCCCGCGTCAGGCTCTGTGCTGACAGCTCAGAGCCTGGAGCTGCTTCGGATTCTGTGTCTCCCTCTCTGTCTCTGCCCCTCCCCCGCTTGCACTCTGTCTCTCTCTCTCTCTGTCTCTCAAAATTAAACATTAAAAAAAAATTTTTTTAATGCATTGTGAGTTTGAAAGGAGCCTGTTTTCAAATGGGCCAGGGACAAAGGGGGAATCCCTGTCCCCAGATATTTTCTGAAATTTGGTTGCTCAACCGTGAGCTCCCAGAGTAGGGAGGGCCAGGCCCCAGACCTCAACCCATCTTGCATTCATTCCTTCACCCAGCTAACGGTGTTGAGCCCCTGCTGTACGCAGCAGGCCTGGGAATCAGGGTTCAATCGAGGGTGTTGGACCCCAGCTGTCTGCTCCCAAGACTGAAAGGAGAAAGCCCCTGACCCCGAGCCCTCTAACCTGGCCTTTCTAGATCACCTTCTATGAAGGCAAGCACTTCACGGGACGGAAACTCGAGGTCTATGGGGACTGTGACAACTTCCAGGACCGAGGCTTTATGAACCGGGTGAACTCCATCCGCGTGGAGAGCGGAGCCTGGGTCTGCTACGATCACCCCGACTTCCGGGGCCAACAGTTCATCCTGGAGCACGGCAACTACCCTGACTTCCTCTGCTGGAACGGCCACAACGACCACATGGGGTCCTGCCGGCCCGTGGGGATGGTGAGTGGGCCTCTGGCTGGGGGCCTCCTGCCAGAGTGACCGAGGGTCCGTGCTGCATGGTCTTCCCAGCTTTAAGATCTGATGAGGCTGTGGGATGTTTTAAGATGCAGAGATGCCCCCCCACCCCACAGACCCGCCATCCCCACCCCCCACCCCCCACCCCCCCCGCTGCCCCGTGTGTGGGCTGGCATGGGAATGAACAGGAGAGCCAGAGCCAGCTTCTGGAAGTCCTGTTTGTGTTTTTGAGAGAGCGGGGGAGGGGCAGAGGGAGAGGGAGAAAGGATCCCAAGCAGACCCCAGGCCCAGCACAGAGCCCGATGCAGGGCTCCATCTCACGAACCGTGAGGTCATGACCTGAGCCCAAATCAAGAGTCGGTCGGTCGCTTCACCGGCTGAGCCCCCCAGGCGCCCCTGCCCCTGGAGTTTTTATACCTGACATTTACAGGCACGTATCAGGGAACCACCTTCCATTTCTGACCCCAAAATCTTGCTGAACTTTCCACTTAGAATGCTGTTGGAAATATTACAAGTTTCGATTTGCAACTGGACGGGGGAGAATGTAACCTAAGCAGGGCTGATTCGGGCCTGGTGTGTCCGCTCCTGTGGGTCATTGTGTCGCGCTTTTCAGGCGGCTTTGATGCTCTGGCTGTGGAATGACTGAAGGAGGTGACTAAGTCACCAGCTGGTCCTCGGGGAATTTGGGGGCGGGTCTCTGGGAGCCACACGAGCGGCTGTCATCTCACAGCGTGGCCCGGTGTGTGTAGGGAGAGTGTAGGAGGGACGTCACTACCCACGGTGATCGTTCATGTCTGCCCCCCCCCCCCCCCCCGCCCCCGGAAGGGGGATCCGA
Organism: Neofelis nebulosa; assembly: GCF_028018385.1. Classification (NCBI taxonomy): domain Eukaryota; kingdom Metazoa; phylum Chordata; class Mammalia; order Carnivora; family Felidae; genus Neofelis; species Neofelis nebulosa. The sequence goes on from NC_080785.1 coordinate 5,945,676, forward strand.
GGACGTAGGATTCACACAAGTTACCAGTGCTAGCTGACCGGCTCTGAGGTCCACATGGTCAGGTGGGAAATGGCAGATTCCTGAACCAGAGGGTCCTCAGAGTCTCAGCCGTGTGTCTGTAGAAGGACCTGTCCCTGGATGTGGGGGCCAGGTGGTCCTAAGTGAACATCTTAGGAACCCCAGGGAAGGGGCCTCCTGTATGGGGGCCCCCCCTCTCTTCCACACGAGTCCGGGGCTTTGGCATCTCAGATCGTAAGTATGCTCCCTTGGTATTTCCACCAGGCCAGAGACATTTGGAAAAAGGAGCTAATGTGGTTGGCCCTGGATCTTGCATACTGCTGTTTAAAAAGAAAAAAAGGGGCGCCTGGGTGGCGCCGTCGGTGAAGCGTCCGACTTCGGCCAGGTCACGATCTCGCGGTCCGTGAGTTCGAGCCCCGCGTCGGGCTCTGGGCCGACGGCTCGGAGCCCGGAGCCTGTTTCCGATTCTGTGTCTCCCTCTCTCTCTGCCCCTCCCCCGTTCAGCTCTGTCTCTCTCTGTCCCAAAAATAAATAAAAAAAAAACATTGAAAAAAAAAAATTTAAAGATATGAATAATGGAGGGGCGCCTGGGTGGCGCCGTCAGTGAAGCGTCCGACTTCGGCCAGGTCACGATCTCGCGGTCCGTGACTTCGAGCCCCGCGTCAGGCTCTGGGCTGATGGCTCGGAGCCTGGAGCCTGTTTCCGATTCTGTGTCTCCCTCTCTCTGACCCTCCCCCGTTCATGCTCTGTCTCTCTCTGTCCCAAAAATAAATAAAAAAAAAACATTGAAAAAAAAAAATTTAAAGATATGAATAATGGAGGGGCGCCTGGGTGGCGCCGTCGGTGAAGCGTCCGACTTCGGCCAGGTCACGATCTCGCGGTCCGTGACTTCGAGCCCCGCGTCGGGCTCTGGGCCGACGGCTCGGAGCCTGGAGCCTGTTTCCGATTCTGTGTCTCCCTCTCTCTCTGCCCCTCCCCGTTCATGCTCTGTCTCTCTCTGTCCCAAAAATAAATAAAAAACGTTGAAAAAAATAAATAAATAAAATAAATAAATAAAAAAAAAAAAATTTAAGCTTATTTATTTAGAGAGAGACAGAGCGTGAGCAGGGGAGGGGCAGAGAGGGCCGGAACGAGAGAGAATCCCAAGCAGTCTCCACACTGCCAACCCGGAGCCCGATGTGGGGCTTGAACCCACAAAACCGTGAGATCATGACCTGAGCTGAAACTCAGTGTCAGGCCCTTAACCTTAAAGACTGAGCCACCCACAGGCCCTTGCATAATGCTGTTTTTATGTAAACTATCCCGGAGCCTGCTGGGAAATGGCCCTCCTCTGTCTTTTGGAAATGCAAGGAATCTTATAGGGTGCTATATAGTGTCATCCCAGTAAGCCAGCTGGGATTCCAGCAAATGAGATCTCTGTTATTTGTTTTAGATTTTTGGCTTCGTGTTTTAATAAAAGGTTCTGTTACAGTTTGTAAAATATTATCCTTGAGAGGCTTGCCCGTGGCCTGAGGCCCCAGGGTGGGGATGGAGGGCAGAGGAATGCGTTGGTGTGGCTGGGGCCTACGTCCCCCAGTGCAGGCACCAGAAGGGAACCCAGCGGCCCAGGCCCTGGTCAGAGCGCGGCCACTGTGTCCCCCGGCGGTCTGGCCCGCTCCAACCCTTGGATTCTTTAGTTGAGGAGAGAGGAGATTGGACTGGTTCAGGGGCCCTGAAGCCTTTTAAAGTGATCGACCCCTCTCATCCAGCCAGATCTCATGTCCCAGAACAAGCAGAGTGCTGGGTGGGCCACTTAGGTTGGGGTGGCAGGCACTCACCGCCACTCCCCCAGCATCGGGTGCCCCGAGCCCCGGGGCGATTCCGAGTTTCTGGCCACGTGGGTTCTGTGTTGGGGGGGAATGGGACTCAGCACCGTTTGCCTTCTTTCCTTCCTCCGTTCCCGCGGGCCCGCAGCATGGGGAGAATTTCCGCTTGGAGATCTTCGAGGGGTGCAACTTCACCGGCCAGTGCCTGGAGTTTCAGGACGACTGTCCCTTCCTGCAGAGCCGGGGCTGGGCCAAGAACTGTGTCAACGCCGTCAAGGTGTATGGGGATGGCGCGTGAGTAGAGGCCGCAAGGCCGCCGACCGCGGCCCGGCTGGGCCCTGCACAGCCAAGTGTGTGGGGAGGCCGCCGGGCGGGCCCGACACCAGCAGCGGGGGAGGCCCGGCACCCCCTCAGCTGCCTCCTCTATCCCAGTCAAGCAGCGGGGAGGCTTCCTCCGTGGCTCCAGAAGGCCGTGGTGAGGGGACGTGGGGCCCCAGAGGTAGGCCTCCCCAGTGGGAGCAGACGTAGCAGGGCCCTTTGTGGACTAACGGTTCTCTAAGATTAGACTGAGCTCGGGGACAGTACTTTGGTCCCCTCGAACCAGAGGAAGCCCGCTCACCCTGCACACCCCGGTCCTACTCGGCCAAGGGGACCCCTGAGCTGGAGCTCTCCTACCGAGCCGGCAGACCCCTGCCACACAGCCCCTCCGGGGAGCTGGACGTCATGGCGGCTCACTTCCGGTGGACAGGTTGTGGCCACGGGGGTTTTGCCCAGGGCGTGTCTGCCCTGCTCCTGGAGAGTGGTCAGGACCCCCGTGCTGGCCTGGCTTCTGCCAGCCCCCCCGTATAGTCAGCTCCTCCTGTGAGCCAGTGGGTAGCGTCATCTCCGTTTACAGAGAAGCAAGCGGAGGCTCCGAAAGTGACCTCGCCCCGCTCGCTCGTGAACCGCACAGCGGGGGTGGCAGCCGGGCGTCAAGTCAGAGTGTCCCCGGTGTGGAGCAGGGAGCCTCCCCTGACCTCAGTCCCGGCCCCTCTGCAGAAGAGCCCCACGCGGGTTCCGGGAACCTGGCTCCCGTCACAGCAGCTAAGGGGTCCAGTTGCTGTCTGTGAGCCCGAGGTGGGGGATCAGGGCACGTCGCGAGAGGTTCAAGAGTGGTCACGGGAGGGACTGAATGGAGGTTGTGGCTGAGCCAGAGGGAGCACTGGACCCCGGCCCCCCGGCCCCCCCAGGGGGATTCTCTCCTCCTTCCCAGAGTCCCAGGAGGACTCAGCTCCCTCCCTGCTATTTCTCTGTCACTCTGACTCTATCCAGGGTTCCTTTTCTCCTGTCTGCCTTTCTCTGCCTTTCAGAAATGTTTGCCCTCAGTTGAAGGCCTCTGGGAATCCGGGGGTAGAATTCCAGAACAACAGTTTGCCTGGAAAACGACCGGCTAAATTATGTCTCGTGAGGCCAGAGTCATACCTTTGCGTGGAAGGTGTCCTGAGACCCTAGCCACAGTCCCCCAACACCCACCCTGGGAAGACTCCAGGGGCCTCTTTAGGAAAAGGGGGCGGGGGAGGGTGGGAGCTAAGAGTTTTGAGTGCAGGGGCCCGGGGTCTCCTGTAGCTCCCGCTTACTCAGCGGCTGTGTATGGCCAGCCCCACATCTCACCCAGGGCTCTGCTCTCCTCCCTACGGGGGTTCACCCTTTGCTCCTGTGACTACCTTTAAAAAAAAAAAAAAAAAGTAAGCCCTTGGCCAGGGTGATGGCCTGGACCACCGGGTCTGGGGGCGGTGACCTCCATCAAGCCCTTTCCTGGGGTCTGATGGGGAGCCTCCAGGCAGGTCTCCCTACCGCCTCCCAGACACCAGCCGCGGTGTTCCGCTGGTTCCCGAGTCAGCTCAGGATCGACCTGTCCCCACAGACCCGGGTTCTGGGGGGCATTTGGAGGGAAATGTGCCAGGTCGCTCTCCCTACTTCCTGCCACCCCCCAAAGAGCACAGTCCTTGCTGTGGGTGGGCCACGCCCCCTCCTCCCTCCCTCTTCATGCCTGGTCCCCAAAGTCACAGCAGGAAGCCCGGGAGACCGGAGACGTTTACTGCAGAGGCCCAGCCTGTCCTTCCTCTTCTTCCTTTTGGGGACTCCTACATATACGCCACCTTGGGCCTGAGCCACCCACGGGCATGAGGAGCGGGAGGAGGGGGGAGGGGCAGGAAGGCTAGGGGTGTGGGGAGGCCAGGGTGAGCCAGGTCTGCCCTGAGCTCCCCAGCGGCTCACGTACTGGGCCTCTCTCTTCATTCCTGACCCCTGACCCTTGTGCAGACTGCGCCAGGAGCCAGATGTGGAGTCGGGATGGGGCAGGAAGGGGGTGGCCGGGGAAGCTGCCCTAAGCAGGCGACTCGGGCCGGGGCGGGGGGCGGGGGGGGGGTATGGTGAGGGGGGTGGCGTGTGACTTGGGCAGTCACTCCCTTCTCTGGGCGGGCTGGGCTCAGAAATTCTGAGTCTGTGTCTCAGCCAGGAGAAGGCTCCTTCAGCAGCCGAGTGCCTTGGGGGGGCGAGGGCCACAGTGGGGTTCGCTGCAAAGACAGAGTCAGGGCACCCCATGGCCTGGGCCGGAAGGACCCCAGCAACCGGATCGGGGCGTGTGGCCCCGCTTTGCTTCCCGCGGTGGAAGAGCCAAGGGTGAGGGAGCATCAGAAGGGAGGAGGAGAGGCCAGCCCCACAGGCCCTGCCCCACGCCTCTCCCCCTCAGCTCGGGCCCCCACATTGGCCGGGAGGGGTGAGGGGTGGCGGGCAGGCGGGAGGCGGTCAGACCCTGTGCTGCTCAGCGGCTCACGGCCGCCTGGCCTCCCTCTGGCCGCAGGTGGGTCCTGTACGAGGAGCCCAACTACCACGGCCGCATGTACCTGGTGGGGCGTGGTGACTTCCGCAACTACTCGGACTGGGAGGCCCACAGCTCTCGCGTCCAGTCGGTCCGCAGGGTGGTCAACTTCTTCTAGCGGCAGCCCCTTCCGGCCCCACCCTGGGCTCAGATCCTGAGGAATAAAGATCATGGAAAAGGAGAGCTGAGCTGGCCTGAGTGATTTCCCCGCCCCTCCCTGACCGTGGGGCAGCCGGCAGGGCACCTGGGGCCCCGGGCTCAGGCCGGGGAGCTGAGGGCGGCGGAAGGGGCCAGAAGGGATCTACGGGCCCTGGAGCCGAGCCCTTTCATTTGACACGGGAGAGGCGTGCGCCCTGAGCGGGAAGGACAGCCTCCGGTCCCAGAGCCAGCTCCCCGTGGAGCCAGGATAGGGCCAGAGCGCCCGTTAGGGGAGAGTCGGGGAGAAGCAAGGGGGGCTGAGGCCGCCACTCCCTCCCGGCTGTGCCTCTCCTGACTCAGCAGCCCCGGGGCGGCCAGGCCACGTGGTCTGCTCTGCAGCCAAAAGCCTGACCCAGGGTTCACGAGTCTGCCTCTCTGGCTGTTGTTGGCCTTGGGGTTTACGGGAAAGGCCCCTCTGAAAAGATGGGCTGGGCCTTAGGGACACATTGCCCGCTTGATCGTGCGATGGGGGCTCAGAAGACTCGGAATACGCGGACCCCGAGGCAGTGGAGGAGGAGACTTGGAAGGAGCTGAAGACCATTGCTCCCGCGCCCAGCCTGCCCCCCGGGGCTGGGCAGACCCAGGGGCCTGGCTCCCTTCACCCCCTTGGGTGAACCCGTGGACCTTGTTTGTGGCCTCCGCCCTCTCCGGGACCCTGGGTCTACCCTGTTGGGGGTCTGAGCCAGGGGCAAGGGAGGGAGGAGCGTGTCCTGAAGGTGGTGGGGTTTCTGGGAATAAGAGGGTCCTCGCTCCGGACACCTGCCCACCCACACTTCAGTGTCCAGCCTCCCCTCCCCCGTGAGACAGGATGGGAGCCTGCAGGACACTAGCAGTGGCCCAGGTAACTTCTGCCCCTTGCCCGGAGCTCCCCACCAGAATCCTGAACCACGGAGAAGCCTGGACGGACCCCGGCTGTTCAGATGGGCATAGAGATACTCGACAGGGAGAGGCCTCGGCTGCTGTCCTCCCCTGTGGGCTGGGCTCCTGGGAACACAAGGGCACTGGACACTCGGACAGGGTTCCGTGGAGATGAGGAAACCAAAGATGTCTACTCCCCGCTGCACCCAGACCGAGGCGCCTGGCGGGAAGAGGGATGAGGGGCTGAGGCAGCCTGACTTGCTCCCAAGAGTGCTGACCATTGGCTCAAGCTCGAGCTCCAGCTTTACAACCCCCCCCCCCTCACTCTGTGATCCTGGGGTCCCCTGCCTCCACCCCACAGTTTGCCCCTTGACTGGCCACACAGGCTCCTGCCCTCTCCTCTCCACACATCTTGCTTGTGCTTTTCCGAGTAGGGGGAAGGGGTCCCAAACAGGAAGGACCCCTTCAGGCTGGCCACTCCCTCGGGACCCCTATGGGAAAGTACTTGAACCCTGGAATTAATACATCGACTAGAATCGGGCCGTGGACAGGCTGGGTGGTGGGGAGGGAGGGAAACAGGGTCCCAGAAAGAAAACCAAAAATCTCCGGGGTGGGTTCTGCTGAGGGTTCTGAGTGAGGAAGAGTCTGTCCTAGGGGGCTGTGAGGGTGCCGTTGTCCCATTTCTGGGTTCTGCCCCCACACCCCGCGTTGCCCGCTGAGGGAGAAGTGGAAAAGGTGAGTCATCGGGGGGCTCCCACGGTTCACCCAGCACAACACCTGCCAAGATCCGGGTGGCGAAGGCATAGGGCCCCCATGAGTCTGCTGGGGACCCCTCTAAGCAGAGAAGTTACAGCACTGGGCGGCCATCCACCCCTCCAGGATGGGGAGAGGGTTGCCGTCCTGCCATTTGTAGATGGGGTCCACAAAGGGCGTGCCCTGCACCCCAAACGTCCCAGCCTTCCTCCTTTCACCTCCAGCCCGGAGCGTGGAGCCCGGGAAGCCCCTGGCCGTGTGGGACTGAGGCCTGCCAGCTGCAGACCCCCTCCGTCCAGACCCTCCCTCCACGACAGGGCTCAGATCATGAACTTGGAAGAAACCACCACCACAGCAAACGGGTTCAAATCTCTAAGCCCGGAACGAATCAACATGTAAATACACCGTCACCCTGTCTGAATTGGGAGGAGGCTGGTGTGAAGTCATGCTTTTGTTTTTCATTTCTCTGCCAGTTTGTTCAGGGAGGTGGAACTTTCCGTGTGAAGTCAGCCACCCTGGTCTCCACTTGTGTGGGCCCTGCCCCCGGCTAGGATCCTGTCCCTGCTCGGCTGGCCCCTCCGTGCTCCACTCGGGTCTGGGACGGGAATCTATGATGTTCCTTACTATGTACAGTAACCCCAAGGCCGGGGGAAGCAGGACCTGGTGTCCCCACTCACGCTGTGAAGGAGCAGAGTGTCAGAGGCACCTTGGGCTGCTGTAACAAATACCAGGACTGGGGGCTTAGACAGCAGAAGTTCATTTTCTCGCAGTTCCGAAGGCCAGAAGTCCAAGGTCAAGGTGTGGGCAGAATTGGTTTCTCCTGAGGCCTCTCTCCGTGGCTTGCCCATGGCAGTCTTCTGGCCGTGTCTTCACGTGGTCTCTGCTCTGTGTGCCTCTGTGTCCTAATCTCTTCTATACTAGCGGTTTGGGATCAAGGGTCCCCCTGAACTACCTCATTTTAACTTAATTCCACCTTTAAAAACCCTGTCTCCAAATACAGTCACATTCTGAGGTCCTGAGGGTTAAGACTTCAATATATAAACTTGGGGGGCCTACAGGGGGCGCCTGGGCGGCTCAGTAGGTTGAGTGACCGACTTCAGCTCAGGTCATGATCTCGCGGTCCGTGAGTTCAAGCCCCTCGTCGGGGTCTGTGCTGACTGTGCTGACAGCTCGGAGCCTGGAGCCTGTTTCAGATTCTGTGTCTCCTTCTCTCTCTGCTCCCCCCCCTGCTTGTGCTCTCTCTCTCTCTCTCTCTCTCTCTCAAAAATAAACATTAAACAAAATTTTTTAAATTAAATTTGGGGCGCATACGTTTCAGCCCACAACACAAACAGCTTTGGGCCTCAGTTTCCTGCTCTGCAAAACGAGGGCAAATCTATCTGTTGTTCCAACTGTATACAGTTGTAGAAGCCAAGCCAGTAACCCACGAGAAGGTGCTGCATGAATATGGGTCATTGGCAGGAAGTGACGAGTGCGCTCAAGGTCACCCGGGACGTTGGGGAGAAGGAACAGACGGGTTCTGGTTCTGATGGACCCCACCCCGATGCTCTCTCTAGCATTCCCTTACGGTGTGACCTCGGACAGGTCACTGCTCTGTGCCTCAATTTCCCCTGCTGTGCGGTAGGGGCAACAACAGCACCCCCTCCTGGGGATTACGTGAGGACTTCTGATGAAGGAAGCCCTCCCACGGGGTCAGGAGCTTGGCCCCCCTGTTCCTTCTCCGGCAGGCAGCCTCTGGGGAGCCAGGCTTCCAGGCGTTCTGGAGGTTTCTCCTAAACTTGCCCCCACCCCCACCCCGGCCCCAACCGCTCCCCTAGAACTAGGAATAGCGGCACCTCATTAACTGGTGATTGACCGCTTGTGCTCCTGGGTGACCTGCCCTCACCCCAGCCCCCCTGCGCCCTAATCTGTCAGCAAATCTGCTTTCTGTGCCATCCCCACCAGAGCGCTTGTGGGCAGGCTCGCAATTTGTCTGAAGTCCGTCCAGGGGATCGGGTAGACCGAGGGCCGGTGCCTTCTGAGGAGAGTCACACATGCTTCACATACTTCTGTCCCCCCTCTGTGGTTTGGGAAGCCAGGACTTTCTCAAAGCCCTCCTGTCCCTCCTCCGTCCCCAGCCCGCGGCCCCCTGCCGACCAGGAACTGGCTGTTCCACAGTCAGACCCCAGGAAAAAATTTTCCCTTTGAAGCCGCAGGTGTTCCTGCGCGGGAGTGCTCTCTCCGCACAGCATCCCCCACCCCCTGCAGGTGACCCGGCTGTCCCCCTGGCTCACCGCAGTCCCCGCTGGAGGCCTCCTGTCCCTGCCTCTGCCCCACCAGAGGAGTCCCTTCAGACCCCTACGTATCTTCCTCCCTCCCCCCCCAACAACCCATATGGGTTTGCAATGAAAACCTGCTGCGGGGGAGGCTTTTCCAAAATCTGGCTCCGGGGTTTCCGTTTGGGAGGATGGAGACCCTGGAGACGGTGGTGATGGGCGCAGACATGAACGGACACCATGGGAGATCTGTTCCGTCATCACAATGAAAACAAAAGTCTAGCCCCTCCTCGTTGCCAGGGTGCCAAGGGCTGCCGGGAGATCATCTGGACATGAAGGACTCTCCCCGGATTCTAGAGGATCCCGTGGGCGCCACCTGCCCACGCCGCCCCCTACCTGGAGAGTCTGTCCCCTCGTTCCTGATCTCGGTTCCCCCACCGAATGCAGGGGACATTGAAAGTGCACAAGGCAACCTTCCTTCCACAGGGTGGCTCGGGGAACCCGGGGCGAGGACTGGGCTGAGCCCCATCTTCCTGAGCCCCAGCCCCTGCTCAGCTGGGGGCGGCCCGGCGACACGAGAGGGATTGACTTGCCTGGCAGCCCGTGACCCCCGGACATGTAAAATGAGCAGTTTCGTAAACAGGATCTTGGCTTGCCCGTGGCCTGCGGCTAAGGCTAAGCCCCTCTCTGGAATCAGTGATTGAAAACATCCCGAAAGGGTCGAGCTGATCCTCGGCACAGGACAGAAGGGACAGAAGGGACCTCCCTGGAAAGTGAGAGCAGCCCCTTGCTCAGGGTGGGTGGGGGGAGCGGTCAGAGGTGAGAACCCTGTTCCTGGTCCCTGTGTGCCCAGCGTCCCCCCAGGACCACACATCCTGGGTGGAGGGCGGGGGGCCCCATAGGGTGAGCCATCGACCATGATGGGAGGGCCCCTGTCCAACCGGAGAGGCTTTGGCCGTTGTGTGGGACTGCCCTGGTTGGGATGGATCCATACCACCTCTCCATGCATCTCGCCGGGCCCCCAGCATGCAGGGAGCCCACCATTTGGGGCTGAGAAAGGTGTCTCCTGGATCCCTTTCCCATGGAGGATTTGGGGGGCTTGTCCCTGGGTGCCGGGCTGCTTCACAGCTGCGACCCACAAGCAGCATCCTGGGGTTCCTGATCCACATGGACAAGAAGGGCAGCAGGAACAGACACCACCCAGGAAATGGGGCTACTGGCCAGAAATCCTTTCCTGGGGCTCCGGAGAGAGCAGCAGCACCCACCCCACCCCCCCCAAGACAGGGAGCACTCAACTGCCACTTTACACATCGTGGGGCTGCGCACCAAAGCCAGGGGCGTCCGTCTTGAGCAAAAAAAAAATAAGGCAGAGAAAGCATGTGAAAGACATCTCGGGGATTTCGAAAAAGGGAGAAGAAAAAAAGGGGAGGCCAGGGTAAGGTGAGCGTCCACAGTGTTCTACGGAGTACGAGGTCCCGATTCTTTGAAAACAGCATCGGCTCCATGACGCCGAGTCCAAAAGATAAAAAGAAGCCAGTTTCCCAGGAGGAATGCAGCCATTCCTGGGACTCAAGCCAAAGAGACGCTTCTTCCAGGGGTCCTGGGGACCCATGCTGCAATTCACAAGCAGCCTCCTCAACATAGCCCTCTTGCAAAGAAAATAACAAGCTTCCTAGGATTTTTGTTAATAATACCCCGCAGGGCTAGGCCCACGGCCCCGTGCCAAAGTAAACTTTCTGTGGGGGCAGTATTTTAACATCACTTGTTTATACAGGGACATTTAGCTGATGCTGAGTATATCTCACTGGGCTGTGAAGGCCGGACCTGACCATCCTTAGTTATCAGAACATACTAACAACAACACAACTAATATTTATTGAGCCATTACGATGCCAAAAACACAAGGGACCATCGACACAAGGGACCTCCGGCCTTCTGACTCCTGCCTACGGCCCCACAGCAGTGGTTTTCCTGCTTTTTTTTTTTTTTTTTTTAAATGTTTGTTTATTTTTGAGAGACAGAAAGACAGAGCACAAGCAGGGGAGGGACAGAGAGAGAGGGAGACACAGAATCCGGAGCAGGCTCCAGACTCAGAGCCGTCAGCACAGAGCCCGACGTGGGGCTTGAACTCACGGACCGCGAGATCATGACCTGAGCTGAAGCCCAGCACTCAACTGACTGAGCCACCCAGGCGCCCCAGTGATCTTTCTGCCTAAACCTGTTTGTGGGTCATTATATACAAGTGAAATGGCTGTGTCACAGAACAGTCCTCACACTCAGCATGGAGCTGAACATTGATATTTTCTTTTAAAACAATGCTGGTCAGAGACCCACTAAATTTATCTCACAAGCCCCAGTGGATCACGATTCTCTAGTCTGAAAAACACTACTCAAAAAACAAACAAACAAACAAACAAACAAACAGGGGCGTTTGGGTGGCTCGGTCGGTTAAGTGTCCAACTTTGGCTCAGGTCACGATCTCACGGTTCATGAGTTCGAGCCCCGCATCGGGCTCTGTACTGACAGCTTAGAGCCTGGAGCCTGCTTTGGATTCTGTGTCTCCCTCTCTCTCTGTCCCTCCCCCGCTCATGCTCTGTCTCTCTCCTTCAAAAATAAATGAAAAAAAACAAAACAAAAACAAAAAAGCCACTACTCCACAAAGACCTAAGGAGATGTGGCAGACATTGTGGACTAGCCAATCCAATCCCAGTCCTCTAACCTTGCCTGTCTTTACTGACACATCCGGGAAAGCCAACTACTTTTTTCCCTGCCTCCCTTGCATGGACGCAGCTCACGGACACAGCCATGGGAAAAGCTCTGGGCAATGGGATGAAAACCAAAGATTATTAAAAGGACTTCTAAAAAGGCTTTTGCTGTCTTGATATAAAGCCACTTCCCCCTGGCTTCCTGCCTTGAATGAAGATGTGATGCCAGGAGCCTGGGCAGCCTTCTTGTAACCATGAGAGCAAAGCAGAGAGAATATGGCTCCAGTGTCATTAAGCCCCTAAACCTGGGTCAGCAGCCACCCTTGTTTATGTTAGAGAAATTAACCCCTATTTATTTTGCCAGTATTACGTTTTCTATCACTTACATGTGAAGGCGTTCCTAACCGATCACAAACAGTTCCTAATACGTACCTAGTTCTGTGCCTCACTGGTGACTATTGAGCACTTGCAGGGCACCTGGCTGGCTCAGTCAGTAGAGCATGTGACTCTTGATCTTGGGCTTGTAAATTTGAGCCCCACATTGGGTGTAAAGGTTAAGAAAAGAACTTGCTTTTGGAAGTATGAAGACAGATGTTTTTTCAATCAACATCTATCATCAAACTGTTTATCTGTTCAAATGGGCATCCTCTGCCTAGTTTGTCCAAAGTAGTGACATATAAGGATAATGGGGACCACAGAGGTTCTATAAGAACATCTTTTCTGCTCTGCAGAAAGTGCGCTAATAGTGTGATATCTGTATACAAAAGAGAGAAAATATGTGACTTAGCCTGTGTCTGTGCCCCCCTCCCCCCACCCGGCCTGGTCCACTCCAATCTGCTAACCTTCCTGGTGCCTAAGCCACACAGTTTGTGACACTTCGCTATGCCAGCCATAGGCAACGGATATGGAAGGAAAGAGCCGCCCTGGTAGAGGGTGCCAAAACATGGGGCCAAGTTACCGTCCGTGGCCCGCTGGAACCAGGCGCCCACTGGAACCGGCAGAGTTTCGAAGGACTGCACAGTTGCGGTCATAAAACACTTTTAGAAGGATGCAGAATGCAGACGCCATGGTGGAGAGCTGCTTCTCCAGCACCGGGTATTTGGATACACAGCAAGATTACGTCTCACGACGTGCGTGGCAGAACCCAAGGCCTTCCGTGAACAGGCTAAAAATCTGGAGACAAAGTTTGGAGACCGATCCTGTAGATTGCCAAACGGAAACCCCAGTTGTATCCACCAACTTGCCAGGTCTTCCGTGTGAAATTTATTTATTTTTTAAAATTTTTTTAACGTTTATTTATTTTTGAGACAGAGAGAGACAGAGCATGAACAGGGGAGGGTCACAGAGAGAGGGAGACACAGCATCTGAAGCAGGCTCCAGGCTCTGAGCCGTCAGCACAGAGCCCGACGCGCGGCTTGAACCCATGGACAGTACCGTGTGAAATTTAAAGCACTCATGAGAGAAGGACCATTGGGAGGGGGGTGGCGGGGGGATGTGGAGGACTTCGAGGACCCTCCCCACTCCCCTGAGGAAGATGCTTTTCCCTTGAAGAAGCAGCGAACAGCTCTCTGCATGCCGTACCTCTCCTAGCTATTTCCCCAGTGACAGGGTTTTCGCTTGTATGGCTTAGACTAGAGGCAGAGACGCAGAATGCAGAGACAAGGCAAGGAGAGAGATACCCGGGAAAATTGCAGGGGTCCACGAATTTCCATCATCAGAAATCTGGAGAATGTAGGGATGGGTTTTGAGGGTGCTTGGCCAAGAGGGAGGAACACGATTCTGGATCCGATTGAGGGCACGGAGAAGACAATCTGGTGTTTGATGCGCCGGCTTGGGGACTGTGGCCTGTGTTCCAACAACTTACTGGACGGGCTGATGCCAACCCGACGGCATTGAAATGACACAGAAAGGCCAGGAGCCCTGGCATACATAACACAGGGGGCTTGGTTCTAACCAAGAGACAAGAATGCTGAATTGGATCCATTCACACGTACCCACCTCACCCAGCCTTGGCTGGTACCCCGAGGGCACCCACTTGATTCCCTACCCCCAACTTCACCCTTGCCACAGGAATAAATTGCTAACAGAAGTTCCGGAATCTTTAAAGGCTGTCTCTCAGGGAATGCTGCCAGGAGGGGCTGTGAAGAAACATCTGGTCTCCCAGGGGGTGGACGAGCATCTGCCGGAAGGTACAGTGGGTTGGGCCTCAGAGTGTAAGGCAGGCGCGGAGCTTGGGTCTCAGGGAGCCCTGTGACCTTCCAAGATCTCAGGCTCTGGGGGATGAACGGGCGATCTCCCAGAGTTGACTCTGGGAGCAATCCGTTGAAGTCTCCGTCGATCTGCAGAATCAGGAAGGTGAGGCAGCGTGTGAGAGGACCGCGCAATCCCCAGACCTGGCACTCTGGAAGATGCCCGCCACGATGTCACAGGTACCTCCTGTGACTTCTTCCCGGTCTTTTAAAGTTAGACCTTGGGTCATTTCCTCAGATAGAGATGCCTGGGGGGAAGTAAATACTTGGACTTTTAAGGGGCCTAGCACACCACGTGCGAGCGAGTCTCTGAGAGGACGGCCAGCAGAACGTCGGGAGCTATAGTTATTGACAAAGCGATCTCGCTGACTTCCGGGGGGAATGGGGCGCCCACAGAGCGGTGGCCTGGAGGGGTATGGATGCGACCCGTGGACAGTGCCCAGACTCCAGTCCAGCCTCCCCTCTTGCTAGCTGTGTGAGCCTGGAAGGGTTAATGTCCCTCTGTGTCTCAGTTTCCCTACAGTAAGATGGCATATTAATAGTATCTCTGCAAAAGGTTATTATGAAGGGGCCCCTGGGAGAACGTGAGACTCTTGATCTTGAAGTCGTGAGTTCGAGCCCCATGTTGGGCGTAGAGATTGCTTAAAAATGTTATCGTGGGGGGGTGCCTGGGTGGCTGGGTCGGTTAAGCGTCTGACTCTTGATTTTGGCTCAGGTCATGATCTCACAGTTCTTGAGATTGAGCCCCATGTCAGGCTCTGCCCTGACAGCATGGAGCCTGCTAGGGATTCTCCCTCTCTGCCCTCCCCCCGCTCACGTGCGTGCTTGCTTTCAAAATAAATAAATAAATACACATCTAAAAAATGTTACTGTAGGGTGCCTGGGTAACTCAGCTGGTTGGGTGTCACACTTCAGCTATGGGTCATGATCTCGCAGTTCGTGAGTTCGAGCCCCACATCGGCTCTCTGCTGTCATGGCGGAGCCCGCTTCAGATCCTCTGTACCCGCCCCCGCCCCTCCCCTGCTCGTTCTCTTTCTCTCTCTCAAAATAAATAAACTTTAAAAAATAAAAATTAAAAAAATGTTATTGTGAGGATAATAAGACCTGTAAAGCACTTGTAACACGTTCTAGCATATTCTCAGTGTTCAATAAATATTACTGTCATCGTTCTGATGGTCATACTCAGCAATGAAGATCACTGAGACGGCCACCGTCACACAGGCAGGGCCACCAAGGACTCGGGCCTCTCGGGGGTTAAGGTCTGGGTCTCCACAAAGAGACAGAGAGGGGAGCCGGGAGTCCCGGCATGTCCTAATTCTTACCTTTCTTTAATTTGGATGCTCATTTCTTCCTTCGCCTGATATCCTTCTGACAGATTCCCTTCTCTTGCCTACACTCAGTAAGCTCAGTGTCTCTCACCACAACCAAAGAGTCCTGATGGACACCAGCTTGCTCCCAGCAAAATAAAGGCAGGTGTAGAGTTAATGGGTCAGTGGACCCTTGGCTTCCGATTGGAAACACACGACACTCATGTAAAATACGCGTAGTAGGATTAAGAGCTCCAGTATGAATTAAACTTGGCTTCAGGATCCACACAGAGAACAAGCAAATGCATCATTTTGTGGGCAGCTAGAAATCTTCTGGAATGAGTGAAAACAGATGCTGCTAAACCAGCCTCCCTCCTTGTCCTTTCTAGTCACACACACACACACACACACACACACACACACATACACACACAAACAGGCACGCATGCACACACACTCTAACCATGATGCCTTGCTGGGTCCGGTGTGAATAAAAGCCACTCACAAGAGATGCCCACAGGCAGCGTGTTCGAGATCTCTGCAGGAGGGCAGAAGTGTACCGGGCACCAAGAGACAGGCTGTGGGCCTGCTTATCTCCATCCACAGAGAAATGCACTTAGTGAGGTGCCCACAGATCCTCGTTGGAATATTCAGGGAAAGACACTCTTGCCAGACCTTTGCCTGAGATTTCTCTCCAGGAAAATTCAGTGGGATCCGAGAGAAAGGAACTACCACGAGCCTTCCATGTCCTAGGCACTGAGGGATGGGCTTGCTCCCTTTAAGTCACTGATTCACTTGCATTATGTAGACAGATCATTTAGACATGAGCCTAACAGATCTGAATCTCCCACTCAACTGCGTGACTTTGTCTACTTAACCTCTCTAGGCCTCATTGTCCTCATCAGCAAAACCAGAAAGATAATATTTATCTCGAGTAGTTGTTATGGAAGTTCGAAGTTATTACACAATGTGCAATTGTGCCTGCCTTATCACTGTCACTTGATTATAGTGAAATACTGTAAAAATTCTGATAGCATAGGATGTTTTTGTTTGTTTGCTTAGTGTCTAGGGGAGGATAGAATACGTAGGAAAGATTTCTGCCAGCCTTGGAAATCATTCTTTTCCAGTCTGACCGTGGTGGCGGATACAGGGACCGGGTTTCACTTCTTCATCATCGGATGCACGCAAGATGCTGTTGAGAAGTGTGACTGGGTGGGTTAGTTTCAGGGAATTACTTGCAAGAGGCGTTAGCAGAGTTGGCCTGAAACCGGAAACCAGAGATGGTTGTTGCCTGTAGAGGGAAAGGTCAGGAGGCTTGGGAAGGTCTCTCTGTCCCAAATATCCCTCCCTCTGCCTCGTAAAGGCTGAACTCTAGAATGTAAGCGAAAAGTTTTTTCCTTTTCTTTTCGTTTTTCAAAAGCAAATGGTAGCTCAGCCAGTCCACGTCAAGAATTGTGTAGAATTCCCGTGTCAGGTGCGGAAGGATCCTGCCCTGGGTGCAGAGAGGGTAAAGGAATCCCTTTACCAGGGACCCCAAGGACCAGGACCCCAAGGGAGGGAACAGCCCAGGGAGGGGGTCTTCTGTCTCCTTTGGGTTTTCTTCTGAGCACCTGTATGGCCAGCTGCCCATCAGTCTTCATACCTGGATGTTGCAAGGGCATCTTGACGGTCACAGGTCCTAAGAGGAACTTACAGTCAGCCTGTGGGAGCATCTCTGAACCCAGTCCCTGTCTACGTAGCCTTAGAGTAGCAGACACCCCGTGGATCCTCCCTTCCTCCCTGCAAGCATCCAATTTCCGAAGATACTTCAGGGTGTCTGTTTTCCTCTCTCCTGCTGGATCACACCCCATCCTGCCTCCTTTCAGTCCACGTCTACCTGTGTCTTCCCACAACTCCAAATCCCACTGCCCCCCACCCCTAAACCCTTCACTGGGGCCAGCTCCCTAAGCTGAACTGTAAACTGACTCACCAGATCGAATAAATTGTCCAGTGTGCCCTGGGACCCCAATATGGGGTTTGCTTTTGGTGTCTGGGCGTGGTCAGCCATTGGGAGAAGGTCTGGCCGTCTTTGCAAAGCTACCTGGCTCCGTTACCCCGCCCCTCGGGAAACCCTGCTACTTTTAGGACCTGGAGGATCCGAGTCGGAGTTGCGCGGGTGGGGGGTGGGGGCGTCACCCCTCCCCGCCCCCAGCGAAGCAGGCGGCGGAACGGCTCTAATAGGAACCAGCAGGCGTTCCGGGAGGGCTCCCATCCCAGGGTGTGGGATTCCCGCAGAGACCTCAGTGGACCGTCAGAGGAGCTGGGGTGGGATGGGGATGTCAAAAGACGGATCGGTGGGTGGGGGTCCCGCACCCCCAGCACGAGGACGGCGAGAGCCCGGCGCCGAGGACCCCGCGGCCGCGTGAATGGGTGAACCTGACCGCTCCGGGAAACCCCACCGCGCCGCTCTCCCCCGGCTCACCCGCCGCCACCCCACTGGCGGAACTTCTTTAGAATTCGGGGCGTGTGTGTGATTTCCCAGCGAGGGCGGGCCAGGGGCGCTCTCCAACAAGGGGACCGTCCTACAGCATCCCCCCCCTCAGGGCTGGGAGCCTGGAGCGGGGCAGGCTTGCCCCGTGGTGGCGCGCAGCCGCCGGCCCGAGGGAGCTCCCGGGCGTGCGGGTCTCACCCCACCGGACCCTCGCGTCCACCTCCTCCTCCCTCGTCCCGGCCTTCGGTCCCCGCCCGGGGCAGCCGGGGGAGTCGCACGTGGGGCGGTGGGTCCGGAGGGCCGGGTGCCGGGGTGGGGGCTGGGGCGCCGGCCGGCCGGGAAAGTGGGAGGGGACAGGTTGGGGGGTGGTCTCTGAGGAGGAGCCAGGCCGGACCGTATTGTTCCACACTCGCCGCCCCGAGCGCGCGGCGCCGGCCGGGGAGGGCGTGCGGGGCGCGGGGCGCTCGGCTTCCCGGGCTCCCCCCCCCAACCCCCGCCGCGGGACCCCGCCAAGAGGCCCGAGCCTTCCGGCCTGCCCGGGGGTCCTCGGAGGGAGGGGCCTGCCCAGGTGGGGCGCGCGGAGCGGAGGCGGCCGGCGCCGGTGGGGGCCGGGAAGTCCCAGCGGGTCGCCCCCCTGCAGCGCAGCCCCCTCCCCCCCACCGCCGGGTCCGCGGGCCCGGAAGCCGGGCGGGCGGCGCGGGAGCGGGGGCCCCCACCTCCCCTCCTCCGCACCCCGTGGCCCGCGGGGGGCCATGGCCGCGGGTCTCGGCCGCAGCGAGCCGCCGCGCGGATGCCGGGGCGCCCCTCCCTAGCGGGGCGCTGCCTCCGGGGCTCCCGGCGGGCCGGCGGCATGGGGGGCGGGGGGTCGGCCCTGAGGGTCTGCGCCGACCACCGCGGGGGCATCAACTGGCTCAGCCTGAGCCCGGACGGGCGGCGCCTGCTGACGGGCAGCGAGGACGGCACGGCCCGGCTCTGGAGCACCGCGGACGGCCAGTGCTGCGCCCTCCTGCAAGGTAGACCCGCCTCGCCGCGCCCTCCCTCGCCTCGCGCTCGCCCGCCTTCTGACCTCAGCCCTGCGGCCCCCAGACCCCCCCCCCCCGCGCCCAAGCTCCGCCCCTGCCCGGGGCGCTCGTGGGCGGGGGGAGCGCCCGCCCGGGGCCCCGCGCGCCGCGGGCTGCGCGCGCGCACAGGGCAGGGGGGCCCAGCCGGCCGTGACCCCGACGCGTGGGCCGAGGGGCGCCCGCTGCGTGGGGCTTCCGTCACCTGTCAGCCCAGTGCGGGGAAATCATTTCCGGTACCACGGCTGTCACGCCCCACCGGGAATCGCACCTCGGCGCGCTCCTGTGGCTAGGCAGCGCCTTCCCCTGCCTCTCGCTGTCCCTGGGGCGTTTGGCCGGGACATTAACTCTAGGAGCCATTGTGGTCACCACCAGGGCTTGCCAAGCCCCCCCACCCCGCCGCACGGAGCACTGCAGTGTGCAGGCCTCACGCGGCTGTTATCCCCCTCGGGCAGACGGGGAAACCGAGGCATTCCGGAAATAAGTTGCCCGGGGTCACGCAGCCTGTGGGGGAGGGAGGGGAGGGTTGAAATGTGAACCCCCCTTCCCTTCCCCATCTGACCGCCCTGCCCTGCTCTCCCTGCAGCCTCGTTTCTTCTGCTGGAGAATGAAGGGGTGTGGGAGAGGAATGGATCAAAGTTTCTCAGAAGGGGGTTAGCATATTTGGAAACACGATGCGGGGGCAGGAGGCACACGTAGTAGGTGGACATGTTGTTTTGTAGAAGTTTCACAAACGCACACGTGTTGGTTTGTATCTGTGTACTTCGTCACACCGGAGGCCGATGCGTTTCTTTCCGTGGGTCCCTGTGATGTGTCCGCACTGCAGGACTGTGAGGTCCCTCTCCAGCCCTGTCGCTGTTGTCCCGAGAGCAGGTAGTAGCCCCTTGAAGCACAAGGCTCTCCAAGCGGCGGTTGTTTATAACCGCCTGGTTTTTCCACCATAACCAGCAAGTCCCGAGTGGCCTCCCCGGGCCTTCCAAGCCATGTAGGCACAGGGAGCTTCATTAGTGGCAGATGATAACCCTGTTGGTTTTAAATAAAAGCAGTTATGGGAGATATTTCAAAGCCTGGGAGAAATGGATTTTGGATTGCCTGTTACTTGGGGGTAGGTGTGGAGACAGGAAATTCTGGTACAAACCAACACATTCCTGGCCACCCCCTGCCCCCAACATCGCACAGATTGACAGGCACTGACCCAAATCTGGAAGAGCTAAGATCTATTCAAAATGGTTTTAAATTTTTTAACGTTTATTCATTTTTGAGAGATGGAGAGAGACAGAGCGTGAGGGGGGAAGGGGCAGAGGGAGAGGGAGACACAGGATCCGAAGCAGGCTCCAGGCTTCAAGCTGTCAGCACAGAGCCCGAGGCGGGGCTCGAACCCACAAACCGCGAGATCGTGACCTGAGCTGAGGCCAGGCCGATTGAGCCACCCGGGTGCGCCAGATCTGTTCAGAATTTAAAATCTAGCTGCATTGCCCCCCAGACACGAGACTCGTCTGGAGGGCTTTCAGAAATGTACATTTCCAGGTTGCAGTTTCAGTGGGCCCATAGTGTAGGACTCTAGAATTTGCACCTCTAACAAGCTTCTGGGTGGGTCTGAGGCACACTGCCCCTGGGGAGACCTTGGGGCTGGTGCCCATGGTGGGAGTCCAGTTCGTAGGTGCGTTTCCTCCCTAGTTGAGCTCCAGGCCTTTCCAGGGTGGTTCTGGCCTGGTGGGCAGTTCCAGAGCCTGGGCCGAGCCTCCAGGGCCCGCCCTCCTGCCCAGCTCTGCCCTGTCCTCACCACCCAGCTCTGTGCCTGGCAACAACCGAAACACCCGCTTTGTGGCCCTCACAGTGGCTTGTCCCCAGAGGACCCCAACAGCCTCTGTGCCCTGGCCGAGAGCCATCCCCCTCAACAGGAAAACTCCATCAAACGGAGAAACTGCTGAGCACTTACCCGAATTGTTTCTGCTGCTATAAAGATCGGCACTTCAAGAATTTTCATGGACAGAAGGGACAGAATAACCTTGCCTTATCACGAAGTCACACTAATAGTGACTTAGAAAAGAGTCAGTTCGGATGTGCACTAGTCCTTGCTCCTAGCTTCTGACCCGCAGCAGCTCTGCTTTTTCAGAAAATGGAACTGAGGGCGCCTGGGCGGCTCAGTGGGTTAAGGGTCCGACTTTGGCTCAGGTCGTGATCTCGCCGTTCCTGGGTTCGGGCCCCACGTCGGGCTCTGCTGACAGCTCGGAGCCTGGAGCCTGCTTCCCATTGTGTCTCCCTCTCTCTCTGCCCCTCCCCCCCCCTCTCTCTCTCTTTCAAAAATAAACATTAAAAAAAAAATTTATTTTTATTTTTATTTTTTTTAATTTTTTTTTCAACGTTTTTTATTTATTTTTGGGACAGAGAGAGACAGAGCATGAACGGGGGAGGGGCAGAGAGAGAGGGAGACACAGAATCGGAAACAGGCTCCAGGCTCCGAGCCATCAGCCCAGAGCCTGACGCGGGGCTCGAACTCACGGACCGCGAGATCGTGACCTGGCTGAAGTCGGACGCTTAACCGACTGCGCCACCCAGGCGCCCCAAAAAAAATTTATTTTTAAAGAAAATAGAACTGGCTTTCAAAGGCGGTCGGTGACCTCTAAGTGAAGAAAGGCAGGTTTAAGGGGGAAAAAAGCAGGTTTAACTGACAATTATTCTGTAAAGGGAAGAATTGTATTTAATGTAATTTTCCTTTCCCCTCTTTTTCTCTTATCCATCGGGTACCTACTCATTGGCTCAATGGGGTAGGCAACATTTCCCAAAATGGCGGACCCCGCCCTGGTCTGTTCCTGCGTGGCAAGGGACCCGGCTTGAAGGTTCCAACCCATTGTGGTTGTCCCACAGCGTCCTTGTCTCCCAACAGCATCTTCTAGCAAGATAGGGGTGCTGTTGGGGCGCCTGGGTGGCGCAGTCGGTTAAGCGTCCGACTTCAGCCAGGTCACGATCTCGCGGTCCGTGAGTTCGAGCCCCGCGTCAGGCTCTGGGCTGATGGCTCGGAGCCTGGAGCCTGTTTCCGATTCTGTGTCTCCCTCTCTCTCTGCCCCTCCCCCGTTCATGCTCTGTCTCTCTCTGTCCCAAAAAAAAAAAAAAAAAAAAAAAAAAAGATAGGGGTGCTGTTTGTTTTTAATTCCATGCGAACAAACTGTACACCCCTAATTACTGGAAGCCTTGGTGGGCGTCTGCCCATCTGGTTGACCCCTACTCACCACCAGGGAGCAGGAGGATCCATTACTAGGAGGTGGCTCTGGAGCTGGGCTGCTCCTGCTCAAATCTCATTACTTCTCTTGCCTTCGTTTCTTTATCTGTGAATTGGGGGTGATACAATAGTCATCTAGCCTTATGAGGTTTTGTGTGTTTTTTGGGGGGGTGGGGATTAAAACAATGAACAAATAGTTCCTGACTCGTACTAGTTGTCTTACCTTCCATGCCTACATCAACACGCCCGAACCAAATAAGAGGGTCTCGTTGGCACTGTACCTGGCCAGCTCCAAAGCTCTTCTTCGTTTGCTTCTCACAGCCTTATTATCCCCGTTTGTGGGTGAGGAAACTGAGGCTCCAAAGGGCTAAGCAGTGCTCCCGCATTTACGCAGTCAGGGCGGCATTGGCCGGAGCCCGCACCCCTCCCTTGGCTCTACTGGGTGCCTGTGTGAGATTCGGAGATGGCTGCCCCAGAGAATTTGCAGGTTGGGTTGCTAAACTCGGGGGGCTTTGTGCACTTGAACTTCAGATAAAGCAGGAAGTCTGCACGCTGGGGTAGTCAGGGCTCGCCTCTTGGCCCAGGTGGGCCTGGAAGGGAATGGGCAATCTTACTTATTTTTATTTTTTATGTTTATCTATTTTTTTGATGTTTTATTTATTTTTGAGAGAGAGACAGAGCACAAGCGGAGGAGGGGCAGAGAGAGAGGGAGACCCAGAATCCGAAGCAGGCTCCAGGCTCTGAGCGGTCAGCACAGAGCCCGACACGGGGCTCAAACTCACAAACCACAAGCGCATGACCTGAGTGGAAGTCAAACGCTTGACTGACTGAGCCACCCAGGTGCCCCTTTTTCTTAAACTTTTTAAATGTTTATTTATTTTTGAGAGAGAGAGAGAGAGAGCGTGTGTGAGCAGGGAAGGGACACAGAGAGAGGGAGACAGGATCTGAAGCAGGCTCTGTGCTGACATCAGAGAGCCTGTCGCGGGGCTCGAACTAAGGAACCGAGAGATCATGATCTGAGCTGAGGGTGGGTGCTTAACCGACCGAGCCACCCAGGCGCCCCAATTTTTAACTATAATAGAAAACATGTAGCATCAAATTTACCATCTTGACCATTTTTAATTGTACGGTTTGAAGATACGAATCTCTCATAATGTCCTGCCATTACCACTACCCGTCTCCAGAACTTGGTCATCTTGTAAAACTGAAACTGTGTCCCCTTTGAACAATAACCCCATTTCTCCCCACCCCCCGCCCCCCACATTCATTCTGCTCTCTGCCTCCGTGGATCTGACTGCTCTGGGGACCCCGCACAGTGCAGTCATTACAGTGTTTCTCTTTTGGTGACTGGTTCATCCCACTGAGCATGATGTTTTCGAGGTTCGTCCGTGCTGTAGCAGGTGTCAGGATTTCCTTCCTTCTGAAGGCTGCGAACTGTTTTGTTGTGTGCATTTTTTTTTGCCCGTTCGCCCGTCAGGGGACACTTGGGTTCCTTTCACTTGACTATCGCGAGAGTAGCTCACTGCCGTGAACTTGGCCGTGCAAACATCTCTTCCAGGCCCTTTGTGTATATACCGAGAAGTGGGCTTTCTGAATCGTCTACGTATTTTTAAAGAAGCATGTGGGGGCACAGGGAAGGCTCTCAGACATGGATCATTAGTAACTTTGTCAAAGAAGAGTTCCATCAAAATGCGTTTTTAAGGATGGATGTGAAGGAAGCCCGGGCTGGGTGATTTCATTTCTGCAGCTCTTGGGAGACCACTGTCGGGGGGAGGGGGGGGGTGGGGAGCTCCCTGCGGGTGTGGAGTGAGGAGAGGAGGGCACAGGTCAAGGCCGCCTGGTTGAGGGCGTGGGCTGACAGAAGCCAGGCGGGACGACAGCGCCGACAACGCCGGTGGCAGCCTCAGCGACAAGAGCACCAGCCCGTCCTGGCTGGGAGCTCGGGGCAGGTGGCCCGAAGCGGACTCTTTGCTGGTTTTGTCCGACACTGTCCGTTTCAGCCACCCCTTCCGTGCTCTGGGCTCACTGCTCTGGCCCCATCGCCAGGCGGCTCCGTGAGGCGGGTCCCGGCAGGAAACAAAATGGCACCCTCAAGATGGTGGCTCAAGGAGAGGTCAATAGAGACACTTGCCAAATGTGGGCATGGCCTAGGGGAACCGCAGGACCTGTGGTTGCACCAGCAGGGGTCAAGGGGTCATCACTCCTAGCCCCGAAGGAGCAAGGCTGGGAAGTTCACCGTAGCGTAGCCCGGGAAGGCTGCTGCCGAGAGGCCTCCCTCCAGGGAGGTGAGGGCATGGCTGCAGGCCAACAGATCCTGCCCTAAAGCCTCCTGCTGGGGCTCCCAGCTGTCTGAACCCTGCGGGCAGCTGGGGTGTGGGGGAGCCACCAGGGGGTGGGGGAACCGCAGTGAGCAGCCTGGAGCCCTCCCCACACACACCCCCACACCCCCCTCTTCCCCCCCCCCCCCCCCCCCCCGGGAGATCCAAGACTTGCCAGGGACACAGAGGGGAAAGCGGATCCGCTTTTCAAGCCAAGTGAGTAGGACGCACGTTCCAGCTCCGGTGGGGCCCACACCAGCCAGCCCACCTCTGCCACCTCGGCCCCTGGGTGGCCGGTGCCCTGAGCGTTCTCTCCAGCACGTGGAGGGGCCACTTGGAGCCTCCAGCGAGTCTGAGGGGCGCTGCCAGGGAGGCGGGGAGGGCCGGACGACATTGGCAGAAACGGAAAACCCCTGGCCTCAGCCTGTCCTTTTGAACATAATAGTTGCGTCTTATCTGCATTCTTTATCCCTTCAAAAATGTTTATTTTTAGTTTGGCTTTGTTTTGCTTATTCTACACAATTCCAACAGCTCGTGGTGGTGGTGACAGCGCTGTGGACCCTGGAGATTTGATGGGCCCTCCTCCCCAGCCTCCCTCATCTTCCCCCCCCCCCCCCCCCCCCGTGACCCCGTAGGCTGGGGGCGGTGGACCCTGTCACACAGCCCGTGGGTTGCAGGCAGAGACACGCTCTGCAGCGTCTGCGGGCAGGGCTCGGAGCTGGGACTCGTTCAGTGGGTTTTCAGATGTGGGGGTGCCTGGCGCACAGGAAGGGGCTTGTCCCTGGGAGGGCCTTGACCGCCGCGGGGATCCTCAGGCAGCCCAGGGCCAGGCGCCCAAGAGGGCAGAGGGTCAGCCTGGCCCGGCTTCAGACATGAGATTTTTTTTTTTTTTTTTTTTACATCGAAGAAATTCTTTTCATTATTAACTCTTTTCTTCAAGTCTTTGTTTCTAGGTGCTTATATTTTTATTGTATATATCTTTTTTTTTTTTTTTTCTTTTCTTTTTTCTTTTGTCTTCCACGGGTCATATAATCGGTCCCACATCTCATGGCCTTCCCGTGCCTGGGCTAGTGGCTATGGCTTCATTGAGTGGAGATGCCATGGTTTACTCGCCACACTGTTTTCCAGTGCTTTTCTTGGCCTCCTGTACACTTGGCACTTTGCGTTCCTGCTGTCAGATGCTGTTGAGGCAGGACGGAAGCGGCCAGAAAGGGGCCGATGCCCCTGCGGAAGCGTCTCCTGGCTTGGCTGGCGCCGGGCTGCACGGGGTGGGTAGGAGACTGCGGGGTGTTCCCGCAGGGGTCGCCTGGCCCACGCCCGCCTGCCCTGGGGACACCGGGCTGCCTTCCAGCCACGCTGAGCAAGCCAGGTGGTTCCTCAGACGGCGCTGAGCCCTCCCCACGGCAGCTCTGGTTTCAGGGAAAGTTTGTTGACAATCTTAAAATGTTTTATAAACATTTTGGGGTTGGCAAAAAAGCTGAGCTGTGTTTTGCCAAACACATTTTGCCCTCGACTTTTAAACTGACGTGTATTTTAAGGGAAACATAATCTGCGCCCTCTTCAAGTGTTTACTTAATTCACACAAACGTCGTTCTCTTAGAGGCCTGGTATATGCTATCCAAGAAGACTGAAAAACATGTCTTCCTTTCTTTTTTTTTTTTTTTTTTTTTTAATTCTGTTTCCTAAAACCCAGGGAGTTGGGTTCTTCCAAGAGCAACTAAACTAAAACCCAGGGCCGCCCAAAAAGCGCAAATCAGCTTGAAACTGCCCAGGAGATTCTGAATCCCTAGCTGATACCATTTTATTCATTTGACAGAGAGAGAGAGAGAATCTCAAGCAGGCTCTATGCTTGGCACGGAGCCTGACACAGGGCTCGACAACCCTGAGATCATGACCTGAGCCAAAATCAAGAGTTGGACGTTCAACCGACCGAGCCACCCAGGCGCCCCTTGACCGCAATCTTCAGCGTAATTAATATAGCCCACACGTGTAGATATTTGAACTCATCAATTTCCTTCTCTGTGAAATGGATCTTAGGTCAAACATTCCTTTGATTCTGTTGGTTTTCTGGTCCCTGGATTCTTCTAAAAATACACTCAGGTTCAGTTTGCTATCAAGAGTGGTTATCCGAGGTGGAAACGTGTTGACCTGAGGGACAGGCCTCCTATGACGGGGCACCTGACAGCTTCCAGAGCTGCTCTGTGAGCCTTGATCCCACAGCCACGGTGACAGTCAAAAGACTGACAATTGCACTGTGAGCAGCTGGATGGGCAGGTGCACTTTGCCAAGACCCCAGGCTCTGTGTGGCCCTCCCTCTGCCCTAGACCTCCACCCTCGCTGTATCCGTGTGGGATCCACCATTTCTGCCAAGCACCTAAATTCTGGCCTCGGGGTTCCTTCTTGCGTTGGTATGTGACATCTGTCGCGGGACATTCTGCTCTCTCTTCCCCACATAGGCACTGCAACACCCAGGCTTCTGCTCTGTTGACCCCGTCATGCTCTGTCCAGCACGTGTCCTGTCGCTGTCTGTCCTTCGGGGCCAGCACTCTCTCCGAGGGCAGAGAAAATGCCTTAGTCGTTTCTGCTTCTGTATCAGTTCCCTGCGGCTGCTCTGACCACTGGTCACACTGGGCGCCCTAAGACACAAGTTTATTCCGGTCCGGTTCTGGAGGCCAGAGATCCAAAATCGGTGTCGCTGGGCCAAAGCTGAGGTGTTGGCAGGGCCACTGTTCCTCTGAACCCTGCAGGGGAGAGCTGGTCGCCTCTGCCAGTTTCCGGCGGCTGCTGGGTGCTCCTTGGCTTGGGTGGCATCAGCCGTGTTCAGGGCACCTCCGGTCACTGCTGTTTCCACAGTGGCTTCTCTGTGGGTTCCTCACATCTCCTTCTGCCCCTTCTTACAGGGACACTTGTGGTGGTATTTCTGGCCACCCTGAGAATCTAGGATACTGTCCTCATCTCAGAATCCTTCATTACATCTGAAAATGTGTGTCCCCCGCCCCCCCCCCCCCCCCAAGCAAGGTAACGTTTCATTTCCAAGAATCAGGGCCTGATACCTTTGGGACCAGTGTCTCTTCCCAAACATAAGAACAGCCACCATCCAGCATGCACTGCGTCTGCACAGCCGCCCCGGGAGGCGGGCACTGGTACTCTCCCCAGGGCCCATCAGGAGATGGGGGTGCGGAGGGATGAGACCGGGCCTGCGCCAGGAGCTAAGCCAGGCATTCTGGGCCCGCAGGCCAGGTGTGCCCTGGGTCTCCTTGCCTCCTGCCTCCGGGACACCAGGTTGTTCAGTGACTAAGTGAATTCAAACACCTGCAAAGTTTGAAGACTGAAAGGAACCAGTGAGGAAGGGGGAGGGAAGAAGAGGAGGGAGGAGGAAGACAGAGAGAGAGACGAAGAGGAAGGAACAGAAGGATGGGGGTAGGGGCGCCTGGGTGGCTCAGTGGGTGGCGACTCTTGATCTCAGGTCATGATCTCACGGTTTGTGGTTTGTGGGTTTTAGCCCTGCCTCAGGCTCCGTGCTGACAGGGTGAAGCCTGCTTGATACCCTCTCCTTCTCTCTCTGCCGCTTCCCTGCACTCTCTCTCTCTCAAAATAAATAAACGTTTTTTAAAAAAGATTGGGGGCAGGGAGAGTGCCCCGGAATTTCTCCTGGTGCCCCATCGCTCCCAAGACTCCCAGACTGGACTCGTCGATCGTCCCTGCAAAGGGCCAGTCGCTCCGGACTCCCCTGAGACACTCCCTGCCCCAGCGAGAGTTACCACGCCCTGGAACACTCACGTGTCCGCCTCGTCCACAGGCCACGAGAGCTACGTGACTTTCTGCCACCTGGAGGATGAGGCCGCCTTCACGTGCAGTGCTGACTGTACCATCCGGAAGTGGGACGTACGGACCGGGCAGTGCCTGCAGGTGTTCCGGGGACACACGTCCATCGTGAACAGGTCAGCGTGGCCGGGGACCCCCTGCCCCGGAGGAACTGAGCGCCGGGGAGGCCTGCCCGTGGACGTGCACGGAGGTCGTCGGGAGCGCGTGGCCACGGAGGCTCAGGACAGATGTCCCCCGGCTGCATGTGGGGGTCCGGGAAGAGGTCGGGGAAGGGATGCCCGACTTGGGGGCCCCACTGCTAGGCACGGGGAAAGGTATTGTAGGCCACGGCCCCTCCTGATGCGAACAAATTCCAGACAAAGTGGCTTAACAGGTACCTGATGGTGGACCGGGGGCTTTGCTTTGGAGCAAAACGGGTTTGGTTCTGAAGATAGAGCCCAGAGTGGTTTTAAACCTCTCCTTTCCGTGTTATGGTTGAAATATGCCACCCCCTCCTTCTCAAGGAGGTTGGAATTTTTCCTTCTTGAATTTGGGTCTGATCTGAGCCGTGAAAATTCCTTTGCTGATCAGATCAATTTGACACTATTTATGCAACTTGTGGTGGCTGTCTTAAACTCCGGAGGGAGGGCCCGGTATAACCAGGGGGGACGGGCACCTGCGCACAGGCCCTCGAGGCCTCTCTGATGGGGGTGGGGGCTTCCTGGGGGGTGTGCTGAGTCAGTCAGGGAAAGGGGTCAGGGGCTGGGCCAGGGCAGGTGGAGAGGGAGGGCTGTTCTCAGTCACAGGGTACACTGCTTGTGTGATTCACAGGCTGGGTCAGCGTGAGAAACTGGCCCAGTGGTTTAGGGCTCGGTGGGAGGGAATGGGGGGCCAGACCGACCATTAACTGACTGGGGTACCAGCTGCCTGCGGTCAGAACCTTATTACCCGGCAGGAACCAGGTAACATCTCAGTAGAAAGACCGGGGGTTGTGTTGGCTCAGGATGCTTCTGAGTGGAGAAGAAGGCCTGGAGGGAGCCCTCCTGCCTTCCAGCATCTGCATTGCTTTTTAAATTTATTTTAATTTTTTTTAATGTTTGTTTATTGTTGAGAGAGTGAGAGCACAAGCAGGGGAGGGGCACACACACACACACACACACACACACACACACACACACACACAGAATCCAAAGCAGGCTCCGAGCTGTCGGCATAAAGCCCAACGCGGGGCTCGAACCCATAAACTGGGAGATCATGACCCGAGCTGAAGTCGGACACTCAACCGACTGAGCCCCCCGGGCGCCCCCAGCATCCGGGCTTCTATTCTCCTGCCTCTTTAGCTAGAGCAAGTGAGGTCCGGACACTGAGGATCAGGGCCCAGATGACACAGGTGGCCGAGGGGGTCATACCTCCTGCTGGCCATTTCCCGAAGCTCTTCCTTGAGGAAGAAGTTAGTGACGGGGCGCCTGGGTGGCTCAATCGGTTGAGCGTCCGACCTCAGCTCAGGTCATGATCTCACACTCGGTGAGTTCGAGCCCCACATCAGGCTCTGTGCTGACAGCTCAGAGCCTGGAGCCTGCTTCGGATTCTGTGTCTCCCTCTCTCCCTGCCCCTCCCCTGCTCATGCTCTGTCTCTCTCTGTCTCAAAAATAAATAAAACATTTTTTAAAAAAGTGACTAAGGAAAAACACGGGTCTGCGGGATTCTCCCGCTGGGGCTGGGGCGGACAGGACAGGCCACATCTCAGGTGACCAGCTTGCTCTCAGGTTGTAGCTGGAAACTATTGGCTGCTCCTCAAAAGCAAACCTGGACAATGAAGGCTAGAAATTCTAGTCTGCCAGGCTTAGGCTGAGCACACACGCACCACTTTTGAGAGGTTGCTGTTCCAAACTGATAGTTCTGGGGGCGCCTGGGTGGCTCAGGTGGTTAAGCGTCTGACTCTTGGTTTCAGCTCAGGTCATGATCTCACGGTTCGTGGGTCTGAGCCCCGAGACAAGGTCTGTGCTGACAGCACGGAGCCTGCTCGGGATTCTCCCTCTCTCTCTCTTTCTCCCTCTCCTCTGCCTCTCCCCCGATCTTTCTGTCTTTCTCTCTCTCTCAAAATAAAGAAATAGACTTAAAAAAAAACAAACAAAACCTGATAGTTCTGGATAGATACTAAGTCTTAGTGTATTGCATCACGAAGTAAGTGCTCACGACTGTGCAGTATCCCTGGGGCCACCACGTGGAATTCACTTCTTCCCATGTTTTCAGAGCCTGGCCGGGTGCGTGCGTTTGGCCGGGGTTGGGGGGGCGCCGACCAGGCCTTGAGGTCCCTGTCTTCTCATGCCGGGCCGACGGGGCAGGACTCAGGCCCCCAGGGCATCACCTATGATGCCATGTGGTGTCAACTCGTCACTTTCTGTTATACGCGTGTCATGAAAACCATACCTACTGGGTGTCAGGGAAGAAGGGAGTCGGACACAGAGCGCGTGTCACGGTGTGCTCGGCCTCCCTAATGACCCGTGGGCCGTGAGGACCGCCCAGCGGAGAGAGGCGTGGGCCGCGTGCAGGCGGGACGTCTGCTCTCCTCGAGGTCCGGCCCTCCCCCTACCTGCGCCAGGCTCGCCGGCAGAGGGAGCACCGGGCGCCTCTGAGGGTGAGGCGCGGGGTCCTGACCGCTCTGCCCCCACACTGGCCACACACGCCGGTTCCAGGTGCTCCCTCAGCCGCTCCCCTGGGCGGCCTCAGGGCTTCTCCAGGCGGGTGTGCGGACAGAGCCCAGGACATCACGCGGAGCGCCGCGTGAAGACAGACGCGTATGTTCCGAGGGCTTCTTAGCATTCACCAAAATGAGACGGCGCGTCGTGGCCACCTCCCGCTCCGGGGGGCCCCTCTGCTCCTCCCACACGAGGTTCCCTGGGCTCCCTGGACACGCGGGACGGCAGACAAAGGGCCCCTGGGACGGGCCGTGGGGCCGCCCTGCACGGTGTGACCCCTGCCCTTCCCTCTTCCTTCCAGGATCCTGGTGGCCGACAACCAGCTGTTCAGCGGCTCCTACGACCGGACAGCTCGAGCCTGGAGCGTGGACAAGGGGCAGGTGTCCCAGGAGTTCCGGGGCCACCGCAACTGCGTGCTGACCCTCGCCTACTCCGCCCCCTGGGACCTGCCCGGGGCCCCCTGCGCCGAGGAGGCGGGGGGGCTGCTGGTGACGGGCAGCACGGACGGCACGGCCAGGGTGTGGCAGGTGGCCGGCGGCGGCTGCTGGCAGACGCTGCGGGGCCACACGGGCGCCGTGCTCTGCCTTGTGCTGGACACGCCCAGTCACACGGCCTTCACCGGCAGCACCGACGCCACCATCCGCGCCTGGGACATCCTGAGCGGGGAACAGCTGCGGGTGTTCAGGGAGCACCAGGGCCCCGTCATCTGTCTGGAGGTGAGATCCGCCCGGCCCTTGCCTGTCCGCCAG
This sequence comes from Neofelis nebulosa, assembly GCF_028018385.1. Taxonomy (NCBI): domain Eukaryota; kingdom Metazoa; phylum Chordata; class Mammalia; order Carnivora; family Felidae; genus Neofelis; species Neofelis nebulosa. The sequence goes on from NC_080785.1 coordinate 5,977,002, forward strand.
GGAGGCATCCTCCCAGCTGCCACGGACCGGGGGAGGGGGGTGGGGCCTAGACAACGGAGATGGAGGGTCTCACGGTTCTGGAGGCTGGAAGGCCAAGGCCAAGGTGCCAGCTTGTAGCCAGACATCTTCTCCCTGCGTCCTCACGCGGTCTCCCCTCCGCATCCAGAATTCCTCTGCTGACAAGGACGCCGGTCCGACCGGATGAGACGCCCACCCTAGTGAATCCAAGTTCACTTAGCCACCTCCTTCGAGACCCTGTCTCCAAATACAGTCACGTTCACAGATCTGGGGGTTAAGGCTGTGCTCCACACGCGAATTCTGGTCTCCTCACACGTTAGGTGAGGACTAGGTCTACCAACCCACGAGCCCCCGGTCCACGATTCCTAAATGCAAACGTTCCAAAACCTGAAACCTTCTTAAAGATTTAGGCTCGGCAGCAAAACTTAGTTGGTGGCAAAGCCTGGACAGAGAGGAGGCTCGTCGCAATTTGCTTTTGCCTGCTTCCTGGGAATATGCACCCTGTTGCTGTAGAGACAGGAGCGTGCTGCTAAAATCCAAAAGCTCCTGAAACACCGCCGGCCCCAAGATTTTGGCTCGGGGCCTCTCAGCGTGAAGTGGCGCCCACCCCCGGGGGGTTGAGAGGATCCGATGGATTCGCTGTAGGCACAGCACGGTGGCTCGTGCACGGCTTGTTCTGCTTGTTTCTGCTGCTGTTAAGCATCTAACAGACGTGCTTACGTTTTCTCATGGGGCACGTGCGAGGACAGAGGCTCAGAGAGGGTCAGCAGCTTGCCGCACGCCTCACAGCTGGTAAGGGGCAGAGGAGGATTGGGACCCGGGGCCGAACACGTCACCTGTCCTCGTGACCAGCAGCTTAGAAAGGTGCGACGGGGCCTGAACCGTGGGGCAGTCAGGGGGCCTCTTCTGGCAGTTCCGCCCAGGAGGCGGACTGTCCAGAGCCCCGCTGTACCCCGCAGCCTGGCCCGGTGGCTCCTCTAACCCCCGTGCTGGTGCACCTGCTGCTGTGAGCTGAGGGGGGAGAGGCGTGCACCCCAGGGCCTCCACGGCAGAGTCCCAGGCTCGCAAGCCTCATCCTGCCGCCTGTTTGGGTGGATCCCGTGGCAGGGGCGTGGCCCGTGAGCCCCACCCCCTCGGAGCTGTCTTGGCTGAGGGAGGTCTTGCAGGACCTGCGTCCTTTGTGATAGGCCCCCGTCAGGGTCTGTCTGCTTCCCCATCTGCGTCGGGCCTCCTCTGGCCTCCCCAAACTGCCCCGCTGTTCCCTGTGGGCGTCCCCCCGGGAAAGCAGCCCAAGGGAACGGCGAGGCCCCAGGCCGCCAAGGGCGACACGCTTGGAGGGTTTCCTTGGCCTCGGATTTGTGCTCTGAAGTTGTGCTGCTGGGTCACTTTTAAACACAGCGTGGCAGGCCCCACGTTGTTGGGACACGCTACGTGGGGAGCAGGAGATAGCTCCCCTCCGCCCCGGCAGCCGCGGGGTCTCAGCGCCTCCTCTGCCTGGGCTGAGCGGCACGCAGCCGCGGATGCTGGGGACAGCGACAGATGCCGGGGAACGGTCAGGAAACACGGGGCAGGGGGCAGGCACAGTGCGGGGGGCGGCGTGAGGAGGCATCCCGGGGGCGGCTTGCCCACAAAGAAAGAGGACAGCACAGGGGCGCTGGAACATGGGCAGGAACTGAGCCCCTGCAGGGTGCTGCAGGTAGCCAGAAGACTGAGTGACGTCCTGAGCCCTGCTGGAGCCCCTTGGGCATGTGGGTGTCACACGTGCCCCTGTTCTTGGGGAGGGGACAATAAGAGAGGCCAGAAGTCAGGCTCTGTTGGCCGGGGCGAGTCGTAAACTATCAGGACTGTAGGGCAGGGCCGGGGAGAGGGGCTGTGTCTGTGTCCCCCTTGTGTCCTCCGGAACCCAGTGGCAGCCTCCGCCTCCAGGAGGCCGAGTGTATTTCTCGAGGTCCTGTGAGTGGCCCAAAGGCAGGTCTGACCTGTGCCGTGGCCGCGGGTGGAGCTAGAACCTGGGCTAGCGAGAGTCCTGTCTTCTGGGATTTAAACTAGGAGATGACGTGGGGAAACCGGGTCAGCCGTGGGGGCCGGAGTGGAAAGCGGCCCAGAGCGGAAAGCGGCCCAGAGCGTGGCCGGGATCGGGCTCTCAAGCTAGGAGGGCCTGGGGCAGGTGGAGGAGGCCAGTGGCCAGCCTGTACGTTCTCCCGGCCAACTGCCTGCTGCCCACCCCCCACCCCCCCAAGGGCCTCATCTTTCCTACGCCCCCAGGGGTCTCTGGGCCCCAGCGCCATCAGGAAGAGCTCTCTCCAGGGCTTCTCGCCCGCCCTCCTCGCCCAACTTTCGCTTCTCTGCATCACTGCTACCCAGAGGTGTTGCGTGGGGTTTTGTCTAGAGGAATCTGCAGGGTTCTTTTAATAGTCTTTCTTTGCAGTTCCTTGGGCCAGTACACTACCTTGGCAGGGGGTGCTCCTGGGAGGGGGCCTCCCCAAGCCCCTTCCCTTCTCTCCCAGGCCCTTTCCTTACCTCCCACCACACCAAGCAGGGCTGGGAATGCCACTCTAGTGAGCCGGGGCGGGCGGGAAGTGGGGGAGCCTGTCTCCAGGGCCTCCTCCCTCCCCACCAGGGCAGCCTCAGGCGCAGGAGGTCAGGACCCAGGGACGGCCCCCGGGTGGCGAAGATCTACCTTGGACATAACTGCGGCCAGTCAGGGTACCTCTAGACCTTTCTCTTTCCTGTATGCACCTCTGCGTGCAAAGGTGCAGAGTGAGAGCCCCGCCCCGGGAGCCCTTGGAGCCGGAAACCCCTGGGGCCGGTGGATTCGCGTTAACCTTCCCAGGCACTGCCTCTTCTTCAGTAGGGAGCTGCTGAAGCCGTAATGACAGCACCGCGAACCTTTCGTGGTCCTTGCTCTTAGGGTGCCGAGCGCTGTACAGGCTCGCTCTGCACCCCCCGAGGGAGGCGCGGGCAGAGTCAGTGACTTGGCCCAGGGCAAAGCGACAGGATTCTTGGGCGCCGGAGGGAGTGGGCCGCTGGGTGGGTCCCGCAGGCCGGGCCATTTCCTGCCCATCCGGTTTCCAGGGAGACCCGGACACGCCCCTCCCCTGTTAGCCAGAGAGATTTGGAGGGGGGCCTCCGAGTCGCCTGCTGCCGCCAGCAGGACCGGAAGTCTGGTGCTGACCCGCCCTTCTCCCCCCTCCCCCCAGCTCGTGAACCGGCACGTGTACTCGGGCAGCGCGGACAGGACGGTCAAGTGCTGGCTGGCAGACACGGGGGAGCGCGTGCGCACGTTTGCAGCCCACGGACACAGTGTGAGCGCCCTCAAATACCACGCGGGCACCTGTAAGTGAGCCTTGTCCCCGGCGGTCCCCACGCCACCCCAACCTGCCTGTGCCCTCCACTCCTCACCCTACCAAGTCCTCCCTCACTCGGGGCCTCTCTGCCTCTCTACTTCTTACTTGACTGTTCCCCTCGTGAGCCTCAGCGGCCAGTCGGGAGGACCAACAGCCCACCCCCCTCCACGCACATGTGCCTGCGGCGTTATTTCCAAAGAAGGTCCAAAAGAGGGTGTGGGGATTCCTCCCCGACTGCACCCCACAAGAACGTGCAGCAGCCTGAATGGTCGGAAGTCCCAGGGTTAAGAGCACTGTCTCACGGACACATTCTAATTCTCCAAATGAGACAGAGACTACTTACTCCAGCCAGACCTGAGGGCCGCGTGCCTTTGGCTTCACCTGGCATTAGGTTTGACTACAGACAAGAGCCCAGATAACAGTGCTTTAAATGAAACCGTGGTTTATTTTTCTCAGGTAGAATTTCAGAGGCTGGCAGTCTAGACAGGAATGGATGGTTGCACCAAGTCAGTCAGGCACCCAGCCTCCTTTGATCACTTTGCACATCACCCTTAGCACATATCTTCTATCCTTTAGGGGACTTCATGGTTTAAGATAGCTGCTGGAGCTCCAGCCATCATGTCATGTTTTAGACAGGAAGAAGAGGGAAGGGCAAAAGGATGCATCTCTTAGCTGAGTAGATCCTTTTTTTTTTTTTTTTAAAGTTTATTTATTTTGAAAGAGAGACAGAGAGAGCGTGCAGGAGCAGGGGAGGGCCAGAGGAGAGAGGAAGAGAGAATCCCAAGCAGACTCCACACTGTCAGTGCGGACCCAACATGGGGCTCAAACCCACAAACCGTGATATATCATGACCTGAGCCAAGCAGCAAGAGTCAGATGCTTAACCGACTGAGCCACCAGGTGCTCCAGCTGAGGAGGTCCCTTTAAAGATTTTTCTTAGGGGCACCCGGGTGGCTCAGTCGGTTAAGCAGCCGACTTCAGCTCAGGTCATGATATTGAAGTTCATGAGTTCAAGCCCCGCATCCGGCTCTGTGCTGACAGAGCCTGGAGCCTGCTTCAGATTCTGTGTCCCCCTCTCTCTCTGGCCCTCCCCTGCTCATACTCTATCACTCTCTCAAAACAAAATAAAACAAAAAAAGATCTTTCTTGGAAGCCCTGCCCAAAGGCTCTGTGCATATACCTCTTTGACCACAGCCTGCAAGGACTAAATAATAAAATCTCTTATCTGGGATATTGCTTCCAGGATGAATCAGGGCTAGTTTGGAAAGAAAGACAGACACACTGGCTTATCGGGTAGGCAACAAGCCGTCTGGCCCCCAGGTCTCAAACTGACACACCTGAGCTTTGCTGGCTCTGTCCCGCGGGCTTGGCACATGTTCACCCCCAGACATGCCCAGAAAACAGACACTGTTCGAAGAAGCAATCGCCCTCCGCCCCCAACCTCATCACATCACACCTGCATGGGAGTGGGGCTCCCAGGTTCCTGAACGTATCTGTTTCCCCAAACAATCCCCAGCGTTATGTGTTGCCATCAGCACCCCCTTCCCCCCTCTTTTTACACACACACACACACACACACACACACACACACACAGAGGGAGCAGAGGGGTGGGAAGAGACACAGCAGAAAATTCCAGTTGATTTCACAGCACAGGTGTTTGATGAAGGCAGAATGTGGATCTCTGAAAATAGAGCCTGAGATGCCCTCAGGACTTAGGTGTCTGACACGGAAAAATTATTTTTTCCTTTTTCCTGTGTCCAAGCCTGTAAGTGTGATTATGGCTCTGCTCCCAAGTCAGAACCTCTAATGTAAAAAGATGAAAGCTGTCCAGAGCACCTCACCTTGGCAGCAGCTGGGACGGCCCCTACCTGCTGCCCGCTATTAAGGAAATTGGTCCGTGGTCTTTGCCAACAGGGTGCAGGCTGATCAGACTTAATTCCTGACCCTCTTCTCACCCACAGGGTGCCCAGCAGCCACACTGGGTTGGGGGAGGGGAAGCAGAAAGGAACAGAAGAGACCCAGGAAGGAACCCGCCCTCCCCCCAGAGCCACATTCACCAGTGGCTTTAGCAGCAAGGCTGGGAATAGGCAGGTGAAGCAGTTAGTGGGGTAAGGAATAGATCCCCGAGGCTAGGGAGGCCCCATGGCTCGCTAGGCTGCTGGGTGGGGGTAGCAGGTGCCGTGGGTAACTTCTGCTGCTGCAACTGAGGTCCTCTGTGCTAGGGTGTTTTCCTGTGAGGAGCAGGTCGGAGGAGGGCTGGTTCCTGGTACCCACAAGAGAGGCCCTCAACCAATGACTGATGGGAACTGTGGATTAGTCGTCCAGCATCCTTGTCCCCCCCCCCCCCCCCCCGCCGCCGGGGGACAACTCTTAGACATGCTCTGCACCCTCTCCCAAGGGCCCCAGCAGTCACCTGCTCACTAATACACCTGTATGGGCCTCCTTCCTTCTTGTTTCTCTCCCCACCTCGTGGAATGCGCTCACAAAGTGTTTGCACCCAGATCCTAGTGTCATGGCTCACTTCTGGGAGAACCCAGGCTAAGACAAAAAATAAACGAGGGAGTTCTTATGGTCAGTGTCCTCAGTGTGGTCCCTGACCAGCAGCAGCAGCAGCAGCACCTGGAACTGGTTAGACATGTAGGTTCCCAGACCTTTTAACACAGACACTCAGGTGGGCCCAGCAATCGGTCTTAGCCAGCCCTCCAGGTGATCACCGGAGTCTGGGAACTCTTGACCTAAGTTCTAATGTAGGAAAAGGCACAAGGAAGGCGGAATCCCGGGGCTTCCCCTGTGAGGGGTTGGGCGGGGGCACTCTAGCGAACCCCAGAGGCTCTGTTTGGAGGGCCAGGTTCATTACTGAGGAGGCGGAGGAACGAATTTCTGGCTGGTCCTTGCCCCAGTAGGCTGCTCAGATGGTGGGGGTGTATGACTGCCCCCACCCCAAGGCAGGGAGGGGCTTTGTAGCAGGGAAGCCACGCCTCACCAAAGGCTTAAAAGGCTTCCACCAAATGGTCTGAGAGGGAACGTGGGTCGAGGTGGTTGGTACTCAGGAGGAGTAGGAGCACCTGAGAGGGCGGAGCTGGCCGCGGCGCAAGGAGGGGGTGGTCACCCTGCCTTGCCAGGCACGTGGTAGGATAATGAAGGTGCCGCCTCCTTCCTTTCAAGGGGCTTCTGCTAGTTCCTATTTGGACCCTCTGGCTTCCCCGTGAGGCGGGCGGACGGGCGTCACCGTTCCCGCCCCGCCCCTCCCTGCTCCCCGCCCCGCGGCGCCCGGAGGAGGTGGAGGCAGCGTGGCCCTGTGTTCGCAGTGTTCACGGGCAGCGGGGACGCCCGCGCGCGCGCCTTCGACGCCGAGTCTGGAGCGCTGCAGAGGGTGTTCCGCGGTCACGCCTTCGTCATCAACTGCATCCAGGTAGGCGCTCCCGCCCGGCTCCCGGGCTTGGAGCAAGGGCGAGCCCGGCGGCCTCGGCGGGGAGGGGGAGGCCGCCCCCGGCGCCCCGAGGCCCGGCTCCCCCGGCGGAGTCGGCGAGGTAGGTGGCGTTCGCGCCGGCGTCCGGCGTCCGGAGCTGCGGGCCCCGCGGCGGGAGGGCTGGCCCCGCGCCCCCGCAGCGCCGCCCCACGCGCCGCCCCGCGCCCGCAGGTGCACGGCCAGGTGCTCTACACGGCCTCGCACGACGGCGCGCTGCGCCTCTGGGACGTGCGCGGCCTCCCGTGCGCGCCGCCGCGCCCCGCCGCCCCCGCGCGCGGCCGCTCCCGCCTCTTCAGCAACAAGGTGGGCTGCGCCGCCGCGCCCCTGCAGCCGGCCTGAGCGCCCGAGACCCACCCGCCGGCGGACCGACGGACCCCCGCCCGCGACCTGGGCAGTGGGCTCTGCCCGTCCTCCGTGTCCGTGGACTTTGGCAGCCCCGTCCCGTGGAGGGGGGACCGTGCTCGCCCTCGGGGACGGAGTCTCCTCCGCCCTCCCCTCCAGCCCGATCCTCCCCCCCCCCCCCCCCCCCCCGGCCGAGTGGCCCCCGCCCTCAGGTCTGCGCCTCTGGCCCGCGGGACCCTCCCGACCCAGGGTCTGCGGCCCCGCAGAGGTCCCAGAAGCCAAGCCTTTCCTGGGAGGAAACGGGGATTTCTTCAAAAAGCCACCGAGCCGCAATTGTCATTAGTTTGACAAACTGTCTGGAGGACACTCGCGAAGAACCGAAATACACGCCTTTCAAAGCGCCCTGAAATATGTCTTTTGTTCCGCAAACTCTCGGCTTCCTCTCAGGAGGAGGAGGGGTTCCCGGAACCAGGGGGCTCACGCACCCGGCCTGGGCCTGCCCCTCCTCCGGGGCGACGTGAGGGGCTGAGGCCTGATGGCCCCTACAGTGTCACTCGCGCGGGGAGGGGCCAGAGGGCGAGGACCCGGCTCTTCAGCCTGTCTAGGTGGCAACGGGGACGCGTCACCCCTGCTTCGGAGCTCCCGCTCTGCGTGAAGGGAGGAGGGTCCCTTCCCTGCGGTCTGGCGTGGGGCTCGGCGCGTTCTGCCCGCTGTGTCTGGGAGCCCTCGCTCCCTAGCCCTTCTCGGTGCCGCCGCTGCGGCTGCAGGGGCCTGCCGGCCATGGCAGCTTCCCAGGGAGCGGAGGTGCATTTCAGGGAGGACGGGGGGAGAGGGACCACCTCGAGTACCTGCGCCTGTATCTCTGCGTCGCTGGCAGAGAGAGGCCGCTCGAGTGACCAGACGCTCCCCGGTGGCACAGCCGATGCCGTGTTCCTGCGTCTACAGCTTTGGCTCCCGCGTCATCTCAGGTCCCCCGTCCCGTCCAACCACAACAGAGACTAGAACACAAGAGCTGTGATATCCCCGGAGAAACAGCCGCTGGGCGCAGATGGGAAAACAGGAGCTGCCGCATTTTTTGTTCTCCCGCCTGCCTCTCCCTCTCCGGGAAGAGAGCAGGAAACGGAAAACTGTCATTTTGTATTTACGTGGCAGAATATGCTCAAGGAATTTGTTTCTACAACACACAAGCCTTTGCTAGAGACGTTGAGGATGTAAAGACCAGATAACCAGGTATCCTCTGCCTTTGATAAATAACATTGAATAGGGAAGGACAGAGGTACTTAGGGACATGGGCAGGAAATAGGGTCAGGACCCGGATCACCAAAGCCAAGAGCGGGTGGCATTTCACTGGAGAAGGATGAGCGTCGGATGTGGTGAGGGCGGCACGTCTAGCGGACACACACCTGCACCCACTGCTGCCCGGAGTTCTCGAACCCCTAATGGCCCGCGTATTCGGCCACTCAAATCTAGACCCCCTGCCCGCCTTTCAGGGCGCTCTGTGGTTGCACTCGGCAGTCCCTCCAACCTCTCTCTGCCCCCAGTCCATCCTCTGGTGGGTCTAGAACGGCTGTAACCTCACGAATGTGGTGCACTTGGCCTGTGCTGCCTCCTCATTGGTCCCAGGTCTGGAATGTTCTCCCTTCTCCTCTGACTCTCCAGGGAGAGCCTCCTCCAAGGCCTACCTCCTCTGTGACTCAGCCTCGCCATACTCCTTAAAGACTTGGGGGCAGATTTTCATCACAAGTGTCCTTTGTGGCTTCTCTTGCCCTCCAGAGCGGGGAGTGGCACTCACTTTCTGTCTAGTTTCACACCACCAGCTGGAGGCAAAGCCAGGACCGTAGCCTGTCTCCCAAGTCCGGACGGGCCGCCCTCCTTACGTGGTATGTACCCAGGACGGTCCCTCACTCGAGAACTGGCTTCTGTGCGTCTCTTCACGAGAAAATGAAGCCGTGTCCGAGCTCTGCCCTGCTCGCGTGGCTCTGCTTCCCTAGCCTGTTTATGACCGTTAAAAGAGCCCTTGGGAAGCTAGAAGCCATGCCTGGCCCAAGTCCAGGACAGTGATTGGCTAAAAGCTGCAATTCAGACCCGAAATCCGAGTGAGACGGTCTCAGGCGAGGCTGAGAGACCCTGACAGCCCAAACTCCCCTCCCCCCTGTGTCGTCCTCTTCCGCACCGTCAGCCTCTGCCCTGCTCTGGACGTCCCATCTTTTTAGAGGACGTCGATGGCAGCAAGCACCTGGAGTCTAAAGGAAACTCCAGACCACCCAGACATTTTCAGCACATAGGGCAGCGTAGGGAGTTTGAGCAACTTATTGCAAAGTTAGGCTGACGATTTTTGAATACCTTTTCCACCTTTTATTTCCAACCGTATCATCCACTTGAAAAGAATGACAGAAAAGATTCCCACCCATCCAAACTGGACGGCTGTTGAAGCTCTGTGAAAATGATTAGTGAAACAGCTGAAGCATTTCCCCCGGCCCGTCGATGGCAGTGATGTGACCCATCTGCCCTCTGGTCACAGGCGCTTCCAGAGACTTCCGGAAGGGCAGGAAGAGAAGAGGCTCAGGAACACATCTGGCACGGCTGCTGCCAGCCGTGTCCTAGTGCTGGGACGGGTTTTCATTTAACACACATCTACAGGGGAATGTGCGGTGCACCGAGAGTGGACACGTGAGCCATTAAGAGGCCAGCTACGTACCTCTGGAAGCAGTCTTCTGTAACACAGATACACCAAAGAAACCCACAAACCCGGAGAAAATATATCTTAATAATCTCTGACAGGTATCTCAGCCGGCAGTGAGTTTAATATGACAGCACAGCATCTGAGAGTACTAATGAAAAATAAGGTGCTTTGGTCAGCATTTAAGGACTTTCCTGTTTAATAAAAGGATTTTATTTTTGTAAAGAAGAATTTTGCACGTCTATAAATTCTCAACTTCAACCTTGAATTACAAGTGCATATTTTACTAAACTAAGAGCACAGAACCCGAGCTTTCAGTCTGCCACAATGCGGTATGGCTGCTGGAGGGGATGCCTCCTCCCGAGGTCCCCAGGGCACTTGGAACGGTTGAAGACTTTAAGGATGTTTCAGCGACAGGGCAGCGAGGCTGAAGCTGAAAGGCAGAGCTGCATGGTGGGAAGACGGAAGAGAGCAGCAGTGAGCTGAGGAGGGCAGGAGAGCCGGGCAAAATGAAGAGGAAACAGATCTGGACGCTCCCCCCCACCCTCCCCCCGACCCCCACATCTCCTCTCACCTTCACGGCTGGCCCGTTCCCTGCCTGCCCCTCCTATGCCCAAGAAGGACGCACTCTTGGAGCAAAATCAGATAAAAAGAAGGAAAACAAGACGACCTGCATTGGACTTTTCATAATGACAGAATTTATAAGCAGAAACTCAGTACTTATTTCTGCCCATTATTCCGTTTTTGTTGCTGACTTTATATTTTCTACATAGGATAAGTACTCTGCGATAATAATTTCTTCATCTTCCAGCGTTGAGTCGAGATAGTCTTCTTCATGTTCTGGAATATCTTCCAATATTTCATTGACAGCTTCTGTCTCCATATCTTCATCTGTGGAGGCACTAGAGGCCCCTGCAACAGAGGGGCGTGGGAACAGCTGAGGTGGGGGGGGGAGGAGAAAAAGGAGAAAGTGCCACAGAGAGTCGCAAGGGACCCCCGGCGACTTCCACAAAGCCCGGCCGCGCCCTCCGGGCAGCCCAAGCACAGACCAGGGCCTACGCCCAGTAGGCGCGTCAGTCCCCACGACAGCTCGTCACGCCCCTCCCCCGCCGGCTTCCGGTTAGCAGGCCTCTCTCAAGTCGGCATTCGAGACCTCAGACCTACCTGCGGAGTCAGAAGGGGACGTGGATGGTGTCGACGAACAGCCTTCCAGCGAGAGATGCACGTCAGGAGGAAGGCTTCCTCCGTTGTGGGCAAGGGTCTGAGCTGCCAGCTGGACGTTCCCCCTGAACACTCTCAAGGCAGCGTCGGCTGCTGCCGCGTCAAAGCCCATGTACACCAGCTGGGGGAGGACACAGGGAGGGGGCAGCCGGCGCTGACGGGCCTCGGCTGCACACGGCCGACACCCGTCCCACACCCCTAGCCAGCCCCCGCCCCCGCCGGGACGGCCCTAGCGGGAACACGTGTTTAAACCCATGGCACGCATACAGGCTGCCCTACTGTGCGCACTGCTCTTTAGCACCAGTGTGCACACGAGGCTGCCTGGAAGGGACCGAGGAAGACACGAGCCAGACGTGCCAGTGCCCAGCCACAGCGGGCTTGTGGGCCAGCAGGGAAGTGATAACCCTCACCACCAGGACCGTTAGTCAAGCAGTCACAACATACTAGGTGTACTACCAGGGGAGGGAAGATGTGGACAGAGTCGCCAGAGTGACGTCTCTTTAGGTCACAGGCAGAGAACCGGGCTGAAAGAAGCGTGCCTGGTGTGTAAAGTACTGTATGCACACACAAGGAGAAAAGCCCAAGAACTTCCAGTTGCTTCCTGACGTCCTGTTCTTGAAGGAAATGCCTTCTACCCCACTTCCACCCGCTGCAACTGCTGCGTGCTTGGCTGGCCTCCTGGGGTGGGCCTGAGTCACGCCTGGAGCCCCGTCCTGCCGCCAACCTTGTCACCCTAGGCAATCCCACGCAAGGCTGTGCAGGCGGAGGGACGCGGATCCATCCTGACTTACTTGGTCGATGTTTTCCTGGGAAGGACTTTCTTGAGGGTTGTTGGTGTCAGGATCTGAATCATTCAACCACCACATCTGAGGATTGCTGAGAAGAATCTACAAACACACAGGGGCATGCTTTACTCATCACGAACACCTGCTCACTTAGACAAACCAAGCACCTATTCTGTGCTAGGCAGACACGGCCAGGGGACACACCAACACGCAAGTTCGCGGCACCAAGGACGCCGCGGGGGGGGCCAGGCAAAGGGTGCTGAGAAAGCAGAGAAAGGGGGCCCCGAACGCAGACACGGGGCGGGGCGGGGATGCTGGTGTTCAAAAGCTTCCTGCCCCAGGTAACATCTGCAGGATGAGCAAGGTTAGCCAGATCAAAAGATCCCTTCTGAGGACCCAGGAAGGGACGAGAGCGCCCGGTGGGAAGCTACCAAGGAGACCCCAGCTGCGTTAGGGCTCAGCCTCCGGGGCGACAGGCCACAAAAGGCTACACACGCCAGTGCTTCTCACACAGTGCAGGGCCAACCAATGTAATTTCTCTTTGGAAAGTGTCACGAGCTAGATCTCACATGTCGTTGAGACGAGCATAAGAGTTCTTTTGACCCCTGATTTTCGTATCACACGGTGCTTACTCAACCCTAAAAAAACCCTGTTGGGAATTTTCCCTTTAAACACTTCCGTACTGGTGGCACGCATTGATGCACGACTTGGTGCAGTTCAAACCTGCCGTGGTGCCCCACCGGTCCTGCACATGTTCAGAATTCCCTGCCTTTTATAGTTCTCCAATGTGAGAAGCCAAACTAGATATTCAAATTCATTTATATATATATATATATATATATATATATATATATATATATATACTTTTTAATATATTTACACATATATACGTTTTTGTACATATTTACGTATATATTTATATATATAATATATAGGTAAACATGTACTTGTGGAAACCTCTGGGGAACGGACAGGAGGTCTTGACAATAAAAGGCAAGGGCAGGGCAGGCTCCAGCAGGAACCCCTCTGCAGGGCGACAAGGGGACGCCCGCCCTTCCGGCCCCAGCCTCCGGCAAGCACAACCCCGGCAGCTCCCCGGGGCTCCCGCTCCCCTCAGGGTGCCCCACATCTGCTGGAGAGGCGCCCCCGGGGGCGTGATCCCCCACAACGCAGCTGCAGGCCCGCCCCCGACGTGCTGTGCTCGCACACGGCGGCCGCGCTCCGCTGTGTTCTGTCTCCCCAACACTCTGCGCTCCCTGAGGTCAGCGTGTACTGACTGCATCAAGAAACAACACGATATTCAAATAAAACGTTTTAATGAAAAGAAAACTATACTGCAACTTTCATCACCGTCCCCTTCCTGCGTCACTGCCAACCCCTGGTGCTGCAAACAGAAACCTCACGCAGAGTTCTGCCCCACGGACGCTGCCCAACAGTGGGCGGGCACCGAGGTGGGGTCTGTCCTTCTGGCCCCGTCACTGGGTCCGAGAACAAGAACGGACCCTGAAATCCATGCCAGGACTGGGGACAAAGGCCCTGGGAGGGGGCTCCGTGTGCCGCGGGGGGACACCGGAGAGGAGGTCAGGGGAAGAAGGGGCCCCGCGGCCACACCAGGGGCACTCAGGGCAGGCCGAGAGGCCCCGGGGGATGTGCTACCTTCAGAGCTTCATCCAGGTTCCCGCTGGCCTGATGCAGGGCCTGCTTGGCCGCGTGAGTAGAGTAGCCCATTCCTTTCAAAGAGTTTATGTTCTCCAGCCGGCGTCTTTTCTTCTCTTTTTCCTCTTTCCTTATTTGGGCCAATTCCTTTAGGAAAACAGCAAAGTCACCGAGTTGGGGACTGGGATTCCGTAGGGAGACCTCTCGGTATGCTCTGTAGGATTCTTGGGGTCGACGGGCCAAGCAAGTAACAAAAGGGGAGTGAACCGCTCTCCGCATGTCTTACCCAAGCAAGAGCATGAGGGCTGCAAGGGCAGGGGGCATGCGCTGCCCCTGGGGCAGGGCCCGTGGGGATTGGAGACCTCCCTCCAGGCCCGGAAGACAGTGCCTCTTAGTCACTGCCATCCCGACCAGAACAGGCCACTCGGAACCAGGGAGCTCATTGCCGCCAGGCCAGAGAAGCGGATGGACCCTCTCTGGGGGGCTGGTACTTCCTGGCCCCTGATTAATCCCCGGGGATCTTGTTAAAATGGTGGACTCTGAATGGGGGTTGGGGGCAGTGTCCCAGGTGACCGCAAAGCTGCAGACCCTACCCACCCCACTCCAGCAGCAGGGACTCAGATGCCTCCTAGGGCCTATTAGCCTATTTAAAACCTCCAGAATGGTCAATGTTAGGTGACAAAGGTCATCTAGTCCCACAGTTCTTGACCCCGGGTCTCGTAAGTGCCTGCTGTTGCCGCGAGAGTCTGAGAAGGGCTGTGGAGAGTTCTAGCCTCTTCTCTCCCATCCCAGCCCCACTGAAGAGAGTTCAGAATTTTTGAAAACAAATGTAATTTTTAAAAAACGGATTTTGCTGACAGAAGACAAAACAAGCTAAAACAACTCTGAAAAGCACTAGTTTAATCCAACCTCATCATTTTGCCAATGAGAAGACAGAAAATCTCTAAAGAAAGTTAAGTGGCCTGCGGACCAAGGTCACAGTTGACCGCAGAGCTGGGATGAGGGCTTCTGCACAATTCTGGACATGGCCAGTTCTCACCCGACACAGAGAGAACAGCGGAGAAGATGGCTCTTTCTCCTCTGTTAGGTCTGTTCCTACCTCCGTGGCTCACCCCAAGCACCAAGTGCCCCCCATCTTCTTGCACACGGGGGGGCCGCGGCCTCATCTCTTAGGAAGAAAGGAGTCCTCACGGCGCAGCCAGAAATTCCCGCAGAGTCAGCAGGAGGACTCACAGAACCGAGTGACTCCCCCAAACACCCCCGGGGACGAAGGCGTCCTTAGACCAAATTCCTGTTTCAAAGCGGACAAGGTGCCGGTAAGCACCTGCATCACCAGGGGCATCGCGGTGGGCCAGCCCCCTTCACCTGTGTTCATCTGGAGCGAGTCCCCCACCCCAGCACTGCCCGCGGCGCCCCGCGCAGGCCGAGGCCGAGGCCGGGCCATCTCACCCCTGCTCCGAGCCCCACCCGATCGGGTGCCGGTGCCCCTTCCTCGCTCCCCGGCCCCCACGCCCCCAAGCTGCCCCCATCCTGCCGGCGCCACAGCCACGCAGGCCAGCAGAGCGATTCCGCGGCCCTCACGTTTCCACCTTTGTTCGCGCCTCCCCGCCGCCCAAGCTGCTGCCTTCACCCTGCCCATCACCACTCCCGATTTCGGCTTCTTCCACTCGTATTTCAAAGGGCTAAAAAACATGCATGGTGTCGAACCCAGAGCAAGACGCAGCCAGCCGGGAGACACGGGGCTCACGTCACACAGACCTGAGACTGAGTTGGAGCCTCACGGAGTTCTGTTTAATTACAAATGTCTACACCAGCTCTTATTCGTATCGGTACACAAGAGGATACACAATCTTTTCTGACGTTTCTCTTTATACTAGAAACCGGAGACACAAAGCAGACCAACTGGAGGACAGTGGGCACTGCACTGTGTGCCGAGTACCCGGCCCAGCCTCCCATGCGGAGCGGGCTCGGGGGCGTCGGGGGAATGAGGACATCCGCCTCTCCCTGCCACCCAGCCCTTCAGCACTGCGGCCACCTCAGCGTCTGCTGCTTTGGCCCGAAGGGGAACCAGCCTGTACTCAGGACGAGCCCCAGGGAGGCCCCAGGAAGGGTTGTGGGGGTGGTTCTAGTGTCTTCCCTCCTCCACCCCCACAGTGACTGCTTAGAAGGCAGCCAGTCAGCGAGCAGCTCAGGGTTGCTCAGATGATTCTGAAGCTCAGACCGAGCTCCTGGGGTGAGGAGAGGACCCTGACTAGACAGTGGACAGACCCGGAAGCCAAGCTCTCCGCCCCAGGGGGAAGCCACTGGCCCAACTAACCTGAGGGAGACTCATGCTGCCTCTGAACAGCGAAGCAGGCCAGTAATTTCCTGCCCAGAGTTTAAGCCAGCTTGGATTGGGGTTTTTATTGCTCTCAACCCAAAGCACCCTGAACACGTCCACCGGGTCCAAGAGTGAACCGGATCAATCGCTCTGCATACACCATTTTGCCCTTGATTTTCTCCAAGGGCTTAGGACTTGGTTAAGTAAATGCACTATGGTAGGACTCCACTGTTCTTTAACATTTATTTTTGCTACTTATAAAGTCAGGAATGGGGCGCCTGGGTGGCGCAGTCGGTCAAGCGTCCGACTTCAGCCAGGTCACGATCTCGCGGTCCGTGAGTTCGAGCCCCGCGTCAGGCTCTGGGCTGATGGCTAGGAGCCCGGAGCCTGTTTCCGATTCTGTGTCTCCCTCTCTCTCTGCCCCTCCCCCGTTCATGCTCTGTCTCTCTCTGTCCCAAAAATAAATAAAAAACATGGAAAAAAAAATTAAAAAAAAAAAAAAAAGTCAGGAAGTGGTCATTTTTGCCCCCTCACAGTATCTCTTGGCTTTTCAGAACCTTTGGTAAAAACTCATCAGAATGCTGCTGTCAGATGGGCGTGGAAAGTGCATGAGAAAACCAGAGTCTTAGTTCAGGTTTTACCACTGATTTGACCCACAACCCCAGAAACGTCAACTGCTGAGCCCCAGTTTTCCTCATCTGTAAAACTGATAATTGTCTGCCCCAGCGGCCTCAGGCGATCACAGGCAGAACTGAGTGACATCATGACCCTGAGAATGTTTTTTATAAACTCTAAAGTATATACAAATGTAAGGAAAGATTATGAGAAATATTTTTCAGTGTCTCATTTTAAAATGCTGGCTTTCCAAATGCTAGTGAAATCTTACAATCAAAATTAACGTAACAAATGCAGTCTCAGCAATGCTTGCTTTTCTCCTAGTACTGAACTTATTTGTTTATTTATTCATCTACTTTTAACCCTTATCCCCAATGTGGGGCTTGAACTCACAACCCTGAGATCAAGAGCTGCATACCCTACCGACTGAGCCACACAGGCGCCCTAGTACTGAATAAGAACTGTGTGAAATGCAAAAACACACAAAACTTGCTTTTCCAAGTCTCTGCCTTTACCCACTCACTGACTTCTACAGCAAGACCCAACGGACCATGATCAGGAGGGCAGTCGGGCAGACTGGCAGACAGAAAGGTAGCTACCAGCTGGGGTCTTAAAAGGTGAAGCCAAAACAGCCCTTCAGACTGGCTGCTGTGTAACTGGCCCACGGATCCACTCCCGCTCCAGCACCAGGCAGGCCAGGGACCACACTGGGCTTTCCCAACCAAATACTCTTTTACTGAAAACTAGCATATTAGATGTGGTAACATGCCCCCCAACTCCAAAATCTACTTAATTATTTTTGTTAATGTTTACTTTGAGAGAGAAAGACAGAGAGAGAGAGGGAGAAAGTGGATGATGGGCAGACAGCGGGGGAGACAGAGAATCCCGAGCAGGCTCTGCACTGACAGATGTGGGGCTCGAACCCACAGACCGTGAGATCATGAGCTGAGCCGAAGTCAAGAGTTGGATGCTTAATCCACTGAGCCACCCAGGTGCCCCTGAAAATCTACTTATTTATAATTGTTCCAAATTATTACAGTTTTGTCCCTTTGCCTTCATAATGTTAACTGCTCCTATGACTTGACTCACGTTTCCAGCTAAGAATGCCATCCCAAACTACAGCTATGGCTCCAAGGGAAAACAAAGCCCCCCTTTAAACTGGTTTCCGGAATCTACCATGGTAAGCAAAGAGAGAGAAAGAGAGCAAAGACCCGCACAGACAGGCTACCTGGACAACGCACTTATGAGCTACTGCCGCCACAGCAGAAAATAAAACTGAGGAAACCACGCTGCCTGAAGATAAATTCAATTAAATGACACAAGTTTCTCCTGTTTCTTCCCAGTCCGAAGTATAAAGAGCTCCTTGTTGTTAATAACTACCACGGAATAATCTTTTTCTCTTCCTTCCAATCCAAGAGCTATAGCGTTTTGGAAACAGGCTTGCTATTGCCTCAAGTTTCACACCTACGCAAAGGCGGAGCCCCAGTGTCGCCGAGACCACGTTAAGGTACCTCTCTGCGGTTGGTAATGTGGGCAGCCGCGTGGTCCACGTTCCCGTCACATGCCCTCAGGCCAAGCCGGGCCTCCTGGGCAGTAAATCCCAACTGCAACAAATTGTGAACTTTTGATGGATCAATATATAGCTCTTTAAAGAGTTGACGTGCCTGCAGACAAGGAAAAAATACACGAATCATTAACTATAACAACATTAAAGCTGAACACAAGGCTAAAGCCTGAAAGAAATTAGCTTGTACCCTATGTGATTGAGGGGTGTGTCAGATTTTAGATAAAAACTCTTCAACTCTACCTGTCATCAACTAGCTCGAGTAGAATACAGATCCCTACAGATCCCTACAGATCCCACGCTGTGCATGTGATGTATCCTAACGTAACAGAAGGCAACAGGCCTCTGGAGTATCATGGGAGGGGCCGGTATCCACCATCTCCCCCGTTTATGTAATCAAATCCCGAGCTGGAGCTGTGCACACGGCATTTCTCACCCCCTCCTGCAACTGGGTGTAGCCAGGGGGTTAAGTCCCGGCCAGGGGCACGTAGCAGGAGTGACAGCCCCAACTTCCGGCCCTTCCCGAGGCCGCCCTGGACTCTCTCTTGCCCCCTCTGCTGGCTGGAAGGGGACTGACAGGAGCATCCTTGGCTGCCGCACACAGGCCGGCGGAGCTGCTCTACTGACCCCGCCTGCTCACCTCTCCACTGCCAGATGGCAGACAGGCATGGAAACTTCTAGCCAATTACAGCCACTGTCTTGTTGAGGTTTCCTTATCACAGCATCTCACCTACACCCTAACGGATACAAGTATGTTTGTGGTATGTACGAGGCAGAGAACACGGGAGATACATGCATGTCCTTTACAAGTCACAAACTGCTGAGTTTATGAAATACTTAACTTTGGGGGATGAAAAAAAAAAGGTAGGTGAAAACGGCCACCACTTCGGAGTATTCACTTTCTTACCTTGTTGAGATACTCACGAGCCTCTTCACCGTTTCCACTGTGATAATTTCGGATACCTTGAAGCAAGTAAAGTCTTAAAAACAGCACCTTCTCTTTCCCACAGTTCCCCTAAAATTATTGGGGAAGAAAAAAGGATAAAATGGTCTTGTTTCTAATTACAGAGCTGTAATGTTCACCCTTGTGATCCCTTTCATCCCCACAGGGGCAAAACAGCGTAACGAAAACGTTTATTCCTCCTGGAGGGGAAGGAAGTACACAAAAACCCAAACCAGGGAGGTTTTATGCTGCCCTGAGATTTCCAAGCAGAATTCTGCTGACCTGTGGAAATCACCTTAGAAAAATCCTATTCAAATCACAGTTCTCGAGCTGTGACTCATTCGTGGGAACTGTTACCATTCAAAATGTCTATTTTGTTCCTGCATTTAAATCTTCCATGAGACTCTACTGAACACAGTCACCAAGCTCTCTTGGGGTGACTATCAGCGGGGGTTTTGTGGCTGGAAAACTGTGTTCCTCTGGCTACACGCTGAGCAGCCCACCTTGTAGAACATTTAACCACCCCACCGAAAAAGCGCATAAAACGAGCACCATGCATGCGACCATCAAATCGCCTTTTGGCGGCCATCTCCAACAGGAATATTTATTTAACGGGAATAGAGCTCAAGTTCTAGACATGGGCTCGATGATACATAAACAAAGTACAGTAACATACTTTTATGTGGACCAGCCTCTGATGGTTTTCTCCGTAACAATTTTTGAAGCATTTCTGAGCCAAGTTTAGTTTTTTTTCTGCGTCATCAAGGCATTCCAGTTGTTCCAAGCGGAAGTAACACCACACTATGTCCAGCTGGAGCACTGCATAGTTATCTACCGTATCCAACAGCTCCCTGCAGCACTCACTGTGGGGGGGGGGGGGGGGGGGGGGGAAGCACACAAAGGGAGCATTAACAACCTTTTCTGAATTACTCCAAGTCTTTTCCAGGTTTCGCTGTATTTCCAAAGACCGGCTACTCTAAAGCACAGACCCCTATGTTTGTGAAAGGAGCTGTATTTATAAGCTGAATCCTCCCAATAGGGAAAAAGCAGTTAGGGCTCAGGAATAACGGTCTAATACCATCTGCCCTGGGCATAAACACACGCACAGCCTTGCTGTGCCGGGAAAGACGTTCAGCAGAAAGTGGAAATTGGGGTCACCGTGTCAAAACCCGTCAGCAAACAAGAGGAGACCATGGTTTAAAGCAAAGGTTTCCAACCCTGACTCCAAATCAGAATCACTTGGAAGTGAGAAATTTTTTTCTTTTCTTTTTTTTTTTTTTGTTTGGTTAATACTGATGCTGAGACCCCATCTACATCAAGTTGTAATAGAAACGTCTGGAGATAGGGCCTGGAAGCTAGCTGTATGTCGAGTATCTCCCTGGGTGATTCCAACATACAGCCAAAGCTAAGAACCAATGCTTTAAAGACACACCCCAAAAAAATCACTGCTTACTGGGAATGCCCCAACTGGTGAAAACAAGGTATTCATATGCAATCACAGGCAAGGTGGGAGGAAAAAGGATCCAGAAAATGCCAGGCTCTAAAAGCTTACGGATGTGGGGGCCCAGGTACAGGCTAAATGCTACTCTGTAGCTGTCGCAGCAGGGCTAAACCCAGGTCCAGAGAAAGGGAGAAAACAAGACAATGATATGTTGACAAAGATGGACATCAAGATTATTTATTTTAAATGTGATTTTTAGAAATTCATCATGCAAATCCAGACCTGAAATCTGAACCTCCTCGTCAACAAGGAAGGAAAATATTTGGAATCGTGTGTTACACCTAGACAAACTTGGGGGGTGCCTGGGTGGCTCAGTCGGTCAAGCGTCTGACTTGGGATCTCACGGTTTGTGAGTTCAAGCCCCACATCAGAATGCTTCGGATTCTATGTCTCCCTCTCTCTTTGCCCCTCCCGCTCACACTCTGTATCTCTCTCTCAAAAATAACATTAAAAACGTTTTTTTAAAAGAGAAAGGTCTTGGCTGTTTGTTTTCACGGGTATTCTATCAAAAAAATAAGACTGCTCTTGTATCAAACTGCAAAATCCACATGCCCTCAAGCTTCCCACCTTGCCCATCAAAATCTGCCTGAAGAAAAAAAGAAAAACCCATGAAATGCGACGGCGGCATTTACGCTGTAAAGCAGGAGTCTCCTAAGTGGAATGTCAGGCCTCGGGGGTGCGCCCAGGACAGTCTACACGCGTATGCAAGAGAAATATGCCAAAGCAGGCTTCTCTCTCTTTGTGAAGGTTTTGTAACATACACACCGTATCTTACACACACGCACGCGCAGCTGCATGGCTGGGCATGGGCACTTTTTTTTTGTTTTTAACTTTTTTTTTTAACATTTATTATTGAGAGACAGAGAGACACAGAGCGTGAGCAGGGGAGGGGCAGAGAGAGGGGGAGACATAGAATCTGAAGCAGGCTCCACACTCTGAGCCATCAGCACACAGCCCGACATGGGGCTTGAACTTGCGAGCCCTGAGATCATGACCTGGGCCAAGGTGGAGGCTCAACCAACTGAGCCACCCAGGCGCCCCCTCTGGGCAGGGGCACTTTCTCAGAATGCCTGCTCAGCCTGAGAACTTGCCTTTGAGGGAAGAGGAAGGATCTCATGTTCAAGGTGATCTTACTTTCTAGACTCCCTCTGTCTCTGTGACAGAAGATTATCCTGCCATCCCTAAGAAAGCGGGGGACATTCTGTCACAGTTTTCAATATCTTGTATGCTCTTGTATGAGCACAGGCTCATTCGTGTTTAATAAGCATGAAGGGCAAGGGCAGGAACTGCCTCATTTCAGGTAGGCATAGAAGCCTGTGTACGAGTTCAAGCCCGAACGCAGTACTGTGCAACATGAAAACAAACACCAGTCTCACAGCTGAGAAATACATTTCATTCTTTTAGTTTTAAAAACAACACTTTCTATTCATAGAGAGGCCTATAAGAGACCACAAAATCATTGCTTATATGTAGTAATTCTGAAACTCTTAGGCCTGTCATTGAACCTGATTGGGTCCCTCAGAAAAAAACAAAATTTTCAAAGCCTTGTATCAAATTGTACCATAGAATATATTTTTATTAATACCGCTTCAGCTTGTGGTTTTAGTGGCTTTCACAATCAGCAGTCAAAAAGTTCTCATGTTAAAAAACATTAATTGAAATACCTAAATGAGCAACGTTTATTTAAATAAAGCCTACTGAGCCTACCTTTAGAAAAATTAAATCCCATTTGGGCTGAAGTCAGTTACTTAACAGAAACTTATTCTATTTGCCTTATGAGTTCAAAATTTTTACGTAAAATAAAGATACTAGTTTCAAGAAACGTAACCTAAGCCTACGTATCTCCGTTTTCTTTCAGGGAAGGTTGGCTAAGTCTTTTTTATCACTGGCCTTAAGGAACCGGAGTACCGTATGCCCTGGGGTAGTTTTTCCATAGTTCTTTTACTTAGGATTCATTATGGTCCTTTTATCTGGGGGTTTACGGGTTTTCATCAAACTGGGAAAATTTGGGGCCATTAGTCCCAGCTGCCTTTTTCAGGGCCTACAATTAGCCACAAACAGGGTCATCTGAGGCTGCTTTATAACTTGTGGATGATGTACCTCCCCCCTCCCCCGCTTTTTTTCTTTTTTTAGTCCTTTCAGCTTCCTGTTGGATCATTTCTGTTGCCTCACCTTTACGTGTACCCATCTTTTCTTCTGTGGGGTCCGATGTACACTTAATCCCACCCGATGTTTTCCACCTCAGACATGGGGTTTTTCATCTCTGCAATTCCAATGTGGGTCTTCCAGGGGTCTATTTAACATGCTCCGTCCGTCCTTTACCTTCCTGAACATACGGAACGCAGTTCTAGTAACCGTTTCAATGTCCCCGCTTACTAATTCTGTCTTCCGAGTCTGTCTTCCAGTCCATTGACTGGCTCTTTCTCCTTAGTGTGGGGTTCTGTTTGCTTGCTTCTTTGCAGGACTGTTAGTTCTTAATTGGCAACTGGATGTTTCTGTATTGCTGGAAGTATTACTGAGCTTTGTCTGAGAGGCAGTTACTTGAAAACCACGTGATCCTTTTAAGTCTTGCTTTTAAGCTTGGTTAGGTGGGACCACAGCAGCCCTTGGAGAGAATTTTGGCCTACTGCTGAGGCAATACCCTTCTGAATTCTGTGCGACGGCCTGTGACCAAAAAGATTCCCACTGTGGCTGGCGGGAACGCAGATTATTCTCGGCCCTCCGAACTCTGAAGACTGTTCTCTGTTCCACTCGGGCAGGGTTTTCCCCTGCCTTGGGTAGTTTCCTCAAACACGTGTGCTGATCGTTACTCAACAGAATACTCCAACGAGACCCGCTGAAGCTCTCTGACATCCTCCCTCAGGCAGAGGCAGCTCTCTCCTCTCACATCTTGGCCTCCTTGGATTCCTGGCTTCGACTCCGGTGGGACCAGGAGGCTGCATCTGGGTTTCTCCTCCCTGCACTGCAGTCTAGAGATGCTCTGGGCAGCCAGCTGAAACAATCACAGGGCTCCCCTAGTCTCTTCCTCCACCTTAGCAACCGCTGTCCTGTACTGCCCGGAAACTCGAGTTTTCAGACACCTGGCCCAAATTTTCAGTTGTTCTGGGTGACAGGGTAAGTCCAGTCACTGTGACTCCATCATGGCCCAAAGCAGAACTCTCTCACTTGTAGTTTTAAACAGGGGAAGAAACTACTCGCGGTCATACTACCTACCATCCTTCCAGATGTAGAACAGCGAGCTGGGACGGGACTTTTGGCCACCGTGAAGGTGGGAAATCATCACGTGGGAAAGGAAACAACACACGCACATCCCTGACCTGTGTCAGCGCTCGTCTCCTT
Organism: Neofelis nebulosa; assembly: GCF_028018385.1. NCBI lineage: Eukaryota > Metazoa > Chordata > Mammalia > Carnivora > Felidae > Neofelis > Neofelis nebulosa. The sequence goes on from NC_080785.1 coordinate 6,000,802, forward strand.
TACCAAGAGGAAGAACTCGCACCCAACGTATGCCAATAAGGTAGCCCGAATAAACAGAGCTTCGGGGAAAAATGTCATTCTCTGCTGAGGCACTGACAATCATTCCTGGATTAGTATACCTACTGCTTACTGAACACGTTAACGTACTGTGAACTGGAGATACGGTTATTTTCATTCAGGGGTTCCTGGAGACCCGAAAACCATTTCAAGGATTTATATGGGATAAAAAGATGAAGAAAGGCTCATGCAGCCAAATCAAGGTCAACCACGTCTTGGTAACTGCTGAAGCTGGATTAAAAGTACATAGGAATTCACTATACTAATCTTTATGTGTACTTGAAATTTTCCTAACCAAAAGTTACAAACAATTATGGAAGGAAACGAGAAACCGTATCTGAGTTTGAGGGACCTAACTTACCGCCTGCACCGTGTCTAGTCGAAGAAAATGAAACCAGCATAGAAGCAGAGACCAGCAGAGTAAGAAAACCCGAAAGGCACCAAGCCCTCGTTCTAGTTATTTTCAGATTCGCCTCCTTCTCCCAAATATTCGAAACAACAAATCCCCTTTCTTGCTTAAGTCAGTTTAAATTGGGATTTGTTCACTTAAAGCCCGAGGGTGCTAGTACGTTTGGCAAACCGTAAACATCTGTATTCATTTTCTCGACGTGTAAGATACATCTTGGGGGAATTCGTCAAAATGGGGGAAAAATTACCCGAACGTTGTTAACTTCGGACCATTCTTAAATCTCAAGTCTAATTTTCAAATGTTTCTTCCTTCAGGATTATAGTGTCTCAGTGCCTTTTCCCATTAAGAGGAACTAGGAATCCTTGGGAAACGGCTGCTTCCTGGCCTGGGGCAGGGAATGGGCAGGAGGCCTCTGGAACACCAGAGACCAAGACCGCGGGGATCAGGTCAAAAACATGAAAGACAGCCAGGACCCACTTGCTGGCCAAAGACGGTCAATTTAAAGCACTGAGGTTTAGGGGCGCCTGGGTGGCTCAGTCGGTTAAGCGTCCGACTTCGGCTCAGGTCATGATCTCGCGGTCCGTGAGTTCGAGCCCCGCATCGGGCTCTGTGCTGACCACTCAGAGCCTGGAGCCTGTTTCGGATTCTGTGTCTCCCTCTCTCTGCCCCTCCCCCGTTCATGCTTTGTCTCCCTCTGTCTCAAAAATAAATAAACGTTAAAAAAAAAACTTTTTTTAAATAAAAAAAAATAAAGCACTGAGGTCTGAAATACATCGAATGTGCTAAAGTCCATGAGTTCACACTGATACTTTAAAAAAAAAAAAAAAAAAAACCCAGTTCACTGCTGATATCCCCTTTGGAGAATTCTAGGGAAGCCGCTCATTTATTCTGAAAACAAGAGGGAAGAACCGAGCTTTTTATTCTTTCTGTACAAACTGTACCTGACTGTAACCCAATTAGCTGATGAGGAAAAATATTTCTTCCCAGGAAAATCCCGGCAATAAATGCAGCAGGTATCACTGTTTTGCAGCCCCTGATAAAACAACAGATTTGGGGAATGATCATCAACATCCACACCAAAACCAAGAGGGGAAAAGCTGATGGGGCCTGCATGACGGATGGGGCAGGCTGCCGACGCATCACAAAACCCAGACCTATGTCCCGCATGCTTGCCGTAAGGACAGTAAGTGCGTATGTCTATAAAATTCTTCACAGGGAAGACCTTCCTTAAAACCGGAAGACCTTCCTTAACTGGGAAATCTTCCTTAAAAGTGGTATTCACCAAATACAAAAGCGCCTACCAGAAATATTTGTCAGCATCCAACAGACATGGCAAGGCTATTCCATATTCTTTTCTTTTCAGGAAAGCTCTGCCCTTCTCATGATATCCCATAGCTAACATAAGGGCCTAGAAAAAAATACGGATTTAAAAAAAACATCACTTTAAACTATAATAAAACAAATTCTATTAAAAGCACATTAAGTCTAAAGAAATCAAATAAAGATTAAAAAAAACAATGACAACAAGATCACAACTGAATCTAAAAGCCGAAATCAAGAAAAATATAATCAATGCTTTCATTTCATCAAAATGCTGAGATCAAGCACTCAATTCAATGTGACTGATACAGTCACAGCCAGCACCTGCCCTCTTTGTTTCCAGCAGTTTATTTTAGTACCTGGTGACTTAGATGGATTTCTGGTAGTCTTGAAGACTGAACACATAAAGAAGTAACCAGAGATGCTTGTTTGTATCCTTTTTAGAAAACATATTCATTTCACTTCCTAGTCTTGACGAAGTTTTTTTCTGAACTGTCAACTCTAATATTTCTAAAAAAAGTTTTATTTTTTATTATTTTTTTTAAATATTTATTTATTTGGGGGAGAGTGCAAGCAGGGGAGGGGCGGAGAGAGGGGGATGGAGGATCTGAATGAAGTAGGTAGGCTCTGAGCTGACAGGCTGACAGCAGAGAGCCCCCATGTGGGGCTCGAACTCCTGAATCGTGAGATTGAGACCTAAACTGAAGTCAGATGCTCAGCTGACTGAGACACCCAGGTGCCCCTCTAAAACAATTTTTAAAAGGCAATCCAGGGGCGCCTGCCTGGTTTGGTCAGTAGAGCATGCGACTCTTGGTCTTGGAGTCATGAGTTCCTACCCCATGCTGGGCGTAGAGCTTACTTAAAAAAAAAAAAAAAAAAAAAAAAAAAAAAAAAGTAATGCAGAAAATGCTTTAAGTTCATTGATATTTAGATTTGAGTTTACAATTCAGTCTTGTAAATGTTTTGGAAAAGATCTGGATATCGTCATTTAATGTAAGAGAGCTGTGGTGAATAATCACCAACATTTAAAAACAAACACCGATCAATCCACTGATGGCTACAAAGTCCTCTTCTTAAAACGTGACTTTAATTGGGGCGCCTGGATGGCGCAGTCGGTTAAGCGTCCGACTTCAGCCAGGTCACGATCTCGCGGTCCGTGAGTTCGAGCCCCGCGTCAGGCTCTGGGCTGATGGCTCGGAGCCTGGAGCCTGTTTCCGATTCTGTGTCTCCCTCTCTTTCTGCCCCTCCCCCGTTCATGCTCTGGCTTTCTCTGTCCCAAAATAAATAAAACGTTGAAAAAAAAAAAAAACGTGACTTTAATCCTTCACTTTCAAGGGAGTAATTCATGTCGTGAGACCTACACAAACTTGTCTTTTAAAGACGGAAAAATTAGGGGGCGCCTGGGTGGCTCAGTCGGCTAAGCTCCAACTTCGGCCCAGGCCACGATCTCACGGTTGGTGACACAGAGCCCCGCATCGGCCTGTGAGCTGACGGATCCCGTCTCCCTCTCTGTCTTCCTCTCTCTCTCTGTCCCTCCCTTGCTTGTGCTTCCTCTCAAACGTAAATAAGCATTAAAAAAAAAATAAAGACAAACATTAAAATGGACTTGGCCCACCGTCGTTCTAGCTCTTCTTTCTAAGAAGGTCCTGGACTCTAGCTCTCTCATCTCGGGCTCGCAGCTGTAGAACGCTGCCATAAAAGACCGGCTTGGGCATGTTCCAGGGGACAACCACCTCCTGCCTATTCCAAGCTAGCGAACACGGAAAGGGGGACTGGGGTGAGATGGCAGAATCGCCTGTCAGACTCTTCCCAAGTTACAGAGCCCCCACCCCAGCCCCCCACTCTGATCCGTCCCTTGGGGGACATGGCCCTCTAGTGAAAACACCACATCGAAACTACCACTGCCCCGGGAAGCCACTTATGCTGAAGGCAGTGCGTCACATTACTCGGGAATGTTCCAAGTCACCGCCGCGGGACAGTGCAATCACGCCGTCCCGTTCCACTGCACTGAAAATCACAGGGTGAGTCCGCTGTACCCAGGTGCTCACCATACGGTGACATCCCGTTTGTATGCTCAACCAGAAAGCTATTTCTAATCCTTTCTAATAGTCCAAGGTAAAAGAACTAGCACACCACTTCTGTTCTGGACAGCCAGTCGAAGCGCGAGCCACAAATTTCTCTAGTCCTTACTTTTCTTTCTGAAGGGGGAATTCTGATGGATCTGCCCGTCTGGTTAGCTATGTCTAAGTACGGCGTGGCTTCTGGATCCACCACCATCTCAGCTGCAACAAAGCCAAAAGGAGCCCCGTTAGTTCGACGCTAAAAAGCAGTGATGGGGACACTGAACTACTAGACCGTGGGGCACAAGAGCCCGTAAGAATGGTGAGCCTCCCCCCCCAGGTCTGATCCGCCACCGCCTGTAAGACCCTGAGTGAAATAGAGCCCAGAGTGCTGTGTACCTCTCTCCGCCAAGATCTCCAGGCCTCTCTTGGTCCTCTGGATTCTTTTTTCTTTTAGTTCGGCTTCATTTTGCTCTTCTTCTTCAACCTGGAAGTTTTTCCTCACGTCCTCTTCAGACTGTTTCAGTTCAAGCACCATTGCTTTCACGTTGTGCGTCACTCCTTGTTCTTCGAGAGTTTTCCCTGCACAAATCGGAAATGCTCGTTACGAAAAGAGCCGCTGGAGCTGGAAAGCGGTCCATTCTCCGTGTCCCTACGTGAGCTCTTAAACCTGCCGGAGTACTTGCGAGCCACTGCGCAACGGACTCGTTGACAGCACGTGTAATTCAGCTGCTGCTAGGCAGGGGGTAAAAGCAACCGGTGAAGTTTCCTCCCCTGTAGCTGGACGAACCACAAACCGGGTTCGCAGCAACGGGCGAGAAGCCCCGGTGCAGTGGGGCACCGCGGGAGATCTACGGTGGCGGTTAAAAGCAAACCTCCTGGGTTCTATCCCTTTATAGCTCTGTGACCCTGAGTAAAGTGCGTATTTCCTAGGACCCAGGTTCTGCACACATAAAATGGAAATAAAGCTACTGGCAGAGGGACATCTGGGTGGCTCAGTCGGTTAAGCGTCCGACTCTGGGTTTCAGCTCAGGTCACGATCTCGCGAGTTCGAGCCCCACATCGGGCTCCACACTGGCAGCGCAGGGCCTGCTTGGGATTCTCGGTCTCCCTCCCCTGTTTGCGCGCTCTCTCTCTGTCTCTGTCTGTCTCTCTCAAAATAAATAAACAAACGTGGAAAAAAAAGTGGCAGAAATCAATGAACCAGAATAAAAGAGCTTATTAAACTAATCAAAACCTGGTTCCATGAAAAAGTAATCAAATACACAAACCTAACAAAAACTAAGTCAAAGATGCAAATGGACCACCATCAAAATGAAGAATAAACACACATACATACGGATTTTAAAAGAATGAAATATTATGAACTATAAACATACAAATTGGAATATTTTTCTGGAAAACTCCAGTTGGATTTTTTTCTTGAGAAACTCGGCAACCATTCTAATGTAGAAAAATAAACATACACCAATGGCCAAGTCACCTTAATAAAAAAGAGCCAAGGGGCACCTGGGTTGGCTCAGTCCAACTTCAGCTCAGGTCATGATCTCACAGTTCACGGGTTCGAGCCCCACATCAGGCTCTCTGTCAGCACAGAGCCCGCTTTGGATCCTCTGTCCCCCCCCCTCTCTCTGCCCCTCCCTGCTGGTTCTCTTTCTCTCTCCCCAAATAAACTTAAAAAAAAAAAAAAAAAAAAGAGCCAAGAAGGAGACTCCTTTTACCAGATTTTAAAACTACAACAAGGGGGGCGCCTGGGTGGCGCAGTCGGTTGGGCGTCCGACTTCAGCCAGGTCACGATCTCGCGGTCCGTGAGTTCGAGCCCCGCGTCAGGCTCTGGGCTGATGGCTCGGAGCCTGGAGCCTGTTTCCGATTCTGTGTCTCCCTCTCTCTCTGCCCCTCCCCCGTTCATGCTCTGTCTCTCTCTGTCCCAAAAATAAATAAAAAACGTTGAAAAAAAATTAAAAAAAAAAAAAAAAAAAAACTACAACAAGGGGCGCCTGGGTGGCGCAGTCGGTTAAGCGACCGACTTCAGCCAGGTCACGATCTCGCGGTCCGTGAGTTCGAGCCCCGCGTCAGGCTCTGGGCTGATGGCTCGGAGCCTGGAGCCTGTTTCCGATTCTGTGTCTCCCTCTGTCTCTGCCCCTCCCCCGTTCATGCTCTGTCTCTCTCTGTCCCAAAAATAAATAAAAAACGTTGAAAAAAAATTCTTTAAAAAAAAAAAAAAAACTACAACAAAACCACGGTAATAGAACCCTATGGGTGAAGGTGGTCAAAAGGTAGAAACTTCAGTTACAAAGTAAGTCCATCCTGGGCTGTTTGATGTGCAGCCTGGTGACTACAATGAACAATACTGTGTTTTATATTTCAATGTGGCTAAGAGAGTAAAAGTTCTTCTCACAAGAAAAAAAAAATTTAATTACGTGAGACGACAGATCATTGTGCTCGTTCCACAATATATACGAACATCAAATCATTACTCTGTACCCCTGGAACTCATATAATGTTACATGTCAATTACACCCCAACAGAAAACCCTCTATGGTTCTGGCCCAGGAATAAACCTATAGGTCAAAGGAAAGCACAGGAAGTGCAGAAACAGAGCTCTGACAAAGGGGGCACCGAAGGGCAGTGTGGCAACAGCGAGGTAAGTTCGATCTTTAGCCTTTAAATATAAACGGGGCCTCCGGACAGATTACAGACCTCACGCAGATTAAACTAATACAAGAAAATGTAGAAAACTGTGTGGCCCTGGGGTGGGGGTGGGGAAGTAACTATTAAAACACAAATGATAAGGTGGAAATTGATGGATTTGATAACGACAAAATCAAGGATTTCCAACCGATGAAGAATACCACAAACAGCAGTGTCACAGAAATGACAGTGAAAAGCTGTCTATGGCACCTGCAAGAGACAACGGGGAATAGCTCGCGGAGACGCTGGAAAGGAAGCCTAGGGCTGTGTGCAGGCTGTGCTCCATCAAGCGAGGATGTGAACCTGCTCTCTAGGCCAGAAGAACTTACTGGGAGCAGACTGCAGTGCCCGCCCAAACTGCTGCAACAGTGAACGGGTCGCCCAAGTCTATTTGTGCCTCCTTCAAGTCCATCTCCCTAGGGCAGCCAAAGGGATCTTTGAAACCCAAATTCATCGTGGCGCACTCGCCACCCCCCTCTGCCCCGCCCCAGCATCCATGGCTTCCTGCTTCTGTTAGGAAGAACATTCTAACACTGCACAAGCTCACAGGGCCCGGGGTTTCTCACAGCAGCACTACCGACATCGTGGGCCAAGTGAGTCTGTCGTGGGAGCTGTTCTGTGCCTGATCTGATGTTCAGCAGTGTCCCTGGCCTCTACTCCCTATGTGACAGGAGCACAAGCCCCCACCCGCACCGCACAACCAAGTCATGACAACCAAAATCGTCTCCAGACAGTGCCAAATGTCCTCTGGGTGGCAAAATCGCCCGGCTTGAGAACCACTGCCACCACCTTTTCGCCGTGGCCTCTGCATCTCCATTCCTTAACACTTCCTCAGACCTGTGATGAGTGTCTTTCTTCCCGCCAGCACAGAACAGATAGTAGATGCTGATTAGAAAACTTGCTTTCTGCTCTACGTGCTTATTTTAGCGAACACTACAACGATCGGTTTTAGACTGTGTGCCAGAAAGCCGCTTGAAATTTGTGAACAGAAAAAGAGGGAGAAAAAAGATGCAGCGTCATTACATGAACCCGATTTAAAATTCTGCACTTTGCCATGACATACCTAGTTGAAGCTGTTTCTTGTTGATGACAATTTTGATGTAATTTTCTTGAAATCCGAAGGTTTCAGCTATTCTGTAAAATAAACCAGTACCCGCTGCAGGCCATCAATTTGTCATGAGCCGTTAAACAGAGTTTAATCGTGACAGCTATTTCATACATTCCACTCAGAAACTCTGGTATTTCGATTTACTGACTCACAAACACCACTTCGTGGTTCCTAGGTGGTTATTTGAGACTGTGTAAGAGGCCATGTCCTTTTTAAAAATATCTCTTTCCTCATGATGTGGAGACCACTTGGGCGGGACATCCATTTGAAGAGGAGGGCCCTGGCTGCATGTCAGGAGCAAATTCATTCTCTACACCTTCTGCGGACTCCCTGGAGGAGCCCATAATAGAGGGGTGCTCCCAGCAATCTTCTGCGCATGTGTGCTGAATGAATGATGCTTCCTGAATCCATCCCTGACGGCCCTGATGTAGACCAGAGGAAATGAGAAAAATCAGCTTCACAAACAAGGACTGGCTAGCCCTGGAGGTAGTGAAGACACTTACCATTTAAAAATCGAGAAGTGGATGACCTGACCAACCGGGCCTCAAAAGGTAAATTTCACTGGCCTGTGACGGGTATTTTTTCTTTTTACAGATGGGCCGACAGCCTGAAATCGGCTAGAACACCTTGCTGAATGTCACAGCAAGTTATCAGTGCGCGAAGAAATAAAAGTCAAAGCTAGTGATCTGGTGAACATCAGGTTATTTATATCACTCGTTCGCTGATTAGGACATGTTGGCCAGTTCCCACGGACCTCAAGTTCCACCAGGAAATGAAGGCGAGTGGTGCCAGTCTTGAGTTCTTGTTTTGCCCTTAACTGGCAGTGTGAGCCTGATCAAGTTCTGCGGCCTCGAGGCCTGTTTCCCTTCCACTAAGCGAGCGTAAATAACACCTGCCCTGTCTCTCTGACGGGACTGTCACAAAGGATCAGTCGAGCTAATGTAAAAGGGCCGAGAGCAGCCGGGGCACCGGGCAAACAGATACTTACTTTGACCTCAGTTCTCTGCCACTGATGTGCAATCGGGTCTCCAACAGGTTTTTCCTATCCTGTTTTAAAAAAGGCAAATCAAAGAAAATGTACTTCAATGTGACACTTTTTGGTGCTATTACTCTGTCTATAAAATCAGGAAGGCTGGTATCAGACGATGTTAAGCCCTGAAATGACACGTGCCTAGCGAAGAAGCTACTGAACATGCTGACCCTGTGACCTAGATGCCCTCAAGGGGGTGGCAGTGTGCGGGAAGTTAGATGTTCAGAGGGGTTTGTGATGCGTCTTTACTCAAGGGAGCTGGCCTATGCGACACAAGGACCCAGCCCAGCACCTCCAGCACTGCAGCCACCCTCAGTGAACAAGACACGGTGCCCACTGAGCAGGGAGTGGCAAGACATGATCTCGGAACCTCTTCGTTCTCCACTGGCTGGGCTTATGAGGAAAAACTGCGATCAGCAGGAAAGCCTACGAGACCATGCACATCTGCTCAGGTTGTACACTCAGCTTTCTGACCGGTGAGCTGGTTTCCCCGGTGCTTGATTCTAGCAAAGAGGAGCCCTGTATGTGTGTGTATATATATGTGGATATAGATATAGATATATGTGAACTCATGAACGGGCATCCTGAGGTAGTTACATATGTCATTTTCTTTTTCTCATAAAGCTCTTCGTTTTTCCTAGAAATGTGTTAAAGCTTTAATGAGATAATTTACATTTCATAAAGCTCACCTGTTTAAAAGAGAAGTGAGGGGTTTCCAGTATGCTTGTGAAGTTATACAACCGTTACTGTAACCAAATGTCAGAACGTTTTCATCATCCCCTCCAAGAAATATCGTAATTCACACCCCCAATCCCTCCCTTTATCCCCCAAGCCCCAGGCAACCACTGATCTAGTCCCTGTCTGTATGGATTCACTCGCTCTAGACGTTTCATATGAACGGAACTGTACAACGTGTGGCCTCTGTGTCTGGCTTCTATCATGTTGCTAAGGTTCAGCCGTGTCACAGACGTGTCAGGACCTCATCCGTCTTCACGGCTGAGTAACATTCCACCGTGTGGCAACCTTCCCTCGTGGATCGTTCACCCACTGACGGACATGTGGGCTGTTTCCACCCGGGAGCAAGAGAGGGCTTTTCCGTGAACACAGCTGCTACAAACATTCACGTACAAGTTTCCGCACAGACATGGTTTTCTGGAGTAAAACTGCTGGGCCCTACGGTAGATCTGACGCTTATATATTTTCAGATCTTCTGAAAATAATTAACACTGATCAGTCCTCAGAGGCCAACAACCTTTGGGTACCCTGCCTCAAGAACCTTTCTGGACTTGCACTACTGAGGACATGGCCCTGACATGCGGTGGCCCTGCCCGCATCACTGTGGCCCTGCTGGAGCACTCAGTCCATCACACTCTAACCTCCACCAGCACAGAGAAAAGGGAGAATTCCCGATTGACGTGTCCAACTGCACACAGCTTGGCAAAAAACCTGAAGTATTCCTTTGATTCCCCATTATTTCTAAATTGTTTGTCCGAACTGCAGAAAAGGTAAGCCATGTGATGCACAGCCTTGTGACGTTTTGGAGGTCCGTGAGGGACAAACCCACCCTGTAAAAATGTTCCAGTTTGAAAAACCTACAAAATTAACTTGGAAGTTGATAAATATTCAACATGTTAAGTAACCGAAAAGAATTTTAACTGTGGATTGTAGCTTTAAAAAAAAAAAATCACAGGGCGCTGGGTGACTCAGTCAGTTAAGCATCTGACTCTTGATTTCAGCTCAGGTCATGATCTCACGGTTCGTGAGTTCGAGCCCCTCATCGGGCTCTGTGCTGGCAGTGTGGAGCCTGCTTGGGATTCTCTCCCCCTCTCTCTCTCTCTGCTCCTCCCCTGCTCACTCTCTCTCAAAATAAATAAATACACTTTTTTTTTTTTTAAATCACAATTTATCACTAAGTTAACAAAGCATTGGTACCTATGTACTCATTGAGGGAAATTACTCACTTTTCTTAGTCGGGGAGGTAAAAATATCTCAATTGTCGCAATTCCTGTTGTTTTATAATTTTCATTTCCCGTGCCACGCTCAATTGCTTTGCAACGTATTTCTTCTATTATCTTTTCCACTTCATTTTCACAGCAATCTAGCTTGTCAGAGTACTTCTTGGCAAGGTCCTGTGAAGCCAAATCAGAACACAGGTCAATGTAGCACCGACTGCAGAAAAGGGGCGTAATACAGGACAGTGTGTGAAGGGCTCTGATGAGTAGTGGTCAGCCCATCAGAGAGAAACCCAGACGGGCTTGACATCTTGAGAGGGAGAGAGGCTAGAAAGGATCCAGGTAAAAATAAAGCGAAATAGAAACAAAGGATGGATAGGACGCCTGGGTGGCTCAGTCGGTTAAGCTTCTGATTTCGGCTCAGGTCATGATCTCGGGTTAGTGAGTTCGAGCCCTGCATCCGCCTCTGTGCTGACAGCTCAGAGCCTGCAGTCTGCTTCGGATTCTGTATCTCCCTCTCTCTCTGCCTCTCCCCCACTCACTCTCTCTCAAAAATGAATAAACGTTAAAATAACAGTTAAAAAACAAAAACAAAAAACAAAGGATAGGAAAACGGGACCGAATAGAAGAAGTGTCAATTATAATGGGGATTATCCTGGGCTAAAGGAAAGGTGGGCAGTGACCTACGTGGACTGTGATACGTTATAAGTTACTTTAAGGAACAGTGAAGTGGTCAGCTCCACTGGAGGGGATAGAAAGAAAAAAAAAAAAGAAAACATTCCCATTTTTCCAACTTGTGAGAACAGGTCAGGTGAAACTTAAATAACTATCTTACCAGAAAATTCTGAATCACTGTACTGGTTGTAAAACCATAATTTGCTAGAATGACTCAACAGAACTCAGAAGAACGCTGTACTCCCAACGATAGTTGATTGTAAAGGATACAAATGAGTGTTTAGGTGAAGAGGTACAGACGGCAGAGCGTTGAAGGGTCCTGAGCGCAGGCGCCTCTAACCCTGAGGCGGTGGGGCATGCCGCCCGCACAGCACTCGGATAGGTCTGCCAATCTGGAAGCTTTCAAGGGAGTTCCCTTCTTTTTTTTTTTTCAACGTTTTTTTTAATTTATTTTTGGGAAAGAGAGAGACAGAGCATGAACGGGGGAGGGGCAGAGAGAGAGAGGGAGACACAGAATCGGAAACAGGCTCCAGGCTCCGAGCCATCAGCCCAGAGCCTGACGCGGGGCTCGAACTCACGGACCGCGAGATCGTGACCTGGCTGAAGTCGGACGCTTAACCGACTGCGCCACCCAGGCGCCCCCAAGGGAGTTCCCTTCTGAAGGCATGACTGATTACGTCATTGGCCTTTGGTAATTAACTCAATCTCCAGCCTTCTCCCCTCTCCGAGGTTGGAAAGGGGAATGGAAGTCTAAGCTTCTAATCCAAGCTTGGTCTTTTTGGCCAGCAGCCCCATCCTGAAGGTATTACCAACAGTTGCCTCATTGGAACAAATGATGCTCCTATCACCTTTATCACTGGGGACATTCCAAGGGTTTTAGGAACTCTGCGTCACGTCCTGGGGGCAAAGACCAAATAGCTTTCTTATTCTGCCATACCTAGCTTCTGAGCCAAGAGACGGTAACAAGCAAATTCAGAAAAAAGGTCAGAAAACGGGCTGCAGAAAACACAAAGTGGGGCCTGTCAGGAACAGGAAAAATAGGAAAACTCTTTTCTCCCAAGTGCATCCTTGCGTCACCACACGGGGCAATATGATGCCCTGGTGACAGTCCTCAGTCCCTGATAAACATTACATTATTTGTCTCAGGGTACTCAGACTAAGAAAGCAGAAAAGGACACGCTATATTCCAACATGACAGAGTTCTATCAGAAATGATTAATGAAGGCGCCTGGGTGGCTCAGTTGGATAAGTGTCCGTCTGTTGGTTTCGGCTCAGGTCACGATCTCGTGGCTTCATGGGTTCGAGCCCCGCACTGGGTTCTGCACCAGCAGCACGCAGCCTGCTTGGGATTCTCTCGCGCGCTGGCTCTCTGCCCCTCCCCTAAAACAATGCCATTTCTGACGTTGCCAAAGAAAGCTGAGACGTAATTCTTAGAAAAATGTCTTTTGAACAAACGAACAGATAGCCATAGTATAAAAATAGCTGGCGGAAGGGAGCAACTATTTTATAGTGAACCACGCTAGCAAGGAGAACTGAGAACCAACCCAGCCGCTCCCCCTGGCCACACAATAGAGGCATCAGTACTGCCTCACCAGCAGGTCAAAATTAGTTCCCCAATTACCACTGTTACATAACACCAAAGGTATTAAAAATAGTATGTGCCTCGCAAATTAGAGAACACTCTCCTATGAATAAAACCTTATTAAACAAAAAGAAGCTTGTCAACTCCTAGTGAAAAGTGGGTACCTGCTTATCCCTAATGCTTTTGGTTAGGCCAAAAGTTACATGGTTACACCCGGCAATTTCCGGTGACTCCAGAACCTTATTCACCAAGGAGACTTACAACATGGCTATTTATTTAGGTCTTAAAAGAAAATACCTTCAATGCCAAGCCAACTTCTTTATTTTCATCTGTATACGGAGGTTTCCAAAGTTGAATTCGGTCTTCCCTTAAAAACTGGGTCAGTTTTGCTTGGAGATATTTCTTTTGCGCCATTCTTGAAAGCAAAACAGTATATGAAGGATACTCCACACTGTATTTCAAGGCATTTTATAACTCACCTGTGTGGTAAGAAGAGCTCCCCTCCATTCCTTCCCCTCCTGTTTAATCTACATTACTTTTATACTAGGTTTTAACTAGCTCCAGATTTCTCTTAGGTATTTTATACATACACTAAAATATACAGTTGCATGTTACTGTTACATAAAGTATGTATTTCCAAGTTGCTAATATGTAGCAAGGCTTATAATACTTTTCTATTTCTTAATCTCTTATTCTCTGATCTGAAAGATAAAATGAGGGGAAGGTGAATCCCTAAAGCTGTTAACTTTCATAAACAACTCAACAGAGAGTTTATACATTCTCTTGTACTTGTATTTTGCTGAGTTTAACACAAAGACCAACCACCTTGGAAGGGTAAACATAAAAGCCAGCTTGAACTGTGAACTAGCAACATTCCCGATAACTGAATTTTTTAAATACAAAAGTTTCACTAGAAAAACTGTATATATTTTGTGATAAGCACACCACAACCCATCTATGTGCACTGTTCAAATCGAACGCTGGTTGGATCATCATTTTACAGCCGAAAACACCCAGGCCCCAGGTTTGTACAATGACTTGACCAAGGTCACAAAGTTAGGTCTGCCTACGACACTGGCCTTTGCATTCTGGCACGCAATCCTTCACTGCTTATCTGTCTCGTGTATGTAACTAGTGTTCCCCAAAGAAACACCTGCCAGCGATGGAGAGGTCCACTCACCTCTCATGAGCACAGCAATTTGAAGGGATGGCTAAGGCTGCTGGAAATGTCAACCGACCAAATTAGACAAGGAGTAAGAAAAGGAAAAAGATAATTAACGTCTGAATGACGAAGACAAGGTCCACAGAGTAAAAAAATACATATATAAGGGTTAATATAATCTTGATAAGTAACTTTCTTTTTTTATGAAAGGCCTATATTCCACACCCCCCGAAACCCAATTCACCTAATTTTAAATCAAGTCTGTTCACTTAAGTGTATTCCATAAATACATATCTTAAAGTTGAAATCTATTTTATATCAGCGTGGGGGGAAGAAAGAGGTCATCAGGATACGGAGGAGGAAAGGGAGTAAGGAATAAACACATCAAAGAGGGGCTTGTGCATCCAGGTGACCCACAGGAGAAACCCAGATTTTTAAGCATTTAAGGAACCACTTCTCACACGGAAAAGCATGCGTACTTATGAGCATTAGCTTTTCAAGCATAAATAACTCACACAACCACTGTATCTAGTTCCCTACTCAAATCTTCAGGAATTCTGAATAAAATATCAACAGGTGGGGGGGCGGGGAGTGATCATTTCATGGGCTGCTTACTAAGGGAGGCAAGCTATTTGTAAGGCCAGGTGCACAGCCCTCCGTGGCCCATCCTAGCCACTGCCTGATTAAAGGCCCAAAGGGTTTCACAAATATAGTGCGTGTCCCACAATCTGCCCACTGAGCAAATCAACAGATGGCGGTCTGTAGGCACAAGACTTAATGTTTACAAAAGAATAGTCTGCTGTTTTAAAATGTACAAAAATTTCAGTTATAGACAACAGAATCAAAGAGGATACGTACTTCACATCAAATCGTTTAATAAACCAGTTTTCAGTTTTAGCTGGAGAACTGAAAGTTTCACGCGTGCGGTACAGCGTTTCACGTTACAGCCAAAAAAGCAGTGATGTATTTCAAGTACTTCTCAAGAAAACGGGGGAGGGAAGCCCAGAAATTCATTATCACTGCTTCAAACTGAAAGTGAAACGTTTTAAACCACGCCTTTAAAATTTTCACTTTCACTTTAGTAACGATCAATCTATGCTACCTTTCCCCAGAGCTTTTCAAATACACATATGTACACGTATATTCAAAATACACTACATTTGCTCTTAGATGGAATAATAAAAGATTCTTGTCTTAAAAATTAAGAGTAAGGGAAGGAGATGAGAAACGCAGAACCAGGTCGTCAGAGAAATGAAGAATCAACCATGTTTTCTCATTAAATAGCAAAGAAAACCTAGCTGTGACTGCAAACACAACCCAACGGCTTATTTGGAATAACAGTGTTGTCTCAAGCTTTTTGTCTGGCTAATTAGATACATTTCTTTCTCTGCCCCCCGCCCCCAACAATACTCCACATATTTTTAAACACCCCCCCCCCCCCACCACCCCGGCCCAGCCCAGCGCAGACCCAGGGCCGCTCGAACCGTCGGGTCCCGAAGCCCCGGCCGGCCTCCGCGCAGGGCGCCTTCCGCCCGCCGCTGTGGCCGCGCCCCCGCCGGCCTGGGGATGCGTCGGGGTGGTGCCGGGAGCGGGGGCCGCCCGACAGCGCCGCTGAGACCCAGGTCGGGGACTGGACGCTCGACCGCCGCCGCCGCCTCACCTGCGCCACCACCGCGCCCGCCGCGACCCGCCGAGTGCCCGGATGCGGCGGCGGCCGCCGTTTGTTTTCATTCCGGGTGAGGCTGGCCCCGCCCCCGCCGCTGCGGCCCCCGCGCCACCCTCTCGAGGCCCGGAAGGAGGGTTGTGGGCGGGGTTAGCGGACGGGTCCGTGTGGGCGGAGCCAACAGGGGCGGGACCGGTATTGCTTGTGGGCGGGGCTAAGGCGTGTACGGGGTGGGCGGGGTGGGTGGGGCAGGGAGAGGGCGGGGCGGGGCTGAGGGGAGGGCGTGGGCGGGGCAGGGTGGCGGGTGAGGGGGCGGGGCCTATGGGAGGACCCTAGGCCCGGGCGTTGGAGTCTCGGGGCCGTTTCCGTCCGGGTGGAAGTGGTGTCTCGGCCCTGCCGCAGGCTCGGCCCCGTTTGCTCGACTTCAGAGGAAATTGCGCCTGGCTTCATTTCACCTAAAGCCTTGAAAAAGACCAGCGGACCTGGCAGGGAGTACCCTTTCCCCCTCGGTCTAGGCCGGACTAAACAGGTTGTCCCCCTAAACGCCAGGGTTTTCTTCCCTGTCTCCGTCGGGCCTCCGCCCAGGGTGACATTTAGGTTGCTTCACCTGAAACTTACCGGCTGGTTGCCCTGGCGCTTCCCGCGACCCTGGCCCTGCTAACCAGGTATCCATCGCACTAGCAACCTCAATGGTCGATGGAGAGCCGCTCTCTGCCCAGCAATGTGGTAAATACAAATAAAGTTTATGGTCTGGGTTCCGTCCTCATGTCTAGGTGAGAAAATAAGACAAGTGTGCATAAAAATTAACGGCAACTTGTGAAATGTTCTGGGAACGTGGGGTTGAGCACAGGCTCTGACAGAGCGTTGAGCGATGGGTAGATGAGCCTTTGATAGGAGAACCCGGAAATGAACCATAGAAGGAGTAAATCTCAGACGGCAGAAAGTTTTCTCGGTTGAGGCCCTTGGCCCTTCCTGTCCGAATCCCAAAACCATCCTTGGACTTGCTCTAGCATTGTGATGGCGTGCGGCTTGAGAGCTTCCAAAGACAAATCTCTTTGGTATATAAAGAGCTCTTAGAATTCAATAGGAAAAGGACCAAAATAGAAAACTGAGCAAAGGCTCTGACAGTATGGTTCCCTGAAGAGGAAATACAAGTGGCCCATAAACGTATGACACATTACTTAACCTCGCTCACAATGAGATAAATATAAAACTACACCAAGAAACCACCTTGTGCCTATCAGACTGGAGAATAACGTGATAGCCTGTGATGGCAAGACTGTGTTGAAATAGGTACCCTGTTTCGTACCTGCAAGGGCAATGTGGCACCGTCTATCAAAATCGAAACGCATATTCCCTTTTACCCAGTAATTCAACTTGCATCATTCTTGTTGTATTTTATTACCCTACCTCCTTTCTGTTATTCCTAACGCTGACATTTAGTGGCTTCAACTGCAATTTCGTAGGATGACGAATTCTTCCTAATTTGTGTTTGTATTTTTGTTGCCATGGGTTTCATAGTAACAAGGAATCAAGCAACTTCTGCATAAGTGATTTTACTTTTGCTGGAGTGGAATCAGAAAACCCTCAAACATCCTTAATAGGACAGTGAAATTTCATGTAAACGTTAAAAAAAAAAAGAAAGAAAACCACTTCATTCTTGATTTTTCTATTTATAAATGAGAATTTGAAGGAAGTGGTTATAAATAGGAATTTTCAGGGAATTTGAATGATGACTCACACTTTCTGTCTGGTAGGTTTTTAATTACTGATCATCTTATTTGGAGACGTGGTCATTTTATTTAGCATCCTAGCTGGATGAGAAAAACATAGAAGGACAAAGAAACCAAGCAGGTGGGGAGGGAGACATAGAAGGACAAAGAAACCAAGCAGGTGGGGAGGGAGATTTTGTTCCCACCTGATTGAAAATACATCATTTCAATCCCCCTGGAAGATGAGAGAAACTGAAAGAAATTTTGAAAATGTAAAATAGGAGAGTTACTCTGATTCCCTGTGAAACGTGGAGGCTGGGTCTCAGTCACTGCCAGAAGGGGTTTGGTGGCCCACCCGACTCAGGTAGAATCATTCTGAAAGCATGTAGTCCACAAGTTCTGCATCCTGGTTTCGAATTTCTAGCATGTTCTGCTCCCAAATGTTTAACCCAGGTACCTCTGATCATCCCAAGAGGTGGGTAGGTGATGTTCCAGCTCTGAAAAGATAAAGGAGGAAAGGCAGAGGTGATGAATAAAGCCGACCATGGTAGTTATACTATTGAACTAAGTTCACAACAATCTGTGTTTTGTCGTTTAACCTATTATTAACGTCAAAGAGAACTTGATCTACAATATTAGTTTTGTGATTTTAAGTCCAAGGATGAATGAAAACTAAAAGCAAACACGGAGACCGGAGAGTAGGTAGTCATTGCTGTAGGCTTATGGTTTGAGACACTTCCACGGAATGCTAAACTACCTTTTTTTTTTTTTTTTTTTTACTTGATTCCAGAAAATCATTACAAATCGATAGGATGCATGGCAGTTAAAAAGGTAAAATCAGACCTCTCTACCATCCTGTTTTCTAAATAAAGCCTATTGTCTAAAACTTTGGGGAAGTTTTAATCCGACGGGTGTGTTTTCTTTCAGCACGTTAAAGATGCCCTTCCATTATCTTCCGGCTTGTTTCTGAAGTCAGCTGACGATCTGGGGTGACGTCTGACGCTTCCATCTGGCTTTTCCAGTTGTTGTGAGTGGGAACCTTGATCTGCCTGCAAGCGGCTCCATCGCACCCGAGAGCGGACACTCCCGTCTGTTGATGGACTACTGGCGAAATAAGAAAGAAAGGCAAAACCAGGTATCTTTGTTATTCGCCTCAGAGAAAGCCCTCAGAAATACCGTTACATCTGAAAAGACTGTCCTTGTCATCCCTCTACCTTGCTGCGGTTATTTCATATCACCTGTAGTTTCCCAAGGATTAGGATTCTTGGCATTTTCCTAATAACTGAATTGTGTTAAATTCGGCTGAATCTGTCAGCATTGTGGCCAGGTGCATTTAGCAGAAACTAACTGTCACTTAAGCAAATAGGGTTTTGTTTTTCTCGCTTAGAAGGGGTCTAGGGGCGTCTGGGTGGCTCAGTCGGTTGAGCGTCTGACTTCGGCTCAGGGCACGATCTTGTGGTTCGTGGGTTCAAGCGCCGCGTCGGGCTCTGAGCTCAGAGCCTGGAGCCTGCTTTGGGTCCTCTGTCTCCCTCTCTCTCTGCCTCTCCCTCGCTCGTGCTCTGTCTCTCCCTCTCTCAAAAAATAAATAAACATTAAAAAAAAAAAAAGGAGTCCAGAGGTCTGTAGTCCAGAGCTGATGTCACTGGAGGAAAAACGTGCACTCTGATGGAAGACTGCACTACCCGTGGCACAGTCTTCCAGCTGATAAGACTGATTCCATGCCGCTCCTTCCCAGCTGTAATCGAAGGTCACGAATAGCATCGCGAACTTCTTGTCTGTAACGAAGCAAATTCTACCCTTTCAGGTAGAAGTTGCACTGTCTCACCTCCCACCCTGCGGGGGACCAGTTTCACCTCTACGTCCCATTCACCTTCACCTTCCTTTATTTCATAGGAGTGTGTGCTTCTTGGCTCCTCTTTTGAGCTGGTTATAACATCTGCCTTGTTCCCTGTTTTGTTGTCGAGTTCGACAAAATCTTGAACACGTGCTCATTTGTGTCTCTCTGCGTGGGAATCGTGATTTTACTTTTATCCTGAAACTTACCTTGTAACACTTTTTATGCCCTGGAAGAAGATGGCGGCCGCACCTCCAGACACTGTGTCTGTGGTCCAGACAAGGAGAAGGGGGAGCGCAAAGAATGAAAAGCGTGTGTCAGCTAAGTCTGCTTTTAGTGGGAAAACAATAACTTTTCCAGAAGCCCCACCCCTTCCATTTCTGGCTAGACTGGAAAAGAATGTCACTAGAAAGTCACTAGACTTGGAGCGCCTGGGTGGCTCTGCCGGTTAAGCGGCCGACTTCGGCTCAGGTCATGATCTCATGGTTTGTGGGATTGAGCCCCACATCGGGCTCTGTGCTGACAGCTCGGAGCCTAGAGCCTGCTTTGGATTCTGTGTCTCCCTCTTATTCTGCCCTTCCCCAACCCCAAAATACAATAAACATGGAAACTTTTTAAAAACAGAAAGTCGGGGCGCCTGGGTGGCTCAGTCGGTTGAGTGTCCAACTTCAGCTCAGGTCATGATCTCACGGTTCGTGAGTTCAAGTCACGCGTTGGGCTCTGTGCTAGCAGCTCAGAGCCTGGAGCCTGCTTCGGATTCTGTGTCTCCCCGCCCCCCCAGCCCACCCCTGCTTGTGCTCTGTCTCTCTCTGTCTTTCCAAAATTGAATAAACACCAAAAAAAACTTTTTTAAAACAGAGAGTCACCTTTCTGCCCGTGGACGCCGCCGAGTAAGCATCGTGAAAGTCTCCCCTCCCACCGCCGTCATGTCTAAGTCAGAGTCTCCCAAAGAGCCTGAACAGCTGCGGAAGCTTTTCATTGGAGGTTTGAGCTTTGAAACAACCGATGAGAGTCTGAGGAGCCATTTTGAGCAATGGGGAACGCTTACGGACTGTGTGGTAATGAGAGATCCAAACACCAAGCGCTCCAGAGGCTTTGGGTTTGTCACCTATGCCACTGTGGAAGAGGTGGATGCAGCCATGAATGCAAGGCCACACAAGGTGGGTGGAAGAGTTGTGGAACCAAAGAGGGCTGTCTCGAGAGAAGATTCTCAAAGACCTGGTGCCCACTTAACTGTGAAAAAGATTTTTGTCGGTGGCATTAAAGAAGACACTGAAGAACATCATCTAAGAGATTATTTTGAACAGTATGGGAAAATTGAAGTGATTGAAATCATGACTGACCGAGGCAGTGGCAAAAAGAGAGGCTTTGCTTTTGTGACCTTTGACGACCATGACTCTGTAGACAAGATTGTCATTCAAAAATACCATACTGTGAACGGCCGCAACTGTGAAGTAAGGAAAGCTTTATCTAAGCAAGAGATGGCTAGTGCTTCTTCCAGCCAAAGAGGTCGAAGTGGTTCTGGGAACTTCGGTGGTGGTCGCGGAGGTGGTTTTGGTGGGAATGACAACTTTGGCCGCGGAGGAAACTTCAGTGGGCGAGGTGGCTTTGGCGGCAGTCGAGGTGGCGGGGGACATGGTGGCAGTGGGGGTGGCTATAACGCATTTGGTAACGACGGAGGCAACTTTGGAGGTGATGGAAGCTATAATGATTTTGGCAATTACAGCAATCAATCTTCAAATTTTGGACCCACGAAAGGAGGACATTTTGGAGGCAGAAGCTCTGGCCCCTATGGCGGTGGAGGCCAATACTTTGCCAAACCACGAAACCAAGGTGGCTGTGGCGGTTCCAGTAGCTATGGCAGTGGCAGAAGGTTTTAATTACTGCCAGGAAACAAAGCTTAGCAGGAGAGGCGAGCCAGAGAAGTGACAGGGAAGCTACAGGTTGCAACAGATTTGTGAACTCAGCCAAGCACAGTGGTGGCAGGGCCTAGCTGCTACAAAGAAGACACGTTTTAGACAATACTCATGTGTATGGGCAAAAAACTCGAGGACTGTATTTGTGACTAATTGTATAACAGGTTATTTTAGTTTCTGCTCTGTGGAAAGTGTAAAGCATTCCAGCAAAGGGTTTTAATGTAGATTTTTTTTTTTTGCACCCATGCTGTTGATTGCTAAATGTAATAGTCTGATCATGACGCTGAATAAATGTGTCTTTAAAAAAAAAAAAAAAAAAAAAAAAAACAGAGAGTCATTCGACTAGAAAAAAATAGCCACTACCTGCAAGGCATGTTGGGGAATCATTCCTCACCCCTCAAAAAAAAAAAAAAAAATTGGTCATCAGGAAGAAGAGGAGAGTGGACGTTGAGTAGACAGCAGCATCTGGCTCAATGACTCATTTAGGCAAAGCTTTAGGTTGATGATACTACCTTTTGCTGTTCCCTACCCACCCCTTCTTTGCCCTCCTACCTCCACCCCTCCACCCATGCCCACCTCCTCACAGGCACGAATTACGAATCTGCTCCAGCCTAAGTGATTCATCCTAATGCGTCAGATACTTAGTGTGTTACCCCCAAAGGAGGGATTGGATAGCCGCCATAGAGGTTAATAGTGAAGAGATGTTAGTAATGGAATTGCTGTCATCAGGAATAATCTTGCAAGGGAGCCTGTGGGGGGAGCCGGAAGAGAGGAGCCCTTCTCCTCCTTCCCTGTTCCACTTGCTGATGCCTATGTTACCTGCACAAAAAGCCAAGCCTGGGGGCAGCCAGTCCCGGGAGAAGAGAAGACTGGCTGAATAGTTTAGGAGTACCACTTAACAAATTTTTCTTATTTTTCTCTTATTAGAAAATTTTAAATCATAAAGTGAGGGAAGAATAAATATAAATCTCCTGATGTTTCATTACCTACACTATAACCATTGTTGACATTTCAGTGTAAATATTTCCAGTATCTTTTTCTTTTTTCTTAACTTTTTTCAATGTTTATTTATTTATTTTTGTAACTTTTTTTAATGTTTTATTGATTTTTGAGAGAGAGAGAGAGAGAGAGAGAGAGACCGAGTACGAGTGGAGGAGGGACAGAGAGAGAGAGAGGGAGACACAGAATCCTAAGCAGGCTCCAGGCTCCAAGCCCTCAGCACAGAGCCTGACGTGGGCCCAAACTCGTGAACTGCAAGATCATGACCTGAGTCCAAGTCAGAGGCTTAACAGACTGAGCCACCCAGGCGCCCCAGTATCTGTTTCTTAATAAGAGCCTTTCCTCAATATATTAAGAATCCACGTATGCAATTTTTAAAAAAAAATTTTTTTAATGTTTTATTTATTTTTGAGACAGAGAGAGACACAGCATGAACGGGGGAGGGGCAGAGAGAGAGGGAGACACAGAATCGGAAGCAGGCTCCAGGCTCTGAGCCATCAGCCCAGAGCCCGACGCAGGGCTCGAACTCACGGACCGTGAGATCGTGACCTGAGCCGAAGTCGGACGCCCAACCGACTGAGCCACCCAGGCGCCCCTCCACGTATGCAATTTTTAACCGTACTTTTATTTTTTTTTTATTTTATTTTATTTTTTTAATTTTTTTTTTCAACGTTTTTTATTTATTTTTGGGACAGAGAGAGACAGAGCATGAACGGGGGAGGGGCAGAGAGAGAGGGAGACACAGAATCGGAAACAGGCTCCAGGCTCCGAGCCATCAGCCCAGAGCCTGACGCGGGGCTCGAACTCACGGACCGCGAGATCGTGACCTGGCTGAAGTCGGACGCTTAACCGACTGCGCCACCCAGGCGCCCCTTAACCGTACTTTTAAAAATTAATATGGCTTAGGGTGCCTGGGTGGCTCAGTCAGTTAAGCGTCCAACTTCAGCTCAGGTCATGATCTCGCGGTTTGTGAGTTCGAGCCCCGCGTCAGGCTCTGTGCTGACGGCTCAGAGCCTGGAGCCTGTTTCCGATTCTGTGTCTCCCTCTCTCGCTGACCCTCCCCGTTCATACTCTGTTTCTCTCTGTCTCAAAAACAAATAAACATTAAAAAAAAATAATAAAAATTAATATAGTTTAAGAGTTTTAATTATTATTTCATACCTTCATAAATATAATTTCAACAGCTACCTAATATCTCAGCAAGTAGAAATACAACAGGTCAGCCCATCATCTCCTATTGTGGGTCATTTGCATGTGTATCAGGATACAGACTTGCCAGCTGGAACAGACTCAAGAGAAATTGAAATTTTGTTTGCTTGTCTAACAGCCCAGAGCGGATACGGTGGCTCCGTGGCTCAGCGACGCAGGCTCGCTCCATGTCGTTGCTCTGACATCTGCAAGATCCTGCCCACCTCTGCGGAGTACCTGGTCGCTCATGACTACGTCCACATTCTAGGCAGAGAGAAGGGAAAAGGTGAAGGGGGCTGCAATCAGAAGTCACATGCTTCCCGCCTTACATCTCCATTGGCCCCGTGCTTGGTCACATGGTTGCACCTGCGCAAAGGAGGCTGGGAAATGTAGAACTCCATCTGGATAGCCTTGCGCCACGTACGTCAGGGAAGGATTCCATTACAATGAGAGAGAAAGAAAAAAAAAAAAATAGATCTTGACTCGGGAAGACTAGCCACAAGGTTGTTTCTAATTATTCGTTATTTATAATGGTGAAGGTCATCTCTGATGTAAATCTTTTTCTATATTTAGGGTGTTCTGTTGTGGTTGTTAGTAGTTGTTTGTTTTGTTTTCTTTTGTTCAGTGATATTCCTGTAGAGTACTCCATAAAAGGTACAAATTCTAGACTTCCTATACTTACTGATAAATTTATGGCTTTACCTTTTCAACAGAATTAGATATTATGGTTTTTGAAATTTGCCCTTTTTCAAGGGAAAATGAAAGAAGAACAGGGGAAAGAGGAGGCGAGATGAGGAGGAGGGGAAAGGAGGCATCTTATAGTTCTTATGATGTTCATTATGCTCACCAGGGGAGTGAACGCCTTCCCATGCTTGCTTCCTGGTTATTTACATATTTTTGTTTATAAAACGGTTTGTTTATGTCTGAGTTAGACCTGTTGGGGTCAAGGATCAGACGCACACAGGAATCTCAAAATATGAGGATTTATTGTCATGGTTCATATGGGAATAAGAACAACGGAAACTTCAGCCTCTCCCTGGTCTCTGGATGACACTGATGGAATTTGATGTGGAGTTTGTCAGCAAACGCTAAGAAAGAATTCTAGAGACTCTTTTGGTTTTTGTTCGCTTGTTTTTTTGTTTGTTTTTTTTTTTTTATTTTGGTGCAAAAAGCTGATTTTATTAAAGCACAGGGACAGGACCCATGGGCAGAAAAAGCAGCTGCGGGTGTGGGAAAGACTTATTGTATATTTTGAGTTTGTGGAGGGGAGTTATAGATAACATAGGTCTCCAAAGAATTTCTGGATGCTGAAAGCAAGGTGTCAAAGGACCCTGAAGATTTAGCTACTGTCAAAATAAGGTTGCTTTTAATTTTTGAGGAACTGTAAATACTAAGGCATTAAGGCAGCCATAAACTTCTTGGGGAGTGTTACACGCTACAAGTCTCTGGCGTCTATTAGCGGGCTGCAGGCTGTAAGGGAATTTAATTTAAACCACATATTTCTTGCCTTTGTTTCCCTCATCATCACCACTGGTCTCCTGGTGACACCACCAGACCTCATAGAAGCTGGACTGGAGGGATGTGCAGTGGCCCCAAGTGCTGATAGCTTTACTGCCCCTTTAGTGACAGAGTCTGTTCCTGCTTTTCCAGGTCGTTCTGCCAGAGAACCGCTTCAGCCTTGTGGGGAAGGGCCACCCTTCCCCAGAACTGGTGGGTGCAAGCCTGGCCTCATAAGCACTGTTACCAGGGAGACCCGAAGCGCTAGACAGGCTTAGCCCAATGTCTCTGGGTCCACGAAAGCACATCCACAAAAATGCCTTTAAGTTTTGTTACGTCGCAAGTCTCACGATTTAGAGGGACCGTTCGGATTGTTTGTAATCGTACTATTGCCTGGCTCAAAAGCTAAGTCGAAAAGAAAAGAGGACAGGGGCTTCTTCCAGTGGCAGAGTCTGGAAAAGATGGGCCGAAATGGCACCTGGCAAGGGGAAGGAAAGGAAGGAAGAGCAGGTCCTCAGCCTTGGACCTCAGGGGGCCGTAGGGGAAAACATATTTGGTGCCCGCCACATCTTTGCGTCCTTCAGTGACACTTCTGTCCGTGTCGCCAATCTTTCTGGCAAGGAAATGGAAATGAGGCCTCTCTGTATGCTGCCATGTTGGCTGCCCAGGATGTGGCCACAGCGGGATACAGGACCGAGACCTTGGACATGGGGCTAGAGGTGAGTCCTGGTCCGCTCAGGAATGAAGATCGGGCAGATTGAGGACGTCACCCACATCCCCTCTGATAGTACCTGCAGGCAGGGAGGTTGCCATTGTCTCTGTCCGTGAACAGCACTCCTCAAATTACTGTTTTCTGTTAATAAATTTACGTTGTGTAAGATAAAAAAAATAAAATAAAATAAAAATAAAATAAGCAAAGGGAACAGGGCCTAACTTGGACTCTCTGCCATATTTCGCAGTGTCTCTTGAGCTGCAAATGGAATAATATAGATGCATCCCATTCCCTTCTTTTAGCCAGAATAACTTTTATTTTTTTTTTAATTTTTTTTTTTTTTTTAATTTACTTTTGGGACAGAGAGAGACAGAGCATGAACGGGGGAGGGGCAGAGAGAGAGGGAGACACAGAATCGGAAACAGGCTCCAGGCTCCGAGCCATCAGCCCAGAGCCTGACGCGGGGCTCGAACTCACGGACCGCGAGATCGTGACCTGGCTGAAGTCGGACGCTTAACCGACTGCGCCACCCAGGCGCCCCTAGCCAGAATAACTTTTAAATAATGGTAAACTGGGGCGCCTGGGTGGCTCAGTCGGTTGGGCATCCGACTTCAGCTCAGGTCATGATCTCACAGTCTGTGAGTTCGAGCCCCGCATCGGGCTCTGTGCTGACAGCTTGGAGCCTGGAGCCTGCTTCGGATTCTGTGTCTCTCTCTCTGTCCCTCCCCTGCTCATGCTCTGTCTCTCTCTGTCTCAAAAATAAATTAAAACATTTTAAAAAATTAAAAAAAATAATGGTAAACTATTTGTGACTTGTAGCTATATTTAATAAGTTTTCCTCTAGCTCATCTACTCTGTATCTCTCTCTCTCTCTCTCTCTCTCTCTCTCTCTCTCTCTCTCTCTCTCTCTCTCTTAAGATATTGTTTGTCAGTAATCTCTGCACCCAACTTGGGGCTTGAATTTAATAGCCCCGATATCGAGAGTTGTGTTCTCTACTGACTGAGCCAGCCAGACACACCCTACTATGTATATCTTAACAATAATAATAATAGAATAATAGTTAACTTTTATTAAGCACTCACTCTGTGCCAAGAAAGAACTGTTCTAAATATCTTGCACACATTAGCTCCTTTAATCCGTATTAGAACCTTTAATCCGTATTAGAACCTTATAGATGAGATTAGAACCGTATTAGATGAGATAAACACGGTTATAACCTCCATTTTCTAAATGAGGAAAGTGAGGCTCAGAGACGTTAAGGAACTTGCCCAAGATCACACAGCTAATAAGTGGCAGATAAGGGTTTGAACCCAAGAAGTCTGGTTCCAGAGTTTACATTCTTGACTAATGCTTACTCATTGTTTTTATTGCTTCCTTGTTCCTGTGTTTGTTTTTGTTTTTTGCAGAACACATATGGATGAATTTGCACGATTTTGAATACAATGTAACTCTAATAAGGAAAAATTAAAACTAAACCAAATGTTCATCAATAGAAGGCAAGGAGAAATAAATAGGATGTTCTTGCTATGGAACACGATAGCAGCCATTAGAAACAACAGAGTTGGGGCTCCTGGGTGGCTCAGTCGGTTGGGCATCTGACTTCAGCTCTGGTCATGATCCACGGTTCATGGATTCAGGTTTGGGGTCGGGCCCCGCGTCGGGCTCTGTGCTGATGGCTCAGAGCCTGGAGCCTGCTTTGGATTCTGTGTCTCCCTCTCTCGCTGACCCTCCCCCACTCACACTCTGTCTCTCTCTCTCTCAAAAATCAATAAACATTAAAAAAAAGAAGAAGAAAGAAAGAAAGAAAGAAAGAAAGAAAGAAAGAAAGAAAGAAAGAAAGAAAGAAAGAAAAGAAAAGAAAAGAAAAGAAAGAAAAGAAACAACAGAGTAGTGGAGAGCCTGGCTGGCTCAATCAGTTGAGCATCCCACTCTTGGTTTCAGCTCGGGTCATGATCCCAGGGGCATGAGATCAAGCCCCACATTGGGCTCTGCCACTGAGTGTGAAACCTGCTTGGGATTCTCTCTCTCCCTGGCTTGTGCACTCTCTCTGCCTCTAAAAGAAAAAAATAATTAAAAAAAAAAAAAAGAACAGAGTAGATTTGCACATATGTAGGACAGGGGAAGGTATAAAATTGAAAGAATAAGTTGCAGAACAATATGTCTATGATGACACTATTCAAAATACTGTGTATGTGTATATATGCATTTACATATGTATATTTATCTATAAGACCATTGAGAACAGTCTAGAAGGGTATTCACCAAGAAGGATTGAGAAGGGAGTGAATAGGGACTTTCACTTTTACTCTTTATACTTCAAAACATTTCATTTTGACAAGTATGTGTTACTTTTGTTTTAAAATTTTTAAAGTGAAAATATAGGAAAATAGTTTATCACAAATGATAACAGGTTCGTTTTGCATTTGGTTCTGTACTATTTTATTTGCCACTGTTAATGTGTGGAATTCTTGTCTCCCCAAGTAAATGATCAGCTCTTTGAGGGAAGATAGACTATGATGAGGTTTGGGGTGATGAATGTTCAGAGCTGACGGCCAAGAAAATTCTAGAAGACGTCTTTGCAAAAAGGTGCTTTTATTAGAGCACAGGGACAGGACCCGTGGGCAGAAAGAGCTGCACTGGGCTTGTGAAGAGTGGTTATATACTATGGGGTTAGGGGAGGTAAAGTGAAGAGGAAGTTCCTTTTTAAAATTGATTTTTTAATGTTTATTTTTAAGAGAGAGAGAGAGAGGCAGAGCACAAGTGGAGGAGGGACAGAGAAGGAGACATGAGACACAATCTGAAAGGCTCTAGGCTCCAAGCTATCAGCACAGAGCCCAATGTGGTGCTCAAACTCACGAACCATGAGATCATGGCCTGAGCCTAAATCAGAGGCTTAACAGACTGAGCCACCCAGGCGCCCCTAAGAGGAAGTTTCTTAACGTGGTTTCCATTTGCTATTAAAGACTCATAGATTACTGGAGGTTTAGCTATTGTCAAGCTAAGGTTGTTTTTCCCTCTAGCAACGCATTAACATTGAGACAGCGGGGAGTTCCTGGACATGAGGCTATTGATAAGATTGCCTTTTTCTTGTAATTTACTAAGACATTTGTAAACAGGTAAAGACTCAGGTCCTGCGGGCCTGTGATCCCTGTCAGTTAACCGTTTGTTTTCTTTCCTTTCCTTTGTTCTTGGATAGCCTGAGGAATATCACACAGATCCCAAGAGGCGGGAGGGGGTTGTGCTAGCTTGAGCTTAGCCCTCAGCTTGCCTTACGGTCCCTCATCAGACTGGATCTTAAATTTCTATTTCTGTCACCAGTGCCTAGTACAGTGGTAAACACAGCAGATGCTTAGTAAACATTCTTAATATATAATAATTCCCTAGGAACGTTATTTGAAATCTCTATTCTCTGATTGCTCCACAAGTATCAGGATGAATCTATTTCTGGCACACCGCGTGAGCAAAGAAATACCTTGTCTCATGCCCTTCCCCTTACATGAAGACAGGGGCAGACCAGAAGGAACCAACTCTCCTGGAGAGGACCTGACCAAGAGGGACTTCCCATTGGTCCAAAGAAACTGCAATTTGTGAGATCATCATGGTGAGGGAGGCCCACCAGACTGGGAGAGGATACTGGAAGAGAACGGGCTGTGACGTTCAAGAGGGCAGAAATGGACATCCCAGGGAGCCCTGAATGACAGCCACAGAAGTCTAGACTTCATATTCTAGGAGATAAGACAGTTTGTTTTGTTTTGTTGGCAAAAGAGAGGTAGGATACAAGAGGCATAAGGAGGACCAGTCTGATCACCATGTGCAGGAAGGACTAGAGGGGTCTGGACGTCATTGCCATGGTTCAGGTAGAAAGAGGTACACACCTGGCTAAAGGCAGTTAAGGGTGAGAAAAAAATGGATGCAAACACTAACGTAATTTATGCAGATTGAGGACTACCTAGACGAGGGATGAAGGAGCAAGTCAAGTTTTATTTTAGCCACTTGAAAATTTTGTCCTAGTGTGCTTTCACACGTAGACAATGTAACCGAATTCACGTGCGCAGGGGACATTGCTCAGAGGCTTTCATCCAGGCTTTAATCAGTGTCTCCACACTGTCACTCTCATGCCAGTGTTGGCTGCAGAGCCCAAAATCCATTCCAAGCCGTGGAAATAGGAGTGTATTTGGTTAGCAATGTGACTTATTCCAGCAGATTGGAAAATACAAACGACCTCATTCACCTCATTAAGAGGGGCATTTCCAATAACAATTGACTTTTTAGGGGCGCCTAGGTGGCTCAGTCTGTTAAGTGTTTGACATTGGCTCAGGTCATGATCTCGTGGCTGGTGGGTTCGAGCCCCACATCAGGCATCTGTGCTGATGGCTCGGAGCCTGAGCCTGCTTCAGATTCTGTGTCTCCCTCTCTGTCTCTGCCCCTCCCTCGCTTGCACTCTGTCTCTCTCTCTCTCTCTCTCAAAAATAAACATTTTAAAAAATTACTTTTTCTGTTTAACAATTAGTTATCAAATTGGCAACATATTTATGTTGATTTAATGAAATACACATGATAACAATGATACTCTGACCAGAAGAAACTTCTCAGTACTTAGAGACTCATGATCATAGGATATAAAATTTTTAAAATATTTTTATTTATATCTTTGTTGCTGAGAAGTATGATAGGGACAATCCATAAAAGAAGACTCCCTAAATAACATATATTCTATTAGGATAAAACTAGATGAGGGAATTTCTTCATTATTGGAAAAATTAAGGAAAAAAATTAGATGAGGAGGGAGGTGATGGAAAGACAAGTTTATGAAGAAAAATGAATAGTTAAAAGAGAACTTTATGTATTTAAAATTTTTAAAAAAAATATTTACTTATTTTTGAGAGACAGAGTGAGAATGGGGGAGGGGCAGAGAGAGGGGAAAACACAGAATCTGAAGCAGGCTCCAGGCACCGAGCTTTCAGCACAGAGCCCGATGCGGGGCTCGAACTCATGAACCTCAAGATCATGACCTGAGCTGAAGTCAGATGCTTCACGAACTGACCCACCCAGGTGCCCCAAACTTTGTGTATTTTTTAAATTGTGGATATCAGGGGCGCCTGGGTGGCGCAGTCGGTTAAGCGACCGACTTCAGCCAGGTCACGATCTCGCGGTCCGTGAGTTCGAGCCCCGCGTCAGGCTCTGGGCTGATGGCTCGGAGCCTGGAGCCTGTTTCCGATTCTGTGTCTCCCTCTCTCTCTGCCCCTCCCCCGTTCATGCTCTGTCTCTCTCTGTCCCAAAAATAAATAAAAAACGTTGAAAAAAAAAATAAATTGTGGATATCAAATTGCTGATATTTACATATCACTGAATATATAGCCAAGAGTTTTTAAAAATAGGTATAACTACGCTAGACAGGCAGTTGCATTTCTTGCAGCCACTTAAACTTGTGAGGAAATATTTTAGGTGGAAAATCAGAATTTCTGAGGGATAACTTTGAAGACAGCACCTGACCAAACTTCAGAATCATCCTGAGTTTAGGGCCCCCTCTCGTGGTGAGATTCAGATTTGTGTTGGCTCGCAGCTCAAGAGAAGTATCTAGCAAGAGCTGAAAGGGCCAGGTTCTACAAGCCAAACCCTTCCCGGTGTGTTTTCTGGAATCATCGCTACAAAACTTGAGCCGGGTAGGATTAGCACACCTGTTCATGTTGGGCCATTGTGTCCTATCTCCACCTTGGCTCCCCTCCCCACCAAAGCAGGAAGAGATTTCATTCCCCTACCCAAGCCCGGCATAAATCGGGAGAGAAAAAGCAGGGCAGAATGGTACCCCTCACATCTCACCAAGCAGGATCCTTGATGATGGTCCATTAATCTGCTACGTGTTTATTGCGTACCTGCTATGTGTAAGCATGATTCTCCATGATCTACTGGGAGGCGGCCATCCACTAGTAGAATCCACCCTCTACTTCTCTCCTTCATTTAGTTTTATGTATTAATTTTTTAAATGTTTATTTATTTTGGGAGAGAGAGAGAGATAGCACAAGTGGGGGAGGGGCAGAGAGAGAGGGGTCAGAGGATCCAAGCAGGCTCTGTGCTAACAGCCAAGAGCCCAATGTGGGGCTCAAACTCATGACCTTTGAGATCATGACCTGAGCCAAAGTTGGATGCTTAACCCATGGAGCCACCCAGGTGCCCCTACTTCTCTCTTTTAAAAAATTTAAAGAAGGGGGCACCTGGGTGGCTCCGTGGGTCAAGCATCCAACTTCAGCTCAGGTCATGATCTCGAGGCTCGGGAGTTCAAGCCCCATGTCAGACTCTGTGCTGACATCTCAGAGCCCGGAGCCTGCTTCAAATTCTGTGTCTCCCTCTCTATCTGCCCCTCCCCTGCTCATGCTCTGTCTGCCTGTCTCTCTCTCTCAAAATAAACATTAAACATTTTTCGGGGCGCCTGGGTGGCGCAGTCGGTTAAGCGTCCGACTTCAGCCAGGTCACGATCTCGCGGTCCGTGAGTTCGAGCCCCGCGTCAGGCTCTGGGCTGATGGCTCGGAGCCTGGAGCCTGTTTCTGATTCTGTGTCTCCCTCTCTCTTCCCCTCCCCCGTTCAGCTCTGTCTCTCTCTGTCCCAAAAATAAATTAAAAACGTTGAAAAAAAAAAAAGTTTTAAACATTAAACATTTTTCATTTAAAATGTACTCCATTGAATTATTGTTATTAAGCACCAACAATAACAACCAACCACAGGATTTTCCCAAAAAGTATTCAGAGGACCCACAAACATTTAAAAAGATGTTCAACCCACCCAGTAACTAAAGAAACGCAAATTAACCATGTTAAGAAATGATTGGCTTGCTGTTAGACTGGCATTTGTTTGATAATATCTAAGCTGAGAAGAGTGGGCACATCTGAGAAATACACACCTCTTCATACTCTGTTCATGAAACTGTAAGTCCGAACAACAATTTGAGAGAAAATGAAGAATATTAAGTTTTTTTTCTCTAAGTTTCTGCTTCTTCACCCATTAATTCCCCCTTTTAAGAACTATCGCTAGGGGGCGCCTGGGTGGCTCAGGTGGTTAAGTGTTCGATTCGGCTCAGGTCATGATCTCACCGCTGGTGAGTTCGAGCCTCGTATCTGGCTCTGTGCTGACAGCTCGGAG
Organism: Neofelis nebulosa; assembly: GCF_028018385.1. Taxonomy (NCBI): domain Eukaryota; kingdom Metazoa; phylum Chordata; class Mammalia; order Carnivora; family Felidae; genus Neofelis; species Neofelis nebulosa. The sequence continues at coordinate 6,033,504 of NC_080785.1, forward strand.
CCTCCTTCGGATTCTGTGTCTCCCTTTCTCTCTGCACCTCCCGAGTTCGTGTTCTGTCTCCGTCTCTTTCTCTCAAAAATAAATAAAAATGTGAAACAAAATTGAAAAAAAAAAAAAAGAACTATCGCTAAGACCCAGGCCCCAGCCTGCTACTGAAATTGTCATGAATTTTGGAAGATTTTGATTACATGTCCCTAACCGCTCCCATTTTTATGTTTTATTTTGTTTAAGATTTTATTTTTAAGTAATCTCTACCCCCAAAGTGGCACTCGAACTCAATCCTGAGATCAAGAGTTACATGCTCCGTTGACTGAGACAAATAGGTGCCCCCACTCCCCTGTTTAAACAATAGACTCTCGGGGTTCTGTTCCCGACACACTTACCTGTGCCAAGAATGGGGAGGACAGATGCCTGACTCAGCCACTGGGGCCCGGGGGGTTTTTAGCTCCACTTGTCTCTCCATCTCTGCCCTCCTACCCCATCTCACTCACACACACACACACACACACACACACACACCATGAAGGATAGAAAGAACACTGAAATTGAAGATGATACCGTGTGGCCTTGCCCTCAGGGTCTCAAGGATGTGCCCTATTACGGGCCTCATTTCCCCACCCTGTACCCAGGGGTTAGACTGGATGACCTCTCTGAGTTCCCTCATCTTTAATCCTAGCCCTGTCCTCAAGAAGCTTATAATCTAATAAAGGAGGCAAGAGGACTCTCTTACTTCATGCAACTGACATTTATTGAATGCTGCTACAAGTTCAAGTTCACATATATAAATAAAATGACCTCTTCCCTCTACGAGTTTACAATCCAAAGTAGGAAGTGACCGTTGCTGTGAAGGAGATCGAGAATTCTCTGCACATCCCAGGAAAAGGAGACACATTTGTGTGAAGCTAGAAAGAAATTTTAGTTAAATAAAAATAGACAGTGGCGTGGGCTAGGTACCCAATGAACATACAGATAAAAAAGTGCCTTTGACATAATAAGAAATATATATTTGGTCTCTGCCCCACTTCCTGGTAGGCACCTTCCAAAACCTTGGAATCTCTGAAGTGACAAGTGCTTTTTCGTATGTGAAGGAGATGGCTGGGCCTGGGGGGGGTTCCAGGATGAACCTCAGGATGGAGTCTGGTTGCCAAGGGAACCAACCTCCTGATTAGAAGGTTGGCCCTTCAGCCACACATAACGCACACACACACACACACACACACACCCTCCAGGAGGGAGGGGAGAGGGGCTGGAAGTTGAGTTAATCACTAATGGCCAGTGCTTTCATCAATGGAGCCTATGACATGAGGCCTCCATTAACAACAATAACAACAACCCAATTGAAGGGGTTCATAGAGCCTCTGAGTTACTGAGCATGTGGAGGTGCTGGGGAGTTAGTTTCTTTAGTTGTCTGGAGAGGGCGTGGAAGCCCAGTTCCTCTTCCCTGTAGCCCCACCCATCTCTTCAATCTGGCTGTTCTGAGTTCACCCCTTTTTAATAAACTGGTAATCTAGTAAGTACACTCTTTTCCTGACTTCTCTCACTCATCCTACCAAGTTATCCAACCTGAGGAAAGGGTGGTAGGAACCTCTGATTTATTTTTTTATTCTTTATTTATTTTTTTTTTTTTTAACGTTTATTTATTTTTGAGACAGAGAGAGACAGAGCATGAACGGGGAAGGGGCAGAGAGAGAGGGAGACACAGAATCGGAGCAGGCTCCGGGCCCTGAGCCATCAGCCCAGAGCCCGACGTGGGGCTCGAACCCGCGGACCGCGAGATCGTGACCTGAGCCGAAGTCGGACGCTTAACCGACTGAGCCACCCAGGCGCCCCAGGAACCTCTGATTTAAAGCCAGTCAGTCTCAAACAGGTGGCAACCTGGAGTGGGGCTGGTGCGTGCAGTAGGGTGGGCACAGTCCTGTGGGACGGAGCCCTTCATCCGTGGGAGGTGATGCTCCATCCAGGGAGATAGGGCCCGCGTTGGATTGAACTGTAGGACACCCGCTTGGTGTGGCAGAGAACTGGAGAATTGCATGGTGTGGACAACCCACACCTCTGGTTTCAGAAGTGTTGCATGTAGAGTATAGAAAAACCAGCATTTCCCCCTTTAGCGCCATAGCAATTTACCGAGAGGCCAAGTTATCAGTTTAAAGTATTCAAAGGAAGCTGAGATCTGACATGGGTCTTGATGAGCAACGCTTATAAAAACAGCTTGGAAGTTTTCCCCATGGGCAAGGGCAGATCCAGTCTGGGGGGCCCTGAAACTAATGTAACTTGGGAAGGCCCTTTATGAAAAAAAAAAAAGACAATTATTACAAATACAATATTAGGAATGAAAGTACTTACTCAGAATGAAAAAAATAATGTTACAAATTTTTAATTTTTTTTTTACATTTTATTTATTTTTGAGAGAGAGAGACAGAGCACAAGTAAGGGAGAGGCAGTGAGAGAGGGAGACACAGAATCCGAAGCAGGCTCCAGGCTCTGAGCTGTCAGCACAGAGCCCATCGCCGGGCTCGAACCCACAAACCGTGAGATCATGACCTGAGCCGAAGTCGGACGCTCAACCGACTGAGCCACGCAGGCCTCCCTAACATTACAAATTTTTAAAAGTTGAAAGATACCACAAGACATCATAAAATCCAGAAAACGAAAACATCTTTATTAACCATCTACACCTCTCGAAGATTTTTTTCTAAACAGTTTTTGGCTAGAAGTCCTTTGGCTAACTCTTCAAATGAAGACACTCTTACCAGAGAAATTGGATTGCATTTCAGCTCCTGACACCCCTTCGCGGTCCGCTTTCTGATAATTAGAGGCGGGGGGCGGGGGGGGGGGGTGTCCTGGAAAAATTTTGTTCGCCAACTGTTGGGTGTTAACCTTTGTCAGGAGAGGGCGCTAGAGGGCCGCTGGAGGAGAAGGGTTTCTCTCCTGGTTCCCGTAGCACGTGAGGCTCCTCCCGCGACTAGCAGCTTCCGAAGTGTCTGGGTGTCTGCGTTCCAACAGCCTGTGTGGTGTGTGCAGCGCCCAGCTCTAAAATTTCCCCGCAGCCAGGAGCTTCCCTTGGCGTCCCCGGGGGGGGCCAGCTTCCCCTGGTGGCGGGGGTGGGGGTTGTAGCCCGTGATCAGCGTCCCCTGGCGTCCTCTCCTGTGGCTTTGGGGCGAGTTCTGAGATAGGACGCCTCCCTGTGGAGGGTCCTCTGGCACCCCGGGCAGCGGATCTCCAGCAAGTGCGGCCAACCTGGCACCTCAGTGACTTCTCTGCGGGGAAGCGAGCCACGCTGTCTCCAGTCAAGGCCTGGATCTCAGTCCTGCAGAGGGACGTCTTCGTGGGTGCTTCGTCTCACCCTGGGTGATGGACACTCGCTGGGTCTCCCCAGCCTGCGTTCTTCAAGAACCCTCTTTACTTCTTCTTCTTCTTTTTAATATTTATTTATTTTTGAGAGAGGGAGAGAGAGAGAGAGAGAGAGAGAGAGAGAGAGAGAGAGAGATCCAAAGCAGGCTCCAGGCTCCAAGCTGTCGGCACAGAGCCCAATATGGGACTGGAACTCAGGAACCAGGAGATCATGACCCCAGCTGCAGTCAGACGCTTAACTGACTGAGCCACCCAGGCGCCCCAAGAACCCTCTTTACTTCTTCCTAGCCAATCCCTTATTACTCCAACCCCATTAATTAAAATTAATTAATTAAATTAATTAATTAATTAATTAAAATTAATTCTTTATGTTAAACTTCCCTTGTGCAAGTTGCTGTGCGGTTTCTGTCTCCTGATTGGACCCTTAGCAATACAACTTTGCAGTGCGTTGCTGATAGTAATTATTATAAATTTTAAGGATTTTTTTTTTCCACATTCAAGGAAATCTCTATCAAGTTTCACATATGAGTTTTAAGGTTTCAGTGCATTTCAAGTTATTTTTTGCTCAGGGACTAATCTGTTTTGTTGTTGTTGTTATTTTTTTAATGCTTATTTATTTAATTTGAGAGAGAGAGAGAGAGAAAGAGAGAGAGAATACGGCCACAAGTAGGGAGAGGAGTAGAGAGACAGAGAGAAAGAATCCCAAGCAGGTTCCTTGCTGTCAGCCAGGAGGTGCTCAGGGATTAATCTTAAAATTAAAATTTTGAATTGGGGCACCTGGGTGGTTCAGTCGGTTGAGTGTCCGACTCTTGATCTTGGCTTAGGTCATGATCTCATGGTTTGTGAGTTTGAGCCCCACTTCGGGGCTCTGTCAGTGCAGAGCCTATGTGGGATTGTGTCTCTCCCTCCCTCTGCCCCTCCCCTCCTCTCTCTCTCTCTCTCTCTCTCTCTCAAAAATAATAAACAAACAAACAAACAAACAAACAAATTAGGGGCCCCTGGGTGGCTCAGTCGGTTGAGCGTCCGACTTCAGCTCAGGTCATGATCTCACTGTGAGTTCCAGCCCTGCTTCTGGCCCTGTGCTGACAGCTCAGAGCCTGGAGCCTGCTTCGGATTCTGTGTCTCCCTCTCTCTCTCCCCCTCCCCTGCTCGCTCACTCTCTTTCTCAAAAATAAATATTGGGGCACCTGGGTGGCTTAGTCGATTAAGCGTCCGACTTCAGCTCAGGTGATGATCTCACAGCTCTCGTGAATTCGAGCCCCGCGTGGGGCTCTGTGCTGACGGCTCAGAGCCTGGAGCCTGCTTCGGATTCTGTGTCTCCCTCTCTCTCTGTTCCTCCCCTGCTGATTCCCTGTCTCTCAGAAATAAATAAACGTTAAAAACAAAATAAAATAAAAAAAAAAAAACCTAAAAAAAACCCTTTGAATTAATGACAGTTATTAATCAGGGCGTCATGGACAGCCTCTTTGAAGTGGTGCTGTACGAGTTTTATCTTTGTCAATGTCGGCATTTCTTGTCAAATTAGCAAAGAAGTTACATCCTTTTCCAGTGTATGTGTTCATGTGATTCATTAACTGGATTATCAAACAATCCCCAAACCTATTCATAGCTTCTATTCAAAATTTATCCCTTTGCCTGGGTCCATTATTGCTTTTTATGTGATCTGAAAGTGTTTTGTTACAATTTGCTTCTCAATGTCAGAATAATTTACATAGACCTTATCTCACTTTTATCGCTTTTGTTTCAGGTTCCACCGATTTTAAGTTGAATTTAAAGATGACAGAAGAAGGTGTCCTTTATATACATCCAAACTCTGGAGTCTGTAATTGCTCGCTCACTTTATTAAAATGTTCCACAGCAGTTTTTGAAATTGCAGTTAAAATTTTATCGCAGATGCCATTCCCATCAAAAAAGGGGAGAAATGTATACTGCATTTAATTGTAGATTCTGCTGAAGGAGCCCAGAGAGGGCACACTCCGACATCGTTTCCGGGGACACGTCAGAAGTGACTTTTCTCTGGGTCCCAGGACCAAGCAGACGTCTCTTGGATTCAGTAACCCCTCAGCATCTAAAGTTCTTCATCTACCTTAATATGTTTTTTACTCATACATCTAGGGAACCCCTTTTATGGGGCAAAAATCCCCCCGACTCTCGAAGCAGAAAATGCCAGACACTCATCGTCCCAGCTTCCCTGGCAGCCGCAGGGCACACACACAGAGATCTTCTGCCAGTTCGCTGTACCCTCCCGGGCCTCGGTGGGGAAGCTAGTGACTGAGGGTCGGAAGGGCCGTGTGGACCCTTCCAGCCCCAAGTACAGCCACATCCGCTTTCCAGAGCCGGCTTCAGGAGCAGAGCCGCCTGCGGGGAACAGGTAACGCCGTGTGACTTCCGAGGCAAGATCATTCAAATGCCGGGGACTTGTACTGTGCTCTCCTGGGAGCTAGCCCGAGCCAGCTTGCGCAGAGCGACCAGATGAAGAGACCATGTGTAGGAGTTCTGGCTGACAGCCAGTCTCAGCTGTTAGACCTTATGTGAGCAAGGAAGCTTCCAGATGATTCCAGATGACTGGGCTGCCAAGTCGTCCAGCCTTCCAGTCGTCCTGGCTGAGGAGCAGAGACTACTTGCCTCTCTTTGCCTTGTCTGAGTTCCTGACTCCCAGGACCCAGGACACGCATCAAAGTGATCACTTTCTGTCACTAAGTTTGATGAGGTTTGTTTTGCAACAACCAGAACAGAAGGGAACTTGCAGAGGCCAGGGGCAGATAAGGTAACAACTGCCCCCAAAGTAGGCACAACAGAACCTCGACCCTCCTGGGCCTGAAGAAGGACAATCTATCCATCTATCTGCCTATCTGTCTATCTATTTATCTATCTAGTAGGCTCCATGCCCAACGTGGGGCTTGAACTCATCACCCTGAGATTAAGAGCCCCATGCTCTACCAACCGAGCCAGCCAGGCACCCCAGGAAGAAAATCTTATTAGTAGAGCCCAGTGGGGTTGGGGAGGGGCCTCCCTGTAGGAACAGTTGTCCTGAGGCACCCAGATGAGTCCCCCTCTGAGCTCCTGCTGGGGGTACAGCCTTCGGGGCCAGCCCCTGAGACACAGAGCAGGACCAGAAAGGATGGGGGATGAATCTGGGGGTGGGGTGGGGACCCGGGGGGGGACACCTGCCGGGTGTGTGTGGAGTTGAGAAGTGTGACCCATGTGAAATACCCCACGGAGGACTGAGATGCCGGACGGCAGGTGCCCCCCCAGCAGGGCTGTACCAGTGCATGAGGACCTGCATTTATGGACACTCCGTGGAAAAGACCCGTGGGGCACAGAGCTCAGCGACAACCCCTTTGTGCCCCTCTTTGCTCTTAGAGCCTGGGCACAGCGCTCGCTGGGGGACCTGTCAAGCCGCAGCCTCCAGACAGGAGGCTGGAGGGCTTTCTGGCTGCTCTGATGGCGGCTGAGCCCACACATCTTGGAAGGAGGTGCACGGAATACTAAAAAATTTAAGTGCTGCAATCAGGGCCTAAAGTAACGGAGCTGGAATTATTGAGGGAAATTTACAAGTTAAATCACCTAAAAGGCTGCACATGCAAATGACGCTAAATTAGCAAGAACTTGGGGGGCACGAGAATGACTCATCCTTTCTCAAAAGGAAAGTGGTCAGAGAGCACATCACAAACCGGGAAGGACGGGGACTGAGGCCATCGTTCCCCAGGCGGCGTCCGCGCGCTACAGGGTGCTTCGCACCCGGCGCCCCAAACGCCAGAAGCTCCCCGGTTCTCGTGGCGCCCAAAAATATCCTGTGCGCGTGAGCGTGCCCCTGGGACCTGCGATTGGGAAGCATGAAGAACCCGTTTCGCAGGTGGGAGCCTGAGTGGTGGCAGCTCTCGCCGCGGCTACGTGACACAACTGGATGGACCCGCGAGCTTCCCAGGCCCTGGGCCAGACGCCCTCTTCGGCTAGCTGCAGCTCCACGGGCCAGCGGTTTGTGTCGGGGCCTCAGCCGAGCTGGTCCCTCGGTACCTCTCCTGATGCCCTCGTGCGGGAGGGCCCAATGGTGTCCGGAGGCCGGCCGAGGGCTTCAATCCCACGAGCAAGGGGTCTGAGACCCCGGCCTTGCTGACGTCACCACCAGCCTCTGATGGCCAGGCTGGGAAACAGCCATGGCAGGCGGCAGACAGACAGACAGACTGGCCTGGCAGGCAGGAGGCAGAAACCAGCGGATGCTTTGGGCAACGCATTAGTTTCCTGGGGCCACCTTTTTTTTTTTTTTTTTTTTTTTTAAATGCTCATTCATTTTTGAGACAGAGACAGAGCATGAGTGCGGGAGGGGCAGAGAGAGAGGGAGACACAGAATCCAAAGCAGGCTCCAGGCTCCGAGCCGTCAGCACAGAGCCCGACACGGGGCTCGAACCCACGGACTGTGAGCTCACGACCTGAGCTGAAGTTGGATGCTTAACCAACTGAGCCACCCAGGCGCCCCACCTAAACGTGGACCACGAACCTAGGTGGCCTAAACAGCAGAGATCTATTGTCCCCTGCTTCTGGAGGCCAGAAGTCTGAGCTCCAGGCATCAGCACAGCCATGCTCCCTCGAAAGCTGCTAGGGGAGGATGTGTTCCAGGGCTGTGTCCCGGCATCTAGTCGTCCCTGGGCTCGGGGCCTCAAATTCATGTCTTCAATGTGGTGTTCTCCCTGTGCGTCTGTCTTTCCTCCTTTTTATTACGGCACCCGCCATTGGATTGGAGCTCACCCTAATGACCTCATCCCAACTTAATCATCTGCAGAAACCTTTTTCCAAATAAGGTCACACAAGTACTGGGGGTGAGGACTTCGCGGTCTTTGGGGAACACAATTCAACCTATGACAGACGTCAACTCACAAGTGTATTGGGCAAGTTCCCTGTAAAAGGCACCGTGCCGGCCACTGAAGAGACATGGCCCCAGCCCTTAAGGAGCTGCCCACCCCCCTGCCCGGAGGGTAAGCACCGCCACATCTCGCTTACCAGCAACCTCGATGCAAAACCGAGTGCCTGAGTCATTTCTCAACTCAATTCATATTTTATTTGGCTCCAGTTCCCTCTGGGGTCCGGCTGCCTGCCAATGCTGCTCTGGGGCTCTCGGGCAGGGAGGCACCCCGAGGACCTTGACCCGGGGAATACGATAGTGAATGTGCAGAGCAGTAAGGATATTGAAACACATGCAGAACGGACATCATCGTCCTTGGCGCTTATGTGAACTTAAATGCAGATCCTAAATCCAACAGCAAACTCCGCTCTGGCCCCTCCTCCACCCCCCCCCCACCCCCCGCTGGACACCCTGTGATTCCCCCAGGGCTGAATAGCTGAGTGTAGCCTTCAGATGAAAAGCTGCCTCTCCTGATGTGAGCACAGGCGGGGGTGGGAAGGTGCCCTGGATGGGGGGGTGGGTGGGGGGGGGGCAGAGATCTGGGTTCTAAACCCAGTTCTGTCACCAACAAGCAGCATGACCTTGGGCAAATCCTGAACCCTGTGTGGCCTCTGCTCAGTGGCTAGGAGGCTCTAAGATCCCTCCCAGTGCCAAGATTCCAACTCCAGGGAGAGGGCAGGAGGGTCGTGGAGAATCCTCCCAAGGAGACTTACAAGACGCAGGACCCACTTGCCTTCAGTTCCCAAGGGGAAATTTTACCTGCTTATCGGGCCTCAGCTGCCCAGGGCCTCTGGGCGTGATTGGGCTCAGGTTGAACACAGCGAGGGCATTGTTTTCTCTGTGGGAAGTTTCAGATAAGGAGCGGGGCTCCACTAAGCCAGATCAGGACTCGGGTCCCACCTCACCTTATCTTGAGGCTCCAGCCAGCCCGGTCTCCACCCCCCCACCCCCCCACCCCCCGCCCAGGGGTTCATTACAAGCTCAATATTTCCCTCCCGTGGAACATCTAGCCCTCCTCTCTGCCCACCCATCCCTTACAAACCAATTCAAGTTCCACCTCTTCCATGAAGCCTTCCCGGATACAACTCTATGTGGCAAATCAGTATCAGTTCTTCATTTCAGTCATAGAACACGTCGCCTGGATCGTATATTGAGGTCCAAATAACTTCTATGTCACATTTAAATGCAGCTTCAAATATGCAAACCAAGAGATGTCACCAGCGCATTGCCTTGCATTGAGTCTCTTGTCATGCGTCACACTGAGTGGTCCCTAGGACTTTTCAATCTGTAGACTTACGATACTCAGTTCTGGAAAAATTTTGTGTATTTTTACGAATTAGGAAGGAAGTTAACCTTCCTATTACGTTCTTTGTTCCTTACTTCCAAAACTTCAATTTGAACATCCTGGATTTGTTTTCTCTCTCTCTCTCTCTCTTTTTTTTTTTTCTCTCCGAAATTCCCAGAACTGGAGGTCATGAAATACATATTGAAAGGATACTTCAAATCCCTGTACATTGTCAAAGTAGATCCACTCCAAAGCACATCATCATGAATTTTCAGGATACTGACGATAAAGAGAAGACTCTAAAAACTTTCAGAAAGGGGGCAACATTTAATAAGACGGATCACGGATCAGAATGGCCTCAGACTTCTCATTAATAACACTAGATGGTAGCAGTGCCTTCAAAACTCTGAGGGACAGCGGTTCCCAAGCAACAGTTCTATACCCAGTGAAACCGCTAAGACATTAGGGCAAAATAGGCGTGTTTAGATACGCACAGTCTCAAGCGTTCACCCCTTAAGCATCCTTTCTCAGGAAGCTGCTGGAAGGGAGACTCGATCAAAACAGGAGAACGAAGCAAGAAATGAGAAGGAAAGGGGCCCAAGAAATGGGCTTCCATCCAAGACAGAGTCTGTGGAGGGCACCTCCGGGATGCCCCTGCCCTGCTGGGGGGGGGGGGGGGGGTTGGGCAGCAGATATCAGTCCCCTTACATGGGAGGGGCCAGAAGGCCCTGGGGAAGAGTTTTTCCCAGACGCCGAAATTAATAGGATATCTAACATATCTGAATCTACACAACTTGTAAACCGGGAAGAATTGGGGGATAAAACAGTAACGAGTACATAGAGAGCTCGGCAAAAGCAAATGCAAGGCAATGACGAAATCCAGAGAAAACGAAAAGTTACAGCAGAAGGAAAAATTAATCATGGCTCATCCGTGAATAGTAGTTAACTGTTACCCGAAACTCCGAAAATTACTCTAACCCAGAAGAAGTCACAACTGGGAGGATGAAGGGCCAGAAAGTCTAGGGTGCCAAGGGTGAAGAGACCAGAAGTGGAGGGGTGAAGGGTGAAGGAGACAGGAAGTCTAAGGGGGTGGAAAGTGATGAGATGATGGGTGCGTGCGTGCGTGCGTGCGTGTGTGTGTGTGTGTAGGAGACCAGAAGTGGAAGGGTGAAGGGTGAAGAGTGAAGGAGACCGGAAAGGTAAGGGGGTGGAAGGTGAGAGGTGAAGGAGACCGGAAGTAAAGGGGGTGAAAGGTGTACGAAGACAGGAAGTGTCAGGGGGTGAAGAGTGAAAAATGTAGAAGAGCCAAACTGTCACGGGTTATCCTCAGTTGCAAACACCCAGAGTGGAAAAAGCTAGAAATATAAGCCTGTTCTTTGGTGATAGGGAGGTAAGAATCAGCTAGAAGAGTTGAGCGCTCCCACTGTGGAGAGCAGGAAGTAGGGAGGGGGGAAATGCTCTTGTAAGTATTTGCCTTTAAACTGTGACGTTTCGGTACAAACCACAGAAAGGGAGACCCCGAGGAGTCGACTGGATGTGCCGTGTGCGGCGGCCGGGCCTACTCGCCACCCTCGGGAGGGCCCCCAGCGAGCGTGGAGGACGGAACCCCCGCAATCACCGGTCAGTCTCGTCATTCACGCCCCATGACTGCTGTGGCTCGGGGAGTGGGGAGTGAGGGGCAGAGGTGGGCCCTGGGAGGCCAAGGTTGGGCTGGGGTGCCGAGGGGCCTTCCGGGGGTCAGGGCAGCACCGGGTGGGCCCGCGCGTTCCGCGCTGTGGGGTCCGGCTCGGGTTTGGAGAGCCCCAGCGCCCGGGGCCCCCCCGGGGCCCAGGGAACCTCAGAGGCTGTCGGTCCCGCGACGGCCGCCAGGTGGCGCCAGAGCCCGCGCCAGCTCGCAGCCTCCGAGCCCGGCCTCCCGGGCGCCCAGGCCAAAGCCGGCGGGTGGAGCGGGGGGGGCCGGGTCTCCCGGTGAGCGTCTCCCTCGCCCCCACCCCCACCCCCACCTCGGCATCTCCGGGGGAGATTTTTTCCCCACCCGAAAATTTCAAATACCTGCAAAAATAGACCGAACGGTATTACGAAAAGCTGATTCCGTTTCTCTTACTCCTCCGCCCGTGTCCCCACCACCCTGTTTGTTTCTAAAAGCGAATCTCAGACATCCCATGATTTCATCTGTAAATATCTCAGCTGGCAACTCTAGCAAAAAGGACGCAAAACAGATCATAGTCGCATCATTGCCACCAACGTTGAACAAACGGAAGGCCTGGGTCAGGAATGCGGGGAATGGGGAAGGGGGCAGGCATCTTCAGGATCAGGTAGGGAGCCAGGAGCTCCAGACATGACACGGGGTGGCTTGTTTGCGGGAGAGGAAGCCCCCCTCCCCGGTGCTCTCCGTGGACTCCTGCAGCGCTGGGTCAGATGGACGATGTGAGGAGCAGGTTGAGGGGCCCTGGTCCTGCCCACCCCTCCCCACCCCTGGACACTCTCTTCTGCCACCAAACATTTTCAGTTCAGCTGGACAGTGAGGGGAATGCGAAGGAGAACTAGGAATGCGGATCGCCAGTCCCTTCCGGGGCTTTTCTGTCTCGTCCCATAAATTCTATGCTTTTCTTTTCTTTCTTTCTTTCTTTTTTTTTACCTTTATGTTGAGACAGAGAGCCCACCAGCGGGGGAGGGGCAGAGAGGGAGAAAGAGAACCCCAAGCAGGCTCACGCTGGCTGCCAGCCCAGAGCCCGACGTGGGGCTTGCTTGAACCCACGAATCCTGAGATTGTCATGACCTGAGCCGAAATCGAGTCGGACGCTTAGCCAACCGAGCCACCCAGGTGCCCCAATTCAGTGCTATTCTTAAGGCTTAAATCCTGGGCGCCTCTCTCTACTCAGCTGGTCCAATGTGCCTGAAGGACCGCCCAGCCCATCTCTCCTACCCCTCCTGACTCCCTCCTGGAGCTGATCCTCCCCTGGGTGACTGAAGCCGAGGACCTGGGCCCCTCTGCTCCTCCCTTGTGTCTTTTTACATCTCTGCATTTTATGGCCAGCCACTTCCAGGAGCAGGGGGCGGGGGGGGGGGGGGGTAGGAGGTGTGTGTGTGGGGGTGACAGCAAGCACATGAGGCCCGTTGTCAAGACTTGAATTTCCCCTGATCTCCAGCAGAAGGCTGCACGGAGCTCTAAGGCGGGTCTCGGGGTCACGGACCCAGGCTGAGGCCTAGCTCTGCCCGACAAGCTGGCTGACCTTGAACAGGCTCCTTCACCTTGCCCGGGTGCATGGCGGAGACAGGGGTACCAATAGTAGTTCTGAAGCTCCGAGGGACAATCTTCAGTGCTGAACTCAGTGCACGGCCCTCGGCGACGTTCTCATTAAATCGGCCGCTCCCAGAGCCCCTTCTCCGACTGGCCGCTCGTTCCAGGATCTTTCTGCTCATTCATTCCTCCCTCTCGACAAGCGTGTGTTGAGCACCTACTGTGTGCTAAGCGCTAGGGATGCTGCGATGAGCAAAACGGAGCTGATGCCTGCCCCCGTCCAGTGCTGGGTTTGAGAAGACACAGTCCAGCAGGGGCCATGCAGGTCGCGAGCGGGCAGTGTGGGTTGGGGGGGGGGTACGGCCTTCTGGAGGAGCAGGGCTTTCCCAGGTGAGATGTGCTGGCGGGTGGCCCCGAGGTGGGCTCACCTGACCTGTTCAGGCTAACCTGGGGAAGGCCCGGGCTCTCTCCTGACCGCCCCCCCCCAGGCCCCGCCCCCCCCCCCAGGGGAAAGGGTGGCCCTGCTGGTTCCCTGACACCGTGCCCAGCATGGACCCCTCTCTCTCCTTGGTGTGATGCCGCTCTCTTCTCCCAGCTCAGGTGGTGGAAAACGGGGCCCCGGAAGCTTGAGGAAGCTCGTTGCAGCCCAGCCCCCCGGGGAGACACTGAGTCCATCAGAATTCCCCTCTGCCACCCTCGACTGGTCATCGGTGGCCCGTTGGGCCACGGGGCCCCCCTGCAACCGTAAGGACGCAGGGAGAGGTGGGCGAGTGCGGAGGGCCTGGCTCCCCCGGTGCTCCTCCGAGCCCACCAGCAGGACTTTCTCTTCCCCCACCCAAGGGGGCCCACTGCGCTTTTCGTAGATAAGGAAAACCGAGGCACGGGGAGGTGGGTTCGTTTCCTGCGGCTGCCGTCACATGTCACCACACACTTAGCAGTTTAGAAGCACAGAGACGTGTTCTCTCTCCGAGGCTGACATGGCAGGGCCGTGCTCCCGCCGGAGGCTCCAGGGGCGAGGCTCCTCCGTGCCTCTTGTAGCTTCTGGCGGCTGCCGGCTCTCCTTGGCTCGTGGTCACGGTCACTCCAGTCTGCAAGGCCGGCATCTACACGTCCCTCTCAGCTCCACCGTCGTGGCGCCTTCTGCCCTGGGTGTGCGTCAGGTCCCCCCCCCCCCCCCCCCCCCGCCTCTCTCTTCTGAGGACATTTGTGATTACATTTGGGGCCACCAGATATAACCCGGAACAGGCTCTCCATTGTCAGCATCCTTAATTTAGTCCCAACAGCAAAGGCCCTTTTCCAAATAAGGTAACATTTACAGTTCGCACTCGTTAGGACCTGGTGTCTTTGGGAGCCTCTGTCAGTCCCCGATGGGGAGTCCGTAACTTGCTCAATGTCACACAGCGGATTAAGTGGTGAAGCTGATAGCTAAACCCCAGTCTGCCAGCCAGACTGAAAACCCCCTGCTCTTAATACATTCTTATTCCCTTGTGCTCCGGAAACTTCTTTGGTTTCTTCTTTTTCAATGTTTATTTGTTTTTGAGAGAGAGAGAGTATGCGTGCATGCTAGTGGGGGCAGGGCAGAGAGTGAGGGGACAGAGGATCTGAAGCGGGCTCCTTTGCTGACAGCAGCTAGCCCCACGGCAGTGGGGGGAGGGGGGGCTCGAACTCATGACCTCAGGAGCCGTGAGATCGTGACCTGAGCCGAAGTTGGATGCTCAACCGACTGAGCCACCCAGGCGCCCCGTGCTCCAGAAGTTTCTATTCAGAGGCCACCTTCAGAACAATGTGTTCCCTCCTCAGCCCTGGTCGCCGACCGGTCACGTGGGTTGAGGGATACCGTCAAAGCTTGCCTGCCATAAGGCATTTCCTCTCCTGGCCTTTCCCAGCCCAAGTCCGTAACCCTGCTGAGAGCTCAGGGTACTCGCAGGGACAACCTGTGGAGCAGTGGAGGCCGTCATCCCGTTCATTCACTCATTCCTTCGCGCCACAGGTATTTGGCATCACCTGTCAGGAGTGCCGGGATCAGGAAACATCCTGGCTGACCCACGGTGGGCAGGGCCGGGGAAACCACAGTGGAGTTTGGGGAGAGCGGAGCCTGAGGACGCTGAGGACCGCGTCTCATCCTTCTCTTGTATCTCCAAAACCAGAACCAGAAAGGGGGAGCCACGTAAAATCAAGCGCTGAATTAATGAAACTCACGTTGATCGTCAGCTGCTGTTACTGTTAGCAAAAGAGATAACCGGTGTGTTATCTCCTGATGGAAGAACACAGCAGGGCCTCCCCGTGGTGCAACCAGCAAGATCCGGGCTGGGAGGGGCGCCTGGGGGGCCCAGTCGGGTAAGCATCGAACCTCGGGCTCAGGTCAGGATCTCATGAGCCCCGCGCCGGGCTCTGTGCCGACAGCTCGGAGCCCGGAGCCTGCTTCGGATTCCGTGTCTCCCTCGCTCTCTGCCCCTCCCCCACTCATGCTCTGCCTCTTTTCTCTCTCAAAAATAAACATGAAAAAACTGAAAAAAAAAAAAAAAAAGAGAGAGAGAGAGAGAGAGAGAAAGACCCAGGCTGGGAGACACCCTACAGGGCAAATGACCCAGTTCCTTCGCAGGTGCATGTGCTCGTGCATGCACACACACAAACACACATACCCAGAGTCAAGAAACCTACGGGGTAAAAGAAGCCTGACAGACGTACCCAGCGATTTCAGCACGTGAACTTATTTGAATCCTGATTCCGGGGCATCTGGGTGGCTCGGTCGATGAAGCGTCCAGCTTTGGCTCAGCTCATGATCTCACGCTTCATGGGTTCGAGCCCCGTGTCTCAGGCTCTCTGCTCTCAGCCCAGAACCTGCTCCATATCCTCTGTCCCCCTCTCTGCCCCTCCCCTGCTGGCTCTCTCTCTCTCTCTCTCTCTCTCAAAAATGGATAAACTTAAAAAAAAAAATACTTAGAGGGGCGCCTGGGTGGCGCAGTCGGTTAAGCGTCCGACTTCGGCCAGGTCACGATCTCGCGGTCCGTGAGTTCGAGCCCCGCGTCAGGCTCTGGGCTGATGGCTCGGAGCCTGGAGCCTGTTTCCGATTCTGTGTCTCCCTCTCTCTCTGCCCCTCCCCCGTTCATGCTCTGTCTCTCTCTGTCCCAAAAATAAATAAATTAAAAAAATTAAAAAAAAAAATACTTTGATTCCTGATCCAAACAAACAAGATATTTTTAAAATGACATTTGTCAATTAGATATTTAAATACTGAGTATTTGCTGAAATTAAGAAAGTGTTAATTTTTTACGTGTGATGATGGTATTAAGGTTTTATATTTTAAAAACTTTTATTTTATATTTATATATTCTATTTGTGTAATAAATATTTATAGATTTTATAATTTTATGTACTAGGTGCACTTAAATACATTTATATAAAATATTTTAATTTTTATTAAATATTTTATATGTGTCTATATCTTCATGTTTTATATTTTTATATTATTTTCAAATATTTAAAATATTTTGTATTTTTATAATTTTAGTTTTTAAAACTTTTAATGTTTTATAAAATAGATGTTTAAGGTTTTTCATAAAATCTTTATATACTGGGGCACCTGGGTGGCTCAGTCGGTTGAGCGTCCAACTTCAGCTCAGGTCATGATCTCGCAGCTCATGAGTTCAGGCCCTAGGTCAGGCTCTATGCTGACAGCTCAGAGTCCGGAGCCTGCTTCAGATCCTGTGTCTCCTTTTCTCTCTTCACCTCCCCTGCTTGCACTGTCTCTCTCTTTCTTTCTCTCTCTCAAAAATAAAATTAAAATTTTAAAAAAAAACTTTATATATTAAGTTAAAAACATTTTTTAAATTATTTTTTTTTAATTTTTTTTTAACGTTTATTTATTTTTGGGACAGAGAGAGACAGAGCATGAACGGGGGAGGGGCAAAGAGAGAGGGAGACACAGAATCCGAAGCAGGCTCCAGGCTCTGAGCCATCAGCCCAGAGCCTGATGCGGGGCTCGAACTCACGAACGGCGAGATCGTGACCTGAGCCGAAGTCGGACGCTCAACCGACTGAGCCACCCAGGCGCCCCTTTTTTTAAAATTATTTTTAAATTACATATTAAATTAAAAGGCAAACCTTTACTTTTTAGAGCTACACACTGAAACATTTACAGATGAAATAATATGAAGTCAAGGATTTTCTTTAAGAAAATATAAGGAGGGGCTCCTGGCTGGCTCAGCCGGTGAAGCATGCGACTCTTGATCTTGGCTAGTAAGTTTGAGCCCAGGTAGGGTGTCAAGTTTACTTAAAAAGAAAATCCAGGGGCACCTGGGTGGCTCAGTCAGTCAAGCATCTGACTTTGGCTCAGGTCATGATCTCGCGGTATGTGGGTTCAAGCCCCGAGTTGGGCTCTGGGCTGGCAGCTCGGAGCCTGGAGCCTGCTTCGGATTCTGTCTCCCTCCCTCTGTTTCCCTCTCTCTCTGCCCCTCTGTGTCTCTTGCCCTCTCAAAAAAAAAAATAAATAAATAAAATATATATATATATGTATATATATACATTAAAAAACACTAAAAAGAAAAAAAGAAAAAAATCCAAGGAAGGGGAGTGCTTAGGAGCATAGATGAAACAGAACCAGCAGTGAGTGCAAGCTGAGCAATGGCTCCCGGCGGGGGGCGGGGTTCATTAAACCAGCCAGTCTACTTGTATGTAGGCTAATTTTTTGATACAAAAAAGTTAAAGGTTTTTTTAAAAAGACAAAAGCACAAGGGCATTCAAGGGCTGTTTAAAGAGGTTTCCTGTTCAATTCTTTTTTTTTTTTTAATTTAAAAAAATGTGTATTTTTGAGAGAGACACAGTGTGAGTGAGGGAGGGGCAGAGAGAGCCACAGGATCCAAAGCAGGCTCCAGGCCCCGAGCTGTCAGCCCAGAGCCTGACGCGGGACTAGAACTCACCAGCAGTGACATCATGACCTGAGCCAAAGTCCGACACTTAACTGACTGAGCCACCCAGGTGCCCCTCCTGTTCAATTTTTTTACTGAAACTCCCCGCCCCGCCCCCCCTCCTGCCAGCATCCACAGCTGAGCTCGCGGTCATCTTCCCGCGGGGGCCACTAGGGGGCGCGTGTCCGCCCCCACCCCAGCAAGACCTGCTCAGGTAGAGCAGCAGGTAAAAATCTGCCAAGCCAGCCAGGTTCCTCTTATTGAGAGGATAGCTCTAGACTGAAAGGGCAGGGAGGGTGGTAAAGCCCCTCGTCGCTATCCTGCCACCAGCACACTCTGCCGCGTCCCTGTCCCTTCTCGGGCACCTTCCCGGTAGGATCCCTACTGTTAGAAGAGCAAGGAACATCCCGATCGAGGCAGGACGCCTGTGTGGGCCAGACGGACTCCAGTGGGAGGAGCCAGCTGCCCTCCACAGGTGCTTTCGAAGTTAGAAGTGGGGGCTTCCACAGACTCGCCAGAAGTCTCCTAAAATGCTAGAGAGTTGGAAGGCTCGGGAAGGAAGGTTGTGACACCCCTGGAGCGGAGAGCCCCCCCCTCCCCGCCCCCGCTTGTGGCCACACCCACAAGTCTCCTGGGCCTTCTGGAACAAGATGATGAGAAATGAAACAGAAAGCATCTGTCTCGAGGCTTAAAAGCAGTCATTTCAGCAATCTCAGCAGGTGGGGGAGACAGAACAGGGGGGCTCTGTGCCCACCAGGAGAGAACACGGAGGACACAGGACACCCCCAGCTTGCCCGGCACGATGCTGAAGGCCTGTGCTGCGCGACTGGCAATGTACCAAAAGCAGGCCACGGCTCAAAGCGGAAGCCCATCCTTCCCTGGATCAGGGTGGTTTGCCTACATTGTATCTGGCTGCCAGTAAAAAACTGAAACATAAAACCCACAGCCTCTTTTTCAAATCCAATGTCCAGAATTCAATAAAAACTACCAGGTGTGTGCTCCAAACAAATGAACAAAACATCTGAATGAACACCTGGCCAAAGAAGATAGACAGATGGCAAATGAGCCCATGGAAAGGTGCTCACCATCAGTAGTCCCTAAGAAACATAAACGCACATTAAAACGAGATACCACTACACGCCCACGGAAATGGCTACAATAAAAACACTGACTGTATCAAGTGTTGGTGAAGAAGGGGAACCCCGAAAACTCACCCTGCTCAATAACCACTTGGGAACACGGTTGCTAGTTGATTTAAAAATGAGACATGTGTCCCAGCCATTCCTCATTTAGGTATTTGCCCAAGAGAAATAAAAACATGTGTCTTTGAAGAGACTTACACAAGAATGTCCAGACCAGTTTTTTTTTTGTTTTGTTTTGTTTTTTAAATAGCCCCGGGGCGGGTGCCTGGGTGGCTCAGTTGGTTAAGCCTCCGACTTGGGCTCAGGTCATGATCTCATGGTCTGTGGGTTCCATCCGGCGTCGGGCTCTGTGCTGATGGCTCAGAGCCTGGAGCCTGCTTCATGTTCTATGTCTCCCTCTCTCGCTGCCCCTCCCACACTCATGCTGTCTCTCTCTGTCTCTCAAAAATAAATAAACATTAAAGAAAAAAAAATAGCCCCAGGGCACCTGGGTGGCTCGGTTAACTGTCTGACTCTTGGTTTCAGCTCAGGTCATGATCTCACAGTTTTGTGGGTTCGAGCCTTGCATCGGGCTCTGTGCTGATGGTGTGGAACCTGCTTGGGATTCTCTCTCTCCCTCTCTCTCTGTCACTCTCCTACTCACGCTGTCTCTGTCTCTCACAATAAATAAACTTAAAAAAAAATAGCCCCAAACTGGAAACAACTCAAATGTTCACCAACAAGTGTATCTCCTGGAATACTACTCAGCAATAAAAAGGAACAAGCTATTGATTCATACAACTACACAAATGAATCTCAAAATAATTGTGCTGAGTGATAGAAGCCAGACCAAAAAAGAGCACATAGCATATGATCTGATTTATATAAAATTGTAGAAAATGAAAACTGAGCTGTAATGATAGTGGTTGCCTGGGGATGGGGGGAAGGAGATAGGGAGGGATGTATCCCCTAAGGGACACAAGGAAATTTGGGGAAGTATATGAGTCAGGGTCCTCCAGAAAAACAGAACCAACATATTATGTTCACACGTGAATATATATTCACATACAGTAAAACCTTGGTTTGCGAGCATAATTCGTTCCAGAAACATGCTTGTAATCCAAAGCACTTGTATACCAAAGCAAATTTCCCCATAAGAAATAATGGAAACTCAGATGATTCGTTCTACAACCCAAAATATTCATATAAGAATGATTACAGTACTATAACATAATACAAAAGAATAAAGAAAATACAAAATATAAAGAACAACAAACAACCTGCACTTCCCTTTGAAAGCCTTCGTGGCTGGTATGAGGGAAAGAGAGGAGGGTTATTGTGTAGGACGACTTTCACTATCACGAAAGGAATCACCGCTCTCTATTGGCTCAATGGAACCTTTTTCTTCTCCTGCAACCTTATCCAATGGCCCCTGCTTTTGCCTTTTTTTGAGGATTTTGCAGAACCGTGACATCGCATTGGCGATCACCCACAATCCCGCAGCCGGAGAGAGAGAAGAACCATTGGCTCAGTGGTAATCGTGTGACATCTGGCATCACGTAGTACTCGGATTGCAAGGCATCTCTTGTTTTTCAAGTTAAGATTGATTAGAAATGTTTGCTCGTCTTGGGGAACACTCGCAGAACGAGCTGGTCGAAATCCAAGGTTTTACTGTATTTTGTGTTCACCACGGGAGGTGATAACCGCTACAGGGAGGAACGGCCCTGAAAGACAGTGGTGAAGGGAAAGCCTCCCAGTAGACACATTTTGGCCAATCTGGTTGTGTGCTTCGGAGGAAAGGTGGTTTGGGGTCAAGGTCTACACTGACTGATGAGTCATGGGTCATAGATTCGCTGGCTGGTCAGGAACCCTGGATGGTCGAGATCGGAAGGCTTGTGAGCAGGAAGTCTGGGAACGAGTTACATGGAGGTGGAAGCCCCTGGGTGAGCATCATGTGACACTACAAGGTATGGAAGTTCCCGGCTGGGGCCCCCACTGCAGAGCACCCCAGCAGGGGTGCTTGCTAATCACGCTAATGAAGGGATCGATCTTTCCCGCAAATGTCGGTCAGCGCGTTTCCCCTCTCACCGCAGTGCATCCTCAGTAACTACCCTTCGCTAGGACCCACACGGGTATCATCTCCATTGAGGTCTCAAACTGCTAAACACTAGCAAAGACCAACCCCGAATCCCCGAGGTTGCACCTTCCGGAAGCTGGGGGACCAGGCCGGTAACTTGTACTGCTTCTTCATGGAGAAATCTGCTCTCTTAGGAGCAGGGTCCTGTTCCGGGTCCAGACTTGCTTTTCTTTACTGGCAGCGTGCCAGCACCACCACTTGGAGATTTTCAGAGTGCCCTGCTCATTGTCATGGTAACCCACACAACATCATCTCCAGCCAAGAAACTCATTATACGGCAAAAGGCATGTGGCACTGAGTTCATGCCCGTGGAATTCACTGGCCTGTGCACGGCTCCCGAGATACTCAGTGGCACTTGTGTGGATGGACTGAGGAAATGGCCTGCTGAGGGCTCAGCTGGGGCACCAGCGGGAGTATGTGGGATCTCTCCGGGAGACACCACGTGTATTCGGTGCCGTTTCCCCCATGGCCCGAATACGCAGGTTCTGTACTTTGACAGGCTGCCCCTGGAGTCTCGAACTGGTCTGGAGCGTAGCCCGGGGAGGAAATTTTGGAGATCTGAAGAGAAGACGTGACATAGTCACATAGGTGTGTTAGATGTGCGCAAGGACCAGGGTGGAGGCCGAAGGGGCCCCCGTCGCTTTTTCACCAACCAGTCCTCTTACAGAACGTTCGTTACAGAATGTTCGCTGGAGAACATTCCCGGGAGAGCAGTCTTGATCCCGTTAAACTGGAAGGTCAGGTTGGTGACTTGTGGGCTTCTTGACCGAGCCCGCATCAAATGGGGTTCGCTGTACTGGCCGGGATAAGGAGGACTGTACCTGAGCCAGAGGACTCGCCAGAGCGCGGCAGGGTCTCCCCGTCCAGAAACCGGCCAATAGGAAACCGCGGTGACTCAGGGAGGACAGGACAGCTAAGAATTTGGATTCCGTGGGAATGAAGATTTGCACCACCCCGAGAAGTGAAACCCAGAGGGCCGCAGTGCTGCCGAGAGGTAGGGAAGTCGGTGCAGGCAGCGAGAGGAGGGAGCCAAGAGTGCCACCCCAGGGCTGGAAGCAGCAGCAAGTGGGCTCTTTCCCCCCCCCTTTCCCTGCTGCCCTCCGTGAAGAACAATGTTGGCCACTAACGCCGTCGTTTGGATTCGCATTGCAAGTATGACACAGTTGACACTACCCACCGCAGTCGATGCCTGATGGGACTTGGTGTTTCCCCAGGGTGGGGGCCACAGGATCCAGTCGTCGAAATAAAGGACAAGGACTCTCTCTGCCCCTCCGGATTCATTTTCCATCCTTTTCTCGCCTGCTGGGTGTCCAGGAGGCTGACCGCTATAGAATCCACTCTCCAGACCCTCTCATCTTCTGGCCTCCAGTTGGATTTGACCAATGGAGGCATGAGCAGGAGATCGTAGGTTTGGAGGAAACATAGATCAGGGGATTTGTCACGGTTTTGACAGTGCTCGCTTGGCCCTGAAGCCCCGGGGCGGGCAGACCCTCTTCCACAGCCCTGACCCCCACATGGTAATGGGAGCATCATCCCTTCTTTGTCCCCTTGGTCCCCGTTTGGTGCTTGTATCTGGGTGTCTTATTATCATTATTTTCCCTTAGCCCTGCCCGTGTCTCATAAAGAGGCCCTTCATTAACTTTCTTCAATTAAACCTTCTTTCTGTGCCATATACTTCCTGCTGGTGGCCTCACTGATCCTGGGACCTTTAAGTAATTCACCTTCACTGAAGCATAAAGTTCGTGGTGGGAGGAAATGGTGAGAAATGAAGTTGTACAGGGAGGGTGGTCAATTATGAGAAGCTTTGTGCACTGGGATCCTGTAAGCTTCACGAGGCATTGAGCAAACTATCTAACCTCTTTGTGCCTCTGTTTCACCGCCTATAAAATAAGGACAATGACAGGATGTATCTTTCGGATGACCATGAAACATTGAAAAGAGTGCCTGGCACAGAAAGTGATCAACAGCATCAGGGACAGTGATGCACTGCAAGGTTTTAAGCAAGGAAGTGACCGGGTCAGATGTGGTGATCCAAAAAACTGTTCTGGGGGAAATGTGGAGAAGACATGGGGTTTGTAAGTGACCAGGTGGAGTGGAGCAAGACTGGAGGCAAGAACACCAGTAACGAGACTACTGCAATGGTCTTAGCAAAATACATACATACATACATACATAATAAAATTGAGAAGATGTACCATCCAAAAAAGAGACCAAGAAAGAAAAAGATACAGAATACAAAAAATGGGACTTCTGGCACAATATCCGGGACCTTTAGGTAGTTCAGTTTTGCGAAAGCATAATGCGCAAGGTGAGGGTGCTAGTAGAGATGTACCCCCTCCCTCTCCAGACCGACAGCGACTGAGTTTCAGAGAGAATCCTCCTAGCTTGCTGTCACTCTCTCCAGCAGCCCTGAAGTCTTCATTCTTGATACCTTGGATGTCCACATAGAGGAAACTTCCAGCACCCTGGCCTCCGTTTCTTACGCTTCTCCTCCTCCGGTGACTCTGTCCTCTATCCCCTGCCTCAGCCACTCATTTTCATAGTCTTACCCTAGGCCTCGTTGTTACCAATAACTGCAGCCTTCCCGTGCCTCAGTCAGCATCCATATCTTCTTCTCTGCTCACTCCTCCAAAGTTTTCTCCCCCGTCCTCAACATCAGCTGATGAGCGTGCCCCCTACGTCACCGAGGAAATAGCAGCAGTGAGCAGAGAGCTCCCGTCGGCCCCCGCAACTGCCTGGCCCCCGCAACTACCAGCCTCTGGGCCTCTATGCTCCTTCTCCCCTTCCGTTCTCTGCCGGCTCGTCCCAGAGACCCCGATTTAATGTGCTGAGCGCGGCCTAGGTCTGGGGACCTTGAAACGCTCCCCGGATGATTTTAACGTATATCCCACATTGAAAACTGCCACTGAGGATGAATGGCCCGTGCTCTCCCCCTTGAGCTGCTCGAGCAGATTGCTCCAGGAGTCTTTCTCTCCCTCCGAGCATCATTGGTTCCCCCCCCCCCCCCTTGCTCTTTCCTCCCAGCTACAAACATGTTGCTGATTCCTCCAATTTAGGGAAAAACTTCTCCACCTCACTTCTTCCTCCAATTACTGCCCCACTTTTCTACTCCCCTACGCGGCGCATTTCTCTAAAGGGTTGTCTGTATTTGTGTCTGTAATTCCTTTTCTCCCGTTGGCTCTCCAGGCTTTGCCCTGCGGGCCCACCAAAGCTCTTGTCATCAAGTTCGCCAATGGCTGCTTCACTGCTGTAGCCTATGGCCGATTCCCAGGCTTCCACTTGAGAGGTCATCCACGATATCCGACCCAACCGATCACTCCTTTCGCCCTAGAATGCTTCCTCGACTCGGCTTCCAGGACACCACATGCTTCCTGCTTTCCTCCTGATTCGTGATGAATGCATCTCAGCATCCTTCCGGCTCACCCCTCACGGGGGTTGCTCGGCATGGCAGCCACATGGTCCATCCTGTCTGTCCTTGCTCAAATCCTCCAGCGGTTTCCCATCTCATTCAGAGTAGGACACAAAGTCCTCAAAATAGCCCACAAGGCCCTGCATGCCTCACCCTCCCCCATACACGCAGACGCCAGGACCTCCGGGACCTCGCCACCCTCCAGCTACATTGCAGCCTCCTCTAACACACCAGACCCGTAAATCCAGGGACTGTTCACTTGGTGTCCCCCTCCCTTCAAGGCAAACTTCTCATCTCCCTTCTCTGCTGTTTTTTTTTTTTTTAATTAACCTTTTTTTATTTTAAGTAAGCCGTACGCCCAATGTGGGGCTCGAACTCACAACCCCAAGGTCAAGAGTCGCATGCTCTCCCAAGTGAGTCAGCCAGGCGCCCCTGAACTTTTTATTTTGGGATAATTGTACATTCACATGAAGTTGTAAGCAATAAGGCAGAGAGGCCCCGTGTATTCCTCCTCCGGTTTTCCCCGATGGTAACATCTTGCACGACAGGTACAATGTGACCATGAGGCTATCACTGTGGTAGGGTTGTATTCGTTGCCAGTGGCTACTGTAACAATTATCACCAACTGGGTGACTTAAAACAATAGCGATTTGTTCTCCCACAGTTCCGGAGGCCAGAACTTCTAAATCGAGGTTTAGGCAGCGCCCTACTCCCTCCAGAGGCTCTAGGGGAGAATCCGTCCCTTGCTTTGTCCAGCTTCTGGTGGCCGCTCTGCTCCATCTCTCTCTCTCCAGCTTCACGTCACTTTCTCCTGTGTGTGCGTGCAGTCTCCTGCCTCCCTCTTATAAGGTCACTTGTGATGACGTTTAGAGCTCACAGGATAATCCTGGATAATCTCCCCATCTCAAGATCCTTAATCTAATTACCTCCGCAAAGGTCTTTTCTCCTAATAAGGTAACACTGACGAGTCCTGAGCGTTAGGGTATGGACATGTCTGGGAGCTGCCATCAGCCTAGCCCGACCGTGCAGATGTGGAACATTCCTGGCATCTCAGAACTCCTCAAATTGCCTTTTGAGTGTTGAATTTTGTCAAATGCTTTTTCTTTCCTTTTTTTTTTTTCATTTTTCAAAAATGTTTATTTATGTATTTTGAGAGAGAGAGAGAGAGAGAGAGAGAGAGCCAGTGTGTGCATGAGCAGGGGAGGAGCAGAGAGAGAGAGAGAGAGAAAATCCCAAGCAAGCTCCCCATGTCAGCACAGATCCCAACTCGGGGCTCGATTTCGTGAACCATGAGATCATGACTTGAGCCAAAATCCAGAGTCAGACACTTAACCAACTGAACCACCCAGGCGCCCCATTAAAAGCTTTTTCTGCATCAATTGATGTGATTATGTGATTTTTTTTTCTTCTTTAGCTTGTTAATAGGGTAGATTACATTGATTGATCTCTGAATATTGAACCAGCCCCAGAGGCCTGGGATGAACATCCCACGTACTTTTCTTCCCTGTGGTCCATTTCTCCCACTTGAAGGTAAACTCTAAATGGGGACAAACCTTCTGGTTCCTTCTGTTCATTGCAGTCTCCTGGTACCTGAACAATGCCAGGCATGGGGTAAGCACTCAGTACCTGTTCGGTGAGTGAATAAAAGAACAGTAGCGAGGTGAAGGGAATTCCCCAGATTATATTCAAAGGAGATCCCAAGATAACAGCTGCAGGCAGCCGGCCCAGACCCAAATAGGTCAGAAGGCTCCAGAAGAGCCTGTTGAATCTGATGCCCTGAGAGGGCATTTAGATAGTCAGCAGAGACTTGGGCTGGGTTTATAAGTACACAGAAAGCTAAGGAAACAAACAAACAAGAATTCTTTTTTAAAGAGATCATTATTACCGTCGTATATCCATACCATGGAATACTATTCCCAACAGCAGTAAGCCATCAAGCCACAAGAAGAAGATATGAATGGGGGAACCTTAAGTGGATATTAATCTGTGAAAGAAGCCAGTCTGAAAAGGCTACATATTGTACGCTTCTACGTACGTGGCATTCTGGAAAAGACAAAACTGTGGCGATCAGGGGTCGTGGGGAGGGAGAGAGGGAAGACAGCACCCCGAGGATTCTCGGGGCAGTAAAATTATTCTGTCTGACAGCATAATGGTAGATACGTGTCGTTACACATTTGTCCAAATCCATAGAATGTACGACACTGAAAGCGAGCCCTAACGTAGGCAGTGGACTTGGGTGATAATGACATGTCAGTGTAGGTTTGTTGACTATAACAAATGTACCGCTCTGGTAGGGGGGTGGATTGGGGGGAGGAGACTGGGGTATAGGGGAGTTCTCTGTACTTTCCACTCAATTTTACTGTGAAACTAAAATCACTCTAAGAAATAGTCTGTTTTTTTTTCATTAAAAAAATTTTTTTTAATGTTTATTTATTTTTGAGAGAGAGAGACAGAGTGAGCGGAGGAGGGGCAGAGAGAGAGGGAGACGCAGAATCCAAAGCAGCCTCCAGGCTCTGAGATACTCGCACAGAGCCTGATGCGGGGCTTGAACTCACGAACCGTGAGATCGTGACCTGAGCCGAAGTCGGACGCCTAACCGACTGAGCCACCCAGGCGCCCTAGGAGGACTCTTTAAGAAAAGAAAAACACTGGGGTGGCTGGGTGACTCAGTCGGTCGGGCACCCGACTTCGGCTCCAGTCATGATCTCACGGTTTGTGGGTTCAAGCCCACATTAGGCTCCTTGCTGACAGCTCGAGCCTGGAGCCTGCTTTAGATTCTGTGTCTCCCTCTCTCTCTGTCCCTCCCCCACTTGTGCTCTGTCTCTCAAAAATAAATAAAAATATTAAAAAAAAAAAAAGAAAGAAAAGAAAAGAAAAAAGGAAAGAAAAGCACCAAATCAGAAATAAATCTGAGTCAATCTTAGAGCCATTTCTGCACTCTTTGCACCTTCCCTGTCCTGAGCTGAGGGTATGGGGGACACTGAAAGGGGGAGGTGAAAACCTGTGTCCTGAAAACCTGCGAGGAGAGCCTGGGAGCTCGAGGACATGCAGTCGTCCTTGCTGGCACCTACCGGCCCCGGGACACAGCCCAGACTCCCGGGCAAGCTTGTTCCTTTGCGGCCTTGTCTTTCAGCTCACCCGGGCTCCGGGTCAGTCCACGGGCATGCCTTGCGCACTCACTCTGCCAGGCTGGGGCTCCGGCTGCTCCTTGCCTGGCGGGGCCCTCTTCTCCCTTGCTGTTCACAGGTAAACGACTGGATGGCCCGGCCAAACTCCACCCCCTGGCTGCCTGCTCCGTGAAATGTCCACAAACCCTCCGGTTTCTGCCCTGCTTCCCCAGAGCCGCCTGCAGGGGCAGGAAGAAGCCCGAAGGACATGCGTTCGAATCCCAGCTCAGACATGTCTCTTGACCTCCCTGAGCTCCGTGTTATATATAGTGTAAATCTGAATAATTGTTTCCTTCTTGCAGGGCTGCTGGAAACTCAAACACCCTATGTAGTTTTTTTTTTTTTAATTTTTTTTTTTTAACGTTTATTTATTTTTGGGACAGAGAGAGACAGAGCATGAACGGGGGAGGGGCAGAGAGAGAGGGAGACACAGAATCGGAAGCAGGCTCCAGGCTCTGAGCCATCAGCCCAGAGCCTGACGTGGGGCTCGAACTCACGGACCGGGAGATCGTGACCTGAGCCGAAGTCGGACGCTCAACCGACTGAGCCACCCAGGGGCCCCACCCTATGTGGTTTTAAGAGGGAGGGGCGCCAGCGGGGGAGAGAGGCAGAGGGAGAGGGAAAGAGAATCTTAAGCAGGTTCCACGCTGCTCGGCGTGCAGCCCATCCCACAGCCCTGGGGTCATGACCTGAGCCCACATCAAGAGTCCGACGCTCAACGGACTGAGCCACCCAGGCACCCCTATTTTTTTTTTAATTTTTAAAAATGATTTTATTTTTGAGACAGAGAGAGGCAGAGCATGAGCAGGGGAGGGGCAGAGAGAGAGGGAGACACAGAATCCTGGACTCAGGCTCCAGGCTCTGAGCTGTCAGCACAGAGCCCGTCGCAGGGCTCGAACCCATGAACCGTGAGATCATGACCTGAGCTGAAGCCGGGCGCCCAACCGACTGAGCCACCCAGGCGTCCCCAGGCACCCCTATTTTTATTCTTATTTATCTATTTGTAATTGGGGTATAACCGACAATAACATTATCTTAGTTTCATTGTATAATGTAATGATCGGATAAGGATCGCCATGATGAGTGTAGTTAACGCCGATCACCTCACATCCTTACAAACCTTGTCTTTCTTGAGATGAGACTTTTTTTTTTTTTAATTTTTTTTTTAATGTTTTTATTTATTTTTGAGACAGAGAGAGGCAGAGCATGAGCAGGGGAGGGGCAGAGAGAGAGGGAGACACAGAATCAGAAGCAGGCTCCAGGCTCTGAGCTGTCAGCCCAGAGCCCGACGCGGGGCTCGAACTCACAGACTGTGAGATCATGACCTGAGCCGAAGCCGGACGCTCAACCGACTGAGCCACCCAGGCGCCCCGAGATGAGACTTTTAAGATCTACTCTCTTAACAAGTTTCAAATATGCAATACAGTATTTTTAACTATGGTCCATCCCCGGAACTCTTGTCATCTGGAAAAACAGAGACTCAGTCCCCATGAAATACTAACTCCCCAGCCCCCTGTCCCCACCCCCCCCCCAATCTCCATTCTTCTTTCTGTCCCCTCCAGCGTTGGGAGTGGCCCCTGTGATTGCATTTATGCCTCGCATCTGGTTTAGCGAATTGTTCACCTGGATTAATCCCCTCTTTCATCCCTGTCCCGCAGAGCCTCACACAGTGCTGGGCACGCCCAAGGACAAGCTCGAGGCAGAAATGCAAAACAAGTAACAGAAATGAACAGATAAAGAGTCCCACACAGGCTCATGATCCAAGGCACACAGATTTGTGGCCTGATTTCACACAGTGGGTGCTCAAGTCTAATTTGAAAGTACGAATGATGATAGAGGTGATTTTTGTAAACTTTCACTTCCGAATTCCAGAGCCGCAAAAGAACACACAGTGGAGAGTAAGTCTTCCTCTACCCATCCCGCCCCCCCCACCTCCTCACCAGGGACCAGTTCCTTTTGTACCCTTTCCGGAGGACTGTGTGTGTGTGTGCGCACGCACGCACACACACACACACACACACACAGCTTGCTTTACACACTGTTCTGCACGTCTCGATTTTTTTCACTCACCTTATCTCTGAGATCCTGCTCTATCGGTATATGGAGTGCTTCCCCATTGTTTGATAGCATTTCACGGAATGATGTATTTATCTTGTCACCTGTTTATCCTGTCTCTTATCGCCTGTTTACACCTGTCACACAATTTATTTAATCTGTCGCCTATTGGCTAGCATTTAGGTAGTTCCAAATTCTTGCTATACAGGCAATGCCGCAGGGACGGCCGGGCCTCACAAATGGCTGGCTTTCACCCCTTACCTCTAGCGCTGTCTAAGCCAGCCTCTGGCTCAGTCTCCCCCCGGCCTCCCAGGTCCCCAGTGTCAGCCCCTTCTGCAGCCATAGACCTGTCGGCCTGAAGCCTCCTCCAAACATTTGCTGGACCTTCCTCTGCACCAGGCCTGGGTTGGGCCAACGAGTACCAGTCCCACCCTCCTGGAGCTCACCGTCCAGAAGGAGGGATGGACAAGGGCCCAGTGACTTAAGAACAAGGTGCTAAGCACTGGGATAGAGACATACCCTGCCCACCTGGGAAGTCAGAAAGAAGGGCCATGGGCTTGACTTTTGATGACTTTATCCCCCACGGACAGACTGTGAGTGGGAGGAGGAAAGGGGGAGGTGCAGGGGTGGGTACAGGGCCAGAAGAGGCGGGACCATCCACCTGGCTCCTCTGCCTGTCCCCTCTGGCCAGGCCTAGGCCAGTGCTCCGCCTGCCTGCCCGATGCTTCCCCTATTTGTGTCCTGGTTGCCTGCCCTCCCTCTGGGGGCCTCCTCTGGTGACCCCCTCCCCCAACACACATACCCTCATGTCAGGACCTGGTCACCTTGCCTGACCTTCAGAACGAACTACCTACCCCATCAGAAGGGCTTCTTCTTCTTCTTCTTCTTTTTCTTCTTCAGTTTATTTATTTTGAGAGAGAGCAAGAGAGAATAGGGGAGGGGCAGAGAGAGAGGGAGGAAGACAGAGAGAGAGAGAGAAAGAGAATCCCAAGCAGGCTCCATGCCATTAGCACAGAGCCCGACGTGGAGCTCGAACCCACAAACTGTGAGATCATGACTGGAGCCGAGATCAAGAGTCGGATGCTCAACCGATTGAGCCGTCCAGGACCCCTCAGAAGGGTTTATTCTGCCAAGTTAGTAGCTGGTGTTGGTGGGAGAGGAGAGAGCTGGAGGGCAGGCGGATGTGTACTGCCTCTAAATAGACTCCTGTCTGCCCAAGGGGGTGAAGTCTGGGTCATGGGAAGTCTTTCAGGCCCCCTCAGATCCCACTATCCAGACAGCTTTCCATCCCTCCCAACCCCAAGTCATTGGGCAAATCCTCCCCACCTCAAACTATCCCCTCCTCTCCTTTCCCTGCATTTCCAAGCGTCCCTTGTTAAGAGATAAATGTTCCTAGGAAGGACAGCATGGAGTTGTCAGCAGGAATACGTTTGATCGAGAGCATTAAGTAAGCAAATTTGGGTAAGAAGGCCACCACGGGTCCTTTAGCAGCCAAAGATCTGAGGTGCTCTGGGGAAGGGTCTTGAAAATAGAGTCACAGGGGCTGGGGAGGACCAAGCATGGCTTTCCAGGGCTGAGCTGGAGTATGTTTCTGTCCAGTTTAGTATCGACATGGTTTGTTTATTTTTTTAAATGTTCATTTGTTTATCTAGAGAGAGAACGCTAGCAGGAAAGGGGCAGAGAGAGAGAGGGAGACAAGAGAATCCCAAGTCTGGGCTGTCAGCGTGGAGCCCAATGCACGGCTCATTCCCATGAACCCATGAACCGAGAGATCATGACCTGAGCCGAAATCGAGAATTGGACGCTTAACAAATTGAGCCACCAGGCACCCTTAATGGCAACACGTTTTAAAGGGGGTGTAAAAGCAACATTATTCACAGTAGTCAAAAGTGGAAGCAACCAAATTATCCATGGGCAGATGAATGGATACACAAAATGTGGTTGATACACATATACGGTGTATATATTGTGTATATATCCATACAGCAGAGTCTCATTCAGCCGGAAAAGGAAGGAAATTTTGACACCTTGAGGGGTCAGCCTTGAGGACGTTATGCCCAGTGAAATAAGCCAGGCACAAAAGGGCAAATACCGTATGAAGGTTTTTATACGATGGGCCTTGAGCCATCAGATTCATAGAAAGAGAACGCAGAACGGCGGGTGCCCAAGGGCCGGGATAGAGAATGGAGAGTCATTGCTTAATGCGTAGAGTTTCAGTTTTCTAAGTGAAAAAGTTCAGAGATCGTCTGCACAGCAAAGTGAAAACACTTTACAGCTTTGAACGATATACTTCAAAGCGGTTAAGATGGCAAATTTTGTGTTTTAACATAATTGGGAAAAAAGTTTTAAGTAAAAAAGGAAAACATAACAACAACAACAACAACAACAACAACAACAACGACAACAAAGTGGAGGTGGAAAAGCCTCCAAGCCCGCTCCTCTCCGGGGCGGTGCAGGCCCCTGCAGCCCTGGGGGCCCCGGATCCCCAAATGCCCACAGTGTGAGAGGAGTGGCCCCGATGGGCCCAGGCTAGGCATCTGGGGAAGAGGCGAGACTCTGAGGGGACAGGTCTCCACTTCCACCTGGGCCTCAATCACAGCTCTTCCTGGTAGGCGGGTGGGCAGGACCCTGACCCCAAAAGTCCCTACCTGCTGGCTCCGCCACGCAGAGGCTCCCACTGCCTCGGACCTTGGCTCAGGCTCTCTGAGGCTCATCCCTCTCAGCAGGGAAGAGTTGAGCCCCTACCGTAGTAGGCCAGGCACTGTGCTAGCTGCCACTGGTGGTTCGAGGACGACTCCTGGGAGACCCCACGGGGTGACGAGAGTCTGCTCATCTGAGTGGATGTGGGGCGAGGACTTGTGCATAAAGGTAGGCGGAGGTGTCATCAGTCAGTGTCCGGCCCTGAACCTTGAGTGGAACCGAACCACCACTCCCCGCTCGCCGCGCCCCCACCTCCCCCTTCCAGGGAGGTGTTTGTGTGTGTGCAAATGTGTCTGTGAGCCTGTATGACCCAGAGCAGGTAATGTCTGCCGTCACTAAGGCTGCTGACCGTCTGTGTCAATCCGCGGGCGCGTAGGTGCATCTACAGACCTAAGGCTGCTCTGTGCACAGGCTGAGAATCACAATGAACTTGGCCGGAGCGCGAGCGTGGCGATCGCACGTTCGCCTGGATGGGGCGACGCTGCCTGCTCTGATCCCTAACTCATTATTAAGCTCCTCGCTCTTTGCAGACGCTCCCTGCGCCTCCCCCGCTCCGGGCTGCAGCGGCGCAGGCGCCGGGCCGAGCCGAGCGCCGAGCGGGGAGCGGGCGGCTGTGCTCCGGGCCGGGGTCCCGGGGGAGCAGGTGAGCGACCCGCGCCGCGCGGCCCCCAGGCCCTTGCGGAGACGCCGCCCGGCCGCGCTGCGCCGGCGCCCCCGCCTTCCCTGCCTGGCAGCACCCGTCCTGCCTCTGTTGGCATCACCCCTCCTCCCCCCTGCCTGGCATCCCTCCTCCCCCCTGCCTGGTATCTCCTCTGCTCCCGCCTGCCTGGCATCCCTCCTCCTCCCTGCCTGGCATCCTCCTCCCCCCTGTCTGGCGTCTCCCCCTGTCTGACAGCCCCCTCCACCCCCACCCCCCCCGGCCTCTCCCCATTCTCCTCCCTGCCTGGCATCTCTCTGGTCTCCCCCCCTGCCTGGCATCTTCCTTCTTATCCCTGCCTGGCACCTTCCCCTTACCTGGCGCCTTCCCCTTACCTGGCACTCCCCCTCCCTGCCTGGCATCGTCATCCCCTCCTCCTTTCCTGATCTCTCCCCCCACCCCTGACTCTCTTCCTCCCCCTGCCTGGCACCTCCCCCACCCCGAGTCGGGTATCTGTCTCTTCCTCCTCCCCCCTTCCTTGCACCTCTCCCATGGCTCCCATCTTACCTCCTCTCTAATACTCCCCCCCCCCCCCCGCCCCGCCTGGCATCTTTCCCTCCTTCTGTACCTGGTTCCTTCCCATCCTCCCTCCACCTGCATGCCCCCTCCTTCTCTTTGCCTGGCACTCTCCTGCCTGGTACCTTCCTCTCCTCCCTCATGTCTGGCACCTACTCCTCCCCCTCGCCTGTCACCTCCTCCCTGCCGAGCATGTTGCCATCCTGCTCCTGCCTGGCACCCTCTCCCTCCTACCCACTCCCCTGCCTGGCACCTTCCCTCCTTCCCCTCTGCCTGGCACCTCCCCACCTCTCCCCTGCCTGGCACCTCCCCACCTCTCCCCTGCCTGGTACCTCCCCTCTTCCCCCCTGCCTGGCATCTTCCCTCCTTCCCCTCTGCCTGGCACCTCCCCTCCTTCCCCTGCCTGGCACCTCCCCTGTCTCCACTTGGATCCCGCCTGGACACCCCTCTCCCACCCAGGCTGTCCCTCTGTCTTCAGCCTTCCTGTAAGGCACCTCCCCCCAGCCCTGAGCCGGTAACCTCTCTCCCAGGGGCATCTTCCTCCTCTCATGACTTGTCCTGCCGCCTCACACTTGTCAGAGTCGCCTCCTGGCCAACACCACCTACGTGTGACCCTGAACCGCTCTCAAGCCCCCCGACCCCATACCTATAGCACTGCCTTTTCCTCGTTCCCCACACCCCCCCTGCTCAAGGACTCCAGTTCACAAAGTGGGTTCCGATGCCAGCCTGTGGCCTTCCTGCTTGTGCAGGAGGGTGGGACCAGGAAAGCTGTGCACCCGGGGAGAGGCCGGCATGAGCAGAGCGGGCAGGTCACGAACAGGCCTTCTCTACCTGCCCACCACCCTCGGACTCCCTCAGATGTCCCTGGGCTCCAGAAGCCATCCAGGTCCCATCCGGGCCTCCGGGTCGTGCCCTATGCCTCCGATGCCTGGCTCCCCCACTTCCCGTTCGCTGCCTGTGGCCACCCTGTTGTCCCCCAAACTGGCCTCCCCTGCCGGGCCTGGGTCTTGCCTGGGTTCTCTGCTCTGCTCTGTCCTAGCTCAGTCCTGCAAAACCTGGTCTCTGCCAACTGCTTCTTGCTCTCACACTGCTCCCACTTGCCTGTCACCTCCGTCCTGGTCCCTTTCTGCACACCTCCTGTTCTCTTTCTCAGACCTCCTTGTCACAGACTGTGCTCCACCCAGCTGGCCCCCTCAGACTCCCTCATCAGCCCTCAGAGGTCCATTTGGACTCTGCCTTTGGGGCTCAGGGTCTGGGCCACCCCTCCCACTGCCCTCTCCTTTCAGATTCTCCTCACAATGGCCCTTGGTGCTGCAGGTGCAGTGGGCTCTGGGCCCGGGCACCGAGGGGGCACTGGATGACTCCCCCGCTGCAGGACCCCGCCACCTATGACTCCAGGCCTTCAGCACCCACCCGCCGTGGTACAGGTAGGCGTTGCCCCCTCCAAACCCAGGAGCAGGAGCCCTGGGACCCCCCTGAGAGGTGTTGGCTCTTGGCCTCCAGTCTTACCCCGAGGCCGCCTCTTGGCACTTTGGCCCCGAGCCAGACCCGTGACAGTGCTTCTTGTCACCCCCTCCCACTGCTGCGGCCACTCCCCAGACCCTGGTGACATCTCCTTCCACCCTTCCGCCGCCTCTTCTGAGAGCCCTCACTTCCTGACTCCCCGCTCCTGCCTTTCAAAGCCAGTCTGAGCCAGGAACCAGTGAGCCTGAAACCAGCTTTTGGTTCAGGTGAAAGTGGTCTGGGGCTCTGGTTTCTTTCACTTCCTCCTCACCCACAGGCACGCTGCCCCACCTCCTCTGTGCTCAGCCGTGTGTGTGCTCGTGCACGCACATGCACACCATGTGCACACACGCTCTCTGCTAGCTGGGAGGGGCCTGCTTCTGCCCGACACGCCGGGGCTATAGAAAACGAATTCCGGACATGCGGTGGCCACCCTCTACACGGCTTCCAGAACCCCAGCGGGGGTTTGTTCCTGGCGGGAGGGGGTGGCTGCGGCAGCCTGTGGCGTGGCCTCAGTAGGCGGGCCTCAAGCGCACAGGGACTCCAGGCCCCTTGCGCGTGAGTTGGACCTTCTTGAGCCTCCTCTTGGCAGAGCGCGAGGAGGCTGGCCTGGCTCCTGGTCCGGGAGGCCTGCGGTTCTGGTCTGAGTCCTTCCCGCCCAGCCCCCACCCGCCATTCTGGCCACCTCACCAGTGGGAGTCCCCTGTGACAGCCTGGGCACCGTGGGGCCCTGGGAGTGTTAGGGACTTAGTCCCCCGGCCCTCAGGAACCATAATCCGGCAGGAGGAATGGACTTAGGGGGTCCCGAGGGAAGTGCCCAGCAGACAGCTCAGGCCTCAGGCCCGTGAGGAGGGGGAAGGCCTTGAAAGGAACAATTTGAAGTGGGCTTTCAGAGATCCTGGGGGGTGGGTGTAATGAGGGTGCCTTCCTCAGCTCCTCCTTCCTCAGAAGCAGCGGACGAACTTACTCTCCTGCCTGGGCTGTTCTGAAGGTCAGGGCAGCCCGTTCCCCTCCCCCCTTCCCCCCCTTTGCCGCAGGCCCAGAACGGTGCCGTCACCGGCTGCCGGGGGAGCCTGGTGCTGTCACCCAGTGCTGGTCACTGTGGAAACAAATGCAATGCTGTGCAGGAAAGTCAAGCCCCCAAACAAAGGTCCTGCCCCCTGCCCCACAACCTAACCACTGCCTTGTGTTAAGCGTGGGCCTGTTCCCCCAGCTAGCAGGGCTTGGCTTTTTCATGCAGAATCCTAAAGAAAAGGTGAACCCTGGTGCGGTTTCGGGGCAACTCTAAAGTTGTCTGAGGCTGTCTGAGGGTGGAGGCCTGCCTAGTAGATGGGGCTGATGGGGGGGGGCAGCTGGGGTCCCCGGGAGGTACACCACAGCCAGGTCCCCGCGTGGTGAGTCCTTGTACATCATGGCTGGTCTGGGGTACGCTGAGCTAAGCCCTAACGGGGCTCTCCAACAGAGAGAGCTGGGTTGTTCTAGACCCAGCCTGAAGGAGGTGATCACCCTGAAGGATGGGCCGTTGAAGAGGGGAGGCCTGAGAAGCTGGTGGGGGGGGAGGGTGGGAGGCTGAGTGCTCTGGGTACATCCTAGCAACACGTGGTCCTGGAGCAGCCCGGTCACAAGGAGAATTGAGGGTCCACCCTGAGATTCCTAGGGACTCGGGAGTCCCAACCTGTCTAGGTGACAAAGGGGGTAAGGAGGGAGGTGCTGTGGGAAGTTTCTGGCGTTTTGTTTTAGAGTCACATTCAGCATGTGCTGTCCCAGACAAGGAGCCGGCTTTGACGCTTGGCGGCTTGGGCACGTGCTGTCATTTGGATGCTGACAGGCCCCGTGCTACCGTCTAGACAGCACGGTCGGCACGAGCCCAGGCGTGCAAGCAGCTGGAGGCTGTCTTTGCCCCGAGCGCTGGCAGCGTGATTGCAGGCGAGAGCTCGTTATTAGCGAGCGTTAAGTGGCGGAGGTAATGAGCTGGAGGTGTCACCGGGAGGGGGTGTCCCGGGAGGAGGTGTCACAAGAGAAGGCTGGGTTACAGACACCCAGGATGAGTGAATGGCCCTCGGGTTTGGCAGGATTCGGAGGCCTCTCAGATCACCGCATCTGGTGGGCGCGCAGCTGAGGGATGCCTGGTGGGGGCCACGGCCGTGTCCCTGGTGTCCCCGTGCGGGTGAGGGGTGTGCAGACCCCCGGTCGCGGATGAGGACCCCGTGGGAGAACAGTTGCCCACCTCAGCCAGGCCCACTCCTTCGTTTGCTTCCCAAGCTGTGAAACCCATTTCTTTGTTACCTAAACTTACGTCCGGGAGATCCGAGAACGTGTCTTACGAGCATGTGTCCCCGCTCATGCCTTTCCCGGAATTTGCACACTTGGATCATCTCCCGTGTCAGCCTTCTTTCCAGACTGAAGAACGTTCTGGGGCCCGGAGTGAGGAGCAGCATGCTGTGGGGAGGGGAGAAAGGCGGGGACAGGAGGACGCCAGAAGGTGGGCCTGTGTTCCACCCCACCCCAGAAAGGGTTGGAGGCAGTTTGCAAAGACATGCGTGGTGAGGAAGGCAGGACGTGGGGACGCGAGGGGCGGGAAAATGTGCTGCAGCCGCAGATAAGGTTAGCGGGCGAGACACAAGCCGTGAGGCCCTGAGGCCCCTTCCGCGGTGGGAAAACAGGAGCACGGGTGTCATTCACGCTGCCCAGAGAACCAAACGCCACCAGCTCAGAGACACTGTGATTTGGGGCCGTGAGACCCCAGGAAGTCTCTCCTGTGTGATGGCACGAGGGGGACACTGGGTGACCAGAGCTAAGCGATGTCCTCAGCAATACCGCAGGTTTCCCCGGGGCCCAGGCAAAGAGCGACACAATAGCGGGCCGCCATGTAAACATCGCTGATCGTGCTCCATCCCAACCCGAAGCTAGCAC
This sequence comes from Neofelis nebulosa, assembly GCF_028018385.1. Classification (NCBI taxonomy): domain Eukaryota; kingdom Metazoa; phylum Chordata; class Mammalia; order Carnivora; family Felidae; genus Neofelis; species Neofelis nebulosa. The sequence continues at coordinate 6,071,406 of NC_080785.1, forward strand.
ACCCGGAGAAGTGCACTGCACACCTTCAGGTTACACGCTAATGGTCACAACATTTCTGAGAAGCATCCAGCAGCGGGGAGGTCTGTTTAAAATCGGGAATTAAGTCCAGTCACGTTCTTGGGGGAAGCGTAGTATCCTTGCAGGAAAACAGAGACCTCCGTCCGCACATATGCCCAGCAGGTGAGTTTGGGTACAGGGTGAGACCAGCCACACACCTTACGCCCTAGGTCGCGAACCCACCGAGAAGTAGGCACGCGTGTCTGTTGCGGGCTAGAGAAGGAAGCTTGAACCTGAGGCCTGCCTGGATGTAGCGGGCGGACCCTACGCCCTAACTTGGGTTTGCTTACCTAGGGCATAGGAAGGTGCAGACGGGCTCCCTCGGGCCAGCGAATGCACCCACAAGGGAAGGACAGGCTGCAGGGGACGGCCCTGTTGTCACCACCCCCGATCCAGGAGAGGAGCTTGTCCAGTAGATGTCAGGCCCCCACCTCATCAGGCAGGGAGCCCCTCCCAAGGAGAAGAGGCCTGGGAGAAGGGGTAAGATTGTTCCAGAGTCTTCTCTCCAGGAGAACAGAGTAGAAGTTTCCTGGTGAACACAAGAAGACAAGAACACAGGGTCCCCTCCACAGTGGGGGTGGGGCCGGCCATATTGCTGGAGCCCTCACCTGGGAGTGACATTTGACCCTCCCCCTTCCTTCTCTCTCTGTTGGAGCGATCACCTCATTTTATTTTATTTTATTTTATTTTACTTTATTTTATTTATTTTATTTTATTTTATGTCCTAGACACATCTCAGTTCTGCCCACCCATTTCTCATGTCGCCACCCTAGTGGAGCCGCTGCTGTCTTCTGCCCGAACCACGGAGATAGACGCCTCAGTAGCGCCCGCCCCCCCCCCCCCCCCCCCCCCCCCCGCTCAGTCTGGGCCCCTCCTCCCAGCCCCAACCCACCAAGGTGGCCAGAGCTTCCTGCAGCGCGGACCTGATCTCTTCTGTCTTCTGTCTTCATGGGCTTCCGGCACCTGCTGGCACTCAGGGCCTTCGCACATGCTGTTCTCTTTGCCTGCAACACCCTTCCAGCTCCCTTCACCTGCCTGGTTCTGTCCATCCTGCAAGTCTCCACTGGAATGCCACTTCTTCCAGGGAGACTTTCAACCCCCTTCCCCCAATTAGGCATCAAGTCCCACCTCCTTACATCTTCTAGCGTGTACCCCAAATTTAAATGATCCCTGGTAGTGCTCCTTCAAGGCACAGCCTGCATCTGTCTTGTTCAGCACAACGCAGAAAAACACTGTGTGAATGAATGAGGTGGGGACGTGGCGGGGAGGCGGCTCTGACCCGCTGATCTTGACATGACCCTGAGACCCCTTTGTACCGTTAGCCCTGCCCTCTCTGCACCCCCACAACGCAAGGGTGGGCCTTTCTAGCCTCCCCACCCTGAGCTGCCGACACCTGAGCCGCTCTTGGCCCACAGCTGGGCAGTCCGTCTCCGAAAGGACCTGCTCGCCATGCTCGCAGACACCCCCCCATCTTTAGTGGTTCTTAAAGTGAGGAGAATCTTCCTGCCTGTGAACCTGGCCTTCCCCTTTGGAGTTACAGAGAATAAACCCCTTTCTGCCTCCGTGACTTTTGGAGGCAGTTGTCCACACTCCCTGGGTCTGCTGTCAGGAACATTCAGGTCTGGCTTCTTCAAACGTCCCAGACTTGGGGGCTGGGCTCTGCCCCTTGCCAGCTGGGCTGATGTGGGCAGAGGCACTTAGTTCTCCGAGCCTCAGTGTCTCCTCTGTAAGGTAGGACCTGACTCCCCTTCTATAGAGATTCGGTGGGATGCTAAGTACTGAGCACTCGGGTCAAGATCCAGAACGCCGTGAATGCCAGAGAGCCCCTTGTCACCCTCTGGGTTAAAATGTGATGCTCAGTGCTGCCCTCCCCACCAGCACGTCTATGTGTCCTCTGTAGACCCTGTGACCATGTCTCCCTTGGTTCCAGGCCCAGCTGGCCATTCTCGCTGCTGTTACACTGTTGGTTCAGAAAGGCCTGGAGCCAGTGAGAAGCCCCTGGGCCTTTCCTCCTGTCCGCTGAGAACCCCGTTCTCCCTGCTCCTGTATCTTGAACTCAGACGCAGAGTTCTCTGGTTAGCCTTAGCCCGGCTTCCCAGCCAGCAGCCCTCCATCCAGCCTGATGCCGTCTGCGTATTTGAGAAGCCTGCCTTCTTTACCTTTACGAAAGTTTTGAGCTGGAAATTTAAAAAAGTGAGCCGGCAGGTGGAGGAGAGAGCGCTGTGGTCCTCTGACTCTCCCGAGCTGTGAGCAGATTTCTGATTTCCTCCCGGGTCAGCAGCTGAAGTCACAGTAGGGGCCCAAGGGGGTGGGCTTGGAGGAGGGCCCCTCCACCCCCCGCAGGGGGAGGGCAGCGTAGGGAGAGGGGAAGCGGAGCTCCAGCTCGGTCTCCAGATCCCACACCCCACCCAGCAGGAAGCATTATTTTGCTTTTGCCTTCTCTTGCCTCAGTTTCCTCTCTGAGCCCCTACTCTGCCACCCCACCCCTATGTTACTCTCACCCCTTCCTTTGAGAAAAAACCATCTTAGATACCCTTTCGAAAAATGCCCATTGTGGGGAGGTGCCTGGGTGGCTCAGTTGTTTCAGTGACTGACTCTTCCTGGTTCATGGGTTTGAGCCCCCCATCGGGCTCTGCACTGACAGCACAGAGCCTGCTTGGGATTCTCTCCCTCCCTCTCTCTCTGCCCCTCTCCCCGCTCTTTCTCTCTCAAAATAGATGAACGTTTTTAAAAATGCCCTTTGGGTGGACCACAGCCCCACCAGTCCAGACTCCCCCGCCGCACCCCCCCCAACAGCCCCGCCCCCCACTTCTGTCGCCTGAGACCCCAGAGCAGCTCCCACAGGACAGAGGAGAGCCAAGCACACGAGCACAGAATACTTGCAACCGGTGTCGACTGAGAGCCTCTTGCAAGTTTTAGGAACTGTGGAGGATTTTTCGTGGTTCAGCTGATCGGTCCTCACAAGAGTGTGAGAAACTGAAACACAGTTTCATCGTGTTGGTGCAAGAGTCCCAGTTGGGGTCCGCCTGGCAGCGTCCCATGGGGGAGGAACAGCGAGGTGTGGCGTGACCCAAACCACAGTGACCCTGAAGGAGGCAAAGCAGCCAGCCCTTTCTATAGGCCCAGCACTGAGGCCCAAGGTCAAGGCTAGTTGTCCTGGTGCACAAAGCTCCCGCCCCTCATTTACATTAATTGCTGGGCCCCTGGGCGTTTAGAGTTTGCAACCCCTAAAATTGGGGGGGGGGGCTTGGTGAATTGGAGAAACCCTGCCTCTTCAAAAAGGGACAGCGCCTGTTAGCATTCTCTGTTTCCAATCAGAAACAATCGGTGCATCAGTGGGCTTGTGTTGCCAGATTTCCAGTTTTTTGAGAGATTTTGGAAATCTGGCTGTTGGTGTGAAATCTCTCAATTTTTAAGATTTTAAAGAGCGTTTTTAAAATTTTTTTTAATGTTTATTTTTTTTTAATTTTTTTTCAACGTTTTTTTATTTATTTTTGGGACAGAGAGAGACAGAGCATGAACGGGGGAGGGGCAGAAAGAGAGGGAGACACAGAATCGGAAACAGGCTCCAGGCTCTGAGCCATCAGCCCAGAGCCTGACGCGGGGCTCGAACTCACGGACCGCGAGATCGTGACCTGGCTGAAGTCGGACGCTTAACTGACTGCGCCACCCAGGCGCCCCAATATTTATTTATTTTTGAGAGACAGAGCGTGAGCAGAGGAGGGGCAGAGAGAGAGAGAGAGAGAGAGAGAGAGAGAGACACAATCCAAAACAGGCCCCGGGCTGTGAGCTGTCAGAACAGAGCCCGATGCGGGGCTCGAACCCAGAAACCGTGAGATCATGACCTGAGTCAAAGTCAGACACTTAACTGACTGAGCCACGCAGGCGCCCCTTAAAAAGTGTTGAAGACACCTGTCTGCCTGCCCACTCTTCAACTTCCTCCCTGGGCTCCCCTCCTGCGGTCACCACCCACCTGGTACCTCTTCTAGCCCTCTGGCCCAGAGCCCTGAGTCAGCTTTCCAGCCCTGAGAACTCCATCGAGGGTCCCACCCTGAGAGACACTGCATTGAGCTGCAGTCACTTTAGACAACCTCTTGTCAACGATGAATTTTAAGCAAAATGCAAAGACGTTTGTTGAAAACTTGAGGGTTCTCCCCCAGGTAGAAACAGGGATCCCAATGACGTGTTGTGAACGGGAAGGACCACGGGTAGAATCCCCCTCACAGTTTGTCTGTGTTTTAAGCCCAGAGCAGTGGCTGGTGAGGGCATTCAGGGCAACTTTGACAACCAACGGTGGCGGCTGGGGTGGGGGTGGGGGGCATTTGGTGAGCCGAAAAGAACACGACCTTGAGATCAGGACATGGCGGGTTTGAGCCCACCTTTGACTAGTTCTCTGTCTGGCTCTGAATCAGTCATTAACCTTGTGTTCCTCATCTTTAAAATGGGTATAGGGGCGCCTGGGTGGCGCAGTCGGTTAAGCGTCCGACTTCAGCCAGGTCACGATCTCACGGTCTGTGAGTTCGAGCCCCGCGTCAGGCTCTGGGCTGATGGCTCAGAGCCTGGAGCCTGTTTCCGATTCTGTGTCTCCCTCTCTCTCTGTCCCTCCCCCGTTCATGCTCTGTCTCTCTCTGTCCCAAAAAAATAAAATAAACGTTGAAAAAAAAAAAAAAATTTAAAAAAAAAAAAAATAAATAAAAAAAAAAAAAATAAAATGGGTATAGTAGTGGCTCAGTTGGTTAAGCGTCCGATTTCGGCTCAGGTCATGATCTCAGGGTTCGTGAGTTCGAGCCCCGCATTGGGCTCTGTGCTGACAGCTCCGAGCCTGGAGCCTGCTTCGGATTCTGTGTCTCCCTCTCTCTCTCTGCCCCTCCCCACCTTGCACTCTGTTTCTCTCTCTCTCTCTCTCTCTCTCTCGAAAATAAACATTAAAAAAAATAAAAAATAAAATGGGTATAGTAATATCCAGCCCTTTAACTCCCTGGGATGTGGAAAGAACCAAATTAAATAACGCATACCGAACTATTTTGTAGGCTATGGAGCTCCGTAAAGATGTACGTGTTCATTTGAAGGGGTTTGACAAAGTCTCTCCCAATATCTGGAGCGTGACACATAGACGTGGGCTGGACGCAGTAGTGTGCTGGTAAATATTTAACAGCCGGCTCCTGACAGGGTGGGAAGGGGGAGCTGAAATCTGATTTGTACTATTTGCCAATTTCCATGGCATAAATACTCCTACCGCGGCCGATTTTAAACCAGCAACGTGACACTGTGGCACGTCACTGGATGTTACTATGATTGAGCCCCTTTGCTGCCAATTGAAGACTAGCCTCAGAGGTTGTAGGCTGTCTGGAGAGAGGGCTTTGTCCTGGTGCCTGTCCTTTTCCTGAATAGTCAGCACAGACCCAGGTGAAGAGGGAAGGTCATGTTCAGGGATTTGTGAATGACACACAGCTGGACAGGATGACAGATACAGCGGATAACAGAACAGGGATTCGAAAGATCACGAGCTAGAATAATGGGCTAATTCTTATAAGACGGAATAAATATAAGTATCTGTTCTTGAGTCCAAATAGGCAGTTTTACCAGCAGGGAATGGGAGACGTGCTTTGGCACAATGAGAGTAGGAAGAGAATTGGGGGTGGGGGGCACCTGGCTGGTCCCGTCGGTGGAGCCAGCGGCTCTTGATCTCGGGATTGTAGGTTCGAGCCCCACGTTGCAAGGCCCCAAGCTTGGCATGGCGTCGGCCAAGCCAGGGGACGTAAGGGGAGAGACCGGTGGCAGTTGGGACTGGCAGGCAGGCCACAGGAGGGCCCACACAGGAGTACTGAAAGCAGTGTTAGGGGGTGGATTCGTTTCCTAGGCTGTAACAAAGTACCGGGCTGGGCGGCTTAAACAATGGAAACGTATTTTCTGGAGGCGGGATGTTGAGATCCAGGCGTCAATAGGGTTTCGGGTCCTTCTGAGGCCGTGAGGGAAGATCTGGCCCGGGCCTCGCTCCTCGGCTTACAGATGGCTGTCTCCCCTGCGTCAGTCTTCCCTCTGTGTGTATCTGTCCCCGTGTCCCAGTTTCCCCTATTTTATGACACCAGTCATACTGGATTAGGGTCACCCTAATGACCCCATTTTAACTTGATTACCTCCGTAAAGACCCCATCGCCCAATAAGAACATATTCTGAAGGTGGGGGGATTAGGACTCCAGCAAATGAGTTCTGCTGGGGGAGACACAACTCAACTTGTGCCCGGGGGGAGGGGACCGTGAGGGCTGCCTTCAGAGTTTGGAGCTGCGTCTCATGGAAGAGAAAGAAGATGAGCTCTAGGTAGCCAGAGCATCCGGGTGGTGACCCAGGGTCGTGTCCACCGTAGGAGGAGCCAAGGTGTAATCCATTGGGCCCCGTGGCCACCGGGACGTCAGCTCCTCGCCTGGCTCTAGCTTTCCTCGCGTGGGGACGGGCAGAGCCAAAGGGGGCCTCGAGCCCCTTGTCCCCGCAGGTACTGCAGGCACTCACTGGCGCAACCCACAGCTGGCTCCACGGCCCCCTCCGCCAGGACCAGGATCACCCTCGGGCATGGCTGCTGCTGCTGGCTTCCCCGCCCCTGCCACAGGCCAGCCACCTGCGAGCCACGGCCCCTCTGCAGGGCCAGCTGGTGGGAGCTGAATGCCTCTCTTCCCCGTAAGGAAGCCCAGGGCTCTGGCGTGGGGCGTGCTGCTCCTGCACGCCCCCGACCCCTTGCCAGAGTGGCCGCTGTCCTGCGTGCAGGGGTGGACGTGAGCTTCTCACCATATGGATGCCGGCAGCCCCTCCAGCCCCGGGCCAGTCCTCCTTGTGTCCCGAGGACCGAGGCTGCGTCTAGTGTCTATTGTGTGGCTGAGCCGCCCTTTGCACTGAACAGTCACACAGGAGATGCCCGCCAAGTGAGCGGCAGGACGGCAGACGAGGAAGGGGACAGGCGTGCGAGGAGGCCCTCCCTGCTTTTCTTCCAGATGCTTCCCTTGGCAGCTCTTAAACCTCAGCTTCTCCTGGCCCAGTGGTCTCCAGTAGAATTCTTCTTAGGTGTGAATGCAGGTGCTTTGCTCCGTCTGGTGGCTTCAGGATGTTTCCCTGCCCTCCTTTCCTGCAGCCCTTTACCAAGTTTCTGGGCTGCACACACAGGCTTCCCGTGTAAGACCCACCCTGCAGACTAATGCCACTTTCTGTGCTCAAGGAAGCTTCCGGTGGTTTGGGTGGAACCCAGACCCTTCACGGGCTCCCAGAGCCACCAGAATTAGCCACTGTGAATAATTGACTGGCTGACTCCTCAGAGGTACCCTCCATGGTATGTGGGACGGTCCCACAGCTGGGGGGCTGTGGGGGCTCCCTGTTTTCACTACTCTCCCAACTGGGGGCTGTTCGACAGCAGGACCGCTAGGACCCAGAGATAAGGCAGAGCAGAGGCAGCCAAGCCCCGCAGGCTCGGGCCAGCTTAGCATCAGGAATCCAGTAATGGCAGCGATTACTTGTTAAGTGTGTCCTCTGTGGCAGGCGCCGTGCTGAATTCTGCACGTAACACGACCTCGTCTGAATCCTCACATCTACCAGTGAGTCAGGCGTAGAGCTCCCTGTCTTCAAGACAGGGAAAATGGAGCTCAGACGGGTCGAGTAACCTGTACAAAGTTACGGCCACCCAGTGGCTGAGCTGAGTGTGAACCCAAGACCATCCAGCTCAAGAGCACGGCTTCTCAACCCCGGGGCAACTTCACCCTCCAGGGACAAAGGCCGATGTTGGGAGATATTTTTGTTTGTTGCACTGGAGGGGGGCGGGGGGAGTGCTTTTAGAATTTATTGGATAGAGGCCAGGGATGCTACTGACATCGTATGATACATGAGACGGCCCCCACAATAAAGAATCATCCAGCCCCAAATGTCAATGGTGCTAAGGCTGAGAAGCCCTGTTCTTGGGTCTAAGCTCAGAGTAATCACACTTTGGTGCCTGCAGAGACCCCACCCAGGGCAGTGGGTTCAGGGCCTGGGGGAGGACGGGACCCCCGAAGAACGGGGACAATGGGTAGGGCAGTAAGGCCTCCCTGTCCCAGCCCTGTCCCAGGACAGACTAGGTGGCAATGGCCAAAACAAAGCCCAGATCTGGGAGCAAGGGCAAGGGCATCAGGGCTGGCTGAGGGGCTACCCGGAGGGGGTTCATTATATGGGTGGGCTGGGCACCAGCTGGCCTTAATTACAAAGGATCCTCCTGGAAACGAGGCGTGGGCACCAAGAAGGTTCTGAGACCACTCCTTCCCTTTCCTCCCTTCTGCCCACTCCCTGGTAAGTGTTCATGAGGCCTCTCAGCCATCTCCAAGCTATTCAAGCCCAAGAGTAAAGAGGGTACCCTGTGTGGGATCACGAGAGAGGCTGAGTCTAGCTTGGACTATGAAATCCTTGATCATAGACCAGCCTCAAAGACCATCTCCTGGTTTTAAAATTTTTTAAAATTTATTATTGTTTTAATGCTTATTTATTTATTTATTTATTTATTTATTTATTTATTATTTTCTGTATTTAGAGAGAGACAGAGACAGCACGAGCAAGGCAGGGGCAGAGAGAGGGAGAGCATCCCAAGCAGGCTCCGCATGGTCAGCGCAGAGCCCAGTGTGGGGCCCGAACCCACAAACCACAACATCATGACCCAAGCGGAAACCAAGAGTCGGACACCCAACCGACTGAGCCACCCAGATGCCCCAGTGCTTATTTTTGAGACACAGAGAGAGAGAAAGCATGAGCGGGTTCGGGGCAGAGGGAGGGCGCTGACAGCAGAGAGCCTGATGCGGGGTTCGAACTCACAAACTATGAGATCCTGCCCTGAGCCAAAGTTGGATGCTTTAACCGACTGGAAGCATGCCCTGAGGTGGCTAGGTGAAAGTTCTTTAGAAGCTTCCGTGTCTCCGTGAGGTGAGAAGCCAGGGCCTCAACTGGGAGCAGGAGCGGGGGAGGAGCTGGAGGTTGGAGGGGAGAAGATGTGGAGACTCTTGTAGGAAGCGGAGTGGGAAGGGGTGTGCGTGGACGAGGGACAGGGGGACGGCTGGGCAGCAGGAGGCCAGGTGAAGTTGGTGCTCCTGAACTGACAGCGGGACCTGGTCAGGGTGGCTGTGTGTCTTTCTCCAGCCACTTTCAGGTCCCGGGAACAGGGGAGGAGTTAGCAAAACTGGACTAAACACTTAAGTAAAAGAGTCAAGAATATGTATGTGCAAAGGATGTTAAAATGGTAAATTTTATGTTATGTGTTTTATCATTTAAAAAAAAAAAGGATCATATGTAGCAGTCTCATTGTGATGAGGGGTGCAGGTCAGAGAAATGGACCAGCGGTTCCAGTGGAGTCACAGGCTTTGGGCATCAGGGAGCTGGGCGGAGTGAGCTGGAAGGAGACAGGGTGGCAGTCAGAGTGAGCTGCTTCGGACTGATAAGGGGGTGAGGGGCCACTGGAGTGACCAGACCCAGGAGGTGACCCTGGAGCAGGTGGCTGAGGGAGGGTGGAGAATTTCCAGAGGAGAGGTGGCCACGGAGCGAGAGACCAGAGGTGTGGAAAGACCCCCCGTGAAGATCCCCAGAAAGCAGCAAGAACAGGACAGAGTCCGTGAGTGTCTCCGAGTGTCAGGGAGGGACAGCGAGCCAGGGGCTAGAGCCCTCGAGAAATGGGCACCAGACGTGGGGCAGATGCAGAGCCAGGGCTCTGGAAGCAGCTGCGAGGGGCAAGGAGGGTCCCTACCCACCCCGAGGCCAGTGGTAGGGGTGCTCTGGGAAAAATTCTGCCACCACAGTGGCAGTTTGGGGGGGAGTGGGTCCTGGAGGGCTTCTGTTACAAGAAAGCAAAAGCGATGTTCACAGAAGCGGCCAAGTGTATTGGAAAGTTTTATCTGTGACAGACCGCGCAGTGGAAGGGTTCAGGTCGGGAACTGGGAGAAGAGGGGCTACACAGAGCCTTATGCAGCTGAGGGTACCGGTGAGGGGAGTCTGGGGCCTTCTGTGGTGCCTGACACGAGCAGGGAGAACACATCATGGCAGGAAGGCAGGTGCACTCAAGGCAGACCATGGGAGAGACAGAGTGTCGTGTGAGGAGGGGAGGGCATGGCTTTCTCAGCCCCCTCAGCCCCTGCACGGCCCACCCTTGACTCCTAATGGAGTTGAAGATACCTGGGAGACCAGGTCTGCGTGTGGCTTCTAGGCATGTTTTATCTACACAGTCCATGCACGGTGGCATTTGGTTTAATTTCCCTGAAAAATTCTTTAAGGACATGAAGTTTTGTTTTGTTTTTGTTTTTGTTTTTGTTTTTGTTTTATTCTACTCAGTTTTCTTCACTCAGGTGACATCCTAGACTGCAAAATGCAGCGGTTCGCAGAAATCCCTCTGACCACCTGGGCAGAGTAGTAGCTGAGGCCTCAGAAGCTCCTCTGGCGGGGGGGGGGGGGGGCGGTAAGGGGCAGGACATTAAGCCACCAGGAGACTGTCCTGACACTGGGGTCATGAGGAAGCACTGAGTTCCAGGAGAGCGAGGAGAGGAGTCAGAGGTGCTGGGATGGGGCTCTTGTCTGTCAAGGAAAAGGAGGGCAGGAGCCTGGGAGCCATGGGGGTGTGAACAGGGCAGGAGTGATGGCTTCGGCCAGGCAGAGGGCACAGTGGGATGGGTGCGTTCCCAGGCCCTGGCTGGGATGGGCAGCTCAGGAGGCCGGCGGAGGCAGGAAAGGCTCGCCACTACCTGGAGTCTTAACAGCCTGCGAGTCCCGAGAACATGAATCCCTTGTTTTTGCCCCTGAATCTACTAGACAGGCCAGTGTTGGTCCAGAGGGAGCTGGCTGGGGAGTGAGGATGCACCTCCCTACCACCTCACCAGGCAGAGCTGGCCCCATGTGGCACCCGCTAGGCTGCAGGGGAGTTACAGCACACCTCAGGATCCCGTATAGATACCTCCCCATCCTCCCCAAGATGGAGAGCAGGCCAGTGTGGCTCGTTTTTTTTTTGTTTGTTTGTTTGTTTGTTTTTTTGTGTTGTTTTTTGCACAGTGCTATAAGCTGTTGGGCGTGGATGGCCCCAAGGGACCAATTTATGGCGGTCGGTTGTGAGGGGAGAGTGCAAAGCTGTCACAGATCCAAAATGTGCCTCCCTTCTGGGCTGGTGGGTGCTCAGGCCCCCGTGACCCATCTCTCCACCCCTCCTGTGGCCGGCAGTTTCAACATGCTGATGTTTGCAGTTATCGTGTGTGAGGTGTAGGTGGGGGTCAGGGAGGGGGCCGCAGAGCACCCCATTAGACTGACGAAACCCCCCCACGTAACAAGAGAGGAAGGACTCAATCATGCCACTTACCTTTCTCGTACACCTGCTAACTGAGCAGGACCCTGGGGACCCGGGCAAGGCCTTGCCCTGCTCCCAGGAGGCTGACTGCACAGTGGTAAAGGCTCAATGGCAGTGTGAGTGACAAGGACCAGGTCTCACCTCGGGTTAACACCTTTGGTTAAATGGTGTGGGCCTATTTCTCTCTGTTTCTGTCTCCCTCTCCTTCCCGCCTGGTCTGCCTTGGTTCCTGTCTCTGTCTTACAGAATCCTTGGATTTCAGGGCAGGAAGGCCCTAGGAATCATCTGCCTACGCCCCTCCTTTTACTCCCGAGAAAGCTGAGGGGCAGGGAGGTAGAACAACTTGCCCAAGGTCACACAATTATCTTGGTGTCCTCGTTTATCTTTGTTTTTTTGTGTGTGTTATGTTTTTTGCTTCTTTCTATCATATTTGTCTTTCTTGCGTGTGTTTGCGAAACTGACACGGAAAGGCAAAGTCACACAAAGAGACAGAGGGCCCCCTTGATAGTAGCAGGGGGTGTCCAGCCACAGAAACATTCTCGCACAAAGGGAGAGGCACCCAGCGCTGCTCTGGCCTGGGAAGAGTAGTGGGGGCAGCCTGGAGGAGGAGGATTGTGCCACGAGACATCCCGGGCCTGGTCCGCCCCTGTCCGGTCTGCTGGCTGGGAGAAGTTCCTCACCAGAGGTGGGGGGTTAAGGTGCAGGCTCCCCTCCACCCGTCTCTGGGGACTGGGCCTGGCCCCAAGGTCTAGCAGGGGTTCCTTGGGGGCCCGGGATTGAGGCCAGGCAGGTAGGCTGGGTCAGAGCCCCCTCTGGGACCCCTGCATGTCCTGGGTTTAGTGACCAGAGGAGAAGGTGGGAGCTGGTTAGCAATGGGCCAGAACACAGAGATCAGAGGTCCTTAGCCTGAGAGCTCCAGGTGGGCACTTTCCGTCTGTCTGTCTGTCTGTCTGTCTCTCTCTCTCTCTCTCTCTCTCTCTCTCACACACACACACACACACACACACACACACACACACACACACAGGCTCATGCCCCAATCAGTAAGGGTAATATTGCTGGGGGTATACAGAAAAGGGGGCAGCGGAAAGAGGTCTCTCCCTTCAGTCTGATTTCCTTTGTTCCTCCCTCGCCTTCCTCCCTCTCCCCTTCCCAGCTCCCCTCCTCTCCTCCTAGCCTCCTTCTTCCATCCTCCCTCCCCGGCCCCTCCTCCCCCTCCCCCCAGAGCCGGGTCCCCGTAACAGGACTTCCACTGAAGGCGGGGAGGGTGGGACCAGCGGGCTCCGGCCTCAGCCTCGCCGCCCATCTTCCCGCAGGGAAGGAGTTAAGTCTCTCCGCTGCATCCCTCCTCCCTCCTCCGCCTCCCCCGCCGCCACCGAGTCCTGCAGCCAGGCCCTGGGCTGACCTTCACCGGGAGGGAGGCCGCAGTGCGCATGCCCGGGCCGGCTCCCGTCCGGCTCCCGCCGCTGCCCGGGCCCGGGGCGGGCGAGGGCGAGGGCGGGCGGCCGCGGGCCGGGACGTGCCCCCCGCGCCCGGCCGCCCTCCGCTCCGGCGCGGTGGAGGGGGGCCGCCGAGCCCGTCCCGCCGGCCGCGGCGCATCTCTCCCTGAGCGGGGAGAGGCGCTTTGCCATTTGGTGCTGGTGGTGCTTCGGAGGGAAGGAGAGATGGGGGGACGGCAGGGGGGACTCCGGCTCCGCGCCGCAGGGCGGCCGCCCTCTGCCCGGACACGCGCACGGTCTGCCCGGAGCACGGCCTGGGCCGGTCGGGCCGGCGCTAGGGGCCGGGTTGGGCTGGGAGGAAGGCCCCCTGCCAGCTGGAATCGGGGCTCTCCCGGGGCCTCCACCTCCCCCGGGCCGGGCCAGAGGCTGTGGCCGTGGCCGTGGCGCTGCTGAGCGCTCTTCTGGGGCTGAGCAGCTGGGGATCCTGGCCTTTGTGAGATGCGAGTCGGGGCTCCGGGCACCCACACCTGCGCCTCTGCTGTCTGGTCTGAAGGCTCCCCGCCCCGGGTCCGCACACCTAGGGTCGCCTCCGTAAAAGCAGTAGGCCAACGTGCCCGCTGGCCCGCGCCTGGGCAATCACATCTTGTGAGTGGGCTGGGAGGAGGTCAAGATGTGCCTGTGCGTGCAAATCCGTGTGGTTCCTTGTCCCTCCAGCGTTTGCACTCATGTGTGTGCCCAAGGGGCCTGTATGCATTATGTATCTGCTGTCTGTGCTGGCATAAGGGTGTCTCCCAGCGAAGCGGCTGGGGGAGCCGGGGCTGGTGCTGGGGTGGCTCAGGAGGGAGTCATCTTTGGACTTGGGTGACACTCACCACTTCTTGGGTGCCACCAGGGCCCTTGGTCTGACCACCTCCTGCAGTCTCCCCCACCACCAAGACCAGTCCCCTCCCCAATGCTGGGCATTCCCTCTGTCCTTCATATCCCCCTCAAACTTAGCTGCCCGAGCTGGGGTGCCTGTCAGCCTCTTTGCTATCTTCTTGCCCCAGAAGGCCTCTCTGAGAGTTGAGAACTCTGAGCTTTACACAGAGCCTAAAGGTGACTGCGCCTGCCCCAGTCCCCCAGAACCTCTAAGGTCTGGGGTCTCACATGCCCATGCGGGAAGCACCCACAGTGGGTGGGGGTGCCCATGGAGGCTCACACCTTCAGGTAGGTGGCAGAGTGTGAGCTCCATTCACTGGCCCACTGGGCTTCGGGTGGTTGCAAGAGTTAGCAGGCATTTGATCATGAGCCCCTGTGTCCCAGCATGGGGGAAGGTAGCAGGACGTAAAGACTGGATCCTGATGTCAGGGGACCACATTTGGGAAGCCAAACCTACCGTCTCAGACGCTGGTCAGGCAGGTGCCAATTCACAGCATAGCATCGATGGCAATGGGCATTCAAAGAAGAGAAAGGTTGGTGCGCAGGAGTGGAACTAGGGAAGGCTTCCTGGAGGAGGTGGGGCCCATGCTCAGCTTTAAAGGATGAATGTGATCTGGACAGGCAGAGGAGCAGTAGAGGGATTCTGGGCAAAAGAACAGTGTGGGAGCAGAGGCTTAGAAATGGGAATGAGTGAGGGGTTTTGGACATTAGTGGACAGACTGGTGAGTCTATGGGGGAGGCTGGGTAGAGATTTGGTAGGAAGGGATATCTAGGTCCCTTGTTAAGCCAGCGGTAAAGGAAGGTTATCCTGGACCACTCTGGCCTTTCAGGAGATTGACAGTGGGCACCTGAGTGGACAGTGACAGGCAGGAGCACAACCAGGGTCCTAGGAAATCAGGCTGCAGGCAAAAGGGCTCTCCGGGCAGAACACTCCCTTGGTTCTTCGTCTGACCTCTGAAGGCATTTTGAAGGGGTTGAGGATGCCTGAGTGTAATTCTGGGCCTTTAGGGTGTAACTTCAAATAAGTTGTCCAACAAATTCCCCCCCCCCCCCCCCCCCCCGCATTTCCCTGCCCTCACCTGGCTTCTGGCAGTGCAGCCCCTAGAGGCACATAAACTTGACCCACTGTCATCCCAAAGCCCTTGGGCTCTTTCTCCAGAAGGAGGAGAGAGGGGCGTGGCCTTTGGGGGCAAGGGTGGTGCTGTGGTTCCCAGCCTGGTGAGCTCAGGATTTGTCCCTCCTGTTTCCTGTCCCTCCTTCGCCCCAGGGACTGCCAGCTCCCTCCACACTGCCTCTTCTAGGGCTCCCTCAGAATCCCACACTCCCCGGGCTTTCTTTGGGGCCTGGAGGCTGGCCCTGCCATACCCAGTAGCCCCAGCGCCTCTGGGTCCCCTACCCCCACCTCATGCCCCATTCCAAAGCCACGAGGCCCACCTCGCCTCGTTCTCTCTGCCCATCCACCCAAGCACCCACCCCAGCTCCTAGCCTCCCCTCTCATTCTCTCTTCCTGGTCTCATGAGTCCCATCCACCTCCCTTTTCCGAAATCCTTCCCCCATTGCCCTCGCTTTCTCACATAGAGACAAACAAAGACTCACATCCCCAGAAATAGACTCACACGGAGCTGGAAGGCACAGGCCATGTCCTGCCACACACGCACCCACAAGCGCGCACACGCACCAGAGGCTCCCGAGGAGGGAGGCACACAGAGAAGGCGTTTGTCTGTGCACGCACGTAAACAATCACACCCACAGCCACCGAGCCGTGCCCACACAAGGGTGCAGACACACACACACACAGCGGGCGAGACAAGGGCGCACACATCTGTGGACGCGAGGGGACACCGCCTCCCCGGGCACACCCACCACTGACGGCCTGGTGCAGGAGGAAGGCCTCCTCCGGGCTCCGGTCTCTCCCCCCCCCCCCACCCCCCACCCCCGGATTCCTTCCAGCGAAATGTTTCCCTACTTGGCCTGCCAGGTCTCTGGGGAAAGGGCCTCAGAAATGCAGCAGGAGCCACTTGGGGGAAAGTTGGAACTGACTGTTCCCTGCCTGGCCGTGCCGGCGAATTCCCTAACCGAGAAACTATTTGTGGCGAGAGCCCGGGTGGCCGGCGAGCCCCCCGCCACCTCCCCTCGCGTCCCCTCCCCGCGCCGCCTCCCCGCGGGCCCTCGGGCGGCCTCGGGCTGCAGTGCCGCTGCCCAGCGCCCGCGAGCCGGGCTTGCCGGCGTGCCTCGCCGCTTATCTGCGCTGTTTGGACAGCGAGGGTTGGAAAGGCAGGCGTTTCTGTCCCCGCCGAGTCAACAGGCAGACCCCGGGCCGCCGGACTATTTCTGTCTTATCAGTGCAGGAATGCGGCAGCCGCGGCGGCGG
Source organism: Neofelis nebulosa (assembly GCF_028018385.1). Lineage (NCBI taxonomy): Eukaryota > Metazoa > Chordata > Mammalia > Carnivora > Felidae > Neofelis > Neofelis nebulosa. The sequence goes on from NC_080785.1 coordinate 6,087,511, forward strand.
CGGCGGCGGCGGCGGCGGGCGGGCGGCGGCGGCGTGGGCCGTGGGCCGTCAGGGCAGCCCTGAAGGGGCCCCCTCCCCACTCCGCTCGAGTAGAAGTGTGAGAGAGCCCAGCAGGACTCAGAGGGGAGAGTTGGAGGAAAAAAAAAGGCAGAAAAGGGAAAGAAAGAGGAAGAGAGAGAGAGAGTGAGAGGAGCCGCTGAGCCCACCCCGATGGCCGCGGACGAAGTTGCCGGAGGGGCGCGCAAAGCCACGAAAAGCAAACTTTTTGAGTTTCTGGTCCATGGGGTGGTGAGTGGGGGAAAGTTAGCGGGGGAGGGTGAGCGAGCTGGCTCGGGCTGAATGGAGGGATGATCGGGAGGGGCCGGGAGGGGGCTCCCGCTCTCCCACCCCTCCGGCAGGGGCGCCGCGGCCCCGCGGCCCAGCCCCGGGACTGTGCCGGCGCCCTGGCACTCGAACACGTCGTCAGGCGGCGGGCCGGGGATGGGTGCCCGGGCGGGGACTGGAGGCGTTTGCATGGGTCCTTGTCAGGGGCTGGGGGTGGGACTTGGGGACTGTCCCCCCCCCAAGTGGGGGGGTCCCCTCCGTACCAGACGTGTTGTCTTCGGTTCTCTGCCTGGTGGGCCCAGGTGTTCCCCTGCCCCCCCCCCGGGTGGGGGTGGGGGACATGGCATCGGGTAGGCTGGGTTGTCTGCCCATCCGTTGGGACAGTGTCTCTCTGTGTCTCTGAGAGCAAGGAGCAGGTGACCCTGGAGGCACCGTGAGCGGGAAGCTCTCTAGCTGAACAACCTCTGCATCCTGGCAGGAGGGCTCTGGGGCTTTGCTGGTTGGCCTCTGCCCACGGGGGTCAGAGAGAGACCCTCTCTAGGGACAGACCCCAAGTTAAGGGGTCTGAGGACCCCCTTGGCAGACTCAGCCACCAGAAGCTCATGTCCTTAATGCCTCAAAGGTGTGAAGGAAGGGCTGGTGTCAAGGATGTGAGGCCTAGAGACCAAAGGGGCGGGCCAGCACGGTCCTGCCACCAGCCGACTTGGAAGGCACACAGGGAACCTGAGGAAGCCCAGGGTGACCTGAGGGATGGGACCTCAGGCTGAGGCAGCAGGAGCCAGGTTGGGAGCCATGTGGAGGGCGGTGGAATGGGAGAGGTAGGGGCTGTAAGACTTGGGATGGCTACCGGGGTTGGGTTGGAGTTGGGTACAGAGGAGTCAGTCAGGTTGCCTATGGCCAAATTTGGTTGTGACCCGAAAGAAGGCACATTCTCAGTGAGGAAGGCCAGAGTCCCTAGGGTCTTGGCCCTTTGTTGGGTGGCCCTGGTAGCTAGTGCAGCCCTCTGGGGGCTCTGGAAGTTTCCCTCTCAGGGCCTCTTCAGCAGATCAGCAAGTATCGCTGGCCTTGAAGAATGGGAGAGCAGCTGATTGGGTGAAGGGGGTTTCGCTGGGGCCGCCTGTCCTCCAGTCCCAGAGATCCCTGGGGCAACTTCCCAGGGGGGCCTGTGTCTCTCAGCTGAGTGCCAGTCCAGTTTTGCTGCTTGGGGGAGTCCCTTTAAAACAGGCCCATCCAGGAGAGAGAGGGGATATACATGTGGATTTTTTTATTTGGCCAACTTAGAGCTTCAGTTCTTGGGTGGCTGTGAGTCCCTCTGCTCCACTCCCTGTAGTCCATCTATGCTGGTGGGGCTGGGCCTAGGCTCCATTCTGGGCCACCCACTCTGGAGATATGAGTGACAGGGTCAGGTGGGGTGGGGGAGGCAGACACATGGACAGGCAGTTTGCACTGTGGGAGAGACGGACAGGGACAGCTGGCTGGCCGGGCGTTAGGGTTAGACACGGAGAGGGCACGGCGCAGGGCAAGAGGGACAGAAGGGAGAGTTGGCAGTTAGAAGGAATTCACCCAGCTGGGGCCTAGGGCTCCTCCTTGTGCCTGGAGGCGGGGGGAGGGGGGGACATCTGCACGCCAGGGGGCAAAGTGCGTGGCAAGTAAATGGTAACGGGCACGGGCACGGGCACAGGGGCCGCATCCCTAGTTCCCTCGTCTTCCTGCTCGCTTGGTCCCCATCATGCCCACCCGCCATTTGACAGCCCCTCTGGCCTTCCCCAATCCCTCTTCTGGAATCGGGACAAGTGGGATTTAAAAAGTCTGTAAAACACTTCACTTAATGAACTTGGATCTCATCTACATCCCATCTGAGGTGGCAGGGGAATACACCTGCCTCATCTTGGCTCTCCGTGGCTTCCTTGGAGCCCTGACCCCTTCCTACCTCACTGGGGAAGGGGGAGAAGCAGAGGTGTTCTATAGGATGGAAACATCTCAGGCGGACAGGAAGGGGGAGATGGGTGTAAGAGGAAATGCCAGTGCCTTTGAGCTATCCAAGCCCTCTGGGCAGCCCACCTCCAGCCCAGCTGCCTCCTGTCCTCTCCTAGAATCCTGGCAGGGTGTGACCTCACTGCCTCCGGTGGCCTCCAGCCTTCACCTTGGGAGCAAATTATGGGGGGTGGGGGTGGGGGTGGGGGTGGGCTAAGCCTTCCAAGCCCCTGGGTGTGGAGGCTTGGAACCAGCCAAAGGGGGTGTGGGTTGAGGCTGAGGGGCCAAAAGCAGGGGCCCAGAGAGAAGAGCTGGCTTCGATGGGGAGGGCGAGTGCGAGGCAGGACAGCCCAGGGGGTGGACGAGAAGCAGAGTGGAAAGGGGGGCCAGAGGTCCCAGCAGGGAGCCGGGCCTCGAACCCAGACGAGGCTGCGGAGAGCGAGCCGCCCCGGCCCCCCGCGGGAAACGGCAGTTCAGCGCCGCCTTTGCCGGGAGGAGCTGCGTGACCTTGGCTAGGTCGCTTTTCTCCTTGAGCCACGGTTGCCTCATCCGTCAAGTGGGGATGGAAGGACCCCCCTCAGTCTGTCTTGCAGAGGAGCGCGTGGATGTGAACATCCGCTGAAAAGGTTGAGAGGCGCCATTAATATTCATTTTCGCGGCACCTTCCGCAAATCCGAGGCTGGCGATGCCCGGTGCCGTTGCCTGGCTTCAGTTAGCTTCCTGCAGCGAGACGCAAAGCCCCCTCCGCCGAGCCGCGCGGTGGCGGCGCCCCTGCCCCTCCCACCCCTCGCTCACGCTGGCGGCATCAGGGTCACCGGCCGGGGGGCTCGGGGTGGGAGAGACGCGGCTCACCGCGCCTGGAACCGGGGCCCTGGTCCGAGCGGCGGGCGCCCGTTTCTGCTTCACCTCCGTCCCCACCCCACCCCCAGCGCCCCGGGATGCCGTCTGGAGCCCGGATGCCCCACCAGGGGGCGCCCATGGGCCCCCCGGGCTCCCCGTACATGGGCAGCCCCGCCGTGCGACCCGGCCTGGCCCCCGCGGGCATGGAGCCCGCCCGCAAGCGAGCAGCGCCCCCGCCCGGCCAGAGCCAGGCCCAGAGCCAGGGCCAGCCGGTGCCCACCGCCCCCGCGCGGAGCCGCAGGTGAGTGGGGCCCAGCGCGGAGGGGGCGGGCCACGGGACCCCAGGGACGGGGTGGGTGAGGCGCGAGGCTGGAAGGAGCGAGGAAGAACGGGCAGCGAGGGACGGGCCGTCCTCGGTGGGATGCCCTCTGGGGAGGTGGGCTGAGGGGGCACTGGTCTGGTTCCTTTGTGTGCCCACCGCAGGCGCGGAGGCCGCGGCCGTCGCGCCCTCCGCCGTGTCACCTGCTCGGTCCCTCTCTCCACCCCTCGTCCCCAGGTTCTGGGAGATGCTTCTGTCTCCGGGGTGGGGGTGGGGCTGGCGGCAGGACTGAGGGCTGAGCTTCAGGGACTGTGTTCCTCCAAGTGTGGCTGTCCAGGGCACCTTCCTCAGTCCCCCGGCTGGACTGTTTAAAAAGCCCCACTCCAGATATTGTGAATGCGACTCTCTGGCCAGGGGGGTGGAGCCTGGGGATTTGTCCTGTGGGTGGGTGGTCTTCCCACAGTCCTGCTCTCAGGTGATTCTTAGGGCCTCAGAGGCTAAAGGGCTGCCCCGATCCGTCGTCTGGACCAGGTCTACCTCTTCATCGCCAGGGGCCAGCCCATTTCCCCGTCTGAGCCAGCTGGTGTCACCCCAAAAGCCCCTGCTGGTGTCTGGCAAGAGAGATGCCCCTCTGGGTTTCACTATTTAACCAAACACACATGCTTCCCTTTGCACACCAGATGGAGTCCTATAAAAGGAGTAATACGGATCTTACCTCATTATTAAATATTTTTTACACATCAAGGAGAATTCACCATTTATAGGAATCCCATGATGAATTCTTTTGCAACGTGAATCATGCTCTTACACAGTACGCGCGTTCCTGGTTTGTCTTGTATGAACGGAGAATTTCACGTAGACCGTTTCTTCAAAACAAATCAGACCTTTTGTGAAAGGTGCTTACCTGGCCTTAGAAGAGGTTTTTGGACAGGAGGAGGCAGCGATGAACAAACACCACGCAAGGGCAGTACGGAGCCGTCCTCCGGGCTGAGTTCTAATCTCAACTCGCCAAGGATTTCCTGGGGTGCTCTTGGGAATCAGAAGCAGCTAGCGGGTCAGGAAGAGTCCGTGTCCCCGCTGCCACCCCAGGTTCAGCCCGCAGTCGCACCCCACAAGAGAGCACTCTCTCTCTCCGGATCCCTATGGGGCTGTTTCTGGAGCCTGTTGGCAGGTGATCCAAGGGCATGAGCACTCCCTGCCCGTCAAGCCCCTTCCAAGCCCAGGGTGCCGGGGTACAAGTCCCCCCCCCCCCCCAGCTCAGCCTTCACCTCCTGTTTCAGGGATGCGGGAGCATGTCGGGGGTCCCCTCCCTCCGAGCTCAGGCCACCTTGGACTGTGCACCCCTGCTTCACAGAAAGGGAAAGTCCTCAGAATCCCTCCTCCCTCTCCTCTGTCCTCCCCCTCTCTAGCTTTTCTCAAACACTTTTGCAGCTCCCCCACCCCCACCCCTCCTAAGTCTAAATTTCTCTGGCCTGCGGGTGTGGTGGGGTGGAAAGGGGCTCCCGGGCTAGAGAAGGGACGGGACGGCGTCTGCTCCCCGCAAGAGGACTTAGCGCCATGCCAGACCCACTGCCGTCGCCCCTTGGGCGGGCGGACAAGCGGGCTGTGGGAACCCCAGCTAGGCGGGTGGAGATGTCGGGATAATTTAGCAGGTGGCCTCGTTACTCCCAGATCTGTCGCCATGGTAACCTGGTTTTTTCTTTAAAAAATGTACAGTGCCAAGAGGAGGAAGATGGCTGACAAAATCCTCCCTCAAAGGGTGAGTGCCTTTCACAGCAGCCCCCAGCCCACCCCCCCCCCCCCGCCGCCCTTTGCTGCTCTGCCTCCTCTCCCCCCACCGCCCCCCTCCCCACCCTGGGCCGCTTCCCCTCCCCCCTCAGGAGCAGAGCTGCAGCGGCCCAGTCACTTCCACTGTTTGTTTAAAAAGCTCATTAAGAAGTGGGGCTCCCTGGCCAGAGGGAGGGGGTGGGGCGGAGGGAAGGGGCGGAGCCATGGAGGGGAGGGGGGGGCAGCGTCCTGGGCCCCGGGGCGCAGTGGACTGAATTCCAGCGGGTCCCCAGACATAAAGGTGTGGGACAAAGAGGGCACAAGAGCTAGGGGACCAAAGGCTGGCAGAGGAGTGGAGGGAGCGGAAGCATCAGAAGTGAACCCAAGCCAAGCTAGGTGGGGGGGGGGGTTATCGTTGAGACGCCAGGTGGAGTGACAAGGTGAGGCACCAGGGCAGAGGCAAGCAGCCACGTCCTCTGTCCCAAGGACCCCAGGGTTCTAGCCACTTTGCAGACACCCAAGGAAGGCCCAGAGGCCATGTGAGAAGGGAAAGGATGAGGAGGTGAGGCCCTAGTGGCTGGGCTCCGTGGCCGCTCTGGCCTCCCCTAGTGAAGAAATGCAGGGACCTCTCTAGAGGGAGAAGCTGTTTTTTTATGCTTAGATGTCCAGGTCCTTTCTGCTGGATGTGCAGTCCCGGGGAGAAGTCCCCGTTTGCACTCTCAAAGTTCCGTGCCCTGAGCCTGGCCAGCTCTCCTCGACGACGCTCTTTGCTCTTCGTACCCTGGGACCACGTGACAAGCACGGTCAGCCTCCAAGTTTGGCTGAGCCCCTCGCTCCTTCTCTTCCAGATCCGGGAGCTGGTCCCCGAGTCCCAGGCTTATATGGACCTCCTGGCATTTGAGAGGAAACTAGATCAAACCATCATGCGGAAGCGGGTGGACATCCAAGAGGCTCTGAAGAGGCCGATGAAGGTGTCTTGATTTGGGGGCAGGAAGAGGGCTTTAGGCCCTGTTGTAAGAACGGAGAGCGGGACTGCCCCGGGAGTGGGAACACGCGGCGTTTGCTCTGTACTACAGTCTTTATTTCTACAGCAAAAGCGGAAGCTGCGTCTTTATATCTCCAATACGTTTAACCCTGCGAAGCCCGATGCTGAAGATTCCGATGGCAGCATCGCCTCCTGGGAGCTGCGGGTGGAGGGGAAGCTCCTGGATGACGTACGTCCTGGCCCAGGTCTCTCCAGGTGTCCTGGGGTGGGTATGGGGCCGAGCTGAGGACAGAACGAGCTGTGGGCACTATGGGTTAGGGAGTCAGCCCTGGCCAGGGGTGGGTGGCCTAAAGAGCCATTCTGGGGCAGAGGCCCGCTTCTAACCATGCCGCCCTACCCGACCAGCCCCACCCGCTCCCAACGCATCCTGCCCCCACAGTCCCTGTCCTGCCCCCACGGTCCCTGTTCCTCTCCCACAGCCCAGCAAGCAGAAGCGGAAGTTCTCTTCCTTCTTCAAGAGTTTGGTCATTGAGCTGGACAAAGACCTTTATGGCCCTGACAACCACCTAGTTGAGGTAAGACCCAGACCTCTTTTGCCCTGGAACTGCCACCTTTCCACAGACAACGGTCTCACCGGCCGCACAGATGTGGGCCACGGACCACCCTGGAACCCCTGGCCCCCCCAGCCCAGATGGGCCTGAGAGGTGACCCAGCTCTCCCCCCTCTCGCCCCCTCCACCCCGGGCAGTGGCATCGCACACCCACGACCCAGGAGACGGACGGCTTCCAGGTGAAGAGGCCGGGGGACCTGAGCGTACGATGCACGCTGCTTCTCATGCTGGACTACCAGGTCTGTGCCCCCACCCCACCCTCCCGGCCATGAGGCCCTCGGGCCCCCCACGCCCTTTGAATTCGGAGCGTTCCCTGGGAGACCCCGTTCTCTTCCTAGTTCTCTTCCTCTGTTCTTCTCCAGAAACATCCTTCCTAGGGCCCAATCACCACGTCCCCACCGGCCCCAGGCTGCCTGGCCTTGAGCTTTTTCCACTCCCTCTCTCTCATTTAATTTTCACGGCCATCTTTTCTCAGCCTCCCCAATTCAAACTGGATCCCCGCTTGGCCCGGCTGCTGGGGTTGCACACACAGAGCCGCTCCGCCATCGTGCAGGCCCTGTGGCAGTATGTGAAAACCAACAGGCTGCAGGACTCACATGACAAAGAATACATCAATGGGGACAAATATTTCCAGCAGGTACCCTCTCTCCTGACCCCAGGGGTGTGGGGAGCAGGCAGAGGCACCAGTAGGGGAAGTGCCTTTACTAAGGCAACGCCCGCACACACTTCTAGATTTAGCCAAGCCAGGAACGTTAAGAGGCCAACAGTTTGGGGAACATGATAGTCTTGGCACTTGGAGTTAGGAGCCCTGGGTTCTAGTCCCGGATCCAGGCTCTACCAAAGTAGAGATTATTGTTAATAATACTTTTTGAATAAACACAGCAGATAAACTCGAGGAGCAAAGTAACAGTTGGTGTTTATTGAGCACTCGCCATGTGCCAGGCATGCTCGCGGGCACTTAACGTGGATCACATTTGGTCCTCAGAGCCGCCCTGGCAGACAGGTACCATGGCCATACCCGCTTTAGAGATGAAGACACCGAGGCCCCCGAATTTAGGGGACGGGCTCAAGGTTGCACTGTTAATGGGAAGAGGCAGGATTTGCACCACGGCCCCCGGCCCAGGGCCCATGCTTCCAACCACTGCACGGCCCCCACCCACCTCTGTGTCCGCACTCCACCCCCCAGACACCTTAGTCCCGGCCCCAGGAGAGGAGTTAGACTGGCTCATGGCGTCACCTTCCCAGAACGGAAGGCTCTAGGACTGCAGTTCTGCTCTTTTCAAGCAGACGAGAGTGGTGTCTCTCTCTCTCTCCCTCTCTCTCCTACTTCAGATTTTTGATTGCCCCCGGCTGAAGTTTTCGGAGATTCCCCAGCGCCTCACAGCTCTGCTGTTGCCCCCTGACCCAATTGTCATCAACCACGTCATCAGGTGAGGCCCCAGCTTGCTCCTCAGCCCAGGGAGTCATTGCCGTTCTGCCCTCCCTCTCCCCACCCCCACCCCCCACCAGTCTGCCCCTGGGGCCCCTGGCCTCTGTGGCAGCAGCAGGGACACCAAGGCCTGGACTTCCCTGGCAGCGTGGACCCGTCGGACCAGAAGAAGACGGCGTGCTATGACATTGATGTGGAGGTGGAGGAGCCCCTGAAGGGACAGATGAGCAGCTTCCTTCTGTCCACGGCCAACCAGCAGGAGATCAGCGCTCTGGACAGTAAGGTGGGGCCCGAGCCCAGAGCTGGAGTGGGACATTAACCCAGAAATGACAAAATACAGACAACAGACGAGAGCATAGGCCCGCGGAGAGATGGGGAGGGGGGCACGTGGCCCTCCCCTCGCTACTCGGAGCTCTGCCCATCCCCCATCCTCTGGGGCTGCAGAGGCGGCGGGGACCTGAGGGACTGTCCTTCAAAGGGACGCAGCAAATCCCTCCCCCCCTTCCCGCCTCCCCCACATCCCCATGGCCAGGTGAAAGCGTCTGTCTTTCTACCTGCAGATCCATGAGACGATTGAGTCCATAAACCAGCTCAAGATCCAGAGGGACTTCATGCTAAGCTTCTCCAGAGACCCCAAAGGCTACATCCAAGACCTGCTCCGCTCCCAGAGCCGGGACCTCAAGGTGAAGGGGACTCAGGGAGCACTGGATGGAAGACAAGCATATTGGGAAGACGATAAATGTTGTCACACGCGGGCCGGAGCGGGTCCGGGCTCAGGGCTGACCCCGTCGCTTCCTCCCAGGTGATGACGGATGTGGCAGGCAACCCTGAGGAGGAGCGCCGGGCTGAGTTTTACCACCAGCCCTGGTCCCAGGAAGCCGTCAGCCGCTATTTCTACTGCAAGGTGTGGAGGGGCCCGTGTCCCTCAGGCCTCCCCCTCTCACTGCAAGGGAAGTCCCGCTTCTCAGCCACTTCTACCAACCCCCTCACCACAGAGGAGCCCTCCCTGCTCCCAGAGGCTCTTCCAGGGTGGCTGGGTGGCTGGGACTGTCCTGTCACTCACCAGCAACAGCGTAACCTGCCAGTACTCTTATTTCTCTAAAGATCCAGCAGCGCCGGCAGGAGCTGGAGCAGTCGCTGGTCGTGCGCACCACCTAGGAGCCCCTGCGGAGGAGCACCAGGAGCACCACCGAGGGCCTCCGGGCCGGGCCTGCCCCGCCCCCGGGCTCTGCCATCGCCCCTCTGACGCCTTCCGGGTGAGGCAGGGGAATGATTAAAGCTCATGCATCTGAGAGCAGCCTCGTGTGTCATTGGCAACCGGGGAGGAAGGACAAGGGGGAAGGCGGCGGGTCCCTCTGGGAAGCCTCCCTACCCCCTCCCTCAGATTCTCCTCCTGACTCCATTTCCCCTAGACCTAAAAACAGTTTGGCAGAAGACACTTTTAATAACGTTTTCTTATTAAAAAAAAAAAAAAAAATACAGCAACAAGCTCTCCATCTGTCCGTCCATCTTGCCTTGCCCTTCCCGGGGCTGCGGCAGAGAGGGGAACTCCACGGAGGGGCCGGGCCCGGGGCGCGCTAGGTGCTGTTGGCCTGCTCCTGCTCGAACAGAGCCATGGCGAGCTGGGCACGGCCCCCCAGCCCCTCCAGGTTGCTGAGGCGGCAGCGGTGATAGAGCTCCTCGCTGAGCCGGGGGCTGCAGTCTCGCAGAGAGAACTTCTGCACCAGCCCTGGCTCCACGGCCCGGAAGAGGTGGAGCCCTGAGAACCGGAGGAAAACATCCATCACCTCCAGCCCCTCCAGGGCTTCCTCCTCTTCCTGGCCTGCCAGTTCCCCGGCCAGGCGGGCTCGGGCCGCCAGGTAGTCGGCGTTGTAGAAGCAACCCTCCGCGGAAGCCTGCCGGTCAAACCTGCCTCCCACGGGAGCCCCCCGGGAAGAGTCGGCACCGGGAGGGGACGGGGGGTCGGGGCCAGCCCCCGGGGGCCCCGCGGGAGATCTCTGTGGTGCCAGGGCAGGGTTGAACTCCTGGAAATGCACTGGGAAGAAGGCCTGCCAGCCGGAGATAGCATTCATGCGGCAGCGGTTGAGGACTTCGGGCCCCGGCCTGGTCCACACGGTGGTGAGGAAGAAAAGCGTGTCCACGGGGTGCTTCTTAGAGACCACGTCCATGAGCCGCACCTGGGAAGGGGCCTCCGCGCGCACGGCGAGCCAGGCCAGCCTCGTCCCGGGGTGCCGTCGCTCTAACTCGGCCGCCGCGGCCTTCACCCCGAGAAATGGGTCCGGGGCCCCCCGGCCACCGTCCCGAGGTCCGTAGACCAGCAACAGGGTGAGCAGCGCGTGCTCTCGCGGCTCCAGAACACTGGCTGCAAAGGCCTCGAGGAAAGCGAGGGCGGCGGCGGCTTCGGCCACCGGGAGTGGCAGCACCAGCTGCACGCGGGTGGCCTCGGTGACGTAGGGCATGGGCAGGATTTCCACCCGGCTCAGGGGCCGCAGCAGGCTGACCCTGCGGGCCAGGGCCCGCCGGTGCCCGCGCTGCGTCACGGCCTCCAGCAGCAGGTCCAGGGTGTACTCCATGCCCCGCGCCGGGTCGAAGCGCCGGTACCCGTTGAGCAGCCGCTGCTTCTGGAAGCGCAGGCGGGGCTGATAGCGCCGATTCAGCTGCTCCAGGGCCGTCTCCACGGCGTCACCCACGTCCGCCCTGCTCGCCCCCTGCAGCGGGCACTTGGGGGACCCATCTGCGCAGGAGAAGGTATGCTGCTCCGTGAAGTAGTCCCAGCCCAGCACCTCAAATCGAGAGTGTGGGGTGAAAGGGGCCGGGAGCCCGATGGGCCAGCTCAGCCCTGCCTCGCCCTCGGGGGTCAGCACGGTCAGGTTCTGGATCTGAGCCTAGGGTGGGAGGGATGCACAGTTAGTGCCCTCTAGGTCGTCAGGACCCGACCAGGCTCCAGCGTCCTGGCTTCAGAGCTCTGTCCTGACTCTGTCAACACTTAGTGAGGTGCCCCCTTGGCTAATCGCTCAATTCCTCGTTCTTTCCGTCCTTGTCTGTGAAACGCAGAAAGCACAGGGATCATAACACACCTTACACAGCTGCTGTGAGAAGGAAGCGGTGGGAAATGTGCTTTTGCAGAGATTAAAGCTCGCAGCCTTTCTCTCCAGGCCCAGGTCCTCTTCGTAATGGAACCTTGGCTTTCACCTGTATGCCACCTCTGACACCCCCCACTCCCCACGATCAACTGGAGGGTTCTTCCACATCTACCCTTGGGCTTTTGAAGGACAGTGCTAGAGATTTAGGGCTTCCTGGGCTTCCGCTCCTCCGGTGGAGAGAAGCTGAAGTGATCGTGTCTAAGTGCTATACTGAGCCCTGCTCCTCATAGTTCGCCTGCGAACACTTTTAACCACATCCAAGTCGAGCCAGGGGCTTATCTCACGAGTGACCTGGGTCCCCGAGGGTCCTTTCTCTTTGGAGTTGTTTCACGCTTCCACCCCGCCAGCCTCCCCTCTCACTCAGCTGCCCGCTCACTGTGACCCTGGACGCCTGAAGCCCCCCCTGACCTCCAGCCGTGGGCCCGGGCTCACCTGCAGTTGCTCTATTTCGCTGTACGCCCGCTCCAGCTCCAGAGCGCTGAAGCGTTTATGGAGCCTGTACATGAGGGTTCCCTCGGAGACAGGGTGCACTGCAAAGGCACTCAGGAAAGCCGAGCTCCCCTCCTTCTCAGGGTCCCTATTTTTGGCCAGCTCAAAGGAACGATACTGCTGCCCCTAAAGGGACCAATCAGACCAATCAGTGCCACACACGGAGGGCTGCTCGTCCCAACCACGCTTAACCGAACTCAGCATTCGTGCTTTTTACCGCCGCCATCACGACGGAGGAGAGCAGGAGCTCATTCCGGTGTTCCCTGAAACTTGGCCTTAGTCTTGCTACTGGATTCGGGAAAAAAGAATGTTAGGTAGGCAATTAAAGAAGGACCCCACTGCTTCCAGGGAACGAAGGGCATGAGCCAGCAAGGACTCCCACTACTCTGGTTTACTGTACTCCCCGTGACAGTGGCCATCTCTAGGACATTCCCAGATCGTTTACGACTGTGCATGTGTCAGAGGAGGGGGCGAAGGGCGGGGTGGGGTGGGGGGGGCGATGGGAGGAGCTGGCGAGCAGGGGCACCTTTCTACCTTGCTCAGAGGGTCCCCGGCAAGATGCCACTTTTGACGGCTCCGGGGTTCTAGCCAGGGTCGGCGGCTAGGAAGGACGAAACCCCAAGGTGCTGCTGGGAAGGAGCCAGCCGCAGCCACCCCGGAGACCAATCGCTCAGCCACTACCAACTGTCAGGGGCCAAGATTGACTCGAAAGGGCTGTCACCTGGTGCTGCGAGACACAGCCGATGCCTAGAGAGTCGATGAGGCAGCGGCCGAGCCACTCATCAGGACGGGCACTGAGAATGTCTCCTCGGCAGCCATCCAGATGTGGCCGCAATCGGAGCAGGAGACTCCGTGACAACAGGTAGCCAAAGCCCCCATGGCAGTACCGAGCCTGCTCGCCGGCGCCGATAAACTCCTCCGCTCGGCCCAAGTACAGGTCTTGGTTGATGCTGAGGTGGCCAGCAAGGGCTGCCAGGCGGGGGGCCTGGACATACGTGTCATCCTGCATGATGAAGAACCAGTCGTAGTCGGCCCCAAAGTGTGTGTGAAGGTGGCGCAGGGTCTCTGACATGAGCCAGGCCGGCCGTTCGTCCCCGTGAGATACCACCTGCATGCCCGCAGGAGTCCGGGCCCCCCGCTGCCCCGTGAAGTACAATAATCGAGGGAAGTGGTGGGCCACCGTGCGGTTGACGGCCACAGCCAGAGTGGACAGGGTGGCCCGGGAAGTCAGGACAGCCACCAGCAACCGCTCCCGAGAGCCCAGCTCCGTCTGGATGTACCGAGTCCTGCGGAGGGACCAGCATGCCAGGGGTCAACTCCTTATATCTTTAGGAGCCCAGTCTGCCCAGCATACACATCCCTCTAGAAATGAGTGGGTTGGGGTTGAGAAAAGAGAAGAGAGACACCTCCTCACTAATATTAATGAGCTACTACAGTGAGCGTCCGCTGACACTGGAATTCATTTGGGGACGGGTCTAAGGATGGATTAGATGGCTAGACGTGATTCCTGCCCCGTTTAAAAAACATCCAACACTAACTTAACACCAATGAGTGAGACCTTCTTAGACCTGAGAAGGGAAAAACAGAAACACATTGTGATGGGTAATAAGGCAAAGAATTGCTCTGGGAGCCTAACAGTGATTACCAGCGAAGGCAGAGACAAGGACTTAGAGCAGCACTCAAGTGGGGTCTGGGGGCTACGTACACACATAGCTCTCACCTGAGCACCTTCTTGTAGGGCTTGTTGGGATCCCTGTAGTAAGGGACAATCCGGGGTTTGAAGTCTTCATCACTTTGGTCGAGTCCAGTTCTGGAGTCTGGATTATGTGGCACTCCTGGTTCCCCCACGGCCTCTACACAGGGATCTTCTCCCTCACCCTGGATCCAGGAAACCCGCAAGAGGCTCAGGCTGCACCCCAGAGACAGCCCGAGGATGAGGGGCAGCGCTGGTCGCAGCAGAGCCAACAGGGAACTCAGGCGCATGGTGGCAGGCCCTGCCACGTGCATGCCCCGGAGGGGACCTCCTCAAGGATCAGTCAGTAGGTTGATGGGTGTCAGGCCAGTAGTAGGCCTATGGTTTTATCCAGGAAGCCTGGGGTCAATGAGGTCAACGACACAGCAAGGTTGCCAGGCCTGCTGCCAGGCCCAGCATCCCCAGGAAGCATATGCCTGGGCTTCAGTCCTCAAGGTGCCAGATTTAACCCTTCGTCTAAATGGTAGTAAGTATTAGAGTTGATTTCACCCACTAATGTGCTTATGGTCTGTCTTCCAGAATGACGAGGAAACAAAACTCAATCCTGCCAAATCTAACCCAGAAAGAAGGACTACACGCATCTGTAGACTGGATCTAAGTGAAGACAGCAGAGGCGAGTAAAGAAGGGGCTGGGGCCAAGGGCATGCTCCATCCAAATAACAGCCCCAACTCCAAGAGCCTGCGTCGGTAGGCCTTTGTCAAAGGGCCCCTGGCTGGGGGCACGTTGCTCACTCAATGTACCAAAGGGGGTGCCGACTAGCTATTGAAGGCGAGCCCAAGGGAAGGGTTAAGGGCCTCTCCCTACCCTACTCCTGAGTGTTAGGGAAACACACAGCTAGAGTAACCCCTCCTCCCAGTTGGGAGTGGTCAGGAGCCACTGGCATGGTGCACAGTTCTGCCCACCCAAGTGAGGTGGACAGATAACGGTGAATCAGCACCAAGAGCCTCTCAGAGGAGCACAATGGCTGATGGAGCCATTTTGCAGGGCATCCTTCTCTGAATCCCAGCTGCTGAGAAGCTGGTGCTGCCCACCTTCCTCTGTGAAGAGACGACGAGCAAATGACGGTGACTCTGGCTGTGTAAGAGCAATTCGGTGTCTGGTTTTACCAGGGCCCCAGGGCCCCAAGCCAAACCAAAGTGAGGAGACGAGAAGCTAGAGACAACACCCGGCTCCTGCAAAAGCAAACGGAGGCTCGGCTGGCTTGGGAAGTGACCTTTGCCAAGGACCAGACCCCCTGCTCTATCTGCTTCTAAGCGATCAGAGACCAACTCCAGCCCTGGAAAGAAGGCCCAAAGCGAGTTTTAGCTGTTAGTCTCAAAACAGAAATAAAACCGGCTGCGTCACGGAACTGTCGAGGAGGGGCTGGGGGACTCGGCTGGGTTTGTTCCGGCGGAGGCAATGCAGGTTCGCGGCTGGGACCGGAGGGCAAAGACCCCGTTACCAGGCCCGTCGGCGGGACAAGGCCCTGCCTGCGCCAGCGGACGAAGGACAGCAGGCACACCCCGAGACCCGCCGGGGGAGGCCCTGCAGCAGGGCCGGGGGGGAGGCGGCGGACCGGTAAAGGCGGCCCAGGTGTGGTCCACGCGGCCAGGACCGTCCTGGGGGAAGCAGGGACGAGGGCGCGGGAGTGGGACCTGCTCCTGTCCTCGGAAGCGGCGCCCCTGTGGCCCCCGCAGGGGGAAGGGCGGGGAAGGGGGAACAAACCCCAGTGCCCAACCGAGGCGCCGGCTCCGCCGCTGCAGCCGCTGCCACCTCACAGCCCGGCCCGCGCCTTCCTCTTCCGCTCGCCGTCAGTCTCTATGGTGACCGCATCCGGTCGCTCGCTCCGCCTCCGCCGTCTCGGTGGTCTCCCCGCCCCACTCCTCGCAGTGCGCAGCCGCGGTGCGGGTGACGTGTCCGCCCGGCCAGGCACCCGCCCCCAAGAGTGAGCGTGCGTTCCACGGACGCCGATACGAGTGGCCTGGAAGGTGCCCCACGTCTTCAACCTCCACTGTTACCTGCCTTGGGGGAAAAAATGCCCTCCTCCTCCTCCATGGGCGCGCCCCTGCCTCCTCCTCGACTTCTCCCCGTTATTACAGAAATGTTTGTTGTCTGCCTACTAAGTTGCAGGCCGTCGTCGTAAGTACGGAGTGAACCAGCGGTGGAGAGGTGGGCGTGGTCCCTGCCCTCAGGGAGCTGAGAGTTGTGGGAGACAGACATGAAACACACACTGTCGTACCGAAAATAGGCGCTTCGGTAGAAATCTCAACGTGGCACAGGTACCATTGCAGAAAGTAGAGCCCAGTGGAAAAGCCTGACAAAAGGAATTAAATTAGACTGGGAGTTCGGGAACGCTGAGATCCAAAGAGTCCGTGTGTTACCCAGACAAAAAGTGGAGAGTTTTCTGGGCAAAGAGCAGAGCGCACAGGCGCTGAAAGAAGAAAGCTAGTACCGTAGAGAAGAACTGGGGAGGCCAGCGCCAGGGGAGGTCGGAGGGCAGGCAAGGCCTTCAAAGGCCCACTGCGGGTTCCCAAACAGGATGGAACATTCCTAATAGGCAATTTGCAGGTGGACGGGGACAATCTTGTCATATGGTTTGGCGGAGGGGGGTGGGGGGTTGGGGAGCCAAGAATGCTAGGTATCCCAGGGGCATCTGGGTGGCTCAGTTGGTTGAGTCTCCGACTTGGGCTCAGGTCATGATCTCAGGGCTCCTGAGTTCGAGCCCCACATGGAGCTCTGTGCTGACAGCTCAGAGCTTGGAGTCTGCTTCAGATTCTGTGTCTTCCTCTCTCTCTGCCCCTCCCCTGCTCACTCTCTTTCTCAAAAATAAATAAAAACTTTAAAAATTAAAAAAAAAGTCCTAGATATGCTGCACGTTGTAGGACAGTGTCATGCATGACTCATCTGTTCCACACAGCTTTCAAATGTCCTTCTAAAGATTCATGTAAGTGGAAAAAAAAAAAAAAGGTTATAATTAATCCTTGAGCCTGTGTTTTATATATAGAAACAAAGTGATTTTGCAGGGTTGTAACGTGCTGAATTTTCAAGCAATGTAACTATCACGTAAATAGAAGCTAGTACTTTGTTTCATTCAGGAATTTACTAAGAGTTACTATTTTGGAGGGGCGCCTGGGTGGTTCAGTTCCTTAAGCATCCGACTTCAGCTCAGGTCCTGAGCTCCAGGCTGGTCAGTTTGAGCTCCGCGTTGGGCTCTGTGCTGACAGCTCAGAGCCTGGAGCCTGCTTCCGATTCTGTGTCTCCCTCTGTCTGCCCCTCCCCCCCCCCTCTCTCAAAAATAAATAAAACATTAAAAAATGTTTTTAAAAAGTTACAGTCTTGGAGAACTATATCACAGTAACATCACTCATGGTGTTCTGTCTGCATTTGTACTGTCACATTCAGGGTGATCCTATGTACAGGTACAAATATAGGACTATGTTTTCTAGCATACTGAAATAACATTTATTGGAAAGGATTTCCTTTTCTTTCTTCCGTTACGGTGAAGCACCTGGGCAGCTCAGTCAGTTTAGCGTCGGACTCTTGGTTTCGGCTCAGGTCATGATCTCTGTTTATGGGTTCGAACCCCTCATCAGGCTCTGTGCTGACAGTGAGCAGCCTGCTTGAGATTCTCTCTCCCCCTCTGTCTCTCTGTCCCTCTCACACACACACTCTCTCTCTTTCCCTTCCTCTCAACATAAATAAATAAAAACTTTAAAAAAAAAGTTTGCTATTAAAAGGCAACATTGGGGCTGGTAGAGTTAAGGACCACCATTCTAGGAAATACATAAGATAGAAGTTACCAGCATTTGTTATCCTTTACTGTTTTCAGTTTTCTCCTCAATTAGTCTGCAATTTGATCTCCCCTGAACAACTGGCACTTAATAGGTGGTAAGTGAATGATTTGTTAGAATGGACTCTGGGAAGCAGAGTAGGGATGCTCACCTTGAAGCTGGAAGATACAGATTCCAGACCAGTGTTGTCCAACAGAAATGTAATGTGAACCGTATGTGTATTTTTAAATTTTCTAGCAGTCACATTTTTTAAAAAGCAAAAAGAAGTGACATTAATTTTAATAGTATATATTATTAAATAGATCAAAATATTATTTCAACCTGTAATCAATATAACAAATTGAGATATTTTACATTTTTTTCACATGCAATCTTGTTTTATTTTTAATTCCACTATAACTAACATTTATTGTTATATGAGTCTCAGGTGTGCAAAATAGTGATTTAACAATTGTATACATTACTCAGTACTCATTATAAGTGTACTCTTAATCTCCATCACCTATTTCACTCACCCCTGCACCCCTCTCCCCTCTGAATACCATCAGTTTGTTCTCCGTAGTTGAGTCTGTTTTTTGTTTGTCTCTCTTTTTTCTTTGATCATTTGTTTCTCAAATTCCACACAAGTGAAATCATATGCTATGCTGTGTCTTTCTCTGACTTACTTGCTTCAGTTAACATTATACCCTCTAGCTCCATCCATGTTGTTGCAAATGGCAAGATTTCATTCTTTTTAAAAATTTTTTTTAATGTTTATTTTTGAGACAGAGACAGACAGAGCGTAAATGGGAGAGGGTCAGAGAGAGGGAGACACAGAATCAGAAGCAGGCTCCAGGCTCTGAGCTGTCAGCACAGAGCCCGACGCGGGGCTCGCACTCACGAACCGTGAGATCATGACCTGAGCCAAAGTCGGAGGCTCAACCGACTGAACCACCCAGCCGCCCCAAGATTTCATTCTTTTTATGGCTGAGTAATATTCCACTGTGTGTGTGTGTGTGTGTGTGTGTGTGTGTGTGTGTGTGTGTGTGTACATATCACATTTTCTTTACCCATCCATTTATCAATGGGTACTTGGCATTGCTTCCATAACTTGGCTCTTGTAAATAATGTTGCAGTAAACATAGAGGTGTATGTATCTTTTCAAATTAGGGTTTTCATTTTCCTTAGGTAAATACCCAATAGTGGAATTATTAAATCATATGGTAATTCTATTTTTAATATTTTGAGGAGCCTCCATACTGTTTTCCAGAGTGGCTGCACCAGTTTGCATTGCCATCAGCAGTGCATGAGGATCCCTTTTTCTCCACATCCTCACCAACATTTGTTGTTTTTTATCCTTTTGATTTTAGGCATTCTGACAAATGGGAGGTGATATCGCATTGTGGTTTTGATTTGAATTTCCCTGATGATTAGCGATGTTAAGCATCTTTTCATGTGTCCGCTGGCCATTTACTTTGCGAAAATATCTGCTCGTGTCTTCTGCCCATTTTTAAAATTGGATTTGGGGTTTTTTTTTGGTGTTGAGTTTTGTAAGTTCTTTATATATTTTGGATACTAACCCCTTATTGGATATATCATTTACACATATCTTCTCTCATTCGGTGGGTTGTCTTTTGTTTTGTTTATGGTTTCCTTTGCTGTGCAGAATCTTTTTATTTTGGTATAGTCTCAATTGTTTAGTTTTGCTTTTTATTTCTCTTGCTGAAAGAGACCTATCTGGAGAAATGTTTCTATGGCTAATGTCAAAGAGATTACTGCCTATGTTTTCTTCTAGGAATTTTATGGTTTCAGGTCTTACATTTAGGTCTTTAACCCATTTTGAGTTTATTTTTGTGTATAGTTTAAGAAAGTGGTCCTTCTCCTCCCCATCCTCCTCCTCCTCCTTTTTTTATGTAGCTTTCCACTTTTCCCAACACCATTTGTTGGAGACAGTCTTTTCCCCACTGCATATCCTTGCCTCCTTTGTATCCACGCATGCTCTTTGAAATTAATGATCATTTTACACTTATAGAACATCTCAATTCGGACTAGTCACATTTCAAGTGCTCCATAGCTACATGTGGCTACTGTCTAACACATTGAACAACATAGTTCCAGACCCTTCTCAGTTACTAAGTTTCTAGGTAGTTCTGGATGAGATATTTCGTTCGTTGGGTCTCAGTTTCTTCATAGTTTATTTTTTAATTTTTTAAAGCAGGCTCTACACCCAATATGGAGTTTGAACTCATGACCTCAAGATCAAGAGTTGCACATTCCATAAACAGAGCCAGCATGTACCCCTGTTTCTTCATATTTTAGAGAGAGTCTGACCAAATGTTTTTGCTTCTAGCACTGACCTTCTGTGATATTTCATACTTGGCAATTCTTCTTTTCTCCTCTCTACCCACATCTCTCTCTGACTCTCCCTCCCATTTTCCCCCCACCCATCCCCAGGTCTGTTCCCTGAAAGAGATCCAGCCCTTCCATGGGAATGGCAGAATTCCTCCTAAGTGGCCAATAATTTTTCTAAGCCACTCTTGCTGTGCCGGGGGAGACTCTGCCCAGCAACTGTTGATAATGGGAAATCATGGATGTGATTCGTTGCTATGCACGTGGCTTCAGAGAAGTAGCTAGTTTGTCTTTCTCTGGCCAGCCCAAGCCATTTTACAAAGCTGAATTTCTGGGACCAGAAGATTCCAGCCTTAAATCCTGGTACTGTCTCCTACCAGCAGTGTTGTTTTATTAACAGCTCTGTGCTTTCATTTCTAATCTGCAAAATGGTAATAATACCCACCTCAGAATTTATTGGGGGGGATTAAATGGGATAGCATAGATGTAAGAGCATAATAAATGTTAGTTCTCTGTAACCTGTAACCTGCTTGTAACCACGTGTTTTAATGAGGCTGGGAGAGGGAGGCATATGGTCAACAGTGCTCCCAGGAGGCTAGGTGCTTGGATGAGTGATTTTATATGATCCACAACCATATATAAGTTCTTTGCTTCATAAAGAAAGGCTTTGCAATCAGTTAACTATTGTCTATATTCTTTACCTAAAACAATGTTCTCGCCCATAGTAGGTGTTTAATATTTGTTAAATATGTTAAATAAATATCTAGTGCATACTTAAGGATTCTACTAGTAGCAGAGTTCAGCTAGCAGAACTCCAGCTAAGTAATAATTAGCCAATTAACAAAAATTAAACTCTAATCTAACAACTGTATGAGGTAAGTACTATCATCATTCCTATTTTACAGAGGAGGGTGTATTTTGCCCAAGGTCACACACTGTAAATGATAGAGGAGAGGTCTGAATGAAGGCAGTCTGCCCCCAGAATTCATGGTCTTAGTTATGCTACGTCAAGTGAGCCCCACCTACATACTCGAACAGCATGCATAAGTCACTTCTTTTATGGCACTTATCACCTGAATGTCATGGTCTGTTTACTCTTTAAATATTTTTTAAACGTATATTTATTTTGAGAGAGAGAGACCGATAGAGCTCGTGCACCAGGGAGGGGCAGAGGGAGAGAATCCTAAGCAGGCTATGTGCTGACAACACAGAGCCAGACATGTGGCTCAATCTCACAAACTACGAGATCATGACCTCAGCCAAAATCAAGAGTTCAACGCTTAACCAACTGAGCCACCGAGGCACCCATTTACTCTTTAAATGTTCCTTCTTAATCGTGAGCTCCCTGAGGTCAGGGAATAACTTGTTTCCATTGCAACTCCAGCATCTAGCTCTGAGCCTAACGCATAGTGGGCACTTAATTGGTGGAGGGTCTTGTAGAAAAAGCTATGCTGAAAGGCATGAAGGTATGAAATGGCAAGGCTTACTTGAAATACAAGTAGATTCTACTGAAGCATCAAGTTTGAAGAGGAAAACTAGTTCTCTGGAGAGAGGAGTGAGTTTTTGTTTTTGTTTTTTACCTCGGGTAGGGCAATTTGGAGAATGTGCTCGAAAGGAGTAAACGCTTCATTTTGCCTCTCTCCAGCTGTGTCACTGATGGTGAAGCACCGCTGATCAGAAGCCTGGAGAAGTAACAGGGTCAGTCACAAAGGGCCTTCCTTGTATTTGAGGCTACAAATTTGGGGGTTACAATGTAGGTGAGAAGTCTGAGGGATTTTAAACAGTCAGGCTCAAAAGAAAAGTAACGGGCAAGGTTACATGTCTAACCAATGATACCGCTGAACTCAGGAAATGGGTCTTTTTTTTTTTTTTTTTTTTTAACTTCAGAGCTCTTACCACCAGACTTACACGGCTTTGATGGGAATCTAACAATTCCAGAGAGTGTAGGCTAAGCGGCCAACGTTCAGGAAGAACGTTCGGCACCTTCTAAAAGTTTGGCTAACACTAGACCAGCCTCTAAGATCTCAGTCCCATAAAACGAGGACGCCTTTCTTTCAGGGATTTCTGTTCTTCGCATCATCTTCGTAGTGATGCGCCTCCTATTCGGGCCGCCTCTTCCCAGCCGCTTCACTCTTCCTCCTTGTCCCTCCACCTCCCCCCTCTTCTCTCCCATTGTTTCGACGCACTCCCGCCTGATGCCTGCTGGGAAGTGTAGTCCGTCGCCCTGCTGTTTGAGCCGGCTGTGCGGCCCTAAGAGCTCAGTGCCTCCACAGAACTCGACAGATTTTCGAGAGGTGGGGTAAAGCCTGGAAGGCCCAGCCCCTTACCGGAGGAGCAGTGTGGGAGTTGCAGTTTCCAGGGCCCGAAGCGGGCAGGCTGGCTGCGGGTTCCCGGACACTAATCCCGCTCCCCCTCCCCCCGCCGGCCTCGCGCCGCCTGATGACATCACGCGGGCCGGGGAGGCCCCTGCCACAGGCGGTAGTTCTCGAGGAGGGGTCTCCCCCCCGGCCGCCGCGACTGGAGAACAACACTTCCCAGGATCCTGCGCGGCGGCGCGCCGACAGCCGCGCGATGCCGTGATTGGCTGGTGAGCCGGCCGCACGCGGAGGAGCCCAAGGAGCAGCTCTGTTGCGACAGAGGCCGAGCGGCGAGGCCCAGTGAGTTGGGGGAAGGGGCGCCGGGGGGAGGGTGCTGGCCGGTGAGGCGGGGGAGGGAAGCAGAGAAGGAGGAGGGACGGGGTCGAGATGGAGGAGGCTGCGAAGGAGAAGAAAGGGCCGAGGGAGAGACGCTGACGGGCGGGGGCCGGGGGAGGTTCAGGGGATGGTGAGTGCGGAGACCCTGAGGGGACTCACGAGGGGAAGCCGAGCGCGTCCCGGGAAGAAGCTGGGCCCGACGGCTAGGTGGTGTGGAGGGGGGAACGACGGAGAGGAGGCCTGAGGCGGACGGGAGGAGGAAGCCCGGCAAAGCGAGGCGGCCGGCTGGAGCGCGGAGCGCCAAGTTGTGGGGAAACCGGAGACGGGGATCTCTGCCGAGGGGGCAGAACCTGGTCCTTGACTGGAGGCCGTGAAAGGAGGAGCGTTTCCAGAGTGAGGCAGCCCGTGGGGATTGGTGGACGGAGCCTGAGGGAAGAGATGTTAAGATTAGAAGAGCGGCCGGGGACCAGAATTGGCTTGTGAGACCCTGGCAAAATGGGGAGCGGCGAGGCATGGGCGGAGCTGGCGCTCGGCGGCTCGATGGGAAAATTCCCGAGCGGGATGGGGCAGGGCCCAGGCATTCCGTCGCAAGTTGAGACTTTTGGGGGTGTTTGCCTCCCTGCAGGCTCCCTAAGAACAGTTTCGTACCCCCTGTGGCTCATCACCATGCCCTCTGACCTGGCCAAGAAGAAGGCAGCCAAGAAGAAGGAAGCTGCCAAAGCGCGACAGCGGCCCAGGAAGGGCCACGAAGAGAACGGAGACGCGGTCACAGAACCACAGGTGGCCGAGGAGAAAAATGAGGCCAATGGCCGAGAGACCACAGGTGAATGGAGGGAGAGGTGGGCTCCTGGGATGGATGGATGGATGGATGGATGGATGGATGGATGGATCCCCAAGCCCGAGCCAGAGTCCTGACGCTGGCGGCCCTGGAGGATAAGTCTGGTGCCGCAGAACTTTTCACAGTGAACCGAACCAATTAGAGTTGCAGCTGGTGCCTTCTTGTTACTGATCAGGGAGACTGGACACAAGGTGCTCACGTAGCTAGTGGCAGACACATCTATGGGTGTTGTGCTGCCTTGCTGCTCCGGGCGCCGCCCTGGGAGCAGGGGGTCATTTCCTTGCCCTTTTCTCAGTTTCGTGCATTTCTGCACATGGTGGTCAGTGCGCCAGGTTCTTTGCCACGTTATACCTCTGTCCTTCCAGGGGTAGTGACTGTACCAAGAGAGAAACTTAGGAACTGTTTTATGGAGTTTTCCTAGCGAAGAGATGCTCTCCTGTTGTTTATATTCGGGGAAATATTCATTGAGCACCTCTCAAGCGCTAGGCACCGTGCTCCATGCCGACGCAGGATGAACCATCTGCTGGCTTAACGGTCCAGCTAAGGAAACATGGCAGTGTGTGATACAGAATTTTCCAGGCCCTTGCCAGCCTGTTCCCAGCCTCCTTTTCTGTCCCCCTGAAGATTCCCTGAACAGACCCGCTCCATCCGGACTGTCACCGTCCCTTCACTAGTCACATTTTTGTCCCTTTACACTAAAGTTCTAATACCACAATTTTTGTGCGCGTAGCTACATTTGACATTTTTCTTAGGGCCTAGCTCAGGATAGCAAAATCTTTCCCCCATCAAACCTGACCTTTAAAGTAGTACCATTCACTATACCCCTATGCTGTCTCAATGGTGTTACTTTTTATGTTGTCTCTTGTGTTTCTATACGTTGTTTACCTTTTGAGTGCAGGGACCATGTGTCTTGGGTGATAGGCCTAACCTTGCAGACTGAGATACTAAGTAAATGTTTGAAGAGGAGAGCGGAATTACTAATGCAAGTCATAACAGATAGGAATTCAGAAAAGGGGGAGTTAAAAGTGATTGAGAGAGAGCTGAGTGGTAGGAATTGTCTCCAAAATAAGAATTATGGGAGAAAGCTGGTTCAGTAAGGTCAGGCCATGGGGAAATTTTATTCCTGGCTGGAGTGGTGGAGGATTGCCAAGTTGAGAATAACGGGAGTGTGGATGAGCAGGCTGAGTTGTGACCTCTATTTTAGAAAGGCTCGGTCCTGTCTAGGCCCTCAGGAACCACGGTTAAGCAATGTCTGTCATCAGCTCTATAGGTGTGTCATCAGTTATTCTGGCTGAATCGGAAAGGTAGCAAAGTGACTCCCTCTTGAGACTATTGTCCACTGTTCCCATCACAAATATCTTGTTTACCTTTCTTTGCTCCTTGGAAAATGGGATTTTTCAGGGAACCCAGCTGTGGAATCCCCATCTCAGTAATAGATCTTTGGTTTTTTTCACCTTGCTTCCTCAGGGAGCTACTGTTGTGAAATGTGACCTTTGTTTTCTTTCCAGCCCTTTCAAAACTTTTTTCTGTCTTTCAATTTTTCAATTTTTTATTAGCATGAGTGGAGGAGAGGGGCAGAGGAAGGGAGGAGAGAGTATCTTAAGTAGGTTCCGTGTTCGGCACAGAACCCAACGTAGGGCTCGATCCCACGACCCTGGGATCATGACCTGAGCCGAAATCGAGGGTCAGATGCTAAACCGACTGAGCCACCCAGGTGCCCCTCAAAACATTTCTTATTGCCAGGGACCTGTGTCATTTCTGCTTCCTCTCCCAAGACTGGGTCCTCTCTCCTGAGTTTGAGATTACGTGATGCTATAGGTTACCGTTCTCCAACCTTTACTGATTGCCATTGCCACACAGTCTTCCTTAGGTAGTAAGGTATGGAAAGATCGAGATGTGTATCAAAGAAAGTGACTTTTGACAGATTAACCTACTTTAGAATGTGAGACTCGTCAAGACAGGCACTGGAGTTCAGCTGGTCCTCTTGTTGGGGAATAAGTAGAAAGAGACTTCTTGTGAAGTCTACAATATTCTCCGTGATGAAGTTTCTTTCAAAATCCCTTTTCCATTTATTCAGTGCTGTTCATTTGTCTTTAAGTGACAAGTGTTTTCTGGGATGCTGTAGGCTAGGAAAATGAGGTCTGTTTAAGTCTCCTTCTGAAGCTTAGGAGATGACTTAGGTCACAGATGCTGTCAACTCGAAGAGATCAAGAGAAAATGGTATATTAGCTTTCCCTTAGTTTTGGTCTTCCTCTTACCTGAGCAGATGGAGATCTAGACTAGGGGTCGGCAAACTTTTTCTGTAAAGATCCAGATAGTAAATATTTGTAGCTTCGTGAGCTATATGGTTTCTGTTGCAGCTGTTCAGTTCTGCCATTGTAGTGAAAGCAGCCTTAGGCGCTGTGTAAATGATGAGTGTGGCTGTGTTTCAATAGAACTTTATAAAAACATGCTGTTGGCCAAATCTGGCCGGCCTTTTTTTTTAACCTCCATCCCAACCCCCAGCTAAGAATGGTTTTCTACATTTTTAAAGTGGTTACATTTCACAGATCTTGATTTGGCCACTTGGCTCATAAACCCTAAAATATTTAGCATCTGGCCCTTCACGAAAAAGTTTACCGACTCCTGGATCTAGATCATAAACTCCTTCCTACTCTGTCTTCTCAGCATCTGGAATAGGGATTGGCAAGAATCGGAGTTGTGGGAAGTCTGGTAACTCAACCGTGTAGAAAAGGGACTGAAAATTTCTTCATGCGAGTCAAAACAAAAACTTTGATCTCCATTCAAAAAGTACTCATCAAGCACTTACTTCTAACACTGTACCCAGAGCTGCGGACAGAGTGCCCGCCAGCTGTCTAGTGGGGCAGCCCCTGCCCAAGCGTTGGCTCCTTGAAGGCAGAGCAGGTTTAGCACCAGCTCGTAATCACCCCACAGGATGGGGTATTCAGAGAATGACCTGTGACTAACCACCACACACCCTCTCCCGTGGAGTTGCTCTCCCCCAGGAGACAGCTGTCTTCACCCCTCTACCCTGTCTTTATTTTTCCTGTGGACAAGCACACACTCTTCTCATTCCAAGGATTCTGTGAAGTCACTCAGGGAACATAGGTAAGGGTAACAAAGACTAAAAAATCAGCAGATTCACTGAGGAGGGCACCTGTTGGGATGAGCACTGGGTGTTGTATGGAAACCAACTTGATAATACATTCACACGAAAAAATGAATAAACATTAAAATTTTTAAAAATCAGCAAATTCTCGTAGTAGTGGAAACTCAGGTGTAGTTTCTGACTGCTTCCTTAAAACGTACATAAATTGCCTTACTCTTTTCGAAGAAGCTTACCGGGACTCCTTCCACCCCCATTTCTGTCCCACTTTCAGTAATGCTTTATGGGCACTTTTCTTTATGGAAAGGTGGTATAGTGACATAGTTAAGGTCACCTGGTTCAAGTTCTGGCTCTGTCGCTAACTAGCCTTTTCGACCTTGGCTGTGTTACTTGGCTTTTTCACTTATAAAAGCGGGATTGTCGGTGTATATCTCCTACGTGTTGTAAGGATTAAGATAGATGGAGAACAATGGTGTAGCACAGAGTAAACTCAACATTTTTAGCCATTAGTAGTGATAGTTCTTCCCAGGCTTAAGATGTAGTGATGCCTGAAAAACCACCAAGGCACAACAGCTCATGGTCAGTTTGCATCTCTTAAACCCTCCAGATTTGGGAGCGTCTGGTTTTCCCAGCCGTGGCTCTGCCTGTGTTGATCCCTTTGTGCATTTTCTCACACTGGTCCCTTCTGTGCTGCTCAGAAGTATATCTTGAGGCACCTGGGTGGCTCAGGTGGTTAAACATCTGACTCTTGATTTCAGCTTATGTCATGATCTCATGGTTCATGAATTTGAGCCCTACATTTGGCTCTGAACTCGGGCTCTGCACTGACAGCGTGGATCCTGCTTGGGATTCTCTCTTCCTCTCTGCCCCTCCCTGCTTGCACACACATGTGCATTGTGTCTGTCTCTCTCTCTCTCTCTCTCTCTCTCTCTTTCTCTTTCTCTTTCTCTTTCTCTCTCTCTCTCAAATAAGTAAAAAACTTTGAGAAGTATATTTGGAGTATGGAATTCCAGTAGGTCATGGAATAAGAAAATGGTACTTCTGTAGTGTCTGCTTTTAGGTTTTAGGACTAATTCTTTAACACATTGAGAGTTCTGGCCATTCCCCTCATGCATTTATGTCATTTAAGAACAAGAGAAGTGGGCCCCTAAGTGGCTCAGTTGGTTGAGCAACTGACTTCATCTCAGGTCGTGATCCCGCATTTGTGAGTTCAAGCCCTACCTCAGGCTCTCTGTTGTCAGTGTGGAGCCCACTTCAGACCCTCTGTCTCCCTCTCTCTGCCCTCCCCTACTCGTGCTCTATCTCTCTCTCTCAAAAATAAACATTTAAAAAAAAAGAACAAGAGAGGTTAGAATTAAAAGAGCAAGTTGTGATTCTATAGAGCCTTTTGCTTATTATGGGTTATTTACCTGTGTATGTATATTTCCATTTCTTAAAAAAGCTGGTATTTTGTTTTGTTATTGCCCTGCCTTGACACAATGTTTTTCTCTTTTGTGCTGTGATTTAATTGGTCGTGTTTATGGGAAGAAAATGCCAAAATGACATGATCTTAGGAAACCTGAAAAGGTGCCAGAAAATGTTTTCTAATATTTTCTATTTTTTTTTGTATGTTCTCTTTAGGCCTGGCTTACACATTTCAGCAATAGGTAGCTAAACAGAAATAAAGTCTGTTTTGCCGCTGGTCTTAGAAAAGTTAAAAAAAAAAAAAAAAAGAACAAGTTGTGAAGTAAAAAGTAGTCCGTGAAAGAAGGGTGTTAGGGCAGATCTGTACACTCTTGAAAGCTTGTGAAACATGTGAATCACCTCCACTCGATCTTGAACCAGGTCCTACAGGGCATGCCTTTTTCAGCATTTCGGGCTTGATATGACAACATTTGGTAATCTGAGTAAGGGGCAAAAGCGACAAATGCCCACACAGGGACTTGAACCCTGGACCCTCAGTTTAAAAGTCTGATTCTCTACTGACTGAACTGTCCGAATGCTGTAGGACGTGACTTAGTGCGAGAGCAGGGTCTGTCTTATTCCCAAACTTCTTTCCTGTCTCCAGAAGTGGATTTGCTGACCAAGGAGCTAGAGGACTTTGAGATGAAGAAAGCTGCTGCTCGCGCTGTCACCGGTGTCCTTGCCTCTCACCCCAACAGTACTGATGCCCACATTATCAACCTCTCCCTCACCTTTCATGGTCAAGAGCTGCTCAGTGACACCAAACTGGAATTAAACTCAGGCCGTCGTTATGGCCTCATTGGCTTAAATGGAATTGGTGAGGCCCTTGGAAGGCGAGGTGGGAGGTGTCTCTCCTTGGCTCGTCTGTCACTCAGCAAGTATTTACTTAGCACCAGCTATATGCAAAGCAAGGAGTTTACAGTATGGGTGGGAGACCACATATGTCCAGGGAAAAGGAACTAGCAGTACAGAGCAGTGTGTGGTAAGTAACACGTGAGCAGTTACAGACAGTAGGTGCTGGAGAAGTGGGCGGGAGGGGCAGGAGTGGTGGTGTGCGAGGCCGCTGTAGGCGAACTGACTTCACGCAGGAGGGGTGGGACAAGAATTGGAGGAAGGTCGGAAAGGTAGCCCGGGGGGGGGTGGGGGTGACTGGTAGTAGGATTTGAACAAATGGAAGGAAGGAAGGGAGGAAGGAAGGTGCTCCACAAAACGGCGAGGTCGTGGTTTGGCTGGAGCGGAGGAGCTGATGCAGGGGAATGACAGGCAGAACTGTGCCGAGTGTCCTCTGCCCACTCTCTGCTTGCCCTCCTCAGGAAAGTCCATGCTGCTCTCTGCTATTGGGAAACGGGAAGTGCCCATCCCCGAGCACATTGACATCTACCATCTGACTCGGGAAATGCCCCCTAGTGACAAGACACCCTTGCAGTGTGTCATGGAAGTCGACACGGAGCGGGCCATGCTGGAGAGGGAGGCTGAGCGGCTGGCTCACGAGGACGGTAGGGCTCCCAACTTGGGACGGGGGGTCGGGGGGTGGGCTTCCTCCCAGGAAAGGCCCGGGGAGCCTCACGAGCCATATGCCGCCCACAGCGGAGTGTGAGAAGCTCATGGAGCTCTACGAGCGACTGGAGGAGCTGGATGCCGACAAGGCGGAGATGAGGGCTTCGCGGATCCTGCACGGACTGGGTTTCACGCCTGCCATGCAGCGCAAGAAGCTGAAAGACTTCAGTGGGGGCTGGAGAATGAGGGTTGCCCTCGCCAGGTGACTTCCTTTCTCCTTCTCTACCGTCTGTAGTTCCCCAGTTCCTTCAGGGTCGGATGCTCACTCCAGTGGAACTGTGTAGAACAGAGGTCAGGATGGGGCGCCTGGGTGGCGTAGTCGGTTAAGTGTCCGACTTCAGCCAGGTCACGATCTCACAGTCTGTGAGTTCGAGCCCCGCGTCAGGCTCTGGGCTGATGGCTCAGAGCCTGGAGCCTGTTTCCGATTCTGTGTCTCCCTCTCTCTCTGCCCCTCCCCGTTCATGCTCTGTCTCTCTCTGTCCCAAAAATAAATAAAAAATGTTGAAAAAAAAAAAATTTAAAAAAAGAACAGAGGTCAGGGGTCAGTAAGTGCCAGACGAGACACGACATCAGCAGTGTGAAGGAGGGGTGGTATGCGTGGGCTAAGGCGCGAGCCTCCTGGCTGAAGTGACCATTGTTGGATCTCTGGCACAGTGTTTAGGAATCCTGGGATCAGCCTTGGGTAAAATGGTAGACCGGGTCCATTTCTTCTTTCTTCCTGACTCCCATCCTATCCTTTTTTGTATTTCAGTCCTTCTAATTGTTGCTGTATAAAGATAAAATATTAGACAGCTGTTAAGCGATCTTTCCTTATCCCCCTGTGAGCTGGACCCAAAGTGAGTTTGTGTAGACCATCATTCCCTCAGCGGTCCCCCCAGAAAGTCCCCAGCTAAGTAGGTGGTTCCCTCACTCCCCTATTTCTCTGCCAAGTGAATTGGTGACACTTGCTGCTTTAGCAAAGCTGCCTGCGTGTGCTTTGGAGCCGAGAGCAGTGGTTCCACGTGCAAGGATTAGCCACCTCCGTTCATCTAGGGAGCTGCAGAGGTACAGATTTCCTAGCCTCTTCTTCATATCTCTGTGGTTGGAATACTGGAATTTGGTGCCCAGAAATTTCATTTCTAAAAAGCTCTGCAGTGCGGTGACTGCAGATGTGGGAACCAGTGCTGTCCCCTTGCGTCTCCTGTCTTGACATTCCATCTAAGAAAAGAACATTTTTTGCCCTCCTTGCTAAAGGCTGGCAACCCCATCGATTTAACTTGGATGCTATTTTGCTTTAGCAGTTTATCTCCTCTATCCTTTTGTCTTCCTGACGGTCACCAACTTCAGCGTGAAAGACCTGCAGACTCGTAAGGACTTTTACAACCTTATCTTCAAACTGCACCATCCCTCTGCTTCTCAGCCCTGTTTTCTGCCCTTTCATCTCAGCTCTTCAACTCTCGTTTCTCTCCTCATTCTCCCCTTTCCTCTCAGGCGTAGAACCTAGAATTGGTTTCAGGACTCAAGCCAGACCTGACCAGGGTTGCAGGTAGCAGGCAAGTCCCCTCCTGTGTAGCGCCCATTAGACTGAAGGGGCTCTGTCTCCTCTCCTGTCCTTCAGAGCCCTCTTCATTCGGCCCTTCATGCTGCTGCTGGACGAGCCCACTAACCACCTGGACCTCGATGCTTGTGTGTGGTTGGAAGAAGAATTAAAGACGTAAGGGGGTAGGGATGGGGTTGGGAACGGGCAGGTCCTGAAGGGGGAGTTGAGCAGTCTAAAGGGAGTGGGTGCCCGGAAACCGCAGTGATGCTAGAGCAATGAGAAAATGAACTGACGCGAGGCCGGGTGAAGGCCAGATTGAAAAAGTAGTAAGCACCTTTCGGGGAGACCATTTGGTTTGATTCTTTTTTTTAGCCTGAAATGTGTGAAGTTTTTTGACTTTCTGGTTCTTCCATTTAAAATACAACACCTTTATCAAAGACTGTATTTTTCTCTTAACCGTATTTATATGCGTCATATAAAGAAAGGATTCCCACTTAAGATCATGATGCAGTAGCAAAGGAAACCTAGCTGATGTGGCAATGGTCCTTGTATGGCTGCAGCACTGAATAACCCGGAATACTGTACCGACTCTGAGGGAAGGCTTTTAGCGGTCTCTGCAGTGACTGGTACCTTCTTTCAAAAAGAGGAGCACAGTGATTTTTATTGCGCCTGTTCCAGTTCTTCCCACCCACAGTGTTACATACATTTATGGATATGTTTGTGTACATACGCTTGTTTTTACCATCGTTGTTAAGCTGCCATCTCCGTTCTGCTGAAAATTAGAACGGAAGATGGAGAAAAGTCAGACTGAAAGGGGTCAAAGTGTCGTTCCGGGTAGATGGTGCACTGGTGGCCTAGGTGGTTGCTGAGAGCCGGGAATTGGCTGCTAAATCTAACGGGTGCTCAGGATGGGAAAGGATGAAGGTTTTCTGGGCCTCTCAGCTCCCCTGCTGTGGACCGTCACAGTTTGGAGCACCTCCCTGACTGGTTCTCTGGCTTTGCAGTTTTAAGCGCATCCTGGTCCTCGTCTCCCATTCCCAGGACTTTCTGAATGGTGTCTGCACCAACATCATTCACATGCACAACAAGAAACTGAAGTATTACACGGTGAGTAGGCCCCAGCGTCTGCAGAGCAACCTCAGCGCTTACCAGTTCCTTGAAGGTCTCCTTTAAAAAAAACAAAACAGACTTAGCAGCCCTTTTCTACCTATTGCTATAAAAAGATGTGGACAAGGAGTCCTGCCGCTTGTTCTATTTTAGTCTCAAAGTAGTTGCTCTCAGGTTGTAGGCCATTGATTGGCAGCCTGTGTACGTGATGTGTGTGCCTTATGGTAAAGAGGTTGACTTTGCATGGTGCCCAGGCAGGGCCTGCCGATCCCCGCCTTCTTGAATGACTGCTTAACTCTGCTTTGTGACAGCCCATTTACCTCTCTTTCCGTGAAGACTGGGAGTCCGGATCTCAACAGCCCACTTGTCTGCCTTGCCTTTTCATTATCTGTATTTAAAAAAAAGAAAAAATAGGAGTCCTTTTCATTCATAGTTATACTCACTGTGGGAGTATTAATAACTTCTCATATAGTCTTCCAGAGATTTTACGTGTACTTGCACGGATTTGTAGACAATTTTGTGTATACACATCACAGCTGTAATACTAATAATCACTCTCTTCTGTAGGTTGCTTTTACGTTTTAATATATCTTGCGCTGCTTTTCATATGAATAGTTATAGATCCACCTCATGCTTTTCAGTAATTGCATAATATTTCATTGTGTAGCTATCCACTCCTTTATTTGTCAGACCCTTTCTGATGAATATTTAGGTTGAGTCCAGTTCTTTGCAGATAGAAACCATGGCAGTCCAATTGTGCAGCATTTGCTAGGGCCTAAATCTGATTGGTCTGCTGTCTTCCTTCCTGGGCGCAGTTTCTGTAGCCTGCATGGGGCTTGAGCCTCTAAGGGTGGGGACTGGTAGGAGGTCCTCTTGGAAGGCTGTGAGCCTCATGATGTCCGTATGACGCTTGTGATCAGGGCTACTGTTGGTGCTGTGGGTGTCTTTACGGCTAACCTGAGGATTTGATCTGGAGCCCTGCTCCGGCTAAGCTAAGAGTGAGAGGCACACAAATGGAAAGACTTCAGGTTCTAGGTTAGGGTTTACTTTGCCAACGTCCTTCCTCTTTCCCTACTGCACAGTCTTCTAGCCAGGGCCAAGTCCGATGCCATCTCGCATCTCCCTAAACCCTGAGAACCCGGGGCCGAGGCTAAAACTGCCTGCCTTACCTGGCATATTTCTCTTCAGGGTAATTATGATCAGTATGTGAAGACACGGCTGGAGTTGGAAGAGAACCAGATGAAGAGGTTTCACTGGGAGCAAGATCAGATCGCACACATGAAGGTAGGGCAGTTGTAGATGAGCTCACGTTCTCGTGGAGAGTTGGGGGATGGTACGTGGGGAGTTCGGGGTGCCGGGTGTCAGGAAGACGTTGTCGTCGGTATCTACCCCGCATTTAAGGAGGGTTGCTTGATACCTGCCCCTGCTACAAGCCCCATTTCTGGTCTCTTTCAGAACTACATCGCTAGGTTTGGTCATGGCAGCGCGAAGCTGGCCCGGCAAGCCCAGAGCAAGGAGAAAACGCTACAGAAAATGATGGCATCAGGACTGACAGAAAGGGTCGTGAGTGACAAGGTGGGGTCCGAGCGAGTGGAGTTAGTGCCCGAGGTGAGGCGGAGGAGACATGATCTAACCGGAAAATGCCCTCTCCTTCTCCTAGACCCTGTCATTTTATTTCCCACCGTGTGGCAAGATTCCTCCACCTGTCATCATGGTGCAGAACGTGAGCTTCAAGTATACAAAAGACGGGGTGAGTCCTCCTGGGTGGTTGGGAGGCTGGGACACATTTTACAAGATAAGCGTCAACAGGTTGGGAGAGTCTCCGGTTCTTTGCTCAACACGCCTGCTAACCTGTGCGGTGCACAGGACTTTTCAGGGATACCAGCTTAGGTGCCTCATCCAGGGACTTGAGTGGCCCCTCTTCAAGTACTTGGAAAATTGCTCAGCTGAGATGGCGGGTGGAGGCAGTGGGTTGGGGTCTGCTCTGAGAGCTTCCTCCCTCCTCCATACTCCCGCCTACTCCGGTGGCGATGGGGGACATGACAGGGCTAATCTGCCAGCCAGATTGATTGATTGGTAACCTAACCTCATATTCATCCCTCTCATCCACTCAGCCCTGCATCTACAACAATCTAGAATTTGGAATCGATCTCGATACACGAGTGGCTCTGGTGGGGCCCAATGGAGCAGGGAAATCAACTCTTCTGAAGCTGCTAACCGGAGAGGTATGGTGCCAGGCTGGGGCATGGGACTTCCAAGAGTAGGTGCTTACTGTGTCTGAGGAGGGAAGGTGTGAGGGGCTTCTCGGAGGCCCTCAAGGCGCCTGAGTGCCCTGGTGGTGAGTGAGTCAGCTTCCGGGGTGGGGGATGTTGTCATTGGCAGTGCTGAGATTTGGAGCGGTTTTCTCAAAGAGAGGGAGGGAGGGGAGTGTGTTTGTGTGTGTGTGTGTGTGTGTGTGTGTGTGTGTGAGAGAGAGAGAGAGAGAGAGAGAGA
Organism: Neofelis nebulosa; assembly: GCF_028018385.1. Taxonomy (NCBI): domain Eukaryota; kingdom Metazoa; phylum Chordata; class Mammalia; order Carnivora; family Felidae; genus Neofelis; species Neofelis nebulosa. The sequence continues at coordinate 6,121,999 of NC_080785.1, forward strand.
ATACATGCATGTGCCTCAACATTTTTCTGTTTTCAGCTAGAGCATCTCGAGGGAATCTGTGCATCGAGAGCTGTGTTTTTGTTTTAGAAAACCCATGTTGTACATATATACGAGTCCTTTGTTTTACTGGTGGTACCTTCCGTAGTAGACCTTTAACTACTAAGTAGACTGTGTTGTATGTATCTTTGCCTCTCTTGAGAACATCTGTTTCAGTACATCTTCCTAAATATTTTTAGAGTGGCCAGAATAGCAGTCGATGAGGTAGTGATGTAGATTCTATTTGGAAGTTCTGAGTCTTGTTCAGTGAACATATGTTTATTTCCCTACTCTGTCTGTGTCTGCTTCTCACGAGTTTCTCTTTCTGTGTGTTTATCTTTCCACCTAATACTCTCTTCTTTCTAGCTACTACCCACAGACGGGATGATCCGAAAACACTCTCATGTCAAGATAGGGCGTTACCATCAGGTACAGGCCTTGGGGTCCGGGAGATGCCCAGGGTGTGGAAAGGGGGGTGCATGTGACCAAGTCAGCTTTTGCCTGCTTCTCCTGGAATCTTGAACAGGTGCCTGGGTAGAGGTGGAGAGTTACTCAGCAGTTAACCCGGCGAGGTTCCTTTTGAAGTGGGACACCAGTCACATCTGAGTGGATTCCTTTTTTCCTGTAGCATTTACAAGAGCAGCTGGACTTAGACCTCTCACCTCTGGAGTACATGATGAAGTGCTACCCAGAGATCAAGGAGAAGGAAGAAATGAGGAAGATCATCGGACGATATGGTCTCACTGGGAAGCAGCAGGTCAGCACAGGGGGGTGTGGGGGAACAGCGCCAGATAACTGGGAGATTGTGGCTACACGGCCAGGGTGCACTGCCCTGGCGACCCAAGTTCGGGAGCTGTCCCAAAAGTCTCTTTCTTTTTCTTTTTCTTTTTAAAGTAGGCTCCATGCCCAATGTGGAGCTTGAACTCACAACCCTGAGATTGAGATTCACGTGTTCTACTGAAAAGTCTCTTCCTTTGATTCTAGCGTCTGAAAGAACCCGCTAGCTTTCCTTTGGCCCAGGTGTATGTATTGGAGTATTCAGGTCTCATTATGAGGAAGGGGCAGGGATAGCATCCCAGTCTCTGACATGCCTTCGCCCCAGACTAGCAAGATAAACCAGAATGCTTGAGGGGGAGGGGAATTGAAACCTAGAAAACGAGTTCCTGGACTCAGATCTCGATTGAGGGTCCACCACATTGTTCCACTTAGTTACGATTTAAGTGCCAAGGGAGAGCGAGAGGTGTGGCCTGAGTAGCAAGCGCTTCCGGCTTCCGCATTTATCCCTTACAGGCCTTGAGAGACTGGTACCATCTCACAGTGATCTTGGGTCTTCCTTTTTGTAGAATTGTGGCAGTATTAATGGAGAAGCAGCGGGAGGAAAGTGAGTCATGCTGTGTGGTGGGAGTAACACCGGGTTCTGTAAATGTCGCGGTTCCACGCAGGTGAGCCCAATCCGGAACCTGTCTGATGGGCAGAAGTGCCGAGTGTGTCTGGCCTGGCTGGCCTGGCAGAACCCCCACATGCTCTTCCTAGATGAGCCCACTAATCACCTGGACATTGAGACCATCGACGCCCTGGCCGATGCCATCAACGAGTTTGAGGGTGGTATGATGCTGGTCAGCCATGATTTCAGACTCATTCAGCAGGTGAGGCCCCTGGCTGGAGTGGAAATCAGAGAGGAGGGGCGCCTGGGTGGCGCAGTCGGTTAAGCGTCCGACTTCAGCCAGGTCACGATCTCGCGGTCCGTGAGTTCGAGCCCCGCGTCAGGCTCTGGGCTGATGGCTCGGAGCCTGGAGCTTGTTTCCGATTCTGTGTCTCCCTCTCTCTCTGCCCCTCCCCCGTTCATGCTCTGTCTCTCTCTGTCCCAAAAATAAAAAACGTTGAAAAAAAAAAAAAAAAAAAAAAAAAAAAAAAAAGAAATCAGAGAGGAGGGCGGCGAGGAGAAGGTTGGGTAGGACACAGTCATGGCATGTGGAGGGCACTTAATATGTGTTTATTGGATTTGGGAAAAGGGCTCAGGGTGTAGACAGGGTGATGAGGACCAGATTTTATGGCCCTTTGAAAAACTGAGAAAGCCTTAATGGAAAACTTTCATTTTTTCAGTAGCTGTTTGGAGACATCAGCCTACTTGGCATTTGGCAATGTTAGCCAGAATTGGCGAGGGAGTTGGGTAGAGGATAGGGTGCTTTTACTACTGTCTCAAGATTCTTCAGCATGGAAGTAGTATTATACTAAGGAGGATTTGGACTAGAGGGCTACCACCAGTCATTGGTGGAAAGGCCGCTGGTCATTTCTCTGAAGCTTTGGGAAAGATGGGATAGAGAACAGGAAGCTGCGGGCGAGGCCTCTAAACAGTTCTAGGCCCTGCCGGGGAGCTGGAAATCAGGAGACAGAGCAGGTTGTGGCTTGGAAGGCTCCAAACCTGCTGGTTACGGTACCCCTGGGTTAGGCATCCCAGAGAACAGACAGACAGTGGAACTGTGAGCCGCATATGGGACTGGGCAGTGGAGGTTTCTTCCTGGAATTCCTCTGACAGTGGTCTTTTGGGCAGGGATGGGGAGAGTGCTGGCCAGGAGGATTGAGCCTCAGATTTCCTTTCTAGGTTGCACAGGAAATCTGGGTCTGTGAGAAGCAGACAATCACCAAGTGGCCTGGAGACATCCTGGCCTACAAGGAGCACCTCAAGTCCAAGCTGGTGGGCGAGGAGCCCCAGCTCACCAGGAGGACCCACAATGTGTGAGCCCCTGCCCGGGCTGGGCCGGGCCTCTGGGGCCACACTCCTGCATTGCTGCAATACCGCTCCCCAGCCCCTCCCCTGTCCCCACCTGCCTTAGCTGCACTCTGTGATCTTATCTACAGCTGGACAGTACCTGTCCGTTTCCTGTCCTTGCAGTTACTTTTGTCCATGTCTGGACTCGGCTGGCTGTTCTGCCAGCTCCTTGCTGGTTACTGACGTGATGGTGATGCAGCCAGAGGCACCTGCGGGTTAGCCCAAGGGCCCACATCCTGGGTTGGCCTGTGAAAGAGCTTAGGGTCCTCGTTTTCTGGGTTTTGGTGATGTTGGAGGAATACCCCCCAGCCCACCGCCCCCATTCCTTTCCGCTTCTGGTTTGGAGCTGTGGACCAGGGCTTTAGTCCTGGTCGGTTTTTAAATAATTATTTAACAGTGTAACTTTTAGACCTGCGTGACATCTACCAAGTGTCCAATAAAGAAAGAAGAAGCCATGGTCCCTCCCTTCCTTTTCTGGTCTCTGGGCCCTTCGCTTCCCTCTTCCCCTCAGCGCCAATACTCACATCCCCTCAGCAGGAGCTTGGGTGGAAATTGGCGGAATGGACGCAAGCAGGGCTGGAGTAACTCTCTCCTTCCTTTGATTGAAATTCTGCCTTTTCTTAGCCATTGCCTCACAACACACACATCAGAACCACCTGGAAGACTCATTTGGTATCACAGGTCACCGGGTCTTGCCTCAGGGTTTCTGATTCAGTAGGTCCGGGGTGAGACCAGGAAGTAAAACATTTCCAACATGCTTCCAGGAGCTGTTGATGCTGCTTGTCTGGGGGCCGAACTTTGAGAACCACTCTCCTGGAACGTGTTTTTCAGGGTGGTCGGAGGCTCCCCTGCTGCAGCCTCTGCCACAGCACTTGGGCCAGCGGGGGTGGGGGTGGGGGTGCTTGTTAAACTGCAGATCCCCGGGCGCTGCCCTACTGATGCCATCTGGTGGGTGAGAGAGATGAAACGGGAGTCTGCATCTCACACGGGTTTGTGAGCCACCGTTCCTGGGTGGGATGAGGAAGTTTTGTTATTTTGCCTATTCTCAGCCTTAATTTTTGTTAGCATGATCTAATTTACTTCCAACCCAGAGCTCTGCGTGGTCTGTCTGAACTTGACAAGCATCCGCAGCCTTTGTTCACCAGGGACACCAGTGCCCCTTATTACTGGTGTGGCTTCATCACCTCTGAGGCCTCAGTGGCCGGCCCTGTGGGGAAACATACACAGCCGTGACTTTTCAGTGCTCATTGCAGCACGTCTGAGACTGTCCACCCAAAACAAAGTCCCAGGTGGTGTCCAAACCCCCAAGGAGCTCACGATCTAATGGGAAGCCAACGATGACTAGCGAACGAGACCGGGCATAAATCAGAGGCTCAATTGTGACTTGTTGGGAAACACAGAAGGGTTCGGAAGGGAGGGAAGTTCTTGTGAGTCCGGAAAGGCGGGATTGGTACTCGAACCTGAGAGGTGAGTGGGACCTCAGGTGGCCCTGAAGTCCAAGAGCGTCCCCGGGGAAAAGGGACAGTAAGAGTGAACGTGACGTGAGAAGCTGCAGCTGAGCCCTGGACGGCCGAGGCCGGGGTGAGGCTAGGACTCCTCCTCTGCCCTCCAGCCCTGAGCCTGGCTTTGTGGCTTCGTGCCTCTTGTGGGACCTGGAGCAAAATAGCCTAAGTCTGTCTGCCCTGAGTGTCCAGAGACTTGGGTAGGGGGGAGGATGGCCTCAAGAATGAGCTGCTGGAATGAGGGGAACGGAGGTGAGAGCTTCCGCTTCTTCGGCCAAGGGAGCGCCCGGGTATGTTGGCAGGAACTCCCCTTGAAATCCCTTGGTCTCCACCGTAGCCTTGAGGTGCTGAGGCTTCAGAAGTGGAGGAATCGAAATAGGCTACAGGTTGTCTCTCCCCCGCTCCCCCCGCCCCCAAAAAAAGCAAGCCAAAGTTTCAAAAACTTGGAGGATGCTTAAAAAGCCCACTGTACACGATCTCTCTACCAAGGCCTAAAAGTAGTGCTTTGTTGCGGATTATGAATTGCCCTCCGGTCCTCTTAAACCTTAGCGTGCAAGAGGCAGCCGGATGTTGGGAGGTAGGTGAAGAGGTGAGGTTGGGGAGGTGGGCGCCGCTCAGGCTTGCTCTCTGGCCCACTGACAGGTGATGCTCGTCTTTGCTCCTCTGCCCCACCTCCTCTTGATTGGGAAAACCCTCTTTCCCTCCCGGCCTGTGGTTCATGTCGCACCAGGTTTCTGTAATCACAAGTTCTCTTAAGAACCTGAAACACTGTTCACACATAGGGGCAAAGCGAGAACTCCTCCGTTTAACAGCCGCCTTTTTCTTCCCTTTGCAGCTAACCTCCACAGGGAGCCCACATCACCTGCTTTATGGAGAGCAGACAGCGTTTCTCGGCTCTGGCTCCTCCAGTCCACCCCACCCGCTCCCTGCCGGGCCCTCCCAGCCTGTGGTTCCCTGCTGCCCACATCTGGTCCGGGCTCGGGTTCTGCTCCATTTCTGCCTTCCTTCCAAGCCTCACCGTACTCAGCACGCATTGATTCCACTCTGCTTTGTCTTTCTGGGGACCAGTTCTCCCCACTTAAACTGTGCCCACCCTACAAGACCAGCTTCAAATCCCCACTCCTTCCATGCAGCCCTTTGGCTCCTACGGCCCTCACTCATTTTTCTTTTCTGAGCTCTGTCCCTACACTCCCTCTTTAGTCCTTCCCTTCTCTGTTTCATGTGAGTCACTCTTGCCTCTTTGGCTGTATTGCAGGGCTCTGGGGGCAGCGGGGTGGTGGGGTGCCCTGTGTTCCTCCTGACGCTCCCCTGCATTTCGAGTCAGCTGAGCACAGTGGTTGCAGGGTGATCTCATGGCGTGGTCTGGTGTGTGAACTCTTAACAAGTGTGTAATACACTGGGAGATGATCAGGTGGGGGAGGAGACGGTGGGGGGTGGGAGGGCTTCTTATTCAGAGCCAGGAAATCACTTGGGGGAGAGCCGGGAGCTATCAGTCTCCTTCAAGATTAACCCAGAGCATGTTCTGGATCGGGATGGGCCAAGCTCCTCCCCGCCCACCCCCTCCACCCCAGGTGCTGGCCCCCAGCCCCACCTGGTGGGCAGCTGACCCCATAAAAGTCCCCCAAGGAGCAGGAGGCGGCTGTTAGGAAGGGCAGGAGGATGAGCGCAGAGCATGGACAGCAGCAGCAGTCGGGGGGCCGGAGGGGCCGTAGTTCTGGCGACAAGAAGTCCAAAAAGCGCAGCCGGCGCAAGGAGACCTACTCCATGTACATCTACAAGGTGCTAAAGCAGGTGAGAGTGGGGAGCTCGCACGCGCGCGTGTGTGTGCAGAGTACGACCGGACAGAGTCATACTCCGTTTCCCCCGGCACTGAGGGGAGGGGCCTCCGGCACACCGTGCCCCTTGTGAAGTGGCCGCACTCGATCTCAGAGGTCCCCACAGCCTCCCAGTATCTGTCGTGCACCTGTGATGCGCCAGAGACATTTAAAGCACGCCGCCACAATCCGGAAGCTTACGGGGCTCTGGACGGACCAAACGCTTATGCGGAGCGTCAGGAGGGACGTAAGTAAAAGGCAAGACCGTACGAAAGTGTGGAGCTGAAGGACGATCACGTGCCGGACGCATCATGGTACAAACCAGAGGCGCTAGTCGGTGGTGACCGGGAGCAGGGAGCGGTGTGTGCGAGCTGAGGTCTCGGGCAAGGCCTTCCAGCCCCACAGCACTCAGTCACCGAGGGGCTGAGGGACCGGCCTACTGTACAGATGAGGAACTAAGGTCCGTAAAGGCGCAAAGCACTGACTGAGCCCCATGACCTGACAGCAGCAGCAGTCAGGCCCCCCGGCCCTGAGCAGGCCCCTCGCGTACTTCCGCCGGTCGCGCCTCTTAACCCCCAGGTGCTCCAAATGCTCTCTGTTCATGCGGCCTACCAGAGCACCCGGGAGAAGCACCCACTCCTGGCATTTGCACACTGACGGGTATTTGAGGGGCATCAGTGGGCACCCAACAACAGTGTGTCTAGTACACGAGGCACCCTGGTCTCGAAGCCTCTGGCCCACTCAGCGGGGCCAGGAGCAGGCAGCACAGCGGTCTTGCCTGCCCTGAGCCTCCCCGACCCGCCCGAGTCTCACTGCTTTGTCCGAGCAGGTCCTAGAATTTAGATCCCGTTAGCAGTTTCGGTGACCTGACGCCCCGGGTCTCTGGGAATGCTTTTGTGGGGCCGGGTCGGGGGGGTGGGGGGTGGGGGTGGGACCATCAGTGGCGTGGGCTGGCCAAAGGGGCGGCAGCGGAGGACAGACTCTGGCACCCTGAAGGAAGTGGGGCTGGGAGCGTCTGGGAGCCCCGCGGCTCAGCCGACCTTGGGGCTCAGAAACAAGTGTTGGCCCTGGATTGCACGCGCGAAGGAGAGCTGCTGAGTGAGTTACCCTCGCTCCTGTGAAACTTAACTGTTACGCCCCTCAGCCCCAAGGGGAAAACGATGTGATGACGACACAAGGGGTTTAGGCTCTGATCCCGTGGTCCGTGGCAACCAGTGGCGGCGGCGAGAGCCTGCGTTCCGCTTCCGTGTCCACCATCGGCTTGATGGACGTCGCCGGTCGTCTCTTCTCTCCCACCTCCCAGGGAAACACTTGCTGTCTGCCTGGTCACACGTCAGGGTTGTTATCGGGCCCCTACCGCCGGTTTGACTGGAGATCATCTAGCTCAAAAGCTGGTGTGACAGAGGAGGAAACTGAGGCCCAGAGGAGAGTGCCTTAATCTGAGGTCCTCCGGTGATTCACCGTCCGGCCACAGAACCCTGGTGTCCTAACTCCTAGTCTGGTGCTGAGGCTGCGTCACATGAGTGCGTCCTCTGGAATGTAATGTGGTGACAGTCCGCCAAGTTAGGCGCGTAAACCCTTGGGCCCGGCGGCGGTCTGTCTCACCCCTGGGAACGTCACCTCGAGGAGTAACACTATGCGAACGCATTAAATGAGAAAAGCAAAATGCTGTGTAACTGATCCCATTTGTCAAAGACTGATGCTCCCATGTGCTCATACGAGGACCTTAATCGCATTACATCCTACCGGTGGGAAAAACTTTCCACTCGGATGTGGTAGTAAAAAACCAAATCCCTACCTCCCGGGCTTGGCCTCTGGCAAGAGGCTGGTGAGGCAGCCTTGCGGCCCTGCCTCCAGCTTCCTGCAGTCCCGAACTCGGGGCTGGGGCTGGCGGGGTCGGGCGGAGCCTCCTCGCTAACAGAACGGTCTTGCTGCTTCCCCAGGTGCACCCTGACATTGGCATCTCTTCCAAGGCCATGAGCATCATGAATTCGTTTGTGAACGATGTGTTTGAACGGCTGGCTGGCGAGGCTGCCCGGCTGGCCCAGTACTCGGGCCGAACCACACTGACCTCCCGGGAAGTCCAGACGGCCGTGCGCCTGCTGCTGCCCGGGGAGCTGGCCAAGCACGCCGTGTCTGAGGGCACCAAGGCGGTCACCAAGTACACCAGCTCCAAGTGACCCAGGACCTAACGTTAATAAAGGGTGAACTGCTCCCGCACACTGTGGTCATTTGAAAAGGGGAGGTGTGGGGCGCCTGGGTGGCTCGGTCGGTGAAGCATCCGACTTCGGCTCAGGTCCTGATCTCACGGTCCGTGAGTTCGAGCCCCGCGTCGGGCTCTGGGCTGATGGCTCAGAGCCCGGAGCCTGCGTCCGATTCTGTGTCTCCCTCTCTCTCTGCCCCTCCCCCGTTCATGCTCTGTCTCTCTCTGTCTCAAAAATAAATAAACGTTAAAAAAAAAAATTAAAAAAATTTTTTGAAAAGGGGAGGTGGGATGTGGGGCAAGGGCATTGTCACTTCTCACGGCTAAAAGCTGGAACAAGCCTACTTTTCAAATCCTGGATATAAAACGGAAGGCATCTCCATAACCTGCCGGGACCTATAGGATGTTTTTATTTTCCCCTCATGTTTTCAGAACAAATTGGTAGGAGTATCTGGGGCTCCTCTTTTCTTCCCAAATTTTACGTCGAAAAATCTCAAACATGCCGAAGGATTGCGAGAAAGTACAACGGCCCCTTGTATGTCCTTCGCTGAGATTCACCAACGAACGTTCGGCCACGCTTGCTTCTTCTCGTTTGGCCTCTGCTCTACCTTGTGGGCGTACGACCCACCAATCCTCTCCCAAGCTGTGTGGAGGGCCTGGGGCTCGAGGGGTTGCATTTAGCGAGCAAGTCCAAAATCCTTTGTCGCCCCTTTGCAACTGGATAGATACAGGTTGTCACCTTCAACTTCACGTACCGAACAGCCATGTAAGAAGGGCTGACGTTGGGGCACAGGTCTACATTCTTCACACACGTTTTCTCATACAGAGTTGCAGCCTAACGTGCAGATGCCATGAGAAGAGAACCCATCACCCACGTCTTAGTCCCACAGCTAGAAACGGGGGGAGCCCAGGGCATCTGGCCCCTGAGCCTTCGCTGTCCCCCATTCCCACTGTGTTCCGTACCTTGCTAACCTGTGACTCAGAGACCCAACTCAGATCGTGGAATTTTCGACAAGATCTCGGGTAACTTGCATGTACATTAAAGCCCTACAACTCCTCGTCCCTAGCTCCTCTTTGCTGCTGTCGCCTTTCTCCCCCTTTCCTTGGCCCTGGGCCTCGTGTATTTATTCGTAAGTCCCTACTTAACACTGAATCAAAAAAGTCACCCCCAGCTGACTCTGTTTGTACTTTCCGAATAATGGCCTCCTGAGCCCGTAACGGCGATGGGGTGACCCGCAGATGGCTCAAAGTGAGCCCCCAAAGACCACCGAGTCTCACCTACTCCTTCTAATGTCGATCTTTCCACTGGCATAGTTCACACGAACCCCTGGCTCTGAGTTCAGGCATACAGGCTTCCTCCAGCTGAGAAGTGCAGCTGGAAAAATGAATGCCAGAGCCTCACAGCTCACGGGGTGACTTCAAATCGTGACCACCCTTTTATTTGAGTCTCACAAGTAGCCACAGCTGACCCCACGCTCTGCTCTGGCCTTCCAAGGCTTGCGACGAGAACATCCTAAGCGTCCCCAGTTCTGCACCTGCTGTCCCCTCCCCTCACAGCCTTAGAACACTGGGACAATGGGACAGAACTCTTAAAACCGGGCTGTTCCGGCCTTCGGGGTGGGGTGGAGTCAAGGTGGAGCCACAGGTTGTGTGGATGGCATGAGCAGCTCACCAAGGGCGGTGTGAGAAGTGGGCACCATGTCTGAGGGGTGAGTGAGGAGGAGTGGAGCACCCAGGGCTGGGAAAGCAAAGAACGAAGGGCCTCACCTGGTCCCGTCAGGCTGGGGCAGGTGGGCCAGGAGGAGGGATGCTGGGGAGAGGGGCTTTCTGTGCTGGGCCAGCCCTGGCCGGGCCCCGGGGACATTCACACAGCAACCCTGGCTGCTCCGGCCTGTGGTCAGCTTTCCCTCTTCAGCCTTTCCTCGGACTAGTTTACTTATTCCAGGATCAGGGGAAGAGACCTTCTCCACATTCATCCCTCACCCCCACTTCCCACCCACCATTCTAGACCCTTGCAGCCTCGGCGGGGCCGCACCCTCTCCCTGGAGGGACCCACTGCAGACTCCCAGAGGCCCCTTCCTTACTGGGAGCTCCTTGCTTATCCCCCAGCGGACTCCCTCCCGGTGATCCCAATCTCACACCTTCTCTAAGCCCGGGCATGAGTTCTCTGTAATCACCACCTCACTGCCCCCGACGACTCCTCCCTTCGCCGAACTCCACCTTGGCCCCATGGGTAACCTTAACCTCTGGAACCCGAGTTCGCACTCCTCACAAGGCACAGCAGCGCCCCTCCCCCTCCCCCCTCCCCCACTGTCCCCACTCTTCCACGGCTCAGATCGCCCCACGCCTGCTGCCTCCTCTCCCCTCCTCTCCAGAGCGTACCAACGCCTCTGGGACACCTCCCACGTGGCCCTGCAGGAGCTGCTGGACCAAGAGCAGCCCCTGCTCCAGCCCGTGCCGGACCGGGAACGGCAGTCGTTCCAGTACAGGCTCTCGTCGCTCTACCTGCACTACCTGGGGCTGCTGCGCCGGTTCGACACCCTCCATGACCAGATGGTGCAGCCGCAGAAGCGGCGGCTGCTGCGGCGCCTGCTGGACAGCGTGGCCGGCCGCGTGCTGGAGCTCAAGGAAGACCTGGTGCGCGCGGACCTGAGCGAATACCACCGCCTGGACCGCGTGCTGCACGACCTGAAGTTCACCACGGTGCGCGGGCCACGCCCACTCCAGCGCCCGCCTCCGGCGACGCCCAGCCCCGCCTCCCCCACCTGGGGCAGGAGGGGGCGGGGCGGGGCCGGAGAGCGACCGGCCGCGGAACGGCCCTGGGGTTGGGACCCCTGCCCCGGAAGGAGGGTGGGGCAGATCAGCGGGTTGGGGTTTGATCGGGAGAAGGGTTTCAGCGAGAGGGCGTGCGCGCTACTAAGTAGCTAGGGGGTGGCTAGAAGAGTCAGGCTGGGAATACCCACCAGCCACAGGGGATCTGCGAAGAGAATCCCCTGCCGGCTTGCTTCTCGAAGTGCGGTCCTTGGAAGCAGCCACAGCGGCATCACCTAGGCGTTTGTTAGAAATGCAGAATCTCCGACCACAGCTCAAACCCACTGATCTGCTTGAGCCTTTGAACAAGCCCCTCAGGTGATTCTGACGCACGGCCAGAATTGGAACCACTACCCATCACCTATCGTGACCCTCCAGAACTCAGCTCTGGTTACACGTGGAGCAGGGGCATCACCTTCCGGGGGGGGGGGGGGGGGATCTGCCCATGACCCATAAATCTCCCACCCCAGGGCTCTAGGATGAAGGAGAGCATCACCAGGGTCGGCGTAAGCAGCTGAAAGTGGGACCGATCAGCCAGATGGCCTGGGTTTTGATTCCTGACCCTCCCTCCCCCGCTATCGCCCCAAAGGCAGACCTGGAGGTTCCAATCCCCAGATACTTCCTGCTGGAGCAGTCCAGCATTCTGAAGGAGCGGGAGCTGATGCTGGCAGAGATCCTGTCGAGAATGGAGCCAGTGACCTCCAGGGAGGTAAATCAGGGAGACACCCTCCCAGATTCCCCTCATACCCCGCTCCCAGGAGAGAGATGCCGTCCTCCAGACACAGAGAGGAGATCCCCTGCCCTGTAGCCTCCTCCGAGCGCTCTTTGGGTAATCCCTGGCCTGCTTCAAGGACGCTCTTGTGCTCCTTGAAACCTTCTCACGCCAAGACAGAGGACAGGACTGGGGCACTTAACGTGCCCTGGGAGGATCACGTCCCCAGCATGCCCTTTGGCGAACAGTCTCCCAGCTGCCAGCCTGAATACAAGCCCTCTCTCATCTCCCCCTGAGCCTTTGCCTATGTTCTGGCCAGCGTTTTCCAGAACTGCGCCGGACCGAGGCCATAATCCTTCTGCAAAGGGCTGAGCGGGCCAGGCAAGGCCGGCTCCGAGCCATCTTCATGCAAGAAATTCGGAAAGAGGAGGAGCGGGATCGGAAGATTCGAGAGGAAGGTTGGCACAAGTTCAGTCAGGACCAAGCAGCTGTCACCATTCAGAAGGTAATCCCCCAGCACCCAGGAGGAAGGTCCGGGTAGAGTCCCCTCTTCCGGGAAGACTGCCTGGCTCACCAACCGAGGGCAGAGGTGCAGGAGCTTGGATTCTGTTGCCCCGCAGCTAGATCCTAAAACTAGGGACCTAATCAGTCAATAAGTGTGTATCTTGTTTGTTTATTATTTATTCTACACCTCTGTCCCCCAAAGGACTCGTAGTGGGATATCATAAAAGCCCCAGAAACAGAAGGATCGTTAAAATTAGGGGAGAAGGGGGCGCCTGGGTGGCTCAGTCGGTTGGGCATCCATCCAATTTCAGCTTAGGTCATGATCTCGTGGTTTGTGGGCTTGAGCCCCGCCTGCGGCTCTGTGCTGACAGCTCGGAGCCCGGAGCCTGCGTCGGATTCTGTGTCTCCCTCTCTCTCTCTGCCCTTCCCCCACTCACACTCTCTCTCTCTCTCCTTCAAAAATAAATAAACATTTAAAAAAAATTAGGGGAGAAGGATCCATAGTAAGTGAAGCACAGGCTGCCTCCCCCCTGCCCAGTGCGCCCCCCCCCCCCCCCCACCAAGTACTGGGCTATCCTCGGCTCTGTGAGCAAGCAGCTGGAGGCCTGGGAGAAGAGCCCTGGGCAAGGAGTCAGGAAACCTGGTCCTGTCTCAGCTCGGCCCTCATGGGCTCTTGGACCCGAGAGAGGCCACATTCTGTCTCTAGCCTCAGTTTCTTTGTGTCAAAAATGTAGTAATTAATCGGGGGAGCTCCACAGTCCTTACAGCGCTGATGTCTATGTGCCTGGGGGGGAATCAAGTAGGTATTCCAAATGCTGTGGGAATCCAGAGAGGTAGAGCGGGGGGTGCTTCCTGGAGAAGGTGGCCTTTGAGGTCCGTGTCAAGAGATACGGCAGATTAGAAGGCAGGACTGAGAAGGAGGGAATTCCTCAGGGCCCTGGGGAAGCAAAAGCTTGGGGCTGGACTGTGTGGGTGCACACCAGCCCCAACATGTTCTGGGCAGCCCCTGCTTGCCTGCGGGCTGCCCTGGGAGGTGTCCTCCCCAGCAGTCCTCACCCACCTCCTACCCCCAAACTCCCCAACCAGACTTTTCCTTGGGAGTGGCTGGTGCTTCCCCCTGGAGGCTGATGGCACGAGCCACGTCCCTGCAGAAATGCAGTGTGGGAGTGTCTGGGCCCCTGTGTCCCCCCAGGTGTGGAAGGGTTACCTGCAGAGGAAACGCACTCAGCAGGACCGACAAACTGAGATGGAGTTCATCGGCATGGTAAGTGCCCCCCTCGCCACAGCCACAGGCCAGAGCACGAGGTGGGCCGGTGCGTGGGGTTCCCTCCCTTATTTTTTGTCAGAGTGCAGCCCTGCATAGACCCTCACCGCCCACACACCTCCCTCCACTCAGGACTGTGGTTGGCATGGGTGGAGGGGTTTAGGCCTTGCGGACCCTGGCTAAGGGATCCTTCAGGGCTTGCGAAAGAGGCCAAAGGAACAGAAAGCCACCAACGAGCCGGATCCCTTGCCACCTTTCCCTCTCCAAAACCCGTGGAAGGGTCTCAAATGTGGGGTGGGGTGAGCGATAGCAGCACAGAGCATCCTGGACCTCGCGTTCGTGCCCCTGGCTGGAAGGAGAGGTGGCGTGAGCGGCCCCAGCAGAGGGAGGAGGCCACAAGGCTAGTGGGACATCGCCTCCCTCCCCGCCCCAGGCTCTTGCAGCCTCTGGGAGAACCGTGAGGGCCAAGTTGGGATGGAGGCCACATCCCTTTCACAGCACAGTGTTTCGGGCCACAGTCTCCCCCACTTGTTCTGCGGGGGCCCAGACTGGCTTCTCCTCTGCCATGCAGGGACTAGAGCTGAGTGTTACCCGTGTACATGGGAAAGGGTGTGCCCAGTGGGGCAGTGTGGGTGGTTACAGGGTCAGCCCCCAGCGTGTGTGGACGGGCAGGGTGAGCAGGCCCCACTCCTTGAGAGGCCTCTGCTCTCTGATGGATTTTACATCGGGCTAGTCTCTGCTGACTTAGGAAAGGAAGGCCCTGGTGGGGGTGAGGCTTCCTGAGAGTGGGCTTTGCAATGTGCAGAGGCTGTGAAGGCCTCCTGATAAAGGGAGTTGGGGAGGGGCCGGGGCCCCAAAGGGATCAGAGACAAAGCCTGGGGTGGCTCTTCCCGGAGGCTTGGGGTCTTCAGAAGGAGGGAGGGTCCAGAGGGCACCGCAGGGGAGTGGAGGTCAGACTTGGGGGTTTGGAGAGCAGGGCCCCCGGGAGGCAAGAGCGGGCAGAGGGGAGGCCAGGGTCAGGCCTTGGGGGGAGGTGGGGGGCATGGCATGGTGGTGGGTGAGGAATGAGCCTGGCCGCCCGGGCCCATCAACAGTGTGAGCTCAGCGTTTTCAGTAATTGTCTCTGCGCAGAGTGATATTTAAAATACATTTGGGAGCCAATGAGGCGGGAAAGTGGCTGCGAGAGCGGCTGCCAACACGGGCCGCTGGGGCGGGGGTGTGGGTGGGGGCTGGGGCCGGAGGCTCACAGGGGAGGGTGTGCTGGGGGGGGGGGAGTGGGCAGGGGGGCCGGCCCAGATGCATCTAGCGAACTCATTATCAGAGTAATTTACACAGGCGAGTTTTGGCTCTAAACACAATCTCTCCTGCTGCAGGCCTGCCCGTTGTTCCGTGTGGGCGTGTATGCAAGGCCTCAAGTGTGCGGGTGTGCTGGGGAGCGAGGGGGGCAGGTGTGTGTGCCTGAGGCCAGGGGCTGGGCCCACCCCCCCCCCCCACACCTCCCACTCCTGACACCCTGGGCCTCTTCTCCTCTTCGCCAGCTCCCTTCGCCTAACAAGGTGGAAAGCTTGGGTATCATGTTCCAAGCTGGCCTCAGGGACGATGTCCGGAGGCTCTGCCAGATAGAGAAGGAGGAGGAGCTCCAGCTGGCGATGGTGAAGACTCATGATTCTCTCAGAGAGACAGAGGGACCTGACATAAAGGAGAAACTGAAGGAGCAAATCCGACAGTGGTTTATTGAGTGCCGGTCAGTGTCCCCAGCCTCAGCTGACCCAACCAATCCCTCTTTCCCTGCCCCGCACAGCGTCCCCACACCTGCTCTGTGCTCTAGTCCAGACGGATCCCTTTTCTCCACTCGCTCCCATCCCTCTCACTCACTGCGTACACACCTGACTTCAACCTGGGGCCCCCAAGCTACAAGACCATCTCTACACATGACTTCTCATTTCCCCCGATGGAAGAGAAAATGCCAAAACCATATGGGGAAAGCAACCATGGAAGCCCCCTGAGGAACCTCTCCTTTCTAATCTGTACCTCTCTGTTCCTTCCCTCTTGTTCTCTATCCCCCTAGTCCTTTTTCTTTCCTCATCGTTCCCTCTGTTTAACTACCCGTCCATTCACCCACTCTTCTACTCACCCACCCACCCACCCACTGTCCGTCCATCCATCCGTCCATCCATCCACCCACCCATCCACTGTGCGTCCATCCATCCATCCATCCATCCACTGTCTGTCCACCCATCTATCCATCTATCCATCCACCCACCCATCCACTGTCCGTCCACCCATCTATCCATCCATCTATCCACCCACCCATCCACTGTGCGTCCATCCATCCATCCATCCATCCACCCATCCACTGTCCATCCACCCATCTATCCATCCATCTATCCACCCACCCATCCACTGTGCGTCCACCCATCCATCCATCCACCCACCCATCCACTGTCCATCCACCCACCTGTCCATCTCTCTGACCATTTTATGTTCACTTAGTGCCCTTACGGGTCGATTCCCTGATTATCCAGATGAGTCTTTAGGTGGATCCTACCTGATCTTTGCAGACAAGACTCCAGAACAGGTACCCTATAAGTGGGGACAGGAGACTTTTTGTGGTAGCGGGGGTCTGAAGTTATAGAGCCTCCTGAGTATAAACTGAGGGTGGCGGTGGGGCGGGGGGAAAGGTCGGCCTCAGTGAGGGCAGACGTGGCTGGAGGAAATATAGGTAGCTAGCAAGACTGCGTGGTGGGGAGCGGGTGCCTGTGTCTGGAGAAGGCATCTTTGGCCAGGGAGAGAAAACATGTCTGCTGAGACTTTTGTGGCTCCCGGCCTCCATGGGCCAGGAAAGAGCAGCAGCTCGGATCAGAGCACCTGTTCACCTGGTGCCCCTTTTTTCCTGGACCCCAGTGAGATCTCTGGACTCTCAGCTATCTGCCCCCCACCCGTGACCCTCGTCTACCCCCGTCTCCGGCCCGGAATCTTTTGCTCCCGTCGAATCCCTTGGTCTTCTCTGAAACCTCTTCTGTCACTGATCACAGCTGAAAATGGAGCTGGAGGCGCAGGTCCAGGAGAGCAAAAAAAAGGACCAAGAGAAAAATAAGGAAAAAGAAAAGGAGAAAAAAGAGAGGAAGAAGAGAGGGAAGGAAACAAAGACCAGGAAGGGGGTAGGACACCTCCCGGAGGTGTGGACCAAGTGGGCAGGGGGAAGGGAGTCTGAGGGAACTCCTGGTGAGAAGCTGGTCTGAGGGGAATAAGGGCCAGAGATCTTGGGGGGGGGGGGGTCAAGATAAAATGATGTTTCTATTCTAGGAAGCAGACGTAATACTGAAAGTCTCACCATCCAAATTTCTACCTGTGATTAATGCCGCACACGAGGAGTATATAAGTAAGAGGGGAAGGGGCTGCGGAGGAGTGTCTAGGCCTTGTCAGGGCCTTGGGGTGACCCTTGGTCCTGGGGAAAGCGGACATACGCTGTGTGGGCCATGAGGCGGCAGTGTGGGGTGCAATGGCGTAGGCCGAGGGGAGAATGCCGAAGGGGGACAGAAGTGTGCGGTGTGGGCGATGCCTTATGACTTTGGATCCGAATCCTGAGGCCTTGGGATCAGGCCTCTGTGGTCCGGGTAGCAGCAGGTGCCAGACAGCCCCGTGAGGACGGAGGTCCCAGCCGGGGGCAGGTTCCTGGCCAAGTGCGCGCGAGCGCGAACGCGCGAGCCGATGCGCGCACGCGTGCCGGAGCGTGTGCGTGCCCCGGGCCTCTGAACGTCATTCCTCTGTCCGTCTCTCCACGGTCAGCTGTCTGGAGGAGCCGGCACGAGAGCGTACACCCCAATCAGAGTTTTGACCCCGAGATGCTCCGGGTGGAGAAGAGGAAGGAAGTGGAGCAGGAGATCCGGATACAGGTGAGCGGGCGGGCTCGGGGCCTCCCTGCAGGCCTCCTCTGTGTCCCCACCGGGGCCCCCGGATGCTTCATGCGCTTCCCCTCAGCCCCCCTCCGTCCTCCAGCCTGCCCCTGCCCCTCTTCTGTAGCAACCTCTGTGCGCTGCCTTTTCTGTATCCTTCCAGCTCCACCTTGGTCCCTCTCGGTCCTACCGTCCTCTGTGTCTCTGTGTCTCTCCAGCCCCTCTCTCCCTGCGGTGCAGATGCAGACTGGGGTGGGAGGGGGAATGGCAGGGGCTCTGAGCTGGGGTCTCGCCCACCGGCATGCCCATCGGCCCTTAAAGGGTTCCTGCCATGTGGACACTGTGATCTTTCTGACACCCCTGAGGTAGGCGCCATGATTTTCCTGACGTCGAGAAACAGGCAACCGCTCAAGTCACACAGACTTTAAAGGGTGGGTCTGGGGCTTGAACTGAAAGCCAGTTGACTGCATCCTGGAGCTTCTCCCCATTGGAGAGCAAGGCTCCCGTGTAAGCAGGATGTGGGTTAGGATTGGGTGCGGACCGGTACGGGGACAGGGGCAGGGGCAGGGGGAGGGACGCAAGGCCTGAAGGTTCCAGAAGAGTGTGTAGGAAGGTTGTGGGTGGCCACCCGAGCTGACTTCCAGGGGCCAGTCTCGTTCTTCTCTGAGGCAGCTCTCCTCCTCTCCGCCCCTGTCTCGGTGTGGCCCTCCCACCCGTCCTCTGCAGCCCCTCGCTGCCCACCCCCCCCACCCCCCACACTCCCTGCTGTCGCCCAGGTGGATGAGTTGATGCGTCAGGAGTTGAAGAACCTGCGCCTGGCTGTGGACAGGGAGGAGGAGAGAGCCTTGAAGGCTCCAAAGGCAAGACCGAGGGCTAAGGCCGGGACGAGGACATGCACACAGCGGGGGAGGCAAGGAACAGAGGACAATTGCCTGTGTGCTTGTTTCCAACCAGAAAAAGACCGGGAAGAAAACTGGGAAGAAGAAGGAAAAAGATCTGACCCCAAACAGGTAGCAGACCCTTACTGTGGTGGGCAGGGGGGGGTGGGGGGGGTGGGGAAGCCCCGGTGCAGGACAGGTCTGACTTCCGGGCCTGGTTCTGTTGCTGTGGGACCTAGAGAAAGTCACTTAACCTCTCTGGCTCCCTGTCCTCCCCAACCAAGTACCTGCCCTGCCAAACTCACGGGAGAGCCATGAGGATCAAATAGAAGCACGAGAAAGTGCTTTGAACAGGATGGTGCAGAGGCAGGTGTGAGTGGAAGAGTGTTCTCGGCGCTCCCTCCTCCCGGCCCTCCCTCCCACCTTTGCCATAGTCAACTGTGTCCCTGCCAAAGCCACCTGCCCCCGGCCTCCACCTTGTCAGTGGCCCCTGTCTACTCATGTCTTGGGTGAAATGAGTCTCAGGTACATTGATGTCAGCCGCCCTAGTGCCTACGGGAGTGTGTACATCTTTTTTTTATTTAATTTTTTTTTTAACGTTTATTATTTTTGAGACAGAGAGAGACAGAGCATGAACGGGGGAGGGTCACAGAGAGAGGGAGACACAGAATCGGAAGCAGGCTCCAGGCTCTGAGCCATCAGCCCAGAGCCCGACGCGGGGCTCGAACCCACGGACCGTGAGATCATGACCTGAGCCGAAGTCGGCCGCTTAACCGACTGAGCCACCCAGGCGCCCCGGGAGTGTGTACATCTTAAGTGTGGTTTCTAGGAAGACGGTGATATGTCGCCCAGACCACTGGGTTTCGGGCGATGGAACTTTGGGCTGTGAGCAGGCTGACGGAGGGAGTGTCTCCGAGGGCCCTGGGCCTCCTCACACCCCACTCAACCCCCAGAGCACCCGCTGTGGGCCGGCTGCCTTCTGGGCCAGCGGGTTGGTGCTGTTCCTTCGTGTGCCGGGTGGCCAGTGGCACCGTGGGTATTTTTGAGGCCAGCTATGGGGCACGAGGCCCCTGCCACCTGTCTCCTCGAGCCTGTAGCACCTCCCACTCGTCTCTGTCTCCACTTCCCTTTGTCCTCGGGGGCCCCTCTGTGCCGTCCTCTGCAGGACCCTGGACTCTCTGTTTGAAGAGCTTGTGGTCTCTGGCTTCCTAAGGAAGAGTCAGACTGTGGCCTTGAAAGACTACATTGGTGAGACCCCTCCCCAGCGCCTCCTCCCGGGCCACGGCCTTTCCCGCAGCCAGCTACCACCCTGTACAGCGAGCCTTCTCCACAAGTGGCTCTCGGCAACGCCCCGGTGGGCAGCACTCACCAGGTGGCTGCCTGTCCCCCACCCCCCGCCCCCAGGTGACTACCTCTATCTTGGATCCACTCTGAGTTTGGCAAACAAGTTGCCTATGCCTTCCCTGTTTGACATACGACAGAACGTGGCCTTGTACGCGGTCCTTCGGCTTGGTGAGATGCCCTGCGGAGAGGGAAGAGCCAATGCTGGCAGGTGGCTCGAGGGGGAGACTGGGTACAGGTTAGGGGGGCTGAGGTGGGCATGTCCCCCGTGCCGTGGACCCATGCTGGAGGCCGCACCCAGATGGGGCCACCCCAGAGGTCATGCGGGCCCTTGACCTACCGAGGAGACCACTTTTCCGGCCCCTTAGCCGACCCCAAGTGATTTCCCATAGTCTGTCCCGTTCCCGGAAGACCAGGATCCTTCTGAAGTGGTGGGTCACATGCCCCTTAGTTCCACCCCTTCGTAATCCAGAAGTAGGAAGAGACGGTACAGAAAACAGAAAGGGTGTCGAGGTGGGGGGGGGGTGGGCATCAGGGGTAGAAGGCCCCCTCCTGACCCCGCAGACCATTGGCAGCCATCCCGGCTGCCTCTCTCAGCGAGGCCGCCAAGGGCTCAGAAACCCGGGGAAGGCAATGCAGCCAGGATCTGAACTTCACCCCACCCAGCCTGCAGCCTCTGGCCTCACCTTACCCAGCGGCTCCACCCCCACCCCCCTGCCGGTCTACCGCCAGCCTCTGGCCCCTGTTTCCTCCTTCAGGCTCCCCAGATATACACTCCATGGCTCCCCTCATCCGCTCCATCCTCCTGGTGGGCCCCTCTGGCACGGGGAAGAAGATGTTGGTCAAGGCCGTGTGCACAGAAACCGGTGCCAACCTGTTTGACCTGTCACCTGACAACCTGCAGGGCAAATATCCTGGCAAGACCGGGGCACAGATGATAGTGCATATGGTCTTTAAGGTCTGGGTCCCCCGACTTGGGCGTTTCTCGTTCTCAGGCCGCGCCGACACGGCGGGGTGGGCTTTATGCTTAGGAGGCCACCCGTCTGCCCACTTGGTGTGGCTTCAGGAGCCGGTGAGGTTTCCCTCCCACCACCTGCTAGGAGCTTGCGGATACCTGAAGCCCTGGGGTGGCAGCGGGGGGGAGGGCTGTGTTCGCACTGAGCTGTGATGGACAATGCAACAGGCTGAGACGGTGGGGGGGGGGGGGGCAGGCAGTGCGTGGGAAGTGGGGGCTGGAGACTCAAGGCCAGCCCCGACCCCCTCTTGGTCCAGATGGGGAGGTAGGTGACCCTTGCCCAGGGACATCTGACGTCAGGTTTTTACTCCCTGACCTGTCCAGGTGGCTCAACTCTTACAGCCCTCTGTTATCTGGATCGGGAATGCCGAGAAGAACTTCTATAAGAAGGTCCCAAAAGAAGAGAAGGAGGTGCGGGGAGCCGGGTGGCCGCGTGAGCCACGGGCAAGGCTGGCGGTCCCGGGCTTGTTCACGTCAGCGCCAGACCTCGCTCACCGTGCGGCCTTGGACAGGTTCCCTGTCCTCCCGCTGCCTTGTCCTGATCCTCAAAGCAGGACTGAGAGCCTCTCCTGGCCGCCTCCCGGGGCCCATGTGAGGCTGAATGTGGGCGTGTCCTCTGAGAGAACTCAGAAGCCCCTAGAAGTCACCAGGTCTCAACCCCCTCCCCTTACCCCCCACCCTGGCCTCTCACCCCGAGCAGATGGAACCGAAGCGAATAAAGAAGGATCTCGCCAAGGCCCTGCGACTGCTGCACCCGGGAGACCGTGTGATGCTGATCGGGACCACCAACCAGCCGCAGCTGGCAGAGATGCAGGGGCTGTGCCGGACCTACGAACGGATCCTCCTCGTGCCGCGGCCCGATTATGCTTCTCGCTACGGTGAGGTCCTGTGACGTGGAGACAGGCCAGACAAGGGATCCAGGCCCCCCCCACCCCACCCCCGCCCCCGCCAAAGCGTCCTCGCCCTTCTTCCCATCCCCACAGCTGTTCTGAGGCCTCGCCTCCATGGCCAGATGTTCTGGAAGGGCAGCTGGACAAGCAGCCCAGTGGCCCGGGCCCTGGCCCAGCTCCGAGGTCCTGGGCCGGCCACTCAAGTCCTCAGCGTCTCATTTCCTCGTGTTAAGTGGAGACGATGATTCTCACGTTCCTGGGAGGGGAGGCATCAGAGATGCCTGGGATGAACAGAGAGCTGCTCTCCAGAAGCCTGGTTCCAAATATAGGCAGAGGTACTCACGGCCTCTCCCTGCCCTGTGTCCTCCCCCAATGTCTGCAGTGCTCTGGAGGCGGATGATAGAGGCCCACAGAGTCCACGTGACCCAGGGCCTGGACATCAGTGCCCTGGCCAAGGTATCTGATGGGTACACACCCGGCCACATTCACCAAGCCGTCCAATCAGTGCTGACCGAGCGGCGGGTCCTACAGTTGTCAAAGAGGCCCCTGGTGGCCTCGGAGTTCCTGGGGCATCTGGCGAAGCTGGAGCCGGTGTACCGGGAAGAGGAGGAGTCCCTGAAGGTGAGGTTTTAGGGGTGGGGGGAGCAGGGAAGGGGAGGAGGGAGGGTCTCGGGCCAGCACAACCAGGGGTCAGCCCTCTGAAGCCCCAGGCCCACAGCACCCCTTAGATCCTTCCCTCTGCTCCCCCATGGAGTTGAGCTGGGCAGGGAACAAGAAATCTCAGGGACGGAGACATGGGCAGGACCCGCTTACCCGGTTCCCTCAAGGGCAGGAGCCTGAAAGTGCCACCTGTGTGTTAAGAGCCCTTGGTTGGCCCTGGCACC
Organism: Neofelis nebulosa; assembly: GCF_028018385.1. Lineage (NCBI taxonomy): Eukaryota > Metazoa > Chordata > Mammalia > Carnivora > Felidae > Neofelis > Neofelis nebulosa. Next base: position 6,144,519 of record NC_080785.1, read on the forward strand.
AGGTGACACTCACTTTCTCCACCTCAGTCAGTGCCCACCGGTGCCCCCGGGGTGGCAGGATGGCCGTGGGAGGACAGGACAGAGGGCTCGCCCCGGCAGTGGCGGACCCTGTGGCCCGGAGTGTTGGGGGGGGGTGAATAAGGGAAACCAGGACTCCAGCAGGACACCTGACTTCGGGAAGAGAGGAGAAAAGGCTGCTGAGGACACGTCTGTGGCTAGGGAAGGGCAAGGTCAGGAGGCAGGTCAGCAGGGGTGGATCCGCTGCACTTACCCTCCCCCTCTTCCTCCCACCCAGGATTGGTACTTCAAGACCCCACTGGGCAAGAAGAGGCTAAAACTCAGCAAGGACCAGGATGCTGAGGAGGCCAAGCTGGCAAAGGAGAAGAAAAGGAAGTGATGGCTGAGGCCAGGGCGCCCGGGCTTAGCAAGGGGGACTGGGCGGTGCCCGCAGGTGGAGGGCTGGGGGCAGAGACATAAACGCCCACACGGCTTGGGGAGCAGCTCTCTCTGTCCAATTCCATGCTTCCCGCCCCTGCTCCGTGCCCCCTGCCTGTGCCCAGGCTCCCCCTCACGCCGCACCCCTCCTGGTCCTCAGTCCTCGCCCACTCATAGCCTTCTCTGCTCGTGTCCCAGGTCCTTGTCCTCTGACCCCACCCAGGCCTTCATCTCCTGTCATTTCCTGTCCTGGCTGCCCAGCTCTCTTCCTCCTGGGGGTGGGGGGGTGTTAAGAGAGAACAATAGGAAAAGAAAAAGAGCCAGGAGAAAGGGGGGTCTCCACTAAGTCTGGAAAAAGAAAAAACCAAGTGTGGCTGTCAGCAGCCCCCGGTCTTCGCCTCACTCGGTACTAAGTCTCTGTGTGATCTTACACAGCCCCCTCCGGTCTCTGGGCCTCAGTTTCCTTACGTGTAAAGCGAGGAGAGGTTGGACCAGCCACCCTCCGAGGTCCCCGGTGCTCTAGGATTTGATTATTCTGCAAAAGGGTGTCGGGGGTGGTGAGGACTCTTAGGCAGCAGTGGGGTGGGGCGGAGGAAGGTTCTAGGGAGAAAAGGTGTAAGTAGGCGCTGGCTCTACAATGTGTGGTCCCCACATCTTTCTGAAACGCCCCCTGCCCACCTGCCCGAGCTCTTCCTCTGACCCAGAGCCTGTCCCTCAGGGGGCCGGTGGGACCAGAGGATGGGACCCAGGGCTGCGCGCCCCTGGATGGAAGTTCATCTGTGGGTCCCCCTTGCTGGGGAGGGAAGAGTTGGGGGCACTGAGGGCTGAGAGCCCCGGGCTCTCTCAGAGGAAGCAGCATAAAGAGCGTGTCGATTTGGCACGCCTGGGTGGCTTGGTTGGTTAAGCGTCCAACTTCGGGTCGGGTCATGATCTCGCGGTTCATGGGTTCAAGCCCCGCGTTGGGCTCTGTGCTGATGGCTCAGAGCCTGGAGCCCGCTTTGGAGTCTGTGTCTCCCTCTCTCTCTCTCTCTCTCTCTCTCTGCCCCTCCCCTGCTCAGGCTGTGTCTCTCTCTGTCTCAAAAATAAAAAAATTTAAAAAATTGAAAAAAAAAAAGAGTGTGTGAATAAAAGTCAAGGTATATTCTGCCGCTCATGGAGGCCAATGAGAGCCAGACGAGATGAGACCCGAGGAGCAAGCCCAGGGCCCGCGGTGGGCTGCCCGGGGATGGGTTTCGAGTTCTCTTTCTCCCTGGTTTCCTTCTTATCTCTCCAAATGAAAGTAGTCTTATTATCCTGAGACCCATTTCCTCCTTCTCACCCCCCGACTGAGGCCCCTCTAACCTTGGCAGGCAGATATGGGAGATCCAGGAGACATCCAGGGAGATGGAAGGGTCAGACCTGGGGTGGCCAGAGCGGGGCAGCACCTAGGGTGGACACTGGGAGTTTCTGTTGCTGCCTGTGGACCGAGCCTCTATCCTTCAGGCGGTATCCTCCAGGTGGAAGTCTGTCTTCTATTTTTTTTTTTTTAATTTTTAAATGTTTTTATTCATTTTTTTTTTTTTTTTGAGGCAGAGAGAGACAGAGCATGAGCAGGGGAGGGGCAGAGAGACAGGGAGACACAGAATCCGAAGCAGGCTCCAGGCTCCGAGCTGTCAGCACAGAGCCCGACGCGGGGCTCGAACTCACAAACGCAAGATCGTGACCTGAGTCGAAGTCAGACGCTTAACCGACTGAGCCACCCAGGCGCCCCAGGTCTGTCTTCTAGAGAGCCCCTAGAAGGAGTGCCTCGTGGAGTAGGGCGCTCTCTGCCATGTGTCACTACCGTGGACTCTTTCCTTGGTTTGGGGGGGAAGGGTGTGCGGGGCTAATTGGTGACATTTGGGAGGGCAGGAAGAATTTCCTGGCACCCACATGCCCTCCCTCTGGGATCAGAGCCCAGGCCACTGGAGGCTGGCTTGGTGAAGCACATGATCGATGAGAGAGGGTATGAAAATGGCAGCTTGAGAGCCCCCCCACTCCGCCCTCCGCCCCCATTCTGGTCCCGGATCTGCAACAAACTCACACCTTGGGCAAAGCACTTGGCACGTGTGGGCTCTGCTTTCCTTTACCTGTGAAAGTACAGGCTGGATCCCACGATCTGGGTGACCCCTTTCAACCCTGACAGCGGTCAACTCCAGGGTGAGACTCAGGGTCGGGGGGCTTGATCCCCTCTCTGCTCTCCAGCTCCTCCCTAATTCCCACTCCAGCCTGAAGCCTCCTTCCCTGGGACTGACAGCTAGGACAGCCGGGGCTATTTATGGTATGGCCTGCGTGTGCTCCCTGCCCCTCCCACTCCAGGCCTCGGCCTGGCTCAGGCCCCGTCAGCCAGTGGAATCGTCCCGAGGCCTGCTTCTTTGGCTCCCTCTCTCCCAGAAACTGGCTATGCCTGGAAGAAGGAGCTCCCCTCCCCCCTGGGGACACCGTCTGGGGAGCCGTCCTTCGGCCCCTGCCTGCCGGGTCTGGGGGTCCCGGTCCGGCCCAGCCCGGGAGCCGACTCGGCCGTCGCCTCTACTGTGCCGTGATATGGCCCTGCAGAACGCCCTGTACACGGGAGACCTGGCGAGGTTGCAGGAGCTGTTTCCCCCGCACAGCACAGCCGACCTGGTCCTGGAGCACCGGGCCGCCGAGCCTCGTTGGAGCAGTCACCAGAGGGGTGAGGGGCTGCCGGGAGTGGGGGGCTGAGGACCTGAGGACCGGGGGCCGGGGTTAACCCCATCAGGCACAGAGACACCAAGTGCTTGAGGAAGAGGAGAAGCCCCTGGCTACTTCTCCCCTACCCAGAGGCTTGCCTAAGCCTTGGCCCAGGAGTGAAGTCATGCGGAGCCCAGAATAGCTTCTGCTGAACCGCGTGGCCGGGTCAGGCTCAGCTCGGGGACACAGAGACCCTCTCCCTCCATCCGTCCGCGTTTCCCTCCCCCTCTCCCGCTCTCTCTGCCTCTGCCCCCTCCCTCCCCCTCCTCCCCCTACGCCTCTTCCCACAAGCTCATACTCTGTCCTCATGAGCTGGTCCCCAGAAGAGTGCAGGGGGCCGGGGGAACCCCCCGGTGACAGACACGCCCTCTGTGCCAGGCTGGTGGAGAGGCCCAAAGGAGGGTCTGCAGAGCGTCTGGAGTCTGGCTCGGGACCCATCGTCACCCGTACGGCCTCGGGACCTGCCCTGGCCTTCTGGCAGGCAGTGCTGGCCGGGGACGCGGGCTCTGTCTCCCGCCTCCTCGCCGACTCCAGCACCGGCCTGGCTCCGGATTCCGTCTTTGACACCAGCGACCCAGAACGATGGAGGGATTTCCGCTTCAACATCCGGGCTCTGAGTACGGGCCTGGGGCACTGGGGGGGTCTGAGCGGGAGCGGGGAGGCTGGGGACAGAGCCCTGAGCTCCCTCTTCCCAGCCTCTGCCCACCTCCTCTTCTGCTCTCTGCCTGTCTTCAGGGTGTGAGGCCCATGTCCCTCTCTCCCTAGGACTCTGGTCTCTGACGTACGAAGAGGAGCTGACCACCCCACTGCACGTGGCGGCTAGCCGGGGCCACACGGACGTTCTGCGGCTGCTGCTGAGGCGGCGGGCAAGGCCCGACAGTGCCCCTGGGGGCCGCACCGCCCTGCACGAGGCCTGTGCCGCGGGCCACGCTGCCTGTGTCCACGTACTGCTGGTGGCAGGAGCAGACCCCAACATCCCTGACCAGGACGGCAAACTCCCCTTGCACCTCTGCCGGGGGGCTGGCACCCTCGAGTGAGTGACCCCTCGCCCCAACCCCCGTTCCACTCTTCGGGCAGGCAGAGAGGTGACCTCGGGGAGGGTGAGAGAACATGTTGGGGGCTGGCAGGCCTGGTGAGTCGGGCTAGAGGAGACGGGGCTCAGGTGGAGAGTCAGGATGTGGTTACTCCCCAAACCGTCCTGCCAGCTGGCCCCAGAACTTCGGACCGGCCTGTACCTGGGACAGCTTCTGCTTCCCCAGGGGTGTCGGAGGGCTGTGGCGGGGACTCAGCTGCGGAGCCTATGTTGGGGAAGTTGTCCAGATCCATTGTGGGGAGGCAGTATGCTACGAAGTTTTGGTTTTTCTGAGATTATCCAACGTTCCAGGCACTGTGCTCAGTACAGCAGGAACTGAGGCATGATCCTGCCCTCAGAGAGCTGACCGTCCAGGAGTGATCCGGATAGCCTGTAAAGGATAGCAGCCCCCAGTTGGGGCACGCATCAATCCCTGTGGGCAGGGTCTGGTCCTACCTTGGCGGGTCTGGCATTTCCCTATTGGCAGGTACCCTCAGATACAATGGGCCTAGGGACCAAGCTCAACTAACTAAACTCACAAGAAACCGATGGACATACCCATGTGACGATGTATTATTTCGTGTGCAGAAAATTCCTTTACTGCGACCCAAATAATTATGCCCTACATGTAGGAAGCATTGGGGGATGAGTCCTCGCTCAATTAAACAAATTTTTTTTTAATGTTTATTTATTTTTGAGAGAGCTAGAGACCGAGCGCAAGCGAGGGAGGGGCAGAGAGAGGGGGAGACACAGAATCCGAAGCGGGCTCCAGGCTCCGAGCTGTCGGCACAGAGCCTGATGCGGGGCTCAAACTCATGAACCGTGGGATCCTGACCTGAGCCGAAGTCAGATGCTCAACCGACTGAGCTACCCAGGCGCCCCATCACTCAATTTCTTGATGAGCACGGAATCCTGGCAATCGGAGCCTTGGCAAATCCATGAACGAACTGTACATACAATAGAGGCCCTCTCTCTACTGACTGCACACCTGACAAATTTCACATCTTGCTTCTGAATGAGGCCACATTTTTATTCCTTTTGTGAACCTCCCTCCTGTTAATTTATCCTTCAGCAGACTCCACTGACTTACTATGGTTGAAGGTATATTCCATACCAGTGTGTTCCAATAGAAATATAATGTGAGCCCCATATGTAATTTAAAATTTTCTAGTAGCTTTATCAGAAGGATGAAATATGGGACACCTGGGTGGCTCAGTTGGTAAAATGTCTGACTCTTGATTTCGGCTTGGGTCGTGGTCTCATGGCTCGTGAGTTCGAGCACCGCGTCAGGCTCTGCACTGACCGTGAGGAGCCTGTTTGGGATTCTCTCTGTCTCTCCCTCTGCCTCTCTCTCTCAAAATAAATAAACTTAAAAAAAAAAAAAAAGATGAGCAGTAATGCGGTGCCTGACTGGTTCAGTCAGTAGAGCTTATGACTCTTGATCTTGGGGTTGTGAGTTCGAGCCCCACATTGGGTATAGAGATTACTTAAAAATAAAATCTTAAAAAAAGAAATAGATGAAATTAAAAATTTTTCAGTGAGGTAAAATACTTCTAACATAAAATTTACCATCCTAACCATTTCTTTAAAAAAATTTTTTTTAATGTTTATTTTTGAGAGAGAGAGAGAGAGACAGAGTGTGAGCAGGAGAGGGCGACACAGAATCCGACAGGTTCCAGGCTCTGAGCTGTCAGCACAGAGCTCGATGCAGGGCTCGAACTCACGGACCATGAGATCATGACCTGAGCCTAAGCCAGATGCTTAACCCACTGAGCCATCCAGGCAACCCCTGTAGATAACTGCACTTCATCCATTGATCTGCCGCTGAACGATTAGCTTGCTTTCGCATTTCGGCTGTTGTGAACAGCGCTGCTGTGAATGTGGGCATACAGATATCTGTGGAACAGCTGGAATTAATTTTAATAATATATTTTATTCAACATGTATCTCCAAAATGTTGTCACTTCAACATGTACTTGATTATATATATATATATATATATATATATGAAACTAACGAGACATTTTACATTCTCTTTTTTGTACCAAGTCCTCAAGCTGGGTGAGTATTTTACTAATTATACAAGCCCACATTGTTACTGCTGGTCGTGTTCTAGTCCAGCCTCTCGGAGATCACACCCAGTGATCATGGTCCTTTCCTCTCCCGAGTAAACAGAAGTATTTTTACAAGTTTCATGGAGAGTTTTAAACACATAGGAATGTGGGCCGGAGAATAGAATGAGTGAGCCCGCCTGATCCATCAAGACGCCGCCCCCCCCCCCCCCCCCCCCCCCCCCGCTTTGCTTTGCTCGGACCGGTCGGAGCGTAGGGCCCTGTCTTCCTCCCCACTGCCATCTCGCCCTCACCAGGTGCGCAGAACTGCTCCTGAGGTTTGGGGCGAAAGTGGATGGTCGGTCTGAGGAGGAGGAGGAGACCCCTTTGCATGTGGCCGCCCGGCTGGGCCACGTGGAACTGGCGGAACTCCTTCTGAGACGGGGGGCATGCCCGAATGCCCGGAATGTCGAAGGCTGGACCCCACTGCTGGCTGCCTGTGACATCCGCTGCACACCCTCCGCCGAGGCCGAGGCCACCACCGCCCGCTGCCTCCAGCTGTGCCACCTGCTGCTCTCGGCTGGAGCCGAGGCCGATGCTGCCGACCAGGACAAGCGCCGGCCCCTGCACCTGGCCTGTCGCCGTGGTCACGCGGCCGTCGTGGAGCTGCTCCTGTCCTGCGGTGCCAGTGCCAATGCCATGGACTATGGGGGACACACGCCCCTGCACTGCGCTCTACAGGGCCCAGCTGCGGCCTTGGCCCAGAGCCCAGAGCACGCAGTGCGAGCTCTGCTTAACCATGGCGCCGTCCGCGTCTGGCCTGGGGCCCTCCCCAAGGTATGGGGCTGGGGCCCGAGGGGAGGGCCATGATGGGGAGGGGATGAGGGGACTCAGACCTGTGTTCCCACACGTGACTCAGTTCATCATCTTTCATTCATCAAGCAAGCAAAGCCCAGTAGGGGGCAAAGGCAAGGACGCAGACCAGCAGGAGGGGTGTATGTGTGTGTGTCGTGTGTGTGTGTGCGTGCACACACACACGTGCTCACACATGCATATACACGTGCGTGTGCATAAATGTGTATGCATGCATGTGTGCATGCACACGTGTGTGATGAAGGTGGATTGAGGGCAGGGGGCCAGATTGTCATGCATCTGAAAAGACGGGAACCAGGACTGCAGGCAGCTCTGCCTGGCCGTGGGATCTGTTCAGTGAGACATTCTGTGCCCAGGAGAGGCTTCCCCAGAGCAGAGCGATGAGCCTGGGTCATGAGGTTCAAAGCCTCCTCATCTTTTGCAGACAGACATGGTCCCTGTTTTTGAGAGCTTAGCAGGACATGCATCACCCAGACCAGCAGCTGCTATCCTGGCACGGGAGAAAAAGCCTTTCACTGTCAATTTCCTGTCTGTATCTCATCTTATTAACATAAAATATTCCCATAGTGGGTTCAACTTGAAGATCTGTGCTACTGATGTCCTGGCAGGGGGCCCTGTCCCATGCTGTGTCGTGTCTGGAGGGGGCTATGTAATGTCACAGAGGGTGCTGGGCCTGGGGCAGGGACTGCCCCCCCCCCCCACCTCTGAAGAGCCCAGTCAGAATGGATACAGAGTAGCAGGCTGTGAGAAGGTCCCCTGCCTCATCTCTGGGCTTGAACTGTCCAGCCTTGCCTGGTCCTGGACATTCCTCTGCTGGCCCTGCCTTTCCCCTTCACTCACAAACCTAGAAGCATCTGTCTAGATTCCTAAGCAAGACCAAATAATTAAACAGCCCGAGAGTTCGGCAGATTGGTCTCCCCTTTGGGAAAATACAAGAAAATCAACAATTAACACTAATTAATCTCCTATTAACACCAGATAATTAGGAGACAAGCAATTCCCTGTAATCTGACGGTGGCTCTGACAGCTAATGATTTCCCCTTCAGGGAGGGGTTGGAAGAAGGAGGCAGAGCAGCAAACAGATTTCCTGGGACCCCACTGCCCCTGTCTCTTCGCCCTGCTCTGCCCTGCCTTAAGGACCAAGGGGGCGGGCACAACCAAGTGCCCCATTCCTCCCCTCCTCTGGGTGCCTCGCCCCAGGTGATCAAAAAGTTCAGGAAGGAGTCTGCCTCCATCTCCTATGATCTTCAGTGGCCCCACGCTTGCCTGAGGTCCCTGTCTCCCTGAAAGAAGTCATCTGTGATCACTGCCAGGCCCAGCCAGCTCTCCAGGAGCCACTGAGCGCTCAGGAAACCTGGCATCCATGCTTGTTCCTGTGACTATAGGGAAGTCACTGGAACTCTTTGAACGCGTGTTCCTTGCATGTAATACAGTGTCCTACCCACCAGTGATAAAAAGCTATAGGTATAGGAGCCTCGCGGATAACAGGAGCGAGCATAGCCCTAACCACCACCAGACACTTTCTAAAGTGTGTTGCCTGCTACATGGATTCCTCCCAACAGTTTTCCCAACAAACTCTGAAGTAGGTGGTGACTAAGAATGCAGGCTCTGGAGCCTTACATACTACCTGTGTGACCCTCGGCAAGTTGCTTAATCTCTCTGGGCCTCAGTTTCCTCATCTGTAAAACAAGGACAGAAGAACGTGCCTGCTTCATAGGCTCAGTATGAGAACTGAGTTTCATCCATATTAAGCCCTTAAAAAAATTTTTCTTTTACATTTTATTTTTGAGAGGCAGAGCGTGAGTCGGGGAGGGGCAGAGAGAGAAGGAGACACAGAATCTGAAGCAGGCTCCAGGCTCTGAACTGTCAGCCCAGAGCCTGATGTGGGGCTTGAACCCATGAGCGTGAGATCATGACCTGAACCGAAGTCGGACACTCAACCAACTGAGCCACCCAGGCGCTCTCATATAAAGCCCTTTAGACAGTTGGGGCACCTGGGTGGCTCAGTTGGTTAAGTGTCTCACGCCTGATTGCAGCTCAGGTCATGATCTCACAGTTCATGAGTTCGAGCCCCAATAAGTTGGGCTCTGTGTTGACAACATGGAGCCTGCTTGGGATTCTCTCTCTCTCTCTCTCTCTCTCTCTCTCAAAATAAATAAACTTAAAAAAAAAAAAAAAGCCCTTTAGACAGGACCTAACCTAGAGTCGGTGCTCAACACCTGTTAGCTCATGCTGTTCTAAGTTAAATAATATGTGAGGGGCGCCTGGGTGGCGCAGTCGGTTAAGCGTCCGACTTCAGCCAGGTCACGATCTCGCGGTCTGTGAGTTCGAGCCCCGCGTCAGGCTCTGGGCCGATGGCTCGGAGCCTGGAGCCTGTTTCCGATTCTGTGTCTCCCTCTCTCTCTGCCCCTCCCCCGTTCATGCTGTCTCTCTCTGTCCCAAAAATAAATAGAAAACGTTGAAAAAAAAATTTTTTTTAAAAAAAAAAAATAAATAAATAATATGTGAAAAGCTCTGGAAAGCTGCTGGGCATCATCCCAATATAGGGAGAGAGATTCAGGCGGAACGGCCGCAGGAGGCTTCCTGGAAGGGATGGGACTTGGAGTGGGTAGGGCTTGGAAATGCAGGAGGAGGGCCCAGGCATTCCAGGCAGAGCAGAGACAAGAACCAGCGTGGGCTGGGAGGCCCCGCCTGAACAGCAGACAGGAGTAGCAGGTAAGAGCAGGAGAGCCAGATGTGACCAGACTGTTCTGTCCTAGATCTAAGGAGGAGGAAGTCAGAGACCTGCTCTGGGCAGATGGGATGGGGCTCCAGTGAGCACTGCCAAGATGCAGGGCAAGAAACAGAGGGCTTCAGGTGTGTGCGGTGCTTTCTCGGGGGCCCTGCTCCCGCCACCCAGCAGCACTAGGCACATGCCACATTCCCAGCCTGCCAGGCAGAAGGGTTTTAAAGCCCCCAATGTTACATGTAAGTGTGTGGAGGGAGACAGGTATTATGCACAGGAACGCCGCCAGAGAGATAGCACTTAGCTGTTCTCAGATTTTACAAAGGGTTTGCGGCCACTGCCTATAGCTTGAGATACGGCAGAAGACACGGAATGAATGAAACAAATATGCTTCCAGATAGTCCGTGCAGACCCCGGTGAGTGTGATGGTGTGTGCATGTGTGTGTGTGTGTGTGTGTGTGTGTGTGCGCGCGCGCTCAGGCCGAGTGCGGCTGTCTTTCTTTCCTTGTGGGCAGTCTCTGGCATGGGCTGCTCTCCCAGCATGGCTCACTCTTCACCCAATCAGGTCACCTCCTCAGAGAGGCTTTTCTTGACCACCCATCTAGGACAGCACTCTCCCAACCACGTTCAGTCGCCACGCCTACTTATTTTTCATCGTGGCGGCTTAGCTGTAAGTGGTTATTTATGTGGTTATTGTTTTTTCCCACGGAAATAGAAGTTCCCAGCTGACAAGGACCTGTCCGTCATCCTGATGGCTGGGGCCCCAGTGCTCGGCCCATAGTGGCCCTCCGTAAATATTTACTAAACGAGGAAATGAAAGAACAAATCTGGATCCAACTGGACTCCACCACCGCTCCTTCATCAGGCCTCTCCTGGCCTTGTCCCTTCTCTCTGAAGTCCCTCCCTAATGACCTCATTTTAACTTGATCACAACTGCAAAGATCCTGTTTCTAAATAGGGGATTTCTAATGGAGATTAGGACTTCAACATGTTGAGGGGGGGATGGGGAGACACAACTCAACCCATGGCAGCTGTCCTATTGGGACACCAAGGGATGTCTGATCATCCCGTGCGGCCTGGCTGGGGAGCCTGCAGTGTGTGGTAACCCCAGGAGCACTGATGCGTCTCTGCCTCCTCCAGGTGCTGGAACGCTGGTGCACGTCTCCGAGGACCATCGAGGTCCTGATGAACACCTACAGCATCACGCAGCTTCCCGAGGAGGCCATGGCCCTGGTGCCTCCTGAAACTCTGCAGGTCAGATTCCAGGACCCTGAAAACACGCAGTCACTCAGCCCGGCCCCAAGAGACTCCCACCTCCTACAGGGAAGCTCTGTCGGTTCCCCCACCCGGCCCCTCAGAAACTACTCCAGAGACCTGCTCACATCCCAGAAGAAAACCCACAGAGTGAACACCCAAAACACTACTTCTTATAGGCTCCCGTAGACACCTGTTGGCCCCCAGCCTCCCCGCTTTAGGAGAAATGGGTGCCATTTGTCCAAGGCTGCCTCGCTGAGCCCCTCCTTCTGTCCCCAGAAGCACCACCGTTTCTATTCGTCCCTTTTCGCCTTGGTGAGACAGCCCAGATCCCTGCAGCACCTGAGCCGCTGTGCCCTCCGTGCCCACCTGGCAGCCTGCCTGCCCCACGCCCTCCCCCGCCTTCCCCTGCCACCCCGCCTGCTCCGCTACCTGCAGCTGGATTTTGAGGACGTACTCTACTAGGTGAGTCCTGGGGTCTATGGGCAGTCCCAGCCATTTAGAAGGATGGGTAGGAGGCAAGAGAAGAGTTGGGGGCAGGGCCTTGGCCGGAACCGGCCAGCCCCCTGGACCGTGTGACCTCTCTGAGTCCACGCCTCTCCTTCCAGGTGTCCACTGCCTTTTGAGAGACCCAGAAGCTGGTGCCCCAGGCCCCAGGGGGCTCAGGTCTGCTTCTCACAGCATCCCAAGCTTGGGACAGAGTTGAGCTGGTTCAGGCCGAGGTGGCCCTGTGGATGCTGTCATTCTCACCAGGGAGAGAGGCAGACAGACCATGCGGCCAGGGGATGTCTGATGGAGAGAGAGCTGGGACTCACGGCAAGTGATACACTCCTCTTGGTGGTCTCCCGAGGCATCCCTCCAGCCCGGCCAGACCCTGTATGAGCATTAAAAATCTGCAGGCCTGTGCTGTTGGGTGCTGTCTCCTGCAGGCCTTCCTCCCAGCTGGTCACTCAGGGGGCTCAGGATGGGCAGGCTTGTGGGGCCGCCCTGGATTTGCCCCATGGTGCCAGCTGTGTTATCTTCCCCCTTTCGAATCTACCAGCTGCTGAGCAGTCCCAGGCAGACTGGCCCCTCTGGTTCACGATGTGGCACAAGGGCCACCAGGCGAGATAGTGTCAGAGGGTGGGTGAGCTAACAACCTTGGGTCGGGAGGGAGGACGGCAAAGGGAGCCTTGGGGTAAGGAGGTGAGGCGGCGAGCAGGAAGGCCAGCGAGAAGGTGGGTGCAGGTGTCGGCCATCAAAGAGGGTAACCGTGGTTCAGGTGAGAGTGAAAGATTCAGGTTTGGAAAAAGCAAACAACTCTACCTACTGCCTGCCCTGTGGGTCAAGGAGGACGGGACGCACACCTGGCGCCCGCCCGTCTCTATCTGCTCCTTCCTTCGCGTTAGCTTCGCGGCAGCGGGCGCTGAGAGTCACATGTCCTGGGTTCTAGACTCAACTCTTTCATTTAGTTGTGGATCTTAAGTCTCTTCCCCTCTCTGGGCTCAAGTTGCCGCATCTGTGCAACAAGAGAGGAGAGAGCCCCTGAAGGTCTTTGCAGGGCCAGGGTTTTAAGAACCCACAGCTAGTCCCCAAGCGCAGGTAGGAAGAGAGAGTCGCCCCGTGACGCAAGAGGCCAATCAAATGCACCGTGATCCGTGACGTCAAGGGTCGCTGGACAGGTTTCCCAGGGCCCCGGAGGGCGGAGGGCGCAGGCGCCGGCGTTCACGCTTTTTCCCGCCAACTGCGGGCCGCAGGTTGCGGGGCGGGGCCTGGAGGACGCAGGCGGTGGGGGCGGGGCCGGGAGGGCGCGAGGCCGGAGAGGGCGTCGAGAGAGAAGCCCAGGAGGGTCGGCGCCGAGGTGAGTGGGCCCGGGTTCCCGCCTGGAAGGAAGTTTGGCCTTGCGAGGCGCGACGGCGGGGGGGACGGGCTCGCCTGACGGGAGGGTCCGAAACCCGGCCGGGTGTCTCGGCTGAGGAGCCCCGCCCCCCACAGGGTCCTGAGGGCGACGGCCCCACCGCAGCGGGGGAAGTCGCGCGCGTGCCGGTTGGGAAGCAATTCCCGCGAGGCTTGGGCGTGTGCGAGCTCGGCTCACTGGGTGCTGGTGCCCCGGGCGCGGGGTGGGGGTGGGGGGAGGGGTGCGGGGGAGGATGCCCCGGTACCCATTCGTCCGTTCAACCAGGGTTCAGGGCCGCGCACACGGCGGGGGGGGGGGGGGGGGGGGGAAGGGGGGGGGCTGGCTCCTAGTCCCTGCTGGCGTGAACTTTCTAGTAAGGAGGGAACAGTGTCAGGGGGATAAGCCCAACGCTGATTGGCAGAGAGTGCTGTTGGAGACTGGGTGACATTTAACCTGAGGCCTGCGTGACCAGGAGGAGCCAGCCATGGGAATGGAGTGGGAAGAGATGGGGGGAGGGCGTGGGGGCGGGTGGCATGAACCGATTTAGGTTTGGAAAGCTCTCTCTGGCTGCTGAATGGCTTTGGGGAGAGGCGGGGGAGGATCAAAGGCCAGCAGGAGGCCACTGCTGAGGTCCAGAGTCGTCCCCAGAGATGGGGAAGCAGTAGGCGACACTTGGGACCCTTCTTGGAAGACTTCGAGGAGACCTGATGGACTGGACGGGGGGGGGGGGGGGGGGGGGTGCTGAAGGAAAGCGTAACCCAGGGTGCCTGTCAGTGTTTGGGCTGAACAACTGGGCGGAGGGTAGTGCTGATCGTTGCTAAGGTGGGGAGGGTGAGAAGCGGGCAAGGGGTGGAGGAATCGGCTGATCACTCTGGGAGCTAGAAGTGGGAGCTGCCCATTACACGTCTCAAAGAGGATATGTTACAAGGTCCTTTGGATCTACAAGTCTGGAGTCCAGGGGCAAGGTCAGGTCTGGGGATATAAATGGGATCGTTGGCATGTGACAGGTGTTCAGTGCTCTAGGAGAATCGCGACTCCCAAGGGGATGGCTTTCCTGAGAGCGTTGTTTATGCGTTTTGATGGAAATTTTATTTAAGCCCACCCGCGTCATTCGCTTTGTGCTTCCCGGAGTCCCAGGTCTTAGTCACTCATCTACAGCTGAAGGAGACCACTTCCTGCCCGCAGTGACTTTTCCATCTAGTCTGAAAAGCAAGCGTGTGAATGACTAGTTCAAGTACAAGGGACCATGAAGTGCATGCAAAAGGCACGTGGGAGCAAGAGCTGGGGGCTTGAGGAAGGTGAGCAGTAAAGGGCAGGCGCTTGGGAAGGCTTGACAGGAAAGTGGTAAGAAGGGAGAAGGATTTCCGGCCATGTCTGAGCGTGCACGCTCCTCTGCAGGATGCCTTTTTAAGGAGGGCGGGGGTAAGGGGAGAAAGGTGATGTGGAGTGGCCAATGTGAGGGGCTGTTGCCCAACCCCACGCGTTCTCCCACTAGCAGGCAGTGTTAGGAAGGTCCTTTCTGGGGTTAGACATCCACAGCCACTCTTGCAAGCCGGGGAGCTTCCTCCCCAGCCTCTGGCTGCGGGTCCCGCGGGCTCAGAACCTCTCCCCGGTAATTGCTTTCCGTAATGTGTTTGCTCCAAACCAATTTCACGCCTCCGTGAGGACTCCGCCCTGCACTGGAGGCGCGGACCTCCCTCCAACACCCCCCCCCCCCCGGCCACGAACCTACCCACGTGCAACGCGTGCGCACACACAGACGGCACGCATTTTACACGACACACAGGGTTCGAGTAACTGGACACAAAAAATGTACCTGAACCTACATGCGTGCATACTAGACTTGAAGATTCTTGGGTACAGTCCCCGCCCCGCCCAACCAGTGTCCTCACAGTTGAAATGCCCCGCAGCAGCGCCCAGCGCGCTCGCCCTAGGAAGGCTCACCTGGCTGGGTTCCTTTGCCCTCGCACGGCTCCTAGACCAACGCCAGGGGGCGCTGCAGTACTCCGCACTTCTCTCGCGGTGACGCAGCTGCGCGCTGCCGCCACCAGAGGGCATCCGCGGGCAGGGCCCGACGCTGCCCATCGCGAGTGGACTCTCCCGCCAATAAGTGACGTGGAGGTACAGATACGTCGGCTTTGACTTCAGAATACTTCGTTCTTAGCGCCCTACGTGCTGGCTTCCAGACCATGAAAGGCGGGGGGAGGGCAGATGTGAGGTCCGATACAGGCACGAAAGCAGAGAGGATAGATTCAAAATAGCATTCTTCTGTATGAGCCTTTACCCAACAGGTGGAATATAGTGAGAGGGGGACAAGTTCGAGCATGTGGACGATTAAAGAAGCAGAATGCTATTTGAGACAGTGAGAAAAGTGCTTGCCCACAATGGGCCTGTTCAGGGATTCAGTAAGAGAAGCACAGAGTTTTCCTTTGGTAAAGAAAGGAGCCAGCTCTATTCAGATTTGAGAGTGACGGCTTCTTCCCGGGGACTGATAGCAAAGTAAAGGAGAGCCCCTGGCCTGGGGGCTTCTGTCCTTGCCCACTCTGCTCTTCGTTGTCCGTTTAGTACAGGAAGGAAAGGTACTTTGAAAGGCATTTCTTCATGTTTGACCCTTGCATGGGCTTGTTGGCAGAGTAGAAATTAATCACTTCCTCTCACAGATGGAGTTAAGTCAGAAGGGCCAAGGTTACGTGGCTCAGGGAGGGGTCAGAACAGGACCTTCACTCCAGGTCTTATTTACTGGTTGGAGGGAGAGGTGTCGATATATATCCATTTGAGCTTTTGGAATCTTGTACTATGCAATTTTATTACCTATGTAAAAAAAAAATGGAGTGCCATTCCTTTTAAAAATGTCTCTTCCTTTGTGCTTCATTCGCTGGTGGTGGTACTGCTCATTCAGCTTTAATTTCAGAGCTTGTAAGCCAAAGTCTCCTCAATAATTTATCAAGGCAGTGAGCCTCTGTTGTGTGTCCGACACTGTGCAGCCATCAAGCCAAGTACTGACCTCTCATCTTCAAAGCACAATACACTTTTGAAACCTGGTCTTCCATATTGGTACCGTGAGGCGCGTGGTCACTTCAACAAAGGGTTCCGAAGCATATCTTTAGAGGGATGTACAAAGATTATCCTAGTACACTAGTAGTGAGGTAGGGCTCACAGACCTAGGGTGAGACACCTCTTCTTTCTCCGTGGCGACATCTTCCCACTAGGCTTGTCTCTCAGAGGTTTCATGAGTTTAGTGTAGAGCCCGAGATAGATCAGGACCGCGTGGAAACCACACTCTTCTCCCTTTTCCACTCTGACGAGTTGTCAATCAAGCATAACCAAAGAAAGCTCCCTTCTTGGTTGCCCTCTCCCCTTTTCTGTCCCACTCTGGGGACGGTGTCTTTCAGGGTACTGTTTTTTAATACCTCAGTCTGACATCAGTGGTGTTCACTAGGTCACCACGACACTCCTGATTTGAACAAGTGTCACTGAGATCCAGAGTTCTCCCCTTGCCTGCTCTGCCTTGGCTCAGAAACGCTTACCTGAGCCAAGTAACTTCCCCTATGTAGACTGCATCTTCCTAAACTGGCCTGGCTTTGCTATTAATTTTAACTAGCTTGACTCTCCCTGCCCCCCCCAAACAGTTTCCCAGTGACCAGGTGACCCTCATTTTAGCGAGGTAGGCTTGCTCTGTATCCTGAAGCTCGGGTCACTCTTCTGTTGACTTGCCTGTCTTAAGTCTTTTGTGCCCATTGACCTGAGGCTCCTATCAAGCAAAAATGCCCATGACTTTTGCCTCTAGATTGACAACTACGCTGCTGGGAATTGGGGGTGGGGGCGGCAAAAGACGCTACCATTTCTGTGTCTGAGAATGGGGGAGGTGAGTAGAGTCATCTGCAATTAGCGAATAATTAGCGCTGCTGACCCTTGGGGCTCATCAGCGCTCCTGGGGCCAGCCCCCAGCAATCAGCTAGGGCAGGTCGAGAGTGTCAGGCCCAGGAATGAATAGGGCTCATCAGCGGTGCTGGAGCCAGGGAGCCAATCAGGGAAATTAATAGCAGGAGAGAGGGAGGGAGAGAGAGAGAGGGAGGGAGAGAGAGAGAGGGAGGGAGGGAGGGAGACAGAGATAGACGGACAGACAGACAAGAGATACAGATAGAGGTGAGAAATGAGAAAAAATAGAATAACAACTGGGATAGGGAATGAGAAATAGGAATAATCAGGCAGGAATAGGGATAGAAAGGAAGGCAGGAAAGGGAAGAGTGGGAGGAAGGAAAAGCACGTAAGGGAAGGGGGAGAGGTGAGAGGAATGGTAAGTACTTGGCATAGTGTTGGCACTCGAGGAAATTACCTACAGAGGCTACAGTGAGGAACTGAGGTAGTCCGCCACGGAGGAGGGAGTGAGGACGAAGGGGAAGAGCCACTGTCGAGAGAACAGAGACCCGGGGAGAGGGGAACGGGGCCCCTACACGAGGACCCTGAGCTGCGGCGCCCGGCGGCAGAGCGCGCCCCCTGCCGTCCCCGCCTCGCCGCCCGAGGGGGCGCCGCGGTCCAGTCCCGCCCGCGTCGCAGGGGCTTGCTCTTGGGGCGGCCCGGGAGGCGCTCCGGGGACTGGCCCAGGGTCCTGCGGCGGGCGGCGGCCGGGGCCTGGGGCTCTGTGGTCCGGCCCCGCCGCCCTCCCGCCCCTCGCGGTGTGCCCTGCTAGCCGGGCGTCCCTCACCGCGTCCACGCCCAGGCCGGGCGGGCTGGGGGGGGGGGGGGGGCGGGTTGGGTGGAGGGAGGGGCACCGACCCAGCAGCTGCCGCCGCCTTCTCGTCGGCCGCAAACTTTCACAAAGCGGCGTGTCCGGCCTCATCAATCTCCATTAATAATAGTTGGTTGGGCCGCGGGGGGCGGGCGGGGTCCCGGGCCGGCCGGCCGGGCCGCTGGGAACGGGCTCTGCGGAGGGAGCGGAGCCGGGCGCGGCGGCGGCGGGCGGAGGGAGGAAGTGAAGCGTAATTTGAGGAAGATGGATGAGTCCGGAGGGCGACACCCCCAGCCCGCCCGCTCGCCCGCCCCCTCCCTCCTTATGAGAGCGAGGGAGCGCGGCGCCGGAGCCACACTGCGCCGAGCCCGCGCCCCGCCGCCACCTCGGCCCGGGAGCCTGGGAGCGAGCCCTGCGTGTCCGCGCGGGGCGCCCGAGCCGCGGGGCGCACGGCGGCGTCCGGAGGGGAGCGCCCCGGGGCGGCCGTAGCTCCGGGCACGATGCAGAGAGCCGGAGGCGGGGGTGCCCCCGGGGGCAGCGGCGGGGGCAGCGGCGGGGGCCCGGGCACTGCCTTCTCCATTGACTCCCTGATCGGGCCACCGCCGCCTCGCTCCGGCCACTTGCTCTACACCGGCTATCCCATGTTCATGCCCTACCGGCCGCTGGTGCTGCCGCAGGCGCTGGCCCCTGCGCCGCTGCCTGCCGGCCTCCCGCCTCTCGCCCCACTAGCCTCCTTTGCCGGCCGCCTTACCAACACGTTCTGCGCGGGACTGGGCCAGGCCGTGCCCTCGATGGTGGCGCTGACCACCGCGCTGCCCAGCTTCGCGGAGCCGCCCGACGCCTTCTACGGGCCCCAGGAGCTCGCCGCCGCCGCCGCCGCCGCCGCCACTGCCGCCCGAAACAACCCCGAGCCGGGTGGCCGACGCCCCGAGGGTGGGCTGGAAGCCGAGGAGCTGATGCCCGCCCGGGAGAAAGTGGCAGAGCCCCCACCGCCCCCGCCTCCGCACTTCTCAGAGACTTTCCCAAGTCTGCCGGGTAAGTGCTGGGGCCCGACCAGGGCGCCGGGCGGGAGGCTCGTTCACTTGGAAATCCCAGACAGCAGCCGGCTCAGAATCTCAGCACCTGCCTGGAGCCCTGGAATCCCAGACCCCCAGATGCTGGGTTCTGCAGAACCACCTCCAGTTCTGTTCCAAACACGGCACCTCTAGAGCCCAGAACCGCTGCCCTGCTCTGTCTTCCAGAGTGCCTGAAGCCTCACCAAAGACTTCCCAGTACTCCCTTCCAAATTAGTGCCTTTTCTCCCAGCACTCTACTCCTCACGCCTTGGCTCCCATGTCTCTTTTTAAGAATCCCTTCATTTTTCTTCTCCGCAGAGAATAGAGAAGCTGCAACTGTGGGATTCCTGGGGACACTAGCAAGACCCCAGGGTGAGGGTACATTGGGACAGCTGTCAGTTCAGTAAGGGGAAGGCGATTCTGGCTTCTGTGTTGACCCCAAATGGGCTCTGTGATTGCAGGGGCAAAGGGAGAGTCTTAAAGCAGTGGTGACCACTTTGGTGACCCGGTTTAGCCTTAGTAGTGGAGGTCACTTCTGAATTGGCAGATTTAGAGATAAGCCTTGAAGAACTGAGTAAAGGGCCTAGCACCTGCTTGACCAGTACTGACTGGGAGGTCAAGAGAGAGGCTAAAGGCTGGGCTGGGTTGGGTGTGGCACAAATGCCTGGAGTCAAGAATCTAGCTAAGATTCTGGAACCAGTGAGATTCAGCTAAGAGATAATTCAGGAACCCTGGATCCTCCATGGGAAGATGCCCTCTCAACGGAGGCAGGGCGTATTAAGCTGAACCCGGTTTGGAATGAAACTACTCTGAGCCCTCCTGACCTCCCTGGTCAGTCCTTAACCCCTAGAAGCCAGTAAAGCTTTCCCCTATCCAGGGGCAAATCCAGGTGTGAGGAGACCCAAAGCTTATATGATTTAGTGGACTCTCTTTAAGAAAAAGAGGGGCTGCATGCAGGTGTGGGGTTCCTGAAGCTTAAACTTCTTTAGCATGAGGATCCATCCGCCTATGCCTAACCATTCATCACATCAGCTTGGCGGGAGAAAGTGGCCTCAGGAGGCCTGGAGGCTGACTCTAGCAGAGGCAAGAGGGAGATCCAAGAGTCCTTTTGTCCTTTGCCAGGAGAAGACAATTCCCGGTGATAGGTTTCTAGGCTCTTCCTTGAAATGGTCCAAAGGTCTCGTCATCCTTCCAGACTCCAAGCGCTGCTACAGGGCTTGTCTTCCTCTTCTTTTCCCCTTGACCCCTGGGCATTTTGGCTTTGGGGATCCAGTTGTTGTTTTTGTACCTGGTTGGGCCGGTGGGGGGGTGGGGTGCGGTGTCCAGTGGCTGAAGTCTGAGCAGCATCTTCTAAGGAGGATCAAAAGGAAATGATAGAGCAGCACTTGGATGGTGGGAGGAAATGTCCACAAAATTAAAGGGCCCAGAGGGGAGGGGAAAAGTAGCTGGCAGGACGCCATTCGGAAGAAGAATGAATCAGGAGGATTTTCAGAATAGGATAGTCCTAAGGTAGAAAGGAGCAAGGCAGGCCATCAGAGGGATGGCTTTGGGGGCAGTAGGAGCTGGAAGAATAAGCAGATACCTGAGGAAGAGGTGAGCTGAGGGGGAGGAGAAAGGGAGGCAGCCCGGGGAAGGGGAACTGAGGGAGGAATCTGCCTAAGCCCTGGGAAGCCTCGTCCTACTCTTTCAGGTCCCCTCGGTTATTTTCACCCATTTATGGAATGGAGGCTCTTTTCTGAAGCAGATAGAATATTTGCTGTAAAAGCAGACAGTGAGTGAGGAAATGAGAGGAGTACGCAGAGGAAAAGAACTGAAAAGAAATACTGAGGAAAGAGGAATAGAGGAAAGGAAGGACCAACAAATGTGCTTTGTCCCCAGATTATCCAAAGGGAAAAGAGACAGAAGAGGTCTGTCTGTTGGAAGAGATAGTTACAAGGGATTTCTAGCCTGGGCTGTAAGAATACTGAACACAGTCTCTGGACCAGAAGTGTAGTGTGTGTGTGTGTGTGTGTGTGTGTGTGTGTGTGTGTGTGTATGAGAAAGAGTTCTGATTTGAGAGGTTTGGGAGCAAACTAAATAAATGTTCTAGTAGGAAATGGGGAAAAGTGTCAACACCAGGAGTAATTTTTTAAAAAGGTTTTTCAATATTGGGAGTGATGGTAAACTGGAATTTATACGTAGAGAATGATCAAGGAGAGATCATCATCTGAGGAAAATGTTGGAAGCAATAAAAAGACACTTGTTCTTTGAGTAAAGACAATTTTTTTTGGGGGGGGGGGGGAGGAGCGCCTGGGTGGCTCAGTCGGTTGAGTGTCCGACTTCGGCCCAGGTCATGATCTCATGGTTGGTGGGTTCGAGCCCCGTGTCAGGCTCTGTGCTGACAGCTCAGGGCCTGGAGCCTGTTTCGGATTCTGTGTCTCCCTCTGTCTGCCCCTCCCCAGCTCTTGCTCACACTCTGTCTCTGTCAAAAATAAATAAACTTAAAAAAATTTTTTTTTAATAAAAAAGACTTTTTTTTTTTTGGCTAAGAATGATGAGAAGGAGACCCTACAGAGGAAGAATTCTGAGAGGTGCTAGAGTGAAGGTAATCAGTCATATTGGGAAGAGGTACACATAAAGGGTTTATAGTGGGGCTTGTGGGGCAGAGCAGTAAGGAGAGATTTCAGAGGATAGAGACTGAAATCTTTATCTGTGACTGCCACCTCCTATCACTCACCAGGCCACTCACATCCCCCTGGCCAGCCCTCATTTTTCTCCTTAAGTAGTTGAGAAAAGAAAAGGAGATTCCAGAAATGTTAAACGTAGAATCAGTGTGGGGAGTGATGACACATGGCCCTTGCTGAAAATGGGAAAACGGATATTTGGGGAATTGTATTAGAATATTTAGTATGAAATAAGAGAGTTTTTGCTTGAATAATGGGATTGAAACCTCAACATTAGAAGAGTTTTGGAGAAAGAATGCTGTCTTTACAATGAGAGAGGAGGAATTGCTCTCCTAGTGTGAATGGGTAACATTGCTCTGAAATTAATTTCCATTTGTTTAGCATTTTACAGTTACTAGCCCTGTTAAGTGAAATTATAGTGAAGGTAGGCCAGTTTGGAGAATGATGAGTGAAGTTCTTTTTCTTGGGAATTACTGTTTGTTTGTTTTTTTTTTTTGAAATTTTGCTTCAAGAGAGACATCACCTTACTACAATTGATGATGAAGAAAACAGAACTTTATTACGATTTGCGTGCAGGGGTAGAAGCTCTATTAGCAGGCAAAAAAAAAAAAAAAAAAAAAAAAAAAAAAAACACCACAACACGGTGTTCAGAAATAATGGGTAGAAAAGGTATTGAGAATGGTAGATTAAAAATAATTCTGGGTTTAGAGTGTGGGCAACAGTGAGGATAATTGGGGAAGGTATCTTGGTGGAAGTGCTAAAAGGAGAGAATTTGGATTCCTGGAGAAGATTTAAAAGTATGAATCCACAGAAGAGCCCAGAATGGCAAGCCATTTATATAATTAAAAAATCATTAGCCATATTAAAAAGGTAGAAATAAACAGATGAAATTAATTGTAATAACATATTTCATCAAACCCAATATGTCTGATACTACTTCAGCATTAATCGATATAAAAATATTTAATGAGATATTTTATATCCTCTTTCCATATTGCCTTCAGTCTCCAGTGTGTATGTTATACTCCCAGCACGTCTCAGTTCCATCAGCCGTGTTTCAAGTGGTCAGTAGCCTCATGTGGGCAGTGGTGACTTTTACTCAACATAACTGATCTAAAAGTCGTAAGAACAGAGTCATGTGAAAGTGATGGGGGCAAGGAGCTTTGAATTGGGGTGGATAGTGAAGCCTTCTCTGTGTTAGGAATAACGCAGAAAAGAGAGTAGCAAACTCTAAGTAAGTAAACCGTCAAAGGAGAAAAGGGAGTGGGTTGGGCAGCGGTGACCCTGTTGTATGTGAAGGTGCATGTGAGCTCTGACCGAGAGTAGGTCCCAGCTGACTTGCAGACGTGGTGCAAATACGCGTCACAGAAACGATGGGTGAAGGTGATGCTGTGTGCCGGGGGAATGATGGAAAGAGCTGTCCGTTGGTAGAAACACAGAAGAAAACTTTAAATTGGGGGTGCTTACAGCAATGATTCAGGGAGAAAGGAATTGGATTGCTTGAAAACAAAGACTTAAGAAGTGAGGGATGGCAGAGAGTCCATATATAATCATTGGATGGATGATAAACATATAGTGAGAGATTCCCATGGAAGATAATGCCAGTATGGAGCATGGTGAAGAGAAGAAAACATTTGAGAAGAAAACACTGAGATGATACAGGAAGAAGAATATGCTGGGACCAACTGGGAGATGACAGTGTAGTGAACGTTATTTTTAAAAACTAAATTAAAAATTTGCTGATTTCTGAATAGAGATTGGCAATAATGACAGAAACCATGCAAGGAGACTAGGGAAACTTTCTAGGAGCATGATATTTGAGGGCTGATTGCTATGAGCTAAGCACCCAATTGTAGCTAGAGAACATTTTAGGTGACCATCAATTTTTGAATAGGTGCCCATTATGACTGTCAAGATGTATTTACTCATGAGAGAAAAACAGGAAATGATAATGTGATATGGAATCAGAGACTTCTGTTACAATTAGGAGGGAAATTTTTCTTGGAAGCAATGGAGATGCATGTTTTCCTAGAAATGTTGAGCACACAGAGTGTTTGCTCCGCTGACATTTATAGAAAGGCAAGTGTTGCATTAACTTAATGTGATCGAAGGGTCATTTATTTAGGAGTCATGACACATGCACTCAGGTCTCAGCTTCGTCACTTATTGTGCAGCTTTGGCAAGTTGCTCCCTTCAATTCAGGGAACATTTATTGTGTGTTTATTATGGGCTTAGTATATTCAGGACCCTATGGGAGAGTCAAGTCTTATAACTTCTCTAGGCTTAAGTTTCCTCATCTGAAACATAAAAATTTTGATTTAGATTATTTAAAAAAATTTTTTTAATCATTTATTTCTGAGACAGACAGAGCATGAGTGGGGGAGGGGCAGAGAGAGGGGAGACACGGAATAGGAAGCAGGCTTCAGGCTCCGAGCTGCCAGCACAGAGCCCGACGCGGGGCTCGAACTCACGGACCGTGAGACCATGACCTGAGCCGAAGTCGGACGCTCAACCGACTGAGCCACACAGGCGCCCCCAGATTAGTTTTAATGTCTCTGTCAATTCCATAGAATAAAAGCTTGTTTTTCTAGCTTCAGTGCGTTTCATGGGCCCCTTGTAAAGGGATCTGTTAATTATTAGTAGGGGAAAAATTACATCTTTATTTTTACTTTATTCCTAACTAAAAGTTGGCATTTTCTTTAATTACGAGTGTAGGCCAGAAACGATAGTAGTTTCAGCAGTAACTGAGATTTTTGTCATCAATAGAAATTACAGATGCTTTCTTATAAGTTTATATAGTTTTTGGAGGCATCTTGTTCAAAGAATTAACAAGCGTATATGATTATAACACAAATGCATTTTTAAATATCTGAAAACTGCATTTTTATATAGTTGGCTTCTCATGTAATCCTATGTGTCTTATGTTATACCCCTAAAAAACATTATTCTGAGAAGGGATTCGCAGGTTGTATCAGACTGCCAAGGAGTTCATGGCACAAACAGTGTTAAGAACCCCTAGTTGGGGGACAGAGATCTTAGAAATGACAAGAGGAAAATTGTATCTGGAGGATTAGAATGGAATCTTGAGGTGCCTTACACCGTTGTGAAAGTAACACTTGGGAGGGTTGGAATAGAGAAGGGGGATCTCTGCAGTGGCATACGTAAATATGGAGATATATATTTAGATGATTAGGAGGGTAATTCTTATACTCAGAATGATGGGCATAAATAGTCTATACTGGGAATAATGGGAGCAAGGAAGTAATTGGAATAACGAAGGGGAAATATTTTAATTGGAAAGGAGGAACATGACATGATGAACGAAGTGCTTTGCATTGAGAGTAATGTCACGATGGGAAGCTATAGGCAAGAATTTTGCCTTGAAAGTAATGAGGAAAGAAGGAGCTTTGCCTCAACCGAAGCTGGGAATTGGGAAAGGGAAACGAGCGTGATGGAGCAGATGTGCAACAAGAGAAACTTAAGTAGGACTGATGGCAGGGAAAGGGGTTGGTGGGAGAGGGTTTGTATCTAGAGGGAATAGGAAAATGCCCCACGCTGGGGTAGGAGAGAAGAAACCCCGAACCGATGGAAAGCATGGCACTGTCTGTGCAGGTGGTGGTGCTCATGGCTACAGTGGTAGTGATGATGAGGCAAGAGGTCTGGATGTGGGAGTGACGGAGAAAAGGCTTGGGTTTTTCGTTGGCAATACGGTCATGCTGGGAGAAAGTTGTCAGCTTAGAAACACCGATGTGTTAATTGGGAGAAAGAGTGTGGGGAGAAGAGATGCTTGAATTTGGTGTGATGGAACAGCGGACTTACACAAGTTGAACTGAGTTGTGGTGGGAAGAGGCAACACAGGACTACAACTAGTTGTGAAGCAATGTCTTCATTCCCTTCCCATTGTGGAAGGGAAAGGAATAACCTTCAAGTGATGACATGAGAAATCTGTACTAGAAGCAAGGGGGCTGCAGGGACTCAGAGAGACTAGGGTTATGAGGGGGGACGAGCACTGTGTGAAAAATGAGCATGGGAGAAGCAGAAAAAAATGCTTCTGAACTGGGGGTGAGGGGAGATGGATTTCTTGCTGGATTACGGAGGAAATGGAATTACAATGGAAGAGAAGTATAGTGCAGAAGTGTACTAGAAGGAGGGAGGAAGACGAAATTATCCTGAGAGTGAAGGTAAGAAGCACTTTGTGCTGGATTTGGTGACAGCCCTTCTACACGTTATGCGTAGATACTAGAAACGTGTGACTGAGGGATCCCCGCCAAGTCACACCCGTCTATGTCTTAACTTCCTCATCAGTACCATTAGGGGTTTGAGTTAGATGATCTCCAAGGTCACTTCCGGCTCTACAATGGTTTTATCTGTAAAGATACCTTTATTAATTAATTGTTTCCTTTGGGGGGGGGAAAAGGCACCCTGAGCAAAGGGGTGGGGGGAAATTCTGTACTTCTCAGTGCTGAATTGTCGTGGCCACTGAAAAGGAGGCAGGCTGGGATATGTACATCTTGAGGCGAAGTCGGGGCCGGGCTTGACGATAGTGGAGGTCTTGTCTTCTGGGATTGGGGAGGTGTTATCAGAGCTATGGCTGTGTACGGTTGTCAGAGAGAGAAACGTCTGATGAAGGTGAGTGATCTTATCAAGGCCAAAAAAATTTGGGATGGGAGCCCCTGGGTGGCTCAGTCGGTTAAGCGTCTGAGTCTTGATTTCGGCTCAGACCGCGATCTCACGATTGTGAGACCCAGCATCTGGCTCTGTGCTGGGTTCGGAGCCCGCTTAAGATTCTCTCTCTTCCTCTGTCCCTTCCCCGTTCTTGTTCTCATTCTCTCACGCTCTCTCTCCCACGTCCTCCTTCCCTCTGTAAATAAGTTAAGAAATACACAACAACAACAACAACAACAAATTTTAAAAATTGGGGATCAGTTGTGCCTGACTTTACCTGGTGAGGAAGGAAGGAGTGCCCGTGAGGGAGTGAGAAAAAGAGAAGCCGTGTGGTGGAGCCCGTTCCTGGCCTTCTCCGTTACGTCTTCATCTGGTACAGTATTTGTGATAGGGTGCCACGGCAACCCAGTGTTCACAAAGAGATGTGGTGCTGCACAGCGCAACGAGCATGGGCTTTGGATACCGATCTCGGTGCTCCCCTTTCTTCGCGAGACAGATATTAACAGCAGCATACTCAGTCCCAGTTTCCTCACCAGCAAAACGGGGCAACGATGCTTCCCTCACAGAGTTAAGGATTAGATGAGAAGGTGTTGTTCAGCGTCCTCAAGTAATAGGTGTGCAAGAAATTCCTGGTGTCGTCCGTGTACTGGAAACGGATGGGGAGCCTACCTGGGAATTAAGTTGTGGAAGACTTCTTTACTAGAATCGCGTAGGATAGGTGACACCCTTTGTGCTGATAGGGAGAAATAAGTCTGGAAGTAATGCTAGAAATAGCACTGTATCCTGAGAAGTGAATGCCGGGAGAGAACCAAGGTATGCAGTTGATGAGGGTAGATGTCCCATTTTCCCTTTGGCTCTTTCCCCCTCCTTTGATTTCTCTGTCTCACATTTCGGCATTCTCTGTAGAAGCCAAGACTACCCAACACCTTCCTTCCGTGTCCACCGGAGCCTGTTCTTTTCTTTACATTGTGTGTATATTAAAAAACACCTCTCCTCCTTTCCTCACCCGAATTCCTATTCCCTCATATGTCTGATCTCGCCTTGACGTTAAGAGCAAAGCTATTGGATTAAAGTAATTCACACTCAGATGGATTAAGGAGATTTTTTAAAGTCCAGATGAATTTCAAACTGGTGGAATATTGGGTGGCGTTATCATGAATAATTTCAGGTAATGCGGAAACACTGTTTTGGATGGGATTGCTGTGGAGTGAGGCGGAGAGGCTTACCTTCCCCGGAGTCATGCGATTATTGTCACTTGCAGTTACAGCACGGGGTGCGGTCAGAGCTCTTTGGGTTGCAGGTGACAGTAGCTCAACTCTAAGCTAAAATGGGCATTTATGGATTCACGTGGTTCTAAGTATAGGAGTTGAGTGGATCCGAAAATGCAAACAGTATCTGTTAGATCTTTTTTTTTCCTTTCACTTGGCTGAAGGAAAGAGGCTTTGCCACATTCCGTCTCTAAGAGAGGTGAGAAAGGGCACAAGCATAAGCAGCTCTAAATTTTTACAATCCTAGCTTGAGACCCCAGTGGATTCTAACACACACAAAATTCTAGAGTGACTGATTCACTGGAGTCCAGTCTCCTGGCAGATGGGAGAGATGGGATGTTAGGATTGGTCAGATCCAGGCCACGTGCTGCACGGCCGTGAAGGCGGGGAAATGCGATGGACAGGCCACCGTACTGGGTAGTTGATGAAAAGCGGTGCCCAAAGGGAGGGAGGGACCGGTGCTGAGCAGACAAAAATAAATCCCAAACAGATGTCTACCTCAACCCAAAAGAAAGAATCTACCTTGGGGCGCCTGGGTGGCGCAGTCGGTTAAGCGTCCGACTTCAGCCAGGTCACGATCTCGCGGTCTGTGAGTTCAAGCCCCGCGTCAGGCTCTGGGCTGATGGCTCGGAGCCTGGAGCCTGTTTCCGCTTCTGTGTCTCCCTCTCTCTCTGCCCCTCCCCCGTTCATGCTCTGTCTCTCTCTGTCCCAAAAATAAAAATAAAAAACGTTGAAAAAAAAAATTTAAAAAAAAGAATCTACCTTAACTCCCTTCCAGTACTAGGGAGGAAAGCCTTCTCCCTGGCTCAATAAATACTCCTAAGAGTGAGGGAAGAGACAGGGAGAGCGGAGCGCTGAAGAGAGCTCTGTAATGAATGAGGTGGAGAGATGGGCACGGTAGAAAAATGTCTATTCCTCAGTGAGGCTGAGTCCTGTACAAGAAAGAGCTGTACTTGAGGGATGATGGAGATATTTGTAAACTAGAAGCTAGAAAAAGAAATGGATAGTAAAACAAAACTGTTTCCATAATTTGGCGATATTGTTTTTTAAATGAAAAAATACAGGGGTGCCTGGGTGGCTTAGTTGGTTAAGCGTCTGACTTCGGCTTGGGTCATGATCTTATAGCTCGTGGGTTCAAGCCCCGCCCCACATCGGGCTCTGTGCTGACAGCTCGGAGCCTGGAGCCTGCTTTGGATTCTGTGTCTCCCTCTCTCTCTACCCCTCCCCTGCTCGTGCTCTGTCTCTCTGTCTCTCTCTCAAAAGTAAACAAACATTTAAAAAAAATTTTAATGAAAGAATACATTTCTAAATAAAAGGAATGCTGACTGGTAAGATTACATCATACAAACAATAAGGACAGAAAAAATAGATCTGGTAGGAATTTTGTCTTGGGGAATGATGGGAGAAATAGCCTATTAAGGACATAGGTGAAATTTGGTAAGTGAGGCCTCTCTTATGGCAAGTGTAAGAGCCTTCTCTGAGCATGGTAAGGGAAGATATTAATGATGAGGCTGGAGCTCTGGAGTGATAAGTGAAAGGAATGAGATCTAACTAAAACCAGGTTTGGTGGGAAGGTTATCTGATGAGGCGTCTGGGCATTTACTTCAAGTGCGAAGGGAAAAGAAGATATTTTACTGGAAAGGATAGAAGGAGCATTGGTTGGAGATTTAGGAGACCAAGGTTCTAGACATTATCTCTAGCCGCGTGACTTAGGAAAATCATTTAATCTTTCTGAAACTCCGTGTTTCCACCTGAAGTAAGGTTGCCAAACCTTCCATTAGTGCTACTAATAGGTCTACTCTATTTCAGCGAGTTGCTTAAAGGTAAATAGTAAGCGTGGAGATGTTTTGGAACATCAACGTTTACAAGGGTGCCCTTGGCAATGACAGTGTTGGTATGCCATGAGAGGAACTCTGAGCTTGGAGTGGTGGGGAAATTGCCCTGAGCTCGTCATGAAGGTGGGAGGGGTCCTGGACGGCAGTGGTGTAGAGAAAACTCTCAAGTCAATTTGGAGTAAGGAGTGCTGAAGGGTCGTGGGAGAGTGGAGAGACAGAAAGTAAAAATGAATTTTCCTTATTGCACCAAAAGTTATAGGAAGGGGTGGTAGCATGAAAGGGGATGAGTGAAAAATAAATTGAAAGTGAGCTAATTGCCGTAAATGACGAGAGGAAGTACTGTCTCCACAAAGAACAGAGAAATAATTCCATGCTGGACATCATGATGAAGATTTGGAAACGAGAATGGTGGCAAACACATCTCTTTTTTTGAGGGGTGACCTGAGTTTCTTTCTACCTTTTGACCTCACGCAAAATTGTTCCTGTATTCAGGAAGCTGAGTAGTTGACTCGGGAGGAGACTTACTACCCTGACAGTAGTTCAGGGTGTGTGAGGGTAGTTGTTTTGAAAGTAGAGGGAAGTCAGAACTGAGTATCATGAGAGAGAGACTTCTCTTCAGTGAATAATAAAGGCTGTTGATTTTATAGAAGGTGAAACAGAACAGGATGGATGAGGGACAGCACAGGGGCTCTGTGAGTTCCCATAGCTGGGGTCTAAAGTGGTTTTCCACTCCTTGGGTGGTTGTCTGCACCACAACCCAGGCCCAGCCCACCCTTCTTGGTGACCACAGCTCTAGATGGTGCAAGTCTGGTGCTATTTATTTTTTCTCCTGGAGAGTATCTACCGGGGGTTCTTTGGCCCTTGATTTCTTCCCCAGCCTGACCAGACCCGCTCATAAGATGGGCTTTTCTGTACCTCTGGTGCCCTCTTGGAAGGAAGGCCCCACGCAGATGTGTCCCTGGAGCCTGAATACTGCTCTCTGGAGTGGGAAGTATACTCTCGGCATGGACTTGACAAGTAATTGTGGCATAAACCTTCTGATTTCTGGTTCTTAGGATAATCACATCCACCATGAGAATTCGTAAGAACTCTAGATATTTCCTCGTAACCGATCTGCCCCACACTCATAGGATAGACACCACACTTCTTTCTGATCCTAGGCTTACACGTAAGGAGTAAGCTGAAAGCATACTCTTATGTCACCAATAACATCACTTTCATACGCAAAGAACAGAACCTTTCTGTTTGGCCTAGCTATGTACATAGTCAAATTGTTTCCAATTAAAACTTTTTTCTTCTGAAATTATTCTCATCAGAATCACTATTTCCCATGTGAAATTTGCAGTGAGGTCTTATGGATCAAGTTTTTTGTTTATATCAACCGGTTATAGCATCTGCAATTAGTAATTTACTTTTATGGACATTATATCTACGAAGCCCAATTATTCTAAATCAAATTTTGCAATTAGAAATTTTATTAAAAAGATTTGCTTCTGTCAGTTTTTAGTCAATAACACGTTTTTCTACGTGCAGTTTGTTTTATTTTGTTTGATTATAGTTACCATTAATATTCATTACGAATCAGATAAAATAGCTTGCATTTATTTTATAGCTCATCCATTAGAAAAGAGTAAGCTGCTTCAGGATTACTATATTGTTTTGTTTTTGACAGAGTGTGCACGTGCACACAAGGTGGGGAGGGGCAGAGAGCGAGCAAGAGAACCTTAAGCAGGCCCCATGCTCACGTGCAGTGTGGAGCCCCAGTCCCACAGCTACGAAATCATGACCTGAGCAGAACTCACGAAGTGGATGCCACCTCGGTGCCGCAGGATTGGTACATTGTTAAGGGTTGGTCTCCCTTTTTGCCTCACCCAATTCTTTTCAATGTGTCTCCTTCACTTTGGGCAATGATTCTTAAAGTGCTCTTAGTGGAGCAAAGAACATGTGGCAGGGTGAAAATGTTTTGTTTTGCTCCAAATGCAGCAATGTTTGGGGGGAGAAAGGGCAGGGGTGTGATTTTTTTAAGCTTTTTGCTCTTTCCCCCCCCCTATTTTCTACCCCTTCTTTCAACTTTCCAGCCCTTTGACTTTCTCCGATTCATCATTTCATTCTCCTGCCACTACATCTACCCCACTTCTCTCTTGTCCCAGTCCTCTTTCTGCCTTCTTTGGCCTTACCTTTTCTTTCTCACTTCTCAGTGTTATTCACTGCCCTAGACCTTCTCCTTTGAGAGTCAAGCTGTATTTCCCCCTCCTGTGGCTTTCTCCTATTGCCCCGCCCCCACCTGCCTCCAAGAGTTCCTTATCAGAGCCCTCGATGTCGTGATTATAAAGGCTCAGAGAGAAACTCTGGCCCCTGTCACTCGGCATCCCACCAGGATCGAGTAGCCAAGAGAGGTTGTGAGCCTGTGCCCTATGTATGGCTTTAAAAGCAGCACTGAGGGAGGCCTGCTTATGTGGGCTTGGTTTTATGGAATCTGTCTGAAGACAGAGGGATAGATGATATGATCTCAGGGGGGCCCTGCCAGATCAAGGAAGCTGGGAGCCTCGTCTCAATCACCATCAGTTTAGATTTATGGGACGCCCCCTGGGTGCTTGGAGCTGTGCTAAATGATTTCACCCTTCAGGCCCTGAAATCCAGTTTCTGCCTTTTTAGCAGCTGTTTAAAATATTGTAGTGTTGGGCTGCGTTTTTACAAGCTTTTATTCTTTTTGTTATTATTTACTACAAACCATGTTTTAAAAATCGCAAGTTCAAGGATTTAGTGATGCTGTACGTTCACTTCATCTTCATGTATTTGGAAATGATGTATAGAGTAATGAGGGGTTTCCCCTCCTTTCTTTTAGCATAAGACCCTATAGATTCCCACTGCATATGGGTTTCTCTCCAGCCAATGTGAGATCAGAGGGCATACCGAAAAGTGGATAGAATCATACTCACGGAGAGGATGTCTTCTGGGGACTGGATGGGGTGGAGTTGTGGGGAATATTTTAGGAGAGGGTTGGGAAAGGAAGAACAGAGATAGAAGTGGGAGAGAGAGGGGCGCCTGGGTGGCTCAGTCGGTTGAGCGTCCAACTTCGGCTCAGGTCATGATCTCGTGGTTCATGAGTTCGAACCCCGTGTCGGGCTCTGTGCTGACAGCTCAGAGCCTGGAGCCTTCTTCAGATTCTGTGTCTCCTTCTGTCTCTCTGCCCCTCCCCTCCTCAAGCTCTGTGTCTCTCAAAAAGAAATATTAAACAATAAAATAAATAAATAAATAGATAGATAGATAGAAAGAAGTGGGAGAGAGGGAGGAAGGGAGAAAGTGCTGGGAATAGGTTTTTATTTAGTCAACAAATATTTATTAGGTGCCTACTCTGTGCAGTTGATTTCCTAGATGCTGAAGATACAGCAGTGAAGAAAATGTATTAAAAATCCCTACCTTCATGAAGCTTATATTCTAATAGGAAAAGACAGTCAATAAAATAAATAAAATTGGTGACATGTACTATAGCAACAAATAAAGCAGAAAAGGGAGATAGGAATACTGGGAGTTGTTTGTTTGTTTGTTTGTTTGTTTGTTTGTTTGTTTAGGGAGTTTTCATTTTTAAAAGATGACCAGGGAACATCTCCTTGGTAAAGCAAGGACTTGAAGGAGGCAGGAAATGAGCCAGCGCAAAAATCTAGATGAAGAGCCTAGTATTCTGAACGGAAGAATAAGTTGGCGGAGGGGGAGGGCAGGGCAGGCAGAAGCAGGGAAACCAGTTTGGAGAAAAGGTCGATGAACTGGGCAAGACATGATGCTGACTTGGATTAGTGGTCTCAGAGGAGGTGGTGAGAAGGGCAGGCTCTGGGATCGGGCATGGCTTGTGAGAGACAGGAGTGAAGGATTGATCTGAACCACAAGGAGGACGGAACTACCATTAACCAAGCCGGGAAATACATGGGTGCAGATGGTGAAGAGCTGGTTTGGGGGAGAGGTCAGGAGTTCAGTTTGGGACATGTTAAGTTTGAGGTGCGTGGAAACGGAAAGGAGTGTGAGGAGGAAACCACTGGCGACGCGAAGGAGGAAGCCAAGGATGTGACTGTTGCAGAAAACAAAACGTACTTGGCCAGGAAGGAGGGACCGGAGAAAGTGTGGACCGAGAGGGGAGGACGTGAGGAGGGATATCGAGACACCACGTGGAGCGGGTGCTGAGAAGCTCAGACCAGCTGCCAAAGAGAACAGAGCATCCTTGCTAATGAAAAGCAACAAACAGGAGGAACATGGGAAGGCTGGGTGAGCCTAAACTAGGGTATGCCACACGGGTTTTGAAGTCAGATAGAATGAAGCACGAAAGGAAGAAAAGGCAGGGCCTGGGGATAAAAATGCCCTTGAGATGCGCAGCAGCTGACTGTGACGGTGGTGGGTAATCTGGAGGTGGGCTGACAATTCTGGCCCCTAAGGAGAGTGTAAACATGGTTCTCAAGGAAAAGAAACAGGCGTAGATTGATTGCGTCAGGGAAGGGAAAGGACAACCCTGGGGATGGGGAAGGGGAAAGTTACTGGGCTGGTCCTGGAGACGCTGAGAAGTTCCTTCTGGAGCACAGGCAGGTGGGGAGGTGTGCTGGAAGGTGTTCTAGCCCCGTAGGCATGTGCACACACGTTTCCCCTTTAAAGCATTTCACCGCTCCCTGAAGTTATTTTACTTTGGGCCGTATTTTCCACCTCAGATCTTCTGCGTGTCCGTGTGATGCGTGGTGGTTATAGATAGATGCAGTCCGGCACTTACAGAATCCTGCCCTCTTCACACATCAACCGGATGGTAAAAAGCTGACTATTCAGTTTACTCTTGTTCTCTTTCCTATTGGTTGTCTTTCTTTTGAGTTTTTGTTTCACTGCTTATTGGCCCTTTGGGCAGCAAACAAGGCAGTTTTACAACTCAACTACTGAAAATATTTGTAATGCATTCTTTGCAGTTCTGACAAAACAGTGGGCAGGATTAAAACCAATGATTAAGTATTAGAATTACACACGGATTTGAAATGCTTCATATGGCTGATTACAAATAGTAATCTACTAAATGAGCCAAAATTTATTTTACTATTTTCCTATCTGTATTTTCCCTTGTTGCACTTCTCTTTCTTTGTCTCCTCCCGTATTCCCTCCAGTTCCTCCAGCTGACGTCAAGCTCAGGGGCCTCAGGATTCTGAACTTGAGCAGAAAGCAGCTGTTTATGCTGCTCAAGCATCCTTGGTTGGGAAAGAGGGAAGGTGGGAAAGAGAAGATATCATTTTATAATTAAGGAGTAGGGGAAGGATGAAAAGGGGACTAAGAGGGCTAAGCGATTGGAAGAAAAATCTGGCCACAGATAAGGTGGCCCTGGGAGGGCTCCCCATTCTGGGCTGGATGATCTGGTCAAGAATTAGAAGTAGGGGTAAGGAAACCCCCTTGGGGTAAGGAAATCCTTTGATAATATTTCTTGGGCCCAGATTTGGGGATCGGTGGGGATGGGGAATCAGATGACCCTTAGGTTTCCGTCTGGAAGTGAGATTCTAAGATTCTAGATCTAGGGAAGAGGGAAGGTAGGGAGACGGAACAGAGTTCAGCACTGGGGTGGGTGAGGATTCCTAGGAGAGTAACAAAGGCCAGCAGAGTGTGATGTCCCCCCTCTATCCTGCAGAAGCGCATCCTTCTACACGGCTTCCTCCTGCCCATAGTAACGGAAAGGCTCCTAGGCCGGGTCCCACACTGCTTCATTCTGGGACCTGAGGCTGTGCAGTCTGGATCTGGAGGGCTGGTGAAGGAGTGGAAAGTGCTTGGTCTGGGTTTGGAGAAAGCTGGGAAGGTAGTGGGTAGGGAGAAAGAGGTGGGGGGGGGGTGGTAAAGTTGGGTCACAGTCCTGGGAATGACATTCCTTTGATATGCACTTACTGCCTCCCCCCACTTTGCTGTAGTGAAATCTGTGCTGGTTAATAGCTCTCTTTCCATCTCTTTGTCTTCCCTGAACCTCTTCCCCACCCCGTGTCCTGGATGTGCCGTCCTTGTCTCCCCTCCTCCCCATCTCCTCCCTTCCATGTCTCGTGCCCTCCTGCCGTCATCCTGTCCGTGCCCGGCCCTGGTTCCATGTGCCTCCTCCAACCTGTCTGCCTTTTCCTTGCCTGCTCCTTCCCCATCCGTTGGTTTTCGCTCCCCACAGCAGAGGGGAAGGTGTACAGCTCAGATGAGGAGAAGCTGGAGGCACCAGCAGGAGACCCGGCAGGCAGCGAACAGGAGGAGGAGGGCTCAGGCGGTGACAGCGAGGACGACGGTTTCCTGGACAGTTCTGCAGGGGGCCCAGGGGCTCTCCTGGGACCTAAACCGAAGCTAAAGGGAAGCCTGGGGACTGGAGCTGAGGAGGGGGCACCAGTGGCAGCTGGAGTCACAGCTCCTGGGGGCAAAAGCCGACGGCGCCGCACGGCATTTACCAGTGAGCAGCTTTTGGAATTGGAGAAGGAGTTCCACTGCAAGAAATACCTGAGCTTGACAGAGCGTTCCCAGATCGCGCACGCCCTCAAGCTCAGTGAGGTGCAGGTCAAGATCTGGTTTCAGAATCGGCGGGCCAAGTGGAAGCGCATCAAAGCTGGCAACGTGAGCAGCCGTTCCGGGGAGCCCGTGAGAAACCCCAAGATTGTTGTCCCCATACCTGTGCATGTCAACAGGTTTGCTGTACGGAGCCAGCACCAACAAATGGAACAGGGCGCCCGGCCCTGAAGGGGCTCCCAAGGATCCTGGAAGGCAGCCGATCTGTCCCCGAGCCTGCTCTGAGACTGGGTTAGGGTTCTGCGGACCAGCGGGGCTGCTGCTACGAAGCTGCCCTGGGAGAGGGCTCCGTCGGCAACTAACTTAGCGCTAGGTACGCTCTCCTGGCAACCTGAGACCTGGGCCCCTGGCCCTGAGCCTATTCCAGGGATCCTCAGACCGGGGGCTTCAGAGTTAACGGGGCTTGAGTCCTCATCACTGCGGAGCTGTTGCTGGGGGGAGACGGGCTCCTGGGGAGGGGGTGGGTTCTCACCCACCAAGGGCCTGAAAGCTTCCCACTAATGCCCTGGGATTACTTCTCACAGGGGTGGAAAGAATCCTGGGTGATGCCTAGCCAAGCTGATCACAGCTCCTTATTTATTTTCTGTAAAGTTTGTATATATGGAGCTATCTGCCTCTGTCTGTCTGTCTGTCTGCACCCCTGAGAGAGACTGGGAAAGTTCGATGTCCCGTCATCATTAGCCAGAGTTCAGTTCCCTCTTACTGCCTTGTGGGCGCGGTCTGGCCTGACTGTAGCGCAAGGGCACGCAAAGAAACAGAATGAAACTGTCACCGGCCTCCTTAGAAAACCTTCGGCTCGCACCATCTCCCCCCACATAAACTACCTTCACTTCTGTCCTTCCCCGTCCCGGTACCTCCCGCAGTCCGCACCTAGGCCTCACGTTCCCAGCACAACACTACTTTTCTCTTTACCCATTAAACAGGCAAGCTTCTTCATCTCTGCTCTCTTCTCTTGGGAAGAGCTGGCAGACTTGAGAACAGAAGGTCCACTCCCTTCTGCGTTACGAGGGGAAATGAGGACTTGACCCTAGTTTATTTAGCTGGCGTACGGCCAGGCCCCAACTAGGTAGACGCTGGCAGTCCCGTCAGTGACTAGGCAGGGCAGTTTGGGGGGTGCACCGTCACCATCCGCGAGCTCATTACTTTTTCCGGGCAGAGGACGCAGCGGCTTAGTCCATCCCTGCCGCCCTTTGGTATTTCAGATGTGAGGGCCCGGAGCACGACTCCTTTCTGGTCCTCTGTCCGTACTGCGGCAACTGGTGTCTCCTCCTCCCCATCGCGTGTTTTACCAAGGTTGGGGTACCAAATCCTCTTCTGTTATGAAACGACATTGGTTGAGAGGCCCCCCCGCAAAACGGATGAGGCAGCAAGGAACGATGGTTCTGGACGTGTGTACTATAGGAGAAGCTACAGAGATAGGACCTGGGAGCTTGGGGGTTGGCAATCTAAGAGCTAGTTAGGGGGACCAAGTAAACGTGAGGGTGAGAGACTTCAGGGGCACTTGCAAGAAACCGGGTATCCTGTGAGCGAAAGAAGACAAACTAAAGCTATTTGCCATTTCCCCCACCTTCACAGAAGGGCTACTATCCTGTACCAACTGTGGAGCGGGGCTGCACAGACACGCCTGCACAGACATTGGGGAAAGAGGATTATTACAGAAACCAGCTGAAGTTGGGATCATGGTAAGCGGGGCTTCTTGGGAAGAAACCTGACCTGCACTGATCTGGGAGGACAGCTAGGGGAGAGAACAGAGCTGCCGAGAAGAAAAACGGGCAGAGCGAGGAGCGAGGCTAGGACGCTCAGAAGGTCAAGGTCAGGGAGGGAAATACAAGCTCAAATACCTGGCCGGCCCCCTCAGCTTCCTTAGAAAACTGCTGCTACTCCTGATTCCTAGGACGGCAGACCAACCAGTATTCACTCAAACATCTACTGAACGCCTCGTATGATGAAGACAGGCTTTCCTTGGCAGTTCCTTTCTCCTAGCTGGTTTTGGCAACCAAACAGCAAGCCGGGGCTGTGACCGGTTATTCGCAACAGGGTCACGGTTCCCCAGCTCGGATGCAGGGGTCCAGGCTGCTATTTGGCTAAAATCCAGCAAGGCTTGAAAGTTAGGTTAAAAAAAAGTAGTCCGGACCAGCCCCATTCCTGATCTAGATTGAGGCTGTCTCTGCCCACGAAGGGAACCTATGAGATTAGATGCTTTTTAGGGGCCAGGCCAGGCAGTGGTTGAGGATCACAGGAGCTATTGTCACTTTGGCTGTCGGGAATTCATGTCCACAGGTCTAGGGCTAGAGCAGACGTTCTCTGGTGTCGTGCCTGAGGGAAGGAGGCTCGGGGGGAAACCAAGGCCCTGATTTGCCATTTTTTTCTGGATTTACTATGAAGCCTCCTAAACTATACTGGACAGTACTCAGCCAGTTAAGCAGCTTGTTTTCCTTAGGGAAAATAAGAAAGTTGATTATTGCTAGTATGTTTCTGAGCCCAGGAGCCCCTTCTTATACATACCAAAGGCCCTATTTCTGTTCTACCCTGATCTTTGCCTGAGGCTCTTATCAGCCTTGCAAAAGGGCTGCGGACCAAGAAAATACAATCTGGTTTATTCTCTGAACAGCATTTACTTAGCATTTGCTTAGTTATCTACCTGCACTTAGATGGGCTCCCATCAGAGTGCCAGCCACCCCCCCCCCCCCCCCCCCCCCCAGTGTACACTCATTAAGTGTTGGAGAAAGACGGGGCCACCAGCAAAGCGGTTGTAGGGATAGGAAAATGGGCTCCTTGGAGAGCAGGGACCTTAACTTTGCAAGTTTTCATCCTTCAAGAATAGGTATAGAGGGGTTTCCCTCAGGTCTTTCTAGGATGAGGGATAGAGGGAGAAACAGGAACTCAGGATCCTGCCCCCAGCTTGGCAGGATGTTGGTGGGAATCCAGGTGGTGGTTCTGCCATCAGTGACCTACCTCCTCGCCTCTCCTCAAAAGCAAAGCCGAGGCCTGAGTCCCGGCGGCAGTGCTGCCCTAGTAAAGTCCAGCCACTTGCCCTTGTGGCTTCCTCAGAACTCTTCTCCTGCGCCTTGAGCGTCTCCCCGTAGGTCTGGCTGTGTGAGCGACTTCCCAGACTCTTAGGAAAGAGGACGACGCTTCTGTCCTCCTTCTGGGTGCACTTTGGCCAGCACCAGGTGTGGCATGAGGTTACTGGAGACCAGCCGGAAAACCTTTCCGAGGGTAGGGGTGGGGTATGTGAGGAGGGGAAGCAGCAGAAAGCTTCCAGTAGGAAGCACAAAGCTCCGTACCTCCTTTCGGGGTTCGAAGCCAGTGCTACCCACAAACTCAACTACGCTGCTGGCAGGAAAGGGCCAAAGGAAACGCATGTAGTGGCCTGAGCAGAGACCTCAGGGCCTCAGGCCAACCGAGAGAGGAGGAAGTCCCAGAGTACAGACCGAAGATAGCACCAAGAAGTAGGGCTGAAGGACCTTTCTGGAAGGGCAGAGACATAAAAGGGGAAAACAAGGCCACACACAGTCTGGTTTACTGGCTCATCACACACACCAGATATGTACACAAACATAAATACTCCAATGTACAAATTTACACGGACTCACAGATCACCCCCTCGTCTCTTTCATCCAGCACCCCCCAACCTGTGCCCTATCCGTCCAGGCTCCGTTTTAGGATGAAGGCTTGCAGGGGGCTGGCAGGAGAAGGTAGGAATCTGGAGGAGGGAGAGGTCCTGCTCCCCTCTCCTCACAGGTACCTCCAAAGGGTCCTGTCCCTTTTCAGTGGCACCGTGGGGTAGAGGGCTAAAATACCTCCACTCCCCCTCTGCTGCAGCTCAAATCCCAGATGTCTCCTCTGGTCCCTCTGTCTTTCTCATTTGGCTCTTCTTCTGTTAGACTCTTCCTCATTTCCTCTCCTTTCTTCCTTTCTCTGTCTTGGCTCCCCCCAGTGCGTGTAGGGAGGAGGGGCCCCAGGCCATGGAGTCCTTCTGGCCCCTGTGCCCTCTTCCTGGGCCTTATAGAAGGCTAGGACTTCGGTGCAGCTCAGCAGAGGTGTTGGCGCCATTGGCAGGCTCTCTGCTGGGGGTAGGCGCTAAGCCACAGCCCTCCCCAGGGCAGCCATGCTGGATCAAGATGTCCGCGCACTCCTGGCTGCCGGCCCGACGGGCGTAGGCCAGTGGAGTCAGGCCCCGGGCGTCCCGGCTCCTCACGTCCACCCCATACTGCAGAAGGAAGCACATTTTCACAGTTGGCACGACGTGGCACGGAAGGTGTGGGTTCTTGGGGGCAGAACGGAGATGAGGTTGGTCAGAGGAGCCTTCGAGGGTGGCCCTGGCAAGGCAAGGAGGGAGCCCACAACTCACCCAGATGAGCAGCTGTGTGAAGACGACGTTGGCCATGGCGCTGGAGAGATGGAGAGCCGTCCGCCCATCCCCATCGCCGTAGGTCTCGTTCACCTCCTCCTTGGACCCGTGGGCCAGAAGCATCACCAGCAGCCGCAGGTCGTCCTCCACCACGGCCCGGAGCAGCTGCTGTCCCAGCGGCACGTCCGAGCTCGGCAGCGGGGCCAGGAAGAGCTTCTGTTCGTACTTGGCCCGTATCCAGCGCTCCTTCTCCTCTCTGCAACCACAGGTCCATCGAGGCATGAGCCAACGGGCGGGGGCTGGGGAGGGTGGTCAGGAAATGGCAGGAGCACCCCGAAAGGGGAATCGGCAGAAACAAGGCATAGGACGGGGCAGTGGAGAGACAAACCTAAGGAACGGACGGCACAGAGTGGGTAATGCAAAGGGTGTGGAAGAGGCTGAAAGGGAGGAACACTGAAGAGAGGCCCCTCGGGGGCAGCAGGGATGTAGGGGGCTGAGAGGGCAGGAAGATTCCAGGCAGGGCTCCCGTGGTAGCTTATCTGGACCTGCTGGAACAAAGGGGGTGGGGGGCCTACACTAGGGGCCCGTGCGCTATCCTATCTCCCACCCATTCTCCCCATCTCAGAGCTCAGGCTAGGGCCTTCACGCCACAGAGCGATAGGGCCCTGCGCATGCGCCTCCTGCTGGCCCCTGACCTGCTGATAAGGCTCAGAAAGGGCCTCTTGTTGTGAGGAGCCTGAGTGACAGGCGGGGAGGGGGAGGGGCACCCCAAGGGGCCAACTGCCGAGCAGAGCAACAGCCAGTTTTAACCCTTGGAGCACGGCTGCAGCTACTCAGCACCATCCCGATCTTCCCCATACCTGGGCACCACCGTCCCTTCCCTTTCTGGCCAGCCGCAGGGTCCCCCCCCCCCCCCCCTTCATCCACTCACCGGCAGGCGTCGGGCCCAGGCTTCGCATAGCCATCCAGGGCCCCCTCCCAGACACTGTTGGCCAGGGCATTGCCCATGGCGGTCATGACAGCCAGCAGCTCAGGCGGCCAGTCATCGAGGTCAAGGGAGCGGACGCGGGACAGGTGAGCCCCCAGATGTCGATGGGTCCCTGAGCACTCAATGCACATCAGGGCACCCAGGTTCAAGCTGGCCCAGTCTGGATCTAGGCGAGGAGAGGAAGCAGCATGAAGTCCACGGGCAACCAGCGTGAGACCACCAGGGAGGTCCCTTCTGGTGGCCCACTGGAAGGCTCTCATCAGGCTTTCCCAAAGCTACCCCGACCCCAGCCCCGCCGGCCTCCACACTCACTGGGGGCGTCGCAGTCAATACAGAAGCTGTTGCCGTGAACGGTGCGAACGGCCTGCACGGCCAGGGCCGCGTTGTGGTTCCCCACGCGAGTCTGCACAGCGGGAGAGACCGGGGGCGGGGCGGGGGGGGGCGGTCAGTCACCAGGCCACCTTGGGTCCCACCCCAACCGGGCCTCCGTGCCAACCTTGTCCTTGGCGCTGCGGCAGCCCTGCAGGCTGGCAAGGATCTGGGCCTGCACGCTCTGCACCCACAGCTCCCGCTCCTCCGCTGTCGAGGCCTCGAAGTGCCACGTCTGCCCGGTGAGGGACACCAGCACAAACTCGAAGGACTCCTCTGCCTCTGTGGGGACAGGGATGTTTGCCACCATCAGGGAGGGCGCCCCGCTGCCACACCTCCATCCGCTCTCCTGCCTGCCTGGCTCTCGTCCTCTTCCCCCCACCCCAGCCTCCAAGGCCAAGCCCACGAGTGCGGAGCAGCCCTCAAACCCCTCTTCCCGACCACCTGTGGCGCCTCGGTAAAGACAGGGTGCAAGGTCTTCGCGTCCCTGGCTGGCACTGCCAGGAATGGGCCTGGAATTCGGAGCAGGGTGCCTCCCGGAGCAGAGCGGGGTGTTTGGAGAAGGATGCGACGGGTGCTAGGAGGCGACGCTGGGAGAGGGTGGGGGACGGCGGGTGCGGGCACCATCCGTACATGTCAGCTGCAGCCGCCTCATTTTGCAGCTCATTAAACCCAATATTCCTGACGGCGTCAGCGTGGGGCTCCTGGGAGCCGGGCCCCTCCCCCGCTACCCTGGCAGAGAGAGGCAGGAAGGACAAGTGGATGGGGAGAGGAGGCGAGGTTGTCCCCACAAACTGGGATGTGTGAGCGGAAAGGGACCTGAGGACAGCCGTGGTGCCCCGCGCCGTAGGCCGGACCGCGACCCCAAGCGACGTGGTGAAGCTGTTCCAAGCTCTGCTCCTCTCGGCCAGCATAAGACAGCGACACAAATCTCATTCCCAGCGGTCACCACCCTACGGGTGAACGATTCCTAACAAGCACCGAGACTGAATGTGTCCTGGGGGCTGGAGAGACAACTCAGATACCTGTGGGGAGGCCCAAGGCCGGAGTTCAGGTTCTGCCCCGGGGCAGCCTCTCGCCTCAGTGACACACATTCCCTGGACGTCTTCCTGCTGGGCTCCTGCTCTAAGGGCACCTCTAACAGAAACTGCCTCCTAGAAAAAGAACGCTGGTACCCTTCCTTCCCCAGGCTCCACCATTCCACCTCACCTTGCTCTCAGTACAGCCTCTGAACTGCACAAACTCGGCCCTTTGTGGGGCTCAGTTCCCGGGTACCTGGGTCCCCCTGCCACGCGTGCTAAGCATCACTACACCACGGTAGGCTGGGAAGGGTGGCTCTTTCCCCTAGAGGTGATCTCCACCCACACCCCTATCCCTGACAGTCGGAGCGGAAATGAGCCACTAGGCATCGAGAAGTTCAACTTCTCTGGGAGCAAAGAGACTTCAACCACTGAGAGAGGAACACTTTGAAGATACTTTGGGAGAAAATCAGAGGAGTGCCATGATCAACGCCAGATTATGAGAAAGGCCCCGTGGAAAACACTCGAGGAGCTGCAGTTCCTTAGCTTAAAGACGACTAAGGAGAGACCTCGCCAGCTAAGACACACGTATCCAGCACCAGTTATGTGCC
Source organism: Neofelis nebulosa (assembly GCF_028018385.1). Lineage (NCBI taxonomy): Eukaryota > Metazoa > Chordata > Mammalia > Carnivora > Felidae > Neofelis > Neofelis nebulosa. The sequence goes on from NC_080785.1 coordinate 6,187,631, forward strand.
CAGCACTCAGGAAACTCAACGGGTGATACAAGAGACACAGAAAGCATAGGCCCTGCCCACGAGTCTTGGAAGGGCTATTGGAGTAGCCGCCTGCTGTCTTTTACCTTCTACAGGGAATAAAAGAGAAGCTCACGTTTTAGTAGAAAGGGTTTAAATTAGGCAGAAGAAAGCGCTTTTCTAAGATTCTGGGTCTAGATTACCAAAAGAAGTTGTGGAACTATGGTTATTGCTAATTATTATTACAAAATGCTTACTCTAAAAATGTTAAGAATGGTGTTGCTTTTAGGGTACTATCCCCAAATCCCACAGCCCACCTCCTGTGCCCCAGTTTCCCTCTAGGTCCCCCTAACCTTCAGCAGCACCGCTGGGGCCGTCTGGTCGGGGGGTCCCGGTGCTCTTTTTCCGCCGGTGCTTCTTCCGGTTGGAGTGGGGAGATGGGGGAGGCTCCAGCTTGGGGCTGGAACTGAGCACCTCAGCTGGGCCACTGGCTGGTGAGGGGAGAGTTGGAGAAGTGTGGGAAGAGGGAGGGAGGGGGGTGCGCAGAGCGCGAGACCTGCCTCGTGCCACTGGGAGCTCCACCCTGAACTGCAGCCGGACCACCCTGGGAGAGCCCCGGGGAGGGGTCTGCCGGCCGGTCCCAATCCCAGAGCTTCCCCAGCCTTGAAGGAGGAGAAGGTGAAAGGAGAAGAGTGTGGGGAACTCGGATTAAAGGCAAGGAGGCATCGTCGGCTAGGGCGGCTAGGGCTTTGGCAGCCCGGAGGGGTGGAAGGCGGCCCAGGGAACTCACAGGGAGCTGAAGCCCCAGCAGCTCCGCACCAAATTTATCCTCAATCACACTCCCCGCTCCTCACAATTAATAGCAGAATTAGAAACAATCAGGGAGCTGCCTAATTACTGTCAATTAGAGCGCGCTAATCAAGCTCCCGTCTCCCACACCCCGCCCGGCGCTCACCACTAAATGTCAAACTTCATTAGAGGCAGACACGCTCCCTCCCTCCCTGCCTTCCTCCTTCCAGACTCAACAGAGGGGCCCCAGGCCGTCAGGACAGTGACTCTGGGAAGCGCCCTCAGCTCCCCTTCTCCAACCCTCCGTGGTCACTGCCCCCAGGGGCGCTTGCACTTGGAGTAGGAGGTGGGGGAGATCCCCTGTGCTGTGAGCACCCAGTTCTTTCCCGCCGTCAGAGCTCAGACGGGGGGTTCGTGCTTCGAGGGGGATGGGAGCCTGTGAGGGGCTCCTGGGAGGCACGTGGGGAAAAGAGTTGATGGGCCTTGGGCCAGCCAGGCACTGCTGCCCGGCCTGAGGCAAAGTGGGAGGAACAGCTTTGCCTGGGCTTCTGCGGGGACAGGGAACACCCTGGACTGTCCTGCTTCCCTCACACCCTTACCTGGGAAAGGAGGGCAGCCCTGTGCCCATTTCCCTTTCAATCTGCAGAACTGCTGAGCTGTGACCGAAGGGTTAGGATACGGGTGAGAGAAATTGGGGGAGGAAAGGAGGGAAGGGCAGAGTGTGTGTGTGTGTGTGTGGTGGTGGTGGTGCTCACTGAAGAGGCAGGGAGAAGAAATAAGGGGAAGGGAGAGTCGGGATGTGAGCAAGGCACAAAAATGGACAAGAGGGGAAGAAAAGGAAGGAAAGTAGAAGGCGGGTGGGATGGCAGAGAGAAGGCCGAATTTCTGACCAGCTACACAGGATGGGGCCTCAGCCTATCCAGCAGCAGGCCTGGGAAAACTGTCCGGATCCTGGATCCTACCTCTAGGAACCCCCTTCTCCGTGGTAGGAGAGTTGCCGCCTTCCAATCGCGTTCAAAGCCCCCAGCCTCCGACCTCCCTACTCCGCCGCCGCTTCCCTGTCCCCCCCCCCCCGCGGTGAGGCTGATGAGCTGGCTGCGCAGGGGGCTGATGGGGATGCGGGAGGCGCCCACCGGCGCTGCCTGGGGACAGCGGTGGGTGGGCAGACAAGCTGCAGAGGGAAGGTCTCGGGCACCAGCCAGCCACAGGCAGGGCCCGGGGGGCAGCAAAGGGGTAAACGGGCACGAAGTGGCCTTTGGTTGCTGGAGAAGGGAAGGGCTACAGCGTTTCTCAGACCACCCAGCGCTGGCCCCGCAGCGCTCTGCTGGGCCCCTCCCCTTGGCCTGGGCACCATCCCAACACAGCCTCCCAGGCTGCAGACGCTGCCTGGCTGCCCTCCTCTGTGTCGCCGAACAGGGTCCTGCGTACCTGGGGGCAGGGCATCACTCCACTGGTCGGCGCTGGAAACGGAGCAGGAGCGCTGGTGCAGCCCCTCAGGGCGAGGGCCAGCCCAGGCCGGGCTGCTGGCCGGGTAGGGGGCACCTGGGGGTGGGGGGGGGGGGGGAAGGGTCAGACTGGGAAGGGAGGCTGGGGAAGGGGCACACAGACTTTCCTGAAAGTAGGGCTAAGGGCAGAACTTGCGAAATTCTAGCAGAATGTTGACCGAAAATGAGGGCTTTGCCAGGTACCGGGCCAGGCGTGTTGGAGACCCAGAGGCCTCACCCGGGCCCTCCACAGCTCGGGAGGCAGCTGGTCCCACGTTTCACACCCCTCTCCATGAAGAGCACGTCCGCCCCTGCCCGCTTCCTGTAGCCGGAAGAGCGGGGCACGGGGTACCCACACCCCCATGACCACGGTGCTCCTCGCCTGGCCACCGTCCCCGGCCCCCTTCCCCTCCTGACCGGGCCCCTGCACCCTGCATTCTAGTCCACACATGCCACTTGCTTTGCCTCAGCTTTGGTGCCATTCCGGCGAGAAATAAGTGTATCAAATTCAAGTAATTATGTCTAATTAGTATTAGTAATTATCCTGTTGGGCTGGAGAAAATTAATCTTTCGTTTCCCATCAGGGAGGAATGGCAGAGCCAAGGGGAACCAAAGGCTCAGGAGTCCAAGGCCAGGGCAGCAGGGCCTCCCATGCCCTCACAACTCCCGCCGGACTCCCTCAGCACGGAGTCCCTCAAAGGGTTAGCGGGGACAGCCACGGGGCCTCCGCTGCCCTGTCACCTCAGGCCACCTAAGCATGGGGACTAAGGCCAGAGGGCAATGGCGACGGGAAGTCTGAGGACAGGTGGACCACGCCCGAGGTGCCGGAAAAGCAGAGGCGGCCGAGCGCTGGAGGTTAGTAAGGAGGCAGAGACAGGGCCTGGGCCGGACACGGTGGGAGAGCAAGCGTCAAAGTCAAGGCTTCCACCAGTCCCGGGAACACACGGGCGGAGTTTCTGGAAGCCGTGGGATGGGAAGCTCTGAGCTGAAGCCACTAGAAGGTAAAGAAACAGGCCAGACACCCCTCGTGCTCTGGGGACGGTGCGATGCCGAAAGGTGGAAGGCAAGTTTTGTGTTTCTCTTGTATTTGTCGTGAGGCAGGACCAGACGCTCAGTAAGTGCCTATTAATATACGTGTGGTGCCAACACTGCCTGCCGGTCTGCCCCACTCCCCGTCCCCTCGAGGCAACATGCCGGTACTTTCTCTTCACAATCCTGCCCCCCTGCCACTCTGGGCTGACAGTTCCCTGCAAACGGCCCTTCCCGGGGCACCCTCGCTCCCTGGCAGGAGACCCTCCAGGGCGGCATAGGCAGTTCCTAAATTCTCAGAGACCTCGCTTCCCCCTACCCCTCTCCTGCTCCCGTCCCCTCCTGGCTTCCAAATCTTAGCCCTGCCTCGTCCCCAGCCCCACCCAAAGACATCACAGGCTCAACTTCCTCCCTGAGCCCCCCAACTCAAAACCCCCCGAGGGAGGGAAAGTGCTTTCCCTTTTCTTTGTTAATTCTCCCCTCATTACGCCTGCAATCCCACAATCAGTGTGCACTGTAATTGTCGAATTTGATGCTAATGATTAATGAATTAAACATGGAGCCATCAATTAGTCCTCGGAGGATAATTCTGCATAAAGCAGCGGATAATGTAATTACAGTAACAAAGATAATGAGATGTTAACATCGCCCGGTGAGCGCGAGACATGTGTGAGTGTGCACGAGGTCGGTGTCGGCGTGCAGTGGAGGGGACGCAGGCTTGGGTAAATGCCCCGTCTGTGTGTTCTGGGGACGCCGGTGCTCGTGGGTGCCGGGGAATCGTGCAGGTGAGCGTGCGTGTCTCTCTCGTCCAGGCGCACCCCTCCCCAGGGGAAGGCTATCAGGGCCCAGGAATGTGACAGGACAGGGGGTCCCACTGTTTCCCTTTGAGGAAGCGGCCCAGCTTTCCCCTGGCTACCTGACTTCAAGGAAAAGCTCCCCACCTAGAGTCCTGACACTTCCTCATCCTCTGGTATGACAGGAGAACACCCCCCCCCAAGCCCGATGAGAGGCTGCCCCGCATGGCCTCCGTGCAGCTCCGCAGCGCTTAGGGCCCTGGCTGATCCCCAGCCCTCCTTGCCCCTGCAGGCCAGCGATTTCCCAGCAGCCCTCACTTGGCTCTCCGGGCAGAGCACGTGGCCCGCCATTTCTGCCATTCAACCCTTCCCCTAGTGCACCCCTCCAGGGGGCTCTCGGCACCCCACCGTGATGGGCGGGTGCCGTTCTCACCCTTCCTTCCTTTCCTTCCTTTCCTTCCTTCCCTCCTTCCCTCCCTCCTTCCTTCCTTCCCTCCTTCCTTCCCTCCCTCCCTCCTTCCCTCCCTCCCTCTTTCCTTCCTTCCTTCCTTCCTTCCCTCCCTCCTTCCTTCCTTCCCTCCCTCCCTCCTTCCTTCCCTCCTTCCCTCCCTCCTTCCTTCCCTCCTTCCTTCCCTCCTTCCTTCCTTCCTTCCTTCCCTCCCTCCCTCCTTCCTTCCTTCCCTCCCTCCCTCTTTCTTTCCTTCCTTCCTTCCTTCCCTTAGTCTACTAGAGCTCCCCCTCTGCACGGTCAAGGGCTTCCATCCGAGCTCGGGGTGGCTTGGGGAAGCGTGGCTTTTCGAGTCAGGCACGGTTAGGTTCAAACCCCAGCTCTACCACTTACTGTGGGATTTTACAGGCAAGTTTTTTTAAGCTCTCCGAGCCTTCTGTTTCCTCATCCGCAAAGCGGGGAGGATGACCTCCACTTCCCAGGGCTGCGAAACCGCGGCCCGACAGGGTAGAGCTGCCGCGCTCGGCACCTGTCAATGGGCAGGTGGCAGTCCCTCCAGCCTGGTCAGCGGGGACTGAACAAATGCCACGGGGTGGGGGTGCCACGTGCCCACTTGCCCCAAACAAGGAGGACACGCAGGAGGCCACGGTCTGACCTCTGAACCCGGAGTCGCTCCTGTGGGCCTATCGGCATCCCGAGGGGGACGGTTCTACGGGGTCTGTTTCGTCCGACTCCAGGGACTTAGTACCCACCCCTCCGTCCACTGAATGCCCGCAGCGGCCTAGTGCTGTGATACAGAAGCACCCCCTGGTCTCCCTGCCCTCTGGGGAACAGCACACCTGTGCCACTAAGAGCCACCCCCGGGACAGGGGCACCTCGCAGCAACTGGGAGGGCGGGAGAGTGTCGTGAGCAGCTGTTTCTGGGTCCAAGGACAAGGAGAGCCAATCATCTAGGACAACAGCAGGGCCCAGAAGCCAAGGTAGATCTGGGGCAAGGGGACTCGGTGCGGGCGGGACGGCAGTGTGGCTTAGGAGCCACAGAGGCCTCGGGAGGCACAAAGAGCCGGAGACAGAAAGGAACGTAAGCATCCTTCACCTGAACTCAGGGTACCATCTGGAAAGGTAAGAACCGGTCAAGGAAAAGCCGCCACGCCCCAAGTCCACACTCTCAGGCTCTAGTCCTTCTTCCCGCACCGCCAGACACACGGCAGAGTCGGCACGGCTTTCAGCTTCCCTCTAAACTCCGTCCTCTCTGAGCAAAGACCCTACCTCTCCCTGCAGCCCCACGGACGTTCGCCCGGGGCACCCCAGGGAGCTCTGCCCCCGTCCACCTCCCTCCCCACCCACACGACACGCATGCCGGAGGTCCCACCATCGCCAGCCTTGGCTCCAGACGAGGCCACGTGGTCCCAGGACCCCTGACGGCACCTGTCGGCAGGAGGCTGTCGGGCCCTATGCTCCATCTGCAAACCACCCGCCGGGCTGTATGCCGGCTGCTACCCCTGCCACCTCTGTGAGGGCAGCGTTTTGGCAAATGCATTTGGCCGAGCCGATCCTGAAGCATAACCCTGGGTGGCAGGCATGTCTGGAGCCCTAAGGACCCAGGCTGCGAAACAGGCCCCACAGCCACCTACCTTTTTAGGCCTCCGTCGCCACACTCTCCACTCTTCTAGAGAAAGGAAGCAATGCTCTCCGTGTGCCCGCCAACCCCCCTCGCCTTAGCAGCCACCTCACCTGTGCCCCCGCCCAGCTGCGTGTTACTCCGCTCCAAGGCCAGCCCGTTGGCCCGGGGGCTGGTGCCTGGGGCTGTGGCAGGCGTGGCTCGGGGCAGGCGCTTCCCTGGCACTTTCACTGTCGTCCGCAGCAGGTCGATCTCCTTGCCGTGGATGTTCTGCATGTAATCCTAAGGGCCATGTGGACAAAACAGACAAAGATTCATTAGGACAGGGCACTCCTCGGCAGCACTCGGTCTCTGACGCTGACCCGCCAACTCACAGGTCTTGCCCGCGCCGGAGGACACAGAAAGAGAGAGGAGAAAGCCCAAGTTCTAGAAAGCAGGACCGGGAAGCCCACCGATCTCCACCTCTGGACGACACCCGAGCGCAGCTCTGGGGGGACTCAGCCAGGAGCGGGGCAGCGTCCAGGGGGAAAGAAGGGCGTGGAGCAAGAGCTGAGGCGCGGGGCTCCTCAAGGAAAGACAGCTCAGGAGGCAACGCAAATGAGGCCAAACACCGGACCAAGGCGGAATTTAGGAAGAGAAGGCCCACTGGCCAGGAGAGGAACTGACAAACTCCCCCAGGACACAGACGACTGGGTTGCTCCAGGCTCTGGGTGGCCAGCCACCGAGTACTTGGGCCCTGTTTCCAGAAGCTTCCGCCACCACTGGGGCCCAGGGAACTTTCAAAGCCTCGAACAGTCCCTCACTCCTTACAACAGTGCCTGACAATAAATATTTGTGAGCAGTCGAAAAGAAGCCTTTGATTCTTTTTGCCATTCTTAGGAATACAGAGACAGGTCCACGGTTTCACGGGTACCAGCAAAATAACAGTAACTGTTGTCATCACCACCTCACCTGCCCACTCATACGCCCCGCTATTCCCTGCACTCTGGCCACAGCTTATATTTCCTGTATTTTCACAATGACATAGGAGGGGGTGTTACCAGGGCCACTTTACAGTTGAAGAAACGGCTCACGAAGGTTAATCTGCCCAAGGTCACATGATCAGAAGGCTGCAGAACCAGACTCGGGCCCCGCCTTTGCAGATTCCCAAGGCAGTGCACTGAAGGCAGACTTCCGCGGCCCAGGAACTCCCCCCGACTTCAAGTCAGCACCCAAGGGGCCCCAGAAGGGGAGGAGTGGGGAGCAACCAGAGAGTGAGAGCCGCTCCTTGCCCCCACCCATTCCCACCGTATGGCCACTGGCCTAAGAGTCCCGCGGTGGAGCCGCAACCTGGGGGCCACAGGGCAGAGCCCGGCCCCTGGCCTCTAGCTTCCTGCTTTAGACCCGAGCCTGGCCGGACCCGAGCTCTGCCCACTGCTTCTGGTCTCTCCTTCCAGACGGCCGACTCCCACTTCCTCACTGCCGTCACCGGCAAGGCAAGGTCTGCAGCAGGTCCCAGCCTCACGTCCCCGGTGAAATGTGGCCAAAAAAACTCCTTCCAGGGAACAGGATCAGGCCGGTGGTGCCAGCTGGAGCTTTGATGGAATCCCACCGATCAGACTCCAACCTGCTCTTCTCCCCTCAGGAGCACCCTGGGGGGGCTTGGTACACAGAGTTTCCCTGAGACACGGTCTCCCTGTGGTTACAGCCCCCAGCCCCTCGTACCTTCACCCACTCTGGGACTTCAGACTTTCTGTCACCTGGCGGCTCTCCTGCCTTCTCACCCGTTAGCTTCAGGGAAAAGGGACCGTGTCCTCAGTTTTACTTTTTTTTTTTTTTTTAATGTTTCTTTATTTTTTGAGAGACAGAGACAGCATGAGCTGGGGAGGGGACAGAGAGAGAGGGGGAGCCACAGATTCCGAAGCAGGCTCCGAGCTGTCAGCACAGAGCCCGACACGGGGCTCGAACTCATGAACCACGAGATCGTGACCTGAGCTGAAGTCGGAGGCTCAAGCGACTGAGCCCCCCCAGGTGCCCCCGGTGTCCTCTGTTTTAAAGCGCAGGAGGGGAATGCTACCTTTTGGGAGACAAGGAAAAGGCAGGGGCTGACCAGGGGCTCGCAGCAGCCCCTGCTCCGGGAACGACCAAGACGTCGAGCGGAAAGCAGTCACGTGGCCCCAAGGAACCAAGAGAACATGCGAGTTTCCAGTTAGGAGGAGGGGCAAGAGAAAGGAAAGGGCGCCCGATACCAGGCTCCCGCCTCAGGCTGCTCCTCACTTCCGAGGTGGGTCATCAGGACAGGGGACCCCTGAGGGCCGTGGGAAGGAGGGGCGCCGCTGAGGCGAGCACCGTGGCTTCACCAGCGGCGGTGAGGCCCGGCCGGGCCTGTAGATGTCTTCTGTTCTCCATGAGGCTCGGACACCTTCACAGGCACACGGCCCTTCAGAAGGACAGAGGGGCCTCGTCAGGCACAGAAAAAGAGCGCCCCCCCTGCCCCCCGCCGTGTGACCAGGGAGGAGCTCACTTCCACGCAGCTCTGGGCTGCATGCACCCCCTCCAGCCACCACCTGGTCCCCCATTAGGAACAGCGCCCGGTGCCCAGCACCCCCTGCTCCCAGGGGGTCGGCTTCAGGTCTCAGAACCACAGGACACTAGAGAAGTCAGGAGGAGCAGTCTTCACTCACGGGGGGACCCCTGTGACAACCTCTCACCCCCAGGGTTCTCTGTCACCAGCGCTGAGCCACGCCACGGTGGCTGGGAGAGACAAACCCAGGAGCCCCTTTCCTGTCCCCCGCCCCGTGTCCCTTCTGTGCTTCCACTTTTCAGCAAATGCAGCACGCCCATCTGGCCACTGCTGGCCCTCAGCTCTTGCTTTCAGCCCAGAGCCCAGCATCGGCCCGTCTCGAGCCCTCCTTGGTGGGAGCCCAGCGTCCACTCGGCTTCTGCACGCACCCGTCGCGGGTCCCCGCACAGAGTCTCACATCTCGGATTGGCTGCTCCAGACAACTGTCAACAGCTGGCTGGGCCGAAGACACAGCTGCGGTCCCCCTCTTGGGGGAGGGGCTCGGGCTGCTCTAGTTCACAAGGAGGTCACAGCAGCTGCAACAGTTTTCAGGCCCCACGACGGCCCTGGGACGCCCAGGCTGGGACGTGGGACAATCAGACCCCATGCCGAGGACAGAAGCTGCACGGAGGGACTCTGTTCTGGGCCCAGGGGCCAGAGACCAACCTGAGGGGCCCGGCCCCCCCGCGGGCTCCCTGGCCACACCAGGGGGCGTGGCTAGTGGCGGGGCAGGCCTGCAGCCTCGCGCTAGGAGGCTAGGAGACTAGGAGACGGGGCCCAGCCCAAGGACAGCGTGGTAAGGAGCGCAAGGAGCAGCAGCAGGGACAGGGACACGAGGGGCAGAGCAACAGCGTTTCCCTCCGTCAGCAGAACGGGGAGCTCGGCGGTGGCGGTGGCAGCGGCTGCTCAGGAGAGCGGTCACCACGGCTGCCTTTATTACCCACCATCAAACAGCAATTTCTTCCCCAGCCTCCTCGCTAATTACCCAGCCAGCGTTCTCATCTCGTTTTATTACTGGAATTAACAACGAGTTCAGAGCGTGGAAAGCTATTAAGATGTGTGATTAAGCCACATTCAATTAGTTTCTACAAACAATTTAATTGATGTTGCAGATAGAATTAACAGAAGGTGATTGTGTGAATGGCTCCGCTGGCTGCAAAATGGGGGAGGCTGTGGCGGGCTCTCTTGGGCCAGGCAAGGATCGGGCGTAAGGCTTGAGGCCTGCCCACCAGCCCTTCCTCTGTACGCCCTTCCAGTCCCTCCAGCCCCACTGGCCTCCGTCGTCGGCAGGTGAGTCACCGGTACGGCCGCCCTCTGGTCCCTGAGACGGCAGCACCCTAGGCCCAGAGTAGTGCGCGTCCCTCTGGGGTTACCGGAAGGCCCCTCGGCCGCACGGCGCCCGAACAGGAGGGAACCTCCCGGGAGACAGGCCACCCTCGGCACGGGGATGGTGTCTGCTTCTGCGGTCAACTAAGACGCTTGCTCAGTTTGGGAAACACGGCAAAGGGGAGACGGAGGCAGGTAAGCCAGAAACACTTGAGAGCTGCAACGGAGGAAGGAAAGCAAGAAGCGAGGGGGGCGGACGGAGCGGGCAGCCTTAGCTAGGAGGAGACGCAAACCCCGGTCACGCGGCGGCACGTGACGACCCCTGATTTGGTCTTCACTCCGGCTTCCGTTTTGCAACCCGATTCGTGTCTGCTGAGTGAGAAAAGCAGCGCCCACAGGGCAGGGATGTTGCCATCTGCACAGCCCAGTCCCCCCCCCCCCCGGATGCTGGCGTGGGAGGAAGACATAGGTTTCGATCCCAGTGTCAATGGATGAAGAGCGGACACAGAGCCTGTGCTCTCAGAGGAGCCTTTCGCTCAACCTCTCCACGAGGTCCCGTGGCCCAGAGAACAAGAGGCCAGCAGGGCCGCCTGCCTCTTAGACTCACCTTGCAGGAAAGCAAGGAAAGGGCTGGAAGCCCCTGCCACCCAGATCCCATCCCAGGCCCCTGAACACACCAAGGAGCACAGAGCTCAACAGGCGAGGCGCTGGAAGGGACTCGGAGAAGCTCAGGCACCCATCCTGGCCCAGGCAGGCCCATGGGTTCCCTCCACCCTTCCTGACAACAGTCTAGGCAACACTTGCCCGGATGTTAACTCTCCGGGAACTTTCTCAGCCAGCCCCGAAGAGAGTTGCTCTTGGCACATGCAGAAAATTCCGGGTGATGCTCCGAGTCAAAGTCATGGGTCCAAGTATTAGCTCAGCCAGCGGCTGGGTGACCGATGATGATCCAGCCGGCCCCGCCAAGCTCCTGCTCTCTAATTGGTTGAGTGTAAAACCAGAGTTCTCGCGAGCCTTTACCTTCCCTTCCTAAACCCAAACCAAACACAGCACCCCACACATTCCTTTGTGTCCCGGGACCCCTCTATGGTCCCCCTCCCCCTTTCCGGGCTTCCTCCATTATCTGAGACATGGGGACAGGCTAAGGGGACAGACACAGCTAGGGCAGCACAAAGCAGAAACAACAGGTAAGGGTGCACAGAGGGGAACGCTAAGGCCACCCCCACACGGAGCGGGGAGGGGTGTAGGGGGGACTAGGATGCTGCGGAGAGGCTAGTTCCCAGCTCCACTGGCAAGACGCCGCCCGAGGAGAGCGACTCCATCTTGCCTGGGGGCCGGGAGGACGGGGTGAAAATACAAGCAGCTGGGAGTTAGGAGGAGCTAGGCTGGCCTAGGATTGGGCCTGGCTGGGAAACGCCGCAGCTCTGCTGTCTCTGTGCTACAGAGCCCTGTACCTGCAGGAGGCCCCGTGACTTTCTAGGACACCTGTGTCGCGCTGCCTCGCACGGGCTCAGCGGCAGGACCGGGTCTGCGTACAAGGCAAGGCGGCCGCTGGAGTAGGGGAGGGGATGGGGCTGAGGGGCCTCTACCAAGTCCCCAAGGCCACCTGGTGTGGCCCGTCCTCAACCCCCCCAGTCTCCTGAGGCCGGCTCCCACCCTGTGGAGGATGAGACGCTAGGAGGGAACGCTAAGTAGCGGCGTCCCCCGAGTTAAGGGGAACAGTTAGTGCCCGAGCAATCGGATACGGAGAAACCCAGGAGGGCGAGGCCGGGCTCCGGCCTGATGGGAAGCAGACCGCCCGCCCGCTCTTCCCGAGCCAGGCCTTCGTGCGTTTTCGTGCCTGGGCGGTGCCCTCGGGACCGGGTTACGGCCAGAACCGTGCATCCCCGGCGCCTCTTGGGTCGGGCCTCCCCGACACCTTGTGCAGATTCAGAGGCAGCCAAGGGACCCTCGGAGGCAGGCCCTGGGCTCCTGGGCCGGGGGTGGGGCCGGCCCGCGTGCTGTGCTTGAGGGGGTTCACGGGAGAACTCATTAGCCCCACAGTGGGGCGGTGACAGAGATGGATTCTGGTGACAGCTGTGTGCTGGAGCCACGCGGTGAGGGGAGGCGGGAGGCGGGAAGGGTGGGAGAGCTGCCACGGGGGCCACTCTACAGTCACCGCACCCCCCCCCTCACCGGGGCACAGGCCACACACCCCCCCCCAGACCCCTCCACCCGCCATCATCGCCACCCCCACGCTCCCTTTCCCCGAGAGGACGCGTGCCATTCTCCGCAGTCCCGGCTCAACTGGCCCCCGGCTCTCCATCACCCCAGGCCCGGGAACCCAGGGACTCCCCTGCTCGCGTGGCTCCCCAAGAGACAACTGGGCGGTGACACCGGCATCCCCAGCTTGAGCAATTCCAGGTAAGTGGGGCCCGACCGCACACAGCAGCCTCGCCTAGAGGCAGCCACCCCGGGGGTGAGTCTCCTCCCAAGGGCGCAGCCACAACTCAGACCTTAGAATGAAGGGCTCGGCCCCGGCCTCGGTCGCACAGGCGGTGTGGTTCCCAAGCCCCCAAAGTGAGGCTCTTTCCGAAGGGCAGGTGCCTTTGAACCCACTGAGGCCTGCTTCCCTTCACTCGTGGAGTGAGCGCCCCCCTCCAGTCGGGTCACTCTTCCTCGGGTCCCCAACCCCTCCCCCAGACTCACGTGCAGACTGGGGTGGTAGGTGAGCAGTCCGTTGTCACAGAGCGTCACGTACTTCTTCTTCCACTCCTTGTTCAGGGACTTGCCGCTCCGCTTCAGCAGGATGCCCTGAGGACAGAGGCGGGATCAGAGACAGGTGCCAGCCCTGCACATCGGGGGACCCGGAGAAGGTCACGGGGGCACTAGGGAACACCGTCCTCCGTCGCCCGTCCTCCTGGGCCACTGTGCTCCTCTGAGCAGAGAGGCTGTAAAGGACCAGAGCCGACCTGGGGGAAGCCAGTTAGACGGGCCCTTCCACGGAACTCGGGCTTCCCTGACGGTTCACCAGCAAGCAGCCTGGGGGCCGCCCCCCTCCCCGGAGTCGTGGGGCCGCGTCAGCAGCAGGAGGCAGGGTTTCAGGTGGCCTCCCGGCAGTGACGCTCCTGCCCGTGTGTCTCCAGGGGTGGGTGAATAGGGCAGAAATCCCCTAACCGCCCCCAGAATGTTCCAGACTCCCCAAGGCGCAGCCCCGGCCACAGAGCTCAGCAACCAAATTTCCCCTGCAAGCCTGTCCGTGTGTTTTGTTCACTGACACACCCTCAGCACCGTGACAGTGCTTGGGACACGGCAGACACTCGGCGAACGTCCGGTGGGTGGGTTGAGAGAAGCCAGCCGAGACCGTGGCCGCCAGAGATGCTGAAAGGGGAGGACGCCTGCAGAGAACTCCAAGAACGGCCCCCACCTTCCTCTAAGGACAACCCCTGAAGAGGCCCTCACCCGCCTCTGGCTCTCTCCTCGACACGACAGTCATCACAGGAGAATGAATGGCTGAGGAGAGGAGCGGGGGTCAGGGGAAGGACAGTACCACCAACAGGTCCCGGTGGCAGGTTCTGAGGACCAGCATCAACCGAAGGCAGGAGGGCCGACAAGAGGCAGTGCCGCCTGGAGATTCCCAGACAAAACTCCAAGGGGACAGCCACCAGGAGGGGGCTCAAGCGGGGAGTCAGGATCAGCAGCGGCCTAGGAGAGCAGGGGAAGCACCCGGGGCCCAACCGCAGTAGGCACCAGAGAGGAGGAGCTCAAAGATGTGGCCCTGATCACAAGGCCTTCTCCCTTAGGAATGGAGGGCCCTGCTCTCAGACAAGCAGGAAAACCGGGATTAAGAGATTCGAGTGTGGGGGCGCCTGGGGGCTCAGTCGGTTAAGCGTCCAACTTTGGCTCAGGTCATGATCTCACGGTTCGTGGGTTCGAGCCCCACGTCGGGCTCTGTGCTGACAGCACAAAGCCTGCCTGGCATATTCTCTCTCTCTGCTCCTCCCCTGCTTGCACGTGCTCTCTCATAATAAATAAACATTAAGGGGCGCCTGGGTGGCGCAGTCGGTTGAGCGTCCGACTTCAGCCAGGTCACGATCTCGCGGTCCGTGAGTTCGAGCCCCGCGTCAGGCTCCGGGCTGATGGCTCGGAGCCTGGAGCCTGTTTCCGATTCTGTGCCTCCCTCTCTCTCTGCCCCTCCCCCGTTCATGCTCTGTCTCTCTCTGTCCCAAAGATAAAAAAAAAAAAAAAAAAAAAAAAAAAAAAAAACGTTGAAAAAAAAATAAACATTAAAAAAAAAAAAAGAGAGAGAGAGAGAGAGATTCAAGTATGAGGAAATAGTATCACCTATGGTTCTGGGGCCCAAAGGTGGAGGTTAACCCCAATTCTCTCACACCTCCTCTCTAAGCTCTTCCGGAGAGCAGGCTCAGTCCTAAAGGGAGGAGGTTAGCCAACAGGCGATTGGAATTTCCGGCCCGATCTACCTCCTCACGAGGGACCAAGATGGGGCTGAGAAAGTCTCCCACCTTTCAATACATCCCCACTAGCACTCCTTCCTTTCTCTCTTTCTTCCCGCCGCCCCCAAAAGGCAGATGCCGCTGCAGGGAGATTCAGTTGAGCGTCCGGGGCCATCCGAGGACACGCTCTACCACCCGGTCCCCCTCAGCACCAGACACCCTATCCTCACATGGAGCATCTGAAGACGAGTGGTATTAATGGGACCTTCACTGGAGTGGGTGGCTGGAACATTCCGGAAGGCAGTCAGGCCCCTGCCCAGGGGTCCATGAAGGAGCCTCAGTGACCTGCTTCTGGGCGTGGCATCCACCCCTCACAGCCAGGAACAAGGCAATGGTAAGCTGCTCCCCGTCCCCGGGCTGTGGACAACACCCATGAGAACCAACAGCCAGACTCTGGACAAGGCAGCCCCCAGTCTCACCCGGTGCCCTCAGGAAGCGCTGGGGGGACGGCAGCTCCCCTGCCCCTCCTCTCTCCTTCTTCCACACCTCCTCAGCCTCCGGTGGGAGAGTCCACCACGCCGGCCTCTGTTCTCAAATCCTCCCAGGCCCCGCCCTGGCCTCCCTCGCCTGACCCTTCCTCTCCATCATGGCCGAGCCCTTCCCTCCTGGGCCCGGTCCCAGCTCCGGGTCAGGTCGAGGGACAGGGAAGCCAGACTCCGCTCCCCCTTCTGCCGCCAGCTAGCCCCTAACATCAAACAAGTGACCGCCTGAGCCTCAGTTTCCACAGACAGATAGGGAGAGAGACTCACGTATGGAGGTTTCCTCCCTCTTCCCAGCACGGAATCAGGACTCAGGATGCCAAGGAGGGAGGCCCTTTTCTACCCAGAACTCTCTCCCCTCCTTCACCTGGGCCTCGGTCCGGGAGGAGCCACGGACCAGCGCTAATGAGCTCAGTGAGCTCACCGGCAGGGGTGTGGGAGGAGTGCCCAGCTTGATGGAGAAAAGCCGGCCAGGGCCTCAACCTGCCACCCACTCGCGCCTCCAGCCCGCCTCTCACCTGCCAGCCCGGCCCAGACGCAGAGCAGGCGGCAAAGGCTGGGCTAGCCGCAGAGTGGATAGGCCTGCCTACCCCGCGCCTCCTTCCCTCTCGAGTCCTGCCTTCCGAGGAGGGAGCTACAGGGGTTCCTGCTCCCCTCCCTGGCCGGCCCGGCTGCGCACGGCGGAGCAGGAAGCAATCTGGGGCGGAATGGGAGCGGCGCAGAGGCGCCAGCCCCAGAGGACCCGTTCCGCCGCCGCCTCCCTCCCAGCTCCGCCAGCCGGCTTAATTGCGGAGTCCGGATTGATTGGGAATGCAAATGGCAACTGAAATGCAATCTCCACTCCCAGCAGGAGTGGGGGGGGCGGGGAGGGGGAAGGAGTGGAATGGGGAGGAAGGGACCCGAGGGTGGGGAAGGGGCCAGAGCGGCCCGGGCGGGCAGCTGGAGGATGAGCCCCTGGGGCTGGGAAACTAGAGCAGGGAGCCCCCCTCCAACCCCAGCGCAGGCACACCCTAACCGCCCCGAGAGATCCCGCCGCGGATCGGCGCTCAGGTTCCTTCCTGCAGGGCGTGCCTGAGGCTTAGTGGCCTGTATCGGCCAAGGGGCCTAGTCGACCCCTTAGGCTGGCCAGGGGCTGGGCCCGAACCCCGGGTGCAAGTTCACAGGGCCTCACCCCCACCCCTCAGTTCCCCCCTCCCCTCTCTGTGGGGGATTCAGGGAACAGATACCTTGGCCCGTACCCCCAAACAAGATGGTACCCCAAACAGGATGCAGGCATTTGAGACCACGTTTATCTCAGAGCAAAGGCCCTGGAGAAAGCGTTCTCTTGTATTTATTCAACGTTTGTGTGCGCGAATACACCCTCTCAGAATGCACCCGCCCCAAAGCAGACAGTGACGGGCCTCCGTGAGACGCATCCACGGTGCCTGGCTCGCGCCCCCCCCCCCCCCCCCGCCCAAGGAGGCGGTCGGTCTGCAGAGTCCCAGAGACACGGGATCACATCACCAACAGGTTTGTGGGGTCCGATTCTGCACCCAGACACACACACAGAGACACGTCTCTCTCAGCCACTCCACGTGGCCTCTCCGGAGGTGGCCCCACTAGACTGGTCTCTGCCAGGCCTCAGTGTGACGCTATTTCAGGGGAGGGCAGAGGCATTACGTGACGGGTAGTTCCCTGCCTTCTGGGACCCTGACGCTTCCAGGGGTCTCCATTCTAAATAACCTTCACTGTGGGGTCGG
This sequence comes from Neofelis nebulosa, assembly GCF_028018385.1. Taxonomy (NCBI): domain Eukaryota; kingdom Metazoa; phylum Chordata; class Mammalia; order Carnivora; family Felidae; genus Neofelis; species Neofelis nebulosa. The sequence goes on from NC_080785.1 coordinate 6,204,372, forward strand.
AATCTCACTCTCACATTGGAATTCTGGTCAGACTGCACACGGGCCCCGGCAGGCCCAACCTGGAGGACTAACCCGACCCCGGGGCCTGGCCAAGCTCTGGTGGTCTGGCCACACCAGTCTCCTCTGTGGTCAACACCTGACAGACAACGTGGCCCCCGTAGACACGGCGCGTCTCACCACCAGCTCCCAAGATCCGCGCCGGGCCCAGCAGACCAGCCAACCAAGCCACTGCCCCCAACCTCATGGGCACCTCAGAGACCGACACCTCCTCGCTTCACCCCCATCCAGCTCAGCAGCTCAAGAACCCTGCTCAACACACCGCCATCTTTGCACAAGGACGCCCTCCATTGTTCAATGTCTTTTTCCAGCACGGGACGCTCTGGGGGCGGGGGGGCGGGGAGGGTTGTCTAGTGGCCCAGCCCTGCCAGGCAGAGACTCAGAAAAAAAAGGGGGGCCAGGAGGGGGCAGCCCAACTCAGCTCCTCCTTTACCAGCGAACAGAGGCTCGTGTGGACAGAACTGCACCAATGAACCCAGGGTAGGACCAGCCCTCCCAGGGTACCCTTTTGTGAATTCCTTTTCTGGGACTGGGAGAGGTGGGCCAGGTCGCCCGGCTCCAGAAGCGCCAGCCCGCGCGGGCCAGCCGCTGAGGACGGCAGGTGGCTCTCTGCTGCCCCCCGGTGGTGGTGAGGAGGACACGGCCGAGCTCCCGCCCGGTAGCCTCTCTTCCCAGGGGGGTTTGCCCTCAGCAGGCGATCCGCTCTCCCGCTCTCCCGTTGAGGATTCAGGCCCGGCAGGGGCAGTGCTGGCCTTACAGTAACCAGCCCCCAGAGGCGCTGACGAGCGCCGCCCTCCAGCGTTTCCTGGGCCTCATCCCTCACCTCCACCGCTCTCTGGCCACAGGGGAAGGGACTGCTGACCTGTTTGATGGGGATGGCCCGACCGCTCCCGATGCTGTCCACCTTGCAGTCGGCGGCTTTCTTCTCCCTGTCCAAGTCGGCACCCTTTCGAGACTGAAAGAGAAAAGAAGAGGCGTGTTAGAGGGGCGCAGGGCCCACGGGGGACAGCTGCCCGCCTGGACTCCCCAGCCCTCCCCTCCTCCCTCCTCCTGGGCAGGCCCTAGCAGTGGGGGCGGGGCCGGGGCGGCGGGACCGGGAAGGAACTGAGACCACGAGTATTCCAACGGGTTTATTCTTACACACGGCACCATACAGAGCAGCACAGGTCACTGAGCCAGGCCCGCCCCTTACAAAAGAGCAAGGACACGAAATACCGAGGGCGCAAGGAGCGCGCAGCCCAGGGGGCTGGGGCGTAAGAGAAGGGAAGGGGCGAGGAGAGGTGGACGGTGGGGCTGAGGGACGGCTGGGAGCACAGGGCACGAGAACCGGGGAGAGCCAAGTCCAGAAGTGAGCGGGCAGGGGCCCGTCTGCGGCACAGACACCACACGGCACGTTGCACCGAGCGCGGTCGGCGAGGCCCGAGGGGCACAGTGGATGGAGAGAGAGAGGAGAGAGGCCAAAAGAGGCCCTGCGCCCCTGCCAGGCTCCTGGGGCAGAGCCCGCCCCAATGCGGATCCTAGGAAACGGGGAGGGGCCAAGAGGGGGAAAGGCAAGCGCGCGCGCGCGGCGTGGGCGTGGCGTCCGGAGCGGAGCAGGAACGGCAGGAGTCCATGCAGGAAGGAGCAGAGGAGGGAGGGGCGGGAAAGCTCCCCCCAGGAGCAGCTGGGCCGGGGCGGGCGCTCGGACGCCCCCGCCCCTCGGGGGCCTCGTTGCGCTGGCCCGGGGCGCCGGGCGTGGGGCCGAGCTCCCTTCTTCTCCATGCAGCGAGCCTGGCGCAGCGCGTCCAGCCGGGCCTGGTCCCCCGGCAGCCCCCAGCCGCGGGCTCCAGCGTTCCTAGCCTTCCCTGGGGGTGGGGGTTAGTTACAAAGGTTCCTGTGGGTCTCTGGAGTGGGGAGCACGGCGGCCGCTTCTCATCTGAGAGCAGTCCCAAGGCCCGGCCCGCCTCCGGCCCCGCACAGGGGAGAATGTCCAGAGGTGCTGTGTGTCACCACCTGGTCTTCTAATTTGGAAGGAGTTGGAAAGGCCTTTTTGTTGATGAAAAGTTGGAAACAGTGGCACATATCTGCAAATATCGAAAGAATAAAGATTTTGGCAAGTTATACTCAAGCCCCGCACGAGTCGGTCAGCACTGGTGAGGGCAGAGACCCAGGTGCCTGGGGAGAGGAGGCAGCGGGATGAAGAGGAGGAGGAGGAGGAGGAGGAGGAGGAGGAGGCGGCGGCGGTGGCGGCAGAGGCCGCTGGGCAGTCCATCTCATCGGGGAATGTTTGCCACTGGGCAGCCGGGGCCCCTGTCCCTCCTGTTGTCCCAGGCTGCCAGGAGCCGAGGACACAGGGCACGGGACTGCAAGTGCAGCGCGGGGGGGTCAACCGAGGGAGCAGAAAGAAGCGGGCCAGAGGCTGCTGCCCGCAGCTCCACCAAGAGCACCTGCCCGGGGCGTCTCCTGGGCGCCACGGCCTCTGCCCCTTCGGCCCAGGGAGGAGGAAGGTGGATGGGGACCGCCGCCACCGGGTCCCCGGAGCAAAGAGCTGGTTGGGAGCAGGGGGGGGTGGGGTGCAGCCTGCCCCAGCCAGGCTGGTGAGCCAGGAGGCCCCCCAACCACCGGAGGATCCCTGGGAGCCCCGAGGGGCAGCCCCCACCCCCACCCCTCCCCACCCCACCCCACCCCACCCCCGCCCAGGATGGGAACCGGGGCAAGAGTGGCCACAGAATGAGTACATGAAGTCATGGGGGAGACTGGGGACATCGATGGCCACATCCAGGGGGGTGGGTCACAAGGACACCAGGCCACAGAGCAGGCGTGGCTCTGCTGGGGAGGACGATGAGGGCGAGGAGGTGGCCCCAACAGCAACGATGAGAGGGGGAGGTCCCGAGATGCACTCCTGGAGACGGACATGTCTCGAGGCCTCCTCGTGGACAATGGCGCAAGTGATGTCACCATGGAAACAATGGAAAGAAAAACTAAGGTCGCCACAGTGAAGATGGAGAGAATGAAAGGGCCCGAGGGAAGGCTGTGCCATGGGCGCACGCAGCAAGGATGGCAGGCGGAGGCAGCACAGCGGAGCAGGCAGCGGAGAGCACAGGGCAGGGGGCACGAGGGGCCGCGGCGAGGAGGCCGGGAGCTGCGCAAGGACGGTGGATAGAAGGGGGGGCAGAGGGAAGAGAGCGTGCCCTGGGGTGTTGCAGGCCTGGCAGCGGAGGAAGTGGGAGGTTCGGGATGGTGCTGAGGGAGCGGGTGTCAGACAGCAGATGCCAAGGGCGCAGACGGCGGTCACTGCAAACACAGGCACCCGAGGGCTCTACAGCAGCGGCGGCAGCGGGCGTGGGCACAAGCAGGCAGCCCAGGGCTCTGTGTGTCTCAATGGGCATGAACAGAAACAAAAAGCTTCAGGTCTAGGCAGGGTCGGGGCTGGGGAAGTGCCATGCGGCGGCAGCTGTCAGCAGGAAGGGTTGGTCGGCATGGACAAGGAGGGGGCACACGGCAGGCACAGGGAGGACGGACCGGGGCACACCAGGAGCGGCAGTGTGCCCGGCGGGCGGAGGCGAGAATGAATGAACAAGGCCTGGGGGCACTGGCTCTGTCTGGGCGGGGCTCCCGAGAGCCTGGCGGGGCCTGCCCGGCCGCCGGACGCGGGACCAGGCTGGGGACCAAGCCCTGATGGTCCGAAAGAGGCGCACGGACTGACGCAGCAGTACAGAGTGATCTCCTGAGAATCCACACGGGCAGCTCAGCCACCTGTGTCTGACCCAAGCCTCCCAGAATGACCCAGCCAAGTCCCGGCTGGAGGTGAGGGGCTGGGGGCACTGTGTCTCAGATGCTGGGGGCACCTAAGAGCTGAGGGGCTGGGCCCCCAGCAGTGGAAGGCAGTGGAAGGTCCCTGGTGTGAGGTCTGTGAGGGCGGGAGCCTGACTGAGGGCTGGAGGTGGGGAGGTGAGGCCTGGGGAAAGCTAAGCCTTTGGGGGACCCGCAGGCGCGGGTGGGAAGCGTAAGGTCACGGAGAAAACAGAGTGCGGACAAGGAGGCCTGAGCCCCCCATTCTGGCTCCACCAGCTAATCTCCGTGCGGCCTTGGGCCAAAAACTTAGGGGGCTCGGTTCACAGCTGTGGAATCAAGAGCATTGGGCGGGGGGTGGGGGGAGCAGGGAGTTAGGACAGACATGTCCAAAGATCCTTCAAGCTAAGCTGGCCCAGAAGACCTAAGGGTCAGGGAGAGGGAGTGAGTGTATGCAGCGGAGGCAGGACAGTATGTATGGACACGCTGCGGGAAAGCCCTTGTGGGCACAGAAGAACAATCTGGAAGAGTCTGGATGTGCGCGAGGGCCCTGGTAAGGGGCCCACGGAAGCTGTGTGTGTCTGTGCGGATGGAGAGCCTGCGGGTGGCATCTTCCTGACTCGGGCTGCCCCGTGGCCGGCCGTCTGCGGTTCTTGCCTGCTCCCTCCCAGCTGGGGGCTGGGCCCCGCCTACTCAGTGAAGGCAGCCGGGCAGGTGCCAGGGCAGGGCTCGGGGCACATACCGTGAAGATGTTGGAGCGCCGCTTGGACTGCTTGCGGACGGGTGTGGGGGTGGAGGAGGCCGCCACGGTCTCGATGCGCAGCTCCCGCTGGCTGACGCTGGGGGTGGAGGGGACTGAGGATGAGTAGTCGCTGAAGGCGCTGCTGCCGCCATTCGTGGCCTAAGGACAGAGAGGGCTGCTGAGGGCTGCTCTGGGGTGAGGGGCAGGCAGCAGGTGGGAGCTGGGAGCCCCTGAGGCATGGGGACCTGGCCTGGGACTCAGGGGGCAGCAGAGGCGGCCTGGAGGCCGGCGGGACGCAGTCACTACCACACGGGGCTGCCGCCCCCCCCCCCCCCCGAGAGCCCCGGCAGGGGTGATTCTGTGCCCACCAGCGAGCTGAATCAGAGGCAGCGCTCGCGGGCCAGAGTTAAGTGACAGAGGTGAGAGTTAAGTGAGCGCGCTGTGGGGTCTTATCTCAGGGGTGGGTCTGGCGCGAAGCAAGAGGTCACCTTGGATGAGCTCCCAGGTCCTATGCCAAAGAGGCAGGAGGCCAGGGTGGGGCTCAGGGGGGCCAGGGGAGCCTGAGGCCTGCTTCTGGACAGTGTGTGCGACAGGGGCAGGGGTCCGGGAGAGCCGAGGCCCGAGAGCAGACCAGAGCAAAGACTGCCACCAGGGTAAGCAGATGAGGGACAGAGGTGGGACAGGAAGAGAGACAGAAGGGATCACAGGATGGAGACAGAGAGTGCACAGCAGTGACTGCCCTGGGACCCGGGAAACACGTACGGCCCAAGGCCTGCTCCCTGCCTGCCCGTAAGATGGTCACTGGGTAGAGAAGGTGTCCCGCCCTGACAGCCTCTTCGAATCCTCCCCTGTGCACAAAGAGCACAACGCTGGCCCTCGGCTGGCAGAGCCACCCGGCAGGGCCCGCGCGCAGAGCCGAGATGTACACGCCCTGAAATGTGCCAGCTGAGGCGCAGCGGTTCAGAGATAGTGAAGACAGACCTCTTCTCCGTGGGGGATGCTTACAGGGAAACTAAACTGTCTGTCTTCTAAACACTAAAGGAGGGGCCTCTGGAAAAAGCCATCAGACTATTCTCAGGAAGCTGGTGGGCCGGGGCGGGCCCTCAAGTCAACAGCCCTTGGCGGAAGGAGAGCGGAGGGTGTCCTCCTGACCACTCGATCCAGCTCATCTGTGACGACCCAGGGCTTTCTGCAGAGCCGGCCATGGAGTCAGGGAAAGAGTTACAAAAGGAAGGGCCAGACCCAAACGCCAAGGGCCAGAAAACAACCAGGCAGTAGGCAGCGAGCGGGCAGGCATCCGAGGGGCATGACGGGAAAAGTACGGGCAGGACCTGGCTCGGAACACCCCGAACGCCCCTCACGGCACACGTGTCCCTGTGGGGCACGTGCTGTCCTTCCAAATGCAGGCCCCACAGCTGAGGGGCAAGCGGGCCTAAGAGAACTCTTCTGCGCCTCCGAGTGTGGCTCCGCGGGGCGCAGCTCCTGACACAGCTCTATCGGCACCGACCTGAGCGAGCGCTCAGGATGCTTCAGCTAAAGTGGCTGCAGGGATGGACGCTATGGGGAGGCGGTCACCACGGGGCACAGATGAGGCCAGGCCAGGCGTGCAGGCGATGGGGAACTCAAGCCAGCGCTTCCACACTATCCGCAAGGCGCGAGAGCAGACGGGGTGGGGACACGCAGGCAGACAGACAGGATGATGAGGGCGGTGGGGAGGACACATGGCGGGAGGCGGGGAGGCTGGCCGCACCTGGTTGATGTGCACGGCCGGGATGGAGGCAGCGGACACTGCCGAGTGGCTGGGGGAGTTGGGCAGTGACTTGCAGGGCCCGATGGCCAGCTGCTGCTTCTTCCGCAAGGCCACGACCTTCTGGGCCACTGCAGGGGACAGCAGAGTCAGTTACCCCTCTGGGGGGAAAGGGAGAAGCCCGGCTTAGAGCCGTCCCCCGCCCCCACCGGGGCCCACGGCCCCCGCCGGCCCGCAGAGCCTCCTGCGCCGCGCTCCGGGGGGCGCCGTCCCGCCCCGCGCCCGAGTTACCGTCCTGGAAGACGCGCTCCACGTTGAGCCCGTAGGTAGAGCACGTCTCGTAGTAGGTGCAGCGCTTCAAGTCCGTGGACAGCTTGCGGGCCCTGCTGTCGTCGATGACCCGGGGGTTTGCGGCACTGATGGCGTCTGTCGGAGGCGGGAGGGTGGGAATTTACTCAGCCGGCTGAGAAGCAGGTGCCACGGCCCTGGGAGGGTCGTTGGGGCAGAGGGCGGGTGGGCGGGGAGCTGAGGCGGCGGGCGACATGGAGCACAAGCGTAAGGGCCTCCAGGCCTTAGACCAGCCCTGCCACCGACTCAGAGGAGAAATGAGCCAGCTGCTCTGTTCCCGCGTCTCAAAAGACACAGGCGCGAGCGTCACGCAGGTGGGAGGGTCTAGCTGGGGAGATCCAGCGTGCGCGCGCGTGGTAAGGAGGCGCTGACCGTTCTGGGGTGACACCAGGGCTCAGGAAGCACCGAGAGGGGAGGGACCCGGGACCGCCCCTCCCCCGTGCCAGCCCGGCGGGCCCGCTCACCCTGCGTGCCCACCAACACCATGGGCACCTCGCTGGCATTGCGGAAGCTGCACAGCCGCAGGAAGTAGTTGTACACAGTCTGGAAGCTGATTTCATCCTCCAGGCTGAACACAAACACCACCGCGTCCACCCAGGCAGCAAACTAGGGGGACGGAGCAGAATTACCACCCTCACCTGCTCACGGGCAACCTCCGCGCCCCTGTCCACACACACACAGCTTTGCCCAGCCCCAACCAGATCCTCGGGAAAGGGGCGCCACGGGCCGGGGCTGGGGCAGGAGCGTCACCTGGAGCTCAGGGGGGCCTCCTTCATCTCGGATCAGCAGCAGGTAACTCTGGCCATCCACCACAATCTCCTTCTTAAACCGACCCCCTAGGACAGAGTGCATGGTCAGGCCCCAAACTGAGAGAGCCCACGGGGGCCAAGCGATTCTGAAATCCACAGCTAGCAACACAGGAGACAGGAGGACTTGGAAGGACAAGGGGCTCCAGCCCCCCCACTTTGCACAGACGACAGCAAAGAGAGGAAGGGGGTAGAGGGGCCAGCCTCAGAGCCCAGGTAAGCCAATGACGCTCACCTTCAGGGGACTCTTCCTGGACATACGTCCCTGTCAGATAGCGGTGCACCAGGGCCGACTTCCCACTAGACAGGTTCCCCACAATGCCCTGTGGGAGAGGAAGGGGTGAGAGCAGCGGTCAGAGGGAAGAGACGGGGCAGGAAAGGCAGATGACGTTAGGAAGGAGAGGGACCAGAGCTAAGGGCCAGAAAGGAAAGGACCAGAAGCAAGGGGCCTCGGAGAGAGGCCAAGACCTGAAAAGGAAGGGTCTGGCGTCGGGGGGAGGGGGTGGGGTGCAGCAGAGCCTGGGCCCATTGCTCTACCCGTACCCCCCCAGCCCCAGGGCGGCCTGGGCCTCCCACAGGGCTCACTCACCACTTTAAGCTCCGGCACCGAGCGGCTCAGGGTCCACTCCTGGCTGTTCACAAAGGAGTCTGCAGAAGAGAAGGCCACCCATCAGGACCGAGGTGGCACACACCTGTGCTATCTGCAACCAGCTGTGTCCTACACTGCCCCTTCTTGGGCCAAGGCCAGAAAACAGCACGGTCCTGATGGGACCCCAACCCTCACCCCTGATTCCCTAGAGAGCGGCAGGAAAATTCTTCTGGAGGGGACCGGAAGAGTGATAGTCCTCAGGGGAGAGGACCCCGAGAGGTGTGGGCCCAGGGCCCCCCGCCTGGGCCCGTGTGCCTCCTGATCTCTTACTGCTCCAGCAGGCAGTTCCCACCTTGAGCTGTCACACCCGGCCTGGTGCCACCAGGGCCCAGATGAGAGGCCTCTCCAATAGGTCTCAGCTCAGACCCAAGCTGGGCTGGGCGCCTGGCAACTGGGCAGGGGGGCCAGCCTCCTGCGAGTAGGGACAGCTCACCCTCACAGGGTGGGGCCACCCACCACATTCCTAGGCAGGGTGAAGAGGGAGGAGCCCTTACCTGGCCTTGTTCTGTGAAGGGCAGGTTGAATGGGGAGCTATCTAGCCTGCCCAACTGGCCCTCCTCCCCAAGCTCCTCCTTAGTTGGGAGGCCACCACCCTTTCTTTCCCCAGGGACCCGCCTCCTGGGCTGCCTGGGCTCCAGTTCTCAGCTCTGGCCTGCCTCTGGCAGCGTCCAGGGAAGGGAAGCCTCTAGCTGCCCAGAGCCCCCTTCAGCCCCACGGCCAGACCCGTGTTCTTTATTCTCTGCACTGTAACAGACATCCTCCAGCCAGCTCCAGGTGGCCCTGGCCTGGGCGGGCCTCTCTGCCTGCTTGCCCTCCCCAGGCTGTCTCAAAGAGTAGCCACCACCATCGATCGATCGGGTCCACAAGTAGTCTCAGCTCCTCTGCACAGGCAGCCGGGAGGGCTCAAGCCCCGCCCTGAAGCTAGAAACTCATTCAGCCTCCGCCCCTCCTGGGCCTCAATTCTGCAGGTGCCAAAAGTGAGGAAGGAACCTCGTCTCCTACCATACCAGGCCACGGGCCAGAGGTAGCACTCGGCGGCGGCGGGCGACCCCGACTGGACGCACCTGGAAGGCCTCCTCTGCCACGGCCACTTCCCCGGCCCATCTGCGACCCAAAGCCCAAAGGGGCGCGGATCTCACTTGGTCCCTGGCCCCGCACACCACACCCACCTCTCCCAGACAGGTTCACGGTTTGTTCTCACCCCCGCTCTCAACAAGGGGCTCCAGCCAGAGAGGACTCCCAGGCCGGGCTCTCTCCCTTACCGCTGGGCGCGCCCAGGAGCCCGGGGGCCGCGGCCGCCCGGCGGCTCCACAGCGGCTCGGCGGGCGCGGGCTCCCTCCGGCGGAAGCGGCTGGTGAGCAGTCTCCACAGGCCGGCGGCGGTGCGGGGCCGGCCGGGCTCGGGCGCGGCGCGCGGGGCCTCGGCGCCCAGCAACAGGTCGCGGCGGCTGGGGAAGGCACCCAGGGAGCTGGCGTCGCCGTCGCTGCGGGTGCGCGCCCGGGGCAGCAGCCCCGACTCGGCGCGCCGGATCTCCTGGCCGCGGCGCAGGCGGAAGCTGAAGCTCTTCCTCAGCGCCGACAGGCCGCGCCGGGGACTCGGGGCGCCGCGCCCGCCGCCGCCGCCGCCGCCGCCGCCGCCGCCGCGGAGCACCTGCCAGCGCTGGCTGCTCCACAGCGAGGCGCCCCGCAAGAAGCCCGCGCTGCCCGCGCGGCCCAGCCCCGCGCCCGCGCCCGCGCCCTCGGCCGCCGCCAGCTCCAGGCGGTTCACCTCCAGGAACGTCATGCTGGTGGGCCGCGGCCGCGGTTCCTGGGCCCCCCGCGTGCGGCTGCGCCGGGCCGGTGCGGGACTGGGCGCGGGGCTGGGCGCGGGGCTGGGCGCCGGGCTGGGCGCGGCCGAGCCGGGGAGCCCCGAAGGCGCGGGCCCTGGAGCCTGCGGGCGGCCGTCGGCGGGGCCGCGGCGGCCGAGGCGCGGGCGCAGGAGGCCGAACAGCAGGCTGCGGGCGCCGGCGGGCGGCGGCCCCGGGCCGCCCGAGCACACGCTCCGCGGCCGCGCCGGCTGTTCGCGCGCGGCGCTCAGGGCGGCCTGGAGGGCGACGGCGGCGCGGCCGGTCGGGGCGCCGTGCAGGTCCAGCGAGTCGCAGACGCTGAGGGCGCGGCGGCAGGCGGCGGGCCGCTCCCGGCTGCAACTGTCCCCGGGCGGCCAGCCCCGCTCCATGCTCAGGGCCCGCGGGCGAGGGCCAGGCCCATGGCGAGGGGCGCGGGGCTGGGCCCGGGCCGGGGCCGCGGCCGGGGCGCACGGACCTCCGGCCTCTGGGCACCTGGTGTCGGGCCGACGGAGTCCCTCAACGCTTCCACCTCGCAGCCGGCAAGCCCAGACCTGGAGAGGCCTGCAGCCAGCCCCGCAAGGAGAGGCGGCAAGCCTGGCCTGGAACACCCTGGAACGGCGGCACCAGGGGAGCCGGCCTGCTGGGGCAGCCCCCGGAGCCCTCAGAAAACAGGAAATTCCAGCCCAGGGCTCCTCCTCGGATTGGGGCAAGTAGGTGAGGAGCCGTCATTACCAGCAGGGCCAAATAAATAACAGTCCTCAGCAAACCACACACCGGGCCCTGTTTTGGACAGAAGTGGGCATTTGCTCTTTCTCTGAAGCACCAAACAGGCGATACACCACGGGGCCAGAATGATGAAAAGCTTCAGGGAGCAGTCAGGAGGCAAGTCATAGGCCCTCGCTGGCCCTCAGCCTCCTTATCTGTAAAATGGGGGGCCTGACTGGGGTCATCCTTAGTCTGGGGCTGAGACATTCTGAGGTTGGGAAACTCCAGAATCAGAGTTGCCTGGCTCTTCTGTTAGTGGCTGAGGTGATCTTCTCCCTCGGAGACTAGAACATTGTCTAGACTGGGTTAAGTGTCCCACCTAAGGGCAGCAGAAAGTCAACAGGTAAAACCTTCGGGCCCGGGCCACACAGTTCTGGACGAAGCGACTCATTTCTGGTCTGAGGTCTCCAGTGTCCTGCTTGCTGGGTCGCACCTCCTGCTCAGAGGCCGTGCAGAGGCTGGCCGGCCGAGGTGAAGTGCTCGCCCTCAATACTGGCTGGGGCCTGACGCTCACTCCCTCGGAGCTCCGATGCCTGTCCGCGCGCGTGTGGGCTGCACCAGAGACTCATTGAGCGCATGGCTCACCCAGGGGCAGGGGGCTGGCCCCCTGTGCTTTCCAGCGCATTTTAAACATCAGGCCCCGGCCATGAGCTGGTTTACCAGAATCCACAAGGACCATGAGCAGGCAGAGAAACCAGCTTAGGCAGCGACAAGGATGAGGGGGGCCCCCGCACGCGCTTTAAAAGAATACTCCCAAGTTTCCTCCACCCCCAGTCCGGCCCAACAGCCAACGTCCCTCTCAGCCTCAGAATTCCAAGTTCCTGGTTAGAAGCAAAGTGCAAGACAAAAGTGGCACATTCCTGAGGGGGCTGGGGTGGGGGAATGCCTAAGGAAGGCAGAGCCTCTCCACCCTAGGTGCTCCTGAAGAACCCAGAGCTGGAAACTCTCAAGTCCTGGGCTGGATCTCCCAGGGCTGGAGAGCCCCGGGGGTGATTGCCTATTTTCCTGGGACTAGTTATTAACAGTGATGGGGATGGCTTCTTCCTCTCCGGGATGCATAGCCCCCAGATAATAGATGGTTCCACAGAGGAACCTTCCCCAGGATCCTTCAGGCATGGAGACAGGAACACGGCCCTGGAACCCTGACTCACTTTTCCACACTTAAGTCTCCCACACTCAACTTCCCTATCTGCCTATCTGTCTGTCTGCCCTCCCTCTCACATACACCCGGGGAGTTACCCCTCCCCAGAAGACCAAAGCTGCTTATCACCAACCGTCCCCCCCAAGCCAGTGACATTGCAAACACCAGACAGCAGCTATGCCTGGGGACTGCGAAGGGACAGGGCTGCTGTAGAACCCCACTGGCTGTCTCCGTGGGAGAGGAGCAAGACAGCATAAAGGGGTAGAGGCCCCCAGACACACACACACGCATACGTGCTGTGGGGACGCAGGCAGCAGTGGCTTCCCCGAGGAGGGAAAGAACATCTTACGTTCTCGGAGGACGCACCAGCTCCTGGCTCCCACGGCACCTGCAAAATCCAGTCCAAGCAAAATGCTCAGCCTGCGTCAGTTCCCAAACCCGCAACAGTGTCCTCATCCTCGCCTGGCTGCCTCTTTCCTATCCCCCCTTCCCGGACCCAGAGAAGGACACCTGCCTACACATAAATACCGCCGGGACACCAAGCCAGCCGAAGATCTCAGGAACGAGAACAGCACGGACACATACCTCCCTTTCTCATTGGCGTCAGCCCCTGGTCAAGACGAAGTCTGTGTTCTGCCTGACAAGATTCTGCTCCAAAGAGATGTGGCAAACACAGCCCCAAAGACATGAGGCCCCTCCCAAAAAGCTTCAAGCTGGGGTCACGGGAAGAGCACTGAAATCCCGCGACGCTGGCCCCCCCCGCCCCCCCAGAGTCCGCAGAGTCCCAAGGTCATCAGAAACACCAGGCTAACTCTTGCTGAGGGGTGAGACAGTCCGTGGTAATTTCTGGGGGAATTAAAGACACAATTTCGCAGGATGCCTGCGGTGTGCACTCGGGGAGAGGGGGGGTGGGGTGGGGGAGAGAATGGATATACACTTTACCTGGAAGCAGACAGTACGGAAAACGAGCGGGGAAATCAGAAGGACAAAGAGCCAACTCTACGTGTATCCACAGATGGGTGGGCTGGACCCACTAGGTAAACCGGCCTGGGCCTGCGACATTACGAACCCCGGGAGCCGGGGTTTGGAAAGAGAAAGACCCCTGAGACGGCGTGACCTGAGAGGCACTGCACAGAAACCAAACACTGGTGTGAGGAAAGGGCAGCCTCCAGCCCAAGAATCCCACACAACCTTGGACCTAGTCTCCGCTCAAATATTTGCTAGGGGTGACCCACTGATAAGTAGGCAGCCGTGCCCGGCTGAGGCCACCCCTGCCAGAGAGAGTCTGAGGACGTCCTTCTCAGAGACGAGGAAGGGCTAGCTCTCTGCTAAAAGCCAAAGGGTGCACGTGAGTGGAGGAAGTGATCTGGGCTCCTTCCGGGGCCGGAGGGGTCCGAGAGTCACCCTGGTGTCTCCAACATCGGCCACGCTCTTCTCGTCCACAAGGTGGCAGCAAAACATCTTCCTGCAGCTTGGGCGCCGCAGAGAAGGGAGGCCCCAGGAAGGTGGGAGGAAGGCCACAGGAGGACAGCGGCGAGGGCCACACCCAGAGCTGCGGCGGCTGGATGGTCTCTAGCAAGCTCTGTCCCCTCTGAGCGGGCCTCCGGGTGGGGGGCTGGGGAGGCTGCGAAGAGGGGGACACTCTAGACTAGGCTGGCCCACGGCCTCCCCAACAACGCACCATTCCCACCGTAATGGGGGACACGGCCCTCTTTAAGGGTCAGGAACTGTCCACTGAGACGCACAGCGACAGCTTCGTCACTGCATGGGTGGGACACTCATCCCTCTCAGGTGCTTTTCTGCTGCGTTTACTGCTCCCCCACTAGACCTCGGGCCGGCACGCAAGAGACACGCAATGGCTGAATGAATGAATGAGTGAATGAATCCATGCATGCTAAGCACGAATTACATACCCTGACTTTCATTCTCCTTGTGAGGAGGGAGGCAGACTTAGACGGTCCCTGGCTGGGACAGTCTGCTAAGGAGATAAATGACAGCCCAAATCATCTGCAAAGACTGCCGGTCAAGAGACGTGGGGTGCACTAAGACACAGGCTCTGGAGTTGAAAGAACTTGGTTCAAATTCAACCTCTGGACCCTGCTGGCTGCGTCTGTCCACAGTCACTTGAACCTCACTGGGCCTCAGGTTTTAGTCTATGAACGAGGAGGAATCCCATCTTGCCCCCTGACGTTGCTAGAATAGAAGACCAGTGCTGTGATTTGCAGAGGGTCCGACACGGTGCCTGGCACAAAGCAGGTGATCGGTTAAGGAAGCCGTTCCTGCCGGCTGAGTGACAGCGTGGAGAGTCCTGTCGGAAGCAGGCACAATTTCAACTGGTGCCAGCTTTCTTCCACTCGGGAACCTAATTGGACACGCCAGCAGTTACACATCAGCACAGGCCTGTCCGTTTGCTAGCTCGCTCTCTCTCTTCTCTGCAAGATGCAGACCTCGGAGATCCCCGGGGCCCTGCTGGATCCCGTCTTTCTCTTAACACCTGATGAAAGCTGTCATGGGGTGCGCTGTGTACCCCCCCCCCCCCACCCCCGGCCACTTGTATTATGAAGTCCTAACCCCCAGTGCTCTGGAATGTGACCTTATTTGGAAATAGGGTGCTTGCAAATGTAACTAGCCAAGATGAGGTCACACCAGAGTAGGGTGGGTCCCAACTCCCCTATGACTGCTGTTCTTACGAATAGGGGAAATGTGGACATAGGGGCAGTGATGGAGAGAGAAGATGATGTACAGAGACACAGGAGGAAGACGGCTGTCTACAGGCTGAGGAGAGGACAGAGGCCTGGAACAGACCCTCCTGAGTGCCATCACAGGAGTCACCGCCCTGCCTGCCCACTCCTGCATCTCAGACTTCTGGCCTCCAGACCATAAAAATGAATGTGCTGTGGTGCCGTGTGACGGCAGCCCAGGAGACGGACAAGAGCTAGACCCAAGACGGTGGGCTCCAGGGGCCCAGGAAGGTGTGACTGCACAGAAGCTAGCTCCTGTCCCCAGGCCCTCCCAGGGCTGCACAGAGGAACTAGGAGCTCCGCCCCCATCGCCCAAGGTCAGGGTCTCAGGGAGCTCACCAGTGGCTGCGTTCCCCCACCACCCTGTGGAGAAGTGGAGAAGATCAAGGGGACAAGTGGGGGTTGGGGGCAAAGGGAGGAACCCAAGACCACCCCCTGCAGGGCAGTTGGCCAGCCCGGAAATGGCCTTCTAGCACCCAGCTAGCTACTGGATAGCAGTTTCCTCGTTTTCTTTCTGTCCACAAACTCTGCGCGAGGCTCAGTACCTCTGTGCGCCCTCCTGACCTCCCGGACCAGCCTCCTGACCTTGCTCTGCCTGGCCACATCCTAAAACCCTAAGAGAGACCCAGACAGACACTGCTCCTCCCGCTCAGACAGAGAAAGAGCCACAGGGCTATCTGAGGACCGTGGGCCCTGAGCACGCTGCGCTCTGCCCAGACAAGTCCTCTGCCTTCCAACCAGTGTGCTTGTGCCATATCACCTCGTCTCCTCCCTGTGACCCTGCGGGGGGCAGGGGCGTGGCACTTGCCTCGCTGCCTTGTTCCGGCGCCCAGGGAGGGGGGGGGGCGGGGGGAGGGGACACTGGGGACTCCAGACTCAAACGTACCAGTGTGTGCTTCCTAATGGCTCCTTGCCTTTCCATCCCAATTTTGACACGTTTCCTACATTTCACGTGTCTTCCAAAGTGTTCTCTTCCTTCAGAACTGAGCAATGGTCCGGCCCAAGTCCCAGGAGCTAAAAATCTGCTTCTTCCAGTCCCCTGGCTTCCAAGGGCAGTCAGTTGATGAGATCTTCATTCCTTAGCAGCAGGAGCTGGGCTTATTTGTGTTCACCCGATTTTTACAAAAGTAAAATATCTTGGGGCGCCTGGGTGGCTCAGTCGGCTAAGCGTCCGACTTCGGCTCAGATCACGATCTCGCGGTCTGTGAGTTCGAGCCCCGTGTCGGGCTCTGAGCTGATGGCTCAGAGCCTGGAGCCTGCTTCCGATTCTGTGTCTCCCTCTCTCTCTGCCCCTCCCCCGTTCATGCTCTGTCTCTTTCTGTCTCAAAAATTAAAAAAAAAATTAAAATTAAAAAAAAAAAAAACTTAAAAAAAAATATCTTGGGGCCTCTGGGTGGCTCAGCCAAGCGCCGGACTTCAGCTCAGGGCATGATCTCATGATTTGTGAGTTCGAGGCCCGCATCGGGCTCTCAGCTGTCGGCACAGAGCCCACTTTGGATCCGCTGTCCACCCCCCTTCTCTCTCTCTCTCTGCCCCTCCTGTGCATGTGCACTGGCACTCTCTCTCTCTCTCAAAATAAATAAATAAGACCTTAAAAAATTAGAAAAATGTATCTTACTCAAGGAAAGAACGGATGAAGTGTAACAATTGCACAAATTCGGCTCCAAAATGGAGGCGCCACAGAAAGTGAACTGCTAGCAGGTGCCCCCCTGCCACCGACCCCTCCCAGGGAGCTCGGGTGCACAGGGGTAAGTTCAGGGCCCAAAGGAAAGGAGGCTGCGGGGTACTGTACCCTAAAGGGGAAAAAAAAAGAAAGGCTTGGGTAGTCCAGTTTTGTTTTAATGTTTATATACTGGGGCGCCTGGGTGGCTCAGTGGGTTAAGCCTCCGACTCTTGATTTCAGCTCAGGTCATGATCTCACAGTTGGTGGGACAGAACCCTGCATCAGGCTCTGTGCTGATGACTCAGAGCCTGCCTGGGATTCTCTCTTTCTTTCTTTCCCTCCCCCCCCCCCCCCCTCTGTCCTTCAACTCAAGCTCACACTCACTCTCTCTCAAAATAAACAAACATACATTTTGGGGGGAAAAAAAGAAAAAATGCTTATTTATTTTGAGAGCGAGAACAGGCACATGCATGCACAGGGGAGGGGCAGAGAGAGGGGGAGAGGGAAAACCCCAAGCAGGCCCCATGCTCAGTGCACAGCCCGACAGGGGTTCGATCCCACGCGGAGGAAATCATGACCTGAGCCAATATCAGGAAATGGGATGCTTAACTGGCTAAGCCACCCAGGTGCCCCGAGAGGCCAGTTTTAAACAGAAGTTTAAAAGTGTCTGAATTCCCCTTACAGATTTTGAAGGCAGGGCAGGTAACTTCCTCAGGGGGTGGGGCCTATGCTGAGACCCAGGCTCTAGCCCATTCCCAAGGCCACACCTGCCCAGTGCGGGGTGGGGGGGGGGGGGGTTCCTGCACGGGCTCCCGTCAAAGGTAACTGAAAGCAGGGCCTGGACAGGGAGATCACCTCCCTCCACCCCTGCCAGTTCCCAGACCCTGCAGCCCTCCCTCAGCATCCCTAGCTGGACTTGTCTCTGCTGTCGAAGCTAGTATCTGATCTGCTCTCACTTCACCAGGTCCTGGGCTCCTGGACATACACAGGCCAGCCCTGCAGACAGTGGAGCCACCTTCGGTACCCTCTACGCCCAAGGCAGCAGCCACATGGGACACCACCGGTCACCTGATCATAAGAGCCACTTATTGAACACAAGTAAGCCACACTGAGCACCTCACACACACCGACCCGCACAACAACCCTCTGGGAAAGGTAGTTAATCTCCCCGACTTAACAGATGTGAGATCTGAGGCACAGACGTCACACAGCCTAAGGTCACCAGCTAGCAGTGGCTGAAGCTGGCATTCCAACCCGGGCCCTCTGACTGGCCCCGAGCCGGGTGGCCCGGCCAGATTTCTGCAGACATGGGGCCGACCTGAGCCCAGAGCTCATCCTGCGGGGAGCCCCTGCCTGTCTTCCGTTCCGGGTCCTCGCATCAGTGAAGACCAGCCGGGCCCTCCCTCCAAAAAGACCCCCCCAACTTCCTCCTTCCCTACCTTCCAAAATAACTCCTGCCCCAGTCTCACTGCCTCAGTCAGAGCCTGCCTGATCCAGGCTCTGGAGCTACACCTCTGAGAGAGGGGGGGAGGGAGAGAGAGAGAGAGGTGGCACTTACAAAGGAGAAAGCCACCTCAAATGATTACTTCCAACAGGCAAAGGGAGGCTGTTTGGGGCTGATGAGCCCTTGGCCCATATGACTTTCATGCCGCGTAGACAGAGCCACAGAGAGGCTGGGGCTGCGGGTCAGGAAGGAGACGAGTCCATGAGAACACCCTCCCGAATTGAGCTGAAGATGCTTTCCTCCCCTGGGGGAGCGTAAGCTTTCTGAGCTGAGTGTCTTACTCCCCACCTGCCCTGCAGGGTGTCTGCTGCCTCGCTTCTGCCCACACCCGGAGGTGGTGCCCAAGCCCCGTGCCAGCCCACATGCAGAAGGGACACGGGGCGCCTCTGCGTACCCTCCTCACGCCCCTCACTGCCCAAAGGCCCTGGTTACCCACACTCGACAGTGCGGGGGGCGGGGGAGGCAGGGGGGGAAGGGGGGAGCCAGGGGACGCCCATCAGCTACTGCTGTGGGGAAGGGGGGAGGCGGGAAGCAATACGCAGCAAGGCTTGTCGGATTTCCAGGCAGAAAAAGGATCAATAGGTCCAACTACGTAAAAATACAAGATCCAGAACAATTACAAATTCTAAGTACCCAACGAAAAATAGAATTAAAGGGAAATCAAACCTGGGGTGGGGGGGGGGAAACAAGGTGACCGTGTCAATGGGTTAATATCACAAACGTTGCTTAAAAAACAGGGCGCCTGGGTGGCTCACTCGGTTGAGTGTCCAACTTCGGTTCAGGTCATGAGTTCGAGCCCTGAGTCGGGCTCTCTGCTGTCAGCATAGAACCCGCTTCCGAGCCTCTGTCCCTGCCTTTTTGTGCCCCTCCCCCACTTGCCCACTCATAAGTATGTGCTCTCAGACTCTCTCTCAAAAATAAACATTAAAAAAAAAAAAACAAACAAAAAAACAGGGGAGCCTGGGTGGCTCAGTCGGTTGAGCATCCGACTTCAGCTCAGGTCATGATCTCACACTCCGTGAGTTCGAGCCCCACGTCAGGCTCTGTGCTGACAGCTCAGAGCCTGGAGCCCGCTTCGGGTTGTGTCTCCCCCTCTCTCTGCCCCTCCCCTGCTCATGCTCTGTCTCTCTCTGTCTCAAAAATAAATAAAAACATTTAAAAAAAATTGCGACATGTCTGTTTTATTCACTCTGCTGTCCAAAACATTTACAAGGAGCACGCGACTTTTGTAAAAGGAAAAAGAAACGGAAACAGTCAGAAGGCTGTTACGCTTGGGGCTCAGAGCTGCACGAGGAAAGGAAAGCCGGTTCACCAGAAACACAGGCGAGTCTGCGCTCTGCTGGCTGCTCGCTCGGCCCCCCAAAGCCCTGCTCTGGCCAGCCCCCAGCCCCAACATCTGCAGCTACTCTGGGGTCACCACGCATTCTAACGAGGACTCACGAGAGCCTTCTTCCAAGCCCGGCTCTGGGTGAGACACAAGGTAAGAAAGCGAGCTAGGGCTAGTACATATAGCAAATGTACCCTTTCCATCTTCTTAAAATTAAAAAAAAAAATTAATGTGTATTTATTTTTGAGAAAGACAGAGACAGCACGAGCAGGAGAGGGGCAGAGAAAGAAGAAGACACAGAATCCGAAGCAGGCACCAGCCTCTGAGCCATTAGCACAGAGCCCGACGCGGGGCTTGAACTCACTAACTGTGAGATCGTGCATGGCCTGAGATGAAGTCACCCAGGCGCCCCTTAAAATTTTACTTGAGGGTATAAAACCACTTTCACAACACACTCAAAAACTGCTTTTGGCCCCCTGCCCCTTTCCTCCGGGGGGAAGTTTCCAGAATGAGTATCCAGCCCCCCACTACCTCAAAAGGACTGGGCCTCCAGCCCTGCACCGAACTGTGCCAGCGGCTTCCAGAATGCTCTTGTACCACCCCCCGCTGTGGACTCAGTTCTCGTTCACCCTGGTTTGTTACCACCTTCACGTGTCCCGGTGCATACTCACCACCCTTATCCAACCATTCCCCTATTCGACGGCATCCTGGTGGCTTCCTTTTTTAATTTTTTAAGCCACTACAAGCTTCTTCTTTCCATGGGCTACAGGCCCAAAAGTAGGACAGTCGTGTTCAAAGGCAGATGAATTTTTCGTGTAAATGGATCGTGTCTGACGGCTTCTCCAAACAGCAACTCATCGACCCAATCTCCTATGAGCAAGGCGGCCCAACAGTGGCCCTCCGGCCAGCATCGATGGCTATGCGCTGGCCGCCTGCTGTCAGACAGGGGAGCCCAGGACCTCGCTCTTCTGGGTCCCCGATGACTCATGAGGTTAAGCATCTTTTCATGATTACCAACAACGCTCACCTCCTCTTCTCTGAAGTGTCTTCCTGGCCCTGTGCTCTCCCCATTTGTCTTTGGAATTTTAAAAATCTTTTTCTTAACGGTTCGTGGGAACTCTGTATCACAGGCATCGTAAGCATTTAACTGGCATATGGACACGGCAAGCAAACTCTCCTACTCTAGTCCACAGAAACGTAATTAAATCTGTTAATTTTGTAATGGATTCTATTAGAACGTCTGAACGACAACAACAACAAAAATCCGCGAAACAGCGATCATAAAAAGAGGCGGGCTGGGGCGAAGCTCTGCTCGATCGAAGATTAATGCCAGCTAGGACTCGCAGAAGGAACATGCGCCTGAGAAAATCAGCCCGTGGCCACCCTAACACAACCGATGCAGGCGAGGATCGCTGGTGCCCACGAACCAGCCCCAGAGAAGGTGAGGTTCCTGCAGGCAGCTTACTTCCAAGGTGCTCAAGCCCCAGCCCACTTTGCAACTACTGGACGGGAGGAAATGGCCCCTCCAGACTGTTCCCTCTTCAGCATCACTAACAGCAGGGCCAGATGTGTCACAATAGGGGGTAACCCTGTCAACAGGGTTTAACCTGGATCTCCTCGACCCCCCAGACCTCACTCCAGATCCTGGGTGGCACGAGGGGGCAGGGGCGGGGGGCAGGGGGGGAAGAGACGAAGAATGTCGATGCAGCCAACCAGCAACAGCATCTGAATCCGGGGCACGGACCGGACCCGCTACAAGAAATCTGACCCAGCCTCTTCAGAGGCCGCATGGTGGGGAAAAAAGCATCTTGATGGATCCTGTTCCATCCCGATCCCATCCCGATTTGGAAAGACAAAAAGGTTACGGAAGGTATCTGGGGGTAACTGAGGAAATTTAGTTATGGGTGAGCTCTCAAGTGATGTCAGACGATTGCTGCTCATTCTCTCGGGTAGGATACCGGTATTTTTTTTTTTTTTTTTTTTTTTAACATTTTAGTTATTTTTGAGACAGAGAGAGAGAGAGAGCATGAACAGGGGAGGGTCAGAGAAAGAGGGAGACACAGAATCCGAAACAGGCTCCAGGCTCCGAGCTGCCAGCACAGAGCCCGACGCGGGGCTCGAACCCACGGACCGCGAGATCGTGACCTGAGCCGAAGCCGGACGCTCAACCGACTGAGCCACCCAGGCGCCCCGGACACCGGTATTTTGTGACGTGGAAGAATGTGCCAGCGCTAGGAGATGCCAGCTGAAGCACCACACCGTCGACAGCTGCTGACCGCTCCCATCACCAAAAAGAATGTGAGGCGGGGAGGAGAGAGGAAGGAGCAAATGTACGTTGTTGTTGTTGTTTTTAAGTTTATTTATTTATTTTGAGAGAGAGAGGGAGCGCACAGGCAGGTGAGGGGCAGAGAGAAGGAGAGCCAGAATCCCAAGCAGGCTCCACGCCATCAGCACAGAGCCTGATGTGGGGCTTGAACTCACAAACTGCGAGATCATGACCTGAGCGGAAACCAACAGTCGGACCATTAACCAACTGAGCCACCCAGGCGCCCTGCACATGTATTAAAATGTTAACGACGCCTTTTGCGGTGGTCATTTTTCAAAATAAAAAGCCGGGGGGAAAATCTGTCAGGTCTTTTCCTTTATAAATTCTAGGTTTCCTATCTGGCTTACGAGGATCCCTCTTATCCCCAGAAGAGATAATATTCTTTAAATTTTCTCCCGTGTTTTATTTAAATTTACTTATTTTTTTAACGTTTATTTATTTTTCACAGAGAGACGGGGGGTGAGTGGGGAAAGAGCAGAGAGAAAGGAAGACAGAATCTGAAGCGGGCTCCAGGCTCTAAGCTGTCAGTACACAGACCGACGCGGGGCTCGAACCCATGAACCGTGAGATCTGAGTCGAAGTCAGACACTCAACCAACTGAGCCACCCAGGCACCCCCTCCTGTGTTTTAAAATTTTTCTCCGTTTCATGGCGCAGCCGCATATGCTGGCCGAGAGCACAGGCTCTGAGACCAGCCTTCCGGGGTCAGGTCCCGCCTCCGCCATCATCTGGGGCCACGTTGGGCACATGCCTTTCCATCTCCCTGCCCCCACCTGCAGGATGGGGGTCACACTCACCCTGTAGGGATGTCCAGAGAATGACCAGGAGGCGCGCGGGGCAGTGCCTGGCATGTAAGGAGAACCATCGGCCAGTTAACCTTTTCAGTACCGTTCTTTCCGAGATCCCAGATCTGATCCTGCCGCCCTTAACGTAGAACCCCATAGAACCCTGCAGCTCCCCGCACCGCTGCAAGAGCCGTCAATCTTGCCGCGTTTGCAGCACAAACACAAAGTGCCAGAGTGTGGGGTGGCACATTTGAATAGTTTAAAAACACACTACGCCAGCAATTTTCATAATCAAACCACTATTCCAGTAAAACAGTGTCTCGCCGTGCCTATCAAAGCAGCCAGGCTTGCCTGGTACCCACTCGGCCGCCCTTCCACACCAGGTCACCATGCACAAACCCCATCACGGCCCGAGGAACGCACGCTTGCAGGAGACACGATTTTTCTTCGGTGGTGGCTCAACGGAACGTCCGAGGCTGCTGAGATGAGGGAAGGCCTCTGCTCGGGGCCTCACCCACGGTCACCCTGTCAAGTCACCCACCAGTGAGGGTCACACAGTGTGGGCCAGTTTAAGGGTATCTCTCTGCCAGTACTTGGCTCCTTCCCCACCTCCGCCTGGCACGGGCCTGATGGAGGCAGGGCCACACTCCCATACTTCCCAGGGAAGCTTCCTTACTAGACAGGAATGGCATTTCAGGCCTGAGCCAGCGGACCCGTCAGAAGCATACAGAGCAAGCAGGACACCCATGTTTTCAGTGATCTCGCAGCTCTGACCCAGCTCTGACCCCTCAGGGAGGAGCGTGAACTCCAAGAGGGAGGACAGAGAACCAGGCATGCCTCCTCCCACCCGCTGTCACTCCACGCAGGTCCAGAGCCAGGCCCAAGCCAGCGGAGAGCCAGCTCTACAGACTCCAGTAGGAGACCCCTCCCCACCCTCCTGCCAGAGAGAAGACCCAAGCCTCGGAACGAGGACACCTGGCCCCCACCATAAATGGCCTCCCAACTTTTGGCCCTGCTCCTCAGGCCAGCAGGGGCCCACACGGCCAGGAGAGGGCCCCTTTGGCAGCACCATGGCCCCAGAGCAGGACAGAGCATAGTGATACAGGTAGGAGGCTCCCAGTGCCCAGCAGGGCTCCTGGGCTGGCTACAGAGCAGGGAGGCCCCTGGTTGTTGGCCAAGCATTCTCTGGAAGTGACAGCAGGGCTCTGTGCCCACAGGGGAAGCAGATACCAGCTTATGACACAGGCCAGCTGGGGTAAGAACACCAACAGCTCTAGGCCCTGTGAGGATCGAGGGCCTCAAACTGGAAGGGTGGGCCTTGGAGCTGGACAGACCAGGTTTAGACCCCAGCTGGCCTAGCACCTCCATGAGGCTCTCTTCCCAAAACTACTCGGGGTCCAGGGGGAAAGGTGCAGAGCCCCGAGGCCCCAGCCGGCAGGGGGACTGGGGCCCAGGAAATGACAAGAGAACCTATTAACCTAGTTCAGGACAGGGTCTCCTTCCCAACAGTGCCGAGGCTCGGGACGATGAGAGGCCTACGAGATGACAGCCTCTGTCTCCTTGGGTTGGCTCGGAGGTGTCCCATCGAAGCTATCACAAAGGGATGCCCAGCCCACCCCATCCGCAGGTTCCCTAGTGGCTCTCTGGACAAAGAATCCAGGCCCTTCCTGCCATTAGAAGAGCAGAGGGGTAAAAGGAACCTAGCATTTATTGCTGCAATAAACGGGATACACCTTCCTGGGTGTGGTCCAGGATAACCTCACCCCCAAGCAGGGAGCAGGGGGGCGCCTCCCTTCCACAGGAGGAGAGTGGGCTGAGACAGACCAAGGGAGCCAACCGAGAACTATGGGCTAATGGGGGGCTTTACTCTGTGCCACACGTCTTCCAACTGCACACACGTTTACAAAGTTTCTGCTAGAATATATATATTCCGCTATTCATACACACACACACACACACACACACACACACCATAAATTAAAGGCAAAACATAAACCAGGAAAGGCTACAAAAACAGCCCCTGCCTAAAATGCCAGACACGGTGAAGAGAGTATTGTGACATTTGCTGGTTCCGTGTAGCATCTTGGCACCACCGCCATGGGTCGTGGCTGAAGGGGAGGTGACGAGCAGGATGGCCCAGGCCACCTCTCCTCTTGTGAGCTAGAAGGAGGTCACCATGAGGCAAAAAAGCCTGGAGGCCAAACCGGGCCCGGCTGCTAACCAGTGACCTTGAATCCTGGATCAGTGGCTTCCGCCCTCCTGGCCTGCAAGGCAACAAGACTGGGCTCGCCCTTCTCCGACTGTGCCCCAGGCCGCGCAATCAGCACCCTATTCCCTGACTGGGTGCACCTCCCCGGCCGGTGCTCCACCTGACCTTGTGTAAAGCTGACAGGCAGAAGGCCACCTAGTCCACAGACTGGCCCGTTCACATGACCCCATCCACCAGCAGCTCACCAGTCCACACTAGAGAACCTGCGGGCCCGGGAAGGAGCCTGGGGAAGTGTCATGGCCCTTCCCCACCCGCCTTTCTTCCCTCACCCGAAATTCAGGATTACCCTCCAGGTCCAGGCCACAGAGAGGCAAGGGGCTGAGAGGGGACGCAAGGAGGGCCGAGCAGCAGCCGCATGGGATGCAGAGGCCAAACCAAAGTGACGTGAGCTACACCGAGGCCTGCGGCCAACCCACCGGTAACAAGGCGCTGCCCACCAGGGGCCCCCGACGCACCCATTTATCTCGCAAGAGGGGGGCCTGGGCTCAAACCCCCCCTTCCATCCTTGCACAAAACCGCAGAAGTGCGTGAGACCCCGTGACATGAAAAAGTTTGTGGTGGTGCTCCCACAACAGCAGGCCGCTTGAGATTTTAAGAAAAACGCACAGCGACAAAAACCTACTGCAAATCCAGTAGGATCTGTTTGCGATCTCAGTGGATCTGTTGGCGATCAATCATCGCGGCCGTGGCAGGTGCTCAGGAAGTCTGTGCCTGTGGACTGGCTGCTTGAAACTTTTAAATACAGTAGAACCTTGGTTTGCGATCATAATCTCTTCTGGAAACATGCTTGTCATCCAAAGCGGTCGCACATCAAAGCACATTTCAAGAACCACTGGCTCAGTTGTGATCCTGTGACGTTCGGGGTCACGTACGACTCGTATTGCAAGACATCCCTCGTCTATTAAGTTAACCTTTAACAGAAATGTTTGCTTGTCTTGTGGAACACTCGCAGAACAAGTTACTCTCAATCCAAGGTTTTACTGTACAAAACTTTAGAAAGCTGAATCCGAAAGGATATACCCCCTCTACATTCACTTTTTACAACAAACAGGTGTTCTTTTGCTTATTATGGGCTAAAATTCAAGATGTTCTTCCAACACCACGGCCACGGCCCCCCCTCGTGGCTACTGAGACCTCCCCCCTCGGCCTGTCCAAATGGAGCCGGGCTGAGGGCGGAGCTTGAAGACAGGATGAGAAAAGAATGTAAAATACCCCATTAATAATTTTTCATCCTGATCACATGTGGAAATGATTATTATTTCAAATATACTGGGTTCAATAAAATATAATATTAAACTAACTTCACCTTGTGGGGTTTTTTTTACCTTTTATTTTTAAAGTTTATTTATTTTGAGAGAGAGAGAGACAGAGAATGCAGAGGAAGGGCAGACAGAATCCCAAGCAGGTGCCGCGGCGTTATTGGGGAGCCTGGTGTGGGGCTCAATCCTATGAACCCCAAGATCAAGACCTGAGCTGAAATCAAGAGTCGGAGGCTTAAATGACTGAGCACAAGCGCCCACCGCCCTTTTTTTTTTTTTTAACCTTTCTTAATATGGCTACTTGAAGATTTCAGCCGACACGTGGGACTCACATGTGTAACTGGGCAGTGCTGAATTACAGCAAACACTTGAATCGACAGGCAAACAATCAAATGAAGGCAATGGTGGATGGCCATGTGACACTCACTGTGACAAACTGCGGTTCAGGGTCTGGACCCCTCAGCCAGAGCCTCGGACAAATCCTGAGGTGGCTCCCCACTCCGGGGCCTGCCAGGCTATACCAGCTCGCCCCAATCTCCGCCCCTCCAGAGTCCCAGCTACAGGAGGAACCCCAGGCCGCGGGCACCGCGCACCGTGCACTCACTCTCGTGCCCTCACTTAGTCGCCACCCCCACCCTGGAAATCGTGACAGGGCCTGCCACTCGAGGAGCCCTTCGGAGGGAATGGTGCCACTCTAAAAGCTTTGCAGGCATTCACCGACTTCCTTCTCACACCTACACGACGAAACGGGTGCTTGTTAACCTTATTTTGGCAACGTGGAAGCGAAGACACAGAGAGGTTAAGAGACTCACCAAAGGTCACACGGCTACCAACTGGTTCAGTCTGGGATTCAAATCCAGGCATTGTGGTTCCAGAACCAGGTCTGTGCCCCACACAGGCCCCTTCACACCCAAGGGGCCTGTTTAACAAAAAAATCCTCACGGCCGGGAAGTTCGTCGGCCCCTCCCTGGAAGGTACGTACCAGCAGCAGAGGGAAGAGAGGGAGCCCCGAGTGGGGTCCAGACCTCCTGGTCTCGCCCGCCCCACCACGCACACAGTCACACACGCCCCGAGAGGCCATGGCTGGGCTTGAATCCCACTCTATGAGCTTGGGCTCTGGGTTTGCAAGCCATCAAAACATCAAATTAAAAGGCAAAAGAGAAACCGCTGGAGGCGGGCTCACCAACAGTGGCAAGGAGGGGTGCCGACTGACAAGAAAGAGAAAGAAAAACACCCGCTATATAAACAGGCGCAAAAACAGAGGCACATCCCTCTGAAGCCATGCGGTGTGGGGCCGCTCTCAGCGCCCAGAGCACAGCCTGGTCAGCCCAGCTCAGGGTCTGGGGCGGGGCGGGGTGGTGGGGGCCCAGGCGCTGCCTGAGAGATGGAGGCACACAAACGTTCACTTCAGAAAAATCTCCATTAAGAGATTAAAACCATCTGACATACAGTATGAACAGAGTAAGGAACCAAGAGGAAGATGAACAAAGGATACGAACAGAATCGAACAAAATACAAATGACCTAGAAATTTTTTTAACGCTCTCACTAGTAATCAACTGAATATGAAATAAACCAACAACAAAAAGCATTTTAATGTTTTTTTTTTTTTTTTTATATTTTCTTAAAGTTTGTTTATTTGTTTTGGAGAGAGAGAGACAGAGAATCCTAAACAGGTTCCGAGCTGAGCTGTCAGCCCGGAGCCCGACGCGGGGCTCGAACTCACGGGCCGCGAGATCACGACCTGAGCCGAAGTCGGACGCTTAACCGGCTGAGCCACCCAACCGCCCCATCCTGCAGCCTTTTAAAATAGCAGCAAGTGGGGCGCCTGGGTGGCTCAGCCGGTTAAGCGTCCGACTTCAGCTCAGGTCGTGATCTCGCGGCCCGTGAGTTCGAGCCCCGCGTCGGGCTCCGGGCTGACAGCTGAGTCTGGAGCCTGCTTCCGATTCTGAGTCTCCCTGTCTCTCTGCCCCTCCCCCGCTCGCGCCCTTTCTCTCTCTCACTCTCTCTCTCTCTCCAAAATAAACATTAAAAAAAAAAAAAAAAAAGGCCAAGCAAGGAGTGACCTGCCAGTCACAGCCTGGCAGGAACGAGATCCCGAGTCCCGACAGGGAGCTAACAGATGAACAGATGAACGCAGGGGCTCCCTTTCTACCAGTGGAGGCTTTTCCACAAACACACAAATCCCACCTTTGCCGAGAAATGCCAGTAATATCAAATCAGCTCCTCTGTGACTGATTTGTGACAGCAGAGAACAGCTAGAGAACAGACCAGGAGGACAAGCATCAGGCAGGTAACAGTGGGCACCTCTAAGGGGCAGTGGGGGGGGGGGGGCGGGGTACACGTGTTTCTTCTGCTTCCTTCCACATCTGAATTTGTTACACAAGCATGCGTGACTTTTGACGCTCACACATATGTTCAGCTGTTTTCAATGTTTAAATGTTTCTTTTTAAGTTTATTTATTTATTTTTGGAGAGAGAGAGTCTGCGGGTGCAAGCGCTGTCGGCACAGAGAGGGACGCAGGACTCGAACTCACACACCGCGAGATCGGGAGCTGAGCCGAGATCACGAGTCGGACGCTCAACCGACTGAGCCACCCAGGTGCCCCACAGTGTTTAAATATTTCTGAGTGTTTCCTGAGCAAGCATCTCTGTGCTATATGCAATCTCTGTGCTGCTGTTGGAGGGGAGAGACACCTCCCAGAACCACCACTCAGCTGGGGATCCACAACATCCAGAAGAAAACAACAGCAAGAGAGAGGGGCCCTAAGTTCCCCTTAAGTTACATCCTAAAAGTTTCCACGGGTTAAACTGGAGGTCAAAAAGCTTCCCTGAGAGGCGCCACAGGAAGGCTGACTGGCCAAAGCTCATCTAGTCCATCCATCCAAGGGAGGGAGCACCAGCCCCGCAGCTGGAAGACCAGTGTCTGGTACAGCCTTGGGAGAGTTACTCAATCCAGGTCCCAGGCTTTGCAAAATGGAAAGGATACTTGCATACCTAGAAAGAGACCTGCCAAGTGTTTGTTGCAAAAGCCCATGACCATCTCCAGCGGGCAGGCGGGGAACGGTAACCAGGGCAACGCAGTACCAGCCAGTGCCCACATCCTCAAAGCAGGTGCTCCAGGTTACCGCCCTCCCCTGCTTCCATAGCCCTAGGGCTCAGCTCCATGCCCCCAAATTAGCTCCCCTTTACCCCTTGGCCTGGAAGTCAGGAGGAAGGCAATCCGGTTAAACTAATTTCAAGTTAGCTGCGTATTAAAAAGAGAATGAGGGTGTGAGGTGAGCGGAAGGTTCCCCGGATGGGTGTTTGGGGATGCTGGATGAGGACACAGGAGTTCTCAGGGCCCAAGCCTGCCCCTGCTCCAGGCCTCAGCTCCCCTAAGCCTGCTTTTCAAGAAGGGCATCTTCGCTCCCGCCTGGTCTCCCCGGGGCCACTGCTCCCTTGGATGCTCGAACCGGGGTCCCCTGGCCTGTCCCTTCCAGACTCAATGCCTCAGCCACACAGACCAGCCTGCTGCTCCTCGAATACCACCTTATACTTTCACCACCCCCTGCTGCCTCTGCAAACCTGTCCCTTCTGCAGGGAAAGTCTCCTGGAGCCCCATGCCTGGCATACAGGTTCCATGAAAGAAAGAAACGGTAAAGGAGGGGCGCCTGGGTGCCTCAGTCAGTTAAGCATCCGACTCCTGGTTTCGGCTCTGGTCATGATCTCATGGTTCCTGAGTTAGAGCCCGCCATCGGGCTCCTTGCTGACAGTGCAGAGCCTGTTTGGGATTCTCTCTCTCTCCCTCTCTCCGTCTCTCCCCTGCTTTCTCTCTCTCTCTCTCTCTCTCAAAAATAAGTAAGTAAACCTCAAAACAAAAAAGTTAAAAAAAAAAAAAAAAAAAGAAATGGTAGAGAAAAGTATGTAGCATGAGCTAGCCCCAGGGTACTTAGGAGCAAGAAGTGTCTTATTCGGAGGGTGTCGTCCACTTGGCAGAGAACAGAAGTTTAGGAACAGAGGATTGAATGGGCGGGGAAGGGGGGGGGCACCCTGCAGCCTGGAGGAGGTAGTCTTTCCATCCCTCTCCTGTGACCTTGAAGAAAGGGGTCTTGGTAAGTCTTCCCCAGGCTCTAACTTTTGCCCTGGTTTTGTTCAAATCTTGGCTTTATTCCCACCCCTCCCAACCCCTGCTTTGGCATCTCCTGCAGGCGGATCCGTTCAACCTCAGTCAGTCCAGCATGCTGGCGGGGCTCCCCCCTGCCTTCCACTGTGCTACATGCAACTGGGCCACACGGTAGGAGCTAAATAAATGTATCTGGAACAAACGCAGCTTTCCCAGGCCACTAGCACCCACCCAGATATCCTCTTTTTCAGAATTCCTAGAACTCATCTGTGCAAAGTCCTACCTAAGCCTCCAGGCCACCACCAGCCACTCATTCCTGAAACCAGCTAATTACCGGAACTCCAGGGTAAGTGACGGACCCAGATCCCTGGGCCCCCATCTCAAACCCACTGAATCAGATCCCTCGCAGGAAGCCTGGGAAACGTGCACTTCAGCAAGTCCCCCAGGTGAATGTTACCGCCAGGCTGGGGAACAGCCAGGAGAGAGTTTCCTGGTCTCCAAAATGCTATGATTGCCCTCCACCTGCCTCACCGCACGACGGGGCTTGCTGTCGGGACCTGGTCACGGGACACAGAGAAAGCAGGGTGGACTCAAGCCCCCAGGCAGGCCCGTGAGCTCCTTCTGAGCCCTCCCCAACACCTCTGCCTTCAGCTCAGGGCCCCCTTCCCTCTCCAGCCTAGGCTCAAACGCAACGGGAACACCTGTACCTCCTTACCCCAGTCCCTAACACTCCCCAACCCACGCCCATGGTGGCAGGCCCGCAGATCCTGAGTTCACCCTCAAGAGCGAGGTGGAAGGGAGAACGAATCAGCCCACTTTGGGAATGCTCAAAGGCACTTCATCGTTTTAAAAAAAAAATGCTGGAGAACAGGGCGCCTGGCTGGCTCAGTCGGTTGAGCCTCTGACTTCCCCTCAGGTCACGATCTCACAGTTCCTGAGTTCAAGCCCCACAGCGGGCTGTGTGCTAACAGCTCAGAGCCTGGAGCCTTCTTTGGACTCTGTGTCTCCCTTTCTCTCTGTCCCTCCCACTCATACTCTGTCTCCCTCTCTCCCTCTCTCTCTCTCTCTCTCTCTCAAAAATAAATAAATATTAAAAACAATATTTTTTTAATTTTGGAGGAAAACAAAGGGGGCGACAAGTCGCCCAGTTGACAAAGTCCGGTTCCTCCCCAAGTAGGAGCCACATGGCATACTTGTGGCCGAGGCCGGCTTCCTGGTCCTCCCTGTGGGCCCACAGGGCCCACTCCTGCTTGCACTCCCCTGGGGCAGACCTCCCGGGATTCACATCTCCTCAGAGACAAGCCTGCCTTTCCTGGCCACTTGCCGGGACCCCAGGTGGCTTCTTGCAGGAACTCATCCTGGCTCCTGGCTTACTTGGCCCAGCATCTGCATGTTCCATGTGCCCAGGCTGTCCCCTATCTGGACTGAGGCCGGTTCCTCTGCGGCCCTCTTTCTAGGCCACAGCCAGGAGACCAAGCAAGTCCTGAGAGCTCCTGCCTGAGGCCCCACACGAGCCCTGACTGATCAGCGTGGATCCCTCCTTTCTCCGAGCCTCAGTTTCCCCACCAGGGAGAAGAGCCTGGCTCAGAGGCTCTGCACACGGTGAATCTGCCAGTCCACCACCCCCACCTGCCGGGTACACTGCTTTCATGCCTTAAAACAGCCGGATGGACCCCTCTTCTCCTTCCTTGGCCTTTGGTGGGAAAGGAACTTTTCAAAAACAGCCTGCTTCCCCTCAAATCCTGTCCTGAGACAGGAAAGCGGAATGTTCCTCTGCTTCCTTCCTCCTACCCTGGCTGCGGGGTCTGAGGTGACTGAGTGAAGCAGGCAGAAGACAGGAGAGCAAGGTGCCATGGTGCTCCCTCAGTCCCAAATGGATTCCAACTGCGTCTCCTGGGTCACCTTCAGAGCTGGAACAAATAAATCCTTCACCGAAGTATTACCAGAGTGAGGCGGAAGCTTATTATACACTAGGAAAATGTCATCCCTTCCCACTAAGAGGCTCAGCCCTAGTAAACACAGACCGGCCTCCCAGCTACGGATGTGTTACGTAACAGTATCGCCTGGACCCAGGTTTGATGTTGGGCCCTGGCAGGGGGGCTCGGCCAGGCTCACAGGGAGCCGGGAAACGCCCCAAGAAGCTGCTCTCCTCCCTCCCCCAAGCAAGAAGGTGGGGACACTGCTTTACAAGGCAGCAGCAATATGGTTTGGCAGATGGAGGCTCTACAGCAAGGAAGGATATAGGGCAGAAATTGGAGGAGTTTTCTGGGTTGTTTTTTTTTTTTTTGGTTTGTTTTTTGGGGGGGTTATTTGTTTTTTTGTTTGGTTTTGTTTTTTGTTTTTCCCTGCCTGCCCAGAGCAGAAAATCTATGTGACAAAAGTGGTGAAGCAGGGGTGAGGTGGGTGATAAAGATGGATCCCAGGAGAGAGGCTGGACAAAACAGGAGAGCAGGAGGAGAGAGGTGCAAGGCCCCACCAAGGGAGAGCAGGGAAGCGGGGATCAGGAGGGCTGCGAATGGAGTGTGCGGAACAGCTGGGCCTGGTGACAATGAGACATCGGGTCCCAGGATTCACCATACCAAGCTTCCAGGCTAAGCAGACAGAACATGGGGTACTTCCAAACCGCAATGGGGAAGTTGGTCACGGGGGAGGGCTCTACGAAGAGAAATTCCGCCTAGCACGTTGAATTTAAGACAGGGACGAAAACTGAGCACGTCCCGGGAATCATGACCCTTGTGGCACAGAAGATGCCCAGCTGGAGGCCTCCTGAGTCCGGGCTGGGGGGGGAGGGGGGCGGGGATGGTCACAAGCCACTGCTAAGGAAGTTGGAGCTGGATGGGAACCCAGCTGATTCTGCCTCTCCCTGCTCTGGGAAGTGCTCTGAGGGAGGCATCCTCCCTCAGCCCCTACCTCGGGCTAGTCCATCAAGTCTCTTCGACAAAAGGAGCTGGGGGGAGGGGGGGTATCTGAGAGCTGTTCCTGAACTTCTACTTCCCCAGAGGGACAGTGACGCTCTGGGGAATGGCGACTCTCCCTGCCCCACCCATTTCAGATGGAGGAGGAAAAATTGGTCATCTCCTCTCTTTGGGGCCCTGGGCTCACACAAATGCCATCTCCTGGTCCCCAGCCACAACGGTGATTCAGGCCATTTACTTGGATCCATGTTAATGAGTTTTTCCCCGTCGCCTAATTAGTTCACTGTGAACTCAGCCTTGAGAGGAAAGAGGTAACAGAGGATTGGGGAAAGGACAGAAGGAAGTCAGCTTGGAGTGTGACAAGAAAAAGGCAGGACTCTGGGTCTAAATGGGGACTTCGGCTCCCAAAACACTGAATGCTCCTTCCCCAGCTGTGGGGACATCCAAAAGCAGGAAGGGAGTAGTGTTCAGGCACAGGAGCCCCGGAGCCTTACACAAGGAGGGGAAGGTGGGAGTGTGGCCCTAACTTCGAGGCCCAAGAAGTGGACAGGCCTTGCCCACAACTCCATGTCATCGCCAAAACACCTCGCAACCTGCCCTGCATTTCCGCTAAAGCTGAACCCACCACCTGCTTGCTGGGCGTCCCCCTTCCAATGGAGCGGGAGAGGAAGGAGATGACCCAGGGCGAGGCCCATCTGCCCCTTGGATGCTCAAAGGTCACCGTGCCACCAGGGAATCTGTGGGTGTGGTGCCCCCCCCCCCCCCACACACACACATCAGGGGTCGTGGGATATGTGCCGACAGCGTGAACCCATTTCCTCTGCGCCCCCGCCCCCAGCCGTGGCAGCCAAATTCCGGGGCTCAAGAGCCTAGAGAAAAGGGCGCTAGGCAGGGCAGTGGCCCGGGATTCTGGCATTTGACGCCCAGCGCCGTGTCCGTGGAGGTCAGACAGCGCCCCGCAGTCCCGCGCCCGCCTCCCGAGCGGCTCCTGGGTGCGCGGGGGACAGGACGAAAGCGCGGATGTACCGGCCGGTGCCTCCCACGCGGTCGCGCCGCCGGAGCCCCGCGCCAGGCCCGGCCTGCGCCCGCCTTGGCAGCGGCAGCGTGGGGGGTGTGCGTCGGGAAAGGGCGCCGCGGCGAGCGCCACCCTCCGGGGCCCGCGGGCGCTGGGCCCGGGAAGGCTGCCATCCACTAACGGGAGGCTCGATTCCCCCGCCCCGCCGCGGGGCAGGGCCGGGCCGGGGCAGCAGCCCCACCTCCCGGCCCGCCGAGGCCCTCCGCGGCGCCCACCCTCCCAAGGCATGCCTGGCCAGCTCCGGCCCCAGCCCCCCGCACCTCTGCGGCTCTGAGCGCACCTGTCCCCGGGGCGACACCACCCTCACGCCCTGGGGTACTAAGAACGGAAAACGTGTCCCCTGGCACGGGACCGGCCCCGAGCCCCAGTGTCCCCGGACGAGATACAGCGAAGCTTGGACGACCGCTCTGCAGCGCTGGCGATCAGTAAAACCGCGTGGCCAGGACCTCAGGCGCGCGACGACCCCAGACGGGGAGAGCGTGGCCGAGCCGGGCCACCGCGCCCCAGCTCCCGCAGACCCCGGCTCCGCTCACCCTCGATGGAGATGACGTGCTCCCGGATCTGGTTCTGCAGCGCCAAGTCCTCGATGCGCTCGATCAGGTCGTAGATGGCGTAGATATTGGGATGCACGGATTCGAAGCGTTGGATCTCGGCCCGGATGGCTGCCGAGTTGGAGAGCGCGAACTGCTGGGGGGGCCCTCCGGCCAGCTGCTGCGAGGGGCCGCCGCCGCCCCCGGCCCCCGGCCCCGCGCCGCCGAACTGCCCGCCGCCCCCCGCGCCGCCGCCGCCACCGCCGCCGCCCCCCGGCGCCGCCAGACTCGGCTGCTGCTGCGGGCTCTGCCCCCCGCCCGCCTGGAAGTTCATGGCTCTAGAGCCGCGGGGCCCGAGGCGGGCCCGGCCGGGGCCCGGGGCGGCGCTGCGGCGGCGGCGGTGGCGGGCGGGCGCGCGGGGCTGGCGGGGCCGGGACTAAGGAGCCGGCGGCGCGGGGCTAGCGCATGAGGCCGGAGGCCGGGGGCCGAGGCCGGGAGGCGCCGCCGGGCACGCTGTGGCCGCCGCTGCAGGGCGCTTCTCGGCGTCGCGATCCCGCTGCCTCGGAGCAGCCTCCAGCGGCAACAACAACGGGACCGGGAGCGCGCGGCCCGGGCCCTCCCCCCGCGTCATGCGCACGCACCGCCGCCCCCGCCAGCTCCGGCACACGCAGCCCGAGCCCCCCTCCCCGCCGCCCCCGCCCCTCCTGCGCGCCGGCCCCAGCGCCCCCGCCCCTCGCTCGCTAGCTGGCTCTGCAGCCTCCACCCCCAAGCCGCGCGCTCCAGCCCCGGCGCCCGGGCCCCTCCCACCTAGCCTTGGCCCTTCCGCCTCCTCTCCAGCCCCCACCCACACCCGCCGTGAGGGCCACCAGCCCGAAGTGGACAGCCGTTCTGGCCTCCTCCCGGCCCCGGCTCTCTCGTTCGCCTCCCTGCTCTGGTCTGGGTGGGGTGTCCGATCTTTGGGTAGTGCCCGAAACGGTGCCCTGCGCCCGAGGGTGCTGATGAACGCGGCAGATTGGCCGAGAAGGGCCTCCGGCCCAGGCACAGCTGTGCCTCACTTACACAGTTCTGCCTTTCAGCGAGACACGAGCCCCCTGTTCCCGTCCGAGATCATCCCCAGGGACCACTCTGTCCCCACGGTTCTCTCTCTGGTCCTCCCCTGGACTCTAGACTGGGGGCTGCGGCACAGAGCCTAGAAATCTGGGTTCCCTGCTTCCGTTTCCAGTTCTCCCTGAGAGCTTCCTTCATCAGCAGGGCCCTTGGAAATGACACTCTAAACAACAATCCCCACTCATCTTCAACCTTCCCCTAAAAGACTTTCCTTTGGGACCGGGACGGTTCACTGACTGCCACCACCCTGGTCCCGGCTGGTACACAGGCAAAGGAGATGAATCCAATATTATGCTTTCTTCTCCCCTCTCATCCGTTTCAAGAGACTCACCAGAGCCCACAATGCTCTCTTAATTGTCACCCCCTCGCCCACCCTGTGTTCCTGTCGGCTCCTTCCAGGGACAGGGAGCTCCCTTCAATGTCTCAGTTCCTCTGCATCCCCATTGCCAAAGCCATCAGCAGTCCTGCTAATCCACCTCCATCCCCAGTCTTTCTTAAAACGTGTAAGAGAGGGCATGTGCAGGGCACTGGCCCCAGCCAATCCAGGGCCATGCCCCGATGTCCTCTGGGACAGTTGACATATGTCAATCTCGATACACACACTTCCACCTCCCAGGCCAAGCTAGGTCTTTTCCCAGCAAACAGTTGACCCCCATTTGGCCATTCACATAACTCTGCCCCAGTCACCAAGGCAGTCACCTAAGTGTCTTATACCTTCTAAAGAACCAGGCACAAGCTACTCAATACCCGGGGCCTCCCTAGCTCCTGAAAGATTCAGGTTCTGTCTACACGTTTGACCTTACTGATGTCTTGTACCCTCTCCATGCTTCATCGGCAAAATATAGTAATTGAGCAAAACACCTAGCTCTCGTACTGTGTAATTCTAAAAGCAATAGCAAACACGTCTTTTAGATGCTTAACTAGAACGGACGGTAAGAATCTGCACCAGGTACCTCCCAGGAAAGATGCTGAGAGTAAAGAGTATCTCAAATGGGTTGTCCCAGCAGCCTAACAGATCTTCGTTAGGACTCGTGGGCTTGTCTACATGTCTGTCTCCTATTATTATATGAGCCGCATGAGAGCAGGGACAAGTTTACCTGTGTGATTCACCATTGTATTCCCAGCATCGTGCAGTGTGTGTGGCATTTGGTATACCTTTAATTAATGTTCCGCGTGCCTGGGTGGCTCAGTCGGTTAAGCATCCGACTCTTGGTTACGGCTCAGGTCATGATCTCAAGGGTCGTGAGATACAGCCCCGAGTCGAGTCGGGGCTGTGCTGACGGTGCAGAGCCTCCTTAGGAGTCTCTCTCTTCCCCTCCCCCCTCTCAAAATAAATACACTTAAAAATGTTTCTAGAATAAATGAATGAATGAGAGGGAAGGAACTAGAGAGAAGTCAGGTCTGTCTGTCATACATCTAAACTGGCTTTCCCAAGGCAACACTTGGGGTACTTGCTCCCACAGGTAAGCATGAATGGAAACTGTAGGGTACATTGCTTTTCATCAAGACTGGCCTATAAAACCCAGACATGAGATCTCTGTGGCCCAGAGGAAGGAGGGGAAAGCCATAATTAGCTGACCCAAGCCAGGCTGGGGCTCAATGTCCTCTACACAGTGACACTCTGAGGACCCAGTTTCCAAGCCCAGATCTGGGTGGAGAGAGTGTACTAATACTAGGTGAACAAATACCTACTGTGTAACAGATCCCTTACATCGTTTTCATGCTTATTTAATAAAACCTAATTTCTTCCTTAGAATTTCATTATGAAATTATGCTTTAGGAACAAAGAAATTAAGATTCAAAGAGATTCAGTAGCGCACCCAAGGTTATACAGGTGATAAACACAGGATAAGGGATCGATCGGCATCTGTGCCAGGCTCCAAGGTCCATGCTTCTTGCACAGTCTTACAGGGGCAAGGGGAAAGGACGAGGGAAACAAGACAGCACAAGCCACCGTGGCCAGGCTTGGGGAGGGGTGCGTAACCAACCTGATGAGACAGCCCATGGGTACTGGGCTCTGAGCCAAAGAGTCAATTTAGGGGGCCCACAGTGCCTTTTGGCGTTCACTCTGACATAAGAGCAGACCGGGATAGGGGCCACCTGAGCTCTCCAGTCACTGCATCTGTTAACACGGGGACTCTGACGTGCTCTAGCTGACGTTGGTTTTTGTAGTGACAGATGCCCTGGATGCCAGCAGGGGAGGGGGCGGATCCTACTGTCGCCCAAACCTCAGGGGACTAGCAAGCCCGCCCCCGCGCGCCCCTCAGCGTCTTGCGGGCACCAGGACTATCCTGCAGATCCCCGCACGTGGGTCCGCAGGGTGGAGGGCGGGAAATGCGCACCGCGCAGGACTACAAGTCCCACAATGCTTCGGGCGGCGGCGGCAGGGAAGGAGGGGGTGCCTTCAGGTGTCCGCGACCTCGGCGCCTCCCGCCCGGAAGTGCCCGAGGGTCCGCTATGGAGCTGGCGGAGCCGGGCGGTGAGTTCCTGCGCGTTGACCGCGCCCACCCCACCGCCCCGGGCCCCAGCTGGCCCCCTCTCGTCCCGCCCCCGGTTCTCCGGTTGCCCTAACGCGGCTCCCGGGGGGCGGGAAGATGGGAGGGGTGATGGAAGAGCTGGGGGTAGGGAGGGCGAAGTCCGGATTCCTGGGCGGGATCTGGGGTCCGCCTGCGGACTGGGTTTGGAGAGGCTTCCAGAAGAGGCGCGGAGTCGGGCCGCCACGGGGTGGGCCTTCAGTAGACTGGAGGGGCCAATTTGGGTCGGGGGATGGCAACCATTGGAAGCTCCGAATTGCCAAAGGGCGGAGATTGACGTGTGGTGTGGGGAAGCCTTGGGAAGCAGTCCCCATCCGCGGATGGCGTTTGGTTAAATGATAACGGGGCGGGGGGCGGGGGAAAGAAACCCATTTTCTATCCCCTTGGAGCACCTTTAATGATGGAGGAGTAGATGAGCGTTGGGATGAAATAGACGAAGGAGTAGATAAACTCTGGGACAGTAGATGGGAGACTAGGTCAGCTTTGGGGTGAAGTTCGGTGAGGGTTGAATTTAGGGAAGAGGTTGCTTAGAATGTCAAGGCCCTTAAGTCGGGAGAGTGTTTGGATGAATGGAGGAGCGGGCTGAAGACCTAGAACTCAGTTTAGAGCAAGTTAGGACTCGGGATTTGGTGATGCGAAGGGGCACTTGAAGCAAGGTTGGGACATCAGGTTTCAGAGCGGTAATGTGCCCTAGGGTGGAGCTTGCGTAAGCGGGAGAGGGATAAAGACTGTGGGAGAGTTTGGTGGGGTGGCTTCAGGAGCCTGTGGAAGTTCAGAGGGCTGTTGGCCAGCGATCCAGCCCCTCATGGGTTCTTTGTGCCTCCCCAGCTCAGTAGCGTGGCAGGCAAGGCAGGTGCCATGGCCTTGATTGAAGGGGTGGGTGATGAGGTGACCATCCTTTTCGCGGTGCTTGCCTGCCTTCTGGTGCTGGCTCTCGCCTGGGTCTCAACACACACCGCGGAGGGCGCCGACCCACTGCCCCAGCCATCAGGGACTCCAACACCAGCACAGCCCAGTGAAGCCATGGCGGTCACCGGCAGCATCAGAGGGGAGGCCCCAGGAGCCGAAACTCCCAGCTTGAGACACAGAGGTCAGGCTGCACAGCCAGAGCCTGGCATGGGGCTCTCAGCAACGTCACCAACCCCGGACTCCCCCCAGGAGCCCCTAGTGCTCCGGCTGAAATTCCTCAACGATTCAGAGCAGGTGGCCAGGGCCTGGCCCCACGATACCATTGGCTCCCTGAAAAGGTAAGCTGGGATGGGGACAGGAAAGAAAATTCTAAAGAGTGGGGTGGCAATGATCACAGACCCAGAGAGGCCACGAGAGATCGGAGACCTCCCCCTCATTCTATAGAGGAGGGAACTGAGGTCCCCACATGGCACATTGTATTGTTCCCCCATAGAAGGAAGGGACCCCCTTAGAGGCCACCAACTGGGTGGTGGGTGGAGGCAAAGGTGAGTGTTGTTCTGGGCAAGGGACCAGGATTGCCTGAGGCCTGCTCTCTTACCCAGGTCCCTCTCTCCTCAGGACCCAGTTTCCCGGCCGGGAACAGCAGGTGCGACTCATTTACCAAGGGCAACTGCTAGGAGACGACACCCAGACTCTGGGCAGCCTTCACCTCCCACCCAACTGCGTTCTCCACTGCCACGTGTCCACACGCGTGGGTCCCCCACATCCCCCTTGCCCACCGGGGTCAGAGCCAGGCCCCTCCGGGCTGGAAATAGGCAGCCTGCTGCTGCCTCTCCTGCTTCTGCTGCTGCTGCTGCTCTGGTATTGCCAGATCCAGTACCGGCCCTTCTTTCCCCTGACCGCCACTCTGGGTCTGGCCGGCTTCACCCTGCTCCTCAGCCTCCTGGCCTTTGCCATGTACCGCCCGTAGTGCCTCCACGGGCTCTCGGCAGTGTCGCTGGCCCCTCCGGACCTTGCTCCCCACGACACAGTGGGAGTTGTTGTCTGCCCAGGCCCACCACTCCCGCCTGCCTCTTCCCACTACCCTGGAGCCCAGCGCTGCGCAGCAGAGCGCTCCGGGAGTCGGCCGAGGCCCCTCCCTGTGACCTCCATGGCTCTGGGCCACCTCCTGGGGCTGCTGGCGCTCAGCCCCCATTGACAGTCAGGTCTTCAGGGTCAGGCAGCTGCTGTCACTGCCTTGGCCCTGGGCAGAGCCAGGCTACAACCCTGGGCCCATCTTAGTATTCTGTCTGAGGACCCAGCCACTTCTAGTCCCTAAGAGCTCCTTGGGCTGATTTGGGGACCCAAGGACTGCGGGGCGCTGGTGAAGGGGAGCTGGGAGGGGCAGAGGACTTCTCTGGAACATGTGCAGATTAAATAACTGTGAAGTTTTCACTCTCCGTGTGTGTCTCTGAGTGTGCGGGCCCGCGGGGGTGTTGGGCGGGAAGCCCTTGCCCACTGGGAGAAAAGGAGCGAAGGGAGCGGACTGAGCTCTCCGGGTGTCCAACCAACCTTACACGACCCGCCGCCGACTTCCGCTCTCTGTTCGCCGGAGCCTCAGAGCCGGGCCTTCTGGCTCCGCCCCCGGCACCGCCCAGGCTCGGCGCGCGCAGCTTCCCGGAAGCGGGGGGCGGGGCGCGCGGCGGCGGCGGTCGCGGCGGCGGCGGCGGCGGCGGCGCGCGCAGGGCCTGACGGGAGCCACGTCTGTCCCGGTCGGGGACTGAGCCGCTATTGGCGTCCGGGCCGCGATCCGGGGGCTGCTGGGAAGATGGCGGACTCGGTGGCCCGCCGATGAGGAAGCCGCGGAGGGAGCCCGGCTCCCGGGCCCCGAGACCGACTGAGGGAGCGACCTGCGCGGGGCCTGGGGAGTCATGTAGGGGTGGCATCTGCGGGGCGGGCTGCGGGCGGGCGGAGGGAGTTGGCGTTGGCGACCATGACCACGGTCTGCTGGCGTCCCCGGGCCCGGGTGGGTGTGGGGGCCCCTGACACGGCCGACTCCGCACCTTTGCAAAGCTGCGCGCTCGGGCTCCACGGGCGCCCCGCGAGGTGGGCGCTGCGTTCTCGTTTCACGGGTGAGGAGGCTTGGGCTGAGAGACGAAGCCACTTGTCCAAGGTCATGCCGGTGGTAAGCGGGAGCGCCCAGCATGGAACCCAGGACCGCCGGCTGCGGAGCCCGCGTTCCACCCTCCTCGCCGCTGCCGCCTCCTGCGGGAGGGGGAGGTGGTCGGGAGGGCGTATCGACGGGGCCAGCTGGGCTCCAGGCTGGGCACGACCACTAACCCGATTCGTGACCTCAGGCTTCACTGCCTTTCCTCTCTGGGCCTTGGTTTCTCCACCTGTGAAATCGATGTAGTGCCAGCCCTGCCTACCACCTCATAGGCGTGTGTAGAGGACCAGAGGAGATAACGCAATGCATGTGGAATTGCTTTGTAAATATCACTGTGCCGCGTACACCGAAGGTGCCGTTTCAAAGGATGGAAGGAGGCAGAGAGGGGCGGGGTGGGGAAGACTAGAGCAGTCTCAAGGAAGAGTGAACATGAGTCTGGGTTGCTCCGACCCCAGGGCCCTCTGAATTGGGGAGCGAGGTAAGGAGTAAGATAGCGGGTTTTCCTCCCCTTTGGAGAAAACCTCACCCCCTTTTCTGGGCTGCCCCTCAGGGTCTCCAACACCAAACTCCATGCTTCGAGTGCTGCTCTCTGCCCAGGCCTCTGCTGCTCGGCTCTCTGGCCTGCTGCTGCTCCCGCCAGTACAGCCCTGTTGTCTGGGGCCCGGCAAGTGGGGGGACTGGCCTCCTGGAGGAGGCCTCCATGCAGGCCCCGTGCAGGGGCTACAGCGGCTTCTGGAACAGGCGAGGAGCCCGGGGGAGCTGCTGCGCTGGCTGGGCCAGAACCCCACCAAGGTGCGCGCCCATCACTACCCCGTGGCGCTTCGTCGTCTGGGCCAGCTCTTGGGGTCTCAGCCACGGCCCCCTCCTGTGGAGCAGGCCACACTACAGGACTTGAGTCAGCTCATCATCCGAAACTGCCCCTCCTTTGATATTCACACCATCCACGTGTGTCTGCACCTTGCAGTCTTACTTGGTGAGGAGGGTGTCTCGGGGTGGGTGGGTGTTAACGGAAGAGTAGAGAAAGAGCATAGAAGACCCGAGATCACTGACAGAATTCACCTCTCAGGCTCTGCCAGGAATGGCGCATACCCTGGCACGCTTGCTGCCCCTCCCGTCTTCACAGCAGACACCAGGAGTCCAGCAGCCTTCGTTCCAGCTTAGCTAGGATGCCAACCCTGATTCCTTCCAATACAGTACTCTAGAAAGCCACTATAGCGTGTCACCATTGGCATGAGATGAGAACTCACTTGCCGTCTTTGTATAAGGCCTTCCCCACAGACCGTCCTGATACCGTACGTTCACATGGCGTTTCACCTTTCTCCAGTGTTTCCACTTACACTGTAGCAACCCTTCCAGTCCAGAACGTGGAGACGTGAGAGGTTGGGAATTCACCCACTGAACCCCAGGACTGGAGCAGAGCAGCTCTCCGTTACCAGGACTGCCTCCTCTGACCCTCTCCCTCTCAGGCTTCCCATCAGATGGGCCCTTGATGTGTGCCCTGGAGCAGGAGAGAAGGTTCCGCCTCCCTCCGAAGCCACCTCCCTCTCTGCAACCTGTCCTTCGCGGTGGGCAAAGATTGGAAGCTGCTCTGAGCTGCCCTCGTTTCCTGAGGCATCCACGGCAGCATCTCATCCGCAGCCTGGCAGGTGCTGGAGGGGACTAAAGGCAGGTGGCGGGGAGGGGCCGAAGAGGAGGCAGGTGGTGGTGTCTGGGCTAAAAGGTGTCGTCCAGATCTGGCCCGAGGGTCCAGCATAATAGGCTGTTTTTCACAGAGGCCAGGCCAGAGGAACTGACACCCCACGTGATGGTGCTCCTGGCCCAGCACCTGGCCCGGCACCGGTTGCGGGAGCCCCAGCTTCTGGAAGCCATTGCCCATTTCCTGGTGGTCCAGGAAATGCAGCTCAGCAGCAAGGTGGGATTACCTCCCGCCCTGCCATGGTCCTCTCCCAGCCCTCCTCAGGCACCGTGTCAGGCCCAGCCCCCCATGCAGCTTGACCCGCTGCTGCTTCCTGCGGCAGACAACCAGCTAGGCTCTCTGCTCTGGCCCCTGGGGGTTCGTCTTTGCTCACACCCTCTTGGCTTGTCCACCTACCCAGCGTGTATGCCTGGTTCTCTGCAGTTCTCCAAGCACTCGGCGCTGTCTTAGCTTCGTTGAGCCCACTCTAAGTCTTCAGGGCCGGCCCCCACAGCGACGTCTCCTCTACTGGTTTGATTAATCACATGGGGTTCAAGACACTGGTTACGCTGTCAAACTTCTGGTGTGTACGCCGGGGTAGAGGGATCGTTCTGCCTTTACAGAGACAGCAGCTTGCAGGCCAAGCCTCCCCGAGGCTCAGCTTGTGGCGGATACCGGAGAACTGTTTCGTGCGGGGTGAAGGGCTGCTCTTCCTTCACAGGTGGTACAGAAGTTGGTCCTGCCCTTTGGGCGGCTGAACTACTTGCCCCTGGAACAGCAGTTTATGCCCTGCCTTGAGAGGATCCTGGCTCGGGAAGCAGGGGTGGCTCCCCTGGCTACTGTCAACATCTTGATGTCACTGTGCCAGCTGCGGTGCCTGCCCTTCAGGGCCCTGCACTTTGTCTTTTCCCCAGGATTCATCAACCACATCAGTGGTGCGCGGACAGGAGGGCTGGCTGGGTCCCCGAGGGCCAGCGGGCAGGGGCGAGTGGGGGTGGGGCCCCGCAGCCCAGCGAGCCTCCGGCCTGCTTTCCCACAGGCACCCCTCACGCCCTGATTGTGCGGCGCTACCTCTCCCTGCTGGACGCAGCCGTGGAGCTGGAACTTCCAGGATACCGGGGTCCCCGCCTTCCCCGAAGGCAGCAAGTGCCCATCTTCCCCCAGCCACTCATCACTGACCGTGCCCGCTGCAAGTACAGGTGGATGGGGCAGCCGGGGGGAGGGGAGGGGACCAGCCTGAAAGCAGCATAGAGTAGAAGAGCCAGGGGGACCCTGAACTGTCCATGCTCATGTGCCCTAAGTGGTCACGGGAGGGGACAGAAATGGGCCTCGGGACACAGAAGGCATTTGCCCAGGGTGGAGAAGCGTGCAGGAGTGATTTAGGAGGAGACTCTCGAGCCTTTCCATATCGGTGTTTCCCCTCCCCTCTCAGTCACAAGGATATAGTGGCGGAGGGGCTGCGCCAGCTGCTGGGGGAAGAGAAGTACCGGCAGGACCTGACCGTGCCTCCAGGCTACTGCACAGGTGAACCCCAGGTGGGGTGGCCCAGCCCGCAGGGATACAGAGCCGTGGCTGGAAGCCAGCGGCCCTTTCTCTTCCTCCCTCCAGACTTCCTGTTGTGTGTCAGCAGCTCTGGTGCCGTGCTGCCCGTGAGGACCCAGGACCCCTTCCTACCATACCCTCCCAGGTCCTGTCCCCAGGGCCAGGCTGCCTCTCAGCCCACGACCCACGACCCGGCCCAAAGGTAAGGGGGGGAGGGCGGAGGAGCCTCCCCTGCCTCTGTGGACAGCACCCTGAGCTATGGTCCGCCCCCCTCCAGGGTGGTGCTGATGCTGCGGGAGCGCTGGCATTTCTGCCGCGACGGCCGAGTGCTGTTGGGCTCGCGGGCCCTACGGGAGCGGCACCTGGGCCTGATGGGCTACCAGCTCCTGCCGGTGAGCGGCCCCTGCCTCACCCCGGGAGAGACTCCACGCCGTCCTTTTTCCCCTCAGCCCACGGGCCCTGTGGGTAATGTGCTGTCCTCCCCCCCCGCAGCTGCCCTTCGAGGAACTGGAGTCACAGAGAGGCCTGCCCCAGCTCAAGAGCTACCTGAGGCAGAAGCTCCAGGCCTTGGGCCTCCGCTGGGGGCCTGAAGGGGGGTGAGGGGGCACACACGGGGCTCAGGATGACCCTCCGATGGGGGGGGGGGTGGACGATTTGCACTTTGGCTTTCTCTGTTTCGGT
Source organism: Neofelis nebulosa (assembly GCF_028018385.1). Taxonomy (NCBI): domain Eukaryota; kingdom Metazoa; phylum Chordata; class Mammalia; order Carnivora; family Felidae; genus Neofelis; species Neofelis nebulosa. Next base: position 6,249,313 of record NC_080785.1, read on the forward strand.
TTCTCATTAAAATCCCTTTCCTTCCTCATCTTGCATCTTGTTTCTGGGACAGGGAGCAGGGCTGGGTTCCCCCGCCTCTTTTCCATCCGTGCCCCCTCCCCATACAGAGACAGAAAGCCAAGGATAGGTGGGGGCCGAAGCACTTTACTGTGGGGGCGGGGGGGTGAGGATGGTAAGGGGACTTTAAATTATTCACTTAAATAAAAAGGAGGGAGGGGAGGGGGAGAGCACCCCCCAGCCCCTGTTCCCTCTGTCCGTCTGTCCCTCGGCTGTCGGTCCAGGCAGCGGCTACACAGGCATGGGCATCTCATTGTACTCGTCCACACCCTCCCGCTCATCGAACACTGGCTCCGCCTCATTAGCATCCAGCTGTGGGGGTGGAGGGAATCAAGAAGGTGGATCCTGACCTCAAGCTGGAAGGGGACACCGCAGAGGGCGCCGGCAGGGCTGGTGGGGAGGGGCAGGAGGCCTTACACATTTCATCTCTCGCTCGGTGAAGATTCGGGTGAGCACCACCATGCGGAGCGGCACCGTGAGGATGAGGATGAAGGGGAAGGCCAGGGAGGCGGCTGTGGACATGACCGCCCAGAGCAAGGCCAAGCAGAGCAGCTGCAGGGCTGTGAACAGGTGCATACGGAGGGTCCGAACCTGGGGGTGAGGCGGGAGGAGACACGTGAGCCCAGGCTTCTCCCCCGGCCTCGGAGGGCCACCTGGCCCGCCACATTCAGGAGGCCCGCCGCATTCTTCCCTGCACAGGGGTGGGGATGGAAGTGCCTTCCTGGGTGCTGCCCAGAGCTACGTCTGTGCAGACTCAATGGCGGCTGGCCCAAGTGGGCAGATGGGGTGCCGGAGGGTATGACCCCCCCCCCCCCCCCCACTGACCCGGAGGGGCAGAGGCACGGGGCTCTTCGAAGCGGGCTCTTACCTTCTTGACGTAGGTCACATCTGGGTGGTGTTTGGGGGGCATGAGCAGCAGGTGCAGCCGCTCGTAGAACTGGATCCCGTTAAGGGAGGTAACTCCCATGTACAGAAAAATTCCAAAGAGCACAGCCAAGGGGATCTGCCGGAGCAGGTCCCCAATAACCAAGGAGAGGCCTGGCGGGGGGGGGGGGCAGAGAGGGAGGAACGGCTGGCACCAGGGCTCCCCATCCTCAGAGACCCATCTGGGAAGGGCGGGGGCAAGAGGTGGACGTACCCACAAGCAGGGCGACCAGCAGCCCTGTTACCCGCTGCTCCTTGACCTCCTGGATCTTGGGCTTGTCCCCAGGCGCCACGGCCTTGCTCATGACGGTGAGCGCGTTGGCGTGGGTGACGGAGCGGACAGTGGCGGCAGCCAGCCAGGGCAGGCCGAAGAGGGCACAGATGCCTCCCATGGCCACGATAAGCAGCAGGTCCAGGTGGAAGCCGGAGCCCTTCTGCAGCATCCGCTCCTTCTTGGAGATGATCAGCCTGAGTGGGGACAGGCACTCACTGACGCCCTGGGACCGGCTTGGCACAGAGCCGTGTCTTTCCAGAGCATCCAGCCAGTAGCCTCTGTCTGTTTTTGGAAGCTGGTGGTTCCTGCCCATCCCGTCAGGACAAGACCTCTGTCACGGAGCTGAGCCTTCCCCAGGCCACCCTCCCTGCCCTTCAGGACAGCTTCCGGTCCGTACCGCACCCATCCCAGCAAACGTCAGTGGAACTTTCTATTGTCTACAAAATAAACTCTAGGGGCCAGCCAGGCATCCTGGGCTCCCCTCACCCAGTGCACCCGTTAACTCCCAGCCTGGCTGGGGCTCCCTTCCGTGAATGATGTGGTTCCTGTCCACAGGGCGCCCTCCTGGCTGGGACCACTCACGTGGTGATCTGAGTCTCCATGAAAATGAGGATGAAGACCAAGATGGCGGGCAGCAGGCTGGCAACCATCATCCACACGGGGAAGGAGCTGTTCTCCCCCAGAGGGTTGATGACCCAGCCCCGCTTTTCTGGGGCTGTCACGGAGAATCCACTGGGCACGCTCAGCTTCTGCGGGACAGAGGTGGGCCCGGGGGTCGGTGAACCTTGGAGGGAGAGCCCTGAACTGCGACAGGCAGGGTGAATGCCGAGGGCCTGCTGTGGCAGAGGCCTGGTGTGTGCCCAGCTGAGAGGCAGGGGCTGGGCTGGAGAACATCTGGAGCCGGGTGCCAGGCAGCACCCCCTCCCTGCTGCGTGTGCTCCACCTTACCTGGGTATAGGTGTCCTCAATACTGTAATCCACAAGCACCATGATGAGAATCGCGATGGGCACCCCAAAGTCCCCAATCACCCGCCGCACCTGTGGGCAAGCACCGTGCTCAGGCCCCCGCCTCCCTCCAGCCGTGACTCGGTCACCCTTCCTGGCCCCCCGCTTCCACCTCCCTCCGGCATTTCAGCCCACACACCCGGCCAGGGAAGAACCGGCTGTTCTTGAATTTGCGCAGGAAGAAAGCGATAAAGAAGGTGCCGGCCATGAGCACCAGCGACAGCAGGGCCGTGTTGGGCTGGCCCCGAGGCCTCCCCTGCCCGGCTGGCACAGATGAGCTCCCATTCCCCGGCCCCAGCGTGGCTCCTGCCCCGTGCCACGTGGTGTTCTCGCCGCTGTCTGCCTCAGAGCTATTGGAGATGGAGCAGCCGTGGAGGGGGTGTTCCTGGAAGATCTGGGGAGAGGACAAAGGACTCCATCAGTGAAACTGGCAAGATTTCTGGGCCTGGATGTATGCTGAGCGGGGCAGACGGGATAGGGGATGGTGGGCCTGGCCTCACAGGGGTTGTCCTGTTGACCAAGAAAATGGCTGAAGTCGCCAGCTGTGAGCAAGGGAAACCGGGCACGAAGAGAGGGGCTCGTCTACTTCGGGCAGCTGCGGACTACAGAGGGGCAGAGTGCGGGGCGCAGAGGACCGCAGTGGCAGTCTCCTAAGCCTGACCCAGGCAAGGGTCTGGTGCCCAAGCTGGGGCTCTTTGTCACCTTGGGGGCGTTTCTCTTTTATGCTTCTGGGTTGTCACTTCAACAAAAGGACATATTACTTTTGTTATTAAAGCACGTGTGAGTGGGGCGCCTGGGTGGCTCAGTCGGTTGAGTGTCCGACTTCGGCTCAGGTCATGATCTCACGGTCCGTGAATTCCGGCCCCGCGGCGGGCTCTGTGCTGACAGCTCAGGGCCTAGAGCCTGCTTTGGATTCTGTCTCCCTCCCTTTAGCTCCTCCCCTGCTCACACTCTGTCTCTCAAAAATAAATAAAAAGATAATTAAAAAAACAAAAACACGTGGGTTTTTAAGATTGACGTGCAGCTCCCGTATGTGTGTTGGTGGTGACAGGGAGGGTGGCGAGGGGCCAGGAGGAAGAACCAGCCCGTGCTCCGTGGGCTCCTCAGACAGCAGCCCAGGGGAGCTTCGGACAGCCTGGAACCTCACACCCGGAAGCGAGAATGAGAGACGGGCAGGATGTGCCCTGGCTCCCTCTGGTCCCGAGGCCTCACCCCTCCCAGCCCTGTTCTCAGCAGGGCCTGCTCACCTTAATCAGCTTGTAGAAGGTCTCGTAGATGAAGATGAGGGAGATGAGGAAGGCAAAGATCTCCTGGGTGAACCGGGAGACAAAGCGCACCAGGAAGCTCCCCTCCAGGGCCACCATGAGCAGGGCCAGGAGCACCAGCCAGAAGCCGATCCACACGCGGCCCACCAGGTACTCCAGGTTGTTGCTCCTGCAGAACTGGGGGGGCGACCGGTCAGGTCCAGAGCCCCGGGGGGGGGGGGGGCTAACAAGGCGGGCGGGTCGGGGAACAGGAGGGGCAGCTGCGGCGGGGCAGGAAGAGCCAGCCCCCAGGTAGCCCGCGGGCCCTTACCGAGAAGAAGGCCTCCTCAAACACCAGCAGGGGCCCAGAGAAGCCGATCACCAGCAGCGGCTGGGCCCCCAGCAGGCAGAAGATCACCCCCTGGAGCGCCGTGGACATGATCAGCTCCGACACCCCAATCAGGTCCTGAGTTTTCTCTCCTGGGGTGGCAGGGAGCAGCTCAGGAGCTGGCAACCGGGGCCCTGTGCGTGCCCTGCCCCCACCCGAAGCCTCTCCTTACCCAGCAGCCCCCCGAAGGTGATGGCAGGGGACAGGGCTGCGAAGTAGATGAAGATGACGGCAGCCAGGCACTGAGGGTCAAGCGCATCTCGGAAGTCACTCAGGTAGTGGGGATAGCGGCGCCGCACGTCCCGGATCAGGCCCCCAAAGGGCCGGCCCGTCCGCCGGAGGGGATCGTCTTCGACTGCGCCTGCCGCCTCTACCATCTGCAGGAGCGCTGCAGCCCGGGCCTCCGTCAGGGCGCCCGCCGCGGCCCCTCCGGGCTCACCCCGCTCCTCCACGTACACACGGACCCCAGCCGGAGCCCCCGAGCCCCCGCGGGTAGCCCGCTTCTCGCCCCTGGCCCGCGCTGGCCCATACCCTTATCTTGGGCCGACTTGGGCTCCAGTCCCGCCCCCGTGGGCAACAGCCGGCCCTGCTCCTCTCGCTTCTTGAGCATCTGGCGTTGGAAGTGAGCGACGGATCGCAGCAGCTCCTCGCCCTGCACCTCCGAGGGCGGCAGCACCACGCTGCAATCCAGGAAGGCGTTGATGGCGGTCAGCAGGTCCTCCCGCTCGTCTGCCAGGTAGGCTGCCTCATGGAATTGCTGTCAAAGCGGGCCGGGGACCGGTGAGGGCACGGGGCGAGGCCAAGGGGCCCGGAGCAGGGCTGGGAGAGACCCCTGGGGCATCCCGGCGGGCGCTGGGGAGGGCCTGACCTTGTCAGACATGAGGGTAGAGATAGAACGGCCGATCTCATGGTAGTCCATGTTGGCGCTGCTCGGGCCCAGAAGCAGGAAGAGGAAGCGCACGGGCACGGGCACCTCCAGCACCGCGTCCAGCTCCACGGCCTCCCGCAGCCGCACGAAGGCCATGGTGGGGCGGGAGAGGAACTCCACACAGCCTAAGGGCACGGTGCCATCACGGGCAGGAGAGGGCATGGGCCGCCCCCCGGCCCCTGGTCCCCAGCCCCAGGGTGGCACCGAGGCAGGCGTGGCCGCCGACACCCCTGTCCCCGAGACTCGCCCACATACCCACAAGGACCACCGTGGCCTCGGCGTTCTCGGGGATCTTCTCTAGGAGCTTCAGTTCGTGCTTGGACTTGGAGCGAGTGATGCCGGCTGGCGGGGCTGGAGGTGGCAGCTCCCGCTGGAAACACGGAAGAACGGAGCTCAGCCCTGCCGGCCCCAACCCCCACCCCGCCGCCCCACCTGGCGTGTTCACACCGGGCTCGCTCGCAGTCCCTCGGCCAGCCGTGGTGGCTGGGACCTGAACCAGGTAGGGCCACCGTTCCCCCTCACCTCTCGTTCCACCTCTAGCCGAGTCTCGGGAACGCCTCCGATGAGAGGTTCAGTGACATGGGGGTCACTCTCGGCCCCCTGGCCATGGTGATGCCCTAGCAGGGAGCCCAGGGAGCCGGCTGAGATGTTTCGAGGGAAGGAGAAGTCCTTCTCATCACTCGGGTGGCTAGAAGAGCAGAGGGCGGTGAAGGAAGGAGAGCGGTGGCCAGGGCAAGGGTCAGGCAGGCAGGGGCAGCAGTGGCGGGGGGAGTCTCACCTGTGTTTCAGCAGCAGGGCCCGCAGCACGTTGGCTCTGTCTTCAGCCTTGATCTGGTCAGAGATGACCATCTGCTCCACCACCTGGTGGGCCACCCCAGGCAGGGTCTGCTGGTCCAGGTCCAGAAGCACAGCCCCTGGAACAGGATGGCACAGAGGGGCCTTCATCCCCAGGCAAGAAACGCAGCCAGGGGGCGGAAGGGAGAAAGATCCAGGGACAAGGGGCCAGCTAGGTAAGCATGGTCCCAGGAAGGAGCGCTGGCCCAGAAATCAGCGAGCAGGGCTCCAGGCCCCAGCCCCATCACCTCTCTGACCTGTTCCTTCTAGCACTCTCTCCCACAAGAACATCGTGGGGCTCAGCAGAGGCCACCGAGGCAGGGCCCTCCCAGAGGCCCCTTCCAAGGAGCGCCCAGCCTCAACTGGGGCGCCCCAGGCCGTCCACTCAGACAGGGCCACTTTTTTTGTTGTTAGAAAGTTCCTCCTTTCAGCGAGCCCCACGCTGCCTCCCCTAACATCCACTCTAGGGTCCTAGTTCTGCCCTCTGAGCGTGACACAGCCTATCTGTGGCCTTGAGTCACCTGAATATGTCACCCTCTGCCCCAAGCTCCTCGACTTCCCCAAGTCCAACAGCTGCTCACGGGACAGTTTCCAGATCTTTCTCTCAGTCACTGCTCTGAACGACTATTTGATACAGAAATGGAAGTCCTTTCAAAAGCGACCAGGTCATTTGTCAAGGTCACTTGCAGGAACACAGAACCAAAGAACGGACAGAACCAAAGACCCCTGAGCAGCCAAAATGGATTGCAAAGTCCTGTGACAAAGCACCTGCACTGTGGCACCTCATACAAAGCCGGCAAGCCTCGCTCAGAGCCTATTTACTCCTGGTTTTGAAATAATTCTGACAGAAGGTTTCTGAGTACCCAGCTGTATACAAATAGGCCTTCTGACAGCAACCGGGAGTGACTTCCCCAACAGGAAGGAGCAAACAAAGAGCAGAAATATCAGACCTAGACCTCAAGACTCCTGCATCTTATTTTTTTAGTGAAATTTACATAGCCTGTGGGGCCCCTGACTGGCTCAGTCGGTGCAGCATGTGACTCTTGATCTTGGGGTTGTGAGTTCAAGCCCCACACTGGGTGTAGAGATTACTTAAAAATAAAAATCTTTGAAAAAAAAAAAAAAGAAAAAAAAATTCATGTAGCCCTATAGATTAGATCATTTCAGAAAAGTTTCCATCAAAATTCTTTAAAAACATGTCAGCATCCCAAACATACCAGCTTCAGTTATCTGAAAACATCACTTAAAGAAGCCATTTGCTAAAAATCCCAGATAACAGAGAGTTGTGTCAATCCTGCCCTGCAATCACCAATGACAGAGCCCAAGAGGTGACAGGCTATATGACATCATGAGAAGAGAAGGCTCTGTCCTGAGCTCTGGTAACATCATACACTGTGCTGGTTAAGACAAATTTGGGGGGGGGGGGGGGAAGGGGTGGGAGGGAGGCGGGTGTATGCCTGAGTCGCTCAGTCGGTTAAGCATTTGATTAGGTCATGATCTCACAGTTTGTGAGTTTGAGCCCCACGTCGGGGTCTGTGCTAACAGCTCAGAGCCTGGAGCTTGATTTGGATCGTGTGTCTCCCTCTCTGTCTCTGCCCCTCCCCTGAAAAATAAATAAACATTTGGGGCACCTGGGTGGCTCAACTGGTTAAGCATCCGACTCTCGATTTTGGCTCAGCTCATGATCTCTCAGTCCATGAGATCGAGCCGCACATCGGGCTCCACACTGACGGTGCGGAGCCCGCTTGGGATCCTTTCTCTCTGCCCCTCCCGCACTAGCGCTCACTCTCTCAAATTACATATGCTTAAAAAAATATTTTAAAAAATAACATGCCGCAACTAAAAAATAATAAAAATAAATAAGTAAATAACCATTAGGAAAAAAAGAGATAAATTTGTGGGTTTCTGGTCCTCAGAGAACAGGCTCAGTCAACAAGATTTACCTGGGATGAGGATGGGGGGGGGGGGGGGGGGCAGGGCAGGTTACCATGGGCCAGGGTCCGGCGGAGCTCAAGGAGGCTGCGGAAGGACAGGGAGGCCACGTGGGGCTTCCCCCAGCGCTCTGTCTCCTCCTCCACATCCTCCTCAAATTTGATCCAGCGCGCTGTCTCCCGCCACTGGGGCTCCTGGTTTTTGTCCAGCAGCAACTCGTTGAGCTCCACAAATACCTTGGGATAAGATAAAAGGGCATGACAAGGTCAGAGCCGGCGGAGCCCAGGGGCTGTTCTCCAAGACAACCAGTGTCAGGGTGGGCGTGTGACCCGGCACGGGGCATGGCACGCGGGCACGGAGGTACATAGGTACAGAGTTCCCTCCTCTGTAAAATGGGAGTAGGAATACCCACCTCAAAGGCCTGTTATGAGGATCGAAAGAAAAAGTATACAAAACGCTCGGCACCGTACGTGACGTAGTAAATGCTTGATGAACGGTCACCACCCACGTCCCCCGACACTGGAGTGTCCTATGCTTCCACGTCTACACGTTCAAAAACTGACAAAACTGACTGAGAACCACAGAAGAGCAGTCACCGCTGAGGGCACTGAGCAGAGGCGTGAAGGAACCGAGTGTGGAAAACGCTCTGTGTCCAGGGAGAGTTAGCCAGGTGTTTCCGTGTGCAAAAAAAAAATCACCGAGCTGTATGCTCAGCCCCGGCGCACCTCGCTGTATGCTGTGAGACCTCAATAAAAAGGTAAAAAAAAAAAAAAAAAAAAAAATCCACTGGAAGGGGTGGGGTTCAAGACCAGAGCCCTGGAGCCTAAGATGGACAGCGTCACTAAGTAACAGTGATCCTGGCCAATCGCTGCCCCTGATTGATGGCTCGTGCCAGCTGGGCTAGTGTGGAAGGCCCAAAGGAACACAGGTGACTGGATTCCGAAAAATGACACGGACTGCTCTACAGAGCCACCTCTGGCCCAAAGGGTCCTCAAGCTCCTCACTGCCAGCTGCCAGGAAATGGCCATGATATAGAAATGAACAGGGTCTAAGATGTGAAACAGAATCCTAACACCCAACTCAACAACGTCAAGGATTCTTGTGCAGTGTACAAGCTTCACAACTGCAGACGGCAGTCCTGGAGTTTGAAATTATTGCTGGGGCGAGGGCGGGGGGCGGCTGTGGGGAGAAGATGGACAGGGAGATGACAGAAGAGCATGAAGTAGAGAACAGTACCTCGTGAGGCTTGTGGGGAGCCCGGGGCCGGGTCCGAGGCGTGGGGCCAGGCTCTCGCCCTTCCCGGCCACCCTGCCCAGACCCTTTGGCATTCTTCCGCACCAAGTGCCGACGCACTCCAGGAACGTCCTCGAACCGGTGGCCTGCAGGAGGCAGACGAACGGTGTCAGGCTCCCCCTTTCTCTTATGCCCCGTTCCCACCAGCATGGGGCATGGCCCGCGCCCAGCACTCACTCTTCATGAGGTCTAGGTCAGCGGTGGCCAGCGTCTGGGCCTCACTCTCGTCTGTGGGGACTCGGGGCAGCAGAGCCTGCTCGGCCCCAGTCATGCTTCCAATACGCCTCCTCTCCTGCAGGTTGTAGCTTCGGTGCCCAGGCTGCGCTTTGGGCTGGGGGCGCCCGGAAGCTCCCCCGTCATCACCTCCTGCCGCGCCACTGGCCACAGCCGCCACCTCTTCCGCCGGGGCTCTGGACCGACAGAGCAGCCATGAGCGGGAGCCACGCAGCAGGATCCTGGGAAGGGGACTCCAACCAGACCCCCGCTCCCGCTCCCCGCTCTTGGTGGGTGTGGGCGTGGAAGAGTGAAGATCCCAGGAGCGGATGCAGCATTTAAATCTGGCCCTACCCTCTCCTGGCCGTGCTGCCGGAGCAATCACACCGGCTCCCTCCAAACATAAACTGCTCAGCAGCAAAAGAGAGCTGGGGCCAGCCTCCTGGGGTGTGGGGCAAGGTGGTGTCGGGAAACGCACCTAGTACAGCGCCCCCCGCCCCCACCAAGCACACCCCTCGCCATGGACTCAAAGAGGGTCACGCGTCCAAGTTCCTAACCAAATGGAGGCAAGTACGTAAGAACGGGCCTTTAAAAGTATAGACGGCTCCCTGGAGGTCATGAGAACACAAACGCCTTGTCCTTACAGGTGCCAGCTTCTGCTCCTGTCCCCCAAATCAGGATGCCCCCTTCCTCTCTGCCACTGCCAGGGAGCCCAAGCCCTGCCACGACATCCTAAACGGCTCCTCCCCAGCCCCGAGCCCAGGTCCCAAACGAGTCCCTCCCGACAGGCTTTCTTCCCCAGTATCCACCCACCCCTCGCCCCCGGGCTCTCGGTTCTGTCTGCACCCCTGCCCACAAATCTGACCTACTTTTCCAACGCTACGCTCTCTCTGAGGCTCCTCCGCCTCCCACCGGCCCCTGGGCTGCCCGCCAGCTCGTGCCCCCGTGCACACGGCCCATGTGCTGCCTGCAGCCTCAAAGAGTCGTGGAGCACGCCCTTCTGTTCCCCGCAGCCCTTCACACTGCCTGGCACCCAGAAAACAACAGGTCCGTGATAGTGGTGACCTTGAGACCCAGGGCAAAGTGGTTTCCTCCAACAAGCCTTTTCGGGCTGACACCCCCAAACTCCAATCCCCCACTGATACCGCATAAATCTGCCCTTCAGCACAGTAACTTTTCTGGTGCCACTTCCCAGGAGCGAAAGGGACTTCTCCTCATCTTCTCACATCTTTGGAGCCCCAGGGGGTACTCGGAGGTTACGGATCCAACCCCTGATCCAGTGCTCGCTGCTCTACCCGAAGCCACAGGTGCAGGAGATGCGGACGGGGGGTGGGGGGCGGCCTTAGCCTGCACACCTGTTCTGTGCCAGGCCAACCCACACTTAACTTTCATTCACACCACCCTTCGATTCCTGCAACCGCCTTGCGAGAGAGCTTTCTATTCTTCTGCACACGGAAAGGCTGAGGCGGAGAGAGGTCGTACTTGCCCAAAGGGGCAGGGCTGGGATTTGAGCCCCCAGTCTGAGGATCCTGAGGCTCGTGCTTTTTTCTTCTTTTTTTTTTCCCACATCACCTCACTGACACCAGGAGAGGAAGTCTCTGGGGACACTTACCCAGTCTGGGCCCCTCTGCTGGCCCGGGGAGCCCCCTCCTGGTGGGGCAGCGGTGGAGGAGGGGATGGACTGGTCCTCTCTGTCTTCCGGTCGGGGCCTTCATCCTCCTGGAGAAAGAACTGGAACAGGAATCCATGAGGGCAGGTGAGGCCAGGCTAGGGATCCCGGAGGCACCCCCAGGAGCCCTGCCCCCACTCACCTGCACCGAAGAGGGTGTGGAGACAGGGGACGGTTGGGTAAGTGCCCGGGCCCCCTCGGCCTCACTGGCCTCATCCTCATCTTCCTCCCCCTCTTCAATGGTGGGGGTCTCCCCGGTAGGGGAGGCTCCAGGGCGCCTGCGAGGCTTCCTTCCCAGGCCCTGGGGGGTCTTGCGGCGGCGGGCGTCCGGAGGCAAGTGGGCAGACAGCGGGTGATGGATGTGGTGGGAGGACTGGCGGTGGTCTACAGGGAGGAGGGGGCCTGGCTGCAGGCGAGGCGCAGCATCCCTCCCCTCCCCCGCCGCCCTGGTTCCTCCCACTAGGCCCCCCCCAGCCCCTCCCCTGCTGGACAGTCGAGCCCAGTGCCCCCGCTGCCCCCTCACATTCAAAGTCTTCCTCCCCATAGCTGCGGCCTGGCTCCTCTCCTCCTCGAGACCCAGCCTCCTGCAGGATCTCCTCAAACCGCTCCACACCCAGGGTGCGGTGGAGTTCATCCTCCTCCTGCTCGGGGAACCCAGGCGCTGCAGAGCCCAAGCTCTCTGGCTCTGGCTGTGGGGAAGAAGGGGTGGAGAGGACACACGGGGGCTCACCAAGGGTCGTACCCTGAAACCCCACCCTGTGCTGAGCTGGGGATCCAGGACCCCCCCACCAGCAGCCTTCCCCTCAAAGGCCAGGGCCATCCGCGCCTGGCACGTGTGCCTGTGCCCGTTCCGGTCCGTTCTAGGGCAGGTGCAGAATCCTGTGGATCCAGCCCCGAGGTAGGGCAGGGCGTGTGAACTGGCCAGTTCACATGGCTGCTAGTGAACAAATCCCCTCTGGCTGGAGAACAACTATCGAGCCTGAAAAGTAACTTCTGGAGGTGCCCAAGCTGACTGGCCGGGACTCTTCTGAGTCAAAGTGAAACCAAGCCCCTGGATAGGAATGCAACGCTTCACCTTGTCAGGAATTCCGCCCCCCCCCCAACCCCAGCGGCACCCCACCGAGCCCAGGGCCCCTCAGCCGGCTCCTAGCCCCGCCTCTCACCCCCTCCCCCACCTGAGTCATACTGCAGGAGAGGAGCAGCGGACTGCGGTGGCGGCGATGCTTTGGAGAGCTCAGCCTAGCTAAGCAGCCTGCTGCCTAGCCACAGTCTTTGTCCAGCCCCCACCACCCCTGCCAGTCTCAGCTCCAAGCACCGCCAAATATTTGCTCTAGAGCTTCTGGACCTCAAGGGCATCGGGATCTCCAAGGGCGGGGTATGGAGCCCCCTCCGTGGCGGTGCCAGTGGCCAGAGCAAGGGGAGGAGGACTAAGAAGAAGGCGGGTCCTGGAGAGACACCGAGGTGGGGACAGGAGCAGCAGGGAGTGGCAGGGATACTGGATACAAGATACAGGGGTCGGGGGGGCTTGCTCCCCAACCCCCCCCACCCCGCCCCCGCCCATCTCGGCAGCTCTAGCCCGTTCCCCAAGCACCGGGCTCCACTCTCACCAGAATTAGCAGCAGGAGGAAGGCGGCAGGAGGTGGCTGAAGCGAGTGAGCACAGGGAGCTACCCAGGGTGGGAACAGGGGGGGTCAAGAGCCCCTCGCACCTGAGGCCGCAGGAGGAAGTCCATGGCAGGCAGGGGTGAACTCGGGAAGGAGAGGGAGGGGACCTGCCCGTGCCCCTTCCCAGTCACGTGCCCTGCTGGGCCAGATGACCAATAAGGGGCTGATTATGGCACTTGGGGTTAATCATTACACTCCTCAGGAAAATCAGGAGGGGGCCACGTGGGGCGATGGCCACGTGGGGCAGGGCAGGGCGGGCCTGGGTGGCACGTGGGGCCAGGGGCGGGGCTGTTGCTGCAAGCAAACTGCCCAGAACCACTGTGCTACGGCGCTACTGCCTCTAAAGCTGGGTCAGAGGGGGTCGCCAGGTTACAGACGCAGGGTCCCCAAAGTTCCTCTCTCTCTGAGGCTAAAGAACCTCCCAGGTCTTCAGGAGACAGCCTCCACTCCCTCCACGGGACTGGAAGTAACATGACCCCCCTCCAACCAATACGCATCCCAGACCCCAGAGACCCCAATAAGGCCAGGGGAGGGATGGCAGCGCCCCTCCCCAATCCATCAGAGGCTCCCCTTCCTCCAGAGTCTGCCTACACACACACACACACACACACACACGCACACGCACACACACACGCACACACCCGTTTGATGTGGACCCTCCGTCAGAGCACCTGTGGCTGTGGGAGGGGCGGTGAGGTGGGCTGGGCAATACTCACAGTACAGAAAGAATCTGCGCCCGAGGCGGGGCGCCGGGGGGCGCTGCTCATGGCCAAATCTTAGCCCTTTTCACTGTCACTGCGGCTTTCAGGGCAACAAGGCGGCGGCATAACCTGAGCAGGGGGAGAGGACCGATCACGTGAGAGCAGGCCTCCAGGCAGAAGTGCCCCAGCCTTGCTCAGCCCCCCAACATACACCCCGCCCGGGGAGGGGGGGAAAACAGGTCTCAGGAATTTCCCGCCAGCTGGCACTGAGCGGTCTCCCTGCGGCTCGGGATCCTCTAGACTAGGAAGGGTTTTAGGGTGGCCCTTAGAGGCCGGAGGGCAAAGAAAAAAGTTACTTATAGGAAGAAATGAGAAAAACAGAGAGGAGAGGACTGAGGCCAAGGAGGCCACAAAGGGCCAAGTCACTAAGGGAGTCCAGGCCCAGACCTCCAGAGAAGGCAGCAGAAATCAGGGTGGGGAGTGGAGGAGAGAGGGGGAGAAAAGACAGGCTCAAAAGGCAGAATCAGGAGCAGTGACTGGTGGCACCCGATGGGGGCTGACCAAGAGAGGAGTATCCTGGGGAGAGGCAGACACCCCGTGGAGCAGAGTGGGGAGAAGGAAAAGGAGAGACTGGAGGGAGCCCCAAACAGCAAGCAAGGGGGTGGCAGAGACACCAGACCCAGGGCTGGGAGGAGACACAGGACTGTGCCCCCTCCCCTGATGAAGTTGCTCCCTTGGGGGAGGGGCAGGAGCCCAACTCCACTCACTCAGTGGGAGGGAGGAAGGGAAGACAGCGGGCAGCGGGCACTGGCAGGACGGAGCTTTATAATGGGGGAGGGGCACGTGACGGACTGGGAAGAGGGTGGGCACAGAAACCCTGAGGTTCTGCCCTAAGGGGCAGTCCTGATCCCTCCCCTCCCCTAGGCGGGAGCCAGGAAAATATGAGTGTCAGGGCTGACGCCCTCCTGACTGTGACTGTAGGGGTGTCTGGGGAGGGCACTGTGTGTGTGGTGGGGAAGCAGAACAGTTGTGGTTAAGGAACCTGACCAGTGCAAACCAGGATACTCATTCCTAGTGGGGGAGGTGGGGGTGGGGGGGCACTCAAGGTTCTCCAAAGTAAAGTACTTAAGTTCCCCAGTGTGTTGTTGGGGGCGGCGGGGGGGGGGGGGGGGGGACACAGTGTCCCACTTAGGGCAAACTCGGGCATAAGACAGGTCAGTGGAGGGTCAAACAATATACATCTGGGGGGTCAGTCCAGGGTGGGGAGCTGGGAGCAACACATTCTTGGCAAGCACTCCCACTCAGCTGACGCTCTCCTCACCTCCCCCTAGCAGGCCTTCAGCCAGATCACGTCTGGTGTGGGGGAGAGGGGCACAGGGGAGGCCCCCCCCACCCCCGCCTGAGAAGGGTGTGTGGTGTCTTGGGCACCTGCAGGTGCCCCACTCCCACTTCCAGGCTGTGCCCTCAGTGTACTCCTCCACCCCCCGCCCCCCACCCCCTCCCCGCCGTCCCAGAACACAAAGCAGCTTCTGTCCAGAGCATCGGTGCCGATAATCCGGGGTGGGGGCACATTCCGGGACCAGCCCCGACCGGCCCGGAGGATTAGCATCTCCCCCACCCCTGCCCAAGGGATTAGCACCCCGGACCCCCACTTGGGCATTAACCACCCCCCAAGTGAACTCGCACATTCCACAGCTCTTCGACGTGTGGCTGGTGGGGGTGGGGTGGGGGCGGAGGGAGGAGGATAAAGTGGATTTCAGGCAGCGCCGCCCCCACACTCAGCACGGGCTCCCCACCCAGACAAGCCAGCCCCCCCCCCCCCCGCCCCAGTCAGGTCCAACTCTCCAGGCTCATCTTTCCCATCCCCACCCAGGTGCTCCCTCTTCTGCCTGACCCCTTGTCCTGACCTGACCCGACACCCCCTCTCTTCCCAGCTCCGCCTCCTAACCCGGAGGTCGGGGGTAGCGGCCTGGGGCGACCCCCAGGCTAAGGCACCCTGGACGGGCCTTAAGAATAGAGCAGGAGGTCTTAGGGAGGGGGTATCATCTGGAGCCCGCCCAGGAATTGGGAAGGCCGGCGGCGCCTCCCAGAGACTACCCTCTCCTGGTGGCAGGGGGCGCGGCACCCTCGATTTAGGTAACTCTAAAAAACGGACCCTAGATCCCGCTCCCGACCCACACTCCGCGCGCCTCCGCATCCTTCTCCCCAAGACCTCGCTTCCCCGCGCCCCAGTCTCCGCCCCTTCCTCCACTTCCACTCCCTCCCTGCTCTGAGTCCCGAGTTCCCCCCTTTCCTTCCCCCTCCCTTCCTCCCTCCGCGGCCCTGGCCCTCCTCCGCCGCCACCTCTCCGCTTACCCGCTTGCTCTGGACTTCGTGCCCCGGGGGTCTCGGGGTCTCTCCCCCTTCTCCGGAGCCCTCGCGCGCTCCCGACGACTCCCTAGTGCCCACCTCGGGGCGCACCCCCGCCGCTCCCAACTTCTCCCAACTCAACTTTCCCCCGCGCCGCGGGCAGGCCAGCCCCCTGCGTGCGCGCCCCCCCGGCGCACCGTGCGCGGCCCCGCCGCAACGGGTAGGGAGGCGGGGAGCCGGGGCCGAGACCCGGGACGGAGGCGCGCTTCCAGACACCGCCCCGCGCTGGGAGCCCGGCGCCCCAGCGGCCACCCTCTCTCCTTCGGCTCAGTCCCGTGAGGCCGCCGCCCGGGCTTCCCGGCACGGGACTTGAGCACCCTGAGGACGCCGTCTCTTGGCCGCATTAGGCACCTCGGGGCGGAAGGGAGCCCGCCTCACGCTGGGGATCCCAGGCAGGAAAACGGCGACACAAAAATGATCGGGAAATTCCGGGCGGAGGAACTTGAAATAGAATGCATCGGGGTCAAGATTCTCCCCCTACGACCCCCCTTACCACCCCTTCCCCAGTAATCCCCACTGCCTCCAAGAAAGGCCGCGTCTTTGCCTGGGGGACGGGAGGGGGTTGGCGATAGGGGTGATTGCTGCTGGAGGTTGGATTCCCATTACCCTGAGCTGACCTAGACTTTTCGAACCGGGTACTTGTGCCTCCGAGAGATTTCCCTGCGGCGACCTCCCTCCTCGAACCCTATTATAATCATCCCCTGCCATTAAAGATCGCTCTGTGTATTTCTGGCTTTCTCAACTCGATGATAAATTCTTCCAGAGGAGGAGTATACTCTTCTTTTTAAAATTTTTATATTTTTTAGTATGCCACCAGGTGAAGCACAGCATTGTGTTTGCCGAAAACGGTCTGATCTAAACGAGTTAATTAACAAATGTTTAGCACCAACTATGGTTTGGGTGCTGAGGAGTGCTGTTTGGGGCCGTTTTTGTCCAGTTCACAGCCCTCAAGAATGCAATCATGAGACAATTAGAGAGGAGAGCAAGAAAATCTATAATCAACTCCTTAAGGGATGAGGTCAAGGCTGCTGCAAGTATAGCATCTGTCTGTGCTTCTGTCTGTTGAGGGCGGTAGCCGACCTGCCAGTCCTCGGCCACACCCTGGTTGACTCCGGTGGGCCCGGGCTCTCCAGACTGGTATGGGGGGTGAGGGGGGACTCCCAGTGTTCCAGCCAGCTTGCCTTGGGGTGTCACAGTGTAGCGAACGGCTGGAGTCGCGTGGGCTCCGAGACGACACACGGGGCCGAGGGCAGAGAGGGGTCTCTGGCGTAAGTTAAATCCAGGGGCACACCTGCCTCTCTCCCCAGCCTTGTGGTTCAGCTGGTCCCTGTGAAGTCATCACCAAAACATGGCTCGGAGCCATTCCCCAATCAATCCTGAGGTCTCCAGATGGCCTGGGGAGAGGTGGAAATCCGTAGCGCGATTGTCAGGAGGTCGTTGGAACCTCGACACCATCAGTCGCGTCAGAGCGCAGCTATCCGGGCAGGGGATGCAGGCCGCCAAATCCCAAACCCCAAACCCCAGAGAGCGACCCACCCCCACCCTACTGCATTCTGGATGTGTAGTCCTAGAGAAACCCTTTTCAAAAGAAGGTTGTGATCACAGAAAGGAATAACAAGAGCAGGGCACACTGGGAGCTGTGGCGCGACGGCTGTGAGGCCCGGAAAGCGGACACGCGATGCTTCCTGGGACTTGAAGTCCAAGGTTTTCCTCCGCGGTCGAACCGAGGCCCCGGGAAGCGACTGCTGCAGAGAACCTTCGCGCAGCCTGCTGGGAGTTGTAGTCTTTTTGTTGCCTAATGCCCGGGACATTGCTGGGAAACCTGCGTACCCTTAGTACTACACGGCCCAGAAGCCCTTGCGCAGGCAGTGGGGGGAGGCGGGGCAGGGCCGGAGGCTGGGGTGCCGCCTCCTCTGCAACACCGGGGCCGGAGTCTTAGAACCCAGGGCCCGTAGGGGTCCCCGCGGCTGCCGCGATGCAGAAATACGAGAAACTCGAGAAGATTGGGGAAGGTAATGGACTCTACTTTACGTAGTCTCGTAAAGGACTACGAGATGTTCCTGCAAGATCTTCCTCTACAGACCCTTCAGCATTCCTTGCAGCCTGGCTCCTCTACCGTCAGCAATACCCACAGGCTCCGACCTCAGCCCTGACTGCAGCCCTGGCCCCGAGCTCCACACTCCTTGCGGACACCTGTCCTTCCCGTTAGCATTTCCCGCAGACGCCCCTTCCCAACCTTAGCACTTCCTGGAGACCCACCTGCCGACCTTAACACTTCCTGCATCTTCCACCCGTAGCCTCAGCACCATTTGCAAAACCTCACCCAGCCCCCAGCCTCAGTTCTCGATGCAGACCTCCAACCTCAACATTTCTGCCGACCCCCACTTTTCTCCCAGACCTGCCCACCATCCCCAGACCCTCCGGAAGCACCGCCTTTATTATAGACCTCCTTACCCTCGCAGCCACAGCCTATCCCTGCTGCAGACACGCGTGAGCCATCTATCTACAGGCACCTTCTCTGCCCCTTCGTCACTTACAAAGCTCTGCAAATGCTGAGCCTTTCACCCTCAATCTCTTCCTTTACTTGTCCAGACATCAGAAATAACGCACACCTGCGTTGCCTGCTCTCCTGACAGGGACTTCCTGGGGTGGGAAGGGTGTCCCATCTTTACCCTCGCCCCCGACCTTCCTGTAGGCACCTATGGAACAGTATTCAAGGCCAAAAACCGAGAGACCCATGAGATTGTGGCTCTGAAACGGGTGAGGCTGGATGACGATGATGAGGTAGGACTGGGACATCAGGGCTAGGGAGGGGGTTGAGGGCCCAGGTTGGGTGGGATGTGACTGTTGCCCGCCCGGCCCCCTCCCATGTGTAGGGAGTGCCGAGCTCAGCCCTTCGGGAAATCTGCCTACTCAAAGAGCTGAAGCACAAGAACATCGTCAGGTGTGTAGATGGGCAGGGTCCTCCTTGCCTGTGTGGTCAGTTGGAGGAGGGGGGCTTCAGAGACGGGCTGGGCTGATGCTGGGACCAGGGTTGGGCTGATATAGATCCCTTGGGGACCTGAGGCTGAAACTCGTGGACCTGCCCCGCTGAGTCCTCCCTCCTCCCTAGGCTTCATGACGTCCTGCATAGCGACAAGAAGCTGACTTTGGTTTTTGAGTTCTGTGACCAGGTGACAGGGGGACTTGGGGGCCTGTAGCCTTGGGGGAGGGTATAGGGGCCCAGACTGAGGTTAAACTGTGTCACGTTCCCCACCCCCATCCCTTTTTAGGACCTTAAGAAGTATTTCGACAGCTGCAATGGTGACCTAGATCCTGAAATTGTAAAGGTGAGGGGCTAGTGTCCTGGAGACTCACTGAGGCCAAGTGGCACTCTGTTTTCAGCGTACGCACTCTCTGAGCACCAAGTTCAGGGCCTGAGCGGGGACACGCTGGGGTGTCGGAATGAGAAAACCCTGTCTCTACCCTCCAGGAGCTTTCCGTCTGAGCAAGCATCTTGACATGGTCTCTTTGATCTGACAGTAATACTTTGATATCAGTGATACGATTTGCATTTGAGAGACGAGGAAATGAGAGTCAGAGAGATACGTTCGTTCACTCATTCATTCATTCACTCACTCATTCATTCATTCATTCAACAAACACCTATTGGATGCTTTGCTATATGCCAGGCACTGTGCTAGGCCCGAGTGCCTGGCCCCAGTCCCAGGGTAAGCAGTGCTGAATGATAATACAGCACAGCATATATATTGATGGCTACGAAGTGTGTGCTTACCTAAGGCCAGTTAGGGGAGAGATCAGAGTGGGAGGGGGGGAAGGCCCACCAGGCTGTAAGTTCTAGAAGGGTGGGGAGCAGGGCCCCCACATATATACCTATATATATGGGTATATAATACCTACCACCGTACAAAGCAGGTCCTCCGTAGCGAAGTGATGAGGTGGCTGAAAGATGGGTGGGGTTTTGAGGCTAGCAGAGGGTGAAGAGGGGAACGTGACCCACTACTGGCTCCAGCTTCCTTCCAGAAGGTCTGATGCTCTCCCCCCGCCACCCCTCTCCACCCCACAGTCCTTCCTCTTCCAGCTGCTGAAAGGCCTGGGATTCTGTCACAGCCGCAATGTACTGCACAGGGACCTGAAGCCCCAGAACCTGCTGATAAACAGGGTACCTCCTGGGGAGAAGGTGGGAGGTCAGGGAGGCTGTAGTCACTGGCTGGCACAAGTGATGGGGGGAGCTGGGCTGGGAGGCAGAAGAAGGAGGCCTGCCCTGGGCCTGTTGAAAACCCCTCTCAAAGTCCCTTTCCATCTCCCGTCAGAACGGGGAGCTGAAATTGGCCGATTTTGGCTTGGCTCGAGCCTTTGGGATCCCAGTTCGCTGTTACTCAGCTGAGGTGAGCTGGAGGGGGGGGTGGGAGGCGGGGGTGAGGGAGGGGGTCCCCTCTGAGCATCTTTCCGTCTCCTACTCCAGGTCCCACACAATTGTTTCCCCTCCTCACCGAGCCCCTCCTCCCCAGCCCTCTAAGCAGGGGGGTCGCTGTGGGTGGGGTCTTCTCCAGGTGGTCACGCTGTGGTACCGCCCACCGGATGTCCTCTTTGGGGCCAAGCTGTACTCCACATCCATCGACATGTGGTCGGCCGGCTGCATCTTTGCAGGTGACATGCCTGGGGGTCTGCGGAGCCACTGTCTCTCCCATCTGAGTGGACAGATTGGGTCTGGAGTGGCCCCTCTGGGGAAGGGAGTGAGGTGCTTGGGGCTGGGGATAGGACACACAGAGGGTGCCATGGGAATGAGGGGTTCTTCATACCCCACTGCACCCCCTAGAGCTGGCCAACGCGGGGCGGCCTCTTTTCCCGGGCAATGACGTAGACGACCAGTTGAAGAGAATCTTCCGATATCCTTCGACATTTCCCTTCACCTTGAGCTCTCTGAAGGGGAGTCAGAGGGGGCACCTGGCAGGCTCGGTCGGTAGAGCGTGCGACTCTTGACCATGGGGGTCACGAGTTTGAGCCCCACGTTGGGTGTAGAGTTTAATTTTAAAAACATGAAGGGGAGTAAGGAACCTGTGGAGCGCAGAGTGCATGGCCTGGGCCAGGAGAGGGGGTGGCTTTGGGCGAGGGGATGGAGGGCAGACACCCCGGTGGGCTCAGGGCAGGGTTGAAGCTGTCTGCTGGAGAATGTGTGACCTGTGACAAGGAGGGCTCACTTGGGGGAGTAGCCGTGAGCGTGTTCCTCCAGCTGAGGAGTGAATCCTTAGACGCAGGAGCCAAAAGCAGCGGGGGGAGGGGGAGGGGGGGTAGACGTGGGAGTAGGAGAAGGCCGACTGGTTCATCAGCAACAGACATTGGGGTTTATTTAGGTCAGAGGAGTGAGCGTTTGTAAAGTGCTTGGTGTGCCCCGGGAACACCCTGCACGTGCTGGGTCCTGCCTCTGTCATGAGCGGTGGGATAAAGTGAGGGGTGTGGAGGTGGGTATATGAGAACCCCCCCCCCCCAGGAGGGGAAGAGCCCCTCGCCCGCCCCTTTCCACCTGAGTGATCCTTGACCCCGTGGACACACTTCTGGGGACACCAACCGAGGAGCAGTGGCCTGCCATGACCAAGCTGCCAGACTATAAGGTGTGATGGGGAATAGCGGGGGTCCCTTTTGCTTCCCAGCTGTAGCAGCCTCCGGGCCCCCACACCATTGGTCTGACTCTCCCTGCATCCCCACCCCCACAGCCCTACCCGATGTACCCGGCCACAACGTCCCTGGTGAATGTCGTACCCAAGCTCAATGCCACAGGGAGGGACCTTCTACAGGTGACCGAGGGCAGGGGCCGAGGGTGGGATCCGGACACTTGTCAGGAGGTCTAGGGGAGGCTGGGGCTGGAGGCAGTTAACCCAGCCTGAACCCGCCTTTCTTCGCGCCTTTCTTCGCGCCTTCAGAACCTCCTGAAATGTAACCCCGTCCAGCGCATCTCGGCAGAGGAAGCCCTGCAACACCCCTACTTCTCCGACTTCTGCCCCCCGTAGGCTCCAGGACCTTGGCCGGGCTGGGGCCTGGCCTATTTAAGCCCCCTCCCGGGAGGGGAGGAAAAGCCGGGGGTGCACGGGGTGCTGAGCTCCAGCTGTGCTGGGCCCGGCCGGGGTGGGGGTGCCCCGGCCCGTGTTCTTCGCTCCCTCCGTGGACTTTATTTAATTTCATAAATTGGCTCCTTTCCCACAGTCTGGCTGATGTGGTAGAGTGGCTCTGAGAGGCGGGTGGGCTTGGGCAGGGGTCTCTGTTTTACCGCCCTCTCCGGCCTTGCTTCTGGCTCAGACCCAGCCCAGTGGTCCAGCCTTTGCTCCACTACTCTGAGTGGCCTGGCACTTGGGGGCTGGGGGCACTGCCCCCAACCCCTGACCCCTGGGCTCGGGGCAGTACCACCCCCGCACATGTGCTTATGCTGGCAGCCAGTGTCAGAGTAAGGATGGGCCTGCACCAGAATGGGGAGAAAAGGGCGGGGCCTTTCTTCACGGCTCTCCATACCCCATGTGTACCTCCCCATCTTTCCCTTCACTCCCACCCCCCCACCCCCCATACCCAGGCTGATAGGCTGGGACAGCAGGGATCCAAAGATGCGGTTAGACGAGGAACATTCCTTCCCCTGCCCCCTTGTCAGTTTTCCAATATTTGAGGTACAGAGAAAGAGCAGGGATGGGGCTGTAGCTGGGGCCAGGATGTCTTCTTACTGGCAGGAGTGGGAAGGGAAGGCCTCCCTCCACCATCTCAAGCTGGGACCTTCTGCTCTTTGGGAAGGTTGGAGATGCAGAGCAGTTCCCATGGAGACAGGTGGTGTGCTGGTGCTTGGTCCCAAACGTGAGAAAAGAGTCATGATCTAAGGCAGACAGCAGCTTGTGTTCTTGGAAGTGGCTACACACCCTCTGTCCTCTCCCTGCCCCCCACTTCTTGCCAGGCTCTGGGTCAGAGCCTTCTTCAACTATTCCCTTGTGTGCCCTGAACATAACTGTCCTCCCGCTGAGTCCTCTTTGCCTTGATACCTGGCTTTGGGCTCCTTTCTCTCTGAGATGTCATTTCGATAAACTCCTTCATGCTGAGGTGCAACGGGAGGACGCCCTCTCACTACTCTTTTCGCCCAGAGAGATTTGTGGTGGTTGACTGGGACCCACCTGCATCTCAGACGCTGTCCACTGGAGGGTGGTGGACGGAGGTCTTTTTTGACCTTAGCCTGACTAGTCTGGCTGTGGGAGAAACAGCTGAGGCTGACGCACTAGAACTTTATTTGGGATGAAAGGGCAGAGACATGTGCAGGCTGGGCCCGTCCAAGATGTCAAGGTGCAGCCCGGAGGACACAGATGCCAGGTCTAGAGCCGTGTGACGAGGTAGCAGGTGCGGTGAGAGGCGGACAGAGTCTTGGTGACGGCACAGGGAGGGGTGGGGGGCCTGGTGAGACCCAGACCACTGCGCTGGGACGGGAGGCCTTGTTCCCACTGCCCTCCCCTCCTGAACCTCGGTGTCACCCCCTAGACTGGACCTGCCCCTCCTCCCTTGAAATAGGGAGCCATTTCTTGTTACCTGGGGCCCAGGCTGAGGTGGGGAACTTGGGTTTCATGGCTGCCCAGCCGTTCCTGAAGCTGTGGGAGGAGGGAGAGGGTCAGAGGTGGGGAGGAGTCCTCCCTCCCAGGACCAGCCAAAGTCACTGCACGCTCCTCCCCCACCATTCTTTCCTCAGCTGGGTAGGGATGGTGTTCTAGGCTTCAGGGGAAGACATTGGAGATGACAAAGAAGGAAGAAGGGTTTGTTACCAGATTGGTGCTAGAGTGCCTTTGGGAGTGCTTCCGGTTCCAGAAGTATCCCAGGACCCTGTCTTGGAACACCTGGGGGCAAGCAGTGGGGGAAGTGGCCATTGCATACCTTCTCCTGGATCTTATGCACTGATTCCTTCCCCCTCCCCCAGCTGGGGCTCAGGCCCACCTCACAGAGGTAGTCCAGGATCTCAAGGATGGTGAGCAGGCTGGCCCCGATGAACAGCCCCATCTGGCCCCCAATGTCGCCTGTGGAGACCAGGTTACCCATCAGCTCACAGCCACCTGCCAAGCCCACACCTCCCCAGACTTCTGGATGACCTGGATGTGTGTGCATGCACACACACACACACACACACACACACACACACACACACACACACACCGAGCAGTTCTGACACTTCATAGGCCTTTTTCTGCTCCACGGTCTCATAGTTGAGGGCCTCAAAGAAGATGTCCAGCACGAGCACGTTCTCTCTGGAGGAAAAGAGGCCAAGAAAGCTCGCTGGACACCCCCAGGTGATAGCTGCTGGCAGGAGAGAGGTGTGTGATCTCCCATCTGTGACTCCTCTTCAGAGCCCGGGACGGGTGTCACGGCCCCGTTTGCAGAAGAGATGCTATCACAAAGGTTAAACAGCTTGGCCAGAGTCCCAGGAGCCCCGCGATGATGTACAAGCTGGGCTTGCACCCGGGTGTGCGCACGAAGGCTCGCCCGCGGGAGGGTGCCCCCGCCCTTCCCCCCACCCTGCCCCATCTGGTCCCGGATGGCCCGACTCACACGATGTAGGCCTCGCTGCGGTTGTGTTTCCGGGCCAGGTAGCGGGCGGCGGCGCGGCTCGGGATCCGCACCATGGAGAGCTCCTTGGCGTAGCGCGTGCTGGCGCAGGGGTTGGGGCAGGTGCACGCGTCCTTCCGCAGCATGGCGTCTAAGGGCCACCACAGTCACCTGAGTCAGGGCCACCCGGCCGGCGAGTCCGGGGGCCGGAGCCGAGGGGGGGTGGGGACGCGGGGGAGGTCTACCCCTTACCCAGTGCCGGGTCCGCACAGTCCTTGTATTGCTGGGGGCTGCACACTGGCGCCCCGCCTGGCGTGGTGGGGGAGGAGACCGCTTCAGGAGCAGCTCCCAGGCCCCTTCCCCCTGCCTCCGCCCCCACCAGCTCCTTACCTGGCATATGCATCATTCGGCAGCCACACTTCCGAGCCACATAGCGGGCCTCACAGGCCAGGCGACACCCCATCAGACTATAGGGGGCTTGGGGGCCTGGGCTGGGGCTGGGAGGACCTAGGGGACCAGAAGGTTCCGGCTCAAAGTCGGGGTCCAGAGGTGCGGAGCTGCAGTCACCCCAGGGTGGTGGCAGGAAGCTCAGCTGTAGTTGGTCAGGTTAAGGAGGCTTCGGGGAGAAGTGGGGCGACCAGGTGCAATGTGAGTGGTCACCGAGACAGCAAGCCGAGGGCTGGAGGTCCCTGGGATGGTCTGAGATGTTGCGGCTGAAGGAGGGGGTTGGAAAAACCCGTGAGGATACTCGCTGTTGCTGGCAGGACACGAAGGTCTGGTAGCCGGGGGCTGCCCCGAAGCCCAGCTGGTCGATGGTGGGCGGCTCCTCCTGGCTGTGGATCTGCACTCGGACCCCCACCTCAAACGGGGTCTCCTCTGCAGGGGAAAGGGGGACCCTGACGCCTGTGTCCCAGGAGCCCCCCTGCTGCAGACAGCTTGCCCCAGGACTGTGACTGGCCAACCCTGCCTGCCCCCGCCCCCCCCTTCACAGGAAAGGATGTACTCCTCTGGGGCCCTTCCTAGCGCCTCCTCTCCTTCCCAGAGCCTTTTGTACACCATCTCTGCCACCCCTCCAGCCTGACACGGGTGCCCCCATACCCATGTCCCTCCACACGGGCAGATACTCATCCTGCTGCACATCCAGCATGATCTCCAGCCCGTTGCCCATGCCGCCCTTGGGAGTGGTGAGCAGTTCTGCCCCATCCGCGCCGGAGTTAAAGGTGTAGCACTGACCCATCCGGGTGAAGATCTGTGGGTAAGCAGACGGGACAGAGCTCACCAGGGGACAAGGAGCCCAGCCAGCTCTTTCCCCCAGGCAAACATGAGACCTCTCCCCTCCCCATCCTCTATGTGGTCTCTTTGAACACGGAACCCACATCTCAGTGCCCCCGGCCCCTCCCACTTACCAGCACAGCTAGTTGGACCCTTGTGGGCTCCCATCACCGCACCCCCTCCTCCCCCTTCCTCAGCCCCCCAGCCCCCCAGCCCAGGGCACAGCCTGTAGGACAAGTGTGTCTTCAGAGAATGGCAAGAAAGGAAGTGGGTCTCAGTTGCCCTCCTCCAGGACTGGCAGAATGTTGGAGAGGCAGAGGGAAGACAAGCCCACTCCCCCAGGCAGGAGAGCGTTCTGCTCTAGAACGGCCCCACTAGATTCCCCCCAGGCCCCAGCGGCAGGGGCTCCACAGACCGGAGCTCGGGCCCAGAGCCAGCCCCAGTGAGTGCCCTGTGCTGGAAGGCATGACCTTGTACATTGCAGTCCAGCTGAATGGCAGGCAGGGGTCCCCAAGGAGGGCTGTCTCCTGGGCTGGACAGAAAGGCACTGGTGGGGTGTGGAGCCCGTCGCCCGGCTGGGAAGGAAAGGATCCCCGGCACAGGTGTGAAGGTCCCCTAGCTTAGGAGGAGCCTGGGCCAGCAAGGCTGGGGGAATTGTGGGTCCTGGACAGGGACTGGCCGGGTCCCTGGTAGGCCGGGCCGGCAGCCAGCTCACCACGGTGAAGTTCTCGGGACCGCACGGCCAGCCTCGGTAGCGGCAATCCAGCAGCATTTCTTCCAGGGCGTGTCCGGCCCTGGCGTACAGTCGAGCCACGTCGAAGGTGGGACTGGGCATGAAGCCGGGGGGCGCGGGGGGCCGGCCCAGGGCGCGCAGGAAGGCGGCATGCTCAGCGGGCTCCACGCCCAGCAGCGCGGGCCCGGCCCAGTGCAGGTCGTTGGGCGTGAGGCGCGAGCGGCGCAGTGGGTTGATGTTGCACAGGGTGATGGCGGGGAAGGTGAGCCGGTGGCTTTCGCGCTCGTCCAGGGCTGTCTCATGGTGGAACTCCCCGTAGTAGCGCACCCTCTCAGCCACCTGGTAGAGGAAGGCGGCCAGCGACAGGAGCACGGCTGCGGCCCAGAGCCCTCGGCGAGGCGTCAGGCCCCCAGGGCCGAAGACATGGCCCAGCCCATGCATCGTGCAGCTGCTGGCGAACACGCGGATGTCCGAAGCTGGCCGCTGGGCCTCCTCTGGCCCAGGATGGGGCTTCATGGCTGAGGTCCAGGGTGGGGGACACTGAGAGGGCTGGGGATTGGCGATCAGGCTGCAGGGACTTGGAGAGAGGAAAGAGGGTCAGTCCGAGGACTGGGAGGGACTGAGGATTTGGGGGGCCGGGCAGGGGTCACTGAAGGGAAGGAGAGGGGAGGAGAGAGTGGGGAGAGGGGCCCAAACCAAGAAGCGGGAAGGCACTGGCCAGGCAGGTTCGGCTCGGCTGTCTCAAAGGAACCAGCCGGGGCTCCACTAGGCTCAGCGCTGGGCCGGGGGCTCTGCAGGAGAGGCCAGGTAGGGCGCAGCCGACTTGGGAGGCAGGGGCCGCTCTGCTGGAGGCTGCTCTGCGGAGCCAGGGCTGCCGCAGAGGATTGGGTTTCAGCAGTGAGGGGGCAAGGGGGCCCGCAGAGCAGTCTGGGGGGCAGGGAAGGTCCCTGGGGCCCCAGGCTGAGCCATTAGTGCAGCGTGTTGGGGGGGAGGGGCGTGGCTGTGGAGGCCAGAGGCGCCAGCGGAAAACCACAACAATCCCGGGTAGGGCTTGAAGGGAGTCTGGAGAGATGTCCGGGCTGGGGGTGCCTTAATGGCCCTCTAGGTTCCCAGCTGCGGCCCTTGCGGTTGGGTGGAGGGTCAGTTGCTGACCCTCGGCCCGGTCCGTCCCTCCTTTTGTCTCTCCTCCCTTCCCACTAACCTCACTTGGGATAATTTGCTCCTTCACAAAGAGAGGAGTTGGCTCTTGACCAGGCTGGAAAGTGGTGGGAAGTTTGGCGTTGGCAGATTCGAGCCCCCAGCAGCCTACGCCACGTGGCCAGAGTCTCTGCAGGTCTCAAGTCCCGGAGTGGTCTGAGTGTCCTCTTCCCACCTCCCCACGCTGAGGCCCTCCTGAGGCTGGCCTCTGCCACAGTGACTGCGGCACTCTCCGGGGGAACACGGGTGCCCTAGAATTTCGCTTTTTTTTTTTTTTTTTTTCACTTAAAAACATTCTGGAGACTGGAATACCTCGTACCTGGAAAACTTCCCCATTTTTTAAATGGATGCATTCTATTCCACTGTGTGGGCGGACCAAGTTTTATCTACTCACACTTCCATTGATGAACACTGGGGGTTTTGTCTTCCATTGTAAACAATGGTGTTCTCAATACCATTGCATGGTTGTAAATTCCCAGAAATAGAACTCCTGGGTCAAGAGGCAGCTGAATGGATAATTTGGTAGATACCACAAAACTCCCCACTGTGGGAATTCTACCATTTTGCACACCTGTATCATGGTGGGCAGTGTGCCTGTTTTGCAGGAGTGGGTGGGGCGGGGTTTTTTGTTTTTTAATTTTTAAATGTTTATTTATTTCTGAGAGAGAGGGAGAAAGGGTGAGCAGGGGAGGGGAGACACACAGAGAGGGGGAGTCACAGAAACCAGAGCAGGCTCCAGGCTCTGAGCGGTCAGCACAGAGCCCGACGCAGGGCTTGAACTCACAAACCATGAGATCATGACCTGAGCTGAAGTTGGACGCGTAACTGATTGAGCCACCCAGGTGCCCCTCTTCTCCTTCTTTTTTTTTAAGTAGGCTCCGTGCCTAACACGGGGCTTGAACTCATGACGCTGAGATCAAAAGTCACATGTTCTACCCACGGAGCCAGCTGGGTGCCCCTGCAGGGGAGCTTTTCTAAAGGAAGAGATACAGTGCCCCTGACCCAGCTGGGGTGCCCCGGGCCACAGTGCCCAGCATGGCATGGCAATGCCAGCCTTGAGAGGGCAGAGCTGGTACATTTGACTGAAACTTATTTCACTTGAGGCCGCCGGGCTCACACTGGCGGGCTCCTGGCCGTGAGTGGAAGAAACGCAGTGCACCAATGGACCACGATCATGCTGTGCTGTCGTCACCTGTCCACCTGTCTGTCCTCCTGACAAGACTTTCACGGGGGGCGGGGACATCCTCACGCCCATGGCAGGTGTGCGGCACATGATACACGGATCTTGGAAGCAGGGAGTGAACAACAGTTTATTGTACACGTGACCAGCTCCCGAGGCTGTGGCACTGGGAGTTTTAAGTACTTTACCACAGATCATCCCATTTCAACTCTTTTTTTTTTTTTTATTTTTTTTTTTTAACGTTTATTTATTTTTGGGACAGAGAGAGACAGAGCATGAACGGGGGAGGGTCAGAGAGAGGGAGACACAGAATCCGAAACAGGCTCCAGGCTCCGAGCCGTCAGCACAGAGCCCGACGCGGGGCTGGAACTCACGGACCGCGAGATCATGACCTGAGCCGAAGTCGGCCGCTTAACCGACTGAGCCACCCAGGCGCCCCCCATTTCAACTCTTAAAACAAACTCTCAGGATGAGGTACTGCCAGGCTTACGACCCACGTTGAATAGGCGCCGGAGCCAAGGTTGAGGCTGAGGCCACGTGGCGAGTGTGAGGCTGACCGCACAACCTTCCGGCTCAAGGCCCGCCACAGACCTCACTACTTCCCTGGGTTGGGGGGTGGGGGGGCTGGGATTTGGAGAGGCCGCCCTGAAGAGGTCCGGAGAGATCGGAGTCTGGCGCCAGGAGGGGTCTCTGGGGGGCTGGGGCTGGAGCTGGGGGAGCAGGAGCTGGTCTGCAGAGGGGTCTGGCAGGCCGCCGTGGACCTGGCTGGGAGCGGAAGCTGGCTCTGGGCTGTGCCTCCTGGGTGGGCGTTTAGGGGCAAAGCAACCCAGAGCCAGCCCACGCGCTGCCCCCCTGGGCTGTGGCCGCCCCGGCAGTGACCTCTGATCCGTAAGGAAGCAGGTATCAAACTAGGGTGGCTGTGGCCCGGGGACATTTCAGGTGCTTTGTCCCAGAGGAGCATCTGCTCCTAAGCCACACCCAGAAGAGGCTGCGGGGCCTCCTGCACTCACACCTGAGCCACTGCTGCTTCTTCCAGGCTGACCTCCGGTCACAGCGGGCTCTGCTGGTCCTACTCACCACTGCCACCACTGGCACAGGGCACTGCCTGTCCAACTGATTTTGTGTTTTGTCAGCCTGGGGGCAAAGTATCAACTTCTCCCTAGAGGTTTGGTGACCACCAGCACCATACGACCCCTGTGGCTGGAGCCTGGGGTATGTCGGCTCCTTAGTCTCCTTCAGGGCTGGGTGTCCTCGTGTAAGGGGGCTGTCCACAGTCTCACAGGGTGACGGAGACGAGGTGCACGGCGCCAGGGCAGGGCTGCGATGGCTTGGTGAGCCGGAAGCTCCTTGAGGAACAGACCATGGCATGCCCTGCCCCTTCTCCCCCTTCCCAGGGGCTGGAGGCACGTGGGGCACTTGTTCCGCTGGACGGGAATGGGAGGGGGGGGATGAAATCTAGAAAAAGGACCATTATTCATGGAGCAGGGAGGAGGAGAAGCCGTTCTCAGGATGGGGACTGTGGGTTCGAGGGGCTGGCCCAAGGGGTGGGTTCCTTCCCCCAGGGCTCAGAGAGGCCTCTCCTCTCAGAGAGGAGAGAGGGGAGTCAGGCTAGGACAGTGAGGTCCTGGCACGGGTATGGGGAACCCCAGTGTGAACCCCTGATTTGTACAGAGGTGGGGCCGGAAGCCTTTAGGCTATCAGGTAGGGGGATACTTGGCAGGGTTCCTGAGAGGGGCTGGGAGGATCTGGGCAGAGGGAGGGAACAGAGCAGGGGGCTGGGGACTCTGCCTCTTCTGTGCAGCCTAATGACTCATGGCTCTGGCAGGCGAGAGGTAGGCAGGAGGGGGAAACGGGGGCGGGGGGCAGAGGGAGCGGTCCCGACCTCCCCGCCTCCAGCTCAGCGAGAGTCCCAGGGTGCACTGTGAGCAGGGGAGCAGCAGCCCACACCCCAGCGCACTGGTCTTCCTGGGTGTTTGGTCCCTGGGAGCTCCCCTGAGCCGAGCCCCAGTCCTGGGTGCCGATGCTCGGCGGCAACCAGACCTTAAACAGCTGCTCTCAGGACTTGGGGTGGCGGTTCCTGGGGCCTCTGGGCATCTCGGGAGCTGGGACATCCAGGGCCTGTCTCCGGATGAGCTCTGCATAGAGCCCACCCTTCTTTAGGAGCTCTTCATGGGTTCCCACCTGGAGAGAGGAAGGAGGGGCAGATGGTCACCCCAACCCAGTTCACAGCCCTAGGAGGGCTGGCTTCTTATCAGCCATCGAGCTCACTGTCCTCTCAGCCATCGTCCCTCCTGGAGACACTATGACCCCAGAGCACCGGCACGTCTGAACTCGCTAACGCCGTCTCCCTGCTTAGCTGGGTTTTGGAAGAGCATCTCCCTTATGGAACCCAGAGACTCCAGCTTTCACCTGAGTGAGCAGCTGGGAGCTGGGGGCTGGGTCTCATGCAGCCTCCCGGCCTTGCTGCAGACCAGCCTGTGGAGAACAGCTCCCGGCCAGCCCCTTACCAGGGTCCCTGGTGCTGCCTCTGCTATACCTCAGCTCCTAGGCCCCTTCTCCCTAGCGGTCCACACTTCTCTGAGTCCCTTCCCTTCGGTTCTGGGAGTCATGAGGTAGTTCTACTACCCCACGGGACAGTGAAAGAAACGGGCCCTGGGAGGCCAGGGCAGGAATTCCTGAATCCACACAGGGTGTTGCTTCCAGAATATGCCCCAGGCTCCCAGGGCCAGGCCAGACCCTCACAGCTGAGCCACTCTTTCCACTGCGTCCACGGCTGAAACTGTCCCAACCCACGGCCTGGCCCCCAGCTGACCTCACAGACTTGGCCGTGGGCCATGACGACGATGTGGTGGGCCCCACGCACGGTGCTGAGCCGGTGAGCGATGACCAACACCGTGCGGCCAGCGCTGGCGCGGTCCAGGGCCTCCTGCACGACCCGCTCGGACTCTGAGTCTAGTGCGCTGGTTGCCTCGTCCAGGATCAGCACCGTGGGCTGCTTGATGAGGGCACGGGCAATGGCTAGGCGCTGCTTCTGGCCACCAGACAGGGTGGCACCCCGCTCACCTGGGGAGGAAGGGGACAGGGCAGGGCCTTAAAGCGATCTTCAGCTCTGCACTTGGGGGCGGCCCTACAAAGGGGCACCTGGGCCATCTGGAACTTTCCATCTGGCCCCTCAGGCTCACCACCTTGCACCATGCACATTCGCCTGCCTCGGATGGGTCAGCATCCTGATCCCATAACCCTGTGCAAACGCACATGTGCACTCACACCAGACAGCAGGAGGGGCGCACACTCGGGATTCAGTGCACCCTGGAGACACCCAGTGCCCCTCCCACACCGGGGTGCGGTCTCAGAGCCATGCCTGGGCCTGTGGCCCCAGCTGCCTTCTCCTGGCCTGCTGGGTCTCCGCCACCCTGGGGACGTCCACGACCCAGATGTGGGCCCTGGAGTGTAGTGACGGCCTGCCATGGGGCATTCTGGGAAGACCCCACTTGGGGTCTACCATGCTCACAGGAAAACAGCAGAGGGGGCAGCCTGGGAGTGAAAAACAGCACCATGGGGACGGTGGTCAGAGGTCAGCCAGGGCAGACTAAAGCCCCAGATGAGCCTGCTAGTGTGCTGGGGTCAGAGGTACAAGGAAGGTGCCTCTCGAGAGGTGTGGGCACAGCACCTCCAGTCGGGGGAGTGTGGACTCTGGGTGGTGACCAGAATGGGCTGGATCAGTAATAGAGCGTGGATGACGGCTAAAGACAGGGGTGGCGCCACCCCTGAAGCTCAGCCAGACTGAGGCCTAAGTTTCAAGATGCGCCAAGAACCCCAGATATGCCTACACCTTGAGATGTGCCGGAACATTCTGCAACAGAGCCAAGGACTGGGGGTGATAAACATGGCCCCAGAGGTTGAAAAAAAGACCCCTTTGTGAATGCACAAAGCCGCGAGCCGCGATGTGAATGTTCTAGTGTGAGGCTGCAACACTGCAACGTCCCAGAACCACGAAAGCCCTTCTCTGGGTAGGTCAGAAGGGAGACCTGTTCAGTCACATCAATCCCTGTGGGTAACTAGACGGAAACGCTTTTAAATTAAGGAACAAAAGGGCAGGAATGAAACAGGAGCCTGAAGCACAAGGAATTACGAGAAGATTAGCAGTCCAGTGCTTCTGGCCCCGTCTTAGGACGTGGAGGCCGCTGGGAAGCTCTGAAGGTCCCTGACACCACAGACCCCTTGCAAGTGTCCCTGGCCGGGTCCTGCGCCTACACTTTTTGAGGCATCCCCGTCTCTGCAGCCTACATGTGGTTGAACCACAGACCTGTGTCTGCCCCCCTCGGCCACGGACCTAGCCTTCCCTGATGCCAGGCCTGTGTCCCTGTGGCATGTTCACGCAGGCCTGGCAGATCCAAGCAGAACACTGTCCCCGGGACTCACCGACTATGGTGTTGTAGCCCTCGGGGAAGCTGGTGATGAACTCGTGGGCATTGGCCTCCCGGGCAGCTGCGTAAACCTCTTCATCCGAGGCACCCAGCTTCCCAAAACGGATGTTCTCCATGATCGTCGTTCCGAACAGGACTGGCTCCTGCGGGTGGCGGGGTGGGTCCACATGGGACATTCTGACTTTGCCCCAAACCCCGGAGGGGTGCAAAAAGGCAATTTTGGCCACACCGGAACTGGCCTCTTGCAAGGCAGGTAGGGGCAATTCAAAGTTACAAGTCCGGTAAGAAAAGAGAGATCCGTCAAAGTGGGGAGAGGCCGAGCTCCCTGCAGGGCACAGGGTCCCTCAGGAGTGGGATGGGGAGGTGGCTGGGCCAGCTGGCCTGGCAAAGCCTTTCCTCTTGGGAGAGATGGGGAAGAAGGGGGTGTTCATTCTAGCTTTCTCTGCAGTGGTGGGTTGGTGAGGGTGCCCTCTTTATCCAATCACGGGAGATGGGTGGACCCTCGCTGGGGGGCACCACCTCACACAGAAGGAAAGAAGTGGGGCCGAGGGCTTCAGGGTGGGGCCACGGGGGCTTGCTTAGTCAGGGGCTGGGGTCTCTAGACCTTCTGAACACCACACATTTGTCAGAGGACCCAGGGGTCCTAAAATAGGGTCCCACTGCACCTGGTTGGATGGCAGTAAGGGAGGAGCAGAGTTCCTGCCCCAGGGAGGCAAGGGCAGAGCTGCGGCGGGCTGGGGAGGGCAAGCCCCAGATCCCATGACCGCTGGGGAGCCAGTCAGGAAGGCCTCAGCCCCCTACTCCCGCCCCACAAAGAGAGCAGGGGTGAAGTGGGCGGGAGGGAGGAAGAAGGGGAAAGGCCCAGGTGCAGTAAGGACCGCGAGAAAAGACAGACGGCGTCTGCAAGTTGGAGACACGCTTCCCACCTGGCTGATGAAGCCAATGACCTGGCCTCGGAGCCAGGAGGGATCGAGGGTTCGCAGGTCCCGCCCATCCAGGGTCACTACGCCAGCCGTGGGGTCGTAGAAGCGCTCGAGCAGGGAAGCCACCGTGGTCTTTCCTGGGGAATTGGGGTTGGGGGCACGGGGCGGTCAGGGAGGTGGCATGGTTTCTGGAGGCTCTGCCAGGAAAGAGGGACCCCCGGTGACAGGTGAAGGGGCCCCTCCTCCCACCCCACTCTGAGTGGTAACCGTAGGAAGGAAGGTCCTAGGGTGGGAGGGCGGGGGGTTCCTCTCACCTCCGCCGGACTGGCCCACGAGGGCCACGATCTTGCCAGGGGGCAGCGTGAGGCTGAAGTCTTCGAGCACCTGGAAGCTGGGGCGGCAGGGGTAACTGGAAGGAGCCAATGGAGACCCTTAGTTAGACCAGGTCCTGGCCCCTTTCTGCCCTGGCCCCTGCTCGAGTCTCACTGTATCCCGAGGCGGGGCTCATTTAGAGGGAGACACGGACCCACAGGGCCTCACGCCCCCGTGCCCACCCGCTGATGCCGCTGACCTGAAGCAGACGTTGTGGAACGTGACAGCCCCGCGCAGGTGCTCTCTGGGGATGCAGCAGCCCCCAGCCAGCGGAATGCACGGGCTCAGAGTCATGTACTCAAACACCCGGGCACCCGCACTGAGCCCTCGCACCACCTGGGGAGGGGGTTAATTAAAGTCCGAGGTGAGGGAGGGGTGGGGTCTGAGGGCAAGGCTGGCAGTGCAGCCCCATCTCCTGACACCCCCTCCACCTGACACCTGGTTCCTGCAGCACACAGGTGATGCTGGTTGCTGACAGGACTCCAGCCCAGATCCGATGTCCACACCACGGGGCCCGCCCCCTGACTGCCACTCACCTGGCCGAACAGGACAGAGAGGTTGGCCATGGACCTGTGAGGAGGAGAGAAAGATTCAAAGAGTGGGGACAGGAGCCCCAGAGAAGGCTGGTGCCAGAGGGAAGGGTATGGGTCTCAGCTGCATGGGGGCGGAGGACGTGGCACGTGAGGCTAGGAAACGGGCAGCCTGAAGGCAAACACAGAGGATGTTCCTGAAATCTGGGACAGCAGGAGCCCTGGGATCCAGCAACACCAGATAGTTCTCTGGCAGGTCGCTTCTCCTTGGAACCGCGTTATCTCCTTGTTCTCTCCTTGGCCAGATGAAGCTGAGAACTGTCTGCCACCTCAGGCCTGGGGGCTCCGGGGAGACGGGTGCAGGAAGCAGGCACGGGGCTCGGGGGAGCTGGGCTCTGCGCTGCCTGCCTGCACCAACAACAGGAGGGAGAGCGCCAGCACCGTGAACAGGTCGGGGCCACGAAGCCCATGGGGCAAGGTCAGCTCTAGTGCAGTGGACTCCTGGGGGAGCAAGGGCTAATTAAGGTGGAAAAATGGATGTTAATCCTTTTAGAGAAAGAAGGAACTCGAAGCCCCTGGAGCATGTGAGGGGTGGGGGATGGGCCCCAAAACAAAGTTCCATAGAGACGCTAGCGCGGGCTTGCCCTGTGTAAGGCATGGTGCGAGTGTGTCTCTGTCCAGGGGCGGTCACCTCCTCTGCCGTGCAAGGCTGTCGGCTGCTGGAAGGTGGAGAGTCATGCTTCTCAGTCACCGGCCCCTGACCGGGCTGGCCAGTCCGCGACAGTGCGCGTGTCTGTGAGTGTGCATGTGGGTCCTTGAAGTGGAAGAGACTGAGCGCCTTGAACGGGAAAGTCACTTCTTCCAGTGCCAGGGGTGAGGAGGGGAGGGGCCTGCAAGGAAATGCTTCTGGCAGGCTCAGAGTTACTGGCATTTGCCGGAGTGAGTGGAGAGGCATCGAGCAAGGAAGAGCCAGGACAGTGAGTTATCTGTGGACGACAAGGGAGAACATCCTCCACAAGAGATCTGGAGGCCATTAGGGCCTGGCAGAGGTGCCCGGCAGCAACCAAAAAGCAGATGCACATGACTCGTTGGTGCGCGATGACCTTGCTCTCAGAGACAGCTCAGGAGGCAGCCCTGAGAGCCCTGGCGGGGG
Organism: Neofelis nebulosa; assembly: GCF_028018385.1. Taxonomy (NCBI): domain Eukaryota; kingdom Metazoa; phylum Chordata; class Mammalia; order Carnivora; family Felidae; genus Neofelis; species Neofelis nebulosa. The sequence goes on from NC_080785.1 coordinate 6,285,191, forward strand.
GGGCGGCCCATTCCCGGTGAGGCCCAGACCTGGATGTAGACCAGGCGGCCTGGCCCTGACTGTGGTCTGTCTGGGTACCTCTCCGTCTCCTCCAGAGACCCAGTGCCACAAAAAGAACACCTAGGATGGGGTCTAAAGGTTGAGGCTGCCTCCCTCCCCTCCCTTGCCCTGCTGGACCTCAGGAGGAAATACATCAGCCTCCTAAATAGATCGAATTCCTCCAGGGTGGGTGGTGAAGGATCTCCACGTGGGGAGGGCCCCCCACAAAGGATAATCCTAAGGCCCGTGGCTGTGGGAGCAGCTCCGTGTAGCAGCCAGAGAGAGAGACAGCATAGATGGACTTCCTAGGCTTTTCTGTTTGTAAGAAATCTCTGCTAACTGGCTAGCCCGTGCTGTGGGGAGGAAAGGAAAGGGTCGGAACTCAGGCCACAAAGGGAAGTGGGGGCCCAGACGAAGGGGAGCCTGATGGAGAAGGGCCAGACTCGGGAGGTGTAGGGAAAGGGAGACCTTCCCATCACTGCCTGTGGAGGGCCATACGGTGACTGTGTGCGTGGAACCAGGTGGGTTTGTCGGGCTCCTCAGGACCAGAGCACGAGGCCAGGGCCCAGCCTGGGGTCTGTGCCAAGTCCCACCTCTACAACAGTCCTCTCGGTCCCCAGGCTACCAGGGAACAGTTCCCAGGCTGGAGGAGGGATGAGGCCACCCAGGGTCTGAACTTCAAGAGAAGGTGTGAATGGGCCCAGATACAGGAGCACCAGACACAAATGGGGCCAAGGATGGGAGTCCTTTCTACCAACCCATCTTCAGACTGGCTCCAGTCTACCTGGGACGATAACAAGGCTGATGACGAGGGGCGCTGTAGGAAACAGGCAGTAAGACACAATGCAGAGCCCGGCCACGAGTGTCAGAAGCAATGGGGAAGGGGCACGGAGGGGCGTTTGGGGTGAGAGTCTGTTCTCTTGACGTGCTTGACAGTAATTCGGGTCTCTGCTCTTCAATGATTTATTACAGCATATTTGCTCCTCTGTTATTCATCACGACATCTACTTATGCTTTACGTGCTCTCACATATGTGGTGTGGGGGGGAGATGATGAGAAACTGCAGCAGAAACTGCTAGCGTTTAGCTCAGAAGAGAAAGGAAAGGGGAGGCCTTGGGGGTTTTGAGCAAAGGGAGCCGAGAGGTCCGGGCAGACAGGCCCAGTGGGGCAGGTAGATCGCAGAACAACGAACACAGTGAGCTCCAGGCTGGGAAGGGCAGGGGAGAGGCTGAGCCGCTCGGCCCTGGGAAGGTCAGAGAGGATGGCAGGCGAGCTCGTAAAGAGCATGTCAAAGACGGTCTATCCGTATGTGGAATCTCACTCGGCCTTAAAAAGGAAGGAAATTGACACAGGCTACACTATGGACGAACCTGGAAGATATTATGCTGGGTGAGATAGGCCCGTCACGAAAGGACAAACGCTGTGCAATCTCACTTACGTGAGGCACCCAAAGTGGGCAAATCACAGACGTGGCGGTTGTCAGGGGCTGAGGGAAGGGGTTGTGGGGGCTCAGCATTTAACAGGCGGTTTCAGTGCTGCAGCACGAAGGGCGGGAGACGGATGGTGGTAACGGATTCACAAACTCTATGCTTCCAAACAGTTAAGATAGTAAATTTGACATTACGTGTGTTTTGCTACAATGACCAATTTTTTAAGAAGCTGTCTCGGAAATTTTGGAACCGTTTAGGCGGCCGAAGATGTCAGCTGCATTCCTGAGCGTACGGACGGTGAATCAGGTTACAGGGTGCTCATGGATGGCACGGGGGCACTCTCCCCAGCCAGCCCCCGGGGCGGGCCACCACCCCGTCCCTCCAGTCAGCAGGGCTCCTGCAGGACAGGGGCAGCCTCACACTCACCTCTGCACCGTCTGGGAGGCCACCAGGAAGGACATGAGGTCTCCCCCTGTCAGCTCCTGTCCAGCCACGAGGGAGCCCCCAATAAACAGAGTGCCTAAGACCATGCCTGCGTGTGGAAAGGGACAGACGGTCAGGAAGGCGTCTGCCTGGAATAGCGTCTACCTGTTTCGTGTGGAAACGAGTGTGTGTGTGTGTGTGTGCGTGTGTGTGTGCACACGTGTGCATGTGTGGTGGTGGAGCTCACGCACCTGGCACTCCTACAGATGTCTGAAGGACATCAAGCAGGCGGAGAGCCGCCCCTCCCCTGCCTGGCTGGGACCTGCCCTTCACTGCTCCAAGCTCAACCCCAGCCGTGACGGGGCGCGCCCACACCCCGGGTGGGGACTTGCTCACTCACAGTTGAAGGCAATGTTGGAGAGCCCCTGGAACAAGGCGATGCCCCTGCCCAGCTCCTCTGCCTTACAGCGGGACCCCTCCAGCTCTGCTCCGTAGCGTCTGGGGAGAGAGGCCAAGCCCGGCTGTCAGGAAGCAGCCGGGCTGGGGTGCAGGGCTGCTGGGGCGCATTCAGGGAGTCCTCCCTGCTTCATGCTCCTCTCCGTCTGGGACTCACTCCTCTTCCCGATGCTCCATGGCGAAGGCCCGCACGGTCCGAACGTTGCCCAGGGCCTCATCTGCTACGCCTGTCGCCCTTGCAATCTGCAAGGAGTCCAGGAAGTAGGCGGCTGGCTTGGGGATGGGGAGGAATGGCGGGGCAGACAGAGACAGGGAAAGCACGGATGGCAGGAATGCTGGTACCTGCTCCTGACACTGGCGAGACAACTTTCGGAGAGCTGAGCCCATTAGGGTGCCAACTCCCATAAGAATGGGTGTGGCCACCATCAGCAGCAGCGTGAGGCGGGGGGACAGCATAGACAGGGACACCAGGCAGCCAGCCACCTGGGTGCAGCTTCGCAGTCCCTGGGGGAGAGAAGGGACGCGGGAAGGCTGTTTGGCATCAGCACCACGACACGGGGACTTCACCAAGGGTCCACTGGCTACAGCGGCCAAGGCCTCTTCCCAAGGCCAAGGCCATGAGTCTGACCCTGGAAGGCCAACCGGCAGTCCACCCAGTCATAAAGCATGACCCTTTCTCTCCTACCAGGCACGAAAGGCCTGGGTGAGAATGTCTATGGACCACAGCCTCCTTCCCCCAGACAAATCCCAATTTGCTTTGCCTTTTGCTTTAGGAACTGAAAAAAAAAAAAAGAATCGAGCAGGAATGTCACCCAGGGGCTGCTATGGGCCAGTGTGAGGCATGACCCAGCAGCCACAGTGACCATGTGGGTGGATGAGAACAGGACATAAGTAATGCAGTAAAAAGCCTTTACTCGTTCTCGTTAACACTTGTCAGCATGCCAGGCATTCTGGGGGTAAGGCAGGCCAGGGTAATTTTGCTCTTGGCAAGCCGGTCCAAGAAAGGCTCTTGTCTGAGTCCTTGGGAAGGTTTTCCGGGGAGGTAGAATTTCAGAACAGGAGTGAAACAGCCTGTCCTGACCTTGGACGATACCACAGTACCTCCCTTCCGTGAACTTCCCCACTCCCTCATCCACACCCTCACCAGACAGCAGGCTTCTCACTTGGTGCAAGCCTAGGCTCAGAGCCCAACAGCAAGGTGGGTGGGGCTGGCCTGATGTGTCTACACTGGGGTGTGTATGTGTGTGTGTGTGTGTGTGTGTGTGTATACACACAGGGGGGCCTGGGGAACTGACCTGGGAGATGACGAGTTTGAAAGATGATTTAAACTCTTGCACATCAGCTGTCAGTCGGCTCACCAGCTGCCCTGTCTTTTTAGCATCGAAGAAAGCAATATCTTGTCTGGTGGTAGGTCAAGGGTACAGTAGGTTGGGGAGAAGAGGAGACATTAGTTTAGGACAAGACCCTGCCCCTACATTTGTCCAGACTTCTGGGGCCAGCAGTTCCCCCTGCCCGCACCCTGCACTGGCAGTACCGAAGCAGGTTGCTGAAGAGGGCCCTCCGCATGTCCACGGCCATGCGCTCGCCGATGCGGGACAGCAATACCAGGTACCCGAAGGTCAGCAGGCCCTGGGAGAGAGGCCGGGGCACTCAGGGGCGCCCAGGAGGCTCCTTTGGGTGCCCCCAGGCCCTCCCTCCTGTTGTACCTGAATGCCATAGAGGATGAGCAGGTAGGTGCTGAGATTCCGGGACTCAGTCAGGAAGCTGCCCACATGGTCCCTTGTGTACTTGGCCACAATCTCCACCAGCTGGCCCAGGAGCAGGGGGATCTGCACATTCACCAGGGCCGCACCCAGTGCCAGCTTGGGGGGGGGGGGGGCAGACATTTAGAGGGGGCCATATTCTTCCCCATCCCTGGCCCTGACCTTGGCCCTCCCTCTCCTGCAGCTGTTCATGTTTGGCTAACCGTGTGCTTCTTCGAGTTCCAGCCCAGGCTGCCAGAGCCTGGGGATTCCTGTACCCTGCACAGCCAGCTGCCCTGTGTGGGATCGCCTGGCATCCCTTGGCTTCCAGTCCCTAAGGCAGCCAGCCCTTGCTGCTTCCTGAGGTCTATCCTGAGACTTGGTGAGGCAGACAAGCTGCCCCTGTGCAGCTCTGGCTGGCGCTTCTGCAAACCCCTGGCTGGGTCCTTCCCTGTCCCTGGTGTGGGCGAAAGGGGAGGGGCATCTCACCACGATGGCTGCCGCCAGGACCAGCAGGTGGGGGCGCAGAAACTGCCAGAAGAGCTTCCAGTTAAAGCGGGAATCCCCGACACAAGGTCTGGAGCAGGCAGGAGGGGCCTCTTCTGCCTCACACAGCGCCACAAGGCAGAGGCGGGGGCACTTACTCAACAGCACGGGGCCCAGAAGGATGCCCCCGACCCAGCGCCAGGCAGAGGGTCTTTGGCTGGGAGCTGGAGGCGCTCGAAGGAGGTGAGCCCGGAGTTGGGAGCGCAGCTGGGCCACAGCCCTGAGGAGGTAGGAGCTGTGGCGGCCATCAGAGCACCTGCAGGGAGACAATGGCATCGATGGCTCACGGCCCCGAGTGAACTTCAAGGGAGCAATCAATCAGGCCAGCTCTGGGCTGAGGCCTCTGGACAGCATTTCTTCCTCCGTAGGGTCCTACGCGACCCCTCCCAGGGCTGTTCTTTAGCACCTCAGTTTCTAAGAGAAACACATTGAGGCCAAGTTGCTGAGGAGCAAGACAATAGTCGGTAACCGAGTCGGAAAGGTGTTCTCGCCGTGCCATCAGACAGCTGGGCCCCCTCAGCCTCCAGGGACCCCTCTGGTCAGGGGCCATCTCCAACCCACGTGCTTTCTGATCGTGGGACATCACTCTGGACGGCAGCTAGTCTGCAGGCACTCCTTTTACAGCTGAGGAAGCAGAGGTCCTAAGTGAATCTGGTTCAGAGAGGCAAGAGGAGAGTGCCCCCCGGCCACACCCGGCACTGGGCTGGCTTGCAGTGGTGACGCCTGGCCCACGTGGCCCCCGTGTTGCCAGTCAATGGTCCGGCTGTGTTTGATCCTCCCTTCCCTGGGAGGGAGATGCCCTTATTCTCACTTGATGGAAGAGAATGTCACGGGGACCGAGAGAGCTGGAATAATTTGTCCCCAAGCAGCAGAACCTGGACAAGAGGGGAACCCTGCTATGTGACTCCAGAATCCAGGCTTGTTCTAGCCTGCCACGTGTGCTGTGCCCAAGGCTGGGTGTGGCAGGGCCTGGACCGGCCCCGTGTCTTCTGACCCCTGGTCACTGTTCACTGCACCCCAACACCCAGACTCCTCCCAGGCCCCGAGTGCTTATGTGGCAGCGTATGGAGAAAAACGGTGACACATTCCCTCTCTATCAACTGAAGGAGAAAAAAGAAATTAACAATGCAAATAATGTATCCTGTCATCTCAGACCGGCCCAAATCACCTTCTCTGGTCTGCAGTTTCTGTATCAATACACGGTGATGTCGGGTAGAGAGCCTACCGCGTGCCCACACTCTGCTGTGAGGCACGGGAAACAAGAGGTCAACAGAACAGACCATGTAACTACCCTCATGGTGGGAAGGACTAACAGCTAATGACAAAGCTTGCTGAGTGTAAAAAGGGGAACAGCAGGTGCTCAGAGCACAGACCACGAATTCCCTGTGTGAGGGCATCAGGACAGGCCTTCCTGACCAGACCCGAGGGAGAATGGGAAGGAGCTGGCTAAGTGAAGGGGGTGGGGATAAAGTGGGGGAGAGCTGTAGGCAGCAGGGAGCGTGTTTGGGACACGTGCAGGTACGAAAGAAGGAAGAGCTGGAACCTGAAATACAAGGGAGAGGAGACATGGGCAGGACAGGCATCGAAGTTTTTATAGGACAGCTGGACTTTAGAGGGCAAGGAGGACCACTCGTGGCTTTTAGGCTGAGGTATGACATAATCAAATCTGCATCTTAAAGATCACAGCAGAGGGGAGAAGGCTGGAGAAGGGCAAGCCTGGCTACGGGGACCCTGTTACAAGCAGAAGTTATTTGGCCAAGAGTAAATGGTGGGATGTTCAAAGATTCAAATGAGGTTATCGATGGGGAGAGGCTTTTAAAAACGAATACGGGGACGCCTGGGTGGCTCAGTCAGTTAAGCATCTGGCCTTTGATTTTGGCTCAGGTCATGATCTCATGGTTCGTGAGATCAAGCCCTGCATCAGGCTCCGCGCTGACAGCGCGGAACCTGCTTTGGATTCTCTCTCTGCCCCACGTACGATCTCTCTCTCAAAATAAATAAATAAACATTAGAAAAAAACACAACAACACAAAAAGGGTCACTTGGGTGGCTCAGTGGGTTAAACATTCCACTCATAATTACAGTTCAGGTCATGCACAATCTCACAGTTCATGACATTGAGCTCTGCACTGGGATTTTCTCTCCTCTCTCTGCCCCTCCCCCGCTTGCACGCATTCACTCGCTCTCTCAAAATAAATAAACATTAAAAAAAAAAAAGGAATAAATAGAATGAGGTTTTTCTTTATTCGGATGGTCTTTTGTATTCTCAGATGCTCCCAACTGCAGACTCCACCTAATTTTTCCCTTGTTTCAAGGAGGCCCGGGTCCTCTCTGTTATGCCTCCTCCCACCCCATTCCACATGCCTGGCTTTTATGTCTCATTTTCCACTGTGTACTTTATGTCTACCCTAAATTTTAGAGAAGCTCATCTTCCTTCTGCCCAGTGTAAGTGTCCAATTTCCCCATGAGACTTTATATTCCTCGAGGGCAGGAAGCTCTATCTTATCCACATTCATCCCCAGCACTTAGCAGAGTTCTTGTACATAATAGATATTCAGCAAACGGTTATGGTTATGTTTGTTGAGTGCATGCCCTCGTTAGAAATGCAGAAGGGAGGGGACCCTGGGTGGCTTAGTCGGTTAAGCGTCCGACTTCGGCTCAGGTCACGATCTCACGGTCCGTGAGTTCGAGCCCCGCGTCGGGCTCTGTGCTGACAGCTCGGAGCCTGGAGCCTGCTTCAGATTCTGTGTCTCCCTCTCTCTCTGACCCTCCCCCGTTCATGCTCTGTCTCTGTCTCAAAAATAAATAAAAACATTAAAAAAAAAAAAAAAAAGAAATGCAGAAGGGAAAAATCTGACATGTCCTGTTACTGCATTGTTTGCAAGTTGTAGACTCACTGAGGCCTACAGTAAGAAGTATGTTGCAAATTGCCACCCAGTACAATAAACACAGGTCACACAAAATTGAAATGCTTCACAAAACAATACTCTCCCTAATGTTAAAGCGGGTATTCTATTCTATTCACTTGTTTTATTTATTTATTTTTATTTATTTATTTTTGAGACAGGGAGAGACAGAGCATGAACAGGGAAGGGTCAGAGAGAGGGAGACACAGAATCTGAAACAGGCTCCAGGCTCTGAGCTGTCAGCACACAGCCCGACGCGGGGCTCGAACTCACAGACCGCGAGATCATGACCTGGGCTGAAGTCGGCCGCCTAACCGACTGAGCCACCCAGGCGCCCCTCTATTCACTTGTTTTAAAAAGTAGGCTCCACACTCAACGTGGGGCTTGAACTCAGACCCTGAGATCAAGAGTCACATGCTCACTAGGCACTCTCTATTACATTCACTTTTACATGATCCTACGCACTACGTTCATTTTCTGATCTACTGTGTTGTGACTTGCACATTTGAAAGACATTGCACTCGTGGGCACACAAATACTTGCATATTATCTGAGGTTTCTCTCCGGGTTTCTCTCTGGTTTAAATGATATCAACACCCTTACTCTCTTCCTAAGGAGTGTTTCAAGCATTTTAATAATTTACCATGGTTACTTTCCAGCTTCTCTCATCTCCTCCAAACTAAGACTCCAAGCAAGGCTTGGTCACTGCCAAGAACTGGCAAATTACTTCCCAGCAACGGTACTTGTAGCTCCAGCTTGGCCCAGCTCTTCTCCTCTTTCAATCAGATGGGCTTTCAAAATGACACAAGTCCCTATCAGCTCACCCCTGCCAATCTGCTGCCTTCCTGGCCCACAGGTTATTCACTCCAGGATCAGAAAGGAATCCGTCCCTTCTCAAAAGCAGTTACACTGGAGTCGCAGTTTCAGGGTCCACGTTGGTTTCCTACCTGCGTCTCTCTCTCTCAGGACCAACGTGTGTAAACACACAAAAACACACATGTACGTGTTTCTAGATTTTTTTTTTTTTTTAATCTCTGCTGAAAACATCCAGATCTAGGAACAATTTCTGTTCAGCTCATATTGAATCTTGGGAGCAACACCAACACTAAATGTCTCTGGACACTAACAGTTTTTGTCCAAATTGCCAGACCAATTCCAAGAAAGAGGACAGGGAGGGGGCAGGAACAGCACCCAGGCTCGACACCTGGCGCCCTCTGGTGGGAAGCACGGACCCGATGTGGTCACCGACCTAGAGCGTTCCCTCCGCGCAGCCCACATGCGGATACAGACGGGCCGAGTCTCCTGCTGGCACCTAGGTAGTCGCTATAAATAACTGAAGCCAATCCCTGGGGAGTGACATTCTACCCCCGGGCCGGCCTACAACTTCCAGCAGGCCTCGCGCGAGCCCGGGACTCCATGTCCCGGCAGGCCCCACGCCCCGCCAGCCGGTCAACGGCCCGCGCTCCCAGTAGGTTTGTCACTTTTTACCTGACGGCCGCGAATGTCTGGAAGCGGAGGGGTAGTATCAGCCTGCCTGGGACAGGGCCACCCCGAATTCCGACCCGAAATAAGTGCACCAACATGATGGGACGTGAACACAGGAGCAGCCGGCAACGGCAGCTTCACCCTCATCCCATTGAGGGCTCCATGTTGGCTCCGGCCCCCATCCCGACAACCCCCTCGCGCCTCGGCGACGATTGGCGGAAAGACGCATCAATCTCGTCGCAAGCTGTGATTGAAGAAAGCCTTTTCGGTCCTTCTCCTTCCGGAAGTGTGATTGGACAGAGCCGACTATCCGCCCGCCCCCGGCTGTGGGCGGGGCCGAGCAAGTGGGGCATTGCTTTCCGCCTACTGCCCGGGCCAGCCCTGGGGCGACTTTAGCAGCGCGTGCTTCGTGCGACCCTCCACCGCGGGGGTTAGCCATAGTAACGCGCCAGCGTTACCCGGGACCTCGGGGTTGCTGGTCTATGGGTGCTGCCGGCGGACTCTAGATGTCCCAGGACTTCTAAGGAGTATAGAGTGTTGGTCCTAGGGGACGAAGGGACCCAAAGGGGCCCGGGGAATTTTTTCAAAACATGTGCGCGTTTCCATGTGATGGATCCCTTTCTCCCAGACAGATCAGAGCTCCAGGGATGGCAGCCACGTGTATTTGAGAAAAAAATTATCCTGGTGATTCTGATACACTCCGCCTACTCAACGATTGAGAACCACTAGTGTGGAGGTCCCGTATAGCTTATGGAGGCGCCCCCCCCCCCCCCCCCCAGATCCTTCTTTCCCACAGATGCCTTCTTACGGCAGTCAGGGTGACTTGTCTAAGGACCCCACCTCCCAGCTTTTGCACCTCCGTTAAACACTTATTTATTTCTTCCGTGTAATTTGCATAGTTACCCTTCCCCCCCCCCTCCCCCCCGCCCCTCCACGGTCTATGGGTCTATGACTTCTTTCTGAGTAGTGATTCTGGCTCATTCATCCATACCCCCTTCCCCTCCAAGTGGTGCCTGAGAGAGAAAAGTGCTCTTTATAATAAATTAACTTGAATTGGGGTGCTGGTAGGGCAGCTGTCAATGAATGAATCAGGGGGGATACTGGGTATGAAAATGTGCCAGATTAGCTTGAGGTTGGGCTGGGTGTATGGGAGGGGTCCTAATGTGAATGTGGTGGAATACTGGGGTGAGGGAGGTTGAAAAGAGATCAGGCAAAACCCTACACAACCTGTAGGCCGATGTCTTGGCAGATATCTCTAAGATATGGGAATTTCCTAGCCCCTCTGCAATGTGGGATTCCATCTTGGGCACTAGGATGCCACCTCTAGAAGGAATTCTGCCTCCTGCTCAGGGATAAAACTATGCAAGCCCCGAGCTACTTTAACAATTCCCGTCCCAGGAAGGCAGCACAGAAGGAGAAAAACAGGCATATCTGGTCTCGTGTTTTGTGAGCAATTCCATGATTGCCTCCACATTCCTCCAGTGAACACACTCTGGGAAGCACTGTGTTCCTCTCTCTGTTTCACAGATACTGTCCCCTAAGACAGCCCTCAGGCCTAAGCCCTGGAGGCCCTGACACCTGGGCAGCTGAGTCAGCACCTCAGGAATGGGCTTTAGTAGCAAATCTGTGATTCAGGGCCCCAGGAATGGCGTCGAACATGCCAACAAACCAGCTGCCTCCTTCTCCTCCTTGAGGTGGCAGAAAGGAACTCAACCAGCTCATCCCTGGGTATGCAAATTATCCTTCCTGATCCTGACCCCCCAGCTGCCCTCTGCTGGTTCAGCTCTGATGCTTCTCAGGGGGCCCCCCAAACTGGATGAGGACTGGGGAAGAGAGTTCCGGTGTTTCCCAAGATAAAGAGGAAGACAAAACGGAACTCCCAAGGAGCCTTTTTCTACCGAAGCCCCCCAAACCACTCCTCACGTCTGGAATAGCTGCCTCTCCTTTCTTTACCTCCTCCCTTTCCTCAGTTTCCTCCAACCTGGCTGCCCAGTCTGGCAATCTCCCCTCCCCTTCGTATTGGCAGGCAAACAGAACACCAGCCTTTTCTTTTGTTTTTTCTTCTTTTTGCTTTTGGTCTTAAAGCCTTTCTCTGTGGATCCCTGTGTGCATGTGTAGAGAGAGGAGACCAGGTTTCAAGAAATCAAAGATGTAACATCTTAGCCTCATAGTCTTAGAATCCTTTGGTAGAAGTTTCTTTTGGCTTTGTTATTTTGGCTGCTACTTTCTGGCCTTCCCTTTAAATCCATTCCAGGTCTGAGGAGGGGACAGTAGGTGTCTCTGGTCTGCATGTTCTTCGCCTCTGCCTCTCCAGCTTGTGCTCCTCCCAGGCACAGAGGCTTGGCCGTGACAGGTTTGGCCGCAGATTGCCCTGGAAGGGGTGTGAGTTGTCAGACAGGTGACTGCCGGCTTGGACGCCTGAGGCCTGCCCTGACTGAGTCACCTTGCTGTTGTTGTCACCATCCTTGCTGGAGTCCCTGCTCAGCAACCCAGACCTCTGTGGATACGGCAGCAGCTCCCATCCGTCCAAGCTTTCAGGAGAAGCTACTGGCCCGATGGTGAGGCAAGTGGGCTGGGGGGGGAACCGAGGGCGGCTGGGGCGGTGGGGAGACCTGGGGCCTGGATCAGTGCCTCTCCTCCCCATGCCGCTGCCCCCTCTCCCTCCTCCTCCATGTCGGGGGCCTGGCAGAGGGAGGATTTCCATCTTCTCTCTGTCCCCTGCCCCTCACACAAGAAGCTCTCCTTCCTCGGTCCCTCTCCCGGCCCTGGGACCCCCCTGCCCAGCGATGCAGGCCCCAGGGGGCTCTCAGCCTCCCCACAGTGCCCTCTCCACCCCAACAACGCAGGCAGGGCCCGCGATGACACCCAGCTCTGCTCCCCCCTCTTGGGGCTCCCACTCCACCCCACCCCTGGCCCCAGTGACTCCCCCTCCCTCGCACCGATGCCCCCAGGACCCTCCTGGGCTGCGGATAGGGCCTCTGATCCCTGAGCAGGATTATGAGCGGCTGGAGGACTGTGACCCCGAGGGGTCCCAAGATTCACCCCTCCACGGGGAGGAGCAGCAGCCCCTGCTCCATGTGCCCGAAGGGCTCCGCGGTGAGTGTGGGTGTGGGGCTGCGAGGGGAGCACGCTGGGGAGGGCCTGGGGGCTCCCGAGGATGTGAACTGGGCGCTCAGGTGAGAGCCAAGTCCCAACACTCTCCCCTCTGTGCCCAGGCTCCTGGCACCACATCCAGAACCTGGACAGCTTCTTCACCAAGATATCCTTTGTGCTCGGCCTGGCAGCACTGGTGTGGGAGGGCCCTTTGGTGCTGGTGCCATTCTTGGCCGGTGGCTCTCAGGGCACAGTGGGTTGCGGAAGTGAGGGAGAGGTGTCTTCGAGAAAGGCCCTTCGTGCCTCAGGCTTCTTTCTTGACGCACCGCCACATCTATAGCTACCACCAGAGGAATGGCTTTGCCTGCATCCTGCTGGAGGATGTCTTCCAGCTGGGGTGAGATGCTTGTCCCAAGCCCCAGACTCTGTCACCTTGCTCCCTCAGCAGTGCCTGCTGCTTTGAGTCCGTGTCGCACCCCACCCAAGCAGCCCAGAGGCTCGGCAGGGAGGGGAGGACCCTCAGGGCTGACCTGGAGGTTGGGGCAGGAGCCTGCCCTGCCCTCAGACCTGACCACTGCACTCCCTGTCTCCCAGACAATTCGTCTTCATCGTCACCTTCACAACCTTCCTCCTTCGTTGCGTTGATTACAACATTCTCTTCGCCAACCAGCCGAACAACAGAACGACACCTGGCTTGCTCCACGGCAAAGTCACCTTGGCAGATGCCATCCTGTCCTCCTCCCAGTGTGCCCAGCGGTGAGTGACAGCTGGTGGGGGGAGCATGGAAGGGGGAGACGAGCAGACAAGCAGACAAGCACCGCCCCCCCCCCATCCTTTTGTCCTTTGGTCTAAATCAGCAGTACTCCCAAGTTTTTGGTCTCAGCACACATTGAATACACTTAAACTTGATCAAGAACGCCCAAGAGCTTTTGTTTATGAGAATCGTATCTGTCTATATTTACCTCATTCGAGACCTAAGCTGAGAATAGCTTTAAAATCTAGGAATACACCAGCACACGCTCCATCAGCTGCCGATGTGGTGTCACACACGTAGCTTCTGGAAAAGTCCACTGTATGCTCATGAGAGAATGAGCATGAAAACGGCAGAAAACCTTCGTCTTACCTGAGAAAAGTTGGGACCTTGCCGACACTTGTAAGGGCCTCGGGGTCTCCCAGGGCCCACACGCTGAGAGCTGCTGGTGGAGCTGGGTCCCTCTCTCTGTGACTTTTCCCTCGCTCCCCAAGTCTAGTCTCCCTTTCTATTGGGCCCCCACTTTCTCGCTGCTATCTGTCCCACCCCACGCAGGATCCGCTGCAGCCCCCTGCTGGTTTTCCTTCTGATCCTGGCTGCAGCCTTCTGGCTGTTACAGTTGCTTCGCTCAGTCTGCAACCTCTTCAGCTACTGGGACATCCAGGTGTTTTACAGGGAGGCCCTGCACATCCCCCCGGTGAGCTGGGTGGGCGTGTCTGTGGAGGGGTGCCATGTCAGGGGTGGGGACAGAGAATAGGGAGGAGCGGGGGCTGGACAGATGGAAGGGCCCACTGGAAAGCAGGCAGAAGGCCTCGCTGACACCTGCCCAGGCCCCGAGTAATGTTAGGAGAAGAGGTACCACCACTGACTGCTAAGGCTTGGTCCTTACCCGAGTGGAGTTTTGTTGACTTGGATTACAGCTGATGATTTAGGGTCACATGCTTGTGCTCCAAACAGTGGATATTTAGAGGAAGGGCGGTCATCCGCCTTTACAGGGCAGGAGGAATTTGGGTGGGGCCGGGAAGGATAGGAGGTGGGAAGGCATTCCAAGGCCCGATGATGCAGGAGGTGGGGGGGGCGGTGAGCATCTGTGGGCAGCAGTGAGGAGTGGACCCACCAGCCCGCAACTGAGTGGTCAGGCCCCGTTGGGTGATACCCCCCCCCCCCACTTTCTGGCCTCCCTCACGATTGCAGTGAGCCACTGTGTGGGCCCCTTCACTGTCCTAGTTCATGCTTTGCCCTTTCTTTCCTCCCCATCTCGTTCATGCTCCTTCTTACTCTGTTCCCCAGTTCGTTCTTTAAGGCTCAGCTCAAAGGCTGTCTTCTGCAGCCTGCTTCCCTTGCTCCCCTCAGAAGCGCAGAACCTTCTGCATGGCTCTCCTGCAGGGCCAAGGGGAGAGGTTTCCAAAAGGCGCCTCGAGTGGGGGAGCACAGGCAGAGTGCAGGGAGGATGGAGAGGGCCAGGGGAGCACCGGTGGGGGAAGGCAGGAGTTAGAGCACTGCTTCTCCAGGAGGCTGCTGACCCTTCTCTTCCTCCTCCTCCTTTCTTTCTCCCCCTCCCCCATTCCTTCCAGGGGAAGGGGAGAGCCTGGGATGGACTGGAGAGGCTGGCCTGGAGGGACTTGACTAAGCCGGACTGGGGCAGCTGGGTGAAACTGGGCTAATGTGAGGTTTGCAGATGAGACCCAAGTGAGATCTGACAGCACCCCACCCAGACATGGACACAGCCGGTGTCTTAGGAGGGTTAATGGGCGGTGGAGTGGGATGGGGCTGGGGGCGGGGGGGTCGGTCTCAAAGCATGCTGAGGTAAGAGGTGGTGAGGCTTCAGGTCCTGTGTTGGCCTGCACCCTAGGGCTGGGAAGGAGAGACAGTTCCCAGGTCCCAGCAGCAGTTCTGTGCCCTCTGTGAAGAACCAGGGCGGGGAGGTTTCAGAAAATCTGCTCCTGAGAAGCTGAGACCAAATACCTGAAGAAGTTAACTTACGAGGTGTCCCTGGGAAGCACAAGACTCATGGCCTTGAGAGTGGCAGGGGCAGGAGGAACACAATTCAGGAGACAATGAAGGGAAATAAGCGCCCTGGCCAGTGACAAGGTTAGAGGAGGGCAAGAGAGGGCAGAACTTTCGGGAAAGGTGACAGGTTTCCCCCCTTGAAGGACACTGGGTGAGGAAGGTGGGGAGAGGGCAGACGAGGGAGGTAGCTCCGTCAAGGTGAGTTTGGGCATCACCGAACCCAGCTGACGCTCAACAGCCCCCTCTCCTCAGGAGGAACTCAGCTCGGTGCCCTGGGCCGAGGTTCAGTCCCGCCTGCTGGCGCTGCAGAAGAGCGGGGGGCTGTGCGTGCAGCCGCGGCCGCTGACCGAGCTCGACGTCCACCACCGCATCCT
This sequence comes from Neofelis nebulosa, assembly GCF_028018385.1. NCBI lineage: Eukaryota > Metazoa > Chordata > Mammalia > Carnivora > Felidae > Neofelis > Neofelis nebulosa. The sequence goes on from NC_080785.1 coordinate 6,300,446, forward strand.
GCGCTACACCAACTACAAGGTGGCGCTGGCCAACAAGGGCCTGCTGCCCGCGCGCTGCGCGCTGCCCTGGGGAGGCAGCGCGGCCTTCCTCAGCCGCGGCCTGGCGCTCAACGTCGACCTGCTTCTCTTCCGCGGGCCCTTCTCGCTCTTCCGCGGGGGCTGGGAGCTGCCCGACGCCTACAAGCGCAGCGACCAGCGAGGCGCCCTGGCCGCGCGCTGGCGGCGCACGGTGCTGCTGCTGGCCGCCGTGAACCTGGCGCTGAGCCCGCTGGTGCTGGCCTGGCAGGTGCTGCACGCCTTCTACAGCCACGCGGAGCTGCTGCGGCGCGAGCCGGGGGCGCTGGGGACGCGCCGCTGGTCCCGCCTGGCCCACCTGCAGCTGCGCCACTTCAACGAGCTGCCGCACGAGCTGCGCGCGCGCCTGGCCCGCGCCTACCGCCCCGCCGCCGCCTTCCTGCGCGCCGCCGCGCCCCCGGCGCCCCTGCTCGCGCTGCTGGCCCGCCAGCTCGTCTTCTTCGCCGGCGCGCTCTTCGCCGCGCTGCTCGTGCTCACCGTCTACGACGAGGACGTGCTGGCCGTGGAGCACGTGCTCACCGCCATGACCGCGCTCGGGGTCACCGCCACCGTGGCCAGGTGCTCGGGGAGCTGCCCGGGAAGGAGGGGGGCATTCCTCTGACCCGGGGCCGAGCCTCCCGCGAATCCCTACACCACCACCACCCCCAACCCCGCCCTGGGCGCCCCCTCTCCCCCGGCCCTGCCTCCCACCCGCACGTCCTCCTAACCGCGGGCCCCCTTCTGCACCCCCATCTCGATCTCCAGGTCTTTCATTCCGGAAGAACAGGGCCGGGGTCGTTCCCCGCAGTTCCTGCTGCAGGCGGCCTTGGCGCACATGCATTACCTCCCGGAGGAGCCCGGCCCTGCCGGCAAGGCCAGCGCTTACCGGCAGATGGCGCGGCTGCTTCAGTACCGAGCGGTGAGGGTCCGGCCCGAAGCGGGCCGCGGAGACCCCAGAGCCGCCAGCGTCTGGTCTGGGGGAGGGCGAGGGGCAAACGGGCTCCGGGCTGGCCATCCCGGGAGCCGGCAAGTGACTCTGGAGGTTTCCGGCCCTGGCAGGCGTCCTAGGAGACCTCTTTGTCCTGATCACGAGTCCCCTCAACGACTCTTTCTCAGCCTCACCTTGCTTCCCCAGGTCTCCCTCCTGGAGGAGCTCCTGTCCCCTCTCCTCACTCCGCTGTTTCTACTGTTCTGGTTTTGCCCCCGTTCCCTGGAGATCATTGACTTTTTTCATCACTTCACTGTGGATGTGGCTGGAGTTGGGGACATCTGTTCCTTTGCCCTGATGGATGTGAAGCGCCACGGCCACCCTCAGGTTAGAGCCCATCCCTGGCTGTGTGGGGTTGTGGTTGGATAGGGGTTTGCTTGCCTCACTTAAAGCAAAGCTGGGTTCCACCCCAAGTTCTATCACTGACCACCTGTGACCTGGAGCATGTCACTTGCCATGTGGTAGTGTCCTCATCTGTCAAATGAGGACGGTGACCGTAGCCAATGCACAGGGCTGTGAGGATTGCATGAAATGATGTGTGCAGTACCCTAACAGGGTTCCTGGCACATTGTAAGTCCAGTAAACAGGAGCGGAGACCATCAGAGAGGCTGAGAAGTGAGCTGGTCAGTAGACGGGGCTGGCATAAGGCGGTCAGGCCAGCCAGCCCTGGGGTCCATCGTGCACATGCTGGCAAAACATTAAGCCCGCGCCCTACCCTTGTGCTGACTCTAGACCCAGGTCCTGTTTTGCTGCTGTATTTTTGGTTGATCTTGAGCAAGTCCCCATCGTGGCTTCTGTTCTTTGACCTGGAAAACGGGGCTAGTGTTTCCTGTCACGCCTACCCCGCAAGGCTCCCACGGAAGCTATAAAAGCAGTGTCCACAGGATGTGAACGATTGACTGTTCTTGTTCTCAGTGGCTCTCGGCAGGACAGACAGAGGCCTCGCTCTCTCAGCGTGCAGAGGATGGAAAGACTGAGCTCTCCTTGATGAGGTTCTCCCTGGTGCATCCACAATGGCGCCCCCCAGGGCACAGCTCCAAGTTCCTGGGGCACCTTCGGGGCAGGGTCCAACAAGATGCAGCAGCCTGGGGCGCCACTTCTGTTCGCAGTCCCCCCACCCCGGGGGTGCTCAGTGACTCCTCCTCACCTCTGGTGAGTTGCAGCCTGGCCTACTCTTCTGCCCTCACCACCCCCAGGCTCTCCCCTCCAACTCACTGTTTGTATTGACCTGCTCCCTGGTCCAGCTTGCTCCCGGGCCTTCCCTAGACCTCCTCCCTCCCCTTCTGGCCTCACTTCTGACACCCTCTTCTCTTGCTCCCAGCCTGAGGCCTTCCTGGCCAACCTCTTGGTGCACCCCCTCCTGCCCCCGCGGGACCTGAGCCCCACAGCCCCCTGCCCAGCCGCAGCCACAGCCAGCCTCCTGGCCTCCATTTCCCGCATTGCCCAGGACCCGAGGTGAGGGGGTGGGGTGGAGTGGGCCTGAGATGAGATGGAGAACAGCACGGGTGGCGGGGCTGATCCCCCAGGAGGAGTATGCAGGGGCACTGGGGGTGATTGGGAAGGGGAGATCAAGTCTGGCCCTCCCTGGGGGCCCTGGGGGGAGGGGCATGTCTTTGGACTACTGCACCCTCTGTTCCAGCTGTGTGTCCCCAGGAGGCACTGGGGGCCAGAAGCTGGCCCAGCTCCCAGAGCTTGCTTCTGCTGAGATGAGTCTGCATGCTATCTATCTGCACCAGGTGAGCAGAAGGGTGCCAGAAAGAGACATGTAGGGAGAAAGCAGCTGAATGAAATGGAGACTGAGCGTGGGGTAGAGTGTAAGGAAGTACTCAATGGGAGCTGGAAGAGGAGGTTTTAAAACCCCCTGCACCTAGTCCAGGGGCTGTGCTTCACACTGAGCGGCAGAAAGGAAGCCCATCGTTCTTCTTCGTTCCATTTAGCTCCATCAACAGCAGCAGCAGGAACTGTGGGGTGAGGCTTCAGCCTCTTCCCTGTCCAGGCCCTGGTCCAGCCCCTCCCAGACACTCTCGCCTGCTGAGGAGAAGCCATCCTGGTCAAGTGATGGTGAGGTGGTCAGGGTGTGCGGGGGACAGACCCTGGGTTGACGGGGGGCATCACTGCACTGCCCAGCTGATGGCTCCTCTCACCAGGCTCCAGTCCTGCCTCCAGCCCCAGACAGCAGTGGAGAACCCAGAGAACCCAGGATCTGCTCCCCGGAAGGTTTCAGGAGACCACAGATGCCCAGAAGGAGCCTGGCCAGGCCCCTAGCACTGACTGAGAGGGCTCCTCAGGGTCAGTATTGTCTAACTGGGGTGGGAGCTGGGGAATGAAGAGAAAGTTGGGTGGAGCCAGACTTGAAGGGATGGGGGCAGTGGTGGAAATTCAGGGTGATAGGGATGGTCATCTTTGGAATCTAAACCTCCGACTGCTTGCCAAGAGCCTTCTCCTCCCCCAGGTTCCCTGGCTTCTCCGGCCCTAGGAGATCAGACAAGGCCGAGTGGAAGGGCATGATGCCGAGCCATCTTTAAAGACCCCCGCCCCCCTGACTTCAGATCTAAGGATGTTTCAGTTGGGCAGGACTTGGGGGAGGTTAATGATAAGCTCATCCCAGAGAGCAGAGAAAGGGTAGGAGAGGAGATGCCAAAGGCATCTGGAGACAGTGTTAGAGACGATCCCCGTCTGAAGGGGCTAAGGGGACACCACACCAACTAACTGTCCTCGAGCAATTGCCTGGGAAGAAATCCCCAAGTATCCTCAGGGTGGAGGACGGGGCCAAGGTGGAGGCCTACCTAAATGCAAGGGAAACAGTGAGGGACGGGACCTGGATGGCAGTGGGCTCTCCAAGCCTGTCTGGCCTTCACGTTCCACTGGGGACTTGTGAGTGGAAAGACTCTACAGAGGGCTGGTGGTTTTGGAGCTCAGCACTGGCAGCGCTGGCTGCGGAAGTGGGTGTGGATCCTCATCCTGTCTGAAACCGGCTGTAAAGGTTGCTCATGGCTTGCTGCACCTCTTTGTGACCTTCGTCTCTGGCGTCCCCACTCCTGGTGGAGGGCTGTACCTCCTTCTCAACCAAGAGCAAGGAAGCAACACAGAACTGCCCGTGATGGGCTGGAAGCCACATTTCCAGAGCGCTGGGTCAGAGTGGAGTGTGTAGGATAGGACTCCCTGTCAAAGAATTGCCACGCCCTCCAGCTGCACAAGTTAACAAAGCTTGTTGTTCTGCAATTTTAATCGATGGGGCTGGGTTAGGCATCTTGGTAGCGCTTGTAACATCGGGTCCAGTCTCTTATGGTGAATTTTCAATAATAAATATTTTAATGATTTAGAGATTAGGATTCGAGATAAGATACTCCCGAGGTTGGTAAGGGGAACCTAAAACTCACCTAATGAACACAAAAAGGGGGTGACAGTAGGCCCGGGAATATCTGCTGGGAGGGACCCTCCGGACCTGGGGCAGGTAAACAGACCTAGAGAGAGACACTTCCCTCATCCCCTGGAATACGTGGGCAGTCTCTGGATAGAGGTGGGACGGCACCTCGGGAGGGGAGGGAGAGGTGGCTGGTCTGGTAACACCGACAGGAGAGCGGCAGAACCAGAGTAGACCGACGGCCCCTCTCCTGGAACTGGGATGGAAAGCAAGAGGGGCTCTCAGGGACTGGGGGTGTCTGGGCCGGGCGGGTCGAACGCCCAGGGCACTGCGCCGCGCAGATGCCGCTCCTGCAGGGAAAAACTCTGGGTGCGTATGCGGCTAGTCACCTCCTGGGTGCGCAGTGTGAGCCCGAAAATGTCCTCGTGATAGCGTTGCTGATCCTGCCGGGAAAGAGGGCAGCGGATCAGAACACGAGTGGGATCTAAGCGGGAGTGGGCCCCGCCCCCGGGATGGCCCCGCCCCGCCCCGGCATGGTCCCGCCCCCCGCACCCGCAGCACGCCGATGACGTCGCCGGCCTCGTCCAGCTCCATGTCGCCCTCCGTCGCTAGGATTCGCTGCACCGTCTGCAGGACGCTGGTTGCCATGGTGACGTCGCCGCACACAAACATGTGGCCCCGCTCGAGGCACAGCACGCGGTGCACCTCAGCCGCCAGCTCCGTCCGCAGGATGTCCTGCACGTAGGTCTGAGGGAGGCGGAGGTTAAGCGGCGTGCCCTAAGGAGCGCGTGCGTCCCGGGGGCGGGGGAGGGGCGGGCCAGGCGGGGCTTAAGTGCGCGGCTCTGCGGCCTAGAGAGGTGGAGCCAAACAAGGGGCGGGGCTTGGTGAAGGTGGGTGAGACCAAAAGGCACGCGGGAGGGGCCGAGTGGGGGCGGGGGCCTGCGTGCCGCGGGGTGCCAGCTGAGGGGCGGGGCGGAGGGCGCGCACCGGAGGGGCGTGGTCGGGCGCAGGCCTGGGCGCCCTGCTGGAGCGCAAGAGGGCGCTTCCCCGGCCCCTAGCTTCAGGTTACCACGGCCTCAGGGAGTCGCACCTTAGGGCAGTCGGGCTCCCGGGAGAAGGCGGTGAGGACGCGTCCAAAAACCCCGCGCTGCTGGGCATCCTGCACCTCGTCGCGGTAGAGGTGGTCGAGCTGGGAGCATCGGCAGCCGAACACCAAGGTCATGGGGGCCGGCTGCAGCCCTGCAAGTAGCACTGCGGCTTGGGAGAGCCCCCTCCCAGGGGCGCAGCCCTAGCGACTTCGCCCACTGGCTACTGACAGCCCAAGCCTCTGGTGTCTGGCCTCCAGAAGAGTGCGGAATGCTTTCACAGAGACCTTGCCCGACCCTGGTTTACGGAGACGACGCTCACGGGGAGGCAGCTTACGAGAGGTGGTGGCTCCTCGGGTGGAACGACCAGCGGTGGCATTGCGCTAGAACGTGGGGCTTCTGACTCAGACGCCTTTGGCACCATCTGACACGGAAGTTCTAAGAGCCCCCATCTAGCACGGTCCCTGCTCCAACCCCATATTCTTCCACACCCTCAGTTTCCGCACTCTCTGCCTTCCTCTCCGTCACAGCCCCCTCCTTTTGTTTTACCGGGTGCCCTGCACACCCCATGTCCAACCTGAACATCCTGTAGCTTCCTTGGGTCTTGGACACAGCTGGGTGAGCTCTGGGGCAGTCCCAAGTACACTTTGGCCATTTGAGTCCTAGCCCCATTCTCTCCAGACTTCCAGTTCCCCCTGTACCCTTGTCTTTAATCCGGTTCGGCTGCCTACTTTGTGTCTGGCACCAGGGAGCCAAGTGAACAGGGCCCTCTGGTTGATCTACTAAGTTTCTGTTCACCTCTGTGGCCTGTTTCTTGCCTTCCTTCCTGTCTTCCAGGTTTCTGTCTTCCAGTCTCTGTCCCTTTCCCCCCTCCTGCCTTCCAGTCATTCCCTTGGCCCCCAGTCTCACCTTTGCTGTCAATGTCGTGCAGCCGCTCCTGCCAAAATCCCCGGAAGGGGGCAATACCTGTGCCAGGGCCCACTAGGATGCAGGGCAAGCTGGGATCAGGCGGCAGCCGGAAGGAGGGAGCCCTAGTGGAGAAACACTGTCAGCCCCTGTGCTTTCCCAGCTCCCCCGATTCTTACCATCTTCCATTGAGGGGAGAGAAGAGAACTCAGGTTCCACTGATAAGTGGGATAATACTTGCCACATGTGTTCGACACAGTCTCGCTCACAGTGAGCACGATGTATTTATGGAAAGAACTCTACCTGCAGGCAGAAACTCCCTAGACCTGTGCTTCTGGAGGTTGGGTCACAGGAAATACAATGTAATTTGAAGTGAAGAATGTTCTGATATCTCAGTTTAAGAGATTTACAAAACATGGGAAGGGAAGGACAGCTTTTGGCTCATAACGAGTTCACTCATTTTCAGTCATAGCCTTAATATGGGTATTTGGATCGTATTCAGTAGATTGGTACGGTGTGTGATTCCTCCTGATGGGTTTGGGTGACGGGACCTAGTTGGTGCCCATCCTGGAAACTCTTTTAAGTCCCCCCTGAGACTTTGGGTCCTGGCTGCTGGGTGGGGTGAGACTTCTGAACATGGCACGCAGGAAGGGCATCCTGAAGACTTTAACTTTCTTCCAGTCCTTACTGATACTTTGGTAACTTAACCAGTTCTCCCTGGACTAAGTGAGGACTAATCCTGGAACAGGACACAGTTCCCAAGTGCCTGACTGCCTCCCCAGTCAGACTGACCTCGAGGATGTAGCAAGGGATGGGGCGCCTGGGTGACTCAGTCGGTTAAGCATCCGACTCTTGATTTCGGCTCAGGTCATGATCTCCCGGTTCGTGAGTTTGAGCCCCATGTTGGGCTTTGCGCTGACATTGCGGATTTGGGATTCTCCCCCCCCCCCACTTCAAAAACAAACAAATAAATACAACTTTCAAAAAAGTCAAATAAGCAGGGGACTTAGTGTACCTAAGTGCAGCAGGAGCTGCTGGGCGAATCCCAGCCCTGTCTCTGGGAGGGGAAGCTTTGGGGCAGGATGCTAAGTCCAAATGAGTAAAACGCCCAAAACTTCGTCGAAGTTCTGAAGTCGCTTAAGCGGACACCCCATCCTTGATACGTGTTGAGTCGGTCCTCCCTGCTCCCAGTCACCAAAGCTTCCACCCTCACCCTGTGCGACCACCTGCTGATTCCTCTGTCTGTCCCCGGCCATCTGTCTGTCCCCGGCCGTCCCCGGGGCACTTTGTCCACCCCTGCTTGGATGGACACTCTCTCCTTTGATGTCCCTGAACTACTCACTCACCCCCTGATGAAGCAAGGTACGGGATCTCCGGCCTTCAGCTGGCTCAGCCATGTGGAGCAGACTCCATAGTGCAGGGGGCCCAGTCCATCTGGGGGTCGGGGAGGAGAGGGTGCCGATGAGGGGCCCGTCCCCGGGTCCCCGTGTGGCCCTGACCCTGGCCCTTCGCAACCTCACCCTGGGTCCTGTACGCCAGCACGGCCACCGTGAGGTGAATCTCTCCCGGGTGGGCGCTGGGCGCCGAGCTGACGGAGTAGTACCGGGGCTGGAGCAGGGGCAGCTGGGTGAGGAGCAGGGGGGCAGGCAGCGCCACGGACGGGAACTGTTCCAGCGCCTCCAGCAGCGTGGGGCACCGGAACCACTTCCACTCCTCGTAGCGCCGGGGGTCCTGGTGGGGGCGGGGCGTCACGGCTCTGGAACCTCCCAACCCTGCCTGCTGACCTCCCTTCTTCGCTCCTCCTGAACTGAGCCCCCTGGGGTCTCTGCCTCCTTAGTTCGGGCCAACAAACGTTTCTGGAGCGCTGAGAACTCAGCGATGAGTTAGTGACTCAGGGGCTGGGTCTTAAGCCCCAGGACACGTGAGCCAGGTGCCTGCCCCTTCCCCACCCAGCTCGTCCTGCCTCACCAGCCCCTGCTGCCCGCCCGGGGTGGCCCTGCACCTGGCTGAGGCTCTCCAGCTCCTGCTGTTCACTGGACTCTTCCGCCAGGGTGCTGAGCAGTCGAAGGAGTTGAGGGCTGGGCGGGGAGGTGATGTCCAGGAAGAAGGTGAGAGCCTGGCGCAGCGTGCAGGGGGGCAGCCGGGGGTCCCGAACCCAGCTGGGGGGTGGGCCACCTGGGGGGTGGTGTACAGGGGAGGTCTGAGGAAGAGGCCAGCTGGAACTGCACGGTCTGAGGCGATGGTTGCTTGGGGGTAACACCAGCCCTGACCATGTCTTGTGCTTTATCGGAGACGTTACCTTTGAATAGTGGTGGTGAACCTGTGTGGGCAGCCCCCGTGTACGTGTGTGTGTGTGTGTGTGTGTGTGTGTGTGTGTGTGTGTGTGTGTGTGTGTTTGAGGCCCCTGGCTGGTTTGGGTTGGTCTGGGCTCTGCTTCTCCCCCACCAACTTTAACCCTAGGCACTGGTGTGGCAGAGGGTGGACCCGACGGCAGCTATGGAGCAGGCTGGGCTGTCGGGAGGAGACACTTTGGGAGGAGCTCAGAGGGAGAGGGCAGCCTTCTGGGGGGCATGGGGGGCAGGTACTGGGAAAGCCACCCTCTGTGGACCATCCCACAGCAAGGTCACCCTGACAGGAGGAGGCACAGGCGGCTCTGAGCACAGGCATTACGGCCGTGAGTGGAGGTGGAAGCTGCCTACCAGGTCCTCAGCTCAAGGGGACCCTGAAGTCAGGGGGACAGGGTGGGCTGTCACTGTCATGTCCCAGACCACGCCTTCTCACCAGGGCTGCCCTTCTCCAGCTGCTCCACGGCCACGGGCTCTCCTGGCGGAGGCGGGTCCTCCACACGGCTCAGCAGCGCCTCCACGAGGCCCGGTCGGTTGGGCGGGCAGATGCCTATGTGGTCCCCCGGCTGGTACTGCAGCCCCTCCTGGCCTCCAGTGTCCAGGCGCACCAAGATCGTGGCCCGGCTGGGGGGTGAGGAGATAGGGCAGTTAGGGGGAGCGAGGAGGACCTGGGAGGAGGGTGCTGGGATGGGGTGGCGGGGTCGGGGTGGGGGAGGAGAGGTCAGGACAGGTGTGTGTGTGGGGGAGAGGCCAGGACAGGTGTGGGGGGGGAGGAGAGTCCAGGACAGGTGGGTGTGTGTGTGGGGGGAGGAGAGGTCAGGACAGGTGTGTGGGGGGAGGAGAAGCCAGGACAGGTTTGAAGGGGGGGGAGGAGAGGCTAGGACAGATGTGGGAGGGGAGAAGAGTCCAGGACAGGTGTGTGTGTGTGGGGGGGAGAGGCCAGGACAGGTGTGAGTGGGGGCGGGAGTGGTTGTCCTCACGTGGACTTGCTGCTTTGCAGGTTTTCGACTGAGAGGATGGCAGCCTGGAACATCTTCCTCCTGTGCACATGGATCAGGCCTGGGGGGAGAGAGAGACTCAGCCAGAAGCCCGGCCCGGCCCCTGAGAGTTAGTCCTGGGGCCCCGGGAGCCCAGGGGGGGCCGGCAGGGTCAGGGGGAAGCCAGAGCCTCACCTGGCAGCAGCTGGAGGCCCTCCGCCTGGGTGCTGAGCCGGTACCTTTGGCGCTTCCAGCTCCGTTTGGCGCTGAATATGTCCCGGGCGGCAGCCTTGGCGTCCTCTCCCACGCAGAAAGTCTCACAGGAGGCCTGAGGGGCCAGGTGGGGGCTGAGGGCCTCTGGCCACCGGGGAGGGCCGGGGCAGAGAGGAGCTCAGGGGGGCTGAGGTGGGAGGCCGAGCTGGCCTGTTGGGTGTCCGGTTGTCGCCTTCCATTCCGGGGACTGTGGGAGTGGAGGGGCCCTGCCGCGGCTCACACCTGTGGCGGGGGCGGCCCCGGTGGCGGGATGGAGAATGGGATCGAAATGGAGGCTGAGGCTGACCGTGCCTCATTCTTCGGCCCTTTTCGTGGCTGGGCCACTGCACTAGCTCTCCCCTGACACCCACTCATTCGGGTCACACCGGCTGGTTACTTAATCTGGTGAGCGTTCATCTGTTAGGGAGCGCGGTGCTCGGCGCACGGTACGTCTGTGCGTTCAGACCTGCGTTCAAACCCTGACTCCTGTGTTTAAATTCCACGTGCCTCAGTGACCCCATCTTTACACCCCGTTAGGTTCTGGCGAAGATTATGTAAAACCCTAGAGCGCTCCTGGCGCAGGACCCTGCATTTGGGGGGTTGTGGAAAGGGTTTCTGGCTGGTCTGTCCCTCCTGAGTGGCTCACAAAGGCTGGAGGGGGCCCCTGGGGCAAGACCCCTGGGAGGGTGCATATTCTGTTTGTTTCTGTTCAGGTACAAGTCCTGCAAACTGCTTGGCCAGCTCCCGCCTTGAAATCCAGGGTCCCTCTGTGATTGGCTGCTCCCTCTCCTCCGACCTGTGTCACCAGTCTTGTTAATCTTTCTTTTGTGTGTGTAAAGTCTTATATCTCTTCCTTCCTTCCGTGGCCCCCTCCCTTCCTTCCTACCCCCACCGCTGCTGCTCCCGGAGTTAGTGAGTTAGTTCAGCACCTTCCTGCTTCTAGTTGGATGTTCCTCTCATTGACCTCACGTCTTTAAAGTGGTGTCCCTAAAATCTCACGGTGCACCCTGCTTTTCCTGTCCCACTCCTAGCTTCCAGGCACTCCCTTTCATGGTTTCTTTAGTCTTGTTTTCCATTCTCCTCCTCCTCCAACTTGAGCCTGTCTCTTTCTCCAGCTGGACTTTCTCTACCCCAGCAAGCCCTCTGCCTGCGCCAGGTGCCCCCACAGCTCCTTTCCAAGGATGTCCTCCTCCTCTCCGTCGGCCCAGACCTGCTAAGCTGTAGCCTGGGAACCTTGGTTGGGCCAGCGCTGCCCTGCAAGAGCGTCAGGAGTGGGAGAAGGAGCCTGGCCAGCTTCAGGCATGACCCCCAGACCAGGCAGAGCTGCCCCTGGAGGAAGCCCAGGCTGAGAAAGTCACAGCTCTGTTAGTCTGGGTGTTCAGGTGGGAGCGGAAGCCTGGGTCAGATGCGGGGACAGGTCCAGGGGCTCACCTGGAAGGCGGCCTGGGCCCAGCCACGGAAGGCCTCCTCCTGGCCACACAGCTCGTCTCCCTGGCCCAGCTGCAGCAGCCGCTCGCCACCCAGCTCCTCCAGCCGTGTGTCCACCGCACGGGCAAAGGCACAGAAGTGGGGGTACGCCCGGGAGCCCAGCCCGAACACACAGAACCTGGGGTGCAGGGAGCCGTCACTGGAACCCACACCCGTTCCAGCCCCACGCGTGCCCAGGCAGCGTGCCCGCCCTCCCCCGCCTCCCCTCACTGCAGCCCCCCCCCAGACCTGAGGGTACCCAGTGCCCCTGCACTGTCTGTGTTACTGGACTCCTTTCTCTTCCGCCTCCAGGAGGACACCAGCGGGTCTGAGCAGGAGACACTGTTGAAGCGGATTTTGTAACTCCTGGCAAAAGAAGACCAAGACAAGGCTGTCACAGGGAGCTGGAGGCTCGGTGCGGGCCCAGACACAGCCAGGGGACAGCTTCAGGGTGTCTGCATCTGGGGTAAGAAGGGCCCTGTCCTCGGGCTTGGCTCTGTCTCCCAGGGATCTCTGCGCCTTCAGGCCCTGCCGTGCCCCCCTTGTTCTCTCTGAAGGACACCTCAGGACTGACCAGACTGTGAGTGGGCAGGTCACAAGGGAGGAGGGCATCCTGAGCTGTGATGGGGTCCAGGCCCCCTCACGTCTGCCCTCCAGCTTGTGGAGGTGCAGAGGGGGAACATTTCAGCCCCCCTTTCCTCGTTGTCTCCAAATGCCTCACTGCCCTCCCTCCACCTCCCCCCAAAGTCCCACCCCCACTCACCTGTGTTGTTCTGGCCGAGGGGAGCTGTTGTAGGGACCAGACATTTCCATCAGGGCTGCCGCAAAACTCTGGCGAGGGGAAGCGTGGTTATCGTGGTTAGTTTTGCTTTACTTCCAACCACACAGAAGTGGAAAACTGTACTGGGCTGATCCTTAGAATTCTTATCTGTAAATTGTGATTTTGTTTGGAAAATTTCAAACCAGGTAGTGGCTTTCTGGAAACATGGCAGAACCATAAAATGATAAAAGGGAAAATCTACCCTTACCTTCCCTCTAGTCCGGGCCCCCAAGGCAGGGGCCCTGTTGACAGGTGTTTAACCTCCGAGCTCTGTTTCATTGTACTCAGAAATGTATCTGTATTTATAGTTTGTTAAAAAAGTAAAAATGGGGCCACACCATATTTATCTGCTTTTTCTTAACAACCTGTCATGGATATATCATGGATGTCCTTTCTTCCAGGTCATCACATGAAGAATGGTCTCCTTTCGAAAAACAAAATTTTTTAAAATTCTTATTTATTTGGGAGAGAGAGGGAGAGAGACAGAGAGAGGGAAGGAGGGAGGGAGGGGGAAAGAGAGAGAGAGAGGGAAGGAGGGAGGGAGGGAGGGGGAGAGAGAGAGAGAGAGAGAGAGAGAGAACCCAAACAGGGAAGGAACAGAGAGAGGGAGACACAGAATCCGAAGCAGGCTCCAGGCTCCGAGCTGTCAGCACAGAGCTTGGCCCAGGGCTCAAGCTCACGAACCCCGAGATCATGACCTGAACGGAAGTCAGATGCTTAACCGACTGAGCCAGCCAGGCGCCCCCGACCTCTCCTTCTTTGGAATGGCTACATAGTGCCCCCTCATTGGCAGGTACTACATGTAGGAGACTCCCCTCTGACTCAGGACCTCTGGGTGGTCTATGACCGATGCTCAAGCACTTGCATATATACAATCCTGCTGCCTCTTTCGCGTGTTTCGGTAGGGCCGCCCTTAAAAGTGGAGTTACCAAGTCAGAGGATTCAAAGACCTGATGAAGAAGGTGAGTCAGACCGTCCTCCAGCCACCAGGTAGAGCAGTGCTCTTTGCTCACTCCTGCCAGCACTGGATGTGGCCAGTCCTTGATGTTTCAGCCAACTCGATAGGGGGAGAACAGCCCTCAGTCTCCCTGCCATGCCTCCATCTCGTCTTCTGGGAGGCTGAGCCGCGTCATGTTCTGCCGTGAAAATAGCTATGGGCTACACGGAACATCTTGGCGCAGCAAAAGCCAGAAATGCGGCAAGGCTGGGACGTCTCAGCATTAACTGTAGATGCATTTGGGTGGTGGGGGTCTCTAGGTTCAAATACTGCCTAAATTTTGTTTTCTGAACCTTTTGTTGAAGGGTCACACGTGCAGAAAAGCACACAGGTCTTTAATGTCCAGCTTTCTAGATTTTCATAAACTGAACCCACCTACGTAGTCCGCATCCTCTCCAGAAACATCGCTAGAATCCTAGGATTCACCTCCTTACCCCTCCGAGTCACCAGCCCCCCCACCCCGCGGGGGCAACCACTCTCCTGATTAAGTCACCACGAATTCGTTTTGTCTTCTCTGCACTGAATACAGAGTGAACCCTATGGTCTGATTCTTTTGTGTCTGGCTTCTTTCCCTCTACGTTACATTGTCAGGTTCATCTATATCATGTGGTTGTGATCCGTTCGCCCTCATTGCTGTATGGACTTTGAATAAAACCACAATGTGTTTCTCCATTCTTACTGTTGATTGTCATTGGAATTGTCCCCAGTCTGGGACTATTATGAACAATGTTGCTGTACACATTCTTGTTAGTGTCTTTAGTGAATACACCCCATTTTCTATGGGGCGTATTCCTAGGTTTGCTCCATTTTTTAAAAAATCAGATAAAATTTACATACATTGAAATGCACAGACCGTAGTGTGCGGTTCAATCCATTTGGCTGTTCGGCAGGGTTTTTCTTTTGTTTGTTTGTTTGTCTTAAAGTTAAACACACATTTACCCGATGACCCAGCAATTTTCTCGGAGGTATTCATCCAAGAGAAATGAAAACATAGGCCCACAAAAGCCTTGCACAAGAATGTTCACGACAGCTTGATTCATAATAGCCAAACACTGGAAATGGCCCAAGTGTCCGTCAGCAGGAGAGCAGAGAAACACGCATTGTAGTCACATAGTGAGCACTGCTCAGCCGTCGAAAGGAATGAGGTGCTGAATCACTCACGGTGAGATGAGCCTCAAAAGCAGGCCGAACACTTACCGTGTGCTCCCCTTTCTATGACATCCTAGAGTGGGCGAAACTAAGGTGACAGAAGTCAGAAGGTTGCTGGCCTTCGGTAGGGATGGCCTGGGAAGGGGCTGGCCGGAGGCACTGACGAAGGGGACTGCCCAGGTGATGGAAATGTGCTGGGTCTTCGTTGGCTCATTGGTCACATGAGTCAAAACACTACTCTTATACTAAAAGAGTAAGTGATTCTATCTTCCTTTGCAAGGCAGATGAGAATGGGGGCCGGCATGGGCCGCACGGCAGGGGGAAGGCTTGCATCAGAATTCTGCTTTAGGGTACTTGAGGAGGTACTTTGTGCTAAGAAGGCATTTATCGCCTAGACGCTGAAACATGAGAGCCCTAGAAATGAGTGCAGCTGGGGCCGCCAGGGACGGAGAAGCTGGAAAGATAATGGTTAATAATAAAGTGTTCTGTGGCGGTGCTCTAGTTTGCTTCTTTAAGGATTTGTTCAGAAAGCGAAGTTGCCTGATCTCTGTTGACATCTCTTTTTCTTTCGTCAAGGAAAGAAGAAAAGGAAAAGCCGACATTGCGTAGCGGGCGGAGTATCGCTGTTTTTCTAATTTGTCCATGCTTGAGAGCAGTCTGACCTCGTCGGTCAGCCCAGAAGTGCCTTCCATGTGTTAAATGCTTGTACTGATCATGGAAATGACTTGGGGACACACTGAAGCAGGTGTGTGTGTGTGTGTGTGTGTGTGTGTGTGTGTCAGGGGCAGCCCCTGTGTGACCTGGAGAATGGCTTGTGCAGGCTCTGGGGTCCCAGTGGAATGTCCACACTCGCACTCTGGGGGACTCTCAGGGCATCACCACTCTCCGTTGTGGGGATGAGGTTCCTGCCCAGCCACTCCATGTTGAGTCTTCCCTCATTCCCAGTGGCCCCTTTACTGCTGGGTCTCACCTCTCCATTCTCTGGGGGATCACCATTCCCGAATGTGCTGGTCACGACCAACACTAGCGTCTCGTGCTCGAGGGACACGACATCATACTCATCCATGCACAGGACCTGTGGACAAGGAGAAGACAGATGTCCCAGGGACTTGGTCTCTGCTGCCCTTGTACCTCTACTCTGGGCTCTCGAGGCAGGGCACGATTCCGACCCTGACTCAGGCCCCTACTCAATCCCTGAATCCATTCGGATCCCGGGGTTCCTCCTGGGCTCTGACTTGTGACCCTCTCCTGTCCTCCAGAGCACATCTGAAGATATAGATCAAACCCCGCCCCCCCCCCCCCCCCCTTCTAGGTGCCCACCCCTCTGGGCTTAGCCCTACCCGGGGATCGAAAGCCTTCCGGAAGAGTCTCCCCAGCTGCTGTGCATAGCTCTGGGCCCGGCCGGTCTCGGAGCCATACAGGATTGTTGCCTTTACTCGCTTTGCCATCACGGTGCCCATGAGTGAGGCAGAGATCTTCACCGCACTGCAGGCGAGGGTGGGGTGAGGGGGGGTCCCAGGCACACAGAGCCAGGGCCTCCCCAGGTGCACGGTCCAAGCAAGGTCTTGGGGCGCTGAGTGGTGGGTGTGGGAGTTGGTGGGCCTTCCCACTGCTAAAGCTAGTGCCCTGGGTGTGGGGGAACAGCAGCATTCCTAGGGCACCTACTTGGCCACTTCCTTAAAGGTCTTCTTCCTGGTGATGCCGGCACCCTTGGACCCACTTCCCTTCCATGGGTCTGGCTGCAGGGGAGTGATGGGGGGGAGTGGAGGAGGAGGAGGTAAGTAAAGAAAGCAAAAATTTGGAGGCCCCTGGGGGCTGCTGACAGCGGGCAAGAGCTAGTGGGGTGGGCACCTGATAGTGGAAGGCAGGGGACAGGACATAGTTGACCATCTCCTGATGGAACACAGGGGTGAGGCTGCCGGAGATGGGGGGCACGATCCAGGCCCAGTCGGCAGGGCAGCCCCCCCTAGCCTTCTGCTCATTCTCCAGGTGCTTCATGAAGGAGGCCGTGGCAGCATGGTGGTCCACAATGGTCACTTTGGCCAGCTGGGGTTGGGGAGGCAGGGGCTTAGACTCAGCCTACAGACCCACACTTGTCACCCCGACCACTGCTGTGTCCTGGGTCACCCCACACCTAATACAGGCCGTGTCCCCCTACCATGCTGTCACCCCTTCACCCGTGCAGCGTGCACGGCCACCCCCGAGGCTCAGTAGCAGCAGCTCCGGTCTCCCACATCTGGATGTCCTGCCCCCACAACCAAAACATCCTAAACTCTGGCCAAGTCCTCAGCAGGCAGTTTCCTCAAACAACAATGCTCAGCAGGCCTTCAATCCTGGAGTTAGCATTCCCAGAAGCCGGTGGGTCCCACAAACCACCATACCCACTGTGCCCTGGGGGCTTGCATTACTGAGCATGTGCTGGTCAGCAGGGCTCCCGGCGTACCAGACCATCCTACCGCAGCACCCGGAATCGCATGTGCTGTGTCCCCGGACCGGAGTTGCATTGCTGTGTCCCCAGACCTGCAGGCCCAGTGTGCCTCACGGACTATGGCACTTCTTCCTGTTGTCTCCAACTCCTACCCCGTCTCTAAGTGCCTCCCTCTCTTCCAGCCCCAGCCCCTTGCCCTCCTGGCCAGTCTGGGCCTGTGTACCTGGTAACTGTGCAGCACGGCCAAGTTGATTTCCACGGCTGCCTTGTCTTTCCACAGGGATGAGGTGGTCCGGGTATCCAAGTCCATGCAGACGGCCACATCCTGGGAGCAGGGGTGCATAGCGTTGGTAGGGACAAGGTGTAGGGGAGAGGACGGAGTAGGAGGCGCGAGGGTGGCCAGAGGCCTGACTGCTTAGTTTGGGGCTGGTTCAGGTCCTTGCCTGCAAAGGCACCCCAAAACATAGAGGGACCCTGGGTCAGTTACTTCTCTGCCCCGGGTCCTAATTTCTCGTCTCTGAAATGGGTCTTAACATTGTTTTGCAAGATCTGCTTTGAGAATCTGATGAAAGCTATAGAGCCATAGGTCCTATTCCCAGAAAAACAATTCCATATTTGTACCAATACACATGCATTCCTTTGCCCCAAACTTGTGGTCCCAGAGCCTCCAAAGTTCTAATTTGAGAGGCAGCTGGGACCTTAGTCAGACTCTCCCAGCTGCTGACAGTCTGTGGATCTGTTTGCACGTCAGAGGCTCCAGCCGGGAGGGGATGGGGCGGGCAGCTCCCCCCCCCCCCCCCCCCGCACCCTCTCCCTACCCTCTGGTCCTCACCTCCAGGATGTTGTATCGGTGCGGGTCACACAGGTTCCGCGTGCCAATCTCAGTGCTCATGTACCAGCCACTGAAAGGGGCCGCGGGGAACTCCAGCCCCCCAATTTCCAGCAGCATGTTGCTCACCGCCGGGAGGGCGTACCAGCGCAGGCCCAGGGCCGCAAACCACTCCAGCCTGGGGGTGTCGGGGTGTGGGATCAAGCTGCCCATGGAGCCTCGGTGCCTGGCCACCCCACCCCCGGGCAGCCCCTCCACCACCTGACCCAGGCCCTGCCATGCTCACGTGGGGTGCTCCAGGGGCACCTCGAGGACCAGCTCGGGGGGCAGGGCAAAGAGTTCCGGGGGCTCATCTGGGGCCTGGAGCAGTAGGGGCAGGACGTCAAAGCGGCCGTTTCCCGGGGTCCAGCCGTGCTGGATGCAGAGCTGCGGGGAGCAGGGCCAGAGGGGCGTCTGAGGGGCCCAACCCCCACTCTCCTCAGGGACCCCCTTCATCGGCATCTCCCTCCGTCATCTCAGTGAGGGTCCCCCCTCCCTGCTTCATCGCCCACCCTTTGGACCCCGTGCCCCATCGCAGAGCCCTCACTGGCCGGCCTCCGCTTCTCCGCCTCTCTGTGCCCACCTCAGTGATCTCCACATTGGCTGGGTCCCCCCGCACGGAGCCATCCTGCTGCCTGTACCCCGCGTAGCGCACCAGTTGGCTGTTCCAGATTCGGAAGTCTCCGCGGCCTGGGGCGCGCTGGGGGAACACTGTGATGGCCGAGCTGACATGGGGACGACAGCTGTCAGAGCCCCACCTCTGCTGGCACCTAGGGGAGGGATGCCATCTGGCACGGTGTTGGGGGGGGCCCACTCACCGGAGGTTGCCCCGGTTGGTGGCGTACTTGATGTGGTTGCAGATGTAGGTGAACATCTCCTGGGCAGAGTTGCAATCCCGGGCATCAAACACCTGAGCCAGCCAAGGCAGGGGGACAGGGGGACACAGGGGTCTTGAGTATCAGCTCTAGGAGAAGGTAAGGAGGCAGGGGAGGGTGTCGCCACCTCCTGAGAAGCCTCCAAAGGCTGGAGGTGTTACTCGTCACGGTTCTTTCTCCTCCAAGGAGCCTCCCTGACCGCGTGCACGCACACTGAGTCCTTCCTGCCCTGTGGCCCACACACCCAACGCAGCCTTGTCTGCCTTTATCTCCTTGCTGGGACATCTCCCCCCCCCCCACCCCCCCCACCTGCAGAAGCTGACTCAGTACCTGCCACAGAGGAGAGACCCAGTCACTACCAACCCGACGGCCAGGGAGGGGTGCCAACTGACGGGGAGGCCACCTAAGGGTGTGGGTGGTGAGTTCCCCATTACCTCATGGTGCTCAAGCAAAGGCGGGTGACCCCAGCCAGTCATCAGACTGTCCCTGAGCACACTGCTGATGGGAAGGGGGTTGGCCGCACGAGGTGGCCGTCTGGGAGTCTGCCTGTCCTGATACTCCTATGCTAGTAGAAGCCATCTTGACTGGCTGAGGGGGGGGGGGGCCGCAGGGGGCCGGGAGATCCCTTTCCTGCTTGTGTTAGTGACCGAAGCAGGGGGTGGCATTGGCTGGCCTGGGGCCATGGGAGGGATGTAGCAGTGAGTGTGATCACATTTGGAAGGTCTGATGGGTTCAAAGCTGAGCTTTGAACAACTTCAAGGGTATGCAAGGTTCAGACAGGATGCTTCTTTTATTCAAGACTTCTTTGGGATTTGCTGAGCATGTGGCTTTATTCCAAATTCTTTGGTGGCCAGTTACAGCTAAGGAGGCCAAGGTCATGGGTTAAGTTCCCCTGCAGGTCAGCTCGTTGCTCTTAGGCTGTTCCAGTGGTGGGAGCGTGAAGGAGTCTGTGGGGCCCAGGCAGGCACTAGAGGGCTGGGCTGGGCAGGTGAGGCCGGCACGGAAGAAACAGCCAGGGGCCTCTTCCAGAAGACTGCTTCTGTTGAACTGATGATACCGCCCAGGGACCACGGCTCAGCTGTCCTCACTGACCCAGTGTATCTGGGTGTTTCTCCTCGCAGCCAGCCAAGACACTGCCTCTGGACGTAACAACCAGGTGGTAGCTACTGGACTGGGGGCTCCCCAGGGGTACCGATCTCTAAGTCCCCACTGCTTGGGACCCCCCCAGGGAAGCCTCAGGGGCTGGCCTCACTGATCCTTTCCTTTTTCGTGTCCCCCAGTCCCCATTCTGGGTGCTTGCTAGCCAGCCACACCTGCAGCTTCCCCCACTGGATCCGGCCCACGCAGCGGGGTGCATTTCTCCAAGCCTGCTTAGCCCCGAACACCAGCTCGCTCTCCCGAAGCTGGTATGTGCCTGCGGCTGCTATCTCGGCTTCCACCTCCTGAAGCCTCTGCTCATGGGCCTGGGAGCCACTCCTGTGGTGGATCAGAAGGAGTCGAGTCAGCGAGGGGTGGGGGGAGAGGTTCCCCAGGCTTTGTGTAGGTGTTGGGGGGAGGCTGGTGTCAGGGTGTGGGATAGGGAGCAGCTCCTGGGGAAGGTGATCATCATTTCGAGGCCTCGGCAGGACCAGGGCCCCAGGTCAGAGGACAAGGGTGGGCCGTGGGTCTCAAGGCACGGTGTCACCTCTTGATGGAGCTGTAGTACTGGTTGATGAAGTCCCTGGCCTGGCTCAGCAGCTGCTCAGTGGGTGGTGGGTCCTGGGAGGGCCGGCTCTGCAGTTTCCGTGAAAAAACCAGGGAGCCCAGGCAGCGTCTAGGGGTGCAGGGCCCCTCCTGGGTTGGGGTGGAGGGCAGAGGCAGATAGAGCAGGGAGCACAAAGGTGAGGACCTGGTCAGGGTGCAGAGGCAGGGGAGGGGGAAGAGGGAGGGTGGGTCTGGGCAGGTGTGGGTTCAGGGCTGGGACCGAGACTGGAAGTAGGGGTGAGGTTGTGCCAGGTTATGGTAGGACTTGGGGCAAGGGCGGGAGGCCGGGGGTCACCAAAGTCCCCTGGGCGTCCCTTATCTCCTCTGGCTCTTCCCAGTCTCTCTTGTCTTTGGAGACCAAAGGGCGAGTTCTAGAGGGGACTGGCCTTTGCCCCCCTGACCCTGACAGGGGACGGGGAGGGCTCCTGGCCTTACCTGCTGAGCCTGGGCACTCAGGGTGTCGTAAGTGATGCTCCCCACCTCCCAGTTCTTCACACGAGGGAACTTGGGCCCCTCCGGGGGCTTGGTGAGGGGGGGACTGCTGGGACCCAGGGGAGAGGTCATGGGGGAGGAACTTTTTTCCCCCAGAGACCCCTCCGACAACATTCAGAACCGCAGTGATTGATTGCTTGCCTGCCGTGGGCTTTCCTACACTTTCTCTGTCAGCCCCCTCGAAAACCTTAGGAGGTAGATAATATATTTGCGTCCTCATTTACAGACGAGGAGGGACCTGAGGCTCAGAAAAGTTAGGAATCTTGCCAGGGGCCACATGGGAAGAACTGGTCCCTTTAAAACCCAGGCCCACCTGTCTCCCAAGTCGCCAGACCCTGGGCTGCCCAGGGCTGCAAGCACTGAGCTCCTGAGCCCCTGGCCCAAGGGTGGGTCTCATCCCTGTTCAGGGCCCACCTCACCCCTTCTGGACAGGGGGGGTCCAATCCCCCCCCCCCCGGAGCTGTGATGAACCCTACCTGGAGGGGGATGGAACCCACCCTTGAGCTGAGGGAAACCCTGGGATTCCTCAGCCCAGATTTTCCTCCCCAGTCACCCCCTGCTGATAGTAACTGTTGTGTGAAGGGAGGCCTCAGAGGCCTTATCACTTCCTCCCAGAGGCTGAAGCCAGCAGCGGGGAGGAAGGGAGGGCCTCAGACCTTGGGTGCGCCAGTGTGGAGCCTTCCCCGTGGAGCTGCCTCCGGCCCTGCCACCCTGCCTGGCCTGGCACCCCACCTGGCCTCCAGCCGCCCTCTCTCTCTTCTTGGGGCTGAAGGTACCACGTTAGTTTGGGGTTGACAGCCGCTAGGAGGTGGGGCCTGGAGGAGAGGAATGCGGCCTGTTTGCTCTCTTCTCAGCCTCCCATGCCAAGGTCCTGAGTCTCCTGGGCCAACTCTCTCCCCTTCTAGATCGCCTTCTCATTCCCCTGTAACTACCCTCCCCGGCCCCTTTCTTCTCTTAAATAATCCTCACCGTTTGTTGGAGGCTTGTCGTGAGCCAGAAACCCGCAACAATCCCATGGAGTAATTACTGCTATATCCCTGTTATGTATAAACGCTCAGAGAGGTGAAGTAACTTGCTCAAAGTCAAACAGCTCTTGGAGGCAGAGTAGCAATTCAAACCCGGTAAACCGGCACCTTTACCTCCCGCTTTCACCTGTTGCCTGCTGGTCCTGACCCTGGTCTCTTCTCCGAACCTCCCTGATTGTCCTGTTCTATCCACGCCGGTAGCCCTTTTGTGTGGGTGACTTGGTCCTCCTGGCCGGGCTACAGGCTCTAGCCCTTCCCAGCCTGGGGCTCTAGGGCTTGACACCCTCCCACCTGCCCCCTGCTTCTCGCCGCCTCCAGGGTCCCTACCTGCGGTCTGGCGCGGGTGGGGGTGCGGGTGCCGGTGCCCTGCCGGGCTCTGCTGTCGGGGAGGCTGGGCCCTGCTTGCCGCACAGGCCCAGGCCCAGCCCCAGCCCCAGGCCGCAGGGAGGCCCCGGCTCCTGGCCCACACTCTTCAAATTGCCCATGTCAGCCTCGCCTCCGCTCTGGCACTCTGAGCAGAGCCCAGGCCTTTTCCTTAGGAA
This sequence comes from Neofelis nebulosa, assembly GCF_028018385.1. NCBI lineage: Eukaryota > Metazoa > Chordata > Mammalia > Carnivora > Felidae > Neofelis > Neofelis nebulosa. The sequence goes on from NC_080785.1 coordinate 6,322,823, forward strand.
GGGGAGGGGGCAGTGGGAGGGGGCTCTCCGGTGCTGGCCCTTGCCCCGCCCCTGCCCCACACACAATGGGACAGGAACAAGGCAGGCTGGGAGGCTCTAAAGCCTTGGGCTCCAAGCCCGCCCAGAGGGTGGGGGGCCGGACGCCTGGGTTCCGCTCAAAGGACTAGGACTGATAAGTGGGAAGCCAGGTGTTCTTGGAGCCCTGGGGCAGGGTGGGAGTGAGGGAGGGGGTAGGGGTTAGGGGAGGAGTCGGCAGGGTGGACAACCAGAGGGTCAGAGAGGCCTGTCAGTGTTGTCTGGCCAGAGTGGAGGACTTGGCCCTTGCCCTTGCTGGCTTTGCCCCGAGGACTTGGGTGGGAGGCGAATGCTGTGTCAGTAGCAGGGGATGATTCCCGGACTCTTAGTGACCACGGGCACCCCTAGGGTCCCTCCGGGTGCTCTCCTTCCCCACTCTGTCTACAGCTAAGCCCTCCTGGACCCCCACCTTTGAGTGCCTTTGGCTTCTTGGGGATACAGGCTCAACAAGGATTCAGCGACCCTTTGTCCTTGAGTCTGGCATTAGGGTATCCCTTCCCCTCCCAGCCCCAATTTCCTGGAACCCCCGCCCCCCATGACTCAAATGGGGGACACAAAAGAGCAGGAAGCTGCCATCCAGGGCCTCCACCCCCACCCTGTCATCCAGTGACGCACGCTTCCCCGGGGGTGGTAGGTCAGCGGATAGGCCCAGCGGTCAGTGCTGAGGCAGGGCCTGCCCACCGGGAAGATCTCGCAAGAGTGCAGGGATGGGGAAACTACAATACCCAGGGTGCAGGAGGTGCACAGCAGCCCTCTTCAGGCACCTCGGGCCGTCGTGCAAACTGGGGTTTGTAGTTCTAAGCCACGGGGTTGGCGGGGGGCTAGAGAGAGGGTTTGAGCTGGGGTACTCTGGTCTAGGGGTCAGAGCCTCGTGGATTTGAGACCACAGAGACTCACAGAAGCTGTGAGAAAGAAACGGAAGGTGAGAGACTGGGAGAGGCAGAGACTGGGAGAGGCAGACAGGCAGACAAACAAACACGGAGATTTGTGTTGGCTGGGCTCCTCTGAAAAGCAGTGGAGGGTAAGGTTGGGGTGGGCCTGGGTGGGAGCCGGGCAGGCGGATCAGCCGGAAGGAACAGGCTGTACCGTGAGCTCTGGGGTCACACCAGGAAGGTAGGGTCTGCCAGCCTGGGGGGAGGTGGGTGAGGGGACCTTGTAAACACAAAGTGGCCTCAGCTCCTGAACACCTGGAGGGTTTGCTCCCGCTCTCTTGCAAAGGGGCAAGTGGGAGGCAGACGCACAAGGTCCAAGCCCAATCCAGACCCGCCCCCGAGGGCCCCGGAGCCCGAGCCGCCACCCCACTCGCCCCCTTCTCCCAGCGAGGCGGGAGGTGGATTCAGGCCCCTTTCCACTTCTGCTTCCCATTCTGCGGGGTCTTCACTATGCAGAGCCCCTGCTGGCCTGGCAGAGAGCCTCCCAGAGCTCACTGTGGTCTGAGCCTCTTCCTGGCTAATCCTTGTTCCTTCTCTCCATTCACAGATATCAGACCTACATCTTGTTCTGGAAGCTTCCATTGCCTTCCCTTTATCTTTCACAGACATGACTCCCAATGGATGTCTTTGGCTTCTAGCTCCTTCTTGGCGTACTTCCTGAAGGACCTGACCACCACACAGCCCCAGTATGTTTCCTCTGTGAGGCCTCCCTCAGCACCCCCTCTCTCTATGCTGCCCCACCCCCCAGGCCACTGTTTGTCTCCCCTGCCTCCAGGCCCTGGGAATATCTCTTGCTCTGGTTCCTCCCAGGGGTGGCTCTTAGGCAGCTTTGCTGTCTGTCTTTGACTTCTCTCCCCCATGAACGTGCGTGCTCCGGAAGACCCAGGTCAAGTTCTTCTCATCAGGGATCCTGTTGGGCCTGAGTGCACTGTACCAGGTATATGCTTCACGAACATTGGTTGTTTAGCTGTGAGCATGTGCAGCCATCTAGAGACTGGAAGCTGTGTTCCGGAGGCAGGGGAGGGGGCCACCGAGAAAGGGGTCGGCTGAGGCGGGACAGGTTTGGATGAACCGAAATAAAACGTCAGTCTTGTGAAAGGTGATGGGTCCCAAGGAGGAGCATTTTCTGGTCACGAGGCGCGGTGGCGCTGATGGCTATATTGACGTTGATCTGGGCAGAGGGAGCCATGGCAGAGGTTTTAGGAAGAGGAGAAAGCGTCAAAGGAAAGACAGAGAAAAGCTTTATCTTTCACCACAGGGAAGTTTTTCCTCTCCCACTCTTCCTGGGGCTGTGGCCAGTACTGGCCTGTGGGTCCTAACTTCCAGTGAGGGACTCTGGCCTTCCCGAATTTTCCACCTGTGGGCTGGGGACTTTCTCTTCCCTCCTCAGGGCCCTGCCCAGTCATGTCTTTTTCCACTTTGCTCTTTGTCAGTCATCCCTGCTAGGGCATTAAGGCTTATGCGGCTCAGTGGACCATTGCTCTTATTAGCAGGTGCATTTTAAAGAGTAATTTCTGAAATGACAAAAATTTCAAGACCTGCAGACTTGAAGTTCCACTGATAGGAAAGTTTTTAATTTTGGATTGTGGGACTTTAAGCTGGAAGGTCTTTGAAGAGAATCCGTTTGGGAGCCCAACCCCTGGGTCCCTGGCAGTGGCTGTGTTTTCTGCCATTGGGAAGGCTGGTCCAGACCCCACCCCCATCTGCCCTGGTCCGTGCAGGTGACAGACCCTTCTTAGGTAGGTAGCCAGGCCTGTGGCTCCTCCTGCTCCCTGAGAAAGATGCAAACCTTGTTCTTGCCTTCCCTTCAGAGCAGAGCACTGGGCAGGGCTTGAGATGGGATGCCCTGACCTTGGGGGAGGGAAGGCTCTGGCCTTGAGGGGGGGGTGTGTAGGGCTCTGGGGGGTGTTGAGGGTGGCGGGTGACGGGAGCGGAAGGCCCTGACTCTTTATAGCCCAACCTGGAGTTGTTCAGTGTGAGCTGGAAGTGCCCCACCCTCCCCACTATGAGCAGCTTCCTTCCTGCCTGCTGGCAAGGCCTGGGTGGGGAACAGAGGGGAAAGGAGGGAAGGGAAGGGAAGGGGGGCAACCCAGCAGAGGGAGGGGAGCACCCTTCTTCGGCTAGGAGCCTCCGTTTGATGTAACACATGCTGGCTGGGTTGGGAGCAGAGAGGTTTGCTCAGCTTCCAGATGATACGGTGGAGGCTGGATGCTTGGCGGAGGGGCTTTGGGCCGGGTCTGGGGTGTTTAGGGCTCAGGCAGTGGGAGATGTTGCCTGTCTAAAGGGGGCTCCTGTGCTGGCACTGTGGAGCCATCGTGCCGCCCCAGCCCTTCTTGAGGGAGCCACATGAGGGCAGCAGAGAGCTGAAGAGAAGAGGTTGGAGAAAACGCCTGGACTCCGGCACGCCTGGTCTATGATACCCAGGATGAGCAAGGGCCAGGGGCACACACCTCTGGGCCCATCTGGGGTGCGCGTCCACATCAATCTTCTGGAACCTTGAAGTGGTTTGTTTGCATAAAGCCTGAAGTTCCTGATGACGGCTCTGTGACCAGCCCACCCTGGGAGAAGAGGGGTGTCTTCTCTTGGGAAACCTCCCTGCTTCTGCACAGGCCATCCCAGTATGGGGAACTGAAGGTGCAGGGAGCCACGTTTAGCACAACTGGAGGCATGAACATCAGGTTCCAGGGCTCCTGAGAGAGGAGGCAATTCTAGCAGCTGTGAGAGTTGGGGGAAGGAGTTTGGGGCCTCCCTTCGTAGACTCTTGTAGATGCTGCCTCAGTTGCACAGGTGGGCTCCCTAGGTCACATTGACCCTGTTCTGGATACTCTTCTGTCTCTTGGCTTTCAGACTAATAGGAAAGTCAGGGGGTGGAGAGACCTTTGAGACTCTTAAGACCTTACTCTGGGAGTGACCCGTGACGGTCAGCTTTTGGGAGCTCCTGGGGAGTTGGCACTATCTTTGTGAGGGAAACCTGGGTATCTCCAGGCTTTGATTCTCTCTGAAGTTTAGACAGTTTCTTCTGAACCACAGACCTGAAAAGATTGTGTGTGTGTGTTTGTGTGTGTGTGCATGTGTGTAAGCAGGAGTGTGTATGTACGTGAGTGTGTATATGTATGTGTGTGTGTATATGTATGTGTATATGTATGTGTGTATATGTGTAAACACACATATGCATGTGCCCTTGGGCAAGTGTTTCCTGGAACTTCCTCCTTGACCTGCCTCCTCTTCTGGTCCTTGCCCCTTCAACGCTAATTTGGACTAAGAACATCAAGATGAATATGAACGTTTTCACATCCACTGGGACTTGAAATTGCCTTTTGTTCCTGGGATCCAGAGTGAAAATGAAGAGTTTTTTTTTTTTTTTTTTTAAATTTTTTTTCAACGTTTTTTATTTATTTTTGGGACAGAGAGAGACAGAGCATGAACGGGGGAGGGGCACAGAGAGAGGGAGACACAGAATCGGAAACAGGCTCCAGGCTCCGAGCCATCAGCCCAGAGCCCGACGCGGGGCTCGAACTCACGGACCGCGAGATCGTGACCTGGCTGAAGTCGGACGCTTAACCGACTGCGCCACCCAGGCGCCCCAGAAAATGAAGAGTTTTTAAGGGTCAAGCTGAGGAATGCTGAATGACGATCATGGGGGCCCCTGATTCAGGCCATAGGGCCTCCACATAGGAGGCCACAGTTGTCAGGGACTGGTCTGACAGGCCTGCCCCCTTGCCCCCACCCTCCTCCTCTCTGTCTCCTCCAATCCTTCAGCCTGGCCCAGTTTCCTGGTGTGGTTGCTGTGGTGCTGGGTCTCTTGGGAACTGTGGCTTTGAACATCAAGTGTGCCCAGCATGGAAATTCCGTAGCAACCATCACGAGGATTGGCTAGGCGGAACCCCTTCTCCCTGCCTCTAAGGTGCTCTAGGGAGGGACCAGGCCCTCTCTCCAACCCAGGATGAGACGAGAAGCTTATGGATCCTGTAGCCTGATTTGTGAAATACAGAGACCCTGATCCCAAACCCTGATACTCCTTTCTTTAGACATTATGTTGTCTTCCTGCCCTCCCAACTGGATTATAAGCCCCTTGACCCCCAATGATTATAGAACTAGACATTCCTGCTGTTGATGATGATCCAGTCCTTTCTTGGGGTTCCCATTCTGTTGTCTGGCTTCCTAAATTCCAGCCTAGGCCGCTGTAGGAACTGGCCAACCTCAGTTCCTGGAGGATCCTAATTTAGATATTGTTCTGCCCTGAGCATCCAGAAGAGGGAGCACCTGATCCCTTTCTTTTTCAGGGGAGAAAAACTGAATCCTCTCTTGCTGGACGTTTGGGGCCCCCGTGCATAATCGGCCTCTGCTATCACCTTCACACCCTTATCAGCTCTATCTTCCTACAACAGGGCCCCACTCTGGACTGCTAATTACCCAGAGGGACAGCTATGAGGTGTCCTGAGCCCTCAGCCAAATTCTCCCTAACCCCTGCTTTGTAAAGCCTTCCCTTCCCTTCCCTTTCTAGCCTTAAAACCATATCTCCTTACTCTGAAGTCAAAGCATTCGTTGTTTGTACCACTTCTTGCCACATGGAATCTAGGACCATGTGAGTTCTCTTGTTGGATGCCATTAATTGTATTTAGTTCCTGTAATATATAATCTATTCACATGTAAGCATGTTTTCTTCCCAACTAATTGCAAACTTTTCAAGATCCAGGGGCTGGGTTGTATGTTCTGCATTTCTCTAGGGCTTTCTCACAGCATGGGGCACATGAAAAGTGAGGGGTAATTATTTGTGAGTAGACTGGGGAGATGATGGAGTGGAAGACCTGGTGGGACCTGAGTTCTCTTTTCTAGCCCTTCATGTTGGTTGATGACTCATGGGATGAGGTAGCTACCCTTCAGGATGTGGAGTTAGTTTGGGGTTAGCATTCTCATGCTCATTCTCCCACCCAAGCTGGGGTAGGCTCTGGATTCTGCCTGATGAGATTGGCAGAATGAACAGGGAATAGTTATGAAGAACTGACAAAGCCACCTCTGTATCTAGAGTTGTTTGGGTCTTGTATCTTCTCTGTCTGTCTGTCTCTCTCATACACATACGCCCCAATGCACACCCTCCCACCCACACAAAGACATCTTGAATTCTTGATTTCTTTCAGTTCTTGTTATATGTGGTGTATAATCCCTGACCTGGTCTGGTGTCGGGGGTGGGAAATCACTTAACTAAGAACCAGGAGAGCTGCTTCTTGTACAGCTCTGTTTCTAACTTGTGGCACATTCCTGAGAAAGAATCTGCACTGCTCTGAATCTGTTTTCTTATCTAAAATATGAAAGTGTTCCCTTCTGGCTCTAATATTTCATAAAGCAACACAAACCCCAAGGGAAAGCCAAGGAATTTCAAATGTAAAGTTCAGGGGAGGATTCATATGTTTTCCTTGATGACTTGGGTGGAGATGAGGGAGGAAGGCACTTTCTGGACATACGTAAGTGAGACCGGAAGTGGTGCTTCTTAGCACCAGTTGGCAAAGCCAGCTCTTGCTTCACCGTATGCTGCCTCCTGGAACTACTGGCCAGTTCCTGAAGCATTTTCATGGTTTGGGGTGACTGTCATATTCACTGTGTCCGTAGAAGGGCCCCTCTTTTGCTCACCTGCGCTGCCCTCCCTGGTTTCCTGCTGAATCTGGCATGGAAGGCTTTCAGCACCTTGGACAGAGACAGAGCTCCCGCCCAGCTGGACCTGTGTAGCCAAGAGAGCTTGGGATCTCTTGCCAGGCCAGCTTCCCTGGCAGGGTGGCATCAAAGTGTGATATGCTCCTTAATATTTTTTAGTCCTTCAGAACACCCAAAAATAACCCCCCAACTATGTCAAACAGTGCACTGGTTCTGCAAACTCTGAGGGCATTATTTAAAAACAACAACAATGAGATGCCTGGGTGGCTCAGTTGGTTAAGCGTCCAACTCTTGATTTCGGCTCAGATCATGATCTCATGGTTCATGAGTTTGAGCCCTGCGTTGGGCTTGCACTGACAGGTCCAAGCCTGCTTGAGATTCTCTCTCTCTCTCTCTGCCCCTCTCCTGCTCTCTCTCTCTCTCTCTCAAAATAAATAAATAAACTTTAAAACAACAATTATATCCTAGAACAGTGTCAGGTACATAATAGGTACTTAGCAAATAATTATTTTAAAGGAATACATGCAAATTTAAGCCTCTAGACCAGTATCTTAGTATCTTAGACCAGTATCTTATCTCTTTATAATCAGGTTCTCTCTCCCCATCAGTGCCTCCTATATCATAATTCTGGAGCTTCTACTATTCGATAAGTTCTGGAGCCTTGCTTAAGCCCCTTCTTGTGTCTGAGGAGGCTGAGCTCCATCCCTAAATAAAAAATACAGATGGCTATTAGGTTCTCGGGCAGAGGAAATTTAAGCTGACCTCCCCTCTTTGTCATTTGGGAGTAAGTAGATCGGTGGGAGGACTCCACATCTGACTCCTATTGGAATTTTGCTTAATGAAAATGTTCACTCCCTCCCTCTGGGTACCCAAGAAAACCCTGCCCACCCAGGAGGACCCAGCCTTCCGAGGGAGTCCTCCTGGTGCTCTAACACAGTCAGAGCCCTCCCTCCTCTGAAATCCCCTCTGAAATACAGTGTCACACCAGATTGTTTTCATGACATTCATGCTCACTAGTTCTCCCCAGTTAGATTATGAACTCCTTGCAGGTGGAGTCTGTACCATAGGTCTATTTGTTTTCAAGAGACCCTACAGTGATGAGGACACAGCAGGGTGCAGTGGGAGGCTGATGGGTTTGAGGGTCTTCTCACCTACCCTTGTGGGTCCCCCACTGCACTTATTTTTGGTTTGAAATAAATACGTAGGATGGACCAGGGTGCTATCTGTGGGGTCATCATTGGACTCAAGGGAGCTTGGATCAGAAAGCAAAGGCAGGAGGTGGAGCTGGAGTTGGGTGCTGGGGAAAAATAAAGGAATTGTTGATGGGTGGGGAGTGCAGTTGTGTAGAATTAAGGGAATCACTCACTGTTGGGGCTGGAAAGGATCTCAGAGATCAGCTTGTTTGGTCTCCTCATTTTACAGGTAAGGAAAGTGAGATTTAGTGATCCTCCTAAAGTTACACAGCAAACAGGCCTCTTTCCATCACCTCTGACCTGGTTCAAGTCTTTGACATCCCTCCCCTGGACTACTGCGTACCTTGCTGGGGAGGGTTATATTTTTTCAAGATGGTGTTGCCAATAGATACCATCGCACATGTTTTTCTTATAATATGTCAGTCACACTCCTCCATTGAGAAGTGCGGGTCTTTTTCCTCTCTTTGATGAGCCATGATTATGGCAGAAGTTCTTTTATGTGACTTTTGAGGCTACGTTATTAAAGGTGGTACAACTGTTGCCTGAACCGCTCTTGGGACACTTACCCTTCAACCCAGCCATCATGGTGTGAGGAAGCCAGGCAGCCACAAGGAAAGGCTTTTAGGTGTTCTGGCCCCAACCCTAGCTGACAGCCAGCATCATCCACCAAATGTGAGCAAATGAGCTTTTTAGTCCCGATATGAGTGGCGCAGACCAAGTGGTCCTGGCTGAACCTGCCCAAATGGCAGAGACATGGACAAAATAAACACTGTCATTGATTTAAGTCCTGGAGTTTGGGATGGCTCTTAGGCAGCAATAAGTAATTGAAACACCTCATGTTTGCCTCAGTTTCTCCAAACTGTTATACACATTTCATTAATTCAACAGAACTTTATCAGATACTGACTATATGCTAGGATCTATACAAAGACAAATATGATTTCTATATTTGTGGGCCATACATTTCAGCTGCCATCATTGTTCTTGTGCACATAGAATAACATCCAGACTCCTCAGTCTAGTGCTAACGGCTCTCGTCTAATGCTCCAATGACACCACGCCAAACTGTTTTGTCCCCAGACCTAATCTTTATTCTCCAGTCTCGATGCCTTTGCTCATTGTTGTCTCTTCCACCTACAGTGCTCCTGCCTGCCCCATCTTGATCTTCAAAGACCTGCTCTGAAACCTCCTTCCCTTGCAGGGTCCTCCCTCCCAGACTCCCCCAGTTGAAGGTGAACACACCTCCTTGTAATCCCACAGCACTTAACGCAGACTGCACTGTTTCTTTCTGCCCTCTGCCTTTCTCAAGCCTCAGTAGACTGTGACTACCTGGATGAGGGATCCTGGCTTATCCCTTCTGTTCCCCCCCCCCCCCCCCCCCCAAACAGTGTCTGGCACCTAGGGCCCAGAATGTCAGAAGCCCCCAGTGGACATGTATGGATGTGATTGGTAGAACCAGAATCAGAAGTCAGGTTTCCCGAATCCTAGTGTCCAGCACCTTCCTTGCTTCTTTTGATACCCCCATGGCAGTGGAAAAGTCCCACCGGCAGCTGGTAGCAGGTTGGTGGGAGACCTCGATTATGGGGCGGGGTTGACAGGGGGATTTGTAGATGGCAGTGACTGGAGGGAGCTCTGGCTCCTTTGCTCCTTTGCTATGGGGCTGAGGTGGGTTGCCCTCCCTCCCCTCCTTTGACTCTCCCTTCCCTTCCTTCCTTGCTTTCAGCAAGCCCTGAGCCCCAGTTCTGGAGGGGCTTCTTTGACCTTACTCCCCTCCAACCCCAGTTCATATCTGAAAAATCCCGTTTCTCAGGACTCAGTTCCACAGAAAAATAAGACCACACAATGCAGCCTGAACTTCCCCTTGCACAGCGAGGGACCTCACTGTGTTCTTCCCTGCACGCCACCCCCCCCCCCCCCCCCCGGGCGGGGGGTTCTGAGGAATCATTTCTTCCTAAGCTGTCTTGCCTGCGCCCATCTGACTGGAACTGCTTCCCAGTCCCCTGTGATTATCACTTGCTCTCTTGGGTCCTATTTTGTCTTTGTCTTGCCTGGCCTGCTCCTTGGGGGTCCACCAGCAAGCACAGACTTCAATTTCTTGTCTCGTTCCAGGATGCCCTGGCTTGACTCCCTCAAACTGAGCAGGAGCTCAAAGTGGGATGGGCAGGATGTTTTCTCCATAGACTTTTCTCCCTAAATTGTCTCTTTCTGGGAGCTGGGAGGAGCCTATGTGTCCCACTGTCAATACAGCCTCTGCCTTCCCTCAGTCACAGGCAGATTTCGGGAAGAGGTCTTCCCTGGAACCTCTTTGCAAATGGCTCTGTGAGCCCAAAGTAGGATGGGTAGATTCTGGTTACTCTGGGTTTTAAGGTTGGGCACTTTCCTCTTGCTCCTTAATCTGGGGGTAATGAGGGTGGGAAGGTGGGGCAGGCATCTTCATCAGCTTCTCTGTTGCCCTATACCTCTACATGCCTGGTACCTGTGGCCCCAAGAAGGATGTCTTTGGAGACACCTCACCCCCATTTCACAGCTCCCCTTCCTCATCCCCATCCTTGGCTGTGGGGGTGGCTTAGTGGGACTGCCTTCAGACTCTCCTCTCAACCTCCAGGAAGTCAGAAACCTGCGTTCTGCTTGACTTCTGAGAGAGAGAGACAGAGAGAGAGAGAGAGAGAGAGAGAGAGAGAGAGAGAGATTTGCCTCTCCTTAGCCTGAGGGAACAGCTCTCTTCACACCTGTATCTGTGCCCAGGAGGAAGGCTACTCTGTGCCTGGTCTTTTCTCTTTTGGGAGGATCAAGTGTCCCTCTGACCCTGTCCCTCTCAACCCAGGCCTGTCCCGGGATGAGAGCACAGGCCTGTCCCGGGAACACGGGTACCGCAGCAGGAACAGCTGGCCAGGCCAAGTGACCAGCTCCCTTCCCTTCGGCCTTGGTTCTGGAGAGAAGGGAACGCTGCAGATGTCCTCCTCCATATCCTCTCTCCTGGTGCCTGTCCACACTGCGAACCCTTCCTGACTCTCTCAACCCCCCCCAGTCTGGAGGGGAAGCCACCCAGCTCCAACTTGAATCAGCCTGGACTTAGGGCAGGCAACCCAGTGTCGGGGAGGCAGGGGGTAGGTAGTGGTGGTGGTGGTGTGGAGGAGGGGCTGGGCAGTAGTACCCAGATGGGCTGTTGTGCCTGACACCAGGTCACAAAAGAAGGGGAGTTGTGCTAAGGAAGGCCCCAGGCGTCTTGGAGTGCGAGCAAGGAAGCTGCCGGAGGTGGAGAGGGCCGAAGGAATGACTGTACAGGCAAGAGCCTCTGGTCTTTTTTAGCATCAGCTGGTGGAGCCACCTCCTTCTCTCCCACTGGCTGCCTCCCTGAGTCACTGCCCACCCACCAGCAAATAAAAAAGAGGTGTCATCTGCTGGCCAGTGGCCCCATCTGGCCCCGGTGTGTGCATCTTTTTTGCTCCTGGGTGGAAGGTGCGAGTCTGGGTAGGGTGGTCTCACCAAGACCTCTTCCTCTGGGCCTTTCTCCTTCCAGACTCCGCTTCCTTCTTTGCCCTTTGTTCCTCCCCTCCCCCTACATCCCATGATGGTTCTCCCCGGTGACAAGACCCACCCCCTTGCTCCAAGGACAGAGGCAGCTGCAAGCCCTCAGGGGCCCCCACATGGCCCCATCCATCTAGTGGAGCCTCAGATCTGGGCTGCAGGGGAGGGGACCCGAGGCTGGCTGCTCAGCTGGCGACTCCTCCCCACCGGCCAGCTCAGCTGTCAACACTCGGCCTCCCTGCCCTGGCCTTCGCAGGGCCCCGCCTGGCTGCGAAGACCGGGGACACCGTGCCCCAGAGACCCTCACTGAGACCCAGGCAGGCGGTGGGCAGGCGGCGGGCAGACACCCTGCCTGCCCTTGAGCATCCTCGGGCCTCCTTGCCTAAATAAGGGAGCTGCAGCTGGAGTGAGCCAGCTGGCCCGGGGGGGAGGGGCCTGCGGCTAGGCCAGGGTTTTCCGAGGGGCTGGGCCGCCGCAGCGCCGCAGGGCCCCGAGCCCGCCGCGGATTGGGCCTGCAAGGCTGGCCCGCGCTGCAGAGGGAGGGAGGGCCACTCGCACAAGGGGATCCCCAGGCTGGAAACTCGCGCTCAGGGGCCTATCTTTGATCCCGCAGCTAGGAGGCCGTGTCAAAATGTACCTTTCTACCTCTCTGTTCAGGAGAGCCCCGAATAACCCCAGAGAGGGCCGTGTGTGTGTACGCGCGCGCGCGCGCGTGTGTGTGTGTGTGTGTGTGTGTGTGTTTGTGTTGGGGGGTTGCTCTGGGTGCGTGCCCCTCCTAAATCTCACCCACCCTTATTCCAAATCGCGTCCCACCCGGGGCCTGCAGATCATCTTGCCCTTCACGTTTCCCGTGCCTCCCCTGACCCTGGGCTCATCCTCCCAGGGCCCAGGCCTCGCCCGTGTCACCTACAGCGGGCTTTGGGCGCTTGTTGTGTGTATCCAGCCTGTGCTTGGAGTGGTGGGCGACAAGGGCATAAGGGGCCAGACCTCTCCAAGTCAGGTTTCTCAGTCCTTCCAGTCCGGGGGTCGGGGGTGGAATCCCCAGGCCCCTCCCTGGCCGTCTGAAGGCCGGTCATCACACCTACCCTCACTGTTCCCCTACCTAGGGGCCCCTTCCCCCTCTTTGGGGCGCGCGAGTCCCGGGGGCTCCTGGGCTGAGCGAGGGGCTGGGGTGGGGGGAGCCCTTGACGCTGCTCAGCCAATGGGAAGGGCGGGCGCGCGGGGTGTGGGGGGGGGGGGAAGAGGGCGGTGCTGCGGGCGCGCGGCGGGCGGGAGGGGGCCGGGAGGCGGGGGCCGGAGCCCGAGGGGCGCGCGCCGCGTTAACCCTTCCGCCGCCGGGCCGAGCCGCAGGCGCAGCCGGAGCCGCGGGCGCCGGAGCGGCTGTCGGCGCGGCGGGCGGGAGCCGGGAGCCCGGCGCTCGGGCGGGCGGAGCGCAGCGCGGGGACGCGGCGGAGCGGGGCCCGTGGCTCGGAGGGGGCCGGCAGACAGGTGTGCGGGCGCCCGGGCGGCCCGAGCTCAGGCGGCTCCAGGCCCGGCCCGCGGTCAGGAGCCGGGAGCCGAGCGGGGACCCCGCGCCCGCAACCGAGTCCCGGCCCCGCCCGTGGTCTGCTTGGCCGCGGGGTGCGGGGATCACGGCCGGGCCGGGCCACCCGAAGCCTGTGTCGGGCCGGGCCGGGCCGGGGTGGGTGGGGGCCCGCCCGGCCCGCCCATGGGCTCAGGATGCCGGTGCGGAGGGGCCATGTCGCGCCGCAGAACACCTTCCTGGACACCATCATCCGCAAGTTTGAGGGCCAGAGTGAGTGGGGGAGGGGGCCGGCGGGGAGGGGGCTCTGGGGGCGGGCCGAGCGCTCCCGAGTGTGAATGGAGGGGCGTGCCCCGGCCGTGTGCTTCGGGCTGGTGCGAGTCAATGGGGGCTGGTGGCCTCAAGGCGCTGGCCAGGGGTCTCGAGGGCAAGGCTTGGTGCTGGGGGCCGTGGGTTTGGAGCCAAGGGGGCTGTATTGGGGCGCAGGGCTGGAGGCTCAGCTCAGGCTTCCAGGATCCCGAGTGTGTGTGACATCTCAAGTGTGCAGGTATCCCTAACTCCGGTGCCTGGATGTGGATGGGGCTGTGTGGGGGCAGGGACAAAACATGTATGGTCCAAACTGTGAGACACTAAGTACTGTGTCTCAGCCGTCTTGACTGTGTTTTTGAGAGACTGAGAGCCAAGCACTTAGAGTCAGTGCCTAACCTGCTCCTGGGGTGTGTGTGTGACCCATGAGTTCGGCCCTGCTTGGGCAGTGGGGAGGTATTTTGGACAGAGCTGCAAACTGTGGGCTCCCAGGTGACAGGGTGTCATGGCCTGAGACTGGGCTCTAAGGGTCTAACAGGCTCAATGCAGTGCCCCCATATTGTTGATTTCCCTGCCCTGAGCCCCTTTATGGGGACTACAGCACCCCTAAGCCTGGTCCAGTAGGGGAGGCTTCCAGAAGTGTCCCAGGCTAGGTGAATGTTCTGGTGTGGGTGTTTTATCCTCCCAGCATGTGTGCGTCTCTCTCCAAGGCTGCATGTGCCATGGTGGGTGTGACTGCCAAGGGCCCTGGGAGCAGGGAGCGGGTGACATTCCTTGCCCATGACCCTGTGAGCACAGGACAACGTGTGCTTGTAACTGTGGTGGGGGGAGGGAGGGATCAGTTTGATAGGCAGCATTGTCTGAAGCCGAGGAACAAGATGATCCTGAGGGGGAGGAGACTGACACGGTGGAGGGCCACAAGGTGGGGTCTTTCCTTTTCAAAAGCTCCCGGAAGCTGTGTCTGCATGGAAAGAACCTGGGCTAGGATCTGGGGGCTCAGCTTCTGGCCCCACCTCTGCCACTGACTGCCACGTGACCTTGAGTGACTCTTCCTTCTCCGAATATCAGTTTCCACATCTGGAAAGGAGGGGGTGGCCAAAGGAGCCTTTCAGATCCCTTCTGTGGTGTATTCCAGGAGCTCGGAAGGGGTGGGGGTAGGGCCTGCCTTCGAAGAAACTCGCTCTTCTCTCTCTGGGCCTGGGAGCTGGTTTCTCTTCTCCAAAGCTGGTGTGTGTGGCTGGCACTCTGGACTGCCTTGGGCTTAGGTGGAGGTGGAGGCCAAGTCAGGGGTCTTTTCGTGTGACAAGGAACCCTGACTCCTGATGGCTGCCTGGGAGTTGTGGAGGCCTGGTGAACTGACCTAAAGATGACCCAACTTCAAAAACTAACTTCCCGGAGACAGGATAAGGGATGGCTTTAGGCAGCCTGTGTCGGGGAGCCCTTGCTGCAGCAGCCTGGGCCTTGTCCATGGGATTGCCCAGAGCTGCAGACTGAGACGGCTGTGCCTGCTGGAAGGCGAGGGGGCAGAGTTCCAACTGCTACCCAAAGCCCCAGCATTAAAGGCCAAAGTGGCCGGAAACTTCTGTGTTTATAAAAAGCTCTTATCCCGGAGTATCTTCCCTGGCACCAGCTGGGTCTGCCGCCTGCCTGCTGCTCACCTGCCAGCTAGGCCCTGGGGGCAGGTGTGGAGCGGGTGACCCACGTCCAGCTGAAATGGGTCCATTGGGGCACCTCATCTTGACGGGGTCAAACTGAAGAAGGCCTCCCTTCCCTGGGTCTGTCTTCTTACAAGCGGGCCACTGTCTCAGGTCCATCCCTGGCTCCCGGTATTTTCCGGGATTGAAGCCTCAGGTCCCTTTCCTTGCTCCCTATGACCTTGGGCTTCTGCCTGTGACCCTCCTTTTATTCCTTCTTCTGTCAGACCTAAGTTCAAAAGCTAGCTCTTTTACAAGCTGCAAGATGTGGGCATGGCTCTGAACTTCTTTTGAGCCTCAGTTTCTTCATCTATAAAACAAAGCTAATGATGCCTATCTTATGGGGTTGTCAGAGTATAAATGAGAGAGGGCATCGTAGGTGTTCACGTGGTACTTCCCTCGTCCCCTTTAGAGTGCCCACTGTCCAGCCCCTGACTGCCCTTAAGGGGCGCGTAAGTCCCGGGAAGTTCTGACCTGGTAGGGTCCCCAGGTACTTGGGGGAGTGATATCCTAAGGATCCCCGGGGTAAGGAGTGCCCAGTGTGCGCCCCCCCCCCCAACCCCCGCCCCCAGTCTAGAGAGCAGAGGTCAGGAAGAGAAGCAGGACGACCTGATGCAAAGGGAAGGCTAGCCGCCATCTCTGGCCCTTCCCAGGCTCCCTCTCCAGGCCCAGTGTTTATCCCTCCGCCGCGGCTGCTGACACGCGTTGCTGACACCCGCCCAGGCTGGCCTCGGCCCCGGGCGCGGAGGGGGGGCGGGGGGCCGCTGGCAGCCTGCCCGGGGGAAGCCATGCAGCCAGCCCGCGGGCCGGGCGGGGGAGGGGGCGCGTCGCCGGGCAGGGCCGGCGGAGGCACCTGTGTCGGGCCACACAGCTGCATTCGCCCCCTGCTAGGGACCCCAGTCGCCGCTGTGCTGCCTGGAGCGGGGAGTCCCCCGGCGGGTGGCTGTGTGTGACAGGAGAATGCGCGGAAGGGCTGGGAGCCCCCGAGGCAGGGGTCCCTGCTCACGTGCCTGCTCATCCCCGCCCCCCCAGGCCGCAAGTTCATCATCGCCAACGCTCGGGTGGAGAACTGCGCCGTCATCTACTGCAACGACGGCTTCTGCGAGCTGTGTGGCTACTCGCGGGCCGAGGTGATGCAGCGGCCCTGCACCTGCGACTTCCTGCACGGGCCGCGCACGCAGCGCCGCGCGGCCGCGCAGATCGCGCAGGCCCTGCTGGGCGCGGAGGAGCGCAAAGTGGAGATCGCCTTCTACCGGAAGGATGGTAGGCGCGGGCCGGGGCGGGGCCGCGACGAGGGGGCGTGGTCGCGACTAGGGGGCGGGGCCGCGAGGGACGGGGGTGGGGGTAGGGACGGCTGGATCTGGCGAGGCCAGAGCGTGGCGGGAGACCCGGCGAGTGCCCTGCGGTGTGTGACCCCTAACTGGGGCCACTGCTGTGGGTCAGGTGGCAGGCGCCGGCTGGGCACTGGGGTTGCCGGACGGAGTGGGTCTCTTCACCTCATTCATTCTGGCGGGATGGTTTTCGGGGTGACCAAGGGGCTGTTTGGCTGTGGGTATGGCGCCTTTGGTTTCTTCTTTCCCTGGGCTAACGTGGGCAGGTTGAGGTAGGTGGGCTGGAGTTTGACGGGGCCGGGATGGCAGGTGAGTGGAAGGAGTTGACAGAAGGTCAGGTTGGTGGCTGGGCACTGACTTCCGGCCCAGGCCTCTAGCTCCCCTAGGGCAGCCCCTGCCAGGTGATTGGTCTGGAGAGATGTCACTGAGGGTGAGGCAGGGGGGCTGCAGGACTCTGGCTCTCTGCTGTCCTTCTCCTGCTCCTCTCTGTCCTGTACTTAGGCTGCACCTGGCAGGAGGTGCGTGCCTCTCCCCACAACCTCCGTTCCCTTTGTCTCATGGTTTGAGTGCCCGCCCATCACCCATCACCCCTTCCTTCGCCAGGTGTCTCTGCTCAGCCACCGCCTCCCAGCCCAGCTGCTCTGGGCTTCCGGACAGTGGATAAACAGAACCCTGGGCGGGGCTGCTCTCGCACTGTGCCTGCCCTGGTGGGCTGGGCTCTGCTCAAGGAGGGCAGTGAAACAGGGCTTTGGCAGGCCTGCAGGTATTGGAGGGCTGGGGAGGTGGCTCCAGAAGGTGCCACTGGACTGGCCATGGATGCCCAAACTCTGCTACTCACTAGTGTGTATCTGATGAGCATTTACTGAAGCCCTGTGAGCCAGGTGCAGTGCTAGGGTACTGTAGATAGCTCAGTGAACAAGACAGATGAGGTTACTGCCAGATGGGAGCTTACCTGCTGTAGATAGCACTCTCCGCTTTCCCCTGTGGGTAGGCAGAGTGAGCCAGCGGTCCTGTGTGCACCTGGCACTGTCCCTGGAATATCCCCTGCACGCTCAGTCTAGCGAAGCTGCCTTGCATCTCTCGATGGCCCCGCTTTTGCAGGCGTGCCCAGCCTGTGAGATCACTGGACCGCGTTAGAAGGGGCACTCTCACTGGGGTCCTGTGGAAGGGAGTTTGCTTATAGAAAATGGGGTTCTGGCTGGGAGGCAGGGGCCAGGAGAGTAGATGCAAACTCTGAAGCCTTCTGTTTTTCCGCTGAAGTCTCCCCAGAACCTGAATCAGAGCAGATCTGTTTTTCTATCTGCCGGGCCATCTAGTGCTAGCACGCATTGGTGGGTGGCTTCTATGTGCTGGACGCTGGGCTAAATGCTTCACTTAGCTTATCTCATGGAATCTTCACAACAGCCCTGGGAGGTAGACACCATTTGCATCTCCATTTTATGGATGAGGAAACTGAAGTTCAGGGAAATTAAGAAATTGCACCAAAGTCGCACAGCTAGAAAGCGGCAGAGCTGGGAACGGAGCTCTGTCTGTCTGATCCGAGCCCGACCCGTCCTGCTTTGCTGTCACCTATTAAAAATGGCCCCACATAGGTACAGGCATATCTGTATCCTGCACGTGACGTTGTGTACAATTTGATTCTGAAAGTTTGCAAACCATTGGTGTGATGAAAAGAATGTTGATACGTAAGTCCTGGGATCAGGTCTAACACCAGAAATTAGGTAGCTTGAGAACTTGGTTCCTGCCTTGAGCCTGTTTCTGCTTCCAGGGTAAGGTGCTCACGCAGCCCCTTGGCAACAGGGGCCTGGGTGCTTCCATCTTCCCCATGGTGCTCGGGGAACTGGCTCTCCCTCTCGTCCCAAGATGGCTCCTTTGGGAGAAGATGGCCATGGGACCCCTTCTTCTGAGGTGCTATCGGGAAATCTTGGTGACCTTGAGGATCACTTCATCCAGCCCACTTGAGTTACAGATGGAGAAGCTGAGAAGCAGAGGTCCAGTTACTAGTTAACCAGCAGATGAAGTGGGACTAGAACCCAGGCCCCCTGCCCACGTGCACGTTCTTTCCTCCCTCCCGCTACTCTCCAAATGGGGATGCCATCCAGAAAATCGTGTGCCAGTCCTCTCTACCTGCCCTCTTGTCTGCTCTCACCTAGTTTCTCCTGTTGGCCAACAGGCTGGCCTTGACCCTCGGGTCCTATGGGTCCCCATTTGTCCTGGCACTTGAGGCCCAGGATGCAGACAGATCTCCTCTGCCTCCCTTCTCTCTGCCTTGAAATGCTTAGTCCCTCAGGCAAATGCCTGTGGCCTGCCCCGTGCTGTGTATGCCGTGTATGTGTATGAATAGGGAGGCAGAGGTGAGGAAGGGCAGTGCCGCCACTCGCTTCTGTCCAGGCCCTTTTCTGGGTCTCTGCCTGGGCCAGCCACCGGAGAGTGGGTCCCTGGGCTTCAACTCCAGGGAGGTGGGTGGCTGGGAAGGAGGCGGGGCCTTTTGCTGGCAGGCGCCACTGTGGACAGCTGTGCTGTGTCGGTGCCTCAAGCCTAGCTCTGTGCAGTGTCAGGGCCTGGAGCCAGACAGCCCCATTATTTAGGTGCTGGGACTGCTGGGAGGTGGGGAGGCCAGACTTGGGGCGGGGGGTGGGTGCGGGCTAGAGGGAGAGACACGAGGTGCCAGGGCTCGCCGGCCCTGTGTCCGTGCCCCTTAACACGAAGCCCAGGATTAAGACGGACCTGGGAGTAGAGCCGGCAGCTTGGGGCCGGCAGGCAGTAGCAGCCTGGGGGGCCCTGGGGCCACGTCTTGGTGGCAGGTGCTGCTGATGCACACCTGTGTCCCTCCACGGTTGGAGGGGTGGGTGGTGGGTCCTTTGGCGGCTCTTCCTCACTTGCTCTGTCCTCTGCCAGGCCTCAGGGAGGCCCCCTGCTCTCTGTCCCTTTTGTTCTCTGCTCTCTGTTTTCATCTGTCTGCGCCCCGCCTCCCACCGAGTTCAGCCTCTGCTCAGGGACTCTGCTCCTCTTCTCTTCCAAGGTGGCCTCCCTGCCGACTCCTGTCCCCTTGGTCTTTATCTCCTCCTCCTTACACCTGTCTCCCTTCTTCCCTCCCTACAGCACCCCTGAGCCTTCCTCCTCACCTCTCTTCCTCTGCCCCTTTGGGCTCTATCTGGAAGTCTCTCTCTCTGGCTCCCCATACCTCTGCCTGTTCTGGCCTGGTCTCCACGTCCCTGTGTCCCCGGGGGCCTGTGCGTGGGTGGGGGACGGGGGTGTCTCTAGAGAAGAGTCAGTCGGCTTCTCCACTCCAGCTGCAGGCTGGTTGCCATGGCGACAGGGTCAGAGGGCCCCCACTGCAACAGCTGAGGTGTGGGCTGGGAGAGGGGTGGGGACCATGGGGCCAGCATGCTCCCCAGTGTCCCTAGTGCCCACGGGGAGCCAGAGCCCCAGTGGTGGCCTCACACCCACTGCTGTGTGGTTCCCAGACTCAGACTACAGCGTCTCAGGTGCTTGGGCAGACACTTCGGGCCCCAGCAACCCTCCATATATATACCGGGCCACTTCCCCGTTTCCTCCTTGTCCCCTGATTAGACTCCTCACTGTGACACTCTGAGACTCCTCCCTTTTCCATCGTGGCCGAGCTCTGCCCAAGCTCAGACGCCCACCTCCTGTGCCCCTGTCCAGGTCGTGATCCTCAGGCGCCCAGACCCTCATCAGCTGGGCTGCTGGTGAAGGAGCCCCTGGGTATACTGAGGCCAGGCAGGCAGGTGAGACAGAGGTGGGGGTCCAGGTGTGTCCTGTGTCCCTGAGATGGGAGCACACCAGAGCGATTTCTGGAGGAATGAGTTTAGACGCAGGCAGCACCTGTCTCAAGGGTGGAAGCCTCACGGGGGCTCCCTCCACCTTGGGCTTCCAGTCAGGGCCTGGGTGGCTTGGATACGTGGCATGTGAGAGCACGTGCACGTGCCCCTGCACGGTAGCCAGGAGCAGGGCCCAGGGGCCTGGGGGGCCCTGCTGCCCCCAGCCAGCATTTCTTCTGCAAGGCCGCTAGGGAAGGGTCATTCCTGAGCTAGAGTAGGGTGCCCTGGCCTGCTTGGGAGCTTCCTGTCCCAGCACCACCCAGGGGTGAGGTAGCCTGCCAAGACTGAGGGTGTCAGCCACTTCTGGCCCGCTCTGGGGTCTGGAGAGTGTTGGGAGGGCGGCTCCTCCGTGTTGTGTCTGCTGTAGCCCCCGGAGAGGAGCTATGTAAATATTTGTGCAGAGCCTTCGTCCACAATGAGAGCAGAGTTTGACGGTGGCCTTGGGCTCCAGGGAGGGGGGCTGTGGGCATCAGGAGGGCCGGCATGGGTGTGTGAGATGGGGTGAGACTCAGCCTCTTTGCTGCCTAGAGGTGGCTTCCAGGGCGATGTGACTTGAGAGGTTCCAAGAAAGCCCTTTTGCACTTAAATATCCCCTCTGAGGATGCCCCAGATGCCTCCACTAGGGAAAGTTTTGCTTGGGTGGAGAATGAGCCTTGCTTTTGAAAAACATGTTCTTTCTCATCACCTGCCCCTGCATGTAGGGGGGAATGTGGAAATATCAGTCCCTTAGTGCGATTGACTTTGACGGAAACTTTCCTCCCTGATATGGGAGCAGGGCTAGAAGAGGTGGTCGTGGTGGGACACCTGGGACACGAGACGAGAATGGGAGACTTGGGGCACCTGGGTGGCTCAGTCAGTTAGGCATCTGACTCTCGATCTCAGCCCAGGTCATGGTCTCACGGTTCGTGGGATTGAGCCCCCCGCATCGGGCTCTGTGCTGATAGCATGGAGCCTGCTTGGGATTCTCTTCTGCCCTCTCTCTCTCTCTCTCTCTCTCTGTCCCTCCCCACCCTCTTTCTCTCAAAATAGGTACATAAACTTAAAAAAAAAAAAGAATGGGGGAGGCTCTGGATGAACCGCTGTCCCCCAAAATCCCCTGCAGGCTTTAATCTAGGGGCCATAAAGCTCTCCATGCTATGGACTGTGGGTGGCCTCACACAGGCCTCTCTCTGGTTTGGTCATCTGTCTACCAGACAAGAAGTGTCTTCTCCTTGGCCCATATTCTCCCTCCTTCCCAGTTCTGGTCGAGATTGCCGTGTCTGACCTCCCCCGCTAGATCATAAGCTCCACGAAGGCAGAGAGTAGCCTGTCTGTTTTGTTCTCTGTGGTATCTGTGTCTAGTCCACACTGGAGCTCGGTACAAATGCATGAAGGAATGAATGAATGAATGAATGAATGAATGAATGAAGGGCTGGGCAGTGTGCTGTATTGTAGAAGCCCTATACTCGGAGTCAATGACTTGGAACAATTTCTGGCTCAGCTAGACTTGCACCTGCTTGGCCATCGGCCATGTGTCCCCAGGTCCTGGCCAGCCAGGGGAAGTGAGCTGACCCAGGGCCTCAGTATCTCTGTCCCCTACGGTGCTCCCCTCCTTGCCTTGTGCCCTGCTCCCAACCCCTGCTCGCCTCTCCCCCTCCTTCCCCAGGCTTCTGCCTCTCCCTCAAATCACTGAAACCGTATTTGTGTTCATGTTTCTTTTTTTTTTTTTTTCTTTCTCTTTTATTTCATTTTCCTTTTTATCTCACTCTCCAGCCCCATTACCCTCCCCTTAGGCAACCATTCAGATGTACTTACTGTGAATGTGTTGCTTGCATATGTTCTTGCAAAATGTGTATTTTGTCTGGATACACACAGGCTTAATTTATGTAAATGATATGTGCTATATATTATATTCTGGTGTTCACTTGACTTGCACAGGAGTATGCCTTTCAGTCCATCCAGGTTGCTACTTAGCATCTAGTCTGTAGCTTTGCATTTTGTGGTGTGTACCCACCTCAGTTTACCTGCCTGCCCTCCTGGGCAGCCATCTCCAGATTTCCCGCATAAATAATGCCGCAGTGAACATCCTCAGCCATGGTCCCTTCTGGACTCGGGTGAGGATGTCTTTGGGATGTATCTGCAGGGGTGGGATTGCTGGATCACAAGGTTTGTGGACACTTAATTCAACTAAGCACTGTCAGACTGTACCCCAGCATAGCTACCCCCATCACCACTTGCCTAAACAGGGTACCAGATTTCTAGTCCCTCATATCTCTGCCACACTTGGCGTCATCCACGTTTATAATTTTTGCCAACCTAATAGGTGAAAGTGATAACTGGCTGCCTTAAATTTGCATTTGTTTGATATTGTGTGAGTCCTGGCATGTCTTAGGCTCCATTGCGTTTTGTGTCGATTTGCCTGTGAGTTGCCTGTTCATATCCTTGCTCACTTTTCTTTCTTTCTCTCTCTCTTTTTTTAATGTTTATTTATTTTTGAGAGAGAGAGAGAGAGAGAGTGAGAGAGAGAGAGAGAGAGACACGGAGCACGAGCGGGGGAGGGGCAGAGAGAAAGACACAGAATCCAAAGCAGGCTCCAGGCTCCAAGCTGTCAGCACAGAGCCCGACGCGGGGCTCGAATCCAAGAACCTTCAGATCATGACCTGAGCTGAAGTCGGATGCTCAACCAACTGAGCCACCCAGGCGCCCATCTTTGCTCACTTTTCTCATGAAGCTACTGTCTTTTGCAGGAGTTGCTTGGGTATTCTAGAAATACACATGCTTACAGTTAAATATTCAATATGTGGGTTCCAGACATTCATTCCTGTTGGATGGAGATATTGCAAGTATCTTCTCCCGTTCAATTATCTCTCAACTTTATCCGACAAAGACACTTTGTGTTGATACAAATTAACTGACTTTTAGCTTTGTTTGTGCTTTTGAAGTTTTGTTTAAGAAATTGTTCACCACCCTGAGGTTGCAGAGGGCTCCATTTTCTTCTATTAATTTAATTGTTTTACCTCTCTCGGTTGGCTTTCATCCATCCTGAGCCTCCCTCTGTGGTGTCAAGTGGGGATCAAGTTATATTTTTTTCCGTGTAGTGAGCCAATTTTCCCCACACACCTAGTAAACAGCCTGTTCTTTTCCAGCATTCGTGGGGCCACCTTGATCGTAAGCTAATTTCCCATCTATCCATGGGTCTGTCTTGGAGCTCCCTGTTCTGTTCCAAACATTTATTTGTCTCTTCTTGCATCAAAACCACACTAAAACAACTGTGGCATTTAGTATGTCTTAGTATCTGGAAAGGCGCATATTCCGTCTCTCTTCTTCTTTTTAAAGATTGACTCAGGTATCTGTGGACCTCTCTTCTTCTTTATGAACTTTAGAGAAAGTTTCTCGAGTTCCTGGAAAGAAAACCCATACTAGAATCTTGACTGGAATTAGATTAGTTTTGCAGATCAATTAGGGGGAGAATTGACATCTGTATAATATCCGTTCCATCCGAGAGGCTGGACTATCTCTCCATTTATCAGATTGTTTCTGTACTCTTGATTAGTTTTAAGTACCCCCCCCCCCCGCCCCCGCCTCCCCACAGAGGTCTTGTGCATTTTTGATCAATTCCTAGTTACTTTATAGTTTTTGTTGCTATTACGAAAGAGACCTTGTTTTGGCTACCTGTTCTAATAGTTTTGTGCTGGCGGAGGAGAGAAATACTGTCCATTTTGGGGCTGACCTTGCATGTGGCAGCCACATTGAGCTTGCTCTCTTATTAGTTCTAATTGTTTCTCTGTTGATTTTGTTGGTTCTGTGGGGAGATGATCCTATCATCTGCAGACAATGCCAGTTTTCTATGTCTTTGTTTGGGTCATTGCCATGTGTTTTGATGGTCAGAGGTCCATCTGACTCCTCAGGAGGCTTCACGGGTGTCTGCATTTGTACCTGCATTTGTTCTTTGGAGCGTCCCAGCGTCCTGTGAACGGGGAGAGTCCTGGAGGGAATACAGCTCTTGCTTTAATGATTGAGAAGCTGTGGCCGCCTGGGCGATCGATGAGAGTGCTGGAATTGGGGTGGGTGTTCTCAAGGCATCCCTTGGCTCTCTGGGGTATGCTGGGAGCTAAGGTGGGCATGTAGTTCTGGGGCTTACAGACAGTTGGAGGCAGGTAGGGACCCCAGGTTGTTTCCTGGTGGACTGTGGCTGTTTGCCCTCGCTGCCCAGCGGCAGGCTGTGCGGGAGTCACAGGAAAGAGCACTGGTAGGGGTCTGAGGCTCAGAAACTCCGTGCCTTTGTGGCTCTTGCTCTGGTCCCCTGCCCTGGTTCCTGGGCTGCCGGCCTTTATGTTCCACGCTGTTGATTAGATTTAATAGCACTTCAAGAAAAGACACCTTGATTCTCATGGTGGTTCCAACAACTGTCTCGACTCAGCACGGTTTTGAAATGGGCAAATTCTATCATGAAAGGCCAGTTGGCCCCCCCGGGATCTGAAAGGGAGTTTAGATGGGAGGGGGGATGGCCCTGTCTGCACCCACCTAAGTGCAGGTCACCACCCTGACGACCAGTCCTTGGATACCTGCTTGCCCAGGACTTCCTGTGAAACCAGCCCAGCCCTGGCCTCAGGGCTCCAGCTTGGGTAGGGGGGAAAGAAGGAAGCTCACCCCAGAAGCCAGTGCACAATTACCTCCTACATTAGGGATATAGTGTTAGAAATTCTCAAAGAGACATATCACGTGGGCCAGATGGAGCAGTCAGTAACATCTTTGTAGAGGGGAGTCCTGTGGGTCCTGGAGGGATGGCAGGAGCTGGCAGGAGGAGGGGTGGGGGCTGTGGAGTTGGAGAACCAGGCGAAGCTGGGGTGCCCTGAAGGGGCTCTGAGGGAGCACCCGGGACCCGGCAGGCTGGGAGGCCCACCCGGGAGGGCGGGCTGAAAGGTCTGAGGTGGTTGGGATCAGGGATTCCAGAGGATTCCAAGGGGGGGCAGACTCCAGGAAGTAGGAGGGGGAAGGGAAAGGTTGGAGGAGGGGAATGAGAACGGAACTGGAGAGCAGCCTTCCCCACGTGAACATGGCCTTGTTTCACCTTCCCAAGGCTCCTGGGGGCAGGGCAAGGTCGTGGCTCCCAGATTACATAGACACGTGGCTGTGTCCCTGGAGGTGGATGGGGCTTGGACCCAGGGCTTGTCTAGAAAGAACTCTTTTCCTGAGGCTGTTGCATTGTCCCTGGGGAAAGGTGGCACAGGCTGGCCGTGCACTGGGTTTGCGGGGGAGGGGTGGTAGTCTGGCTCGCAGCACAGAGGGCCCCAGAGGGCCCTATAAATGACCCTATAAATCCCTGGGAAGGTGTCAGGCTGGTGGAGGCATCTGTCTGGAGATGGGAGATGGTCTTTCTGAGTGAGTCGGGGGCCGGATCATGGCTTCCCAGCTCCTGCCCTACAGCGGTCATTCTGCCTTGCTCAGCTCCTGGAGGGAGTCAGGGGCAGAGGACCCCACCCCCCCCACACTCACTGGCTGACCTCTCAGGGTTCCCTATTCTGTCCCCTGAGCCTGCAATATCCCTGGCCTTCCCTGGGCCCCCAGCTGCCCATGAGAGCGGTGTTAGCGACACGGTGGCCCCTGGCCAGGAGCAGTTCCTGCTGCACCTTCCTGTCGCCGCCACCAGGCTAAATATAACCTGACACTGCACAGCCCTGGGCTGCCGCCGACAGAGACAGCCTCTCTGCCTGGGGGCGGACAGGGAGGACTGGAGCCCCAGCCTCCTGCCCTCAGTGTGACTTTGGGCCCAGCTCCTCCTGCCGAGAGCCAGGCAGGGAGGTGATCCGGGTGAGGATGGCTGCCTCCCCGAGGTCACCTTCCCTGCAGGGACCCGGCACCCTGCCTCGTTAGAGCTCTGGAGGCTTCCACAAGGCCATCTGTCATTTCATCTGGCACCCAGGGCAGGAATCACTTGTCCCGGCAGTACTTACAGGCAGACCGAAGTCCAGAGAGGTGGGTGGCCTGCCTGCAGCCACACAGCAATTGCCCAGTTCTCCAGCTGACTGGGGCAGGTCAGCTCAGCCCTGTAGGCTCTTCCCTCAGCCTGCGTTACTCTCTCTTCCTCCACCTCACGCTGGGCTCTGAAATGGGGTCCTTTTGACTCCTTGGCTCAGTGAGGCCAGGTGCCAGGCCTGTCCCGTGCACGGTGCCCCCAGTGCATCATGTGGGTGCTCAGTGAATGTTCGTGGGGGAATGAAGAGACACGTTCAAAGGAGCAGTGATGACATCTCATTTACGGATGAGCATCTGGGGACTCTGACCTGAGGGGCTTGCCCAAGGACACTCCGGGTCACCTCAGCCCTCCCTTTCTCTGCCTGCTGGGGGCTGCCCTGAAAGATAAGGCCTGTCCCTGTTGAAGCTGAGTATGGCTTCTGCCTGGAGCCCAGCCAAGGCAGTTTGGGACTGTGGGTGGGGTCCCAGTTCCCTGGCTGGGTTGGGGTGCCGGGCAGGGACCCTGCCTCTGGCTGCGCGGCTGGGTGTGGTTGGCACCAGATGAAAGTGGGCCGGGCGATGTGTTCTGGTGGAAGACAGCAGGGGGTCGGGAGGGGCTGTACCTGCTGAACCTGGAATGTGTTCAGGCCTGATTCTCCCCCAGGACCCCTCCCCCTGCCTGTCCCTTCTCCCCTCCTTAGTGACCTGCCATCAGCTGCATGACCTCTGTTGGCTATTAGGATCCGAGGCACAGAGGAACCTGTCAGTGTATGGCTATTAATCAGCCGTGGCCTCCGCTTTCATTGTGTCCATCCCCACAGGGCCCGGGGTGCCCCGAGCTCCGGGAGGTAGGCAAAGGCTGGACAGCCAGCCGTCAAGTATCTTCAGCTGGGGCTGGGGGTTGTGTGGGGGGGTGGTGGTGTGGTGGTGGTGAATGGGATATTCATTCATCCCTCAAGCCCTGCGGGGTGGGCGTGATCCCCGCCCCCCCCCCCCCCCCCCCCCCTTACCCACGAGCACCCTGAGGCTCCAGGAGGGTAGGTGATTTGCCCAAGGTCATCCTGGAGCAGTGAGCAAAGGCCAGCTGACCGCACAGCCTGCCACCCCCCCTCCTTGGCACTAGGGAACCTCAGAGCCTTTCTGTGGGCAGTGTGGGGTTCCTGCTGCTCCCCTCCAGGCTGTCCCTTCCCGGAGCGCTCCGCGCTGGTGGCCTCGGGAGAGTTGGCCGTGCCTGCCACAGAGTGGCTTTCCACGGAACTGCAGCCTGGCCCGGCTCTGGGCCCAAGTCAGCCTCTGCTCCAGGGGGAGCTGCCCTGGGGGCAGGGCAAGGTCGGAAGCGGGGGAGGAGGGAAGTGCAGGGTCCGGGGGTAGGTAGGAGTGGGTCTAGGGGAGGGTGAGGCGCCCTTCTGTGTGTGCAGTGCCAGCCCTGGAGGCAGCTGAGCCGTGGACTCTCTGCATTTCTTTGCTGGGAAGTTGTGTGAAGGTCAGAGCCCCACCACCCACAGGCTGTCCCTGGGCCCAGCCCTCGACCTGTCTGAGCTTCAGCTGCCCTAAGGGACGCACACTTGCCATGATCCCAGCCAGTGATGGGATGGGGATCGCTGGCAGATCTGGAGAAGAGCTGGGGAATGGGCGGCCTGACAGCCCGTGGGAGACCCAGCCAGCCCAGCAGGGTGGTGGGAGGAAAGTAGAGCCTCAGAGAGCCCTGGCTGACTTGGGGCCACTAGCTTTCCTTCCTTCCCTGTCCCCTTGGAAATAGCAGCTGGAGCCTCCCTCCTCACCCTCATCCCTGCAGCCCTCAGGCAGGGCTCCAGTTCACATTTTTGGAATAACCAGGGCTTTGACAGGGTTATTTGAAAGGAAAAATTCCTTGAATGTCGACCAAGGGAGAGGGCCAAGGGGGCTCTGCATGTCGATGTCTGTCTAGAGTGGGGAGCGGCTCTGTACTGCGAGGGGGCTTCTATCTGGAGTTTTGGCGGCCCGGCAGGCGGTGGGGTGGCGATTTGGGATGCCACAGTCCTGGGCTACCTGAGTGACAGCATGCATTTCTGGCTGCCTCTCTTCAGAGAAGCCTGAACTGAGTGGGCGTGGGGTATTGAGGCCTTGGGTTCAGACTCCGAGGCTCTGTGTTGGGGGCAGAATCCCCAGGCCATTCTCGAAGGGTTGGGCTCATCTCCATTTCAGACTTTGGACTTCTCTGAGACGAGTGTCCCCGGAGGAACCGAGGAACGAGAATCAGGGGCCTGGATTACTGGGGTCCCAGGGATGGGTGTTGGGGGTCTTGAGGGCTCAGGTTTCCTGGTCTCTGGCCTCTCCTTAGTCCTGATGAGGACCAGTCCCTGTTCAGGCCGCCGGCCATCACCATATTAGGGCATAAACTCTAGCCGGGCTGCCTGGGTGCCAAACGGTCTCCAGCTGGACCCGGCCCCCCTGCGGCTCGTGACACCGCAGTGGGGCTTCAGCCAGGCCATGTCATAGGCCAGGGGTCAGGGGACAGCTGCTGGAGGGAGACCCAGACAGAGCCCTCAGCTCAGGTCTCCCAGGCTGAGCCGTGAGGGCAAGGATGCGGTGAGTGGAAGGACTTTAGGGTGGGGTGCGGAGAATTCCTGGTCAGCACTTCCCCTGGCCCAGCTCTCCCTGCCCCCCCCCCCCCCCCCCCCCATCCCTTATCCCAGTGCTGTCCTGTTCCGGTTGGTTTCAGAGGATGGCGTCAGGAGTGCTGATCTGCCTCCCTCTCCCGGCCTTGTCCCCAACAAGTCCTCCCCACACTGGGAGCATCTCCTAGGACTCAGGCCCTTTGTACCTGGCCTGCTGGAGGCTCAGCCCTCAGGGCCTTGTTGGCAGGCATCTAGCACTAGCCCAAGTCCAAGTCTGGAGGCTGCGGGGGGGTGGGGGGGCAAGTTTGTTGGCTTCTTCCTCGACTCAGTTCACCACCCACACTTCCTCTCCACCCTCCTCCTTCCTGACCTCACCCTCACCATCAGCACTCCCCCATCCCTCACACCTGCTGCCGGGCCTGCTCTCTGGTGCATTGTTTTAGGTGCTAGGCCCTTCAGAGGGGACAACCGACCCCGACCACCAGACCGACCACCAGACCGACCACCAACTGTGGGGAGTTAGGTAGGCCCCTGCCGTTCAGAGAAGACAGATGATCACGGGGGAGCCAAGGCAAGGAAAGCAGTTTGGCCCAGAATGAGAGGAAGATGAGGAACGTGCGTCTGGTCCCTGTTGGGTCCATAAAGAAGGAGGAACAGAGTGTTTACGCGCCTTCCTGTTTCATCCAGGAGCGCTTCCTGTGGGTGGGAGTTCTGAGCTGGGCCTCAGAGGCTGAGAGTGGTCACTGTCAGAAATGAAGAGAGAGAAAGGTGAGGGGCGGTGCCCTGGGCCAGGAGCAGAGGCAGACTGGGTATACTGGGCCTGGTGCACTGACCTCACCTGGTGCAGGGGCTCCGGTGGGCAGAGAGACAGAGATTGGGAGGGGAAAACAAAAGTCAAGGGACAGAGAGAACAATGAGAGACAGAGAGGAAAGGTCTGGAGGCCACGCTTC
This sequence comes from Neofelis nebulosa, assembly GCF_028018385.1. NCBI lineage: Eukaryota > Metazoa > Chordata > Mammalia > Carnivora > Felidae > Neofelis > Neofelis nebulosa. Next base: position 6,352,377 of record NC_080785.1, read on the forward strand.
TCAACTCTCTGCCAAAGGGTTACTTTCCTTTATGTCTACATGTCATAGACCAGCCGTCTTGTGAACTACAAAATCACACGCGTGGACGTTGTGGGAACCCCACATTGCTGTAATGGTTTTGAAACTCTTGCCCTCGACTGGTGAACGCAGCTTGTGGGTCGGCATAGCAGTTGGGGACTCATGTAGGGAGAGCAGAGTCAGGGTACCTGTTAGTCCCTCACCGTGTTCGGCACGTGTTGACTTACTTCCTCTTTACAACTCATGAGAAAGGAATTACTATCATTCCCATTTCATAGGTGAGGAAAATGAGGCACAAGGAGGCTACATAATTAAAGATAAAGCAAAACAAAACAAAACAACTGGAAGCTGGATGCAGAGATCCTGGGCCTGAACTCCGCGGGCTCACCTGCTGTGCTGGGCTGCCTTGGGCGAGGGAAGGCAAGGATACATCGAGAGGATAGGGAGGGAGACAGAGAGAGGGCTCCACAAGAAGCGGTGAGCAGGCAAGCACGGGGCGCCTGGGTGGCTCAGTCAGTTAAGCGTCCGACTTCGGCTCGAGTCGCAATCTCACGGTTCATGGGTTCGAGCCCCGCGTGGGGCTCTGTACTGAGAGCTCAGAGCCTGGGGCCTGCTTCGGATTCTGTGTCCCCCTCTCTCACTGTGCCTTCCCCACTCACGCTCTGTCTCTCTCTGTCTCTCAAAAATAAATAAATGTTAAAAAAATTTTTTTTAAAAGCAGCAGTGAGCTGGAATGGACAGATCGAGGGAGGGAGCTCGGGATGGCAGGCCCAGGGCAGAAGGAGGGGTCGGTGCAGGAGACACTGGAGAGGATGGGCCGGGAAATGTGGCCGAGGGCCGTGGGGGAGCCATGGACTGGCCCCTTTGGGTCCCGTTCTGCTGTGCCCACCTGAGGGGCCCTGGGGTCACAGTGGCCACGTCCTCCACTCTGCAGGGAGCTGCTTCCTGTGCCTGGTGGACGTGGTGCCCGTAAAGAATGAAGACGGGACTGTCATCATGTTTATCCTCAACTTCGAGGTGGTGATGGAAAAGGACGTGGTGGGGTCCCCGGCCCATGACACCAATCACCGTGGACCCCCCACCAGCTGGTTGGCCCCGGGTAAGTGTAACCATACTCTCAGGTCCCTTTCCTGAGGCCTTGAGGTTACCCAAGGTCAGTGCTCTGCAGGAAGTGGTGTTGGGGTGCCCCTTTCAGAGGCTGGGGAAAGAACACCAAGGATCTGGCCTAGGCCCATCTGGCTCAGGAGGGACAGACAGGGCTGGGGTGACAGACTGAGCCCAGATTCACGGGTCTTTGGGACAGGACGTACCTGGTTTCCTAGCCTTACCTGCTTGGGTTCCTACCACAGCATCTCCTGGGAGTGGTCCTCTCTTCAGCCCCAGGAATGAGAGATTCACCCTTCCCACATGGCCTTGGCCATCTTGGAGCAGCTCTCCTGCTCATCAGAAGGGCCCTGTCTCTCAGGGATTCAACTCCCTCTCTGTGTCGCTTCTGCCCCCTGGGCCTTGATCCTGGACTGGCCAGCTCCCTGCTCTGGCCTTGGCTGACTGAGGATTTGAAGGGAATGCTCACCCACCATGGCCGGAGACACAGAGGCCTCACCTCATGCTCCCGTAACACAAAGGCTCCCCCCCTGCTCCATGATGTCCTTTTTGGGTTTCATTTTAATTTTTCCCCCTGGCAAAAGATTCCACCTCTTGGCTTCTCAAGCGCTGGGAAGGCAGTGTTAATAACCCTGGCCTTACCTGTTCTGCAGGTACTGTCTGCAGGATGGCGGGGGCATGGCCGGAAGGCATCGCTCCTCCATGCAAATGCAGGCTCTGCCATTTACTTGTGAGTTGCACAACTCACGGATGCCTAAATTTCCTCAAGTCTAAACAGGGGATAATGATACCCACCGGCATCGTGAGAGTCAGGCAAAGTGTATATGGAGCCCACTGTGACCTGTGAGGCTCAAGAAACGGTAGTTTATTATTGTCAGAGCCTTAGATAAGATCCTATGCCGCAAGCTGTTTGAGACTTGAGTTCTGTGCAGCGGGAGTGGGGGTGAAGGTGTGCCGCCTGCCTGGGGCTCCCCGCCTCCCTCCCCTCAGTGGCTGTGGCGCCAGCTCCCAGGCCTCCCTGCCTCCCGGCTGCCCTCCCCCACCCCCTCCCCCCCCGTCCCCCGTGGCCACCCGCCTCTCTTCTCCCCGCAGGCCGAGCCAAGACCTTCCGCCTGAAGCTGCCCGCGCTGCTGGCCTTGACGGCCCGGGAGTCATCGGTGCGGCCCGGCGGCAGCGGCGGCGGCGGCGGGGGCGGCGCGGGCGCCCCGGGGGCCGTGGTGGTGGACGTGGACCTGACGCCGGCGGCGCCCAGCCGCGAGTCGCTGGCCCTGGACGAGGTGACGGCCATGGACAACCACGTGGCAGGGCTGGGGCCAGCGGAGGAGCGGCGCGCGCTGGTGGGCCCCAGCTCACCGCCTGCCTGCGCGCCCGACACGCACCCCTCACCCCGGGCGCACAGCCTCAACCCCGACGCCTCGGGCTCCAGCTGCAGCCTGGCCCGGACGCGCTCCCGGGAGAGCTGCGCCAGCGTGCGCCGCGCCTCCTCCGCTGACGACATCGAGGCCATGCGCGCCGGGCTGCCCCCGCCGCCGCGCCACGCCAGCACCGGTGAGGGCCGCAGCACCCGCTGGGGCCTGCCCCGTTCGTTCGTTCGGGGCCCTCAGCTTCCTCCCTCTCAGCCTGGTCCTGTGCGCCTGGGAGATGGAAATCCCATTAAGCACTTACTTAATCCCATTAAGTGGCCTTTTACTCCATTAAATGTCCATTCATCCCATTACATTCTTCCACTGGCAGAGCCTTTGCTGGCTGGTGGAGCTCGCTCTCCCAGGATGGCCCGGAGCAGGGGTGGCCATGGGGAGTGTGAAGGGCAGGAGAGGCCTCTGGGTCCCAGCTACCATCTGGCCCTTGGGCGGGTGCCCAGGGCCCACTGAACAGACGTTTACGGAGGACCATCTTCCTCCATCACCTCACTGCTGTGCCATGGCATGCTTCCTTACAGTGGCAAGGACTCTGGCCTTGTTCTCAGTGACTGCCTGTCTCCTGAGTTGGCCTCACTGACTCACTGTACCCCACGGCCTAGTCCACACCCAGCCTGCCACCCTGACCCGGCTCTCCCCTCCACTCCGGGGGCCATGCACCCCTGCCTGCCACCCTGACCTGGCTCTCCCCTCCACTCCAGGGGCCATGCACCCCCTGCGCAGCGGCCTGCTTAACTCCACGTCAGATTCCGACCTCGTGCGCTACCGTACCATTAGCAAGATTCCCCAAATCACCCTCAACTTTGTGGACCTCAAGGGGGACCCCTTCTTGGCTTCGCCCACCAGTGACCGGGAGATCATAGCACCCAAGATAAAGGAGAGGACCCACAATGTCACTGAGAAGGTCACCCAGGTACGTGGCTAGCTCCCTGGCTCTCCTCTCACCCTGGAGGAGCTTGGAGGGGGTGGGAGTGGGCTGTGGTCAAAGGGGGGTGGTGGAGGGGCCTGGTCCGTGAGGGCCTCTGGAGGGTGGGCAGACCCCCTGGCTGGGGGTGGGGGTGGGGGATTGCAGAGCTGGGGTGAGAGACAAGTCTGAGAGGTCCTGAGGAAGAGAGACTTCAGGGGAGAGGAGGGGAGAAGAGGGGAGGGGAAAGAAGGGGAGGAAAAGAGAGAGGAAGGGAAAAGAGAGAGGCAGATACAGAGAACAGGTTGATGGGGCACGGGAAGGACAAGGCAGTTGAGACAAGGTGGGCTGGAGAAGGCAGCCATAGGGACGCGATGGGGTCTGCTCACTGGGTGTGGTGAAGGAGGTATGGGGTGGGCTAGGGGCAAACTTACAAGAGACTTCAAATGAGAAGCGGCCACGGAGGTCAAGGTCAGGGGTCTTGATTCTTCTAGGCCGACGTGATAAGCTAGATGGAGGTGGGGGGGTCCTGTGCTAGGGCTTGAACGGCTTGGAGGTATGCATCCCTGTCCCCAAACCACGGGACAGGGGAGGGGAGGGTATGATGGTGGGTGCCCTGATACAGAGGGATTAAGTCCCAGAGAAGACCACCAGCCTTTGGGGGCACTGCCCAAGACCGTCCGGTGGCAGGACCAGCCTGGTCTCCTGGTCCCCCGGTAGCAAGGTTGCTGGCACCACCCCCCACCGCCCAGTCCGTGCCGACTCCTTCATATTCTGGCCTTGGGGGTGGGGTGGGGGAGAGGGTCCTGAGTGGGGATGCCTGCAGTAGGTGACGAGCCCGGGATGGTGGGGGCTCCTGGGCCGCACCTGCTGAGCCCCAGTCTCTGTTGCCCCCTCCTGCGCCTTCCTCGGCAGCTCCTTGAGTTGGCCCGAGAGAGGGAGCTGCCCCCTTTCGCCCGCTGTTGTCGCTGCCAGCCTCCTTGGCCCTCCTCCTGGCCCTGCTCCCGCTGCCTCTGGCTCTCTGGGTCCCTGCCAGGTCTCCAGCCCCTTGGCCTTGACTCCAGAATGTTCCCCCTCACCCCAGGCCCCATATCTGGTTGCCTGCCCCTCTCCCCCTCCTGCCTCTGCCTCTCGTTCCCACCTGGAGCCCCGGTTGTCTGCCCTGCTCCTGCGCCCGCGCCCGCAGCCTGTGCCTGTCGTGTTGTGGTCTGTGCTTTTGGTCTATATGTGGCAGCGTGCGTGTGTGTGTTCTTGGCTTTGCCTGTCACCGGGCGGTCTCTCCATCTCTGGGTGTCGGTCTGAGTCTGGCTGGCTGGGCACTGGACCGGAGGGGCGGGGGTGTCGGGGAGACCATTAATCTGCGGTGACAGGCCTGGCTGCCGGGGGGAGGGGGAGGGGCGCGGGCTGCGGGAGCGGCTGCAGCAGGAGCCCTGATCGGGCCGCGGGGGAGGGGGCCGCTGGCCAGCCCAGGCAGGGCGGGGGAGCCCAGTGTGGCGGGGGTGGGGGTGGGGGCCTGGGAGGAGGGGCCGGCCGAGGAGCCGAGGTTCCGACCGCGGAGCTGCTGCTGGGCTGGCGGGCGGGCAGGGCGCAGCACGTTGGCAGCGGGGGGCCCCGCACCGGGGGGCCATGGGCGGCCCGAGCCAGGCAGGCTGCTGTCCACACTCACTGCCAGGGTGACCCCAGCCCCGGGGCCCAGCCCCAGCGACCCTGGCTTCATGCCAGAGACGGCCCTGGGCGCCAGGCCGCCAGCCTCTGGGGTGCAGCCTGGGCTGGGACTGCTGCTGGGGCGCAGGTGGGGCGCTGGCCAGGCCCTCGGGCTCCAGAGCAGGCAGGCTGGGGGGAGCCAAGTCCTCCATGGCGGCCCCAGCAGGGAAGGCGAGCGGGACAGGGGCTCTGCAGCCCAGGGCCCAGAAAGGCCGGGTGAGGCGGGCCGTGCGCATCTCCAGCCTGGTGGCCCAGGAGGTAGGTGACCCTCCCCCCCCCACCCCCAGCCACTCCCCCTCCTTCCCTGGGCTGGGGCACTGAGGCAGGCGGTGGCGAGGTGGCAATTGGGTGCGGCCTGGAAGGCTCTGGCTCCGGGGCTGGGCCGGAAGAGGGCTTCTGAGAAGCAGGACGGTTCGGGGGAGCCGTGGGGGCTGCTGCTCTGCTCAGCCCACCGCTGGCCCCTTGCTCGCTCTCCTCCAGACCGGCTGCGCCCGGGTGGACAGTGCTTCTCTTGCCAGGGCTTTCCCTCTGCCATGGCTTCCCTGGCCCACAGTCCTGACTCCAAATGCAAAAGGAGGAGAGGAAGAGGAATGAGATGGGTGCCCAGAGACGATGACGGTGGGCGAAAGGGGAGGAGGAGGAGAGGAGCACGGTGGGACAGTGAGAGGGCTGGCCGGCGCAGCCTGGCCCTGGGGCTCTAATGCTCCCCACTGTGTGCCGGGGTGGGCCCTGAGGTGGGGCAGGGAGGCTTGGGCTGCTTCAAGGGTCTGAGGAGGGTGGGGGTCAGAGGCCACTGGATGGCAGTGAGGGCAACCGGAACTCAACCACCTGGATCACCTCTTCCCTGGCAGCCTGGGGTGCTGGTGGCTGTGCTGTCTTCCCCCAGGTTGATGATTCTGTAGGCACCTCCTGGGAGTCACCTCTCTGCTCCCAGGGGCTTCTGTCAGCCTGGAGCAGGCTCAGGGCAGTGGGAGGCGGCTTAGGAGTGAGGCTGAGAATCCCACCCACCACCTGCACCTGACTCTGCTTTGGCTCCTGGGCTCCTCCCAGCAGGGGAGCAGGTGTGGGTGGGAAGAAGCCCACCCACAGGTGAGGACCCGGGATTTGGCTTAAATAAGCGTCAGTATTCTGTGGGACCACGAGTCAAGGGGGGTTACGTGCCTGGCCCAAGGCCGTATGGTAAGCTGGTGGTTGCAGAGCAAGGCCAGGCCCCTGTAAGGTGTGGGTCCAGGCCGTGAGTCCCAGGCTTGCCCCGTGTGTGTGTTGTTGTGCACTGGGCCTTGCTATGTGTGGACTCTGGGGTGGGGGTAGGGTCACTGCTGTTGGCCTCTGAGGCTTGGGGATGAGCCCCATCCAGGGGCAGGCACCTTCTTCCGCCCGTTGTCTGTGGGAGCCCTGGCTGGTTCCATTTTTTCAATCCTCACGTGACCAGTGAAAGGCCACTGCTTCATGCTCTCTGCCTTAAGGAGCAAAGCAGCTAGGGCTGAAGGCAGGGCAAGACACATGCTTCTTCCCGTCCCCCAGCCCCCAGCTGCTCCCCCCTGCCCACATCATAGGTCTCTGGAGCTGCCCATATCTACTTTAGGGTGGCCAAACCCCTAACCATGGCCCATCTTACCTTCCAGTTACTTCCTCTAAGGAGATGGTCTCCAAACAGCCCATCTGGTGATGGTGGGTCCAGGGGATCCCCAGCTTGAGTATGAATGGGAATCTTTGGGGGTTCCATCCACCCCAACTGTCCCCAGCCCAGAGGCCTGAGGATGTGGGGCCCCGGCACTCAGTGCTTCTTGGAACAGGGCCAGTAACCTTGGTTCTAAAGGGGCTGGCTGAGGCCTTGGGTTTGGCTCCCAAGGGTTGGCAGAGCTAAGGCTGGAGGGCCTAGTGGGGGGGGCTCTTGGGTTGAGTCGGATGTCTGTAAGAGAGGATTCTCGGGGGCAGGAGGGGGCAACGGGGGACAGACAGGCTCCTGGCCCATTGTGGGAAGGCTGGCCTCAGTCCTTCCTAGTTTGGCTTGGGAAGAGAACGACACGGCTGCCGCCACCTGGTGTGGATGGCAGGCCTGCCTCTGAGAGGGCAGGATGTGAGGTGAGCCTGTGCAGGACTGGGTGTGACACTTCTGAACATTTGCCTGTGTGCGTGTCGGTCTGTGTACACGTGGGCATGAGTATGGCTGGGTTAGGTCTTCCGTGGGCCTTTGTAGGTGTGTGGGAAGGCAGAGCTTGAGGGCTGCCCTGGGTCTGGGGAGTGGTGCGTGCGTGCGTGCGTGCGTGTGTGTGTGCGTGTGTGTGTGTGTGTTGTATATGTGGTGTCTGGGGGCAGTGGGCAAGGTCACGCGGTAGAGTTCTAACCATAGCTATGGGTGTGCATAGCTGGTGGGGAGTAGCACGTCTGGGTATCACTGCATGGTGCTCCGAATTCAGGTATGCAGACAGCAGGTCCACGTGCCCCGTGGGGAAGTGGAGCCCCTGGGTCACGAGGTGGTCACTGACTGTGGCCACTTGGCCAAGGGATGGGCATTCCGACTGAAGCTTGTCGGCTTTCCCCCTTACCCTGCTTGGTCTCTTCCCTGGAGGCCCAGCAGAGATGTCATCTGCTCCCACCCTGGAGATCTCACGCCCTCCCCTGCCCCGGACTCCAGTGGGACATCATCTCCTCACTTCTGCCCTCCCACCCTCCCTACCGGTCCAGGTCCTGTCCCTGGGGGCTGATGTGCTGCCAGAGTATAAGCTGCAGGCGCCTCGGATCCACCGCTGGACCATCCTGCACTACAGCCCCTTCAAGGCCGTGTGGGACTGGCTCATCCTGCTGCTGGTTATCTACACGGCCGTCTTCACACCTTACTCGGCCGCCTTCCTGCTGAAGGAGACGGAAGAGGGCTCCACGGCCCCTGACTGTGGCTACGCCTGCCAGCCACTGGCCGTAGTGGACTTCATTGTGGACATCATGTTCATCGTGGACATCCTCATCAACTTCCGCACCACGTACGTGAATGCCAATGAGGAGGTGGTCAGCCATCCCGGCCGCATTGCCGTCCACTACTTCAAGGGCTGGTTCCTCATCGACATGGTGGCCGCCATCCCCTTCGACCTGCTCATCTTTGGCTCTGGCTCTGAGGAGGTAAGCTGGCCGGGAGGCCGAGGCCGGGAGGGCACCTGGAAAAGGAGAGAAGGTGAGGGGGTACAGGGGGTAGCTGCCCCTTGGCCACTGTCCCTCTCCAGGTGAGCCACTGCCCAGGCAGAGGGCCAGAGAGGCCGCCTTTTTGTCTTTGTCCATCCAAAGAGGCCGCCATGTTCTAATCACACAGAAGTGGCCTGGGAACTCGTGGGGGTTCTAGGCGGGCGCCTAAGGGTGGGTGTTGTATCTTCCAGAGCCCCATTCTCACCGGGGGAACCGTGAGCCCCTCTGTCACAAAGATGAGCCCTTTTGTCACAAAGCTAGGACAAAGATTAACGGGACTCTGTGCCGGGCTTAGGGAATGGGAGCTTCCGTCATTAGGAGGTCCTGGGAGGAAGTCTTTGGGGATTTGACTTCCGGTGCCCCCTGCCTCCTCGCCTCTTCCCACACTGAACGTCTGTCCCCCACCCCGCAGCTGATCGGGCTGCTGAAGACGGCGCGGCTGCTGCGGCTGGTGCGTGTGGCGAGGAAGCTGGACCGCTACTCGGAGTACGGGGCAGCCGTGCTCTTCCTGCTCATGTGCACTTTCGCACTCATCGCGCACTGGCTGGCCTGCATCTGGTACGCCATCGGCAACATGGAGCAGCCACACGTGGACTCCCGCATCGGCTGGCTGCACAACCTGGGCGACCAGATCGGCAAGCCCTACAACAGCAGCGGCCTGGGAGGCCCCTCCATCAAGGACAAGTACGTCACGGCCCTCTACTTCACCTTCAGCAGCCTCACCAGCGTGGGCTTCGGCAACGTCTCCCCCAACACCAACTCGGAGAAGATCTTCTCCATCTGTGTCATGCTCATTGGCTGTGAGTGTATCCTCGGGGGCGGGGCGGCCCGGAGTCTGGGAAGAGCCCGAGATGGGCCAGAGCAGGGGGGGGGGGGGGGGGGGGGAAGCCCTGAGACCACCAGCAGAGCCTGTGTGGGGGCTGGGACACCAGGCGGGGACTCAAGGCAGAGCCCAAGGGCACGGGGACCTGGGCTTCTGGGTTTGTGCGTCTCTCGTGCGTGCTTCCACGGAGATGTGACTGCGTGTGTCGTCGACCCGGTGCAGGGGCGGGCGGGGTCCCTCGGATGCTGACGTCCCCACTCACCCCCGCCCCCAGCCCTCATGTACGCCAGCATCTTCGGCAACGTGTCAGCCATCATCCAGCGGCTGTACTCCGGCACTGCCCGCTACCACACGCAGATGCTACGGGTGCGGGAGTTCATCCGCTTCCACCAAATCCCCAACCCCCTCCGCCAGCGTCTCGAGGAGTATTTCCAGCACGCCTGGTCCTACACCAACGGCATCGATATGAACGCGGTGAGGCCGCTCGGCTTCGCTGGTGGTGGGCTGGAGGGAGCAGGGTCACAGTGAGACTTCCCTGGATGCAGTGAGCACGTCTAACGGCGTCACGTTCTTTGGTTCAGGCGGTCGCGGTGCTAGTGCCTAGAAGGACCCTGAGAAGTACGTTCTGCTTTTGATGGCGGAGCTCGGAGCTCGTGTACTGGGAGAACTCTCACTGTGGGGCGGGCCCAACAAGGCCCTTCCGTACAGGCAAAGCATTTAATCCTTACAACAGCCCCAGGCAGGAGCTGGTCTCTACACTTTACACTAGAGAATGGAGGCTGAGAGCAGGGAAGCATCCTTCCCGGAGGGCGAGCGAGGGCGCCCAGCTAGAAGGGGTGGACTCTCTGATGCTCCTCTCAGGGTCTCGGGGTGGGGGGTGCGGTGCCTGAAGACAGCGTGCTGAGCCAGCCCAACGCCCCCAGGTGCTGAAAGGCTTCCCCGAGTGCCTGCAGGCAGACATCTGTCTGCACCTGAACCGCTCGCTGCTACAGCACTGCAAGCCTTTCCGAGCGGCCACCAAGGGCTGCCTGAGGGCCCTGGCCATGAAGTTCAAGACGACACATGCACCGCCAGGGGACACGCTGGTGCATGCTGGGGACCTGCTCACCGCCCTCTACTTCATCTCCCGGGGCTCCATTGAGATCCTGCGGGGCGACGTTGTCGTGGCCATCCTGGGTACGGGGCTAGGTGCGGGGGACCGGGTGCTAGGTGGAGGCCTGGAGAGCTCTCAGGACACAGTTGTTGGGGCCGTGGACCCACTCCTGCCTGCAAGTAATTCACCTGAGCTTAGACCCTCCACGGGGGGGGGGGGGGGCAGTGGAGAGGAGCCCCACGTGGGGCGGGGCTGCTGAACTCTGAGGGTTCTTAGACTCTGTTCCCTACAGGCTCTCCCCACAGGCAGCGACGCTCTTGCTTCCTGAAAGCAGGACCAAATGCAGATACTCCAAAGTGGGCAGTGGAGGGAGGTTATGCATCTGATTTTACTAAGGAAATTTACTCAGTTCCCTGCGGCCTCAGGTGATACAGCCCAGCCCAGCCCAGCCCTCACCATCTTCAAAGCAAAGGGAGTCTCACCCCTCTTTCCCTCCCAGCTGTGCCTGGGCAGGGGGCTTCCTGTCCTCTGCCTGTCCTTCCCTTGGCCATGTGCCTCAGGGCAGATGCATCACAGGGGGCCATTTTAGATTTTTATTTCTCAGTTCAGTCAACACCTATACTCACCCCACAAACAGCCCGAACACAACGACAACCCAAGTTTCACTATGTAACACTTAGCTTTAGTGCGTGTGATACATTCTGGTGTCTTCTGTGCTGTGATCAGCTTTGCTATCCTATTTTCTTTTGGTAAACAAAAATGCTGGTCTTGTTTCGCTGCCGTGTTATGACCTATAGCTTGAAGGGCCCTGTTTATGAGGGTGCAGTGATTGGCCAGGATGGTGTTTGGGGCATAGGGTTTGGAGGGGGGTAAAAGTGGACTTAGAACCCAAGGAAGCCAGGGCCATGGGCAGAGAGGGGTGTATCCAGGCTGGTCCCGCTGGCCGGTTCCAGTTGTTGTAAGGCAAGGAGGTCCAAGCCCTCTGTGCCCCCACGGCACTGATGGCCATGCTGAACAAATCCTGCTTTGGGGAGCAGCGGGGAGATGGGGCTGGCTAGTGCCTCCCTGGCTCTGGGGGCTGGGGCTGGTGGGTGGGTGGCCAGCCCAAGGGGAGGCCCCGAGCCTCCAGCCCCCAGCCCAGGCTGAGAATGCCGGGAAGACACATGCCTTTTCCCTGTACTGCTGCGCAGGGAGGGGCTGAGACCCTACTCTTGGTGTCCTCCTACAGGGAAGAATGACATCTTTGGAGAGCCTTTAAACCTGTATGCTCGGCCCGGCAAGTCCAATGGGGACGTGCGGGCCCTCACCTACTGCGACCTGCACAAGATCCACCGGGATGACCTACTGGAGGTGCTGGACATGTACCCCGAGTTCTCGGACCACTTCTGGTCCAGCCTGGAAATCACCTTCAACCTGCGGGACGTGAGTGGGCTGCCCTGAGGAGGCTGTACCCTGGTGGCTGCCCCCGACTGGGGTGACCTCGCTGGGCCTGTTTCCCTGCCTGTCTAACGGTATCGGAGCTGGAGGAGGTCAAAGGCCCGGCCTCAGCTCTCTTGGTGGAGCAGAGCATCTTTGCGGGGGGGGGAAAGCTTCCTCACGGCGGGTGCTCCGGGCTCTATGTTCTCTATGTTAACGAGGGGGTTGGGGCAGACCCTGGCAGGGCAGGTGGGCGCGGAAGGGCCCTGACACCGCTTTTGGTTCTAGACCAACATGATCCCTGGGTCTCCCGGCAGCGCGGAGCTGGAGGGCGGCTTCAACAGGCAACGCAGGCGCAAGCTGTCCTTCCGCCGGCGCACCGACAAGGGTGAGGCGGGGGCGGGGCGGGGTGGGGGTGGGGGGGAGTAGGGTCCAGGGGAGGGGGGCGGGGCGCGGGGGCGGGCTGTAACTGCGTGTAGCTCTGAAGACTCTCGTGCCCCTACCTTCAGTGTTCCCCATTCTCTCGCCCCTGCTGCCCAAACGCTGTCCACTTCCCTTTATTTTTTTTTTTAAATTTTTTTTTTTTTTAATGTTTTTTATTTATTTTTGGGACAGACAGAGACAGAGCATGAACGGGGGAGGGGCAGAGAGAGAGGGAGACACAGAATTGGAAACAGGCTCCAGGCTCCGAGCCATCAGCCCAGAGCCTGACGCGGGGCTCGAACTCACGGACCGCGAGATCGTGACCTGGCTGAAGTCGGACGCTTAACCGACTGCGCCACCCAGGCGCCCCTGTCCACTTCCCTTTAATGCCCACTTGAACTGGCGCCTCCTCCGGGAAGCCCTCTTCCACCCTCCTGGGTGCCGACCTAAGCTTCTTTGGGCCTCAAGCGGCTGGCGGCTTGGCGCTGCCTTGAACTCATGAGGGCAGAAGAGAAAGACAAAGGAGGGCGAGGGGGCCAGCGCAGGGGGTCCCAGAGAGCCCCGCCCAGCAGTCAACTGTCTGAGTCGACCTGGTCCCGCCCCCCGGGGGTTCTCATTCCGCTTGAGCGTGGGTGGTGGTGGTGGGGGGGTGGGGTTGGAGGGGGCTGGGGGTAAGAAGAGCGGAGGAAACAACCGGGGACAAACCAGGACGTCCTGGCGCAGCCCTCTCCTAGGCCTACTCGGTCCCCTCCCCTCCTCTCCCCTTCCGTGCCTCCTGCCTTCTCTGAGGCCCGTTCTCTGTTTCCCACAGACCCGGAACAGCCAGGGGAGGTGTCGGCCTTGGGGCCGGGCCGGGCGGGGGCAGGGCCGAGTAGCCGGGGCCGGCCAGGGGGACCGTGGGGGGAGAGCCCATCCAGCGGCCCCTCCAGCCCTGAGAGCAGTGAGGATGAGGGCCCAGGCCGCAGCTCCAGCCCCCTCCGCCTGGTGCCCTTCTCCAGCCCCAGGCCCCCCGGAGAGCCGCCGGGTGGGGAGCTGCTGACAGAGGAAGGGGAGAAGAGCAGTGACACTTGTAACCCGCTGTCAGGTAGGGTGAGGGCCCGGCTCAGGTGGGTGGGGCGTGGCATCTGACCTGGCCTCAACCCAGTTCTCTGGCTCCAGGCGCCTTCTCAGGAGTGTCCAACATCTTCAGCTTCTGGGGGGACAGTCGGGGCCGCCAGTACCAGGAGCTGCCTCGCTGCCCTGCCCCCACCCCCAGCCTCCTGAACATCCCCCTGTCCAGCCCCAGCCGGCGGCCCCGGGGCGACGTGGAGAGCAGGCTGGATGCCCTTCAGAGGCAGCTCAACAGGTGAGGGCGGCTCTGTGTGTCGAGGGGGCGGGGCCTGCGTGTGTGTGTGTTCGCGCGCGTGAGATCTGTGGGTTTCTGGTAGTATTATAGCTGAGAGGAAGGTGTCTGCTCCGTGTGGGCTTGTCTGTGTGGGCCACACCCTGACCCCCTCTTCCCGTTCAGTGCTGAGAGAGGGACTGCACACACAGAATGGAGAGGGAGCCTGGGGTGGACCAGCTGGCTGGTCCGTAAGGTGGTTCCGAAATCACCCGGGGTCTCCACGTCCCCGAGAGCCAGAGCATCCTCCTCCTTCTTGCCCCAGGCTGGAGACCCGGCTGAGTGCAGACATGGCCAGTGTCCTGCAGCTGCTGCACAGGCAGATGACGCTGGTCCCACCTGCTTACAGTGCTGTGACCACCCCGGGGCCCGGCCCCCCCTCCACCTCCTCTCTGCTGCCCGTCAGCCCCATCCCCACCCTCACCCTGGACTCGCTTTCTCAGGTAAGTTCCAGAGCCCTCTGCCTGCCCAAGGCACCCCAGCCCCTGCCTTTTCTGCCCCTGGCCCACTCAAACCTGCTTTGCGGTCCTTTTCCTGAAACGCGGGGGCCTCAGCTTCCTCCCACCCCCGTTTCTGCCCTCGTCCTGGACTGGACTTTTGGAGGAGGACTGCCTCGGGAGCTGCAGACACAGGGCGAGGCAGGAGGGCCCCCAAACCAAAGCCCCCAAACAGCAGGACAAAGGAAACCAGCGGGCCGAGAGGGGTCACCTAAACAGCTAGATCTACTCAGGGGGCCTGTGTCATGGCCAGGAGGGGTCTCCGAGGCCTGGTGGTGGGTGCTGCGTGCCAGTCCACCCCCGGCACGGGGTCCCTGCCGTGACCGGCCGCTGCTCGGCTCTGGCTCCGCTGCCCACCCGTGGCTCTCACAGTAGCCACTCTGCAGGGTTGTCTCGAGGGCCTTGGCTGAGCCCCAAGGTGGCGCTTCTGGCCCGCATCTCTCCCCTCCCGCGGGAGTGGGCCTCTGTTGCCCTTCGTCCTCTCCTGAGTGGACATGTGTGCTCCCGGCCCCTGACAAGACAGCTGCGTCTGGGCCCCAAGAAGGGGGTTCTTCTGGCTCCCAGAGGTGGCCTGGGATCTGCTCCCCCCCTTCCTCTGGCATCCGCTCCCCCTCCCATATGCTGCCTGCTCCTGTTTGCAGACACCAGGGCCCACGTCAGCAAATGTGCCAGTCTCCCTTCACGGCCTCCCCCGCGGAGCTCTCACAGCACACTCGTCAGCATCCACAAACCCCTCCCGCCTGCCCTGGCACTCTCTCTGGCCTTCCGGGGCCTGGCCGCCAGCCTGCCTCTGCTTCTAGGTCCCCGAGTTCCTTCTAGATTGGAGGAAGGAGCCTTGTTCCTTTTCCTGTCCCAACTCGGGGCCCCTTATTCTGGATTGGGTTTGGATTCGTCTGCGATGTTCCCTGGGGGGAAGAGGGGAGTGGCTGCAGCCTTGGGCTCCCCCTGTGTCAGGGGCCACTCCCAGGGCTCCCTGCTGCCCGCTTTGGCCCCTGCCCACCGCGAGTGCATTTCTCTTCTTCCAACCTCAGCTCTTGCCTGTTGCGCTCCAAGTCCCGCTCTGTGTGGCTCAGCCCTTGTCCTTGTCCCGTTGAGCCCTCTTCTGTTCTCCAGTCCTCTGTCACCGAATTCTCCTGATGCTCTCTGTCGTCTGACCCTCCTCTCTATTCACCCGAAAGCCCCCTCCGTCCCCTCACTCCCCTTCCACAGGCTCCTCGTCTGCTCACACTGTATTCTCTCTGCAGGTTTCCCAGTTCATGGCGTTGGAGGAGCTCCCCCCGGGGACCCCAGAGCTCCCCCAAGACGGCCCCACTCGACGCCTCTCCCTGCCGGGCCAGCTGGGGGCCCTCACCTCCCAGCCCCTGCACAGACATGGCTCAGACCCGGGCAGTTAGTGGGGCTGCCCATTGTGGACACGTGGCTCACCCAGGGTTCAGCGCACTGCCTGGGCCCCTCCCCTCAGAGGCCCTGCCCGGGAGGCCCCTGGCCAAGAAAGGGGAGAGGAACCTGAAGGCACAGCCCCCTCCCCCAGCCCTTGGGCCCATCTCTTCCTGCAGTCCCCTGGGCCCCAATAGGAGGGGCAGGGGCAGGGACAGGGCCGGGCAGTGGACGGGGGTCTGTGGTCTCCCCACTGCCCTGGGGGCATTAGCTGGTCTAACTGCCCGGAGGCACCCGGCCCTGGGCCTTAGGCACCTCAAGGACTTTTCTGCTATTTACTGCTCTTATTGTTAAGGATAATAATTAAGGATCATATGAATAATTAATGAAGATGCTGATGACTATGAATAATAAATAATTATCCTGAGGAGGCTCCAGGGTGCTGGACCGTGCGGCCCTGGGCCCGCTGTAGCGTGCGTTCACATTCACACATGCGCGCGTGCGCCGGGCTCCGTGGGACTCTGGGCGTATCTGTCTGCGTGGGCAGGGTCTGCAGGAGCTGCCCTGATACCTGGGGGTGCGCAGAAGAGGTGTTCCCTGGGGTCTGCCGTGGGGCATCTCCAAGGCCTCCAGACTCCTTGTGGGCCTGGGTTCCCCAGAGCCGAGCACTGCCTGGAGTGTTGTGAATAGAGAGGCAGTCCTAATGGGATGCCAGGACTGGGTCCGGCCCCTCAGGGTCATGTTTCGCTGGGTGGCATACTGGCTCCCAGAGCTGATCATACACTGGCTTGTCCCCTTACACACTTCATGAACCCAGCCCACACTGACCCTAACCTGGGGCTGTGTTGGTTAATTCTGGCCCATGTACCCCAACCCCCTGACTTGGCCTTACCTTGACCTTAACCCAGACTCACTTGGGCTCTGTACAGTTGGGCCCCCACGGTGACCTGACTCTGGGCACACTGGTTTTCTCAGTCTCGACCAGAGCTCCTCAGGTGTCTGGCTGCAGATGGGCCTCAGTCACTATGATCTCTTGAGCACCTGGGATCTTCCATCACAGAGTTAATGCCTAGAGAGAGTGGGAGATTTTGGGTGGCTCATTCTCGTTACTGGGGGAATAAGTCGGAATATACATCCTGGGGCCAGGGAAGGGTTGTGCCCTTGTGTGTGCCTGCGTGTGCGTATGGTCTTGTGATGACACACAGCCCCCTGGAGCGGTGGCTGGCAGTGACCATGGCAGGGCACCTGCTGACCAGCAGGAGGAGCCAATGGGCAGCAGCCAGCTAGTGCTGCCCAAGGCCTCCAGAGCTGGCAGAGCAGTTTCCCACTTAATCCCCACAACCCCTGACCCTTTGAAGTGGGCTTGTTAACCTCGCCTTTCAAAAACAACGTTTGTTTATTTTGAGAGAGAGGCGGGGGTGGGGGGTAGGGCAGAGAGAGAGAGGGAGAGAGAATCCCAAGCAGGCCCTGAGCTGTCAGCACAGAGCCGGGCATGGGGCTCGATCCCACGAACCATGAGATCAGGACCTGAGCCCAAATCAGGAGTCGGATGCCCACTGACTGAGCTGCTCAGGCGCCCCAACCTTGGTTTGAAATCAAATGTGGCTCTTCTCACGGCGCATGCCTCGGATGGGGCGGGAGACCCTGCTCTCTTGAGAGTTCTTGCTATGCCCAGAGCAGGTGGGAGAGAAGGGAGAGAATTTCTCCTGTCCGCGTGATTCTGCACCAGGGCCCTGGCTCCCCTCCCAGGATTGCCGCATATGCTTGTGACTTGGGAGTTCACACACACGACCTCCTGGGGGGTTGATGTATGTGATGTAGGGGGGGAGGTGGTGAGCAGAGCCCCTCAGCACAGGGCAGAGGCAGACACAGGCAGAGGTGACCGTGAGGCTGGCGGGGAGAAGTAAAATACAGACAGCTCAGTGCACCTGGCACGCTGGGCCTGTGTGAGCTGGGCCAAGTGCCTGCCGTCTGATGCTCGCTCCATCCTTGTTACTGTCCGCCCTTGGCCTTAGAGTATACTCGTGGGACTCAGCCACAGTTCATACTACTCTGCCCCACAAGCGTGGGGGCTGGGGGAGGCTGGGGGAGGGGCTGGGGGCCACCCCAGTGAGTCAGGGCCTGGTGTTGGTGGGCACCTGGTGGGGAAGGAGAAGAAACCTTTGCCTGCACCCTCTAGGCTTTGTATCAGGTGGATGCTGGCCATCCCTCTGCTGCACCATAGCAGCCCCCACAGCCAGTCACTGGCCCAGTGTGGACTCTGGTTCCTGCCTGAGATGGACTCCCATGGGTGTCCCAGGGGTCAGTCCGCTCAATCTGTAGCGGGAGAGCGGCCAGTGTGGTCAGGATGCCCTGGGCCAGGTCCTTGCCGAGAGCCACCTGCTGAGGGTGGGTGGAAGACAACAGTGACCGCGGCTTTAATTACTGGATCAGTTCGCCTGCACAGCTGCAGCTAGGTGCTCGGAACCTGCGTCATTTAGCCCTCAGAGGGAGGAGGAGTAAGTCCAAGTGGGCAGATTAAGGCTCAGGATGGTAGGTGACTGGCCGGTGGTCACACTACTCACAGGTGGCAGTGCACAGCTTCAGACTGCATGGGAGGAGCGATAGTGACCTTGAGGGCGTGACACTGGGGCTGACACTCACCGGCTGCAGGGCATAGGCTCGAGCCTGGGCCTTGCGGGCCTGAAAGGCAGGTAGGGTGCTGTGCTTGGGAGTGCAGCCTGGTCTGGGAATCCAGCATGGAGACTCCCCCGGCTCCCATTCCTAGCCTGCTCTGGCCTTCCCCTCTCCTGGCCAGGTGACAGCCCCCTTCCTCCTGCCGGTCTGGGGTCATGTTCTGCCTAGCACACATGAGTGGCGCAATAAAGCATAGCTTTCGAGCTATGCCCACAGCCTTCGAGCTCTCCGTTGGGCTGATGAAGGTCAAGTCTGCCATGACCACTCATAGTGGGCCCCAGGCCCCAGGGTGCCTGCACCTGATGGGGTTTCCTTCACTGGCTTGAGGCAGTAAGATACAGAGCAACAGGGGTACCCGGGCGGTTCGGTCGGTTAAGAGTCCGACTTTGGCTCAGGTCATGATCTCACGGTTCGTGAGTTCGAGCCCTGCGTCGGGCTCTCTGCCGTCAGCACAGAGCCCACTTTGGATTCTCTGTCCCTCTCTCTCTCTGCCCTTCCCCTCTCTCAAAAATTAAGAAAAAAAAGAGAGTAACGGCCCCATGGGGGTGTTTCTGTGGGACCTAGAACAATGCCCGGCATTGGGATGTGGTGTGTTTCCTGGACGGACGGACAGACGGATGGATACAAACACTGCCCTCCCTGCTGGGACAAAGACCCTGGGGTTGGACAGGCAGGGGCCGGGGAAGGTCTCATGTGGCTGGTGGAAGCAGAAGGAGGACGTCTTCCCAGGGTTCAGCCCCTCTCCCCAGCCGCACCCTCTCCCCCCGTCCCCGTCACCAAGTTCTCCTCCATGCCGGTCCTCATGTCTGCTCTACACAGCTCTGTGGTAATTGCTCACTGCCCCAGACCTGCTCCCTGGCCGCTCCTGTCACCTGGGCTCCCAGAGCCACAAGGACTTTGGTGGAGGGGGAGGCAAAAGTGAGGATGCGGTCCCCTCCTCTCCTGCAAGCCGGGCACTCAAGTGTTGGGGATTTGTTGTCCAGAGCTGAGGGTTCTCCCAAACCCAGAGGGCCAGAAGGGTGGGGCGGGGGCTGAGGAGGCTGTGGTGGGCCAAAGGAAAATGATCTGAGCAGTTGCCGACACCCAGGAAGGCAGGGAGCTGAGCCCGGAGCTGGGCCAGGGCTTGGGGATAGGACCCCATGACGGGACAGAACCAGGCGGCCCACCCCACCTTGACCTCTGCACCTGACAGTCCAGGAGCGGAATGAGGCCCTCTCTGGTCCCCGCCTGGTGACTCAGTCACTGCTCTCGGTCCTGGTGCACCTGTTCCTTTGTGGACTCTCACCCCTGCTCAGTGCAGACAGGGGCCGCTCTCACATTTCATCGACACATAAGAGTAACTGATACTCATTCAGCACATCCTTTGTGGTGACCATTATTCCCACTGCCTGAAACCAAAGCCCAAGAGGCTGAATTAACTTGCCAGACATCCCCAGCTCCAGGGAGTATAAATCCAGATGGGCCAAGCCTCCAGCTGCTGGCTTAACTTTTGGGCACACTGCTGCCTTTGCTCTAGGGACAGTGACTAGGAGACCTTTGCAAGGGTCTGGGTTTCGAGAACCTTCCCTGCCTTGCAGACGTTTGTACCTTCTGCTCCTTTGACTGGAGGACCCTTCGCTTGGTGAATTCCTATTGGTCCTCAGGTGATTCTTGTTTCCAGGAAACACTTGGAACACCCCCTCTCTGGGGGCTGGGAGCCCCTTGTGCTCCCTCTGCTTTCCCTGCCCTGGATTGCCAGATATGGGGGTTTACTGCCTCTGTGCCACACTGTGTCCCTGTCTGTGTCCCCTAGCCCCAAGCACAGCAGTTCCCCCAGAGTAGGCACTCAGCAATTTACTAAAGGAACATTTCTGCATTTGGGTAGTGATTAGCAGTAAAATTCTTACATCAAAAGGGACTGCGTGCTTGACTTTGGGGGTTGTGTCTTCCTGTGCAGCCAGGCTTGAGGCATGAGGGTTGAGCAAGCAGCTCGGGCTTTCTGGCGCTCCCTGAGTCTCTCTTGATGATTAGCAGACGTGGGTCTGGTACCTTGGAGATGGCCCCCAAGGGCCCACGTTCTTTACATCTTCCATACCATTCTCTTGGCTCAGCTCAGCACATAGGGATGGGTCCCTGCTCTGAGTTACAGTTAGGGACCTTGTCTGGTGCCCTCTGGGGCTGGAATCCCTGCTGGTGGGCATCTCTGGGCACAGCTGGACATGCTGTGGTGGCCACAGCTCACCTGAGCTTTGAGGAACCCCTGCCTTGCTTCCCAGCACCACCCTCTCAAATGCCATGTCCCCAGCCTGGCCAAAATTTGAGAGGCAGCCCTTCAGCCTGGCCTTTTCTGGGTTCTGGTCTCTGCAGTGCGGGGGAAGGAGGTCTGGTGCCAGGGCTTTTCTGCTATTCACCTGCCCGCACTGCATAAGCACGTCCTAAAGGGAGAGACGGCCTTCTCTTTGCCTGCAGGACAAAGCCCTTTGCGTCAGTGTGACTGACAGGGAAGGTTCTCTGCCTCCTTTTTGGACTCGCCTGTGCTTACACTTCTTCTGCCATGTGCCCGACACGCCAGCCACATGAGATCGTGTTCTGTTAACTGCGCTTGTGTTCTCCCTGTATCTGCTCCATTTTCCCCTCTTCTTGGAGTTCAAACTCTGTCGTTCCTGGTCTGGAGAAATCCATCTATCCTTCAAGTCCTAGCTCAGATGGAGTCGGACCTCTCCGGGCTTCTCTGTTGATCTAAACCTCCTTATAGCACTCTCCCCAGATCTTTTTTTGCTTTAAGTTTTTATTTTTATTTTTTTATTCTGAGAGAGAGAGGAAGCTGGGGAGGGGCAGAGAGAGGGAGAGAGAGAGAGAGAGAGAGAGAGAGAGAGAGAGAACCCCAAGCAGGTTCCTCGCTATCAGTGCAGAGCCCATGAACTGTGAGATCATGACTTGAGCCCAAGTCAAGAGTCAGACTCTCAACCAACTGAGCCCCCCAGGTGCCCCGCTCCTTAAACCTTTGTTAGTACCCCTGCCACACCCCACCTGTTGTTTTCTCTGTCTTCGGAAAGCGTGCTGGCTGAGTATTGGTCATCTTTACCTCTCCTCCAAGAGCCCTTCGCTGTGGCCCTGGGGGGACTTTGCAGGCACTTTGCCAGCGTGCCTTGCTGTCTGTCTCTGGCTTCCCACTGTCCAGTTTCCAGCTGGCCTCTGTGTAGAGGGTTCCCACTACTGCCTTCTGTTCGTTTGTCTTGTGATGGTCAAGGCTGAGAGAGAGTCCTCCTAGGGCTGTTCAGTTCCGGCTTCAGGTCTGTGGGACACATATTTCCCGCAGGGGCTGGACAGTCCAGTGGGAACTGAAAGGTACTCTGCTGGGCCGCTCAGGTGAGACTTCACCCCGCTCGTATGGTACGAGGCGACTTCCTCATCGGCGTCCTGCTGGTCTCACCATGGGGACCGTAAGCAGGACACACGGTGGGTCAGTCTACCTCAAGTACTCAAACACAGTGAAACAAATTCGAAGCACAGACACTTCTAAGATGGGTATTTTGAGACACTTTTAGATAATTGTACGTCATAAGCGAGTGATTGGTGTGAAAATTAATGCTTTAGTAAAACATGGAATAGTAATAGTTTTCTTAAGGCTGCATGGTGTGTGATATTAAACCCAACAAGAACTCGGTTTATCCCGATGTATCAGCGCAGGAGCATGGCAAATACAGCGAGACTTGATACTTTATTTTCTGATCCAAGTACAGTTCAAGTTTTTGTTGTTGTTGTCGTTGTTAACTTTTGTCTTCCAAAAGAAAAAAAAAAAGGAGCGCATATTCTGAGGCATCTGTTTAAATAATCAGCTTCATTATTTTATAATCATACCTTATAAGTGAGTTGGAAGTCTGTAAGAGCCATTGCTAAGAAACCAGAGCAGAAGAATTTAGCACAACTGTCTTACCATTATTTTAAAATTAGCAATAGCATAAGGTCTGGCTGCAAAAGACTTAGATGCTAACTGGCAAGAAAATCAGTCATTAGGGAAACAGTCTGGAGAGGGCTCCCGCAACCAGCCACCATATGTAATGGCTTTGTTTCCTCTTTCTGCCCCACCAACAGCTGACAGCCGGAGAATCAGAGGGAACTTGATGATTAGGGACACGAGGAAGGTCAAATGAGGCTGTTCTCGTGGTCTTAAGCAGCCTCAGTGGAATAAAACTCTTAGCAGATGGGAAAATGACCGTGGAGTGCTTTATTTTAATGTCAAACTGCCCTAGGCGTCTCAGAATTGTGACCGATCTGCGGGGAGGGAAGTTGGTTTTATGTGGGGCACTGAGTGTCCATAAAGAAGAGTTATTCTCAGGGCCGGCGCGGGGAGCGTGGGGAAATGAGGATTGGTTAAGCAACAATTTAGTGACACGACCCAGCTGCCCTCTGTTCTCCAGCCCTTGGGGAGCCCTGGCCTTAAAATGGTGAGAAATGGGTCATGCTGCATCCCATGGAGAGAAGGATACCCTTCTCAGTGCCTCGCCACCTCCCTGTGGATGTCCAAGGGGTGAGGCTTCTGCTCTGGGTTAAGCCCCCTGTGATTTGCGTCTCTGCAGGCACCTGTCTCGTGAGCATGGTGTAGACCCCAATGCCTGCTGTCATCTCTCCTCCGTGCCACCCTGACTCAAGCTGGACACTCCCTCCACCCGCTTCATTGTCCCAAAGCACTACCAAGCAAAGGCTGCTGTGGGTAGCCGATGATTACTGAAGATGCGGGGTTGCTGTGGGTGCCGGCGGGTGACCTCACCACACAGCCCAGCAAACAACCGACAAGACGATGTCAAACTTTCCAGCTCTAAATTCTTGCCTGCCTCCTTCCCAGTGCCTTTCTCGCCAGCTGACCTCCTTCCTAGTCCTCCCAAGACCCTCTTGGTCGGTTCCCATCTTTCTGAAGACACTTCTTGGCCTCTTCTTTTCCCCCTGCTTCTCTGGCCTGCCCCCAGACACTCAGATTTCCCCTCAATGGTCTGGGCAGATCCATTCGAGGTTCTCCAGACTCTTCTCAGCAGACATTGCCTAAAGCTCTACCCCTCTCCTTCCAAGAGACCTTTTCAGGCTATTGGGACATTATCCAGATTTACATCAGATGGACCCAGAGATGAACTAACTATGGCCCTAGAAGGGAGAGGTGGCTGCAGGAAAGCTTTTCTTCCTTCCTTCCTTCCTACCTTCCTTCCTTCCTTCCTTCCTTCCTTCCTTCCTTCCTTCCTTCCTTCTTTCCTTCCTCCCTCCCTCCCTTCTTCCCTCCCTTCTTTCCTTCCTTCCTTCTTTCCTTTTTCCCTGCCTTCCTTCCCTCCCCCTCCCCTCCTTCCCCCTTCCTTCCTCCCTCCCTCCCTCCTTCCTGATTAGCAAGCAGTTTCCCCACAACAGTGATTCCTAACGAGTCTAGCTCTAGAGGTGGGCACTTAGAGAGGAGGTGAGGAACAGGCAAAGGACACAGAGCGGAGGCAAAGAGCCTGGGAGAACAGTGTGTGGTCCAGATCTGAGGATGTCCCAGCTCAGTCCAGTGGCTCCTGTCACTGTCCCTCCACACAGGCAGTCCTGAAGGGCATAGAGATAGTGCTCCATTTTAAGCCAGGCTATCCAGCGTGGGTCTTAGGAAAATTCGTTCATGAGTCAGTTAGCTTGCCTCCCGCAGAGGCACACACTCCAGCTCCAGCTGAGGCCACTCTCTTGGGACCTCAAGCGTTTGGTGAAGGAACTGGGTCTGGCAGGGACCACAAGTGCCATTGCTGATTAGACACCCAACTTGCATCAGACCCGTTCCCCGGGGGGAGGTGGGGCTAGGGGCAAAGCCCTGCTGGCCGAGGACTGAGTCCCCATGGTTTCCCACTAGCTCTTTGCCCGCTGACTGGCAAACGTTGAGTGTTCTGGGTAACCATCACATTTGTGGCTTGAAAATGAGTAAAATGCAGAAAAGCTCCCAGTGACTTTGGTAGAGAGGCGGCTCCTTTGACTAAATGCTTGGCGATTTGGAAGTTACCGGTGCCAAGGGGACGGACACTTCTCTGTCTGCACACCGTCCTCACTGCACAACACCAGCAGCTGCCTCGCTCTGAGAGGAGCAAACTGGACCATCTGCGGGGGTTGTCACTACCCCAGGCTACCCTGTCTTGATTCTACAGCTCAACCGAGAACAGGATAGTTTTCAATTAAAATATTTTTCTTGAGCTCCCCCTAGAATGGCAGAAAGCCAGGAAAGACCCTCAGATTACAGAGTGCCCCCCACCCCAATGTTCAGTGGAGGAGAATGGGGCCCAAAGTTGTCAAGGGCCGGAAGGTTGAGGGGCAATAAGGCTTCCTGACCTCTAGCCTGCCACAAGTCAGGAGCTGTGTGGGACACAAGGGTGGTTGTGTGAGACCCAACCATGTGCGTCAGCCGCCCGTAGTTCAGTCACAAACACAGGAGGGAAACGCAAGGGGATGACGAAACTCCCACTTCTGTGAGGGCCCAGCAGCCCTTCATTTATTCCGAGTCAAGTCCTTCTCGTCCTCCAAGACTGGCCTTCCCCATGAAGACTTGTCAGTGATCGTCTGTGACATTCCCGTGACATACTATGCTCCTCCGTGCCGGGACCACTCTTGGTTGTGATGCTGTGTTGGCCAAGCAGACCTGGAACTTAGGAGAGAGCCTCCCTGATGTGGATGGGGGTGCTCTCCTCAGTAACGACAGGTCCGCTGCACGACTTTTTGGCTGTCTTTTCAGCCCTACAGCATAGAGGGGTTCCCTGTGGGGTTTCCACGGAGGGAGATGGGGGCTAGACATCTAGAATGTGGCAAGAAAGAGCTGGAACCCTTCATTCAGCCTATCTGCAGTGTGACCTGTTCCCAGTTTTCACAGTTCCTGGTTTCCCCCCTGGATGCAGGATGCCTCCTGTATCAGAGCCTTGCCCCTTGTCCAGCTCTGTGTTGGTCAAGTACAGCTTGTAATTTGGGCGGGAGTGTTCAGTCTCTAGTATTGGAGGCTCCCGCTGACTGTGATGTGTCCGGTTCCAGTCCTCACCATCCTTTCTTCCCACAAGAAATCTGGAAGCTGCCGCACGCCGGACTGGGGCTCTGTGTGAATTACAGCCTGGGACCCAGGTAAGCTCGAAGTAGAAGCAGTTTCTGCACAGAGCCACTTATGTGCCACCTGCTTACCTGCGACCCTGATCTCACCTGTGGCTGTGCTCCCACACCCAGGTGATGGGCCCCAGATGACTCTCGAAAGGACTGACCTTGCATTTCTTGCCGTCAGTCTGGCCGGGCAGAGGTTTTCTGGACTGATACTGCGTTCTTTTTGCCGTAAAGGGGAGCTTGAGAAGGGGCTTTAGTAGACATCACAATAGCAGGCCACTCCCTGAAATCTTTCTCACGTAGGGGAGGAATCCACAAATTGAAATCTGAACCTGGCAGGGTCCCATTTGCTTCCCCAGGTCCTCAGACAGGGCCGGTCTGATGACAATCCACTGACGCATGACAGCAGCCATCACAGTTGTGATGGCAAGGTCTATTAGCTGTGACTCGGGGGGTTCTGGGAGAGAGAGAGGAGTTTCCAATGGGAATTTAGGCTCCAACACACGGAGGAGTATGAGGTACCGGAGGAGCCTTAGTCCCTTTGGGCTGCTAGACAAAAATACCACAGATCAGGTGGCTTATCAATGACAGAAATTCATTTCTCAGTCCTGGAGACTGACAAGTCCAAGATCAAGGCATCAGCAGGTTCTGTGTCTGGGGAGGGCCTGCTTCCTGTTCACAGAGGGCCATCCTCACATAGTGTAAGGGGCAGTAGAGTCTCTTCTATAAGGACACCAATCCCCTTCCTGAGGGCTCCCCCGTCATGACCCAAAGGTCACACCTCCTCATACAGTCACCTTGGGCATTAGGATTCAACATATGAATGGTTTTTTGGGGTGGGTGGACACACACATTCAGTTCATGGCAGAATGGACCAGCCTTAGCAGGACACATCTACATGGACCCATGTAGGACATGCACTCCCTGGCCAGAGAACAGAGTCCTGGGAACGAGCTCTAAATGATGGATTTGTTCTTTTTATAGTTTAGAGTAGAATTTATTTTATTTTATTTTATTAAAATTTTTTTTTAAAATGTTTATTTTTGAGAGAGAGACAGAGACTGGGTGCAAGTGGGGGAGGGACAGAGAGAGAAGGAGACACAGAATCTGAAGCAGGTTTCAGGCTCCTTGCTGTCCAGCACAGAGCCCAATGCAGGGCTCAAACTCATGAACCGCGAGATCTTGACATGAGCTGAAGTCAGACGCTTAACCGACTGAACCACTCAGGCGCCCCTATAGTTTCGAGTAGAATTTAAAAGCCCATTTAAGGGTTAAAAATTATGAAACAGACCTGACATAAACCAGGGTATTTTGGGGATACATTTTACCGGTTGCTATTGTGGAGAAGGTGGCATTTTTCACCTTTGGCGAAATAAAACCGAAATCTGTGTTAGTCTTGTCTTCCTAACACGACTATAAATTCCTTGAAGAGGGGGCTGAGCCTGAAGCTGACAAGAAGTGAAGGGAAGTCTGTCACCAGAGGAGCATGTGAAGGCCAGCCACAGAGCAATGCTTCCTGTCTCCTGCATCCCCTGTCCTGAGTGTAGGAAATAGAAGCCCCATGTTTTCATGGTGTCCATTTTGTCACTTGTCACTGAGCCTGGCACAGGGCTGGGCTCAGTACAGGCTGGTTGGCTGATTGAAAAATGCCAGGGTAGGGGGCATCTGGGTGGTTCAGTCGGTTAAGCATCCGACTTCGGCTTGGGTCATGATCTTGAGGTCCATGAGTTCAAGCCCTGCGTCCGGCTCTGTGCTGACAGCCTGGAGCCTGCTTCAGATTCTGCATTTCCTTCTCTCTCTGCCCCTCCCCAACTCAAACTCTGTCTCTCTCTTTCTCTCTCTAAAAATTAAATAAATATTAAAAAAAAAAAAAAGAAAACTGTCAGGGTTGGAGGCGCCTGGGTGGCTCAGTTGGTTAAGCGTCTGACTTTGGCTCAGGTCATGATCTCGCAGTTCATGGGACTGAGCCCCACATCGGGCTCTCTGCTGTCAGCACAGAGCCCGCTTTGGGTCCTCTGCCTCCCTCTTTCTGCCCCTCTCCCGCTCATGCACACACACTCTCTCTCAAAAATAAATAAACATTAAAAAAAAATGAAGGGGTTCCTCGATGGCTCAGTTGGTCGGGTGTCCAACTCTTGATTTTGGCTCAGGTCATGATCTCATGGTTTGTGGGTTCGAGCCCCATATCGGGCTCCGCGCTGACAGTGTTGAGCCTGCTTGTGATCCTCTCTCTCTTTCTTTGCCTCTCCCCTGCTCGTACTCTATGTCTCTCTCAAAATAAATACCTTTTTTAATTAAAAAAAAGAGAAAACGAGGGGTTGGAAAAGTGGGCTGCGGGAAAGCCCCACAGGTGGTGGAGAAGGAGCCGGGAAACACATGGAAACAGTCTCATGGGGCCAGAGCTGGAAGACTTTTGGGGGAGCACTTGGTTCCATCCATTCATGACAGAGACTGACTGGGTCATTGAGCCCCAGAGAGAACACGGGGCTTGCCCAAGGTCACACAGATAATCAGTGTCAGGGCCAGGTCTAGAATGTATCCTGCCAGATGCCCAACTCATGACCTTCCAACCTTTAGGACAAACCCTCATAAAACCCAGGCTGTCCTTTGGGCCTGAAGGTAACACACTAGACTCCCGTCAGACAGCCTGTGTTGGGAGCCTTCCTCTGGGATGGGGGGCGGGGTTGTGCTGAGCCTCCTCTATGGGTGTTGCTATCTTTGAGGAGGACTCTGTTTCAATCACCATCACTCGGATAATCCACATGCCGCCCTCGTTCTACTGCCTCTCAGGGTCTTTCACTGGCCACCTCTCCATTTCTGACTCCCTGGCCACAGGATCAGCCTCAAGGGAGCCGTGAGAGCCTGGGGTCAGAAGGCATAGAGCAACGTGACCTTGACCTGCCCCTCTCCCTGGCAGGTGCATCTTTCCTCTGGCCCACGGCTCTCGATCAGGGGTGATTTCGTCCCCAAGGATATACCTGGCAATAGCTGGATACACTTTCGGTTGTTACATCTAGGGGTGAGGGGTAGGCGGCATCTAGAGGGTAGAGGCCAGGGACGCTGCTAAAAGTCCTATGAGGCACAGGACAGCCCCTGTGACAAAGAGTTATCTGGCCTAAAATATTGGTAGTACCGAGGCTGAGAAATCCTGCTGTAACCCTACCTGCCCTTTACAATTTATTGGGGAAGGGGTTTCACAGCCCTCTTCCTGCCCCGCCCATCCCAGTGTGTTGAGCCACTGTTTACCCAGTATGACTCTTTACTGCCATGTGTTCCCACTCAAAGTGAAGGCGGACTTTCTACCTGTAGCAGGAGAAATATGTTAAAAAGCGGACCATAGTTTGAGCTGGACGTCCTGGGAGAAAGTCAGAATATTCCCATCAGGAAACGAATGGCTTCTTTATTTAGACATACCTTGATGGGCCTATTTGGTCATTAAAGAGGAGGTCCCTGGAGAATGGCCTGGCTAAGTGAGCTGGAGGTAGAGACGAAATAACAGAAATAATGTTTGAGATCTTATGGGCGTCTTGGGAGAGGGGGAGGGACGCAGAGGTGAGAGGGAGAAGGAGCCAGAACACGTCTAGGACCTGTGTAGACACACCGGCAGTAAGAAATTGTTCTTTGGCAGGAAACAGTCGGTGAATTTTTAGGAGGATTGATGTTTGACCTTCAGTACTGGGTTACTTCCTACTCGTGGTAAAATTAGTCCCCGATGCTCTGCAAGCCTTTAGTAGAAGTTCATTACACACATCGCTGTGTGATAGAGGTGCTTTGGGGAGGGGGGAAAAGGGGTGTCTCTAGGAAGACACGGCTGCAAAATGGACGAGGCAAGAGCAGAGAGAGATGGTTAAGAACCAGGAGACACCCCAAGACTATGGCTGCAGCATGTTCCGACCCCTGCTCCCCAGATCTACGAGTGAAGGGGACTTTTTAAAGGGGTTTGCTGGCAGGGATAGGGGATGACAGGTCAGTCCCGTTACTGTCGCGGGGCCTCCAGACAAGGACCCCAGTCACATGCACGGTAACAACCCTTCACGGCCGAGGCTGCTAAGTGCCTGCCCTGACAGTCAATGGAATCCCTGCTTTTGAGCCAAGCCCAGGGCTTCCCAGAAGAAGGACCACATTGCCCAGCCTCCTCTGTGGCTGGGGTGGGAGTGAAAGTGTCCTGTGTAACTTTTGAAAGGTGCCTTTCAAGAGGAGGAGAACTCCCTTTTCACCTCTCCTCCTTCCTCTCCTTCCTGCTACTGGAGTGTGAAATGTCCAGTGAATGGCTCAAGACCTATAGGACGAAAGACCCCAGGTCTCTAGGGATGGAAGAGGTTCCGGGCCAGCCCTGATCACCTGTCCCTGGATCGATTTTACAGGAGAGGATGGGGTGTTGGCCACGTCACAGCCAGAGGCAGGCAAGGACAGGTGGGGAGAGGGAGCGCGTGAGACCGGCCGCGGATGAGCTCCCCTGTGCCCAGAGCAGAGGAAGGCCAAGTTTGCTTCTCTGTGTCAGTCCCGTACCCCTCTCCTAATCGGCCCCGGCTCTGCAATGGCCACCTCCTTGCGTGCTGTCCTGTTGTATCTGTCCGTGTCCACTCCTAGCAGCACACGCTCTTCTGGGTACTTCGAGCCCGGGGGCGGGGGGGATTTAGTGCCAGGAACATTGGCAACATGGGTTACAAATGTGGAAGAGGGAATGGGAAAACAAAAGGGAGGAAAGGGTGATGATCCCAGCAGGTCAGGGAGCTGCGGGTGCCCTGGGAGCGAGCCCGCCAACTCACGCCAACCGCGGCCGCTGCAGGAGCCACCCCTGTGGCGACAGAGACCGCCAGCTCCCCGACAGCCGCCTGCAGGTGTCTGCTGCCTCAGTGCGCAGGGAGGAAAGAGATGCTTCCAGGGCCCAACTTTCCAGTAAGCCTCAGTCCTAGTAGTTTTTCTTTTTTGAATTAAAATTTGTTTTTATTATGGAAATCTTGTTTTTTAAAACTTTTACAAGTTTTTATTTATTTATTTTGAGAGAGAGAGAGGGAGCACAAGCCGAGGAAGGCAGGGAAAGGAGAGAGAGAGAGAGCTCCAAGCAGGCTTTGCACTGCCAGCATGGAGCCCCGTGTGGGGTTTGACCCATGAACCGCGAGACCGCGACCTGAGCGGAAACCAAGAGTCGGACGCCTAACCGACTGAGCCACCCAGGGGCCCCTTATTATGGAAATCTTAAACATGTACATAGCACCAAGCATATGAGAATAATCCTCTGTGTACATATCATCTAACTTCAACAGTCATCAGTTTCTGCCCGATCTTATGTCACCCGTACCAATGACTCCCCTGACACAGATGATTTTGCAAATCTGGGATGCAAACCCCAGAGACCATATAATTCCATCAGAAGGTATTTCAGTATTTCTAAAAGCTGAAGACTCTTTAAAAAGCCCACAATTGGATAACCACACCTAAAATGTAATAATTCCTTGATATTATCCAATACCCAGTTAGTGATCCAAGTCCTTTAGTAGTTTCAAACATTTTTGAAAAAATATATTTATTTGAGTCAGAAACCAAATAAGGTTCATACCTTGCAGTTGGGGCTTTGGGACACTTAACTACCTTTTAATCCAGAGGATCTGTGTCCAGACGTTTTCCTTGCTTTTTTGGGTTTTGATCAAAGGATTTAGGTTGTCCATCTTTTAGAGTTTTCTACAACTGGAGTTTGCTGATTTCATCCATGTGATGTAGCTTAACATTAGGGTGACAACTGGCCCGGTTTGGCCAGTGCTAAAACGGAGGAGATCCTGAGCAAACCAGGATGGTCAGCTCACCTACATTTTCCTCTGTCACTTATATTTCTCATAAGTTGGTGGTTAAACCTAGAGTCATTATCAGACTCACATTTAATTTTTTGGCAGGATTATTCCCTGGTTGGTTGTGTGTTATTCCAATAGGAGACACATAAATAACTGATTGCTTCTCTCTCTCTCTCTTTTAAAAATTTTTAATGTTTATTTATTTTTGAGAGAGAGAGAGAGAGAGAGAGAGAGAGAATCCCAAGGAGCCTCCACACTGCCAGCTCAGAGCCTGATGTAGGGCTCGAACTCACGAACTATGAAATCATGACCTGAGCCAAAGTTGGATGCTTAATCGATTGAGCCCCCCCAGGCGACCCTGGGCACGTTTTTCTATTCCTTGATTTTTTTACTTGCTATGTGGGAAACACTCCACGCTAGTGCAAAGAGATCTTCCTTGTTCCTTTTCATAGCTGTATATGACTTCACCATGTGGCCATACTTTGTTTATTTAACCTGTCCTTTGTTGTTATTTATTTCCAGTCCTTTGTTGTCATTATAAAGTTGTGCTACAATAAATGGCCTTGTGCATATATCTTTTCATATATTTGCTAGTTTGTCTATAGGATAAATTCCCAAATATTCTGGGTCAGAGGCTACCGTGTACGTAATTTTGTAAGATATGGCTAAGTTTCCCACCAGCAAGGTAAGACTACTTTTATCCCTAACCTTGAAGACAGAGTACGTTGTCACACTTTTGGCTGTGTGCCTAATTTGGTAGGTGAGAAATTGCATCTCAGTGCATTTTTAATGTGTATGTTTCTGTCACGAGTTGAATTCCTGGGGAACAGGCTCTGAGACATAGACTAGCATGTAAGACAAAAGAATCTTTGGATGAACACCTGTGGAAGGGATGGGAACAAAGTAGGATCAGGCAGAGGGACAAATTGAACAACCTCAACAGAGTGCCCTGCTACCCCTTAGGGAGCCCTGGAGCTGGGATGGAGGGATGGGCAGGGCTGCTCTTGCCTCTAACCCAGCATTGGATGTGGGCTGCTGGGAGAGAGGTGTGACCTTGGACGAGGCAGTTTTCTGCAGCTGAGGCAAACCCACATGAGTGCTGATAGCTGAGGGCCGTCATCTGATGGCACTTGCAGTAAGGTGGGGGATTAAATCTTTCATTTCTGGGGCGCCTGGGTGGCGCAGTCGGTTAAGCGTCCGACTTCAGCCAGGTCACGATCTCGCGGTCCGTGAGTTCGAGCCCCGCGTCAGGCTCTGGGCTGATGGCTCGGAGCCTGGAGCCTGTTTCCGATTCTGTGTCTCCCTCTCTCTCTGCCCCTCCCCCGTTCATGCTCTGTCTCTCTCTGTCCCAAAAATAAATAAAAAACGTTGAAAAAAAAATTAAAAAAAAAATAAATCTTTCATTTCTGAAGGAAAAAGGGTGGTACATTGTAGCATCTGCCTTTGTCTCTTATCCATCTATATGATCTGTCATCATGATTTGTTTTTTTAAGTTTTCTACCTACATCTATCTATCTATCTAAGTATCTACCTATCATCTATCTATCCATTCAATCCATTCAATCCATCCATCCATCCATCCATCCATCTGTTAGCCTATTTGTATTGGTTTGAGATACTAGATACTAGATATTCTTGGTATTTAAAAATGTGTTTCTATATATTTTTCCTGTCGTCTTTATGACACTTTCTGCTTTATGAAAGTTGTTGCTAAGACATTGTGTGCATAGAAGTATTACTGTTAAATCTTCATCATGAATTTTAGACTTCAGACTTCAAAGTATTCAGTGCCCTACTTTGGTTCACTTATTGCTCTTTGGCCCCAATTCTACCTTGCTAGATATTGAGATGGCAACTCATGATTTCTTTTTTATTTGTAGTTGCCTCTTCTATCTTTTACATACTTTTAATTTTCTTCTACCCATTTTTAATTTTTTTAATTTTTTAAAATAATGTTTATTTCTGAAAGGGGGGGGGAGAGAACGAGTAGGGGAGAGGCAGACACAGAATCCAAAGTAGGTTCCAGGCTCTGAGCTGACAGCACAGAGCAAAACATGGGGCTCGAACTTGTAAACTTCGAGCTCATGACCTGAGCCAAAGCTGGACGCCCAACTGACTGAGCCACCCAGATGCCCCTTTCTACCCATTTTTTAAACATCTCTGCATCCCTTTGTGTTAGGAGAGTCTCTGACATGTAGTATGATATTAGATTTTGCCTTTGAAACCAATCTGAATATATTTTTTTCTTTTAGTAGATAAATTAAGCTCGATTGCATGTATTGATATGACCAATAGGCTTGGCCTCACTCTGGTCACACTGGTTTACCACATGTAGGTCTCCATGGGATCTATTTTATGTGATCTCTTTTGGTATTTAGGAAGGTTTGAATTATTGTTCTAATGATGACATTTATTCAATACTGTTACATGATACCTTCAGTGCCCTGTTTTTGCCTATTTTTCTGTTAGTTCTCTACCAGGAGCAGTATTAAAATCAACCAGTAACTTCTCTTTGCTCCCATCTCCCTCTCCCAGAATATAACCTGAAGCAACACACTTCTACTTCCTGCTCTTACCTGTGAGGCCATCGACAAGCTGATTCTACTTTTTATGTCCTTTCCCTGCCCTCTCCCTCTCCCCGTTTTTGACAGTTGTATTATATTTACGGCATCTGGACCCAGGCATTGCCTTCCCTATGGCCTCCCTTACAGCTGTCATTTAGTCTTGGCACCTAGCTTGCTGCTTGCCCTTGTGATGTCTTTCCAGTCATTTTGTCATTCGAAGCTCGTTCTCTAGCAGATTCTTTAGGAAGAGCTCTTGAGAGTGATGGTCCCCGAGCTCTTGAGTATTGATGGCAGTCTGTCTATGGTCTTTATACTTCATGGTTGGCTTGTTCACTTTTTTTTTTTTTCAAAGTTTTTAATTTATTTTTGGGACAGAGAGAGACAGAGCATGAACGGGGGAGGGTCAGAGAGAGGGAGACACAGAATCGGAAATAGGCTCCAGGTTCTGAGCCATCAGCCCAGAGCCCGACGCGGGGCTCGAACTCACGGACCGCGAGATCGTGACCTGGCTGAAGTCGGCCGCTTAACCGACTGCGCCACCCAGGCGCCCCGGCTTGTTCACTTTTTATTGCCTTGAGTGTCTTACATATTTTACTCCACGGTCTTCCGGCATACAGTGTGGCTGAGAAGTCTAAACGCAAGCTGATATTCTCTCCTTTAGAGGCGACTTGGACTTTGTAACCAATGCACAAAGGTAGGTTTCTTTCTGAAGCACAATAGTTTCACGAGCCCACGACTCAGAATACAGTGTGCTATGCTAGGTGTAGAGCGTGCCCATAAGTGCAGGTGTATCTTTATTTTAGGAAAAGATGTTCCATGCTTTCCTTTCGAGTATGATCCTGTTTTATAACTTTGTTTTCTTCTTGGTAATTCCTGTTTTATAAATATTTCATCTTGGCCTAGCTCCTGTTACTTTCTCTGCAATTATTTTCATTTTCTTATTTGTTCCCTTTGAAGGGATTTTTTTCCTCTTTCATCTTTTATTTTACTGGGGACATCATCTGTTGTTTGTTTGCATCCGTGATTCTCCTGGCTTGGGTTCATTTCTACAATGGTTTTTGTTTCCTCCTTGCCTTCACCTCCCCCCTCCCTCTTCTCCCCTCCCCCTCCCCCTCCCCCCTCATCTCTCCCACTCCCCTTATCTTCACACTGTCCCTTCCATCACATCTTCTCTGAGTTTCCCTAATTCTGAGTCATGATGTCTTTTCAGAGCTTCCAACATTTTAATTGTTTCAGCTAATTTCAAGACACTTAAAAATTTTTTAAATGTTTATTTATTTATTTTGAGAGAGAGCGCATGCACACACACACACACACACACACACACACACAGGCGGGGGAGGGGCAGAGAGAAACAGAGACAGAATTCCAAGCAGGCTCTGTGCCATCAGTGCAGAGCTCAATGTGGGACTTGAACCCACGAACTGTGAGATCATGGCTTGAGCTGAGATCAATAATTGGACACAGAATTGACTGCACCACCCAGGCGCGCCATTATTTCGAGATATTTTGATGACCCATTTACCTCCGTGTTCTGGTTTCTCCATCCTGGGGCGCCTTCCTTGGCTGTGAGGCCATTAAGCCTCTGCTTCTCATTCTTCTTCTCTCAGACCCGCTCGGTAGGATATGTGAATGGGATTCCTCTCAGCTGCACATGTTTAAGTAAAAGAACTTTCTGTATTGAGAGAGGAGAAGGTGGGGCCAAGATCGCTTTTGGAAACATCATCTAGAGCTCTCCTTTCTGTTCTTTTCACAGAATGTGTAAGACATGGCCACTTGCTCCCTGACACCTGTCTTCTCTGACCCCGTTGCCCACCACGTGGGGCCTTCTCTTCCCTTCCCCTGTAGGCCTGAGCCAATCAACCCACTTCTCTGAGCCTGGGTGCTGAGTTTGGATTTCGGACGGAGCTTTGGACCACACAGCAGCCCTTGTTCTCGCCCAGGAGCTTCGGGCTTCAAACCCCTCCCCACTCCGGCTGCTCTTTTGTGATTCCTAGGCCCACCTGAGAGAGGGCCCGCTGTTTTTCACTATCTTCATCCCGAACACTGGCTTATGGGATGCCGCGGGGCTGTGAGCAGTTTGCCCTTAAATTTATGTCTGCCGTCACAGTCTCTGCTGTGGATGGGGCTCATGGGTTTGAGTTTTGTTTTCCAGTTCTGTTCTCTTAAAAATTTTTTTAAAATGTTTATTCATTTTTGAGAGACAGAGAGAGACAGAGCATGAGTGGGGGAGGAAAAGAGAGAGAGGGAGACACAGAATCTGAAGCAGGCTCCAGGCTCTGAGCTGTCAGCACAGAGCCTGAAGCAGGGCTCGAACTCACGAACTGCAAGATCATGGCCTGGGCTGAAGTCAGAAGCTCAACCGGGTCGCCCAGGAGACCCCAGTTCTGTTCTCTTTTTCTGTGGAGATTTCAGGGGTGTTAACAACAACAATGACAACCAAGGGCCATCAATACTCATCGACTTTTTTATTAATGGAAATCATTAAGAAATCTGAAGTGTAGGTATGTACCTGCTGGTATTAATGAAACACCAATCAGTCACTTTATCCTGTGTGTTGGATAAATCCTGTTCAGGGCAATGTGTCCAAAGGACACACACCGAGCAAACGTAAGCAAGATTTGGGGTTTATACTACATTGCCCGAGGCTGCTGTAACAATGCCCCACAAACTGGGTGGCTTAAAACAGCACACATTAATTTTCCTCACAGATCTGGAGGCCAGAGGTCTGAAGGTGTTGGCCGGTGATCCTCCCTCTGGAGGCTCTTTCTTCCTCTCCTGGGTCTGGTGGCTGCTGGCCTTCTTGGGCTGGTGACGGCATTGCTCTGGTCTCTGGCTCTGTGTCCACATGCCATTCTCCCTGTGTGTGTGTGTGTGTGTGTGTGTGTGTGTGTCTTTTGCCTTGTTTGTCACCAAGTGACACCGGTCACTGGGTTAGGGCCCACCTAATCCAGTGGACCCTTGTCTTAAATTGATGACAGCTGCAAAGACCCTCTTCTAAAAAAGGCCAGGTTCACAGGTACAGAAGGACATGGATTTTGGGGGGACACTAGTCAACCCAATTCAAGGGTGTTAGGCTAGGTAAATGTATAATAGCAGGATTTCCTAGATAAAGAGAAATAGAAATGTCTCCAGAAAAAGAGTCAGAAGCTTAAAGGCCAGTTCTTCCCATCTCCGGCACCGAGCAAGAGGCAGGTGCCTTGTTGGCCAGCCATGGCCATGGTTCATGGCTCCCTCTGAGCTCCCACTGTGCCCTTGGATGCCTCCTCTGGGCTAATCCCCACATGGACCTTGCACCAGGCTGTGGGCTAAGTATGGTCCAGAGAGACCCTTGTAGGAGGTCCCCAAACCTGAAAAGCTGTCAAAGAGAAGCCCTCTATCTCTGGACCCAGTGGTGCGGAGTGGATAAGAAGGGTGGCGCTGTGCTCCCTATTCTGACCATTGAATCCCTACAAATGAGCTTCTTTTTAAAAGCCTGAAACCCCCGCACAGGCGGAGAAGGAAACAAGGAGTCAGAATAGGTGCCAAGAGCTATAAATTTTCTCTGTCTGTCTGGGGCCATTATTCCATGGCCCACAGGCACTCACTTGGCAGCTCCGAGTGAATCAGTCACAGTCCCTGGTGCAGATGAATACATTGGTTGGTTATTTAATTAATTGGATGTACATAGTTCAGGGTCCTAGTACTTCCATGGGGCGTCTGCCAAATTCTCAGTAGTCTAGAAATATCCCAAGGAACTTTTTTGACTTACAAGGAGAATGGTTATAATCATACTTCCTTTGTTTGCTCTCAAAGTCTACCCCTCACCGGTCTGATAGAACAGTAACTCCACTCCAGTTCACCATTTCTGGGCAGTGTTTTGTCTTCAGAGCCTTTGCAGCTGCTTCACAACGAATATGGGAGAAGTCTCTTACCTAGCTGACATGGTCTCCTGCCTGATGAATGTGCCCTTTGCCTTTATGTATCATTTTTAAAGGGTTTGGAATTCTTTTGCAGGAATTTTAATTGCACTGGAAACCACACAGGGAAGTTCTGACGTGTGGGACGGGAGGTAGCGTGGTGTGGGGGGCTTAGCTGTTTAGTCTCCGGATGTCACAGCTCTCTGGTCTACCCCACCCTGTCTTGCGCCATTCTCCACAACCTTCTGTTCGTTGTCCACTAACATCATGCCCGCTTCCCCTCAACTCACAACGAGTCAGGATCTCAGGTCCACACCGGCAACCAGCTACCTCCCAACCTCAGGCCAATGTCCCTGATTGACTTCCTTTCTCTCCTAGATGGAGCATCTTTCTCAGGATGCTAATGAACAGTGCTCGTGGACCACCTGGGCATTCTTATCTGTCAGCCATGGGTATTTCCATTTCTGTGTCTCTTCGTCCATCCTTTGCTTTCCTTCCGTGATGGGGTCTTCACCTCCTTGATTTCTCCTCCTCCTCTGGTAACTAGATCTGTCTAGTCTATTTTCTCTCTATTCCTTTCTCTAATAGAGGGATCGGGCAGACTAAGCTCCAGGCAACAGAAACAATTAGCTATTTCAGTTAGGGAAGGATTGAAGATGGAGAATTCGGTGCCTATAAAGTTGTTGCCAAGATGGGGGATTAGGCTTGGGGCCAGGTCTGCAGGCCCAGCCCCCAGAGCAGAAATGGTGGGGCACCCCACAGTGAAGAAACCTAGAAGACACCACCTTAACCAAATGTTCAAAGTTAAGTTTGCAGTTCGGAGTCATGTCCCCAGAAAGAAGAAGGGCACTTTATCTCTGTGGGATTCTTCCCCAAAACACAGATCCCCTGTCTAATCATTACATGACATTAGATGAACCCACACTGAGGGACATTCTACAAAATACCTGATCAGTGCTCTTTGAAAGTGTCAAGATCATGAAAAAGAAGGGACGACGGAGAAACTCACAACCTGTATGGGATTCTGGAACAGAAAAAGGGCATGAATGGAAAAACTGGTGAAATCTGAAAAAGTCTATAGTTTAATTAATAGTACTGTAACAGTATTGATTTCTTATTTTTGACCAATGTGCCATGGTAATTTAAGATGTTAACTTTAGGGGAAGCTGGATGAAGGGTGTATGGGAACTCTCTGAATTATCTTTGCAACTTTTCTGCAAACCTAAAATTATTCCAAAATAAAAAGTTTACTAAAAAAAAAAAATCCATCTTTAAGAGAGCAAAAAAGCCAAGACACACAGTGGAAGAATATATTTGCAATGCATATAACCTACAAAAGCTTCACATTTGGAGTATACAAAGAATCCTTACAAATCAATAAGAAAAAAGCAGGACAAATCAATACAAAGGTGGCTAGAAGAATAGAACAGGCACATTACAAACGAGGAAAGCCAAGTGGCCAAAGAACATAGGAAAAAGTGCCTTATCTCATTAGGAAATGCAGGTGAATGATTTCTTTTAAAAAAAGTTTTTTTAACGTTTATTTATTTTTGAGAGGGAGAGCAAGAGTGGGGAAAGGGGGGGGAGAGAGAGAGAGAGAGAGAGAGAGAGAGAGAGAGAGAGACACCCAGAATCCCAAGCAGGATCCAGGCTTTGAGCTGTCAGCACAGAGCCCAATGTGGGGCTCGAACCCACGAACCGTGAGATCATGGTTTGACCTGAGCCAAAGTCATTTGACCTGAGCCAAAGTTGGAAGCTCAACCGACTGAGCCAGGCACCGCTGATTTCTTTAAATATTTGTTTTGTTACTTTTTCTTCCCCAGACACTCCAATTATGTGTAAGTTGGAACTTCTTGACCTTCTTTCCTATCTACCACTTCCTCTCTTTATTTGCTGTTCTTTTAGCTTCCCTTTCTAATTTCTGGCCTTTGTCCTTTTCTGTCTTCAGAGATGTCCGTTCTCTCTTGTGCCGCTTGTGGTTTTATCTTCGTTTCTGTGATGATTTTATTTTTGATTCTACTCTTTCCTGAATTTCGTCAGCTCACTTTTCATATTCTTCTGTTTCCTCACCTCTCTTTCTTGAGCTGTTGCTTCATTAAGTTTAAAAAAAATCATGGCAAAATATTTAGATATGATTTACATCTGTTTATTGTAACACAAATTTTGATAAGTGTTTCTTTCTTTCTTTCTTTCTTTCTTTCCTTCCTTCCTTTAGTTTGAGAGAGAGGGAGAAAAAGAGCATGTGGGGGAGGGGCAGAGGGAGAGAGAGACACTCTTTTTTTTTAAACGTTTATTTATTTTTGAGAAGAGAGAGACAGAGCATGAGTGGGGGAGGAGAGAGAAAGAGGGAGACACAGAATCTGAAACAGGATCCAGGCTCTGAACTGTCAGCACAGAGCCCGACATGGGGCTCGAACTCACGGACTGTGAGATCATGATCTGAGCCAAAGTCGGACACTCTTGGGATTCGATCTTACTACCCTGGGATCATGACCTGAGCCGAAATCAAAAGTTGGATTCTCAACTGACTGAGCCAGCCAGGCGCCTCTATTTCTTTCATTTTTATGCTATGGGTTTTCATATAAATTTCATATATAACTAAATATTATCCCTTCTTTGAAGCAAGCAAGTTTTCCTGGACCAGATATTTTCAGGAGGTTCCTGAGAGTTAGGGTCCTGGGACATTTCAGGCTAGCAAAAATTAACCTTGCAAACTTAAAAAAAGAAATGAATTTGTTCAACTTTCTTTTTCCCAGTCAGTGGAAATGGGAAGGTGTGGAGATGGGTTTCAGAGAGGGGAAAGAACTCCCAGCAAACAAAATCATTGTAGGATTGTAGTCTTGGAAGAAGGGAGTGGTGGAAATATTTGCTTCGGAGTTGGACGAGTTTCGGTTCAAATATGAGTGCCAACATGTGCGGATTATGTGACCCTGGAGACATTGTTTAAAGTCTGAGAATCACAAGGTGCATGGGTAGCTCAGTTGGTTAAACATCTGACCCAATTTCAGCTCAGGTCATGATCTCACGGTTCATGGTATCCAGCTCTGTGTTGGGCTCCTTGCTGAGTGTGCAGTCTATTTGGGATTCTCTCTCTGCCATTCCCCACCCCTCAAAATAAATAAATAAACATTTTAAAAAAGTCTCACAATCTCAGTAACATTACCTTCTCATGTGTGCTTACGAAAATGCAAAAGATATGGGAAAAGGTTTACAAAACATTCGTTAGGTTAAGCAATAATAGTTGTCTGAGGGTTCTGGGTGGCTCAGGCGGTTAAGCATTTGACTTTGGCTCAGGTCATGATCTCAAGGTTTGTGAGTTCAAGGCTCGCATCCTCCTCTCTGCTGTCAGCACAAAGCCTCTGTCTCCCTCTCTCTCTGCCCCTCTCCTGCTTGCGCTCTCTCTTAAAAAAATAAAATAAAGATTAAAAAAAATAGCTGTCCTAACAGGCAAACTCTAAACTCTCACAGGCATAGCCCAACAGTGGCTGGTTTCTTGTAGGGGCAAACTCCGGGCAGCCCTGACCTGTGCTGTGACAGGGTCTGGGTTGCTTACATCTTGTGGCTCTGTCCTCTTGCCCCGTGGTCTGTACAGCTATTGCCAAGCAGAACCTCAAGAGGTGCATCGGCTCTTGGTGTAGATTTAGGTGGGTTCCCTAAAATCAAGGGGGCTGGGAAACATGTGGGAGCCCAGAGATGTCTGGTGAGTACTATTTACTCACCCGTCTCTGTTCTCTACTCCGTCAACAAAATAACGTTGGCTTTTGCAGTTTCCTTTGAATTATTATCTCCTAAGGATTCCTTTAGCATGTCCCAACATTGCCTCAGCTGTCATGTCAGGGAAGGACGGTTCCACCTCTTCACAATCTGGCCAGGACTGGGGGGAGGATCAAGCATCCCCTTGAGGACGTTGTCAGGGAGGCTGGCCGCGGCAAAGACATTTCTAAATTTTTTAGAAAAACAAAGGAAATGAGAAAGAGGTTAGGAAATTAAGCTCTGTGTTTAAGATAGTGGAAAAGAACTGGGTCTGGTGTAAATAGAAATTCCTTACTCTTGGAATATTCCATTAAGTCCATACAAAACACAAATCCCCTCTACTGTGTCCCAGATGAGTGGACCTCTGACCAAGAATGGGGCATGTTCTTCTTATTGGACAATGTCTATTATTAGGCTAAATCTGTCTTCTGGCAAACTCCATCCACTGGTCCTGTCTCTTCTGTTGGCCACCACATTCACCCAGCACCCTGACAATGACTCAGGGTGCAAGGCAGACGCTCTATTCTTCTCAACTTTTTCTCCCCCAGGAAAACAAGCCCCAATACTTTGACCACTCCTTGTAGGACATGATTTTGAGATGCTGACAAGAAACGGCACCACAACCCTCACCAGTGGCCTGAGGTCACTGGTTTTATTAGCCTTCAACCCCTGGTCACCCCTATAGGGAGGAAATAGGGGACTCTCAAGACTTCGAAGCGTTGACCAACAACATCAACACAAATGGTAAGAGACAGAGCACCTCTGGGCCAAACACAAGCCCAAGAGATGTCATTGACAGAGCTAAACAAATAATGTGACGAAAGAAAAGGGAATTTGGGCATCAACATGGCACAAAACGGGGAGCCAGAGAGATGGAGGTTGACAGTGTATGTCCAGTATAATTGGGGGAAGGGACTTTGAATCTGAGTGACATGACCACAGGTCACAGAGAGCTGGTCTGCTTGCACAGGGATAGCCATTGGTTCTTATCATGGGAATATCCTCCCTTACTATTAGCTGCCCGCCTTGGGTCTGATTCCATGTGCACCAGGTGATGTTTAGATTACCAATTTTACTTCTGGTTTCCCTCATGGTCTGGTGGGAAACATTACAGTGGGGTCCCCTGCACCGAGAATGAATCCACTGGTGTCTGGACAATGCAAGCTGGAGAACATCAGCCTCTTGCTGGAAGAATGATTACCCCTGGGTACCGTGCATCCCTGATAGTTGTCATTCCTGTCTATTTCCCATTACTACTGATTAATTGCATGTCATGTATGCAGCTAAAAATACTCATTTCCCCAAATTCCCTTGCTGTGAAAGGTAGCCGTTGCCACAGTGCTAACAGATGCAATGTAGATGGAAGTCCCTGGGGGAGTGTGTTCCTTTTCTGGATAACAAAAGGAAAGCCCAAGAGGAGAAAGCATTTTTGCCCTTCCTTCCCTCTTCTCTCTACCTAGGACATGGGTGTGAGGCCTGGAAGTGCAGCAGCCATTTTGTGACAATGAAAACAAAAGTCATACCCAAGGATGACAGAGAAAGAAGATAGAGGGGGACCTGGCTCCTTGATGACGTCCATGAACAGCTGCACCAGCCCTGAATTGCTTTCCTTCAGTCACTGTCAGAAAAATAGGTCCCTAGGGGAGCCAAGGTGGCTTAGTTGGTTAAGCTTCTGACTTCGGCTCAGGTCATGATCTCCCATTTCATGGGTTCAAGCCCCGCACTGGGCTCTGTGCTGACAGCTCAGAGCCTGGAGCCTGCTTTGGATTCTGTGTCTTTCTCTCTCTCTCTCTCTCTCTCTCTCTCTCTCTCTCTCTCAAAAATAAACAAAACATTGAAAAATTTAAAAAGGAAAAAGAAAAATACATCCCTATCTGTTTAAGCCAAGGTTGGTAGGGCTTTCTACTATTTACAGCAGAACATATTTTTCATCAATACAGTCTCTAAGTGGAGTTTCTGAGCTAGCAAAGCTGAGAACGAGATTCCAGAATGTGGTTAACTCACTAGGCGAGCAGTTACGATGGTTCTTGGTGGTCCTCTTGAAAGAGGATCCCGTTATCGCTTTAAATTCCTCCATTTTTTTTAATGTTTATTTTTGAGACAGAGACAGAACATGAATGGGAGAGGATCAGAGAGAGGGAGACACACAGAATCCGAAACAGGCTCCAGGCTCTGAGCTCTCAGCACAGAGCCCGACGCGGGGCTCAAACTCACGGACCGTGAGATCATGACCTGAGCCGAAGTTGGTTGCTTAACCGACTGAGCCACCCAGGCGCCACATTAACTTCCTCCATTTGGACACCAACCTATGCCTGTACCCTCTAACTGATTAGTCCTCTTCAGCTTATCTTTTCATTCAAGTGAGAAAACGGCAGGCAAAACATCCTGTAATGGGAACTGAAGCTACCCCGTCAAGCAGTAATGGCTGCCGTGACACCAGCAAGACCCCTAAGTGACTGACCCGAAGACAATGATCAACCTGACCTTTCCTTGCAAGGCATTTCCCGTCTATCAACCGGAATCATTCCTAGAACTTTGGAGACCGTTCTTGGGACATCAGTCCGCTGTCTTCCTGGTGGCCACATCAACTGAAATAAATCCCCTTCTTTTTCACCACTGCTCCCCACTTTGCCTTTGGATTTTGTCAGCGGTGACCAGACAAGGTCTGTTGGGAGCATGGGGCCCGGTGCTTTTGCACGCGGGACCCGATAACAAACCCCTGAGGATACCTCTCATTTTCTCTTCTGATCACAAATATAACTCATATGTTTTGTGAAAAATCAGTTGAAACAGTAAATCATAAAGAATAAAGGAAAAAAATGACTCTTGAATCTGCCATCCAGAGATAACAGTTGTGAAGTCTTCACAGATATCCATGGATCTCTCTACATGATACATTCTTTACATAAGTGGGATTGCATTTTGGAACGTGCTACGCAGTCAATGCTTGTGGACATCTTTCCAGCAATTTTGCTGAGGAAACCCATTCTTCCTGTTGTCTGATTGAATACAGGTATGCTTTATTAATTTTATTTTTATTATTTTTAAATATAATTTATCATCAGGTTGGCTAACATACAGTGTGTACAGGGTGCTCTTGGTTTTGGGGGTAGATTCCCGTGGCTCATCGCTTACATATAACACCCAGTGCTCATCCCAACAAGTGCCCTCCTCAATATCCATCACCCACTTTCCCCTCTCCCCCACCCCCGCATCAACCCTCAGTTTGTTCTCTGTATTTAAACAATTTTTTTTTCAACGTTTTTTATTTATTTTGGGGACAGAGAGAGACAGAGCATGAACGGGGGAGGGGCAGAGAGAGAGGGAGACACAGAATCGGAAACAGGCTCCAGGCTCCGAGCCATCAGCCCAGAGCCCGACGCGGGGCTCGAACTCACGGACCGCGAGATCGTGACCTG
This sequence comes from Neofelis nebulosa, assembly GCF_028018385.1. NCBI lineage: Eukaryota > Metazoa > Chordata > Mammalia > Carnivora > Felidae > Neofelis > Neofelis nebulosa. The sequence goes on from NC_080785.1 coordinate 6,396,871, forward strand.
GCTGAAGTCGGACGCTTAACCGACTGCGCCACCCAGGCGCCCCTGTTCTCTGTATTTAAGGGTCCCTTGTGGTTTGCCTCCCTCCCTCTCTGTTTGTAACTATTTTTCCCCCTTCCCCTCCCCCATGGTCTTCTGTTAAGTTTCTCAAGTTCCACATAAGAGTGAAAACAGATGGTATCTGTCTTTCTCTGCCGGACCTATTTCACTTAGCAGAATGCCCTCCAGTTCCATCAGCATTGTTGCAAATGGCAGGATTTCATTCTTTCTCGTTGCCAAGTAGTATTCCATTGTATATATAAACTACATCTTCTTTATCCATTTGTCAGTTGATGGACATTTAGGCTCTTTCCATAATCTGGCTATTGTTGAAATCTCTGCTATAAACATTGGGGTACATGTGCCCCTATGCATCAGCACTCCTGTATCTCTTGGGTAAATTCCTAGTAGTGCTATTTCTGGGGTTGTAGGGTAGTTCTATTTTTAATTTTTTAAGGAACCTCCACACTGTTTTCCAGAGCAGCTGCACCAGTTTGCATTCCCGCCAACAGTGCAAGAGGGTTCTTGTTTCTCCACATCCTTGCCAGCATCTGTTGTTTCCTGATGAAAACTACAGAAAACATAAGAAGGAAAATTGAAGAAGACACAAAGAAATGGAAAAATCTTCCATGCTTATGGATTGGAAGAATATTTATTGTTAAAATGTCAATACTACCCAAAGCAATCTACACATTCAATGCAATCCCAGTCAAAATTACACCGGCATTCTTCTCAAAGCTAGAAGAAACAATCCAAAAATTTGTATGGAGCCACAAAAGACCCTGAATAGCCAAAGTAATATTGAAAAACAAAACCAAAGCAGGAGGCATCACAATCCCAGACTTTAGCCTCTACTACAAAGCTGTAATCATCAAGACAGTATGGTATTGGCACAAAAACAGACACATAGACCAAGGGAATAGAATAGAGAACCCAGAATTAGACCCAAAAATCTATGGCCAACTAATCTTTGACAAAGTAGGAAAGAGTATCTAATGTGCTTTATTAATTTTAGCTGTTTTAATATTCAAATGTTATTTAATTAGTTATACTATAATTTAGCCAACCAACCAATCCTCAATTGGTATCTAATTTTTGATGTTATGTGTAGGACTGCCGGGAAAGCTCTTGGTTAAACATCTCTGAGATTTTCTGATTCTTTCTTATTTTGAAATCTCTAGAAGTGTGTGTGCTGAGTCATGAAAGTGCGTGGACCTCACCCAGGCCCTCCCGTCACATGGCCGCCTACTGTGCTGTTCCTGTATTGCAAAGTCACTTGGAGCAGGTCACGGCTCTCGGCTGATTTGTCCTCGACATGTCCAAGCTCTCTTGTTTCAGATGGACGTGGATACAGCTCTATGTGGTCTAATCACTACCTTTTCTCCCATACATGCCCCACATGGTTATTCTAGTTTCTGCCATGTTTCTTAAGCTCCTATTATGAGATGCATTGTGTCCCTCCTCCCCCAAATTAGTATGTTGAAATCCTAACGCCCAGGACCTGAGAGTGTGACTGTATTTGCTAATAATTTTTTAAATATTTGTTTGTTTATTTATTATTTTTAAATGTTGATTTATTCTTGAGAGAGAGAGACAGAGAGAGAGAGATAGAGAGAGAGCATGAGCAGGGAAGGGGCAGAGAGAGAGGGAAACACAGAATCTGAAGCAGGCTCCAGGCTCTGAGCTGTCAGCATAGAGGCCAACGTGGGGCTTGAACTCGTGAACTATGAGATCATGACCTGCACCAAAGTCAGATGCTTAGCTGACTGAGCCATCCAGACACCCCAGATGTTTATTTTTGAGAGAGAGAGAGAGAGAGAGAGAGAGAGGACAAGCGGGAGAGGGGCAGAGAAAGAAGGGGACACAGGATCCGAAGTGGGCTCCACATGGTCAGCAGAGAGCCCAATGCAGGGCTTGAACCTGTGAACCATGAGATCATGACTTGAGCCCAAGTCCGATGCTCAACCGACTGAGCCACCCAGGCGCCCCGTGAATGTGACTGTATTTGGAAACAGAGACTTTAAAGAGGTAATTAAGGCAAAATGAGGTCATTTGGGTGGGCCCTAGGCCAATAGAACCTATGCCCTTGTAAGAAGAGGAGGTTGGGGTGTGGACACGCTGACTCCAGACCGTGTGAGGACACAGGGACAAGTGGGTCATCTACAAGGCTGGTAGAGATACCAGAAGATACCAACCTGCTGACACATTGATCTCTGATTTCCAGCCTCCAGAATGTAACACAGTAAACTCTGTTGTATAAACCACCCAGTGTGTGGTACTTCTTACTGGCGGCCCTAGGAAGCTAAAAGAGCCCCCAGGACCCCCCATTTTGGGACCACTCTCAGTGAAGGTTTCCTTCATTTTAGATCCCAGTTTGGCTCAATCTGGGCTCTGTTTATAAGGCAGTCTATAAAAGGCTCAGCTTTCTGAGGGAGACAATAGTCAGAATGGACTTTCTCACGAAAACCCCCTTATTTTCCAGTAAACAGGACATTAAGTAACAATCAGATGTCGCCTTCTGTGTTCAGCCTCTCGGTTGAGGAGGGAACCCTCTCAACCCAGGACTTCAGCACCCCGCCACCCCCTCCCCACTCAGGAGATGCAGACCAAAGAGGTTAGTTTGCAGGACGCTCTGTGGCTCTAACCACATCACCGCTTTTCTCCAGCAAAGCCAGCTGCTTACTTTCTTTCTGCCCAGGGTGATTTGACAGTGACGATGGATTTCAGTGTCTCTGTCCTCATTAGGGGAACTGAGAAGAAAGCTTCCTCCATTCTCTCAGAGATGTTGGTGGCAGCTAGCGTGCAGATTTTTCTAATGACACAATGTAAAACATAAAGACAAAGAAAATCCTGTGTACCCTGGTATTCACTTGCTCTAATCTACCCAAAGTATCTTGTCGAACCACCACGTCTTAAGCTTTGGGGTTCCAGTCTCTCTTAGCGATGGTTTTCAGCATCCATACATTCACGGGGGAAGGAAACATTGTAATTGGCGTATGGCCAACAGCCATCCCCCAACCTGCCACTTCTGTGGGATCCACCCCCCACCCATCCTTGGCACATCCTTTTTCTTCATTTCTTCCTGAATAAGAGGAAAGGGAGATTTTCTGTTCTTTTGCATTTTTCTCTTTTAAAAAATTGTAAAATACACAGAACATAGAATTTACCATCTTAAGTGTGCTGTTCAGTGGTATTAAATACATTCATAATGTATTTACACATTCATAATGTGTATTATAATAATATATTATTATAATATAATATATAATAATAATAATAATGAATAATGAATATTGCACATTCATAATGTGCAACTGTCACCATCATTCATCTCCAGAGCTCTTTCATCTTGTAAAACTGAAACTCTGTCCCAACAAACACTAACTCCCCATATTCCCTCCCCCGGTCCTCAGCAGCTACCATTGTATCTTCCCTGTTTGTGATTTGGACTCTTCTAAGTGCCTCACAGAAGTAGAATCACACAGTATTTGCCTTTTTGTGATTGGCTGATTTCACTCAGTGTAATGTCCTCAAGGTTCATCCATGTTGGAGCAAACGTCACAATGTCCTTCTTTTTTAAGGCTGGATAATATGCCACCAAATGCATATACCTATGGTTTGCTCATCCACTCATCAGTTGATGGCCACATGGGTTGCTTGCAATTTTATCTGTTGTGAATACTGCTGCTATGAACATGGACATACAAATACACTTTCGAGACTCTGATTTCAATTCTTTTGAAAGACAGAATTGCTGGATCATATAGTAGTTCTCTTTTTAACCTAAAAAAATGTTTATTTTTGAAAGAGAGAGACAGAGACAGAGCATGAGTAGAGGAGGGGCAGAGAGAGAGAGGGAGACACAGAATCTGAAGCGGGCTCCAGGCTTTGAGCTGTCAGCACAGAGCCTGACATGGGGCTCGACCCCATGAACAGTGAGATCATGACCTGAGCCGATGTCGGGCGCCCAACTGTCTCAGCCACCCAGGCGCCCCTCTATTTTTAACTTTTGAGGAAACACTATACTGTTTCCCACAGCAGCTGTACCATTTTGCATTCCCACCAACAGCTTCACATCCTCGCCAGCATTTTCTGCTTTCTGTTTTTCCCTAATGGGTGGTCGTATCTCATGGTAGTTTTGATTGACATTTTTCTAATGCTCAGTGATGTAGAGCATCTTTCCATGTGCTTATTGGCCACTCATATATCTTCGGAGAAATGTCAATTCAAGTCTTTTCCCCCTAGCTCTTTGTGGTTTTGGTTCTTGGATTTTAGGAGCTCTCCACATATTACAGATATGAATTCATCAGATATATGATTTATAAATATTTTCTCCCAGTCTCTAGAGAATCTTTTTACTCTGTTGATAGTGTTTTTTGATGCACAAAATTAAACATTTTTCCTGAAGTCCAATTTGTCTATTCTTTCTCTTGTTACCCTGAGACTCTGTGTTCTGTCCAAGAAATCGTAGCCCAAATCAGTGTCGTGAAGATTCTCCATTTTGCCTGTACCTTGGTTTCCTCCCTTCCCCACCTCTTCCTTGACTCCCTCAAGCATCTTCGTGATAAGTGGTTTTTAGGTCTTTGTCTAGTATGTTTGCTTTTAGGTCTATTTCAGGGTCAGTTTCTGTTGAGTATTCTTTCCCTTTGAATCGACTATACTATACTTTCCTATTTCTCTTTCTTTCTTTCTTTCTTTCTTTCTTTCTTTCTTTCTTTCTTTCTTTCTTTCTTTCCTTCTCTTTCTTTCTTTCTTTCTTTCTTTCTTTCTTTCTTCTTCTTGAACACTGGACATTTGAATCTAATAATGTGGTAACTCTGGAAATCTCCCTGATCACCAGGGTCTGTTGGTTTTTGTTACTGTTTTATTTATTTTTTTATTATTATTATTATTATTATTGGACGCTGTCTCCGTGCCAAGGATCAGCCTCAGGTATAAATTTAATGTCTTCTCAGGTCTTTCCTGGGTCTTTCCCTGGACACACATGGTCACTTTCTAATTTTCTCTGTATATCAGTTGTTTTTCTGAATGTCCTTGTCTTAAATGTTGGGATTATGAAAGGGGAAAAAGTGAAAAATCAAGGTGGGAGTAGGGAGAGCCTACCATTTAAATCTCCCAAAGTCACCTTAGCTGGAGAGGGCGGGGCTTGCAGCAATTGGCGGGGGAGGTGCCACTTCGCGGCTGCCTGCCTCTCTGTCTGCACTCTGATCAGAGAACACAGAGTCCCAGTGCTTGGAGGAAGGGTCCTTTTTGCCCACCCTGTCCCCCCAGGCTGTGTGAAGGCATATGTACTTCAGCCATTGGCTCCACACTGTTACTTCATGACTTAAAGTTTTCTTTTTAAGTTTATTTATTTATTTTGAGAGAGAGAGAGAATGAGGTAGGGGCAGAGAGAGGGGGGAGAGAGAATCCCAAGCAGGTTCCATGCTGTCTGCACAGAGCCTGATGCAGGGCTTGAACCCACAAACCGTGAGATCATGACCTGAGCTGAAATCAAGACTCAGGCACTTACCCGACTGAGCCACCCAGGTACCCCCATGACTTAAAGGTTTTTAAAATCATATGGGGTTTTACATATGGGATGTCCCCATTCATGGGAAGTACCCTCCATCACTGTCCTGGAGGCACCCAGCTTAGCCCAGATGGAGAAGGATGATGCCTGCCTGTTACACCCAGACATGGTCAGGGCACACCTGGGGGATATGGTGTTTAGACTGGAGGGTGACAGGGAGAGAACGTGGCCTTGTGTCAGGCTGTCTTGACTTTAAAACTGGGACTGCCACTTACTAGCTGTGTGACTATGATGTGTCACGTAACCTCTCCAAGCCTCAGTTTCCTTATTTGTAAACTGGGGAAGACACCAGTACCTGCTTCCTAGGGAAGCCCACGGCAAGTTGTGAAATCCACAAAAGCAATCATCGGAGAGCAGGAACTGTCAGCTCTTGTCTTCGTAATCCAGAAAAGGAACAGCATTCACACATCAAAAGTAGTAGTTTTGCAGAATTGTTAATGATATGCAAAATGCTCTTGAGAAGAGGTTAAGTGAAAGTTACACACAGACTACGCGTCAACCTTTGTTTAAAGATGCTTATACATTTGCCTAAGTAAAAGACTGAAGAGAAATACACTGAAATGAGGGATTATAGGTGATTTTAAACGATCTACTTTATATTTTTTTCTGTTTTCAAATTTTTCTCCAATGAGCACAGGATTACTTTTATAATCTTTAAAACGTGTTTTATGGAAACAAAAACATAATTCTTTTTTTTATGTTTATTTATTTTTGACAGAGACAGAGACAGAGACAGAATGTGAGTGGGTTAGGGGCAGAGAGAGAGGGAGACACAGAAGCAGAAGCAGGCTCCAGGCTCTGAGCTGTCAGCACAGAGCCCGACGCGGGGCTCAAACTCATGAGCTGTGAGATCATGACCTGAGCCGAAGTCGGACACTCAACCGACCGAGCCACCCAGGCGCCCCTAAAAAACACAATTCTTATAGACCCTGCCCATTGCCCCACGGTCCTTGGCTCTAGCCAACAGGTGTCTTCCCAGAGTTTTGCAGACTGGCACCGGGGACAGAATCCCAGCCTGGGCCCGCAGCACCCTTGTGGGGCTTCGACCCTTGCATGTGGAGAGCTCCCTCCAGATGAGGGTGACCACAGAGGGCTCAGGCACGAGGCCGGGTCCTCCACCTCTGGTGGCACTCCAGTCCTGGGTCCAGGGGCACTTGAAGTTGGAACAGATCTGTCACTCTCCACCGTCTGGTCCTTTAACCTGCCTTCACTGGAGCGACGGCCAAACAGCTTCTCAAAGCAGTCTCTCTTTTCTTAACCTTGTTCAGGCTGGGTTTATCACTTGCAGCCAAAAAGGTCCAGAGTAATGCCAAATGACAGCAAGCGGAGGCAAAGAGGAGATGCCGAGGAGAAGGTGGCATGTGCGAGACCATGTGGAAGATGTGTCCCCTGGAGCACCAGGGCCTTGGCCAAAGCTCACTGTCCCCGCTGTCTCTCTCTGTCCCTCTTGTCACTGTCTCTGTCTCTCTTTCCCATTTTCTCAGCCCCAGTATCTGAATTTGACCCCTCCTTTCATGGTCCATTTTCCACCCACCTCTTCCTCAGCCCAAGCCTCCAGTGAGTTGTCTCCTGGGTCCTCCCACCTGCCCCAGCCTACCTGCCACCCTCCTCTCTTGAGCTTTCTCCCATCCAGGGGTCAATGGCCCAGCCCCTTCTCCCCAAGATTCAACATCAGCCCCTCCCCCTCCCGAAATCTAAGCTGGAAGTCCCAACAGACTCTCCCTCTCCTTGCTTCTCTACATTCCATCAACACGCCCAGGTACCTTAACTCCTGGATTGTTCTGGAATCTGCCTCCCACCCCTGCTTTGATTTAGTCTCCAGTCATCTCTTGCTTGAATTATTTTCAGAGTTCTAAATAGTCTCACTCCATTCTTGTTCCCCCCAAGCCCACCTACCTGCGTGAGACTGTAGAATCCCATCATGCCTCTCTGCCCTGGGGGGGGGGCCTGCTGAGGGCCCCATCGGCCCCTAGAAAATCCCAAGATCACTCTCTGGGCCTCTGGCCTTGGAAATCACACTGGTTGTTGTCGTTCCCTGCTCAGAGTATGATGTTTCTCTCCTCTGGGCCTTTGCTCAGGCTGTTACCCTCTGGGTCCTTCCCTCCCTGCCTGGCTCACTCTGCCTTATCAGTTAGACTCAGACTCTCTGCCAGACCCTCCTTCACTGCCAGCTGCACCCCTGCCATATCCAAGTACCTGGGGAGGAAGATTCTCTGCATTTCCACCATGGTTTCCAGTCACGTCCTCAGAAATCAGTGTTTCCCACTAAGCCATGAGTACGTCAAGGGCCGGGGCCTCTGTAGTGTGGTTTGGAGCCAGGGACCCACAGTTCTCTGCAAATATCAAAGGAGCCCTCAGGGTCTGTGAAGGAAGGAAAGGTCACTGAGCACTGTCTGGCCGGGCTGCAGGGCATAGACGGGCAGGCTGTGAGTGCTGGTACCAGGGTTAATGCTCTGCGGGGGCTTTGCTGTCCTGAGTGGAAGGCTCTTCCTCCAGGCCAGGAGGACATTATCCTTAGGAGTAAAAGCTGTCTGGCCTCTGGAGAGGTCTCTAAGCCCAGGACTCCCCTGTCCTGCCTGAGGGTCGGGAGCAGTTGAAACAGCTCCCTCTGGCACAGAGAGGAGAGATCTTTTCTGTTGTCGAGCTGGAAACATCAGAGCACAGTGGAAATTCATCATCAATTAAGTGCATGCTCTGTTTCAGCCCTGGGAGGGGTACTCCTGGGGTGGGAAGGTGAGCCCTGAGCTTCAGTCTAGCGAGGCAGGTGGGTGAGCAGGCAACAAAAATGGCGCTGAGTGGAGGGCGGCTGGGCAGGCACAGGCTGCCCTCGGGGCACAGGAGGGCAGGCAGAGGCAGCAGGAGGCACAAAGGGCCCAAGGTTTTGGTTCCTCTGGAAACGAGGGATAATGATACCTACCTGCGCTAGTCAGCTATTATCATAGTAATGCTGTGTAACAAATAGTCCTCACACTCGGTGACTGATAACAGAACCAGTCTTTATTCTCAAACTCGAGGGTCTCAGATGACTGTAGCTCAGCTGATCCAGGGTGGGTGCGGACGGACTGCTAAGCTTTGGGCTGTGGGGGTGCCTGGGTTTGGACCGAGTTCAGATGTGATCCACCTGTCTGTTCTGGGGCACAGGGCGAAAGCTTTCTGGGGAAGCTTTTCTTACCCCGGGGTTCTGGAGAGCAAGCAAGGAGCCAAACCATGCCAGCATATTTAATGTTTCTGTTTCTGTTCTGTCCACGAGCATTCCATTGGCCAAAGCAAGTCATGGGGTCAAGTTCAGCTTCAGTGGAGTGGGGAAGTGCATCCTGAAGGAATGTGAATGTTTGCTGAATAATTAAACACCCAGCTGTTGCCACTGCCTCAGAGAGTTGCTGTGGGATGAGATGTGGTGCCACTTGCCTGAGCACAGGGTAGTGAGTGCTTATTAGGTGTTAACCATTATCGAGGGGATGTAAGGACAGGCCATATCCTGAATGTCTTGATAAATCATGTTAAAGATTTTCATGTTTGAATTTTCTCCCTGAGGACAGTGGGGAGCTATTGAGACTTTCGTCAGGAGGGTGACATAGTTTGATTCGGATTTTATTTATTTATTTATTTATTTATTTTTCAATATATGAAATTTATTGTCAAATTGGTTTCCATACAACACCCAGTACTCATCCCAAAAGGTGCCCTCCTCAATACCCATCACCCACCCTCCCCTCACTCCCACCCCCCATCAACCCTCAATTGATTCGGATTTTAGAGTGATCCCTCTGGAAGCACAGTGGAGGATGGTCTGGACGAAGTGAGGCAAGGGCACACCTCAGGCCGGGGATGATGAACAGGAAGTCATCATGGGAAAGGAAAGGTGCCATGAATTCCTGAAATGTCAAAAAGTGGTCTGTGGGATAAAGAAAGAGATGGAGTGTGGAGGGGAGGGAAGTGCTCAGGGAGGCTTCCTGGTTCTTGGCTTGGGTGACAGGGACGTGATAATGAGATCCTCCAGCTAGGAACGCAAGGAGCAGGTGGATGGGGAGTGGGGGGCGGGAGGGATGAGCTGGCTTGGACGTGTTGGATGTGAGATTCTTGCAGACATGCAGATAGACGTGCAGATCTTGGAGTTTAGGAGGAGAATTCGGACACGGGGCATATGCATTTGGGAGTCATGTCAACTACACTAGGCAGCGAGGGAGTCCTCAGTCATCCCAGTTTCCAGGGGTTGGAAAATATGCTGTGTGGGTATAAAGGAATTTTCACTGGCATACAATAACATGTGGCCGACATTGCTAGTTCCTTTCAGCTCTCCATTCTCATGTTCTTCTTCCAAACTGAACCCTGAAATTATTTGGAGGTAGCAAGGCTCAGGTAAAAGATTGCAGTCACCGGCCTCCCTACCTAGCCAATAAGTTACAAGTAGAAGTAACGTCTCTGAATTCTGGGAAAGTTCCTTAGAACATAGGGCCATGCCTTTCTCTTCCTTTCTCTATCCTACAGCCTGGTAGTCAGATGCGATGGCTGGAGCTCTAGCAGCCACTTTGGACTAGGAAGCCAAGAGCCGAATCCTGGGCGGCTGTGGTGAAGAGAAAAGGGTCTGCATTTCCAACACCTTCCTGGAGATTCTATACCAGCCCTGGACTGCTTTTTTACCCGGAAACAAAGAAAACCTCTCTTGTCAAGCCACTGGTATTTTTTTTTCTGTTAAATTCAGCTGAACTTAGTCCTAATGAAAACATTACGATTCCGGGGTATTTGGTCAAGCTATAGCCTTGCACCTGCAGGCATTTCCAGTCGGCTGCGTTAATCTCTGCGGGCTGGACAGTGAAACTCAAACGCCGTGGGTTTGCACGGCGAAGGTGTGCTGCGCCACCTGGTGGACACCTATCAGATGGCATTTCTTTGGACAAAAGCGCCCCGCAGAGCTGGGAACTGGGATGCTTTCTTTCCTTGGGCTGTCCTGCTTCTGCCAGCAGCGATCTGCACCCCAACTTGCTACTTTGATCCCAGTCCCAAGCCATCTTTTAGCCGGCGACGAAGTGAGGGCTCCAGAGTCCTAGATGTCAGTGGACCTCTGAGAAGTCCAGGAACTCCTGACTGCCCCGAGTCTGTCCGGTCAGGTGTGCTCCCAGAATCAGCTGGGGCTGTTTCTAGCTATCCCTGCTGGCAGTGCTCCCCACCCCACCAGGTTGAGGACTTCTGTACTAAATAAAGGGTTCCATGTGACCTCCTCTTCTGCAGACTCTGGTCTCAGAGCAATAGTTAAAGCAGGAGACGAGGTGGGGGGCGATGAGTCACTGCCTCACTGAGCAGGAAATGAACACCAAGGGAGCCTAACCTGGCGGCAGGGCTGGAACAAACGGATTTGTGGCCTTTTGAGCCGCTGGCGAAGGAGGCTCCTGTGGGCGAGCTTATTAACGCTTCCTTCCGCTGACCGCCGGTGCAAACCCGAAATGGCCAGCACTGTCGAAAGTCGAGTTCAAACCTGCAAAAAACGAGTCTTGGAGTTTCAGAAATTCCAGGGATTTGGTGGCACTTGGGCACAGGGCACCTAGGGTTACTCCCCGGGACGGTGTGCGACCCGGCATCTGCCTTCTTTCTCTGGGCTCCGTTCGGTACACAGGGAGGCAGAACACCTTCCAGCCCTGACATGGTGCTGCCACAGGGGCCTTTGTGATGGATGTGGCCTAGGTCACTAAGCAGAGGTAGCGGAGGCTTTAGGGGGAGCACGAAGAAGAGCGGGAAGATGGTTTCTCCAGCTTTTACCCCAGAGCAGAGGTGGACCGCCTGCCGCTTTGGTGGCGTGTGAGTGGGGAGGTGGGTGCTGCGTGGGCAGTGGTGGGATTCATCACACTGAGGCACAGCCTTGGTTTTCCCTGGTGGGGAGGGGAGGAGAGGAGAGGGCAGACAGAGCAGCCCAGGGTCAAGGGCAGCGGGGCGGTGGATGTTAAGAAGATTGAGCTGGCCGGGGCTCCTGGGTGGCTCAGTCCGTTAAGCCTCTGACTTTGGCTCAGGTCATGATCTCACGGAGTGCGGTTCGTGAGTTCGACCCCCACGTCGGGCTGGCTGCTGTCAGCCTGTCAGCGCAAAGCCCGCTTTGGATCCTCTGTCCTTCTCCCTCTGCCCTTCCCCTGCTTGCACTCTCTCAGTGCAACATTTAAAAAAAAAAAAAGAAGATTGAGCTGGAAGAAGAAACAAGATCAGGGTCGGGGGGGGGATGCAAGAAACACACCCCCAGTCCAGAAGCTGTGTACCTCAGGACTGGGAGGAAGGAGCTTGGAATCAGCCTGGCATCGCGGGTCTCCCAGGTTGTGGGACTTGAGCAGATTCGTGGGTGTGGATTGGCAGAGCTGGGGCCAGGCCAGGCCCTGCACCTGCCCCTGGGCCGCTGGGGTTAGAGTCCTACTTCCTGTGATTAGGACCTAGAAACCAGGAAGCCCCTGCCACCTAACTCTTTATCCTTTTTATTCTTAAAAAGACAACGAGAAAATTCTTTTTTTTTTTTTAATGTTTTTACTTATTTTTGACAGAGAGAGAGAGACAGAGCATGAGTGGGGGAGGGGCAGAGAGAGAGGGAGACACAGAATCGGAAGCAGGCTCCGGGCTCCGAGCTATCAGCACAGAACCTGAGGTGGGGCTTGAACTCACGAACTGCGAGATCATGACCTGAGCCGAAGTTGGACGCTTAATCGACTGAGCCACCCAGGCGCCCCAATAAATTTTACTTGAGAGAGAGAGAGAGAGAGAGAGAGCATGAATGGGGCAGAAGGACAGAAGGAGAGAGAAAATCCCAAGCAGGCTCTGATGTGGGGCTCAATCCCATGACCCTGGGACGAAATCAAGAGTTGGACGCTCAACTGACAGATCCACCCAGGTGCCCCAGGAATCATTATTATTATTACTATTTTTTAACGTTTATTTTTGAGAGAGACAGAGACAGAATGCGAGTGGGTTAGGGGCAGAGAGAGAGGGAGACACAGAATCCAAAGCGGGCTCCAGGCTCTGAGCCGTCAGCACAGAGCCTGACGTGGGGCTGGAACCCACGAACCGTGAGATCACGACCTGAGCGAGGTCGGATGCTCAACCGACTGAGCCACCCAGGCGCCCCAACAATGAAAAAATTCTTAAAGGAATCCTAGTACCTGCTGGCTCTGAGACCTTTCTTTCTATGTGACCTCCCCTCTCCCCACCCCCCAGCCTCCCCAAAGCTGAGGCTGCCTTCCCTGAAAGGCCTCTAAACGCAACAGGTTCTTGTTTCTCTAAATTGTCTGGCTTCCTTTTTGTTACGTAAAGCGACCAGATTCACTCCAAGCTTTCTGTATTTGCATCTCCACCTGGAGTGGAGCAAAACACAGCAGCATTCTGTTTTCCTCGGGAAGGAAATGTGCTGGGGCTGGAGGAGGGGGGAGGGAGTGTAAATCTGTTTTTCTCTCTTCTTTTCTCTTGGTGGGATCTTTGTACTCTTTTGCAAAGAAGGTTGGGGGCGGGCTGGGGGTGTCTCTTCCTACTCGGAACCCAGCCCTGTGTTTCTCCTTCTGCTGTTGCAGATGGGGGTGCCTGCCAGCATTTCTTTCCAGGAAGCGCTGGGACTTTGGCCCTGTTTTGGGGGGGTGGGGGGTGGGATGCATAGAACCAATCCTGTTCCATTTTCCTAGAGTCTGAGCCTCTGGCAAGTATGGGTGGATGGAGGCGTGTGTAACTAGGGTCCCCCTCCTGGGTACATCTGCCACCCGTCCCCCACCCCCTAACCAAACACAAAGAGATGTCTGGGCAGCTCTGAGAGTTTCCCTGTCGCCAACCCTATATTCTGGGGTCTGTGAGCTGCTGGGGCCTTGGGCCAGCCTGCGCACACAGGAGGCAAATTATGGGATGTGCTCATGATCTGGGTGGAACAGTCTGCTTACACCAAAGGGTGTGGTCAGGGCTCCTCCTCGGGGAGATTAACCCCAAGGACCACTGAGTGGACCTGTCTTTGGGTCCAGATGACCCTGGCACTATCTGACCACCACTGGGCCTGTTTCCTAGGGGCCAACGTGGATCTGAGCCAATTTACTGAACAATCGGAGCTGGATGGGGTGCAAGGTGGGAACAGAGGGTCCCCCTCTTCGTTTGCTGCCTTTCAATTGTTCTGTTCCCAAGACCCTTCCTAGGTCCCTCTCTTCTGTTCTGTCTCTCTGGGGACAGGTCCTGCGGCTGTGGCTCCTAAGCTAGAAGTTCTACCAGCGGGAGGCCCTGGTGGGAGACTGACTGGGGAGGGGGGCGGTGTCTTTGCCCTCCTCTCTCTCCAGCAAGGACAGACCGGCCTGCAGAGGTCCATCTTCCCCTGTTGAGCCTGCCACTGGGTCTGGGAACACCTTTTCCTTTCGCTGTCCCTGGTCCTGGACTGGAAGTATCTTATCTGCTATTGCCCGGTGCCTGCCTTCTTCTTAGTTCCTCCAGCCCCCTGAACTAGGGGGTCTCTGTGCTAGTTTCTGCTTCCTGTATCCGGCTGGTTCGTTTATCCTGGCCCTAATGACACTGGCAGCAAATCTTACAATCGCTTTCTGATTACGTTCGGATATTAAACAGCCCCATCAGGTTAATTTAAAAGTCCCTTCTGTCATCCACTCCAAGGTTTTCCTCTCCTCCCAGGCCCAAGGTCCTGGCCTGGAGATAAGTTGGGTTGGCTTCCCCTCCCTGCCTGCTCTCTGCACAGGCTCCTGGAGGCCAGGCTGGGGTGGGAGAGGGATTGAGGAAACATTGTTCTGCTGATGTGGCCTGTTCAGGCTGTGCTTGGGCTCTGGATGGCAGCTGGCAGATGGCAGATAAGTGAGGCCCATTAGGTTGAGGGCAAGGTGGAGAGCAGGGAGCTGTATGGGGGCCCTTTCCTGCTGGGTCAGGGACATATATGCAGAGAGCAGGGAACTCATGGTTGGAACTTTGGGGTCGTATGATGCTCAAAGATGTCGAGGAAGTACATGAAATTTTAGGTCTTACATTAAAAATACACAGGAGTCCTAGGGGTGCCTGGGTGGCTCAGTCGGTTGAACACCTGACTTCAGCTCAGGTCATGATCTTGTGCTTTGTGGGTTTGGGCCCCGCGTGGGGCTGTGTGCTGACAGCTCGGAGCCCAGAGCCTGCTTCGGATTCTGTGTCTCCCTCTCTCTCTGCCCCTTCCCTGTTCACGTTCTGCCCCTCTCTCTCAAAAATAAATAAACATTAAAAATTTTTTAAAAAAATAAGTGGAAGTTCTGTATGCTTAATACTATCAGCTTTGGGCTTTACAGAAGATCCATAGACACTGAAAACCCATTCTCTTGGGACTTTTCCAGGCCTTGTTCTCATCCTTTGGGGTTTGTGTTTTTAAGTTTTTTTAAAAAATTAATTTATTTATTTTGAGAGAGAGAGATACAGATTGTGAGTGGGGGAGAGGCAGAGAGAGAGGGAGACACAGAATCTGAAGTAGGCTCCAGGCTCTGAGCTGTCAGGGCAGAGCCCAACTCGGGGCTCAAACTCCCGGACCGTGAGGTCATGATCTGAGCCTAAGTCGGAGGCTTAAACAACTGAGCCACCCAGGCTCACCACCCCCCACCCCCCAATTTTAAAAATGGCTGAGAAAAACTTTGTTGATTTTAAATATTGTATCAGTTGTTATAAAAGTGCTTTGTTCAAATCCTATAATGTTTGGGCTCTTCCACCTTTTTATTGCCATACAAATAAAAGCTTCCCGGGTTCCTGGAATATTAAGCACAACGAACGTTTGTTTGCTTAATTAACATCCCTTGGGCACCAGGGAACCCAGACTAATGTTGCCCGGACCACAGCCACGCCTTCCCACCAGATTCCCTGGGTAGGAACAGGCAACCAGAACAATATGGCGAAGGAAAGCAAGGTCACACTAATGGTCAGCCAGGGCTGGGTCCCCCAGCCTAGTGGACGAGACCACGCAGCTTCTCTTTAGGGGAGACTACAGTAGATAAGGGAAGTGGGGGAGCTTTTCTCTAGCCCCTCCAAAGCCCAAACTCCAGTCTCAGATCTTCCTACCAGTGAGGTGCGGGGCAAGGAGAAAATGATGGCTACCCCTCCCCCCACAATTGGACGGACGATGAAGAACAGGAATGGGACGGGTTGGCCAACTCCCAGATCTTCATTCAGGGGTGTGATAGGGAAGAGAGAACTGCATCTGTGGGCTGATTATATTCTCCATGTCTTCTCTTTGGGATTGGAGGAGAAAGTCTGGGGAGAGGTAGGGACCCAGGAAGAAGCAGGCTGCTTTCTCCATCAGTTCCATCAATGAGCAACGGGGGTCCCTTCCGTTCCCCTCCCTTTCTCTTTTAAAATTTGGATTTTATTTATTTATTTATTTATTTATTTATTTTTCATGTTTTATTTATTTTTAAGAGAGAGACAGAACATGAGCAGGGGTGGGGCCAAGAGAGAGGGAGACACAGAATCCGAAGTAGGCTCCGAGCTCCGAGCTGTCAGCACATAGCCTGACGCGGGGCTTGAACTCACGAACCGCGAGATCATGTTTTTATTTTTTTAATCCGGAGAATCTAGTACCCATTCGAAACCATTAAAATCCAAATTTTAGGGGCGCCTGGGTGGCTCAGTTGGTGAAGCATCCGACTTTGGCTCAGGTCATAATCTCGCGGGTTGTGGATTCAAGCCCCATGTCGGGCTCTGTGCTGACAGCTCAGAGCCTGGCGTGTGCTTCAGATTCTGTCTCCTTCTCTCTCTCTGCCCCTTCCCCACTTGCACCCTGTCTCTCTGTCTCTGTCTCTGTCTCTCTCAAAAATAAATAAACATTGAAAACAACAACAAGAAGTCAGCACTGGAGAGAAGGCACCCTGGCAGTGGCTGTGTGGGCGATTATTGCTCTCCCTAGGGTGGGCAGGACCTGGAGGAACCCAGAAACTGACCTGCCCCTCCATTGCCCCGCCCTCCCTGTCCTTCCCTCTACTCCACCCTTCCACCCCCCTCCCTCTTCCTCTGAGTGAGGATATATCCAGAAATCAGGTCTGCAACCCAGAGCAGGGCCCTCCCCCTGCCCACGCTGGCTCCCTGATCTTGGACTTCAGCCTCCAGAACTGCGAGCCATAAACTTCTGCTGTTTATAAGGCACCCAGCCCGTGGTATTTTGTTACACACTAATTGTGTGTGACAGGCAACCAATTTCATTAGTATCTTCCTGCCTGTCTTTCTAGGGCATATATAGACCCCGAAGACCTTTCCCCACCAGTGCAGAGAATGTCCTCGCCCATACAATTTCTTTCACAATCACCTGGAATTGCGTTGTGTGGATGCAGCATTGTTTATTCAGACCTGCAGGATCTCACTAGTAGATGGATATTTGGGTTGCTTCCAGACTTGGCTATCAGGGACGCTACCGTAGTGAATCACACATGCTCATGTTTTCCCCGTGTTGGTAGGTAGATCTCTGCGTTAAAGCCCTAGGAGTTGGATCAGTGTGTCACGGGGTAAAGGTGCTTTCTGTAGCGTCTTCCTTGGCTGAATCACTTTGCATGCCCACCAGCGACATCCCAGAGGCCCCGGCAGACTCCCAAGACGCAGCTGTTGGTCTATTTTTTAAAGCCAATCTGCTAGGTAAATCTAGTATTTCGGTGAGTGTCATTCGCCCTAGTAATAGAGGTCTTTTCTGGGGTGGAGTGGACCAAGGTGAAGGGAGGTCAAGGCCACTTGCTTTCTCATCTGAGTGTATCTCACATGCATGACCTACTGCGTGGCCTCGCCCCCTGTGCCTCACAAGGAGCGGAGCGTGAGGGGTTTGTTGCCTGTCCCTGGGGGGCACTTGGGCTTCTAGGTGGGGTTAGTCGGGGGTCCTTCACACAGGCCTGTAAGTCCCATTATAACTAAAAGGGTCAGGCATTAAGCAGTCCCCCTCCTCCTCAGGGATCCAGCGCTGGACGTAGTTGGGGCCACCGTCCCGCGGCCACACGATCACAGGGTCTCTGGACGCCAGGGATGGGTCCTCATCGAAGAAGTTGAAAGGCCGGAGCAGGAAGCCCACGGAGTTCCCCGGTGTGGCAGTGTTAGGGATGTCCTCTGAGTGGGGGATGTGCAGGAAGCCTACTGTGACCCAGGCCACCAAGTCCTGTGGGAAAGAGGGGTGGGCAGGGCAGGGGAGGCTCAGAGAGGAGAGGGGTGGGCAGCCCCCTCAGACCCCATTAAAAATTTTTTTTTACATTTATTTATTTTTGAGAAATAGAGTGAGACAAAGTGTGAGTGGGGGAGGGTCAGAGAGACGAGACACAGAATCTGAAGCAGGCTCCGGGCTCTGAGCTGCCAGCACAGAGCCTGATGCAGAGCTTGAACCCACGAGCTGTGAGATCATGACCTGAGCCGAAGTCAGAAGCTCAACCGACTGAGCCACCCAGGTGCCTCCCTCAGACCCCATTTTTAAGGGGGCAGACCACTGAGCTTGCCCGCCACATGGCGAGCAGCTGCCGTCCATCTTGGAACCGGGCACAGATCTGGTCTCGGGCTAGGGCTTGGGGAAGGCGGGGCCAATACCTCATTTTCGATGTTCTCATTGTTTTTAAGAAACTCCTCAAAGACCACAGGTGGGTCCCAGGGGTCATTCTGGTTATAGATGCTGCTGCTGCACACTTCTGATTCCCGGTACTTGGTCACGGCCAGGGGGTACCTGCCCAGAAGAGACACCAGGTGGCTTTGGGGGCCAGGGAACCTCCCAGCCCTTCCGAACGATGGCGGAAAGTTACTGCCTTCCCCCAAATGTGAGATTATCTCCGGGGTGTCAGCCAGACTGACCGACTGTCAACCGAGGCTCTGGTGCTTGGCAAGGCCCTCCACCCCTCCCCCTTCCCCAAACACAGAGCCCCAGACACACACGTGCTCGCAGGTCCAGAGACACCACCAAGGGGACTCAGAATCTCGTAGATAGAAGCATGGATGCACACAGACATTTGAACACTGAGAGGAGCCTGGGGCCCTTCTCTGCCTCCTAAGCCTCCCTTACCTGGCCCAGGTGACAGCCTGCTCCTCCTGCCAACCCAGGGGCAGCACCTGGTCGGCCATGGAGTGGATCTGAAGTCGGTAGCTGCGCTTATGGCCCCAGCGGTTCTCCCTGGGACTGGCAAAGAGCAGGTACTTGGGCAGAGGCTGTCTGAAGCGAAAGGCCGCCTGGCGCTCCCGGTGGTAACTTGTCTGCTCCAGGGTCGGCTGCACCAGCTGGTGTCTGGGGCTCCAGGGATTGGTGATATTTTCTAGCTTCATCTGCAGGGTCTGGAAGCTATTTTTGGTGCCTACAGGTGTGCAGGAAGAAGGAGGATGAGAACCAAGCCCCCTGACCTGAAATATCCTCATTCTGTGCTTGGATCCCCATCCCAGACGCCCTCTGAGAGCAAACCACCAGGAGAGGAGCACAGAGGATCTCGGGGATGCACACCGAGCTTGCTGTAGGGGTAGGAGGAAGGGATTAAAACCAAGAAACCGTGGAGGAACGAGGAGAAGACTCCGAGTCAGGCCTGTTCTGATAGTGATTTGAGGTCAAGCCAAGTCTGTCATGATGCTCCTGCCATATTCTATGGGGACATCATCAATCCAGGAGACAAGGAGTATTGTGGATGACATCTTAGGGTGCTGGGCAGCGACATTTCCTATACTCCAAGGCAATGTCTCCACCGTGACCCTCTGCAAGTGCACCTTTCTGCCTAATCCGTCCCCTTGCAGGGGGGCCAATGCAGCCCCCTTGCCGGGGAAGGGCAGGGTGTCACATTCACTGCTTTTCAGGGGCTCACAAATTTCTAGCACTGCAGTGTTCAGAGAAGCAGGCTGGGCAAAGGCTCCTGATTTTATGATGCGAGTGTTTGGTGGGAGGGTCTTTCCAGAGCCCAAGTT
Source organism: Neofelis nebulosa (assembly GCF_028018385.1). NCBI lineage: Eukaryota > Metazoa > Chordata > Mammalia > Carnivora > Felidae > Neofelis > Neofelis nebulosa. Next base: position 6,416,327 of record NC_080785.1, read on the forward strand.
CTACCTGCCACATCCAGGTCGACGCGGTAATGCACTAAGTGAGTGTGCATGTTGCCAAGCAGGTGTGTGTGCAAGCGGGTCCCATGGCGCAGCCCCTCCGGGGTATAGAAGGTGGCGTGGACGTAGCCGGTGGCATGCATCTTGGCCTCCATCACCCCGTTGGGGTAGAAGATGAAGTCCCAGATGTAGTCATAGTTGTAGACTGTTGACGTTGTTCGTAGCACCAGCACCTGGCCCTGCAGGCCTGCATAGAAGTTGAAGCCGCCGCTGAAGTTGGAATTGAAGTGTCGCCTGAGGGGCACTCCCGTGGGCATCTCAAAGACACAGAGGGCTCGGGGGTAGCGCACCGGGTCATCGGCATCGTAGTAGTGGAGGGCATCTAGGAAGGTGGCTGTGTCCGGGCAGTCGATGCCAGGGGCTAACTCATGAGTGACGCTGCCCAGGCCCCAGCCCACGTCGATGTACTTGGTCTGCATGCCCGCAGGCGTGTGTCCTCCATACAGCGCCACCGCCTCCTGCACGCTCACCTCGTAGGCTACGCGCTCGCACCCGAAGTGCACGTTCAGGACCTGTAGCCCCGAGGAGGAACGCAGCCTGAAGGAGAAGCTCCATCCGCCGTAGAGCACGGTGTTGCCCTCCAGCCGGTAGCGGGGACCTTGGGGCTGGACCAGGCGGGGGCCAGTCACATTGATGGGGGTGGGGAAGTCCCCACGTGGCTTGTAGGAGGAGAAGAGGGGTGGTTCCTCTTCCGTGCTCTTTTCACTCTTGCCCTTGGGCGATGGGTCCTCCAGAACCACCACGTCTACTTCTCCGTCCTCGTACTTCCGCGCCAGCTCTTCCGGGCTCCGGTAGAACTTCCCATTGTACCAGACCCGCTCCACCGTCCAGTTTTGGGCGTTGGTGCTTCTGTGATCCAGGAGGAGCTCCAGCCCAGTGGGGTGCAAGAAGTAGCCTTCTACAAAGAGCTGCAAGATAAACCAAGAGCGGCGCTCGCCGGAGGCCAAGCCCCGAGGCGCCACGTCTGTGAAAGTCAGGCATCGGGAGTGACAATCTTGGTAGGAGAAGCCTGTGGTATCGAGGAAAAACTGGTGCAGGGGCTTCGTGGCCTCTTTCAGGGCGTGGCCCAGGAGGGCATACTCCGCCGAGGAGATGGGCCTGGAGGCCCAGGTGGCCTGGTGCCCAGGCTTGGGGGGCAGCTCTCTCATGTAGTAGGGCCATGGCAGGGGCCCCACAGCGAACTCGGTGATGTTGGGGTGCTCCTGGGCTCCGAAGAAGATGACGGCACGTGCCTCCCGCGCGGGAGGCCTCCCACCTTTATCCAGAAATTTCAGTACGTGTTGCTTCTTGGGCAGCAGCATCTCAATGAGGAACACGGAGTTCTTGGCCATGGTCGGTGTTCGGGAAGGCTCCAGCCTCAGCTCCTTATGGGACCAGAGGAAGTTGCGCACGGCCTTCAGCTCTTGGGCACTCAGGTCCTCGAACACCCTGGCCTTGTGGTGCAGGGTCCGTGGGGTGCACTTGGTTGCGGCCACTGTCTGCAGCGCCAGGATGGTGGCAATGGCCCAGCCAAGGGCCAGGGTCTCTCGCTGCATGGCTCTGGAATGGAGTAGCAGAGATGAACTTAGTTGTTTTATGGGAGGCAGTGAGTTTCCACGAGCCCTGCACGGCGATGTCCCTTGGCTGGGTGGTTTTCCTGCAGCCTCAGCCCCCTCCCTCACCCATTCCAGTGGGAGCCAGGCCTCCATGGCAGCGGGGGCCCCAATGCTGCTCAGGTCTTTGCTTCCCATCAATTGTAATTCTGTCCTCTCCTTGCTCATCTGCAGGCCTCTGTGAGTCCTGTGCATTTTCTTACCTAATGAACTCATTTAGCCCTTTTCTGTGTCTTTGCTCAGCAGGGCAGAACTTTGGGTTCTTACCTCTCCACCTTGAGTGCTACTTGTGTCATTAGGTATTGACAGCAAAACTACATTTCTGATACAATATGATATTTTTCATGTAGATACATTTTGAAATTTAGTGTAGAAGTTCAAAGAGTCAGCCCCAGGGTCAGGTTGCTTGCGCTCGGGTCCTCGTATGTGTTACCACTAGGACCAGCTGTGTGACCTTGGGCAAGCAGCTCAGGGTCTCTGGACCTCCACTTTTTCAACTACACAATGGAAATAATGACTGCGACAGCTACCTTTAGAACTGGTGCAAGAAATAAATTGGACAATAAAGATAACGTGTTTAGAATTATGCCTACCTTCTAGGAAGCACCCAAGAAATCCTAGCTACTCTTCTTTTTAATTTTTTTTAAGTTTATTTATTCATTTTGAGAGAGAGAGCGAGAGTGCGCGCATGAATCAGGGAGGGGCAGAGAGAGAGAGAGAGAGAGAGAGAGAGAGAGAAAATCCCAAGCAGGCTCTGCACTGACAGCCTGATGCGGGGCTTGAACTCAAGAACCATGAGATCGTGACCTGAGCCGAAGTCAAGAGTCGGACGCTAAACTGACTGAGCCACCCAGGCGCCCCTACTCTTCTTTTTAAAGTCAACTACAAAGATACGGTCTGTGATACCAACATATGTAAAAATGGAGGCAATGTAAAGTCATTCGACTGCGATTAGGCTGTAGACCTGAGGCTCTGAGGGTGTGGACGGGGTGGCCAGCCCTGCTCCAGAATGTTTTGACACTTCTGGTGGAGCCCTCAGCTTGCAACTGCTAGCCATGTGGGGCCATCCCAAGTGGCATTCAGGGAGATGCCTCTCCCCCTTCCATTTTGGGGGACTGTGTCAGGCTCTTCACGTCATTTTCCCACCCCCAGGGCTGCCACTAGAGCCCCCTCTGGGTTTCTCATCTTCTCCCCTGGCCCTGGTGGGAGGGCCTTAGGGACTCACAGGAGACTTCAGGACTGCTGGGTGAATCCAGAGCCAGCAAAAGGACATGGGGTGAACGTGTGATCTGCTATTAAATTTGCCAAGGCTCACCCCCCCGCCCCCCCCCCCTTTTTTTTTTTTTTTAGTAGATTTTACTTTTTAGAGCAGTTCTGGGATCACAGCAAAATTGAGCACAAGATACAGAGATTTTCCGGGTACCTCTGACCCCTACTCATATGCAGCTTCCCAATGAACAATGTTCTTCTCTAAAGTGGGCCATTTGCTATCATCTATGAACTCACACGGACACACCAAGGTCACCCAAAGTCCACAGTCGACATTAGGGGTCACCCTTGCTGTTGTACATTCTATGGGGTTTGGCAAATGTGCCATGCCATGCATCCATCATTATAGTATTGTACAGAGCAGTTTTTCTGGCCTAAAAATCCTCTGTGCTCCATCCGTTCATCCCTCCTTTCCCTCAAACCTGTGGCCACCACTGACCCTTTTATTGTCTCTATAGTTTTGCCTTCTCTGGGATGTCACGCAGCTGGAACCCTACACTGCACAGCTTTTCCAGATCGGCTTCTTCCACTTAGTGATAAGCATTTAAGTTCCTCCATATGTCTCTTCTCGGTCAGGCTCCCCCCACCCTTTTTTTTTTTTTTTTTTAATAATCTCTTAGGTCCAGATTTCTTTCTGCTTTGCTAAGGAGGGAGATGTGGAGGAGATCCATGGTCCTTTCAACCTGAACTTGGCTGTTCTTTTAGCTTTTACCTTTCCTGGTACAATCTTCTACTCTGACATCCAAGCGGGCAGCCGGTGAGGTGGACAATGGCAATGAAGCCCCAGGAGGAAGGAGAATTGGTAGCCAGGGAGAGCCCAGGCCGGGAAACGTGAGGCATGCCCTTCTTCCCCACTTCTCATCCCCAGCACCCTGACAACAGCATCCATGCCCTCTCTGTGCCTTTCCTATCTCACCCCTGGGCGGTTTATGCTGCATACGAGTGTGCTACACCCTGGAGTCATTTCCTCTGGGTTCTTGCCCCTTGTATTCTGGCTCACCCACCCCTTGTGTCTGTGTTTCTCCTGCCCCTTCCCTCCACACCTTTCTCCCCCTGCTTCCATCCCCACCAGTCGCCCCTTCACCCCTTCCCCTGCATCCCCCACCAGAACGCACCTGTGTGTTCCCCTGTGGGCTTGCCTCCGCTACCAGCCTTTGCCTCTGACTCCTTGAGCTTTATGGCTCCATGGACCCCGCCCTGGAGGGAGGGACAGGGCAAGGCATGGGCTGGCCAAAGTGAGGAACTGCAGCTCAGGGGTTCCACAGTTGGCATAAAGCAGCGTGAGGACGTGCACGGGGCTCTGGCTGCTGCAGCCAGGAAAGGTCTTGTTACACCTTCAAGGACCCACGTCTGGAAACTCCTCAGTCCTTCACCACTGTAGTGACCAGGGTCCACTTCTGTTTTCCCAAACAGCATATGGTCCTAGATCTGTCTCCCTATCATTCCTCCTGCCGCAGGGGACCTTCCATGAGACTTGTGTGCTATCTTCTCCATTTTGAGCTGCGCACACAATGCCGTCATCTGTTAAAGTAGGTGGTGAGTTTCTGGGGGTGCCTAGGTGGCTCAGTCAGTTAAGCATCAGCTTTTGACTTTGGCTCGGGTCATGATCTCACGGTTTGTGAGTTTGAGCCCCACATCGAACTCTGTGCTAACTGCACAGAAAGCCTGCTTGGGGATTCTCTCTGCCCCCCCACCTTCTGCCCCTTCCCTGCTCGTGGGCTCTGTTCTCTGTCAAAATAAATAAATAAACTTAAAAAATTAAAAAGTAGGTGGCGAGTTTCAGAGGTCAGAGATAAAGACCAGGGCAAGTTTACTAGTAAGTAAGCAGCCTCACTCGAAACAGTTACATGGACAAAGGCAGGGGCTGGTAGAGACAGACACCAACATCAACAACAGAGAATGTGACCCATATGTAGAATAGGGAACCAGAGATGGAATAGCTTGGGAGGGAGAAGCCCCTAAGTTAGTCAGAAGGTCTTACTAGCCATCTCTATGGGGAAAGGAGGGAGGAGCTGGCTGGGGACAAGGTCAGTCAAGATGGCTGGGGAACCTGGGAGTGGGGAGGGGAGCAGCACTGTGTAGCTCAGGTTGATGGTAAGGGGAACATGGGCAAAGGAGAGAGCTTCTGGTCAGAGGGAAAGAATAGAATCGGGAATAGTGTGCGGCTTGGAAGGAGAGGTCATTATTCCCCCCATCACTACGTCTTGACTTCCTGTTCTTTTGTTCTTATGTGGCTTTTGTATTTCTCATCATTATCTTCCTGTTACTTGTATTGCAAGTGATTTTGGTATTTATTGGCAGCTAGATCAGGAAGGAGAAAACAATTAGTCAACCTATTACTTGTTTGCAATTCCGGAAGGCCTTTGGTGTCTCTAAGGAAAGGGATTAGCTTTAAAGGTTAAAATGATTGATGTGATGACATCTCTTACATCCTTTCTACTTCATTGTCTGAAGGATTGAGGGTTGGTTAGTTTCCATTATGGGCTCACCAACACCATGGAGACTTGAGGATGTCCAAAAGAGACAAAGAGAGTTATAGGAACAACTTGACATTGAGAAGTGCAGTCTGTTTCCGTTCTACAAAGGACATCATAACCAGGATAATGGGGTGAGGACAGATCAGGAAAAGATACTTGTAAAGATTAGAACAGAGAGGGACCACACATAAAAGAATGAAGTTTGACCCTTAGCTCACACTATACACAAAAATTAACTCAAAATGGATCAAAGACGTCATGTAAAAGCCAAACTATAAAACGCTTAGAAGAAAACATAGGAATAAGTCTTCATTTTTTGAGTTCTTTTTAAAAAAATTGTTTATTTTGAGAGAGCAAGAGCAAGCAGGGGTGGGGCAGAGGGAGAGGAAAAGAGAGAATCCCAAGTGGGCTCCACGCTCAATGTGGAGTCCCGAGTGGAGTTTGGTCGCACGACTGTGAGATCATGATCTGAGCTGAAATCAAGAGTTGGACACTTAACTGACTGAGCCACCCAGGTGCCCCAGAATAAATCTTCTTGACTTTGAGTTAGGAGGGATTCCTAGCCATGGCTCAAAAGCAGAAACAACCGAAGAAAAAACAGACAAACCAGACCTCACCAAAATCATAAACTTTTGTATTTCAAGGGACACCATCAAGAAAGTGAAGATAACCCAGAGAATATGAGAAAACGATTTGCAAATTATATATCTGATAAAGGACTTGCAACTCAATAAGAAAAAAGACAACTCAATGAAAAAAGTGGGCAAAGGATATGAATACATATTTCTCCAAAGAAGATACACAAATGACCAAAAAGCACTTGAAGAGATGCCCATATCATTAGCTATCAAGGAAATGCAAATCGAAATTATAATGAGTTATGACCTCACACCCACCAGGTTGGCTGGAGTAAAAAAGCCAGAAAACGAGTGTTGGTGAGGATGTGGAGAAATCAGAACGCTCATGCACTGTGGATGGGAATGTAAATGGAGCAGCCACTGTGGAAATTGTTGGCACTTCCTCCAACAGTTAAACACAGAGCAACCATCTAAATACCCAAGAGAAATGAAAACATATGTCCACACAGAAACTTGTAACAGATGTTCATAGCACAGTTGCTCCTAGCAGCCAAAAGGTAGAAAAAACCCAAAGGTCTGTCACCTGATGAATGGAGAAACACTGGAATGGTATTTGGCATTAAAAAAGGGTGAAGTGGGGCGCCTGGGTGGTTCAGTCGGTTGAGCGTCTGACTTCAGCTCAGGTCACGATCTCGCAGTCCGTGAGTTCGAGCCCCGTGTCGGGCTCTGGGCTGATGGCTCGGAGCCTGGAGCCTGCTTCTGATTCTGTGTCTCCCTCCCTCTCTGCCTCTCCCCCATTCATGCTCTGTCTCTCTCTGTCCCAAAAAATAAATAAACGTAAAAAAAAAGGGTGAAGTTAGGTCATGATCTCACGTTTCATGGGTTCGAGCCCCACATCGGGCTCTGTGCTGACAGTTCTGATCCTGGGGCCTGCTTTGGATTCTGTCTCTCTCTCTCTCTCTCTCTCTGCCCCTTCTTCACTCATGCTCTGTCTCTCTTTCTCTCAAAAATGAATAAAAACATTAAAAAAAAGAAAAAAGAGTGAAATACTGATACATGGTACAATATGGATGAATCTTAAAAAATATTATGCTAAATGAAAGAAGCCAGTTAAAGAAGACTACATAGTATATGTTTCCACTTAAATGAAATGTCCAGAATAGGCTAATCTATAGAGGCAGAAAGTAGAATTCGTGGTTGCCGAGGGCTGGGGAGCGGGTTAGGAGTGATAGCTAATGGATATGGAGTTTCTTTGTGTGGGGATGACAACGTTCTAAACTTGACGGTGGTAAATGTTGCACATTTCTGTGAACATACTAAAATCCATTGATTATTAACTTTACCGGTGGATTGTATGGTATGTGAATAGCTCAAGAAAGCTGCTTTTAAAACAAAGTGACAGGGACTATATCTAGGAGCTCCTACAAATAAGCCAGGAAGAGGAAGCAAGGGACCTCGGGGCAACTTACAGAAGAGGAAACCAAAATGGTCCAGGGACACGAGGAGATGCTCCCATGTGGTGGGGATTAGAACGATGTGATCACTCGACAACAAGATCTCATTTCATGCCCGTTGCTGGCAGAAATGAGAAAGCGAGGTGGTGGAGATGTGGCGAAACGGGCAGCTCGAGCAGAGGCTGTGGGGAGGCTTGCGGATGATAGAGCCTTCGGGAGGGCCGGCCCAGTATATGGGCACCTAGATAGTTGCACACCCTACGGGACTCGGGGATGCTACTTCTGGCCTACATGCCACAGATTCACCCACAGATCCACCAGGTAGGACTCAGACACACACTGTGGTGGAAATGGGAGCTGGAGGCCATATGGGTGTCCATCACCAGGACAGGGAGCCAGCGAGAGGCAGTCAGTGTGCACCTTGGGGCACCGTGCAGTTGGTGGAAGCAGCGGAGTGGTCCACACAGCCACTCACTGGGGTGGCTCTTAATATAAGAGGAGGGGCACCTGGGTGGCTCAGTCTGTTAGGCTTCCGACTTGAGCTTAGGTCATGATCTCACGGTTCTGCTTATGGGTTCGAGCCCCGCATGGCCTCTCTCTCTCTCTCAAAAATAAATAAACATTAAAGAAAAAAAAACGTAGGAAGAAACAGGATGAAGGATAGAGCACAATACCATTACATAAATTAAAACACGTGCACACAGAGCAACTGACATATTTTCAAGAACAGATGCAAATAAAAGGATAGACAGGGTAGAAGGGACAGGGTAGAGGGGACAGGGTAGAGGGGACAGGGTAGAGAGGACAGGTAGAGAGGACAGGATAGAGAGGATAGGTAGAGGGGCAGGTAGAGAGGACAGGGTAGAGGGGACAGGTAGAGAGGACAGGGTGGAGAGGACAGGTAGAGAGGACAGGTAGAGGTGACAGGGTAGAGGGGATAGGTAGAGGGGACATGGTAGAGAGGACAGGTAGAGAGGACAGGGTAGAGGAGACAGGGTAGAGAAGACAGGCTAGAGAGGACAGGTAGAGGGGACATGGTAGAGAGGACAGGTAGAGAGGACAGGGTAGAGGGGACAGGGTAGAGGGGACAGGTAGAGAGGACAGGGTAGAGGGGACAGGGTAGAGGGGACAGGGTATAGAGGGGATAGGTAGAGGGGACATGGTAGAGAGGATAGGTAGAGAGGACAGGGTAGAGGGGACAGGGTAGAGGGGACAGGTAGAGAGGACAGGATAGAGAGGATAGGTAGAGGGGACAGGTAGAGAGGACAGGATAGAGAGGATAGGTAGAGGGGACAGGGTAGAGAGGACAGGTAGAAGGGACATGGTACAGGGGACAGGTAGAGGGGACAGGGTAGAGAGGACAGGTAGAGAGGACAGGTAGAGAGGACAGGGTAGAGGGGACAGGGTAGAGAGGACAGGTAGAAGGGACATGGTACAGGGGACAGGTAGAGGAGACAGGGTAGAGAGGACAGGTAGAGAGGACAGGGTAGAGAGGACAGGTAGAGAGGACAGGGTAGAGGGGACAGGGTAGAGAGGATAGGTAGAAGGGACATGGTACAGGGGACAGGTAGAGGGGACAGGGTAGAGAGGACAGGGTAGAGAGGACAGGTAGAAGGGACATGGTACAGGGAACAGGTAGAGGGGACAGGGTAGAGAGGACAGGTAGAGAGGACAGGGTAGAGTGGACAGGGTGGGGAGGACAGGATAGAGAAGATAGGTAGAGGGGACAGGGTAGAGAGGACAGGTAGAGAGGATAGGTAGAGGGGACAGGGTAGAGGGGACAGGTAGAGGGGAAAGGGTAGAGAGGACAGGTAGAGAGGACAGGATAGAGAGGATAGGTAGAGGGGACAGGTAGAGAGGACAGGGTGGAGAGGACAGGTAGAGAGGACAGGTAGAGGTGACAGGGTAGAGGGGATAGGTAGAGGGGACATGGTAGAGAGGACAGGTAGAGAGGACAGGGTAGAGGAGACAGGGTAGAGAAGACAGGCTAGAGAAGACAGGTAGAGGGGACATGGTAGAGAGGACAGGTAGAGAGGACAGGGTAGAGGGGACAGGATAGAGAGGATAGGTAGAGGGGACAGGTAGAGAGGACAGGGTAGAGAGGACAGGTAGAGAGGACAGGGTAGAAGGGACATGGTACAGGGGATAGGTAGAGGGGACAGGGTAGAGAGGACAGGGTAGAGAGGACAGGTAGAGAGGACAGGTAGAGAAGACAGGGTAGAGGGGACAGGGTAGAGGGGACAGGTAGAGAGGACAGGGTAGAGGGGACAGGGTAGAAGGGACATGGTACAGGGGATAGGTAGAGGGGACAGGGTAGAGAGGACAGGGTAGAGAGGACAGGTAGAGAGGACAGGGTAGAGGGGACAGGGTAGAGGGGACAGGTAGAGAGGACAGGGTAGAGAGGACAGGGTAGAGGGGACAGGGTAGAGGGGATAGGTAGAGGGGACATGGTAGAGGGGACAGGGTAGAGAGGACAGGTAGAAGGGACATGGTACAGGGGACAGGTAGAGGGGACAGGGTAGAGAGGACAGGTAGAGAGGACAAGGTAGAGGGGACAGGGTAGAGAGGATAGGTAGAAGGGACATGGTACAGGGGACAGGTAGAGGGGACAGGGTAGAGAGGACAGGGTAGAGAGGACAGGTAGAAGGGACATGGTACAGGGAACAGGTAGAGGGGACAGGGTAGAGAGGACAGGTAGAGAGGACAGGGTAGAGAGGACAGGTAGAGAGGACAGGGTAGAGTGGACAGGGTGGGGAGGACAGGATAGAGAAGATAGGTAGAGGGGACAGGGTAGAGAGGACAGGTAGAGAGGATAGGTAGAGGGGACAGGGTAGAGGGGACAGGTAGAGGGGACAGGGTAGAGAGGACAGGTAGAGAGGATAGGTAGAGGGGACATGGTACAGGGGACAGGTAGAGGGGACATGGTAGAGAGGACAGGTAGAGAGGACAGGGTAGAGAGGACAGGTAGAGAGGACAGGGTAGAGGGGACAGAGTAGAGAGGACAGGTAGAAGGGACATGGTCAGGAGACAGGTAGAGGGGACAGGGTAGAGAGGACAGGGTAGAGAGGACAGGTAGAGAGGACAGGGTAGAGGGGACAGGGTAGAGAGGACAGGTAGAAGGGACATGGTACAGGGGATAGGTAGAGGGGACAGGGTAGAGAGGACAGGGTAGAGAGGACAGGTAGAGAGGACAGGGTAGAGGGGACAGGGTAGAGGGGACAGGGTAGAGAGGACAGGTAGAAGGGACATGGTACAGGGGACAGGTAGAGGGGACAGGGTAGAGAGGACAGGTAGAGAGGACAGGGTAGAGAGGACAGGTAGAGAGGACAGGGTAGAGGGGACAGGGTAGAGAGGATAGGTAGAAGGGACATGGTACAGGGGACAGGTAGAGGGGACAGGGTAGAGAGGACAGGGTAGAGAGGACAGGTAGAGAGGACAGGGTAGAGGGGACAGGGTAGAGAGGACAGGTAGAAGGGACATGGTACAGGGGATAGGTAGAGGGGACAGGGTAGAGAGGACAGGGTAGAGAGGACAGGTAGAGAGGACAGGGTAGAGGGGACAGGGTAGAGAGGACAGGGTAGAGAGGACAGGTAGAGAGGACAGGGTAGAGGGGACAGGGTAGAGAGGACAGGTAGAAGGGACATGGTACAGGGGATAGGTAGAGGGGACAGGGTAGAGAGGACAGGGTAGAGAGGACAGGTAGAGAGGACAGGGTAGAGGGGACAGGGTAGAGAGGACAGGGTAGAGAGGACAGGTAGAGAGGACAGGGTAGAGGGGACAGGGTAGAGAGGACAGGTAGAAGGGACATGGTACAGGGGACAGGTAGAGGGGACAGGGTAGAGAGGACAGGGTAGAGGGGACAGGGTAGAGAGGACAGGTAGAAGGGACATGGTAGAGGGGACAGGTAGAGGGGACAGGGTAGAGAGGACAGGGTAGAGAGGACAGGTAGAGAGGACAGGGTAGAGGTGACAGGGTAGAGGGGATAGGTAGAGGGGACATGGTAGAGGAGACAGGGTAGAGAAGACAGGCTAGAGAGGATAGTAGGGAGGACAGGGTAGAGGGGACAGGATAGAGAGGATAGGTAGAGGGGACAGGTAGAGAGGACAGGGTAGAGGGGACAGGGTAGAAGGGACAGGGTAGAGAGGACAGGTAGAGGGGACAGGGTAGAGGGGACAGGGTAGAGAGGACAGGTAGAGAGGACAGGATAGAGAGGATAGGTAGAGGGGACAGGTAGAGAGGACAGGGTAGAGGGGACAGGTAGAGAGGACAGGGTGGAGAGGACAGGTAGAGAGGACAGGTAGAGGTGACAGGGTAGAGGGGATAGGTAGAGGGGACATGGTAGAGAGGACAGGTAGAGAGGACAGGGTAGAGGGGACAGGATAGAGAGGATAGGTAGAGGGGACAGGTAGAGAGGACAGGGTAGAGGGGACAGGGTAGAGGGGACAGGTAGAGAGGACAGGTAGAAGGGACATGGTACAGGGGACAGGGTAGAGAGGACAGGGTAGAGAGGACAGGTAGAGAGGACAGGGTAGAGGGGACAGGGTAGAGGGGACATGGTAGAGGGGACAAGGTAGAGAGGACAGGTAGAAGGGACATGGTACAGGGGACAGGTAGAGGGGACAGGGTAGAGAGGACAGGTAGAGAGGACAGGGTAGGGAGGACAGGGTAGAGGGGACAGGGTAGAGAGGATAGTTAGAGGGGACAGGGTAGAGGGGACAGGGTGGGGAGGACAGGATAGAAAAGATAGGTAGAGGGTACAGGGTAGAGAGGACAGGTAGAGAGGATAGGTAGAGGGGACAGGGTGGAGAGGACAGGTAGAGGGGACAGGGTAGGGAGGACAGGGTAGAGGGGACAGGGTAGAGAGGACAGGTAGAGAGGACAGGGTAGAGGGGACAGGGTAGAGAGGATAGTTAGAGGGGACAGGGTAGAGGGGACAGGGTGGGGAGGACAGGATAGAAAAGATAGGTAGAGGCTACAGGGTAGAGAGGACAGGTAGAGAGGATAGATAGAGGGGACAGGGTAGAGGGGACAGGGTGGAGAGGACAGGTAGAGAGGACAGGGTAGAGGGGACAGGGTAGAGGGGACAGGTAAAGGGGACAAGGTAGAGAGGACAGGTAGAGGGGACAGGTAGAGAGGACAGGTAGAGAGGACATGGTAGAGGGGACAGGTAAAGGGGACAAGGTAGAGAGGACAGGGTAGAGGGGATAGGTAGAAGGGACATGGTAGAGAGGACATGTAGAGAGGACAGGGTAGAGGGGACAGGTAAAGGGGACAAGGTAGAGAGGACAGGTAGAGGGGACAGGAAGCATCACAGGCCTCCCACCTGGGGGATGAAGGACGAGGACAGGAGTACTTTTGTAGGCAGGCAGGGAGGTGGGACGTACAAGCCTGAATCTCCCTTTTCATGTAAAGGCCAACCCAAAGTGTACACGGAAAGGTAAATCACAGGACAGGTAGCATAGAATAAAAGTGACACGAGCTATGCCCGAGGATGAGTTCTGCCGGAGTTTAGAAAGAGATGCCCCTCGGACTCCAAGACTCCCCCGGTCTAGGCTCCGGCCCCTTCACACCACATTCCCAGGGCCGTGGCAGCCAAGCAGGACTAACTGCGGGGCTTAAAACAACAGAACACTTTTTCCTTACAGTTTCGAAGCCTGAAAGTCTGAGATGAAGGTGTTGGCAGGAACAGGCTCGCTCTGAAGGTCCTCGGGGAGGTCCCTCCTGGCCTCTTCTAGCTTCTAGGGTCACAGCCAACCCTTGGTGTCCCTTGCTTCCTTGGCTTGTAGACACATCACCCCATCTCTGCCCCCATTGTCACCTGGTGTTTTCTGTGGTTCTCTGTCTCTGGGTCCCTCCTCTTATAAAGACACCAGTTACTTAATTCGGGGCCTGCCCTACTTCATCTTCACTGATTACATCTGTAGCGATCCTATTTCCAAATAAGGTCACAGTCTGAGGTTCCAGGAAGGATATGAAATTTGGGGGACATCATTCAATTCATCACAACCTCTTTACATGTCCCCCCTTTCAGATGCCAGTCCACGGCAGGCGAGTGAATTCTGAGCCCTGAGCTCAGGGCTGCTGACCCAAGGGCTCACAGATAAGAGCCTGAGTGGGGTTTTGGGGTGTATGAGGGACTGAGGAGGAGGAGGGTGCCCTGGGCAGGGGTCAGGGAGGAGCGGAGCCTTGGGGCTGAGATGTAGTGTGCTCCTGGGACCCTGAGCAGGGTGGGGGTTCTAGGTGGAATGGGGCACTGTGTCCAGGAAGGCAGAGGTGGAGATGTCCCAGATGGCGTGGACAGGGTGAAGACCACGTTGTGTACTCCTGTGGAAATGTGGGGGTGGGAGAAGCCTGAGGGAATGCAGGGGAGACCATGCGGGACAGAGGTGTCTTTAAGAACGACCTCAAGGAACCGGAGACAAAACGAACACTTCTTGGGCAGAGTGCTGGGTGAAGCCATTGTTTTTGACTCAGGCGGGGGAGTTGAGGTGTGAAGTTCTGGAATTCAGCCTCATTGCTTTGTGAGCAGCTCTTTTCCCTAGCTCATCATGCTCTGTGTTTGGCTCTCGTCCCTCCCATTGTGGGTGACCTTGGTTTCTGAAATAAGTCTCTCTCTTCTTGGGGTTAATGATTGACAACTGTTACAGATAACACTTGGGCAAAGACTGAGTCCTTTAAGTTCTGGGCCACCTGCCTCTCTTAAAGGGGCAGAGCTGATGGCCTTGGGGATGACGTAGGGGGCAGCAGGCCTGTTCTGGCGGGGAGGGGCAGCGGAATATGTGAAGATGGGTCTAGTGTCTGGGGTTGGTAGGCCAGAGATCACAGCTCAGTTTTCCCATTGCTAAATCTTGACGCTGTTTCTAGAAAGTCACAGCACACCAGAGATAATTGGAGATAATCTAGAGAGTGGGAAAGAAAGAGCTTCATAGGGGCCTCCCCAGCTCCACTGGGGGTCCCAGGGCAGGGTGGGGGGCTGCAGGGGAGGGCATCTGAATCCCTTGATTAGATCTTTGGGCTAATGAGGGACATCATAAGCTTTATCTCTGATTAGGGAAGGCTGGTTTGCAAAGGGAAAATTCCACCACCTTCCAAATGCAGGGTCATTGGTCATGAGGGACCCTGGTACTATTCATATTTTGAGTCTGACAATTCTGTGTGTGAATTCTGTCCTATGCACCATGGCACCTTTAGCGGCATCCTGGCCTCTATTCACTAGATGCCGGCCGCCCCCACTCCCCGCCCCCACCCCCCCACCCCCCGCCCCGGTTGTGACAACCAGAAAAGTCTTGGGACATTGACTAGCAGAGGCCTGTTTGTTTTCTTGTATTTCGCCGTATTGCCCCATGCAGATACTGTGTTTTATACAAATGGAAGGTTTGGGGAAACCATTGCATTGGGCAAGTCTATCGGGGCCATTTTTCCAACATTTGCTCACTTCGTGTCTCTGTGTCAGATTTTGGTCATTCTCACATTATTTCAAATGTTTTCATTATTATTGTATTTGCTATTGGTGATCGGTGTTCAGGGATCCTGGATGTGACTGCTGTAACTGTTACAGGGCATCTCAAACTACACCCGTATGAGAAGGTGGATTTAATGGCTACACATCACGGGTGGTCTGGCCGCTTCACCACCTGTCCCTTCTCCCATCCATCTCCCTCTGCTCAGGCCCCCCTAGTCCCTGAGATGCAACAATATGGAAATGAGGCCAATTAACCACCCACAGTGGCCCCTAAGTGTGCGAGTGAAAGGAAGGGTCATATGTCTCTCACTTTAAAATCAACAAAACTAAAAGGCAACTGAAGGAATGGGAAAAGATATTTGCAAATGACATATCCGACAAAGGGCTAGTATCCAAAATCTATAAAGAACTCACCAAACTCCACACCCGAAAAACAAATAATCCAGTGAAGAAATGGGCAGAAGACATGAATAGACACTTTTCTAAAGAAGACACCCAGATGGCCAACAGGCACATGAAAAGATGCTCAACGTCGCTCCTCATCAAGGAAATACAAATCAAAACCACACTCAGATATCACCTCACGCCAGTCAGAGTGGCCAAAATGAACAAGTCAGGAGACTATAGATGCTGGCGAGGATGTGGAGAAACGGGAACCCTCTTGCACTGTTGGTGGGAATGCAAACTGGTGCAGCCACTCTGCGATGGAACTGGAGAGTGTTATGCTAAGTGAAATAAGTCTTAAGAGAAAGACAGATACTATATGTTTTCACTCTTATGTGGATCCTGAGAAACTTAACAGAAGACCATGGGGGAGGGGAATGGGGAAAACAAGTTACAGAGAGGGAAGGAGGCCAACCATAAGAGACTCTTAAAAACTGAGAATAAACTGAGGGTTGATGGGGGGTAGGAGGGAGGGGAAGGTGGGTGATGGGCATTGAGGAGGGCACCTGTTGGGGTGAGCACTGGGTGTTGTATGGAAACCAATTTGACAATAAATTTCATATTAAAAAAATTCTTATTCAATTAGGGGGGAAAAAAAAACTAGACGTGACTGAGCTCAGTGTGGAAGGCATTTTGAAAACCAAGGTGGGTCAGAAGCTAGGTCTTGGGCATCAGTGAGCCAAGTTGTGAAAGTGGAAGGAAATGCTGAGGAAGGAAATGAAAAGCGCTCCTCCGGGAACACATGGGTGGTAAGAAGGCAACAAGGCCTCCTGCTCGTGTGGAGAGAGTTGCAGGGGTCTGGACAGAAGGCCACACCAGCCACACTTGGACTCCTCAGATGCACCTGAAGGTGACTGAAAACCTTCTGGGAAGGATTCACCGTTCTAGAAGCTATTAAGAACGTTCGTGATTACAGGAAGAGATCAGATTATCAACATAATCCGGAGTTTGGAAGAAGGTGATTCCAACCCTCCTGGAGAGGACATGGAGGGTTCAGGACCTCAGTGGAGGAAGTCACTGTGGACACGGTAGAAACAGCAAGAGAACTGGGATCAGAAGTGGAGCCTGAAGAGGGGACGGGGTCGCCACCATCTCAGGATGAAACCTGGACGGACGAAGAGGAGCAAAGAAAGCGACTTCCTGAGGTGGCATCTCCTCCCAGTGGAGATGCCGCGAAGACACGGTCACAAGGGATTTGGAACGTTCCGGAAGCCTGGCCGGGGAAGCAGCCGCGGGGGCTGAGAGGACAGACCCCGGTTCGGGGAAAGTTCTCCTCTGGGTAAAATGCCATCAAACGGCACTGCCCGCCACAGAGAAATCATTCATGACGGGAAGAGCCACCCGGTGTGGCCAACGTCCCCGCTGTCTTATTTTCAGACGCTGCACAGCCACCCCGGCCTTCAGCGCCCACAACCCTGCCCGGTCAGCAGCCGTCACCGTCGGACAGGACCCCCTCCAGCAAGAGGATTAGGACCCGCTGGAAGCTCAGACGGTGGTTAGCACGTTTCAGCAATAAAGTCGCTTTTCACGGAGGTGTGTCCACTGTCGTTTTGGCCGCGGTGCTGGGGCACACGTCACACGCCGCAGTGTGGTGCAAACGTGCCTTCCGTGCACCGGGAAACCAACACCTCCCTTGACTCACTTTATTGCAATATTAGCTTTTCTGCAGTGGTCTGGAACGGAACCCGCGATATCTCCGAGGTACCCCTCTATCTCCTGGGGGGCAAAAACGCCCTCCTGCAGAGAGCCATTGGTCTGTGTGAAGCCCTCCTGATCTGTACCTGGAAGCAGGTGGCCTCCCCCCCCCCCCCACCGACTCTCACCTGGATCTCCCAACCTGTTCTCCATGCTTTTGTGAGAACACAACTCTGACTGTGGCCCTTTCCCTGCTTTGGGGGGTTCCAGCTTCCTACTGGGTAAAATGTAAACTTATTTATTGGCATGAAACACCCCTGACCACCCAGCTCAATCTTCCTGTTGTTTTTGGAACACCACTCACCTCCAAAGTGCCTCCCGCCTCCTGCTCCTTCTGTCTAGCCTGGCTTGGGGGGCCGCTCCTGGCCCCTTTGTTCTCTCTCCTCCTTCACTTACCGGCTCCGGCAGTCAAGGCTCAGCACCACGGCCCTCTCTTGACCTGTTTTACACGCTCCAGGCAGCTGTGGTTTCCCTTTGCATCCAGGGCACGCGTCTGGCTCTCTTACTGTGTTCTTCTGTCACCGGGCAGGTCTCTGGTCACAAGTTGGCCTCCTCTGCCACCTCCTTGTGGGCAGGGACTCAAGTCAGCATCTCCATTTTTTCAAAGCTACAGAACCCAATACAGTGCCTGGCATACAGACAGTGGGTTCTCCTGTTTTGTTTTCAGAGTGAATGGATAAACAGATCATGTGGCAAAGGGGGGTAGAAGACACGTTAGAAGTCCAGAGGTCAGAAGAGTTTTGGTTAATTGCTGTTGGCAATCTAAGAAAAAAACCCTGCTCCAGGGTGAGGTTTCAACCAGGTTACTATTTTTTCCCAGATTTATCGGAATATCATTAACATACAACATGGTATAAATGTAAGATGCACAACACCTTTGATTGGATGTACTTAAATGTTGCAATGCGATTACCACTGCAACCTTAGCATACCCTCATTGCATCACACAACTACCATTTCTTTTTGTGTGGTGAGAACATTCAAGATCTCCTCTCTTAGCAACTTTCAAGTATATAGTATGGTATTGTTATCTATAATCCCAGGGCTGTGCATTAGATCCCCGGAACTTGTTTGTTCTGGGTAAAAACTGGAGGTTTTCACCCCCCTGACCAACATCTCCCCCTTCTCCTCACCCCCAACAACCACCATTTTCTTTTCTGTTTCTATAAGTTTGGATTTTTTAGATTCTGCATATAAATGAGATCATACAATATTTCTTTGTCTGGTTTCTTTCACTGAGCATAATGCCTTCAAGGTCCATCCACGTTGTCACAAAGGGCAGGAGTTCCTTCTTTTTTGTGGCTGAAAAATATTCCATGTTTACACACACGCCTATGCACACAATACACACACTGGAATATAAAATATTCACACACACACACACACACACACACACACACCCTACATCTTCTTTATCTATTGGGTGAAAGATATTTGGGTTGTTTCCACATCTTGGCTATTGTGAATAATTATGAAAAAACATAGGGTGCAGAGATCTCTTCAAGATCCTGATTTCACTTCCTTTGGGTTTATACCCAGAAGTGAGATTGCTGGATCATATGGTGGTTGTATTTACATTTATTTTTTTAAATCTTTTTTTTAATTTACAGAGAAAGAGAGAAAGAGAGAGTATGTGTACAAGTGGTGGAGAGGGAGAGGCAGAGGCAGAGGGAGAGGGAGAGGGAGAGAGAGAGAGAGAGAGAGAGAGAGAGAGAGATTCCTAAGCAGGCTTGATGCTCAGTGCAGGGCTTGATCCCATGACCCTGCAATCATGTCCTGAGTCAAAATCAAGAATTGGACTCTCAACCGACTGACCCCCCCACCCCAGACGCCCCTGTATTTTTAGTTTTTTGAGGAACCTCCATACTATTTTCCATAATGGCTTCACCAACTTACATTCCTACCAACAGTGCACAAGGCTTCCTTTCCCTTCATATTCTCCCTAACATTGTTGTCTCTTGTCTTCTTGATGATAGCCATTCTAACAGGTATAAGGTGGTATCTCCTTGTAGTTTCAATTTGCATTTCCCTAATGTTGAGCACTTCTTTAGAAAAGTTTCTGTTCAGGTAGTCTGCTCAGGTTTGAATCAGATTTTATTGTTATTGAGTTGTATGTGTTCTTTATATATTTGGGATATTAACCTCTTGCCAGATATATGATTTGCAAATAATTTCTCTTGTTCCTTAAGTTGCCTTTTGATTTTGTTGATGGTTTCCTTTGCTGTGCAGATGCTTTTTAGTTTGATGCGGTCCCTCAACCAGGTTACTGTTAAGATGACCACACAGATGGGGTGTGGGGTGATCAACTGGAAGAGAAATCTTTATATGGTGTCATAGGCCCCTTAGGTTGAACACACATGAGAGTGATGTGAGTCAGCTCAGCTTCAAGGACATATGACCTATGTGGTCTTCCAGGGTCCCACACTCAGAAGGGTACTGCCCTTAACTTATACTTTACTATCGCTGTCTTGAAATTCTTAACTTTTGAACAAGGGCCCCACAATTTGATTTGATACTGGGTTGTGCAATTTATATAGCTGGTCCTTGCTTTAGAGGATCAAGGGTTAAATCTGGATATAGAAGGTCAAAGAGGGGGTAGGGCAGGGAGACAGGGTAGAGGGCAGCCAGGCTAGCTCAGTGCCGGAATGAAGGTAGATGAACAGGGTTGATAAGATTAAGGGGTGAGGTTGAATTGCAGAGGGACCCAGGTCAGGGGTCAGGAAGAGAGGCTCCAGGCAGATGGTGGCAGCAGCAAAATTGTAACAGGTGATTGAGGCCAAAGTCTCAGAGCCTTTGCTTCCAAGCCTGACCCTTGCTGGCTCCAGTTCATTATTTTTACTGATTTGGGCTTTTTGCCCCATTCCTCCTATATAGCTCCCCATTTTCTGAAGCAAGGAGTGCCAGGCAAGCAAACAGCCATTTGTGAAGTTATAGCACATGGGTCTGGAAGCTCTGGGGCTGCCTGAGAACCCATGCACCAGTCTACAAGTGGCACCAGGCAAAGCAGGAGAGCGTGTCAAGCTCCTCTGCCATTGAACTTGTGTCCCAGGTCCTTCATTCCTCTCCAGCTTAGAGACTTAAAAAGAAAAAACAACCCACATTTATTTATTTATTTTGAGAGAGAGGCAGGGAGAGAATGAGCTGGGGAGGGGAAGAGAGAGAGACAGAGGGAGAGAGAATCCCAAGCAGGCTCTGAGCTGTCAGTGCAGAGCCTGATGCCAGGCTCGAACTCATGAACCGTGAGATCGTGACCTGAGCCAAAACCAAGAGTCAGACGCTTAATTGACTGAATCATCCAGGTGCCCCAGCTTAGAGACTACTTATTAAAATTTTTTTTTAATGTTTATTTATTTTTGAGAGAGAGAGAGAGAGAGAGAGAGCACGGTGCAAGCAGGGGAGGGGCAGAGAGAGGGAGACCCAGAATCTGAAGCAGGGCTCCAGGCTCCAAGATGTCAGCACAGAGCCTGACACGGGGCTCAAACTCAGAAGCCGTGAGATCATGACCTGAGCCGAAGTCAGATGCTTAACCGACTGAGCCATCCAGGCATCCCAAGACTTCTTATTTTTTATTATCGTTACTACGTCTACCTCTATTATTGTTTTCCTTTTGCTAAAGATGAAAAGATGATATATCATCACGCATTATCCACATCAGTACAGGGACGAACGAGGTCCAGGCAGCCAGCTCAGATTAATAGCCAGACTGATAATCAAGATCTTAGAGCCACGATGGGGCTGGGCTCAGGGAGGATAGAAGGAGAAGGGGCTTTGTGGGCCTTGGCTGTGCAGTATCAGCCCCCCCATGCTCCGTGCACCCGGTTTCACCCTTGTCTTCCTGTCCTCTGCCACCAGGATCTGGCAGTTTTGTTTTACAATCGTCAGCCTGAGTGAGCTGTGGGAAGGGGAAACGAGGCAAGAGTTCCTGCTGTGTATTCTCAGGGCAGTGACAAGGGCCTTTCAGTCAGGACATGACATGGGAGACAGAGGCCATTGGTCAGCTCCTCTCCATAGTGAGGAGAGGCCCTTTCACACGAGCATGGGAAGGTCTGTGTCTTGCTAATGAGTGAATACCTACTGCCACACCCACCTCTCACGGAGGCCCAGGCTCCACTGTGCCAGAGACCCTATGTGCATTGGCCTTACTTAATCCTAGAGATGATTCTGGAAACAGGCATCATCCCAAGGCACAGCTGGTCGGTGGCAGAACCAGGATTTTCACTCAGGTCTCTCTGTCTCCCTAACAGGGAGGTTTTTCCCTATGAAAAAGTGGTGTCGAGTCCCATAAGGGGGGAAATGGGCACTGTCCTGTAGAAGAGTCCTGTCTTGAGCCCACTTCAGCAGCATGGGTAGCCCTTCCGTGTTGGTTTCTGGAAAGAAGCTTTTGTGTCTACGTTGGGGTGAGTGTCAGCAAAAAGTCCCATTGCACTGTTGAGTATGCTCCTGCTTTTGTTCGTATTTATTAAAAAAAATCCTTCGAATATTTGAGTATATCATTTATTCAAGTTTATCTCTTACCATCTCAATGGCATTATAATGTTTCCTAGAAGGCAGAGCCCAAGTCTGAAAAATTAGCTCTTTTGGGTAAGGGTTAGATGTTCTCGCACCTAAATAGATGCTTAATCTCTGATTTTAAGCCACTGGAATCTGTCCTGGATAAATTCGGATTCCATACATGGGACGGCACCTTTTCAAGCTCCTGGTCCCCATTCTGGACCAGGCAGAGCAGGTAGCTGAAGGGCCCCTCAACAGCAGGGGTTTAGCGGTGCTCCACAAGGCACTCCTGGTGGTTCCGTACATGAGAAGGTTCCCCAATGACACCAGCTGGCTGGAGCCCCACCACGTTCCCCAGAGGCATGGCGCTGACTTCCTAGTGCATATGATGAATGGTCTGCCCAGTGTGGATGTTCAGGTCTGTTAGTAGGCTACCTTGGCTTTGGATTCAATTCGAGGGTTTTCTAGATTTGGAGGGGCTGATTAGCCAATGTTTTCTGTAGGCCTCCACAGCTTTGGGGATTTGCGAGCGCTCAGGGCAGAAAAGGCTTCTCTGCCACGGGGCTCTGACACTTGCCAAAGGAAGCCAGGTCTTGGCTATGTTGTGCCTCTTGGGTGTCAGGTTGGCTAATCCCTTTACGGGTTTCCATGCCAAGAACATCTCTGTGAGTGTCGCTAATCCCTGGGTTTTTCTGTTGCTCAGGAAATGGGCCACAATTCAGCTTTTTCCTGGGTTTTCCCTCAGGCTGTCATAGACAAGGGCCCAGGATGTTCATTGTCTTCCTCCTCCAGTGGTGTGACCTCCACGGTGCCCCCAGGTCTCACGAGAGACTGTCCAACCTGCCTTGTCCTTGAGAGTCTTTTCCGGCATCCGCATTCTTTGCCATTGTGGTTTCCAACAACATCCTTGAGAGTCCTTCCCAGAATCCGCGTTTTTTAACGTTGTGGTTTCCAGTCACATCCTTGAGAGTCCTTTCCGGTATCTGCGTTCTTTAGCATTGTCGTTTCCAGCCACAACCTGGACACCCCTCTCTGGGTGTCACTCACTGGGAAAACAGTGACCGAAAGACATCATGCAGACCCTAAGGGATGGTTCCAAGTGCAGATATGAAAGCCCTGGTTCCTGCTCTTGGGGATGTGGTCCTGAGTGGGGAGAGACAGGCCTGTAGACAAGTAAGGGTCACACATGGTCAGATGCGGAGACCGATGTGTGCCCGGGGTACAGAGAAGGGATGGACCACTTTTCCGGGGGTGGGGCAGTGGTTTACCAAAGGCTCCCGAGGGGGTCTTGAAAGAGGTACTGGACCTTGAAGGAGGACCTGGAAGGCCAGTAAATGTGGTGCTGATTGTGTGTGAGAGGAGCTTATGCAGGGGCAGGCAGTTACTACGGGCCGAAGGAGCACTGTCAGCAGCTGGTCCAAAAGTACAGGCAGACAAAAAGTGGAAACAGCTCGAAGTCCACCAGCAGGTGAATGGATAAACCAATAGTGGCCGGTTCATATGATAGAATGCTGCTCAGTAATAAAAAGGAACAGACTGATACTGATACCTGTGACATGGATAAGTCTCAGTGACATCATTCTAGTGAAAGAAGCTAGAAACAAAAGACAAAACACTGTACAATTCCATTTGTAGGAGGTTCTAAAAGAGGCCAAAAGATCTGAACCGTGGTTGCCCCTGAGCAGTGGGAGTGGGAGAGGGGACTGGTGAGGAGGGAGTATGAGAGAACTTTCTGGGGCATATCAGGATGTTCCAGGGCTTGCCAGGGGTTTGGGTTACACAGGTGTATGCATTTGTAAGAACTCATTAAATGGTGCATGTGCCAGGCTGAAAAATGGCTCTCCAAGATGACCACATCTTAATCCCCAGAACCTGTGAATGAATAACTTTGTAGCAAAAGGAACAGCACAGATGGAATTAAATTAATGACACTGAGATGGGGGGTTTATCCTGGATTATCCAGGTGTGACCACAGAGTCCTCGAGAGAGGGAGGTGGGAGGTCAGAGTTGGAGCTATTTGAGGATGTGGGGAGGAGGCGGTCCCGAGCCAAGGAATGTTTTAGAAGCTGAAGATGGCAAGGAAATAGATTGTCTGCTTACAGCCTACAGAAGGAACAAACCGCTTACACCTTGACTTTGGTCCAGTCTCGTTTTGGACTTCTAACCGATAGAATTCTGTGCAGGAGAATAAATTTGTGTTGTTTTAAGACACTAAATGTGTGAGGATTTGTTACGACAACAAGAAAACCGATACATGCTTCTCGGATTTGTACCTTTTGCTCTATGTTAATTCTGCCTTGAAGAGGAAAAAAAAAAGAACCAAAGACAAATGTGAAACTCTAGTTAATAAGGTGCATGCTGAAGTATTTAGAGGACGTGTATAGATGTCTACACTTTACCTTAAAATGCATAAAAAGCAAAATGGATAGAGGGAGGGATAGCTATGTGATAAGGCAGAGCTCATAAAACATTAATTGTAGAGTCTGAGTGGCGGATATATGAGCATGTGCTGTAAATTCCCCTCCAACTTTCTGTATGTTTGACAGTTTTCACAGTAAAAGATTGGGGGAAAAGGCAGTCGACTGCCCCTCGCTGGAATGTTCAGGAATGGTGAGCAGGTCTGCGCAGCTAGGTTGTTTGGTTTGTGGTGGGAGTAGTTGGTGCAACTGGAGAGGTAGATGAGGGCTGGATGTGGACTTCATCCTGGAGGCATTGAGGAGCCAACAGAATGCTTTAAACAGGGAGTAACAGAAGTGGGTTTGCCTTTTTACCTCTCTGTACAAGTCACACCCTGCTTGAATTTTCTGAACAGCTGTTTACTTGACTTGAAGCACAAACCATCTGGAGTGCGGTTAGGAGAGAGCAGTTAGTATTAGTTGAAGGGCTTCCTCCCCCTGTGTCTGCCTCAGTTAGTGGGGGTGGCAAAACTAAAAGAGGTACAGATTTGAGAGCTCACAGTCTGTAGCAAAAGGGCAGGCAATTCTAGCCTTATCTTTATGGCTTACTTGTTCTTGGAGGCAAGCAACATGAAGAAATAAAAATAAAATCCTGCTATAGACTGAATCACAGAGGAGTCCATTCAGGAAAATGATGTAGAAAAAGCCCAGATTAGGAGTCAACCATCAGTTATGACATTTCCTGGCTGTGTGGCCTTGGGCAAATCACCGAAATTCTCTGAGGCTGGTTTCCCATTTGTAAAATGGGGATAACGCCAGTCAGTGCCTCATAGGGTTGCTGTGAGGGCTACCGTAAGTGAGGAAAAGGTATTCACCAGAAAGTACTTGATATAGTGCCTGGCGTGTAGTCAGTTTTGAAGAAATGTTCAGTGTTGTACTTACTGTTCACTGGTCCACTTCTCAACAAATAGCATTGCAGTAGGAAGCTTGTCTGTACTCGTGGCCTATGCCATTTCTCTAATGTCTTTAAAATGATTATTAAGTGTCTTACTGTAGTCCGGGCTATTCGGAGCTTTAGACCTATATCCTGTTTCCTCATGGGTGTCTTCATTTGCTTATCCCATTGGTACCACAAATTCAACAAAGTCCAAGCAGAACACATCATCCGCACAGGTTTCTTGCCCCTTTTATCATGAGAATGGCACCAGCCCCCCCCCCCCCCCATCCACCCAAATGGCCCAGCCAGGCATCTGACAGTCCCACCAGACTGGGACCTCTTTCTCTGGCAGCCCCCGCCCCTGTGTGTTTTGTGAGCAGCACGCAGGACACTTGATTTTTTGTCTGCACTCTGGTCCCCCTGCTGTGGGCATTATGGT
Organism: Neofelis nebulosa; assembly: GCF_028018385.1. Lineage (NCBI taxonomy): Eukaryota > Metazoa > Chordata > Mammalia > Carnivora > Felidae > Neofelis > Neofelis nebulosa. The sequence continues at coordinate 6,441,618 of NC_080785.1, forward strand.
TCACCTCCCTTCCTGCAGGAGACCCTTCCTGGCCTCCCTACTCCCAAACTTGCCTCCTCCAGTCTGTTGGTCTCTGCCATAATGGAGATCTGACCATCCACTGTCCCGTCCAAGTCCTCCAGAGGCCCCCACTGGGATCCAAGGGCTTCCGCAGGTTGGCTTCTATGACCTCTGCAGTGACTGCCACCTGGGACTCCTATCGCTCTTGCAATGTCCAGCTGCCTGCAGCTCCCCCCTGCACCCCATATCTTTATGCTGCTTCTGCCTGGAACCATTCTAACCTGTCCCCTATCTTTGCCTGGCTGCCTGTGCCTCTGTGATGCCCCCTTGACCATTTCCATCCCAGGCTGTGCCCCGCCCGGCACTGACCTCCAACACAGTCATCATTGTCCATGACATTGACTGTCTGTAACCTCTGTCTTTCATCTTTGCAACCCTAGTGTGTAGCTTTGCATCCTTGGCATATTGTAGATATTATATTTGTCTAGTGAATGAGGTTGACTCTAGGATCAAAGGAGAGTAAAAGAAAACTCAGCATGTCAGCTAGGGGCCTGTTAGGAAACAGATGGCATTCTCCCAGGGGGAATGAAAAGACTTTAAAGAAGGGGCTATTTTCAAAGGTGAGGCAGGGTTAAGGGAAATCATCAAGGGACAGTGAAGCACCCTGAGGCCAGCAGCAGTTGGAAGCCATTTTTAAAAAAAATGTTTATTTATTTTGAGAGAGAGAGAGAGAGAGAGACAGAGAGCATGAGCAGGGGAAGGACAGAGAGAGAGGGAAGAGAGAGAATCCCAAGTAGGCTCTAAGCTGTCAGAGTAGATCCCAAAGTGGGGCTTGAGTCCACCAACTGTGAGATCATGGCCTGAGCTGAAATCCAGAGACAGATGCTTAACAAACTGAGCCACCCAGGCACCCCAGTTGGAAGCCATGTTCACCCCTAGACCTGAAGGAGGGAGAAGTGGTTCTAGAAAGAGGGAGACTTGTAGGACAGAGCCACCTGACAAGATCTGTGGCCTTTGGTAGAAGGACACTGCCATGTCAAACTAGGGTCTTGGACGGAGGAAGCCAGGGGACCGAATACCTTGATCTCATTTACCTGTGAGGGCTACTTGCAGACTGAATCCATGGCACAAGGGAGTCCATGACTGTAGTCCATAAAGGCCAGCCTGCCAGGGCACAGGGCAGGGTGGAAAGGGTGGGAAGTACATCTGGAGGATCAAGAAAATAGGCACTTAGGAATCCCGGTCTCCTGTCCACAGACTGGGTCTAGGTCCCTGAGACAGAGCATGGAGGAAGCAAGGCACTCACATCCATAAGAGCACAGTACTTCCTTTCTTCTTCCGGCTTCACCTTTTTCAACCAGAAAAACCACAGTGGCAAGTGAGGAAGTCTGGAGCCATTCCTAGTCCTGGCACAGCAGTCACCAGGGCTCCTAGAGACAGACACTTGATATCCAGGCTCTCCTGGACATCCCCAGAGAATTCTGTGGAGGCCTTCCTATGGTGAGCTAGCGTTCTCTTCTGAAATCATTAGAACCTGGGGCTAGTTTCTGTAGCTCACAGCAGTCAGGAGTGAGTCCATGTTCTACTGCACGCTCAGCATAAACTTTAAGTACCCCACTTTTATTTTTGACTTCAGGTCTGGCCACATGCTCTGTTAGGAAGGAGGCTCCTAAACCAAGTCTCAAGGCTGAACCTAATTGGTCTCCTCCTCTTCTATTCTGAGCACCCAAATTCAGCCTATGTGCCTCAGGCGGGCTCAGTTCATGCGCCTTCAGGCAGAAAACATCATGTTCGGAATCATGGACAAGACTAATCAGAAGTAGTTGGAGTCACTCTGTTCCCCCTGCGATCCACTTTTCTTTCCCTGGTAATGGAGTGACAGGAAAGCCTCATTCTATTATGATCAGGCACAGGGAACCAGCATTGTCCCAGGAGTTAGGCTGAGTTGGGTAATGTGTAAGAGCCCCCGCCCTCTGGTAAGGGCTGCCGGGAGATGCAAACACACCTGAGCCAGTCCTGACTTCAGGGTTTACGTGCTAGTTGGGGAGGTGGGGGGGGGGGGGGGGCTACAGAGAACACGCAGGGTGGAAGTGTCGGCTGGGGGCTTCCCGGCTGGGGGCTTCCCGAGCGAGGGAGGGTCGCCTGCTTGCGAAAGGGTTGTAGATAGACGTAGATGGGGGCAAGTGGGGTCAGAGTGATATTAAATACGAGCTGGGCGCGCAGCGGGGTGGTCCCTCCCCCGCCTGACCCCAGGCCCTCCGGAAAGGGTGGGTGCTCCCGGGGCAGCCCTTGGAGGTTCGTCCTGCAGGGTGCCGCGGGTCAGGACTGGCGGCGGAGGATGGGGCTCGGGGACCGGGTACGGCCTCAGGGGCGGGGGCGTCCTTCAAGGCCACATCCCACCGCGCCCGCCTCCGCTAGTGCAGAAGCTCCCTTGCTTCCGGGGTCAGAGTAAAAGCCCACCGCGCGTCGGGGCGTTTCCTCTCTCGAGGCCACAGCTCCCTGCTCATTGGCTGTCAAGAGAGTGAACAGCGGGCAGGTTGTCCATTGGCTACGAGAACATGGCCACACCCCGTCTCTAAGCCCCGCCTTCCCACCCCGTGATGGGGAACAGCGCCACCTCGTGTCCGGGTAGCGCGGCTTCGCGGAGTTCAGAAATGCTTCTGTTCTGGTTTTGGTTGCGCTCAGCAAATGTTGAATGCATGCCCACCGTGGGCAGGCACTATGCCAAGGGCTGATTTCCCCTACATGGCAGGGATAGGCTTGTATGCTACTCGGGATAGCACCACCCTTCTAAATTCCTCTCGTCTCATCCAAACCACGCGACCCTTTAGGAATTCAGCAATGGAATGAGGAGTTTCCAGCTACGGTGGCATATCATTTCATTCAGTCCTTACATCTAGCCTCAGCTTCTTTCACTGCGTTTTCTTTTTCTGGCTTTAAACGTTTTGGGACGTTGAGGCATCCCTGATTTGATTTTACTTTTTTCTCCATGAAAGTGCTGCTTCGCGTATGAATTCATCTCTAAGATTGTGGTTCTCAATTGTGGGGAGTGTGTTTTCAGTTTTCTGAGACTTCTAAACAACTAGAGTACCTGATTTAGATGTGTCTGCATCCATATCTGTCACAGTAATGGAACACCCTGAATCTTATTTATCATCCAAAATAGGGATTTTAGAACTTCAAGGAGGTGGTCGGTTAGCGTTCCCTCTTGGATTTGGGTCATATCATTTCTGATTTTCAACTCAGATTATAATCTATAGATTTCTAGCCAGGTCACTTACCACTTCAATGGAATGTGCATTCCTGTTAAGATTTGTTGAAAGAACTTTGAGTTTGGCAGAACTGTGACTTCTTTATCTTTCTTAATTTTTTTTTAATGTTTATTTTTGAGACAGAAAGGGAGGGAGAGAGAGAGGAAAGGGCAAAGAGAGAAGGAGACACAGAATCTAAAGCAGGCTCCAGGCTCTGAGGTGTCAGCACAGAGCCTGATGTGGGGCTCAAACTTACGAACTCTGAGATCATGACCTGAGCCGAAGTCAGTTGCTTAACCGACTGAGCCACCCAGGCGCTTTGTCTTTCTTTTTAATTGTACAATCTAGCATATATATAAACACACATTAAACATATAAATATGGTTGTGTGATTAATTATAAAGCAAATTTACATACCTCTAAATCAAGTCATTGCTCAGTGCCGCGAAAGCATCTCCAATATCCTCATAATGATGTGCCCTCCTCAACCTCACTCCACAAGAGGCATGTGTGCTGACTCTTGTCAAGCCACTTCTTTTCTCCAGACTAGTGTTCTGCTGTCTGTGTGTGTGTCCCTAGAGGTTATAGATTGGTTTTGCCTGGTTTGAATTTTGTATAAATAAAATCTCACGGAAGGCATTTTTTTTTGTATCTTGCATATTTCGCTCAATTTCATATAGTTGTGGGTTGTTCATTGCTATCTCATTTTCTACTTTGGGAGTTTGCAACAATTTATATCTCCATTTTATCAACACTGGATATGACAGATACTAGGCTTCTTTTCGGTTTGGGAATGTTACGAACAATGTTTCTATAAATGTCTGGTGCTGGTGAATATGTGTACCTGAGTGTATGCCTCAGAATGCAGTGGTGGTCCCATAAGCCATGTATCTCAAATTTTCTACTTCATGCATGTTTTTCAAGGTAGTTGGTGCCAGTTTACTTTCCTGCCAGCGGTGTGGGAAACTGTTTATTGCCCCACACATCCTCACCAATATTGTCAGACTTTAATATTTTTGCCCAATATGGATGATTATTTTAAGTTATGTTATTGTGGCTTTAATTTACCTCATCCTGAATATTGATAAAGTTGAGCACATTTTGCTTTTGTTTTTGTTAAAATATTTAAAAAAATGTTTATTTTTGAGAGAAAGCGTGTGAGCAGGGGAGGAGCAGAGAGAGAGGGAGACACAGAATCCAAAGCAGGCTCCAGGCTCTGAGCTGTCAGCACAGAGCCGGATGCAGGTCTTGAACCCATGAACTGTGAGATCATGACCTGAGCTGAAGTTGGACGCTTAACTGACTGAGCCACCCAGGCGCCCCAATTGAGCACATTATGTAAGCTTATTCATCATTTGGATTTCCTCTTATGTAGTGTGTCTGCTCAAATCTTTGACCATTTTTCAAATTGGGTTGTCTGCCTTATGATTTGTAAGAATTCTTTTTTTAAAAGTTTTTTTGTGTGTGTGGGGGAAGGGGTCAAGAGGGAGAGAGAATCCCAAGCAGGCTCCTCACTGTCAGGGCAGAGCCCGATGCGGGGCTCAAACTCACAAACCGTGAGATCATGACCTGAGCCAATATCAAGAGTTGGACAGTTAACCGACTGAGCCACCCAGATTCCCCCCCCCCCGCTTTTGAATTTATTTTTGTATTCAGAGCGAGAGGAGGACAGAAAGAGAGAGAGGGAAGAATTCTTTATGTTCGGTTAAGCCATACGAAATCTCTAGTATTTGACCATTTTTGACTTACAAAACAGGTGGTTTCATATGGTCCAACTGAACACATTCTGGATACTGGACCTTTGTTAATTATATGTATTGATAAATATTTTATCACGCTATATGGCTAATCTTTTTGTTTTCTTCATTTATTTTTTGAGGGTCAGAAGTTTCTAATTTTAATATAGTTGGATTTTCAGTTTTTCCTCTACATGGCTAATACTTTTTATGTCCTGTTTCAGAAACCCGTCTTGTCTTTCGTGCTGAAGGTGACCAGACTGTGGGGGCTTGGAGCTGTGTTCCCAGGACGTTCTGTTCTGGGGCCTGGGTCACAATGCTTCCACTGTGGGGTAGACAGATTCCTTTGACACCTAAGACTTGGCTGGGTTGGGTGGAGGAGAGAGACCACTCCTGGGGTTCTTCTACCATGGATCCCAATCTTCCAAGAAGAGCTTTCCAAGAAGGCTGCTCCCCCACCATTCTTATGAGTGTGGAAGGTCTTCTCAATGAGCCGACCTGTGTGCCATTTGGGGCAGGACTGAGCTAACATCTCCGTGGATGCTCAGGCGGGGTGGGCTGTGACAGGGTGAGTCCAACTCAGAACTGGGATATCTGGTTCCTGAATTGTGTCCCTGGAGCAGATGAGGTGGGACAGGGAAAAAACTGGCTGGAGACAGTAGAGCAGTAAGAAGCACCCCTCCCCCTCTATATCTGGAGCATTGGGAATGTAATAACATGATTCTGACCAATTGGCTCAGGAGGAGCAGGTGGCGTAAGGACATGCCTGATAGAGGAGGGGGAAAATGTCGTGACTTATTGGATCTTATTCCTCAGTGTCACCAGGGTTGGGCAAGGCAGGGAACTGTCCAACCTGTTTAGTTTCACTTCCACCATACACAGTGCCTGCCACATGGAGATATTAGTAGATATTTGTTCAAAAGTGCACTCCTAGTTTTCAAAGAATTGTGTGAAAAAAAGTTACTTTTTTCTCTTCTAGTTTCTTCTGAACAAAACTTTTAGTAGCCACTAGGTGGCGAGGTTAATCACATCTGTGTGGCTTGTAAGGGGGATTTCTGTTTCGGGGATTTGAATTTAAATTGAATCTTGTTTTAATTTTGTTTTTGAACTCAGTCATTAAGTTTGAAAAGCATACCGTCATAAGAACCAACTGCAAAGTTGAAATAAAGGCCCTGGTGAATTGCTTTCTTCCTCAAGCTAAAAATGGTATGAATTTCTCTTCCATAGTGTTTCTAAATCAGTCCTTTTATGGCTTGGCTGGATGTAAATTCTTTCCATTCTTTATTCAGATAAACGAATGTCAACTCAGTTTGCCCTGCACAGAAGTCTTTTACTGTCAGAATCTGGCAACCTCCTTTGTATATTGCCTCTGGCAGATCTGAGTCTCTGAGGAAAACCTGGCCCATTTACAAGTCACCTCCACAGCTCTTCCTCAGCCCTCCTCCCACTCCCCCCTCTTCTGCCCCAACAGCCTCACAGAGTCCTGGGATCTTTGGATTTCTCTTCTGCAGGAAATCAGAAGTCACGTCATCCCTGCTTTTTGTTTAAAACAAAACAAAACCCAAAAGCAGTTTGTTTATTTGAAAATACAGCTAAGATCAGTTTTGAGGTATTTGGTTTTTATTTTATTTTATTTTATTATTTTATTTTAATTTTGAGAGAGAGAGAGAGAGAGAGCGCGCACAAGCAGGGGAGGGGAAGAGAGGGAGAGAGAGAAACTCCCAAGCAGGCTCTGCACTGTCAGTACAGAGCCCAATGCAGGGTCGAACTCACAAACTATGAGATCGGACATGATCCAAGATCAAGAGTCAGATGCTCAACCAACTGAGCCACCCAGACGCCTCTTGAGGTATCAGTTTTGATGGGGAAAATGAAGATATACATCTGGAAATGACTCTGAGACTTTGAGATAGAGATAGGCAAATTACCTCAAATTTATCTCATTATTATTATAGTAAAATTGATTTTTTTTCCTGTGAACAGTTCTGTGAGTTTTAATGCACGCATAGATTCATGTAATCAACACCATGATCTGGATAAAGAATAGCACCATCACCCCCAAAACTCCCTTGCACTACACCTTGTTTAGTCCCAGTTTCTGTTCCACATTGTGCCTGTATTCAACAATTACAAAAAATATTGTGCCACTTCCTCTGGCCATCATGGTTTCTGATGAGAAACCACAGAAATTTGGATCACTCTTCTTTGTAGGTAATGGGTCACTTTTGTTGGGTTGTTTTCAAGATTTTTCCTTTGTCTTTAGTTTTTAGCAGTTTGATCCTGATATGTCTGTGCTTGTGCTTCTTGGAGTTTGTTCTGTGTAGGGTTCACTGAGCTCCCTGAATCTTGAGGTTTATGGCTTTCACCAAATTTGAGAAGTTTTCAACCATATTTATTCACACAAGCAAAAGTCATTCTTCTGGATAGCTTTCATTTACCTCCCCAGATAGTCTTTCCACCTTTCTCTAGCCTTCTGTGTTCCCCAAAGGAGAGTCTCCTATTGATCACATCAGTAAGCTCTCGTGTTCTATGACTTCCCACTGGGTTTGGCCAATAGGAAACAATAGCAAGAGATCAGAGGGGGGTACTTTGGGTATTTACTTGCCAGGATTCCTCCCTGAAAGTTCATCTCAGGCTGGCTGTGTCTCTCTGAGAAGGGGACAGCTCAAATCAAGCACCATCTCTGTCAACTTTCTCGGTGTCTGGCTGAAACACAGCAATTGCTTCCTTTCCTCATCTTTCGGGCCGAGAAGTAATGATACCCTCCGTGATCCCCCTAGGTTAAGGACCCCAGTAGGGCATGATCACATACAGTTCCCTACAGTTTGCTGGCACCCTTGTACATAGCCCCTTTATCAAACACTTCTCAAATGATCCACTTTGAGTGTGCCGTCAATTTTTTGCATGGACCCTGACAAAAAGAGTGGTTTTTTGGGACCACAGTTGGCCTGTCACCCCCATCATTCCTAAGGACTCATCATCCTTGAGCAGGCAGCTGTCTCTCATTGTTCCTACAGGTTTTGATACTTTTCTGAGTTGGGCATCCTGAAGAACAAAGTTCCATTCAATTTTTGCTGATAGGTTTTGCATCAATAGATTTGATGAATGACTTTTGTACTAGTTATTATTTCATATTGTTTTGAAATTAACTCAAGCAAAGGAAGTCCTGATACGTACTTTTTATTGTGATTATATCATTCAAACAGAAGGGGGAAGAAAATGTTTATGTGCAATTTTTATAATAATAATAATGATCATAATGCGTCTACCACCTAGGTTAAGAAGAAATTTGACCACTACTGCAGACCTCTATGCAATTCTCTGTAGATACACTTTCCCCATCCCCATTCCTGATTCCCCTACCCTGGTTTTCCTCTTGTCCATCTCCCTGCTTTCCTTTTTAGTTTTGAGATATGTAGGTATAAATAACACATTCTTTTATTTTGAAGTACTGAGGGGCAAGTATGAAGCTGGGTGTGTCAGGAATGGTCAAGACGGCCATCCCTGCATGAAGATCAGAGACTGGATTGCCCTCCAGCAAGTCATGGGAACCCTTTCTGACAGAAGTCGGTACAGAGTTAGGAGCAAGTCTAGGGAAATGTAGAAGTCACCAGATCTGAGGCTGCTGCCAGGGCTGTATTATGGGCCAGAAAGAATATGGTCAGTGGGTCACCATAGCTCACCTCCCACTCACTGGGCTTGAATAGAGCAAAGCAGAGCCCTTCTTTAGGGGGTGATAGGACCGTCCTCAGCATACCCAGGTGGTAGGATACTAAGGGGACATGCACAGGATCCAGACAATTCAAGTAAAATAAGAACCTGACCATTTCAGTCTTTGGTCTGATTCTGGTTGATCATACCCCACTTTTCTTCTATGACTCATGTTATCCACGTAGGCCCAAACAATGCTTCTTTAAATATATATAACCAGGGGCACCTGGGTGCCTCAGTCGGTTAATTGTCAGACTCTTGATCTCGGCTCAGGTCGTGATCTCACAGTTCATGAGCTCTGTGGTGACAGCATGGAGCCTGCTTGGAATTCTCTCTCTCCCTGTCTCTCTCTGTTCTTTCCCCCCTTGTGCTCTGTCTGTCTCTCTCTCAAAATAAATAAACTTATAAAAAAAGATATATAATCAGCTTTCAATTAGCTATAATCAAGTTGTGCTTTCCAGCTTCTGCTCTGGGAGATACTCAGTCTTTTTTTTTTTTTATGTTTATTTATTTATTTTGAAAGGTGGGGGGAGGGACAGAGAGAGTGAGACAGAGAATCAGAAGCAGGCTTTGCTTTGTTCGAACAGAGCCTGTCTGACACAGGGCTCGAATTCATGAACTGTGGTCAGATTGTGACTTGAGTCCAAATCAAAGGTTGGATGTTGAACTACTGAGCCACCCAGGTGCCCAACATACTCATTCTTTAGATGAAGGATTTTATCCACAATATGCTGACTAGACAGGCTTAGCTCTCACTTTTTTGAGGGGAATTGTATTAATTAGAGTAACATCTGGCTGTAAGTGACAGAATATGTAAAATAACCCAAGTTTCTTTCTCACACAAACACTTAGGCGAGCAGTCCAGGATTGAGTATGTTGTACTATGGGTTACACTTTTTCTGTCCTGTTGTTCTCCAATGAATGGACTCCAGTCCCAAATCACCTTCTGGTCTAAGAAGGCTTGCTCTGGACCCAGCTATCACACCTGCATTCCAAACATCATGAAAGAGGGCACAGTGGGAAGAGGACACAACCCCTCAACGGGTGCTGCAGGGAACTGCACATACTACTTTCTCCTAAATCTCATTGCCTAGAATTGAGTGACTTGATCATACTTTGCTGGAAAAGAGATTGAAAAATCTAGTCTGCATTCTGAGAAGTTATGTGCCCAGTTAACACCCAGGGGGCCTATTATAAGGAATAAAGGAAAAATGAAAACTGGAGAACAATACTAATCTCTGAGGGAGGGCACCCCATTGATATTTCTAGGCACAGCAGACCACACCTTCTACTGTGCCTGCACAGTTCAGGTCCACTGATGGCTTAGCTCTGGTCTCCCTAATGCAAATATAGAAGTTCAAAGGAGGGGATAGTATTTCCATTTGGGGATGTTATTTTACCTCCTTTGAGGGAAGGAGGAGAGAGGATTTGGGGATTGGTGAGTACTTTCTGTTCTCCCCAATTTTGTCTCTAGTAATCCACATTGCTTCGACAAATTTGTACTGTGGGGTGTCCAATTTTTTAAACAATGTTATATTTATATTTATCACTCAATCCTTACATTAACCATGGATTTTAGGTACAATTGCCTCTGTTTTACTTTATTTTTTAATTTTTAAAGATTTAGTTATTTTTGAGAGAGACAGAGAGACCGCAAGCGGGGAAGGGGCAGAGAGAGGGGCAGGACAGAAGATATGAAGCAGGCTCTGCACTGACAGCAGTGAGCTAGATGCGGGGCTCAAACTCACAAAACTATGAGATCATGACCTGAGCCGAAGTCAGACCCTCAACCGACTGAGCCACCCACGTGCCCCCAATTGTCCCCATTAAAAAAAAATTTAATGTTTATTTAATTTTTTTTTTTTAATTTTTTTTTTCAACATTTTTTATTTATTTTTGGGACAGAGAGAGACAGAGCATGAACGGGGGAGGGGCACAGAGAGAGGGAGACACAGAATCGGAAACAGGCTCCAGGCTCCGAGCCATCGGCCCAGAGCCCGACGCGGGGCTCGAACTCGCGGACCGTGAGATCGTGACCTGGCTGAAGTCGGACGCTTAACCGACTGCGCCACCCAGGCGCCCCAATGTTTATTTAATTTTGAGAGAGACAGAGACAGAGTGCAAGTAGAGGAGGGGCAGAGAGGGAGACAGAATCTGGAGCAGGCTCCAGGCTCTGAGCAAGCTGTCAGCACAAAGCCTGACGTGGGGTTCAAACTCACAAACCATGAGATCATGACCTGAGCTGAAGTTGGACGCTTAACTGAGCCACCCAGGTGCCCTGCAATTGTCCTCATTTTAAAAGTGAAAAGACTATATTGCTCAAGAGGTAATTGTAACTGACTCAATGTTGAGGAACTAGTAAGTGGCAGTGCTGGGATTTGTGCTCAGGTCTTATTACTTCTGACCCAAAACTTGTCCATTCCTGCATTATTCTCCCTGTTGTCTCTGGTTTGATTCTGCAAGCCAGGGAGCTGTCTGGTCTGAGTGCCTACCTGGTCCAGCCCCCCCCCCCCCCCGCCTTTTTTTAAATGCTTATTTACTTTTGAGAGAGAGGGAGAGGGAGGGGCAGAGACACACACACACACACACACACACACACACACACAGAATTCAAAGCAGGCTCCAGGCTCTGAGCTGTCAGCACAGAGCTCGATGTGGGGCTTCAACTCACAAACCATGAGATCATGACCTGAGCAAAATCAGATGCTTAACCAACTGAGCCACCCAGGCGCCCCTGGTCCAACTCCTTATTTGAGTTTCATGGGACAGTGAGATTGTCTGCTTATCTTGGTCTTTTTTTTTTAAAGCTTATTTATTTATTTTCAGACAGAGCACGTGCACTTCCACACATGCACGAGCAGGGGAGGGATAGAGAGAGAGGGAAAGAGAGAATCCCAAGCAGGCTCTATGTTCAGTGCAGCACCCAACTCGGGGCTCTATCTCATGAACTGTGAGATCATGACCTAGCTGAAACCAAGAGTCAGACACTTAACCAACTGAGACACCATACGTCCCTGTTCTTGGTCTTTTGATCTGTATCAATTTGAGAATTGGCTAAGCAAGAACTAAGAAAGGCTGTTGAGTTTTTGATTGGAATTTCATTGAATTAATGAGTCAATTTGGAGCAAGAAGCCATCTTTACAGAACGGAGTCCTCCCTTCTGTTGACATGGTGTATGCATTTCTTTTTATTTAGGTATTCATAAACAGTTTCCATTAATTTTATTAATGTCTTGAATATATAGATTTGATCTTAGGTAACTTACAGTTTCCTTGTTATTGTAAATGGTTTCTTTAAGAAGTTATTTTCTCTTTTTTTTAATCAGTAAGGAAATAATTTTTTTCATAGACAGATATTAAAAGGTAAGCAATCCAAGGCTGGTTTGGCACATGCAGTCATGCTGTGGAAGGCACAGGCTCCTTGGGTCTTCCTTTGCACCGTCTCCAGCCTGTGGATGGTACCCTCCTCGTTATAAGACAGCTCTTCCAGCTGGAAGTACAGGTTCCTGCTTCTGGGAGAGAATGAATAAAATGGGAGAAGGAACAAGGTCTGCTGAATTGACTACTAGTGGCCTTTTCTTCTGTAGGAATGCTCTCTGCCTTAAAGTCTGATTTTAACAGAGCCAGAGCAATTTAATTCTTATATAACAAAATATTTGTATTATATATAAAATGTGTAATTGTTTAAAAATTTTTTTAATGTTTTTATTTTTGAGAGAGAAACAGAGCACGAGTGGGGGGAGGGGCAGAGAGAGAGGGAGACACAGAATCCGAAGCAGGCTCCAGGCTCTGAGCTGTCAGCACAGAGCCTGACACGGGGCTTGAACTCACAAACTGTGAGATCATGACCTGAGCGGAAGTTGGATGCTTTAGTGACTGAGCCACCTAGGTGTCCCTCTTGTGTTTTCTTAATTCAGAAAATTCCTCAGCCTTTATGTCTGATTTTCTCTCTATTTACTTTTCTCTTTCTTTCTCTCTATTTCTTCCTCTTGGAATTCTGTCCATACATCAAATCTAAATATCTCTTAAGTAGTCCTCTATTTTCCATTTCTTTTTTTCTGTCTGAGCTGCATTTCAGATAAATCCTTTAGACCTATCTTCTAGCTTAGTATTTCTCTCTGCAGCTATGTCTAATTTGTTTACTAGGGTTTTTATTCTAATGACTATAATTTTCATTTCTAGAGGTTGTCTTTGGGGTTAAAAAATCTAATAATTTTTGCCAAGCTCTTATTTTTGCCAATACTTTAATTCCTTTTTAAAATTTCTTTAAACATATTAAGCATGCTATTTTTAGATAAGAAAATAGCAATGACTGAAGGATTTGTGTTCCTGATTTGATGTTTGTAAATTTATGCTGAATTTCAGTTTCTTTTTTCTTTTCTTTTCTCTTCCTTTCTTCTTCCTTACTTCCTCTCTTCTTTCTTTCTTCTTTCTTTCTTCTTTCTTTCTTTCTTTCTTTCTCCATGAAACAGTGTTTTTAGGAATTCTTAGAGGTCCAAGGATGTAGGTGAATTTCTCCTGACAGAATTTGCAATTGGTTTCTGACAGGTGTCTAAGGTCACTACCATCTTGAGGACTTTGAATTTTTTTCTCAGGGTCTCAGATCACCCAAGCAGTAGGAATTCAAGCCCCAAGTCGATATGAGAGTAGATTTGCTTTCATGGCTCTCCAGTCACTTCTTTCACCAAGAGTTTGCTCGTCACATACTTTGATAGGGTGGATTTTCCCCCTAGTTGTTCCCTGAAATTGCAGATTTATATACAGGATTCTTCACTTTGACTCCCCAATTTAAGTGACTCTAGGATTTGATGGCTGTCTTTAGCATGGTTATGAACTGCAGTTTTTGGTTACAGAGTTTGATAGATGCCTCCACAGCAGTGAGCAGGAAACATTAACATAGAGGCTGCTCCTTGCAAGGCCCTGTTTGAAGGACTAGCTCTGGGCTGCCTTCTCAGAATTTGGTTTTTGGAATGTTCTTATACTGATAAGGTTGTTTTGTGTGCTGGAAGCACTGAATTACATTGTATCAACTTTCCCGGACTGTACAATATGATTTCAGGTGGACACCTGCTTTTCTTCTGAGAGCCTTGAATTGTGGTCATTGTGCAAGTGGAGAGACTGTCTACGTGAACAGCCTCCAGTAAAAACCCTGGGCTCTGAGACTTCAGTGGGCTTCTCTGAGCAGAAACACTGCATATGTGTTTGTAGGAGTGCTGATAATAGTGACTCCATCTTTGGTCTTCCATCTTGTTCATGTTTGCTAGATTAGAAATGCCAGCCAATGTCGGGATGGAGGAGGTTTGTTTTGGCCCCCCATAACATCTGTTAGAGATAACATAGTTTTTCCCTTTCCTGATGCCCGGGTGGTGCCTCAAGACCTAATATAAAAGGGTATCTGTCAATTAGGAGCATATAAACCATCTGAGGTGCATGTGAACCCTTTGATCTCACGACAGAATCTGTGGACTGAGGTCTGGACTTTGTGGAGAGTAACTTTGCAGCTGTCGTGGACCCCCTGGGAGTATGTTAGCCTGAATAAAACTCTGTGTAAATGCTATGGAGTGCCTCCTTCATTTTCCAGTCTCAAAGTGCCTTCCAAGTTTGGGGGATAGTTGATTATCCTTCCCCCACCTTTGAACTGTGTTATTGTCCCTCCCTTACTGGTAGGAGGATATCGGAAGCCTGAACCCAGACTCCTCCCGAGTCTACCTGATACACCTTTGCCCCTGGTTGACACTGCTGTGGACCCTTTTGCTGTAATAAATACAGCCATGAGTACAACCTTGTGCCAAGTTCTATGGATCCTTCCAAGGCAGCACTGAATGTGTGGGTGCTCATAGAAGTCCCAGACAGGCAGATCATAATATCAAGACTCAGCTCTCTGAATTCATGCTCCTACTTCTATTGTAGCTTATTCAAGTTAGCCATGAATTTAAAAATATATGATTCATATAGTTTCCAGAAGCTCTAGGTATTTTTTTCATGGGGCAACTATTCAGGGTTTCTATTTCCTCAACTGTCTTTAAAAGAAAATAATTTCCAAAATGATTACATCTTCTGTTTCTCACTTTTTCCAAACAGCCAAAAAACCAAAAAACAACAACCTCTCCCTCCCCCAAAAAACAAAACTAATTCTCAGTTTGCCCAGCATTCACTCTGTTAAATCTGAATCGTAGGGAGCAGGGCTCAGAGCCCCCGCTTGCCTCATCCTTTGTACACAGGCACTTGGATGTACAGTTCCAGAACCATCCCCAAAGAGAGGCTACTTTCATGGCCAGTGACTCCAGACCCAGATGGAAGGTTGGGAGAGGGAGGAGCATCTTAGGTTTGCATCAGCTCATTCTCCTCCACCTCTTCCAGCCAAGAGAAATTCCCTGGAAGAATTGTGCAAGAAGCTGGGAGCAACAGCAGGACATTTATTAGCATCACTGCTCAGGAGGGATGGGAAGCAGAGCGGGATGGTGAAGGTGAGTCAGCCAGAAGAGCTTCTGTCACGATCAGTGGGGCAAGGCAGTGGGCACGGCAGTGGAGGCAGGATAGCTGGAGCTGCTGCAGAATCTCTTTTCCCCAGTCTTGTCCTTCTCCCAGGAGTCAGAGGCAGGAACATGCAGTCCAGAAAGAGTCCAGGCTTGAACACTCAGGAAAAGCAAGGCTAGATTTCATTCACATGAAGCAGTTTCTTCTGGTCTGTTTCCTAAGGGAGGCAGAGGGGCAAGATAGCCCAGGGAGAGAAGGTGCAAATCCTTTCCTCCAGGGCAGCTTAGTTCTGGAGCCAACCAGATCCAACACTAGCCTCATGGTACCTGACGCAAAGATCCCTAGAATCTCACCATGGATGTGGACTTCCCTGCCTTCCTGGGGTCCTTATCGTGGGGACCACTTGATCAAGGAGTGAGGGTCTCTGAACTGGGCCACCAATGGTGTAGAAAGACAGGCATGATGCCCCTTGGGACTCACTGTAAGGGCTCTTTTCTCCTCCCCAAGCCATGGGCTCTCCATCTCTGTCTCCTCTGGACAGTCTCTCCACCCAAACACAGAAGCATACTTTAGGGACTCACCTTACATCGGAGCCTTTTCCAGCAATACAGACACACGGGGACCAGAGATGCCAGAAGCAGCAGAGCCCAAACCCCCAAGAGCATGGCCTGAAAACTTATGAACAGGACCTGGGGACAGAGGACCAAATCTGTCACCACCAAAGTGCTGCCATCTGTGCTCTGTGCTGTCATGCATTTCCAACCTAGGGTCTCTCTCTACCCCTTCATCCTCAAGTCTGTAGCTTCTTGAGGGGCTGAGGAAGGAGCTGTGCATGGGGGGTAAACGAGTCCAGCATGCAGAGAGCAGCCAGAAACCCCTCTTATCAGACCTCAGTGTCCTTGTTCCGACAGTGAAGGGCTCGGGCTACGATTTGGTGCCCCAGCAGCCCCAAGGCTTGAGAGGATCAAGGGAGAACATGCATTTAATGCCTTTGCAGTACTTTGCACACTCACAAGGTTAATTCATTTATTATTATTTCAGTGTTTGTATTTTCCACAAATCTATAACACCCACAATCCCAGGAACTATTTCTAGTTTGTTTAATGCCACATTGGTGGTGACACTAGTCACGCTAGGTGTGGGACAGGTAACACAGCCTTACTCTTGTGTTCCATCTTGGTCTTTCTTGCCCACTGCCAGCTGCACCCCTCCCTCTTGCCCCCCTACCTTCAGCATGTTCAGATAGGAGAGACACAGGTGCAGCCTTCTGACTTCTTCTGGACTCGGAGTGCTGGGGGGCGGGGTGCCCCTGTACCAGGTGCTCGAGGAGACATCACAGATAAAGTCTCCAAAATCAAAGTAGCCCTTATAGAAATTATCAGCCCCAATGATGATAGCAGCAATGGCCGTGGAGAAAGCTGCCAGGGCGAGCAGGGTCCTCAGCAAGGCCTGGTGAGCAGAGGAGGCAGAGAGAGACCTTGGAGACTCAGTGTCTCTGGGAGCCCAGTTGGGGAGAGAGGGTTAGGCCCATGTAGCCTATGTGTGTTTGAGCAGAAGGCTTGGTTGGGTGGCCTCCAGCTTCTGGGCCTGGTGCCCACTCCTGCCCTTCCCCAAACTCACCCAGTAGATGCCACCCCGTTTCTCATAAATGAAGGCAACAGCTCCAGACAGCACAGCCTGGGGGGAGATGGATGAGAGCAGGGCTAACACAGCAGATACAAGCCTTTCAGCTGCCAGTAACCCCATCAGACAGAGCCAGCCATGGGCTGGTCCTTCCCTGGCACACTGCAGGTGGGCCTGAATTTTTGAGCTAAGCTTTGTCATCTGTAGTAAGCTAATGGTGATGGTTGGGCCAGGATCAAACTCTCGAGGTGGCAGGATCCTCTGTTTTAGGGACATTGGAGAGGTCTCCCTCCCTTCTCCAAAACCTTCCTTTTAAAGCAATGGTGCTTTGTGAAAGTTCCAGATGGTGGATGCCCTAGGATATTGGAGAAACTCTCAGTGCAGGATGAGTCTCTGGGTGGTCTCTAGTCCAGGCACCCGTCCCAGCAGGTGCTCAGCAACCCCACAACCCGGCTGATAGAACAGGACATCTAGTACATCATGGTAGACAGATGGATTTGAATCCTATCTGCAATTCTAGAACTAATCTGAGTGTTTTGCCTTTGGGTAGATGAGGATGATTACTTTTGGCTCCTCTCTCAATAAATGCGTGTGTTTTGCTATTACTCTGTGAGTGTGGGCATGCCAAAGGGCCCCTCAGTGCTACCATGACCTGCCCCCAAGCCCTTGTTGCACACACCCATGTGTTGACCTTCATCACTGTCATTCAGTGACCCCTACTGGATTCCCACTGTGTACAGGGCCCGCACAGGGCACCAGGAAATGATGAAGAGTTGACTTTATCTTGTAGAGTATACACTCTCTAGTATGTTCTTCCTCCTCATCTCAATGCAAGTGTCTGGAAATCAGCTATGTCCTAGAGCCTTGGTTGATGTTTGCTGAATTGGGGTGAAGTGGCCCACCTGGTGGGAGAAGGCCGGGGCAGGAAACCAGGATAGCTGGCCGGTCGACTTTGGACAGACCACCACTTTCCTTGGCTGTTTTTTCATCTGCATTCTCAGCCTAGAATAACTGAGGGACTTTTTGATTGCTGACATTTTATAGTACCATGGATGATGTTGCTGGTGCTGATGGTGGTGGTTTATCACCTCTGATAGGAGGTGAATCTGCCCCTTCTTGGCCTGTCAACCATCCCCTTGCTGCACTCACCACAGCTCCTGTCCAGATGGCAGCTCCTGAGTTGCACAAGGGGGAAGAGTAGAAGATGTACAGGAAACTCCCTAGAACCCCACTCAACACCCCCAGCACGATCTGTACCACCTGGAGGAAAAGAGAAGAACTAAGAGCTGATTACCAGATGCCTGGGCCCAGGAGCAACCTTCTGCCCCCAAGTCTCAGGCAGCTTTGAGGATTCCAGGTATAAACAGTTGGAACCCCCCATGGAAAAGAAATGGAGAAGGGAGAAGAGAGGAGGGAGAGCCAGCCCACGCTGGGTCTGGAGGAAGGGAGAGGATGGCTCAGGGCTCCACCACGTGGGACTTTAAATGGCCATGTCTCTCCTGCACCCTTTTAGCCCAAAGCCCATTCTGCCTACAGCTTTTATGGAGAAGGCCAGTAAGTACATAAAAAAGTCAGAAATGGAGCACAGGAGATCTTGATTTCTAATAAGATAAAACTGGCTCAGCATCTGATTCAGAGAGGCTGGTAAGGAGTGTGCACAGCAAAAGAAAGTTCTTCGTTTCCTGATGTGGGGAGCATGGGCACCCCTCTGGGCCCCTACTCACCCAGGAGGCCACCAGTATCCGGCTCCTGCTCCTGGTCTGGGAGACGGCGCTGGAGATGGGGGAACGAAGCAAGGAGCATCCACTTATCAGGAGTTTGGCCAGAGCTGACTCCTGGTGGATGTGCACATCGATGTGGGTGGGCTGCAGGGCTCTAGGGGCCACCTCATCACTCTCTACTGTCCCCATGCCCGTGGACATCTTTCTGGGAGGGAGGAGGAAGGTAGTGTCAGGGAGAGCATTGGCAGAATGTTTCCAAAGATTTCACTGGCCTTTGGGATTGGTGGAGGTCCCTGATCACAAAGCAACATCCCTGGCCCTTTCTTGAGAGGTGTCCTGTCAGGACAGCCTAACTCTCCTGGTGCTGTGGCAAATGCTGAGCCCGCTGGAGCCTCCCCTTTCACCCTCAACCTGCTGTCCCCCCATCCTCCCATGGCCTTGAGGTCTGGACCAAGCAGTGCCCTGGATTCCTCACCTCTCCAGACTCTTTTCCCAACCTGCATGTGCCATCGCGGTCCCCACCCGGAGCCCTTGGGCTCCTGGGAAGAACCCAAGTGACCGGCTGCCAGGTGAACTTCTGTTGCCGCAGATGCTCCACAGAGGGTCCGGGGACCCCCCTCAGCCCCTAAACACCTCCCTCTCTACCAACAGCCATTCAGCTCTGCACAGCCTTTTCAAGCTGCGCTCCCCACTCCCACACACATCACACACAAGGAAGGACCAAGTTGTGTGCCTGTGGAGGTGGAGGTCAAGGCCAGACTGACTTGGTATCAAACAGGGACACACCTGCCTTCTGCTCCTGCCACCTTCCTGGAGTCCATTCTCCACAGGCAGTTGGTCTCTCCCTCCCACCATCCTCAGCAAGCTCTGGACCAGGCTTTGGAGGCTTGTGATGGGGCAGATGGGAGTCCGGTGGGGAGGGGTCCTGGGAAAGGGCTGCCTGGCTGTGGGCTTGCCTCACCTGCTCTCTCTTTGGGTTTCCGGATGGGGGACGGCAGGGAGTGTGCCAACAGGGAGGGCTGAGCTGGAGCTGGGCACCAGGCAGATGGAGGAAGAGGTTGATAGAACACCAGAGGGGCAGGGTGGAGGAGGGGCAGGCTGAATTTTAGCCGCAGCCTCTCTGGAAGACAGCCCAGGCAGAAGGGCCCCTGTGTAGGGGGTTTCCAGCTGCCAGTACATCCTTGGGCTCCAGCTTGGAGAGCATGGGGGCAAGGTGGGTGGCCTGGGAGTCCATAGAAGTGATCAGCCCAGGGAAACCCTGGGAAGCTTTCCTCTCCCCAATGGCCACCTGGGCAGGTGCTTTCTGAACACAGATCTGCCAGTGCTGTGAGTGTGTGTGTGTGTGTGTGTGTGTATGTGTGTGCACTCCCATTCGCGCAGTCTCTTTCCTCCACCCCTCACCAGCCTGGTTATCTACTCAAGACTAGACCCCCCCCAGAGGGGCCCCTTTGCCTCAGCCTTTTTCTGGGAAGTTGCGGTGCTGAAGGTCAGGCCCTCCTCCCTCTACCCCTGGCTTCTGCTCTTCTTCTCCTTCCTACCCGCTGGCAGGGGCTCCCAGAGGACAGCAGGTGAGCAGGGCCCCCACATGCCAGGTGGCCCCTTCCCTGGAGACTCTCACCACAGGACATTTTTCTCTTGCAGAGTCTCCAAAGCCAGTTCCCAAAGCCCCCATCCTATCTCACAGGATGCTGCTTGCCCCCATTCCCAGTTCCTATAGGACCTGCTTGGGGGTGGTGGGATGCCCTAGACAGAATGTGACCTGGGGAAGGGAGGGACATGTACTGGCTGCAGCAGCCTGGCTCTCTATCACCTCACCAGACCTCACCTTACCTTCATTGCCAGTGCAGTGGCTGAGACTCAGGTGGTGTGGTGGTGAGAAGTCTTTCAGAGTGAAGCTGGAAAGTGGAGGGCCCTGATGTGGCAGGGGTCTGGTGGTGTGGGAGGGGAGTTCTCATGGGATTGGCCTTGTCCAGAGGTAGAGCAGGGGGCTCAGCTGAGCTGGGATTGTAATGTGTTGGGGGAAGTGGTGGTTCCCAGGAGGCTCAGAGAGGGCTGTTCCGTGATGCTGGCTCCTGGGACTGCAGGGGAGATCTGGCTGGAATCCAGCGGGACGTCCTTATGTATGTCTATCAATAAGTCTGAACCTCCTTGTGTGTCTGCAGGACTGTCAAACACCTGTCCTTTTTACCTCCAAAAAGACCAGGTAGGTGCAAGTATGGCACTTCTCTGAAAAGAACATAGAATACAAAGGGAAGACTTTAGGATTGCAATCATTGTTGTTGTTAGAATTGTTACTGATGTGATCATGATTTCCATCATTGATGCTGAAGTAGGATGCCCATTAGAATTACTATGGAGGGTTGCTTTTGGAGGTGGGCAAGTTGATTCCAAAGTGCATATGGAGAAGTAACCTAGCAAAAATGGCCATGAAAGAAAAAAATAACATGAAAAAAATAACAATTAAATATCCTCATTTTTACTCCATACTCTTTTTAAAGATTTACTCCATATTCATTTAATTAAAAATTTCTTACATTTATTTGTTTTTTGAGAGACAGAGTGGGAAAGAGCACGAGTGGAGGAGGGGCAGAGAGAGAAGGAGACACAGAATCTGAAGCAGACTCCAGTCTCTGAGCAAGCGTTCAGCATACAGCCCGATGTGGGGCTCGCACCCACAAACCGTGAGATCATGACCTGAGCTGAAGTCGGACACTTAACCGACTGAGCCACCCAGGTGCTCCTCACTGAATTTTTTAAAATAAATTTACTCCATACTCATTAAAAATTTTTTAAATTTTTTTTGGAGAGAGAAGGGAGAGGAGCAGGGAAGGGGGCAGAGGGAGAGAGAGAAAGAATCTGAAGGAATCTCCATGCTCAGCGCGGAGCCCACAGGGCTCCATCCCATGACCCTGGGATCATGACCTGAGCCGAAATCAAGAGTCAGACACTCAGCTGACTGAGTCACCCAGGCACTCCATAAACCCTATACTCATAAGTAAAATTGTGGCAATGGTACCCGACTCATCAGAAACACCAATGGGTGGAGTATAAAGACTAGAATAGCCCTGAATTACAATGAGAATTTCGTTTTTGCTCAAGGGAGCATTTTGAATCAGTAGGACAAAGAAAATATATTCTTCAAACAGACCTTATCCTTCAGAAGTTAACCATCTGGGGAAAAAAAACCCACAACAACTTGGACTCATACATTCCAACTTACAAGATAAATCCCAGATGGATTGACATTTAAACGTGAAATTGTAAAGAAATATTTGGAAATCATATCACAGATGGCAATTTTTTGAATACGCAAAGAACTCCTACACAAAACAAAACAGTAAAAATGAGAAGGACATAGGATATGAACAGAGAGCTCACAGAAGAAGAGAAAAAAATGGCTCTTAGACATAGGAAACAATGACCAATATCATTCATAATAAGAGAATTATGGATTGAAATTATACTGGAATAGTCACAGAAAGCAGATCAGTGGTTGCCTCAGGCCAGGGGTTGGGGGGCTTACTGGGCAGGGAACATTGCAGAACCTTTTGCAACATAGAAATGTTCTCTATCTTGATTGTAGTTGGGGTTGTAGAAATGTATGAATTTGTCCAATGTCGCTGAGATATACACTGGAAGGGGGCAGTATATTATATAAAACTAATTAAAATCTAAAATGAAATGTAATTTTCCTGATATGCATTCGAAAAAGACTTAAAGATTTGTTGACACCTTCCTCTGGTCATGGAGAGGGGCAGTGGAGCTTCTTCCATCTTGCTCCTAAGTGTGAATTTCATGGGGTAGCTCCATAGAGGGCAGTATCTATTCAAGTGACAAATGCTTATCCCATTTACCTGCCAATTGTTTGTAACCAATTATTCACTGGTTTGTAAGAGACAATTATTGTTTGCAAGAGAAAATAAATGTCTATCAATAGAAGACTGCTTAAAATTCATGATGCGTTCCTACAACAGAATACTTTGCAGCTGGACAAATGAGTGAGAAAGGATCATTTTTGAATACAGTTCTGTGAACAAATCATTGTGCAGACAGTGTATGTAGTATCCTGCCATTTGTGGACAAAGGGGGAAGATAATATTTTTATATGTTTTTGTGTGCACAAAATGTCATTGTAGGATATAGAAGAAAATGATAATATTAGTTTCTGACTAGAAGGCAACTAGGTGGTGGGAGAGCAAGAGGAGAGGGAGGGTTTTAAAAGTATACCCTTTTATATCTTTTGAATTTTTTCACCATATGGAAGTGTCATGTGTAAATATGTATACTAAGTAAATAATTCAGATTCCTTTCTTTGTCCAACCCAAGACCCAGACAAACCATATCAGACAATTCTGGGGAGAGACCCAAGAATATACGTGGTGAAGAACTCTAGAGGTGATTTGGATCTGCATCGCAGATTAAGGCCACGGTGACATTGATACTTGCTCTGGAAAGACCCTTTGGATGTTGACAAGGGACCGTTTTCTCTCCTTTCACTCAGGTGACATATTCCTTTTTATCTTACTTGGTTCCCAGACCTCACTTCCATACATCTTCTTCCCAGCAGGAAGGATGACCCAAAATATGGTGACTGTGAATGGAGTCGATGTGGCCTCTACGCTGTCCCAGCCCACTCACATCAACATCCACATCTACCAGGAATCATCTTTGGCACAATTGTTCAAAGCTGGGGCCTCCCTGGAGGAGCTTTTTTCTCATCCTCTGGACACTAGCCCTTTCAAGGCCAGGATGAGCTATGGGCAGCTGGCACTGGGGGTAAGAGTGGCAGGTACTGCAGAGGTTGGTAACTCTCCTTCCATAGGATGGAAAAAAAAGTGGGTTGACTCCTCATGAGAACTTACTAATTGTATCCCATCTTTTTTGGGAAAAAAAAGTTTTAGCAGGTTCCCCACACACTTAGATGGAAAAGAATGATGGGCCTCTTCTTTGGTACAGCACGGGCTGTCCCAGCTGGAGGTGGGGGATAGGTGGAAGAATCCCTGGGGGCTGTTAGCTCAGTTGAATGGAACCCATGTGAACTGAGGGCCTGCAGATGTGAGGCAATATGATAAGCACTTCAGGGAGAACTACAGAAAGAATCCCTAGGCTGTAACCTAAAAGTGCTCAACATCCATCAGAGGGGATCAGATCACTATACGCATAACTAGAATTAAAGGTAAAGCAGGTGAGATCCTTGGGAATTGACCTGCAGGAGTTGGCATCTGAGCCAGACCTTGAATGGAGGAAGAGTGCATGTAGACAGAGGTGAAAGATGGAAGAAAAAAAAAATCCCACGTCAGGAGAATGGCAGGAGCAAGGAAGGAGAAGAGAGTATGCATTGGGCAAGTCCCGTCAGAGTAAAGAGAATGAGGTTTCTGGCAGATCAGACTGGAAATGCAGCCTAGGGCCCTATTGCTGAGAGCCCTGAGTGACAAGGTGAGAAGTTGTCCTGAATCAGCATCAGTGGTGGGAAGGCTGTGGGTGGCTTCTGAGCAGGAACCTGGGCTCTGGGCTGCCTCACAGCTGGGAATTGTCCAGATAAGAAGGGTGGAGGGTCTGCACCTGCCTGGGTCACAGTAGAAATGACAAAGAAACAGAGGAGTCGACATTATCTGTAAATGATGTCTCTGTTACTTGGGAGTGGGTGGGCTTGGGGTACAAAGGAGGAAAGGAATCCAAGAACATGCTGAGGTTTGGAGTGTGGGTGACCAGGGAAGTGAGGTCCTGGAAGTCAGGAGAATAAGACACTGGGGGTGCAAGTGAGGTGTGGAACTTGGACATGACAGATCTGAAATGCTGCCGGGATGTGTAGGTGTTGACGTCCAAGAGACTGTTGGGTTCTCCAGGAAGCAGGTGCTGAGTCAAGAGTTCAATGTGCAATGTCACAGTGTGACAGCTATGAAATGAAAAAGGAGGGAGCAAGATTGGCAAAGGGAGCCACCAGAGCATGATGCAGTCCCGATAAGGTCTCTGCCAGCCCAGTACGGGGCTCCAGAGCAAGGACTGCCCATTATCGGATGCCATGTTGGATGAAAGTGGCCCTCATACCACTGCCCTGCTTCACCAGTGGCCAGTTGGCCATCCCCAAAGAGTGTGCCCATGGCTTGAAAGATGAGGGGACCCTGAAAATGCTGACCACTGAAAGCTATCAGCCAACACAACTCTTTTTTTCTCTTGAAGGGAGTCCTTTCATCCCATCTTGGATGGGATGATGGGATTCCCAAGGGACAATGAGGAGAAAAAAGTGAGAATCATCAGGTAGGATGACAAAGTGTGATATTTAGGAAAACGTAATGATAAGAATTCACATCATAGGGATGGTGAAGAGCCATGATATGCTTGCTGGTTCATGGATGTAAAGGGGCCAGAATCTTCTAGAATCAGAGCTGCAGAGAGGTCAAGACAGGAAAAGGAGAGGAAAGACAGCTAGGTAGGAGCTGGGTGGCCATTCCTGGGGCCTGTGGACTGGTGGAAAGGGACCTGGCTTTTCACCTTGTCTTTCAGGTGACCCAGATATTGCTGGGGGCTGTGAGCTGTGCCCTTGGAGTGTTGCTGTGCTTAGGGCCCTGGATAGAGCTGTGTGCCTCAGGCTGCGCCTTCTGGGCAGGGTCTGTGGTGAGTAAGGAAGGGGCTGTAAGCTCAGTGGGAGGCAAGTGGTTATGGGTGAGGAGAAAGTTCCTTTGGATCTGGGTCAGGGATTTGGGGAAGAAACCAAACATCCGGATCCAAATGCCCTTTGCCATGAGGAAGGTGCCTTAAGGGACAAGCAAAACCCTTTTACTTTCTACATACCTCCCTAAGGCCAGGCTGGGAAGGATGGGGCAGCTGTAATGGAGCCCATCACAAGTGTCCATATGCTTACTTTCTTTGTCAGTCCTTCGGATCCTGCTTCAAATCAGCAGTCCTGGGAATAAATGAGGGGTCATTTCAGGAGGGTAAACTGGAGGCCTTTTCCTGTGTCTTGTCTTTCCAGGCTATTGTAGCAGGAGCTGGGGCCATTGTCTATGAGAAGCACCAGGGAAAACTTTCAGTGAGTCTTGGGTGTCCTCTGCCCCCTCCTATGTCTGTTTTTCTGCCCTAGTTTTCGGTCTTCTTCCCTTTGGTCCCTGATACCTTGGGATCTTTGCTACTGGGGGGATGGGGAGGGATTTCTGGGCCAGGAAGTGAAGAAGAAGAGACAAGTTTGGAGCCAGGACCTTATGGCTCTATCCTTAATAAGGAGGGTCTGAGCCCCTGCACTTCTCCCTTTTAGGGCTGCATATCAGGTCTGCTCATGCTGGCTGGTGTCGCCACAGCCATGGCTGCTGTTGTCCTTTGTGTGAATAGCTTAACCTGGCAAAGTGATGGCTTCTATGACATCGACTATGTGTGTGATTACCCAGAACCTGCTGCCACAACCACTGGGTACCAAGAGACATGGCAAAGAAGTCACAAGTCACATTGGACAGAGGATAGATGTAAAACCTACATGCAAATACTGATGGTGAGAAGAGTCCAGTCTTCCAGAGATCCATCACAAGGTTCTATTCCCAAGGAGCTAGGGCACCGGAGGGCAAAGATGTAGGCTTTTTGAGCATGGACCTAGGTCTGTGGTTCAGGAGGTTTTAACTTAGCTGGAGACATATTTCAGACCCTCATAGCATGAGAATTCCCTGAATCAAAGGGAATGAGGAGCAAAGAGGAGACACTGAAGAGAGGACATCATGGAATACCCTTCTAGCTTTCCTGGTGTGCCCCTGTCCCAGTTACCTATTGTTGTATAACACAACACCCAACATGTTGTGGCTTAAAACTAACTTGTTATTACTTTTTACATTCTGTGGGTTGGCTGGACTCAGGCAGTCTTCACTTGTTTTTTTTTCATGCAGTTGTAGTCGGATGTCAGTTGGGGGTGAAGTCGTCTGAGAGCTCATTTGGGCTGGATCTCCAAGATGGCTCTCACATGGCTGGGAGCCCAGCTGAAGCCATCAACCAGAGAGCCTACAATGGCTCCTGCATGCGGCTTGGGCTTGGGCTTCTCATGGCATGGCAACTAGGTTCCAACAGGAAGTATCTCACTGTGCATATTTTAAGAGGCAGGAAATGGAAACTGCCAGGCATAGTGTCACCCTCCACTGTATTTTATTGTTCAAAACAATTATAGGCTGTTCCAGATTCGAGGGGTGGAGAAATAGACCTGCCTCTTCATAAGGTGTGGTAAGGTCACATTGCAGACCACTATGGCGTAGAGCTGTCGCTGTCCAGTAGTTGGAAAATGCACTCCGTTTTTGTGGGAAGTAGTTGGTTGGACAGAGTCTGATACCTGGCTGGGTTGATAAGATGGTTGTAAGAGCAGAATCAGAGGAGCAGGCTCCTGACTATCTCTTTTTCTTCCTTCATCTCTAGAACTTGTTCCTAGGAATCCGTGCTCTGCTCCTGGCTGTCTGTGTCCTGCAGGTCATTGTATCCTTGGCTTCCCTGAGCGTGGGTCTTCGAAGCTTGTGTGGCCAGAGCTCTCGGCCCCTGGTGAGTTTTCGAGGATGCACTGGGGAAAGAATGGGTCTATTTGGTGAAGCTCTGGGAACATGGAGGGTCATCAGGGAGCACAGCTCAGCTGCTTTCTGGAACTTGGCTGAGCCCTTTGCTGTGCGAGGAGCATGTGCCAGCACCGTGTCTGGGTTGGCCTCTGCCCTCTGCCTCTCCAGGCCCTCCTTTGCCCCTTTCTGTCCCAGATCTCTGGCTAGCTCACCCTCCTCTGTATCTTTTCCTTCCCCTCCTCTTTCCTTTCCCAATTTCAAGTTCTATGAAGCTAACAAGGTCCTGTCTTTTCTCCCACAATTATTGACTTCTCCCTGTTTTTTTCAGGATGAGGAAGGGGCAGAGAAGGAGCTACTGGGAGAGAATTCAGTGCCTCCCTCTCCCTCCAAGGAGAAGACCATGGATGCCATCATCCTGTGAGCCGCCAAAGACCCTGCCTGGGCTCCCACATGTCCCTGATGGGATAGCCCAGCGCTACTGGGGAGGACAGCACCCACTCCCCAGGATTCCTTGCTGACCTGCCCTTCACACTTGCCTCTCTTTAGGCCACTGTCCCGGCCCTCCTCCTCTCCCCACTGTTCCCATTGCAGTGGCCTCAAGTCATTGAACAGGTGTTGTCGCATTTTCTCCAGCGCTAATTAAACAGAAACAACAGGGAAAATCATTTTGCCCGGAAAAGATGTGGTCTCCCTTTGTTTATGCACACAGTGTGCTGTGAAGCGACTTACTCTGTGTTGATACATATTGAATTAAATGAGGGCCAGTTTGTGACATGGAAACAAAGTCCCACTAAGACTAAATTTAATTATGTTCTGCTCTATATCCCAAGTGGCAAACTTCCTTTTTTCGATTTCCTTCTATTCAGTGTAAAGTGAAAATAATTCTCATATACTGTACTTAGAATCTTTTTACCTATTGAATTTGTCTTTAAGCATCTGTAATTTTGACTATAACTTTCTTTGGGATTTATGGGACTATGTGAGGCATGGAGCAAGACTTTTTTTTTAATGCTTTTTATTATTTATTTTTGAGAGAGAGACAGAGCACGAGTGGGGGATGGTTAGAGAGAGAAGGAGACACAGAATCCAAAGCAGGCTCCGGGCTCTGAGCTGCCAGCACAGAGCCTGACTTGGGGCTGGAACCCACGGACCGCTAGATAATGACCTGAGCCTATATCGGATGCTTAACTGATGGCTCCAAGTTCTGACTGAGCCACTCAGGTGCCCCTGGAACAAGACATTTTCCTCCCTCCCTTCTTTCCTTCTTCCTTCCTCCTTCCTTCCTTCCTTCCTTCCTTCCTTCCTTCCTTCCTTCTGCCTCTCTTTCTCTTCTTTCTGCAGTAATTTGTTAGTTCTTTCCCTTTACACACACACACACACACATGCACATACCTATTATTTTTCACTTTCATTTTAAATGATATGAGGAATTTTTACAACTTTTTTCATTTTCAGGGTGCCCGAGTGACTCAGTCGGTTGAGCATCTGACTCTTGATTTCAGCTCAGGGTTGTAGGATTAAGCCCCGCATTGGGTTCCTCACTGAGTGTGGAGCCCGCTTCAGATTCTCTCTCTCTCTCGCTCTGCCTCTCTCTCCTCTTGTGCATTTTTCCTTTCTCTTTCTAAAATAAAAAGAAAAAGAAAAAGAAAGGAAAATAGCTAAAATTTTTTTTCACTTAAAATTTTTTTTTTAATGTTTTATTTATTTTTGACAGAGAGAGAGAGAGAGACAGAGCATGAGCAAGGGAGGGGCAGAGAGAGAAAGAGACACAGAATCCAAAGCAGGGTCCAGGCTCCAAGCTGTCAGCACAGAGCCCGACGAGGGGCTTGAACTCACAGACCGCGAGGTCATGACCTGAGCCGAAGTCAGATGCTCAACTGACTGAGCCACCCAGGAGACCCTTTTTTCACTTTCTTTATACACCTATAAAAATATATTATAAATATATAGATGTAAGCATTTCTGAAGGGTAAGAAAGCAGGTTATGGTCTGTAGAGTTAACAAGTCATAGTGAGTCTGGCTATCTGATTCCAACGTAGCCAGCGGCCTTGTACCTCCATGTGGCTTTATGAAATCTCTGTGAGGTGGGATTTATCACTCTTTAGCAGACCACGGGAAGAACTGGTCTTCAAATCCAGGCAGACTGGCTCAGAGCCTCAACCTTCACCCACCACACAGTGCTGCCTCACTGGGTTGTGCTGAACAGATGCAGAGCTGTTAAAATGAGTGAAGGATGGCCCTGCACATGGGGGTTCAGAATGGAGGGTCTGTGTCTGTCACCCCAGGGCCCCTTACCACCTCGTCCTTGATAGAGGGTTGTAAATAAGCTTGTGGAAGAAAAGGTCACAGAGATGAGACAGAAATATGTTCAGAGTACTGAACAGGGGTTGGCAAATTTCACCCTGAGGGTCAAGTCCCATCTGTCACGTGTTTTTGTCAATAAAGTTTTATTGAAACATAACCACACCCATTTGTTTACACATTGCTTCAAAGGCAGAGTGGAGTGGCCTCAACAGAGACTGAATGGCCCACAAAGCCTAACATATTTACTAGCAGACCTTTTACAGAAAAAGTTTGCCATCCCCTGGTGTAGAGGACCACAGTGGGGAGAGTGGCTAGTTCTACTGGGTGATTGACGGCAGCCTATATTCTTTTTTTGGTTTGTTTAATTTTTTAATGTTTTTATTTATTTTTGAGAGAGAGAGAGAGAGAGAGAGAGAGAGCACAAGCCAGAGGGCCAGAGAGAGAGGGAGTCACAGAACCAGAAGCAGGCTCCAAGCTCTGAGCTGTCAGCACAGGGCCCAATGCGGGGCTCGGACTCATGAACTGTGAGATCATGACCTGAGCTGAAGTCGGACACTTAACCAACTAAGCCACCCAGGAGCCCCAGGAGCCTATATTCTTGCTGCCTCAAGTGTCAATCTGCCCCCAGATGCACTGGCCTGTGTCATAGGCAACTCAGGGAGATTGCTAGAGATACAAACCCTGCCCCACCCCAGACCTGCTGGATAAAAATTTGTATTTTCACAAGATGTACAGGTGGTGTTTCATGTGCTGAACACATTTTGAGAAGCATAGGGATAGATAATGACACCTTGCTGGGGAGAATTCAGATACGGAACATGGCCCCTTGAATTAAATCTTTTTGTTTTAGTTCTTTGTATGAGCTTGTCAGATGCTATTAGCTTCTGTGCATCAGTGTTTCTAAACCAGTCCATTTATGGCCAGATCAGATAGAAGTGGTTTTCATTTTTCATTCTGGTAAATAAATGTCAACTTGATGAGGCGGTTTTTTGGGGGGTTTTTTGGATGTTGTTGCACGAAATGGTCTCTTACTGTCGGAGTCTGGCAACTTCCCCCGGAAGTTGCTAAGTCTCTGAGGGTGGAGCTCCCTCCACCTCATCCCTCTCCCCTCCCCCATTTCCTCTATTCCTGCCTCCCCTGCCCTCCCTCTCCTCACTCTGTGACTAGCCCTGGATGTTTCTGAATCTTTTTCTTTTCTGTAGGGAATCAGATGTGAAACCCCTCTCCCCTTGCTTTTGTTTACTTAGAAAAACCAACAGCTATTCGTCTATTTGCACAGCTTGGTCTTGGTGGTGAAACTGTATATATAGATGGAAATGACCTCATGACCCTGACATGGGTCAGGCAAGTAATCCTAAGCTTTATTTACATTTATTGAAGGATTTAAAACCAGAGTATAAACAGGAAATGGTTCTATTTTTATTTCCTAATCACTGCTTTTAACTGTGTTTTGTCAACTCGTCATTTCCTCATTGGATATGAGGTCCTTCAGCATCAGGGCCAGGTTCCAGATTCCAAAACCTGCACATGGTCTCACATTTGGTGTTCAAGACCCAGTCCTATTCATTTTCATTAGTTTTTTATTGTTTATTAAAAAAAATTTTTTTTTAACATTTATTTATTTTGGGGACAGAGAGAGACAGAGCATGAATGGGGGAGGGGCAGAGAGAGAGGGAGACACAGAATCGGAAGCAGGCTCCAGGCTCTGAGCCATCAGCCCAGAGCCTGACGCGGGGCTCGAAATCACGGACCGCGAGATCGTGGCCTGAGCTGAAGTCGGACGCTTAACCAACTGAGCCACCCAGGCGCCCCATTTATTGTTTATTTTTAAATGTTTATTTATTTTGAGAGAGAGTGTGTGTGTGAGAGTTTGAGCAAGGGAGGGACAGAGAGTGAGGGAGAGAGAGAGAGAGAGAGAGAGAGAGAGAGAGAGAGAGAATCCCAAGGAGGCTCTGCACTTTTAGCACAGAGCCGGGTACGGGGGCTGGAACCCATGACCGGTGACTTCGTGATCTGAGCTGAAGTTGGATGCTTAACCGACTGAGCCACCCAGGCTCCCCACCGTCCATTATTTAAAACTTCACTGGTCAGAGCTTGGCTCCCCTGCTCCAGTGTAGACCAGGATGCTAGACTGGGAGGGACTGGAAGGAACTGTACCCCACTCTGGGAGGCACCAGACAATTCCCCCCGCCCTCTGCTCCATTTGCTGCAAATGGGAAAACTTCCTGGAAAATTATGTCCAAAAGACAGAGCCCCGAGACAGTGGGAAGGGGAAGGCTTTCTGGCCCTTTCAAAACACAGTATCTTCAGATACGTTTCTGAGAACAAGGTCAAACCCCATTGTCTCAAATCGCACAAAGAAAGCCCTGGAGCCTCACGTCCAAAGAACTTTCTCTCTCTCTCTCTCTCTCTCTCTCTCTCTCTCTCTCTCTCTCTCTCTGTCTTTCTCTCTTTCACACACACACACACACACACACACACACACACACACACACAAAATGTGCAATGAAAGTTTAGGAAAAACCGTGGACTTTATTTTAAACATTCCTTCTGAAAGTAGGAAGGAGACATGACAACTGTTCGTTTTCACCGCTAGGGGCAGCTGTGGCCGTCGTCAGTATTTTCTGGCTGAGTTCATTTCTCTCTCTCCCCTCTTGAGGCGCCCCCTCCTCGTTCATGTGGATTTCTTGTTTTGTTTTTGTTTGTTTTTGTTTTTAGTGGATTCCCTTGACATCTTAAAAAAAAACCCAAATAACAACAACAACAAACTTGCGCACTTGACCAAAAGGTGATCAATATCCTATCCTCTATCTGAAAAATACAATGCCTTTAGAGGATTCCTTGCTACGTGCCATTCTTGTCTTGAATTTTAAGTTCTATCTTGATTTATTTTAATCTCACAAATTGGATATCTTATTTTTTTGGTGTGCTCAATGTTTGTTCAGATTTGCTTATTTTTTTACTAAGAACAGAACGCTCTCCTTTTCTTCTTGTAATTCAGGCCTTCTTTCTGATACTGGTTTTCTTCTTAAGTTACATCCTTTCTAAGTTTCTTTAAAAGTAAAGGTCTCACCTCACATCTGTCAGAATGGCTAAAATTAACTCATGCAACAGCAGATGTTGGCGAGGATGAGAAAGGGAACACTTTTGCACTGCTGGTGGGAATGTAAACTGGTGCGGCCACTCTGGAAAACAGTATGGAGGTTTCTCAGAGATTAAAAATACAGCTACCCTACGACCCAGCAATTGCACTATTAGGTATTTACCTGAAGGATACAAAAATGCTGATCCGAAGGGGCCCACGCACTCTCCTGTTTATAGCAGCACTGCCAACAATAGCCAAGGGGCGCCTGGGTGGCTAAGTCGGTTAAGTGTCTGACTTCGACTCAGGTCACGATCTCGCGGTCGGTGAGTTTGAGCCCTGTGTCAGGCTCTGGGCTGATGGCTCGGAGCCTGGAGCCTGCTTCCGATTCTGTGTTTCCTTCTGTCTCTGCCCCTCCCCCGTTCATGCTCTGTCTCTGTCTCAAAAATAAATAAACGTTAAAAAAAAAAAAAACAATAGCCAAAGTATGGAAAGAGCCCAAATGTCCATTAACTGATGAATGGGTAAAGAAGATGTGGTATATATATATATATATATATATATATATATATATACACACACACATATATATATATATACACACATATATATGTATATATATATGCTTATATGTGTATATATATGTGTGTGCGTGTATATATATATATATATATACACATACAATGGAGTATTTCTCGGTGATCAGGAAGAATGAAATCTTTGCAACTATGTGGATGAAACTAGAGTGTAATATGCTAAGTGAAATAAGTCAGTCAAAGAAAGAGAAATATCATATGATTTCACTCCTATATGGAATTTAAAAACACAACAGATGAACATAGGGGAAGGGAAGGGAAGGAAAAATGAGATAAAAACAGAGAGGGAGGCAAACCATAAGAGATTCTTAAATACAGAGAACAAACTGAGGGTTGCTGGCAGGGTGTTGGGGGGGCAGGCTAAATGGGCGATTAGCATTAAGGAGGGCACTTGGGATGAGCACTGGGTGTTATATGTAAGTGATGAATCACTAAATTCTATTCCTGAAATCATTATTATACTATATGTTAACTAACTTGGATTTAAATTTAAAAAAAAAGAATGCATAAAATACTAAAACAGAAAAAAAAAGTAAAGGTCTCTTGGTGGTAAACCTTTTTAGTTTGTATTTATCAGAATATTCTTTATTATACCCAGCTCAAGATAAACAGTTTCACTGGACATACAATTCTAGCTTTTGCTAAATGCAACTGATTCTGGTTGCTCCTTAAAATCTTTTCCCTTTCTTTGGTGTTTTCAAGATTTTCTTCAAAATGTGTTGGTGCATATGAATTTGTTTTCCCTTGAAAAAGCCTTCCTGAGGAATTATTGTAAAGAATTCTGAATCTTGGAATTCACACTTTTCTTTTTATATTATTTTTTTATTTTAACATTTTTAAATGTTTATTTTGGGGGGGGGAGGGGCAGAGAGAGAGGGAGACACAGATTCTGAAGCAGGATCCAGGCTCCCAGCTGTCAGCACAGAGCACAACTCAGGGCTCAAACTCATGAACTGAACTGTAAGATCATGACCCGAGCTGAAGTCCAATGCTTAACTGACTGAGTCACCCAGGTGCCCCCACACTTTTATTTTTAAAACCTGGGAACCTCTGAATTATGTCTTTGATCAGTCTTTTTCCCGGGTTCTCCCCTGTAATTCCTTCTGAAATCAAAATGAGACATGCATTAGACCTTCACACTCCAGCCCCTGATCTCCTTGTTCCCTTCCTGATTTCCATTTTTCATCTCTTTGTTTCTACTTGTTTCATTCCGGATAAATTCTTCATAATTATTTACCACGTTCACTCATTACCGCCTAAGTTATAACAGTCTGCTTTATTTTTGAGAGAAAGAGAAAGGGGGAGGGGGAAGAGAGCGCACTCATGAAAACAGAGGAGGAGCAGAGAGAGAGGGAGAAAGACAATCCCAAGGAGGCTCTGCTCTGACAGCACAGAGGGGAGCTGGATCTCATGAACTGTGAGATCATGACCTGAGCGGAAATCAAGAGTCGGATGCTCAACCTACTGAGCCACTCAGGCGTCCCTGTAACAATCGGCTTTTAACTATTCTATTACATTTAAAATTCTTATTAAATATCTCTAGACATTATATTCACTTCTTTTTCAAATCTTCCTCTTTTCTGTTTTTTTAATGTTTATTTTTGAGAGAGAGAGAGAGAGAGAGAGAGAGAGAGAGAGAACGAGCTGGGGAGGGGCAGAGAGAGCAGGAGGGCAGAGGATCCGAAGCGGGCTCTGCACTGACAGCAGACAGCCCGATGCACGGCTCGAACTCATGAACCATGAGATCATGACCTGAGTCGAAGTCAACCGACTGAGCCACCCAGGTGCCCCAAATCTTCTGGCTCTCCTGATCCTCTCTTGTTCCTCAGCCATGCCACTGAGGATGTCTTATATTTCTTTAAAAGCTTACTGCATTATTTATTTTATTGTCTGTAGGAAATAATACCAAAGTTTGAAGGTTTGAAGTCTTTGTTGTTTTCTCCTAACCTACTCTCACTAACGATATCTAATTTATTTTTATATACAACTTTTTTTAATCATTTTAATCAGTATTAAGTGTATACAGTTCAATGGTATTAAGTACATTCACATTGTTGTGTGACCATCCCCACCCTCTGTCTCTGGAATGTCTCATCTTCCCCAAAGGAAACTCTGTCCCCATGAGCCACTAACTCCCCCCAACCCCCACACCCCCTGCCCCCTGGTTTCCAGCCCCTGGAAACCACCATTCTACTTTCTGCCTCTATGAATTTTATGCTCTAGGTGCCTTATATAAGCGGAATCACACAATATTTATTCTTTGTGACTGCTTGTTTCAAGGTTCATTTATGTTGTAACATGTGTCAGAGTTCCCTTCCTGTTTAACCATGAATAATATTCATTTGTATGCATATAACACATTTAGTTCAGTCACTCTCCTGTGGATGGACAGTTTGGTCTGTAAATGTAAATTTGGAAGTCAGCAGTGAATTGTAACGGTAAACAAACCTTCCTGTTTTGTATATACAAGAGTGATAGTAGGGAGAATTGGGAGGACAGCTTCTAAATATTTGTTGGATGGATCAATAAATGGAATGGATTATTTTTTCTAGCTGTGCATAGAGTTTGTTTGAGCCACTTACATTCAATTTGCATTGGGATTAATGGGACATGTTTGGGTGGTAATTGAGTAGGGTTGCGATTTCCAGTGTGGGGTTAGAAGAACATTCCTACTAGTAGATACATCAGAACCATCTGGAGGCTTTCTCAAATTATCCACCTTTTCTTGGTTGAAACATTGAGGTGGGGAAAATACTTTTTGGGAACCAATGGGTGAGTGTTAGTATGGAATCTCAGAATCAGGTGGCCTCAGCATTCATTCTCCCTTTTCCTAAGGACGGCCCTGGATTTCCATTTGGGGATCCTCCTTTTCCTCATTGTCTGGCTATGTGTTCATGGTGGGGCTTTATCTTCAGTTCCAGGGATGAAGTATGTAACCCAAACTTAGACCCCAAATTAGGCCACAGATCATTTCCTTGAGACCATGGTGATTGTTTCACGAGTGGGCACACCTAAACTGGCCACATCAGGGTAAGTCTTAGGGCTACCAGAAAAGACTTTTGCTCTTTATGCTGAACTTGAACCTGGAAGGATGTAGAGTTGGAGCTGTGGTGGCCATACTGTCACCATGGGCGGTCCACCCTAGGAACTTAAGAATGAAGACAAGCTGTGGAGTCAGAGCTGAGGTGGAAAAAAAACCCACTCCAGATGATATTGCTTGGGCCTGAATTCAGCAGTGCCTGAAGCCAGAGTGACTCTTGATCATTTTAGTATGTGACCAAGTAAGTAATCTTTTCCCTAAAAGCCACTTGCTGTTGAAACAGGTCCAATTAACAGGTGGATAGGGATGCCTGGGTGGATCAGTCAGTTAAGTGTCCAACTCTTGATTTCGGCTAGGTCATCACCTCACGGTTTGTGACTTCAAGCCCCACTTTGTCAGGCTCTGCACTGATAATGCCAAGTGGGCTTGGGATTCTCTCTCTCCCTCTTTCTCTGTCCCTTCCCTGCTTGTACTCCCTCTTTCTCTTTCAAAAATAAATAAATAAACTTTTAAAAAAATAGGTAGAGAGACAGAGATAAGTAACTGGCATTTGAGTTGGTGCCCAGGAGTCTCTAGCTCCCAGATGCTGGGTGGTGCCCTCAAAGCGTCCTGAGCTGGGTACTATTTCTGGGAGTGAATCGGGCACTTGCTTGATTGTTGTTACTTGGTGGGATAAAACATTATGTAACACCAGGGAGAAAATCACATATGCACCAACGTGACTGTCACATTATACTGACACCATTCCCCTAAGTTACCACTCCCTGATGAGCAAATTTGGGTTACAAAACCATATGTGTAGCATAACAGATCGTATATATTCTTTACAATGTAGGCAAATATACACATGCATATATATGTAAATGTATGGATATTTATGTACGTATGCACAGGATGGTTTGGGAAGGAAACACCAAAACTGGTGACATTGGCTGCCTCAAGGGGGAGAAACTGAGCATGTAGGAGGGAGATTTTTATTGTATACCTGTTCCTATGTTTTGGACATTCTCCAATCAAAAAAGTAATTTGAATTAAATATTATAAAAGCTTCTAAAAACTGGAGGAAGACTTCCCCTACATCCTCTTTCTGCTCCCCGAGCCATCTGGCTTTCTCACTAAACCCATCTGCTTGTGTCATTTTACTTCTTTAAAGCGAGACAACAGCATGGCATCCTACAATCTGTGGGCTGACCCAGCGTGCACAGAGAAGGACCCAGAGGGCTGGCCAAAGAGCACAAAAACTCATAAACCATGAAAAGCCCTTCTCTAGAATGACTGAGTCTCTTGGGAGAGCTGAGATTTCAAGTGGTCCCCTTTCTTGAGCTGTTTTGGGGGTTGGGAGTCCCTGACTGGACTGCTGGTGTGAGGAGGAAGCTCTGGAAAGAGAAACCCAGGGTTGACCAGGTACCTGAGGAAAGTAGAAGGCTAAATGAGCTGAGAGAAAAGCAGGCTCTAAGAGAAGCAGAAGGGAAACGAAGAACATCCAAATAGCATATGTAGCATCCTTTTTAATGGCTGCATAATATACCCCTCATCTCCCCACTGGTGAGCTTTGACTCCGCATCCTGTATTTTTGTCTCTGGAAACACTGCTGCATTGCTAGAAGGCCCTGACCAGAGCTTTTATTGCTCTTAGAGGAAGTATTTGGATAAGATTGCTCATTGAAGGGCATAAATATTTCAAAATGCAATCAATATCATCAGAAAGCTTTCCAGAAAGGCTGTAATAATTTACATTTCACTGGCAGTCCATTAAAGCATCCTTTGTACTTCTCCTTAACCTCACCACTAATTTGTGCCCGTCGTGGATATTATTACCCTTTCCAGTGTTTGCAAGTTGATATTTTAACTTTCACCTCCTTTACTGTTTACAAAGTTGAGTATGTTTTCATATGTGGATCGGGTGTTTATTGTGTGCCTTGGAACAGCCCACACATATGGTGCACACTTCCTAGATTTTTGTGAGCTCTTTTTAGAACAGATTTTAAATTTTCATTTTTTAAAAACATTTATTTATTTTTGAGAGAGAGAGAGAGAGACAGAGCAGGAGCAGGGGAGGGGCAGAGAGAGAGGGAGGCACAGAATCCAAGGCAGGCTCCAGGCTCTAAGCCGTCAGCACAGAGCCCAGATTTTCATCTTTTTTCAAATATGGTGGTTTTATTTTTCTCATTTAACTTTATTTATGGCATCTTTGTCATAATAAAATATTTAAAGCTATCTTTTATTTATTTATTTATTTATTTATTTATTTATTGGATAACTTCTGTCTCCATGTCTTGGTTAAGAAAGTATACCCAACTTGGATTGTACAGTTTCCTGTTTTTATTTTAATATTTTTGCTTTTTTTATACATGAGAATTTAATCTTTCTTAGATTTATATATAGTGTGAGGTAGGAGCTCAGCTTTATTGTCTTCTAGTTAGAAAACCATTCAGGTCAGCAACTCTGACTACATAAACTGTTACTTCCCTGCCTTTGTCATATATTAAATTCCATTATTAACTGGGGTTCACTCTGTCCTATGTATATTATTCTATTGAATTATTTGTTTGTTCTTATGTCAATATCAGACTGATTTCATTATACTTAGGCATTTTTCATCCCGTGGAGGCCTTAAAATATTGTGTGATTCTGCACACGAAAAGTTGGGATTTCAGTTGGAATTACATTAAATATCTATCCATTTTGGAAGAATGTATACTTTTATAATATAGTATTTTAATTCAAGAAGATAGTACATTTTTCTATTAGTTCAGATCTTGTTTCGTGCTTTTCAATCTGGTTGAATTTTTGTAGTTAAGTATGTCATGTATGTGAGTGTATGTATAATGTAAAGAATATCAATGAATCCAGTGTAAGAAATAGAGCATTGACTTTGAGGCTCTTCATCCCAATTTCTTCCTTCTTGGTCACATAGCTCTTCCTCCCTCTCACCCTGATGTAATCACTACCCTGTCCTTTGTGACCATCATTCCTTGATTTTATTTAGAGTTTTACTGTAAAATTTATGTCTGTTGCTGTAATACATATTTTTAGCGTTGTCCATTTTTAACCTTGACAAAAATGGAATCAGACTCCATATTCTTCTGGGAAGTGCTTCTTTTGTTCAACATAATGTATATGAGATTTTTTTCAGGTTGATGCTGATAGCTGTACTTTGTTCATTTTTACTGCTGTGTATTTTTCCATTGTATGTGTCTTCTGTGATTTGTTCATCCAGTCTACTGTTGATGGATATTTGGGTTGCTTCTAGGTTCTAACCTTAATGAGCTTTTTTATAAAAATATATCATCATGTGTTTATGTAAGAGTTTATCTAGGGCAATGGTCTTCTAACATTTTTGCTTTTCTATTCATTGAAGGAAATTTATTTATTTATTTATTTATTTATTTATTTATTTAAGTTTTTGAGAGAGACTGAGACAGCATGAGTTGCAGAGGGACAGAGAGGGAGAGAGAGAAAATCCCAAGCAGGCTCCACACAGTCAGCACAGAGCTCAGTGTGGGGCTGGATCTCACAAATTGC
Organism: Neofelis nebulosa; assembly: GCF_028018385.1. Taxonomy (NCBI): domain Eukaryota; kingdom Metazoa; phylum Chordata; class Mammalia; order Carnivora; family Felidae; genus Neofelis; species Neofelis nebulosa. The sequence continues at coordinate 6,481,198 of NC_080785.1, forward strand.
AAGATCATGACTTGAGCCGAAATCAAGAGTCAGACACTTAACCCACTGAGCCACCCAGATGCTCCTTCACTGAAAGGATTTTAAAACTCTAAGTGTTCTCTTGAGCGTTTTATTTTATTTTTTTTTATTTTTTTAATTTTTTTTTTCCAACGTTTTTTATTTATTTTTGGGACAGAGAGAGACAGAGCATGAACGGGGGAGGGGCAGAGAGAGAGGGAGACACAGAATCGGAAACAGGCTCCAGGCTCCGAGCCATCAGCCCAGAGCCTGACGCGGGGCTCGAACTCACGGACCGTGAGATCGTGACCTGGCTGAAGTCGGACGCTTAACCGACTGCGCCACCCAGGCGCCCCTCTTGAGCGTTTTAAACTGAACTTCTAAAATTTTTTCATCCTGAGTGCTTGCAAAGAATGCAATTTCTAGCACATTGTGGATATTAACATTTTAAAATAATATTACTACTTCTTAAAAAAAATATAAAAACACAGAAATTGAATACCTATAAACTATTTAAAAAATACATGAAAAAATATGTGAGATCGAGTCCCGTGTCAGGCTCTGTGCTAAGCGTGGAGCTCGCTTGGGATTCTCTCTCCTGCTCTCTCTGTTCCTCCCCCACTCATGCGCGCGCACACACACACACACACACACACACACACACACTCTTTCTCTCTCTCAACAAAGAAGCATTTAAAAAAATAAAAAATACATAATACATGTGCAAACTCTTTTTCAATAGTCAGAAAATTTACACTCTTCCTTTTTCTCCTTCACTGTCCACTTACCTGCCCTACTGAACTGTATTTTATTGTAATAGATTTTTATGCTGGGAAATTCTGATCACCCTAGTCACCTACATTTCTGCTATAAAAATATATATGAAAATTGAAGAAAATGATGTGACCATAGAGCTTTAAGTTTGAATAGCTTATGTAGCTAGAAATACAGAAGTATGTCTTCTGTATTTGGTTATTTCTTAGCTGTTATTTGTACACAGTTGATCAAAGCAACACAAACGTACCACATTTATAGAAAACAAACCCCAGAATTCTATTTTGGAAATGCATCTCTCAATGGGATGAATGACATTTCCCCCCATTTCTTTCATATGTATATGTGCATGGACTATTATTCTTTGCAGGAATGGGGCAATGTTCAGATTAATTCTATTCCAATATTTTGTTTTAACCAACGCAGGCATTGAGAAGCCTCAGTCACATAAATAAATAAATAAATAAATAAATAAATAGGAATGGAAACAATTTCGTTATGGCAATGCCACTCAGTTTTAGTACTCCTTCCAAGATGAATGCCAAAACTACAATAGCGATCTGCCATTAATTTTTAATTGTCTGTTAATGGATACATCTGCCTTCCTTTTTGTTGAACACAAAATAGTGTAAACTGCTTGACTTGCAAAAGGATTTATCAGCCAGTCATTGGAGACGTGAGATTTCGCAGTCTCTGGGAAGTATACCAAAAAAGCTTTACCAAGATGTATCAAATGACTGTACTATCTCTCTTACTTTCTCACTGAGAGACTGGAAGTTATCCTGTTTAGCCCAATATATCTAAAATGCTTGGGTAAATGGAAATTTTGTGAACTTTGACAAAGCTTTGTCAATATATTTTGAGTGGAAAATTCTATATAGAGAAAAGTTGAAAAAATAGTATCCATCCAAGTATCCATTATTAAACATCAACTACTACCATACATGGCCATCCTGTTTCATCTAAACCCTATCCCTTCCTCTCCCGATTATTTGAAAACCAATACTAGATATTATCATTTCATCTGTGAACATTTCAGCACATCACTCTAAAGCAGTAAGACTCTTTTTTTTATTAATATCACATCTAAGAAGTGAATATGGAATATTACATTTCTAGGCAGTGTTCAGTCTTCCCCAATTGTCATGATTTTTATTTTGCATTTTATTTGAATCTATATTCAAAAGATATATTTGGTTTATATTCTATGGACCACATAAGGTCCATGCGTTGCAACTTATGACTAGTATGTACACTTCCTCCTGGAGGCATGTGATGTCCACTTGTATCTCTTTTAGTGATACCTATAATCATCGATGATCATTGCCTAGATCCATTAATTTATTTATTGGTGTTGCAAAATAATAATACTTTATCATGCCTCTGTGTTTATTAGCTATACTCTATCTATAAAAAGAAGGCCTTGGCCACTGGGAACTCTTCAGGTTGCCTCTTGTATCCTTTTGATATGACCTCATAGAGTCCTATATCTCTCAAGGAAATAAATAAAATCTATACTTTAAACATTACAAAAAAAGGAAACTCCAGGCCCAGATTATTTCACTGTTCAGTTCCATAAAATATTTAAGGAAAAAAATCAACTCTACACAACACAACTCTTTCTGAAAATAGCTCACTTCCTTAACTTCTTGACACTATAAGACACTTCAGGCTCATCTTGTATTTTCCCTGTCCCAGCCCTGGAATCAGCTACTTCTCTAAGGAGTCCTGGTTCCTTTTCACTGGAGAATGGTTTTGGAAACTGAGATCTGTGTGCTGACTGTTCTTGTTGCTCCTGGGATGTTTGTGTTACTGATCCATACACACACACACACACATATATTTGTTTCTCTATTAAAAAATAACAGTCACTAATTCATATTGGTATTTCTGACTCCAGTCCAGCAAGAGGGTTTATTCTAGCATTCTTCCTTTGTTCATTTGTAATTTCTTGCTTTGACAGTGAGAAACTTGGTTCTTGTTAGCTGCAGTATATTTGCTAATTGGTTGGACCATAGTATTCTACAATTTCAAAATTGCTGAGTTTCCCATCTTAGGGCTAAATCATTCAGTGTTTCACTATTATATATAATGTAATGCAATGTAATGTAATATAATATATACATTATAATATATTAATACATTAGCATGGTACTATAATATAATATTTTTGGTAGATGCCCTTTATCAGAATGTAGAAATTCTTTTCTTAGTGTAAGAGAGTTTTAATATGTTTCTTGAATTTTGTCAAATTCTTTTCTGCATCTAATGAGATGAAGACATGATTTTTCTTCATTAGTCTATATACATGGTGAATTGCATTGATTGATTTTTGAATGCTGATTGATTCAGCCTAGCATTTCTGTGATGAAACACATTTTCATCCTTTTGAGATATTGCTGGGTTTCATCTGCTAACATTTTGTTTAGGATTTTTGCATCTATGTTTATGAGACATAAATGAGGATTTTCTTTTCTTGTAATGTCTTTCTTTGATTTTGGTATGAAGATAATGCTGGCCTCCTAAACGAGTTGGGGAGTATTTCCTTCTTTTCCACTTCTAGAAAGGGTTGTGTAGAGTTGATATTATTTTTCCTTAAGTATTTGATAGAATTAGATGGTGAAATAATCTGAGCCTGGAGTTTCTTTTTCTTTTTCTTTTTCGGAATGTTTCAAAGTATGGATTTAATTTCCTTGAGAGATATATAACTATTTAGGCTATTTTTTCTTGACTGAGTTTTGGTGGTTTGTGTCTTTCAAAGAAGTGAAGACTGTTGAAAGTGTATTTTTTCTAAGATGTCAATTCTATGGGTATAGGGGTGTTCATAGTATATCCCTAATGACTATTTAATTTCGGTGGGATCAGTAGTGATGTCTCCTCTTTTACTGGAGATATTGGTAGTTTGTGTCTTCTCCATTTTTCCCCTTGGCAAATATTTTTTAGAGCTTTATTAATTTATTGCTTTTTTCAAAGAATCAGCTTTTGGGTTCATTGATTTTTCTCTATTGTTTCTTCTGTTTTTTTTTTTTTTTTTTTTTTTTTTTAAATTTTTTTTTCAACATTTTTTATTTATTTTTGGGACAGAGAGAGACAGAGCATGAACGGGGGAGGGGCAGAGAGAGAGGGAGACACAGAATCGGAAACAGGCTCCAGGCTCCGAGCCGTCAGCCCAGAGCCTGACGCGGGGCTCGAACTCACGGACCGCGAGATCGTGACCTGGCTGAAGTCGGACGCTTAACCGACTGCGCCACCCAGGCGCCCCTGTTTCTTCTGTTTTTAATTTCATCATTTCTGCTCTCATCTTTATCCTTTTTTGGCCTTTTTGCTTGCTTTGGGTTTGTTTTGTTTTCATTCCTCTAGTTTCTTAAGGTGCATGCAAAATTACTTTTCTGAGAACTTTCTTCTTTTCTGACAGAGGCAATTTATGCTTTCTATGGCCTGAATGCTGGTGTTCCCACATATTCATATGCTTATCATTAGTGTGGTACATTTGTTTTAATAGATGAGCAAGTGTTGATACATTATTATTAATGAAAGTCCACAGTTTACATGAGGGTTTCCTCTTAGTGTTGTACATTCTATAGGTTTTGACAAATGCATAATGACACGTATCCACCATCACCATATCGTATCATACAGTGTAGTTTCACTGCCTTAAAAATCCTCTAGCCCCACCTATTAATCCAATCCCCCAAACCTTGGCAACCAAGTGATTTTTACTGTCTCCATAGTTTTGCCTTTTCCAGAATGTCATAAAGTTGGAAGCATATGGTATGTAGTCTTTGCATATTGGCTTCTTTCATTTAGTAATCTGAGTTTAAGTTTCCTCCATGTCTTTTCATAGCTTGATAGCTCGTTTCTTTTTAAAACAGAACAATATTACATTATCTGATGTACCACAGTGTATTTACCCATTCACTTATTGAAAGATCTCTTGGTTTTTTCCACATTTTGGAAATTATGAATAAAGCAGCTATAAATATAAAGATGCCATAAAAAATATATATTACTAATGTCCATGTAGATTTTTACATGGACATAAGTAATATATATATTTTTAAAGTTTATTTATTTATTTATTTAGAGAGAGAAAATGCGCAATGAGCAGAAGGGCACGGAGAGAGAGAGAGAGAGAGAGAGACAATCCCAAGCTGACTGTGGGGAGCCCAATGGGGGGCTTGATCTCAGGAACCATGAGATCATGACCTGAGCTGAAATCAAGAGTTGAACGCTTAACTGACTGAGCCACCCAGGTGCCCAATAATATATTTTTATTTTATTTATTTATTTATTTATTTATTTTAGCTTATATTCGTTCTTTTTTCCTGGTCCTTTTTTTTATTTGTATTTTTAAAATTTTATTTAAATCCCAGTCAGTTAACATATGGTGTAACAATGATTTCAGTAGAATTTAGTGATTCATCACTTACATATAACACCCAGTGCTCATCCCAACAAGTGCCCTCCTTAATGCCCATCACCTGTTTAGTCCATTGGGTGCCCAGTAATATATTTTTAAATAAAGGGAGGAAGTGGGGGTGGGAGGACTTTCTAAGAGTGACAGAAACCGTAAAGAAAACAGTTGTATTCTGGACTTAGTTAAAAATGCACCATAACTAACTTATGACAAACAGCAGGGGGTGGTATTTGCAAGACATTTGACAACCATTGACAGTTCTGTTTTACTTAGCACACAGTGGATTTAAACCACATTAAGATTTCCAAACTCTGATTATTCTATTTTGTTTTATTGTATTACCTGCGTGCCTGTGATAGAAGAGGGAAATATCAGCGATCTCTTTTGGATCTGTCCAAGAAATTTTGTTAAGTATTTAGATCTCTCAGGAATCACTAGATTTCAGTATACATCTCACTGACAGGGAAACTATTATTAAGAAGGACAACCATAATTCTCCAGACTTTTGGAGGTGACGCCCAGGACAGAGCTACAATTTTCAAACAATGACGAGCTCACAGACTTCTTTGTAGGACCAAATATTTGCTGTTTTTCTCTGTAGCTGTAGGAGGAAAGGAACAATTTCCCCCCCTCTTTATTGCTGACATTTCTCTCACCAGTGTTTGAAGTGCTGTCACTGCAATTCCATGAATTAATGTTGAGAGAAAAGAAGAGACCGAATGGCTATAAACTCTGAATGCAGAAAAGAAATGGGCAAAAAAGGATTGTTTAGCAGGTGTAACAGAGAGTGGCTGATATTTTGCTTTCTTGAATCAGAAATAAAGGCCTTTCTTGAATCAACTAGAAAAATACATATAAGTTAACAGAAAAAAAAAATCAACCAAGTCTTTGAAGAGAATGTGTAGAGGAAAAGGAAACCGTCCCAAATAGAAGGCCATCCCACCTCAGTCAACAGAGTAGCTGAGGAAATGCCTAAATACAGAATCAAGATTCTTTTTTTTCCCTCAATGGTTAATTTGTATTTTCTCTGAGGCACAGAAAGTAGCTGATTGAGATCCAGTCTTCTGTCTCTGGTGGAGACACAGGAGTATTAGCCTGGATAGTTTACATGTTCACCTCAACCATGAAAACCATGCATTTGATACCTTTGAGCAAGGTCCCTTTCTTGCATGTTAACTATTTACAAAATATATGCTGAGGCAACTAAATGAGTTGGCTTCAGTCATAAAAATAAAATAAAATTCGTGATAAAGCAGTTTAGAGCTGATAAAGTTCTATTCAAAATAATTATTGGGCACCTGGGTGGCTCAGTCGGTTAAGCATCTGACTCTGGCTCAGGTCATGATCTCGTGTTTTGTGAGTCCAAGCCCCACATGGGGCTCTCTGCTATCAACGTGGAGCCTGCTTTGGATCCTCTGTCTCCCTCTCTCTCTTCCCTTCCCCTGCTCTCTCTCTCTCTAAAAAAAATAAACCTTTAAAAAATAATAATTATTTTTGTTTTGGAGGAGCCTTGTTTTTCTTTTTTTTTAATTTTGGCAAAAATGAGATATCAGAGGTATTTCTAGCTGGTGAAAGAAAATGATATCTTCTATGCATTAGACACATGCCTTTCTGTCCTCCATAGCAAGAGGGCAGATACCCACCCCATTCAGTGTAATAGCCATTATTATTTGGGAAGTGAAGACTACAATATTATTATGGGAGAATATTTTGTAAGTCACGCATGGCTTTCATCACAAAATGTGAATTGTGTTTATCTGCATTATGATTGCTCTTCTCTCTAAACTAAGCCAAGAACCAAGAGTTACCTGTGTCTCATTTTCCTGCTTCTAGGTGCTCTTCAAGAAGCAGTCTGAACTCAAACGTGCAAGCCACCAGTGGAACTCTGCCCCACGCAACCTAAGGATGTCTCCAGAAGGGCGTTTAAACTACCCAGGACGCAGGTGCTCTGCAGCAGGGCCAGTGGGCACAGGGAGAGGTGGAGCATTGCCCAGGGCAGCGTAAGGGGCCCAGAGCACCCCTGACCCCTTCAGTGCTTGTCGCTTTGCCTCAATCACACCGTGGGGTGGGACCGGATGTCGCCCTGGTTTCTGTGCATGTACGAATCCACCTGTGTGGGAAGAAACCTACTAAACCTTGTTTACCTCTCAGGTCAGAGCACCGGCAACCCAAGTGCAGGGCATTTGGCAGAGAAATAAGAGAGAGGGCAGAGCCAGAGACCATCTCAGCAAGATGCTGGCCTTGAGCTCAGCCTTCACTGCCATCCCGAATTACGTATAAGATACTATCTTTATCCCAGAGAGGTATGTGGCAGGGATAGGGAGATGCATATCCAGTCTGAAAGTTTTATTTCTCCCAGAACCACTACATTTGGGATCCAGTGAAAGGCAGCAGCTGGCTTGGTTTGGGGTGACTCAGAGGTTGATAGGCTTCTCTGGGTCTCCATTCTCCTGACTAACTTGGGTAGAGAACTTGTTTTGCACAGAAGCATTGTGAAGCTGTGGTGGGGAGAAAGGAATGCAGCCGTTACTAAAAGCAGAACAAAACAGAAAACTCTTCTCCTCTGGAGTCTCCGAGGGCTTCTGGGTCACTTGGAGAATGGCTTTTTGAGGAAACACACCTGTTGTTCTTTTCCTGTTCCCAGGGACACGGTCTAACACCTGCCCTCACCAGACAGAATTTGTGGCGGCCAGTTTTTTCTTCTCTCACTGCGTGTGTGTGTGTGCGTGTGCATGTGTGTGTGTGTTTGAAGAGACCAGAAGCCAATGAGAGAGCTGCACAGGAGAGGAGGGAGGGGAAGATTGCTCAGACACCCTCTGTAGAACTTGCAAAATATCCCAGGGCCCACCAGATAACAGGGTTCTCCCTGTCTCTGTCTCTCCCCATTTCCCTCTATCTCTGTCCTCTGTCTCTGTCTATCCCTGTCCCTCTTGTCCCAGGTCCACCAGTAACATCTGTGTCAATCTGGACATTTGATCTTTCTAAACCTTATCTTTATTCTTAAATAATTAGGGTCAAGGATTATATACCCTAAAGCCCTCAATAAGAGCAAACTGAAAATATTACTGATATTATATTTTTCAGAACCTAAAATTTTGAACAGAATGAGCTCAGAGCAATGAAAAGCCCTTTGGTGATACAAGCTTATTTCCTGTGTTTGTGCAAAAGCGTTTCCACATATACACACAGCCCCTGCTGCACCCATACCTGGGTGCACATGTAGGGTGCCCTCCCCGCTGCTGGGCAAGGAAAGATGCTTGAACTTCCTCCCCTACTTTTCCCCTGGAACTCATAGGATGCCCTTTGAAAAACAGGCTGAAAACTTGCCTTTAAAAAAAAAGGTTATTTACTTATTTTGAGTGGGGGGAGGGACAGAGAGAGAGGAAGAGAGAATCCCAAGCAGGCTCTGCACTGTCAGCACAGAACTTGATGTGGGGCTCGAACCCACAAATTGTGGAATCATGACCTGAGCAGAAACCAAGAGTTGGATGCTTAATCAACTGAGCCACCCAGGCACCCCTGAAAACTTGTCTTTTGATTTTAATCTTCCTTTCCATCACTTGTTTTTGTTGAATACACCACCCAACTTGGTGGAAACAGTTTCTATTCTAAAGCGAGGGAAAAAGATTTCAGGGGGTATGGCTCAAAGTGATCTGCTCAGGTAAAATTTTTTTTTCCTGATAAACACACGCTATTGTTTAAAAATTTATTTAAACCTCATCGTTAGCCAGAATGTAGTTATAAGCAGCAGGGTTCTATTCCTGGGAGATGTCCGGCCTCTACCCTCTCACTGGCGGTTTCCTACAAATGCACCTGCTTCTGCTCCCACATCAGCGCGGACCGTCTCCAGCCCTTCCAGTGGGGGAAGGAGGGATGACATTACTGTTACTCTGGGTAAACCACAGTGAGTTTCAGATCACTTTGCACTTCCCCCAGAGGTGGCTCCACCTTTCCTCTCCCTGCGCTCTCTCTGACCACTAGCTGGAGTGTTGCAGGACGCAGGGCTCCCCAAGGGGGATGCAGGGGACCCCCTTCCACTCTCCTTCTCTTAGAGGTGTTTTCCTGGCAGGAAGGAGCTCTGGTCTAACCCCCCCATCCCCCCCCATCCCCCCCCCCCCCCCGCCGTCCACCAAGCGGATGAGGTGCTTAATAACATTTATTAACGGATTGATGGGAGGACGGATGGCTGGAGATGAGAGGCGGCTGGATGGGCAGCCCTGAGTAGGGTTTTGAGCAGGGGGGAAGCCTGATGTCTGGAGGGGACTGAGTGGCCACCAGGGCACAGCGACGCGCGGGGACGGAGTGGGGAGGGGTGGCAACAGCCGTGTGGCCCCAGATGGCAGCTGGACTGGAGGAGTAGCACTGTGACTGGGGAGGGAAAAATCCGCCCTCCCCCGCTCCGCCTAAACAATTGAGGAAGCTGAGAAAGCCTGAGATGGCCTGGAGAGGGACTCTTTTTTTCACTTCTCTTCCGTTCAGTCTGGCTTCCGGGCTAGGGGCCGAGGGTGGTCACCCCCCTCCCCACTCTGCGGCCCCCCCCCCCCCCCCCCGCACGGGGCAAGAATCACCGAGGGGTCCAGGCAGGTGCAGCCCTTTGAGTCCCACCGTCCCTCCATCCTGCGGTCCTGGGCAAAGAGGGCTTCGTGTCTCTGCCGTGTTAGGGACCCCGCAGTGCATTGTCCCTCCTCCCCCCCCCCCCACAGGTAAAAGAACTGATGATGTCACCTGACTCTAAGGTTCTCTCTCTGCGAGTCTATGCACACCAGCCCCCTTCCTGGCCGTGCTCCCCCTCTGGAGACCACCACCGAAGACGATCCAAGGGCAGTCAGTATGTGGGAAAACAGAGCACCTTGGTTTCCAAATCCTCAACATCGAAAATAAGCTGTTATCTCAAAAACATCAGCTTCCAACATTGCCACCACCCATGCAATCACGTCTTCCAAAAAAACAAAAACAAAAACAAAAACAAAAAAACAAAACAAAAGAAAAACTCCATCTTTCAAACTCCATCCTTGAAAAGAACCAGACAAAGATGAGAATTATGTTCAGGTTTGTTCCTTCCCCAACTTTCAATAGGGGGAACTGGGCTAGACTGATGTATTAGTCAGTGTTCTCCAGAAGACAGAACCAATAAAACATATATATGAATACATATACTTTAAGGAATTGACTCATGTAATTATAGGGGCTGGTAGGTCAAAAATTTGTAGGGCAGGTTGGCAATCTGGAAACTCAGGCAGGAGCGGAAATTAAAGTCTTGAGGCAGGATTCTTTCTTCTCTGGGAAACTTTGTTTTTTGTTCTTAAGGCCTTCAAATGATTGCACGAGGCCCACCCACGTTGGCAGGCAATCTTAAGGACATCCAAAGAACACTCTCACAGCAATACCTAGATCAGTGTTTGATTAAATCACTGGGTGCTATGGCTTAGCCAAGCTGACACCTAAGATTAACCATCACACTTGATTAGACAGGCCCCTTCATGGATGGCAGGATGACAGAAAATTCTTGGGGCTGATCTCCATCCAGCAGACCCACACTTGCTTTGACATAAAAGCAGGGCCTGACTTGAATACCCAGTACTGTGGTTCAATCTGGATAACTCTTATTCAAACTGGACATTCAGGGGCACCGGGGTGGCTCAGTCGGTTGAGCGTCTGACTTCGGCTCAGATCATGATCTTGCAGTGTGTGAGTTCAAGCCCCACATTGGACTCACTGCTGTTAGCCTGTCAGTGCAGAGCCCTCTTCAGAACATCGCTGCTTTTCTTTTAGGTGTTGTTGGATGTAAGCGTGATGCTTGGAACCCCAGCAGCCATCTTGCATCCATCCTGATCTTGAAGGCAACACTTCCAAGCAGACAGAGAGATGGAACAAACCTGAGCCTTGAACCAGCCAGTCCTGAAGCCCACCCTATCTCTGGATTTCAGAAATGTCAACCTACAAATTTCCTGATGCTTCAATTCTTTTGGAACTACACTTGGAAATATTTGAACTAATGAAGAATTCTCCATATTCCTTTTTAAAAAATCTTTAAATCTCTCAGATCTTTCCTGTTCCCATGCTTTTTCTGAGGACAGGGCACTGAGAACAGATGAACTGGTTTCTCTTTTCTTATTCCTAGAATTGGGAAAGGCCTCCCTCTACTACTAACGTGTCTGATCCATAGTAGACATTCAGCGAATCCTGAGTAACGTGAAAACTCCATTTAGTTGGATGATTTTGATAAAATGGGAGAGAGTAGGGGAAATATGAGCCTCTCTTGGCAAGTCTTCTGTGTGTTTCCTTTACAGTTTTTGGGAGAAACAGAGCTTACCTTTGAACACTTTCCAAGGAATTTCTTTGGCAAACATTTCCATGTGAGTAAATGTTTAACAAAACCCTTTCTTCATCTCTGCTATAAAATACCTTTGGGCCAGCTCTCCAGCTTTATTCCCCTTGTAGAGCAACAGAGGTGGGATGCAGTCTGGATTACTGGGCAATGACACAGACCCCTTGTGTGAGCCCGGGGCTGGACCGGGAGTCTGGGGATGGACCAGCCGCACGCCTGGAGGGAGGCTCTCCTCCTGTAACCCTGCTGCAGCCGATACTTTCTTGGGCTGTTTATGGCTCATCCAGATGCCTTCCTGAAGGGAGGCCAGATCATCCACTGTCTCCTGGATCTGTACTGATGTCTCAGAAGGCTTCAAGGTTGGCACATTCAGATCCAAAGTCTTCACCTTGCTCTGCTCAAACCACTCTCCCTCTGAAGGTGCAGGGCAGTGAAGGGAGCTACATGTCACAGTGTGGCCCAGACAGAAATCTGGTTCCCTCCCTGATTGATACAGGAATCTCCTTCTTTTGAAAGTTCATGGTACGCCACTTTGCTTTTATAAAAGACTTACAGGGGCGCCTGGGTGGCTCAGTCAGTTGAGTGTCTGACTTCGGCTCAGGTCATGATCTCACAGCTCATGAGTTCGAGCCCCACGTCAGGCTCTGTGCTGACAGCTCGGAGCCTGGAGCCTGCTTCAGATTCTGTGCCTCCCTCTTTCTCTGCCCCAACCCACTTGCATTCTGTCTCTGTCTCTTTCAAAAGTAAATAAACATTAAAAAAATTTTTTTATGAAAGACTTACATTAGTACCTGTTTTGCTTAGTGAAAGAAATCTGAAGAGGATTTTCATTTTTTGACAAACAGCAAAAAGTGAAAATAGATTTCAGCGTTGGTTTTGCAATGAGACTTTGGAGGGGCAGATGCACCCCAGGCAGTGAGGGCGGCCCTGTCAGTGCTTTCCCCTGGAGCTCCACACAGCGTCTCAGCATCCAGCCTCCCGAGCTCTGGGCTTTATCTCAACTGATTTTGTGCACCTGTTAGCGACATGTGCCTGAAGAATGGTTATTTTGTGGGTCTGGGAATGCTCAAAAAATTTTCATATAAATTAACAGTAATTGTTTCTTTGCTTTATGCCATATTGGCTTTCAAAAGGTTTCCTAGGAATGTCCTGCTTTTGGAAAAAGCAGACAGCCTGTGTTGCTGTCTAGGACCACCTGGTGTTGATTCTGCCCCTCCTCAGTGTTGCCCATGGACATCCTCTCCTTTCCATCCATTTCTTTTGCTACAGCTCAGGCCCTGACGGCTGAGATGGAAATCTTCTCTTCTAAATGTTGTCCCTGCCCCCGGGCTTACATTTATATAATCCAACCACCACGTTGCTGCTACGGGAACTTCTTAAAATATACTAAGCTCTTTAAAAGCCTCCAGTGACTTCCTTTCTGTAGGAGACAGCCATGGAGCCCTGGAGGTGATGCCCAGGACCCCCCTCAGCCCTGTCTCTCCCTGCCCCAATCCTCCCGCATGTTGATTCACCTCTTCGTCCTTGACAGTGGCCTCCCCCAACCCAAAGTGACTGCCCAGAGAGGCCAGCATGTTCCTAGACAGCGCACAGCAGCCTATCTAGGGAGCCTGTGTACTCTCCTTTTGGTGGACACCTTATTTCTCCAGTAAATTTCCCTTATACCCACTTCCATGTGCCCTTCATCCTTCCACCACGCAGTCATGTGCGTGAAGCAGGAGCCATGTACCGTTTATGTTCTATCCCTGGTGCCCAAATAGAACCCGGCACTCAGTACTCACGTAGTAAACGCATATGGAGCTGGACCAGATTAACTCAAGGAAGGAGAGACCGAGTAAGGCTGGCCAAATTGGGACTGCTGCCTTCAGGAGGTGGTCCTTGGCCTGAAAACTCAAAGTTCCTTAGTGTGTCCAGGGCTTGAGGAGCTTAAACTTAACATTCGTGGAACATGTCTGGAGTCAGTTACGTGATACAGTTGTAAGGTTCAATATGGCACCTTTATTACCAATACAGGCTTGGAGAATGATGCTTGGGTGTCACATCGAGTTCCTGAGACTCACCCCACATCCAGTCGCAGGCTGCCCAGGGTGACTGCAGGTCCCTCACAGGTACAAAGGAGCACAGAAGGAGGGGCAGCTATCAACAAGATGGCAGGGGAGGGGCCACCAGACACGCCTCATCTGATTTCCTGTTTCTGCTGAATTCATGACCTCTGCTCAGATTCCACCCCAGTGTCTGCCCTCTTCTCTTTACTACCATCGAACAGTTGGACACGACCCTTTTCCCAAAGTCCCATGGAGAACACACATGACTGAACTGGCCTTTCCTGGGTTTGAGGTTAAGATGTTGCATTATAACACAGCTCGACCACCAACAGGAAATATACCATAAGATGGACCCACTTTGGCCTGCTGTGTGTTTCATACGTCCTGTGAGGGAAGAGAAGCCTTCACATTTTAAAATGGTTGAAGAAATCAAAGGAAGAATTAGGGGCGCCTGGGTGGCTCAGTCGGTTGAGCATCCGACTTCAGCTCAGGTCATGATCTCACAGTCTGTGAGTTCGAGCCCCGTGTTGGGCTCTGTGCTGACAGCTCAGAGCCTGGAGCCTGCTTCCGATTCTGTGTCTCCCTCTCACTCTGCCCCTCCCCTGCTCGTGCTCTATCTCTCTCTTTCTCAAAAATAAATAAAAACATTAAAAAAATTAAAAAAAAAAGGAAGAATTATGTTTCATGGCCACATAGGAAAGTTACATGACATTCAGATGTCCCTGTTCATTAAGTTTTATAGGAATGTAGCCTCGCATTGCCTGTGGCGGCCAGGGCAGAGCTGAGCAGACTATAGACCATTTTTAAGCCTAAAATATTCACTATCTGGCCCTGCCAACCCCTGCTTTAAGACATTACAGTTCCTTCATTTCCCCGCCACTGGAATTTCTCAGCGACTGCTTTTCCTAAGGCTCAGCCCCACCCTGCTGTGGTGACCCCTTTTCTCTCCTTCATCATGCCAGACCCCTCTTGTGCATTCTGTCCCGGACCTCTTCTTGCCTTGGAAAGTCCCCCCAAGTCCCCTCAACAACCTCATCATCCTCTCTCGAAGGTGTGGGGATGGGGATGGGCGTCTTTTATGACCAACTCCAATGAAATCAGAGCATGTTTCTGAATAAAATAGAGAATTCTGCCACCGGCTTTTAATGTAACACGTGTCTCCCCTCGACAGCATCGTTGCACAAAATAGGGCCCAGAGGTAGGACATCCGCACAGCTTCACAGTCCACCACCTTCCTTCCTGCAGACATCCTGTGACGGTTAGTTTCTCATCCTTTTTGTTCTTACTGCTACAATTTTTAACAAAAACAAAAAAATTTTTTTCCTTTGGATTTTATTTACCTAAAAGCACTTGAAAAAAAAAAAAAAAGGAAAAGGTGGCATGTCTAATGCAAGGAGGAGAAACTGAAGTGAAATTATGTACAAAAGCATATAAAGAATCTGACACAGACAGAGACGGGGACTCAAAAAATAATATAGCTGACTGCAGAAGTCATCTGAAAATGCTCAGTGTGCATGAGTAATACACAAGTTAATTAAAACGGCAAGAAAAATCAGAAAGCATATAACAAGGAAGGCAGATATCCCAGGGTTAGAAAACACCCAGTTTTTGACTCTGAGGAGCACCCTGGAGGCCCAGTTACTGCCTCTCTCTTTCAGGGCTCGCTGTTGCTTTCCCACATACTCCTGCACCTTGGTCAGGAAGCGCCTGTGCTCTTCCCCGTGGGCACTGCCCCCGTCTTGCAGCAGCATCTGGGCTTCAAAGAAGAGGCTGTTGGTGTGGAAGGCGCCCTGGTTCTCCCTCTCCAGCCTCTCGACCACGGCCATCAGCTGGGCCCGCTGCTCCCCCTGCTCCTCCCCGGTGGCCTTGTTGTTGAAGGCACAGTACCTCTTGCTGCACTCCTGGACCACGCTCCTCAGGCTATGGTTGTCCGTGTTTGCGACGTAATTGTCCAAGGATTCGCCCATCAAGTCCTCCTTGTGGGTGAAGAGGACCACCATGTATTTCATGGCTTCTTCCCCGAAGATCTCCATCACCCTCCTCACCGCCACCGTGTCCTGGGCGGTGAAGCGCCCCAGCTGGGTCACCAGCAGCAGCACGTGGGGCCCCGGGGCAGAGAGCAGGTAGCAATCCCCGATGTCCTTGTACGTGTCCTGGGTCTGAGCCCCTGCCTCGAAGATGGGGGGTGTGTCAACCACCAGGATGTTCCTTCCATCCCAGGTCCCTGTCTCTGCCTGGCACTTTCTGGTCACAGGTTGGCTTCTCAGCTTGGACTCGAACACTGGCTGGCAGAGGATGCTGTTCCCTGTGGCACTCTTCCCGCTGCCTGTCTTGCCCACCAGGATGATCCTCAGTGAGGACGATGTTGCAAACCAGTTATCTTCCCCTCTGCCTATAAAAAACCAATTTGTGTGTGTCTTACTAAGTTAGCGATTAAGATTTCCAGGGCAGGGACCTTCATGGAATCGCATGAAAACTCATGGACCTCCCTGTCGCCAAAACAGTCACATCTAAATACATATGAAAGTTCGTATCCTTTTTTTAAAATATATATTTTTTAACGTTTATTTATTTTTGAGACAGAGAGAGACAGAGCATGAACAGGGGAGGGTCAGAGAGAGAGGGAGACACAGAATCTGAAACAGGCTCCAGGCTCTGAGCTGTCAGCACAGAGCCCAACGCGGGGCTCGAACCCACGGACTGTGAGATCATGACCTGAGCTGAAGTCGGACGCTTAACCGACAAGCCACCCAGGCGCCCCGAAAGTTCGTATCCTTTAGGATGTTCTTGGATCATAGAAAGCCTATGTTAGAAATTAGAAGCTTGGACCCACAGCCAAGGGAGGGACCGCTCCACTGAGAAGAATGCTCTAAGCACTTCATCTACAGCAGGGAAAATACAGCTTTTTTTTTTTTTTTTTTAAAGGAATGTGATCCCAGGGCTTTTCCATAGATGGTGCTTTGGTCAATTTCATGCTAGATAAATGTGAGATTAGAAGGAGGCAGAGGATGAGAAGCCACGAATGAGAAAACATTATCACCTCTTTTCCACCCACAAATCCCCAGGCTCAATGCACACATAGGAACCTCAGGCGTAAAGTGCATCTCAGCTGTCAGAGCTTCGGTGACCTCCTGCCAAGGACTAGCTGAATGTCCCTGGATGTCTGCTCTGTGGGTGGGCAGTTGGAGGCTTGAAACTGAGATGACAGAAGGTCGTTAACGTCAAGGACAAAGTCTGGGAGATGCCCCTGGATGGGAGGCTGAAGAAAAGTGGAAGAAAGGACATTAGAAGCACATGTGTTGGAGATATCTGGCTGAGTGAAGGCTGAGTGAACTGCACAGGGAGGTGTTGGAGGTGGGGTGACACGAGCCAAGAGCTAAAATCTTCAAGGGTTGGAGGGGGGTGAGAACCCGAGGACTTTTTAGAGTCTTTATGAGTTCAAATGAATTAAGGCCATTTCAGGCTCCTAAAATCTGTTATTTGATTCCTTCTACTCAGTGTTGGTTCCTCCTCTCCTGAAGCATTTGGAGCATGCAGGGTTACTAAATCTCTACGGGAACTCTTCCTCTTTCCAGTTGGGAGCAGACAAGGAAAGAGAAATCGTTTTCACAGCCTGGTTCCAAATCCTCCAAACCCTGACGTGAAGTTTCACCTCCACATTTCCCACCAATCATGTGCAGGCGAGAGTGTGCTGGGCATGATGATGACAGGGAAGGGGAAGAACAGGTGACAGTTGTCTCTTTCTTCTTCAGCTTATTTTTTTTTTATGTTTACTTATTTTGTGAGAGGAAGAAAGCGCGAGCAAGGGAGGGGCAGAGAGAGAGAGAATCCCAAGCAGCCTCCGCACTGTCAGTACTGAGCCTGTGGCAGGGCTGGATCTCACAAACCATGAGATCATGACCTGAGCCGAAGTCAAGAGTTGAATGCTTACCTGACTGAGCCACCCAGGTGCTTCTTTATGTGTATTGTCTTTGGTGATATGTTTCTTCATATCACCCATTTTTTATTTATTATTTATTTTATTTTTGATGTCTTAGTATTAAGTTTGAAGATTTTTTTTTTTTTTTAAATGTCTATTTATTTTGAGACAGAGAGAGACAGAGCATGAACAGGGGAGGGTCAGAGAGAGAGAGGGAGACACAGAATCCAAAGCAGGCTCCAAGCTCCGAGCCATCAGCACAGAGCCCGACGCGGGGCTCGAACTCACGGACCGCGAGATCATGACCCGGGCTGAAGTCGGACGCTCAACCGACTGAGCCACCCAGGCGCCCCATGAAGATTTCTTTTTTGAATATACCATAATTAGGTATGGATTTTTCCAATATTTTCTCCCAGTCTGTAGCTTGTATTTTTTCATTCTCTGGACAGTGTGTTACACCAAAGAGTGCCACCCAGGCACCTCCTCAGTTTAAAGTAACTGGGTTTCTGTCCCCGTGTTTGAGGTGAGAGTCGGTGGAGACAGAACAGTGATGCTCCTGGGTGCCTGGAGCTCCTGCAAACACCAAGGCTTTCTTACCTTCAGTCATAGTTCCATATCTGCTTCTCTGAAGCCCTTCCATTCTCTTCTGGAATAAAAAACAGGAAAGGAATAAAAGCAAGTGTCCATATGGGAGTTGCTAAGGCCTGAGAACACTTTCAATTCAGACAACTAAGAATAATTATCCTAGGATGAGCCATTTCCATTGCTAATTTTCTAACTCATATTATACTTCCAAACATCTATGAATAACTTTATGCAAGCCAGGCAAAGTTAAGTTAGGTTATGTTAACGCAATGCACTGTTGCTTTTTTTTTTTTCAACTTATAGGAAATTAGGAAAGATTTTCAAAATGGAATCAGTTGGTTTTTCTTTCTCCAACTTGAAAAGGCATGAAATGAAGAAAGCATTCTTCTATGGAACCAGGAGTGGGGCATTATTATTAGTTGGAATCAAAGTAGGCAAACTTGCTAGAATACAGAGAAAAAAAAAACAACCCTGCCTTTCTGTAAATAACACTGGTTTGTTTGAAGTACTGAGAGTTTTTGCTCCCAGAAACTGTGTCAGATACTCCATTGGCAAAGAGGAAAGCACAATGTTCCTTCCAGTGGGAGGGCGGGATGGGAACAAGGTTACCTTCAGGCACTGACAGCAGAGGAAGTAGTTGTAGAGGGCCAAGCCCCAGCACCTTCCTTACCACCCCATCCCCCACCTTGCCCCACGCCAGGGAGTTTGGTGGAGAGAAGGTGGTGCCATGACTGAAGGGACAGAATCAACATTCAGGACAAATTGAAGATAAACTCATTGCCTGCTCAGATCTTAATCCAACTTCTTTCCTGGTGGGTTCTGAGGTCCTGGTCCCCAGATAATCGCCATTTTTGTATCTCAGCGGATTTAATCAGAAATCGGCACCAGGATTGGCATAAATGTTTCCTTCAGGGGCGCCTGGGTGGCGCAGTCGGTTAAGCGTCTGACTTCAGCCAGGTCATGATCTCGCGGTCCGTGAGTTCGAGCCCCGCGTCAGGCTCTGGGCTGATGGCTCGGAGCCTGGAGCCTGTTTCCGATTCTGTGTCTCCCTCTCTCTCTGCCCCTCCCCCGCTCATGCTCTGTCTCTCTCTGTCCCAAAAATAAACTAAAAATGTTGAGAAAAAAAAATTAAAAAAAAAAAATAAAAAAAATGTTTCCTTCAAATGAGGCAGATTATTGGGTCATTCTTCTTGGTATTAGGAAAGGTAAGTAAGCATTAGATAAGGCAGGCACGAGACATGCAATATAATGAAGATGAACTCTGAGGTTCTTTGTCTTTATCCAGGTTTAAAGATTATGCGGTTTTGAAACACATTTTTTAAGTGGAGAAATGCATGAAGTAGCTACCATTTGCAATGAACAAATGTAAATATTTGGGCATTTTTACTGGAGCTATTCTGTTTGAAAAGTCAAACATTACACATGTAGTTTCATTAACATTGTTTGGCTCCCCAGTCTTATTGCCCCTCCCTCTGTCCTCTGAAAGACAATATTCTGAGGATTTTGTGGATCATTCTCGTTTGCCTATTTATACTTCTGCATACACATGTCTCTATAGATAATGTATAGTACTGGTTTTGTATTTTAAGCTTTTTATGTAGATGACCTTGTTTATGGAACATTTTATCAATTATCAACAAACTTTGAGCTGTTTCAAGCTATGTGCTTGTACTATCAACAATGCTGCAAAAGAATCCCCATGTATGTCCTCTTGTGCACACGTGCAGCAATTTACCTGGGATAAACAGCTGCCATCTGACTAGGTATTGCTAATTATGCCCCCAGGATGGTTGTGCTAACTCACATTGGCACAAGCCACGTATGAGAATTCCCAAACCTTCACTGGCATTTGGTGATATTAGACTTAATTTTTTGTCGCTCTTCTGGGCATAAATAAGGATATCTTAATTGGTTTAAACTCGAATTTTACTAATTGCCATAGAATCAAAAGTGTTTTTCATAGCTCATTGGCTATTCAGGTGGCTTCTGTCATATAGAAATAACTTCTGCATGCTTTTCTACTCATGCAGTGGATGTGTTTTTTTTTGTTTGTTTTTTGTTTTGTTTTGTTTTGTTTTGTTTGGCCCTCCTTAGGGGAAACCATCCTCTTCTACATTATCAGAATATATTAAGACTATTTCCTTCTTTTCCCTTCTTCCTTTCCTTCTCTTTCTTTTTCCTCCCTTCCCTTCTTTAAGACCAGAGAGGACCATTTGCCTCACCATCTTTCACATGCTGTCCTTTGCTTTTAGTAAATTATATTACAGCTTTTGCTAAAACTCCTCAAGTTCTCTGACATCTTTCGTATTTTTAGATGACATTTTCTGAGGTTTGGGAACCTCATAAAACATGCTGGAATCAATCTACTGATTCGGTAAAGACGATGATGATAGGGGTGAGGATGTTGATGATGGGTTTCATCATTGTGAACATCCTCTGTGCAGCCATCTATAACCTTCAGAATTCTTTCATGTCCACGATTCTAACTGTTCTTCTAAGTTCCCTGTGATGTGAGGGGTGCCTGGGTGGCTGTCGGTTACATGTCCAACTGTTGATATCAGCTCAGGTTGTGATCTCACGGTGGTGGGATTGAGCCCGTCAGGCTCCATGCTGAGCATGGAGTCTGCTTGGGATTCTCTCTCTGTCTCTCTCTCTCTGCCCCTCCCTCCCTCCCTCCCTCCCTCCCTCCCTCCCTCTTTCTCTCTTTCTCTCTCAAAATAAAAACAAAAAAAATAAAGAAATAAATTCCCTGTGATGTGATCAAATAGTCTTGAAATTTCTATTAAAATATTAGGAAATTGAGCATCAGATGACTTGCCCAAGGTCACCCAACTGCCATGGAGCTAAGCTATATAAAAAAGGCCCCTTTTGCCTGCATATCCTCCTTGATTCCACAGGGGGTAAAAGAGATTATTCCAAACAAGTCCACCATCATCTTGGAACACTGCATACAATGTTAGCATCCCACAGTCAGAACATCAACTGGTGTTGACAGGCTGGATGTCTGCCTTAGAATCAACATGGAGAATTGTATTGCAAAATCTTTAAAATTTTTCTTTTACATTTATTTATTTTTGAGAGACAGCGTGAGACACTATGTGAGTTGGGGAGGGGCAGAGAGAGGAGACACAAAATCCAAAGCAGGATCCAGACTCTGAGCTGTCAGCACAGAGTCTGACTCGGGGCTTGAACCCACGGACCTCAAGATCATGACCTGAGCTGAAGTTGGATACTTAACTGACTGAGCCACCCAGGCGCCCCTATTGCAAAATCTTGAGTGCATGTTCTTAAAAAAAAAAAAAAAAAAAAATATATATATATATATATATATATGTTCAAAAAAATTTGCAGGAGGCAGGAGTTGCTCTGAATTGAAGTAGTTTCGTTTAAAATAATCTGGAGTTTTTGCTTGACTTGATTAAGTGTGACCCAAATGGTGCAGTGTGGCTGTCTCAAAAGGCCAATCAACTCAGGTTACATTAGTGGAAATGCAGTATAGTGGTTCTTCTGAACTATCTTCTGAGTGGGTCAGGCTGCGGGGGGAGACATACCTCCCCCTGAGGGATGGATTTTTAGGCAGATATTAACAAATAAGAAAGGGTCCAGAGGCAAGTCTGAAGGATATTGACAGAAATGTTAAAATGAGTCACAGACAAAATATTAACAGGATGGAATAAAGCCTCGGAAAAGGCTGGGGAAGCACTGAATACCTGAAAGAATGTGGTACGTGTCAACCTCAGCATAGGCAAAAGTGAGTGATTTGGGAACTAAGGCAGATTTCTTCTCCAAAAGGAAAATTCTGCTAACCTTCTCCAAAATGGGACGAGGTATCATGAGAGAGTGGCAGGCAGCATGTAAGCAGAAATGACAGAATCAGACTGGGATGGTAGGAGGATCTAGCCTAGGTAGGAATTGAGAGCAAACATAATGTGCATTCTGATTTTAAAATTGTATGAGCCTGATTTTATCATGATGCTACTTCATTTTATCAAACCATGAGAAAGCAGGCTCTCTAATGCTGTTCTGGGAAAGATAAAAAATATTTCTTGCCTAATTCACAAATATCTCCTTCACTCATCTGCCCAGTCCCTGTATTTCCTGGTTTGGCTCACTTGTTCTGTACTTCAGTCACTGTGAGGTTGTGACACAACTCCCACCAAGGGTTAGCAGACAAAAGGATTGTTCCCATATGCCCTGAGCATAGTATGTTTGCCCTAGAATAGAGTCCTACCTACCTATATCGTGTCATACAAAAGATAGGGGGGGGGGTATTTGGGGGAGAATGGAATGGCTTCTGATCAAAGTCATGGGACAATGTCCCCTGAGGGGTCTTTTTGGAACACCTGGCCCATGGGACTGGTGTGTGTGGGGGTGAGGGAATAATAATCCCACATTTGCCCTTTGCAACCCTAGGAATGCGTCCTCTTCTCCCAGACCTTTCTGGGCCTTGGCACAAGTCAGGGATTGAGGGTGGTGGGGAGGTTAAGGGATTGAAACTGAGACGTGTGTCCCTACCTGGCTAGGGTACCTGGGGCGTTTGAGTTTTCTCATCTGTCAAAGGGGAGGACAATAGTCCTGCTTTAAGAAACCCTGCGAGGCTCACGAGGATCACAGGGGCCAGGAAGTGGACAACTGGCCTGTGGCGCCATGAAATGTGCTGGGTTGTGAGCGCAGGCTGAGTGGTTCCAAGCCTGTTTCCAGCCACCCCGAATCCCCCGAGCCCGTAACTCCCACCATCACCATCCCGGTTCACTGAGGGGCGAACCCACAAGTCCTGCACTCTGGGTGAGATCACACCAGAACTGGATGGGACTAAACCTTGGGCCCTCAGACCCCCTAAAGACTTTGGGACCGTCCCCTTACCAGGAGTGGCGCTGCGGGCTGCGTGCTCGACGTGGCTCTCGCGGTAGCAGGGACGCGGCAGCAGGAGGCTCTCGGGGGCCCGTGGCTCTCGGGCGGCTTTCGGGGCGGCTCTCGGGGCGGCTCTCGGGGCGGCGGGGACGCGGGTGGCTCCCGGGGATGGGGGGTGGGGTGAGGGCGGGGACGTGGGCGGCTCTCAGGGCGATGAGGGCGCCGCAGGAAGCGGGGCGGGTGCATTTAGGGAGGAACCGCGGGGGAGGCCGCGGGCTCCAGGGCTCGGCCTTGGCTTCAGAAGGCAAAGGGGATCAGGGAGCCTGGCCCCCGCCGGCCCAGACGGGGACGGTCCCTTGGGGTCCGCAGCACCTGGAGAGCGGCGAGCGAGTGGGTGGCCGTGTGGCTTCCATAAAGGGACAATTCCTGTTTGAGCCTGCTGGGGTCGCCATGCCTCCTCCCATTGCCTTCCCCACCCAATATTATTTTATTTTATTTTATTTTATTTTATTTCATTTCATTTCACTTCACTTTATTTTATTTTATAATATGAAATTTATTGTCAAATTGGTTTCCATACAACACCCAGTGCTCACCCCAACAGGTGCCTTCCTCAATGCCCATCACCCACCCTCCCCTTCCTCCCACCCCCCATCAACCCTCAGTTTGTTCTGTTTTTAAGAGTCTCTTATGGTTTGGCTCCCTCCCTCTCCAGGTTTTTTTTTTTTGTTTTTTCCTTCCCCTCCTCCATGGTCTTATGTTAAGTTTCTCAGGATCCACATAAAAGTGAAAACATATGGTATCTGTCTTTGTATGACTTATTTCACTTAGCATAACACTCTCCAGTGCCATCCGCGTTGCTACAAAAGGCCATATTTCATTCTTTCTCATTGCCAAGTAGTGTTCCATTGTGTATATAAGCCACAATTTCTTTATCCATTCATCAGCTGATGGACATTTAGGCTCTTTCCATAATTTGGCTATTGTTGAAAGTGCTGCTATAAACATTGGTGTACAAGTGCCCCTATGTATCGGCACTCCTGTACCCCTTGGGTAAATTCCTAGCAGTGCTATTGCTGGGTCATAGGGTAGTTCTATTTTTAATTTTCTGAGGAACCTCCACACTGCTTTCCAGAGCGGCTGCACCAATTTGCATTCCCACCAACAGTGCAAGAGGGTTCCTGTTTCTCCACATCCTCTTCAGCATCTATAGTCTCCTGATTTGTTCATTTTAGCCACTCTGACCGGCGTGAGGTCGTATCTCAGTGTGGTTTTGATCTGTATTTCCCTGATGAGGAGCAACGTTGAGCATCTTTTCATGTGTCTGTTGACCATCAGGATGTCTTGGGACCTCATGAAGATAAAAAGCTTCTGCACTGCAAAGGAAACAATCAACAAAACTAAAAGGCAACCGACAGACTGGGAAAATATATTTGCAAATGACATGTCAGACAAAAGGCTAGTATCCAAAATCTATAAAGAACTCACCAAACTCCACACCTGAAAAACAAATAATCCGGTGAAGAAATGGGCAGAAAACATGAATAGACACTTCTCTAAAGAAGACATCCTCCCATTTCCTTTTTAGGACTTGTTAGAATAAATGGAATTTGGAGGTAGAGGCTCTGAAGACTGTGGAGGACCCCCAGGTTAAGAAACACCTCCAGTGACCCAGGAAGGGCCCAGTGGGGCATTCCCCTCAGCACCGATGGTACCCAGACTCCTGTTTCTAGAATGCTTCTGCTTATCAGGGACGGAAAGGCTGTGCTGGTCCACAGAGGGGTTGAAAGAACAACTCTAAGGATGTGATTTCAAGGGCTTTCCAGACCCCGCGTGCTGGCTACCCCTTGCCTGTCCTCTGACAAGCCAGTCTTAAGGGGCTTAATGGGGTTTGGCGCTTACGTGCCCATTGATTCCTGGGGCAGGTTTGGGAGGCTGTGGCTCTTCTATTTGTCAACTGATTGCACATTTCAGACTAGAGTAATGAATATAAAACAATTACTTTGCATTTGGTTCTCTTGCCTCAGGAAACTATTGGGGCTATATCAAAATAAAAAGCTTCTGTACAGCAAATAAAACAATCAACAAAACTAAAAGACAGCCTAGTGAATGGAAAAAGATATTTGCAAATGACATATCTGATAAAGGGTTAGTATCCAAAATACATAAAGAACTTATATGGCTCAACAACAAAACCCAAATAACACAGTGAAGAAATGGGCAGAAGACAGGAGCAGACATTTCTCCAAAGAAGACATCCAGATGGCCAACAGACACATGAAAAGATGCTCAACATTACTCATCATCAGGGAAATGGAAATCAAAACCACACTGAGATATTACCTCACACCTGTCCAAATGGCTAAAGGAAAAAACTCAAGGAGCAGGGTGCCTGGGTGGCTCAGTCCGCTAAGCATTCGACTTTGGCTCAGGTCATCATCTCACGGTTTGTGAGTTTGAGCCCCACATAGGGCTCTGTGCTGACAGCTCAGAGCCTGGAGCCTGCTTCAGATTCTGTGTCTTGCTCTCTCTCTGCCCTTCTCCTGCTGATGCTCTGTCTCTCTCAAAAATAAATAAACATTAAAAAAAACCTCAAGAATCAACAAGTGTTGGTGAGGTTGTGGAACAAAAGGGAAACCCTTGTGCGCTACTGGTGGGAATGCAAACTGGTGCAGCCACTGTGGAAAACAGTATGGAGGTTCCTCAAGAAATTAACACTAGAACTACCCCATGATCTGGTAATTGCACTACTGAGTATTTACCCCCCAAATTACAAAAAAACACTAATTCCAAGGGATACTTGCATCCTTATGTTTATTGCAGCATTATTTACAATAACCAAACTATGAAAGCAACCTATGTGTCCATCAATAGATGAATGCATAAAGACGATGTGGTGTATATATACAATGGAATACTACTCAGCCATAAAAAGAACAAAATTTTGCTATTTGCAACATGGATGGCTTTAGGGTGTATAACAGTAAGTGAAGTCAGAGAAAGACAAATAACATGATTTCACTCATATGTGGAATTTAAGAAAGAAAACAAATGAACAAAGAAAAAGAGACAACCCAAGAAACAGACTCTTAACTATAGAGAACACACTGGTGGTTTAGTAGAGGGGAAGTGGGGGGAATGGGTGAAATAGGTGATGGGGATTAAGAGTACACTTATCATGATGAGCATTGAGTGATATATGGAATTGTTGAATTGCTGTATATACACCTGAAACTAACACAACACTGTATATTAACTATACTGAAATTAAAATCAACCAATCAATCAAAAACAATTATGTTGCAAAGCAAGATCAGAGCATGATACATGTTTAAGCAGAGCCCAGTCTTATCCTAGAGAATCTCCAGATTCCTTTCTGCTCATATTTGAAGTTAGGCTTAGCGTCACCTAATAATCATTGCCTGAGATTTGGTGGGGGGGGGAATATAGTTTGAAACAATCTCTTGCTAATTCAGAAAGCCTCTCCATCAAAAGAGAAGAGAAAGAAAACAGTTTTATCTTGGAACAGGCATTAAACCAGAAGGTGATGTGCATCACAGGCGATCCTCAAAGAGATTGCAAAGACAAGGAAATTGTAGCCTGCTATGTAGCCAAGCAGATGCAGCCCACTGCATATGTGGTCAGGATAAACTGTAACTATTCCTCAAGTAAGAAGACTTGACTGTATTATTTGTTAGACACAGTTCACCCTAAATTCACCTGGTAATTTGGAGGACCACCTGTTAGCTAATTGCCTTTATCCAAAGGGAAAGTAAACTTCTCCAATCCATCCTTCAGATAATAGGAAGCACAGCACTGGGTAAGGTAAAATGTGAATGCAAAACCGATTCCTCTGTGGGGGGTGGTAAAGGGGGTTGATTTGCACAAGAGGTGCTAGAAACAGTTCAGTGACAACATAAGAAGTCATGAGAGGCTATAGCTTGTGTATTTCTGACACCCACAGCCTCTGCTGCCATTAGCCTTGGGGAGACGTGCATGTATACATTTTTTCATCTGCAAGTTTAACGCAGTGAATAAGTTCTGTGTAGACAGAAGGCAAGAAAGACAGCCATGGGAGGTGAGAGCTAGAAGGATCTCAGAGCTCATCCAGAAGTTTTTCTTCTTCTTTTCTTCCCTTTCATTTTACAGATAAGGAGACTGATGCCCAGAGTAGAGGAATGCCACTCACAAAATCACATGGTTAATTTTACTATACAGCGTAAAGTATGCATCAAGATTATTTTTTATTTCAAATCGATGCCATCCATCCCCATGTCTTGAAAAGATTATCTTATCTCTTTCTCTTTCTCTCTCAATTTTTGTAAAAATTGCCAAGAATTTATTGGTCATATTTCCATTGGTCTATTTCTGGACTCTATTCTGTCCCACTGATCCATATGTATGGTAACCTTTACTAATACCTTGCAGTTATGATGCGTATAGATTTATAGCAAATCCTGCAATCAGAGAGTGTGAATCCTCCAACTTTTTCTTATTCAAAATAGTTTTTGTTCTTTGTTTTTCCATATAAATTTTAGAAGCAGCTCGTGAACAAAAAAATCCCACTCAGATTTTGATCAGGATTGTATTGCTCTATAGATGAAATTGGGGAGAATTGACATCTTAATGATACTGAATTTTCTTATCCACAAACGAGATATCGCCTCATTTATTTAGGTCTTCTGTGATTTTTCTCACCAACATAGTTTTCAGCATAAAAATCTTAGGTTTATCCCAAAGTAGTTCATGGTTTCTAATGCTATTACAATAGTACTGGTTATTTAATTCTAATTTCCAATTGTTCATTGCTAGTACACAGAAATATAATCAGTCTTTGCACATTGACCTTGCATTATCATAACTTGCTAAGCTGATTCATTAGTCCTAGAATATTTTTTTTCCCCTCTTTGGGATTTTCTGCATAGATAATCACATCATCTCTGATGAAAGAGAGCTTTATTACTTCCCTTCCAGTTTTTATGACATTTCTTTTCCTTGCCTTGGTTCACTGGCTGGATGTCCAGTATGATGATGAACTGGAATAATAAGGAGGGGCATACTGGCCTTTTCCTCACCTTAATGGGAAAGTATCCAGTCTTACGCCTTCTGTATTCTTACTGACTTTCTGTCTATGTGTTTTACCCAATAGTAAGAAAGGAGGTTAAAGTCTCCAAGTATACTTTTGGATTTGTCTGTCCTTTTGATTTGTGTCACCTTTGCTTCATGTATTTTGAAGTTTTAGGTGCATGTGTTTTTAGGACTGTTATGTCTTCCTGGTAAATTGACATATTTATCCTTCTATAATGTCTGTCTTTATCTTTAATAGTATTCTTTGTTTGTAGCCTACCTTTCTATTGATATAGCGATTCAGCTTTCTTTTCATTAGTGTTTTCATGGTATTTCTTTCCCCACCCTTTTGCTTTTAACACATCTATATTGTTGTGGTAGAAAGAATTCTAAGATGGGCCCCAAGATGCCCCTGCTACTGGAGCACAAGACCGGGACTATCCCCTCCCCTTGAGCATGGGCAAACCTGTGAATAGGACAGATGTCACTTTACATGGCAGAGGTGAAGACATTCTGTCATGTGATTAAGGTTCCTAATCTGTTGGCTTTGGGTTAGTCAAAGGGGGATTATAGGGGAGCCCGGGTGGCTCAGTCTGTTAAGCATCTGACTCTTGGTTTCAACTCAGGTCACGATCACATGGTTTCATGAGTTGGAGCCTCCCATCCGGCTCAGCGTTGACAGTGCAGAGTCTTCTTGGGATTCTCTCACTCTCTGCCCTCCCTCACTCGCACTCTGTCTCTCTCTAAATAAACTTTAGAAAAAAGGGGGTGGGGTGGGATTATACCAGGTGGGCCTGACCTAATCAAAAAATATTCAAAAGCAAGAGATTCTCCCACTGGAGAGAATATCCATATTCAATATCCATATTGAGAACTGCCTATCAAGAGGGGCAGCCAGGGTGACTCTCTGGGAGGAGGAACTCAGTCCTACAACCACAAGCAACTCAATGCTGCCAACAACTTGAATGAATTTGGAAAAAGGCCCTGAACTCCACAGAGGACACCACTGAGCAGTTGACTTCTTGACTGAAGCTTCAAGCAACTCTGAGCACAGGACCCAGTCAGGCCTTGCCTAGACTCCAGACCCCCAGAGACGGAGCCAATAAGCGTATGTTGTTTCAAGTTGCTAAGTTGGAGGTCATTTGTTAGGCACCGATAAAAAAGTAATGCACTGGTTATATTTATAGTGAGTTTCTTTTAAATAGCATGTGTTGGCCTTGCTTTTTAATCCAATCTTACAGTCCCTGCTTTTTATTCTGGGATGTTTAGACCATTTATCACAGTCTACATGGAAGTAGTATTAGACCACTTCACATGTCGTTTAAGGAACTTACACTAGTGTACTTACAACTTCTGTCTCCTGGGTGTTGTCATATGCCTGACTTTCACATACGTTGTAGGTTCCTCAATACACTATTACTATATAGATATCCATAGATATAGATCAAAATCTTTCCACATTTGCACTTTGTATCTGGCATCTAATCATATCCTACCTTATAGTTCCACTAGCTCCCAGGGATATACACACAATAATGTGCAGTATTTATTATTGTGAATAATACCTGTGGAGTATGTATGAGTGTGAAATGTATCTGTTTACGAAATATTTTTTAAATTTATGAGTATTTACTATTACGAAAAGTTTCCTCTTGGATTTGATGATTCTGTATCACAGTTTTATGGAATTTAACCTACAAAGTGGTTTCATCATATTATTTCATCATACACAAAGCTATCAAGATGAACATTAATGTGATCATGTCAATAAAGAAACGGAACCCCTTTCGGCCCCACCTCTTGGAGCAGGTGCATAGGGATGGCTCTGAGACAGACACAAGTGCGGGGCCACGTGCCACACCCTGCTCTCTCCGCTACTCCTTCTAACACGCCCTCGCGATGTCCCAAGTAGGGCTTTTTACCCGTGGGTGTCGAAGCCTTCCTTTGATTTAAGCATACATTTCCGTATGCGAATTTAAAAGCCATAATACTTATATTTACTTTAAAACTCATTTCTATATGCAAACAAGACAGAAACAAACAACAATTGGAGGGAGTGTGTGGACACGTGTGCACAAGACAACGTGAAATGAAAGAATGACGGGTTAAAGTCAGCCCCACAGTGCGTGCTCATGCACACGCAGTCCTGGAGGCAGAGCTGGGGACAGCGGCCATCCCCCCCATCCCCGGCCCCCTCCCTGCTGCCCTGCGGGTTCCCGAGTTGCCGGGTTACCGAAGGGATTCCCGCATGGCTCAGAGCCCCCATGTGAGCCCCGCAGGGCTGCTGAGGACCCTAAAGACGGAGATTAATGGCGGACTTCCGCCCAGAGGCACTTCACCGAGCCCAGCTCACTGCAAGGGCCACCAGGGCCCTCAGACCTCCTGACCCAGCTCACCACAACCCCGAAGTCCAACGTGCCACCCCCACTCTGGCGCCCCAGGAACTAGTGGCATCTAAGCACAGTCGTGCGTGGGCCCTTCTAATCCATGTGGAACTGGGATGGCCCTAGGGGTCCCCCACCTTCTCCACGTGGAGCTGCCCCCCACTTCCCGCCAACACCACCTTCCTTCCAGCCCCTGAACCCTGGGCCAGGTGAGTAGGTGCCTCCTGTTGCAACCACACCTCCGGACTAGAGCATGGCTGATTTGAAGAGAGGAGCCAACTTCCTTGAAAGTGTTTTGTCACATTCTGACAGAGCAATAAGGAAACCCTTTGGGTTTGGTTACACAACCTAAGGATGGCATCTGATTTTCTAATGATGTGGCGGTCAAGCACTTTCATGGGCTGGCCTTCCCTCATTGAACTCCATGGGACCACCATAGCAGTGGAATGTCGGCGTCTGAGGCTTTCCACCAGTGCACCTGTGGCTCCCTCTTTCTCCATTGTGTGAGACGACCTCTGGGTTTTGTTTTGTTTAGTTTGTTTGTTTTGTTTTTTTTGCATAGTAATCTATTTGAGAAGCACAATGAAGACATTCCCCAAATTTCGACTTCACTTTGGAAAGACATCAGCCATAATAAATGCTAAAAACTTGGGAACTGTGTTATTTTCACTATAGTTATTTCTCTTTTTTGGCAGTAAATTATTGTAAAGGAAATAAACTGATGTATCAGAAGTAGACATTAATATGTATGACCCTGACATCACTTTCACTGGTGATAATAAAACATCCAAGGGTCACAAAGGGCTAGATCTAGCTGGGTATAAGAACTAGGACAGTATTAAGGAGGGTCAGTGTCTGCTTTGGTCTGAATGTTTGTGTCCCCCAACATATTTCATATATTGAAAATTTCGTGCCCAAGAGGATGGTTTTAGGAGCTGGGGCCTTTGGAAGGTGAGTCAGTCAAGAGGGTAGATCCCATATGACTGAGAATTATGCCCTTCTGCCAGTCTTAACATTCTTAAAGAAAAGGAGGTCTTTTCAGCTATTAAAGATTAGATGGCAGGAAGAGGATGAAATTTTCATACAAGGCTTAGTCTAGCCTCAGTTGGTATCTCTGACCCAAGTTTCTGTTTCTCCTCTCTGGAGGGTCATGAGAGAGGTGAGTAAAATAGCTAGATATTGTGTGGAGAAAAGGTAACAACAAGGTACGGTGCTATGGGCCCTGGACCTGGTTAGGTCAGTAATCAACTCTGTGATCTGCCTAACTCACAGTTTCTGGAGTCAACTCTCCTTGTGTGTAGTGAGGGGGTTCATTTAATCTAAAGCTAATGTTCGGGGGTCTGATTTTTACCCAGTCTTGCCAGTTAAACACTCTAGTGAAGATACCTAACTCACGGCCCTTCACCTTATCCCCACCCCCTACCTTACCCAGATTTATTGAGATTTACTTGAAATGCAACACTGTTTAAGTTTAAAAGGTGCAATGTGTTGATTTGATTCACTTCTATATTGCAAAATGATTGCCACTATAGTATTATTAGCTAACACCTGTATCACATCACATCTTTACCATTACTCTTTTTTTGAGTGAGAACATTTAAGATCATCTACTCTCTTAGTATCTATTAATGTATGATACAGTGGTATGAACTATAATCACTGTGCTGCACATTAGATCCTCAGAATTTATTTGTCTTATAACTGGAACTTTGTACTCTTTGACCAATGTCTCCCCATCCCCCCATCCCCCAGCCCCTGGTCACCACCATTCTACTCTTGATTTCTCTCTCCATTTCTATCAGTTTGGCTTTATAAAATTCCATGTAAAAGTGATATCATACAGTATTTGCTTCTCTCTGTCCTACCTATTTTGCTTACGATAATGCCCTCAAGTTCCATATCAAGTTCACATATATGTGCATATCATATATATGTATATATGTGCATATATATATATATATATATATACATCTTTTTTAACCATTCATCCATAGGTGGACACTTAGCTTGTTTACATATCTTGGCTATTGTGAGCAATGCTGCAGGGAGCTTGTGAGTGTAGATATTTCTTTGAGATCCTGCTTCCCTTTCCTTTGGAATAACACCCAGAAGTGGGATTGCTGGATCACATGGTAATTTTACCTGTAATTTTTGAAGGGCCCTCCTTACTGTTTTCCACAGTGGCTGTGCCAGTTTGCATTCCCATAAACAGTGCACAAGGCTTCCCTTTTCTCCACATCCTCCCTAATGCTTGTTACTTCTTGTTTTCTTGATGATAGCCATTCTAACATGTGTGAAGTGACACGTCATTGTGGTTTTGATTTGCATTTCCCCTGATGATGGTGACACTGAGCATGTCTTCATGTACCTATACGCCATATGTATGTCTTTGCAAAAATGCCTATTTAGTTCCTCTGTCCTTTTTTAATTGAATTGATCATTATTTGCTATTGAATTATATGAGTTCTTTATATATTTTGGATATTTATCGAATATATGATTTGCAAATATTTTCTCCCATTCAGTGGGTTGCCTTTTTGTATTGTTGATGGTTTCTTTTGCTAGGCAGAAGCTTTTTAGTTTGATGTAGTCTCACTTGCTCATTTTGTCTTTCATTGCCTTTGCTTTTGGGGTCAAATCCAAAAAAGTATTGCCAAGACTGATGTAAAGGAGCTTACCCCCTATGGTACTCTAGGATTTCAAGCCTCTTAGATTTACTGAGACTCATTTTATGGCCTACTGGTTATATTTAGGAGAACGTTCTTTGTGTACCTGAAAAGAATGCATATTCTATTTCGTTGGGTAAAGTGCTCTAGTGTTAGGTCTAGTTGGTTTATCTGTGGGTCACATCTTCTGTTTCTGTTTTGACCTTCTGATTAGCTGTGGTACGCATTGTTCAACATGGACATTGAAGTCTACAGCTTGTTGTTGAATTGTCTATTTCTCCTTGACGTCTGTTATTTTTTGCTTCCTGTGTTTTGGGGCTCAATTGTGAAGTTCATGTGTGTTTATAATTATTACATTTTCAAATTCACTGAATCTTTGTTCTAACCATTCAAATCTGTCGTTGAGCCCCACTAGTCAAATTTTCATTTGTTATTATATTTTTCAGCTGCAGAATTTCTATTTTGTTGTTTAAAAAAGCAATTTCTGTATTCTTATGGACACACAGACAGCAGCAAATCAAGGCCTAGAAAGGCAGAAAAGGAATTAGTATCCAGATTCACTACCCATGTTACCTAAAGTGCCCAGTTTTTAATAAGAACTGTAAGACGTACAACAAAACCGGAAGGTGTGACCCATATACTGGAAAAACTCAGGCCACAGGAATTGCCTGGCAGAGGCCCTGGATATTGAATTAAAAGACAGAGCTTCCAAGCAGGAATTCTATATTGAAAGAACTAAAGGAAATCACACTTAGAGAAGTAAAAAAGGCTACAGAGACAATATCTCATCACCATTGATTCAAAAATGACATTTGACAAACCTGACACCCTTTCATAATAAAACCCCTCAACAAACTAGAAATGGAAAGAAATGCCCATAACTCAGTGAAGGGCGTCTGTGAAAACTTCCACCACTGGTACCATACTTGATGAAAGACTGAGAGCTTTGCCCCAGTGATCAGAGATAAGACAAGGATATCTGCTCTGGTCGCTTCACTGCAACTTTGTGCAGGGGGTTTGCGTGTTTGGCTGGACTCTCCTGGTGAAGTCTGCTTCCCCTGCAGGGTGAAACCTCTGGTGTCTGTCCTCAGAGGGTGCAGCCTGGGTCTGCACAGTAGTCTTAGCCCCACTGTGTGCGTCTTTCCCTAACCACTCTGTCTGTTCATACTATGCCCAGCGGTTAAACCTACTGACCGCCAGCTGATTCCTCCTAAGATACTGCTCTCTTGCTGGAAGGCTGAGGGAATAGGGAGTCCCAGCTTCTTAGCCATACCTGCCAGAATGCAGTTCTTACTACTATTTAGTAGACGTTTTGTTTTTTTGAAATAGTCTTTCTTCATTTGCTGAATGATCTTAGAACAACTTTAAGAGACTTTAATATATTTTAAAAAATATGTACATTGCACCACTTATGGCTGTCCCACCAGTACTAGGTCTGTAGGGTTCCTCCAGGGCATATGGAAGCCTGTCCTAGTTTTGGGTCAAACTCTGGCCACATTGCCAACACTCCCCTTCTTCCTTCCTGCTGGCTGCCTGGAGTTTGCCTCGTTTTGCCTTCCCCTTGTGGTGTCTTATTATAGTTAAACGAAACAGTGTCAAAAGGGAGCCAGGCAGCAGTTACCACCGTCTTACCGACAGCCATCTTTAAACGGAGTCCCGCTGTCCTACTAATTACAGATATGGTGAACTTGCAGAGGGTGAGAGAGACGCTGGCCTCTCCCTGTATTTCTAAAGAGTCGTTTATATTCTTTCACAGCTTGGACATGAGTCATTTCAGTGCAACTTTCACGTTCTATATCTTCCTGATAAATAAATAATAGTCAAAATAATAAGGCTGCTCGGTTGTTTGTTAGTTATTTATGTTTTGAGCGAAAAATTTTTTAAAAGTTGGGAGGACCTGGGTGGCTCATTTGCTTGAGCATCTGACTCCTGGTTTCAGTCCAGGTCATGATCTCACTGTTTGTGAGTTCAAGCCCTGTGTCGGGCTCTGTGCTGGCAGGGAGTGTGCTTGGGATGCTCTCCCTCCCTCTTTATCTGTCCCTCCCCTCCTCACTCTCTCTCTCTCAAAATTAATAAATAAACTTTAATCAATCAATCAATCAATCAATCATTCAATGAACAAACAACCAGTAGAAAGATTGGTCAAAATTTTGGAAGATAGCAGCATCCGTGTGCACCTGTTCTAATAAAGAGCAGAACTGACTTGTTCAGCCCATGTCAGGGTCAAAAGATCTAGCTGCTGTGCTTGCTTTGAATGGGTCCTGGTTGGAGATCCCCAGGAAGATGTCCACCTCATCCTCAGGCCAGCACCAGCCTGGGGAGAGATGGGAAAAGTATCCTGTGCAGAGGCCAGTGAGATCTCCATGGTGGGGGGTTCCTCCTTGGCCCCGCCTTCCTGCCCCAGTCCCTTTTGAGCACAAGAGCAGCCACAAATGAGAAGACATGAACCTGTGACCTTGCCTTTGTGGCCTGATGAGGAAGACAGACTCGGGAGAGGTGAGGCAGGAAATTGCTGGGGCTGAAGTAAGATGTATGTTTTTCTGTGCATGAGTGAATTTACGAGAAATCACCCTGTTGCCCATTTCTTGAAAATGCAAGGGACTGTGGGAAACAATAACATAAAAAACTGTGCTGTGATATGGTGCCATAAATATAACAGTCTTTCCTTTATCCCTCGTTAAAGATTTACTTACCGTGTTTATCATTTGCAATAAAGCACTCAAGACACTCCACAAAGATGTGAGTGAAGCAGTAAAAGATGTCAAGTTGAAACCAAAAGAAAGAAATGAAGGTAACAGCAGAAACCGTGCCAACTTTGTTGTAAATCCCAGAGAGGGCAGATCACTGAATGCTGTCAGCTGGTCCTGGCAGCCTGTGAGTTCTTTCCCTGACACCCATTCTCCCAAGCCGCCTCTTCCACCATTGGTACCGAGGAATGGCTAAGAATCCAGGGGCCATCCAAGCAAAGGCTGTGGGGTTTGGAGGTGTGGGACTGGAAAGTCTAGGTGGATGAGTGAGGAAGAATGCTGTGTGTGTGGAGAGTAGCAGAGAACTCGGGGTGAAACATGCCTGTGCCTTTGCTTTTTGTGTTCATGGCTGTTGGTGCTGGCTGGTAAATAAAGGTGATGTCCATAACCATCTGTAAGGGTCCATTACTCTGATGGCCCAGGGACACCAAAGCCCTGGGAAAGAAGGTCCATACTCGTATTCACACCTGGGTCCTCCAGCTGGGAGTCTTGGGACTGGGCCCTCCTCAGGGTCTCCCTTTGGGGGCCACAGGCCCCTGTTCCACCTGGAGATTTATACCTACAGCCAACCAACACCTGAGAAGTTGTGTGGGTAAGTGGGCCCAGGCTCATGAATCATGCCGGGGGGGGGGGGGGGGCGCAGAGTCTTGGGATTCGTCCTCACTGGGAGAGGCCCAGGTAGTCTCGCATGATGCTGTTCTGTAGGAGGCATTGAATTAAGACAATCTAGGACTTCTTATCCATAAAGATACTGGGGCACATGGGGATTGTAGTTTTGTGGGGTCTGTTTGTGTTTGGGTTTTCTCCAAGCCATAGATCTTGATCGTGGCAGAATCAGGCCCACACACTTTTCCTCTGACTGATTTTCATATATTAAGGAGACATTTTTGCTGATTAAGAGAAAATAGTCCTTTTATACGGTGTTGGTATTCTGTAAGAGTGAGGAATTGATTGTTGCTGCTGGGACTGGGGTCTGCTTTTACCTGTGACCCCCCAGCTCGTGGCGCCCTGACAGTCTGCCTGTTTGCCTTAAGAGTTCAGGAGGCCTTAACCGCACTCCCAGGCCTTAAATTCCTGGTGTCTCTTTAAAAGAAACAATTGTTAGTTTTTGTTTTGGTGTTGTATAATTGTTTCCAAAAAGAAAATTCTTTAGAGGACTGAAATCTAAATTCTGAGAAAGCCCCAAGCTCTCTCTCATCAGGGAGACCCGGGATCCATCTGGGCCAGAAATGTGGCGGGAATGATGAAGAACGTAGTCTAGAAGATTTGCCCTGTTCACACCGTGCCACAGAAGGGGAGACCTTTGGGTTTCTCAGAGGATGGGACAAGAAAGCAGGAAGGGGCAAGGTGGAGGGGACATACTGGATGCCTAGCACTGCACGACAGGTCGTCCAAACTCCAGTTGAAAAAGCTGAGACATGGATTGTGTGGTAGCTCTTGGAGTCCAAAGTCAAGATGCCCTCAGAGGCGTGCGCTCTCTGAAGCCTTGAGGGGAGGACCTTGCTTGCTTCTTCCTGGGCTCTTCTGGCAGCTGGCCATCTTGGTGCTCCTTGGCTGGCAGATAGGCCACCACTCTCCTTCCTCATGCATTTCATTAGAAGCAGCAAGGAGAAACCAGGCCACACCTTCCACACTGTTCTCGGAATTCTCCTCAGCTAAATATTCAAGTTCATCACTTACATGGTCTACTCTCCACCCAGCAGCCCACCTCAGTTTAGCCCGCCTCCCTGCCCCCTGCCCCCTGCCATTTTGTAGCAAGTGCCATCGTCCGTCCAATGTCCAGCAGCGTGGTCCCTACCTCTCTGGGACCTCACCAGAAAGTGACCTGCATGATCATCCTACCACCGACATCCTCTTAGGCCTTTCTTTTTATCATGCACCTCAGAATTCTTCGAGGCTCCATGCATTACTCAATTTCAAAACGACTCCTACATTTTAGGTAATTACCAGGGCAGGACTCTACTTCTTGGCCTTAAAATCTGTATTAGTTCCCCTAGGAGCTGCTGTAACAAATGACCACAAACTGTTGCTTAAAGAGCAGAAACTTACTGTCTCATTGTTATGGCTACTGTCTCACTGGCACAGGCTACAAGTGCCAAACCGAGACGTTCCCAGGGCCATACTCTCCATGAAGTCTCCGGGGAAGGATCCTTCTTTGCTGCTTCTTAGCTTCTGGTGCTGGCTGTCGTGCTTTGTTCTTTGCCTTCTAGGTGCTTCACTCCAATATCTGCCTCTTTTGCAACATGGTGTTCTCTGTGTGTATCTGTGTGTAAACTTCCCTCACTGTGAATGAAGCGATTCCAGGCATTGGAGTAGGGCTCAACCTTAACTTAAAGACGTGACATCACAGAGACCGTGCTCCAAAGAAGGTCACATTCTCAGGTACCAGGAGTTAGGACTTCTTTAGGAGGACACAATTCAACCTACGATATGGTAAGAGATATGGTAAGAGAGGGACAGTGTGTGCAGTGTGAGGGTACAGTACCCCTGATCTCTTCCTCTCCAGTCCTAGTTGCAGTTACCAGGTTAACCCATTGGGATAGTTTTCTTAGGTCTCTACTTCTTGGAAGTCTTCTACTGCCTGGGGCTTAGAATCCACATTCCTTGGCCTGGTATTCAACAGTCATTATAATCAGTCTCAACTTCTCTTCCAAGAATGAGATTCTTCTAGATATCATTGTTCCCGTTAATATCCGTTTTACACTTTTGTAAGGAACGAAGGTGATAATGATGGAGAGGCAAGTGCCAGGGACACAGTAGGCCCTCAGTAAAGGCTGGTAATGATTCCTGCACTCCAAATTGTTAGCTGTTCTCTGCCTGTGTCCAATGTTATTTCCACCTCCAAGGCTTGGATCATGCTATTTCTGCCTCTCTTTCTTATCTGCAGTTTTCAAAAAAAGCAAACTCATGACTCCTGGGCAAGTATAAACACATCAAAGATTTGGCTCAACTCATGGCTTAACTAGAGAACCAGTATGATTCTATAATTGGTTCAAAGTTCCTTTGGGTGGCTCAATCAGTTAAGCATCTGACTCTTGATCTCAGCTCAGGTCTTGACCTTAGGGTCTTAAGTTTGGGCTCCATGCTGGGTGTGAAACCTAGTTAAAGACAAACAAATAAGCAAAGAATAAAACAAAAAACACAAACAAACAGAAACACAAAGCTCATTTGAAATCAAATGTTGATGTGTTCAAGAGAGTAGTAAAATGTAATTTTTGAGTTCTACATTCCACCAGACAGAAAATTCGCTGAGTATCTCCAAGGCAGAGATGTGCAAAAATTCTCTCTGTCCTTAAAGTGTTGTAAAGTATCACAGCTGATCATCAAGCACAGCACCACACAGAACAATAGAACACTCCAGTAATCTCTCTTGCCTATTTCTAAATTTTGGATCATTTTCATAGCATTCTCTACTTTGTGATCATAAACAGTCTCCAACAAGTATTGTTGATCCTTGAAGATTGTTTTTACCATGCATGGCCTGATTATTTATACAGATGCAGCAAGAATCTTAATTAACTGGAAAAGCCTCCTTGACTTTGCTCGTGAAATCTAGAGCCTAATCATATGAAGCAACTATCAATTCCAAAGGATAAACTTCTTTTGGAAATTTTCAAAATGAATTTTGAATCAGACTTTTCAAAGCCCCTGCCATTCTTCTATCCTAGGAGTAGGAAACCAAGGTCCAAACACTTTCTCCAATAAACTTTCCATGCTGTACCCATAAATCTCAGTGA
Organism: Neofelis nebulosa; assembly: GCF_028018385.1. Taxonomy (NCBI): domain Eukaryota; kingdom Metazoa; phylum Chordata; class Mammalia; order Carnivora; family Felidae; genus Neofelis; species Neofelis nebulosa. The sequence goes on from NC_080785.1 coordinate 6,520,715, forward strand.
ATTTCCTCTTCCTGATGTCTCCAAAATTTGCCTGGGTTTCTGGACTACCTGGGAGTGGACTTCCTTATTACCTGAGAGACTGGGATCCTGGAAGCCAGACATCATATTAGTTTTCTTATGAAGGTTTTGGAGACATTAGCTCCAAATGTAACAACAACAATTGCTCCTTAGCAGTGGTCTGATGGTCTTTGATTAAACAACAGTCACTCTCAGATATCACCCTGTATATATGGCCTTGCTGCAGAATCGATTTTTCCAATGGTATCTTTGTAAACAAGAGGACAGATTTTTATTAAACCTATGCAAATGGTTCTATCATCATGAAAGTGAATGAAACTCAGTAGAAGCATTTGTTTCTGAATTTTGAGGGTAGGTGACGATGAGGTATTGTTTAAAGATGGTTGTTGTGGGTTTACAGATACACAGTCTACTAATTCGTTTAAGGAGAAAGAAATAAGGTTTCCACAAATAGCCATACAAGTAGAACATCAAACAGAATGCATCAATATTCCAAACAAATAACCACAATGGCACACCTTGAATCCGTTCACTCAGTCCTATGTCATTACTTCTCAATCTGCTGGATCTTGAGTCAGTCGTCTGATTTCATGAGGTACATATGCTTCCAGACTGAGAGTCCCAGTAGTCCTGGCTTTGCTCACTGGCAGAGTCTGAGCATTGAGTCAGTGCTGCCATCTTGGAAACCTGCTCTGAAGAGTCTCTTTGAGGCAACAGTAGTTCAGAGCACGTCCTACAGTTTTCCCCTGAAGCTCCAAGACTGTGACCCTCTGGTGAAGACACAAATTCTGAGTAGTCACTTTTGGCAGATCTTTGGAGAAGCCTTAGGAGGAAGCAGAGAGCTATTTGAGAACAGGACTGAATGGTTGTGGTTCATAACCGAATATAACATCGTGGAAGTCAGTAAAAGGCTCTTTGGGGGGCATGGTCCTTATTTCATGAGGGTTTGGTCAATGTTTCCTTTGAGGGATTCAGCCCCAAGTGCACTGTCACACCTAACACCTATATCTCTTTTGTGACATGGCTGCCGTTATCGTGTAAGAGGCAGCTCTTCTTGCACATCCGTGGAGCCAGAAGACCATTTCATTAAAGACATGTGAGTGCAGGGCTATAGATAATCCAGATCCCTTATCCTGGTAGACAGGCTGTGGAAGTGCTGAGTCTTCCTTTTCATGCAGTGCCCTTTGGGGGTGGAGTGAGTGGGGAGAAACCAGGAAACTTTGAGTGATATCCACTTAAAAGAGATTGTTACAAAGTAGAAGTGACTAGTTTTATTTGGCACCAGGAGAGAAAGCTCCAGAATCCCTAACCCCCAACATGATGGTATTTGGGGATAAGGTAAGTGGGTTTCCATGAGTTCATGAATCTGGGGCCCTCTTGACGGGATTAGTGCCCTTGTAAGAAGAGATAGCAGAGAGTTGCTTCCTCGCTCCATCATGTATGGACACAGTGAGATGGCGCCATCCACAAATCAGGAAGTGAGCCCTCCCCAGGGAAACAAGTTGGCTGGCACATTGGGCTTGGGCTGCCCAGTCTCCAGAACTGTGAGAAATGAATTCCTGTTGTTTCTGCTCCCAGGCTGTGGTATTATGTTTGTGCAAGCTGATTAAGACAGCATCTCTGATGTGTAAGTGAGCCTTAGAAGGGTAATCTATGAGACTAGCATAGAAGGTTCTATTACTACTTCTAACTAATACCTATTGATCACTATGGTTTGAGTACCACTTCATGTGTACAAATTTATCTGGTTTCACCTTGACCCTCTGAAGTAAGTATTCCATTTTAAAGATTAGAAAAGTGAGTTGCAGAGAGGCCACACTCTAATCCCCAGAGCCTGTGAATGTTACCTTATTCCATAAGCATCTTTGCAGGTGTGATTAAGTTAATGACTTTGAGATGGGGAGATTATTCCAGATTACCTGGGTGGGCCCCAGATGTAATCAGAAAGGTCCTTCTAAGGAGAGGCAAGAAGGCAATGTGATGAAGGCAGCAGAGATTGGTGTGATGTGGCCACAAGCCCAGGTCAGCTGGCAGCTTCTAGAAGATGTAAGAGGCAAGGGATGGATTCTCTCCTGGAGCCTCCAGAAAGAACCAGCTCTGCAGGACCTTGGTTTTATCTCCATAAGACTAATTCCATGCTCTTATCCTCCATAACTGTAGAAGATGAAGTTTATATTGTTTTAAGCTACTAATGTTTTAGGAATTTGTTATGGAGGCAATAGGAGACGGATCCACCAAGGTTCCAAAGACGATATGTAGAAGAAACAGGACAATGGGGGAACAATTCTTTTAAACTACTGTTATTATTTCTGCACTATTTTAATAAGTTGAGCTTTGAGATTATATAGATCTGAGCAGCAGAAAACACAGAGCCCCACAAGAAGACTCCTATAGAATTCAAAGAATGTCTCTTAATGACCCCACACTTTTTGAAAATTCATTATATCCACATTTCTGTGTGTGTGTGAAATGGAAAGAATGAAAGGAAAACATAAAAAAGGAAGCTGTGGCTTTGTCCACATTTATCATTCTGCTTCTGACTGTGTGGAAGGAGCAAGATCCTGGGTGGAAAGTTCTGTTTCCGGGGTTGCAGGTGGAGACAAGCGGTGGAGAGGCCTGTGGCTCACAGCACAGGTGCAAGTGGAAGGAAGCCCTCAATGATCAGGAGCGTGGCCAAATGAACAGTACAGATATGGGGCAACACTGCTTCTATCCAGAATCTTGTAGAAGGAGATCACTCCTAACTTAGGGCTCAGAATGGGACTGATAGGGGCCACATGCTCCTTTTTGACCAAGGATCACAAGGCTGTTACCATTTGAGACTCACATATGATTTCTTGTGGCATCCATGGATTCTGTGTCAACTAGTCTCCTGTTCCCTCTAGGGAACATAACAGCATACCTGAGCATAATACCTGGAGAAGCAATTAGCTGACCATGAAAACATCCAAGGACAAGTTTCACTCAAGGAATATGTAGCTTGAAATGAAACTAGGAAATGGTAGAGATATTTTGAGCAGGAAATATGATTCTAGCTCTCCTCTAGACTTTTATGTATTCAGCCTCATCAAGACCAAGTTCATGGGTATGTGACCTGTGCGGTTGCACAGGGCCCTGTACTTAGAAGGGTTTACTGTTCTGTTGATGTCATCTTGAAATTCTTAATTGTTTTTGTTTGTTTTTGACAAAGGGCCTGGCATATTCCTTTTGTGCCAGAATTTGCAAATTACATAGCTGGTCCCGCCCGGTCTGTGTCTTTATTGCAAGTTGGAAAACAGTTACCTGGGGCCCTCCAAGTCATTAGCACCAATAACTGGTCTAATGATATGGACCAATAATATAGTATTAATACAATAATTTCCAAATCTAGTTGCTTCCCTCCATGGGTTGCCTCCCCATAGGCCACTACTTCCTGCCACATTTAGTTCTCTTAGTACCCACCTTCAAGTGTGAGCATCAACTAATCCCATGTCTCAATGTAGTGAACAGAAATATATAATCAAAAACATTATAATTTTATGATGATGCAAGAGACAACTGGAATAGCTGGTCAACCATGAGAAGTTTGACCATCTGCCTATCATCTCAAAGTTTCCAGAGCAGGTTGGAATGGATGCACTGGCTAAATCTGGGAAAATCTACCAGTGCCTGGGTCTGGGGTAGAGGAAAGTAGGAAGGTTGTAGGGGAAAGTTTGATCTCCTCCCTGGATGCATCTTTTCTTGTCAGGTCATGCATATTTTGGGGTTTGAAAGAACCATATGAAGAAAACTAGAGAAGGTGTATGGTCATTGGAAGACTTTTTCCAGGCCACATCTTCCTTTTTTTCTCTTGGCTCCCAATGGTTTAGACTCTTGGCTTTGTACCTCAAGGCTGGTAAATTTGTAATGAGTAACTTGAGACCTTCATGAAAGACTATCATAAAAACCCATATGATAGAATCACTGGGAAGTATCTCAGGCTCTAAATTTGGACACATCTAGCCACCTATTTGAGTTTCTTCTTCCTAGAATCATGCCAGAGTCACCCACTGCATGCAGGGAAGATGATCCAACACCATGCCTGGCTCTGTGTGCATGATTTGTGTCATGTAATAAGGGCCTTTGGGATCCACCAGTATAACCCCAAACACCAAATATAGGTTTGGAAAATTTGGTGTGATAGCAGGCACATGGAGAAAAAGCTTACACCCTGGTAAAACTCAAGCACTCCTCCAATTATAGGGCAATATTTCTGTCTCTTTAAAGCCAAATAGTTCCTTCACTAGCTCCACCCAATCTGAGCTTCCTGCCTCAGAGGTTTAAAGAGTGAAACACATTTTTCTCACAGTGAAAGCAAAAGCAGCAGCTCAAACAGGTTCTTTGGAGAACAATGGGGAACTCAGCTCCTTCAAAAGAAGGTGAGCCTGGCCTGAGAGCAATGGAGCCATGAGGGGCAGCAGGAAATAGGGGTGTACATGGGTGTGGGTTCTGCTCCAGAAGGGAGCAGGTACTGTACCAGCAGCCCAGCAATGAGGATGCTGCCACAGGAGTCTCAGTAGAAGGCAGGGTGGGGCTAAGGAAAGAGAGTGGCCTATGTCCACATGTCTCCTATTTAACAGGACAAACTTGATGAACAGCATATCTTCCATCAGTTGCTGTCATGACAGAGTGAGTACTGCCTGACACCCCATCCATTTCCCTTAGTGGGAAACTAGTGTCCTCAAGGCAGGTCTTTAGAGCTGGAAGGCAATTTAGAGACCAGTCTGGCCCAATCCCTCTCTTTCCTGAAAGAAAATCTGAATCCCAGATGGTGTGCATGTGGTTTTATAAAATTCCCTGGGATACCCAGGTCACAAATGGCACAGTAAATCTAGAATTCAGCTGGCGGTGTCCTTTCCCACATTTAAGGAGAGAAATGGTGTGATTGACAGTGTAACAGACGAGGTAAGGAAGGGGTGCCTTGGGGAGAGAATGAGCTATTCTATAGAAAACAAATGTGCGTGAAGCCCTTTGGTTGCCTTCCCTAATTCCAGGGTTGCTACCAGTTCATGTTTCTGGACAGAGAGTGATCTACCTCTCCTGGCCTCCCATGATCTATTTCTGATCCAATGTAAAGAGAAATGTAGAATCAAGGGCCTGAGAAGGAACCAAGAAGAGACCAGAGTGTGCAAGGGTTATGCATGAGGGTACGGTAGACATAATTTGCATTGGATCACTTCTCTGCCCAAAGCCCATTAGCGCAGTGACCTTGGGCAACTTTCTCAGCATTTCTGAGCCACATCAATCTCCTCATTTCAAAAATTAGAGTGGGGGCGCCTATCTGGCTCAGTGGGAAGAGCATGGGACTCTTGATCTCAGGGTTGTGAGTTTGAGCCTCATGCTGGGTGTAGAGATTAAATACATACATACATACATACACTTTAAACATTAGAATACTAAAAACTATTAATTTAGTAGAATACTAAAAATTTTATCACTTCATCAGTAATTATTTACATATATATGTCTGGAAGATAAAGGTCATTAAAATATACCATAATCAGAGTTCAAAGAGCAATTAGAATTTTAAAAAAATTACCAGGTGTAGTCCAATTCCCAGATCGTCTCCTAGAATTTAAAACTGAAATCAGCTCCAAATACTGTTCATAAATTTCGATTCTTTCATATCTCTTAAGTTTATTTATTTATTTTTTTTATTTTTATTTTTTTATTTTTTTTTATTTTTTTTTATTTTTTAATTTGATAAATAAGTTTTCACCTTCCAGTTTCTTTTTGTAAAATGTTTTTGGTTAAGAAATGGTTGGTCCTTTTTCCAAGAGAATTGACAGTGTACTTTTTGCTCCTTAAATTCTCAAGACGTCATATGACATGTTCTTCCAGTTTCCGTGTTTTGTATAAGTTTAAATTTAAGGAGAGGCTTGATCATATGAAGGCTTGCCTGGTTATTTGGGTGGCAATATTTCATAGGTGCAGTTGTAAACGTCCACGAGAAGGCACCTTATATATTCTTCTGTCTCTTTCTGTAATGTAGCAGACAGTAATGATAGCCTAGACTAACTTTGTTTCATTAACGGTGGCAAATCATAATATTATAATTCTATCATTCTTTCTTCATTTATTGGATGGCATAATCCTTTAAAAAGAAAGTTCCCCTGAATCATACTTTCATTTCCATAAGGTGTAGTTAATAAGACAAAAGGAATGCTTGATTCTTTTTTGTCCATGTTCAGACTGATGACATCATTTCCTAGCATACCCCAAAGAGAACACTTCACTTCTTTCAGAATGTTGGTATTGTTATGAATTCATGAAGTTCAACATATTTGATAAATTTTAATCCATTGAAATTATTATTCTCATTGATACTCAAATTACCCCATCTCTGTCCATCTTGTCTCTTCAAGTTGGCCCTGTAGTCCTTTCGGTAAGATCCAAACATTTTTTTAAAAATTTTTTTTAACATTTATTTATTTTTGAGACAGAGAGAGACCGAGCATGAACGAGGGAGGGTCAGAGAGAGGGAGACACAGGATCTGAAACAGGGTCCAGGCTCTGAGCTGTCAGCACAGAGCCCGACGCGGGGCTCGAACTCATGAACCGTGAGATCATGACCTAAGCCGAAGTCAGCCGCTTAACCAACTGAGCCACCCAGGCTCCCCTCAAACATTTGTTTTGAAAGTGATCTCTGCACCCAATGTGGGGCTAGAACTCATGAACGTGGGATCAAGAGATGCATGCTGTATTGACAGAGCTAGCCAGGCATCCCACGGTCTGAATAGTTTTTGATAGAATCCTCGATTACTAGTATGACTAGATAGTCTAGGATCCACTTGCATGTTTCTTGGCCCAGATCTGGAATCGGTACGTTCTCCTAAGATTCTTAATGTTTGGTGGGAAATGGCATTTGAAGGGCACAGTATGGGCACTAAGAGTGTTCATTGCCACTGGGCTTGTCCTTGGGCTTCAAAACTACACATGTGCACAAAAAGCTAAGAATAGGACAGGATTCCTGAAAACAATTTAAGATTTTCTTGACGTTTTTTCCCCCTATTTGGCCTTACACTCTATCCCATTAGGACAATAGCCAATGAAGCAACTGCATTTTCAAGTTTCTTGGACCAATTCTTTGTGTGGTTTGCCTATTACACCAAATACTATGTATTGCATTTGCTTTTGATTTTTACTAGTTATCTGAAAATATAGTTTTTGTTGTATAAATATGTAAGCTATTTACAGATGTTCCTCACTATCTGCAAGCAGAACATTCCTATGAAATCTTTTATGAAGCAAAATGACATAAAGCAGAGCAGCAATTACCATTAATGTACATGGAAAAAGGGTGCGCATTCCCAGATCTCCCCCAAATAACCTCCCTTATGTGTTTCTGATACTTTTAGACACAACTTGTTAACAGATGCACACATTCAATTGAGAGAAAGCCCACGTGCTCATCTGGCTCACAGCTCTGGTGGCTGGATGGTGAATCCCTGTGTGAGGTTCCCGGGGAAGGTGATTGGCAGCTGGCGTGCACAACGGCCCACTCGGCCTCTCCATTAGCTCAACTGGCTGTGAAACAAATGCGGAACGCTGAATTCGTGTTCAGCTTTTTTTTGTACAAATGAAAAATCCTCTTTGAATTTATGCCAGCCAGCAACAGCAGGTACACATGTAGGTCTTACATAAAGGAAAAGAGCTGTGGTTCGAACTCTCAAAAAGAAGGAAGTACATGCTTTCAAGACAAATCTATGAAATCGAAGTATATTCAAAGCAGTTTCCAACTTCTAACCTGTCCCCCACCTTATTCCTCCCATCCCTCTGTCAGTAACTTCTTTGGTGACAGTTCAGATGATCTGCCATTGTTTTTTCATGTGCATGAAATATATGTTGTACTTTGTACCTACAGTTCATGTTCCTCCCCACTAGAGAAATGACAGTAAAGTAAATATTATTTCCTTCACTTTGCCTTTTTTTTTTTTTTTTTTGCTTTATGAAATATCCTGGAGATCTCTCCATCCCGGCATAGAGAGGTATTTCTTATTCCTTTCTACAGTTGGATAATACATCGCTGTGTGTATGTACCTTGGTTCATTCAATCAGCCCCCTACTAGTGGGCATTTGGTAGATTCTTGGTCTTTAATTATTACAAATAGTGACACAGAGAATAAATATATGCCTAATATTTTCCTGTGTTTTTCTCAGTGTAGCTCTGGGACATAAGGAAGGGGAACTTCTTCCTCTACCCTTCAAGGTCTTCCAGCTGTACTAAGAGTTACATTCACTTGAGGCAGATTAACAAGAGAAAAAAAAAAGCAGTGTGCACAGATGCTCAGTAATGAAACTAAAACCAAGAGAAATGGCCAAGGCAGGCAGTTTTTATAGTTTTTAGGCAAAGAGACGATGGATCTGTGAGGGATTGACAAAACAAGGAAAACTTAACTTTGGGAGCATCTGTTAGGGAGGAATTCTAAAGAGACTTTGGGCTGGGGTAGTAAATTAGTAGAAAGTAGTGGGCTGTTTATACAGTCTTCTTGGCTCTAAATCTCCCATCCCTGGTCATGAGAGTGTCTCTTTACCTCCTGGGACAGGAAGGGCACCTTTTACATGGGAGATTTGTTTCCTGCTTGCAGGGGGACAGAAGAGGGTCTTAGTAATCTTCCCACACAGGCTGTATCTTATGTTACTTTTGTATGAAATGGTCAGTATGCCAACGTTGCACGTTTAGGGGTGACCTGCCCTTGACCACTACAGGCATAAATCCTAAAATTGGGACTCAGAATCCAAGAATAAATGTATATGTAATTTGTACGATATTGCTAATTTCTCCCCTGTAGGTTTTAGACTGTTTTTCAATTTCATTAGCCGTGGAGAAGAGAACCTGTTTCCTCTAAACCTTTACCGACTGATTATAGCAGCAAATTTTTGCACTTTTGCCAAATCTGTAAGTGGAGAAATAGTATCTCAGTGTAATTTTAATTTGTTATATTTAGTTTTTTTATTTTCCTATGTTGGATTTATTTTTCTCTACTTTAAGTGAGTTTTCATATATTTTTACATAGTTGAGGAGCATTGACATTTCTTTTTTTTCTTTCAACTGTTTATTCATATATCTTGCTCCATTTTCTATCGAGCTATTGGACATTTGTCTCTGTACCTTTAGGTATTCTTTGTATAAGAGGAGAATTAACCCTCTTTGATATAGTCTGACATTCGTATTTTAATTGTCCGTGGTGTTCGTTGTCTCCCATTGTCTTTTAGATGTTTATGTAGTCAGATGTATGAATCCTTTTCCTTACAATCTTTCAAATCTTAGAAAGAGTTGCCCCGCCCCTAGGTTACAAAGGATATGTCTGAGTTTCTTCTAGTATTTATGTGGATTGATTTTTAGTGTTTATATTTCTAATGTATTTAGCATGTGAATGGCATGAAGACGTGGGTGCAGTTTTGTCTTTTTCTGTGTGGTTTTGTAGTTATCCAAATGATGGTTATTAGTCCATCTTTCTCCCCATTGCTGTGAGATGCTGCCTTATGGAAGATAAATGTAACACGATACAATTGAACTGGATACTCATGAATATAGTCGACCAATTTGGTCTATTTCTGAATTGTCCGTTTTTGTTTTCTGATCTGTCTCTGTTTACACACACGTCCTATTGCCTGAAGTATAGGGGATAAAATATTTTACTATCTGGTAGAGCTGGCCCTCCCTCATCGTTCTTCTCTTTTTTGACTGTACAGGCTAATTTCCTTTCTTCATTCATCCAAATGAAATTTATAGTCAACTATTTAGCTGCAGAGAAAAAAATGGTGACAAATTTTTTAAAATTTATATTTCTATAAAATCACATTAAAGAAGTATCTATTAAAACAGTGTTGAATTTGGGCAAATGTCTGTTCTGCATCAAGGTATTTTTCTTCTTAAATCTACTAAATGGGATGTGTTTTAAGAATCCATTTTCTCATATTGAACCACCCTACTATTTCTGAAATAAATCACCTTTAATTGTGGGGTATTAGTTTTTAGTGTCTGACAATTTATTTGGGATTTTGGCATTAGTATTCGCAAATGAGACATGTCTGTAGCTTTATTTATTGGTGAAATTTTGTTGGCCTTTGGGATCAATATCATACTTATGTCATAGAAAGAACTGGAAAGATTTCCTTCTGTTTTAAGTCATCAGGAATAGTTTAAGAAAGGTTAAGTGAGATCCCCATGAAACCATGTGGACCTGGTACTCTTTTGTAGGGGAACTCTTTAACTACTTTGTTGTTTTTCCATGGTGATTGAATTGTCTCATCTTTCTGTCTTTATGGGACCAACATGGATAGTAGACTACTGCAGGATTTCAGGGAGGAACACATAGGTCATAGGAGCGAAGTGATGCTTTCCACTTACCTTCTTTGACTCTTTTTCTCCTCCTTCCTTTCCTTTACACCACAGAGACTCCTGGTAGTGAAATGGCGGACCCTCAGGACAACACTCTGAGGATTATTCTGGTGGGGAAAACTGGAAGTGGGAAGAGCGCAACGGCCAACACCATCCTGGGGAGTAGAGTCTTTGAGTCTAGAGTTGCTCCCTATGCTGTCACTCCCAAGTGTCAAAAAGCATCCAAGGAATGGAAGGGGAGGAAACTTGTTGTTATTGACACCCCAGGGCTCTTTGACAACAAGGAGATGCTGGATACCACATGCGGGGAATTCAGCCGGTGTGTCCTCTACTCCTGGCCTGGGCCCCACGCCATCGTCTTGGTCCTGCAGGTGGGCCGCTACACATTTGAAGAGCAGAAGACCGTGGCATTGATCAAGGCTGCCTTTGGGAAGCCAGCCTTGAGGCACATGATCGTGTTGTTCACTTGCAAAAATAACTTGGAAGGGCAGAGTCTGAGTGACTTCTTGGCACATTCAGATGTGAAGCTAAGAAACATCATCAGCGAGTGTGGGAACCGCTACTGTGCCTTCGACAACAGAGCCTCAGAGGCCGAGAAGGAAGCTCAAGTGCAGGAGCTGGTGGAGCTGATAGAGGAGATGGTGAAGAGCAATGGAGGGGCTTACTTTACCAATGCCATTTACGAGGACACGGAGAAGAGGCTGAAGCAACGGGAAGAAGACCTGAAGAAGATCTACACCGATCAATTAAATAATGAAATTCAACTAGTAGAAAAGGAATATGCTGATAAATCACAGGAAGAACGGGAGGAAAAAATAAAATTGCTAAAGATGAAGTATGCTGAACAAATAAAAAATATCAGGGAAGAGGCTGAGAATGGATTATTTAGAGATGGTTCAAATTGGATTAAGAGGGTGCTTTCACAAATATGGCATATGTTTTGGTAGTAAAGACCATTTCATTTTTTCTTCTGAATTTACGATGATTTGCGATAGTGGTAGATTGTAGTTTCCATAGACAGCTGTGACAGTAGCTTCTACTTATTCTTCCTATAACCTGACCCTGTTACTCCTGCCACTGACTTGTGGGGCCTGTGTCTTCTACCTTGGAAGTGGGCAGATCTGGGACCATTTCAATTAATAGCAGATGGTTGAAGCAACACCTTGTGACTCTAAGGTTACATGTGGGCAATGCTTCCTTGCCCTGTTGGGGTTCTTGCCCTTGGAACTTGACTGTCATGTTGTGAGAAAGCCCAGGCTGCCTCTTGAGAGGCCCCCAGGCAGAAGGCTTGAAGTCACTGGCCCACTTCCCAGCTCACCTTTCATTTGTGACTCAGACCAACTTGCCCGCCATGCAAGTGAGGCAACACAGAAGCGGGCCCCCCGGCTGCCCTGCCATCTCAGACGAACTTGCAGAAAGCAAAGATGATCCATTCCCGCTGAGTCCTGCCCAAATGGCAGCTTTATGAGAACAAATAAATGATGGTTTTTGTTTTTAACCACTGAGCTTCAGAATGGCTTATTATGCAGCGAGAATTAACCAGAATGGAGCCTCTTCCCAGCTCTCAGTCCCCACCGCCTCCCCTTCCCACCTGTCCCTCTTCACACAAAGTTGGCATAATCAGGCAATGGCATATAGAGTTCAAAGACTCAGGAAAATTCAAATTAGAAATCCTGCACATGTTAAGTGTCTGAACCATTGCCATGTCCTTTTTCATTTCAGAGTCGTTTAAAAGATATTTTCCCCCAGAGATATGCAGAAGCATTCTTAATACAATGAACCTGTGTTCAGGCCATTTGAATGTGCAGCTTATGTAAGCTGATTTCTTTTCTCCCAACCTTAGATTCTTTTTTGGAAGGTAAGACATAACCAGAGAAATAACGAGTAAATCAAATAAATCATTATCTCTTCACTTGACAATCGAAATATTGCTCACTCACTTCTCTTAACATATTTTATATTCCAGTTTTCTCTGAATGTGGTTCTATTTCAGTGCTGAAGACTGTGGAATTTCCAGCTGAAGCTGGAAGACTGTAATTTCCAGCTGAAGACTGTGGAATTTAATGTGTGCATGATCCCTTTTGTTGAAATATGTGAGCGTCATGACTCATGATGGGGAATTTACACTAGGAATAATAGAGGAAGACCTAAGGAAAGATTTAGCGTATGAAGTCTACTCTGAAGGATGTGTAGGATGTGTCCATGTGGGTGATGGGTACGATGGTCATGCATCTATTCAGAAACAGGAAAGTTCAGGGTGACAGGTAAGATTTTCAGGGGAAGGATAGTGTCAGGAGCAACAGCGTTCAGATAGGTTTGTGACAAGTTCAATATCAGATGTCAAAGTTAGGGTCCAATGTAAATGACCTGCATTAACTTGAAATCTGGGTCAGAAGGCTATATGAAACGCTCGGGGTAACATAAATATCTCCCTTAATATCAGTTGAATCTTTACTAATTGCCAAAACCCCGCAGTCCAAAGCTATATGCTAGAAGATCCATATAGGATGCCCAAAGGAAGAAGCAAGAACCAGTTTTGTGCGGTTTAGTCCTTCAACTAATTTGATAGATATTTGAAGGAGTCAAGAGGAAAGGACCTTTTCTGTTAGGTTTTAGCATTTAAGTAATCTCTACACCCAACATGGGGCTCCAACTCATGACCATGAGATCAAGGGTCGAATGCTCTTCCAAATGATCCAGCCAGGCATCCCAAGAGGAAAGGACTTTTTAAACGAGAACATTTAATTTATAAGAACAATGACAAATTAGTATTGGTCAATTCTTGGAGTCCATCTGTGGCAGAATCATCTCCCCAGGGCAGAAGGTGGCCCAGGTGTAACCGTGTGACTATGTAAGGGAGGCCCCACAGGGAGTCGTCTCTGCGTGCCATGTCCAGAGAGATGGAGGTTCTCTCTCTCCTGAAACCTAGTGAGGCGGCCTCTGGAGTTTGATACTGCCAGAGGGGTGTGGACGGTGTACATTAAGAGACTTGTTGTGTGTCCTTTGGAGTTTGGCTCTGCTGCCTGGTGGTCATGGGATACATGAAGGCTGTTGCTTTGCTCTGTTGAGGGAGCAGAGTACACACGGTGGTGGAGGTCTTGGACGCAGTCAGAACTTTCACTAACAGGGGGGCAAAGTATGTGTTCCTCATATATGAAATGGGGCCACATGGGAGGGAGGCACCCAAAGCCAGTTTGAAGGGGACTTGCCCAGGGGCCCAGCAGGGATCCCAGCAGCTTGTATGTGCATCAGAGTTCTGGAATTCCGGCACTAGGAACAAACGTTGAAGCAAGTGATGGGAGAGGAGAGAGTGGCCTTCTGTTGGGCTTATGATTTCAGATTCCCGGAGGAGACTGAAGGCTATTAACAGTGTTCCATGGGGAAAAGAGCCACTAAGAATGCTGCCACTGTCCCCCCCCCCCCCTCCAAGGCCAGACTACACTTGACTCATCTTCAGTGTTTCTGCCTCTTCTCCTCCAGCCCATGAAGAATCAGAGCCAAGGCAAGGGCAGGAGGAGAATGGCAGCATGGGGAGAGCTCTAAGCAGCCCTCTCTACACTGCAGGTTCTCTGGGAGCAGGCACATGTCAAGGATGCCAAGGACAGTAGAAGATTTAACCCTCAGCAATATTTGTTAAAAGTTTTTGTAAATATATATATAGGTAACTTGACAATTTATTGTCAATAAATTTTTGTCAATTTATTGACAATAAATTGTCAAGTTAGGTAACATACAGTGTATACAGTGTCCTCTTGGTTTTGGGGCAGATTCCTATGATTCGTCACTTACATACAGCATCCACTGCTCATCCCAACAAGTGCCCTCCTCAATGCCCATCACCCATTTTCCCCAACACCCCCCCCCCCCATCAACCCTCAGTTCGTTCTCTGTATTTAAGAGTCTCTTATGGTTTGCCTCCCTCTCTGGTTGAAATTATTTCTTCCCTTCCCTTCCCCCATGGTCTTTTGTTAAGTTTCCTAAGCTCCACATATGAGTGAAAACATATGACATCTGTCTTTCTCTGACTGACTTATTTCACTTAGCATAATACCCTCCAGTTCAATTCATGTTGTTGCAAAAGGCAGGATTTCATTCTTTCTCATTGCCAAGTAGTATTCCATTGTATATATAAACCACATCTTTATCCATTCTTCTGTTGATGGACATTTGGGCTCTTTCCATACTTTGGCTATTGTTGAAAGTGCTACTATAAACATTGGGGTACATGTTCCCCTGTGAATCAGCCCTCCTGTATCCTTTGGATAAATTCTTAGTAGTGCTATTGCTGTGTTGTAGGGATGTTCCATTTTAATTTTGGGGGGAACCTCCATAATGTTTTCCAGAGCGGCTGCACCAGTTTGCATTCCCACCAACAGTCAAGAGAGTTACCGTTTCTCCACATCCTCGCCAACATCTTTTGTTTCCTGAGTTGTTAATTTTAGCCACTCTGGCCGGTGTAAGGTGGCCTCTCCATGTGGTTTTGATTTGTATTTCACTGATGATGAGTGACGTTGAACATCTTTTCATGTGTCTGTTGGCCATTTGGATGTCTTTTTTGGAAAAGTGTCTATTCATGTTGTCTGCCCATTTCTTCACTGGGTTATTTGTTTTTTGGGTGTTGAGGTTGGTAAGTTCTTTATAGATTTTGGATACTAACCCTTTATTTGGTATGTCACTTTTAAATATCTTCTCCCATTGCATTGGTTGCCTTTTTGTTTTGTTGATTGTTTCCTTTGCAGTGCAGAAGCTTTTTATCTTGATGAGGTCCCAAGAGTTCATTTTTTCTTTTATTTCCCTTGCCTTCAGAGATGGGTCGAGCAAGAAATTGCTGGGGCTCAGGTCAAAGAGGTTATGGCCTGTTTTCTCCTCTAGGGTTTTAATGGTTTTCTCTCTAAGATGTAGGTCTTTCATCAATTTGAGTTTAATTTTGTGTATGGTGTAAGAAAGTAGTCTGTTGCTTCATTATTGGTATATAGAAAGGCAACTGATTTCTGTATATTGGTTTTGTATCCTGTGACTGTGCTGAATTCATGTATCAGTTCTAGCAGCTTTTTGGTGGAGTCTTTCAGGTTTTCCATGTAGAGTATCATGTCATCTGCGGAAAGTGAAAGTTTGACTTCTTCGCCAATTTGGATGCCTTTTATTTCATTTTGTTCTCTGCTTGCTGAGGCCAGGACTTCCAACATGACGTTAAACAACAGCCATGAGAGTGGACATCCCTGCCATGTTCCTGATGTTGGGGGAAAGCTCTTACTTTGTTTCCACGAGGATGGTATTAGCTGTGGGCTTTTAATATATGGCTCTTATGAAGTTAAGGTAGGTTCCTTCTATCCCGACTTTCTTGAGGGCTTTTATTAAGAAAGGATGCTATATTTTGTCAAATGCTTTTTCTGCATCTATTGACAGGATCATATGGTTCTTATCCTTTCTTCTATCACATTAATTGATTTGAGAATATTGAACCAGCCATGCAGCCCAGAAATGAATCCCACTTAATCGTGGTGAATAATTCTTTTGAGATGCTGTTGAATTTGATCTGCTAGTATTTTGTTGGGAATTTTTGCATTTATGTTAATCAGGGATATTGGTCTGTAATTCTCTCTTTTAGTGGGGTCTCGGTCTGGTTTGGGAATCAAGGTAATGGTAGCTTCACAGAATGAGTCCGGAAGCTTTCTTCCATGTCTATTTTTTGGAACAGCTTGAGAAGGATAAGGATTAACTCTGTTTTAAATGTCTGGTAGAATTCCCCTAGGATCCATGTGGCCCAGGACTCTTCTCTGTTGTTAGATTTTTGATAACTGATTCAATTTCTTCACTGGTTATGGGTGTGTTCAAATTTTCTATTTCTTCCTGTTTGAGTTTTGGTAGGGTGTGGGTGTCTAGAAATTTGTCCATTTCCTCCAGGTTGCCCAGTTTGTTGGCATGTAAGTTTTCATAGTATTCCCTGATAATTGTATTTCTGTGATGTTGGTTGTGATCTGTCCACTTTTATTTGTGATTTTTATCTATTTGGGTCCTCTCTCTTTTCTTTTTGAGAAGCCCGACTAGGGGTTTATCAATTTTCTTTGTTTTTTCCAGAAAAGAAAAAAACTAGCTATTAGATTCATTGATCTGTTCTACTGTATTTTTTTTTTTTTCGGCAGGGGGTTCTACATTTTTTATTTCTGCTCTAATCTTTATTATTTCTCTTCTGCTGTTCTGCTGGGTTTGGGGTTTCTTTGCTGTTCTGCTTCTACTTCCTTTAGGTGTGCTATTAGATTTTGTATTTGGGATTTTTCTTATTTCTTGAGATAGGCCTGGATTGCAATGTATTTTCCTCTTAGAACTGCCTTTGCTGCATCCCAAAGGATTCAGACTGTCATGTTTTCATTTTCAGTTGCTTCCATATACGTTTTAATTCCTTCTTTAATTGCCTGGTTGACCCATTCATTCATTAGTAGGATGTTCTTTAGCCTCCATGCATTTGGAGGCTTTCCAAATTTTTTCTTGTGGTTGACTTCAAGTTTCATAGCATTGTTGTCTGAAAATATGCACGGTATGATCTCGGTTCTTTTATTTTTGTTGAGGGCTGTTTTGTGACGTAGGATGTGATCTATTTTGGAGAATGTTCCATGTGCACTCGAAAAGAATTCTGCTGCTTTTGGATGAAAAGTTCTGGATATATCTGTCAAGTCCATCTGGTCCACTGTATCATTCAAAGCCTTTGTTTCTTCATTGATTTTTTTTTTTTTTTTGCCCAGACGATCTGTCCATTGTTGTAAGTGGAGAATTAAAGTTTCCTCCAATTACAGAATTTCTATCGATAAGATCACTTGTGTTTGTGATTAAGTGATTTATGTATTTGGGTGCAATGAAGTTGGGAGCATAAACATTTACAATTGTTAGCTCTTCTTGATGTATAGACCCTGTAATTATGATATATTGCCCTTCTTCAGGTTTTGTTGCAGCTTATAGATTAATATCTAGTTCGTGTGATATAGGCATGGCTACCCCAGCTTTCTTTTGACTTCCAGTAGTATGATAGGTGGTTCTCCATCCCCTCACTTTTTTTTTGTTTTTTTTTACTTTATTTTTTATTTTTTAAAGTTTACATCTGAATTAGTATATAGTGAAGCAATGATTTCAGTACATTACTTAATGCCCCTTACCCATTTCATCCCCTCACTTTCAATGTGAAAGTGTCCTCAGGTCTAAAATGGACCTCCTGTAGACAGCATATAGATGGATCTTGGTTTTTTTTTTTTTAATCCATTCTGATATGTTATGTGTTTGATTGGGGCATTTAGTCCATTTACATTCAGAGTGATTATTGAAAGATATGGATTTAGTGTCGTTGTGTTACCTGTAGGTTTCATGCTTGTGGTGATGTCCCTGCTCCTTTGAGTCTTTGCAGCATTCCACTCAGAGTCCCCCTAAGGATTTCTTGCAGAACTTGTTTAGTGTTCATGAATTCCTTCAGGTTTTGTTTGTCTGGGATAACCTTTATCTTTCCTTCTATCCTGAATGACTGCCTTGCTGGATAAAGGATTCTTGGCTGCATATTTTTCCTATTCAGCACATTGAATATTTCCTGCCACTCCCTTCTTGCCTGCCAAGTTTCAGTGGATAGGTCTGCTACTACCCTTATGTGTCTACTCTTGTAAGTTAAGGCCCCTTTGTCCCTGGATGCTTTCAGAATTTTCTCCTTATCTTTGTATTTTGCCAGTTTCACTATGATATTCTGTGGAGGAGATCTATTCTTGTTAAATCTGAAAGGAGTTCTCTTTGTCTCCTGGATTTGGATGTCCATTTCCTTCCCCAGATAAGGGAAGTTCACAGCAATAAATTTGTTCAAGTAAACCTTCTTCCCTTTTTCTCTCTCTTTTCTTCTTCTTCTTCTGGAACTCTTATGGATATTATTATGTTTCATTGAATCTCCTCGTTCTCTATTTCTCCCCTCAGGGTCTAGTATGTTCTTATCTCTCTTTTTCTTGGCTTCATCATTTTCCATAATTTTGTCTTCTATTTCACTTAATCTACCCTTTGCCTCCTTCATCCTAGCTGTCACTGCATCTAGTTTATTTTGCACCTCATTTACAGCATTTCTTAATTCGTTGTGACTATTTCTTAGTTCCTTGATCTCTGTGGGAATAGATTCTCGTCTGTCTTCTATGCTTCTTTCAAGCCCACTAATATGACTATTATTCTAAATTCTTGCTCAGTTATATTGCTTATGTCTGTTTTGAGCAATTTTCTAGCTGTCATTTCCTCCTGGAGTTTCTTTTGAGGAGAATTCTTCCATTTCATCATTTTGCCTAGTTTTCTGTCACTTATGTGTTTTAATAGCTTCTTATGGGTCTTGCTCCTGTGAGGACTATTATATTAAAACAGGGGGTCATAATGTTGTCCAGGGCCTGGCCCTTCAAGAGGTATTATTGGAGTGTGTTTTGTGCTCTTTGTTGTTGAGACTCTGATTACTTTGTCTCCCTATTCCTAGTGGTGGTTTGGACCTTCCACCAGGAGTGCTTTGATTTGTTTGTTGAAGTATGCCTGGAAAAAAAATTTTAATGGGGGTGGTGGTGGAAGAGTCCTTATCCCACACAAAGAGAGAAATGACAGGGGCAGGGAAAAGGAAAAGAAAAAAAATTGACCAGAGATCAGAGAAACTTTATGGCTTACTCCATAGAGAGAGATAGAGAGGAAAATAAAGGAGATACAGAAGAGGCATAAAGAGAACAGTTTAAAAATGTCTGCTTAAACAAGCCAACAACCAGAATAACCAGCCTAGAGAAGGGAAGAAATAAGAGGAAGAAGAAGAAGAAGAAAGATGAAAGATGAAAGAAGAAGAAGAGAAGAAGAAGAAGAAGAAGAAGAAGAAGAAGAAGAAGAAGAAGAAGAAGAAATATATATGTATATATATACATAACATAAAAATTGACCAAGAATCAAATCAGAGAACGCAAAACTACTGGACCAATACCTGATGGTGCCTTGTAACCAGTGCCTGTGCTGGTCTGGAGGAGGGACTGTCTGGTTCAGTCAGTGTTGAGTCTTGCTCTGTTAGACACACAGTTACCAAGTGCAGAGGGGCATGCTTTGGTGTGAGCAGGTCCACCTCCACTGTGGATCCATTGTCTGTTTCCTGAAGCCCCACCTTGTTGGTGATGGGGAGTAAAATGGTGACACCCCAGTCTCTCCTCCCCAGACCATGCATCCTAGACCACTCTGTTCAGGTCGTCCTCACAGTGCCAAAGGAGCACGAGTGGGCAGTCTGTTCCGCTTCAGGATCCTGGGTCTCCCAGGCAGTTGGCTGGGATTCAAACCCCAATGTCTTAAAGGATCCTGTTCCACGTGCCCCAGTTCTGGCCTACTGTCACTCCAGGGTATGGTCCAAAGGGCCTCTGGGTGGCGGGGGATCCTGCAGTGTCCTTTGTCCTTGGAATGGCTATTTGCCTTCTTCCCACAGCACTCAGGGAGGGGATTGCTCTCTCCAACTGTGCCTGGGAGCTGGCTACAGAGCTCGGGCTGGCTCCCCTCCTCCCCAGGTACACAAAGAGGCCGGAGAAAGCCCTGCAGTTAAAAATTGGTACTTTCTCCATTTTTTTCTGTTCCCCAACCCAAGTTTTTTCTCTTGTCCAAATACAACCTTCCCCTTCTGCAACATCTCTTTCGCTTTCTTTTGTCTTTCTGCAGAAGGGGATCCCTCCCCTCCGTTCCTACGCTGCCTTTTTTATCTCTCCCAGTTTGAAATCATGCATCTGTGGCCCATCACATTGTCCCCATGGGCCCCTGAAGATGTTTCTGTCACTCTGTAGCCTGGATTCCTGGAATTTCAAACCTTCTTGCCTCAATACTTCTGTGTTTGAGGGACGAGGGAACTTCACATTCCCTTACTTCTCTGCCATGTTAACTCCTTCTGAAAATTTTTTCAAGTGTTTATTTATTTGTGTGAGAGAGAGAGCATGAGCAGAGTCGGGGCAGAGAGAGAGGGAGACACAGAATCTGAAGCAGTCTCCAGGCTCCAAACTGTCAGCATACAGCCCAACGTGGGGCTCAAACCCATGGACCTCGAGATCATGACCTGAGCTGAAGTCAGATGCTCAGCTGAGTGAGTCACCCAGGCGCCCCACCCCTCAGTGAAATTGAGAGTGTGATTATTACACTAGATGATTTGAGTACATGAATGTGACCAATAGTGATTGGAGAGGTTTTTTGCTTAAGGCAGAACCTGTGTAAGTTTTCCTTCAGGTGGCACGGATGGAGCCATTTTGAAGGGCCGATGGGAGGAAAGAATAAGTGTCTTCTCTCCCTGTCCTTGTGACATCCCTCTTATTTAATCACATAGTTGCACACAGGAGGACTTTGATGGAGAGGAGATTCCAGTAGAGAAGAACCCCAAGAT
Source organism: Neofelis nebulosa (assembly GCF_028018385.1). NCBI lineage: Eukaryota > Metazoa > Chordata > Mammalia > Carnivora > Felidae > Neofelis > Neofelis nebulosa. The sequence goes on from NC_080785.1 coordinate 6,541,477, forward strand.
CTTGCCGATCCTAATTCCTGTAACTGAGGTGTGTGTTTCCTATGAGTGTATCACTGGGAATTCAGGTGACAGGCACTTTGCTCATGCAGAGAACTGACAGGAAGTTCCCACATCCCACCAGAGAGGGACATTTATGTGTAAATCACAGAGAATCTAGAGATTCAGAGAGGTGGAGTAGGGCCTCCAATATCTCAGGTGGGTCAGGGTCCCTCTGGGCCCTGGGCCTTACTTATTCAAGGTCAATCAGACCCAAGACTTGACCAGCTAAAAATCTGTTCCAAGGAGTGTCCACATCCTTGTGTCCGAGGAGAGGACAGGTGGTCAAGAGCACAGCAGCGAATGGACATGATCTTTACATCTGTGTGGGTGATTTTGCTGGCAAGCTTGTGGCGTGGCTGGGGCTAAATTTCTGAGTACACTTAGAGACCACAACTTGGCTTTTTGAGAATGAATTTCATTTTTGAAAGACTGAATCTGTCTTTCAAGATTGGGGTTGAGTGACCAAAGCATGCTAGTGTTTGGAAGCAAAAAGAAGCTACACTTTAGAGACTTGTCTTCCACTGTCGCCTTTAACTCTGAAGACGACTCTGCTGAGGGAGTTTTAGAGACGTTGCGAGTGATGAGCCCTGAAGATGCATGTTCCAGAGGCAGCGATCATTTGCCAAAGTGCTGTGCACATAGTCCATGAACAACAACCCAGAGTGCATTTGTAATCATTTGTGAATGTGGATGTAAGGTTGCATAATTTCTGGTATGTTTTTAAAACAGTGGTCTATCTATGTTTATTTTATTTTATTTTATTTATTTATTTATTTTCGGCCTGGTCTATGTTTATGAACAAAAATACAAAATGGAATATCTGAGGCAATTGTTCTGAAGTTCTTTCTTCCTGTTAAGAAGTATCTTGATTATCTGAAATTCTTCCTAAGGTGGACTGCATTCTCTGGGGTTTGGGATCAACAATGACCATGTTGCAGAAGGTGGCATTGATGGTAAGAAAACCTTCTTCTTAAGGACCTGAAGCTCTGAATCTAGGTCGGGCCACTCAAATGTTCACATGAGGAACAGTTTGCTGTGCATATTGTGCAGAGCACATAAATGTTGCCTAAAGGACAGGGGCAGGTGAGCGGTGCATGAAGAACTTTTGTGGCTGACGGGTACATTCGCTATCTTGCTTGTTATGATGGTTTCACTGGTGTATACATACTTTAATTATGTTGAAAATGTTTGTATTTTCATTTTAAATTGGACTGTCTTTGCATTAATGAATTTTCAGAGTTCTTGACACATTCTATTCTTTGCCAGATGTTTATCAAGTATATACACAAGTTCTTTCTTTATCTGATATGTGACTCGCAAACATTTTCTCCCAGTTTGTAGATTGCTCTCTCTGCCTCTTCCTGCTCACGGTATCTCTCCCTCTTTCTCTCTCTCAAAATAAATGATTAACTTTGAAAAATCATGTAAATCTACCACAACTGATTATCCTCATTGCATCCAATTGTACCAAAATGCTGCAGGCTTCCACTGCAGGGCTGGGTAGGGGGCATGGACCTTGCACCTCAGCCTTGTGTGCTGTGAGGTCCTCACAACCCTTTGTCACCGGAAGACAAAAACAGAAGGAGATGCAGCAGGAAATGATTGTGGTGAAGACAAGAAAGAAGTGTGGCTGTGCACCGGTAAACTGACAACAACCGTGCTTGTTCTTGTGAGAAAGTTCTGGGATCTGGGCCAATGTTGTTTGTAGACTACAGACTTTCTGGGAAATGAGCTGTGAGGTGCATAGGAAGCATCCTTTCTTCTCTTTACTATGTCATTTCTAATAAAGTGTTACAGATATTTTTAAATTCATGAGAGGGAGGACATGGGTTGAAAAAAAGTGTCAAATTATAAAACAGAGACAAGAAATGCATAAAGAAGCAGACATTGTCAAAAGGCAAACTGCAAAACCTTTGAGACTTTGAACTCCAAAAGATGCAGAAATAGACTCCATCTGTGGATGAGAAAAGATACAAATTCATATCGTAACGGGGCACGGACACAGGTAGGATGACAGCTTGTAGCCAGTTTTAGATGATTGTAAATCATGTTGGGGCGCCCGGGTGGCTCAGTGCGTTAGATGTCTTGATTTTAAATTTAAACTCTTGATTTTGGCCCAGGTGATGATCTGATGGGTTGTGAGTTCAAGCCCTGTGTTGGGCTCTGCACCCTACAACCTGGAGACTGTTTGAGATTCTTTCTCTCCCTCTCTCTGCCCCTTCCTGCTCATGCTCTCTTTCTCTCTCTCTCAAAATAAATGAATAAACTTAAAAAAAATCATGTAAATCTACCATGACGGATTATCCTAAATGCATCCAATTGTACTAAAGTGCTGCAATTTTTCAGCTTTATTGAATTTTAATTTACATAAAATAAAATTCATCTCCTTTCAGTAGATTTAATCATCAATTGAAAAATATATCCAACAAGTCTTGTTACTTCCCACTAGCCTATATATGTGTATGTTGTCATAACATATATTCATTTTATTTTATCTTTTATCTTTTGATCCCTTCCCAGGTTTCACCAATCCCCTCAACCTGGGAACCATCAACCTGTTCTCTGTAACTATGAGCTTGTCTTGTTTTTTTCTTTTTTACATTCCATATATAAGGGAGATGGTGGAGTACTTGTTTTTCTCTGTCTGACTTATTTCACTGAGCATAATTCCCTTGATATCCATCCATGCTGTTGCAAATGGCAAGATTTGGGTTTTTTTTTAATGGATGACTAATATCCAATTGTGTATATATGCCATGATTTCTCGATCCATTTATCCATCAGTGGACACTTAGATTGTTTCCATATCCTGGCTATTGTAGATAATGCTGCAATAAACATGGGAATGCAGATTACTTTTCCAGTTAGTGTTTTTTCCTTGGGATAAATACCCAGAAGTGGCATTACTGAATCATATGATCATTTTTTTTTTAAGTTTTTAATAAAATTTTTAATACTTATTTACTTTTGAGTCAGAGAGAGACAGAGCTAGAGCAGGGGTTTGGTAGAGAAAGAGAGAGACACAGAATCCCAAGCAGGCTCCAGGCTCTGAGATGTCAGCACAGAACCTGATTTGGTGCTCGAACTTATGAACTGTGAGTTCATGACCTGAGGTGAAGTTGGATGCTCAACTGACGGAGCCACGCAGGAGCCCCTCATTTTTTTTTTATAGAGAGATAGAAAGGGAGAGGGACAGAGGGAGAGAGATTAAGAGAGAGAGGGAGAGAGAGAGAATCTTAAGCAGACTCCATGCTCAGCGTGTAGCCTATGTGGGACTCAATCGCACGACTCTGGGATCATGACCAGAGCGAATATCAAGAGTCCAACACTCAATCAATTGAGCCACCCAGGTACTCTTTTTCTTTCATTTTTTTTAGTATCAAGGGATTTTATAATAACTTTGGAGAAATGTCAGTAATTTATGACTATAATTCTGTAATGTCTTATTTTAGAATATAAAAACTTCACTGGATTCTAAGCTAAGCTTTTAAACTTTAAAGTTAAATTATATTGTTCTCTCTCATGTCACAACCCCTGACAGGATGGTTGCACACACGAAATAGAAAAAGACACTTGGTCTTTCCACACAGATCACTTTTGTACCCTTTTGTACCCTTTTGTACCCCTTTGTACCCTTTTGTACCCTTCAAGGATGAGTTGGCTTGTGTAACCTGCCTAGCTGGCTTCTTAATGGGAGAAGAAAAGTTCCATTCTGAATATCAGTGGGGGAGGGGAATCTCCTACTGACATGCCCCAAAGACAGATTTTGTGTTACTTGCTGCATTGCTCTTATGAGGAATAGCTACCAGCAGCAGCAGCAGCTCAGAATTCTCTTTGTAAACTACAATATTTTGTTTCCTCTTCTGTGGGCTACTTAGCTACAAAAAGTAATAGTAAGAAGCTCCAGGAAATCCTGGAAAGTACTTGGGAATTCCCCAAGTATTGCCAGAGAACTTCAGGCTTCCTATAGACTTTGAATAGGTTTCTCCAAAAGGGTCTTCTATAGAGTTCCTGGGAGTGCAGCCGTCACTTATGGGAGGGGACCCTGGGGCAACAGAGGAGGGGTGTGTGTGAGGGGAAATGGGAGGCTGTAGAGAGGAAGCAGTGGGATTACCTCCTAATGCTGTGGCTTTTGTTTCCTGATGTCCCAGGGCTTAGAAACCAAGATGGCAGAGATTCACAGTTGAGACTCATCTTAGTGGGTAAGTTCGGAGCAGGGAAAAGTGCCATGGGCAACAGCACCCTTGGAGAGAAAGTGTTTCCTTCTAGCACTGCCACAACATCTGCCACCAAGACCTGTAAGAAAGGGAGCAGCAGATGGCAGGTAAGAGAAATTGTGTCGTGGATACACCAGGCATTTTTGACACCGAGGCACAAGATGCTGACACCTGCAAGAGTTTACTCGCTACATCTTCCTGACCTCCCCAGGACCTCACACCCTGCCCCTGATGGGACAGCTGGTCCCGTACATGCAGGAAGAGCACAAGGCCATGGAAAAGATCCAGTAAATATTTGGACTCAGACCTAGGAGATACTTGATTCTCTTATTCACCCGGAAAGATGACTTGGATGGCATCAATTTCCATGATTACTTAGAGGAAGCACCCGAAGGCATCTGAGGGCTGGAGGGCTAGTTCCGTGATCACTACTGCGTGTACAAGAATGGTGCGACAGGAGCTGAGCAGGAGGCCCAGAGAAGCCAGCTCCTGGCCCTGGTCTAGCGCATTGTGGCGTAGAATGAAGGACGATGCTACACTAAGAAGATGTACCAAAAGGCCAAAGAGGAGATTCAGAAACAAATCCAAGAGATGCAAGAATTTTATGGAGCACAGCTAGAGAGACAGAGAGTGCAGGTAAGAGAGGAGTTTGGAGAAAAAATCAGGAAGCTGGAGGATAAACTGGAGCGGCAGAAATGAAAGGAACAAATGGAGAGAATTGGCAGGGAAAGAGGCTTTCTATGCCCTAAAGCAGCAGAACGCCAGATATGAAGGTGAGACTCATTGCAGGAACCTTGAATTGATCATGGAAGCACTGCAGATAGTTTTTCCTGTTTTCTCTCACCTGTTTATGTAAGATTTACCTGAATGAAAAGATCTCCCTATTTCCTGCATATTTCCCGCTGGCCCTGCCCACTGTCTGCCACCCCCCCCCCCCCAACCCAGCCCCCGCACCCCTGAACTCATTCACCAACCTTGGAGCACTCTCGCTTCTGTCTCTCAGACTCTCAGGACTAAGGGGTATAATCAGATTCAGTGTTGGAGATTGGTAGATGTTTGATTGACTTAACAGGGGAGGGACGAATTCTCAATTTGTGGAACTCCAGAGTAGAAGGTATAAAGGTGGCCCCAAACTTTGTCTATTTATCCCGAGAAAAATCTGGTTTCTTTCTAGATTGGTGGATCTTCTCCCTCTGTTGCTTCTACTCACTTATTTTTCCTTTAGGACACAGTGATCACCTTCCCCCTATGATTTGTTAGAAAGATTTGTTCTTCGTGTTGGGTAATCTATCGGTGGAGATGTTTATAGAATTCTTTCCAGATGAATGGACATTTATGTAGTAAGAGTTTTACAGAAGGCTTCAAATTGTTCCTTATCAGCTGCCTACTGAAGGACAAAGAGTTGTTTGGAAAATAGACCTCTAAGAACTCAACTAAGTGAAATGCCAGAAAGAGCAGTTGAAAGACGGAGATTCAACACAGAAGAGAACAACTGTTTGCTGTATTCAGATGTATGTATAGCAACTCTTTGACCTGAATGCAATATATTTGTGAATAACCAGTTCTCTTCTTTTCATGTGAAACTAACTGTTGCCACTTCACCTCCATCACCTCAGACCTTCATTACTTACACCGCCTCTCAGTTGAATTGTTTGCTTGTTATTAAAATAAAAATTTTCTCTTCTCTCATATTTCTATAAGATTGGAGTCCACTTTTTCTTGGAAAATAACTTTCCTGTTTTTTTATTACTTAATTTAAAATTAGTTAATTATTTACTTTGAGAGCAAGAGAGAGAGAGAGAGCATGAACAGGGGAGAGGCAGAGAGAGAAAGAATCCCAAGCAGACTCCACACATCAGTGCAGAACCCGATGCAGGGCTCAAACCTATGAGCTGTGAGATCATGACCTGAGCCGAAACCAAGAGTCAGATGCTCAATGGACTAGCCACTCAGGTGACCCCCTTTGTTATTTCTTCTAAGAACACTGAATTTTACTTTTTGGTAAAAGTTCAAGATGATTTTGGAGCTAGTTTTGGTTTATCCTCAGCACATCTCTCCTCCTTTTCCTTGGAAATTCCCAGCCACATTCTCAACCCCTCTGCCAGTCAAACACTACCTTTTCCTTGGACTGATTAATTATTCACTGATAAATGTTATGTGTAACCAAGGCTTCAGAGACCTTTCTGGTTTTCCTGGAACAAAAATTGTCTTTAATATATGTATAACAATAAGAGGTGTCTCTACCCCTTTTCTCCTTTTCTCCTGGGTACTTCTCACATTATCCATTCTAAGGTTTCCCAAAGCACATTTCCATGTTCTACCAAGAAGTCCCGGTGTAGACTGAACTTTTAATTAATCTCAAGTATTAGAGAAGCACAACACCAAGAAGCTCACAATCCTTTTAGAAATAGTCACTTAGGAGAAGGGGCCAAGATGGCAGAGTTTTGGAAGTTTTCTGCTTCTGTCATCCCTGAATTTCAGCTAGGTCAGCACCAAAGCATTTTTAACACCTAGAAAATGTATCTGAGGATTAACACAACAATCTTCATAACTTGAGCCACAGAACTTCACAGGTATGCAGCATGGAGAGGTGAACTGGTGGAGAGAGAAGGCTCAGATGTTAGGGAACTATTTTTGCTTGTGGAAAGAGGATTGAGACAGGGGGGAGAGTACAGTAAAAATTCTTCCTGAAAGCAGCTGGAGAGAAAGGGAAAGAGTGGAAACACACATAAGGGACTGAACAAGAGAGAGAGAAAGGAGAAAGAAGAAAGTTCAATGCCACTCTATAAACATGGGAGCACAGAGTTTGAAGTTAGTTATACAGCTCAATGCCTGGTGGTGTTCTGGTGGGAAGGGCAAATCCCCAGGAATAGACAGCAAAGTCCAAGGGTGAGGGGTCTCTGGCCACATGGGGAGAGGTGGTTCCCCAGTTAAGAGGACATTTGGTAGAGGCTATGCAGCTTCCCCACAGGCAAAGGTCCCAGCAGACCCTAGAGAACAGCCATTTGCTGGTGTTGAGCAAGGGTGTTAGGAAGCAGCGAAACCTGATGCCAGATGTGTGGTGTGATTTACCATAATCTCTTACATGCTGCTGCTACAAGATTGAGTGAATTTTTTCTGGGAATGTTGGCACCTGGCCATAGTCTCTGGGCTTCAGCAGCAACATGGTCATGCAAATTTTCCTGGGGGCAAGGGCAGCCAGCACCCAAGCAAGTCTTGGCAAGACACTCCCTGAGAGGGTCAGAGTGTGTCCAAGCCACAGGGCCCTCAGAAATGAGGGGTTTGGAATCACAGCCTCATCTGAGATAAAATTCAGAAGGGAGGTACCACCTGGCAGGCTGTTGACTTGGTTCTGGATAGTGTAGAGGCAGGGAGTGGACAGAAGCCAGGGACAAAGGAGGGGTGCATGATTGCCAGTCAGTGAGAGCACAGAGTTCTGATGCTAGAGACTGGGTAGGTAGGTGATACCATTTACACCTCTCCCACCCATGTGCATTCATGGATACAGGCGCCACAATGATCTACCCCAGTAATCTAAGCAGTGCCGTCTAGTGTAAACGGAGCCGTCACACCAAGCCCTATCCAACTGTGCCAACCAAGCTCTAGAGGAACATGAGTCTCTCCGCCACCTTAGTTTACAGACTATAGATTTCTCCATAGTTTGACTTCTAGTGGAAACTGGATATAATTTCACTCATATTTCATTCTGTTCGCTAGTCCATCCATTCATTCTTTTTTCTTCTTCTTTTCTTATACTTGAATATAGAAAGAGAAAAAATTTATTTTTATTTTCTGAATTTTATAAAAAATATTTTTCTTTAAATTATATCTACTGTATTTTTTTACTTTCTTGTAAAATTTTTTATTCCATTTTACTTTCAGCATTTCACTCTATTCTATTTTATTGTATTCGTTTTTTTAATTATCAAACATTTTCTTTTTATTCCCTTTTCCCCCTTTCTTTCTCTTTTTTCTATATTCTACCGAGTTTCTTTCAGCAACCAGACCAGAACACACCTAGGAACTAGCGTCCATTATTTGACTTTTTTTTGTGTTGTTTTAAATTTTTAACTTTTAATCTTTATTTTTTCATTATTTCTTTTTCATCCAAAATGAAAAAATGAAGGAATTCACTCCAAAAGAAAGAACAGGAGGAAATGCTTCAGACAAATAAGCAAAATGTTTCAACCAGAATTTAGAGTCTGGATAATATAAATATTATCTGGGATTGAAAAAGCATATAATCCCTTTCTGTGCCTCCCTGCCCCCTGCCCCTGCCATTTTATAGCAAGTGCCATTGTTCCTCCAATGTCCAGCAGCGTGTTCCCCACCCCTCTCTGGGACCTCACCAGAAAGTGACCTTGATGTTCATCCTACCACTGACATAGTCTAAGGGCAATCTCGGCCTTTTTTTATCATGTACCTTAGAATTCTTCGAGCCTCCATGCATTACTCAATTTCAAAACGACTCTTACATGTTAGGCAATTACCAGAGCAGGACCGTACTTTTTGGCCTTAAAATCTATATTAGTTCCCCCAGGAGCTGCTGTAACAAATGACCACAAACTGTTGCTTAAAGAGCAGAAACTTACTGTCTCATTGTTATGGCTACTGTCTCACTGGCACAGGCTACAAGTGCCAAACTGAGACGTTCCCAGGGCCATACTCTCCATGAAGTCTCTGGGGAAGGATCCTTCTTTGCTGCTTCTTAGCTTCTGGTGCTGGCTGGCCTGCTTTGTCATTTGCCTTCTAGATGCTTCACTCCAATCTCTGCCTCTTTTGTCACATGGTGTTCTCTGTGTGTATCTCTGTGTAAACTTCCCTCACTGTGAATTAAACGATTCCAGGCATTGGAGTAGGACTCAACCTTAACTTCATGACATGACATCACAGAGACCGTGCTCCAAAGTAGGTCACATTCTCAGGTACCAGGAGTTAGGACTTCTTTAGGAGGACACAATTCAACCTACAATATGGTAAGAGAGGGACAGTGTGTGCACTGTGAGGGTACAGTACCCCTGATCTCTTCCTCTCCAGTCCTCGTTGCAGTTACCAGGTTAACCCATTGGGATAGTTTTCTTAGGTCTCTGCTTCTTGGAAATCTTTTACTGCCTAGGGCTTAGAATCCACATTCCTTGGCCTGGTATTCAACAGTCGTTATAATCAGTCTCAACTTCTCTTCCAAGAATGAGATTCTTCTAGATATCACTGTTCCCGTTAATATCTGTTTACACTTTTGTAAGGAACGAAGGTGATAATGATGGAGAGGCCAGTGCCTGAGACACAGTGGGCCCTCAGTAAAGGCTGGTAATGATTCCTGCACTCCAAATTGTTAGCTGTTCTCTGCCTGTGTCCAGTATATTTCCACCTCCAAGGCTTGGATCATGCTATTTCTCCCTCTCTTTCTTGTCTGAGTGCAGTTTTGAAAAAAAGCAAAATCATGCCTCTCAGGCAAGTATAAACACATCAAAGATTTTGCTCAACTCATGGCTTGACTAGAGAACCAGTATGATAGTATAATTGCATCAAAGTTCCTTTGAGTGTCTCAATCACTTTAGCGTCTTACTCTTGATCTCAGCTAAGGTCTTGACCTTAGGGTCTTGACTTTGGGCTCCATGCTGGGTGTGAAACCTAGTTAAAAACAAATAAGCAAAGAATAAAACAAAAAACACAAACAAACAGAAACACAAACTTCATTTGAAATCAAGGATTGATGTGTTCAAGAGAGTAGCAAAATGTAATTTTTGAGTTCTATATTCCACCAGACAGAAAATTCGCTGAGTATCTATAAGGCAGAGATGTGCAAAAACCCTCTCTGCCTTTAAAGTGTTGTAAAATATCACAGGTGATCATCAAGCACAGCACCATACAGAACAATAGAACACTCCAGTAATCTCTCTTCCCTATTTCTAAGTTTTGGATCATTTTCATAGCGTTCTCTACTTTGTGATCATAAGCAGTCTCCAACAAGTGTTGTTGATCCTAGTAGATTGTTTTTACTATGCATGGCCTGATTATTTATACAATGCAGCAAGAATCTTAATTAACAGGAAAAGCCTCCTTGAGTTTGCTCGGGAAATCTAGATCCTAATCATATTAAGCAAGTATCAATTCCAAAGGATAAGCTTCCTTTGGAAATTTTCAAAATGAATTTTGATTCAGACTTCTCAAAGCCCCTGCCATTCTTCTTCCCTAGGAGTAGGAAACCAAGGCCCAAACACTTTCTCCAATAAACTTTGCATGGTGTACCCATAAATCTCAGTGAATTTCCCTCTTCCTGAGGTCTCCAAAATTTGCCTAGGTTTCTGGACTACCAGGGAGTGGACTTCCTTAATACCTGAGAGTCTGGGATCCTGGATGCCAGATATCATATTAGTTTTCTTATGAAGGTTTTGGAGACATTAGCTCCACATGTAACAACAATTGCTCCTTAGCAGTGGTCTGATGGTCTTTGATTAAACAACAGTCACTCTCAGATATCACCCTGTATATATGGCCTTGCTGCAGAATCGATTTTTCCAATGGTATCTTTGTAAACAAGAGGACAGAGTTTTATTAAACCTATGCAAATGGTTCTATCATCATGAAAGTGAATGAAACTCAGTAGAAGCATTTGTTTCTGAATTTTGAGGGTAGGTGAAGATGAGGTAATGTTTAAAGACAGTTGTTGTGGATTTACAAATACACAGTCTACTAATTCGTTTAAGGAGAAAGAAATAAGGTTTCCACAAATAGCCATACAAGTAGAACATCAAACAGAATGCCATCAATATTCCAAACAAATAACCACAATGGCACATCTTGAGTCCGTTCACTCAGTCCTATGTCATTACTTCTCACTCTGCTGGATCTTGAGTCAGTCGTCTGATTTCCTGAGGTACATATGCTTCCAGACTGAGAGTCCCAGTAGTCCTGGCTTTGCTCACTGGCACAGTCTGGGCATTGAGTCAGTGCTGCCATCTTGGAAACCTGCTCTGAAGAGTCTCTTTGAGGCAACAGTAGTTCAGAGTACATCCTACAGTTTTTCCCCTGAAGCTCCAAGACTGTGACCCTCTGGTGAAGACACAAATTCTGAGTAGTCACTTTTGGCAGATCTTCGGAGAAGCCTTAGGAGGATGCAGAGACCTGTTTGAGAACACGAGTGAATGGTTGTGGTTCATAACCCAATATAACATCGTGGAAGACAGTAAAAGGCTCTTTGGGGGGCATGGTCTTTATTTCACGGGGGTTTGGTCAATGTTTCCTTTGAGGGATTCAGCCCCAAGTGCACTGTCACACCAAACACCTATATCTCTTTTGTGACACAACTGCCATGAGGCTGCTAGAGGCAGCTCTTCTTGCACATCCGTGGAGCCAGAAGACCATTTCATTAAAGACATGTGAGTGCAGGGCTATAGATAATCCATATCCCTTATCCTGGTAGACAGGCTGTGGAGGTGCTGAGTCTTCCTTTTCATGCAGTGCCCTTTGGGGGTGGAGTGAGTGGGGAGAAACCAAGAAACCTTGAGTGATATCCAACAATTCACTTAAGGGATATTGTTACAAAGTAGAAGTGACAAGTTTTTTTTTTTTTTGGCAACAAGAGAGAAGGCTCCAGAATCCCTAACCCCCAACATGATGGTATTTGGGGATAAGGTAAGTGGGTTTCCATGAGTTCATGAATCTGGGGCCCTCTTGACGGGATTAGTGCCCTTGTAAGAAGAGATAGCAGAGAGTTGCTTCCTCGTTCCATCATGTATGGACACAGTGAGACTGTGTCATCCACAAATCAGGAAGTGAGCCCTCCCCAGGGATACAAGTTGGCTGGCACATTGGGCTTGGGCTGCCCAGTCTCCAGAACTGTGAGAGATTAATTCCTGTTGTTCCTGCTCCCAGGCTGTCGTATTATGGCGGTCCACACCGACTAAGACAGCATCTATGATGTGTAGATGAGGCTCAGAATTGTAATCTATGAGACTAGCATTGAGGGTTGTATTATTACTACTAAGTACTACCTGTTGATCACTATGGTCTGAGAACCACTTCATGTGTACGACTTTGTCTGGTTTCACAATGACCTTCTGAAGTAAGTACTCCATTTTAGTGATTAGGAAAGTGAGTTGCAGATAGTTTAATTTACCCAAATGTGGCAGGTTGAATGGTGGCCCCAGACAGGTGTCCACACCCTAATCCCCAGAGTCTGTGAATGTTACCTTATTCCATAAGGATTTTGCAGATGTTATTAAGTTAATGATTTTATGATAAGATAATTCTGAAGTTTCTGAGTGGACCCAAAATGTAATCAGAAATGTCCTTCTAAGGAAGAGGTACGAAGGCATTATGATGAGGGCAGCAGAGATTGCTGTGATGTGGCCACAAGCCCAGGAGAGCAGGCAGCTTCTGGAAGATGAAAGAGGCAAGCAATGGATTGTCTCCTAGAGCCTCCAGATAGAACCAGCTCTGCAGGACCTTGATTTTATGTCCATAAGACTAATTTCATATTCTTGTCTTCCAGTATTGTTGGAAATTAATTTTATATTGTTTTAGGCTACTAAAGTTTTGATAGCTTGTTATGGCAACAATAGAAAACTGATTCACCAGGTTATAGAGATGATATGTAGAAGAACCAGGACAATGTAGGGAACCATTCTTTTTCATCTCCTGTTATTATCTCTGCAATGTTTTAATAAGTTGAGCTTTGAGGCCATCTAGATCTAAGCAGCAGAAAACTCCCTGATTCCCACAAGAAGACTCCTGTAGAATTTAAAGAATGTCTTTTAATGACCCTACAACTTTTTGCAAATTCATTATATCCACATTGCTTTGTGTGTGTGAGATTGAAATAATAAAAGGAAAGCATAAAAAAAGGAAGTGGAAGGAAGCCCTCAATGATGAGGAGCGTGGCTAAGTGAGCAATACAGATATGGGGCAAGACTACTTTTATCAAATATCTTCTAGAAGGAGATCACTCGTAACTTGGGGCTCAGCATGGGACTGATAAGAGCCACATGCTCCTCTTTAACCAATGATCGCAAGGCTGTTACCATTTGAGACCTACATCTGATTTCCTGTGGCATCCATGAATTCTGTGTCAACTACTCTCCCGTTCCCACTAGGGAACTTACCAGCATACCTGAGGATAATACCTGGAGAAGCAATTAGCTGACCAGGAAAACATCCAAGGTGGCTCTGGCTGGACACGTTTCACTCAAGGAATATATAGATTGAAATGAAACTAGGCAATGGTAGAGATATTTTGAGTAGGACATAGTGTTCTGGCTCCCCTCTAGACTTCTATGTATGGAGCCTCATCAAGACCTACTTCATGGGTATGTAAAGGACCCTGTGATGTCATCTTGAAATTCTTAAGTTTTGTGTGTGTGTTTGTGTGTATGTGTGTGTGTGTGTTTATGTGTGTTTGTTTGTTTGATTCTCTTTGACAAAGGGCCTGGCATTTTTATTTTGTGCCAGACCTTGTAAATTACATAGCTGGTCCTGGTCTGTGTCTGTATTGCAAGTTGGAAAACAGTTACCTGGGGCCCTCCAAGTCATTAACACCAATAAGTAGTCCAATGATACTGACCAATAATATACTCATTAACACGGTAATTTCAAAATGTAGCTACTTCCTTCCATTGGTTGTCACCCCATTATACATTACTTCCTGCCACATTTAGTCTTCTTAGTACCCACATTTAAGCTTCAGCATTGACTAATCCCATGTCTAAAAGCAATGAACAAAAATATATAATCAAAACCATAATAATTTTATGGTGATGCAACAAATAATTGGAACAGCTGGTCAACCATGAGAGCTTTGACCATCTGCCTCCCATCTCATAGTTTCCAGAGCAGGTTGGAATGGGTGTACTGGCTAAATCTGAAAAAGTCTATCTCTGTCTGGGTCTGGGGTAGGGGAAGGTAGGAAGGTTTAGGGGAAAGATGATTCTCCTCCCTGGGTCCATCTTTTCTTGTCAGGTCATGCATATTTTTGGGCTTGAGAGAACCATATGAAGAAAACTAGAGAAGGTGTGTGGTCATTGGATGACTTTTTCCAGGCTACATCTTCCTCTTTTACTCTTGGTTCTCAATGGTTTAGACTCTTTTGGCTTTGTACCTGAGTGCTGTTAAATTTTTAATGAGTAACTTGAGAGCTTCATGAAAGACCATCATGAAAGCCCATATGATGCAATCACTGGGAAGTATCCCAGGCTCTAAATTTGGACACATCTAGCCACATATCTGAGTTCCTTTCTCCCAGAATCAACCCAGCATCTCCCACTCCATCCAGAGAAGATGATCAGAGAGCACGCCCGGCTCTGTGTGCATGATTGGGGTCACTTAACAAGGGCCTTTGGGATCCACCACTATAACCCCAAACAACAAATATAGCTTTGGGAATTTTGTGTGATAGCAGGCACATGGAGAAAAAGCTTACACCTTGGTAAAACTAAAGCATTCCCCAAATTATAGGGTAATATTTCTGTCTCTTTAAATACGAATAGTTCCTTCACTAGGTCCACCCAATCTGAGCTTCCTGCCTCAGAGGTTTAAAGGGTGCAAACACTTTTTCCTCTCAGTTAAACTAAAGCACCAGCTCAAGCAGCTTCTTTGGAGAACACTCAGGAACTCATCAGCTCATTGGAAAGAAGGTGATCCTGGCCTAGGGCAATGGAGCCGGGAGGGGCAGCAGGACACAGGGCTGTGCATGGGTGTGGGTTCTGGTCTGAGAGGGGACCAAGTACCGTGCCAGCAGCCCTGCAAACAGGATGCTGCCACAGGGGTCCCAGGGGAGGAAGAGTGGGAGTAAGGGGATTGAGTGGCCCATGTCCACACAGCTCCTATTTAGCAGGACAAACTTGCTGAACAGCATATCTTCCATCAGTTGCTGTCATGACAGAGTGAGTACTGCCTGACACCCCATCCATTTCCCTTAGTGGGAAACTAGTGTCCTCAAGGCAGGTCTTTAGAGCTGGAAGGCAATTTAGAGACCAGTCTGGCCCAATCCCTCTCTTTCCTGAAAGAAAATCTGAATCCCAGATGGTGTGCATGTGGTTTTATCAAATTCCCCGGGATACCCAGGTCACAAATGGGACAAGAAGTCTAGAATTCAGCTGGCTGTGTCCTTTCCAACATGTAAGAGAGAAATGGTGTGATCGACAGTGTAACAGAGGAGGTAAGGAAGGGATGTCATGGGGAGAGAATGAGCTATTCTATAGAAAACAAGTGTGCGTGAAGCCCTTTGGTTGCCTTCCTTAATTCCAGGGTTGCTACCAGTTCATGTTTCTGGAGAGAGAGTGAAATACCTCCCCTGGCCTCCCATGATCTATTTCTGATCCAATGTAAACAGAAATGTAGAATCAAGGGCCTGAGAAGGAACCAAGAAGAGACCAGAGCATGCAAGGGTTATGCATTAGTGTAGAGGTCAGACATACTTTGCATTGGATCCCTCCTCTGCCCAAAGCCCATTAGCACAGTGACCTTGGTCAACTTTCTCAGCATTTCTGAGCCACATCAATCTCCTCATTTCAAAAATTAGAGTGGGGGCCCCTATCTGGCTCAGTGGGAAGAGCATGGGAGTCTTGATCTCAGGGTTGTGAGTTCAAGCCCCATGCTGGGTGTAGAGATTAAATACATACATATATACATACATACATACATATGCTTTAAACATTAGAATACTAAAAAGTATTTAATTACTAGAATACTAAAAATTTTGTCACTTTATCAGTAAATACTTACATATCTATGTCTGGAAGATAAAGGTCATTAAAAGATACCATAATCAGACTTCAAAAAGCATTTAGAATTTAAAAAACATTATCAGGTGTATTCCAATCCCCAGATTGTCTCATACATTTTAAAATTGAAATCAGCTCCATATATGGTTCATCAATTGCGTTTCTTTCATATCTCTTAAGTTTAATTTGATAAATAAGTTTTCACCTTCCTGTTTCTTTTTGTAAAATGTTTCTGTTTAAGAAACGGTTGGTCCTTTGTCCAAGAGAATTGGACAGTGTACATTTTGTTCTTTAAATCCTCAAGATGTCATATGACATGTTCTTCTAGTTTCAGTGTTTTGTATAAATTTAAATTTAAGGAGAGGCTTGATCAGATTAAGGCTTGCCTGGTTATTGGGTGGCAACATTTCATAGGTGCAGTTGTAAACGTCCATGAGAAGGCACCTTATATATTCT
Source organism: Neofelis nebulosa (assembly GCF_028018385.1). NCBI lineage: Eukaryota > Metazoa > Chordata > Mammalia > Carnivora > Felidae > Neofelis > Neofelis nebulosa. The sequence continues at coordinate 6,557,909 of NC_080785.1, forward strand.
TCTGTCTCTTTCTGTAATGTAGCAGACAGTAATGATAGCCTAGACTAACTTTGTTTCATTAACAGTCGCAAATTATAGTATTATAATTCTATCAATCTTTCTTCATTGATTGGATGGCATAATCCTATAAAAAGAAACTTCCCCTGAATCATACTTTCATTTCCATAAGGTGTAGTTAATAAGACAAAAGGAATGCTTGATTCTTTTTTGTCCATGTTCAGACTGATGACATCATTTCCTAGCATACCCCAAAGAGAACACTTCACTTCTTTCGGAATGTTGGTATTGTTATGAATTCATGAACTTCAACATATTTGATGAATTTTAATCCATTGAAATTATTATTCTCATTGATACTCAAATTACCCCATCTCTGTCCAGTCAGCCTCTTCAAGTGGCTCTGTAGTCGTTTCGGTAAGATCCAAACATTTTTTTTTGAAAGTGATCTGTGCACCCAATGTGGGGCTAGAACTCATGAACGTGGGATCAAGAGATGCATGCTGTATTGACTGAGATAGCCAGGCGTCTCACGGTTCGAGTACTTTTTGACAGCATCCTTGCTTTCTAGTATGACTAGATAGTCTAAGATCCACTTGCACATTTCTTGGCCCAGAAATGGAATCGGTACCTTCTCCTAAGAGTCCTAATGTTTTTGGTGGGAAATGGCATTTGAAGAGCAAAGTATGGGCACTAAGGATGCTCATTGCCACTGGGCTTGTCCTTGGGCTTCAAAACTACACATGTGCACAAAAACCTAAGAATAGGACAGGATTCCTGAAAGCAATTTAAGATTTTCTTGACGTTTTTTCCCCCTATTTGGCCTTACACTCTATCCCATTAGGACAATAGCCAATGAAGCAACTGCATTTTCAAGTTTCTTGGACCAATTCTTTGTGTGGTTTGTCTATTACACCAAATACTATGTATTGCATTTGCTTTTGATATTTACTAGTTATATGAAAATATAGTTTTTGTTGTATAATTATGTAAGCTATTTACAGATGTTCCTCACTATCCGCAAGCAGAATGTTCCTATGAAATCTTTTATGAAACAAAATGACATAAAGGAGAGAAGCAATTACCACCAATGTGCATGGAAAAAGGGTGCGCATTCCCAGATCTCCCCCAAATAACCTCCCTTATGTGTTTCTGATACTTTTAGACACAACTTGTTAACAGATGCACACATTCAATTGAGAGAAAGCCCACGTGCTCATCTGGCTCACAGTTCTGGTGGCTGGATGGTGAACCCCTGTGTGAGGTTCCCGGGGAAGGTGATTGGCAGCTGGCGTGGACAACGGCCCACTCGGCCTCTCCATTAGCTCAACTGGCTGTGAAACAAATGCGGAATGCTGTATTCGTGTTCAGCTTTTTTTTGTACAAATGAAAAATCCTCTTTGAATTTATGCCAGCCAGCAACAGCAGGTACACATGTAGGTCTTTCATAAAGGAAAGGAGCTGTAATTCAAACTCTCAAAAAGAAGGAAGTACATGCCTTCAAGACAAATCTATGAAATCGAAGTATATTCAAAGTAGTTTCCAGCTTCTACCCTGACCCCCACCTTATTCTTCCCATCTGTCTGTCAGCAATTTCTTTGTGGCGGTTCAGATGATCTGCCGTTGCTTTTTCATGTGCATGAAATATATGTTGTATTTTGTACCTACAGTTCATGTTCCTCCCCATTAGAGAAATGACAGTAAACTAAATATTATTTTCTTCACTTTGCCTTTTTTTTTGCTTAATGAAATATCCTGGAGATCTCTCCATCCTGGCATAGAGAGGTATTTCTTATTCCTTTCTACAGTTGGATAGTACATCGCTGTGTGTATGTACCTTGGTTTATTCAATCAGACCCCTACTATTGGGCATTTGGTAGATTTTTGGTCTTTTGCTATTACAAATAGTGATGTGGAGAATAAACTTATGCCTAATCTTTTCCTATGTTTCTGTCAGTGTAGCTGTGGGATATAAGGAAGGGAAACTTCTTCCTCTACCCTTCAAGGTCTTCCAGCTGCACTAAGAATTACATTTACTTGAGGCAGATTAACAAGAGAAAAAAAAAGCAGTGTGCACAGATGCTCAGTAATGAAACTAAAACCAAGAGAAATGACCAAGGCAGGCAGTTTTTATAGTTTTTAGGCAAAGAGACGATGGATCTGTGAGGGATTGACAAAACAAGGAAAACTTAACTTTGGGAGCATCTGTTAGGCAGGAATTCTAAAGAGACTTTGGGCTGGGATAGTAAATTTGTAGAAAGTAGCGGGCTGTTTATACAGTCTTCTTGGCTCTAAATCTCCCATCCCGAACTGGAGAGTGTGATGCTAAGTGAAATAAGCCATACAGAGAAAGACAGATACCATATGGTTTCACTCTTATGTGGATCCTGAGAAACGTAACAGAAACCCATGGGGGAGGGGAAGGAAAGAAAAAAAAAAAAGAGGTTAGAGTGGGAGAGAGCCAAAGCATAAGAGACTGTTAAAAACTGAGAACAAACTGAGGGCTGATGGGGGGTGGGAGGGAGGGCAGGGTGGGTGATGGGTATTGAGGAGGGCACCTTTTGGGATGAGCACTGGGTATTGTATGGAAACCAATTTGACAGTAAATTTCATATATTAAAAAATAAAAAATAAAAAATAAAAAAAATAAAAAAATAAAAAAAATAAAGATATTTGCAAATGACATATCGGACAAAGGGCTAATATCCAAAATCTTTAAAGAACTCACGAAACTCCACACCTGAAAAACAAATAATCCGGTGAAGAAATGGGCAGAAAACATGAATAGACACTTCTCTGAGGAAGACATCCAGATGGACAACAGGCACATGAAAATGTGCTCAACATCGCTCCTCATCAGGGAAATACAAATCAAAACCACACTCAGATACCACCTCACACCAGTCCGAGTGGCTAAAATGAACAAATCAGGAGACTATAAATGCTGGAGAGGATGTGGAGAAACAGGAACACTGTTGCACTGTTGGTGGGAATGCAAACTGGTGCAGCCACTCTGGAAAACAGTGTGGATGTTCCTCAAAAAATTAAAAATAGATCTACCCTGTGACCCAGAAATAGCACTGCTAGGAATTTACCCAAGGGATACAGGAGTGCTGATGCATAGGGGCACTTGTACCCCAATGTTTATAGCAGCACTTTCAACAATAGCCAAATTATGGAAAGAGCCTAAATGTCCATCAACTGATGAATGGATAAAGAAATTGTGGTCTATATACACAATGGAATACTAGGTGGCAATGAGAAAGAATGGAATCTGGCCCTTTGTAGCAATGTGGATGGAACTGGAGAGTATTATGCTACATGAAATAAGTCATACAGAGAAAGAAAGATACCATATGTTTTCACTCCTATGTGGATCCTGAGAAACTCAACAGAAGACCATGGGTGAGGGGAAGGAAAAAAAAAAGGTTAGAGAAGGAGGGAGCCAAACCATAAGAGACTCTTAAAAACTGAGAACAAACTGAGGGTTGATGGGGGGTGGGAGGGAGGTGAGGGTGGGTGAGGGATATTGAGGAGGGCACCTGTTGGGATGAGCACTGGGTGTTGTATGGAAACCAATTTGACAACAAATTTCTTATGGAAAAAATAAAAATAAATAAATAAAATCTTCTGATTCTAAAAAAATAAATAAATAAATAAATAAATCTCCCATCCCTGGTCATAAGGGTGTCTCTTTACCTCCTGGGACAGGAAGGGCACCTTTTACATGGGAGATTTGTTTCCTGCTTGAAGGGGGCAGAAGAGGGTCTTAGTAATCTTGCCACACAGGCTGTATCTTAAGTTACTTTTGTATGAAATAGTCAGTATGCCAAAGTTGCACGTTTAGGGATGACCTGTCCTTGTCTGCTATAGGCATAAATCCTAAAATTGGGACTCACAATCCAATAATAAATGTATATGTAATTTGTGTGATATTGCTAATTTCTCCTTTGTAGGTTTTAGACTGTTTTTGTATTCTCATTAGCCATGGAGGAGAAAACCTGTTTCCTCTAAACATTTACCGACTGATTATAGCAGCAAATTTTTGCACTTTTGCCAAATCTGTAAGTGGAGAAATAGTATCTCAGTGTAACTTTAATTTGTTATATTTAGTTTTTTTCTTTTCCTATGTTGGATTTATTTTCCTCTACTTTAAATGAGTGTTCATATATTCTTACATAGTTGAGGAGCATTGACATTTCTTTTTTTTCTTTCAACTGTTTATTCCTATGTATTGCTCCATTTTCTATCGAGTTATTGGACATTTGTCTTTCTACTTTTAGGTATTCTTTGTATAAGAGGAGAATTAACCCTCTTTGATATAGTCTGACATTCATATTTTAATTGTCTGTGGTGTTCATTGTCTCCCACTGTCTTTTAGATCTTTGTGTAGTCAGATGTATGAATCCTTTTCCTTACAATCTTTCAAATCTTAGAAAGAGTTGCCCCGCCCCTAGGTTACAAAGGATATGTCTGAGTTTCTTCTAGTATTTATGTGGATTGATTTCTAGTGTTTATATTTCTTTTTTTTTTTTTTAATTTTTTTTTTCAACGTTTTTAATTTATTTTTGGGACAGAGAGAGACATAGCATGAACGGGGGAGGGGCAGAGAGAGAGGGAGACACAGAACCGGAAACAGGCTCCAGGCTCCGAGCCATCAGCCCAGAGCCTGACGCGGGGCTCGAACTCACGGACCGCGAGATCGTGACCTGGCTGAAGTCGGACGCTTAACCGACTGCGCCACCCAGGCGCCCCTCTAGTGTTTATATTTCTAATGTATTTAGTATGCGAATGGCATGAAGACGTGGGTGCAGTTTTGTCTTTTTCTGTGTGGTTTTGTACTTATCCCAATGCTGGTTATTAGTCCATCTTTCTCCCCATTGCTGTGGGATGCCGCCTTACGGAAGATAAATGTAACGTACTACAATTGAACTGGATACTCATGAATATAGTAGACCAATTTGGTCTATTTCTGAATTGTCTGTTTTTGTTTTCCGTTCTGTCTCTGTTCACACACACGTCCTACTGCCTTAATTATAGGGGCTAAAATATTTTACTATCTGGTAGAGCTAGTCCTCCCTCATCGTTCTTCTGTTTTTTGACTCTACAGGCTAATTTTCTTTCTTCATTCATCCAAATGAACTTAATAGTCAACTATTTTAGCTGCAGGGAAAAAAGTGGTGACAAAAATTTTTAAATTATATTTATATAAAATCACGTTAAAGAAGTATCTATTAAATAAGTGTTGAATTTGGGGAATTGTCTCTTCTGCATTGAGGTATTTTTCTTCTTAGTGTACTACTAGAGATGTGTTGTAACAATCCATTTTCTCATATTGAACCACCCTCGTATTTCTGAAATAAATCACATGTAACTGTGGGGTATTACTTTTTAGTGTCTGACAATTTATTTGGGATTTTTGCATTAGTATTAGGCAATTGAGACATGTCTGTAGCTTTATTTATTGGTTAAATCTTTGTTAACCTTTGGGATCAATATCACACTTGTGTCATAGAAAGAATTGGAAAGGTTTCCTTCTGTTTTAAGCCATCAGGAATAGTTTAAGAAAGGTTAAGTGAGATCCCCATGAACCCATCTGGACCTGGTACTCTTTTGTAGGGGAACTCTTTAACTACTTTGTTTTTCCATGGTGATTGAATTGTCTCATCTTTCTGTCTTTATGGGACCAACATGGATAGTAGACTACTGCAGGATTTCAGGGAGGAACACATAGGTCATAGGAGCGAGGTGATGGTTTCCATTTACCTTCTTTGACTCTTTTTCTTCTCCTTCCTTTGCTTTACACCACAGAGACTCCTGGTAGTGAAATTGCAGACCCTCAGGACAACACTCTGAGGATTGTACTAGTGGGGAAAACTGGAAGTGGGAAGAGCGCAACGGCAAACACCATCCTGGGGAGTAGAGTCTTTGAGTCTAGAGTTGCTCCCCATGCTGTCACCTCCAGCTGTCAAAGAGCATCCCAGGAATGGAAGGGGAGGAAACTTGTTGTTGTTGACACCCCAGGGCTCTTTGACACCAAGGAGACCCTGGATACCACATGCAGGGAAATCAGCCAGTGTGTCCTCTACTCCTGTCCTGGGCCCCACGCCATTGTCTTGGTCCTCCAGCTGGGCCGCTACACGGATGAAGAGCAGAAGACCATGGCATTGATCAAGGCTCTCTTTGGGAAGCCAGCCTTGAAGCACATGATCATATTGTTCACTCGCAAAGATAACTTGGAGGAGCAGAGCCTGAGTGACTTCTTAGCAGATGCAGATGTGAAACTAAGAAACATCATCATCGAGTGTGGGAACCGCTACTGTGCCTTCAACAACAGAGCCTCAGAGGCCAAGAAGGAAGCTCAAGTGCAGGAGCTGGTGGAGCTGATAGAGGAGATGGTGCAGAGCAACGGAGGGGCTTACTTTACCGATACCATTTACGAGGACACAGAGAAGAGGCTGAAGCAACGGGAAGAAGACCTGAAGAAGATCTACACCGATCAATTAAATAATGAAATTCAACTAGTAGAAAAGGAATATGCTGATAAATCACAGGGAGAACGGGAGGAAAAAATAAAATGTCTAAAGAGGAAGTATGCTGAAGAAACAAAAAATATCAGGGAAGAAGCTGAGAAGGGCATATTTGAACATGTTTTAAATATGATATGTGGGTGCTTCCAAAAATATGGTATATGTTTTGATAGTAAAGTCCATTTCATTTTTCCTTCTGAATTTATGATGATTTGCGATAGTGGTAGATTGTAGTTTCCATAGACAGCTGTGACAGTAGCTTCTACTTATTCTTCCTATAACCTGACCCTGTTACTCCTGCCACTGACTTGTGGGGCCTGTGTCCTTTACCTTGGAACTGGGCAGATCTGGGACCATTTCAATTAATAGCAGATGGTTGAAGCAACACCTTGTGACTCTAAGGTTATATATGGGCAATGCTTCCTTGCCCTGTTGGGGTTCTTGCCCTTGGAACTTGACTGTCATGTTGTGAGAAAGCCCAGGCTGCCTCTTGAGAGGCCCCCATGCAGAGGGCCTGAAGTCACTGGCCCACTTCCCAGCTCACCTTTCATTTGTGACTCACACCAACTTGCCTGCCATGCAAGTGAGGCAACACAGAAGCGGGCTCTCCGGCTGCCCCGCCATCTCAGACGAAGTTGCAGAAAGCAAAGATGATCCATTCCCACTGAGTCCTGCCCAAATGGCAGCTTTATGAGAACAAATAAATGATGGTTTTTGTTTTTAACCACTGAGCTTCAGAATGGTTTGTTATGCAGCGAGAACTAACCAGAATGAAGCCTCTTCCCAGCTCTCAGTCCCCATGGCCTCCCCTTCCCACCTGTCCCTCTTCACACAAAGTTGGCATAATCAGGCAATGGCATATAGAGTTGAAAGACTCAGGAAAATTCAAATCAGAAATCCTGCACATGTTAAGTGTCTGAACCACTGGTCACATTTGTCGTTGCACCGCATGGCCACAAGTCCTATGTTAGGGAGGTATTTGGTTTCTCTGGAAAGATTGTACTGTGGTTCATGGAGACCTGAAAGTCACAGGTTTCTTTTACTGTGTTTCTCTCTTTTCTTTTTTTAGGGACCATCCTAACTTAAGATGTCTCCAATTGTATTCAAAAAATCCCCATCTGGGCCACATATTTTTCATTTGCCTCTGTAGAATCACACTTCACCTTAGCTCTTTGCCCCATGAGGCTGATATATATGCACTGCATTAGTGGGATCTCTTGCTCTCTGACTTCTGCCTGGCTGGCCAATGGGAAGTCCAAGTCAGAGACCCTGTGGAAGTAGAAAAGCAAGGCTGGGGTATCCATTCTTCCACCTCTATCTCTGCAGGGCCATCTCTGACTAGCTGCAGTCCTATGCCAAAGGTCATAGCTCCTCCCTTGGTGGCCTTTGTACCCAACTCTCCTTCTGTGTTCCAGTCTTTGTTCACTCTCTCAGGGTTGGGTTGTAATTTTTCACCGATACTAGTAATGTCCCTTGTGATTTGCAAATTCCCTGTGTCTACAGCTTGTAAGTTGCCCTTTCTCTAAACTTTCTCCAAGTACCTAATGAGAGAAGACCACCTTTTTCTTGCTAGAATCTGATTCATAAATCTTATGATGCCCACTTCTCTTTCAGAACGTCTTTATTGTTGTTGATGGCTTAAAATTCCCTGTAGTGTTTGTTTTCTTCCACCAGAAATATCTCTCCTTACCCTTCCATGGTGTGACATTTGCAGTGAGTAGATGAAAGGTTCTGTCTTGCTAAAATCATAGAGAAAATTCAGTTAGATAGGTGACTTTCTGTCACTCATGAGGATTGCAGACACTCCAAATCCAAATTATTAGAATTTTTACAGTCGTCCTTTTTTTTTTTTGTCCGTGAACATGACTGAGAATATTTACCAATGAGTGAATATTAGGGAGACAGATTAGAGATTGAATCTGGAAAACATAAGATTCTAAACACCTGTTCTTTCTAAGATTCATCAGAAGTATTCAGAATGCAGTAAAAACAACACGGAAGAAAAATCCTCTTATGAGAAAACATGTGTCAAATGATAGAGCAAGACCAAAGTACTCTCTGCCATCATGCAATTCTTATTTTCAAAAGTACTTCCTTGTAAGTGACTCATCTGTGTGATAGTATCTTTAGGGAGCAAAGTATTCATGCCCTGTCTTGAGGTTTTTCATTTAAGAACCATTTAAAGGATATTTTCCCTCAGAGATATGCAGAAGCATTCTTAATACAATTAACCTGTGCGAGGGCTGTTTGAATGTGCAGCTTACGTGAGCTAATTTCTTTTTTCCCAACCTTAGGTTCTATTTTGGAAGGCAACACATACGCAGAGAAAAAACGAGTAAATCAAATAAATCATTATCTCTTCACCTGACAATTGAAATATTGCTCACTCACTTCTCTTAACATATTTTATGTCCCAGTTTTCTCTGAAGATGGTTCTATTTCAGTGCTGAAGATTGTGGTATTTCCAGCGTTTAATGTGTGCATGATCCCTGTTGTTGAAATATGTGATAGTCATGACTCATGATGGGGAATTTAAACAAGGATTTATAGAAGAAGACCTGAGGAAGGATTTAGGTGTGAAGTCTACTGTGAAGAATGTGTAGGATGTGTCCATGTGGGTGATGGGTAGGATGATCATGCTTCTGTTCAGAAGCAGGAAAGTTCAGGGTGACAGGTAAGATTTTCAGGGGAAGGGTAGAGTCAGGAGCAACAACGTTCAGTTAGGTTTGTGACAAGTTGAATATCAGATGTCAAAGGTAGGGTCCAATATAAATGACCTGCATTAACTTGAAATCTGGGTCTGAAGGTTATGTGAAAGGCTTGGGGTAAATGTGGCAGGATATTAACATAAATATCTCCAATTTCAGCTGAATCTTTCTAATTGCCAATACCCCACAGTCAAAAGCTATATGCCAGAATATCCACATAGGATGCCCAAAGGAAGAAGCGAAAACCAGTTTTGTGAGATTTATTCCTTCAACTAATTTGATAGATATTTGAAGGGGTCAACAAGAAAGGACTTTTTTTTTTTAGGTTTTATTTAAATAATCTCTACATCCAATGTGGGACTCCAACTCATGACCATGAGGTCAAGGGTTGCATGCTCTTCCAACTGAGCCAGCCAGGAACCCCAGGAGGAATGACTTTTAAAAGAGAAGGCTTCAGTTATAGGGACAATGACAAATTAGAATTGGTCAATTCTTGGGGTTCATCTGTAGAGCAATCATCCCCCCAGTGCAGAAGGTGACCCAGGTGTAACCGTGTGACTATATAAGGGAAGCCCCACAGGGACTCCTCTCTGCGTGCCATGTCCAGCGAGATGGAGGTTCCCTCTTCCCAAAAGCTAATGAGGTGGCCTCAGGACTTTGATGCTGCCAGAGGGATGTGGGTGGTGTATGTTAAGAGACTTAATGTGTGTCCTTTGGAGTTTGGCTTTGCTGCTTGCTGGTCCCATGGGATACATGAAGGCTATTGCTGTGTTCTGTGGAGGGAGCAGGGTGCACACGGTGGTGGCTGTCTTGGAAGCAGTCAAAATTTTCACTAAGGGGCGGGGGGTGGCAAAAGCATAGGTTCCTCATATCAAATGTGGGCCACACAGTAGGGAGGCAGCCAAAGCCAGTTTGAAGGGGACTTGCCCAGGGGCCCAGCAGGGATCCCAACAGCTTCTGTGTGGACCAGAGCTCTGGAAGTCCAGGCACCAGGAACAGACATGGAAGCAATCGGCGGGAGGGGAGAGAGTGGCCGTCTGTTGGACTTGTGATTGCAGATTCCCAGGGAAGACTCTCTAAAGACTCATTAAAGGTCTCCTGGGCGGGGGAAGAGCCACTAAGTATGCTGCCACCATCCCCCACCCCCACCAAGGCCAGACTACACCTGACTGGTCTTCAGTGTTCCTGCCTCTTCTCCCCCAGCCCATGAGCAATCAGAGCCAAGGCAAGGACAGGAGGAGAAGGGCAGGATGGGGAGAGCTCTAAGCAGCCCTGTCTACACTGCAGGTTCTTCTCTGGGAGCAGGCATATGCCAGGGATTGTAGAAGCTTTACACTTCAGTGAAATTAAAATTTTTTTAAGTCCTTATTTATTTTTGAGAGAGAGAGAGAGAGAGGGAGAGACAGAGCATGAGTGGGGGAGCAGCAGAGAGAGAGGGAGACACAGAATCTGAAGCAGATATGTATTTTGCTGATTAATTTTCATTCTTTCTCTTTCCTAATAGGCACACTGAAAGCTAAATTTTAATTTTTCATAACTTTGAAATGCAGTTATTTAATTATACTTCATTCCAAATATTGATCAGTTTCTGTTTTGTCTCTTTTGACCCATCAGTTATTTAAAACTGTGTTCTCCAATTGCTAAACATATGACATTTTACTTTTCTTTTAATTACATTGTGGTGAGGAAATGTTGTCTATATTATTTTAATACTATAAAAATTTTAAGCATTTCTTCTTGGATAAATGTAAGAGTAATGATAATAAATGTTTCCTATGTACTTGAAAACAGCTGGCTGGAAGTTTTCTGAAATAGTCTACATATGCTCATTAGATCAGACTTATTAATCATGTTGCCTAAATCTTCTGTCTACTTTTTGATTTTTTTCTATCTTCCTGTTCTAGAAATGAGAGATGTGTGTTAAAATCTATCACCATACATGGAGATTTGTCTATTTCCTCTTCTGATTCGATTATTCCCTTTATACATGTGATGCCTCCCTTTGTGGTGCATAACATTGTAAAACCGTGTTTTATCTTGATGAATGGGACTACTTACACTAGTTACATGAGCAGGGCAGGTGTTTCGAGACCGTGGTGTGCTTTCAACTCATCTTCTCTGCTCTCTCCCCTCTTTACCCTCCTCTGTGATTTTCCTTCTTATACAAAGGAACATCTCATATCTTTTGTAATTTACAAATTTTTGTTCATTTTCTGCTCCTTCAAAGACCACTAAATGATTCAGAAAGGCAAGGATCCTTACCAGCTCTCATTGCTGATGTATTCAGTTGCCCAGAACAGTGCCTGGCACATGATAAGCTCTTGATAATTATTGAATGAAAATTCTATGTAGTTTGATATTCTGTTCTTATTTGTTTAGAATTTGCTTGTAGGTTTACCTATACTGTTGCTTTCAAGTTTTCCCTCACTTAACGTTTTTGACTTGAATTTCTTCTTCAGTCCCCTCCAAAACTCTTTATTTTTTTTTTAACTGAAAACTTTAGTGCATTTATCATAATTAAAACTTGTGACCTATTGGGATGCATGAAGTTTTATTTTTTACTTTCTATGTGTCCAACCTGTTCCATATTTCTCTTTCTTCCCCTTCCTCTTTGTGGTTTAACTTGAATTATTTAGTTTTTCCCCCCCACATTTTATGTTTTTCTCTACTGGTTTGGAAATTATCTATGCTTTTCCTGAAATCGCCCAGTGATTACAACATACATTCTTAACTTCTCAAAATCTCAAGAAATCTATATTTTAATCTTCTTCGTATACAACAAATTAGAACATTTTAATTCCATTCCCACCCTTAACCCCAATCTATATATTGTTATTATTGAATATTTAATTTTCTAATTTCCCCCGCTTTTAAACTTTATGAAGCATTAGTATTATTTTACATAGTTTGCATTCGTTTAAACTTACTTTTTTTTCTCTGTGACTTACTATCTGGATTACTTTCCTTTTGCTTCAGATACATTCTTTACAAGTTCCTCTAATGAGATTGTGCTGTTGGCAAGAGCTCTCAGTCTCTGTTACCTGAAATGTGTGCATGTATTTTGTCCTTATTTTTGACAGTGATTCTGAGTCTAGGATTTCAGGTTGGCTGTTGTTTTCTCTCAGCACACTGAATATCTGCCTCCACTGTTTCTTGGCTTCCTCTGTTACTCTGCCTGGCTCAGTTGATATAGTGCCTGACTCTTGCTCTCAGGCTCATGGGTTTGAGCCCCATGTTCGATGTAGAGCTTACTTAAAAAAATCAAGGGTGCTAGCGTGGCTCAGTGAGTTAAGCGTTCAGCTCTTGTTCTGTGCTCAGGTCATGATCTCACAGTTCTTGGGATCAAGCCCTACATTGGGCTTTTCATTGACAGCACAGAGCCTGCTTGGGGTTCTCTTTCTCTTTGCTCCTTCCAGCTCATGCTATATCTCTCTAAATAAAAAAAAAAGTATAACTCCAAATATCCCTTCCTCAAATGTCATCTGTCTGTTCTTTCTGACTCCCTTTAAGATAGTCTTTCTGCTTTGATGGGCTACAGTTTTAGTATGTGCTAAGGTGTGAATGCTTTCTTACTTTCTTTCTTTTTAATGATTTATTTATTTTTTAATTTACCTCTTAGTTAGCATATTTACAACGTTTTCCGGAGTAGATTTCTTAATGCCCCTTACCCATTTAGCCCATCTCCCCTCCCACAACCCCTCCAGGAACCCTCTGTTTGTTCTCCATATTTAAGAGTCTCTTATGTTTTGTCCCGTCCCTGTTTTTATATTAGTTGTGCTTCCCTTCCCTTATGTTCATCTTTTTTGTGTCTTAAAGTTCCCATATGAGTGAAGTCATATGATATTGGTCTTTCTCTGACTAATTTCACCTAGCAGAATACCCTCTAGCTCCAACCACATAGTTGCAAATGGCAAGGTTTCATTCTTTTTGATTGCTTGTAATACTCCATTGCATATATATACCACATCTTCTTTATCCATTCATCCATTGATATGGGCTCTTTCCATACTTTGGGCTCTTTCCATACTTTGGCTATTGTTAATAGTGCTGCTATAAACACTGGTGTGCATGTGCCCCTTCAAAACAGCACACCTGTATCCCTTGGCTAAATACCTAGTAGTGCAACTGCTGGGTCGTAGGGTAGTTCTATTTTTAATTTTTTGAGGAACCTCTATACTGTTTTCCAGAGTGGCTGCACCAGTTTTCATTCCCACCAGCAGTGCAAAAGAGATCCTCTTTCTACACATCCTCACCAACATCTATTGTTGCCTGATTTGTTAATGTTAGCCATTCTGACAGGTATGAGGTGCTGTCTCACTGTGGTTTTGATTTGTATTTTCCCGATGATGAGTGATGTTGAGCATTTTTTTTCATGTGTCAGTTGGCCATCTGGATGTCTTCTTTGGAGAAGTGTCTATTCATGTCTTTTGTCCATTTATTCACTGGATTATTTGTTTTTTGGGTGTTGAATTTGATAAGTTCTTTATAGATTTTGGATACTAACCCTTTATCTGATATGTCATTTGCAAATATATTCTCCCGTTCCGTCAGTTGCCTTTTACTTTGGCTGATTGTTTCCTTTGCTGTGCAGAAGATTTTTATTTTGATGAGGTCCTAATAGGTCACTTTTGCTTTTGTTTCCCTTGCCTCTAAAGACGTGTTGAGTAAAGTTGCTGCAGCCAAGGTCAAAGAGTTTTTTTTTTTTTTTTTTTTTTGCCTGCATTCTCCTTGAGTATTTTGATGGTTTCCTGTCTTACATTTAGGTCTCATACATTTTGAGTTTACTTTTGTGTATGGTGTAAGAAAGTGGTCTAGGTTCATTTTTCTGCATGTCGCTGTCCAGTTTTCCCAGTATCACTTGCTGACAAGACTATCTTTATTCCATTGGATATTCTTTCCTGCTTTGTCAAAGATTAGTTGACCATACGTTTGTGGGTCCATTTCTGGGTTCTTTATTCTGTTCCATTGATTTGAGTGTCTGTTTTTGTGCCAATACCATACTGTCTTGATGATTACAGGTTTGTAATACAGCTTGAAGTCTGGGAGTGTGATGCCTCCAGCTTTGGTTTTCTTTTTCAAGATTCATTTGGCTATTCAGGGTCTTTTCTAGTTCCATACAAATTTTAGGATTGTTTGTTCTAGCTCTGTGAGGAATGATGGTGTTATTTTAATAGGTATTGAATTGAATATGTAGATAGCTTTGGGTAGTATTGACATTTCAACAATATTTGTTCTTCCTATCCAGGAGCATGGAATCTTTTTCCATTTTTCATAAACTTTCTAGTTTTCAGTGTACAGATTTTTCACCTCTTTGGTTGGATTTATTCCTAGGTATTTTATGGTTTTTGGTGTAATGGTAAATGGGATCAATTCCTTGATTTCTCTTTCTGTTCTTCATTATTGGTGTATAGGAATGCAACTAATTTCTGTGCATTGATTTTATATCCTGCAACTTAGCTGAATTCATCGATCAGTTCTAGCAGTTTTTTTCATGGAATCTTTTGGGTTTTCCATATAGAGTATCATGTCATCTGCGAAGAGTGTAAGTTTGACCTCCTCTTGGCCAATTTGGATGCCTTTTATTTCTTTGTGTTGTCAGAAGTGCAGTCTTTTTTTTTTTCAATATATGAAATTTATTGTCAAATTGGTTTCCATACAACACCCAGTGCTCATCCCAAAAGGTGCCCTCCTCAATACCCATCACCCACCCACCCCTCCCTCCCACCCCTCATCAACCCTCAGTTTGTTCTCAGTTTTTAAGAGTCTCTTATGCTTTGGCTCTCTCCCACTCTAACCTCTTTTTTTTCCCTTCCCCTCCCCCATGGGTTTCTGTTAAGTTTCTCAGGATCCACATAAGAGTGAAAACATATGGTATCTGTCTTTCTCTGTATGGCTTATTTCACTTAGCATCAAACTCTCCAGTTCCATCCACGTTGCTACAAAGGGCCATATTTCGTTCTTTCTCATTGCCTTGTAGTACTCCATTGTGTATATAAACCACAATTTCTTTATCCATTCATCAGTTGATGGACATTTAGGCTCTTTCCATAATTTGGCTATTGTTGAGAATGCTGCTATAAACATTGGGGTACAAGTGCCCCTATGCATCAGTACTCCTGTATTCCTTGGGTAAATTCTTAGCAGTGCTATTGCTGGGTCAGAGGGTATGTCTATTTTTAATTTTCTGAGGAACCTCCACACTGCTTTCCAGAGCGGCTGCACCAATTTGCATTCCCACCAACAGTGCAAGAGGGTTCCCATTTCTTCACATCCTCTCCAGCATCTATAGTCTCCTGATTTGTTCATTTTGGCCACTCTGACTGGCATGAGGTGATATCTGAGTGTGGTTTTGATTTGTATTTCCCTGATGAGGAGCGACGTTGAGCATCTTTTCATGTGCCTGTTGGCCATCCAGATGTCCAGAAGTGCAGTCTTTTGATTTGACATCTGAGCTGGGATACACAGCACAGCACTCCATAATGAAGAGAGAGCCCACAAGCTGGAAGAAGGACCTTAATAAACACCCAGATAACTTTTGTTTCGGTATTTCTGTTATCCTCCCCCTCCCTAACACCCATCACCAACACCAACTTGTGTCCAAAGATGCTTTTTAAAAATTCTGTGATTTCTCTTCTCCCTTTACAAAAAGCTCTTTCCTATTCCCTGTCCTAAAATGATAAACAAAGAACTCTTCTTACAAGAGAAGTCTGTCTTGCTCACAGTGTTGTACATTGTTTTGATGACTTTGTAAGGGTGAAATTGTGGTGTAGGGCTAACGTGTAGCTTGAGAGATAACAGCTTTGTGTTGACACTGTAGCTTGAAGAATAACAGCTTTGTTCTGACACTGAAAGTTAAGAGATAACAGCCTTGCTTTACTCTTGTAAATTAGGCTTCACCAATGAAGGAAACAAAAGTTCAAAGAAAAGAGCATCAGAGGTAGGGTCAAGGAGATCCCCTGGTTGCAACTTAATGGCAGAAAGTCTAAAATAATCACCTCATCCGGGAACTGTTTCTAACTCATCTGGGAACTGTTTCTAACTCATCTGGGAACTATTTCTCTGTTTTGTTCCCAGGTGATGATAAAACGATGTAATCAGCTATAAAAACTCTGTACCCCGGCTGTTCAAAGCCGCACTCTGATAAAGAGTGTTGGTCCCGATCGGTTGGCCTTGCCTCTCATTCCAATAAACTTTGTTGTGACTGTCACTGGTGCCTGTAGCATTCTGTTTCAGGAGTCGTGTGAATGCAACAACTTCCCATCAGAGGAGCCTGTCCTGAACAACTAGCATTTTCAGCCTGTCCTTGTCAAAGTTTTCTCCAGTAATTTTGTTAGGAAACACTATTCAGGAAGAAAATTGGTTTTATGGAAGATTCATGAATTGGGCAGCATCTCATCTTGCAAATAGGGGGGCTCTCCACTGAGCTACAGAAGAAATGTCTTTAAAGGCAGGGAGAGGGCATTAAATGAGAAGACAAAGAAAGGAATTTATTAGGAAAGAATGCGTGTTTAGGCAAGTCTGGCTTCTTAAGGCGAGTGGAAGGGGTCTGTCAGTAAATCCTCAGCATCCCAGGGGAAGGCCACCCTGAAGGAGTGCTAACAGACCACCAGAAGTGCATGATTGTGTGGAGAAAAGGGAACAATCTGAAGATAAGCCCAAATGTGGAGAGCAGAGAAGCCTTGGGAAATAGGGCAGGGAAACCAAGTGGCAAGTGTGCAGAAGAGAAGAAACTGTTGGCTACACGAGGTTGAGGCTTCCAGTACCGTCCACCTCCCTAAAACCACACATTATGTTTCTCTATGGCAGGAATTCACATTGAATGGCAACCTCTAACAGCGGTCCGTGCTGCAGGCCCGGTGACCCCAGGAACAGCTGCGGTGAGATCAGTGAGATCCAGTCCTCCCGGGCTGGGCTGGGGGAGGACAGCGAGCAGAGGGGTTCTCTTGTGCTGACAGCCAGCCCTCATCCGGCTGGAGCAAAATGTTTCCACCCCTGTATCTGATCTCCTCTTCATCTCCTCTGCTTTTTCTTTCCTGTCCACCCTGTCCACTCTCTCTGGGTAAAACGCCTTTCTGTTTCTCCTCCCGTGATTTCCCTACTACTCCTCCCTAGGGAGATGCCCTCAGGCTGTCCCAAAGTTGGAGTCTTGCATAGGCGTTCTAACTAAATAATAATCTGAACTCCCATCCACATGTTTCCTTTGATAATCGTAGCCATTCTGTATTCAGTGTTCTCGGTTTCTGGAAATCTACCTGTCTCAGGCCAGGGATCTGGTTAGCATGTGTGGACTCTGCATTGGGGATGGTTTTGCTAATAATCCTTGGAAGGAGGTGGGGACCAACTACAGATTTTGTGGAACCCAGAGCTGGAGCTTCTGCAATATCTCTTCTCTGCTCCATTGGCATTTTAAAAAGAGTATTCCAATTGACAGAGTAGATGGAAGGGGACCAAATGGAAGCAGAGAGACCAGCTGGGAGACTCTGGAGGTCTGGATTCTGATTGTAGTGGGAGCTAGTGTGATGGCCTTCAAAGTGGAGAGAGAAAAGTAGACAGATTTGCAGGTGGAGCTCAGAGAATGTGCTGATATGGAAAGGAAAGGGAGAGCAAGGGAAGGGAAGGGAAGGGAAGAATCGAGGGCAGTTGCTAGATTTTGGGTCTAAGGGACTGGATCAATGCTGTTGCTGTCTCTGACAAATAAATGCAGTTTATAGTAGTGTCTCTAATGTTGTGAGTGTCATAACATATGCATTATGTTCACGGAGAGATGGATGGCTATAATACAGGATTCCCATTCAGGAATCAGCCTCACTCAAGGGCTGTTCTGGCAGGGTCTGCCTCCTTGGAGAAACAGGCTTTCAAATATGATTCACTCTTATCTTCCACCTGGGTCGAGGGTGGTCCTGTGCTTTATAAATCCTGATTGTGGGGACCATATAGAGACAGTGAAGAGATATGCAATGAATTACTGAAAAGAAATGCAGAAGAGCTATATAGATGATTTGTTGTTTAACTTAAGGCACAGTTATTCTGAAAAATGTGAGAATTGTTATGTTGAGCTGGGATTACCTGTCAACTGTCCTAGGAAGTAGAATATGCTTAATCTAGTGAAGCTAAGAAAGTATAACTCTACTAATGCACTCAACTGTATCCTTTTTTTCTCTCATTAAAAATTAAAAAAATTATTCATTTGTGTGTGTGTGTGTGTGTGTGAGAGAGAGAGAGAGAGACAGAGAGAGAGAGAGAGAATGAGCACGGGAAGGGCAAAAAGAAGGAGAGGGACACGCAGAATTGGATACAGGCACCAGGCTCTGAGATGTCAGCACAGAGCCCAAAGCTAGACTGGAACCCATAAATAGCGGGATCATGACCTGAGTAGAAGTCCAGCACTCAACCGACAGACCCACCCAGGTGCCCCTCCATATTTTTAAGAAACAGAGACGGAGAAGAGAGGAAGAGGGAGACAAAGAGAGAAAGAGAGAGATAATCTTAAGCAGACTTCCTGCTCAGCATGCAGCCTGATGTGGGACTCAACCCAACAATTCTGGGATCATGTCCTGAGCTGATATCAAGAGTCCAATGCTCAATCGACTGAGCCACCCAGGTGCTCCGTTTCTTTAATTTTTTGTGTATCAAGAGATTTTGTTTTTTTGTTTTTTTGTTTTTTTTGTATCAAGAGATTTTGTAATAACCTTAGAGAAATGTCGATATTTTCTGGCTATAATTCTTTAATGTCTTAATTTAGAATATAAAAGCTTCACTGGATTCTAAGCGAAGGTTTTTAACTTTAAATATAAATTATATTGTTCTCTCTCATGTCACAATCCCTGACAGGGTGGTTGCACACACGAAATAGAAAAAGACACTTTGTCTTTCCACACAAGCATCCCTTTTACCCTGCAAGGTTGTGTTGGCCTGTGTAACCCCCCTGGCTGGCTTCTTAATGGCAGAAGAAAATTTCCATTTTGAATAAAAATGGTGTGGCAGGGGTCTCCCACTGAGATGCCCCAAAGTCAAATTTTGTGTTACTTGCTGCATTGTTCTTATGAGGAACAACTACCAGCAGCAGCAGCAGCTCAGAATTCTCTTCTTAAACTACAATATTTTGTTTCCTCTTCTGTGAGCTACTTAGAGCCCACAGAAAAATCTCTTACCCAGGAAGAGTTAGAAGCTCCAGGAAATCCTGGAAAGTACTTGGGCATTCCCCAAGTATTGCAAGAGAACTTCAGGCTTTCTATAGACTTCGAATAGGCTTCTTTAGAAGCCTTCTATAGAGTTCCTGGGAGTGCAGCAGTCACTTATGGGAGGGGACCCTGGGGCAACAGAGGAGGGGTGTGTGTGAGGTGAAATGGGGGGCCCTATAAGGAAGCAGATGGAGGTCCATCCTAATGCTGTGGCTTTTGTTTCTTGATGTACCAGGGCTTAGACACCAAGATGGAAGAGCTTCACAGCTGAGACTTGTCTTAGTGGGTAAGACTGGAGCAGGGAAAAGTGTCACAGGCAACAGCATCCTCAGAGAGAAAGTGTTTCATTCCAGCATTGCGGCATCAGTCACCAAGACCTGTAACAAAGGGAGCAGCAGGTGGCAGGGAAGAGAAATTGCGGCCATGGATACGCCTGTCATTTTTGACACCGAGGCACAGGATGCTGACACCTGCAAGGAGATTGCTCCCTGCATCTTCCTGACCTCCCCAGGGCCTCATGCTCTGCTCCTGGTGGTCCTGCTGGACCGGTACATGCAGGAAGAGCACAAGGCCATGGAAAAGATCCTGCAAATGTTTGGACTCAGAGCTAGGAGATGCATGATTCTCTTATTCACCCGGAAAGATGACTTGGATGGCATCAATTTCCATGAATACTTAAAGGAAACACCAGAAGGTATCCAAGAGCTGGTGGGGAAGTTTAGTGATCGCTACTGCATTTTCAACAATCTGGTGACAGAAGCTGAGCAGGAGGCCCAGAGAAACCAGCTGCTGGCCCTGGTCCAGTGAGTGGTGGCTGAGCATGAAGGAAGATGCTACACTAATAAGATGTACCAAAAGGCTGAAGAGGAAATTCAGAAACAAATACAAGTGATGCAAAAACTTTACAGAGCAGAGCTAGAGAGACAGAGCGTGCAGCTAAGAAGGGAGTTTGAAGACAAAGCCAGAAAGCTGGAAGATAAACTGGAGTGACAGAAATGAAGCAAAACATGGAGAGAGAATTGGCAGAGAAAGAGGTTTTCTATGTCCTAAAGCAACAAAATTCCAGTTATCAAATTGAGAGTCAATGTTGACTACTTGAATTTATCATAGGAGCACTGAAGAAGGCTTTTGTTTTTTTTCTTTCACCTGTTTATGGAAGATTAACTTGAATGAGAAGATCTCCTTATTTCCTACCCGTTTTGTGCTGGCCCTCCCCAACCCCTCATCCCCCAACTCATTCACCAACCTTGGAGCACTCTTCCTTCTGTCTCTCAGACTCTCAAGACTAAGGGGTATAATCAGGTTCACTGGTGGCGATTGGTAGATATTTGATTGACTTAACAGGGGAGGGACAAATTCTCGATTTGTGGAACTCCAGAGTAGAACATATTGATGCTCTTCTAAGAAGATGACCCCAAACTTTACCTGTTTATCCTGAATAAAATCTAGATTCTTTCTAGATTGGTGTATCCTCTCCCTTTGTGACTTCTACTCACTTGTTTTTGCCTTTGGGACACAGTGATCACCTTCCCCATACAGTTTGTTAGAAAGATTGGTTCTTTGGGGTGCCTGCCTGGCTTAGTCGGTTAAGTGTCCGACTTCAGATCAGGTCATGATCTCATGGTTGTGAGTTCGAGCCCCACGTGGGGCTCTGTGCTGACAGCTCAGAGCCTGGAGCCTGCTTCAGATTCTGTGTCTCCTTCTCTCTCTGCCCCTCCCCCACTTGTGCTCTGTCTCTCTCTGTCTCTCAAAAATAAATAAATTTAAATAAATAAATACAAAATAAAAAAAGAAAGATTAGTTCTTTGTGTTGGATAATCTATTGATGGAGAGGCTTATAGAATTCTTTCCAGATGAATGGAAATTTATTTAGTAACAGTTTTACAGAAGGATTCAAATTGTTCCTTATAAGCTGCCCACTGAAGAACAAAGAGTTGTTTGGAAAATAGACCTCTCAGAACTCAACTAAGTGAAATGCCAGAAAGAGCAGTTGAAAGACAGAGATTCAACACAGAAAAGAACTGTTTGCTGTATTCAGATATATGTACGGCAACTCTTTGACTGACTTCAATGCAACATATTTGCTGAATAACCAGTTCTCTCCTTTTCATGTGAAACTAACTGTTGCCACTTCACCTCCATCACCTCAGACCTTTATTACTTACTGCACATACCGCCCCCTCCCAGTTGAATTATTTGTTTGTTGTTGTTATAATAAAAATTTTCTGTTCTCTCATATTTCTATAAAATTAGAGTGCTCTTTTTCTTGGAAAACATCTTTGCTATAATTTTCTTTATTATTTTCTTTAAAATGTATTTATTGATTTATTTGAGAGAGCTTTAGCAGGGGAGAGGCAGAGATCAAGAGAATCCAAAGCAGGCTCCACACATCAGTGCAGAACCCAATGCAGGGTTGAACCCACAAACCATGAGATCATGACCAGAGCTGAAACCAAGAGTAGGATGTTCAACTGACTGAGCCTCCCAGGCAATCCACTTTTGCTACCTATTCTAAGAACACAGGGGTGAGTTTCACTTTTTGGTAAAGTTCAGGATGATTTTGGAACTAGTCTTGGTCTACCCTCAAGATATTTCTCCTCCTTTTCCTTGGAAGTTCCCAGCCACATCCTTAAACCCTCTGCCAGTCAAACACCACATTCTCCTTGGATTCATTCATTATGCACTGATAGAAATTATGTGTAACCAAGGCTGCAGAGGCCTTTCTGGTTTTCCTAGAGCAAAAATTCCTTTTAATATATGGATAGCAGTAGGAGGGTCTTTATCCCTTTTCTACTTTTCTACTTGGTCCTTCTCACATAATCCATTATAGCATTTCCCAAAGCACATTTACATGTTGTACCAATATGTTCTAGTAGTCATATGTCATTTATGGAAACTCTCCTTGCTCTGCCATCTTGAAATTGGCTTCTCCATGTCCAAACCCATTTTGCCTGAAGGGACATATATCTTTCCCAGTTTTCCTCAACACACATAGGTTTAGACTGTACTTTTAGTTAATCTTGAGGATAAGAGAAGCACAACACAAAGAAGCTCACAATCCCTTTAGAAATAGTCGCATAAGAGAGACTGTTAAAAACTGAGAACAAACTGAGGGTTGATGGGGGGTGGGAGGGAGGGCAGGGTGGGTGATGGGTATTGAGGAGGGCACCTTTTGGGATGAGCACTGGGTGTTGTATGGAAACCAATTTGACAGTAAATTTCATATATTAAAAAATAAATAAATAAATAAATAAATAAAAATAAAAAAAAAATAAAAAATGGAAAAAAAAAAAAAAAGAAATAGTCGCTCAGGAGAAGGGCCAAGATGGCAGGGTAGCATGGAAGTTTTCTGCTTCTCTTGACCCTGAAATATAGGTAGATAAGCACCAAAGCATTTTTGCACACCCAGAAAATGTACCTGAGGATTAATACAACAATCTGTATAACTTGAGCCACAGAACTTGGCAGGTATGAGGCACAGAAAGGTGATTTGGGGAGAGAGAACCCAAGGAGGGTAGGGAGTTGTTTTTGCTTGTGTAGAGAAGGACAGATACAGGGGGTAGAGTTCAGGAAAATACTCCCCCCAAAAGCAGCTGGAGAGAAAGAGAAAGAGTGGAAACACCCATAAGGGACTGACCAGGAAACAGAAAGGATAAAGCAGAGTTTCAATACCATTAAGGGGGACTCTATAAACAGGGGAACACAGAGTTGGAAACTCTGCAGCTCAATACTTGGCGATGCTGTGGTGGGGAGGGCGAATCCCTAGGAGCAGACAGTGAGGTCTGAGGGCTCCTCAGGCCACATGGTGAGAGGTGGTTACCCTGATAAGAGGACATTTGGTAGAGGCCGTGTGGCCTACCCACAGTCAAAGGTCCCAGCAGACTTCAGAGAACAGCTATTTGCTGGTGTTGGAACAAGGGCGTTAAGGGTGGTGAAGTCTGGCACCACATGTATGTTGTGATTTGCCATAATCTCTGAGACGCTGCTGCTACATGATCACGTGAAAATTTTGTGGGGCAGGTTGGCAGTAGTAGTCTCTGGGCATCTGCAGTAGCGCCACCACACAAACGTTCCCAGGAGCCACCAGCACCTGGCCATTGCTTGGCAAGACACTTCCACAGAAGGCCAGAGTGGGTTCAAGCCCCAGGGCCCTCAGAAGTGAGGAGTTTAGAAACACAGCTCCATCTGAGATAAAATTCAGAAGGGAGATGCCACTTGATTGCTTGGTCATGGATAGTGTAGAAGTGGGGAATGGATGGAAGCTGGAGACAAAGGACGGTTGCATGTTTGCCCGTGGGTGAGAGCACAGAGTTCTGATGCTGGAGACTGGGTACCTGGGTGACTCCATTTACACCTCTCCCATGCATGCGCATTCACGCATACACATGCCACAATGATCCACACCAGTAACCCTAGCAGCGCCATACAGTGGAGAACAGAGCCATTACACCAAGCCCCATCCAACTGCGCTAACAAAGCTCTAGAGGACTACAACAAGTCTCTCCACCTGCTTAGTGTATTCTCTGGACTATAAAGTGCTCCATAGTTCAACTTCTAGGGGAAACTGGATGTAATTTCATTCATATTTCATTCTGTTTGCTGATCCATTTATTTAATATTTTTTTCTCTTCCTTTCTTGTTCTTGAGTACAGAAAGAAAAAAATTATTTTTATTTTCCATTTTTATAAAAATATTTTCCTTAAAATTTTCTACTGCATTTTTTACTTCTTTTGTAAATTTTTATTCTATTTTACTTTCATAATTTCATTTTATTCAATTTTATTGTATTCTTTATAAAAAACATTTTCAAATGTTTCCTACTTTTTTCCCCTTCTTTTTCTTTTCTTTTCTTTCCCCTTTTCCTCTGTTACATCAAGCTCCTTTCAACAATCAGACCAAAACACACTTAGGACCTAACATCCTTTATGTGATATTTTTGTATTGTTTTTAATTTTTAGTTTTTCTTTTATTAATCCTTTTCTTCCTAAACAAAGGAATTCACCCCCAAAAAAGAACAGGAAACAATGACAGCCAGGGACTTAACACGGATATAAGCAAAATGTCTGAACCAAAATTTAGAATCTCGATCGTATGAATACTAGCTGAAGCTTAAAAAAGCATAGAATCCCTTTCTGTTGAGATAAAAGAATTAAAATTTGTCAGTACTAAATTAAAAATGCTAGAACTGAGATACATCTCAAGTGGTTGCCACGGCGGCAAGGATGGATGAAGCAGAGTAGCAAATCAGCGATGTAGAGGCCAAACTTCTGTTGAATAATGAAGCAGGAAAAAAAAAAGAGGGAAACGAAGGCAAAAGAGTATGATATAAGATTTAGAGAACTCAGAGACTTATTAAAGAGGAAAAACATGTGAATAATAGGGGCCCCAGTAGATGAGAGAGAAAAAGGGGTAGAAAATTTATGTGAACAAATCATTGCAGAAAACTTTCCTAACCTAGGGAAAGACACAGACATCAAAATACAGGAAGCACAGAGAACTCCCATTAGATTCAACAAAAATCAAAGATCAACAAGGCTTATCATAATCAAATCACAAAATACACAGACGAGGAAAGAATTATGAAATCAGCAAGGGAAAAAAGTCCTTAACCTACATGGGAAGCCAGATCTGGTTCTCAGCAGACTTATCCACAGAAACTTGGCAGGCCAATAAGGAGTGGCAGGATATATTCGATGTGCTGAATCAGAAAAATATGCAGCCAGGAATTCTTTATCCAGCAAGACTGTCATTCAAAATAGAAGGAGAGATAAAGAGTTTCCCAGACAAATGAAAAATAAAGAAGTTTGCGACTACCAAACCAGCCCTGCAAGAAATTTTAAGTGGGATTATCTGAGGGGAGAAAAGATGAACCAAAACAAAAAAAGACCAAAAGCAACAAAGACTAGAAAGGACCAAAGAACATCCCCAGAAACTCAAACTCTACAGGCAACAAAATGGCAATAAATTCATAAATTTCAGTACTCACTCTAAATGTCAGTGGACTAAATGTTCCAATCAAAAGACATAGGGTAACAGAATGGATAAGAAAACAAGATCCATCTTTATGCTGTTTGCAAGAGACCTGTTTTAGACCTAAAGTAACCTTCAGATAGAAAGTAAGGGGATGGAGAGCCATCTATCATGCTAATGGTCTCCAAAAGAAAGCCAGAGTAGCCATCCTTATATCAGACAATCTAGATTTCAAAATAAAGACAGCAACAAGAGATGAAGGAGGGCATTATATAGTAATTAAGGGGTCTATCCACGAAGAAGACCTAACGATTGTAAACGTTTGTGCCTCCACCATGAAAGCACCCAAATATAGAAACCAATTAATCACAACCATAAAGAAACTCATTGATAATAACACCAAAAGATTAGGGGACTTCAACGCCCCACTTACAGCAATAAACAGATCATCTAAGCAGAAAACCAATGAAACAGTGGCTTTGAATGACACACTGGACCTGTGGACTTAACAGATATATTCAGAACATGTCATCCCAAAGCAGCAGAATACACATTCTTCTCAAGTGCACATGGAACATGCTCCAGAATAGATCACATATGGGACACAAATCAGCCCTCAACAAGTACAAAAAGATCGAGATCATACCATGCATATTTTCAGACTACGGCACTATGAAACTCGAAATCAACCGCAAGGAAAAATTTGGAAAGACAACACATACTTGGAGAGTAAAGAACGTCCTGCTAAAGAATGAATGGCTTAACCAAGAAGTTAAAGAGGAGATTAAAAGTACATGGACAGTAAATTTCATATATTAAAAAATAAAAAAAAATAATAAATAAAGAAAGAAAGAAAGAAAAAAAATAAAAAAATTTTTTAATTAAAAAAAAAAATAAATAAATAAAATAAAATAAAAGTACATGGAAGCCAATGAACATAACACCACAGCCCAAAACCTCTGGAACTCAACAAATGTGGTTATAAGAGGGAAGTATATAGCAATCCAGGCCTTCCTAAAGAAGGAAGAAAGGTCTCAGGTACACAACCTAACCTTATACCTTAAACAACTGGAAAGAACACAGCAAATAAACCCCAAACCAGCAGGAGATGGGAAATAATAAAGAGCAAAGCAGAAATCAATGCTATGAAAAACAAAAACGAAAAACAGTAGAACAGATCAATGAAACCAGAAGCTGGTTCTTTGAAAGAATTAACAAAATTGATAAACCTTTAGCCAGTTTGATCAAAAAGAAAAAGGAAAAATGCAAATAAATAAAATCAAGAATGAAAAAGGAGAGATCACAACCAACACAGCAGAAATACAAACAATAATAGGTGAATATTGGGAACAATTATATGCCAATAAATTGGGCCATCTGGAAGAAATGGACAAATTCCTAGAAACATATAAACTACCAAGACTGAAATAAGAAGAAATAGAAAATTTGAACAGACCCATAGCCAGTAAAGAAATTGAATTAGTAATCAAAAATCTCCCTACAAACAAGAGTCCAGGGCTGTAGGGCTTTCCAGGGGAATTCTACCAAACATTTAAAGAAGAGTTAACACTTATTCTTTTGAAGCTTTTCTAAAAAATAGAAATGGAAGGAAAGCTTCCAAACTCAAACTCATTATCTTGATTCCCAAACCAGACAAAGATCCCACTAAAACGAGAACTACAGACCAATTTCCCTGGTGAATATGGATGCGAAAATTCCCAACAAGATACTAGCCAACTGGACCCAACAATACTTTAGAATAATTATTCAGTATGATCCATGGGATTTATACCTGGGATGCAGGCCTTGTTCAATATCCACAAACCAATCAATGTGATACATCACATCAATAAAAGAAAGGAAAACAGTCACATGACCCTCTCAATAGATGCGGAGAAAACATTTGACACAATACAGCATCCTTTCTTTATAAGAACCCTCAAGAAAGTAGGGATAGAAGAATCATACCTCAAGATCATAAAAGCCATATACAAAAGACCCACTGCTGATATCATCCTCAATGGTGAAAAACTGAGAGCTTTCTCCCTAAGATCAGGAGAAGGGCAAGGATGTCCACTATTGCTAGCGTTATTCAACACAGTATTGGAAGCCCTAACCTTAGTAATCAAACAACACAAAGGAATAAAAGGCATCCAAATTGGCAAGGAGGAAATCAAACTTTCACTCTTTGCAGATGATATGATACTCTATATGGAAAACCCAAAAGATTCCTCCAAAGAATTCTTAGGGCTTATCTATGAATTCCAAAGTCACGTTTCTCAGGATCCACATAAGAGTGAAACCATATGGTATCTGTCTTTCTCTGTATGGCTTATTTCACTTAGCATCACACTCTCCAGTTCCATCCTGAGAAACGTAACAGAAACCCATGGGGGAGGGGAAGGAAAAAAAAAAAGAGGTTAGAGTGGGAGAGAGCCAAAGCATAAGAGACTGTTAAAAACTGAGAACAGGGGCGCCTGGGTGGCGCAGTCGGTTAAGCGTCCGACTTCAGCCAGGTCACGATCTCGCTGTCCGTGAGTTCGAGCCCCGCGTCAGGCTCTGGGCTGATGGCTCGGAGCCTGGAGCCTGTTTCCGATTCTGTGTCTCCCTCTCTCTCTGCCCCTCTCCCGTTCATGCTCTGTCTCTCTCTGTCCCAAAAATAAATAAAAAACGTTGAAAAAAAATTTTAAAAACTGAGAACAAACTGAGGGTTGATGGGGGGTGGGAGGGAGGGTAGGGTGGGTGATGGGTATTGAGGAGGGCACCTTTTGGGATGAGCACTGGGTGTTGTATGGAAACCAATTTGACAGGAAATTTCATATATTAAAATAAATAAATAAATAAATAAATAAACATAAAACAAAGTCACAGGATATAAAATCAATGCACAGAAATCGATTGCATATCTTTACACCAGTTATGAAGCAACAGAAAGAGAAATCAAGGAATCGATCCCATTTACAATTGCACCAAAACCCATAAAATACCTAGGAATAAATCTAACCAAAGAGGTGATAAATCTATACACTGAAAATTATAGAAAGCTTATGAAAGAAATTGAAGAAGACACAAAAAATGGAAAAATATTCCATGTTCATGCATTGGAAGAACAAATATTGTTAAAATGTTGATAGTACCCCAACAATCTACATATTCAATGCAATCCCTAACAAAATAACACAAGCATTTTTACAAAGCTGGAACAAACAATCCTAAAATGTGTATGGAAACATAAAAGACCCCGAATAGCCAAAGCAATCTTGAGAAAGAAAAGCAAAGCTGGAGGCATCACAATTCCAGATTTCAAGATGTATTATAAAACTGTAATAATCAAGACAGTATGATACTGGCACAAAACAGACACTTAGATTAATGGAATAGAATAGAGAACCCAGAAATGAACCCACAAACATACGGCCAACCAATATTTTACAAAGTAGGAAAGAATACGCAATGGAATAAGGACAGTCTCCTCAGGAAATGGTGTTGGGGAAACTGGACAGCGACATCCAGAAGAATGAACTTGGACCACTTTTATACATCATACACAAAAATAAACTCAATACGTATGAAAGACCTAAACATAAGACAGGGAGCCATCAAAATCCTAGAGGAAAAAGCAGTCAAAAACCTCTTTGAACTTGGCCGCAGCAACTTCTTACTCAATGTGTCTCTGGAGGCAGGGAAACAAAAACAAAAATAAACTATTGGGGCCTCATCAAGATAAAAAGCTTCTGCACGGCAAAGGAAACAATCAGCGAAACTAAAAGGCAACTGACAAAATGGGTGAGGATATTTGTAAATGACATATCAGATAAAGGGTTAGGATCCAAAACGTATAAAGAACTTATCAAACTCAACACCCAAAAAAGAAATAATTCACTGAAGAAATGGGAAAAAGACATGAATAGACACTTTTCTAAAGAAGACATCTAAAAAGGGGTGCCTGCATGGCTCAGTTGGTTAAGCGTCCGACTTTGGTTCAGGTCATGATTTCATGGTTCATGAGTTTGAGCCCCGTGTCAGGCTCTGTCCTGACAGTTCAGAACCAGGAGCCCTCTTCAGATTCTGTGTCTGCCTCTCTGTCTTTGCTCCTCCCCTGCTCACACTCTCTCTCGCTCTCTCTCTGAAATAAATTTCGTTAAAAATTGTTTAAAAGAAGACATCCAGATGGATAACAAATGGAAAAATGCTCCACACTACTCATTATCAGTGAAATGCAAACCAAAACCACAATGAAATACCACCTGACACCAGTCACAATGGCTAAAATTAATAACTCAGGCAACAGATGTTGGTGAGGATGAGGAGAAAGAGGATCCCTTTTGCACTGCTGGTGGGAATGCGAGCTGGTGTAGCCACTTGGAAAACAGTATGGAGGTTCCTCAAAAAATTAAAAGTAGAACTACCCTATGACCTAGCAATTGCACTACTAGGTATTTATCCAAGGGATAAATTTCAGACACATGCACCCTAATGTTCATAGCAGCACTATCGACAATAGACAAAGTATGGAAAGAGTCCAAATGTCCACCCACCAACAGATTAATGGGTAAAGAAGATGTATGTATACACAATGGAGTGCTGCTCAGTGATAAAAAAGAATGAAATCTTGCCATTTGCAGCAACATGGTTGGAATTAGAGGGTATTATGCTAAGTGAAATTAGTCAACCAGAGAAAGACAAATATCATATGACTTCACTCATATGTGGAATTTAAGATATAAAACAGATGAACATAAGGGAAGGGAAGCAAAAAATAATATAAAAACAGGGAGAGGGACAAAACCTAAGAGACTCTTTTTTTTTTTTCAATGTTTTTTATTTATTTTTGGGACAGAGAGAGACAGAGCATGAACGGGGGAGGGGCAGAGAGAGAGGGAGACACAGAATCGGAAACAGGCTCCAGGTTGCGAGCCATCAGCCCAGAGCCTGACGCGGGGCTCGAACTCACGGACCGCGAGATCGTGACCTGGCTGAAGTCGGACGCCTAACCGACTGCGCCACCCAGGCGCCCCTAAGAGACTCTTAAATATGGAGAACAAACAGAGGGTTTCTGGAGGGGTTGTGGATGGGGGGATGGGCTGAATGGGTAAAGGGCATTAAGGAAGACACTTGTTGGGATGAGCACTGGGTGTTATATATAGGAGATGAGTCACTGGATTCTATTCCTGAAATAATTATTGCACTATATGCTAACTAAGGAATGAAAATTTTAAAAAGAAGTAATAATTTTCAAAAAAAAAAAAGGAAATAGTCACTCAGATTGAGATAGATTTGGTTTCACTGTAGAATGTGCATACACTTTGCATCTACTGTTTTCATTATTAGAATTTTAGCCAAAGTTCCATTATGAATTTAACATCCTACTGTATTATAACCTTCTGTGAGCAAATATTTAAACAAAGAGACACACACACCTCCCAATAAAAAGTAAATACAGGTTTAATCTGAAAAAAATGTCTTTAACTGCAGCGATTCTTTCCTGTGTAAGTACATTCAATTATTGTCACCTTTGCATTCAGGTTAATGCTGTAGATGAGGCAAAGCCAAAGGTTCTACTCCTGAGAAGCACTAGGGAGATGAGAGTCCCACGTGAAATACCCTGAGAGGGGCACCTGAGGGGTTCAGTCAAGTAAGTGTCCATCTTCAGCTCAGGTGATGATCGCACAGTTCATGAGTATGAGCCCTGCATGGGCTCTGTGCTGAGGGCTTGGAGCCTGGAGCTTGCTTCAGATTCTGTGTCTCCCTCTCTCCCTGCCCCTCCCCAACTCATGCTCTGTCTCTGTCTGTCTCTCTCTCTCTCTCAAAACTAAAATAAACATTAAAAAATATTGAAATACCTTGAGAGCAGTGATGCCCATTTGTCCCCCATGGCAGAATGCAGGTAGAAAGTCCTTGATAGATATTATACATGGTGGTTCATACAATAGGAGAATGACATGTGCGACACATTCACTTCTCTCCAGCTTTAAGAGTTTATATCTATGTATCCATTCATTAACATTCATTGATTGTTTTACTTCAGGGTAGATTTTATACCATAATACTACAATGAGAATCTAAGAGCACCTGGCTGGCTCAGTCGGTTGAGTGACTGACTTTTGATTTCAGCTCAGGTCATGATCACACCATTGGTGGGCTGGAGACCCACATCAGGCTCTACGCTGACAGCTTGGAGCCTGCTTGGGATTCTCTCCCTCCCTCTCTTTCTGCCCCTCCCCTGCTTGTGCTCACTCTCCTTTCCTCTGTTTCAAAGTAAATAAATAAACAAAACAACAACAAAAGAGTACGCTGAGAATTTAGAGATAAGTAAAACAAAGTCCCTTTGGAGACTGGCTTCACTCACTCAGCATAAAAACTTTGAGAATCATCCATGTGGTGTGTGTCCATAGCTTGTCCTCTTTCATTGCTGACTAGGATTCCATCTTATGGATGCACCACAGTTTATCACTTCTTTTTTATTTAGTCTTATGCCCATAATTGACTGCTCTTATCTCATTGCATTGGCTAAAACGTCTATCATGATGTTGAATAGTAAAGGATGGACATGGCTTGCTTTGTTCCTAAATATATCTTCAGTGATTCCCAGTTAAGTAAGGGAGATACTGGATCACAGTAGTTTGTATTTGTATACACAAATTTGTATTTGTGTGTGTATAAATATTTTAAACAAGTATTCTCCACTTTTTATAAAAGTTTTTAAAATTTATTTTGAGAAAGAGAGAGAGAGAGGGAGAGCGAGCATGTGTGAGCAGGGGAGTGGCAGAGAGGAAGAGAGAATCCCAAGCAGGCTCCACACTGTCCCAAAGAGTCAGATGCGCTGCTCAATCCCAAGAACTGTGAGATCATGACCTGAGCCGAAATTGAGTCAGACATGTAACCAACTGACCCACCCAGGTGCCCCTGTCTACTCTTTTCTTGAGTGAATAGCTATTATATTATTTATCATGAATAGCTGTTAAATTTTGTCAAAGGCTTTCACAAATCATCTATGGAAATAACCTTATGATTATTTTTCCTTAAGTCTATTGATAAGGTGAATGACATTAATAGATTTTCCAATAACGAATCAATTTTTCATTTATGTTTAAGAATGTGGTGGAGTCTATTTGCTAGTATCTTATTTGGTATTTTTGTTTTGATACTCATGACAGATATTTGTTTTTAGTATCATCTTTTTGTATGGTCTTTATCAAGCTTAGGTATCAATGCTATACTTCTTTTGAAAAAGCAATTAGGGAAATTCCCTTCATTTCCAATGTTCTGCAACAATTTAAAGAGCACTGGGACTATCTGAATGTTGAAGGTTCAGAAGAACTCCCATGCAAAACCATCTGGCCTTGGTACTTACTTTGTGGTGTGGTCCCTGAATGGCTTTCTCAATCTCGCCCATGTAAATTGATCTATTTCACCTTCATCTGTCTAGTGGAAATGGTTTTGCTAATCTGTATTTCCCCAGGAAAGTTATCCCCTTCATCCAGATCTTGACATTTATTTGCAAAGAAGTCTTAAATTTTAAAAATTTCTTCTGATTTAGTTGTCACTACCTCGTATCATATTGAAAATTTTATTTGTGTCCCTTTCCCCTTTTCTTATCCAAAAAGATAATGAGTAGTTTAATTTTTTTCAACAAACCAGAGTTTTAATTTATTAATTAGGCCCTGTATGTTTTATTCCCCACCACATTAATTTTTGTTTTTATCTTTATTATTTCCACACTTTCTTTTTAAAAAAATTTTTTTTCAACGTTTTTTATTTATTTTTGGGACAGAGAGAGACAGAGCATGAACGGGGAAGGGGCAGAGAGAGAGGGAGACACAGAATCGGAAACAGGCTCCAGGCTCCGAGCCATCAGCCCAGAGCCCGACGCGGGGCTCGAACTCACGGACCGCGAGATCGTGACCTGGCTGAAGTCGGACGCTTAACCGACTGCGCCACCCAGGCGCCCCTCCATACTTTCTTTTAGTTTACTTC
The DNA here is from genome assembly GCF_028018385.1 of Neofelis nebulosa. NCBI lineage: Eukaryota > Metazoa > Chordata > Mammalia > Carnivora > Felidae > Neofelis > Neofelis nebulosa. The sequence continues at coordinate 6,591,272 of NC_080785.1, forward strand.
CTTTTCATGGGTATTTTTTGGTGTGGGAATTGAATTTATTAATTTTCATTCTTTTATTCTTATTGGAGAAGTTTTGGGTGTGCTTCATTTTCCTTCCCTCATTTCTTTGTTTTTCGAAAATGTTTATTTATTTATTTTAAAGTGTACTTATTTATATTGAGAAAGTAGAGAGAGTATGAGTGGGAGAGGGGCAGAGAGAGAGTGAGACTCAGAATCTGAACAGGCTCCAGGCTCTGATCTGTCAGCACAGAGCCCAACGTGGGGCTTGAATCTATGAAGTGTGAGATCATGACCTGAGCTGAAGTCAGACACTTAATCCACAGAATCTCAAACATTTACTGATGTCAGGCACTGCATTTTACAGGGGAAGCACTTGGATTCACCCCATATATGGCAGTGAGTAAATAATTGCTGACCTGTAACTATATGCTACGAGTTATGCATTCCAGCCCAGTGATCTTTCTCAAAATTGTCATCAATATTCCAGCTATAATGAACAGCAATCTATAGAACAAACTGCACATTCTAACGAGAAAGCAGTAAAACAAGTTGCACACTCTGTACAATGGACACAATAACAGAACTGGGAATTTGGCGAACAAATGAATACAAAATAAAATAAAGACGAATGTTTTGATTAGGCCTTGTTTCAGGCCATTTGCTTCAGCTGAGTAACGTCTCTGAATTTGCACGTACTTCACAAGATCTCTTTTGAAATCCTTGAACCTTTCCTCTGACCACACAGGTCCACATTCTGACGCTGTTACTAGGCTGTAGAGCCCATTGGTGTAGGGGTCACCCCTTTTCTCCAACACCAGGTCCTCAATCACATCCATTAGCTCCCTCACTTGGCCATCCCGCTCACTCCCTGTAGCACAGTTGTTAAAGGCACACACTCTGCCCCCACATGCTGCCACCACCTTGCACAGGGCTTTATTATCTGTGTCACGGATGTAATCTGTCACGGATTCTCCCTCCAGGTCTTCCTTGTGGGTGAAGAGGACAATTGTGTGTCTCATGGCATCTTCTCCAAAGATCTCCTTCACCCTCTGCACAGCCTGCTGGTCCTGGTCAGTGAATCGGCCCAGCTGGGCCACCAGGAGCAGCACATGGGGTCCTGGTGCAGAGAGTAAGTAGCATCTCCACACCTCTTTGTACAAGGAATCAGAGTGGTCCTTCCCAGAAAACATATCCGGTGTGTCAATAATGACCATCTCCCTCCCTCCCCAGCTTCCCTGATGTTTACTGCAAGTCTTAGTGATGGACTGGGCACTCAGCCGCGATTCAAATGCTTGCATCCTGAGGATGCTGTTCCCTGTAGCACTTTTGCCGGTTCCTGTTTTGCCCACCAGCATGATTCTCAGCTCTGATCCTCTGGCACGTTGGCTCTTCATACATGGTTCTGTAGAGCAAGTTTACAGTGTCATGAATATACTGCTTATGCCAATGGAATATTTTTAACAATGGGAGATATTCCCACCTTATGGGCAAAGAGAATCTTCCAATACATTGTATTGATAAAACAGAAGCTAACTCTATTATCAAATAAAACAAACAATGATTTTTAAAACATCTCAGTTTCTCTAGGAATGCCACGTTGGATCTTAGAAAAACATACTCAGGGGACGAGACAGATTTAGAAACATATGGGGCGCCTGGATGGCTCAGTTGGTTAAGTGTCCGACTTCAGCTCAAGTCGTGATCTTGCGGTCTGTGAGTTCAAGCCCCGCATCGGACTTTGTGCTGACAACTCAGAGCCTGGAGCCTGCTTCGGATTCTGTGTCTCCTTCAGTCTCTGCCCCCGCCCACCGCACCCCTGCTCACGCTCTTTCTCTCAAAAATGAATAAATGTTAAAAAAAAGAAAAGAAACATATCTTGTCATGCAAGGCTTGCCCAAATCACCCAGTGCTGGCTGTCTAAAGTACACATTTTCTGAAGATCAGAGATGTGTAGTCAAGACTGTGAGTTCCATCTCAGAGTCAGTTAAGTAACTTGACTCCGTTCCAAGGTCAGAGATGGTTCCTCTGACTTCTCTGGGCTGGGGTGTGTTCTTGACCACTAGTGAAATGGCTGGACCAGGGAAATACTGGAATGAGCAGCATAAAATTTTTCTCTCTAATGAAGAAGCATCTGATAGCTTATGCTTTGCTTAGAGAGGGTAGAATGATTTTTATATAAAATAGGCAGAGGGGCGCCTGGGTGGCGCAGTCGGTTGAGCGTCCGACTTCAGCCAGGTCACGATCTCGCGGTCCGTGAGTTCGAGCCCCGTGTCAGGCTCTGGGCTGATGGCTCAGAGCCTGGAGCCTGTTTCCGATTCTGTGTTTCCCTCTCTCTCTGCCCCTCCCCCGTTCATGCTCTGTCTCTCTCTGTCCCAAAAATAAATAAAAAAACGTTGAAAAAAAAATAGGCAGAAAATATGGTAAAATAATCACACACACACACAAGAATTCACATTCTTACCAGAATGACTGCATTCCTGTTGATCCATTGCTGTTCCTGAGGGACAGAGAGGCCAGAGACCAATAATATATATATTATATATAAATATTATAAATATATATTATATATGTTTATAAATATTATATATACAATGTATATGTGTATAATATATGTTATATTATACATTTATATTTATACATTTATATACTTACATTTATATTTATGTTTTTAGTTTATTAGTTCTGCATCATGAAAGACTCTTGTATTCCAAGAGCACTGTCATACCCATGGCTTGTTTGTTTACTCATAGCTGATGGGGGAGATAATTAATCTGTCTTACAGAGAAATAGAGTCCCTTGCCCAAAGTCACCCAGTGATTTGAAAAGTGGGTTTAGTTTGTAAGACCTACCTGCTCCTGGTCTCCACATCTACCTCTTCTCTACTTCCTCCATCCTCCCAAGACCTCCTGCCCCTCCTGCTCTCTTTGGCCTCACCCTTTCCCTCTCTCACCTTCCTCTCTAAATCTGCCTCCCCCAGATGTGAGGTTCAGTCTTTTCTTTCCTTCTCTCCTTTCCCCACCTTGCTCCCTTCTTCCCTACCTCTCCTCTCTCTCCAACCCCACCACTCTGCCTTGCAGTCCTTGCAAGAGACTCCATGAATCAAGTATACTATCTTTGAATCCAGAAATACATTTCATTCAATCCATCAATTACTTGCATTTTCTTCTTTCCTCAACAGCATGAAGAAGCCCTGGGGTCTATCCCTTTTCCTATACATTGCTTTGTTTCATCAGATAGTTTTTCTCTTTTGCTTAAAGAGCTCTTTTTCTCACAGCATATACCAAAGTGACAAGGCACAGAAAACTCATGAGCACATGGGAATGTCCAAATTCTTTTCACTGACTTTATGTTAAGGAAGCTCTGTTTGCCAGTAACATGTAAACTAAACTATACGATGTTTACAGTTCCTGTAAACTGACCAAACTTCAGGCAAAGCAGTCACTCTAAATTGTTTCCCTTAAAATCAGGAAAATTGTTCTTAAAAATTTTTTTTTCAAGCATAGCCTGGGAAGTAGGAATCAACACTGAGGAGCTTTTCGTGAATGTGAGCTTATCTGATTTACTGTCAAAAAAAAAAAACCACAACCAAACAACAAAAACAAAAAAACAAAAACCCAGATGACTCCTTGTTAAAACCTGTGACTTGCCAGCTCAGCTCAAAGAGAAAGAAAATAAAACAAAAGCGCAGTCTATCTTCTTCCTCTTCTCAATCTCCACAGACTCCCTGCTGCAAAAGAGCCCACCATGCGCCTGTGTCTGACATTCTCATTTATGCCGAATGCACACAATAAACAGTTAAAATAGGAAATTTTAATCAGTAGTTACTTGCTATCAGGTGGACCGTGTTTTCTTGCCAGTAGTGGAACACCAGTGTTCGAATGATTTCAGCTGGACAGGAAAGAAAGGCAGGACTGCCTGCGGCAGATTTGATCCCTTCTCTGCAGGGCTGTGTCCTCACTGTTTCAAGTTTGCCCAAGTGCAAAGCCCCGCCCCTTGCGGAAGTTAAGCCTCTTTCTCACAGGTGGCAGCGGCTGTTCTAAAGGCAAGTGTGGACTGGGGAGGACAAGAGCATGGAAGGGGCACCTCTAATGGGGTGCTGTGCAGAGACGGAAGTTTGCAGGAAGAGGAACCTGAGAGAAGCCCACTTCCTGAGTCAGACTGGAAGTTAGCAGTCATTAACTCTTAGAGAATTTTGAAATAACCCACTCATGGCTTTCCTGGCACCCTGGCTTTTCATTTCTGTCCAGGTCTGTAATTTCAGGGGACGCACTTCTGGGGATCAAAGATCTAGTCGTGTCTACAGTAATAATTCGAGTGTGGACATTCAGGAAGAACAAACCAAAGAGTTAAAGTTGAAATTGTTCAAATGCTCTTTCTTCTTATTTATGTGGCAGCCATCACAGCAGGGGAGAGAGAATATGGAGTTTACATTGCCTTCATCTCAGATTTGCAGTAACCTCTTGTGGCTTTCTCTCCCAACCCACTGATGAGGAATAGTCCCACAACCCTGGCCTCACTACAGTAAGGCTGGGAAATGCAGTGGAGCCGTGGGATTTGGGTGAACATCACTACCTTGCTACACACGCTATTATTACTTTGCTTTGTAGTCTTCCAGATTCGTTTCTATGCAGTTCCTTACGTGTGCTAAAGAACAATACAATGTGGGTAACTCCTGCTTAATATCAGTAATCTATTTCTAAAAATAAGATATTCTGTGTCAAAACAGTAACAGAGACCTATTTTCTATTGTTTTATATGTAAAACAAATATAATGTAAATATAATACATCAAGCCAAAGCCTATCAATTTTCTAAATCATATATAAAATTCAGTAAAGCACTTATATATAATTAAAAAAAATAATAAACACTTGGGGGCACCTGGGTGACCCAGTCAGTTAAGCATCCGGTTCCTGGTTTTGGCTCAGGTCATGATCTCACGGGGAGATGGGGAGATACTGGTCAAAGGTAAAAGGCTTCAGTTATAAGATGACTAAGTCCCGGGGTCTAAGGTACAGCATGATAACTATAGTTATAATTCTGGATTGTACCTTTGAAAGTTGTTGAGACAGCAGATCTGAAGCAACCTCAGCACACTCATAAAGAAGTGCAGTGGGAGTGCGTGAGGTGAACTAGCAAAGGCGGGGGTGGGGAGTGTGGAACAATCCATATCTGTCGTTGGTTGCTGACTTCCAAAGTTTCATGGAAGTGATGAGTGCAAAGCAAAACAAAGGAAAGACACAATACAACAAACATACAAACAAACAAACAAACAAGAACTCCCAATTTGGATCTTTTAAAAGAGGTTAGATTTAGAGGGTTGTCCATTGAAAAGTGTGAAGAATTGTTAGCTTAACATAGCACAGGATTTGCTGCCAAGGAACTGGTTTGAACTGATGCCCAAAGTTTTAAGAAGGGTCAGTCTCATAGTATAAAAATTAATGACTAGGGGCACCTGGGTGCCTCAGTTGGTTAAGCATCCCACTTCAGTACAGGTCATGATCTTGTGGTCCATGGGTTCCAGCCCCGTGTCATGCTCTGTGCTGACAGCTCGGAATCTGGAGCCTACTTCAGATTCTGTGACCCTCTCTCTCTCCCCCTTCCCCCTCAAAAATAAATATTCAAAAAAAATTTTTTTAAATTAATGACTAAACTTTTAAATTAAAAAATTTTAGGGGCACCTGGGTGGCTCAGTTGGTTGAGTGTCCGACTCTTGATTTCAGTTCAGGTCATGATCCCAGGGTCGTGTGATCAAGCCCCCCTTCAGGCTCTGTGCTGTGTGTGGAGGCTGCTTGGGATTCTCTCTCTCTCTCTCTCTCTCTCTCTTCTCTCTCTTTCTCCCTCTGCCCCTGTCCCCTGCTCTCTCTCCCTAAACATTTTTTAATGTTTTATTTTATATTTTGAGAGAAAGAGAGAGAGAGACAGAGACAGAGCATGAGCAGGGAAGGGGCAGAGAGATGGAGACAGAATCCGAGGCAGGCTCCAGGCTCTGAGCTGTCAGCACAGAGCCCTACATGGGGCCCGAACCCATGAGCAGTGAGATCATGACCTAAGCAGAAGTCGGACACTCAAATGACTGAACCACCCAGGCACCACCAAAAAAAATTTTTTTTAAATAAATTTTAAGTCATACAAAAGACATTAACAGAAGCATTCAATTAGATTATGGGATTGCCAGCAGCATCTCATCACCAAGGGTGTATGCTGGCAAGTGAGGGAATGCAAAGAGATGTCCATTTTGAATTTTATTCCATTGCTTTGTCTATGATCTGATAGGATGGATCACAATCATCCCCTTCCAGAGCATCAAGTACCATGACTTGAAGACAGTTCTCAGTTCCTTGGAATGGGACACAGACAAGTCTCAGGCATGGGTCATTCTGCTCTCTCCTATACCAGTTCACCCCCACACCATCTCAATCACTCTGAACAACCACTGTGACTGCTCTTTGACCTCCCTCCCCTCTCAGTGATTAAAGCTGACCAATAATCCCTTTAAATTCTGGACTTTACCTCAGTGTGAGGAACTAGGGAATTGAAACAACCAGGTCAAGAGTGCTGTCACCTTGGCAAAGGAGTGGAGGAGCTATCTTTGATGTTCCAGCCCCAGCAGGCACAGCATGGAGAAGAACCTCGTAACACGGTTGACAATGAAGAAGTCACAACCATGTCGCTCTCATCTAGCTGGATCCCAGCTCCCTGAAGCCATTCCAGTCACACCAATTGAAGTCCCAGTCTGCATGGAGGAGAAACAAGTTGTGCCCTCTGTCTCCTCCTGAATTGCTGGCACACGAAATCATGAGCTTAATAAAATTGTTGTTTTATGGCACTGAGTTTTGGAGTGGTTTGTTATACAGCAAGAGAGAGTTGGGTCATCCATATAGATTCTTAGAAGTGGCATTGCTAGACAATTGGTACATGTACTTGTAATTTTGATAGATATTACTGGATTGCCTATAACAAAATGTTAACCAAATTGCATACATCAGCATTTTATTATTTCCCCATATCCGTGCTCATAATTTTGTCTGCCAATCTAATAAGTGAAAAATTGTATCTTAGTGTGATGTCCTCTTTTTAAAAATTTCTTCTTAATTTTTATTTTTAGAGAGATAGAGTGCATAAACGGGGGAGAAGGGCAGAGAGGGAGAGAAAGAATCTTTTTTTATTTTTTTAATATAATTTATTGTCAAATTGGCTTACGTACAACACCCAGTGTTCATCCCAACAAGTGCCCTCCTCAATGCCCATTACCCATTTTCCCTCTCCCTCACTCCCCCATCCACCCTTAGTTTGTTCTCTATATTTAAGAGCCTCTTGTGGTTTGCCTCCCTCCCTCCCTGTTTGTAAGTATTTTTTCCCCTTCCCTTCCCCCATGGTCTTCTGTTAAGCTTCTCAAGATCCACACATGAGTGAAAACATATGATATCTGTCTTTCTTCGACTGACTTATTTCACTCAGCATAATACCTTCTAGTTCCATCCATGTTGTTGCAAATGCATGATTTTATTCTTTCTCATTGCCAAGTAACATTCCATTGTATATATAAACCATATCTTCTTTATCCATTCATTAGTTGATGGACATTTAGGCTCTTTCCATAATTTGGCTATTGTTGAAAGCGCTGCTATAAACATTGGGGTACACATCCCCCTCTGCATCAGCACTTCTGTATCCCTTGGGTAAATTTCAAGTAGTGCTATTGCTGGGTCATAGGGTAGTTCTATTTTTTATTTTTTTTGAGGAACCTCCATACTGTTTTCCAGAGCGGCTGCACCAGTTTGCATTCCCACCAACAGTGCAAGACGGTTCCCCTTGAGAGAGAGAATATTAAGAAGGCTTCACACCCAGCACAGAGCCTGATGTAAGGCTTGATCCGACGACCCTGAGATCATGACCTGAGCCAAAATCAAGAGTTGGATGCTCAACTGAGTCAGCCACTCAGGTGCCCCTTAATGTGATTTTTATATGCGTTACTCAATATGAATGTGGATGAAAATTTTTCATATGTGTAAGAATTGTCGTTTTCTTTATTGACTACTGTCTTATATATTTGTTGCCCATGTTTGAATTCTGTTGTTAAACGTTTTGATATTGATTTGTAGAAGTTCTTTATGGGGCCCCAAATGATCATTTTACCTCTTCCTCTTGGATTTTCTTTTTAACTTCCAATTTTGTTCACTTTTATCATGGCTGGTATCTAGAAGAATGCCAAATAATCACAATGACAGTAGGCCTCCTTGTTTTATTCCTAACTTTTGTGGAAATACTTCAATGTTTCTCATTAAACAATATGTTTTGAGGTTCAGATGGAAAATTTTATTATGCTAAAAAAATAACCAGTTATTAGATGTTGAATTTTATCAAATTACCTTTCAATAGCTAAAGGGATTATCAGATTACGTGGCCCCATGGCTTTATAATACATTAAATTATATGAAAGTATTTCCCAATGTTAAACCTTCTTTGCATTCCACTTAAGGTATTGCTGGATTCTATTTGCTAATAGCTACTTTAGGCTGTCTTTCCAGCTCACCGGCTGCTCCTTTGCCCTGGTTCCAGCTGTATCAGGTTTTGGGCTTCCCTCTTCCTTCCAAACATGACAGCCATCTTGTTTTTCTGAACAGTTTATGCCATTCCAGAGGAATTATCGTTCTATCTTTTAAGAGAATAATATTTTTACCATCACTATCTTTCCCCCATCACTACCTCCTTTCTTAGGCAAACCTGACATTGAACAAAAATTTTAGCATTATGAGTGTTATTAAGGGGAATGCAAGGTAGCTTGGGAGCATGTAAGAGAGAAGCTAAACTGAGGGGAGAGGGGTAATCAGAAAAGAGTTCTTAGAATTAACATCACATGAGCTGAAGTTGAAGAGTGAGTAGAAACTAAAGGGATTGAAAGAAAAAGAAACAGGGTATTCCAAGGCAAGTGACAGCATGGCATTCTCCCGGATATTCAAAGGAAGCCAGGATGTCTAGAACCCAGAGACAGGAAGTCAGACTGTGTGGTAATGAGGCTGGAGTTTGAGGTAGAAGATTCAATTCATATGGGGACTTGTCATCAAGTTTGGATCCTGAATATTCTCTTACGAAAAATGGAAAATCACTCCAGGATTGTTTTAATCAGGCCACAGTCAGATGTGTGTGACTGTTGGCTATGTGAAGAATAGATTCAAAAACCTGTCCCTCGTTGTGTGTTCCATGATCTGCATTTGGGTGTTCTTATTGGGGTCCTCCTTCACTTCCTCTGCCTTGCTACATCCCACCCTCTTAGTGCACCAAAACAGAACAGTTATGGTTAAGGCAAACTGGAGAGAAGCCCTGGATGTGACCTGGGAGGTGAGCACATGGAGTCTTTGCCCCAATATGTCTCCTGACACCTTCCCCTATACTCAGGATCCTGTCTGCCCTTTATTTCCTCACCAACAACTTCTGCACAAAAGCTTTTCATGTTTACTTCTAATTCATTCTGAGTTCAACTGTGTCTTGAAAAGAACTTGGTTTCTAGGTGTTTTTGCCAAGGCTGAAAAATAACTTTTCTGGTTTAGTGAAAGGAAACCACAAGCACCAAAGCTGCTGCTTCTGAGGCAAACTCTGTGCTCTGAGGGGGTGGAGAACCATCTTATCTGGTGTCATCTGAAGGAACTGAAATCCCCCTCTGTCCAAACACACACCTGCAACCCACTACTCTTGAGATATCGTTCTTCTCTTATGAGTAAAGGTTTTCCCCAGGATAGGGTGAAGCAAATGAAACAACACATGGGGAGAGATTCAGAAGGTCAAAAGAGCCAAATACAGATCAAAGCAGAGTTAAAGATTCAAATCCTCAGACACCAGCTAGAAGGTTTGTTTGGTATAGTCTGTGGCCCATAGCACTGGAGAGGCAGCATCTCTTTTGTTTGTTTTAATTTGAGAGATGGAGAGGAGAGGAGAAGAGAGGAGAGGAGAGGAGAGGAGAAGGAGGGGAGGGGAGGGGAGGGGATGGGAGGGGAGGGGAGAGGACAGGGGCAGAGCAGAGCGCGGGAATCTTAAGCAGGCTTCATGCTCAGTGCAAAGCCTGATGTGAGGCTTGACCCCATCACCCTGGGATCATGACCTGGGCAAAAATCAAGCGTTGGACGTTCAGTGGAATGAGCCACCCAGGTGCCCCAGATGGGCAGCATCTTACAAAAAAGATGAGCTGTGTAAGTCTAACTTGCTATCTTGGGTCTGAATATTATCCACTGAAATTGTAGACATTGATCTATTTGGCCTATTTCTAACTTGCCCTCTCCCTCCTTGCCCCAAACAATTCCCTCCTCCAACATTTTTCACTTCCCAGAGTGCATCAGCGATCACATGTGGCCAAAACACATCTTCCAATGTGGTCATTGACCTACAGTGATGGCCTACAGTGATAATGGTTTCTTGTGCAACAGATACATGGTAAATCTGAATTGCATAATCTTGACATTGTAAATGTGGATTAAATTAAAGAAGTGAAACCAGAACAAGGAAGTTCCTTCTATCTTCTTTCTTTTCTCTCCCTTCTCTCATTCCTCTTACTCCCCAACCCCTATGTCACCCACTGTTGCCTGCCACTCTCTCTCCCACCTCACTGCATTTCTCTCTTGCACAGTGTACCAGTGCCTTAGCCCCTATATCAGGGAATCTAAGTCCCCCACCTTTCTAGAACACCCTTCCCCTTAATCCTGGCTTGTAGTCTTGACAGGTTCCAGAACAGATGGGTCCTGGTGCTCACAAAGATTAGAGAGAGGCATAGACTCTTCTGGAAAGGCTATTCCAAGGCTCTGCCCAAGCTGCTCCTCAGATAGTACCCCAACCAAAATACATAACACACACACACACACACACACACACACACACACACAGCATGGTGGCCAGCACCTGACCCATTCCCAACCTTTACTTTTAGGTTTTATCCTTTCTGAGTGAGCTCCTCTATGGAGGAATTTTCTTCAAAGGTTACTTTAATCTGGAGACTAAGCAATGATTTCTTTTCCAAGAGATGGAGGAAATTGCAGGACGCAGGCAGGCCATTAGGCTAGGGTGCTCAGAGGTGGTTGCAGAGTCCCTTTTTCCTGTAAGTGTGACCCACTGGCCACTAGAAACACTCTCACACAACGTCAGGAATTTGAATTTCAACAAGGAAATTGTGCAGATGCTAACAAAGGGCAGTGTATGAACTCCCAAACCTTTGTTCTCCTGCATGAACATAATGGGACTTTTTCCCTAGTCTTCCTCTGGAATCATCTCTGCCCTTTCCTGCCAATACATCAGGTCTTACCACATTTGAGCGGTGCCATAGTGCTGATTATGACCATGTAGTGACATCAGGGGTCTTCATCATCACAGGGCTGCTGGTTTTCCAGCGTCGGACTTTCCCACTGACATCTCAGCATGTGTGCCTCCCTGCTCACTCTGTATTGTAAGCCCCAGCCCACGCTAACCCATTGGGACTGACTGGATTCGTAGAGAGCGAGGTGGCATGAGGCTCTCACTTCAGGGTGGGCTCAGAGGATTAGTGATTCCTAATGGGAGACCATAAGTAGTGACCAGACCAGGGGTCTGTCAGGGCAATGCCTATAAAAGCCCACTAGCCTTGTCTTCTGGATTCATCAGAGAAGTGTTGAGTTGGAGACATTTCAGGCTAAATTAAGTCAGTTTTGTCTACCTCTTGGCACAAAATAGGCAATTTAACATCTTGTCCTTACACATGTTCTCCATCACTCACCAAAGTTTGCATGACTTTATTAGATATTAAAAACTCAGAAATCACAGAAGTAAAACCAATGAATTGCCAAAGTGATAATTAGTACAAGGTTATTGTGCACAAGTGCAAACCACGAACACTCACACCAAATGTGGGATGAGGCTCCGGGGTGTGTGGTTGTAAAGTCACTTGTATAGTCAGATGGCAGCGACTGTGTATTCTTCAAGTGGTGGGTTATAATATTAGAATTTTCTTAAATGGTAGGAAACTGGTAACTGGTTCCCTAATACCGGTTTTAGGTAACAGTTTAAGTTTTGCTTTTGATTTCCAGAGGCAGAAGCAAGAAATGACCCAGGTCAAGTAGTCTTGCAAAAGTTTTATTTGTATGACTAACCTGCTTTTTTTTTTTTTTTAGCTTCGTTCAGCGAATTTTTTAGCTTCGTTCAGTGACATCTGTTTTCTATTTAAATAATCCAGTGGGGTTTTTGTTCGTGTGCATATCCAGGAAGTCTGTGTATATACATTTGATGTCAGTCCATTTCTCAGAACTGCCTCAAATTATAAGAACAAGACTGTTTACTGTAAATTTACCAGTATGTGCTGCAACACTGCCTTCTATCTCCACACCATCATTTCTTACCTCATGCCTGCCGACTGTGGCCTTTGCTGTCACACAATGCTGTGGTCCCTCCCAGGACAGAGCTGGAATGTTGGGCCCATGTCCCCAGCCCTGTATGCAGAATGGCGTGGAGAGGGGGCAGGGGGGGACAAGGAGAGATCTCACTGCCCAGACCTCTCTGAGCCCTCATGATAGGCTGACAAGGATGAAGCAAGGGCATTTTCTTCTCAGTCTCAAACCCACATCAGGCCTCCTGCAGAAAGGGCAGAGCCATGAGAATTGTTGACTCTTGTGAGCAAACAAGAGACCACAGAGTTGGAACAAGGTTTTCTGCCCTTACTCTGCCTTCCGGCCTGAGCTGAAGGTGTGGGCTAGAAAGAACAGATCCTGAGTTGTGGGCAAGCATGCCGAACAGCTCAGCTGAATTTGGGACATGTGCACCATCAACAGTTCTGTGATAGTATTTGGGGTGGAATCTGTCAAGTTTCTGGGAGATTCCTGCTTACTGGAAGTTTGGGAAACAACTTTTTCTTTGATATGTTTTTGTTCCTGCTCTTGTTGAACCATTTGCAATTGCCCTTTTCATGTTGCATTTGATCTTCATGAAATGACACAACACAAAAGGGGGCAAATACCTAATTAATAAAACCCCAAATGAGTGATTGCTCAGAGCAGGAAACCGAAGCATCGGAGCAGATTCATAGAGGAGATGCTGTTGAGGGGAGAGGGGGAAGATTTAAAAAGTTGGCTCTCAAGTCCACATAAATAATGCACCCTTAGACTGAGGCCAGAATCATAAACTAGTGAGGTGGCCAAGTACATCAGCAGTCCGTCTGGGTACTGTCCTGCATAAGCACCAGACCTCTTTGTGCTTGTGGTTAAAACCATGCAGCTATAAGCTCTCCATCAAACTTATCTCTTCTCGCTGGGGTTCCCTTTTCCATTTTTGAATGCCTTAGTTAGATTTTCCTTTGTGGTGAAGAAACCCTAAAATATGTCCTTCATTGCAGATAGACAGATAGCAAATTTCTTCCAATCGGTGTAATTGCCAGGTATCTTCACCTTGAAACTTTTATTAAGTTCCTTCACCATTTTATTTATAATTATTTTACACACCTCCACCATATTCTTTCCTACACGCCTCTGAACATGCCACATGGTCAATACCCACCCCTAAAATCTAGTCCCCAGAATTGGCCGTATACTTTTACATGTTTCCTGTTCAATTTGGAGAGTTTGGAGTATTATTTCCTGTTGGATCCTGGACTTCTGTTAATAAAGTCTGAGTTAAAGGGGCTTCTTTTTGGTGACTGCTTTTTTTTGCCCATTGGATATTCTTTCCTGCTTTGTCGAAGATTAGTTGGCCATAGATTTGTGGCACTAGTTCTGGGGTTTCTATTCTGTTCCATTGGTCTATGTGTCTGTTTTTGTGCCAATACCATGCTGTCTTGATGATTACAGCTTTGTAGTAGAGGTTAAAGTCTGGGATTGTGATGCCTCCTGCTTTGGTCTTCATCTTCAAAATTACTTTGGCTATTCGGGGTCTTTTGTGGTTCCATACAAATTTTAGGGTTGCTTGTTCTAGCTTCAAGAAGAATGCTGGTGCAATTTTGATTGGTATTGCATTGAATGTGTAGATTGCTTTGGGTAGTATTGACATTTTAACAATATTTATTCTTCCAATCCATGAGCACAGAATGTTTTTCCATCTCTTTATATCTTCTTCAATTTCCTTCATAAGCTTTCTATAGTTTTCAGCATACAGATTTTTACATCTTTGGTTAGGTTTATTCCTAGGTATTTTATGCTTCTTGGTGCAATTGTGAATGGGATCAGTTTCTTTATTTGTCTTTCTGTTGCTTCATTATTAGTGTATAAGAATGCAACTGATTTCTGTACATTGATTTTGTATCCTGCGACTTTGCTGAATTCATGTATCAGTTCTAGCAGACTTTTGGTGGAGTCTATCAGATTGTCCATGCATAATATCATGTCATCTGCAAAAAGTGAAAGCTTGACTTCATCTTTGCCAATTTTGATGCCTTTGATTTCCTTTTGTTGTCTGAGTGCTGATGTTAGAACTTCCAACACTATGTTAAACAACAGTGTTGATAGTGGACATCCCTGTTGTGTTGCTGATCTCAGGGAAAAAGGTCTCAGTTTTTCCCCATTGAAGATGATGTTAGCTGTGGGCTCTTCATAAATGGCTTTTATGATGTTTAAGTATGTTCCTTCTATCCCGACTTTATTGAGGGTTTTTATTAAGAAACGATGCTGAATTTTGTCAAATGCTTTTTCTGCATAGGTTGACAGGATCATATGGTTCTTCTCTTTTCTTTTATTAACGTGATGTATCACATTGATTGATTTGCGAATGTTGAACCAGCCCTGCAGTCCAGGAATGAGTCCCACTTGATCATGGTGAATAATTCTTTTTATATGCTGTTGAATTTGATTTGCTAGTATCTTATTGAGAATTTTTGCATCCATATTCATGAGAGATATTGGCCTGTAGTTCTCTATTTTTACTGGGTCTCTGTCTGGTTTAGGAATCAAAGTAATGCTGGCTTCATAGAATGAGTCTGGAAGTTTTCCTTCCTTTCTATTTTTTGGAAGAGCTTGAGAAGGATAGGTATTGTCTCTGCTTTAAATGTCTGGTAGAATTCCCCTGGGAAGCCATCTGGTCCTGGACTCTTATTTGTTGGGAGATTTTTGATAACTGATTCAATTTCTTCACTGGTTATGGGTCTGTTAAAGCTTTCTATTTCTTCCTGATTGAGTTTTGGAAGTGTGTGGGTGTTTAGGAATTTGTCCATTTCTTCCAGGTTGTCCAGTTTGTTGGCATATAATTTTTCATAGTATTCCCTGATAATTGCTTGTATTTGTGAGGGATTGGTTGTAATAATTCCATTTTCATTCATGATTTTATCTATTTGGGTCATCTCCCTTTTCTTTTTGAGAAGCCTGGCTAGAAGTTTATCAATTTTGTTTATTTTTTCAAAAAACCAACTGTTGGTTTCATTGATCTGCTCTACAGTTTTTTTAGTTTCTATATTGTTTATTTCTGCTCTGATCTTTATTATTTCTCTTCTTCTGCTGGGTTTGGGGTGTCTTTTGTGCTCTGCTTCTGTTTCCTTTAGGTGTGCTGTTAGATTTTGTATTTGGGATTTTTCTTGTTTCTTGAGATAGGCCTGGACTGCAATGTATTTTCCTCTCAGGACTGCCTTCGTTGCATCCCAAAGCATTTGGATTGTTGTATTTTCATTTTCATTTGTTTCCATATATTTTTAAATTTCTTCTCGAATTGCCTGGTTAACCCATTCATTCTTTAGTAGGGTGTTCTTTAACCTCCACGCTTTTGGAGGTTTTCCAGACTTTTTCCTGTGGTTGATTTCAAGTTTCATAGCATTGTGGTCTGAAAGTATGCATGGTATGATCTCAATTCTTGTATACTTATGAAGGGCTGTTTTGTGACCCAGTATGTGATCTGTCTTGGAGAAAGTTCCGTGTGCACTTGAGAAGAAAGTATATTCTGTTGCTTTGGGATGCAGAGTTCTAAATATATGTGTCAAGTCCATCTGATCCAATGTATCATTCAGGGCCGTTGTTTCTTTATTGATCCTGTGTCTAGATGATCTATCCATTGTTGTAAGTGGAGTATTAAAGTCTCCCGCAATTACCACATTCTTGTCAATAAGGTTGCTTATGTTTGTGAGTAATTGTTTTATATATTTGGAGGCTTCCATATTCGGTGCATAGACATTTATAATTGTTAGCTCTTCCTGATGGATAGACCCTGTAATTATTATACAATGCCCTTCTTCATCTCTTGTTACAGCCTTTAATTTAAAGTCTAGTTTGTCTGATATAAGTATGGCTACTCCAGTTTTCTTTTGACTTCCAGTAGCATGGTAGATAGTTCTCCATCCCCTCACTTTCAGTCTGAAGGTGTCCTCAGGTCTAAAATGAGTCTCTTGTAGACAGAAAATAGATGGGTCTCGTTTTTTTTATCGATTCTGATACCCTATGTCTTTTGGTTGGCACATTTAGTCCATTTACATTCAGTGTTATTATAGAAAGATATGGGTTTAGGGTCATTGTGATGTCCATAGGTTTCATGCTTGTAGCAATGTCTCTGGTACTTTGTCTCACAGGATCCCCCTTAGGATCTCTTGTAGGGCTGGTTTAGTGGTGATGAATTCCTTCAGTTTTTGTTTGTTTGGAAAGGCCTTTATCTCTCCTTCTATTCTAAGTGACAGACTTGCTGGATAAAGGATTCTCGGCTGCATATTTTTTTCTGTTCAACACATTGAAGATTTCCTGCCATTCCTTTCTGGCCTGACAAGTTTCAGTAGAGAGATCTGTCACTAGTGTTATCAGTCTCCCTTTATATGTTAAAGCATGTTTATCCCTAGCTGCTTTCATAATTTTCTCTTTATCCTTGTATTTTGCCAGTTTTACTATGATATGTTGTGCAGAAGATTGATTCAAATTACATCTGAAGGGAGTTCTCTGTGTCTCTTGGATTTCAATGCCTTTTTCCTTCCCCAGATCAGGGAAGTTCTCAGCTATGATTTCTTCAAATACACCTTCAGCACCTTTCCCTCTTTCTTCCTCCTCTGGAATCCCAATTATGAGTAAATTATTTCTTTTTATTGTATCACTTAGTTCTCTAATTCTCCCCTCATACTCCTGGATTTTTTTATCTCTCTTTTTCTCAGTTTCCTCTTTTTCCATAATTTTATCTTCTAATTCACGTATTCTCTCCTCTGCCTCTTCAATCCGAGCTGTGGTCGCCTCCATATTATTCTGCAGCTCATTTATAGCATTTTTAGCTCCTCCTGACTGTTTCTTAGTCCCTTGATCTCTGTAGCAATAGATTCTCTGCTGTCCTCTATACTGTTTTCAAGCCCAGTGATTAATTTTATGACTATTATTTTAAATTCATTTTCTGTTATATTGTTTAAATCATTTTTGATCAGTTTGTTAGCTGTTGCTACTTCTTGGAGTTTCTTTTGAGGGGAATTCTTCTGTTTCATCATTTTGGATAGTCCCTGGAGTGGCACGGAACTTCAGGGCACTTCCCCTGTGCTGTCCGGGGTAACTTGCATTGGTGGGTGGGGCTGCAGTCCGACCTGATGTCTGCCCCCAGCCCACCGCTGGAGCCACAGTCAGACTGGTGTGTGCCTTCTCTTTCCTTCTCCCAGGGGTGGGACTCACTGTGGGGTGGGGTGGCCCCTGTTTGGGCTATTTGCACACTGCCAGGCTTGCTTCCATGGGATCTGGTGTATTAGCCAGGGTGGTGCACAGGGGCAGGAGAGGCAGCCTCAGCTCGCTTTTCCTTCAGTGGTCCACTTCAAGAGGGGCCCTGCAGCACCAGGAGGGAGGCAGACCCATCGGAGGGATGGATCCGCAGAAGCACAGCATTGGATGTTTGCGTGGTGCAAGCTAGTTCCGCGATGGGAACTGGTTCCCTTTGGGATTTTGGCTGGGAGATGGGTGAGGGAGATGGCATGTCCCAGCGCCTTTGTTCCTTGCCAAGGTGAACTCTGCCTTCCGGGGCTCAACAACTCTCCCTCCCGCTCTCCGAGCAGAGCTGTTGACTTATAACCTTCCAGATGTTAAGTCCCGCTGACTCTCAGAACACACTAGGTCCGGCCCCTCTGCTTTTGCAAGCCAGACTAGGGGGCTCTGCCTTGCAGGACTGGCTGCCCCTCCACCACCCTGGCTCCCTCCTGCCAGTCCGTGTAGTGCTCACCGCCTCTCCGCCCTTCCTACCCTCTTCCGTGGGCCTCTTGTCTACGCTTGTCTCCAGAGAATCTGTTCTGCTAGTCTTCTGGTGGTTTTCTGGGTTATTTAGGCCAATGTGGGTGGAATCTAAGTGATTAGCTGGACACGGTGAGCCCAGCATCCTCTTATGCCGCCATGTTTGCTAACTCTCCTGGTGACTGCTTTTTGCACCACAGGCTCATAGTGAGTTTGAGCTCCACTAAAAGCTCCAGATTTTTCTATTTAGAATGTCTCCAGTCTGGTCTTCTAGAATTTATTTTTAGAAGAACTATCATTTAACAATTTTCAAAATAATTATCTAGCTAGTTTTAGTGCAGGGTTCTAGCTTATCATTTCATTTCCTGGCCATGGGAAGTCCCATGGAAAATATTATTTAGAATAATAGTTTTATCTCTGAAGAATGAAGAGTACATATGAGAAAGAGCAGCTGGGACTGTATCACCTCCATAACTAACTGCCTAATCTTAATATGTCATTCAAGCCTTATTTTTCTAATATTTTTAATAGATTTTATTACCTATTTGCATAGTATCACAGGGATCTTGGAAGAATAATTAAAACAAAGGAGATAGAGAATTTTCAAAAATATGAATTGTTGGGGCACCTGGCTGGCTCAATTGGAAGAGCATGGGACTTTTGATCTTGGGGTTGTGAGTTTGAGCCCCGTGTTGGATATACAGATTACTAAAAAATAAACTTAAAAAGCAACTCAAAAGAATTGAATAAAATAAGAACAATGTTTAAAAAAATATGAGTTAGGGGGCAACTGGTTGGCTCCGTTGGTTAAGTGTCTGACTCTTGATTTTGGCTCAGGTCATGATCTCCCAGTTCCTGAGTTTGAGCCTAACATCTGTGCTGACCATATGGAGCCTGCTTGGGATTCTCTCTCCCTATCTCTGTCTCTATGTCTCTCTCTCAAAATAAATAAATAAACTTAAAAAAATATGAACTGCATCATGGAAGAGAAGTAGGAAGGTGGTAAAGATGGCAGTGACATTGCTGATATTCATTATCATTATCACCATCTGGTGCAACATGGTAATTTGTGGATTCCAACCCACCCCCACCCCTCAAAGCAATCCAAAATAGAAGGGATTTTGTACAATTATGGACCATTTTAGGAAATAGAATACTATTGATGATAGAATAGGACGTTGTAGAATGTGTCCTCTGGCTTTGAGGTGAGAACTCCCACATCTTGGGCTGTAATCAGGAGCACCCCATGGGGAAACTCTCCAGAAACTCTGGTTTATCTTTTCATATTCCTTTCTGTGCTTCTGTTCCTGATGGTAGTGACTCATTTCTCACTCCCCTTCCCTAAAGCCACGAGCTCATGAGCTTCTTGTGGTATCTGGGTTTTCAAAAAGAGAGGGGATGGAACCATGCTGATGTCTTTTTTAAAAATTTTTTAAATCTTTATTTATTTTTAAGAAAGAGAGAGAGAGAGACAAAGTGTGAGAAGGGGAGGAACAGAGAGAGAGGGAGACACAGAATCGAAAGCAGGCTCCAAGCTCTGAGCTGTCAGCACAGAGCCCAATGTGGGGCTCAAACTAACAAACCACAAATTCATGACTTGAGCCGAAGTCAGACACTTAACTGACTGAGGCACCTAGGTTCCCCAATGCTGGTGTCTTTTCAGCACACCTGAGAAAGCCTTCTGACAAATGAGGTGGTTCTGGAAGATAGAGGGAGCCTGGTCCTGAGGATCTGAGGCTTTGGTCAGAAAATACTTGGATTTTCGGATGAGGAGAGACCTTGACACATCTACTCCCCTGAGACTCCTGGGGGAACTAGGGCAGTGGGAGGTGACTTTGTGCAGGGGAAGGGGACTGTGTGCTCACAGAAGGGTCCTGCTTAGACTGTGGGCAGGAGGGACGGGGCGTGCATGCAGTGGGATAGCTCAATGAAGACGACGCATTCTCAAGACCGGAATTTCTCACCTTACATTTTTTTGCATGTGGGTGCCCTTTGCCGGTGAGTGGATCTCGTAAAGAGACCAAGGCCGAGGCCATGGTATCCAACACAAAACAGAACTTTTAATCATGTTGCTTCTGCAGCAGCCAGCAGAGTCACACCCTTATTTCTCAGACGGGTTTGGCTCCATCCATGCTATCCTCTCCCTTCCCTTCCTGTTTTATCCTATTGGATGGTATTTCACTGTGCAGCTCTTAATGGAACACCTTCTATGCATCCAGCTCTGTGAAGTAGTGTTTATAAGAGAAGATCTCAGTCTTCTTGGGTGGGTGAGTCTCACACACATGACATAAATGGAGGCTGAAACACAGAAGCAATACATTTAAGGATCTAGAGTGTATGAAGCATAAATCAAGGGTTCAGGGAGGGTAGGGGAGGAAATCTGGTAGCCGCCAGTATTACAGGGGGTGGGGGCGGGGTTAAGATCAATGATAGTCTTTGAGTGGCTGGTCACCCAGGGAATCTCAGACTTGAATAGCCCTTCTTTTTCTTTCCTGGACTCACCCTGCCCTGGTCCTGGAGGGAGAACACTGTAGTTAAAACAGTTGGAAAGTCCACGTCGGTGTCCTGTGTAGACACACCAACATCCCCACACTGTCCTGTGTCTCCTCTAAGTGCTTCACACACTGTTTACGCCCTTAAACTACCTTTATTTCTCCTGATAGTTTATAAACTTCTCACTGAAATTTTAAAGATCTATCTGAAAACTGAGTAGAGGGAATTCATATTTTTTTTAAAAATCAAAGCATTTTGTCACCCCCTTTATGAATAAAACCATACTTAGAAACTGGATAACAGCTAAAGCAATCCAAGCTTTTGAACTAAGCTACAGGTGTATTTAGAAGGCAATTCATAATTCTAAATATTTAAGTATTTGAAAAATGAGAAGTTAGCAAAAGGAAAAACAATATAGATGAAAGGAAATAATAAATAATAAATAAAAATAGGAACAGAAATAATGAAATTTAAAAGAACACAAAATATCCCCAAATTTACACAATAAAGCTAATTCTTTGGAATGACATACAATTCTGCTAATGTGAATCAAAATCAAAGATCAAGAACACAATAAAAACTGAGAACAAACTGAGGGTTGATGGGGGGTGGGAGGAAGGGAAGGGTGGGTGATGGGTATTAAAAAAAATAACACAATAAAAAATTTAAGAGAATCCTATGAATAGATTTGGGCCAATACACTTGAAAATAGAGATGAATAGATAATTAAAAAGATAAATAAATATTTTCAGATATCAGATAAGATAAAGCAATGGCATTATTATTCCCATGGGGAGAACTGTTTTCTTGCTATATCCCAAAATATATCCTTTTAATATTTGACTCTTTTAAATTTTTCTATAAATATAGATCTGTTTTTATAAACTGTCTAAAAATAGGCCTGTTGTCTACAACAGGTATCCATTTGGTGAGAGATGTGAGCACCATCTTTAAATTTGCATAAGCCACAAAGAGTAGAGTTAGTCTTATTATTCCAAGCTGCACAAAAAAAAAGAAGATAAATTTGATGTCATTGTTTTATTTTATTTTATTTTTTTAATTAAAAAAAATGTTAATGTTTATATTTGAGAGACAGAGTGTGAGTGGGGGAGGGGCAGAAATGGAGACAGAATCCAAAGCAGTCTCCAGGCTCTGAGCTATCAGCACAGAGCCCCATGCAGAGCTTGAACCCACAAGCCAAAAGATCATGACCTGAGCAGATGTTGGATGCTTAACCAACTGAGCCACCCTGGTGCCCCTTTAAACATTTTTTTAAGTAAGTTTATTTATTTATTTTAATTAAAAAAAAATGTTTTAATATTGAATTTATTGTCAAATTGTTTTCCATACAACACACTGTGCTCATCCCAACAGGTGCCCTCCTCGATGCCCATCACCCACCCTCCTCTCCCTCCCACCCCCTATCAACCCTCAGTTTATTCTCAATTTTTAAGAGTCTCTTATGGTTTGGCTCCCTCCCTCTCTAACTTTTTTTTTCCTTCCCCTCCCCCATGGGTTTCTGTTAAGTTTCTCAGGATCCACATAGGAGTGAAAACATGTTATCTGTCTTTCTCTGTATGACTTATTTCACTTAGAATAACACTCTCCAGTTCCATCCACGTTGCTACAAAGGGCCAGATTGCATTCTTTCTCATTGCCACGTAGTATTCCATTGTGTATATAAACCACAATTTCTTTATCCATTCATCAGTTGATGGACATTTAGGCGCTTTCCATAATTTGGCTATTGTTGAAAGTGCTGCTATAAACATTAGGGTACAAGTGCCCCTATGCATCAGCACTCCTGTATCCCTTGGGTAAATTCCTAGCAGTGCTTTTGTTGGGTCATAGGGTAGTTATATTTTTAATTTTTTGAGGGACCTCCACACTGTTTTCCAGAGTGGCTGCACCAGTTTGCATTCCCACCAACAGTGCAAGAGGGTTCCCGTTTCTCCACATCCTCTTCAGCATCTATAGTCTCCTGATTTCTTCATTTTGGCCACTCTGGCATGAGGTTGTATCTCAGTGTGGTTTTGATTTGTATTTCCCTGATGAGGAGTGATGTTGAGCATCTTTTCATGTGCCTGTTGGCCATCTGGACGTCTTCTTTAGAGAAGTGTCTATTCATGTTTTCTGCCCATTTCTTCACTAGAGTATTTGTTTTTCAGGTGTGGACTTTGGTGAGTTCTTTATAGTTTTTGGATCCTAGCCCTTTGTCTCATATATCATTTGCAAATATCTTTTCCCATTCTGTTGGTTGCCTTTTAGTTTTGTTTATTGTTTCCTTTGTAGTGCAGAAGCTTTATCTTCAGGAGGTCCCAATAGTTCATTTTTGCTTTTAATTCCCTTGCCTTTAGAGATGTGTCAAGTAAGAAATTGCTGCAGCTGAGGTCAGAGAGGTTTTTTCCTGCTTTCTCCTCTAGGGTTTTGATGGTTCCTGTCTCACATTCAGGTACTTTATCCATTTTGAGTTTATTTCTGTGAATGGTGAAGAAAGTGGTCTCGTTTCATTCTTCTGCATGTTGCTGTCCAGTTCTCCCAGCATCGTTTGTTAAAGAGACTGTCTTTTTTCCATTGGATATTCTTTCCTGCTTTGTCAAAAATTGGTTGGCCATACTTTTGTGGGTCCAATTCTGAAGTCTCTATTCTATTCCATTGGTCTATGTGTCTGTTTTTGTGCCAATACCATGCTGTCTTGATGATTACAGCTTTGTAGTAGAGGTTAAAGTCTGGGATTGTGATTCCTCCTGCTTTGGTCTTCTTCTTCAAAATTACTTTGGCTATTCGGGGTCTTTTGTGGTTCCACACAAATTTTAGGATTGCTTGTTCTAGCTTTGAGAAGAATGCTGGTGCAATGTTGATTGGGATTGCATTGAATGTGTAGATAGCTTTGGGTAGTATTGACATTTTAACAATATTTATTCTTCCAATCCATGAGCACGTGAATGGGATCAGTTTATTTATTTGTCTTTCTGTTGCTTCATTATTAGTGTATAAGAATGCAACTTATTTCTGTACATTAATTTTGTATCCTGTGATAAGTTTATTTTTGAAGGAGACAGAGACAGAGCACGAGCAGGGGAGGGGTAGAGAGGGAGACACAGAATATGAAGCAGGTTCCAGGCTCTGAGCTGTCAGCACAGAGCCCGATGAGGGGCTCAAATTCATGGACCCCAAGATCTTGACCCAAGCCAAAGTCGGATGCTTAACCTATTGAGCCACTCAGGCACCCTTACTTTGAGAGAGAGAGAGAGAGAGAGAGAGAGAGAGAGCACACTCAAGTGGGGGAGAGGCAGAGAGAGAAGGAGAGAATCCCAAGCAGGCTCCACACCATCAGTTTGGAGCCCAATGCAAGGCTGATCTCAGGAACTAAGACCGTGACCTGAGCAGAAATCAAGAGTCAGATACTTAACCAACTGAGCCACCCAGGAATCCTAATGTCATTATTTTTAAAATACTTTAATATTCAGAAACAGTAATGGGTCCCTTATGGTCTATAGTAACATAAAGTGTAACCAGCACTCAGATAAAGAAACAGAACATCCCAGAAGTCCCCCTATTATTCTCCAAGGGTGACTTCTAGCTGAACTTCTAATAGTAATAGTATAGATCGTTTTAGCTGTCCTTGTACTTAATATAAATGGAATTATGTACTATGTATTTCTTTTGTATCTGGTTTTTGTTTCTGTTTTCATTTTTTGCTTACCATTATGTTTGAGATTTATCCATATCATAATAAGTAGCAATAAATTGTGCATTCTCACTATTAGTATTTTATTGTGTGAATATAACCCAATTTAAATACACACAATTTATAATTTGTGAATGAATATATAACCTGTATAATTAACCCAATTAATGTAGGCTATGTTACTTATGCTTTTTCAATTTTTATTTCTTTGTTTGTTTGTTTGTATTCTCTTGATTTTCCCAGGTAATAATCATAGCATTTATAAATAATGATTTTATAGCCACCTTATATTTTTTATACATGCTATTTGTTTGTCTTTTATGGTTTTAATGTATATTTCATCTAGATAAATATTTAAAATAGTATGAATAGTAAACATTGTATTTTATTTTATTTCTATTTTAGAAAGAGAGAGCAAGCAGGGGAGGGGAAGAGGAAGAGGGAGAGACAGAATCCCAAGCAGGCTCCACGCTGTCAGCACAGAGCCTGATGCAGGGCTCGATCCTATGAACTAGGAGATTATGACCTGAGTCAAAATCAAGAATCAGACACTCAACTGACTGAGCCACCCAGGCACCCTAACAGTGAATATTTTAAACTTCCAAATTTCCATTCAGCCTCCAAAATGTTTATCAAAATCTTTTTATTACTAGCATATCTTCCCCAAGAAGGAAGAATTTCACAGCAGTTCCTGAGAAAAAAGATGGATGAAGCATTCAAGTGACTAAAGTAAGTCCATCAAGGCCAGAGCAGATGAGAGAAGAGAGAGGTGACAGTGAAATGAGGAGAAAAAGGTGGGAAGTGGCCATATCATCTGGATCACCCAAAGTGGGGACACAGAAGGAAAAGCTAAAAAATTGTGATGATCACAGCCCAGGGTCGCAGACCCACTGAGAGAGTGGGATTTAATTTTAAGATCATGCCTCCCACACCCACTCCTACCACCCCATCAACAGGGCTTCAGTATAAAAACAGTGAATTAAAGCTGATAGAACAGGGGCACCTGGGTGGCTCAGTTGGTTATGTGTCCGACTTCAGCTCAGGTCATGATCTTGCAGTTTGTGAGTTCGAGCGCCACGTCGGGCTCTGTGCTGACAGCTCAGAGCCTGGAGCCTGCTTCGGATTCTGTGTCCCCTTCTCTTTCTGCCCCACCCCTGCTTGTGCTCTGTCTCTCTCTTTCAAAAATGAATAAACATAAAAATAAATTTTTAAAAAGCTGAAAAAACAGCAAGATAGAAACTCTATTTAAGAAGGGCTTCCTAGGGAAACCCACCAACAACAGTGAGAACAGACAGGAACGTTAGAGGAAGCCAGCTCTATAACTTCAGCAAATATGAACACAGCCCAACTCGTAGACAGATGAATACAAAACCTCACCCGCAGCTCTAGCTATGTTAATTCCTAATATAAGATAGATCCCATCCAGCTTTCCACATCCACACAAGGTGTGCTAACAGGAAAGAAGAAGTCCAGTCTGGAGACACAGGGATGACCAGACTCAGATATGGCACAGAATTGGGGATTGTCAGACGTGTGTGTGTGTGTGTGTGTGTGTGTGTGTGTGTGTGTTGTATACACACATACGTAAAGAGATTTATTACAAGGGATTGGCTCAATTGTTTTGGAGCTGACAAGTCCCATGGCCCACAGTCAGCTGACTGGAGCCAGTGGAGTAGCTCCAATCTCTGAGGATGTGCCACCCAGGACCCAGCAGTTCCAGTCTGCAGGTCTCGACCTAAGAGAAAATACTTAAAGGAAGTTGGAGTTAAGGAGGGAGGAAGAGACAATGGGCATCCACTGCAATGGCGAAGGCATTGGTATGTGCAGGAGACAGGCAACTTGCAAACAAGGGAGGAGATCAGTAAAAAATCAGGCCCCTGGCACAAAATTTTCTGAAGAGTCTGCTGCTTCTTTCTAAGCCTCTGAGTTATCCTGGTTCAGGACAAAAATAATAACAATACTGATGTTCTTGTTTTTCCTGTTTCTATTACCAAAGCCACAAAGTGCAAACAGCACGTGTTCTGACTGAGAAGGGCTTGGCCCTGGGTGTTCTCACCCACTTCCTGTTCCCCACACAGCAGACTTTGGTCTTTCTTGAGCAAAGCTCAAGCAAAGCTTGAGCTGAGCTTTCTGATCCCATTTTACTGAAAACTATAAGCAATGTATTCTATATATTCATATGTCATGGACAGTTTCCTCTACCTCTTCCAGTCAAAGTCCCCAGAAGCCTGCAATGTGTTGTCCCTAAAAGGAGAAACAAAGAATTCACAAGACAGCACGGACCCAGGAGACAGAAAACATGACCATTCCTCTTCCTCTACGGCTGACAGAGTGGTAAGTCTGAGTGAGTGAGAGTGTGTGTTTGTGTGCGTGTGTGTGTGTTGTGTATGTATGTTTCTGTGTGTGTTGTATGTTTGTGTTTGTGTATGTGCTGTGTTTGGGAGTGTATGTGTATGGGTGGAGTGTGTGTGATGTGCTGATGTGTATGTTTATGTTGATGTGTATCGTGTGTTTGTGTGACTGTGTATGTTGTGTATTTGTTTGTGTGTGTTTGTGTGACTGTGTATGTTGTGTATTTGTTTCTGTGTGTATGTGGGTGTTTTATGTTTGTGTGTTTTGTGTGTGTGTTTATGTGTTTATGTATTTGTGAATATGTGTGTGGAGTTTTCTGATTGTATGTGTGCAGTGTTATGTGTGACACGTTTGTGTGTGTGTGTATGTTTGTATATAGGTGTATGCTGTGTTTATGAGTGTGTGTTTGCAAGTTTGTGAGTGTGTGTATGTTTGCAAGTGTGTGGGCGTGTGTTGTGTTTGTGAGTGTGGGTGTGTGCTGTTTGTGACTATGTGTGGTTGTATTTGAGTGTGTGTGTGTTTGTTGTGTTTGTGAGTCTGTGTGAATGTTTGTGAGTGTGGGTGTGTGTTTGCAAGTGTGTGGGTGTGTGTTGTGTTTGTGAGTGCACGTGTGTAGTGCGTGCAGTGTGCGTTTACAGTGGTACGAACCCATCCATGAATAAGAGTCAGAAGAACTCTGTTCCCTGCTCGAATTCACTGTTTAGCTCTGAGCAAGATGCTTTGGCGAGTTGACTCTCCTCCTGAGAAGCATTAAGTGGGGGGACATAGCTGCTTATGCTCTGTGCTGGAGACAAAACCTACCAAGTGCGGTGAGGCAGACGTGTGAGGTGCTGGACAGGCAGGGGCAAAGCAGCGAGGCCTGGGGCGCGGGCTTACTTGTTGGTGCAAGGCTGGGGCACACAGTACAAATTTTCTGCCTGTGCTCCTCACCCAGCTCACCTACCCGCCCTGCTCTTACCTTCCACTGAGCCTCCCCTTCTTTCTAAAGGAGTCACGAGATTTCACTGGTGAAGTACTGCCTCAGTTTCCACCAAGGATGTAAGGAAGCCAAGGACAAAGAGGTTGAGGGGTCTCCAGGTACAGAGATAGGAGCACTAATCTCCTTGTTCCAGAAGCCCTTTGGATAGGCAAATGCTGTGTCCCTGCTAGGGATAGCTGGGGACAGCTGTTCCCCTGACCTGGTCACTCTCTTTTCCTGAAGTCACATGACTTACTGGACTGTGACTGTTTTGAGCCTGGCCCTTCAGAGGTGACATTGTTAAGTAAAGCCAACAACCATACAGCACGGGCCACACTGACCTCCCGCTGGGCAGCTCCCAGGATATGGGCAGGACTGAAGTCATTTGCCAGGTTAACAGAGTACAATGGCCTTCTGAGGATGTTGTGGCAATGGGAAAACCATGCCTATCAGGGCCCCCTGTAGCTGGGTCTCCCCACACCCCACAGCCTTTGTCTGGCGACATTCATCTGACTGTGTCTCTGAGAGTCCTACATGTTCTGGAAAAACAGTCCTGGAGCCATGCAGTTTCCTCCCTGACTCCACAGAGAATATCAAGCATGACGGGCCCCTGACATAGGGAACTGTGTTAGTCCATGAGGCAGGATGCACTGAGCGAGGTTACATGCTCTCCTCAGAAGGATGCCAGAAGTTCCTGGATAGAGTGGCATGGCCCTTCCCACAGGGGAGGAGACCTCAGGGACATTTAGTTCAGGCCTAGCATTCAC
Source organism: Neofelis nebulosa (assembly GCF_028018385.1). Classification (NCBI taxonomy): domain Eukaryota; kingdom Metazoa; phylum Chordata; class Mammalia; order Carnivora; family Felidae; genus Neofelis; species Neofelis nebulosa. The sequence continues at coordinate 6,619,633 of NC_080785.1, forward strand.
ACTTATGGGGACAATAAGGCCCAGGCAGTGTGACCATCCACTGTGACCAACTGATGGCCATTGGAGATGAGCACTGCGGTCTCCTGGCTCCCAGCAGGACTCTGCCCCGCACCCTGATGGTCCCGTTCCTGTCCTCACAGCAGAACCTGGCCACCAACCTGTAAGCCTTCTGTAATTCTAACTTACTAACTGCCAAGCCTTCCCCAAAGATCAGGCCTGGACTACCCTTTTTGGCCCAAGATCCCTGCCCCCATCCCCCCAGCCAGTCCCTCGCCACGACTTCCTGCCCATGCCCTCCAGATACACTGTGGCCACACCAGTCTTCCCACTGCTCTCAGGACCCAGTATCAGACCTGCCTCTGCTCTCTGTTCTTTTCTCTCCTCACAGAACGGCTCTAGGACCCTGTCTCTCCAAATACTACCTGCCACCTCGGCTGTCAGGCCAGTTCACAGTTCACATTTCTCCATGAAGTCTCTTACACTGCCAATAGAGACCACAGTAGGGGTGGGGGGAGAGGAGAGAAAACAGGGTCTGCAAAGGAAGGAGACACCCCTCAGACGCCGTCCTCTCTCTCCTCATTCAGGCTGCTCCCCTCAAACCTAAGTTTCTGGCAAGAGAAAGGCAAAAGTCAGGTGCCTCTTAAAACTGTTGAAAAACCAATAAGACATATTATGGTTTTCTCTAGATAAAGAAGGAAGAATATGAAGAGATTGTCCAGGAGAATCCTGCAGGAGCACTGTGTCAGGATCCTAAACAAGACGTTATAGGAGGTAAACTACTTTCTAGCAGAAATGAGCTTGAGAGAGGTGTGGATGGGGATGTTTAATGACAGGTGGGGCACTGGGACAGGCAGCGGGGTCCATCCCTGTAGAGATTTGCCCACCTGGGCTGCCATCAAGGGGGCTTTGGGTTGGGGGGGGGTCTTCCTTTACTGCAGCCAAATAAGACGGAGAGGGCCCTGATGGGCACAGTGGGGGAAATGAAGGGAGACACAGTGCCAGCCGCCCCCTTTACTAAATCTCTGTGCCAGGCCCAAAGAAAGGGGTCTGTGCATTCTGGGCTTTCTTCCTCAGGTAGGATGTGCTGATAGTCGGTGTGACCAAACAGCTCACTGGAGCCTGAGGCTCTGCAGCCAACAGACCCCATGCAGGTGCTTGGCCGGATCAGATGGGAGAGCTCTCAGGGTCATACGGGTTGCAAAGCAGCATGTGAGCAGACAGGATGTACTTGGCTGCTGCCTCAGAACTGGGCTTGGCCTTCTGGAGGGGGTTCTCTCCAAAAGCTACTGCATCAGGGCCAGGCTTTTAACTTTCAAGGGCTCAACTTTGCCATCTACCTTGGGCAGACAGAATCTGGGAATGCTGGAAATCCATCCAATTTCCTGCCCAGAAGAAATTATTTGTGATTCATTATGTATTTTAACACAAACAGTTTTTTACTACATGAACTTCAATGGCCTGAGCCACTGGGAGAGAGCCTTATTAATAAACCACCAAAGCAAATTACCCGTAGAAGTGCTGATACCCGATTTACCTATTCTTTTTTTTTTTTAAATTTTTTTGATGACAGAGACAGAGCATGAATGGGGGAGGGTCAGAGAGAGGGAGACATAGAATCTGAAGCAGGCTCGAACTCACAGTGTGAGATCATGACCTGAGCCGAAGTCAGACACCCAGCTGACTGAACCACCCAGGGGCCGATTTACCTATTCTTGCAGCAATCAAGGTTAAATATTACTTGAAAAATCCTCTCCAGCGCTCAAGTGGTATATTTAAATTCCAGTGGTGTGCTCTGGTCCCAGTCGTGTGCAGAGACAGGGTTTGCTATCTTTGCCCAGCTTTTCATTGGCTGGGAGGGCAGAGGTGAATGTTCCATGCTTCCTTGAAACCCTCATCCATTCACTCAAATTCCTTTCAAGTCAGCTGGGGGAAGCTGGAGGGAGTCAAAGCCATTCAGTTGGAATTGGCTGCTGGGTCAGCCTGGCCTGGGTGGCAGGCAGCAGAAAAAACATGTCATTGCTGAAGAGATTCTGCGGAAGTCAGTGCCCATCCTCCCCTCAGGAGGCTCAGGGCTCTGCTGTTGAGACACATCACTATCTTCAATGGGGGAACAGACTTGGAAACCATTTATTAGCTGGCATTTCTCTGTGTGCTCTGGGTCTCAGATCTGACAGTTCAGAAGGGAATTAATTCCCTTCCTGGTGCTCAGCCCCAAGAATCCAAGAACCTTGACACTAGGTTTCTCGATATTAAACTGGCATCTCCAAGTCTCTCTCAGCTCATGGTTCTGGCATTCTGCTGGGCGAGAATGTCCAACCCAGACTTCAAGGCTGCTGAATAGGAATGTGGCTACAGGGTGATTCTGCACTTGGAGCCTGGGGGTGGGTTGAGATCGTCCCACACTCCCAACATTCTCTGTCGCAAAAGCTGAAGAAGGTGATGTGGTCAGATGCAAGAGGTCACGTGTTTCTTTTTCTTCCTGCTCTTACTGAGAAGGATCTCCAATCAGGGAGACTTAGGGAAGCCCAGGGTTCCATAGTCATACTGGGCTAATTCCCATCTGGGTGAGAACAGATGACCCTGATAAGAAATGTCAAAACCGAACCATAAAAATGTGGTATTCTAACACACCATCCAGCAATTCCCCTTCTGGGTGGATACCCAAAAGAACTGAGAGCCAGGGACTCAGACATTTGTACGCTGATGTTCACAGCAGCATTATTCACAATAGTAAAGGGTGGAAACAACCCAAATGTTCATATATGTTTATGAATAAACAAAATATGATACAAGCCTACAATGGGGTATGATCCAGCCTTAAAAAGGAGGGCAGTCCGGACACGTGCTACAACATGGGTGAATCTGAGGGCGTTATGCTGAATGAAAGAAGCCAGACACAAAAAAGCAAATCCTGCAATATTCCACTAGCATGTTCTACCTAGAATGGTCAGACTCCTAGACGCAGAAAGAACACTAGAGGTCACCAGGAATTAGTGCGGAGGGAGTAATGGGGAGTTGTGGTTTCATCAGGACAGTCTGGGATGATAAAAAAAATTCTTGAGGTGCACAGTGATGACTGCACATGATGTGAATGCACTGAGCGCCTCACCTCAAACTGGGTACAATGATGAATTTTGTTATATTCTATAATTTTTTACATTGTCTTTTTACCACACTTGTTAAAAAAGGTTTTAAAAAGGCTAGAAAGAACGTGAGCCTCCCCGCCCCCCTCCCCCCGCAGGTCTCCGGTGCAGAGGCGGGTCTTCTGCACCCCCCCCGCCGACGTCCTGCCCCGGGGAGCTCCCAGCCACGCAGCTCTAACCCCAGCTCCCTCTGCTTTGTTTCGGCGCTTCCAGGTCTGGGGAAGGCCCCACCGAGCCCCCAGAGACTGAGGCTCCTACTAGTGGGGAAAGCCGGCAGCGGGAAGAGCGCGACGGGAAACAGCATCCTGGGCAGGAAAGAGTTCCAGTCTAAACTCAGCGCTCAACCGGTGACCCGGGCCCTGCAGAGGGCCAGCCGCGACTGGGCCGGCCTGGAGCTCGAGGTGATCGACACCCCCGACATCCTGTCCCCGTGTGCCCCGCTGGAGGCCGTGTGCGAGGCGGTCGTCTTTTCCGCCCCCGGGCCGCACGCGGTGCTGCTGGTGATGCAGCTGGGCCGCTACACGGAGGAGGACCGGCAGGCGGTGCGGCGCCTCCAGGAGACCTTCGGGGTGGGCGTGCTGGCCCACACGGTGCTGGTGTTCACGCGCAAGGAGGACCTGGACGGGGGCTCCTTGGAGCAGTACGTGCGGGAGACCGACAACGAGCCCCTGGCCCGGCTGGACCGGCAGTGCTCACGGCGCCACTGCGCCTTCAACAACGCGACGGGCGGCGCGGAGCAGGAGGCGCAGCTGCGGGAGCTCCTGGCGCAGATCAACTGCATCCTGTGGGAGAACAACCACCGGCACTTCAGCAACCGCGCCTACCGCTACTGCCAGCGGAATGGTCTGCGCGGAGACGGCCAGGAGAAGCAGGTGCCCGTGGGGAGCGGCTCAGAGGAGGCGCCCGGCGCGGAGCCCTGGCGAGAGGGTCTGTGCCAGATCCAGAAGGAATCGGAGGAAGTTTACAGACGTCTGCTGAAGAGGGAGCCCATTTGAGCCTCGGCCGGGCCTCAGCCTCCGTGGCCAGCTGTCGGCCTCTCCGTGCCCGTGGGTCCTTGGCCATCCCAGTCTCCTGATCCGCGGGTGCGGTCCGGAGTGCCCAGCTCGAACCCCCCCGGGGGCCTTCATCACACCTTCCGGGGCGGTTGAATGGCTTCTACGCTGTAGGGAGCAGCATGCCAGGTGGAGCGGAGAACTCTGCAGTGCGCGGGCGTCTTTCTGGAGGGCTGTTGCTGCGCATGGAGAAGAGAGCAGAATGGGGTCTGGCTCTGGCCATCTAGCTGCATAAGGAGATAGGTGCGCCTCAGGTGCACCTCAGCTTCTTTGAGGTTCTAGATGCTTCTGGAGAGTCTGACCAACTGATGGAAGCAGAATTGGAGCAGACTGGAGCAACATACCCGCCCCTAGTCTCTTTTCCTTCCTTCAAGCTGTGTGACAGAGGGTCTCCAGTTACCTTCATCTGGGAGGGGTGAGAAGTGCTGGAGGGCAGTCAGAGATCAGAGGACACAGCGTCAGGTCTGTTTGGTTTAGTCCAATAACCATTGGACTCTACATAAGTCTCTACAACCAGATGCCCGCGGACTACATCTTGCAGTGTGGAGGCCGGGACACCTCTCTAACCCAGACCTAATGGACCTCTAAGAAAGTTTGAGCGTTTCTTTTGCCAGAATATTCAGAAAAGTGTCTCAGGGCCCAACAAAACTTATTTGGGGGTGCATACTTAAGTCTTTGTGCCAGAACCATTTATTAGATATGCCATCAATTTCCCACTGAACTGAAGCACGTTGATCATATGATACGTTTTCATATTCTGTAAGATCTATGTCAGGATTTTCAATTCTGTTCTTGTCTCCTACCGTTCTTCCTTTCTTATGAATAAAATATTGATTTCATTTCAGAGGCTTTGCGTATAATATGTCAGTCTACATTTTTATATTTCCTTTGTTATTCTCAGGCATCCATTCTTCAGGGTGAAAGCTAAAATCATTTGCATTTCCATTAGAAGATTAATTTCTTTAAGTGATCTTGTTTTAACTGTCAGCTTTGTTAATTTCATAACAGAAAATACATTGACCAAATGACAGCCTCATTCACTGAGTCTAAATGGCAAGTTACTCAAAACACGTTATCCAGTAAAAATCCTTGAAAAAAGAAAAATAAAATAATAAAATAAATAAAAATCCTAAAGAAATTTGTTTTAATTACATCAAATACAGTGGGTTTTTTCTCCTTTATGATTAAAAATCAGCGGTGATAAGTCCCACAAGATTTCAGGAGAAGGGATAGATGGGGCACTATCGCTCCCTCAGCCTCAGACAATGGGGGAAGACGTGTGTGGATATGTTCTGGAAACTCCACAGTCTGTGAACCAGTAAGAAAAAAAGTGATGTGGGTGGAGGTGGGGGTGGGCTGAAGACAGAGTGTTGTCTTGGCCGAGTCTGTGAAATCGCCAGCTTCAGAATTTGTGCCTTTCTAAAAACATCTCTACACTGAACAAAGCATGAAAAATGGGGATGTGGACAACTAGAAGATCTCAGTGCACACTAGGTTGTTTCCTCCCCCGCTGGGTCCAAGCATCTGTTAAAAGTATCAGGGGTTGTTTCCAGCTCCCAACACTCCTGTAATAACACTGAAAAACTATGTAGAAAATACAAAATAATAATAATCATACAACAGTTGCTTGAAGGCACTGGGGAGTGACCAAATGCAGGCAGACACTACAGGGAACTGTAATCCCCAAACTGTCTAGAAGAAATTTTTTGTCTGGAAGCCTGAAAGAATTGGTCACAGTACTGATGGCAGCAAAGATGGAACCTGAGGTTCCAGTTCACCAAGCATTCCATGGCGATACTGAAAGGGTCATGTTTCTGGAGTAAAAACCACATCAGGGCAAAGAGATTTGCTCTAAAAGAAGACCAAGCTCATGGGCATTGAGGAGGGCAACTTTTGGGATGAGCACTGGGTGTTGTATGGAAACCAATTTGACAATAAATTTCATATTAAAAAAATAAAAATAAAAATAAGATAAAATAAAAGAAGACCAAGCTCAAAGTAGTCCCTTCCTAGGAATGTGTAAAACCAAGCCTTCTCAAAGCCAAAGTGATCCACCAGTAATTTTTAAAAAATGTTTATTTATTTATTTTGAGAGACAGAGATAGAGCACAAGCAGGGGAGGAGCAGAGAGAGAGGGAGACACAGAATCCGAAACAGGCTCCAGGCTCCAAGATGTCAGCACAGAGCCCGACGCGGGGCTCAAACTCACAAACTGTGAGATCATGACCTGACCCGAAGCCAGACGCTCAACCAACTGAGCCACCCAGGTGCCCCGATCCACCAGTAATTTAAGTGCCTGCTACGACAAAGTCAATATTCTTCAGGAGATAGTAATATCTTGAGTCTCTACAATGTATTATCTACAATATCTTATAAATTATTAAAAATTCTTGTTTTCTAACATAAGGATAGGAAGTTATAAAATTTCCCTCTACACATGTGTATCTACATCTCACAAATTTGTGTATATTCCGTTTTCACTATCAGTTTAAAATATTTTCTATATTCTTTGTGATGTTTTTTCTCACTCATGGGTTATTTAGACGTATGTGTTTGAGTTCCAAATATTTGAGTATTTTCTAGAAATTTCAGTGTTCAGTATGGTAAGCATTAGTCATGTGTGGCTATTGAGCACTTGAAATGTAGCTGGTGTACCTGAGAAAAGGAAGTTTGAATTTTAATTTAGTTATAATTAGCTTTAATTTAAATTTAAAAGCTGAAGCAGTATAAAATATTTTACCATGAAACACAGCTTTGTTGTTTAGGTGGAAATAAATTTCTCTTGAATATTGTATTACATATTATTGCTGTTTTGCAATGCAAATGTGGGACGTATGCATTGTTTCTAGTGTCAGCCATAAACCTGTCACCGAGCTATAGTCCTGTCAATAGATTGATTCTGTTTGAGTAATCTTCTTTCACTGAGGCAATACTTGTGTTTGAATACTGGATGTAGACAGTACGAATCACAGTAATGCCTACCTACATTATAGGTGGTAATTAAATTTAAATACTGATTATTTTATTCATAATATAATTAAATTAATTTTTGGTTTAAAAATCAATATGGACAAATTTTTAACTTTGAAATGAATGCATAATACTGATACAGGATGAATGGAGATCACCAGGTGAACTCCATGACAAGAACAGAGAAAGAGAAAGAGACCAGACCAACATATGTTACAAAATTCATGATGAGCAGCAATTGCACTTTGTTGTAGTACAACAAAGCCAGAAACAAAGTGGTTAGAGACGTTTTCAGGATACACATAGGAATTTTGATGAAACATTTCCTCTCAACAATCAAAAACAAAATGGACAAAACTAGTAACTGAGCCAGAATCAAATGCCCAACAAAACAATTCTAAATAATTTTTAACAGGATCTGAGCTTTTAACTTGGGCCACTTTAAAGCAGCTTTGATTATTGCACAAAAAAGAAAAATGCTTTAGTTTGAGAGATGGTTAAAGAAATTACTATTTTGGCTACGGTAAGTTTTGTTGGAAAATTTTAGGAAAAGCCTAAGATTTTTAAAGTATCAAAATATGAAAGACTTTCCATTAAGGCACCAAACAATTGCCCATGGAAGAGAAGACCTTTTTGAGGAACCTCTATAATTGTTTTCCAGAGTGGCTGCACCAGTTTGCATTCCCACCAACGGTGCAAGAGAGTTCCCCTTTCTCCACATCCTTACAAATATCTGTTGCTTTCTGACTTGTTAATTTTAGTCGTTCTCACAGGTATGAGGTGGTATCTCATGGTGGTTTTGATTTGTATTTCCCATATGATGATGAGTGATGCTGAGCATCTTTTCAAGTGTCTGTTATCCATCTGTATTTCTTCTTTGGAAAAATGTCTGTTCATGTCTTCTATTTCTTTATCTTAAAACGTTATTTTTATCTTATCTTTATCTTTAAACATTAAAAATAAGGCAAAAACCTCTTTGACCTTGGTGGCAGCAACTTCTTACTCAACATGTCTCCAGAAGCAAGGAAAACAAAAGCATAAATGAACTATTGGGACCTCATCAAGATAAACCGTCTGCACAGCAAAAGAAACAATCAGCAAAACTAAAAGGCAACCAATGGAATGGGAGAAGATATTTGCAAATGACATCTCAGATAAAGGGTTAATATCCAAAATCTATAAAGAACTTATCAAACTCAACACCCAAAAAATCAAATAATCCAGTGAAGAAATGGGCAAAAGACATGAATAGACACTTTTTAAAAGAAGACATCCAGATGGCTAACAGACATATGAAAAAAAAATGCTCAACAGCATTCATCATCAGGAAATACAAATCAAAACCACAATGAGATACCACCTCACACCAGTCACCATGGAAAATTAACAACGCAGGCAATGACAGATGTTGGCAAAGATGCAGAGCAAAAGGAACCCTTTGACACTACTGGTGGGAATGAAAACTGGTGCAGCCACTCTGGAAAACAGTATGGAAGTTCCTAAAAAAATTAAAAATAAAACTACCCTATGGCCCAGCAATTGCACTACTAGGTATTTATCCAAAGGATACAGGTGTGCTGTTTCAAAGGGGCACAAGCACCCTAATGTTTATAGTAGTGCTATTGATAATAGCTAAAGTATGAAAAGAGCCCAAATGCCTATCAATAGATGAATGGATAAAGAAGATGTGGTATATTGTCACAGACTTTGAGTCTGGAGTTCTCTTTTGTCCAGCAAGAGAGCTGATGCAGAATTGAATATGAGAGAGGCTAATGTCCAGGATGAGACAAGAGACCTGAGTAAGGGTCCTTGCTCTGTATTTATTAGGATCAGAAGGCTTACAAACGTTATGGACATGCAGAAAGAGACAATAAAATAGTGATCATTAATTCATGTGTGTGAGAGAAAGGGGGTTTCAAAAGTATGCAGTGTTAGGGGTTTGGGTCAATATAAAACAAAATCCCAGTGTCAAGCATAGGGCTGTTTACTGCAGGCACCAGACACCGTGTCTGTTTATCTTAACCTTTCTAGCGGCTAAGTCAGATAGAGCATGCTACCTCAGGGTTAACAAGACATTTTTCTCGCTGATTAGCTCTGGGCGCTTTTGTCCTATAAAGGCTTTCCGCTTTACATTTTGTTTACTTAATGATAAATCCTGGGGCTTTTGCCCTGCTGTGGCAGCTTTCCACCTCTAGCTGTTCTTGGACGCTTTCATCCTGTGGAAGCAGCTTCTACTCTATGCTTCATTCTACGCTGATTGCTTTCACCCCGTGGTGGCTTTCTGCTCAGAGAATAGTTAAACTTATTCCCCATTATATATATAAAATGGAATATTGCTTGGAATCAAAAAGAATGAAATATTGCCATTTGAAACAACATGGATGGAACTAGAGTGTATTATGCTAAACAAAATTAGTCAATCAGAGAAAGACAAATATCATATGACTTCACTCCTATGTGGAATTTAAGATACAAAACAGATGAACATAACGGAAGGGAAGCAAAAATAATGTAAAAACAGGGATGGAGACCAAATATAAGAGACTCTTAAATATAGAGAACAAACTGAGGGTTGCTGGAGGGTTATGAGTGGGAAGATGGGCTAAATGGGTAACGGGCATTAAGGAGGACACTTGTTGGGATGAGCGCTGGGTGTTATATGTAGGGAATGAATCACTGGCTTCATTATTATTATTATTGCACTATATGCTAACTAACTTGGATGTAAATTTAAACAAACAAACATTAAAAGTAGAACTACTGTATGATCCAGCAATTGCACTACCAGGTATTAACCAAGGATACAAAAATACAGATTTGAAGGAGCACATGCACCCTGATGTTTATAGCAGCACTATCAACAATAGCCAACTATGGAAAGAGCCCAAATGTCCACCGACTGATGAATGGATAAAGAAGATGTGGTGTATATATGTACAAGGGAATAATACTCAGCGATCAAAATGAATGACATTTTGCCATTTGCAACGACATGGGTGGAGTTAGAGTGTATTATGCTAAGCAGAAAAAGTCAATCAAAGAAAGACAAATACCATGTGATTTCACTCACATGTGGGATTTAAGAAACAAAACAGATGAACATATGAGAAGGAAAAAAGAGACGAGGAAGCAAACCACAAAGACTCTAAACTGTAAAGAACAAACTGAGGGTTGATGGAAGGAGGTGGGTGGGGGATGGGCTAGGTGGTAATGGGTAATAAGGAGGGCACTTATGATGAGCACTTGGTGTTATATGTAAGTGATGAATCACTAAATTTGATACCTGAAGCCAATTTTACCATATATGTTAAATAACTAGAATTTAAATAAAAGCTTAAAAAGAAAAAAAGACAAGATCTTTTTAATAATATCAAAGATTAATTGATATAAAATTTGAAAACTTTCAAGTATTTTTCTTTAGAACCATACGAGAAGTATGATATAAGACACTGGCCAAATAACATTTTTAGTGTGTCTTAAAATATTCCCAAATCTATGAAGAGATGTTGTAAATTCAAGGCACACAATTAAATTAGAGGTATGGGGATTTCAAAATCATTTGAGCCTGTCCGATGAGAATTTTAATAGATATTTGGCACCAATCTTTCACAATGGAGATCCCTGCGTAAGACTCCAGCTTCAATCTCATACTGTATGCCCCAGAATTACTGAATCATGCTCTTTCCCAGTGCTGGATCCTGACTTTATTTTGCTTTGATTGTTTCCAGAAACATATCAGCTCCCACCACTTAAACAAAGTATTTGATTACGAAAACATAATCTAGGTACCAAAAGTAAAATGTAGGGACACCTGGATGGCTCAGTCAGTTACGCATCTGACTCTTGATCTCAGCTCAGAGCTTGATCTCACGATTGTGAGTTCAAGCCCCATGTTAGGTTCTGCATTGGGCGTGAAGCCTGCTTGAAAGAAAGAAAGAAAGAAAGAAACAAAGGGAGGAAGGGAGGGAAGGAGGGAGGGAGGGAAGAAGGAAGGAAGGAAGGAAGGAAGGAAGGAAGGAAGGAAGGAAGGAAGGACTTTTAATCTAGGAAATGAGAGAGTTGCCCAAGCATGGGAAGGCTGGGAATGCAGGGGTTTGAGAAGCTAACTGGGGCTCTGAAACCAGCAGTTCTCATGGCCATCAGTGATGAAGCATAAAACCTGTGTGTTTGCAAAAGTTTCCAGAGAATGGTACTCCATCCCGTACATGTTCCAAATCACGAGAGAGCGTCTTGCATTAGTGAACTTTAACCTGGACCTACAGGAGAAGGGATGATATGGAATGTCATTCTAGGTTCCTTCCCTGTGATGCCGAGAAGGGACCTTGAGGGACAGTGAGTGTTGTCACGGTGACAACAGGGGATTTGGCACAGCTGAATAATTCATAGGTAAGGATTCACCTTATATCTGTTCTTATGGAAACATTCCCTATCTCATCCAAGAAATCAAATAAGACTAGTACCTATTTAATGCTGGGTGTGCCTGGGACAAAGTACTAATTTATTATCTCGTATTTTAGTCACTTGTGTCTTAGGATGTTGACAGTTACTACCACAGTAGTGGGTGGCAGAAAACTCTTCCCTGTTCAATGTTGTGCACCAAATTCCTGGCATACATGAGGCATCTGTAAATGTTTCTTCACCCTACTCCTTGGAGATTTAGTGAAACTTGGCTCAGGATACATTTCCATAGCCTAGAGAGGCCAAAAGCCTTCATGCTCTTTCTGGGAATTTTCTGAGCTCACTTCTTTAGGCTTTCCTCTACTTTCTCAATCATATGCATTGTCCCATTTCACCCCATTTGATGTAGTTCTTCAGCTCTTTAACTGGTTTCCACAATAACAACATATATTAACCATTTTTTTAAGTTTACGTACTTATTTCGAGAGAGAGAGTGAGAGAGGGGCAGAGAGAGAGGGAGAGACAGAATTCCAAGCAGGATCACAAAACCTTGATCATCACCTAAGCCAAATGAACCCAGGAGTCAGATGCTTAACCAACTGAGCCACAGAGGTTCCCCATTAGCATTTTTATGAAAGTCACAGGGAGGGGTCCCACAAGCAGCAACAACATTACTGCACCAAGAGCTGACTCTCCTCTCTCTGGCTCAGAGGAGGAAATGCCAATCCCTCCAACTCCACCACCCAGGAAGTAGAAACTCTGCTGTGAGTCCTTCATAAATGATCTCCTCATGAAAGGCAGAGTGATTGATCTGTTTCAGAATGTGAGAATGTTAGGACAGTCTGACGTCCAGTAGACCACTTTTTCCTATTATATTTTATTTTTCAAAAACAGGAAGCAGATGGTACTTTCTCCCTTTTACCTGCTGGGACCAGATGTGACCCACACTTTTGGATACTTATTCCATTCTGTATGCACACCAAAGAAATTATTTCTGGCAGGTCCCAACTGAGTCTCCTTCTCAGACAGTAAATCTGGTTGTCAGATAGTCCCAGGATGTACGACTAGCTCTGTTCCATTCAGGGAGAAGAATAAAGTCTTCTAACTTTGGACTCCAGTTCCTGCTCTGGTCTCCACTTCGTCTTTACTAGGGAGTCCTAGACTTTTGATAGAATTCTGGTATTTTGCCTTATTTGATTTAGTTCTTTGCATGTACACTTGAGAATCTTGGAAAGGAGTCTTCAGTACTCTGAATCCAGCTGGTAACATTTTCCCTTTCAATCACAGGATTATTTGCTCCTGGGCAGTCACTCTGAAGGGATAGTCCCAGACAAGCAGCATCCACAACACCTGTGAGTTTGCTGAGAATGCAGATTCTCAGGCTCCACTGAGAGCTTACTGAATCAGAAACTTTGTACTTTAACAAGCCTTCCCACTGGCTCTGATGCATGCTAATGCTTCAGAAAATATAGAGAATGTGTGAAATGAAGAAGCATTAAGAATTGTATGAAAATTTGGTTGGGAGATTGTCAAGGGAATTCACCTTGAGGGTGAGAATGACATAGCTGTGCAGCAAGGTGTAGAGAAAATTCACCCAAGGGACACATAGCACATGTTGCTTGTCATCTGCGTGTTATCCACCTGGCCTTTGTTCCTTACTAACAAAACTACAGTTGTGTTGATAAAAGTGATGTATCATGTGAAATACTAAATCACACAGTGTTTCTTGCAGCTGTGGTAACCACATGATCAAGAGATAGAAGCCAAAGTCCTGGGGATTTCTGGGCTTGCTTTGCTTTTGTAATACAATTCCTTTTTGTTTCTTTCTTTTAAGTTTATTTTGAGACAGAGAGAGAGAGAGCAGAGGAGTGGGAGAGAAAGAGGGAGAGAGAAAACCTCAAGCAGGCTTTGCACAGTCAGCCCAGAGCCCAAATCTGGGCTTGATCTCAGGAACCATGAGATCATGACCTAAGCCAAAATCAAGAGTTGGGCACTTAACTGACTGAACCACCCAGGAGTCCCTGCCTTCCTTATTGTTTCTATCTTCTTTCCATCTGTAAGGCAGAGGTGAAGCAGTCATCTTGCTTCTTTGAGACAAAAGTCACTTGCAAAAAATGGCGGAGCAGGTAAGGAGACAAAAATCAAGTTATCAAGTTCTTTGGAGAGTTTCATCACCAACTTTTGTATAAAATTTGAACCTTTTGTTTGTTAAGCCACTTTAGTGATGTTTCCCTTACGTGCAGCCCAACATACTCCAGCTGGTATTCCAGGACTGAATGAGAATCACTGCCAGATCAGCCACACTGAGAAACAGGGGACGCCATTCAACAGGTAGAGGATGGGATCCCATCCTTCTCAACAAACCCCCATGTTACATAGGCACTCCCACTGAAGGAATGTGATGGCAGGGTGGTGGGGGGCATGACTCTCAAAGTCACTTAAATAGACTGAACTCTGTCTAAAGGTTCTCTTTGACAGATCACATTGGACTTCTTTAAACAACATGAAACATTTCATTATGGTTTTTCTCTGGAAGTAATGGGTAAGACCGAGGAAAGACTAGAAAAATTAAGGTTTTTACATTTTCTCTCTATATTAAATGTAGTCTATGTTTAATTTTGCTATGTAGGCTGTTCCCATGTACTCCACACTGCTCCACAAGAAGCAATTGACTTAAGGTCTTAGGGGATTAATTTCCATAAGCTTGCTCACAGTATTTTTCCTACAAAGCAACTATTATATCAAAAGGAATTAAAAATAGAATTAAAATTTCCCTATCTCAGTGTCCTTTCTCACAAATGTCTATCAGAGATATAATGCTTAAGAAAATGTGCATACCACGGAGCACAGGAACTATTTTTATTGACGAAAAAGTTACAGAAAATATGAGCATATAGGACTTAAAATGCCCTAATAATAGATTTTAATACACCATTCTCAGTACAAAACAAACCAAGTAGGGGAGCCTGGGTGGCTCAGTTGGTTAAGCATCTGACTTTGGCTCAGGTCATGGTCTCACAGCTTGAGTTTGAGCCCTTTATTGGGCTATGTGCTGACAGCTCAGAGCCTGGAGTCCGTTTCAGATTCTGCGTCTCCCTCTCTCTCTGCCCCTCTCCTGCTCACATTTGGTCTCTCTCTCTCAAAAATGAATAAGTACTAAAAAAAAATAAAAACAAAAAACAAGCCGAGTAGCCAAAAAAGAAAAAAAAATAATAAGAGCTAGAAGAGTAAACAACATAATGAAGAAATTAGATCTCATGGATATATTGAGAATTTACTCTCTTCTCTATAATAGCAGAGAATACACTCTTTTTGCAGGCACTCATAGAACATTCACAAAACTTGATCATTACCAAACCTCAGTGAGTTCCATAAAGTAGAAGTATTGCAAACAACAGTGCAATAAAACCAGAAATCACTTTTGAAAGGTAATCTGGAAATTAACTTTTAGGAAAAAAGTTTTGTGGAAAAAAATTATAAACTAACACTTTAGAATTTCTTAAAGATGATGATCATGAAAACACTAAATAGCAACAGCTATAGGATTCATTTAAAGAAATGAGGGGAGGGGCGCGTGGGTGACTCAGTTAGTTGAGGGTCCGACTTTGGCTCAGGTCATGATCTCACTGTTCAAGGCCCTCATAGGGCTCTCTTCTGTCAGCGCAGAGCCCAGTTTTGATCCCTCCTCTCTCTGTACCTCCCCCACTTACACTGTCTCTATCTCTCTCAAAAATAAACAAACATTGGGGCACCTAGGTGGCTCCGTTGGTTCAGTGTCGTACTCTTGGTTTCAGCTTAGGTGATGATGTTACAGTTTTGGAACCAGCTCCGATCTGACAGTGGAGCCTACTTGGGATTCTCCCTCTCTCTCTACCCCTCCCCCGTTCATACTGTCTCTATCTCTCTCAATATAAATAAGTAAACTTTAAAATAAATGAATAAATAAATAAACATTTTTGAAAATAAAGAAATGAGGGGAGAAAATTCATTGCACCCAAGACTTCTCCAATAAGAATAAAAGAATGAAAAATAATAAATTCAATTCCCACCTCCAAAAATACCTGTGAAAACTAAAAGGAAGTAAACCAAAGGAAAGTATGAAAATAATAAAGATAAAAACAAAAATTAATGTAGTAGGGAGGAAAACACACTAGGCCTAATTAACAAATTAAAATTCAGGCTTGTCAGAAAAAATTAAACTACTAATTATTTTTTTTGAGAAGAAAAGGGGAAAGGACCACAAATAAAATTTTCAATATGATAAGAGGTTATGGCCATTGAATTAGAAGAAATTTTTTTAATTTAATATGAAATTTATTGTCAAGTTGGTTTCCATACAACACCCAGTGCTCATCCCAAAAGGTGCCCTCCTCAATACCCATCACCCACCCTCCCCCCCTCCCAGCCCCATCAACCCTCAGTTTGTTCTCAGTTTTGAAGAGTCTCTTATGCTTTGACTCTCTCCCACTCTAACCTCTTTTTTTTCCTTCCCCTCCCCCATGGGTTTCTGTTAAGTTTCTCAGGATCCACATAAGAGTGAAAACATATGGTATCTGTCTTTCTCTGTATGGCTTATTTCACTTAGCATCACACTCTCCAGTTCCATACACGTTGCTACAAAAGGCCATATTTCATTCTTTCTCATTGCCAGGTAGTATTCCATTGTATATATAAACCACAATTTCTTTATCCATTCATCAGTTGATGGACATTTAGGCTCTTTCCATAATTAGGCTATTGTTGAGAGTGCTGCTATAAATATTGGGGTACAAGTGCCCCTATGCATCAGCACTCCTGTATCCCTTAGAAGAAATTTTTAAAATTTAAGACTTCTGTACAAATAAATATGAAGACCTAGATGAAATGGATAATTTCCTAGGGAAATACAGATTACCAATACTGTCCACTAGAGTGATGAAGGTGAAATCATAGACCAATTTACATGGAAGAGATAGGGAAAGCCATCCAGGAACCATACCACAAAGTTAACACCAGGGCCAGATCGTTTTGCATGGGAATTCTTCTGAACCTTCAACATCCAGATGTCCCAGTGCTCTTTAAATTGTTGCAGAACATTGGAAATGAACGGAAATTTCCCTAACTGCTCTTTCAAAAGAAATATAGCATTGATACCTAAGCTTGATAAAGACCATACAAAAAGATGAAACTATAAACCAATATCTCTCATGAGTATCAAAACAAAAAAACCAAATAAAATACTAGCAAATAGACTCCAACACCACATTCTTAAACATAAATGAAAAATTGATTCGTTATTGGAAAATCTATTAATGTCATTCACCTTATCAATAGACTTAAGGAAAAATTATCATAAGGTTATTTCCATAGATGATTTGTGAAAGCCTTTGACAAAATTTAATAGCTATTCATGATAAATAATATAATAGCTATTCACTCAAGAAAAGAGTCGACAGGGGCATCTGGGTGGGTCAGTTGGTCTAAACGTCTGACTCAATTTCGGCTCAGGTCATGATCTCACAGTTCTTGGGATTGAGCAGCGCATCTGACTCTTTGGGACAGTGTGGAGCCTGCTTGGGATTCTCTCTTCCTCTCTCTGCCACTCCCCTGCTCACACATGCTCGCTCTCCCTCTCTCTCTCTCTTTCTCAAAATAAATTTTAAAAACTTTTATAAAAAGTGGAGAATACTTGTTTAAAATATTTATACACACACAAATACAAATTTGTGTATACAAATACAAACTACTGTGATCCAGTATCTCCCTTACTTAACTGGGAATCACTGAAGATATATTTAGGAACAAAGCAAGCCATGTCCATCCTTTACTATTCAACATCGTGATAGACGTTTTAGCCAATGCAATGAGATAAGAGCAATCAATTATGGGCATAAGACTAAATAAAAAAGAAGTGATAAACTGTGGTGCATCCATAAGATGGAATCCTAGTCAGCAATGAAAGAAGACAAGCTATGGACACACACCACATGGATGATTCTCAAAGTTTTTATGCTGAGTGAGTGAAGCCAGTCTCCAAAGGGACTTTGTTTTACTTATCTCTAAATTCTCAGTGTACTCTTTTGTTGTTGTTTTGTTTATTTATTTACTTTGAAACGGAGGAGAGGGAGAGTGAGCACAAGCAGGGGAGGGACAGAAAGAAAGGGAGAGAGAGAATCCCAAGTAGGCTCCAAGCTGTCAGCGTAGAGCCCTATGTGGGTCTCCAGCCCACCAATGGTGTGATCATGACCTGAGCCAAAATCAAAAGTCGTTCGCTCAATTGACTGAGCCACCCAGGTGTCCCTAGACTCTCATTGTAGTATTATGGTATAAAATCTACCCTGAAGTAAAACAATCAATGAATGTTAATGAATTGATGAATAGATATGAACTCTTAAAACTCGAGAGAAGGGAATGTGTTGCATGTATCATTCTCCTATTCTATGAACCACCATATGTAGTATTTACCAAGGACTCTGCCTGCCTTCTGCCCTGGGAGACAAATGGGCAATGCTGTTCTCAGGGTATTTCATTTTTTTAATGTTTATTTTATTTTTGGAGAGAGAGAGAGAGAGAGAGAGAGAGAGAACGTGAGTGGGGGAGGGGCAGAGAGGGAGACACAGAATCTGAAGCAAGCTCCAAGCTCCAAGCTGTCAGCACAGAGGCCAACTCATGACTCAAACTCACGAACTGTGAGATCATGGCCTGAGCCAAAACCAAGAGTTGGATGCTTAACCAACTGAGCCACCCAGGCATCCTTAGTCCATTTCATTTTTAAGAAACTAAGCAATCATCAAAATAGTAGTCTTTTCATATTTTCTTCATATTTTAAATTTCCAGGAAACTTTGTTCTTTCCTGTTGATCCAAGTTTTTTCTAGCATCATTCTGTTTTGGCCTGAAGAATTTATTTAACATTTTGTTTATGCAAGCCCTAGTGGGACAAATTCTGGTTTTCATTGTCTTCAAATGTATTTTTTTAATCTTTATGCTTGAGAGAGAGTTTTGCTGAATAAAGAATTCTAGGCTGATCTTTTCTTTCTCTTCAGCATTTCAAACATATTCCAATGTTTTCTGGCTCACATTCTTTCTGATAAGAAAGCAGTTGTCATTCTTATATTGGTCCCCTATATATAATGTCTTTTCCCCTCCTCTGGTTGATTAAAAATTTTTTGTTTTCTTTGGTGTTTCAGTAGTTTTACTATAAAGTGCCTGAGTTCTCTCTCTTTGCATTTCCTCCTTAAGGTTGATCAGGATTTTTGGATTTCAAAGTTAAGGTTTTTCATCAGTTTTTTTTTTTTATTTGTGGTCATTATGCACTCAAGTTTTCATTCTTCTATTCTTGGGTTCAAACTGAATATATGAGAGTAGTTATTGTTAGTCCATTGACATGAGCGCTACATTCATTTGGGTTTGTTTTTCAATATTTTCTTCCTTCTTGGGTTCTCATTGTGGTTTTGATTTGTATTTCCCTGATGATGAGTGATGTTCAGCATTTTTTCATGTGTCTGTTAGCTATCTGGACGTGTTTTTTGAAAAGCGTCTAGTCATGTCTTTTGCCCATTTCTTCACTGGATTATTTGTTTTTTGGGGGTGTTGAGTTTGATAAGTTCCTTATAGATTTTGGAATCTAACCCTTTATTTGAGATGTCATTTGCAAATATCTTCTCCCATTCCATCAATTGCCTTTTAGTTTTGCTGAGACATGTTGAGTAGGAAGTTCCTGTGACCAGGACCAAAGAGGTTTTTCCTGCTTTCTCCTCTAGGATTTTGATGGCTTCCTGTCTTATGTTTAGGTCTTTCATCCAGTTTGAGTTTATTTTGTGTATGGTATAAGAAAGTGGTCCAGATGAGGGGCAACTGGGTGGCTCAGTCGGTTGAGTGTCCTACTTCGGCTCAGGTCATGATCTCGCGGTCTGTGAGTTCGAGTCCCGCGTCGGGCTCTGTGCTGACAGCTCAGAGCCTGGAGCCTGTTTCAGATTCTGTGTCTCCCTCTCTCTCTGTCCCTCCCCTGCTCATGCTCTCTCTCTCTCTCTCTCTCTCTCTCTCTCTGTCAAAAATAAATAAACATAAAAAAATTTTAAAAAGAAAGAAAGAAAGAAAGAAAGAAAGAAAGAAAGAAAGAGGTCCAGATTCATTCTTCTGCATGTCCAGTTTTCCGAACACCATTGCTGAAGAGACTATCTTTATTCCATTGGATATTCTTTTCTGCTTTGTCAAAGATTAGTTGGCCATATGTTTATGGGTCCATTTCTGGGTCCTCTATTCTGTTCCACTGATATAAGGGTCTGTTTCTGTGCCAGTACCATACTGTCATGGTGATCAGTGCTTTGCAATACATCTTGAAGGCTGCAGTAGTGATGTCTCCAGCTTTGGTTTTCTTTTTCAGGATTGTTTTGGCTACTCGAGGTCTTTTCTGGTTCCACAAAATTTTAGGATTGTTTGTTCTAGCTCTGTTTAATGTTATATATAATATTATAAGCTCTGTGAAGAATTCTGGTGTTATTTTGATAGAGATTGCATTGGATATGTAGATTGCTTTGGGTAGTATCGACATTTTAATAATATTTGTTCTTCCAATCCATGAGCATGCAATATTTTTCTTTTTTTGTGTGTCTTCTTCAATGTCTTTTATAAGCTTTCTGTGTATAGATTTTTACCTCTTTGGTTAGGTTTATTCCTGGGTATTTTATGGTGTAAGGTTAGGTTGTGTATCTGAGACCTTTCTTCCTTCATTAAGAAGGCCTGGATTGCTATATTCTCCCCTTATGATCGCCTTTGTTGCATCCCAGAGGATCTGGGCTGTAGTGTTATCATTTTCATTGGCTCCCATGTACTTTTTAATTTTTCTCTTTAACTTCTCGGTTATCCCATTCATTCTTTAGTAGGATGTTATTTACTCTCCAACTATGTGTTATCTTTACAAATTTTTCCTTGTGGTTGATTTTGAGTTTCATAGTGATGTGGTCTGAAAATATGTGATCATATGTGATATGATCTTGATATTTTTGTACTTGCTGTGTCCCACTATGTGATTTATTCTGGAGATTGTTCCATGTGCACTTGAGAAGAATGCTGCTTTATGATGAAATGTTCTGAATATATTTGTTAAGTGTATCTGGTCCAATGTGTCATCCAAAGCCATTGTTTCCTTGTTAATTTTCTACTTAAATGATCTGTCCATTGTTGTAAGTGGGGTGTTGAAGTCCCCTACTATTATGGTATTATTGTCAATGAGTTTATGTTTGTGATTTATTGATTTATATATTTAGGTTCTTACATGTTGGGTCATAAACGTTTACAATTGTTAGGTCTTCTTGGTAGATAGGCCCCTTAATTAAAATATAATGCCTCTCCTTATCTCTTGTTATAGTCTTTATTTTAAAATCTAAATTGTCTAAGTATGGCTACTCTGACTTTCTTTTGGCGACCATTAGCATGATTTCTCCATCCCTTTACTTTCAATCTGAAAGTGTCTTTCAGTCTAAAATGGGTCTCTTGTAAACAGCCTATAGATAGATCTTCTTTTCTTACAGATTCTGTTACCCAATGTCTTTTGATTGCAGCACTTAGTCCATCGACATTTAGAGTGAGTACTGAAAGATATGAATTTATTACCATTGTGTTGCCTGTAGAGTTTGAGTCTCTGGTGGATTTCTATGGTCCTTTCTAGTCTTTATTGCTTTTGGTCTTTTTTATCTTGGTTCATCTTTTCTTCCCTGAGAGAGTCCTCCTCAAAATTTTTTTCTAGGCTATTATTGGTCACAAACTTCTTTAGTTTTCCTTTGTCTGGGAAACTCTTTATCTCTCCTTCTAATTTGAATGACAACCTTGCTGGATAACGAATTTTCAGCTGCATATTTTTCCAATTCAGCACTTTGAGTATATCCTGCCACTCCTTTCTGGCCTGCCAATTTCTAATAGATCTGCTGAGAACCTGATCTGGCTTCCCTTATAGGTTAAGGACTTTTTCCCTTACTGCTTTCATAATTCTTTTCTTGTCTGTTTATTTTGTGAATTAGACTATGAAGCGACTTGTTGATAGTTGTTTTTTGTTGAATCTAATGGGAGTTCTCTGTGTTTGCTGGATTTTGATGTCTGTGTCTTTCCTCAGGGTAGAAAAGTTTTCTGCTATGATTTCCTCACATAAAACTTCTTCTCTGTTTTATCTCTCTTCATTTTCTGGGACCCCTATTATTCAGATGCGATTCCTTTTTAATGAGTCACTGAGTTCTCTAAATCTTATATTATGCTCTTTTGCCTTAGTTTCCCTCTTTTTTTCCTGAATCATTATTCTCCATAGGTTTGTTCTCTGCATCATTAATTCGCTGCTCTGCTTCATCCATCCTTGCCACCTTGGCATCCATTTGAGATTGCATCTCAGTTCTAGCATTTTTAATTTTGTGCTGACAAATTTTACTTTTTTTTTTTTTAATCTCCATGGAAAGGGATTGTATGCTTTTTCAATACCAGGTAATATTTATATTATCCAGACTCTAAATTCTGGTTGAAATATTTTGCTTATTTGTCTGAAGCATTTCCTCCTGTTCTTTCTTTTGGAGTGAATTCCTTCATTTCTTCATTTTGGATGAAAAAGAAATAATAAAAAAATAAAGATTAAAAGTTAAAAATTTAAAAGAACACAAACAAAATCAAATAAAAGATGCTAGATCCTAGGTGTGTTCTGGTCTGGTTGTTGAAAGAAACTCGATAGAATAGAGAAAAAAGGGGAAGAAATGGGGGAAAAGAGAATAAAAAGAAAATGTTTGATAATTAAAAAAACGAATACAATAAAATAGAATAGAGTGAAATGCTGAAAGTAAAATGGAATAAAAAATTTTACAAGAAAGTAAAAAAATACAGTAGATATAATTTAAAGAAAAATATTTTTTATAAACTCAGAATATAAAAATAAATTTTTTCTCTTTCTATATTCAAGTATAAGAAAAGGAGAAGAAAAAAGAATGAATGGATGGACTAGCGAACAGAATGAAATATGAATGAAATTATATCCCGTTTCCACTAGAAGTCAAACTATGGAGAAATCTATAGTCTGTAAACTAAGGTGGCGGAGAGACTCATGTTCCTCTAGAGCTTGATTGGCACAGTTGGATAGGGCTTGGTGTGACGGCTCCGTTTACACTAGACGGCACTGCTTAGATTACTGGGGTAGATCATTGTGGTGCCTGTATCCATGAATGCACATGGGTGGAAGAGGTGTAAATGGTATCACCTACCTACCCAGTCTCTAGCATCAGAACTCTGTGCTCTCACTGACTGGCAATCATGCACCCCTCCTTTGTCCCTGGCTTCTGTCCACTCCCTGCCTCTACACTACCCAGAACCAAGTCATCAGCCTGCCAGGTGGTACCTCCCTTCTGAATTTTATGTCAGATGAGGCTGTGATTCCAAACCCCTCATTTCTGAGGGCCCTGTGGCTTGGACACACTCTGACCCCCTCACGGAGTGTCTTGCCAAGACTTGCTTGGGTGCTGGCTGCCCTTGCCCCCAGGAAAATTTGCATGACCATGTTGCTGCTGAAGCCCAGAGACTATGGCCAGGTGCAAACATTCCCAGAAAAAATTCACTCAATCTTGTAGCAGCAGCATGTAAGAGATTATGGTAAATCACACCACACATCTGGCATCAGGTTTCGCTGCTTCCTAACACCCTTGCTCAACACCAGCAAACGGCTGTTCTCTAGGGTCTGCTGGGACCTTTGCCTGTGCAGAAGCCGCATAGCCTCAACCAAATGTCCTCTTAACTGGGGAACCACCTCTCCCCATGTGGCCAGAGACCCCTCACCCTTGGACCTTGCTGTCTATTCTTGGGGATTTGCCCTTCCCACCAGAACACCACCAGGCATTGAGCTGTATAACTTCCAACTCTGTGCTCCCCTGTTTATAGAGTGGCATTGAACTTTCTTCTTTCTCCTTTCTCTCTTTCTTGTTCAGTCCCTTATGTGTGTTTCCACTCTTTCCCTTTCTCTCCAGCTGCTTTCAGGAAGAATTTTTACTGTACTCTCCCCCTGTCTCAATCCTCTTTCCACAAGCAAAAATAGTTCCCTAACATCTGAGCCTTCTCTCTCCACCAGTTCACCTCTCCATGCTGCATACCTGTGAAGTTCTGTGGCTTAAGTTATGAAGATTGTTGTGTTAATCCTCAGATACATTTTCTAGGTGTTAAAAATGCTTTGGTGCTGATCTAGTTGAACTTCCGGGATGACAGAAGCAGAAAACTTCCAAAACTCTGCCATCTTGGCCCCTTCTCCTAAGTGACTATTTCTAAAAGGATTGTGAGCTTCTTTGTGTTGTGCTTTTCTAATGCTTGAGATTAATTAAAAGTTCAGTCTACACCAGGACTTATTGATAGAACATGGCAATGTGCTTTGGGAAACCTTAGAATGGATAATGTGAGAAGTACCCAGGAGAAAAGTAGAAAAGGGGTAGAGATACCTCTTATTGTTATATATATATTAAAGACAATTTTTGTTCCAGGAAAACCAGAAAGGTCTCTGAAGCCTTGGTTACACATAACATCTATCAGTGAATAATTAATCAATCCAAGGAAAAGGTAGTGTTTGACTGGCAGAGGGGTTGAGAATGTGGCTGGAAATTTCCAAGCAAAAGGAGGAGAGATGTGCAGAGGGTAAACCAAAACTAGCTCCAAAATCATCTTGAACTTTTAGCAAAAAGTAAAATTCAGTGTTCTTAGAAGAAATAACAAAGGGGGTCACCTGAGTGGCTCAGTCCATTGAGCATCTGACTCTTGGTTTCAGCTCAGGTCATGATCTCACAGCTCATAGGTTTGAGCCCTGCATCGGGTTCTGCACTGATGTGTGGAGTCTGCTTGGGATTCTTTCTCTCTCTGCCTCTCCCCTGTTCATGCTCTCTCTCTCTCTCTTGCTCTCAAAGTAAATAATTAACTAATTTTAAATTAAGTAATAAAAAAACAGGAAAGTTATTTTCCAAGAAAAAGTGGACTCCAATCTTATAGAAATATGAGAGAAGAGAAAATTTTTATTTTAATAACAAGCAAACAATTCAACTGGGAGGCGGTGTAAGTAATGAAGGTCTGAGGTGATGGAGGTGAAGTGGCAACAGTTAGTTTCACATGAAAAGAAGAGAACTGGTTATTCAGCAAATATATTGCATTGAGGTCAGTCAAAGAGTTGCTGTAGATACATCTGAATACAGCAAACAGTAGTTCTCTTCTGTGTTGAATCTCCGTCTTTCAACTGCTCTTTCTGGCATTTCACTTAGTTGAGTTCTTAGAGGTCTATTTTCCAAACAACTCTTTGTCCTTCAGTAGGCAGCTGATAAGGAACAATTTGAAGCCTTCTGTAAAACTCTTACTACATAAATGTCCATTCATCTGGAAAGAATTCTATAAACATCTCTACTGATAGATTACCCAACACGAAGAACAAATCTTTCTAACAAATCATAGGGGGAAGGTGATCACTGTGTCCTAAAGGAAAAATAAGTGAGTAGAAGCAACAGAGGGAGAAGATCCACCAATCTAGAAAGAAACCAGATTTTTCTCGGGATAAATAGACAAAGTTTGGGGCCACCTTTATACCTTCTACTCTGGAGTTCCACATATTGAGAATTCGTCCCTCCCCTGTTAAGTCAATCAAACATCTACCAATCTCCAACACTGAATCTGATTATACCCCTTAGTCCTGAGAGTCTGAGAGACAGAAGCGAGAGTGCTCCAAGGTTGGTGAATGAGTTCAGGGGTGCGGGGGCTGGGTTGGGGGGGGGTGGCAGACAGTGGGCAGGGCCAGCGGGAAATATGCAGGAAATAGGGAGATCTTTTCATTCAGGTAAATCTTACATAAACAGGTGAGAGAAAACAGGAAAAACTATCTGCAGTGCTTCCATGATCAATTCAAGGTTCCTGCAATGAGTCTCACCTTCATATCTGGCGTTCTGCTGCTTTAGGGCATAGAAAGCCTCTTTCCCTGCCAATTCTCTCCATTTGTTCCTTTCATTTCTGCCGCTCCAGTTTATCCTCCAGCTTCCTGATTTTTTCTCCAAACTCCTCTCTTACCTGCACTCTCTGTCTCTCTAGCTGTGCTCCATAAAATTCTTGCATCTCTTGGATTTGTTTCTGAATCTCCTCTTTGGCCTTTTGGTACATCTTCTTAGTGTAGCATCGTCCTTCATTCTACGCCACAATGCGCTAGACCAGGGTCAGCAGCTGGTTTCTCTGGGACTCCTGCTCAGCTCCTGTCGCACCATTCTTGTACACGCAGTAGTGATCACGGAACTAGCCCTCCAGCCCTCGGATGCCTTCGGGTGCTTCCTCTAAGTAATCATGGAAATTGATGCCATCCAAGTCATCTTTCTGGGTGAATAAGAGAATCATTTATCTCCTAGCTCTGACTCCAATATTTACTGGATCTTCTACATGGCCTTGTGCTCTTCCTGCATGTACGGGACCAGCTGTCCCATCAGGGGCAGGGTGTGAGGTCCTGGGGAGGTCAGGAAGATGTAGCGAGTAAACTCTTGCAGGTGTCAGCATCTTGTGCCTCAGTGTCAAAAATGCCTGGTGTATCCACGACAAAATTTCTCTTACCTGCCATCTGCTGCTCCCTTTCTTACAGGTCTTGGTGGCAGATGTTGTGGCAATGCTAGAAGGAAACACTTTCTCTCCAAGGGTGCTGTTGCCCATGGCACTTTTCCCTGCTCCGATCTTACCCACTAAGATAAGTCTCAACTGTGAATTTCTGCCATCTTGGTTTCTAAGCCCTGGGACATCAGGAAAAAAAATCCACAGCATTAGGAGGTAATCCAGCTGCTTCCTTATAGGGCCCCCCATTTCCCCTCACACACACCTCTCCTCTGTTGCCCCAGGGTCCCCTCCCATAAGTGACTGATGCACTCCCAGGAACTCTATAGAAGACCCTTTTGGAGAAGCCTATTTGAAGTCTATAGAAAGCCTGAAGTTCTCTTGCAATACTTGGGAAATGCCCAAGTACTTTCCAGGATTTCCTGGAGCTTCTTACTATTACTTTTTGTAGCTCAGTAGCCTACAGAAGGGTAAACAAAATATTCTAGTTTACCAAGAGAATTCTGAGCTGCTGCTGCTGGTAGCTATTCCTCATAAGAGCAATGCAGCAAGTAACACAAAATCTGCCTTTGGGGCATCCCAGTGGGAGACTCCCTCCCCATTTATATTCGGAATGGAACTTTTCTTCTCCCATTAAGAAGCCAGCTAGGCAGGTTACACAAGCCAACTCATCCTTGTAGGGTACAAAAGGGTACAAAGGGGTACAAAAGGGTACAAAAGAGTACAAAAGTGATCTGTGTGGAAAGACCAAGTGTCTTTTTCTATTTCGTGTGTGCAACCATCCTGTCAAGGGTTGTGACATGAGAGAGAACAATATAATTTAACTTTAAAGTTTAAAAGCTTAGCTTAGAATCCAGTGAAGTTTTTATATTCTAAAATAAGACATTACAGAATTATAGTCATAAATTACTGACATTTCTCCAAAGTTATTATAAAATCCCTTGATACTAAAAAAAATGAAAGAAAAAGAGTACCTGGGTGGCTCAATTGATTGAGTGTTGGACTCTTGATATTCGCTCTGGTCATGATCCCAGAGTCGTGCGATTGAGTCCCACATAGGCTACACGCTGAGCATGGAGTCTGCTTAAGATTCTCTCTCTCTCCCTCTCTCTCTTAATCTCTCTCCCTCTGTCCCTCTCCCTTTCTATCTCTCTATAAAAAAAAATGAGGGGCTCCTGCGTGGCTCCGTCAGTTGAGCATCCAACTTCACCTCAGGTCATGAACTCACAGTTCATAAGTTCGAGCACCAAATCAGGTTCTGTGCTGACATCTCAGAGCCTGGAGCCTGCTTGGGATTCTGTGTCTCTCTCTTTCTCTACCAAACCCCTGCTCTAGCTCTGTCTCTCTCTGACTCAAAAGTAAATAAGTATTAAAAATTTTATTAAAAACTTAAAAAAAAAATGATCATATGATTCAGTAATGCCACTTCTGGGTATTTATCCCAAGGAAAAAACACTAACTGGAAAAGTAATCTGCATTCCCATGTTTATTGCAGCATTATCTACAATAGCCAGGATATGGAAACAATCTAAGTGTCCACTGATGGATAAATGGATCGAGAAATCATGGCATATATACACAATTGGATATTAGTCATCCATTAAAAAAAAACCCAAATCTTGCCATTTGCAACAGCATGGATGGATATCAAGGGAATTATGCTCAGTGAAATAAGTCAGACAGAGAAAAACAAGTACTCCACCATCTCCCTTATATATGGAATGTAAAAAAGAAAAAAACAAGACAAGCTCATAGTTACAGAGAACAGGTTGATGGTTCCCAGGTTGAGGGGGCTGGTGAAACCTGGGAAGGGATCAAAAGATAAAAGATAAAATAAAATGAATATATGTTATGACAACATACACATATATAGACTAGTGGGAAATAGCAAGACTTGTTGGATATATTTTTCAATTGATGATTAAGTCTACTTAAAGGAGACGAATTTTATTTTATGTAAATTAAAATTCAATAAAGCTGAAAAATTGCAGCCTTTTAGTACAACTGGATGCATTTAGGATAATCCGTCATGGTAGATTTACATGATTTTTTTTAAGTTTATTCATTTATTTTGAGAGAGAGAGAAAGAGAGCATGAGCAGGAAGGGGCAGAGAGAGGGAGAGAAAGAATCTCAAACAGTCTCCAGGCTGTCGGTGCAGAGCCCAACACAGGGCTTGAACTCACAACCCATCAGATCATCACCTGGGCCAAAATCAAGAGTTTAAATTAAAAAAAAAGACGTCTAATGCACTGAGCCACCCGGGCGCCCCAACATGATTTACAATCATCTAAAACTGGCTACAAGCTGTCATCCTACCTGTGTCCGTGCCCCGTTACGATATGAATTTGTATCTTTTCTCATCCACAGATGGAGTCTATTTCTGCATCTTTTGGAGCTCAAAGCCTCAAAGGTTTTGAAGTTTGCCTTTTAACAATGTCTGTTTCTTTATGCATTTCTTGCCTCTGTTTTATAATTTGACACATTTTTCAACCCATGTCCTCCCTCTCATGCATTTAAAAATATCTGTAACACTTTATTAGAAATGACATAGTAAAGAGAAGAAAGGATGTTTCCTATGCACCTCACAGCTCAGTCCCCAGGAAGTCTGTGGTCTACAATCGACACTGGCCCAGTTCCCAGATACTTCTCACAAGAACAAGCACCGTTGTTGTCAATTTACCGGTGCACAGCCACACTTCTTTCTTGTCTTCACCACAACCATTTCCTGCTGCATCTCCTTCTGTTTTTGTCTTCTGGTGACATAGCATAGTGAGCACCTCAAAGCACACAAGGCTGAGGTGCAAGGTCCATGCCCCCTACCCAGCCCTGCAGTGGAAGCCTGCAGCATTTTGGTACAATTGGATGCAATTAGGATGATCAGTTGTAGTAGATTTACATGATTTTTCAAAATTAATCATTTATTTTGAGAGAGAGAGAGAGGGAGAGATAGAGAGCATGAGCAGGAAGGGGCAGAGAGAGCAATCTACAAACTGGGAGAAATTGTTTGCGAGTCACATATCAGATAAAGAAAGAACTTGTGTATATACTTGATACACATCTGGCAAAGAATAGAATGTGTCAAGAACTCTGAAAATTCATTAATACAAAGACAGTCCAATTTAAAATAGAAAATACAAACATTTTCAACATAATTAAAGTATGTATACACCAGTGAAACCATCATAACAAGCAAGATAGCGAATGTACCCGTCAGCCACAAAAGTTCTTTTTGTACCGCTCACCTGCCCCTGTCCCTTAGGCACCATTTATGTGCTCTGCACAATATGCACAGCAAACTGTTCCTCATGTGAACATTTGAGTGGCCCGACCTAGATTCAGAACTTCAGGTCCTTAAGAAGAAGGTTTTCTTACCATCAATGCCACCTTCTGCAACATGGTCATTGTTGACCCCAAACCCCAGAGAATGCAGTCGAACTTAGGAAGAATTTCAGATAATCAAGATACTTCTTAACAGGAAGAAAGAACTTCAGAACAATTGCCTCAGATATTCAATTTTGTGTTTTTGTCCATAAACATAGACGAGGCCGAAAATAAATAAATAAAATAAAATAAACATAGATAGACCACTGTTTTAAAAACATACCAGAAATTATGCAACCTTACATCCACATTCACAAATGATTACAAATGCACTCTGGGTTGTTGTTCATGGACTATGTGCACAGCACTTTGGCAAATGATCGCTGCCTCTGGAACATGCATCTTCAGGGCTCATCATTCGCAAGGTCTCTGAAACTCCCTCAGCAGAGTCGTCTTCAGAGTTAAAGGCGACAATGGAAGACAAGTCTCTAATGTGTAGCTTCTTTTTGCTTCCAAATACTAGCATGCTTTGGTCACTCACCCTATTTACCAGATTGAGACTTTCAAAAATGAAATTCACTCTCAAAAGGCCAAGTTGTGGTCTCTAAGTGTACTCAGAAATTTAGCCCCAGCCACGCCACAAGCTTACCGGCAAAGTCACCCACACAGATGTAAAGATCATATCCATTCGCTGCTGTGCTCTTGACTGCCTGTCCTCTCCTCGGACACAAGGATGTGGACACTCCTTGGCACAGATTTTTAGCTGGTCAAGTCTTGGGTCTGATTGACCTTGAATAAGTGAGGCCCAGGGCCCAGAGGGACCCTGACCCACCTGAGATATTGGAGGCCCTTCTCCACCTCTCTGAATCTCCAGATTCTGTGTGATTTCACATAAATGTCCCTCCCTGGTGGGATGTGGGAACTTCCTGTCAGTTCTCTGCATGAGCAAAGTGCCTGTCACCTGGATTCCCAGTGGTACACTCATAGGAAACACACACCTCAGTTACAGGAATTAGGATCGGCAAGATCTTGGGGTTCTTCTCTACTGGAATCTCCTCTCCATCAAAGTCCTCCTGTGTGCAACTATGTGATTAAATAAGAGGGATGTCACAAGGACAGGGAGAGAAGACACTTATTCTTTCTTCCCATCGGCCCTTCAAAATGGCTCCATCCGTGCCACCTGAAGGAAACCTTACACAGGTTCTGCCTTAAACAAAAAACCTTTCCAATCACTATTGGTCACATTCATGTACTCAAATCATCTAGTGTAATAATCACACTCTCAATTTCACTGAGGGGTGGGGCACCTGGGTGACTCAGCTGAGTGTCTGACTTCAGCTCAGGTCATGATCTTGAGGTCCATGGGTTTGAGCCCCATGTTGGGCTGTGTGCTGACAGTTTGGAGCCTGGAGACTGCTTCAGATTCTGTGTCTTCCTCTCTCTCTGCCCCGCCCCTGCTCATGCTTTCTCTCTCACACAAATAAATAAACACTTGAAAAAATTTTCAGAAGGAGTTAACATGGCAGAGAAGTAAGGGAATCTGAAGTTCCCTCGTCCCTCAAACACAGAAGTATTGAGGCGAGAAGGCTTGAAATTCCAGGAATCCAGGCTACAGAGTGACAGAAACATCTCCAGGGGCGCATGGGGACAATGTGATGGGCCATAGATGCATGATTTCAGACTGCCCACTCGTGCTTCTTTGGCACTGTGAGGACGACCTGAACAGAGTGGTCTAAGATGCCTGGTCTGGGGAGGAGCGACTGGGGTGTCACCATTTTACTCCCCATCACCAACAAGGTGGGGCTTCAGGGAACGGACAGTGGATCGACAGTGGAGGTGGACCTGCTCACACCAAAGCATGCCTCCCTGCACCTGCTGTGTGTCTAACAGAGCAAGACTCAACACTGACTGAACCAGACAGTCCCTCCTCCAGACCAGCACAGGCACTGGTTACAAGGCACCATCAGATATTGGTCCAGTAGTTTTGCATTCTCTGATTTGATTCTTGGTCAATTTTTATTTTATGTATATATATATACATATATATTTCTTCTTCTTCTTCTTCTTCTTCTTCTTCTTCTTTCATCTTTCTTCTTCTTCTTCTTCTTCCTCTTATTTCTTCCCTTCTCTACGCTGGTTATTCTGGTTGTTGGTTTGTTTAAGCAGACATTTTTAATCTATTCTCTTTATGCCTCTTCTGTATCTCCTTTATTTTCTTCTCTCTCTCTCTCTCTATAGACTAAGCCATAAAGTTTCTCTGATCTCTGGTCAGTTTTTTTTTTCTTTTCCTTTTCCCTGCCCTTGTCATTTCTCTCTTTGTATGGGATAAGGCTCTTCCACCACCACCACCCCCATTAAAAATTTTTTTTCCAGGGATACTTTAACAAACAAATCAAAGCACTCCTGGTGGAAGGTCCAAACAACCACTAGGGATAGGGAGATAAAGTAATCAGAGTCTCAACAACAAAGAGCACAAAACACACTCCAAAAATACCTCTTGAAGGGCCAGGCCCTGGACAACATTATGACCCCCTGTTTTTTGTTTATTTTTTTATTTTTAATTTTTAATTTTTTAATATATGAAATTTACTGTCAAATTGGTTTCCATACAACACCCAGTGCTCATCCCAAAAGGTACCCTCCTCAATAACCATCACCCACCCTGCCCTCCCTCCCACCCCACATCAACCCTCAGTTTGTTCTCAGTTTTTAACAGTCTCTTATGCTTTGCCTCTCTCCCACTCTAACCTCTTTTTTTTTTTCTTTCCCCTCCCCCATGGGTTTCTGTTACGTTTCTCAGGATCCACATAAGAGTGAAAACATATGGTATCTGTCTTTCTCTGTATGGCTTATTTCACTTAGCATCACTCTCCAGTTCCATCCACGTTGCTACAAAAGGCCATATTTCATTTTTTCTCATTGCCACGTAGTATTCCATTGTGTATATAAACCACAATTTCTTTATCCATTCATCAGTTGAGGGACATTTAGGCTCTTTCCATAATTTGGCTATTGTTGAGAATGCTGCTATAAACATTGGGGTACAAGTGCCCCTATGCATCAGTACTCCTTTTATCCCTTGGATAAATTCCTAGCAGTGCTATTGCTGGGTATGACCCCCTGTTTTAATATAATAGTCCTCACAGGAGCAAGACCCATAAGAAGCTATTAAAACACATAAGGGACAGAAAACTAGGCAAAATGATGAAACGGAAGAATTCTCCTCAAAAGAAATTCCAGGAGGAAATGACAGCTAGAGAATTGCTCAAAACAGATATAAGCACCATAACTGAGCAAGAATTTAGAATAATGGTCATATTACTGGCCTTGAAAGAAGCATAGAAGACAGAAGAGAATCTACTGCCACAGAGATCAAGGAACTAAGAAATAGTCACAACGAATTAAGAAATGCTGTAAATGAGGTGCAAAATAAACTAGATGCAGTGACAGCTAGGATGAAGGAGGGAAAGGGTAGATTAAGTGAAATAGAAGACAAAATTATGGAAAATGACGAAGCCAAGAAAAAGAGAGATAGGAACATACTAGACCATGAGGGGAGAAATAGAGAACGAGGAGATTCAATGAAACATAATAATATCCATATCATAAGAGTTCCAGAAGAAGAAGAAGAAGAAAAGAGAGAGAAAAAGGGAAGAAGGTCTACTTGAACAAATTATTGCTGTGAACTTCCCTTATCTGGGGAAGGAAATGGACATCCAAATCCAGGAGACAAAGAGAACTCCTTTCAGATTTAACAAGAATAGATCTTCTCCACAGAATATCATAGTGAAACTGGCAAAATACAAAGATAAGGAGAAAATTTTGAAAGCATCCAGGGACAAAGGGGCCTTAACTTACAAGAGTAGACACATAAGGGTAGTAGCAGACTTATCCACTGAAACTTGGCAGGCAAGAAGGGAGTGGCAGGAAATATTCAATGTGCTGAATAGGAAAAATATGCAGCCAAGAATCCTTTATCCAACAAAGCTGTCATTCAGGATAGAAGGAAAGATAAAGGCTTTCCCAGACAAACAAAACCTGAAGGAACTGATGAACACTAAACAAGTTCTGCAAGAGATCCTTAGGGGAACTCTGTGAGTGGAATGCTGCAAAGACTACAAAGGACCAGAGACATCACCACAAGCATGAAACCTACAGGTAACACAATGACACTAAATCCATATCTTTCAATAATCACTCTGAATGTAAATGGACTAAATGCCCCAATCAAACACATAACATATCAGAATGGATTAAAAAAAACCAAGATCCATCTATATGCTGTCTACAAGAGGTCCATTTTAGACCTGAGGACACATTCAGATTGAAAGTGAAGGGATGGAGAACCATCTATCATACTACTGGAAGTCAAAAGAAAGCTGGGGTAGCCATACTTATGTCACACGAACTAGATTTTAATCTAAAGTCTGCAACAAGACCTGAAGAAGGGCAATATATCATAATTACAGGGTCTATACATCAAGAAGAGCTAACAATTGTAAATGTTTATGCTCCCAACTTGATTGCACCCAAATACATAAATCAGTTAATCACAAACATAAGTGATCTTATTGATAGAAAAACTGTAATTGGAGGAAACTTTAATTCTCCACTTACAACAATGGACAGATCGTCTGGGCAAAAAAAATCAATGAAGAAATAATGGCTTTGAATGATACAGTGGACCAGATGCACTTGACAGATATATCCAGAACTTTTCATCCAAAAGCAGCAGAATTCTTTTCGAGTGCACATGGAACATTCTCCAAAATAGATCACATCCTAGGTCACAAAACAGCCCGCAACAAGTATAAAAGAACCGAGATCATACCGTGCATATTTTCAGACAGCAATGCTATGAAACTTGAAGTCAACCACAAGAAAAAATTTGGAAAGCCTCCAAATGCATGGAGGCTAAAGAACATCCTACTAATGAATGAATGGGTCAACCAGGCAATTAAAGAAGGAATTAAAACGTATATGGAAGCAACTGAAAATGAAAACATGACAGTCTGAATCCTTTGGGATGCATCAAAGGCAGTTCTAGGAGGAAAATACATTGCAATCCAGGCCTATCTCAAGAAATAAGAAAAATCCCAAATACAAAATCTAATAGCACACTTAAAGGAAGTAGAAGCAGAACAGCAAAGAAACCCCAAAGCCAGCAGAACAGCAGAAGAAGAGAAATAATAAAGATTAGAGCAGAAATAAAAAATATAGAACACCCCCCTTCCCCCGCCAAAAGAATACAGTAGAACAGATCAATGAATCTAATAGCTAGTTTTTTTCTTTTCTGGAAAACACAAACAAGATTGATAAACCCCTAGTAGGGCTTCTCAAAAAGAAAAGAGAGAGGACCCAAATAGATAAAAATCACAAATAAAAGTGGACAGATCACAACCAACATCAAAGAAATACTATTTTCAGGGAATACTATGAAAAATTACATGCCAACAAACTGGACAACCTGGAGGAAATGGACAAATTTCTAGACACCCACATGCTACCAAAACTCAAACAGGAAGAAAGAAAATTTGAACACACCCATAACCAGTGAAGAAATTGAATCAGTTATCAAAAATCTAACAACAGAGAAGAGTCCTGGGCCACATGGCTTCCTAGGGGAATTCTACCAGACATTTAAAACAGAGTTAATACTTATCCTTCTCAAGCTGTTCCAAAAAATAGGCATGGAAGAAAGCTTCCGGACTCATTCTGTGAAGCCACCATTACCTTGATTCCCAAACCAGACCGAGACCCCACTAAAAAGGAGAATTACAGACCAATATCCCTGATTAACATGAATGCAAAAATTCCCAACAAAATATTAGCAGATCAAATTGCACAGCATCTCGAAAGAATTATTCACCACGATTAAGTGGGATTCATTTCTGGGCTGCATGGCTGGTTCAATATTCTCAAATCAATTAATGTGATAGAAGAAAGGATAAGAACCATATGATCCTGTCAATAGATGCAGAAAAAAGCATTTGACAAAATATAGCATCCTTTCTTAATAAAAGCCCTCAAGAAAGTCGGGATAGAAGGAACCTACCTTAACTTCATAAGAGCCGTATATTAAAAGCCCACAGCTAATACCATCCTCGTGGAAACAAAGTAAGAGCTTTCCCCCAACATCAGGAACATGGCAGGGATGTCCACTCTCATGGCTGTTGTTTAACATCATGTTGGAAGTCTTAGCCTCAGCAAGCAGAGAACAAAATGAAATAAAAGGCATCCAAATTGGCGAAGAAGTCAAACTTTCACTTTCCGCAGATGACATGATACTCTACATGGAAAACCTGAAAGACTCCACCAAAAAGCTGCTAGAACTGATACATGAATTCAGCACAGTCACAGGATACAAAACCAATATACAGAAATCAGTTGCCTTTCTATATACCAATAATGAAGCAACAGACTACTTTCTTACACCATACACAAAATTAAACTCAAATTGATGAAAGACCTACATCTTAGAGAGAAAACCATTAAAACCCTAGAGGAGAAAACAGGCCATAACCTCTTTGACCTGAGCCCCAGCAATTTCTTGCTCGACCCATCTCTGAAGGCAAGGGAAATAAAAGAAAAAATGAACTCTTGGGACCTCATCAAGATAAAAAGCTTCTGCACTGCAAAGGAAACAATCAACAAAACAAAAAGGCAACCAATGCAATGGGCGAAGATATTTAAAAGTGACATAGCAAATAAAGGGTTAGTATCCAAAATCTATAAAAAACTTACCAACCTCAACACCCAAAAAATAAATAACCCGGTGAAGAAATGGGCAGACAACATGGATAGACACATTTCCAAAAAAGACATCCAAATGGCCAACAGACACATGAAAAGATGTTCAACGTCACTCATCATCAGTGAAATACAAATCAAAACCACATTGAGATGCCACCTTACACCGGTCAGAGTGGCTAAAATTAACAACTCAGGAAACAAAAGATGTTGGCAAGGATGTGCAGAAACGGTAACTCTCTTGACTGTTGGTGGGAATGCAAACTGGTGCAGCCGCTCTAGAAAACATTATGGAGGTTCCCCCAAAATTAAAATGGAACATCCCTACAACCCAGCAATAGCACTACTAAGAATTTACCAAAGGATACAGGAGGGCTGATTCACAGGGGAACATGTACCCCAATATTTATAATAGCACTTTCAACAAGAGCCAAATTATGGAAAGAGCCCAAATGTCCATCAACAGAAGAATAGATAAAGATGTGGTTTATATATACAATGGAATACTAGTTGGCAATGAGAAAGAATGAAATCCTGTCTTTTACAACAACATGGATGGAACTGGAGGGTATTATGCTAAGTGAAATAAGTCAGTCAGAGAAAGAAAGATGCCATATGTTTTCTCTCATATGTGGAGCTTAGGAAACTTAACAAAAGACCATGGGGGAAGGGAAGGGAAGAAATAATTTCAACCAGAGAGGGAGGCAAACCATAAGAGACTCTTAAATACAGAGAACGAACTGAGGGTTGATGGGGGGGTGGGGGGTTGGGGAAAATGCGTAATGGGCTTCAGGAGGGCACTTGTTGGGATGAGCACTGGATGCTGTATGTAAGTGAGGAATCATAGGAATCTGCCCCCAAAACCAAGAGGACACTGTATACACTGTATGTTAGCTAACTTGACAATTTATTGTCAATAAATTGTCAAGTTAGCTATATATATATATATATATATATATATATATATATATATATATATATATAAACTTTTAAAAAATATTACTGAAGGGTAAATCTTCTACTGTCCCTGGCATCCCTGGCATGTGCCTGCTCCCAGAGAAGAACCTGCAGTGTAGACAGGGCTGCTTAGAGCTCTCCCCATGCTGCCATTCTCCTCCTGCCCTTGCCCTGGCTCTGATTCTTCATGGGCTGGAGGAGAAGAGGCAGAAACACTGAAGATGAGTCAAGTGTAGTCTGGCCTTGGTGGGGGGACGGAGGCAGCATTCTTAGTGGCTCTTTTCCCCGTGGAACACTGTTAATAGCCTTCAGAGTCTCCTCTGGGAATCTGAAATCATAAGCCCAACAGAAGGCCACTCTCTCCTCTCCCATCACTTGCTTCAACGTCTGTTCCTAGTGCCGGACTTCCAGAACTCTGATGCACATACAAGCTGCTGGGATCCCTGCTGGGCCCCTGGGCAAGTCCCCTTCAAACTGGCTTTGGGTGCCTCCCTCCCATGTGGCCCCATTTGATATATGAAGAACACATACTTTTGTCCCCCTATTAGTGAAAGTTCTGACTGCGTCCAAGACCTCCACCACCATGTGTACTCTGCTCCCGCCACAGAGCAAAGCAACAGCCTTCATGTATCCCATGACCACCAGGCAGCAGAGCCAAACTCCGAAGGACACACAACAAGTCTCTTAATGTACACCGCCCACACCCCTCTGGCAGTATCAAACTCCAGAGGCCGCCTCACTAGGTTTCAGGAGAGAGAGAACCTCCATCTCTCTGGACTTGGCACGCAGAGATGACTCCCTGTGGGGCCTCCCTTACATAGTCACATGGTTACACCTGGGCCAGCTTCTGCCCTGGGGAGACGATTCTGCCACAGATGAACTCCAAGAATTGACCAATACTAATTTGTCATTGTCCCTATAAATTAAATGTTCTCGTTTAAAAAGTCCTTTCCTCTTGGGATGCCTGGCTGGATCATTTGGAAGAGCATGCGACCCTTGATCTCATGGTCATGAGTTGGAGCCCCATATTGGGTGTAGAGATTACTTAAATGCTAAAACCTAACAGAAAATATCCTTTCCTCTTGACCCCTTCAAATATCTATCAAATTAGTTGAAGGACTAAACCTCACAAAACTGGTTCTTGCTTCTTCCTTTGGACATCCTATATGGATCTCCTAGCATATAGTTTTGGACTGCGGGCTATTGGCAATTAGTAAAGATTCAACTGATATTAAGGGAGATATTTATGTTACCCCAAACCTTTCATATAGCCTTCTGACCCAGATTTCAAGTTAATACAGGTCATTTCCATTGGACCCTAACTTTGACATCTGATATTGAACTTGTCACAAACCTAACTGAACGCTGTTGCCCCTGAATCGATCCTTCCCCTGAAAATCTTACCTGTCACCCTGAACTTTCCTGTTTCTAAATATAAGCATGACCATTGTATCCATCACCCACATGGACACATCCTACACATCCTTCACAGTAGACTTCATACCCTAAATGTTTCCTCAGTTCTTCCTCTATAAATCCTAGTGTAAATTCCCCATCATGAGTCATGACGATCACATATTTCAACAACAGGGATCATGCACACATTAAACCCTGGAAATTCCACAGCCTTCAGCACTGAAACAGAACCACATTCAGAGAAAACTGGAATAAAAAATATGGTAAGAGAAGTGAGTGAGCAATATTTCTATTGTCAAGTGAAGAGATAATGATTTATTTGATTTACTCGTTTTTTCTCTGGTTATCTCTTACCTTCCGAAATGGAATCTAAGGTTGGGAGAAAAGAAATCAGCTTACATAAGCTGCACATTCAAATGGCCTGAACACAGGTTAATTGTATTAAGAATGCTTCTACATATCTCTGGGGGAAAACATCTTTTAAACGGTTCTGAAATGAAAAAGGACAGGGTGCGAATACTTTGCTCTCTAATCATACTAGAGTCACTTACAAGGAAGTAGTTTTGAACATAAGAATTGCATGATGGCAGAGAGTACTTTGGTCTCACTTTGTCATTTGACACATGGTTTTTCATGAGAGGATTTTTTCTTCCGTGTTTTTACTGCATTCTGAATACTTATGATGAATCTTACAATGAGCGGGTATTTAGAATCTTAAATTTTCCAGACTTAATCTCTAATCCATCTCCCAAAAAGTCACTGATATGGTAAATACTCTCAGTCATGTTCACAGACAAAACAAAGGACAAATAAAAATTCTAATAATTGGATTTGGGATGGCTGCAATCCTTGTGAGTGACTGAGAGTCACGCATCTAACTTTGAAGTTTCTCTATTATTTTAGCAAGACAGAACCTTTCATCTACTTACTGCAAATGTCACAGCAGGGAAGGGTAAG
Organism: Neofelis nebulosa; assembly: GCF_028018385.1. Lineage (NCBI taxonomy): Eukaryota > Metazoa > Chordata > Mammalia > Carnivora > Felidae > Neofelis > Neofelis nebulosa. Next base: position 6,659,149 of record NC_080785.1, read on the forward strand.
GAGAGATTTTTCTGGTGTCAGGAAACGAGCACTAGAGGGAATGAAAAACCGTCAACAACAATAAAGATGCTCTGAAAGAGAACTGGGTACCATAAGATTTTTCAATCAGATTCTCACAGGAAAAAGATAGTCTGCTCTCATTAGGTACTTGGAGAAAGTTTAGAGAAGGGGCCTCTTACACACTGTGGACACAGGGAATTTGGAAACCACAGGGATGTTGATAGTATCGATAAGAAAATTAAGTCCCACCTGAAGGGGTGAAGAAAGACTGGAATGCAGAAGAAGAGTTGGGTAGAAAGGCCACCAAGAGAGGAGCTGTGACCTTTGGTGTAGGGTTGCAGTTAGTCAGAGATGGCCCTGCAGAGATAGAGGTGGGAGAATGGACACCCCAGCCTTGCTTTTCTACTTCCACAGGGCCTCTGACTTGGACTTCCCATTGGCCAGCCAGGCAGAAGTCAGAGAGCAAGAGATCCCACCGATGTAGTGCAACTAGATCAGCCTCAGGGGGCAAAGAGCTGGGTGAAGTGTGATTCTGCAGAGGCAAATGAAGACTATGTGGCCCAGATGGGATTTTTCAGATACAAGTGGAGACATTTTAGGTTAAGATGGTCCCTAAAAAAGAAGTGAGAGAAACACAGTAAGAGAATCCTGTGACTTTCAGATCTCCATGAACCACAGAACAATCTTTCCAGAGAAACCCAATACCTCCCTAACATAGTACTTGTGGCCATGCGGTGCAACGACGCATGTGACCAGTGGTTCAGACACTTAACATGTGCAGGATTTCTGATTTGAATTTTCCTGAGTCTTTGAACTCTATATGCCATTGCCTGATTATGCCAACTTTGTGTGAAGAGGGACAGGTGGCAAGGGGAGGGGGGGCGGTGGGGACTGAGAGCTGGGAAGCGGTTTCATTCTGGTTAGTTCTTGCTGCATAACAAACCATTCTGAAGCTCAGTGGTTAAAAACAAAAACCATCATTTATTTGTTCTCATAAAGCTGCCATTTGGGCAGGACTCAGCGGGAATGGATTATCTTTGCTTTCTGCAAGTTCGTCTGAGATGGCGGGGCAACCGAAGGGCACGCTTCTGTGTTGCCTCATTTGCATGGTGGGCAAGTTGGTCTGAGTCATAAATGAAAGGTGAGCTGGGAAGTGGGCCAGTGACTTCAGGCCCTCTGCATGGGGGCCTCTCAAGAGGCAGCCTGGGCTTCCTCACAACATGACAGTCAAGTTCCAAGGGCAAGAACCCCAACAGGGCAAGGAAGCATTGCCCACATGTAACCTTAGAGTCACAAGGTGTTGCTTCAACCATCTGCTATTAATTGAAACGGTCCCAGATCTGCCCAGTTCCAAGGTAGAGGACACAGGCCCCGCAAGTCAGTGGCAGGAGTAACAGGGTCAGGTTATAGGAAGAATAAGTAGAAGCTACTGTCACAGCTGTCTATGGAAACTACAATCTACCACTATCGCAAATCATCATAAATTCAAAAGAAAAAACGAAATGGTCTTTACTACCAAAACATATTCCATATTTTTGAAAGCACGTTCATAATCCCATTTGAACCATCTCTAAATAATCCCATCTCAGCTTCTTCCCCGATATTTTTTATTTGTTCAGCATACTTCATCTTTAGCCATTTTATTTTTTCCTCCCGTTCTTCCTGTGATTTATCAGCATATTCCTTTTCTACTAGTTTAATTTCATTATTTAATTGATCGGTGTAGATCTTCTTCAGGTCTTCTTCCCGTTGCTTCAGCCTCTTCTCTGTGTCCTCGTAAATGGCATCGGTAAAGTAAGCCCCTCCGTTGCTCTGCACCATCTCCTCTATCAGCTCCACCAGCTCCTGCACTTGAGCTTCCTTCTTGGCCTCTGAGGCTCTGTTGTTGAAGGCACAGTAGCGGTTCCCACACTCGCTGATGATGTTTCTTAGCTTCACATCTGAATGTGCCAAGAAGTCACTCAGGCTCTTCTCCTCCAAGTTATCTTTGCGAGTGAACAACACGATCATGTGCTTCAAGGCTGGCTTCCCAAACACAGCCTTGATCAATGCCACGGTCGTCTGGTCTTCCTCTGTGTAGCGGCCCACTGGGAGGACCAAGACGATGGCGTGGGGCCCAGGGCAGGAGTAGAGGACACACCGGCTGATTTCCCCGCATGTGGTATCCAGCATCTCCTTGTTGTCAAAGAGCCCTGGGGTGTCAACTACAAGAAGTTTCCTCCCCTTCCATTCCTTGTATGCTTTTTGACACCTGGAGTTGACAGCATGGGGAGCAACTCTAGACTCAAAGACTCTACTCCCCAGGATGGTGTTGGCTGTTGCAATCTTCCCACTTCCAGTTTTCCCCACCAGAATAATCCTCAGAGTGTTGTCCTGAGGGTCCACCATTTCACTACCAGGAGTCTCTGTGGCGTAAAGCAAAGGAAGGAGAATAAAAAGAGTGAAAGAAGGTAAATGGAAACCATCACCTCGCTCTTATGACCTATGTGTTCCTCCCTGAAATCCTGCAGTAGTCTACTATCCTTGTTGGTCCCATAAAGACAGAAAGATGAGACAATTCAATCACCATGGAAGAACAAAGTAGTTAAAGAGTTCCCCTACAAAAGAGTACCAGGTCCAGATGGATTCATGGGGATCTCACTTAACCTTTCTTAAACTATTCCTGATGGCTTAAAACAGAAGGAAACCTTTCCAATTCTTTCTATGACACAAGTGTGATATTGATCCCAAAGATTAACAAAGATTTTACCAATAAATAAAGCTACAGACATGTCTCATTTGTGAAAACTAATACAAAAATCCCAAATAAATTGTCAGACACTAAAATGTAATACCGCACAATTACATGTGATTTATTTCAGAAATACTAGGGTAGTTCAATATGAGAAAATGGATTGTAACAACACATCCTCGTTAGTAGATTTAAGAAGAAAAATACCTTGATGCAGAACAGACATTTCCCCAAATTCCACACTGTTTTAATAGATACTTCTTTAACATGTTTATATAGAAATATACATTTTAAAAAATTTGTCACCCTTTTTTTCTCTGCAGCTAAAATAGTTGACTATTAAGTTCATTTGGATGAATGAAGAAAGAAAATTAGCCTGTAGAGTCAAAAAAGAGAAGAACAATGAGGGAGGACCAGCTCTAACATAGTAAAATATTTTAGCCCCAATAATTAAGGCAGTATGAAGTGTGTGTGATCAGAGACAGATCAGAAAACAAAAACGGACAATTCAGAAATAGACCAAATTGGTCTACTATATTCATGAGTATCCAGTTCAATTGTATCATGTTACATTTATCGTCCATAAGGCAGCGTCTCACAGCAATGGGGAGAAAGGTGGACTAATAACCAGCATTGGGATAACTACAAAACCACACAGAAAAAGACAAAACTTCACCCACATCTTCATGCCACTCACATGCTAAATACGTTAGAAATATAAACACTAAAAATCAATCCACATAAATACTAGAAGAAACTCAGACAATTCCTTTGTAACCTAGGGGCGGGGCAACCCTTTCTAAGATTTGAAAGATTGTAAGGAAAAGGATTCATACATCTGACTAGGTAAAGATCCAAAAGACAATGGGAGACAAGGAACACCACAGACAATTAAAATACGAATGTCAGACTATATCAAAGAGGGTTAATTCTCCTCTTATACAAAGAATACCTAAAAGTAGAGAGACAAATATCCAACAGCTTGATAGAAATTGGAGCAAGAGATATGAATAAACAGTTCAAAGAAAAAAAGAAATGTCAATGCTCCTCAACTATGTAAAAATATATGAACACTCACTTAAAGTAGAGAAAAATAAATCCAACATAGGAAAAGAAAAAAAACTAAATATAACAAATTAAAATTACACTGAGATACTATTTCTCCATTTATGGATTTGGCAAAAATCGAAAAATTTGCTGGTATAATCTATCAGTAAAAGTTTAGAGGAAACAAGTTCTCTTCTCCGTGGCTAATGAGAACAGAAAAACAGTCTAAAACCTTCAGAAGAGAAATTAGCAATATCATATAAACTACATATACATTTATTCTTGGATTGTGAGTCCAGTTTTAGGATTTATGCCTGTAGTGGTCAAGGGCAGATCACCCCTAAACGTGCAACTTTGGCATACTATTTCATATAAAAATACCTTAAGATACAGCCTGTGTGGGAAGATTACTAAGACCCTCTTCTGTCCCCTGCAAGCAGGAAACAAATCTCCCATGTAAAAGTTGCCCTTCCTGTCCCAGGAGGCAAAGAGACACTCTCATGACAAGGGATGGGAGATTTAGAGCCAAGAAGACTGTATAAACAGCCCACTACCTTCTACTAATTTACTACCCCAGCCCAAAGTCTCTTTAGAATTCCTCCCTAACAGATGCTCCCAAAGTTAAGTTTTCCTTGTTTTGTCAATCCCTCACAGATCCATCGTCTCTTTGCCTAAAAAGTATAAAAACTGCCTGCCTTGGTCATTTCTCTTGGTTTTAGTTTCATTACTGAGCATCTGTGCACACTGCTTTTTTTTTTTTTCTCTTGTTAATCTGCCTCAAGTGAATGTAATTCTTAGTGCAGCTGGAAGACCTTGAAGGTTAGAGGAAGAAGTTCCCCTTCCTTATGTCCCAGAGCTACACTGACAAAAACACAGGAAAAGATTAGGCATATGTTTATTCTCTGCGTCACTATTTGTAACAATTAAAGACCAAAAATCTACCAAATGCCCACTAGTAGGGGTCTGGTTGAATAAACTAAGGTACATACACACAGCAATGTACTATCCAACTGTAGAAAAGAATAAGAAATACCTCTCTATGCCGGGATGGAGAGATCTCCAGGATATTTTATTAAGCCAAAAAAAAAAAAGGCAAAGTGAAGAAAATAATATTTAGTTTACTGTCATTTCTCTAATGGGGAGGAACATGAACTGAAGGCACAAACTACAACATATATTTCATGCACATGATAAAGCAAAGGCAGATCATCTGAACCGCCACCAAAGAAATTGCTGACAGAGGGATGGGAGGAATAATGCGGGGGACAGGGTAGAAGCTGGAAACTACTTTGAATATACTCCGATTTCATAGATTTGTCTTGAAAGCATGTATTTCCATCTTTTAGAGAGTTTGAATTACAGCTCTTTTCCTTTATGAAAGACCTAAATGTGTACCTGCTGTTGCTGGCTGACATAAATTCAAAGAGGATTTTTCATTTGTACAAAAAGAAAGCTGAACACGAATACAGCATTCCCCATTTGTTTCACAGCCAGTTGAGCTAACAGAAAGGCCGAGTGGACTGTCGTCCATGCCAGCTGCCAATCACCTTCCCCGGGAACCTCACACAGGGGTTCACCATCCAGCCACCAGAGCTGTGAGCCAGATGAGCGCGTGGGCTTTCTCTCAATTGAATGTGTGCATCTGTTAACAAGTTGTGTCTAAAAGTATCAGAAACACATAAGGGAGGTTATTTGGGGGAGATCTGGGAATGCGCACCCTTTTTCCATGCACATTGATGGTAATTGCTGCTCTGCTTTATGTCATTTTGTTTCATAAAAGATTTCATAGGAATGTTCTGCTTGCAGATAGTGAGGGACATCTGTAAATAGCTTACATAAGTAAAAACAAAAACTATATTTTCAGATAACTAGTGAAAATCAAAAGCAAATGCATACATAGTATTTGGTGTAATAGACAAACCACACAAAGAATTGGTCCAAGAAACTTGAAAATGCAGTTGCTTCATTGGCTATTGTCCTAATGGGATATAGTGTAAGGCCAGATAGGGGGAAAAATCGTCAAGAAAATCTTAAATTGCGTTCAGGAATCCTGTCCTATTCTTAGCTTTTTGTGCACATATGTAGTTTTGAAGCCCAAGGACAAGCCCAGTGGCAATGAGCACCCTTAGTGCCTATACTGTGCCCTTCAAATGCCATTTCCCACCAAAAACATTAGGACTCTTAGGAGAAGGTACCGATTCCATTTCTGGGCCAAGAAATGTGCAAGTGGATCCTAGACTATCCTAGTCACACTAAAAAGTGAGGATGCTATCAAAAACTACTCAGACTGTGGGACGCCTGGCTAGCTCTGTCAATACAGCATGCATCTCTTGATCCCACGTTCATGAGTTCTAGCCCCACATTGGGTGCACAGATCACTTTCAAAAAAAATGTTTGGATCTTACCGAAAGGACTACAGAACCAACTTGAAGAGGTTGACTGAACAGAGATGAGGTAATTTGAGTATCAATGAGAATAATAATTTCAATGGATTAAAATTCATCAAATATGTTGAAGTTCATGAATTCATAACAATACCATCATCATAAAGTAGTGAGGTGTTCTCTTTGGGGTATGCTAGGAATGATGTCATCAGTCTGAAGAGGACAAAAAGAATCAAGCATTCCTTTTGTCTTATACTACACCTTATGGAAATGAAAGTATGATTCGGGGAAGTTTCTTTTATAGGACTATGCCATCCAATAAATGAAGAAAGAATGATAGAATTATAATATTATAATTTGCAACCGTTAATGAAACAAAGTTACTCTATGCTATCATTACTGTCTGCTACATTACAGAAAGAGACAGAAGAATATATAAGGTGCTTTCTGATGGAAGTTTACAACTGCACCTATGAAATATTGCCACCCAACTAACCAGGCAAGCCTTAATCTGATCAAGCCTTTCCTTAAATTTAAATTTATACAAAACACTGATACTAGAAGAACATGTCATATGACATCTTGAGGATTTAATGTGTAAAATATACACTGTCCAATTCTCTTGGACAAAGGACCAACCGTTTCGTAAACAGAAACATTTTACAAAAAGAAACAGGAAGGTGAAAACTTATTTATCAAATTAAACTTAAGAGATATGAAAGAATTGCAATTTATGAACCGTATTTGGAGCTGATTTCAATTTTATTTTTTAAAAAAAATTTTAATGTTTATTTATTTTTGAGAGAGACAGAGACAGAATGCGAGTGGGTTAGGGGCAGAAAGAGAGGGAGACCCAGAAGCAGAGGTAGGCTCCAGGCTCTGAGCTGTCAGCACAGAGACCGAAATGGGGCTTGAACTCATGAGCTGTGAGATCATGACCTGAGCTGAAGTTGGACACTCAAACAACTGAGCCACCCAGGTGCCCCTGATTTCAATTTTAAAATCTATGAGATAATCTGGGGATTGGAATACACCTGGTAATTGTTTAAAACTTCTAATTGCTTTTTGAAGTCTGATCATGGTATGTTTTAATGACCTTTATCTCCCAGACATACATATGTAAATATTTACTCATAAAGTGATAAAATTTTTAGTATTCTAGTAATTTAGTAATTTTTAGTATTCTAATGTTTGAAGTGTATTAATTAATTAATTAATTAATTTAATCTCTACACCCAGCGTGGGGCTCGAATTAACAACCCTGAGATCAAGAGTCCCATGCTCTTCCCACTGAGCCAGATAGGCGCCCCCACTCTAATTTTTAAATGAGGAAATAGATGTGGCTAAGAAATGCTGAGAAAGTTGCCCAAGGTCACTGCGCTAATGGGCTTTGGGCAGAGAAGGGATCCAATGCAAAGTATGTCTGACCTCTACACTCATGCATAACCCTTGCATGCTCTGGTCTCTTCCTGGTTCCTTCTCAAGTCCTTGATTCCACATTTCTGTTTACATTGGATCAGAAATAGATCATGGGAGGCCAGGGGAGGTATTTCACTCTCTCTCCACAAACGTGAACTGGTAGCAACCCTGGAATTAGGGAAGGCAATCAAAGGGCTTCACACACATTTGTTTTCTATAGAATAGCTCATTCTCTCCCCATGGCATCCCTTCCTTACCTCCTCTGTTACACTGTCGATCACACCATTTCTCTCTTACATGTGGGGAAGGACACCGCCAGCTGAATTCTAGATTCCTGTGCCATTTGTGACCTGGGTATCCCGGGGAATTTCATAAAACCACATGCACACTGCCTAGGATTCAGATTTTCTTTCAGGAAAAAGAAGGTTTGGGCCAGAGTGATCTCTTTTTTTTTTTTTTTTTTTTTTATTTTATTTTATTTTATTTTATTTTTTATTTTTTTTATTTTTTAATATATGAAATTTACTGTCAAATTGGTTTCCATACAACACCCAGTGCTCATCCCAAAAGGTGCCCTCCTCAATACCCATCACCCACCCTGCCCTCCCTCCCACCCCCCATCAACCCTCAGTTTGTTCTCAGTTTTTAACAGTCTCTTATGCTTTGGCTCTCTCCCACTCTAACCTCTTTTTTTTTTCCCTTCCCCTCCCCCATGGGTTTCTGTTACGTTTCTCAGGATCCACATAAGAGTGAAAACATATGGTATCTGTCTTTCTCTGTATGGCTTATTTCACTTAGCATCACACTCTCCAGTTCCATCCACGTTGCTACAAAAGGCCATATTTCAATTTTTCTCATTGCCACGTAGTATTCCATTGTGTATATAAACCACAATTTCTTTATCCATTCATCAGTTGATGGACATTTAGGCTCTTTCCATAATTTGGCTATTGTTGAGAGTGCTGCTATAAACATTGGGGTACAAGTGCCCCTATGCATCAGTACTCCTGTATCCCTTGGATAAATTCCTAGCAGTGCTATTGCTGGGTCATAGGGTAGGTCTATTTTTAATTTTCTGAGGAACCTCCACACTGCTTTCCAGAATGGCTGCACCAATTTGCATTCCCACCAACAGTGCAAGAGGGTTCCCGTCTCTCCACATCCTCTCCAGCATCTATAGTCTCCTGATTTCTTCATTTTGGCCACTCTGACTGGCGTGAGGTGGTATCTGAGTGTGGTTTTGATTTGTATTTCCCTGATGAGGAGCGACGTTGAACATCTTTTCATGTGCCTGTTGGCCATCTGGATGTCTTCTTTAGAGAAGTGTCTATTCATGTTTTCTGCCCATTTCTTCACTGGGTTATTTGTTTTTCGGGTGTGGAGTTTGATGAGCTCTTTATAGATTTTGGATACTAGCCCTTTGTCCGATGTGTCATTTGCAAATATCTTTTCCCATTCCGTTGGTTGCCTTTTAGTTTTGTTGGTTGTTTCCTTTGCTGTGCAGAAGCTTTTTATCTTCATAAGGTCCCAGTAATTCACTTTTGCTTTTAATTCCCTTGCCTTTGGGGATGTGCCGAGTAAGAGATTGCTACGGCTGAGGTCAGAGAGGTCTTTTCCTGCTTTCTCCTCTAAGGTTGTGATGGTTTCCTGTCTCACATTCAGGTCCTTTATCCATTTTGAGTTTATTTTTGTGAATGGTGTGAGAAAGTGGTCTAGTTTCAACCTTCTGCATGTTGCTGTCCAGTTCTCCCAGCACCATTTGTTAAAGAGACTGTCTTTTTTCCATTGGATGTTCTTTCCTGCTTTGTCAAAAATGAGTTGGCCATACGTTTGTGGGTCTAGTTCTGGGGTTTCTATTCGATTCCATTGGTCTATGTGTCTCAGAGTGATCTCTAAATTGCCTTCCAGCTCTAAAGACCTGCCTTGAGGACACTAGTTTCACACTAAGGGAAATGGATGGGGAGTCAGGCAGCACTCACTCTGTCATGACAACAACTGATGGAAGATATGCTGTTCAGCAAGTTTGTCCTGCTAAATAGGAGCTGTGTGGACGTGGTCCACTCAATCTCCTTAGCCCCACCCCACCTTCTATCAAGACCCCTGTGGCAGCATCCTCATTGCTGGGCTGCTGGCACAGTACCTGGTCTCGTCTAGGACCAGAACTCACACCCATGCACACCCCTATGTCCTGCTGCCCTTCACGGTTCCATTGCTCTGAGGCCAGGCTCACCTTCTTTTGAATGAGCTGATGAGTTCCTGAGTGTTCTCCAAAGAAGCTGTTTGAGCTGATACTTTAGTTTAACTGAGAGGAAAAAGTGTTTGCACCCTTTAAACCTCTGAGGCAGGAAGCTCAGATTAGGTGGAGCTAGTGAAGGAACTATTCGTATTTAAAGAGACAGAAATATTACCCTATAATTTGGGGAATGCTTTAGTTTTACCAAGATGTAAGCTTTTTCTCCATGTGCCTGCTATCACACAAAATTCCCAAAGCTATATTTGTTGTTTGGGGTTATAGTGGTGGATCCCAAAGGCCCTTGTTAAGTGACCCCAATCATGCACACAGAGCCGGGCGTGCTCTCTGATCATCTTCTCTGGATGGAGTGGGAGATGCTGGGTTGATTCTGGGAGAAAGGAACTCAGATATGTGGCTAGATGTGTCCAAATTTAGAGCCTGGGATACTTCCCAGTGATTGCATCATATGGGCTTTCATGATGGTCTTTCATGAAGCTCTCAAGTTACTCATTAAAAATTTAACAGCAGGGGCGCCTGGGTGGCGCAGTCGGTTAAGCGTCCGACTTCAGCCAGGTCACGATCTCGCGGTCCGTGAGTTCGAGCCCCGCGTCAGGCTCTGGGCCGATGGCTCGGAGCCTGGAGCCTGTTTCCGATTCTGTGTCTCCCTCTCTCTCTGCCCCTCCCCCGTTCATGCTCTGTCTCTCTCTGTCCCAAAAATAAATAAAAAAAAAAAAAAAAAAAAAATTTAACAGCACTCAGGTACAAAGCCAAAAGAGTCTAAACCATTGAGAACCAAGAGTAAAAGAGGAAGATGTAGCCTGGAAAAAGTCATCCAATGACCACACACCTTCTCTAGTTTTCTTCATATGGTTCTCTCAAGCCCAAAAATATGCATGACCTGACAAGAAAAGATGGACCCAGGGAGGAGAATCATCTTTCCCCTAAACCTTCCTACCTTCCCCTACCCCAGACCCAGGCAGAGATAGACTTTTTCAGATTTAGCCAGTACACCCATTCCAACCTGCTTTGGAAACTATGAGATGAGAGGCAGATGGTCAAAGCTCTCATGGTTGACCAGCTGTTCCAATTATTTGTTGCATCACCATAAAATTTTTATGGTTTTGATTATATATTTTTGTTCACTACATTGAGACATGGGATTAGTCGATGCTGAAGCTTAAATGTGGGTACTAAGAAGACTAAATGTGGCAGAAAGTAATGTATAATGGGGTGGCAACCAATGGAAGGAAGTAGCTACATTTTGAAATTACTGTGTTAATGAGTATACTATTGGTCAATATCATTGGACCACTTGTTGGTGTTAATGACTTGGAGGGCCCCAGATAACTGTTTTCCAACTTGCAATAAAGACACAGACCAGGACCAGCTATATAATTTACAAGGTCTGGCACAAAATAAAAATGCCAGGCCCTTTGTCAAAGAGAATCAAACAAACACACATAAACACACACACACACACACACACACACACACACACTTAGAAAAAACTTAAGAATTTCAAGATGACATCAATAGAGCGTTAAACCTTTCTGGGCACAGGGTCCTTTACATACCCATGAAGTTGGTATACATAGAAGTCTAGAGGGGAGCCAGAACACTATGTCCTACTCAAAATATCTCTACCACTGCCTAGTTTCATTTCAATCTATATATTCCTTGAGTGAAACGTGTCCAGCCAGAGCCACCTTGGATGTTTTCCTGGTCAGCTAATTGCTTCTCCAGGTATTATCCTCAGGTATACTGGTAAGTTCCTTAGTGGGAACCGGAGAGTAGTTGACACAGAATCCATGGATGCCACAGGAAATCAGATGTGGGTCTCAAATGGTAACAGCCTTGTGATCATTGGTTAAAGAGGAGCATGTGGCTCTTATTAGTCCCATGCTGAGCCCTAAGTTACGAGTGATATCCTTCTAGAAGATTTTTGATAGAAGTAGTCTTGCCCCATATCTGTATTGCTCACTTAGCCACGCTCCTCATCATTGAGGGCTTCCTTCCACTTCCTTTTTTTATGTTTTCCTTTTATTATTTCAATCTCACACACACATAGCAATGTGGATATAATGAATTTGCAAAAAGTTGTGGGGTCATTAAAAGACATTCTTTAAATTCTACAGGAGTCTCCTTGTGGGAATCAGGGAGTTTTCTGCTGCTTAGATCTAGATGGCCTCAAAGCTCAACTTATTAAAACATTGCAGAGATAATAACAGGAGATGAAAAAGAATGGTTCCCTACATTGTCCTGGTTCTTCTACATATCATCTCTATAACCTGGTGAGTCAGTTTTCTATTGTTGCCATAACAAGCTATCAAAACTTCAGTAGCCTAAAACAATATAAAATTAATCTCCAACAATACTGGAAGACAAGAATATGAAATTAGTCTTATGGACATAAAATCAAGGTCTCTGAAGAGCTGGTTCTTTCTGGAGGCTCTAGGAAACAATCCATTCCTTGCCTCTTTCATCTTCCAGAAGCTGCCTGCTCTCCTGGGCTTGTAGCCATTCACACCAATCTCTGCTGCCCTCATCATAATGCCTTCGTACCTCTTCCTTAGAAGGACATTTCTGATTACATCTTGGGCCCACTCAGATAATTCAGAATTATCTCATCTCAAAATCATTAACTTAATAACATCTGCAAAATCCTTATGGAATAAGGTAACATTCACCGGCTCTGGGGATTAGGGTGTGGACATCTTTCTGGGGCCACCATTCATCCTGCCACATTTGGGTAAGTTAACCTCTCTGCAACTCACTTTCCTAATCATTAAAATGGAGTACTTACTTCAGAAGGTCACTGTGCAACCAGACAAAGTCGTACACATGAAGTGGTTCTCAGACCATAGTGATCAACAGGTGGTAGTTAGTAGTAATAATACAACCCTCAATGCTAGTCCCATATTACCATCCTGAGGCTCATCTACACATCATAGATGCTGTCTTAGTCAACGTGGACCGCCATAATACCACAGCCTGGGAGCAGGAACAACAGAAATTAATCTCTCACAGTTCTGGAGACTGGGCAGCCCAAGCCGAATGTGCCAACCAACTTGTTTCCCTGGGGGAGGGCTCACTTCCTGATTTGCGGATGGCACAGTCTCACTGTGTCCATACATGATGGAGCAAGGAAGCAACTCTCTGCTATCTCTTCTTCCAAGGGCACTAATCCCATCAAGACGGCCCCAGATTCATGAACTCATGGAAACCCACTTACCTTATCCCCAAATACCATCATGTTGGGGGTTAGGGATTCTGGAGCCTTCTCTTTTGTTGCCCCCAAAAAACTAGTCGCTTCTACTTTGTAACAATATCCTTTAAGTGAATTGTTGGATATTACTCAAGGTTTCCTGGTTTCTCCTCACTCACTCCACCTCCAAATGCCACTCATGAAAAGGAAGACTAAGCACCTCCACAGCCTGTCTACCAGGATAAGGGATCTGGATTATCTATACCCCTGCACTCACATGTCTTCAATGAAATTGTCTTCTGGCTCCACGGATGTGCAAGAAGAGCTGCCTCTTGCAGGCTAATGGCAGCCATGTCACAAAAGAGATATAGGTGTTCTGTGTGACAGTGCACTTGGGGCTGAATCCCTCAAAGGAAACATTGACCAAACCCTCATGAAATAAGGACCATGCCCCCCAAAGAGCCTTTTACTGTCTTCCACGATGTTATATTCCGTTATGAACCACAACCATTCAGTCCTGTTCTCAAATAGGTCTCTGCTTCCTCCTAAGGCTTCTCCAAAGATCTACCAAAAGTGACCACTCAGAATTTGTGTCTTCACCACAGGGTCACAGTCTTGGAGCTTCAGGGGAAAAACTGTAGGACGTGCTCTAAACTACTGTTGCCTCAAAGAGACTCTTCAGAGCAGGTTTCCAAGATGGCAGTACTGACTCAATGATCAGAGTGTGCCAGTGATCAAAGCCAGGACTACTGGGACTCTCAGGCTGGAAGCATATGTACCTCAGGAAATCAGACGACTGACTCAAGATCCAGCAGAGTGAGAAGTAATGACATAAGACTGAGTGAACGGATTCAAGATGTGCCATTGTGGTTATTTGTTTGGAATATTGATGGCATTCTGTTTGATGTTCTACTTGTATGGCTATTTGAGGAAACCTTATTTCTTTCTCCTTAAATGAATTAGTAGACTGTGTATTTGTAAACCCACAACAACCATTTTTAAACATTACCTCATCTTCACCTACCCTCAAAATTGAGAAACAAATGCTTCTACTGAGTTTCATTCACTTTCATGATGATAGAACCATTTGCATAGGTTTAATAGAATTCTGTCCTCTTGTTTCCAAAGATACCATTGGAAAAATTGATTCTGCAGCAAGGCCATATGTACAGCATGATATCCGAGAGTGACTGTTGTTTAATCAAACCATCAGACCACTGCTAAGGAGCAATTGTTGTTGTTACATGTGGAGCTAATGTCTCCAAAACCTTCATAAGAAAACGAATATGATGTCTGGCTTCCAGGATCCCAATCTCTGGGAGTAAGGAAGTCCACTCCCAGGTAGTCCAGAAACCCAGGCAAATTTTGGAGACCTCAGGAAGAGGGAAATTCATTGAGATTTATGGGTACAGCATGCAAAGTTTACTGGAGAAAGTGTTTGGGCCTTGGTTTCCCACTCCTAGGATGGAAGAATGGCGGGGATTTGAAAAGTCTGATTCAAAATTCATTTTGAAAATTTCCAAAAGAAGCTTATCCTTTGGAATTGATAGTTGCTTAATTTGATGAGGCTCTAGATTTCCCGAGCAAACTCAAGGAGGCTTTTCCGGTTAATTAAGATTCTTGCTGCATCTGTATAAATAATCAGGCCATGCATAGTAAAAACAATCTTCTAGGATCAACAATACTTGTTGGAGGCTGTTTATGATCACAAAGTAGAGAACGCTATGAAAATGATCCAAATTTTAGAAATAGGCAAGAGAGATTACTGGAGTGTTCTATTGTTCTGTGTGGTGCTGTGCTTGATGATCCGCTCTGATATTTTACAACACTTTAAGGACAGAGAGGATTTTTGCACATCTCTGCCTTGGAGATACTCAGCGAATTTTCTGTCTGGTGGAATATACAACTCAAAAATTACATGTTACTACTCTCTTGAACACATCAACCCTTGATTTCAAATGAACTTTGTGTTTCTATTTGTTTGTGTGTTTTTTTGTTTTATTCTTTGCTTATTTGTTTGTTTTTAACTAGGTTTCACACCCAGCATGGAGCCCAAACTTAAGACCCTAAGGTCAAGACCTGAGCTGAGATCAAGAGTCAGACGCTTAAATCATTAAGCCACTCAAAGGAACTTTGAACCAATTATAGAATCATACTGGTGCTCTAGTTAAGCCATGAGTTGAGCCAAATCTTTGATGTGTTTATACTTGCCCAGGAGTCATGAGTTTGCTTTTATTGAAAACTGCACTCAGATAAGAAAGAGAGGGAGAAATACCATGATCCAAGCCTTGGAGGTGGAAATAACACTTGACACAGGCAGAGAACAGCTAACAGTTTGGAATGCAGGAATCATTACCAGCCTTTACTGAGGGCCTACTGTGTCCCAGGCACTGACCTCTATATCATTATCACCTTCGATCCTTACAAAAGTGTAAAATGGATATTAACGGGAACAATGATATCTAGAAGAATCTCATTCTTGGAAGAGGAGTTGAGACTGATTATAATGACTGTTAAACACCAGGCCAAGGAATGTGGATTCTAAGCCCTAGGCAGTAAAAGATTTCCACGAAGCAGAGACCTAAGAAAACTATCCCAATGGGTTTAACCTGGTAACTGCAACGAGGACTGGAGAGGAAGAGATCAGGGGTACTGTACCCTCACACTGCACACACTGTCCCTCTCTTCCCATATTGTAGGTTGAATTGTGTCCTTCTAAAGAAGGGCTAACCCCTGGTACCTGAGAATGTGACCTTCTTTGGAGCACAGTCTCTGTGATGTCATGTCAGGAAGTTAAGGTTGAGCCCTACTCCAATGTCTGGAATCGTTTCATTCAGAGTGAGGGAAGTTTACACAGATACACACAGAGAACACTATGTGACAAAAGAGGCAGAGATTGGAGTGAAGCACCTAGAAGGCAAAGAACAAAGCAGGCCAGCCAGCACCAGAAGCTAAGAAGCAGCAAAGAAGAATCCTTCCCCGGAGACTTCATGGAGAGTATGGCCCTGGGAACGTCTCAGTTTGGCACTTGTAGCCTGTGCCAGTGAGACAGTAGCCAAAACAATGAGACAGTAAGTTTCTGCTCTTTAAGCAACAGTTTGTGGTCATTTGTTACAGCAGCTCCTGGGGGAACTAATATATTTTAAGGCCAAGAAGTAGGGTCCTGCTCTGGTAATTACCTAAAATGTAGGAGTCGTTTCAAAATTGAGTAATGCATGGGGGCTCGAAGAATTCTGAGGTACATGATAAAAAGAAAGGCCTAAGAGGATGTCGGTTGTAGGATGAGCATCAAGATCACTTTCTGGTGAGGTCCCAGGGAGAGGTGGGGACCACGCTGCTGGACGTTGGAGGGACGATGGCACTTGCTATAAAATGGCAGGCGGCAGGGAGATGGGCTAAACTGAGGTGGGCTGCTGGGTGGAGAGTAGACCATGTAAGTGATGAACTTGAATATTTAGCTGAGGAGAATTCTGAGAACAGTGTGGAAGGTGCGGCCTGGTTTCTCCTTGCTGCTTCTAATGAAATGCATGAGGAAGGAGAGTGGTGGCCTATCTGCCAGCCAAGGAGCACCAAGATGGCCAGCTGCCAGCAGAGCCCAGGAAGAAGAAAGCAAGGTCCTCCCTCAAGTCTTCAGAGAGCACACGCCTCTGCTGGCATCTTGACTTCGGACTCCAGGAGCTACCACACAATCTATGTCTCAGCTGTTTCAACTGCAGTTTGGACGACCTGTCGTGCAGTGCTAGGCATCCAGTATGTCCCCTCCACCTTGCCCCTGCCTGCTTTCTTGTCCCATCCTCTGAGAAACCCAAAGGTCTCCCCTTCTGTGGCACGGTGTGAACAGGGCAAATCTTCTAGACTACGTTCTTCCTCATTTCTGCCACATTTCTGGCCCAGACGGACCCTGGGTATCCATGATGAGAGAGAGCTTGGGGTTTTCTCAGAATTTAGATTTCAGTCCTCTAAAGAATTCTCTTTTTGGAAACAAATATACAACATCAAAACAAAAACTAACAATTGCTTCTTTTAAAGAGACACACAGGAATTTAAGGCCTGGGAGTGCGGTTAAGGCCTCCTGAACTCTGAAGGCAAAAAGGCAGACTACCAGGGTGCCATGAGCTGGGGGGTCTGAGGTAAAAGCGGGCCCCAGTCCCAGCAGCAACAATCAATCCCTCGCTCTTACAGAATACCAACACCGCAAAAAGGACTATTTTCTCTTAATCAGCAAAAATATTTCCTTAATATATGAAAATCAGTCAGTGGAAAAGTGTGTGGGCCTGATTCTGCCACAATCAAGATCTATGGCTTGGAGAAAACCCAAACCCAAACAGACCCCAAAAACCCACAATCCCCATGTGCCCCAGTATCTTTATGGATAAGAAGTCCCAGACTGTCTCAATTCAATGCCTCCCACACAACAGCATCATGCGAGACTATCTGGGCCTCTCCCAATGAGGACAAATCCCAAGACTTTCCCCCCAACATGATTCATGACCCTGGGCCCATGTACCTACACAACTTCTCAGGTGTTGGTTGGCTGTAGGTATAAATCTCCAGGTCGAATGGGGGCCTGTGGTCCCCAAAGGGAGACCCTGAGGAGGGCCCAGTCCCAAGACTCCTGGCTGGTGTACCCAGGGGTGAATAGGAGTATGGGCCTTCCTTCCCCAGGGCTTTGGCGTCCCTGGGCCATCAGAGTAATGGACACTTACAGATAGTTATGGACATCACCTTTATTTACCAACCAGCATCAGCAGCCATGAACACAAGAAGCAAAGGCACAGGCATGTTTTAACCCAAGTTCTCTGCTACTCTCCACACACACAGCATCCTTCCTCACTCATCTGCTTAGACTTTCCAGTCCCACACCTCCAAACCCCACAGCCTTTGCTTGGATGACCCCTGGATTCTTAGCCATTCCTCGGTACCAATGGTGGAAGAGGCGGCTTGGGAGAATGGGGGTCAGGGAAAGAACTCACAGGCTGCCAGGACCAGCTGACAGCATTCAGTGATCTGCCCTCTCTAGGATTTACAACAAAGTTGGCACGGTTTCTGCTGTTACCTTCATTTCTTTCTTTGGGTTTCAACTTGAAATCTTTTACTGCTTCACTCACATCTTTGTGGAGTGTCTCGAGTGCTTTATTACAAATGATAAACACGGTAAGTAAATCTTTAACGAGGGATAAAGGAAAGACTGTTATATATATGGCACCATATCACAGCACAGTTTTTTCTGTTATTGTTTCCCACAGTCCCTTGCATTTTCAAGAAATGGGCAACAGGGTGATTTCTCGTAAATTCACTCATGCACAGAAAAACATACATCTTACTTCAGCCCCAGCAATTTCCTGCCTCACTTCTCCCGAGTCTGTCTTCCTCATCAGGCCACAGAGGCAAGGTCACAGGTTCATGTCTTCTCATTTGTGGCTGCTCTTGTGCTCAAAAGGGACTGGGGCAGGAAGGCGGGGCCAAGGAGGAACCCCACCATGGAGGTCTCACTGGCCTCTGCACAGGTAGCTTTTCCCATCTCTCCCCAGGCTGGTGCTGGCCTGAGGATGAGGTGGACGTCTTCCTGGGAATCTCCAACCAGGGCCCGTTCAAAGCAAGCACAGCAGCTAGATCTTTTGACCCTGACGTGGGCTGAACAAGTCAGTTCTGCTCTTTATTAGAACAGGTGCACACGGATGCTGCTATCTTCCAAAATTTTGACCAATTTTTCTACTGGTTGTTTGTTCATTGAATGATTGATTGATTGATTGATTGATTAAAGTTTATTTATTAATTTTGAGAGAGCGAGAGAGTGAGGAAGGGAGAGACAAAGAGGGAGAGAGAGTATCCCAAGCACACTCCATGCCACCACAGAGCCTGACGCAGGCTTGATTCAAGAACCGTGAGATCATCGTTCCGAGGTGAAACCATGAGTTGGATGTTCAACCAAATGAGCCCCCAGGTCCCCCGAAGTTTTAAAAAAATTTTCACTCAAAACATAAATAGCAAACAAATAGCCGAGCAGCCTTATTATTTTGACTATTATTTATTTATCAGGAAGAAATAGAACTTGAAAGTTGAACTGAAATGATTCATGTCCAAGCTGTGAAAGAATATAAACGACTCTTTGGAAATAGAGGGAGAGGCCAGCGCCTCTCTCACCCTCTGCAAGTTCACCATATCTGCAGTTAGTAGGACAGCGGGACTCCATATAAAGACGGCTGTCGGTAGGACGGTGGTAACTGCTGCCTGGCTCCCTTTTGAGGCTGTTTCGTTTAACTATAATAAGACACCACAAGGGGAAGACAAAACGAGGCAAACTCCAGGCAGCCAGCCGGAAGGAAGAAGGGGAGAGTTGGCAATGTGGCCAGACTTTGACCCAAAACTAGGACAGGCTTCCATATGCCCTGGAGGAACCCTACAGACCTAGTACTGGTGGGACAGCCATAAGTGATGCAACGTATATATTTTCAAAAATATATTAAAGTCTCTTAATGTTGTTCTGAGATCATTCAGCAAACGAAGACAGACCTATTTCAAAAAAAAAAAAGTCTACTAAATAGTAGTAAGAACAGTGAGTCTATGACACTTGACCATAAGCTGCTTCCTCACTTCCAACTCACACTAGGGTCCTCTGGAAGGAAACTGCATTCTGGGAGGCGTGGCCAAAGGTGTGGCTCCCTGTCCCCTCAGCCTTCCAGCAAGAGAGCAGTACCTAGGGAGGAATCAGCTGGCTGTCAGTAGGTTTAACCACCAGGTATAGTGCGGACAGGCAGAGTGGTTACGGAAAGACGCAGAGTGGGGCTAAGACAACTGTCACCTCCCGGGACTGTTCAGGCCCTGGCTGCACCTCCTGAGGAGAGACACCAGAGGTTTCACCCTGCAGGGGATCAGACTTCACCAGGAAAGTCCAGCCAAACACGCAAACTCCCTGCACAAAGTTGCAGTGAAGCGACCAGAGCAGATATCCTTGTCTTATCTCTGATCACAGGGGCAAAGCTCTCAGCCTTTCATCAAGTATGGTACCAGTGGTGGGAGTTTTCACACTGATTTCCTTCAGTTCTTTCAACATGCTTAGAACTGCTCTTTGGAAGCCCTATCTTTGAATCCAATATCCAGGGCCTCTGCCAGGCAATTCCTGTGGCCTGAGTTTTTCCAGTATATGGGTCACTCCTTTCTGTTTCGTTGTACATCTTACAGTTCTTGTTCAAAACTGGGTATTTTAGGGAACATGGTGTAGTGAATCTGGATACTGATTCCCTTTTTGCCTTTCTAGGCCTTGATTTGCTGCTGTCTGTGTGTCCATAAGAATACAAAAATTGCGGGGCGCCTGGGTGGCGCAGTCGGTTAAGCGGCCGACTTCAGCCAGGTCACGATCTCGCGTCTGTGAGTTCGAGCCCCGCACCGGGCTCTGTGCTGACAGCTCAGAGCCTGGAGCCTGTTTCCAATTCTGTGTCTCCCTCTCTCTCTGCCCCTCCCCCGTTCATGCTCTGTGTCTCTCTGTCCCAAAAATAAATTAAAAAAACATTGAAAAAAAAAAATTAAAAAAAAAAAAGAATACAAAAATTGCTTTTCTAAACACCAAAATAGAAATTCTGCAGCGAAAAGTATGAGTGAAATGAAAATTTTACTAGTGGGGCTCAACGATAGATTTGAATGGCTAGAACAAAGATTCAGTGAATTTGAAGATGTAATAATTATAAACACACATGAACTTCACAATTGAGCCCCAAAACACAGGAAGCAAAAAATTACAGGCGTCAAGGAGAAATAGACAATTCAACAACAAGCTGTAGACTTCAATGTCCACGTTGACCAATGCGTACCACAGCTAATCAGAAGGTCAAAACAGAAACAGAAGATGTGACCCACAGATAAACCAACTAGACCTAACATTACAGCACTTTACCCAACGAAGTAGATTATGGATTCTGTTCAGGTACACAGAGAATGTTCTCCTAAATATGACCAATAGGCCATAAAATGAGCCTCAATAAATCTAAGAGACTTGAAATCCTAGAGTATAACAGGGGGTATGCTCCTTTACATCAGTCTTGGCAATAATTTTTTGGATGTGACCACAAAAGCAAAGGCAGCGACAGATAAAATGAACAAGTGACATTACACCCAACTAATACGCTTCTGCCTCGCAAAGGAAACCTTCAACAATACAAAAAGGCAGCCCACTGAATGGGAGAAAGTATTTGCAAATCGTATATTTGAAAAAGGGTTAATACCCAAAATACATAAAGAACTCATAAAATTAATAGCAAAACCTGAGCAATTTATTTAAAAAGGACAGAGGAACTAAACAGCCATTTTCCCAAAAAGGACATACAAGTGGCACATAGGTGCATGAAGATGTGCTCAGTATCACCATCATCAGGGGAAACGCAAATCAAAACCACAATGAGGTATCACCTCACACCTGTGAGAATGGCTATCATCAAGAAGACAAGAGATAACAAGCGTTAGGGAGGATGTGGAGAAAAGGGAAGCGCTGTGCTCTGTGCATGGGACGCAAATTGGTGCAGCCACTGTGGGAAAACAGTATGGACGGTCCTCCAAAAATTATAGGTAGAATTACATTTGATCCAGCAATCCCACTTCTGGGTATTTATCCAAAAGAAATGCAACCAAGATCTCAAAGAAAGATCTGCACTCACAAGCTCCCTGCAGCATTGCTCACAATAGCCAAGATGTCGAAGCAACCTAAGGGTCCATCTATGGGTATATATATATATTGTTCTGTGAAAAGAAAGAGGAATATCTTGTCATTTGCAACAACAGGGTCGAACTTGAGGGCATTATCGTAAGTGAAACAGGTCGAACAGAGAAAAAAAATACTGTATGATATCACTTTTATGTGGAATTTTAAAAAGCCAAACTGATAGAAATGGAGAGTAGAACGGTGGTGACAAGGGACTGGGGGATGGGGGGATGGGGAGACATTGGTCAAAGAGTATAAAGTTCCAGTTATAAGATGAATACGTTCTGGGGATCTAATGTACAGCCCAGTGATTATGGGTCATACCACTGTATCATACCTTAAGTGTTACTAAGAGAGTAGATGATCTTAAATGTTCTCACGCAAAAAAAGAGTAATGGTAAATATGTGATGTGATGCAGGCGTTAGCTAATAATACTGTGCTGGCAATTATTTTGAAATATGGAAGTGTATCAAATCAACACATTGCACCCTTAAAATTACAGTGTTACACTTCAATTATATCTCCATAAAGCTGGATAGGGTGTGGGGGGATAAGGTGGAGGGCCATGGGTTAGGTATCTTCACTAGAGAGAATGAACTGGCAAGACTGAGTAAAAATCACGCCCCAGAGCATTAGGTTCAGGTTAAGTGAAAGTCCTCACTACACACGGGGAGAGGTGACTCCAGAAACTGTAAGTGAGTTAGGCAAGATCGCAGAGTTGATTCCAGAACAAACCAGGTCCAGGGCACATAGCACCATACGCTGTTGTAGCCTTCTCTCCACAAATTGGCCATTTTACTCACGGCTATTTTACTCTCTCATGACCTCCTGAGAGGAGAAACAGACACTTGGGTCAGAGATACCAACTTGAGGCTAGACTAAGTCTCCTATGAATTCCATCCTCTTCCTGCTGTCTGATCTTTAATAGCTGAAAAGACCTCTTTTTCTTTAGGAATGAGGAGATGGCAGAGGACCACATTGGTGGCCTTGTCCACACTGATGTCCAGTCAAGGATTCCTCCCTGATTCCTGGGGAAGGAGACTCTCAAGAGGCCATTTTCTAGGAAAACACCGAAAAAGCAAAAGGCAACTGGACTTAAGAGTACTGGGCAGAGGCCAAAACTGAGAACAGGCCTCAGAAATCTAAACTGCCCTTCACTGAGGTTACACCCCTCCCGGGAACAAGATGTGCTGCCACAGTGACCTTCAGAAAGGATCAGCACAGTGCCAAGCAGGGGGTGGGTTGCTCAGTGGAAACAATGCAACGGCACCACTCGCTGGCCCACCTGGCCCATGTCCTGTCCCTTTAAATCTGCACCACTGGGCCCTCCCTCCCTGGGCTCTGAGACTTCCTCCCTGTGCTGTGCGGGCAGGAACAGCCTCTGTACTCACAAGCCAAGGCACAGCACCAGGTCCCGGGTTTCTGCAGCCAACAGCAGAGCCTGTCACCACTTCGGCTCGAAGGTGAGCACACAGGGGAAGGAAGGGAGCCACCTGGGGCAGGGGGGAGTGGATGAAGTGGGGGGGGTCAGGGGGGCTCTAAGGAGTTCAGGGCCTGGTTGCAGCTCACTGAGTGGGCGCCTGCATTCTACTACCTCCCAGGAAGGGGAGCGGGATCTAGAAAGAATAACTTCACCCTTGCAGGCTTTTCAGGGAGCTCTGAGTTTCAGAACAAGCAAGGGAAGAAGAAATGGTAAGCATCTTCTCCAGCCATGGAGTGCGCACACTTTTACTTGGGACTACGTACTTCGTCCTGCCCTGCTCCTCGCCGGGTCAGAAAGGTGTTTGCTAGAAGCACTGCCAGGGCTGAGCACGCTGGAGAAGGCTGCAGACACTCCCTCTGAGGGCATGTGCAGCCAAGGAGAGAGACATTTCTGAGGACAAACAAGTGAGTCTAACCTCAGAACACATCGCAGAGTGGAAATCGTGTCTGTGAGCCAAACCCCACTCACACCCTCCACCTCCTCAGCCCTGTGCACCCCCAGGGACTTGCAGGAGCCAGCAAGAGTTATGAACATGGTCTTCAGACCTCTGCAGTACACGTGCTTGTGTGTCCTTGCACATCCCTTCCCCCGCCCAAGCTGCCCAGGGTTCTGTGCGCTGGAGCCCTCTTCATCCCCACACACTGGCTATAAATGAAGGGCTTGGACAGGATGAATGGCTCAGAAACTCAAAGCAGGGTCCCAATGCATTAGAATCACTCAGGGGGTTGAGGAGGGTGCCTCGGTGGCTTGGTCCATTAAGCTTTGAGCCCTGGGATGGATTCTGTGCTGTCAGTTCAATGCCTGGAGCATGCTTTGGATTCTTTGTCTCCGTCTCTCTCTCTGACCCTCCCCTGCTCTTGCTCTGTCTCACCATCTCTCAAAAAAATAAGTAAACAGTAAAATAATTTTTTTTTATAAAAAAAAATCCCTCAGGAAGAGGGATGAGAGATACCGTTTTTTTAACGTTTATTTATTATTTATTTGTTTGTTTGTTTGTTTGTTTTTGAGACAGACATGTGAGCAGGGGAGGCACACATGAAGAAGAAGGAGAGAGAATCCGAAGCAGGCTCTGTGCTATCAGCACAGAGCCTGATGAGAGGCTCAAACCCACAAACCATGAGATCATGAGCTGAACCCAAATTAAGAGTCAGATACTTAACAGACTGAGCCACAAAGGCACCCCCTTTTTTCTTATTAAAGTACAGATCTATGAAACAAAATGTCAAATATATATTTTAAAGACTCCCATAGATACTTCCCAAAGACAGCAGGTTCAGGAAGCAGGGGACTACATGATATCCAATCGCATTTAACATGCTAGGAGTCTCCATGTTCTACATCAGTCAATGACTCCAAGCTCTAAACCCCAGATGTCAGCTCTCAGAAACTCTGGAAGAATTTTTCAAATCCCATCCCAAACCATCGCAAACCTTTGGGAAGTCCCATAGGGGCCAGGAGTCCAGTGGATTTCCTAGAGCACACTTGGTCAGTTCCGTCATCGATAAGGACTTCTTGCTTTAGCTAAATTCTTGTTCTTTGCACTGAATCTTCTGCCTGTTTCTTCAGTTCTGCTGTGCAGTCAGTTATGGGAGTTTGCTAATTTTTACACACAAGATCACTACTCACCTGAGGCCTGTGGGATCAACTTTACCAAGGCCTTTGGGGAGCTGAAAGGGGCGCTACGCAGAAGACAAACCTGTCATCTAACGGGTCAGAGACAAGTTATCAATCAACCCTTCCCTTTGCTTGTCCTTGTGTGTTGCCCATGGGACACAACACGGTCACCTGCATTAGCCAGGTGTTGCCATGAAGAGGTAGCATTTGAAATGGATGGCGGAGCACAGACAGGACTCAGACAGAAATGTGGGAGAGAAGGAGTGGTCATGGGGGTGAGCGCACAGGTGGGCTGGAAAGGCCCTGAAACCTGTCCTCTGCGGAGCAGCTGACCCAGAAGGGGAGTGAGTGGCACACAGGGCTGGCGAAGCAGACAGAGCAGAGCTGCGCCCTTGTGACCAGGTCCTCGTGAGATCAAGCAGACTGCATCACTGAGTGGCTATCTGTAGTAAATCCTGCCGGACTTGGGGTCATCGCTTAGTTTGAGAGGCCTCAGATTCGGGGCAGGAACACCAGGAGCCGGAAGGGAGTGTCCCATCTCTCCAGCACACAGGTCATATTTACACAAATGACACAAACCGAATTCTTTGGTCTTCGGAGAGCAGAACACAGGTTCTTCAGATCAGCATGGGAGATAGGTATCTTTCCCAATTTTCAACCAATGAGGCTCACCAAAGGTTCTCACGGTTTGGTTCCAATACCAACCAGGTCCTTCCAGGCTTCTTCCCCAAATTCTGATTGATGTTCAGCGCAGGGCAGGAAGCATGACCTTTCATTGGGATGTCACCAGCTCTTTGGACCTTGCCTGAGCCACCTTAGGTAGTTATACCTATTCGATAAACCAACGAATGATTGAAGGAACGAAGGAACTAACACGTTGTGTTTGGAACTCTTTCAGGTGGGCATGGGAGGACGCAAGATGGCCAGAGATGAAGAGAATGCCTATGGTAAGAACTGATCTCAGTATGTACTTGCCCCTAGGCGTCAGATCTGGGTCCCAAGGCCATGGGCTAACTCAAGACTGAACACAGACATTGGGGCACCTGGGTGGCCCAGTCGGTTGAGCGTCTGACTCCAGCTCAGGTCATGATCTCGCAGCTCGTGAGTTCGAGCCCCACGTTGGGCTCTGTGCTGACAGCTCAGAGCCTGGAGCCTGTTTCAGATTCGTCACCCTCTCTCTCTGTCCCAACCCACTCGCATTCTGTCTCTGTCTCTCTCAAAAATAAATAAACATTAAAAAAAAAAAACAAAAGACTGAGCAGAGACAAATCCCAGACATGTCCCCATGCTGGGGTGAAACAGCTAGAGCCCCAGCTTTACATTTTTGCTGGACCTCTGCCCCTGACCTACTGAAGGATATTAAGTGCCTGACCAGACTGTGCCTTGGGTCCAAAGGGTACAATGAGGATAATACATCTACTCGATCCCCACGGAAGATGTGGAGGGTTGAGATCATGGACTGGAGGGAACACGGTTTACCAGGTAGACTGTGTCCGTGAACAAGGATGGAGGGTTAACTGTGTCTTACTGGAAGCAGGTTTACTAGAGAGAAGAGGGAGGAGGAGGGGAAGGGAGGAAGGGAAGAAGGAAAGAGATCCTGTCATCTAATACTCTGAGCAACCCTGGGAGACACAACTCTCTGTCACCCCTCCCATTATGCAGAAGACGTTGAACGCTTAGTCTAAACTCGCCCAAGCTTCCACAGCTGGCACATGCGGGGCTGTGATTCCAACCCGGGGTGTCTGGGACTCCAGACAGCCCTTCACTCCCAGGCCTTCTGTGCCCTCCCGCATCTCCTCGCTGGGATGGCCCCTGGGAGAAGTCTGGCAGAGGCCTGGGAAGTCGTCGAGCACGGAGCAGCTCTGCAAGGTGCAGACGACCAGAGGCAATGTCAGCTGAAGTCATGGCCTGCGACCATCGAGGGGGACCCTCCAGAGCAGTGTGCACCCGGTGCCGGAGCATGGACTGGGGGGCAGGTGCACGCACTGGAGCCAAAGATGGAAGAAAGGTGGCTAAAGATGCCCCCGGAGTTGCACAAGCTCTAACCAGAGCGCCTGGGAAAGGCCTGGTTGGACAAGCAGAAGCGGGAGGCGTCGGTGCCCTCCTCCGTTCAGGAGGCACCCCGGAGCCCCGGTGGAGCGGGACGCGAGCTCTCAGGCCGGCGGCCCACGCCTACTCTGTCCTCACAGGTTCCCAGGACCCGGACGACCAGCAGCAGCCGCTCGCGCAGGAGCGCAGGCTCAGGCTCATCCTGGCCGGCAGGACCGGAGTGGGCAAGAGCGCCACGGGCAACAGCATCCTGGGCCACAGGCTCTTCCCGTCCAGGCTCGCGACCACCCCGGTGACCAGAAGCTGCGCCCTGGGGAGCCGGAGCTGGGCCGGGTGGCGCGTGGAGGTCACCGACACCCCCGACCTCTTCACCGCCCAAGGCCGGCACGCGGACCCGGACTGCACCGAGCGGGCCAACTGCTACCTGCTCTCGGCGCCCGGGCCGCACGCGCTGCTGCTGGTCACGCAGCTGGGCCGCTTCACCGCCCAGGACGAGGAGGCTGCGCGCGGCGTCCGCGAGCTGTTCGGCGCCGGCGTCCTGGCGCGCGCCGTGCTCGTCTTCACGCGCCGGGAGGACCTGGAGGGGGGCTCGCTGCACGACTACGTGCGCGCCACCGACAACCGCGCGCTGCGGGCCCTGGTGGCCGAGTGCGGCGGCCGCGTGTGCGCCCTGGACAACCGGGCGGCGGGCGCCGAGCGCGATGCGCAGGTGGGCGAGCTGCTGGCGCTGGTGGAGCGGCTGGCGCTGGAGCACGACGGCGCGCCCTTCACCGACGACGTGTACGGCCTGGCGTGGGCCCGGCGCCACGCGCGTCCCGAGGACACGCTCCGCCTGGTGGCCGCGCGGCTGGCGGCCCGCGGTCTGGGGCGGGGGTGGGGTAGGCAGTGGGGGCGGGGGCGGCGCTGGCTGGAGGCCGCGAAGCGGGGGTGGCCGCTGGCGCTCCTGCTGCTGGGGGGCGCACTGTTACTTGTCCTGCTGCTTCTCCAGCGGGGGGCTCCAGGCCCAGATTGAAGGAGCTGCCCTTCCAAATGCGGGGAGCCTGGAGGGTAAAGGGGCTGGGTCAAGGCGCTGAGGGGAACTTAAACCCAATTTCAAAGGAAACCTGGAGTTTCAGACTGGGAGTCTTAATGACTCAGGACGCCTTGGACACTGTATCGACTTTGCAAAGGCTCAAGTTCACTTTTAGCATTCAAATGTCATTTTTGATTATATGTACACTATTCAAATAAATGTGGTGAACTTTCAAATGTCCTTAATTCATTTTAGTAGTTTGGATGTATTTTTCCTTCTTGAAAAAATAGTGCATTGACTGGTAGTGTTTTATATAGAAAGTGGATTCATGGCAAAGGGAAACAAACATTTTTGTGCATGTGTGAGCATTTATCAAAACGTAGACACTGCCTTAGTTCGCTTGAGTTGCTATTAAAAAAAAAAACAACGGGAAAGCTCTCAGTTTTTCCCCATTGAGGATGATATTAGCTGTGGGCTTTTCATAAATGGCCTTTATGGTGTTTAAGTATGTTTATTCTCTCCCAACTTTCTCCAGGGTTTTTTTTTAAGAAAGGATGCTGAATTTTGTGAAATGGTTTTTCTGCATTGATTGACAGGATCACATGGTCCTTTTCTTTTCTTTTATTAATGTAATGTGTCACACTGATTGATTTGCATATGTTGCACCAGCCCTGTAGCCCAGGAATGAATCCCACTTGGTCATGGTAAATAATTCTTTTTATATTCTGTTGAATTGGATTTGCTAGTATCTTACTGAGAAGTTTTGCATCCATATTCATCCGAGATATTGGCCTGTAGTTCTCTTTTTTTTTTTGCTGGGTATCTGTCTGGTTTAGGAATCAAAGTAATGCTGGCTTCATAGGATGAGTCTAGAAGTTTTCCTTCCCCTTCTATTTTTTGGAACAGCTTGAGAAGGATAGGTATTATCTCTGCTTTAAATGTCTGGTAGAATTCCCCAGGGAAACCATGTGGTACAGGACTCTTATTTGTTGGGAGATTTTTGATAACTGATCAAACTCTTTATTTCTTCCAGGTTTGAGTTTTGGAAGTGTGTGGGTGCTTAGGAATTTCTCCATTTCTTCCAGGTTGTCCAATTTGTTGGCATATAATTTTTCATGGTATTCCCTGAGAATTGCTTGTATTTCTGAGGGTTTGAGATCAGTATCACGACAGGGATATCCACACTCACCGCTGTGTTTACCATGGTGTTGGAAGTTCTAGCATCAGCAATCAGACAACAAAAGGAAATCAAAGGCATCAAAATTGGCAAAGATGAAGTCAAGCTTTCACTTTTTGCAGATGACATGATATTATACATGGAAAACCTGATAGATTCCACCAAAAATCTGCTAGAGCTGATACATGAATTCAGCAAAGTCACAAGATACAAAATGAATGTACAGAAATCAGTTGCGTTCTTATACACCAATAATGGAGCCACGGAAAGGCAAATAAAGAAACTGATCCCATTCACAATTGCACCAAGAAGCATAAAATACCTAGGAATAAACTTAACCAAAGATGTAAAAGATCTGTATGCTGAAAACTATAGAAAGCTTATGAAGGAAATTGAAGAAGACATAAAGAAATGGAAAAACATTCCGTGCTCATGGATTGGAAGAATAAATATTGTTAAAATGTCAATACTACCCAAAGTTATCTACACATTTAATGCAATCCCAATCAAAATTGCACCAGCATTCTTCTTTAAGCTAGAACAAGCAATCCTAAGATTTGTATGGATCCACAAAAGACACTGAATAGACAAAGTAATATTGAAGACGAAGACCAAAGCGGGAGGCATCACAATCCCAGACTTTAGCCTCTAGTACAAAGCTGTAATCATCAAGACAGCATGGTATTGACACAAAAATAGACACATAGACCAATGGAATAGAATAGACACTCCAGAATTGGACCCACAAAAGTATGGCCAACTAGTCTTTGACAAAGCAGGAAAGGATATCCAATGGAAAAAAGTCTCTTTAACAAATGATGCTGGGAGAACTGGACAGCAACATGCAGATGAATGAAACGAGACCACTTTCGTACACCATTCACAAAAATAAACTCAAAATCGATAAAGGACCTGAATGTGAGACAGGAAACCATCAAACCCTAGAGGAGAAAGCAGGAAAAACCTCTTTGACCTCAGCCGCAACAATTTCTTACATGACACATCTCCAAAGGCAAGGGAATTAAGAGCAAAAATGAACTTTTGGGGCCTCATGAAGATAAAAAGCTTCTGCACTGCAAAGGAAACAAGCAACAAAACTAAAAGGCAACCAACAGAATGGGAAACAATGTTTGCAAATGACATATGAGACAAATGGACAGTATCCAAAATCTATAAAGAACTCACCAAACTCCACACCTGAAAAACAAATAATCCAGTGAAGAAATGGGCAGGAAACATGAACAGACACTTCTCTAAAGAAGACATCCAGATGGCCAACAGGCACATGAAAAGATGCTCAACATCACTCCTCATCAGGGAAATACACATCAAAACCACACTGAGATACCACCTCACGCCAGTCAGAATGGCTAAATGAACAAATCAGGAGGCTATAGATGCTGGAGAGGATGTGGAGAAACGGGAACCCTCTTGCACTGTTGGTGGGAACACAAACTGGTGCAGCTGCTCCGGAAAACTGTGGAGGTTCCTCAAACAATTAAAAATAGAACTACCCTATGACCCAGCAATAGCACTGCTAGGAATTTACCCAAGGGGTACAGGAGTGCTGATGCATAGCGGCACTTGTACCCCAATGTTTATAGCAGCACTTTCAACAATAGCCAAATTATGGAAAGCGCCTAAATGTCCATCAGCTGATAAATGGATAGAAATTGTGGCTCATATACACGATGGAACACTAGTTGGCAATGAGAAAGAATGAAATATGGCCTTTTGTAGCAACGCGGATGGCACTGGAGAGTGTTATGCTAAGTGAAATAAGTCATACAGAGAAAGACAGACACCATATGTTTTCACTCTTATCTGGACCCTGAGAAACTTAAGAGATGACCATGGGGGAGGGGAAGGAAAAAACAAACATTAGAGAGGGAGGGAGCCAAACCAATAGAGACTCTTAAAAACTGAGAATAAACTGAAGGTTGATGGTGGGTGGTAGGGACGGAGGGGGTGATGGGCATTGAGGAGGGCACCTGTTGGGATGAGCACCGGGTGTTGTATGGAAACCAATTTGACAATAAATTTCATATTAAAAAAATAAAAAATAAAATTTAAAAAAGCACAGACTGGGCCACTTGTAAATAGCAGAAGAATTTTCCCCATGGTTCTAGAGGTTGGAGGTCCAAGATGGAGATGTGATTTCAGTCAGGATCTGGTGAAAGACCTCTCTGGGTTGCAGACTGCTGACTTCTGGCTGTGTCCTCACATGTTGGAAAGGATGAGTCAGCTTTCTGGGGCCTCTTGTAGAAGGGCACAATTCTCACTCATATGGGATCTACCCTCTTGACTGACTCACCTTCCTAAGGCCCCAGCTCCTAAAACCATCTTGGGCACGAAATTTTCAATATATGAAACCTGTGGGGGGACACAAACATTCAGACCAAAGCAGACACTGACCCTCCTTAATACTGTCCTAGCTCTCATACCCAGCTAGATCTGGCCCTTTGTGACCCTTGGATGTTTTATTATCACCGGTGAAAGTGATGTCAGGGTCATACATATTAATGTTTACTTCTGAAACATCGGTTTATTTCCTTTACAATAATTTACTGCCAAAAAAGAGAAATAACTATAGTGAAAATAACACAGTTCTCAAGTTTCTAGCATTTATTATGGCTGATGTCTTTCCAAAGTGAAGTCGAAATTTGGGGAATGTCTTCATTGTGCTTCTCAAATAGATTACTATGCAAAAAAACAAAACAAACAAAACTAAACAAAACAAAATCCAGAGGTCGTCTCACACAATGGAGAAAGAGGGAGCCACAGGTGCACTGGTGGAAAGCCTCAGACCCCGACATTCCACTGCTATGGTGGTCCCATGGAGTTTAATGGGGGAAGGCCAGCCCATGAAAGTGCTTGACCGCCACATCATTAGAAAATCAGATGACATCCTTAGGTTGTGTAACCAACCCATAGGGTTTCCTTATTGCTCTGTCAGAATGTGACAAAACACTTTCAAGGAAGTTGGCTCCTCTCTTCAAATCAGCCATGCTCTAGTCCGGAGGTGTGGATGCAACAGGAGGCACCTACTCACCTGGCCCAGGGTTCAGGGGCTGGAAGGAAGGTGGTGTTGGCGGGAAGTGGGGGGCAGCTCCACGTGGAGAAGGTGGTTGTTGGGGGGACCCCTAGGGCCATCCCAGTTCCACGTGGATTAGAAGACACCGCGCGCCTGTGCTTAGATGCCACTAGTTCCTGGGGCGCCAGAGTGGAGGTGGCACGTTGGACTTCGGGGTTGTGGTGAGCTGGGTCAGGAGGTCTGAGGGCTCTGGTGGCCCTTGCAGTGAGCTGGGCTCGGTGAAGTGCCGCTGGGCGGAAGTCCGCCATTAATCTCCGTCTTTAGCCTCCTCAGCAGCCCTGCGGGGCTCACACGGGGGCTCTGAGTGAGGGGGGAATCCCTTCAGTAACCCGGCAACTCGGGGACCCACGGGGAGAAAGGGAGGGGGCTGGGGTTGGGGGAACGGCCGCTGTCCTCAGCTCTGCCTCCAGGGCCGCGTGTGCATGAGCACGCACTGTGGGGCTGACTTCAACCCGTCATTCTTTCATTTCACGTTGTCTTGTGCACACGTGTCCACACACACCCTCCAATTGTTGTCTGTTTCTGTCTTGTTTGCATATAGAAATGGGACGTTAAAATAAATATAAGTATTATGGCTTTTAAATTCGCATACGGAAATGTATGCTTGAATCAAAGGAAGGCTTCGACATCCACGGGTAAAAAGCCCTACTTGGGACATCGCGAGGGCGTGTTAGAAGGAGTAGCGGAGAGAGCAGGGTGTGGCACGTGGCCCCGGACTTGTGTCTGTCTCAGAGCCATCCCTATGCACCTGCTCCAAGAGGTGCGGCCGAAAGGGGTTCCATTTCTTTATTGACATGATCACATTAATGTTCATCTTGATAGCTTTCGTGTATGATGAAATAATATGATGAAACCACTTTGTAGGTTAAATTCCATAAAACTGTGATACAGAATCATCAAATCCAAGAGGAAACTTTAAGTAATAGTAAATGCTCATGAATTAAAAAAAAAAAGATTTCATAAACAGATACATTTCATACTCATACATACTCCACAGGTATTATTCACAATAATAAATACTGCACAGTATTGTGTGTATATTCCTGGGAGCTAGTTGAAGTATAAGGTCGGATATGATTACATGCCAGTTACAAAGTGCAAATGTGGAAAGATACCAATATCTATAGATATATGTCTACATCCATAGATAGATAGAGAGATAGAGAGATAGAGAGATAGATAGAGATAGGTAGGTATAGATATTGGTATCTTTCCACCTGTTTCTGTTTCTCTTGAGAACCCTAGTACAGTCAGACCTACTGAGAAAGTCCACATCCGCAGGCCCAGGTGCACAGGCCATGCTTAAGACTCAGGCTGGACCAGGACAACAGACATATGTGCTGCCCTGCCCCCACACGCCATAGGAGCAATGATTGATAAGCACCAGCCATCCATCACGGGCCTGGAGAGACTCAGGGAAGCAGAGTGTGTAGGGATGACTGGAAGCTGAAGGTAAACGGGATGAGAACACTGAGTAAAACCACATGGCATCTGAGTGCCCACACTAAGCTCAAGGCACCCTAGAGAAATATGGGGCCTTAGCTGCTCCATCGATAATTGTAGCAACAATCCCAACCAGTCCAACTCCCTGTGGGCTGACTCAAATCCCACCCTAACAGCCTGATGGAGGACAAGGGATTCTGTATCTAGGCATCAATATTTTTTATTTCATTTGCTCCTTTCTTCCTATGTCTACAATTTAATAAAATTATGAAACTTGTTTTAAAAGCAGGAGAACAAAAATAAAACACAATCAACAGGGTAGACTCAGAAAAAGTCCAGAAACTGAACAGGGATTTTAAAATAACAACAAGGACTGAATAAAAAATGGACAACATGAAATAAAAGATGGGGAAATTTCAACAGACAGATGAAAGCCATAAGAATCAAACATACGTGGTAAAAGTCAAAAGCACTATCAGAGATGAAGTGTTCCCTAGCAGGTACATCAATCAACACAGTTGACTCAACATGAGTCAGTGAATTTGAAGAAGAGAGAATAGAAATTCTTCAAATGAAAACAAAAGTTAAAAATGAGTGAGAAAAAGAAAAAGAGAATAGAGTATCCGGGAGCTGCAAAGCAAATCAAACAGGTTAACACACATGTATCTGAAGTACCAGAAGGAGAAAAAAAAAAATGAACAGAAGAAACATTTGAAGAGCTAATGGTTCAGACGTTTGTAAAAACAAGGGAAGACACCAAGACACAGATCTAAGAGTCCCAGAGAAGCTTGAGGAGGCTAAATACAGAAACAAACAAATAAAAATCTAGGCACTTCATACTGAAACTGCTAAAAACCAAAGATAAAGAGGAAGACTTAAAAATAACTGGGGTGTAAAAGGCACATTATATTAGAGGAATAAAGATTGTAATTACAGATGATTCCTTGTCAGAGCTTGCAATCCGGAGGACAATTGAGTGACATCTTTATATTACTGAAAGAACAAAAGTGTCAGCCCAGAATTCTCTAAGCAATAAAAATAGCTTTCAAATATAAAAGTGAGCTAAAGGCTGCCTCACAGAAGCTGAGCGGAATCACTGTTGACTTACCTGTGCTACAACAAATTTTGGAGGAAGTTCCTCATCCAGAAGGAATGAAGGTGATACGAGACAGAAATTTGTATTTACCTAAAGAAATAAAAAGCTCCAGAAATGGCAAAAAGGAAGATAATACAAAAGACATTTTGTAGCTTACACTTTATAGCTCTAAAAGATAATTGTCTAAAACAAAAATAGTAACAGTGTATTGAGGGACCTACAATGTTTGTGAAAGTCAGGCATGACAACACCCAGGAGGCAGAAATTGTTAAGTACACTAGTGTAAGTTCCTTAAACGACATGTGAAGTGGTCTAATAGTACTTCCATGTAGACTGTGATAAATGGTCTAAACACCCCGGAATAAAAAGCAGGGACTGTAGGACTGGATTAAAAAGCAAGGCCAACCACATGCTATTTAAAAGAAACTCACTATAAAGATAACCAGTGCATTACTTTTTTATCGGTGCCTAACAAATGACCTCCAACTTAACAACTTGAAACAACATACGCTTATTGGCTCCGTCTCTGGGGGTCTGGAGTCTAGGCAAGGCCTGACTAAGTCCTGTGCTCAGAGTTGCTTGAAGCTTCAGTCAAGGAGTCAGCTGCTCACTCGTGTCCTCTGTGGAGTCCGGGGTCTTTTTCCAAATTAACTCAAGTTGTTGGCAGCATTGAGTTACTTGTGGTTGTAGGACTGAGTTCCTCCTCCCAGAGGGTCACCCTGGCTGCCTCTCTTGATAGGCAGCTCTCCATATGGATATTCAACATGGATATTCTCTCCAGTGGGAGAATATCTTACTTTTAAATATTTTTTTATTAGACAGGCCCACCTGGTATAATCCCACCTCCCTTTTTTCCCTAAAGTTTATTTATTATTTTGAGAGAGCCCAAGATAGCACAAAGGAGGAGGGGCAGAGAGAGAAGGAGAGGCAGAATCCCAAGCAGGCCTTCCACTGTCAGCATGGACCCCTACTCAGGGCTCAGACTCAGGAAACCATGAGATTATGACCTCTTCAAAGGAAACCAATAGTCAGATGCTTGACCAACTGAACCACCCAGGCACCTCATTAGCATTTTTTTTGAAAGACACAGAGAAGGATACAAGAGGTGACTCTCCTCTCTCTGGCTCAGAGGAGAAAGTGCTGATCCCTCCACCTTCACCCCAGGGAAGCAGAAACTCTGCTGCGAGCCCTTCATAAATGATCTCATGAAAGACAGTGATTGATCTGTTTCAGAATGTGAGAATTTTAGGATAGTTCAGTAGACCACTTTTTCCTATTATGTTTTACTTTTTAAAAACATGAAACAGATGGTACTTTCTCCATTTTAGCTTACTGGGGCCAGACTTGACCCACACTTTTGGTCCCTTATTCCATTCTGTATACACACCAAAGAAATTCTTTCTGGCAGGTCCCAGCTGAGTCACCTTCTTGGACAGTAAATCTGGTTGTCAGATGGCCCCCGGGTATGCGAATAGCTCTGTTCCATTCAGGGAGAAGAATAAAGTTTTCCAACTTTGGGTTTTGGCCCCTGCTCTGGTCTCTACTCCCTCTTTATTAGGGAGTCCTAGACTTTTGATAGAAATCTGGCATTTTGCCTTATTTAATTTAGTTCTTGGCATGTATACTTGAGGATCTTGGAGAGGAGGAGTCTTCGGTATCCTGAATCTAGCTGGTAACATTTGGAACGAGGGAAATGCCTTGAATATGATTGAAATGACTTTGTCCCTTTGAAATGTGAGATTATTTGCGACTGGGGGTCACTCTGAAGCTATGGTCCCAGACAAGCAGCATGGGCAACACCTGCGAACAACACAACCTGTAGGGAATGCAGATTCTCAAGCTCCACCCGGAGCCTACTGAATCAGGCTTTGTACTTTAACAAGCCTTCCCGATAGCTCTGATACATTCTAATGCATCATACAGTATAGAGAAAAACCTGAAGAAACAGCTTCTAGACTAAAAAAAAAAAAAGAAAGGATTTGTGAAAACATGACAGCCTTGTAATCCAGGGTGGTGGTGTTTCTTTACAAGGGATTGCCTATAGTCTATCACTTGTCCAATTTGCATGACAAAGCCCAGGGCTCCCTTGCTGCACAATAGAATTTTATATAGTAGATATCCAGAAAATAGAAGCTGAGAACACTCTGTCTTCTTCTAGGGGAAAGAAAACAGAGAGGAAGAAAGAATAGGCCAATGAGACATGTGTCCCAGATTCCACCTCTCCAGGTTCAGGAAGCAAGAGATATATTGTCTTTTCCTCAGTTCATGGAGGAATGAAGAAGCATTAAGAATTGTATGAAAATTTGGTTGGGAGATTGTCAAGGGAATTCACCATGAGGGTGAGAACGAGGTAGCTGTGCAGCGTCTATGTTTAATTTTGCTACGTAGGCTGTTCCCCGTGTACTCCACACTGCTCCACAAGAAGCAATTGACTTAAAGTCTAAGGGACTCATTTGCATAAGCCTGCTCAAAGCATTTTTCCTACAAAAGCAACTATTAACTCAAGAGGAATTAAAAATAGAATTAAAATCTCCCTATCTCATTGTCCTTTCTCACAAATCTGTATCAGAGAATTGGTGCTTAAGAAAATGTGCACACCAGTGAGAAAGAATGAAATCTGGCTCTTTGTAGCAACGTGGATGGAACTGGAGAGTGTGATGCTAAGTGAAATAAGCCATACAGAGAAAGGCAGATACCATATGTTTTCACTCTTATGTGGATCCTGAGAAACTTAACAGAAACCCATGGGGGAGTGGAAGGAAAAAAAACAAAAAGAGGTTAGAGTGGGAGAGAGCCAAAGCATAAGAGACTGTTAAAAACTGAAAACAAACTGAGGGTTGATGGGGGGTGGGAGGGAGGGGAGGGTAGGTGGTGGGTATTGAGGAGGGCACCTTTTGGGTGAGCACTGGGTGTTGTATGGAAACCAATTTGACAATAAACTTCATACATTGAAAAAAAAAATCATTCCTCCTGGGGTGCCTGGCTGGCTCAGTTGGAAAATCATGCGACCCTTGATCTCAGGGTCATGAGGTGGAGCCCCATGATGGGTGTAGAGATTACTTAAATAAAACCTAAAAAAAAAAGTCCTTTCCTCTTGACCTCTTCAAATATCTATGAAATTAATTGAAGGACTAAATCTCACAAAACTGGTTCTCGCTTCTTCCTTTGGGCATGCAATGTGGATCTTCTGGCATAGAGCTTTGACTGTGGGGTATTGGCAATTAGAAAGATTCAGCTGAAATTGGAGATACTTATGTTAACACCCTGACACATTTACCCCAAGCCTTTCACATAACCTTTGGACCCAGATTTCAAGTTAATGCAGGTCATTCATATTGGACCCTACCTTTGACATCTGATATTCAACTTGTCACAAACCTAACTGAACGCTGTTGCTCCTGACTCTACCCTTCCCCTGAAAATCTTACCTGTCACCCTGAACTTTCCTGTCTCTGAACAGAAGCATGATCATCCTACCCATCACCCACATGGACACATCCTACACATCCTTCACAGTAGACTTCACACCTACATCCTTCCTCAGGTCTTCTTCTATAAATCCTTGTTTAAATTCCCCATCGTGGTCATGACTATCACATATTTCAACAACAGGGATCATGGACACATTAAACGCTGGAAATACCACAGTCTTCAGCACTGAAATAGAACCATCTTCAGGGAAAACTGGGACATAAAATATGTTAAGAGAAGTGAGTGAGCAATATTTCAATTGTCAAGTGAAGAGATAATGATTTATTTGATTTACTCGTTTTTTCTCTGGGTATGTGTTACCTTCCAAAATAGAACCTAAGGCTGGGAAAAAAGAAATTAGCTCACGTAAGCTGCACATTCAAACAGCCCTCACACAGGTTAATTGTATTAAGAATGCTTCTGCATATCTCTGAGAGAAAATATCTTTTAAATGGTTCTGAAATGAAAAAAGTCAGGAGAGAGCATGAATACTTTGCTTTCTAGAGATACTATCACACAAATGAGTCACTTACAAGGAAGTACTTTTGAACATAAGAACTGCATGATGGCAAAGAGTACTTTGGTCTCACTTTGTCTTTGACATATGTTTTCTCATGAGAGGATTTTTCTTCCGTGTTGCTTTTACTGCGTTCTGAATACTGGTGATGAATCTTAGAATGAGCGGGTATTTAGAATCTTAAGTTTTCCAGACTTAATCTCTAATCCGTCTCCCAAAAAGTCACTGATATGGTAAACACTCTCAGTCATGTTCACAGACAAAACAAAGGACGAATAAAAATTCTAATAATTTGGATGTGGGATGTCTGCAATCCTTGTGAGTGACTGAGAGTCACCCATCTAACTTTGAAGTTTCTTTATTGTTTTAGCAAGACAGAACCTTTCATCTACTTACTGCAAATGTCACAGCATGGAAGGGTAAGGAGAGATTTTTCTGGTGTCAGAAAACAAGCACTAGAGGGAATGTAAAACCATCAACAACAATAAAGATGCTCTGAAAGAGAACTGGGTACCATAAGATTTATCAATCAGGTTCTCACGGGAAAAAGATAGTTTGCTCTCATTAGGTACTTGGAGAAAGTTTAGAGAAGGGGCCTTTTACACACTGTGGACACAGGGAATGTGGAAAACACAGGGACATTGATAGTATCGATAAGAAAATTGAGTCCCACCTGAAGGGGTGAACAAAGACTGGAATGCAGAAGAGTTGGATGGAAAGGCCACCAAGGGAGGAGCTGTGACCTTTGGCGTAGGGTTGCAGTTAGTCAGAGATGGCCCTGCAGAGATAGAGGTGGGGGAATGGACACCCCAGCCTTGCTTTTCTACTTCCACAGGGCCTCTGACTTGGACTTCCCATTGGCCAGCCAGGCAGAAGTCAGAGAGCAAGAGATCCCACCGATGTAGTGCAACTAGATCAGCCTCAGGGGGCAAAGAGCTGGGTGAAGTGTGATTCTGCAGAGGCAAATGAAGACTATGTGGCCCAGATGGGATTTTTCAGATA
Organism: Neofelis nebulosa; assembly: GCF_028018385.1. NCBI lineage: Eukaryota > Metazoa > Chordata > Mammalia > Carnivora > Felidae > Neofelis > Neofelis nebulosa. Next base: position 6,698,819 of record NC_080785.1, read on the forward strand.
CAAGTGGAGACATTTTAGGTTAGGATGGTCCCTAAAAAAGAAGTGAGAGAAACACAGTAAGAGAATCCTGTGACTTTCAGATCTCCATGAACCACAGAACAATCTTTCCAGAGAAACCCGATACCTCCCTAACATAGTACTTGTGACCATGCGGTGCAATGACACATGTGACCAGTGGTTAAGACGCTTAACATGTGCAGGATTTCTGATTTGAATTTTCCTGAGTCTTTGAACTCTATATGCCATTGCCTGATTATGCCAACTTTGTGTGAAGAGGGATAGGTGGGAAGGGGAGGCGGTGTGGACTGAGAGCTGGGAAGAGGCTTCATTCTGGTTAGTTCTCACTGCATAACAAACCATTCTGAAGCTCACTGGTTAAAAACAAAAACCATCATTTATTTGTTCTCATAAAGCTGCCATTTGGGCAGGACTCAGTGGGAATGGATCATCTTTGCTTTCTGCAACTTCGCCTGAGATGGCGGCCAGCCGGAGGGCCCACTTTTGTGTTGCCTCATTTGCATGGCGGGCAAGTTGATCTGAGTCACAAATGAAAGGTGAGCTGGGAAGTGGACCAGTGACTTCAGGCCCTCTGCATGGGGGCCTCTCAAGAGACAGCCTGGGCTTTCTCACAACATGACAGTCAAGTTCCAAGGGTAAGAACTCCAACAGGGCAAGGAAGCATTGCCCACATGTAACCTTAGAGTCACAAGGTGTTGCTTCAACCATCTGCTATTAATTGAAATGGTCCCAGATCTGCCCAGTTCCAAGGTAGAGGACACAGGCCCCGCAAGTTAGTGGCAGGAGTAACAGCATCAGGTTATAGGAAGAATAAGTAGAAGCTACTGTCACAGCTATCTATGGAAACTACAATCTACCACTATCGCAAATCATCGTAAATTCAAAAGAAAAAAATGAAATGTTCTTTACTACCAGAACATATGCCATATTTTTGAAAGCATCCTCCTAATCCCATCTAAAACATGTTCAAATATGCCCTTCTCAGCTTCTTCCTTGATGTTTTTTAATTGTTCATCATAAATCCTCTTTAGCCATTTTATTTTTTCCTCCCGTTCTTCCTGTGATTTATCAGCATATTCCTTTTCTACTAGTTGAATTTCATTATTTAATTGATCGGTGTAGATCTTCTTCAGATCTTCTTCCTGTTGCCTCAGCCTCTTCTCCGTGTCCTCATAAATGGCATCAGTAAAGTAATCCCCTCCGTTGCTCTGCACCATCTCCTCTATCAGCTCCACCAGCTCCTGCACTTGAGCTTCCTTCTCGGCCTCTGAGGCTCTGTTGTTGAAGGCACAGTAGCGGTTCCCACACTCGCTGATGATGTTTCTTAGCTTCACATCTGCATCTGCTAAGAAGTCACTCAGACTCTGCCCCTCCAAGTTATCTTTGCCAGTGAACAACATGATCATGTGCCTCAAGGCTGGCTTCCCAAAGACACACTTGATCAATGCCATGGTCTTCTGTTCTTCCTCCGTGTAGCGGTTCAGCTGGAGGACCAAGACGATGGCGTGGGGCCCAGGGCAGGAGTAGAGGACACACCGACTGATTTCCCTGCACGTGGTATTCAGGGTCTTCTTGGTGTCAAAGAGCCCTGGGGTGTCAACAACAAGAAGTTTCCTCCCCTTCCACTCCTTGGATGCTTTTTGACACTTGGCGGTGACAGCATGGGGAGCAACTTTAGACTTAAAGACTCTACTCCCCAGGATGGTGTTTGCCGTTGCACTCTTCCCACTTCCAGTTTTCCCCACCAAAACAATCCTCAGAGTGTTGTCCTGAGGGTCTTCCATGTCACTATCAGTGGCTGTGGGGTGTAAAAAAGAGAAGGAAAAGGAAAAAAGTCAACGAAGGTAAGTGGAAACCATCACGTTCCTCTTATCTCCTTTGTGTTTCTCCATGAAAACCTGCAGTAGTGTACTATCCATGTTGGTCCCATAAAGACAAAAAGATGAAACAATTCACTCACCATGGAAGAAACAACAAAGTAGTTAAAGAGTTCCCCTACAAAAGAGTACCAGGTCCAGATGGTTTCATGGGGATCTCACTTAAACCTTTCTTAAACTATTCCTGATGACTTAAAACAGAAGGAAATCTTTCCTGTTCTTTCTATGCCACAAGTATGATATTGATCTCAAAGGCTAACAAAGATTTCACCAATAAATAAAGCTACAGACTTGTCTCATTTGCGAATACTATTGCAAAAATCCCAAATAATTTGTCAGACACTAAAAAGTAATACCCCATAATTAAATGTGATTTATTTCAGAAATACAACGGTGGTTCAATATGAGAAAATGGATTGTTACAATACATCCTCTTTGGTAGAGTTAAGAAGAAAAATACTTTGATGCAGAACAGACATTTCCCCAATTTCAACGCTGTTTTAATAGATACTTCTTTCACGTGATTTTATAGAAATATAAATTTTAACAAATTTGTCACCATATTTTCTCTGCAGCTAAAATAGTTGACTATAAACTTCATTTGGATGAATGAAGAAAGAAAATTAGCCTGTAGGGTCAACAAAGAGAAGAATGATGAGGGAGGGCCGTCTCTACCAGATAGTAAAATATTTTACCCCTATACTTAAGGCAGTATGACGTGTGTGTGAACAGAGACAGAACGGAAAACAAAAAGAGACAATTCAGAGATAGACCAAATTGGTCTACTATATTCATGAGTATCCAGTGCAATTGTATTACGTTACATTTATCGTCCATAAAGCAGCCTCTCAAAGCAATGGGGCGAAAGATAGACTAATAACCAGCATTGGGATAACTACAAAACCACACAGAAAAAGACAAAACTGCACCCACGTCTTCATGCCATTCACATGCTAAATACATTGGAAACATAACACTAAAAATCAATCCACATAAATACTAGAAGAAACTCAGACCAATCCTTTGTAACCTAGGGGTGGGGCAACTGTTTCTAAGATTTGAAAGATTGTAAGGAAAAGGATTCATACATCTGACTGCATAAAGACCTAAAAGACAATGGGAGACAAGGAGCATCACAATTAAACTATGAATGTCAGACTATATCAAAGAGTGTTAATTCTCCTCTTATACAAAGAATACCTAAAAGTAGAGAGACAAATTCCAACAGCTTGATAGAAAATGGAGCAAGACATAGGAATAAACAGTTCAAAGAAAAAAAAGAAATGCCAATGCTCCTCAACTATGTAAAAATATATGAACACTCACTTAAAGTAGAGAAAAATAAATCCGACATAGGAAAAGAAAATAACTAAATATAGTAAATTAAAATTACACTGAGATACTATTTCTCCACTTACGGATTTGGCAAAAATCGAAAAATTTGCTGCTATAATTAGTCAGTAAAGGTTTAGAGGAAACAGTTCTCTTCTCCATGGCTAATGAAATTGAAAAACAGTCTAAAACCTACAGAGGAGAAATTGGCAATATCGTACAAATTACATATACATTTATTGGATTCTGAGTCCCAATTTTAGGACTTATGCCTGTAGTGGTCAGGGCAGCTCACTCCTAAACGTGCAATTTTGGCATGCTATTTCTTTTTTAATTTTTTTACATTTATTTATTTTGGAGAAACAGAGTGAGAGAAAGCGTGAGCGGGGGAGGGGCAGAGAGAGAAGGAGACACAGAATCTGAAGCAGGCACCAGGCTCCCAACAAGCTGTTAGCACAGAGCCTGAAGGGCTCGAACCCACGAACTGTGAGATCATGACCTGAGCGAAGACGGACTCTCAACCGACTGAGACACCCAGGCACCCGGGCATACTGACTATTTTAAGTGAAAGTAACTTAAGATACAACCTATGTGGGAAGATTACTAAGACCCTCTTCTGTCCTCCTGCAAGCAGAAAACAAATTCTCCCGTGTAAAAGGTGTCCTTCCTGTCCCAGGAGGTAAAGAGACACCCTTATGTCCAAGGATGGGAGATTTAGAGCCAAGAAGACTGTATAAACAGCCCACTACTTTCTACTATTTTACTACCCCAGCCCAAAGTCTCTTTAGAATTCCTCCCTAACAGATGCTCCCAAAGTTAAGTTTTCCTTGTTTTGTCAATCCCTCACAGATCCATCGTCTCTTTGCCTAAAAAGTATAAAAACTGCCTGCCTTGGTCATTTCTCTTGGTTTTAGTTTCATTACTGAGCATCTGTGCACACTGCTTTTTTTTTCTCTCTTGTTAATCTGCCTCAAGTGAATGTAATTCTTAGTGCAGCTGGAAGACCTTGAAGGGTAGAGGAAGAAGTTCCCCTTCCTTATGTCCCAGAGCTACACTGACAAAAACACAGGAAAAGTTTAGGCATATGTTTATTCTCTGTGTCACTATTTGTAATAATTAAAGACAAAAAATCCACCAAATACCCACCAGTAGGAGTCTGGTTGAATAAACTAAGGTACATACACACAGCGATATACTATCCAACTGTAGAAAGGAATAAGAAATACCTCTCTATGCCGGGATGGAGAGATCTCCAGGATATTTCATTAAGCAACAACAACAAAAAAAAGGCAAAGTGAAGAAAATAATATTTAGTTTACTGTCATTTCCCTGATGGGGAGGAACATGAACTATAGGTACAAAATACAACATATATTTCATGCACATGATAAAGCAAAGGCAAATCATCTGAACTGCCACCAAAGAAATTGCTGACAGAGGGCTGGGAGGAATAAAGTGGGGGACAGGGTAGAAGCTGGAAACTACTTTGAATATACTTCAATTTCATAGATTTGTCTTGAAAGCATGTACTTCCTTCTTTTTGAGAGTTCGAATTACAGCTCTTCTCCTTTATGAAAGACCTACATGTGTACCTGCTGTTGCTGGCTGACATACATTCAAAGAGGAGTTTTCATTTGTACAAAAAAAAAAGCTGAACACGAACACAGCGTTCCGCATTTGTTTTACAGCCAATTGAGCTAATGGAGAGGCCGAGTGGGCCGTTGTCCACGCCAGCTGCCAATCACCTTCCCCGGGAACCTCACACAGGGGTTCACCACCCAGTCACCAGTGTGTGAGCCAGATGAGCACGTGGGCTTTCTCTCAATTAAATGTGTGCATCTGTTAACAAGTTGTGTTTAAAAGTATCAGAAACACATAAGGGAGGTTATTTGGGGGAGATCTGGGAATGCGCACCCTTTTTCCATGTACATTGATGGTAATTGCTTCTCTCCTTTATGTCATTTTGTTTCATAAAAGATTTCATAGGAACATCTGCTTGTGGATAGTGAGGAACATCTGTAAATAGCTTACATAATTATACAACAAAAACTATATTTTCAGATAACTAGTAAAAATCAAAAGCAAATGCAATACATAGTATTTGGTGTAATAGACAAACCACACAAAGAATTGGTCCAATAAACTTGAAAATGCAGTTGCTTCATTGGCTATTGTCCTAAAGGAATATAGTGTAAGGCCAAATAGGGGGAAAAATGTCAAGAAAATCTTAAATTGTTTTCAGGAATCCTGTCCTATTCTTAGCTTTTTGTGCACATGTGTAGTTTTGAAGCCCAAGGACAAACCCAGTGACAATGAACACCCTTAGCACCCATACTGTGTACTTCAAATGCCATTTCCCACCAAAAACTTTAGGACTCTTAGGAGAAGGTACCGATTCCAGATGTGGGCCATGAAATGTACACTTGGATCCTAGACTATCTACTCATACTAGAAAGCGAGGATTCTACCAGAAACTACTCAGACCATGGGACGCCTGGCTAGCTCTGTCAATACAGCATACATCTCTTGATCCCACGTTCATGAGTTCTAGCCCCACATTGTGTGCAGAGATCACTTTCAAAAAAAATGTTTGGATCTTACCGAAAGAGGTACAGGGCCAACTTGAAGAGGCTGACTGGACAGAGATGGGGTAATTTGAGTACCAATGAGAATAATAATTTCAATGGATTGAAATTCATCAAATATGTTGAAGTTCATGAATTCATAACAATACCAACATCACAAAAGAAGTGAAGTGTTCTCTTTGGGGTATGCTAGGAAATGATGTCATCAGTCTGAACATGGACAAAAAAGAATCAAGCATTCCTTTTGTCTTATTAACTACACCTTATGGAAATGAAGGTATGATCCAGGGGAACTTTCTTTTTAAAGGATTATGCCATCCAATAAATGAAGAAAGAATGATAGAATTATAATATTATGATTTGTGACCGTTAATGAGAGAAAGTTACTCTAGACTATCATTACAGTCTGCTACATTACAGAAAGAGACAGAAGAATATATAAGGTGCCTTCTGCTGGACGTTTACAACTGCACCTATGAAATATTGCCACCCAAATAACCAGGCAAGCCTTAATCTGATCAAGCCTCTCCTTAAATTTAAATTTATACAAAACAGGGAAACTAGAAGAACCTGTCATATGATGTCTTGAGGATTTAATGAGCAAAATGTACACTGTCCAATTCTCTTGGAAAAAGGACCAACCATTTCTTAACCAAAAACATTTTACAAAGAGAAACAGGAAAGTGAAAACTTATTTATCAAATTAAACAAGACATATGAAAGAATCGAAATTTATGAACCGTATTTGGAGCTGATTTTGAACTCTGATCATGGTATATTTTAATGACCTTTATCTTCCAGACATACATATGTAAATAATTACTGGTAAAGTGATAAAATTTTTAGTATTCTAGTAATGTAATACTTTCTAGTATTCTAATGTTTAAAGTGTATGTATGTATGTATGTATGTATTTAATCTCTACACCCAGCATGAGGCTCAAACTCACAAGCCTGAGATCAAGAGTCCCATGCTCTTCCAACTGAGCCAGATAGGCACCCCCACTCTAATTTTTGAAATGAGGAGATTGATGTGGCTCAGAAATGCTGAGAACATTGCCCAAGGTCACTGCGCTAATGGGCTTTGGGCAGAGAAGGGATCCAATGCAAATTATGTCTGACCATACACTCATGCATAACCCTTGCACGCTCTGGTCTCTTCTTGGTTCCTTCTCAGATCCTTGATTCTACATTTCTGTTTACACTGGATCAGAAATAGATCATGGGAGGCCAGGGAGGTAGTTCACTCTCTGTCCAGAAACATGAACTGGTAGCAACCCTGGAATTAGAGAAGGCAACCAAAGGGCTTCACACACATTTGTTTTCTATAGAATAGCTCATTCTCTCCCTCATAGCACCCCTTCCTTACCTCCTCTGTTACACTGTCGATCACACCATTTCTCTCTTACATGTTGGAAAGGACACAGCCAGCTGAATTCTAGGCTTCCTGTGCCATTTGTGACCTGGGTATCCAGGGAATTTGATAAAACCACATGCACATCGTCTGGGATTCAGATTTCTTTCAGGAAAAAAGAGGGATTTGGATAGACTACTCTCTAAATTGCCTTCCAGGTCTAAAGACCTGCCTTGAGGACACTAGTTTCCCACTAAGGGAAATGGATGGGGTGTCAGGCAGCACTCACTCTGTCATGACAGCAACTGATGGAAGATATGCTGTTCAGCAAGTTTGTCCTGCTAAATAGGAGACGTGTGGACATGGGGCAATCAACCTCCTTACTCCCACTCTTCCTCCCCTGGGACCCCTTTTTGCTGGGCTGCTGGCATGACACTTGGTCCCCTCTCAGACCAGAACCCACACCCATGCACACCCCTATGTCCTGCTGCCCCTCACAGCTCCATTGCTCTGAGGCCAGGCTCACCTTCTTTTGAAGGAGCTGAGTTCCCCATTGTTCTCCAAAGAACCTGTTTGAGGTGCTGCTTTTGCTTTCGGTGTGAGGAAAATGTGTTTCCCCCTTTAAACCTCTGCGGCAGGAAGCTCAGATTGGTTGGAGCTAGTGAAGAAACTATTTGGCTTTAAAGAGACGGAAAGATTGCCCTATAATTGGAGGAGTGCTTTAGTTTTACCAAGGTGTAAGCTTTTTCTCCATGTGCCTGCTCTCACACCAAATTTTCCAAACCGATATTTGTTGTTTGGGTTTATACTGGTGGATCCCAAAGGGCCTTATTAAATGACACAAATCATGCACACAGAGCCAGGCATGGTGTTGGATCATCTTCCCTGCATGGAGTGGGTGACTCTGGGGTGATTCTAGGAAGAAGAAACTCAAATACGTGGCTAGATGTGTCCAAATTTAGAGCCTGAGATACTTCCCAGTGATTGTATCATATGGGTTTTCATGATAGTCTTTCATGAAGGTCTCAAGTTACTCATTAAGAATTTACCAGCCTTCAGTTACAAAGCCAAGACTCTAAAGGATTGGGAGCCAAGAGAAAAAAAGGAAGATGTGGCCTGGAAAAGTCTTCCAATGACCATACACCTTCTCTAGTTTTCTTCATATGGTTCTTTCAAGCCCCAAAATATGCATGACCTGACAACAAAAGATGCACCCAGGGTGGAGATCAAACTTTCCCCTACAACCTTCCTACTTTCCTCTACCCCAGACCCAGGCACTGGTAGATTTTCCCAGATTTAGCCAGTGCATCCATTCCAACCTGCTCTGGAAACTTTGAGATGATAGGCAGATGGGCAAACCTCTCATGGTTGACCAGCTGTTCCAATTGTCTCTTGCATCATCATAAAATTATAATGTTTTTGATTATATATTTTTGTTCACTACATTGAGACATGGGATTACTTGATGCTCACACTTCAAGGTGGGTACTAAGAGAACTAAATGTGGCAGGAAGTAGTGGCCAATGGGGAGGCAACCCATGGAGGGAAGCAGCTAGATTTGGAAATTATTGTATTAATACTATATTATTGGCCCATATCATTAGACCAGTTATTGGTGCTAATGACTTGGAGGGCCCCAGGTAACTGTTTTCCAACTTGCAATAAAGACACAGACCAGGACCAGCTATGTAATTTGCAAAGTCTGGCACAAAAGGAATATGCCAGGCCCTTTGTCAAAAACAAACAAAAAAAAAATAAGAATTTCAAGATGACATCAACAGAACAGTAAACCCTTCTAAGTACAGGGCCCTGTGCAACGGCACAGGTCACATACCCATGAACTTGGTCTTGTGAGGCTGCATACATATAAGTCTAGAGGAGAGCTAGAATCATATTTCCTGCTCAAAATATCTCTACCATTTCCTAGTTTCATTTCAAGCTACATATTCCTTGAGTGAAACTTGTCCTTGGATGTTTTCATGGTCAGCTAATTGCTTCTCCAGGTATTATGCTCAGGTACGCTGTTAAGTTCCCTAGAGGGAACAGGAGACTAGTTGACACAGAATCCATGGATGCCACAAGAAATCAGATGCGGGTCTCAAATGGTAACAGCCTTGTGATCCTTGGTCAAAAAGGAGCATGTGGCCCCCATCAGTCCCATCCTGAGCCCTAAGTTAGGAGTGATCTCCTTCTAGAAGATTCTGGATAGAAGCAGTGTAGCCCCATATCTGAATTGTTCACTTAGCCACGCTCCTGATCATTGAGGGCTTCCTTCCACTTGCACCTATGCTGTGAGCCACAGGCCTCTCCACCGCTTGTCTCCTCCTGCAACCCTGGAAACACAACTTTCCACCCAGGATCTTGCTCCTTCCACATAGTCAGAAGTGGAGAGATAAATGTGGACAAAACCGCAGCTTCCTTTTTTATGTTTTCCTTTGATTCTTTCCATTTCACACACACAGAGAAATGTGGATATAATGAATTTTCAAAAGGTGTGGGGTCATTAAGAGACATTCTTTGAATTCTATAGGAGTCTTCTTGTGGGGTTCAGGGTGTTTTCTGATGCTCAGATCTAGATAATCTCAAAGCTCAACTTATCAAAATAGTGCAGAAATAATAACAGTAGTTTAAAAGAATCATTTCCCCATTGTCCTGTTTCTTCTACATATCGTCTTTGGAACTTTGGTGGATCCATTTCCTATTGCCTCCATAACAAATTCCTAAAACATTAGTAGCTGAAAGCAATATAAACTTCATCTTCTGCAGTTATGGAGGACAAGAGCATGGAATTAGTTTTATGGAGATAAAATCAAAGTCTTGCAGAGCTCGTTCTTTCTGGAGGCTCCAGGAGAGAATCCATCCATTGCCTCTTACATCTTCTAGAAGCTGCCAGATGCCCGGGGCTTGGGGCCACATCACACCAATCTCTCTGCCTTTATCACATTGCCTACATGCCTCTCCTTAGAAGGACCTTTCTGAGTACCTCTGGGGCCCACCCAGATAATCCGGAATAATCTCCCCATCTCAAAGTCATTAACTTAATCACACCTGCAAAGATGCTTATGGAATAAGGTAACATTCACAGGCTCTGGGGATTAGAGTGTGGCCATCTTTCGGGAAACACCATCCAGCCTGCCACATTTGGGTGAGTTAACCTCTCTGCAACTCACTCCCCTAATCTTTAAAATGGAATACTTACTTCAGACAGTCATTGTGAAACCAGATAAATTTGTACACATGAAGTGGTACTCAAACCATAGTTATCAATAGGTATTAGTTAGTAGTAATAATTCAACCCTCAATGCTCTTCTCATAGATTACCATCCTGAGGCTCATCTACACATCATAGATGCTGTCTTAGTCAGCGTGGACTGCCATAATACCACAGCCTGGGAGCAGGAACAGCAGTAATTAATCTCTCACAGTTCTGGAGACTGGGCAGCCCAAGCCCAATGTGCCAGCCAACTTGTTTCCCTGGGAAAGGCTCACTTCCTGATTTGCGAATGGCACTGTCTCACCGTGTCCATACATGATGGAGCGAGGAAGCAACTCTCTGCTATCTCTTCTTCCAAGGACACTAATCCCATCAAGAGGACCCCAGATTCATGAACTCATGGAAACCCACTTATGTTACCCCCAAATACCATCAAGTTGGGGGTTAGGGATTCTGGAGCCTTCTCGGTGCCACATAAAACTAGTCACTTCTACTTTGTAACAATCTCTTTTAAGTGGATATCACTCAAGGTTTCCTGGTTTCTCCCCACTCACTCCACCCCCAAAGGGCACTGCATGAAAAGGAAGACTCAGCACCTCCACAGCCTGTCTACCAGGATAAGGGAACTGGATTATCTATAGCCCTGCACTCACATGTCTTTAATGAAATTGTCTTCTGGCTCCACGGATGTGCAAGAAGAGCTGCCTCTTGCAGGCTAATAGCAGCCATGTCACAAAAGAGATATAGGTGTTCTGTGTGACAGTGCACTTGGGGCTGAATCCCTCAAAGGAAACATTGACCAAACCCTCATGAAATAAGGACCATGCCCCCCAAAGAGCCTTTTACTGTCTTCCACGATGTTATATTCCGTTATGAACCACAACCATTCAGTCCTGTTCTCAAACAGGTCTCTGCTTCCTCCTAAGGCTTCTCCGAAGATCTACCAAAAGTGACCACTCAGAATTTGTGTCTTCACCAGAGGGTCACAATCTTGGAGCTTCAGGGGAAAAACTGTAGGACGTGCTCTGAACTACTGTTGCCTCAAAGAGACTCTTCAGAGCAGGTTTGCAAGATGGCAGCACTGACTCAATGCTCAGACTCTGCCAGCGAGCAAAGCCAGGACTACTGGGACTCTCAGTCTGGAAGCATATGTACCTCAGGAAACCAGACGACTGACTCAAGATCCAGCAGAGTGAGAAGTAATGACATATGACAGAGTGAACGGATTCAAGATGTGCCATTGTGGTTATTTGTTTGGAATATTGATGCATTCTGTTTGATGTTCTACTTGTATGGCTATTTGTGGAACCTTATTTCTTTCTCCTTACACGAATTAGTAGACTGTGTATTTGTAAACCCACAACAACCGTCTTTAAATATTACTTCATCTTCACCTACCCTCAAAATTGAGAAACAAATGCTTCTACTAAGTTTCATTCACTTTCATGTTGATAGAACCATTTGCATAGGTTTAATAGAATTCTGTCCTCCTGTTTCCAAAGATACCATTGGAAAAATCGATTCTGCAGCAAGGCCATATGTACAGGGTGATATATGAGAGTGATTGTTGTTTAAACAAACACCATCAGACCACTGCTAAGGAGCAATTGTTGTTGTTACATGTGGAGCTAATGTCTCCAAAACCTTCATGAGAAAACTAATATGATGTCTGGCTTCCAGGATCCCAATCTCTGGGAGTAAGGAAGTCCACTCCCAGGTAGTCCAGAAACCCAGGCAAATTTTGGAGACCTCAGGAAGAGGGAAATTCATTGAGATTTATGGGTACAGCATGCAAAGTTTACTGGAGAAAGTGTTTGGGCCTTGGTTTCCCACTCCTAGGATAGAAGAATGGCAGGGGCTTTGAAACGTCTGATTCAAAACTCATTTTGAAAATTTTCAAAAGAAGTTTATCCTTTGGAATTGATAGTTGCTTAATATGATTAAGCTCTAGATTTCCCAAGCAAACTCAGGGAGGCTTTTCCAGTTAATTAAGATTCTTGCTGCATCTGTATAAATAATCAGGCCATGCATAGTAAAAACAATCTTCTAGGATCAACAATACTTGTTGGAGACTGTTTATGATCACAAAGTAGAGAACGCTATGAAAATGATCCAAAACTTAGAAATAAGCAAGAGAGATTACTGGAGTGTTCTATTGTTCTGTGTGGTGCTGTGCTTGATGATCAGCTGTGATACTTTACAACACTTTAAGGACAGAGAGAATTTTTGCACATCTCTGCCTTGGAGATACTCAGCGAATTTTCTGTCTGGTGGAATGTAGAACTCAAAAATTACATTTTACTACTCTCTTGAACACATCAACATTTGATTTCAAATGAGCTTTGTGTTTCTGTTTGTTTGTGTTTTTTGTTTTATTCTTTGCTTATTTGTTTGTTTTTAACTAGGTTTCACACCCAGCATGGAGCCCAAACTCAATACCCTAAGGTCAAGACCTGAGCTGAGATCAAGAGTCAGACGCTTAACTGATTGAGCCACCCAAAGGAAGTTTGAACCAATTATAGAATCATACTGGTTCTCTAGTTAAGCCATGAGTTGAGCCAAATCTTTGATGTGTTTATACTTGCCCAGGAGTCATGAGTTTGCTTTTTTTGAAAACTACAGATAAGAAAGAAAGGCAGAAATAGCATGATTCAACCCTTGGAGGTGGAAATATACTGGACACAGAGAACAGCTAACAATTTGGAGTGCAGGAATCATTGCCAGCATTTACTGAGGGCCTACTGTGTCCCTGGAACTTGCCTCTCCATCATTATCACCTTCGTTCCTTACAAAAGTGTAAAACAGATATTAACAGGAACAATGATATCTAGAAGAATCTCATTCTTGGAAGAGGAGTTGAGACTGATTATAATGACTGTTGAATACCAGGCCAAGGAATGTGGATTCTAAGCCCCAGGCAGTAGAAGACTTCCAAGAAGTAGAGACCTAAGAAAACTATCCCAATGGGTTAACCTGGTAACTGCAACTAGGACTGGAGAGGAAGAGATCAGGGGTACTGTACCCTCACACTGCACACACTGTCCCTCTCTTACCATCCATCCTAGGTTGAATTGTGTCCCTCTAAAGAAGTCCTAACTCCTGGTATCTGAGAATGTGACCTTCTTTGGAGCACGGTCTCTGTGATGTCACGTCTTTAAGTTAAGGTTGAGCCCTACTCCAATGCCTGGAATCGCTTCATTCACAGTGAGGGAAGTTTACACACAGATACACACAGAGAACACCATGTTGCAAAAGAGGCAGATATTGGAGTGAAGCTCCTAGAAGGCAAAGAACAAAGCAGGCCAGCCCGCACCAGAAGCTAAGAAGCAGCAAAGAAGGATCCTTCCCCGGAGACTTCATGGAGAGTATGGCCCTGGGAACGTCTCGGTTTGGCACTTGTAGCCTGTGCCAGTGAGACAGTAGCCATAACAATGAGACAGTAAGTTTCTGCTCTTTAAGCAACAGTTTGTGGTCATTTGTTACAGCAGCTCCTGGGGGAATTAATATAGATTTTAAGGCCAAGAAGTAGAGTCCTGCTCTGGTAATTACCTAAAATGTAGGAGTCGTTTTGAAATTGAGTAATGCATGGAGCCTCGAAGAATTCTGAGGTGCATGATAAAAAGAAAGGCCTAAGAGGATGTCGGTGGTAGGATGATCATGCAGGTCACTTTCTGGTGAGGTCCCAGAGAGGTAGGGACCACGCTGCTGGACATTGGAGGGACGATGGCACTTGCTACAAAATGGCAGGGGGCAGGGGGCAGGGAGGCGGGCTAAACTGAGGTGGGCTGCTGGGTGGAGAGTAGACTATGTAAGTGATGAACTTGAATATTTAGCTGAGGAGAATTCCGAGAACAGTGTGGAAGGTGCGGCCTGGTTTCTCCTTGCTGCTTCTAATGAAATGATTGAGGAAAGAAAGTGGTGGCCTATCTCCAGCCAAAGAGCACCAAGATGGCCAGCTGCCAGCAGAGCCCAGGAAGAAGCAAGCAAGGTCCTCCCCTCAAGGCTTCAGAGAGCGCACGCCTCTGCTGGCATCTTGACTTCGGACTCCAGGAGCTACCACACAATCCATGTCTCAACTGTTTCAACAGGTGTTTGGCCAACCTGTCGTGCAGTGCTAGGCATCCAGTATGTCCCCTCCACCTTGCCCCTGCCTGCTTTCTTGTCCCATCCTCTGAGAAACCCAAAGGTCTCCCCTTCTGTGGCATGGTGTGAACAGGGCAAATCTTGTAGACTACGTTCTTCCTTATTCCCGCCACATTTCTGGCCCAGACGGACCCCGGGTCCCCCTGATGAGAGAGAGCTTGGGGCTTTCTCAGAATTTAGATTTCAGTCCTCTAAAGAATTCTCTTTTTGGAAACAAATATACAACATCAAAACAAAAACTAACAATTGCTTCTTTTAAAGAGACACACAGGAATTTAAAGCCTGGGAGTGCGGTTAAGGCCTCCTGAACTCTGAAGGCAAAAAGGCAGACTACCAGGGTGCCATGAGCTGGGGGGTCTGAGGTAAAAGCGGGCCCCAGTCCCAGGAGCAACAATCAATCCCTCGCTCTTACAGAATACCAACACCGCACAAAAGGACTATTTTCTCTTAATCAGCAAAAATGTTTCCTTAATATATGAAAATCAGTCAGTGGAAAAGTGTGTGGGCCTGATTCTGCCATGATCGAGATCTATGGCTTGGAGAAAACCCAATCACAAACAGACCCCAAAAAACCACAATCCCCATGTGCCCCAGTATCTTTATGGATAAGAAGTCCCAGATTGTCTCAATTCAATGCCTCCCACACAACAGCCTCATGCGAGACTATCTGGGCCTCTCCCAATGAGGACAAATCCCAAGACTTTCCCCCCCACATGATTCATGACCCTGGGCCCATGTACCTACACAACTTCTCAAGTGTAAGTGGGGTCTCGTAAATGGCATCGGTAAAGTAAGCCCCTCCGTTGCTCTGCACCATCTCCTCTATCAGCTCCACCAGCTCCTGCACTTGAGCTTCCTTCTCGGCCTCTGAGGCTCTGTTGTTGAAGGCACAGTAGCGGTTCCCACACTTGCTGATGATGTTTCTTAGCTTCACATCTGAATCTGCCAAGAAGTCACTCAGGCTCTTCTCCTCCAAGTTATCTTTGTGAGTGAACAACACAATCATGTGCTTCAAGGCTGGCTTCCCAAACACAGCCTTGATCAATGCCACGATCCTCTGCTCTTCTTCCCTGTAGAGGCCCGCCTGGAGGACCAAGATGATGGCGTGGGGCCCAGGGCAGGAGTAGAGGACACACTTGCTGATTTCCCTGCACGTGGTATCCAGGGTCTCCTTGGTGTGAAAGAGCCCTGGGGTGTCAACAACAACAAGTTTCCTCCCCTTCCATTCTGTGGATGCTTTTTGACACTTGGCAGTGACAGTACAGGGAGAAATTCTAGACTCAAACACTCTACTCCCCAGGATGGTGTTTGCTGTTGCACTCTTCCCACTTCCAGTTTTCCCCACCAAAACAATCCTCAGAGTGTTGTCCTGAGGGTCTGCCATGTCACTACCAGTGGCTGTGGGGTGTAAAAAAGAGAAGGAGAAGAAAAAGAGTCAACAAAGGTAAGCGGAAACCATCACATTCCTCTTATCTCCTTTGTGTTTCTCCATGAAAACCTGCAGTAGTGTACTATCCATGTTGGTCCCATAAAGACAAAAAGATGAAACAATTCACTCACCATGGAAGAAACAATAAAGTAGTTAAAGAATTCCCCTACAAAAGAGTACCAGGCCCAGATGATTTCATGGGGATCTCACTTAACTTTTCTTAAACTATTCCTGATGACTTAAAACAGAAAGAAATATTTCCAGTTCTTTCTATGACATATGTATGATATTGATCCCAAAGGCTAACAAAGATTTCACCAATAAATAAAGCGACAGACATGTCTCATTTGCGAATGCTAATGCAAAAATCCCAAATAAATTGTCAGACACTAAAAAGTAAAACCCCACAATTAAATGTGATTTTTTATTTCAGCAATAGTAGGGTGGTTCAACATGAGAAAATGGATTGTTACAACACATCCCCTTTAGTAGATTTAAGAAGAAAAATACTTTGATGCAAAACAGACATTACCCCAAATTCAACACTGTTTTAATAGATACTTCTTTAATGTGATTTTATAAAAATATAAATTTTAAAAATTTGTCTCCATTTTTTTCTCTGCAGCTAAAATAGTTGACTGTAAACTTAATTTGGAAGAATGAAGAAAGGAAATTAGCCTGTAGAGTCAAAAAAGAGAAGAACGATTAGGGAGGGCCAGCTCTACTAGATAGCAAAATATTTTAGCCCCTATAATTAAGGCAGTATGAAGAGTGTGTGAACATAGAGAAACTGAAAACAAAAACGGACAATTCAGAAATAGACCAAATTGGTCTACTATATTCATGAGCATCCAGTTCAATTGTATCATGTTACATTTCTCTTCCGTAAGGCAGCATCTCACAGCAATGAGGAGAAAGATGGACTAATAGCCAGCGTTGGGATAACTACAAAACCACACAGAAAAAGACAAAACTGCACCCTCGTCTTCATGCCATTCACATGCTAAATACGTTAGAAATAAAAACACTAAAAATCAATCCACATAAATACTAGAAGAAACTCAGACCAATCCTTTGTAACCTAGGGGCGGGGAACTATTTCTAAGATTTGAAAGATTGTAAGGAAAAGGATTCATACAACTGACTACATAAAGATCTAAAAGACAATGGGAGACAACGAACACCATGGACAATTAAAATACGAATGTCAGACTATATCAAAGAGGGTTAAATCTCCTCTTATACAAAGAATACCTAAAGGTACAGAGACAAATGTCCAATAGCTCCATAGAAAATGGAGCAAGACATATGAATAAACAGTTCAAAGAAAAAAAAAGAAATGCCAATGCTCCTCAACTATGTAAAAATATATGAACACTCACTTAAAGTAGAGAAATATAAACCCAACAAAGGAAAAGGAAAAACTAAATGTAACAAATGAAAATTACACTGAGATACTATTTCTCCACTTACAGATTTGGCAAAAGTGCAAAAATTTGCTGCTATAATCAGTCAGTAAAGGTTTAGAGGAAACAGGTTCTCTTCTCCGTGGCTAATGAGAATAGAAAAACAGTCTAAAACCTACAGAGGAGAAATTAGCAATATCATACAAATCACATATATATTTATTCTTGGATTGTGAGTCCCAATTTTAGGATTTATGCCTGTAGTGGTCACGGGCAGGTCACCCCTAAACGTGCAACTTTGGCATACTGACTATTTCATATAAAAGTACCTTAAGACACAGCATGTATGGGAAGATTACTAAGACCCTCTTCTGTCCCCCTGCAAGCAGGAAACAAATCTCCCATGTAAAAGGTCCCCTTCCTGTCCCAGGAGGTAGAGACACTCTCATGACCAGGGATGGGAGATTTAGAGCCAAGAAGACTGTATAAACAGCCCACAACTTTCTACTAATTTACTACCTCAGCCCAAAGTCTCTTTAGAATTCCTCCCTAACAGATGCTCCCAAAGTTAAGTTTTCCTTGTTTTGTCAATCCCTCACAGATCCATCGTCTCTTTGCCTAAAAATTATAAAAACTGCCTGCCTTGGTCATCTCTCTTGGTCTTAGTTTCATTAGTGAGCATTTGTGCACTGCTTTTTTTTTTTTTCTCTAGTTAATCTGCCTCAAGTGAATGTAATTCTTAGTGCAGCTGGAAGACCTTGAAGGGTAGAGGAAGAAGTTCCCCTTCCTTTTATCCCAGAGCTACACTAACAAAACACAGGAAAATATTAGGCATATTTTATTCTCTGCGTCACTATTTGTAATAATTAAAGACCAAAAATCTACCAAATGCCCACTAGTAGGGGTCTGATTGAATAAACTAAGGTACATACACACAGTGATGTACTATCCAACTGTAGAAAGGAATAAGAAATACCTCTCTATGCTGGGATGGAGAGATCTACAGGATATTTCATTAAGGAAAAAAAAGGCAAAGTGAAGAAAATAATATTTAGTTTACTGTCATTTCTCTAATGGGGAGGAACATTAACTGCAGGTACAAAATACAACATTTATTTCATGCACATCAAAAAGCAATGGCAGATCATCTGAACCGTCACCAAAGAAGTTACTGACAGAGGGATGGGAGGAATAAGGCGGGGGACAGGGTAGAAGCTGGGAACTACTTTGAGTATACTTCGATTTCATAGATTTGTCTTGAAAGCATGTACTTCCTTCTTTTCGAGAGTTCGAATTACAGCTCTTTTCCTTTATGAAAGACCTACATGTGTACCTGCTGTTGCTGGCTGACATAAATTCAAAGAGGATTTTTCATTTGTACAAAAAAAAGCTGAACACGAACACAGCGTTCCGCATTTGTTTTACAGCCAATTGAGCTAATGGAGAGGCCCAGTGGGCCGTTGTCCACGCCAGCTGCCAATCACCTTCCCCGGGAACCTCACACAGGGGTTCACCATCCAGTCACCAGAGCTGTGAGCCAGATGAGCGCGTGGGCTTTCTCTCAATTGAATGTGTGCATCTGTTAACAAGTTGTGTCTAAAAGTATCAGAAACACATAAGGGAGGTTATTTGGGGGAGATCTGGGAATGCGCACCCTTTTTCCATGTACATTGATGGTAATTGCTTCTCTCCTTTATGTCATTTTGTTTCATAAAAGATTTCATAGGAACATTCTGCTTGTGGATAGTGAGAAACATCTGTAAATAGCTTACATAATTATACAACAAAAACTATACTTTCAGATAACTAGTAAAAATCAAAAGCAAATGCAATACATAGTATTTGGTGTAATAGACAAACCACACAAAGAATTGGTCCAAGAAACTTGAAAATGGAGTTGCTTCATTGGCTATTGTCCTAATGGGATATAGTGTAAGGCCAAATAGGGGGAAAAATGTCAAGAAAATCTTAAATTGCTTTCAGGAATCCTGTCCTATACTTAGCTTTTTGTGCACATGTGTAGTTTTGAAGCCCAAGGACAAACCCAGTGGCAATGAACACCCTTAGCACCCATACTGTGCCCTTCAAATGCCATTTCCCACCAAAAACTTTAGGACTCTTAGGAGAAGGTACCGATTCCAGATCTGGGCCATGAAATGTACACTTGGATCCTAGACTCTCTACTCATACTAGAAAGCGAGGATTCTATCAGAAACTACTCAGACCGTGGGATGCCTGGCTAGCTCTGTCAATACAGCATGCATCTCTTGATCCCATGCTCATGAGTTCTAGCCCCACATTGTGTGCAGAGATCACTTTCAAAAAAAATGTTTGGATCTTACCGAAAGAGGTACAGGGCCAACTTGAAGAGGCTGACTGGACAGAGATGGGGTAATTTGAGTACCAATGAGAATAATAATTTCAGTGGATTGAAATTCATCAAATATGTTGAAGTTCATGAATTCATAACAATACCAACATCACAAAAGAAGTGAAGTGTTCTCTTTGGGGTATGCTAGGAAATGATGTCATCAGTCTGAACATGGACAAAAAGATTCAAGCATTCCTTTTGTCTTATTAACTACACCTTATGGAAATGAAGGTATGATTCAGGGGAACTTTCTTTTTAAAGGATTATGCCATCCAATAAATGAAGAAAGAATGATAGAATTATAATATTATAATTTGCCACCGTTAATGAAACAAAGTTACTCTAGTGTATCATTACTGTCTGCTACATTACAGAAAGAGACAGAAGAATATATAAGGTGCCTTCTGATGGACGTTTACAACTGCACCTATGAAATATTACCACCCAAATAACCAGGCAAATCTTAATCTGAGCAAGCCTCTCCTTAAATTTAAATTTATACAAAACACAGAAACTGGAAGAACATGTCGTATGACGTCTTGAGGATTTAATGAGCAAAATGTACACTGTCCAATTCTCTTGGAAAAAGGACCAACCATTTCTTAACCAAAAATAATTTACAAAAAAAAAAAACCAGGAAGGTGAAAACTTATTTATCAAATTAAACTTAAGAGATATGAAAGAATCAAAATTTATGAACCTGTATTTGGAGCTGATTTCAGTTTTAAATTCTAGAGGACGATCTGGGAATTGGAATACACCTGGTAATTTTTTAAAAATGCTAATTGCTTTTTGAACTCTGATCATGGTATATTTTAATACCTTTATCTTCCAGACATACATATGTAAGTAATACTGATGAAGTGATAAAATTTTTAGTATTCTAGTAATGTAATACTTTTTAGTATTCTAATGTTTAAAGTGTATGTATGTATTTAATCTCTACACCCAGCATGAGGCTCAAACTCACAGCCCTGAGATCAAGAGTCCCATGCTCTTCCCCCTGAGCCAGATAGGCGCCCCCACTCTGATTTTTGAAATGAGGAGATTGATGTGGCTCAGAAATGCTGAGAAAGTTGCCCAAGGTCTCTGCGCTAATGGGCTTTGGGCAGACAAAGGATCCAATGCAAAGTATGTCTGACCCTGCACTCATGCATAACCCTTGCACGCTCTGGTCTCTTCTTGGTTCCTTCTCAGATCCTTGATTCTACATTTCTGTTTACACTGGATCAGAAATAGATCATGGGAGGCCAGGGAGGTAGTTCACTCTCTGTCCAGAAACATGAACTGGTAGCAACCCTGGAATTAGAGAAGGCAACCAAAGGGCTTCACACACATTTGTTTTCTATAGAATAGCTCATTCTCTCCCCATGGCACCCCTTCCTTACCTCCTCTGTTACACTGTCGATCACACCATTTCTCTCTTACATGTTGGAAAGGACACAGCCAGCTGAATTCTAGGCTTCCTGTGCCATTTGTGACCTGGGTATCCAGGGAATTTGATAAAACCACATGCACATCGTCTGGGATTCAGATTTCTTTCAGGAAAAAAGAGGGATTGGGACAGACTGGTCTCCAAATTGCCTTCCAGGTCTAAATACCTGCCTTGAGGACACTAGTTTCCCACTAAGGGAAATGGATGGGGTGTCAGGCAGTACTCACTCTGTCATGACAGCAACTGATGGAAGATATGCTGTTCAGCAAGTTTGTCCTGCTAAATAGGAGACGTGTGGACATGGGGCAATCAACCTCCTTACTCCCACTCTTCCTCCCCCGGGACCCCTGTGGCAGCATCCTGTTTGCTGGGCTGCTGGCACGGTACTTGGTCCCCTCTCAGACCAGAACCCACACCCATGCACACCCCTATGTCCTGCTGCCCCTCACGGCTCCATTGCTCCCAGGCCAGGCTCACCTTCTTTTGAAGGAGCTGAGTTCCCCATTGTTCTCCAAAGAATCTGTTTGAGCTGCTGCTTTTGCTTTCACTGGGAGGAAAATATGTTTGCACCCTTCAAACCTCTGAGGCAGGAAGCTCAGATTGGGTGGAGCTAGTGAAGGAACTCTTTGGCTTTAAAGAGACAGAAATATTGCCCTATAATTGGAGGAGTGCTTAAGTTTTACCAGGGTGTAAGCTTTTTCTCCATGTGCCTGCTCTCACACCAAATTTTCCAAACCTATATTTGTTGTTTGGGGTTATACTGGTGGATCCCAAAGGCCCTTATTACATGACACAAATCATGCACACAGAGCCAGGCATGGTGTTGGATCATCTTCCCTGCATGGAGT
Organism: Neofelis nebulosa; assembly: GCF_028018385.1. NCBI lineage: Eukaryota > Metazoa > Chordata > Mammalia > Carnivora > Felidae > Neofelis > Neofelis nebulosa. The sequence goes on from NC_080785.1 coordinate 6,720,830, forward strand.
GGGAGACTCTGGGGTGATTCTAGGAAGAAGAAACTCAAATAGGTGGCTAGATGTGTCCAAATTTAGAGCCTGGGATACTTCCCAGTGATTGTATCATATGGGTTTTCATGATAGTCTTTCATGAAGGTCTCAAGTTACTCAATACAAATTTACCAGCCTTCAGGTACAAAGCCAAGAGTCTAAACCATTGGGAGCCAAGAGAAAAAAAGGAAGATGTGGCCTGGAAAAAGTCTTCCAATGACCGTACACCTTCTCTGGTTTTCTTCATATGGTTCTTTCAAGCCCCAAAATATGCATGACCTGACAACAAAAGATGCACCCAGGGTGGAGATCAAACTTCCCCCTACAACCTTCCTACTTTCCTCTACCCCAGACCCAGGCACAGGTAGATTTTCCCAGATTTAGCCAGTGCCTCCACTCCAACCTGCTCTGGAAACTTTGAGATGATAGGCAGATGGGCAAACCTCTCATGGTTGACCAGCTGTTCCAATTGTCTCTTGCATCATCATAAAATTATAATGTTTTTGATTATATATTTTTGTTCACTACATTGAGACATGGGATTACTTGATGCTCACACTTCAAGGTGGGTACTAAGAGAACTAAATGTGGCAGGAAGTAGTGGCCAATGGGGAGGCAACCCATGGAGGGAAGCAGCTAGATTTGGAAATTATTGTATTAATACTATATTATTGGTCCATATCATTAGACCAGTTATTGGTGCTAATGACTTGGAGGGCCCCAGGTAACTGTTTTCCAACTTGCAATAAAGACACAGACCGGAACCAGCTATGTAATTTGCAAAGTCTGGCACAAAAGGAATATGCCAGGCCCTTTGTCAAAAACAAACAAAAAAAATTAAGAATTTCAAGATGACATCAACAGAACAGTAAATCCTTCTAAGTACAAGGCCCTGTGCAACGGCACAGGTCACATACCCACGAACTTGGTCTTGTGAGGCCGCATACATAAAAGTCTAGAGGAAAGCTAGAATCATATTTCCTGCTCAAAATATCTCTACCATTTCCTAGTTTCATTTCAAGCTACTTATTCCTTGAGTGAAACTTGTCCTTGGATGTTTTCATGGTCAGCTAATTGCTTCTCCAGGTATTATGCTCAGGTACGCTGTTAAGTTCCCTAGAGGGAACAGGAGACTAGTTGACACAGAATCCATGGATGCCACAAGAAATCAGATGCGGGTCTCAAATGGTAACAGCCTTGTGATCCTTGGTCAAAAAGGAGCATGTGGCCCCCATCAGTCCCATCCTGAGCCCTAAGTTAGGAGTGACCTCCTTCTAGAAGATTCTGGATAGAAGCAGTGTAGCCCCATATCTGAATTGTTCACTTAGCCACGCTCCTTATCATTGAGGGCTTCCTTCCACTTGCACCTGTGCTGTGAGCCACAGGCCTCTCCACCGCTTGTCTCCTCCTGCAACCCTGGAAACACAACTTTCCACCCAGGATCTTGTTCCTTCCACATAGTCAGAAGCAGAGAGATAAATGTGGACAAAGCCACAGCTTCCTTTTTTATGTTTTCCTTTGATTCTTTCCATTTCACACACACAGAGAAATGTGGATATAATGAATTTTCAAAAGGTGTGGGGTCATTAAAAGACATTCTTTGAATTCTACAGGAGTCTTCTTGTGGGGTTCAGGGTGTTTTCTGCTGCTCAGATCTAGATAATCTCAAAGCTCAACTTATCAAAATAGTGCAGAAATAATAACAGTAGTTTAAAAGAATCGATCCCCCATTGTCTTGTTTCTTCTACATATCGTCTTTGTAACCTTAGTGGATCCGTTTCCTATTGCCTCCATAACAAATTCCCAAAACATTAGTAGCTGAAAGCAATATAAACTTCATCTTCTGCAGCTATGGAGGACAAGAGCATGGAATTAGTTTTATGGAGATAAAATCAAGGTCTTCCAGAGCTGGTTCTTTCTGGAGGCTCCAGGAGAGAATCCATCCATTGCCTCTTACATCTTCTAGAAGCTGCCAGATGTCCTGGGCTTGTGGCCACATCACACCAATCTCTCTGCCTTTATCACATTGCCTACATGCCTCTCCTTAGAAGGACCTTTCTGATTACCTCTGGGGCCCACCCAGATAATCCGGAATAATCTCCCCATCTCAAAGTCATTAACTTAATCACACCTGCAAAGATGCTTATGGAATAAGGTAACATTCACAGGCTCTGGGGATTAGAGTGTCGCCATCTTTCGGGGGCCACCATTCAGCCTGCCACATTTGGGTCAGTTAACCTCTCTAAAGATTAGAGTTAACCTAATCTTTAAAATGGAATACTTACTTCAGACAGTCATTGTGAAACCAGATAAATTTGTACACATGAAGTGGTACTCAAACCATAGTGATCAATAGGTATTATTTAGAAGTAGTAATAGAACCCTCTATGCTAGTCTCATAGATTACCCTTCTAAGGCTCACCTACACATCAGAGATGCTGTCTTAATCAGCTTGCACAACCATAATACCACAGCCTGGGAGCAGGAACAACAGGAATTCATTTCTCACAGTTCTGGAGACTGGGCAGTCCAAGCCCAATGTGCTAGCCTACTTGTTTCCCTGGAGAAGGCTCACCTCCTAATTTGTGGATGGCACCGTCTCACCGTGTCCATACATGATGGAGCAAGGAAGCAACTCTCTGCTATCTCTTCTTACAATGACACTAATCCCGTCAAGAGGACCCCAGATTCATGAACTCATGGAAACCCACTTACCTTATCCCCAAACACCATCATGTTGGGGGTTAGGGATTCTGGAGCCTTCTCTCTTGGTGCCAAATAAATCTACTCACTTCTACTTTGTATCAACCTCTTTTAAGTGGATATCAATCAAGGTTTCCTGGTTTCTCCCCACTCACTCCACCCACAAAGGGCACTGCATGAAAAGGAAGACTCAGCACCTCCACAGCCTCTATACCAGGAAAAGGGATCTGGATTATCTACACTCCTGCTCTCACATGTCTTTAATGAAATTGTCTTCTGGCTCCACGGATGTGCAAGAAGAGCTGCCTCTTGCAGCCTCATGGCAGTCGTGTCACAAAAGAGATAGAGGTGTTAGGTGTGACAGTCACTTGGGGCTGAATCCCTCAAAGGAAACATTGACCAAACCCTCATGAAATAAGGACCATGCCCCCCAAAGAGCCTTTTACTGTCTTCCACGATGTTATATTCCGTTATGAACCACAACCATTCAGTCCTGTTCTCAAACAGGTCTCTGCTTCCTCCTAAGGCTTCTCCGAAGATCTACCAAAAGTGACCACTCAGAATTTGTGTCTTCACCAGAGGGTCACAATCTTGGAGCTTCAGGGGAAAAACTGTAGGATGTGCTCTGAAGTACTGTTGCCTCAAAGAGACTCTTCAGAGCAGGTTTCCAAGATGGCAGCACTGACTCAATGCTCAGACTCTTGCCAGTGAGCAAAGCCAGGACTACTGGGACTCTCAGTCTGGAAGCATATGTACCTCAGGAAATCAGACGACTGACTCAAGATCCAGCAGAGTGAGAAGTAATGACATAGGACTGAGTGAACGGACTCAAGATGTGCCATTGTGGTTATTTGTTTGGAATATTGATGGCATTCTGTTTGATGTTCTACTTGTATGACTATTTGTGGAAACCTTATTTCTTTCCCCTTAAACAAATTAGTAGATTGTGTATCTATAAACCCACAACAACCGTCTTTAAACATTACCTCATCTTCACCTACCCTCAAAATTGAGAAACAAATGCTTCTACTGAGTTTCATTCACTTTCATGATGATAGAACCATTTGCATAGGTTTAATAAAAATCTGTCCTCTTGTTTCCAAAGATACCACTGGAAAAATCAATTCTGCAGCAAAGCCATATGTACAGGGTGATATATGAGAGTGATTGTTGTTTCATCAAAGACCATCAGACCACTGCTAAGGAGAAATTGTTGTTGTTACATGTGGAGCTAATGTCTCCAAAACCTTCATAAGAAAACGAATATGATGTCTGGCTTCCAGGATCCCAATCTCTGGGAGTAAGGAAGTCCACTCCCAGGTAGTCCAGAAACCCAGGCAAATTTTGGAGACCTCAGGAAGAGGGAAATTCATTGAGATTTATGGGTACAGCATGCAAAGTTTACTGGAGAAAGTGTTTGAGCCTTGGTTTCCTACTCCTAGGATAGAAGAATGGCAGGGGCTTTGAAACGTCTGATTCAAAACTCATTTTGAAAATTTTCAAAAGAAGTTTATCCTTTGGAATTGATAGTTGCTTAATTTGATGAGGCTCTAGATTTCACGAGCAAAGTCAAGGAGGCTTTTCCAGTTAATTAAGATTCTTGCTGCATCTGTATAAATAATCAGGCCATGCATGGTAAAAATAATCTTCAAGGATCAACAATACTTGTTGGAGACTGTTTATGATCACAAAGTAGAGAATGCTATGAAAATGATCCAAAATTTAGAAATAGGCAAGAGAGATTACTGGAGTGTTCTATTGTTCTGTGTGGTGCTGTGTTTGATGATCAGCTGTGATACTTTACAACACTTTAAGGACAGAGAGAATTTTTGCACATCTCTGCCTTGGAGATACTCAGCGAATTTTCTGTCTGGTGGAATACAGAACTCAAAAATTACATTTTCCTACCCTCTTAAACACATCAACCCTTGATTTCAAATGAAGTTTGTGTTTCTGTTTGTGTTTTTTGTTTTATTCTTTGCTTATTTGTTTGTCTTTAACTAGGTTTCACACCCAGCATGGAGCCCAAACTTAAGACCCTAAGGTCAAGACCTGAGCTGAGATCAAGAGTCAGATGCTTAACTGATTGAGCCACCCAAAGGAACTTTGAACCAATTATAGAATCATACTGGTTCTCTAGTTAAGCCATGAGTTGAGCCAAATCTTTGATGCGTTTATACTTGCCCAGGAGTCATGAGTTTGCTTTTTTTGAAAACTGCAGATAAGAAAGAGAGGCAGAAATAGCATGATTCAACCCTTGGAGGTGGAAATAACACTGGACACAGGCAGAGAACAGCTAACAATTTGGAGTGCAGGAATCATTACCAGCATTTACTGAGAGCCTACTGTGTCCCTGGCACTTGCCTCTCCATCATTATCACCTTCGTTCCTTACAAAAGTGTAAAACGGATATTAACGGGAACAATGATATCTAGAAGAATCTCATTCTTGGAAGAGGAGTTGAGACTGATTATAATGACTGTTGAATACCAGGCCAAGGAATGTGGATTCTAAGCCCCAGGCAGTAGAAGACTTCCAAGAAGTAGAGACCTAAGAAAACTATCCCAATGGGTTAACCTGGTAACTGCAACTAGGACTGGAGAGGAAGAGATCAGGGGTACTGTACCCTCACACTGCACACACTGTCCCTCTCTTACCATCCATCCTAGGTTGAATTGTGTCCTCCTAAAGAAGTCCTAACTCCTGGTACCTGAGAATGTGACCTTCTTTGGAGCACGGTCTCTGTGATGTCACGTCTTTAAGTTAAGGTTGAGCCCTACTCCAATGCCTGGAATCGCTTCATTCACAGTGAGGGAAGTTTACACACAGATACACACAGAGAACACCATGTTGCAAAAGAGGCAGATATTGGAGTGAAGCACCTAGAAGGCAAAGAACAAAGCAGGCCAGCCCGCACCAGAAGCTAAGAAGCAGCAAAGAAGGATCCTTCCCCGGAGACTTCATGGAGAGTATGGCCCTGGGAACGTCTCGGTTTGGCACTTGTAGCCTGTGCCACTGAGACAGTAGCCATAACAATGAGAAAGTAATTTTCTGCCCTTTAAGCAACAGTTTGTGGTCATTTGTTACAGCAGCTCCTGGGGGAACTAATATAGATTTTAAGGCCAAGAAGCAGGGTCCTGCTCTGGTAATTACTTAAAATGTAGGAGTCGTTTCAAAATTGAGTAATGCATGGAGGCTCGAAGAATTCTGAGGTACTTGATAAAAAAAGGCCTAGATTGCCCTTAGAGGATGCCGGTGGTAGGATGAGCATCCAGGTCACTTTCTGGTGAGGTCCCAGAGAGAGGTGGGGACCACGCTGCTGGACATTGGAGGGACGATGGCACTTGCTATAAATGGAAAGGGGCAGGGGGCAGGGGGCAGGGAGGCAGGCTAAACTGAGGTGGACTGCTGGGTGGAGAGTAGACCATGTAAGTGATGAACTTGAATATTTAGCTGAGGAGAATTCCGAGAACAGTGTGGAAGGCGTGGCCTGGTTTCTCCTTGCTGCTTCTAATGAAATGTGTGAGGAAAGAGAGTGGTAGCCTATCTGCCAGCCAAGGAGCAACAAGATGGCCAGCTGCCAGAAGAGCCCAGGAAGAAGCAAGCAAGGTCCTCCCCTCAAGGCTTCAGAGAGCGCATGCCTCTGCTGGCATCTTGACTTTGGACTCCAGGAGCTACCACACAATCCATGTCTCAACTGTTTCAACTGGTGTTTGGCCGACCTGTCGTGCAGTGCTAGGCATCCAGCATGTCCCCTCCACCTTGCCCCTGCCTGCTTTCTTGTCCCATCCTCTGAGAAACCCAAAGGTCTCCCCTTCTGTGGTATAGTGTGAACAGGCCAAATCTTCTAGACTACTCATTCTTCCTCATTCCCGCCACATTTCTGGCCCAGATAGACCCCAGTACTCCCTGATGAGAGAGAGCTTGGGGCTTTCTCAGAATTTAGATTTCAGTCCTCTAAAGAATTCTCTTTTAGGAAACAATTATACAACACCAAAACAAAAACTAACAATTGTTTCTTTTAAAGAGACACACAGGAATTTAAGGCCTGGGAGTGCGGTTAAGGACTCCTGAACTCTGAAGGCAAACAGGCAGATTGTCAGGGCGCCATGAGCTGGGGGGTCAGAGGTAAAAGTGGGCCCCGGTCCTAGCAGCAATAATCAATCCCTCACTCTTACAGAATACCAACACCGTACAAAAGGACTATTTTCTCTTAATCAGCAAAAATGTCTCCTTAATATATGAAAATCAGCCAGTGGAAAAGTGTGTGGGCCTGATTCTCTCACGATCAAGATCTATGGCTTGGAGAAAACCAAAACACAAACAGACCCTAAAAAACCACAATCCCCATGAGCCCCACTATCTTTACAGATAAGAAGTCCTAGATTGTCTCAATTCAATGCCTCCTACAGAACAGCATCATGGGAGACTATCTGGACCTCTCCCAATGAGGACGAATCCCAAGACTCTCCCCCCCCCCGGCATGATTCATGAGCCTGGGCCCACTTACCCACACAACTTCTCAGGTGTTGGTTGGCTGTAGGTATAAATCTCAGGTGGAACAGGGGCCTATGGTCCCCAAATGGAGACCCTGAGGAGGGCCCAGTCCCAGGACTCCTGGCTGGAGGACCCAGGGTTTAATATGAGTATGGGCCTTCTTTCCCCAGGGCTTTGGCATTCCAGGGCCATCGAGTAATGGACAGTTACAGATGGTCATGGACATCACCTTTATTTACCAGCCAGCACCAACAGCCATGAACAAAAGAAGCAAAGGCACAGGCATGTTTCTCCCTGAGTTCTCTGCTACTCTCCACACACACAGCATCCTACCTCACTCATCCACCTAGACTTTCCAGTCCCACGCCTCCAAACCCCACAGCCTTTGCTTCGATGGCCCCTGGATTCATAGCCATTCCTCGGTACCAATGGTGGAAGAGGCGGTTTGGGAGAATGGGTGTCAGGGAAAGAACTCACAGGCTGCCAGGGCCAGCCGACAGCCTTCAGTGATCTGCCCTCTCTGGGATTTACAACAAAGTTGGCACCGTTTCTGCTGTTACCTTCATTTCTTTCTTTGGGTTTCAACTTGACATCTTTTATTGCTTCACTCATATCTTTGTGGAGTGTCTCGAGTGCTTTATTACAAATGATAAACACGGTAAGTAAATCTTTAACGAGGGATAAAGGAAAGACTGTTATATTCATGGCACCATATCACAGCACAGTTTTTTTGTTATTGTTTCCCACAGTCCCTTGCATTTTCAAGAAATGGGTAACATGGTGATTTCTCGTAAATTCACTCGTGCACAGAAAAACATCTTACTTCAGCCCCAGCAATTTCCTGCCTCACCTCTCCCGAGTCTGTCTTCCTCATCAGGCCACAGAGGCAAGGTCACAGGTTCATGTCTTCCCATTTGTGGCTGCTCTTGTGCTCAAAAGACACTGGGGCAGGAAGGCGGGGCCAAGGAGGAACCCCACCGTGGAGGTCTCACTGGCCTCTGCACAGGATACTTTTCCCATCTCTCCCCAGGCTGGTGCTGGCCTGAGGATGAGGTGGACGTCTTCCTGGGAATCTCCAACCAGGGCCCATTCAAAGCAAGCACAGCAGCTAGATCTTTTGACCCTGACGTGGGCTGAACAACTCAGTTCTGCTCTTTATTAGAACAGGTACACACAGATGCTACTACCTTCCAAAATTTTGACCAATTTTTCTACTGGTTGTTTGTTCATTGATTGATTGATTGATTGATTGATTAAAGTTTATTTACTAATTTTGAGAGAGAGAGAGAGAGTGAAGAGGGGAGGGACAGATAAAGAGGGAGAGAGAGGATCCCAAACACACTCCTTGCCAGCACAGAGCCCGATGCAGGGCTTGAATTCACAAACAGTGAGATCATGACCTGAACTGAAACCAGGAGTCAGATGCTCAAGCAAATAGCCACCCACGTCCCCCCACGTTTTAAAATTTTTTCACTCAAAACATAAATAGCTAACAAACAGCCAGGCAGCCTTATTATTTTGACTATTACCTATTTATCAGGAAGATATAGAACGTGAAAGTTGCACCGAAATGACTCATGTCCAAGCTGTGAAAGAATATAAACGACTCTTTGGAAATACAGGGAGAAGCCAGCATCTCTCTCACCCTCTGCAAGTTCACCATAGCTGCAGTTAGTAGGACAGCGGGACTCCGTATAAAAAAGGCTGTCGGTAAGACGGTGGTAACTGCTGCCTGGCTCCCTTTTGATGCTGTTTCGTTTAACTATAATAAGACACCACAAGGGGAAGACAAAACGAGGCAAACTCCAGGCAGCCAGCAGAAAGGAAGAAGGGGAGGGTTGGCAATGTGGCCAGAGTTTTACCCAAAACTAGGACAGGCTTCCATATACCCGGAGGAACCCTACAAACCTAGTACTGGTGGGACAGCCATAAGTGGTGCAACGTATATAATTTTAAAAATATATTAAAATCTCTTAAAGTTGTTCTAAGATCATTCAGCAAACTAAGAAACACCTATTTAAAAAAAGTCTACTAAAAAGTAGTAAGAACAGCGAGTCTGTGACAGTTGACCATAAGCTGCTTCCTCCCTTCCAACACACACTCAGCTCCTCTGGAAGGAAACTGCATTCTGGCAGGTGTGGCCGAGAAGCTGGGGCTCCCTTTCCTCTCAGCCTTCCAGCAAGAGAACAGTATCTTGAGAGGAATCAGCTGGAGGTCAGTAGGTTTAACCGCCGGGTATAGTATGGACAGACAGAGAGATTACGGAAAGACACAGAGTGGGGCTAAGACAACTGTCACCTCCTGGGACTGTGCAGGCACAGGCTGCACCCTCTGAGGAGAGACACCAGAGGTTTCACCCTGCAGGGGATCAGACTTCACCAGGAAAGTCCAGCCAAACACGCAAACTCCCTGCACAAAGTTGCAGTGAAGCGACCAGAGCAGATATCCTTGTCTTATCTCTGATCACAGGGGCAAAACTCTCAGCCTTTCATCCAGTATGGTACCAGTGGTGGGAGTTTTCACACTGATTTCCTTCAGTTCTTTCAACATGCTTAGAATTGCTCTTTGGGAGCCCTGTCTCTGAATCCAATATCCAGGGCCTCTGCCAGGCAATTCCTGTGGCCTGAGTTTTTCCAGTATATGGGTCACACCTTTCTGTTTCGTTGTACATCTTACAGTTCTTGTTCAAAACTGGGTTTAGGGAACATGGTGTAGTGAATCTGGATACTGATTCCCTTTCTGCCTTTCTAGGCCTTGATTTGCTGTTGTCTGTGTGTCCATAAGAATACAGAAATCACTTTTTTAAACAACAAAATAGAAATTCTGCAGCGGAAAAGTATGACTGAAATGAAAATTTGACTAGTGGAGCTCAACGATACATTTGAATGGCTAGAACAAAGATTCAGTGACTTTGAAGATGTAATAATTATAAACACACATGAACTTCACAATTGAGCCCCAAAACACAGGAAGCAAAAAATAACAGGCACCAACGAGAAATAGACAATTCAACAACAAGCTGTAGACTTCAATGTCCACGTTGAGCAACGCGTACCACAGCTAATCAGAAGGTCAAAACAGAAACAGAAGATGTGACCCACAGATAAACCAACTAGACCTAACATTACAGCACTTTACCCAACGAAGTAAATTATACATTCTGTTCAGGTACACAGACAACGTTCTCCTAAATATCACCAATAGGCCATAAAATGAGCCTCAATAAATCTAAGAGACTTGAAATCCTAGAGTATAACAGGGGGTAAGCTCCTTTACATCAGTCTTGGCAATAATTTTTTGGGTTTGACCACAAAAGCAAAGGCAGCGAAAGATAAAATGAACAAGTGAGATTACATCCAACTAATACGCTTCTGCCTGGCAAAGGAAACCTTCAACAATACAAATAGGCAGCCCACTGAATGGGAGAAAGTATTTGCAAATCGTGTATTTGAAAAAGGGTTAATACCCAAAATACATACAGAACTCACATAATTAATAGCAAAACCCGAGCAATTTATTTAAAAAGGACAGAGGAAGTAAACAGGCATTTTCCCAAAGAGGACACACAGGTGGCACATAGGTGCATGGAGATGTGCTCAGTATCACCATCATCAGGGGAAACGCAAATCAAAACCGCAATGAGGTATCGCCTCACACCTGTGAGAATGGCTATCATCAAGAAGACAAGAGGTAACAAGTGTTAGGGAGGATGTGGAGAAAAGGGAAGCCTTGTGCACTGTGCATGGGACGCAAATTGGTGCAGCCACTGTGGAAAACAGTATGGACGGTCCTCCAAAAATTATAGGTAGAATTACATTGGATCCAGCAATCCCACTTCTGGGTATTTATCCAAAAGAAATGAAAGCAAGATCTCAAAGAAAGATCTGCACTCACAAGCTCCCTGCAGCATTGCTCACAATAGCCAAGATGTCAAAGCAACCTAAAGGTCCATCTTTGGGTATATATATATATTGTTCTGTGAAAAGAAAGAGGAACATCTTGTCATTTGCAACAACAGGGTCGAACTTGAGGGCATTATCGTAAGCGAAACAGGTCGAACAGAGAAAAACAAATACTGTATGATATCACTTTTATGTGGAATTTTAAAAAGCCAAACTGACAGAAATGGAGAGTAGAACGGTGGTGACCAGGGTCTTGGGCATGGGGGGAGGGGGAGACATTGGTCAAAGAGTACAAAGTTCCAGTTACAAGATGAATATGTTCTGGGGACCTAACGTGCAGCACAGTGATTATGGCTCATCCCACTGTATCATACCTTAACAGTTACAAGAGAGTAGTTGATCTTAAATGTTCTCACGCAAAACGAGTAATGGTAAATATGTGATGTGATGCAGGTGTTAGCTAATAATACTATGGTGGCAATGATTTTGCAATATAGAAGTGTATCAAATCAACACCTTGCACCCTTTAAAATTACACAGTGTTACATTTCAATTATATCTCAATAAAGCTGGATAGGGTGTGGGGGGATAAGGTGGAGGGCCATGGGTTAGGTATCTTCACTAGAGAGAATGAACTGGCAAGACTGGCTAAAAATCAGGCCCCAGAGTATTAGGTTCAGGTTAAGTGAAAACCCTCACTACACATGGGGAGAGGTGACTCCAGAAACTGTAAGTGAGTTAGGCAAGATCGCAGAGTTGATTCCAGAACAAACCAGGTCCAGGGCACATAGCACCATACACTGTTGTAGCCTTCTCTCCACACAATGTCTGGCTATTTTACTCACGGCTATTTTACTCTGTCATGACCTCCTGAGAGGAGAAACAGACACTTGGGTCAGAGATACCAACTTGAGGCTAGACTAAGTCTCCTATGAATTCCATCCTCTTCCGGCTGTCTGATCTTTAATAGCTGAAAAGACCTCTTTTTCTTTAGGAATGAAGAGATGGCAGAGAGGACCACATTGGTGGCCTTGTCCACACTGATGTCCAGTCAAGGATTCCTCCCTGATTCCTGGGGAAGGAGACTCTCAAGAGGCCATTTTCTAGGAAAACACCCAAAAAGCAAAAGGCAACTGGACATAAGAGTAGTGGGCAGAGGCCAACACTGAGAACAAGCCTCAGAAATCTAAACTGCCCTTCATTGAGGTAACAGCCCCTCCCGGGAACAAGATGTGGTGCCACAGAGACCTTTGGAAAGGATCAGCACAGTCCCAAGCAGGGGGTGGGTTTCGCAGTGGAAAGAACGCAAAGGCACCACGCGCTGGCCCACCTGGCCCACGTCCTGTCCCTTTAAATCGGCACCACTGGGCCCTCCTTCCCTGGGCTCTGAGACTTCCTCCCTGTGCTGTGCTGGCAGGAACAGCCTCTGTACTCACAACCCAAGGCACAGCACCAGGTCACGGGTTTCTGCAGCCAACAGCAGAGCCTGTCACCACTTCTGCTCGAAGGTGAGCACACAGGGGAAGGAAGGGAGCCACCTGGGGCAGAGGGGAGTGGAGGAAGTGGGGGGGTTAGGGGGGCTCTAAGGAATTCAGGGCCTGGTTGCAGCTCACTGAGTGGGCGCCTGCATTCTACTACCTCCCCGGAAGGGGAGCGGGATCTAGGAAGAATAACTTCACTCTTGCAGGCTTTTCAGGGAGCTCTGAGTTTCAGAACAAGCAAGGGAAGAAGAAATGGTAAGCATCTTCTTCAGCCGTGGAGTGCGCACACTTTTACTTGGGACTACAGACTTCATCCTGCCCTGCTCCTCGCCGGGTCAGAAAGGTGTTTGCTAGAAGCACTGCCAGGGCTGAGCACGCTGGAGAAGGCTGCAGACACTCCCTCTGAGGGCATGTGCAGCCAAGGAGAGAGACATTTCTGAGGACAAACAAGTGAGTCTAACCTCAGAACACATCGCAGAGTGGAAATCGTGTCTGTGAGCCGAACCCCACTCACACCTTCCACCTCCTCAGCCCTGTGCACCCCCAGGGACTTGCAGGAGCCAGCAAGAGTTATGAACATGGTCTTCAGACCTCTGCAGTACACGTGCTTGTGTGTCCTTGCACATCCCGTCCCCCGCCCAAGCTGCCCAGGGCTCTGTGCGCTGGAGCCCTCTTCATCCCCACACACTGGCTATAAATGAAGGGCTTGGACAGGATGAATGGCTCAGAAACTCAGAGCAGGGACCCAATGCATTAGAATCACTCAGGGGGTTGGGGAGGGTGCCTCGGTGGCTTGGTCCATTAAGCTTTGAGCCCTGGGATGGATTCTGTGCTGTCAGTTCAATGCCTGGAGCATGCTTTGGATTTTTCATCTCCCTCTCTCTCTCTGACCCTCCCCTGCTCATGCTCTGTCTCACCGTCTCTCAATAAAATAAGTAAACAGTAAAATAAAGTTTTTTATTAAAAAAAATCCCTCAGGAAGAGGGATGAGAGATATCGTTTTGTTAACGTTTATTTATTTGTTTGTTTGTTTGTTTGTTTTTTGAGACAGACATGTGAGCAGGGGAGGCACACATGAAGAAGGAGAGAGAATCCGAAGCAGGCTCTGTGCTATCAGCACAGAGCCTGATGAGGGGCTCAAACCCACAAACCATGAGATCATGAGCTGAACCCAAATTAAGAGTCAGATACTTAACAGACTGAGCCAAAAAGGCACCCCCTTTTTTCTTATTAAAGTGCAGATCTATGAAACAAAATGTCAAGTATATATTTTAAAGACTCCCATAGATACTTCCCAAAGACAGCAGGTTCAGGAAGCAGGGGACTACATAATATCCAATCGCATTTAAGATGATATGAGTCTCCATGTTCTACATCAGTCAATGACTCCAAGCCTCTAAACCCCAGATGTCAGCTCTCAGAAACTCTGGGAAAAATTTTCAAATCCCATCCCAAACCATCGCAAACCGTTGGGAAGTCCCATAGGGGCCAGGAGTCCAGTGGATTTCCTAGAGCACACTTGGTCACTTCCATCATTGATAAGGACTTCTTGCTTTAGCTAAATTCTTGCTCTTTGCACTGAATCTTCTGCCTGTTTCTTCAGTTCTGCTGTGCAGTCAGTTATGGGAGTTTGCTAATTTTTACACACAAGATCACTACTCACCTGAGGCCTGTGGGATCAACTTTACCAAGGCCTTTGGGGAGCTGAAAGGGGCGCTACGCAGAAGACAAACCTGTCATCTAACTGGTCAGAGACAAGTTATCAACCTTTCCCTTTGCTTGTCCTTGTGTGTTGCCCATGGGACACAGCACGGTCACCTGCATTAGCCAGGTGTTGCCATGAAGAGGTAGCATTTGAAATGGATGGCGGAGCACAGACAGGACTCAGACAGAAACGTGGGAGAGAAGGAGTGGTCATGGGGGTGAGCACACAGGTGGGCTGGAAAGGCCCTGAAACCTGTCCTCTGCGGAGCAGCTGACCCAGAAGGGGAGTGAGTGGCACACAGGGCTGGCGAAGCAGACAGAGCAGAGTTGCGCCCTTGTGACCAGGTCCTCGTGAGATCAAGCAGACTGCATCACTGAGTGGCTAGCTGTAGTAAATCCTGCCGGACTTGGGGTCATCGCTTAGTTTGAGAGGCCTCAGATTCGGGGCAGGAACACCAGGAGCCGGAAGGGAGTGTCCCATCTCTCCAGCACACAGGTCATATTTACACAAATGACACAAGCCGAATTCTTTGGTCTTCGGAGAGCAGAACACAGGTTCTTCAGATCAGCATGGGAGATAGGTATCTTTCCCAATTTTCAACCAATGAGGCTCACCAAAGGTTCTCACGGTTTGGTTCCAATACCAACCAGGTCCTTCCAGGCTTCTTCCCCAAATTCTGATTGATGTTCAGCGCAGGGCAGGAACCATGACCTTTCATTGGGATGTCACCAGCTCTTTGGACCTTGCCTGAGCCACCTTAGGTAGTTATACCTATTCGATAAACGAACGAATGATTGAAGGAATGAAGGAACTAACAGGTTGTGTTTGGAACTCTTTCAGGTGGGCATGGGAGGACGCAAGATGGCCAGAGATGAAGAGAATGCCTACGGTAAGAACTGATCTCAGTATGTACTTGCCCCTAGGCGTCAGATCTGGGTCCCAAGGCCATGGGACTAACTCAAGACTGAACACAGACATTGGGGCACCTGGGTGGCCCAGTCGGTTGAGCGTCTGACTTCAGCTCAGGTCATGATCTCGCAGCTCGTGAGTTCGAGCCCCACGTTGGGCTCTGTGCTGACAGCTCAGAGCCTGGAGCCTGTTTCAGATTCGTCTCCCTGTCTCTCTGTCCCATCCCGCTCTCATTCTGTCTCTGTCTCTCTCAAAAATAAATAAACATTAAAAAAAAAAAAACAAAAGACTGAGCAGAGACAAATCCCAGACATGTCCCCATGCTGGGGTGAAACAGCTAGAGCCCCAGCTTTGCATTTTTGCTGGACCTCTGCCCCTGACCTACTGAAGGATATTAAGTGCCTGACCAGACTGTGCCTTGGGTCCAAAGGGTACAATGAGGACAATACATCTACTCGATCCCCACGGAAGATGTGGAGGGTTGAGATCATGGACTGGAGGGAACACGGTTTACCAGGTAGACTGTGTCCGTGAACAAGGATGGAGGGTTAACTGTGTCTTACTGGAAGCAGGTTTACTAGAGAGAAGAGGGAGGAGGAGGGGAAGGGAGGAAGGGAAGAAGGAAAGAGATCCTGTCATCTAATACTCTGAGCAACCCTGGGAGACACAACTCTCTGTCACCCCTCCCATTATGCAGAAGACGTTGAACGCTTAGTCTAAACTCGCCCAAGGTTCCACAGCTGGCACATGCGGGGCTGTGATTCCAACCCGGGGTGTCTGGGACTCCAGACAGCCCTTCACTCCCAGGCCTTCTGTGCCCTCCCGCATCTCCTCGCTGGGATGGCCCCTGGGAGAAGTCTGGCAGAGGCCTGGGAAGTCGTCGAGCACGGAGCAGCTCTGCAAGGTGCGGACGACCAGAGGTAATGTCAGCTGAAGTCATGGCCTGCGACCGTCGAGGGGGACCCTCCAGAGCAGTGTGCACCCGGTGCCGGAGCATGGACTGGGGGGCAGGTGCACGCACTGGAGCCAAAGATGGAAGAAAGGTGGCTAAAGATGCCCCCGGAGTTGCACAAGCTCTAACCAGAGCGCCTGGGAAAGGCCTGGTTGGACAAGCAGAAGCGGGAGGCATCCTTGCCCTCCTCCCTCAGGAGGCATCCCGGAGCCCCGGTGGAGCGGGACGCGAGCTCTCAGGCCGGCTGCCCACGCCTACTGTGTCCTCACAGGTTCCCAGGACCCGGACGACCAGCAGCAGCCGCTCGCGCAGGAGCGCAGGCTCAGACTCATCCTGGCCGGCAGGACCGGAGTGGGCAAGAGCGCCACGGGCAACAGCATCCTGGGCCACAGGCTCTTCCCGTCCAGGCTCGCGGCCACCCCGGTGACCAGAAGCTGCGCCCTGGGGAGCCGGAGCTGGGCCGGGTGGCGCGTGGAGGTCACCGACACCCCCGACCTCTTCACCGCCCAAGGCCGGCACGCGGACCCGGACTGCACCGAGCGGGCCACCTGCTACCTGCTCTCGGCGCCCGGGCCGCACGCGCTGCTGCTGGTCACGCAGCTGGGCCGCTTCACCGCCCAGGACGAGGAGGCTGCGCGCGGCGTCCGCGAGCTGTTCGGCGCCGGCGTCCTGGCGCGCGCCGTGCTCGTCTTCACGCGCCGGGAGGACCTGGAGGGGGGCTCGCTGCACGACTACGTGCGCGCCACCGACAACCGCGCGCTGCGGGCCCTGGTGGCCGAGTGCGGCGGCCGCGTGTGCGCCCTGGACAACCGGGCGGCGGGCGCCGAGCGCGATGCGCAGGTGGGCGAGCTGCTGGCGCTGGTGGAGCGGCTGGCGCTGGAGCACGACGGCGCGCCCTTCACCGACGACGTGTACGGCCTGGCCTGGGCCCGGCGCCACGCGCGTCCCGAGGACACGCTCCGCCTGGTGGCCGCGCGGCTGGCGGCCCGCGGTCTGGGGCGGGGATGGGTTCGGAAGTGGGGGTGGGGGCGGCGCTGGCCGGAGGCCGCGAAGCGGGGGTGGCCGCTGGCGCTCCTGCTGCTGGGGGGCGCACTGCTACTTGTCCTGCTGCTTCTCCAGCGGGGGGCTCCAGGCCCAGATTGAAGGAGCTGCCCTTCCAAATGCGGGGAGCCTGGAGGGTAAAGGGGCTGGGTCAAGGCGCTGAGGGGAACTTAAACCCAATTTCAAAGGAAACCTGGAGTTTCAGACTGGGAGTCTTAATGACTCAGGACGCCTTGGACACTGTATCGACTTTGCAAAGGCTCAAGTTCACTTTTAGCATTCAAATGTCACTTTTGACTATATGTACACTATTCAAATAAATGTGGTTAACTTTCAAATGTCCTTAATTCATTTTAGTAGTTTGGACGTATTTTTCCTTCTTGAAAAAATAGTGCATTGACTGGTAGTGTTTTATATAGAAAGTGGATTCATGGCAAAGGGAAACAAACATTTTTGTGCGTGTGTGAGCATTTATCAAAACGTAGACACTGCCTTAGTTCGCTTGAGTTGCTATTAAAAAAAAAAACAACGGGAAAGCTCTCAGTTTTTCCCCATTGAGGATGATATTAGTTGTGGGCTTTTCATAAATGGCCTTTATGATGTTTAGGTATGTTCCTTCTATCCCAACTTTCTCCATGGTTTTTATTAAGAAAGGATGCTGAATTTTGTCAAATGGTATTTATGCATCGATTGACAGGATCACATGGTTCTTTTCTTTTATTAATGTGAGGTATCACTTTGATTGATTTGCATATGTTGAACCAGCCCTGCAGCCCAGGAATGAATCCCACTTGATCATGGTGAATAATTCTTTTTATATGCTGTTGATTTTGATTTGCTAGTATCTTACTGAGAATTTTTGCATCCATATTCATCAGGGATATTGGCCTGTAGTTCTCTTTTTTTTTTGCTGGGTATCTGTCTGGTTTAGGAATCAAAGTAATGTTGGCTTCATAGGATGAGTCTGTAAGTTTTCCTTCCCTTCTATTTTTGGAACAGCTTGAGAAGCATAGGTATTATGTCTGCTTTAAATGTCTGGTAGAATTCCCCAGGGAAACCATGTGGTACAGGACTCTTATTTGTTGGGAGATTTTTGATAACTGATCAAATTTTTACTTTCTTCCTGTTTGAGTTTTGGAAGTGTGTGGGTGCCTAGGAATTTGTCCATTTCTTCCAGGTTGTCCAATTTGTTGGCATATAATTTTTCATAGTATTCCCTGAGAATTGCTTGTATTTCTGAGGGATTGAGATCAGGATCATGACAGGGATGTCCACACTCACCGCTGTGTTTAACATAGTGTTGGAAGTTCTAGCATCAGCAGACAACAAAAGATATGAAAGGCATCAAAATTGGCAAAGATGAAGTCAAGCTTTCACTTTTTGCAGATGACATGGTATTATACATGGAAAACCCGATAGATTCCACCAAAAATCTGCTAGAACTGATACATGAATTCAGTAAAGTCGCAGGATACAAAATCAATGTACAGAAATCAGTTGCGTCTTACACACCAATAATGGAGCAACAGAAAGACAAATAAAGAAATTGATCCCATTCACAATTGCACCAAGAAGCATAAAATACCTAGGAATAAACCTAACCAAAGATGTAAAAGATGTGGATGCTGAAAACTATAGAAAGCTTATGAAGGAAATTGAAGAAGATACAAAGAAATGGAAAAACATTACGTGCTCATGGATTGGAAGAATAAATATTGTTAAAATGTCAATACTACCCAAAGCTATCTACTCATTCAATGCAATCCCAATAAAAATTGCACCAGCTTTCTTCTTGAAGCTAGAACAAGTGATCCTAAAATTTGTATGGAACCACAAAAGACCCTGAATAACCAAAGTAATATTGAAGAAGAAGACCAAAGCGGGAGTCATCACAATCCCAGACTTTAGCCTCTACTACAAAGCTGTAATCATCAAGACAGCATGGTGTTGACACAAAAATAGACACATGGGCCAATGGAATAGAATAGAGACTCCAGAATTGGACCCACAAAAGTATGGCCAACTAATCTTTGCCAAAGCAAGAAAAATATCCAATGGAAAAAAAGTCTCTTTAACTAATGATGCTGGGAGAACTGGACAGCAACATGCAGAAGAATGAAACAAGACCACTTTCGTACACCATTCACAAAAATAAACTCAAAATGGATAAAGGACCTGAATGTGAGACAGGAAACCATCAAAACCCTAGAGGAGAAAGCAGGAAAAAACCTCTCTGACCTCAGCTGCAGCAATTCTTACGTGACACACTCCAAAGGCAAGGGAATTAAAAGCAAAAATGAACTTTTGGGGCCTCATGAAGATAAAAAGCTTCTGCACTGCAAAGGAAACAAGCAACAAAACTAAAAGGCAACCAACAGAATGGGAAACAATGTTTGCAAATGACATATGAGACAAAGGGCTAGTATCCAAAATCTATAAAGAACTCACCAAACTCCACACCTGAAAAACAAATAATCCAGTGAAGAAATGGGCAGGAAACATGAACAGACACTTCTCTAAAGAAGACATCCAGATGGCCAACAAGCACATGAAAAGGTGCTCAAAATCACTCCTCATCAGGGAAATACAGATCAAAACCACACTGAGATACCACCTCACGCCAGTCAGAGTGGCTAAAAGAACAAATCAGGGGGCTATAGATGCTGGAGAGGATGTGGAGAAATGGGAACCCCCTTGCACTGTTGGTGGGAACGCAAACTGGTGTAGCTGCTCCGGAAATCTGTGGAGGTTCCTCAAAAAATTAAAAATAGAACTACCCTATGACCCAGCAATAGCACTGCTAGGAATTTACCCAAGGGGTACAAGAGTGCTGATGAATAGTGGCACTTGTACCGCAATGTTTATAGCAGCACTCTTAACAATAGCCAAATTATGGAAAGAGCCTAAATGTCCATCAGCTGATGAATGGATAAAGAAATTGTGGCTTATATACCCAATGGAACACTACTTGGCAATGAGAAAGAATGAAATATGGTCTTTTGTAGCAACGCGCATGGAACTGGAGAGTGTTATGCTAAGTGAAATAAGTCATACAGAGAAAGACAGATACCATATGGTTACACTCTTATGTGGATCCTGAGAAACTTAGCAGATGACCATGGGGGAGGGGAAGGAAAAAACAAACGTTAGAGAGGGAGGGAGCCAAACCAATAGAGATTCTTAAAAACTGACAATAAACTGAAGGTTGATGTGGGGTGGGAGGGACGCGAGGGGTGATGGGCATTGAGGAGGGCACGTGTTGGGATGAGCACCTGGTGTTGTATGGAAACCAATTTGACAATAAATTTCATATTAAAAAAATAAAAAATAAAATTAAAAAAGCACAGACTGGGCCACTTATAAATAGCAGAAGAATTTTCCCCATGGTTCTAGAGGTTGGAGGTCCAAGATGGAGATGTGATTTCAGCCAGGATCTGGTGAGAGACCTCTCTGGGTTGCATGACAGCATTGAGTTACTTGTGGTTGTAGGACTGAGTTCCTCCTCTCAGAGGGTCATCCTGGCTGCCCCTCTTGATAGGCAGTTCTCCATATGGATATTCAACACGGATATTCTCTCCAGTGGGAGAATCTCTTGCTTTTAAATATTTTTTGATTAGGTCAGGTGCACCTGGTATAATCCCACCTCCCTTTTTTCCCTAAAGTTTATTATTTTGACAGAGCCTGAGATAGCACAAAGGGGGAGGGGCAGAGAGAGAAGGAGAGACAGAATCCCAAGCAGGCCTTCCACTGTCAGCATGGACCCCTACTCAGGGTTCCAACTCAGGAAACCATGAGATTATGACCTCAGGTAAAGGAAACCAATCGTCAGATGCTTGACCAACTGGAGCCACTCAGGCACCTCATTAGCATTTTTTTTTTTTTGAAATTCACAGAGAAGGATACAAGAGGTGACTCTCCTCTCTCTGGCTCAGAGGAGAAAGTGCTGATCCCTCCACCTTCACCCCAGGGAAGCAGAAACTCTGCTGCAAGCCCTTCATAAATGATCTCCTCATGAAAGACAGTGATTGATGTGTTTCCGAATGTGAGAATTTTAGGATAGTTCAGTAGACCACTTTTTCCTATTATGTTTTACTTTTTAAAAACATGAAACAGATGGTACTTTCTCTGTCTTAGCTTACTGGGGCCAGACGTGACCCACACTTTTTGTCCCTTATTCCATTCTGTATACACACCAAAGAAATTCTTTCTGGCAGGTCCCAGCTGAGTCACCTTCTTGGACAGTAAATCTGGTTGTCAGATGGCCCCAGGGTGTGAGAATAGCTCTGTTCCATTCAGGGAGAAGAATAAAGTTTTCCAACTTTGGGTTTTGGCCCCTGGTCTGGTCTCCACTCCCTCTTTACTAGGGAGTCCTAGACTTTGGATAGAAATCTGGTATTTTGCCTTTATGATTTAGTTCTTTCAATGTATACTTGAGAATCTTGGGGAGGAGGAGTCTTCGGTATTCTGAATCTAGCTGGTAACATTTGGAACGAGGGAAATGCCTTGAATATGATTGAAATGACTTTGTCCCTTTCAAATGTGAGATTATTTGCGACTGGGCGGTCACTCTGAAGGTATGGTTCCAGAAGAGCAGCATGGGCAACACCTGTGAACAACACAACCTGTAGGGAATGCGGATTCTCAAGCTCCACCCCGAGCCTATTGAATCAGGCTTTGTACTTTAACAAGACTTCCCGATGGCTCTGATACATGCTAATGCTTCACACAGTATAGAGAAAAACCTGAAGAAACAGCTTCTAGACTTAAAAAAGAAAAAAAGGATTTGTGAAAACATGACAGCCTTGTAATCCAGGGTTGGTGTTTCTTTACAAGGGATTGCCTATAGTCTATCACTTGTCCGACTTGCATGACAAAGCCCAGGGCTCCCTTGCTGCACAATAGAATTTTATATAGTAGATGTCCAGATAATTGAAGTTGAGAACACTCTGTCTTCTTCTAGGGGAAAGAAAACAGAGAGGGAGAAAGAATAAACCAATGAGACATGTGTCCCAGATTCCACCTCTCCAGGTTCAGAAAGCAAGAGGTATATTGTCTTTTCCTCAGTTCATGGAGGAATGAAGAAGCATTAAGAATTGTATGGAAATTTGGTTGGGAGATTGTCAAGGGAATTCACCATGAGGGTGAAAACGAGGTAGCTGTGCAGCGTCTATGTTTAATTTTGCTGGGTAGGCTGTTCCCCGCATACTCCACACTGCTCCACAGGAAGCAATTGACTTAAAGTCTAAGGGACTCATTTCCATAAGCCCGCTCAAAGCATTTTTCCTACAAAAGCAACTATTAACTCAAGAGGAATGAAAAATAGAATTAAAATCTCCCTATCTCATTGTCCTTTCTCACAAATCTGTATCAGAGAATTGGTGCTTAAGAAAATGTGCACACCAATGAGAAAGAATGAAATATGGCCCTGTGTAGCAACGTGGATGGAACTGGAGAGTGTGATGCTAAGTGAAATAAGCCATACAGAGAAAGACAGATACCATATGTTTTCACTCTTATGTGGATCCTGAGAAACTTAACAGAAACCCATGGGGGAGGGGAAGGAAAAAAAAAGAGGTTAGAGTGGGAGAGAGCCAAAGCATAAGAGACTCCTTAAAACTGAGAACAAACTGAGGGTTGATGGGGGATGGGATGGAGGGAAAGGTCGGTGATGGGTATTGAAGAAGGCACCTTTTGGGATGAGCACTGGGTGTTGTATGGAAACCAACTTGACAATAAATTTCATATATTAAAAAAAGAGAGAGAAAAAATAAAAATAAAAATAATAAAACAGGTCTTTTGCAAACAGCCTAAAGATGGATCTTGTTTTCTTATTCATTCTGTTACCCTGTGTCTTTTGACTAGATCATTTAGTCCATTGACATTCAGAGTGAGTACTGAAAGATATGAATTTATTGCCATTGTGTTGCCTTTAGAGTTTGAGTTTCTGGTGGTGTTCTCTGGTCTTTGTTGCTCTTGTCTTTTTTGCTTTGGTTCACCTTTTCTCCCCCGAGAGATTCCCCCACAAAATTTCGTTCCAGGCTGGTTACTGGTCACAAACGTCTATAGTTTTCCTGTGTCTGGGAAACACTTTATCTCTCTTTCTATTTTGAACAAACAGCCTTGCTGAATAAAGAGCTTTGGGCTGCTTATTTTTCCAGTTCAGCACATTAAATATATCCTGCCACTCCTTTCTGTCCTGCCAATTTCTGTGGATAGGTCTGCTGAGAACCTGATCTGGTTGCACTTGTAGGTTAAGGGCTTTTTTCCTTTGCTGCTTTCACAATTCTTTCCTTGTCTGTTTATTTTGTGAATTTGAATATGAAATGACTTGTTGATAGTTGGTGTTCCTTGAATCTGATGGGAGTTCTCTGTGCTTCCTGGGTTTTGATGTCTGTCTTTCCTCAGGGTAGGAAAGTGTTCTGGTATGATTTCCTCACATAAACCTTCTTCTCTGTGTTCTCTGTCTTCATTTTCTGGGACCCTTATTATTCGGATGTTGTTCATTTTTAATGAGTCACCAAATTCTCTAAATCTTATATCATGCTCTTTTGCCTTAGTTTGAGAGATAGAGAGTGAGCAGGAGGGAGCAGGGGGAGAGAGAACCCCAAGCAGGCTCTGAATTGTCAGTGAAAAGCCCACTGTGAAACTTGATCCCAAGAACTGTGAGATCATGACCTGAGCCCAGACCAAGAGCTGAAGGCTTAACTAATTGAACCACCCTGGTGCCCCTCTTTTTTTTTTTTAATTTTTTTTTTCAACATTTTTTATTTATTTTTGGGGCAGAGAGAGACAGAGCATGAACGGGGGAGGGGCAGAGAGAGAGGGAGACACAGAATCGGAAACAGGCTCCAGGCTCCGAGCCATCAGCCCAGAGCCTGACGCGGGGCTCGAACTCACGGACCGCGAGATCGTGACCTGGCTGAAGTCGGATGCTTAACCGACTGCGCCACCCAGGCGCCCCTTCCTCTTTTTTTTTTTAAGTAAGCTCTACACCCATCAACATGGGTCTCAAACCCATGACCCTGAGAGTAAAACTCAAGCACTATATCAACTTAGCCAGCCAGGTGCTCAACAGAGGAAGCCAGGAAACAGTGGAGGTAGGTTTTCAGTGTGCTGAGAGAAAATGACAATCAACCTGAAATCCTAGTCTCAGAGAAAATTGCTGTCAAAACTAAGGGCAAAATACATACACCCATTTCAGGCAACACAGACTGGCATTCCTTGACAATAGCACAATCTTATTACAGGAATTTGTAAAGAATGTATCTGAGGCAAGAGGAAAGTAATCCAGATAGTAAATCACAGGTGAAAAAAAAAAAGGAAGTTTAAACAAATGCAAACTGTGTAAAATAATACTAATGCTTCCTAAGGTTTAATCGGGGAGAATGAGAAAATTAAATATTCAACAATAACAATATATAGATTGGGGTTGAGGGTGGGAATGGAATTAAAATGTTCTAATTTGTTGTATATGAAGAAGATTAAAATAGATTTCTTGAGATTTTGAACAGTTAAGAATGTATGTTGTAATCATTGGGTGATTACAGGAAAAGCATACATAATTTCCAAACTAGGAGAGAAAAACACAAAATGTGGGAAAAAAATCCAAATCATTCAAGTTAAACCACACAGAGGAAGGGGAAGAAAAAGAAATACAGAACAGGTTGGACAAGTAAAAGCAAAGACTAAAACTTTAAATATGCATCCCCATAAGTCACAAGTTTTAACTATGATAAATGCACCAATGTTTTCAGTTAAAAAAAAATAAAGAGTTTTGGAGGGGACTGAAGAAGAAATCCAAGTCAAAAACGTTACGTGAGGGAAAACTTGAAAACAAAAGTGTAGGTAAACCTACAAGCACATTCTAAATAAATAAGAACAGAATATCAAACTACATAGACTTTTCATTCAATAATTCTCGAGAGCTTATCATGTGCCAGGCACTGTTCTGGGCAACTGAATACATCAGCAATTAGAGCTGGTAAGGATCCTTGCCTTTCTGAATCGTTTAGTGGTCCTTGAAGGAGCAGAACATGAACAAAAAACAAATTTGTAAATTACAAAAGATATGAGATGTTCCCTTGTAAAAGAAGGAAAATCACAGAGGGAGGGTAAGGAGGGGGGAGAGCAGAGAAGATGAGTTGAATGCACACCACGATCTCGAAACACCTGCCCTGTTTATCAAGTGTAAGTAGTCCCACTCGTCAAGACAAAACACGGTTTTACATTGATATGCACCACAAAGGGAGGCATCACATGTATAAAGGGAATAATCAAATCACAAGAGGAAACAGACAAATCTCCATGTATGGTGACAGATTTTAACACACACCTCTCGTTGCTAGAACAGGCAGATACAAAAAAATCAAAAAGTACACATGATTGATAAGTTAGACCTAATGAGCATATATAGACTATTTAATGAAATTTCTGAGCCACTTGTTTTCAAGTACATAGGAAAAATTTATTAACGTTGTTCTTATGTTTGTCCATGAAGAAATGCTCTAAAATTTTTGAAATAACATAGACAACATTTCCTGACCACAATGTAATTAAAATAAAAGTAAATAAAATGTCATAAGTTTAGCAATTGGAGAACACAGTTTTAAATAACTGATGGGTCAAAAGAGACAAAAACAGAAATTGATCAATATTTGGAATGAAGTGTAATTAAATTACTGCATTTCAAAGCCTATGAAAAATTACAATTTAGCTTTCAGTGTGTATTGGGAAAGAGAAAGAATGAAAATTAATCAGCAAAATACATATCTGCTTCAGATTCTGTGTCTCCCTCTCTCTCTGCCGCTCCCCCACTCATGCTCTGTCTCTCCCTCTCTCTCTCTCTCTCTCTCAAAAATAAATAAGGACTTAAAAAAATTTTAATTTCACTGAAGTGTAAAGCTTCTACTGTCCCTGGCATATGCCACTCCCTGAGAAGAACCTGCAGTGTAGACAGGGCTGCTTAGAGCTCTCCCCATCCTGCCCTTCTCCTCCTGTCCTTGCCTTGGCTCTGATAGCTCATGGGCTGGGGGAGAAGAGGCAGGAACACTGAAGACCAGTCAGGTGTAGTCTGGCCTTGGTGGGGGTGGGGGATGGTGGCAGCATACTTAGTGGCTCTTCCCCCGCCCAGGAGACCTTTAATGAGTCTTTAGAGAGTCTTCCCTGGGAATCTGCAATCACAAGTCCAACAGACGGCCACTCTCTCCCCTCCCGCCGATTGCTTCCATGTCTGTTCCTGGTGCCTGGACTTCCAGAGCTCTGGTCCACACAGAAGCTGTTGGGATCCCTGCTGGGCCCCTGGGCAAGTCCCCTTCAAACTGGCTTTGGCTGCCTCCCTACTGTGTGGCCCACATTTGATATGAGGAACCTAGCTTTTGCCACCCCCCGCCCCTTAGTGAAAGTTTTGACTGCTTCCAAGACAGCCACCACCGTGTGTACCCTGCTCCCTCCATAGAACACAGCAATAGCCTTCATGTATCCCATGGGACCAGCAGGGAGCAAAGCCAAACTCCAAAGGACACACATCAAGTCCCTTAACATACACCACCCACATCCCTCTGGCAGCATCAAAGTCCTGAGGCCACCTCACTAGCTTTCGGGAAAAGAAAACCTCCATCTCGCTGGATATGGCACGCAGAGAGGAGTCCCTGTGGGGCTTCCCTTATATAGTCACACGGTTACACCTGGGTCACCTTCTGCACTGGGGGGAAGATTGCTCTACAGATGAACCCCAAGAATTGACCAATTCAAATTTGTCATTGTCCCTATAATTGAAGCGTTCTCTTTTAAAAGTCATTCCTCGGTTTCACTCTTATGTGGATCCTGAGAAACGTAACAGAAACCCATGGGGGAGGGGAAGGGAAAAAAAAAAAAAGAGGTTAGAATGGGAGAGAGCCAAAGCATAAGAGACTGTTAAAAACTGAGAACAAACTGAGGGTTGATGGGGGGTGGGAGGGAAGGCAGGGTGGGTGATGGGTATTGAGGAGGGCACCTTTTGGGATGAGCACTGGGTGTTGTATGGAAACCAATTTGACAGTAAATTTCATATATTAAAAAAAAAAAAGTCATTCCTCCTGGGATGCCTGGCTGGATCATTTGGAAGACCATGAGACACTTGATCTCAGGGTCATGAGGTGGAGCCCCATGTTGGGTGTAGAGATTACTTAAATAAAACCTAAAAAGAAAAAGTCCTTTCCTCTTCACCCCTTCAAATATCTATCAAATTAGTTGAAGGAATAAATCTCACAAAACTGGTTCCCACTTCTTCCTTTGGGCATCCTATGTGGATCTTCTGGCATATAGCTTTTGACTGTGGGGTATTGGCAATTAGAAAGATTCAGCTGAAATTGGAGATATTTATGTTAATATCAACCCACATTTACCCCAAGCCTTTCACATAACCTTCGGACCCAGATTTCAAGCTAATGCAGGTCATTTATATTGGACCCTACCTTTGACATCTGATATTCAACTTGTCACAAACCTAACTGAACGTTGTTGCTCCTGACTCTACCCTTCCCCTGAAAATCTTACCTGTCACCCTGAACTTTCCTGTTTCTGAACAGAAGCATGATCATCCTACCCATCACCCACATGGACACATCCTACACATCCTTCACAGTAGACTTCACACCTAAATCCTTCCTCAGGTCTTCTTCTATAAATCCTTGTTTAAATGCCCCATCATGGGTCATGACTATCACATATTTCAACAACAGGGATCATGCACACATTAAACGCTGGAAATACCACAGTCTTCAGCACTGAAATAGAACCATCTTCAGGGAAAACTGGGACATAAAATATGTTAAGAAGTGAGTGAGCAATATTTCAATTGTCAAGTGAAGAGATAATGATTTATCTGATTTACTTGTTTTTCTCTGGGTATGTGTTGCCTTCCAAAATAGAACCTAAGGTTGGGAAAAAAGAAATTAGCTCACATAAGCTGCACATTAAAACGGCCCTCACACAGGTTAATTGTATTAAGAATGCTTCTGCATATCTCTGAGAGAAAATATCTTTTAAACGGTTCTGAAATGAAAAAAGTCAGGAGAGCATGAATACTTACCTCTCTAGAGATACCATCACACAGATGAGTCACTTACAAGGAAGTACTTTTGAACATAAGAACTGCATGATGGCAAAGAGTACTTTGGTCTCACTTTGTCTTTGACACATGTTTTCTCAGGAGAGGATTTTTTCTTCCGTGTTGCTTTTACTGCGTTCTGAATACTGGTGATGAATCTTAGAATGAGCTGGTATTTAGATTCTTAAGTTTTCCAGAGTTAATCTCTAATCCGTCTCCTGAAAAGTCACTGATATGGTAAATACTCTCAGTCATGTTCACAGACAAAACAAAGGACAAATAAAAATTCTAATAATTTGGATGTGGGATGTCTGCAATCCTTGTGAGTGACTGAGAGTCACCCATCTAACTTTGAAGTTTCTTTATTGTTTTAGCAAGACAGAACCTTTCATCTACTTACTGCAAATGTCACAGCATGGAAGGGTAAGGAGAGATTTTTCTGGTGTCAGAAAACAAGCACTAGAGGGAATGTAAAACCATCAACAACAATAAAGATGCTCTGAAAGAGAACTGGGTACCATAAGATTTTTCAATCAGATTCTCACGGGAAAAAGATAGTTTGCTCTCATTAGGTACTTGGAGAAAGTTTAAAGAAGGGGCCTCTTACACACTGTGGACACAGGGAATTTGGAAACCACAGTGACGTTGATAGTATCGATAAGAAAATTGAGTCCCACCTGAAGGGGTGAACAAAGACTGGAATGCAGAAGAAGAGTTGGGTAGAAAGGCCACCAAGGGAGGAGCTGTGACCTTTAGTGTAGGACTGCAGCTAGTCAGAGATGGCCCTGCAGAGATAGAGGTGGGGGAATGGACACCCCAGCCTTGCTTTTCTACTTCCACAGGGCCTCTGACTTGGACTTCCCATTGGCCAGCCAGGCAGAAGTCAGAGAGCAAGAGATCCCACCGATGTAGTGCAACTAGATCAGCCTCAGGGGGCAAAGAGCTGGGTGAAGTGTGATTCTGCAGAGGCAAATGAAGACTATGTGGCCCAGATGGGATTTTTCAGATACAAGTGGAGACATTTTAGGTTAGGATGGTCCCTAAAAAAGAAGTGAGAGAAACACAGTAAGAGAATCCTGTGACTTTCAGATCTCCATGAACCACAGAACAATCTTTCCAGAGAAACCCGATACCTCCCTAACATAGTACTTGTGGCCATGCGGTGCAACGACGCATGTGACCAGTGGTTCAGACACTTAACATGTGCAGGATTTCTGATTTGAATTTTCCTGAGTCTTTGAACTCTATATGCCATTGCCTGATTATGCCAACTTTGTGTGAAGAGGGACAGGTGGCAAGGGGAGGCGGTGGGGACTGAGAGCTGGAAAGACGCTTCGTTCTGGTTAGTTCTCTCTGAATAACAAACCATTCTGAAGCTCAGTGGTTAAAAACAAAAACCATCATTTATTTGTTCTCGTAAAGCTGCCATTTGGGCAGGACTCAGTGGGAATGGATCATCTTTGCTTTCTGCAACTTCGCCTGAGATGGCGGGGCAGCCAGAGGGCCCGCTTCTGTGTTGCCTCATTTGCGTGGCGGGCAAGTTGGTGTGAGTCACAAATGAAAGGTGAGCTGGGAAGTGGGCCAGTGACTTCAGGCCCTCTGCATGGGGGCCTCTCAAGAGGCAGCCTGGGCTTTCTCACAACATGACAGTCAAGTTCCAAGGGCAAGAACCCCAACAGGGCAAGGAAGCATTGCCCACATGTAACCTTAGAGTCACAAGGTGTTGCTTCAACCATCTGCTATTAATTGAAATGGTCCCAGATGTGCTCAGTTCCAAGGTAGAGGACACAGGCCCCGCAAGTCAGTGGCAGGAGTAACAGGGTCAGGTTATAGGAGGAATAAGTAGAAGCTACTGTCACAGCTATCTATGGAAACTACAATCTACCACTATCGCAAATCATCATAAATTCAAAAGAAAAAATGAAATGTTCTTTACTACCAAAACATATGCCATATTTTTGAAAGCACCCTCATAATCACATCTAAAACATGTTCAAATATGCCCTTCTCAGCTTCTTCCCTGATGTTTTCTACTTGTTCATCATAAATCCTCTTTAGCCATTTTATTTTTTCCTCCCGTTCTTCCTGTGATTTATCAGCATATTCCTTTTCTACTAGTTGAATTTCATTATTTAATTGATCGGTGTAGATCTTCTTCAGGTCTTCTTCCCGTTGCCTCAGCCTCTTCTCCGTGTCCTCGTAAATGGCATCAGTAAAGTAAGCCCCTCTGTTTCTCTTCACCATCTCCTCTATCAGCTCCACCAGCTGCTGCACTTGAGCTTCCTTCTTGGCCTCTGAGGCTCTGTTGTTGAAGGCACAGCAGCGGTTCCCACACTCTCTGATGATGTTTTTTAGCTTCACATCTGCATCTGCTAAGAAGTCACTCAGACTCTGCCCCTCCAAGTTATCTTTGCCAGTGAACAACACGATCATGTGCCTCAAGGCTGGCTTCCCAAAGACATACTTGATCAATGCCACGGTCTTCTGCTCTTCATCTGTGTAGCGGCCCAGATGGATGACCAAGACGATGGCGTGGGGCCCAGGGCAGGAGTAGAGGACACACTGGCTGATTTCCCTGCACGTGGTATTCAGGGTCTCCTTGGTGTCAAAGAGCCCTGGTGTGTCAACAACAACAAGTTTTCTCCCCTTCCATTCCTTGGATGCTTTTTGACACGTGGGAGTGACAGCATGGGGAGCAACTTTAGACTCAAAGACTCTACTCCCCAGGATGGTGTTTGCCGTTGCACTCTTCCCACTTCCAGTTTTCCCCACCAAAACAATCCTCAGACTGTTGTCCTGAGGGTCTGCCATGTCATAAAAAAGGAAAGGAGAAGAAAAAGAGTCAACGAAGGTAAGTGGAAACCATCACATTCCTCTTATCTCCTTTGTGTTTCTCCATGAAAACCTGCAGTAGTGTACTATCCATGTTGGTCCCATAAAGACAAAAAGATGAAACAATTCACTCACCATGGAAGAAACAACAAAGTAGTTAAAGAGTTCCCCTACAAAAGAGTACCAGGTCCAGATGGTTTCATGGGGATCTCACTTAACCTTTCTTAAACTATTCCTGATGACTTAAAACAGAAGGAAATCTTTCCTGTTCTTTCTATGCCACAAGTATGATATTGATCCCAAAGGTTAACAAAGATTTCACCAATAAATAAAGCTACAGACATATCTCATTTGCGAATACTAATGCAAAAATCCCAAATAAATTGTCAGACACTAAAAAGTAATACCCCATAATTAAATGTGATTTCTTTCAGAAATACTAGGGTGGTTAAATATGAGAAAATGGATTGTTACAATACATCCCCTTTAGTAGAGTTAAGAAGAAAAATACTTTGATGCAGAACAGACATTTCCCCAAATTCAATGCTGTTTTGGGACCTTGGGAAGATGGCGGCGTAGGAGGACGCTGGGCTCACCGCGCGTCCTGCTGATCACTTGGATTCCACCTACACCTGCCTAAAGAACCCAGAAAACCGCCAGAGGATTAGCAGAACGGAGTCTCCAGAGCCAAGTGCAGACGAGAGGCCCACGGAAGAGGGTAGGAAGGGCGGCGAGGCGGTGCGCGCTCCACCGACTGGCGGGAGGGAGCCGGGGGGGAGAGGCGGCTCGCCGGCCAAGCAGAGCTCCTGAGTTTGGCTGGCAAAAGCGGAGGGGCCGGACAGACTGTGTTCCGACAGCAAGCGCGACTTAGCGTCTGGGAGGTCAGAAGTTAACAGGTCTGCTCAGAAAGCAGGAAGGCTGGAGGACAAAGGGAGGGAGAGCTGCTGAGCCCCCAGACGGCAGAGCTCAGCTTGGCGGGGAACAAAGGCGCTCCAGCGCCATCTCCCTCACCCATCCCCCAGCCAAAATCCCAAAGAGAACCAGTTCCTGCCAGGGAACTTGCTCGCTCCGCGCAAACACCCAACTCTGTGCTTCTGCGGAGCCAAACCTCCGGCAGCGGATCTGACTCCCTCCGGCTGCCACAGGGCCCCTCCTGAAGTGGATCACCTAAGGAGAAGCGAGCTAAGCCTGCCCCTCCTGCCCCCGTGCACCTTGCCTACCCACCCCAGCTAATACGCCAGATCCCCAGCACCACAAGCCTGGCAGTGTGCAAGTAGCCCAGACGGCCACGCCACAGTGAATCCCGCCCCTAGGAGAGGGGAAGAGAAGGCACACACCAGTCTGACTGTGGCCCCAGCGGTGGGCTGGGGGCAGACATCAGGTCGGACTGCGGCCCGCCCACCAACTCCAGTTATACACCACAGCACGGGGGAAGTGCCCTGAGGGTCCTCACCACTCCAGGGACTATCCAAAATGACCAAACGGAAGAATTCCCCTCAGAAGAATCTCCAGGAAATAACAACAGCTAATGAACTGATCAAAAAGGATTTAAATAATATAACAGAAAGTGAATTTAGAATAATAGTCATAAAATTAATCGCTGGGCTTGAAAACAGTATAGAGGACAGCAGAGAACGTCTTGCCACAGAGATCAAGGGACTAAGGAACAGTCACGAGGAGCTGAAAAGCGCTTTAAACGAAATGCAAAACAAAATGGAAACGACGACAGCTCGGATTGAAGAGGCAGAGGAGAGAATAGGTGAACTAGAAGATAAAGTTATGGAAAAAAAAGAGGAAGCTGAGAGAAAGAGAGATAAAAAAAATCCAGGAGTATGAGGGAAAAATTAGAGAACTAAGTGATACACTAAAAAGAAATAATATACGCATAATTGGTATCCCAGAGGAGGAAGAGAGAGGGAAAGGTGCTGAAGGGGTACTTGAAGAAATTATAGCTGAGAACTTCCCTGAACTGGGGAAGGAAAAAGGCATTGAAATCCAAGAGGCACAGAGAACTCCCTTCAGACGTAACTTGAATCGATCTTCTGCACGACATATCATAGTGAAACTGGCAAAATACAAGGATAAAGAGAAAATTCTGAAAGCAGCAAGGGATAAACATGCCCTCACATATAAAGGGAGACCTATAAGACTCGTGACTGATCTCTCCTTTGAAACTTGGCAGGCCAGAAAGGTTTGGCACGATATCTTCAGTGTGCTAAACAGAAAAAATATGCAGCCGAGAATCCTTTATCCAGCAAGTCTGTCATTTAGAATAGAAGGAGAGATAAAGGTCTTCCCAAACAAACAAAAACTGAAGGAATTTGTCACCACGAAACCAGCCCTACAAGAGATCCTAAGGGGGATCCTGTGAGACAAAGTACCAGAGACATCACTACAAGCATAAAACACACAGACATCACAATGACTCTAAACCTGTATCTTTCTATAATAACACTGAATGTAAATGGATTAAATGCGCCAACCCAAAGACATAGGGTATCAGAATGGATAAAAAAAACAAGACCCATCTATTTGCTGTCTACAAGAGACTCATTTTAGATCTGAGGACACCTTTAGATTGAGAGAGAGGGGATGGAGAACTATTTATCATGCTACTGGAGGCCAAAAGAAAGCTGGAGTAGCCATACTTATATCAGACAAACTAGACTTTAAATTAAAGGCTGTAACAAGAGATGAAGAAGGGCATTATATAATAATTACAGGGTCTATCCATCAGGAAGAGCTAACAATTATAAATGTCTATGCGCCGAATACCGGAGCCCCCAGATATATAAAACAATTACTCATAAACATAAGCAACCTTATTGATAAGAATGTGGTCATTGCAGGGGACTTTAACACCCCACTTACAGAAATGGATAGATCATCTAGACACACAGTCAATAAAGAAACAAGGGCCCTGAATGATACATTGGATCAGATGGACTTGACAGATATATTTAGAACTCTGCATCCCAAAGCAACAGAATATACTTTCTTCTCGAGCGCACATGGAACATTCTCCAAGATAGATCATATACTGGGTCACAAAACAGCCCTTCGTAAGTTTACAAGAATTGAAATTATACCATGCATACTTTCAGACCACAATGCTATGAAGCTTGAAATTAACCACAGGAAAAAGTCTGGAAAACCTCCAAAAACATGGAGGTTAAAGAACACCCTACTAACGAATGAGTGGGTCAACCGGGCAATTAGAGAAGAAATTAAAAAATATATGGAAACAAACGAAAATGAAAATACAACAATCCAAACGCTTTGGGACACAGCGAAGGCAGTCCTGAGAGGAAAATACATTGCAATCCAGGCCTATCTCAAGAAACAAGAAAAATCCCAAATACAAAATCTAACAGCACACCTAAAGGAAATAGAAGCAGAACAGCAAAGGCAGCCTAAACCCAGCAGAAGAAGAGAAATAATAAAGATCAGAGCAGAAATAAACAATATAGAATCTAAAAAAACTGTAGAGCAGATCAACGAAACCAAGAGTTGGTTTTTTGAAAACATAAACAAAATTGACAAACCTCTAGCCAGGCTTCTCAAAAAGAAAAGGGAGATGACCCAAATAGATAAAATCATGAATGAAAATGGAATTATTACAACCAATCCCTCAGAGATACAAACAATTATCAGGGAATACTATGAAAAATTATATGCCAACAAATTGGACAACCTGGAAGAAATGGACAAATTCCTAAACACCCACACTCTTCCAAAACTCAATCAGGAGGAAATAGAAAGCTTGAACAGACCCATAACCAGCGAAGACATTGAATCGGTTATCAAAAATCTCCCAACAAATAAGAGTCCAGGACCAGATGGCTTCCCAGGGGAGTTCTACCAGACGTTTAAAGCAGAGATAATACCTATCCTTCTCAAGCTATTCCAAGAAATAGAAAGGGAAGGAAAACTTCCAGACTCATTCTATGAAGCCAGTATTACTTTGATTCCTAAACCAGACAGAGACCCAGTAAAAAAAGAGAACTACACGCCAATATCCCTGATGAATATGGATGCAAAAATTCTCAATAAGATACTAGCAAATCGAATTCAACAGCATATAAAAAGAATTATTCACCATGATCAAGTGGGATTCATTCCTGGGATGCAGGGCTGGTTCAACATTTGCAAATCGATCAACGTGATACATCACATTAACAAAAAAAAAGAGAAGAACCATATGATCCTGTCAATCGATGCAGAAAAGGCCTTTGACAAAATCCAGCACCTTTTCTTAATAAAAACCCTTGAGAAAGTCGGGATAGAAGGAACATACTTAAAGATCATAAAAGCCATTTATGAAAAGCCCACAGCTAACATCATCCTCAACGGGGAAAAACTGAGAGCTTTTTCCCTGAGATCAGGAACACGACAGGGATGCCCACTCTCACCGCTGTTGTTTAACATAGTGCTGGAAGTTCTAGCATCAGCAATCAGACAACAAAAGGAAATCAAGGCATCAAAATTGGCAAAGATGAAGTCAAGCTTTTGCTTTTTGCAGATGACATGATATTATACATGGAAAATCTGATAGACTCCACCAAAAGTCTGCTAGAACTGATACATGAATTCAGCAAAGTTGCAGGATACAAATTCAATGCTGTTTTAACAGATACTTCTTTAATGTGATTTTATAGAAATATAAATTTTAACAAATTTGTCACCATTTTTTCTCTGCAGCTAAAATAGTTGACTATTAAGTTCATTTGGATGAATGAAGAAAGAAAATTAGCCTGTATAGTCAAAAAAGAGAAGAACGATGAGGGAGGGCCATCTCTACCAGATAGTAAAATATTTTACCCCTATAATTAAGGCAGTATGACATGTGTGTGAACAGAGACAGAACAGAAAACAAAAACAGACAATTCAGAAATAGTCCTAATTGGTCTACTATATTCATGAGTATCCAGTTAAATGTATTACGTTACATTTATCTTCAGTAAAGCAGCATCTCACACCAATGGGGAGAAAGGTGGACTAATAACCAGCATTGGGATAACTACAAAACCAAACAGAAAAAGACAAAACTGCACCCACGTCTTCACGCCATTCACTTGCCAAATACATTAGAAATATAAACACTAAAAAACAATCCACATAAATACTAGAAAAAACTCAGACAAATCCTTTGTAACCTAGGGGCGGGGCAACTCTTTCTAAGATTTGAAAGATTGTAAGGAAAAGGATTCATACATCTGACTACATAAAGACCTAAAAGACAATGGGAGACAACGAACATCACAGACAATTAAAATACGAATGTCAGATTATATCAAAGAGGGTTAATTCTCCCCTTACACAAAGAATACCTAAAAG
Source organism: Neofelis nebulosa (assembly GCF_028018385.1). Lineage (NCBI taxonomy): Eukaryota > Metazoa > Chordata > Mammalia > Carnivora > Felidae > Neofelis > Neofelis nebulosa. Next base: position 6,757,296 of record NC_080785.1, read on the forward strand.
CAGAGAGGCAAATTCCAACAGCTCAATAGAAAATGGAGCAAGACATAGGAATAGAGAGTTCAAAGAAAAAAAAAAGAAATGCCAATGCTCCTCAACAATGTAAAAATATATGAACACTCCCTTAAAGTAGAGAAAAATAAATCCAACATAGGAAAAGAAAATAACTAAATATAGTAAATTAAAATTACACTGAGATACTATTTCTCCACTTACGGATTTGGCAAAAATCGAAAAATTTGCTGCTATAATCAGTCAGTAAAGGTTGAGAGGATACAGGTTCTCTTCTCCATGGCTAAGAAATTGAAAAACAGTCTAAAACCTACAGAGGAGAAATTAGCAATATCATACAAATTACATATACATTTATTCTTGGATTGTGAGTCCCAATTTTAGGATTTATGCCTGTAGTGGTAAAGGGCAGATCACCCCTAAACGTGCAATGTTGGCATACAGACTATTTCTTTTTTTTTTTTTTTAATTTTACATTTATTTATTTTGGAGAAACAGAGTGAGACAAAGCGTGAGCGGGGGAGGGGCAGAGAGAGAAGAAGACACTGAATCTGAAGCAGGCCCCAGGCTCCAAAAATCGGTTAGCACAGAGCCTGACACGGGGCTGGAACCCAGGAACTGTGAGATCATGACCTGAGCGAAGGCGGACGCTCAACCGACTGAGACACCCAGGCGCCCCAGCATACTGACTATTTTAAATAAAAGTAACTTAAGATACAGCCTGCGTGGGAAGATTACTAAGACCTTCTTCTGTCCCCCTGCAAGCAGGAAACAAATCTCCCGTGTAAAAGGTGCCCTTCCTGTCCCAGGAGGTAAAGAAACACCCCTATGACCAAGGATGGGAGATTTAGAGCCAAGAAGACTGTATAAACAGCCCACTACTTTCTACTAATTTACTACCCCAGCCCAAAGTCCCCTTAGAATTCCTCCCTAACAGATGCTCCCAAAGTTAAGTTTTCCTGGTTTTGTCAATCCCTCACAGATCCATCGTCCCTTTGCCTAAAAAGTATAAAAACTTCCTGCCTTGGTCAATTCTCTTGGTCTTACTTTCATTACTGAACATTTGTGCAAACTGCTTTTTTTTCTCTTGTTAATCTGCCTCAAGTGAATGTAATTCTTAGTGCAGCTGGAAGACCTTGAAGGGTAGAGGAAGAAGTTCCCCTTCCTCATGTCCCAGAGCTACACTGACAAAAACACAGGAAAAGATTAGGCATATGTTTATTCTCTGTGTCACCATTTGTAATAATTAAAGACAAAAAATCCACCAAATACCCGCCAGTAGGAGTCTGGTTGAATAAACTAAGGTATATACACACAGTGATGTACTATCCAACTGTAGAAAGGAATAAGAAATACCTCTCTATGCCAGGATGGAGAGATCTCCAGGATATTTCACTAAGCAAAAAAAAAAAAAAAAAAAAAAAGGCAAAGTGAAGAAAATAGTTTACTGTCATTTCTCTAGTGGGGAGGAACTTGAACTGTAGGTACAAAATATAACATATATTTCATGCACATGAAAAAGCAATGGCAGATCATCTGAACCGTCACCAAAGAAGTTACTGACAGAGGGATGGGAGGAATAAGGCGGGGGACAGGGTAGAAGCTGAGAACTACTTTGAGTATACTTCGATTTCATAGATTTGTCTTGAAAGCATGTACTTCCTTCTTTTTGAGAGTTCGAATTACAGCTCTTTTCCTTTATGAAAGACCTACATGTGTACCTGCTGTTGCTGGCTGACATAAATTCAAAGAGGATTTTTCATTTGTACAAAAAAAAGCTGAACACGAATACAGCGTTCCGCATTTGTTTTACAGCCAGTTGAGCTAATAGAGAGGCCGAGTGGGCCGTTGTCCACGCCAGCTGCCAATCACCTTCCCCGGGAACCACACACAGGGGTTCACCATCCAGCCACCAGAGCTGTGAGCCAGATGAGCACGTGGGCTTTCTCTCAATTGAATTTGTGCATCTGTTAACAAGTTGTGTCTAAAAGTATCAGAAACACATAAGGGAGGTTATTTGGGGGAGATCTGGGAATGCGCACCCTTTTTCCATGTACATTGATAATAATGGCTTCTATCCTTTATGTCATTTTGTTTCATAAAAGATTTCATAGGAAAGTTCTGCTTGTGGATAGTGAGGAACATCTGTAAATAGCTTACATAATTATACAACAAAAACTATATTTTCAGATAACTAGTAAAAATCAAAAGCAAATTAAATACATAGTATTTGGTGTAATAGACAAACCACACAAAGAATTGGTCTAAGAAACTTGAAAATGCAGTTGCTTCATTGGCTAATGTCCTAATGGGGTATAGTGTAAGGCCAAATAGGGGCAAAAAACGTCAAGAAAATCTTAAATTGCTTTCAGGAATCCTGTCCTATACTTAGCTTTTTGTGCACATGTGTAGTTTTGAAGCCCAAGGACAAACCCAGTGGCAATGAACACCCTTAGCACCCATACTGTGCCCTTCAAATGCCATTTCCCACCAAAAACTTTAGGACTCTTAGGAGAAGGTACCGATTCCAGATCTGAGCCATGAAATCTTGGATCCTAGACTATCTACTCATACTAGAAAGCGAGGATTCTATCAGAAACTACTCAGACCGTGGGACGCCTGGCTAGCTCTGTCAATACAGCATGCATCTCTTGATCCCATGTTCATGAGTTCTAGCCCCACATTGGGTGCAGACATCCCTTTCAAAAAACAATTTTTGGATCTCACTGAAAGGACTACAGAGCCAACTTGAAGAGGCTGACTGGACAGAGATGGGGTAATTTGAGTACCAATGAGAATAATAATTTCAATGGATTAAAATTCATCAAATATGTTGAAGTTCATGAACTCATAACAATACCAACATCGCAAAGAAGTGAAGTGTTCTCTTTGGGGTATGCTAGGAAATGATGTCATCAGTCTGAACATGGACAAAAAAGAATCAAGCATTCCTTTTTTCTTATTAACTACACCTTATGGAAATGAAAGTATGATTCAGGGGAACTTTCTTTTTAAAGGATTATGCCACCCAGTAAATGAAGAAAGAATGATAGAATTATAATATAATTTGCGACCGTTAGTGAAACAAAGTTAGTCTAGGCTATCGTTACTGTCTGCTACATTACAGAAAGAGACAGAAGAATATATAAGGTGCCTTTTGATGGACGTTTACAACTGCACCTATGAAATATTGCCACCCAAATAACCAGGCAAGCCTTAATCTGATCAAGCCTCTCCTTAAATTTAAATTTATGCAAACACTGAAACTAGAAGAACATGTCATATGACGTCTTGAGGATTTAACGAGCAAAATGTACACTGTCCAATTCTCTTGGACAAAGATCAACCGTTTCTTTAAAAGAAACATTTTACAAAAAGAAACAGAAAGGTGAAAACTTATTTATCAAATTAAACTTAAGAGATATGAAATAATTGCAATTTATGAACCGTATTTGGAGCTGATTTCAATTTTATTTTTAAAAAAAATTTTTTTAATGTTTATTTATTTTTGAGAGAGACAGAGACAGAATGCCAGTGGGTTAGGGGCAGAGAGAGAGGGAGACCCAGAAGCAGAAGCAGGCTCCAGGCTCTGAGCTGTCAGCACAGAGACCGACGCGGGGCTCGAACTCACGAGCTGTGAGATCATGACCTGAGCCGAAGTCAGACACACAACCGACGGAGCCACCCAGGCACCCCTGATTTCAATTTTAAAATCTATGAGACAATCTGGGGATTGGAATACACCTGGTAATTGTTTAAAAATTCTAGTTGCTTTCTGAAGTCTGATCATGGTATATTTTAATGACCTTTATCTCCCAGACATACATATGTAAATACTTACTGATAAAGTGATAAAAATTTTTAGTATTTTAGTAATTTAGTAATTTTTAGTATTCTAATGTTTGAAGTGTATTAATTATTTAATTAATTTATTTCTACATCCAGCGTGGGGCTCGAACTCACAACCCTGAGATCAAGAGTCCCATGCTCTTCCCACAGAGTCAGATAGGCGCCCCCACTCTACTTTTTAAATGAGGAAATAGATGTGGCTCAGAAATGCTGAGAAAGTTGCCCAAGGTCACTGCGCTAATGGGCTTTGGGCAGAGGAGGGATCCAATATAAAGTATGTCTGACCCCTACGCTCATGCATAACCCTTGCAAGCTCTGGCCTCTTCCTGGTTCCTTCTCAGGTCCTTGATTCTACATTTCTGTTTACATTGGATCAGAAATAGATCATGGGAGGCCAGGGGAGGTATTTCACTCTCTCTCCAGAAACGTGAACTGGTAGCAACCCTGGAATTAGGGAAGGCAACCAAAGGGCTTCACGCACATTTGTTTTCTATAGAATAGCTCATTCTCTCCCCAAGGCACCCCTTCCTTACCTCCTCTGTTACACTGTCAATCACACCATTTCTCTCCTTAAATGTGGGAAAGGACACCGCCAGCTGAATTCTAGATTTACTGTGCCATTTGTGACCTGGGTATCCCAGGGAATTTTATAAAACCACATGCACACCATCTGGGATTCAGATTTTCTTTCAGGAAAGAGAGGGATTGGGCCAGACTGGTCTCTAAATTGCCTTCCAGCTCTAAAGACCTGCCTTGAGGACACTAGTTTCCCACTAAGGGAAATAGATGGGGTGTCAGGCAGCACTCACTCTGTCATGACAGCAACTGATGGAAGATATGCTGTTCAGCAAGTTTGTCCTGATAAATAGGAGACGTGTGGACATGGGCCACTCAATCTCCTCAGTCCCACCCTACCTTCTGCCAAGACCCCGGTGGTAGCATCCTCATTGCTGGGCTGCTGGCACAGTACCCGGTCCCTTCTAGGAACAGAACCCACACCCATGCACACCCCTATGTCCTGCTGCCCCTCACGGCTCCATTGCTCCCAGGCCAGGCTCACCTTCTTTTGAAGGAGCTAATAAGTTCCCCATTGTTCTCCAAAGAATCTGTTTGAGCTGCTGCTTTTGCTTTCACTGTGAGGAAAAAGTGTTTGCACCCTTTAAACCTCTGAAGCAGGAAGCTCAGATTGGGTGGAGCTAGTGAAGGAACTATTTGACTTTAAAGAGACAGAAATATTGCCCTATAATTGGAGGAGTGCTTTAGTTTTACCAAGGTGTAAGCTTTTTCTCCATGTGCCTGCTCTCACACCAAATTTTCCAAACCTATGTTTGTTGTATGGGGTTATACTGGTGGATCCCAAAGGCCCTTATGACATGACACAAATCATGCACACAGAGCCAGGCATGGTGTTGGATCATCTTCCCTGCATGGCGTGGGAGACTCTGGGGTGATTTTAGGAAGAAGATGGTTAGATGTGTCCAAATTTAGAGCCTGGGATACTTCCCAGTGATTGTATCATATGGGTTTTCATGATAGTCTTTCATGAAGGTCTCAAGTTACTCATTAAGAATTTACCAGCCTTCAGGTACAAAGCCAAGAGTCTAAACCATTGGGAGCCAAGAGAAAAAAAGGAAGATGTGGCCTGGAAAAAGTCTTCCAATGACCGTACACCTTCTCTGGTTTTCTTCATATGGTTCTTTCAAGCCCCAAAATATGCATGACCTGACAACAAAAGATGCACCCAGGGTGGAGATCAAACTTTCCCCTACAACCTTCCTACTTTCCTCTACCCCAGACCCAGGCACTGGTAGATTTTCCCAGATTTAGCCAGTGCATCCACTCCAACCTGCTCTGGAAACTTTGAGATGATAGGCAGATGGTCAAACCTCTCATGGTTGACCAGCTGTTCCAATTGTCTCTTGCATCATCATAAAATTATAATGTTTTTGATTATATATTGTTGTTTACTACATTGAGACATGGGATTACTTGATGCTCACACTTGAAGGTGGGTACCAAGAGAACTAAATGTGGCAGGAAGTAGTGGACAATGGGGAGGCAACCCATGAAGGGAAGCAGCTAGATTTGGAAATTATTGCTCCATATCATTAGACCAGTTATTGGTGCTAATGACTTGGAGGGCCCCAGGTAACTGTTTTCCAACTTGCAATAAAGACACAGACCAGAACCAGCTATGTAATTTGCAAAGTCTGGCACAAAAGGAATATGCCAGGCCCTTTGTCAAAAACAAACAAAAAAATTAAGAATTTCAAGATGACATCAATAGAACAGTAAACCCTTCTAAGTACAAGGCCCTGTGCAATGGCACAGGTCACATACCCATGAACTTGGTCTTGATGAGACTACATACATAAAAGTCTAGAGGAGAGCTAGAATCATATTTCCTGCTCAAAATATCTCTACCATTTCCTAGTTTCATTTCAAGCTACATATTCCTTGAGTGAAACTTGTCCTTGGATGTTTTCATGGTCAGCTAATTGCTTCTCCAGGTATTATGCTCAGGTACGCTGTTAAGTTCCCTAGAGGGAACAGGAGACTAGTTGACACAGAATCCATGGATGCCACAAGAAATCAGATGCGGGTCTCAAATGGTAACAGCCTTGTGATCCTTGGTCAAAAAGGAGCATGTGGCCCCCATCAGTCCCATCCTGAGCCCTAAGTTAGGAGTGATCTCCTTCTAGAAGATTCTGGATAGAAGCAGTGTAGCCCCATATCTGAATTGTTCACTTAGCCACGCTCCTGATCATTGAGGGCTTCCTTCCACTTGCACCTATGCTGTGAGCCACAGGCCTCTCCACCGCTTGTCTCCTCCTGCAACCCTGGAAACACAACTTTCCACCCAGGATCTTGCTCCTTCCACACAGTCAGAAGCGGAGAGATAAATGTGGACAAAGCCACAGCTTCCTTTTTTATGTTTTCCTTTGATTCTTTCCATTTCACACACACAGAGAAATGTGGATATAATGAATTTTCAAAAGGTGTGGGGTCATTAAAAGACATTCTTTGAATTCTACAGGAGTCTTCTTGTGGGGTTCAGGGTGTTTTCTGCTGCTCAGATCTAGATAATCTCAAAGCTCAACTTATCAAAATAGTGCAGAAATAATAACAGTAGTTTAAAAGAATCGTTCCCCCATTGCCCTGTTTCTTCTACATATCGTCTTTGGAACTTTGGTGGATCCATTTCCTATTGCCTCCATAACAAATTCCCAAAACAATAGTAGCTGAAAGCAATATAAACTTCATCTTCTGCAGTTATGGAGGACAAGAGCATGGAATTAGTTTTATGGAGATAAAATCAAGGTCTTCCAGAGCTGGTTCTTTCTGGAGGCTCCAGGAGAGAATCCATCCATTGCCTCTTACATCTTCTAGAAGCTGCCAGATTTCCTGGGCTTGTGGCCACATCACACCAATCTCTGCTGCCTTTATCACATTGCCTACATGCCTCTCCTTAGAAGGACCTTTCTGATTACATCTGGGGCCCACCCAGATAATCCGGAATAATCTCCCCATCTCAAAGTCATTAACTTAATCACATCTGCAAAGATGCTTATGGAATAAGGTAACATTCACACGCTCTGGGGATTAGAGTGTGGCCATCTTTCGGGAAACACCATCCAGCCTGCCACATTTGGGTGAGTTAACCTCTCTGCAACCCACTCCCCTAATCTTTAAAATGGAATACTTACATCAGACAGTCATTGTGAAACCACATAAATTTGTACACATGACGTGGTACTCAAACCATAGTGATCAATAGGTATTAGTTAGTAGTAATAATTCAACCCTCAATGCTAGTCTCATAGATTACCATCCTGAGGCTCATCTACACATCATAGATGCTGTCTTAGCGTGGACAGCCATACCACAGCCTGGGAGCAGGAACAACAGGAATTAATCTCTCACAGTTCTGGAGACTGGGCAACCTAAGCCCAATGTGCCAGCCAACTTGTTTCCCTGGGGAAGGCTCACTTCCTGATTTGCGAATGGCACTGTCTCACCGTGTCCATACATGATGGAGCGAGGAAGCAACTCTCTGCTATCTCTTCTTCCAAGGGCACTAATCTTATCAAGAGGACCCCAGATTCATGAACTCATGGAAACCCACTTACGTTACCCCCAAATACCATCATGTTGGGGTTAGGGATTCTGGAGCCTTCTCTCTTGGTGCCAAATAAAACTAGTCACTTCTACTTTGTAACAATCTCTTTTAAGTGGATATCACTCAAGGTTTCCTGGTTTCTCCCCACTCACTCCACCCACAAAGGGCACTGCATGAAAAGGAAGACTCAGCACCTCCACAGCCTGTCTACCAGGATAAGGGAACTGGATTATCTATAGCCCTGCACTCACATGTCTTTAATGAAATTGTCTTCTGGCTCCACGGATGTGCAAGAAGAGCTGCCTCTTGCAGGCTAATAGCAGCCTTGTCACAAAAGAGATATAGGTGTTAGGTGTGACAGTGAACTTGGGGCTGAATCCCTCAAAGGAAACATTGAACAAACCCTCATGAAATAAGGACCATGCCCCCCAAAGAGCCTTTTACTGTCTTCCACGATGTTATATTCGGTTATGAACCACAACCATTCAGTCCTGTTCTCAAACAGGTCTCTGCTTCCTCCTAAGGCTTCTCTGAAGATCTACCAAAAGTGACCACTCAGAATCTGTGACTTCACCAGAGGGTCACAATCTTGGAGCTGCAGGGGAAAAACTGTAGGACGTGCTCTGAACCACTGTTGCCTCAAAGAGACTCTTCAGAGCAGGTTTGCAAGATGGCAGCACTGACTCAGTGCTCAGACTGTGCCAGTGAGCAAAGCCAGGACTACTGGGACTCTCAGTCTGGAAGCATATGTACCTCATGAAATCAGACGACTGACTCAAGATCCAGCAGAGTGAGAAGTAATGACATAGGACTGAGTGAATGGATTCAAAATGTGCCATTGTGGTTATTTGTTTGGAATATTGATGCAACAGTTTGTGGTCATTTGTTACAGCAGCTCCTGGGGGAATTAATATAGATTTTAAGGCCAAGAAGTAGAGTCCTGCTCCGGTAATTACCTAAAATGTAGGAGTCGTTTTGAAATTGAGTAATGCACGGATGCTCGAAGAATTCTGAGGTACATGATAAAAATAAAGGCCTAAGAGGATGTCAGTGGTAGGATGAGCATCCAGGTCACTTTCTGGTGAGGTCCCAGAGAGAGGTGGGGACCACGCTGCTGGACATTGGAGGGACGATGGCACTTGCTATAAAATGACAGGGGAAGGGAGGCGGGCTAAACTGAGGTGGGCTGCTGGGTGGAGAGTAGACCATGTAAGTGATGAACTTGAATATTTAGCTGAGGAGAATTCCGAGAACAATGTGGAAGATGTGGCCTGGTGTCTCCTTGCTGCTTCTAATGAAATGCGTGAGGAAAGAGAGTGGTGGCTTATCTCCAGCCAAAGAGCACCAAGATGGCCAGCTGCCAGCAGAGCCCAGGAAGAAGCAAGCAAGGTCCTCCCCTCAAGGCTTCAGAGAGCACACGCCTCTGCTGGCATCTTGACTTTGGACTCCAGGAGCTACCACACAATCCATGTCTCAGCTGTTTCAACTGGAGTTTGGACGACCTGTCGTGCAGTGCTAGGCATCCAGTATGTCCCCTCCACCTTGCCCCTGCCTGCTTTCTTGTCCCATCCTCTGAGAAACCCAAAGGTCTCCCCTTCTGTGGCACAGTGTGAGCGGGCAAATCATCTAGACTACGTTCTTCCTCATTCCCACCACATTTCTGGCCCAGACGGACCCCGGGTCTCCCTGATGAGAGAGAGCTTGGGGCTTTCTCAGAATTTAGATTTCAGTCCTCTAAAGAATTCTCTCTTTGGAAACAAATATACAACATCAAAACAAAAACTAACAATTGTTTCTTTTAAAGAGACACACAGGAATTTAAGGACTGGGAGTGCGGTTAAGGCCTCCTGAACTCTTAAGGCAAACAGGCAGGCTATCAGGGTGCCATGAGCTGGGGGGTCTGAGGTAAAAGCGGGCCCCAGTCCCAGCAGCAACAATCAATCCCTCACTCTTACAGAATACCAACACCGCACAAAAGGACTATTTTCTCTTAATCAGCAGAAATTTTTCCTTAATATATGAAAATCAGTCAGTGGAAAAGTGTGTGGGCCTGATAATGCCATGATCAAGATCTACGGCTTGGAGAAAACCCAAACACAAATAGACCCCACAAAACCACAATCCCCCTGTGCCCCAGTATCTTTATGGATAAGAAGTCCTAGATTGTCTCAATTCAATGCCTCCTACAGAACAGCATCATGCGAGACTCTCTGGGCCTCTCCCAATGAGGACAAATCCCAAGACTTTGCCCCCCGCATGATTCATGAGCCTGGGACCATGTACCTACACAACTTCTCAGGTGTTGGCTGGCTATAGGTATAAATCTCCAGGTGGAACAGGGGCCTGTGGCCCCCAAAGGGAGACCCAGATGAGGGCCCAGTCCCAAGACTCCTAGCTGGAGGACCCAGGTGTGAATATGAGTATGGACCTTCTTTCCCCAGGGCTTTGGCGTCCCTGGGCCATCAGAGTAATGGACCCTTACAGATGGTTACGGACATGACCTTTATTTACCAGCCAGCACCAACAGCCATGAACACAAGAAGCAAAGGCACAGGCATGTTTCACCCCGAGTTCTCTGCTACTCTCCACACACACAGCATCCTTCCTCACTCATCCGCCTAGACTTTCCAGTCCCACGCCTCCAAACCCCACAGCCTTTGCTTGGATGGCCCCTGGATTCTTAGCCATTCCTTGGTACCAATGGTGGAAGAGGTGGCTTGGGAGAATGGGTGTCAGGGAAAGAACTCACAGGCTGCCAGGGCCAGCCGACAGCCTTCAGTGATCTGCCCTCTCTGGGATTTAGAACAAAGTTGGCACGGTTTCTGCTGTTACCTTCATTTCTTTCTTTTGGTTTCAACTTGACATCTTTTATTGCTTGACTCATATCTTTGTGGAGTGTCTCGAGTGCTTTATTACAAATGATAAACACGGTAAGTAAATCTTTAACGGGGGTTAAAGGAAAGACTGTTATATTTATGGCACCATATCACAGCACAGTTTTTTCTGCTATTGTTTCCCACAGTCCCTTGCATTTTCAAGAAATGGGTAACAGGGTGATTTCTCGTAAATTCACTCGTGCACAGAAAAACATACATCTTACTTCAGCCCCAGCAATTTCCTGCCTCACCTCTCCCGAGTCTGTCTTCCTCATCAGGCCACAGAGGCAAGGTCACAGGTTCATGTCTTCTCATTTGTGGCTGCTCTTGTGCTCAAAAGGGACTGGGGCAGGAAGGCGGGGCCAAGGAGGAACCCCACCATGGAGGTCTCACTGGCCTCTGCACAGGTAGCTTTTCCCATCTCTCCCCAGGCTGGTGCTGGCCTGAGGATGAGGTGGACGTCTTCCTGGGAATCTCCAACCAGGGCCCGTTCAAAGCAAGCAGAGCAGCTAGATCTTTTGACCCCAACATGGGCTGAACAAGTCAGTTCTGCTCTTTATTAGAACAGGTGCACACGGATGCTGCTATCTTCCAAAATTTTGACCAATTTTTCTACTGGTTGTTTGTTCATTGAATGATTGATTGATTGATTGATTAAAGTTTATTTGTTAATTTTGAGAGAGAGAGAGAGAGATAGTGAGGAGGGGAAGGCCAGATAAAGAGGGAGACAGAGGATCCTAAGCACACTCCCTGCCAGCACAGAGCCCGACGCAGGGCTTGATTTAAGAACCGCGAGATCATCATTCTGAGGTGAAACCATGAGTTGGATGTTCAACCAAATGAGCCCCCAGGTACCCCCTTTTAAAAAATTTTCACTCAAAACATAAATAGCTAACAAACAGGCAGGCAGCCTTATTATTTCGACTATTGTTTATTTATCAGGAAGATATAGACCGTGGAAGTTGCACTGAAATGACTCATGTCCAAGCTGTGAAAGAATATAAACGACTCTTTGGAAATACAGGGAGAGGCCAGCGTCTCTCTCACCCTCTGCAAGTTCACCATATCTGCAGTTAGTAGGACAGCGGGACTCCTTATAAAGACGGCTGTCTGTAAGACGGTGGTAACTGCTGCCTGTCTCCCTTTTGACAGTGTTTCATTTAACTATAATAAGACACCACAAGGGTAAGGCAAAAGGAGGCAAACTCCAGGCAGCCAGTACGAAGGAAGGGGAGAGTTGGCAATGTGGCCAGAGTTTGACCCAAAACTAGGACAGGCTTCCATATGCCCTGGAGGAACCCTACAGACCTAGTACTGGTGGGACAGCCATAAGTGGTGCAATGTATATATTTTTTAAAATATATTAAAGTCTCTTAAAGTTGTTCTAAGATCATTCAGCAAACAAAGAAGACCAATTTCAAAAAAAAATGTCTACTAAATAGTAGTAAGAACAGTGAGTCTGTGACACTTAGCATAAGCTGCTTCCTCCCTTCAAACACACACTCAGCTCCTCTGGAAGGAAACTGCATTCTGGGAGGTGTGGCCAAGAAGCTGGGGCTCCCTGTCCCCTCAGCCTTCCAGCAAGAGAACAGTATCTTTGGAGGAATCAGCTGGAAGTCAGTAGGTTTAACCACCGGGTATAGTACAGACAGAGTGGTTAGGGAAAGAAACACACAATGGGGCTAAGACAACTGTCAACTCCCGGGACTCTGCAGGCCCAGGCTGCACCCTCTGAGGAGAGACACCAGAGGTTTCACCCTGCAGGGAAAGCAGACTTCACTGGGAGAGTCCAGCCAAACATGCAAACCCCCTACACAAAGTTGCAGTGAAGCACCAGAGCAGATATCCTTGTCTTATCTCTGATCACAGGGACAAAGCTCTCAGCCTTTCATCAAGTATGGTACCAGTGGTGGGAGTTTTCACACTGATTTCCTTCAGTTCTTTCAACATGCTTAGAACTGCTCTCTGGAAGCCCTGTCTTTGAATCCAATATCCAGGGCCTCTGCCAGGCAATTCCTGTGGCCTGAGTTTTTCCAGTATATGGGTCACACCTTCCTGTTTCGCTGTACATCTTGCAGGTGTTCTTAAAAACTGGGCATTTTAGGTAACATGGTGTAGTGATCTGGATACTGATTCCCTTACTGACTTTCTAGGCCTTGATTTGCTGCTGTCTGTGTGTCCATAAGAATACAGAAATTGCTTTTTTAAACAACAAAATAGAAATTCTGCAGCGGAGGGGCGCCTGGGTGGCGCAGTCGGTTAAGCGTCCGACTTCAGCCAGGTCACGATCTTGCGGTCCGTGAGTTCGAGCCCCGCGTCAGGCTCTGGGCCGATGGCTCGGAGCCTGGAGCCTGTTTCTGATTCTGTGTCTCCCTCTCTCTGCCCCTCCCCCGTTCATGCTCTGTCTCTCTCTGTCCCAAAAATAAATAAAAAACGTTGAAAAAAAAATTAAAAAAAAAAAAAAAAAAGAAATTCTGCAGCGGAAAAGTATGACTGAAATGAAAATTTTACTAGTGGGGCTCAATGATAGATTTGAATGGCTAGAACAAAGATTCAGTGAATTTGAAGATGTAATAACTATAAACACACATGAACTTCACAATTGAGCCCCAAAACACAGGAAGCAAAAAATAATGGGCGTGAAAGAGAAATAGACAATTCAACAACAAGCTGTAGACTTCAATGTCCACATTGAACAACGTGTACCACAGATAATCAGAATGTCAAAACAGAAACAGAAGATGTGACCCACAGATAAACCAACTATACCTAACATTACAGCACTTTACCCAACGAAGTAGATTATGCATTCTGTTCACGTACACAGAGAACGTTCTCCTAATATGACCAATAGGCCATAAAATGGGCCTCAATAAATCTAAGAGACTTGAAATCCTAGAGTATAACAGGGGGTAAGCTCCTTTACCTCAGTCTTGGCAATAATTTTTTTGGTTTGACCACAAAAGCAAAGGCAGCGAAAGATAAAATGAACAAGTGAGATTACATCCAACTAATACGCTTCTGCCTGGCAAAGGAAACCATCAACAATACAAAAAGGCAGCCCACTGAATGGGAGAAAGTATTTGCAAATCGTATATTTGAAAAAGGGTTAATACCCAAAATACATACAGAACTCACATAATTAATAGCAAAACCCGAGAAATTTATTTTAAAAGGACAGAGGAAGTAAACAGGCATTTTCCCAAAGAGGACACACAGGTGGCACATAGGTGCATGGAGATGTGCTCAGTATCACCATCATCAGGGGAAACGCAAATCAAAACCACAATGAGGTATTGCCTCACACCTGTGAGAATGGCTATCATCAAGAAGACAAGAGGTAACAAGTGTTAGGGAGGATGTGGAGAAAAGGGAAGCCTTGTGCACTGTGCATGGGACGCAAATTGGTGCAGCCACTGTGGAAAACAGTATGGACGGTCCTCCAAAAATTATACGTAGAATTACATTGGATCCAGCAATCCCACTTCTGGGTATTTATCCAAAAGAAATGAAAGCAAGATCTCAAAGAAAGATCTGCACTCACAAGCTCCCTGCAGCATTGCTCACAATACCCAAGACGTGGAAGCAACCTAAGGGTCCAACTATGGGTATGTATGTATATATATATATATATATATATATATATATATATATATATTTCTGTGAAAAGAAAGAGGAACATCTTGTCATTTGCAACAACAGGGTCGAACTTGAGGGCATTATCCTAAGCGAAACAGGTCGAACAGAGAAAAACAAATACTGTATGATATCACTTTTATGTGGAATTTTAAAAAGCCAAACTGACAGAAATGGAGAGTAGAACGGTGGTGACCAGGGTCTTGGGCATGGGGGGAGGGGGAGACATTGGTCAAAGAGTACAAAGTTCCAGTTACAAGATGAATAAGTTCTGGGGACCTAATGTGCAGCACAGTAATTATGGCTCATCCCACTGTATCATACCTTAATAGTTACAAGAGAGCAGATGATCTTAAATGTTCTCACGCAAAACGAGTAATGGTAAATATGTGATGTGATGCAGGTGTTAGCTAATAATACTATGGTGGCAATGATTTTGCAATATAGAGTGTATCAAATCAACACATTGCACCCTTTAAAATTACACAGTGTTACATTTCAATTATATCTCAATAAAGCTGGATAAGGTGTGGGGGGATAAGGTGGAGGGCCATGGGTTAGGTATCTTCACTAGAGAGAATGAACTGGCAAGACTGGCTAAAAATCACGCCCCAGAACATTAGCTTCAGATTATGTGAAAGCCCTCACTACGCATGGGGAGAGTTGACTCCAGAAACTGTAAGTGAGTTAGGCAAGATCGCAGAGTTGATTCCAGAACAAACCAGGTCCAGGGCACATAGCACCATACGCTGTTGTAGCCTTCTCTCCACACAATGTCTGGCTATTTTACTCACGGCTATTTTCCTCTCTCATGACCTCCTGAGAGGAGAAACAGACACTTCGGTCAGAGATACCAACTTGAGGCTAGACTAAGTCTCCTATGAATTCCATCCTCTTCCTGCTGTCTGATCTTTAATAGCTGAAAAGACCTCTTTTTCTTTAGGAATGAGGAGATGGCAGAGAGGACCATTTGGTGGCCTTGTCCACACTGATGTCCAGTCAAGGATTCCTCCCTGATTCCTGGGGAAGGAGACTCTCAAGAAGCCATTTTCTAGGAAAACACCCAAAAAGCAAAACGCAAATGGACATAAGAGTACTGGGCAGAGGCCAACATTGAGAACAGGCCTCAGAAATCTAAACTGCCCTTCATTGAGGTTACAGCCTCTCCCAGGAACAAGATGTGGTGCCACAGCGACCTTCGGAAAGGATCAGCACAGTCCCAAGCAGGGGGTGGGTCATGCAGTGGAAACAATGCCAAGGCACCCTTCGCTGGCCCACCTGGCCCATGTCCTGTCCCTTTAAATCGGCACCACTGGGCCCTCCCTCCCTGGGCTCTGAGACTTCCTCCCTGTGCTGTGCTGGCAGGAACAGCCTCTGTACTCACAACCCAAGGCACAGCACCAGGTCGCGGGTTTCTGCAGCCAACAGCAGAGCCTGTCACCACTTCGGCTCGAAGGTGAGCACACACAGGGAGGAAGGGAGCCACCTGGGGCAGAGGGGAGTGGAGGAAGTGGGGGGATTAGGGGAGCTCTAAGGAGTTCAGGGCCTGGTTGCAGCTCACTGAGTAGGCACCTGCATTCTACTACCTCCCAGGAAGGGGAGCGGGATCTAGAAAGAATAACTTCACCCTTGCAGGCTTTTCAGGGAGCTCTGAGTTTCAGAATAAGCAGGTGAAGAAGAAATGGTAAGCATCTTCTCCAGCCGTGGAGTGCGCACACTTTTACTTGGGACTGCGTACTTCGTCCTGCCCTGCTCCTCGCCTGGTCAGAAAGGTGTTTGCTAGAAGCACTGCCAGGGCTGAGCACACTGGAGAAGGCTGCAGACACTCCCTCTGAGGGCATGTGCAGCCAAGGAGAGAGACATTTCTGAGGAGAAACAAGTGAGTCTAACCTCAGAACACATCGCAGAGTGGAAATCGTGTCTGTGAGCCGAACCCCACTCACACCCTCCACCTCCTCAGCCCTGTGCACCCCCAGGGACTTGCAAGAGCCAGCAAGAGTTATAAACATGGTCTTCAGACCTCTGCAGTACACTTGCTTGTGTGTCCTTGCACATCCCGTCCCCCGCCCAAGCTGCCCAGGGCTCTGTGCGCTGGGAGCCAGCTTCATCCCCACACACTGGCTATGAATGAAGGGCTTGGACAGGATGAATGGCTCAGAAACTCAGAGCAGGGACCCGATGCATTAGAATCACTCAGGGGGGTGGGGAGGGTGCCTCAGTGGCTTGGTCCATTCAGCTTTGAGCCCTGGGATGGATTCTGTGTTGTCAGTTCAATGTCTGGAGCCTGCTTTGGATTCTTCGTTTCCCTCTTTCTCTCTGACCCTTCCCTGCTCGTGTTGTCTCACATTCTCTCTAGAAAATATGTAAACAGTAAAAAAAAAAAATTTTTTTTTAAAGAAATCCCTCAGGAGGAGGGGGAGAGATACCGTTTTTTAAGTTTATTATTTATTTATTTGTTTGTTTCTTTGTTTCTTTGTTTTTGAATCAGACATGTGAGCAGGGGAGGCACACATGAAGAAGAAGGAGAGAGAATCCCAAGCAGTCTCTGTGCTATCAGCACAGAGACTGATGAGGGGCTCAAACCCACAAACCATGAGATCATGAGCTGAACCAAAATTAAGAGTCAGACACTTAACAGACTGAGCCACAAAGGCACCCCCTTTTTTCTTACCAAAGTACAGATCTATGAAACAAAAGGTCAAATATATATTTTAAAGACTCCCATAGATACTTGCAAAAGGCAGCAGGTTCAGGGCGCAGGGGATTACATAATATCTAATCGCATTTAAGATGCTACGAGTCTCCATGTTCTACATCAGTCAATGACTCCAAGCCTCTAAACCCCAGATGTCAGCTCTCAGAAACTCTGGAAAAATTTTTCAAATCCCATCCAAACCATCGCAAACCTTTGAGAAGTTCCATAAGGGCGAGGAGTCCAGTGGATTTCCTAGAGCACACTTGGTCACTTCCATCATTGATAAGGACTTCTTGCTTTAGCTAAATTCTTGTTCTTTGCACTGAATCTTCTGCCTGTTTCTTCAGTTCTGCTGTGCAGTCAGTTATGGGAGTTTGCTAATTTTTACACACAAGATCACTACTCACCTGAGGCCTGTGGGATCAACTTTACCAAGGCCTTTGGGGAGCTGAAAGGGGCGCTACGCAGAAGACAAACCTGTCATCTAACGGGTCAGAGACAAGTTATCAATCAACCCTTCCCTTTGCTTGTCCTTGTGTGTTGCCCATGGGACACAGCACGGTCACCCACAGTAGCCAGGTGTTGCCATGAAGAGGTAGCATTTGAAATGGATGGCGGAGCACAGACAGGACTCAGACAGAAACGTGGGAGAGAAGGAGTGGTCATGGGGGTGAGCGCACAGGTGGGCTGGAAAGGCCCTGAAACCTGTCCTCTGCGGAGCAGCTGACCCAGAAGGGGAGTGAGTGGCACACAGGGCTGGCGAAGCAGACAGAGCAGAGCTGCGCCCTTGTGACCAGGTCCTCGTGAGATCAAGCAGACTCCATCGCTGAGTGGCTAGCTGTAGTAAATCCTGCCGGACTTGGGGTCATCGCTTAGTTTGAGAGGCCTCAGATTCGGGGCAGGAACACCAGGAGCCGGAAGGGAGTGTCCCATCTCTCCAGCACACAGGTCATATTTACACAAATGACACAAGCCGAATTCTTTGGTCTTCGGAGAGCAGATCACAGGTTCTTCAGATCAGCACGGGAGATAGGTATCTTTCCCAATTTTCAAAAGCAAACTGCAAACTCTCTTCTTGTCCCCCCACCCCCACCCCCGCCCATCCCCGGCCAACCGCCCTAAGGTGGTTCCCTAAGTCACTGAGCACAATTTCTGATTCTCAGGGTTTTCCAAAGTCTCCTTTGGCTGTGGAATCTTCTGGGAAAACTTTGTGCCTACAGTTAATGCCACTGACATAAATTACCTGGGAAATTCCCAGCTAAGGCTCACTCACTGACACAGAGGATGGGTTATCACTTCCACTCTGTCATTTGCATTCAGGGTCCCTGAAAGGACCAACGAGGCTCACCAAAGGTTCTCATGGTTTGGTTCCAACACCAACCAGGTCCTTCCGGGGTTCCTCCCCAAATTCTGATGTTCAGGGAAGGGCAGGAACCATGACCTTTCATTGGGATGTCACCAGCTCTTTGGACCTTGCCTGAGCCACCTTAGGTAGTTATACCTATTCGATAAACCAACGAATGATTGAAGGAACGAAGGAACTAACACGTTGTGTTTGGAATTCTTTCAGGTGGGCATGGGAGGACGCAAGATGGCCAGAGATGAAGAGAATGCCTATGGTAAGAACTGATCTCAATATGTACTTGCCCCTAGGCGTCAGATCTGGGTCCCAAGGCCATGGGCTAACTCAAGACTGAACAGACACATAGGGGCACCTGGGTGGCCCAGTCGGTTGAGCGTCTGACTTCAGCTCAGGTCATGATCTCGCAGCTCGTGAGTTCGAGCCCCACGTTGGGCTCTGTGCTGACAGCTCAGAGCCTGGAGCCTGTTTCAGATTTGTCTCCCTCTCTCTCTGTCCCAACCCACTCGCATTCTGTCTCTGTCTCTC
Source organism: Neofelis nebulosa (assembly GCF_028018385.1). Classification (NCBI taxonomy): domain Eukaryota; kingdom Metazoa; phylum Chordata; class Mammalia; order Carnivora; family Felidae; genus Neofelis; species Neofelis nebulosa. The sequence goes on from NC_080785.1 coordinate 6,776,369, forward strand.
TCAAAAATAAATAAACATTAAAAAAAAACAAAAGACTGAGCAGAGACAAATCCCAGACATGTCCCCATGCTGGGGTGAAACAGCTAGAGCCCCAGCTTTGCATTTTTGCTGGACCTCTGCCCCTGACCTACTGAAGGATATTAAGTGCCTGACCAGACTGTGCCTTGGGTCCAAAGGGTACAATGAGGATAATACATCTACTCGATCCCCACGGAAGATGTGGAGGGTTGAGATCATGGACTGGAGGGAACACGGTTTACCAGGTAGACTGTGTCCGTGAACAAGGATGGAGGGTTAACTGTGTCTTACTGGAAGCAGGTTTACTAGAGAGAAGAGGGAGGAGGAGGGGAAGGGAGGAAGGGAAGAAGGAAAGAGATCCTGTCATCTAATACTCTGAGCAACCCTGGGAGACACAACTCTCTGTCACCCCTCCCATTACGCAGAAGACGTTGAACGCTTAGTCTAAACTCGCCCAAGGTTCCACAGCTGGCACATGCGGGGCTGTGATTCCAACCCGGGGTGTCTGGGACTCCAGACAGCCCTTCACTCCCAGGCCTTCTGTGCCCTCCCGCATCTCCTCGCTGGGATGGCCCCTGGGAGAAGTCTGGCAGAGGCCTGGGAAGTCGTCGAGCACGGAGCAGCTCTGCAAGGTGCGGACGACCAGAGGCAATGTCAGCTGAAGTCATGGCCTGCGACCATCGAGGGGGACCCTCCAGAGCAGTGTGCACCCGGTGCCGGAGCATGGACTGGGGGGCAGGTGCACGCACTGGAGCCAAAGATGGAAAAAAAGTGGCTAAAGATGCCCCCGGAGTCGCACAAGCTCTCACCAGAGCGCCTGCGAAAGGCCTGTTGGACAAGCAGAAGCGGGAGGCATCCTTGCCCTCCTCCCTCAGGAGGCACCCCGGAGCCCCGGTGGAGCCGGACGCGCGCTCTCAGGCCTGCGGCCCACGCCTACTCTGTCCTCACAGGTTCCGAAGACTCGGAAGACCAGCAGCCGCTCGCGCAGGAGCGCAGGCTCAGGCTCATCCTGGCCGGCAGGACCGGAGTGGGCAAGAGCGCCACGGGCAACAGCATCCTGGGCCACAGGCTCTTCCCGTCCAGGCTCGCGGCCACCCCGGTGACCAGAAGCTGCGCCCTGGGGAGCCGGAGCTGGGCCGGGTGGCGCGTGGAGGTCACCGACACCCCCGACCTCTTCACCGCCCGAGGCCGGCACGCGGACCCGGACTGCACCGAGCGGGCCAACTGCTACCTGCTCTCGGCGCCCGGGCCGCACGCGCTGCTGCTGGTCACGCAGCTGGGCCGCTTCACCGCCCAGGACGAGGAGGCTGCGCGCGGCGTCCGCGAGCTGTTCGGCGCCGGCGTCCTGGCGCGCGCCGTGCTCGTCTTCACGCGCCGGGAGGACCTGGAGGGGGGCTCGCTGCACGACTACGTGCGCGCCACCGACAACCGCGCGCTGCGGGCCCTGGTGGCCGAGTGCGGCGGCCGCGTGTGCGCCCTGGACAACCGGGCGGCGGGCGCCGAGCGCGATGCGCAGGTGGGCGAGCTGCTGGCGCTGGTGGAGCGGCTGGCGCTGGAGCACGACGGCGCGCCCTTCACCGACGACGTGTACGGCCTGGCGTGGGCCCGGCGCCACGCGCGTCCCGAGGACACGCTCCGCCTGGTGGCCGCGCGGCTGGCGGCCCGCGGTCTGGGGCGGGGGTGGGGTAGGCAGTGGGGGCGGGGGCGGCGCTGGCTGGAGGCCGCGAAGCGGGGGTGGCCGCTGGCGCTCCTGCTGCTGGGGGGCGCACTGTTACTTGTCCTGCTGCTTCTCCAGCGGGGGGCTCCAGGCCCAGATTGAAGGAGCTGCCCTTCCAAATGCGGGGAGCCTGGAGGGTAAAGGGGCTGGGTCAAGGCGCTGAGGGGAACTTAAACCCAATTTCAAAGGAAACCTGGAGTTTCAGACTGGGAGTCTTAATGACTCAGGACGCCTTGGACACTGTATCGACTTTGCAAAGGCTCAAGTTCACTTTTAGCATTCAAATGTCACTTTTGACTATATGTACACTATTCAAATAAATGCGGTTAACTTTCAAATGTCCTTAATTCATTTTAGTAGTTTGGACGTATTTTTCCTTCTTGAAAAAATAGTGCATTGACTGGTAGTGTTTTATATAGAAAGTGGATTCATGGCAAAGGGAAACAAACATTTTTGTGCGTGTGTGAGCATTTATCAAAACGTAGACACTGCCTTAGTTCGCTTGAGTTGCTATTAAAAAAAAAACAACGGGAAAGCTCTCAGTTTTTCCCCATTGAGGATGATATTAGTTGTGGGCTTTTCATAAATGGCCTTTATGATGTTTAGGTATGTTCCTTCTATCCCAACTTTCTCCATGGTTTTTATTAAGAAAGGATGCTGAATTTTGTCAAATGGTATTTATGCATCGATTGACAGGATCACATGGTTCTTTTCTTTTATTAATGTGAGGTATCACTTTGATTGATTTGCATATGTTGAACCAGCCCTGCAGCCCAGGAATGAATCCCACTTGAAAATGGTAAATAACTCTTTTTATATGCTGTTGAATTTCATTTGCTAGTATCTTACTGAGAATTTTTGCATCCATATTCATCAGGGATATTGGCCTGTAGTTCCCTTTTTTTTTTTTTTTTTTTTTTTTTTGCTGGGTATCTGTCTGGTTTAGGAATCAATGTAGTGCTGGCTTCATAGGATGAGTCTAGAAGTTTTCCTTCCCCTTCTATTTTTTGGAACAGCTTGAGAAGGATAGGTATTATGTCTGCTTTAAATGTCTGGTAGAATTCCCCAGGGAAACCATGTGGTACAGGACTCTTATTTGTTGGGGGATTTTTGATAACTGATCAAACTCTTTTTTTCTTCCGGGTTTGAGTTTTGGAAGTGTGTGGGTGCTTAGGAATTTCTCCATTTCTTCCAGGTTGTCCAATTTGTTGGCATATAATTTTTCATGGTATTCCCTGAGAATTGCTTGTATTTCTGAGGGTTTGAGATCAGGATCACGACAGGGATGTCCACACTCACCGCTGTGTTTACCATGGTGTTGGAAGTTCTAACATCAGCAATCAGACAACAAAAGGAAATCAAAGGCATCAAAACTGGCAAAGATGAAGTCAAGCTTTCACTTTTTGCAGATGACATGATATTATACGTGGAAAACCCGATAGATTCCACCAGAAATCTGCTAGAGCTGATACATGAATTCAGCAAAGTCACAAGATACAAAATGAATGTACAGAAATCAGTTGCGTTCTTATACACCAATAATGGAGCCACAGAAAGACAAATAAAGAAACTGATCCCATTCACAATTGCACCAAGAAGCATAAAATACCTAGGAATAAACCTAACCAAAGATGTAAAAGATCTGGATGCTGAAAACTATAGAAAGCTTATGAAGAAAATTGAAGAAGACATAAAGAAAAGGAAAAACATTCCATGCTCATGGATTGGAAGAATAAATATTGTCAAAATGTCAATACTACCCAAAGCTATCTACACATTCAATGTAATCCCAATGAAAATTGCACCAGCATTCTTCTTGAAGCTAGAACAAGCAATCCTAAAATTGGTATGGATCCACAAAAGACACTGAATAGCCAAAGTAATATTGAAGACGAAGACCAAAGCAGGAAGCATCACAATCCCAGACTTTAGCCTCTAGTACAAAGCTGTAATCATCAAGACAGCATGGTATTGACACAAAAATACACACATAGACCAATGGAATAGAATAGACACTCCAGAATTGGACCCACAAAAGTATAGCCAACTAATCTTTGACAAAGCAGGAAAGGATATCCAATGGAAAAAAGTCTCTTTAACAAATGATGCTGGGAGAACTGGACAGCAACATGCAGATGAATGAAACGAGACCACTTTCGTACACCATTCACAAAAATAAACTCAAAATCGATAAAGGACCTGAATGTGAGACAGGAAACCGTCAAAACCCTAGAGGAGAAAGCAGGAAAAACCTCTCTGACCTCAGCCGCAACAATTTCTTACATGACACATCTCCAAAGGCAAGGGAATTAAAAGCAAAAATGAACTTTTGGGGCCTCATGAAGATAAAAAGCTTCTGCACTGCAAAGGAAACAAGCAACAAAACTAAAAGGCAACCAACAGAATGGGAAACAATGTTTGCAAATGACATATGAGACAAATGGCTAGTATCCAAAATCTATAAAGAATTCACCAAACTCCACACCTGAAAAACAAATAATCCAGTGAAGAAATGGGGAGGAAACATGAACAGACACTTCTCTAAAGAAGACATCCAGATAGCCAACAGGCACATGAAAAGATGCTCAACATCACTCCTCATCAGGGAAATACAGATCAAAACCACACTGAGATACCACCTCACGCCATTCAGAATGGCTAAATGAACAAATCAGGAGGCTATAGATGCTGGAGAGGATGTGGAGAAACGGGACCCCTCTTGCACTGTTGGTGGGAACACAAACTGGTGCAGCTGCTCCGGAAAACTGTGGAGGTTCCTCAAACAATTAAAAATAGAACTACCCTATGACCCAGCAATAGCACTGCTAGAAATTTACCCAAGGGGTACAGGAGTGCTGATGCATAGCGGCACTTGTACCCCAATGTTTATAGCAGCACTTTCAACAATAGCCAAATTATGGAAAGCACCTAAATGTCCATCAGCTGATGAATGGATAAAGAAATTGTGGCTCATATACACAATGGAACACTAGTTGGCAATGAGAAAGAATGAAATATGGCATTTTGTAGCAACGCGGATGGCACTGGAGAGTGTTATGCTAAGTGAAATAAGTCATACAGAGAAAGACAGACACCATATGTTTTCACTCTTATCGGGACCCTGAGAAACTTAAGAGATGACCATGGGGAGGGGAAGGAAAAAACAAACATTAGAGAGGGAGGGAGCCAAACCAATAGAGACTCTTAAAAACTGACAATAAACTGAAGGTTGATGGTGGGTGGTAGGGACGCAGGGGGTGATGGGCATTGAGGAGGGCACCTGTTGGGATGAGCACCGGGTGTTGTATGGAAACCAATTTGACAATAAATTTCATATTAAAAAAATAAAAAATAAAATTTAAAAAAGCACAGACTGGGCCACTTGTAAATAGCAGAAGAATTTTCCCCATGGTTCTAGAGGTTGGAGGTCCAAGATGGAGATGTGATTTCAGTCAGGATCTGGTGAGAGACCTCTCTGGGTTGCAGACTGCTGACTTCTGGCTGTGTCCTCACATGGTGGAAGGGATGAGTCAGCTTTCTGCGGCCTCTTGTAGAAGGGCACAATTCTCACTCATATGGGATCTGCCCTCTTGACTGACTCACCTTCCAAAGGCCCCAGCTCCTAAAACCATCCTCTTGGGCACGAAATTTTCAATATATGAAACCTGTGGGGGGACACAAACATTCAACCAAAGCAGACACTGACCCTCCTTAATACTGTCCTAGCTCTCATACCCGGCTAGATCTGGCCCTTTGTGACCCTTGGATGTTTTATTATCACCGGTGAAAGTGATGTCAGGGTCATACATATTAATGTTTACTTCTGAAACATCGGTTTATTTCCTTTACAATAATTTACTGCCAAACAAGAGAAATAACTATACTGAAAATAACACAGTTCCCAAGTTTCTAGCATTTATTATGGCTGATGTCTTTCCAAAGTGAAGTCGAAATTTGGGGAATGTCTTCATTGTGCTTCTCAAATGGATTACTATGCAAAAAAGCAAAACAAACAAACAAAACAAAAGAAAACAAAACCCAGAGGTCGTCTCACACAATGGAGAAAGAGGGGGCCACAGGTGCACTGGTGGAAAGCCTCAGACCCCGACATTCCACTGCTATGGTGGTCCCATGGAGTTTAATGGGGGAAGGCCAGCCCATGAAAGTGCTTGACTGCCACATCATTAGAAAATCAGATGACATCCTTGGGTTGTGTAACCAACCCATAGGGTTTCCTTATTGCTCTGTCAGAATGTGACAAAACACTTTCAAGGAAGTTGGCTCCTCTCTTCAAATCAGCCATGCTCTAGTCCGGAGATGTGGATGCAACAGGAGGCACCTACTCACCTGGCCCAGGGTTCAGGGGCTGGAAGGAAGGTGGTGTTGGCGGGAAGTGGGGGGCAGCTCCACGTGGAGAAGGTGGTTGTTGGGGGGACCCCTAGGGCCATCCCAGTTCCACGTGGATTAGAAGGGCCCGCACGCGCCTGTGCTTAGATGCCACTAGCTCCTGGGGCACCAGAGTGGGGGTGGCACGTTGGACTTGGGGGTTGTGGTGAGGTGTGGTCAGGAGGTCTGAGGGCCCTGGTGGCCCTTGCAGTGAGCTGGGCTCGGTGAAGTGCCGCTGGGCAGAAGTCCGCCATTAATCTCCGTCTTTAGCGTCCTCAGCAGCCCTGCGGGGCTCACATGGGGGCTCTGAGCCATGCGGGATCCCTTCGGTAACCCGGCAACCCGGGAACCCACAGGGCAGCAGGGAGGATGGCGGGTATGGGGGACGGCCGCTGTCCCCAGCTCTGCCTCCAGGGCCGCGTTTCACGAGCACGCACTGTGGGGCTGACTTCAACCCGTCATTCTTTCATTTCACGTTGTCTTGTGCACACGTGTCCACACACGCCCTCCAATTGTTGTTTGTTTCTGTCTTGTTTGCATATAGAAATGAGTTTTAAAGTAAATATAAGTATTATGGCTTTTAAATTCGCATACGGAAATGTATGCTTAAATCAAAGGAAGGCTTTGACACCCACGGGTAAAAAGCCCTACTTGGGACATCGCGAGGGCGTGTTAGAAGGAGTAGCAGAGAGAGCAGGGTGTGGCACGTGGCCCCGCACTTGTGTCTGTCTCAGAGCCATCCCTATGCACCTGCTCCAAGAGGTGGGGCCGAAATGGGTTCCATTTCTTTATTGACATGATCACATTAATGTTCATCTTGATAGCTTTCATGTATGATGAAATAATATGATGAAATCACTTTGTGGGTTAAATTCCATAAAACTGTGATACAGAATCATCAAATCCAAGAGGAAACTTTTTGTAATAGTAAATACTCATAAATTAATAAAATATTTCGTAAACAGATACATTTCACACTCATACATACTCCACAGGTTATTATTCACAATAATAAACACTGCACATTATTGTGTGTATATTCCTGGGAGCTAGTGAAACTATAAGGTAGGATATGATTAGATGCCAGATACAAAGTGCAAATGTGGAAAGATACCAATATCTATAGATATACATATATATCTACATCGATAGAGAGAAAAAGAGAGAGAGAGAGAGAGAGGTAGGTATAGATATTGATCTTTCCACCTGGTTCTGTTTCTCTTGAGAACACTAGTACAGTCAGACCTACTGAGAAAGTCCACATCCGCAGGCCCAGGTGCACAGGCCATGCTTAAGACTCAGGCTGGACCAGGACAACAGACATATGTGCTGCCCTGCCCCCACAGGCCATAGGAGCAATGATTGATAAGCACCAGCCATCCATCACGGGCCTGGAGAGACTCAGGGAAGCAGAGTGTGTAGGGATGACTGGAAGCTGAAGGTAAACGGGATGAGAACACTGAGTAAAACCACATGGCATCTGAGTGCCCACACTGAGCTCAAGGCACCCTAGAGAAATATGGGGCCTTAGCTGCTCCATCGATAATTGTAGCAACAATCCCAACCAGTCCAACTCCCTGTGGGCTGACTCAAATCCCACCCTAACAGCCTGATGGAGGACAAGGGATTCTGTATCTAGGCATCAATATTTTTTATTTCATTTGCTCCTATCCTCCTATGTCTACAATTTAATAAAATTATGAAACTTGTTTTAAAAGCAGGAGAACAAAAATAAAACACAATCAACAGGGTAGACTCACAAAAAGTCCAGAAACTGAACAGGGATTTTAAAATAACGACAAGGACTGAATAAAAAAATGGACAACATGAAATAAAAGATGGGGAAATTTCAACAGACAGATGAAAACCATAAGAATCAAACATACGTGGTAAAAGTCAAAAGCACTATCAGAGATGAAGTGTTCCCTAGCAGGTACATCAATCAACACAGTTGACTCAACATGAGTCAGTGAATTTGAAGAAGAGAGAATAGAAATTCTTCAAATGAAAACAAAAGTTAAAAATGAGTGAGAAAAAGAAAAAGGGAATAGAGTATCCGGGAGCTGCAAAGCATATCAAACAGGTTAACACACATGTATCTGAAGTACCAGAAGGAGAAAAAAAGAAAATGAACAGAAGAAACACTTGAAGAGATAATGGTTCAGACATTTCGAAAAACAAGGGAAGACACCAAGACACAGATCCAAGAGTCCCAGAGAAGCTTGAGCGGGATAAATACAGAAACAAACAAATAAAAATCTAGGCACTTCATACTGAAACTGCTAAAAACCAAAGATAAAGAGGAAGACTTAAAAATAACTGGGGTGTAAAAGGCACATTATATTAGAGGAATAAAGATTGTAATTACAGATGATTCCTTGTCAGAGCTTGCAATCCGGAAGACAATTGAGTGACATCTTTATATTACTGAAAGAACAAAAGTGTCAGCCCAGAATTCTCTAAGAAATAAAAATAGTTTTCAAATATAAAAGTGAGCTAAAGGCTGCCTCACAGAAGCTGAGCGGAATCACTGTTGACTTACCTGTGCTACAACAGATATTGGAGGAAGTTCCTCATCCACAAGGAATGAAGGTGATACGAGACAGAAATTTGCATTTACCTAAAGAAATAAAAAGCTCCAGAAATGGCAAAAAGAAGATAATACAAAAGACATTTTGTAGCTTACATTTTATAGCTCTAAAAGATAATTGTCTAAAACAAAAATAGTAATGGAGAAAATCGAAGATGGCGGCGTAGGAGGACGCTGGGCTCACCGCGCGTCCTGCTGATCACTTAGATTCCACCTACACCTGCCTAAAGAACCCAGAAAACCGCCAGAGGATTAGCAGAACGGAGTCTCCGGAGCCAAGCGCAGACGAGAGGCCCACGGAAGAGGGTAGGAAGGGCGGCGAGGCAGTGCGCGCTCCACGGACCGGCGGGAGGGAGCGGGGCGGAGGGGCGGCTCGCCGGCCAAGCAGAGCCCCCGAGTCGGGCTGGCAAAAGCGGAGGGGCCGGACGGACTGTGTTCCGACAGCAAGCGCGACTTAGCGTCTGGGAGGTCAGAAGTTAACAGCTCTGCTCAGAAAGCGGGAAGGCTGGAGGACAAAGGGAGGGAGAGCTGCTGAGCCCCCAAACGGCAGAGCTCAGCTTGGCGGGGAACAAAGGCGCTCGCCAGCGCCATCTCCCCCGCCCATCCCCCAGCCAAAATCCCAAAGAGAACCAGTTCCTGCCAGGGAACTTGCTCGCTCCGCGCAAACACCCAACTCTGTGCTTCTGCGGAGCCAAACCTCCGGCAGCGGATCTGACTCCCTCCCGCTGCCACAGGGCCCCTCCTGAAGTGGATCACCTAAGGAGAAGCGAGCTAAGCCTGCCCCTCCCGCCCCCGTGCACCTTGCCTACCCACCCCAGCTAATATGCCAGCTCCCCAGCACCACAAGCCTGGCAGTGTGCAAGTAGACCAGACGGGCCACACCACCCCACAGTGAATCCCGCCCCTAGGAGAGGGGAAGAGAAGGCACACACCAGTCTGACTGTGGCCCCAGCGGTGGGCTGGGGGCAGACATCAGGTCGGACTGCGGCCCCGCCCACCAACTACAGTTATACACCACAGCACGGGGGAAGTGCCCTGCAGGTCCTCACCTCTCCAGGGACTATCCAAAATGACCAAACGGAAGAATTCCCCTCAGAAGAATCTCCAGGAAATAACAACAGCTAATGAACTGATCAAAAAGGATTTAAATAATATAACAGAAAGTGAATTTAGAATAATAGTCATAAAATTAATCGCTGGGCTTGAAAACAGTATACAGGACAGCAGAGAATCTCTTGCTACAGAGATCAAGGGACTAAGGAACAGTCACGAGGAGCTGAAAAACGCTTTAAACGAAATGCAAAACAAAATGGAAACCACCACGGCTCGGATTGAAGAGGCAGAGGAGAGAATAGGTGAACTAGAAGATAAAGTTATGGAGAAAGAGGAAGCTGAAAGAAAGAGAGATAAAAAAATCCAGGAGTATGAGGGGAAAATTAGAGAATTAAGTGATACACTAAAAAGAAATAATATACGCATAATTGGTATCCCGGAGGAGGAAGAGAGAGGGAAAGGTGCTGAAGGGGTACTTGAAGAAATTATAGCTGAGAACTTCCCTGAACTGGGGAAGGAAAAAGGCATTGAAATCCAAGAGGCACAGAGAACTCCCTTCAGACGTAACTTGAATCGATCTTCTGCACGACATATCATAGTGAAACTGGCAAAATACAAGGATAAAGAGAAAATTCTGAAAGCAGCAAGGGATAAACGTGCCCTCACATATAAAGGGACACCTATAAGACTCGTGACTGATCTCTCCTTTGAAACTTGGCAGGCCAGAAAGGCTTGGCACGATATCTTCAGTGTGCTAAACAGAAAAAATATGCAGCCGAGAATCCTTTATCCAGCAAGTCTGTCATTTAGAATAGAAGGAGAGATAAAGGTCTTCCCAAACAAACAAAAACTGAAGGAATTTGTCACCACGAAACCATCCCTACAAGAGATCCTAAGGGGGATCCTGTGAGACAAAGTACCAGAGACATCACTACAAGCATAAAACATACAGACATCACAATGACTCTAAACCCGTATCTTTCTATAATAACACTGAATGTAAATGGATTAAATGCGCCAACCAAAAGACATAGGGTATCAGAATGGATAAAAAAACAAGACCCATCTATTTGCTGTCTACAAGAGACTCATTTTAGATCTGAGGACACCTTTAGATTGAGAGTGAGGGGATGGAGAACTATTTATCATGCTACTGGAAGCCAAAAGAAAGCTGGAGTAGCCATACTTATATCAGACAAACTAGACTTTAAATTAAAGGCTGTAACAAGAGATGAAGAAGGGCATTATATAATAATTACAGGGTCTATCCATCAGGAAGAGCTAACAATTATAAATGTCTATGCGCCAAATACCGGAGCCCCCAGATATATAAAACAGTTACTCATAAACATAAGCAACCTTATTGATAAGAATGTGGTCATTGCAGGGGACTTTAACACACCACTTACAGAAATGGATAGATCATCTAGACACACAGTCAATAAAGAAACAAGGGCCCTGAATGATACATTGGATCAGATGGACTTGACAGATATATTTAGAACTCTGCATCCCAAAGCAACAGAATATACTTTCTTCTCGAGTGCACATGGAACATTCTCCAAGATAGATCATATACTGGGTCACAAAACAGCCCTTCGTAAGTTTACAAGAATTGAAATTATACCATGCATACTTTCAGACCACAATGCTATGAAGCTTGAAATCAACCACAGGAAAAAGTCTGGAAAACCTCCAAAAGCATGGAGGTTAAAGAACACCCTACTAACGAATGAGTGGGTCAACCAGGCAATTAGAGAAGAAATTAAAAAATACATGGAAACAAACGAAAATGAAAAGACAACAATCCAAACGCTTTGGGACACAGCGAAGGCAGTCCTGAGAGGAAAATACATTGCAATCCAGGCCTATCTCAAGAAACAAGAAAAATCCCAAATACAAAATCTAACAGCACACCCAAAGGAAATAGAAGCAGAACAGCAAAGGCAGCCTAAACCCAGCAGAAGAAGAGAAATAATAAAGATCAGAGCAGAAATAAACAATATAGAATCTAAAAAAACTGTAGAGCAGATCAACGAAACCAAGAGTTGGTTTTTTGAAAACATAAACAAAATTGACAAACCTCTAGCCAGGCTTCTCAAAAAGAAAAGGGAGATGACCCAAATAGATAAAATCATGAATGAAAATGGAATTATTACAACCAATCCCTCAGAGATACAAACAATTATCAGGGAATACTATGAAAAATTATATGCCAACAAATTGGACAACCTGGAAGAAATGGACAAATTCCTAAACACCCACACTCTTCCAAAACTCAATCAGGAGGAAATAGAAAGCTTGAACAGACCCATAACCAGCGAAGAAATTGAATCGGTTATCAAAAATCTCCCAACAAATAAGAGTCCAGGACCAGATGGCTTCCCAGGGGAGTTCTACCAGACGTTTAAAGCAGAGATAATACCTATCCTTCTCAAGCTATTCCAAGAAATAGAAAGGGAAGGAAAACTTCCAGACTCATTCTATGAAGCCAGTATTACTTTGATTCCTAAACCAGACAGAGACCCAGTAAAAAAAGAGAACTACACGCCAATATCCCTGATGAATATGGATGCAAAAATTCTCAATAAGATACTAGCAAATCGAATTCAACAGCATATAAAAAGAATTATTCACCATGATCAAGTGGGATTCATTCCTGGGATGCAGGGCTGGTTCAACATTCGCAAATCGATCAACGTGATACATCACATTAACAAAAAAAAAGAGAAGAACCATATGATCCTGTCAATCGATGCAGAAAAGGCCTTTGACAAAATCCAGCACCCTTTCTTAATAAAAACGCTTGAGAAAGTCGGGATAGAAGGAACATACTTAAAGATCATAAAAGCCATTTATGAAAAGCCCACAGCTAACATCATCCTCAATGGGGAAAAACTGAGAGCTTTTTCCCTGAGATCAGGAACACGACAGGGATGCCCACTCTCACCGCTGCTGTTTAATATAGTGCTGGAAGTTCTAGCATCAGCAATCAGACAACAAAAGGAAATCAAAGGCATCCAAATTGGCAAAGATGAAGTCAAGCTTTCGCTTTTTGCAGATGACATGATATTATACATGGAAAATCCGATAGACTCCACCAAAAGTCTGCTAGAACTGATACATGAATTCAGCAAAGTTGCCAGATACAAAATCAATGTACAGAAATCAGTTGCATTCTTATACACTAACAATGAAGCAACAGAAAGACAAATAAAGAAACTGATCCCATTCACAATTGCACCAAGAAGCATAAAATACCTAGGAATAAATCTAACCAAAGATGTAAAAGATCTGTATGCTGAAAACTATAGAAAGCTTATGCAGGTAATTGAAGAAGATATAAAGAAATGGAAAGACATTCCCTGCTCATGGATTGGAAGAATAAATATTGTCAAAATGTCAATACTACCCAAAGCTATCTACACATTCAATGCAATCCCAATCAAAATTGCACCAGCATTCTTCTCGAAACTAGAACAAGCAATCCTAAAATTCATATGGAACCACAAAAGGCCCCGAATAGCCAAAGTAATTTTGAAGAAGAAGACCAAAGCAGGAGGCATCACAATCCCAGACTTTAGCCTCTACTACAAAGCTGTCATCATCAAGACAGCATGGTATTGGCATAAAAACAGACACATAGACCAATGGAATCGAATAGAAACCCCAGAACTAGACCCACAAACGTATGGCCAACTCATTTTTGACAAAGCAGGAAAGAACATCCAATGGAAAAAAGACAGTCTCTTTAACAAATGGTGCTGGGAGAACTGGACAGCAACATGCAGAAGGTTGAAACTAGACCACTTTCTCACACCATTCACAAAAATAAACTCAAAATGGATAAAGGACCTGAATGTGAGACAGGAAACCATCAAAACCTTAGAGGAGAAAGCAGGAAAAGACCTCTCTGACCTCAGCCGTAGCAATCTCTTACTCGGCACATCCCCAAAGGCAAGGGAATTAAAAGCAAAAGTGAATTACTGGGACCTTATGAAGATAAAAAGCTTCTGCACAGCAAAGGAAACAACCAACAAAACTAAAAGGCAACCAACGGAATGGGAAAAGATATTTGCAAATGACACATCGGACAAAGGGCTAGTATCCAAAATCTATAAAGAGCTCATCAAACTCCACACCTGAAAAACAAATAACCCAGTGAAGAAATGGGCAGAAAACATGAATAGACACTTCTCTAAAGAAGACATCCGGATGGCCAACAGGCACATGAAAAGATGTTCAACGTCGCTCCTCATCAGGGAAATACAAATCAAAACCACACTCAGATACCACCTCACGCCAGTCAGAGTGGCCAAAATGAAGAAATCAGGAGACTATAGATGCTGGAGAGGATGTGGAGAGACGGGAACCCTCTTGCACTGTTGGTGGGAATGCAAATTGGTGCAGCCGCTCTGGAAAGCAGTGTGGAGGTTCCTCAGAAAATTAAAAATAGACCTACCCTATGACCCAGCAATAGCACTGCTAGGAATTTATCCAAGGGATACAGGAGTACTGATGCATAGGGGCACTTGTACCCCAATGTTTATAGCAGCACTCTCAACAATCGCCAAATTATGGAAAGAGCCTAAATGTCCATCAACTGATGAATGGATAAAGAAATTGTGGTTTATATACACAATGGAATACTACGTGGCAATGAGAAAGAATGAAATATGGCCTTTTGTAGCAACGTGGATGGAACTGGAGAGTTTGATGCTAAGTGAAATAAGCCATACAGAGAAAGACAGATACCATATGGTTTCACTCTTATATGGATCCTGAGAAACGTAACAGAAACCCATGGGGGAGGGGAAGGGAAAAAAAAAAAAAAGAGGTTAGAGTGGGAGAGAGCCAAAGCATAAGAGACTGTTAAAAACTGAGAACAAACTGAGGGTTGATGGGGGGTGGGAGGGAGGGCAGGGTGGGTGATGGGTATTGAGGAGGGCACCTTTTGGGATGAGCACTGGGTGTTGTATGGAAACCAATTTGACAGTAAATTTCATATATTAAAAAATAATTTAAAAAATAAAAAATAAAAAAAAAAAACAAAACAAAAATAGTAATAGTGTATTGAGGGACCTACAATGCATGTGAAAGTCAGGCATGACAACACCCGCGAGGGAGAAATTGTTAAGTACACTAGTGTAAGTTCCTTAAACGACATGTGAAGTGGTCTAATAGTACTTCCATGTAGACTGTGATAAATGGTCTAAACACCACGGAATAAAAAGCAGGGACTGTAGGACTGGATTAAAAAGCAAGGCCAACCACATGCTATTTAAAAGAAACTCACTATAAAGATAACAAGTGGATCACTTTTTTATCGGTGCCTAACAAATGACCTCCAACTTAGCAACTTGAAACAACATACGCTTATTGGCTCCGTCTCTGGGGGTCTGGAGTCTAGGCAAGGCCTGACTAGGTCCTGTGCTCAGAGTTGCTTGAAGCTTCAGTCAAGGAGTCAGCCGCTCAGTGGTGTCCTCTGTGGAGTTCAGGGTCTTTTCCAAATTCATTCAAGTTGTTGGCAGCATTGAGTTACTTGTGGTTGTAGGACTGAGTTCCTCCTCCCAGAGGGTCATCCTGGCTGCCCCTCTTGATAGGCAGTTCTCCATATGGATATTCAACATGGATATTCTCTCCAGTGGGAGAATCTCTTGCTTTTAAATATTTTTTGATTAGGTCAGGCCCACCTGGTATAATCCCACCTCCCTTTTTTCCCTAAAGTTTATTATTTTGACAGAGCCTGAGACAGCACAAAGGGGGAGGGGCAGAGAGAGAAAGAGAGACAGAATCCCAAGCAGGCCTTCCACTGTCAGCATGGACCCCTACTCAGGGTTCCAACTCAGGAAACCATGAGATCATGACCTCAGGCAAAGGAAACCAATAGTCAGATGCTTGACCAACTGAGCCACCCAGGCACCTCATTAGCATTTTTTTTTGAAATTCACAGAGAAGGATACAAGAGGTGACTCTCCTCTCTCTGGCTCAGAGGAGAAAGTGCTGATCCCTCCACCTTTACCCCAGGGAAGCAGAAACTCTGCTGCAAGCCCTTCATAAATGATCTCCTCATGAAAGACAGTGACTGATGTGTTTCCGAATGTGAGAATTTTAGGATAGTTCAGTAGACCACTTTTTCCTATTATGTTTTACTTTTTAAAAACATGAAACAGATGGTACTTTCTCCATCTTAGCTTACTGGGGCCAGATGTGACCCACACTTTTTGTCCCTTATTCCATTCTGTATGCACAGTAAAGAAATTCTTTCTGGCAGGTCCCAGCTGAGTCACCTTCTTGGACAGTAAATCTGGTTGTCAGATGGCCCCAGGATGTGCGACTAGCTCTGTTCCATTCAGGGAGAAGAATAAAGTTTTCCAACTTTGGGTTTTGGCCCCTGGTCTGGTCTCCACTCCCTCTTTACTAGGGAGTCCTAGACTTTGGATAGAAATCTGGTATTTTGCCTTTATGATTTAGTTCTTTGCATGTATACTGGAGAATCTTGGGGAGGAGGAGTCTTCAGTATCCTGAATCTAGCTGGTAACATTTGGAAAGAGGGAAATGCCTTGAATATGATTGAAATGACTTTGTCCCTTTCAAATGTGAGATTATTTGCGACTAGGCGGTCACTCTGAAGGTATGGTTCCAGACGAGCAGCATGGGCAACACCTGTGAACAACACAACCTGTAGGGAATGCAGATTCTCAAGCTCCACCCTGAGCCTACTGAATCAGGCTTTGTACTTTAAAAGACTTCCTGATGGCTCTGATACATGCTAATGCTTCACACAGTATAGAGAAAAACCTGAAGAAACAGCTTCTAGACAAAAAAAAAAAAAAAAAAAAAAGGATTTGTGAAAACATGACAGCCTTGTAATCCAGGGTGTTGGTGTTTCTTTACAAGGGATTGCCTATAGTCTATCAGTTGTTCAATTTGCATGATGAAGCCCAGAGCTCCCTTGCTGCACAATAGAATTTTATATAGTACATGTCCAGATAATAGAAGTTGAGAGCACTCTGTCTTCTTCTAGGGGAAAGAAAACAGAGAGGAAGAAAGAGTAAACCAATGAGACATGTGTCCCAGATTCCACCTCTCCAGGTTCAGAAAGCAAGAGGTATATTGTCTTTCCCTCAGTTCATGGAGGAATGAAGAAGCATTAAGAATTGTATGGAAATTTGGTTGGGAGATTGTCAAGGGAATTCACCATGATGGTGAGAATGAGGTAGCTGTGCAGCATCTATGTTTAATTTTGCTACGTAGGCTGTTCCCCGTGTACTCCACACTGCTCCACAAGAAGCAATTGACTTAAAGTCTAAGGGACTCATTTCCATAAGCCTGTATCAGAGAATTGGTGCTTAAGAAAATGTGCACACCAGTGAGAAAGAATGAAATCTGGCCCTTTGTAGGAACATGGATGGAACTGGAGAGTGTGATGCTAAGTGAAATAAGCCATACAGAGAAAGACAGATACCATATGTTTTCACTCTTATGTGGATCCTGAGAAACTTAACAGAAACCCATGGAGGAGGGGAAGGAAAAAAAAGAGGTTAGAGTGGGAGAGAGCCAAAGCATAAGAGACTCTTGAAAACTAAGAACAAACTGAGGGTTGATGGGGGAGGGGAGGGAGGGGAGGCTCGGTGATGGGTATTGAAGAGGGCATCTTTTGGGATGAGCCCTGGGTGTTGTATGGAAACCAACTTGACAATAAATTTCATATATTAAAAAAAAGAGAGAGAACAAATAAAAATAAAAATAATAAAATGGGTCTTTTGGAAACAGCCTAAAGATGGAACTTGTTTTCTTATTCATTCTGTTACCCTGTGTCTTTTGACTAGAGCATTTAGTCCATTGACATTCAGAGTGAGTTCTGAAAAATATGAATTTATTGCCATTGTGTTGCCTTTAGAGTTTGAGTTTCTGGTGGTGTTCTCTGGTCTTTGTTGCTCTTGTCTTTTTTGCTTTGGTTCACCTTTTCTCCCCTGAGAGAGTCCCCCACACAATTTCATTCCAGGCTGGTTACTGGTCACAAACGTCTATAGTTTTCCTGTGTCTGGGAAACACTTTATCTCCCTTTCTATTTTGAACAAACAACCTTGCTGAATAAAGAGCTTTGGGCTGCTTACTTTTCCAGTTCAGCACTTTGAATATATCCCGCCACTCCTTTCTGTCCTGCCAATTTCTGTGGATAGGTCTGCTGAGAACCTGATCTGGTTGCACTTGTAGGTTAAGGGCTTTTTTCCTTTGCTGCTTTCACAATTCTTTCCTTGTCTATTTTGTGAATTTGAATATGAAATGACTTGTTGATAGTTGGTTTTCCTTGAATCTGATGGGAGTTCTCTGTGCTTCCTGGGTTTTGATGTCTGTCTTTCCTCAGGGTAGGAAAGTGTTCTGGTATGATTTCCTCACATAAACCTTCTCTGTGTTCTCTGTCTTCATTTTCTGAGACCCCTATTATTCGGATGTTGTTCCTTTTGAATGAGTCACCACGTTCTCTAAATCTTATCTCATGCTCTTTTGCCTTAGTTTCCCTCTTTTTTTCCTGCTTCCTTAACCTCCATAAGTTTGTCCTCTGCATCATCGATTCCCTGCTCTGCTGCATCAATCCTTGCCACCGTGACAACCATATGAGATTGCAACCTAGTTCTAGCATTTTTAATTTCATGATGGCAAATTTTACTTCTTTTATCTCCACAGAAAGGGAATCTATGCTTTTTTCAAACCCAGCTAATATTCGTACTATTGGGACTCTAAATTCTGGTTCAGACATTTTGCTTATTTGTCAGAAGCATTTCCTCATGTCCTTTCTTTTGAGTGAATTCCTTCATTTTGGAAGAAGAAAAGGAATTATTAAAAAAATTAAAAAATTTAAAACAACACACAAAAAAATCAAATGAAGGATGCTAGATCTTAGGTGTGTTTTGGTCTGGTTGTTGAAAGAAGCCTGACAGAATAGAGAAAAAAGGGAAAGAAAGGGGGGAAAAAGGAAATAAAAAGTAGGAAAACATTTGATCATTAATAATATGCAACCTTCCTTTGTCTCCAGCATCCATCCACTCCCCACTTCTACACTATCTGCGACCAAGCCATGAGGTGGCACCTCCCTTCTGAATTTCATCTCAGAAGGGCTGTGTTTCCAAACCCCTCATTTCTGAGGTCCCTTAGTCTTGGCCCACTCCAACCCTCCATGGGAGGGTCTTGCCAAGCAATGGCCAGGTGCTCGCCACCCCTGCGAATGTTCATGGGACCACCTGCTGCAGATGCCCAAAGCCTACAGCCAGGTACCAATGTGTCCCACAAGACGTTTGCCCAGTCATGTAGCAGCAGCATCTCAGGGATTCTGGTAAGTCACAACACACATCTGGTGCCAGACTTCACTGCCCCATAATGCCTTTGTTCCAAAACCAACAAACAGCTGTTCTCCAGGGTCCACTGGGACACTTACCTGTGGGGAGGCCACACGACCTCTACCAAATGTTCTCTTAGCAGGGGAACTGCTTCTCCCCACGTGGCCCTCGGAGCCCTCGGAACTCGCTCCTGGGGATTCACCCTTCCCACCAGATCACCACCAGGTAGCGAGATACAGAGTTTCCAACTCTGGGCTCCCTTGTTTATAGGGCCCTTCTTAATGGTATTGAAAATCTACTTTCTCCTTTCTTGCTTTCTTGTTCAGTCCCTTTTGGGTGTTTGCACTCTTTCTCTTTCTCTACAGTTGCCTTTTGGGGGACTGTTTTCCTGTATTCTACCCCCTGTTTCTGTCCTATCTCCACAAGCAAAAACAACTCCCTATCCTCCATGGCTTCTCTCTCCCCCAAATCACCTCTCGTGCTGTGTACCTGCCAAGTTCTGTGGCTCAGGTTACGCAGATGGTTATGTTGATCCTCAGGTAAGTTTTCCAGTGTGAAAAACGCTTTTGTGCTGATCTGGCTGAATTTCAGGAATGAGAGAAGCAGAAAACTTCCATGCTACTCCACCATCTTGGTCCCTTCTCCTGGGGAGAAGGGATTGTGAGGGATTGTGAGCTTCTTTGTGGTGTGCTTCCTTTATCCTCGAGATTAATTAAAAGTACAGTCTAAACTCATGGGTGTTTGAGGAAAACTGGGAGAGGTATATGTCCCTTTGGGCAAAATGGCTTTGAGCATGGACAAGCCAATGTCAAGATGGCAGAGTGAGGAGAGTTGCCATGAGTCACATATGACCACCAGAACATATTGGCAGAACATGGAAATGTGCTTTGGGAAACCTTCGCATGGATTATGTGAGAAGTACCAAATAGAAAAGTAGAAAACAGATAGAGAGAGACACCTCCTACTGTTATCCATATATTAAAGGGGATTTTTGCTCCAGGAAAACCAGAAAGGTCTCTAAAGCCTTGGTTACACATAATTTCTATCAGTGCATAATGAATGAATCCAACGAGAAGGTGGTGTTTGACTGGCAGAGGGGTTGAGAATGTGGCTGGGAATTTCCAAGGAAAAGGAGGAGAGATGTGTTGAGGGTAGAGCAAGACTAGCTCTGAAATCATCTTGAACTGTTACCAAAAACTGAAACTCACACCTGTGGTCTTAGAAGAAGTGGCAAACGTAGGGCACCTGGGTGGCTCAGTCCGTTGAGCATCCCACTCTCAGTTTCAGCTCAGGTCATGATCTCATGGTTTGTGGGTTTGAGCCCTGCGTCAAGCTCTGCACTGATGTGTGGAGCCTGCTTGGGGTTCTCTCTATCACTGCCTCTCCCCTGCTCATGCCTCTAAATAAATAAATAAATTTTAAATAAAATAATAAAGAAAAATAAATATCAAAGGTATTTTCCAAGAAGAAGTGGACTGAAAATTTATGGAAATATGACAGAACAGAAAACTTTTATTATAATACCAACTAGCAAGCAGTTCAGCTGGGAGAGGGTGGTATGTGCAGTAAGGTATGAAGGTCTGAGGTGATGGAGGTGAAGTGGCAACAGTTAGTTTCACATGAAAAGGAGAGAACTGGTTATTCAGCAAATATGTTGTATTAAAGTCTGTCAAAGAGTTGCTGTAGATATATCTGAATACAGCAAACCGTTGTTCTCTTCTGTGTTGAATCTTTGCCTTTCAACTGCTCTTTCTGGCATTTCACTTAGTTGAGTTCTGAGAGGTCTAGTTTCCAGACAACTCTTTGTTCTTCAGTGGGCAGCTGATAAGGAACAACTTGAGTCCCTCTGTAAAAATGTAACTAAATAAATTTCCATTCATCTGGAAAGAATTCTATTAGCATCTCTATCATTAGACTACCTAACATGAAGAACCAATCTTTGTAACAAACCATATGGGTAAGGTGATTGCCATGTCCTAAAAGCAAAAATAAGTGAGTAGAAGCAACAAAGGGAGAGGATCCACCAATCTAGAAGGAATCTGGATTTCACTCGGGACAAATAGAGAAATTTTGGGGCCATCTTCTTAGAAGAGCATCAATACCTTCTACTCTGGAGTTCCACAAATTGAGAATGTGTCCCTCCCCTGGTAAGTCAATCAAACATCTACCAATCACCACCAGTGAATCTGATTATACCCCTTCGTCCTGAGAGTCTGAGAGACAGAATCGAGAGTGCTTCAAGGTTGGTGAATGAGTTCTGGGGTGGGGGCTTGGCAGGGCCAGCAGAAAATGTGGAGCAAATAAGGAGATCTTCTCATTCAGGTTAATCTTCCATAAACAGGTGAGAGAAGATAGGAAAAACCATCTGCAGAGCTTTCATGATCAAGTCAACTATCTTATACTGATTCTCATCTCTGTGTTTTTGCAGCCTTACAGCATATAATGCCTCTTTCTCAGCCAATTCCCTCTCCATTTGTTCCATTTGTTTCTGCTGCTCCAGTTTATCCTCCAGCTTTCTGATTTTGTCTTCAAACTCCTTTCTTATCTGCACTCTCTCTCTCTCTAGCTCTGCTGCGTAAAATTCTTGCATTTCTTGCATTTCTTTCTGAATCTCGTTGTCAGCCGTTTGGTACATCTTGTTAGTGTAGCATCTTCCTTCATTCTCGGCCACAATGCGCTGGACCAGGGTGAGCAGCTGATTTCTCTGGGCCTCCTGCTCAGCTCCTGTCGCCCGATTGTTGAACACGCAGTAGCGATCACCAAACTTGCCCACCAACTCTCGAATATCTTTGGGTGCTTTCTGTAAGTAATCATGGAAATTGGTGTCATCCAAGTCATCTTTCCGGGTGAATAAGAGAATCATGTATCTCCTAGCTCTGAGTCCAAACATTTGCAGGATCTTCTCCGTGGCCTTTTGCTCTTCGTGCGTGTACCGGCCCAGCGGGACCACCAGGAGCAGAGCATGGGGCCCTGGGGAGGTCAGGAAGATGCAGTGAGCAATCTCTTTGCAGGTGTCAGCATCCTGTACCTCAGTGTCAAAAATGCCAGGCGTATCCACGACCACAATTTCTCTTCCCTGCCACCTGCTGCTCCCTTTGTTACAGGTCTTGGTGACTGATGTTGCCGCAATGCTGGAACGAAACGCTTTCTCTCCGAGGATGCTGTTGCCTGTGGCACTTTTCCCTGCTCCAGTCTTACCCACTAAGACAAGTCTCAGCTGTGAATCTCTGCCATCTTGGTTTCTAAACCCTGGGACATCAGGAAACAAAAGCCACAGCATGAGGATGGTAATCCAGCTGCTTCTCCTGCATGGCCCCCCATTTCCCCTCACACACACCCCTCCTCTGTTGCCCCAGGGTCCCCTCCCATAAGTGACTGCTGCACTCCCAGGAACTCTATAGAAGGCCCTTCTAGAGAAGCCTATTCAAAGTCTATAGAAAGCCTGAAGTTCTCTTGCAATACTTGGGGAATGCCCAAGTACTTTCCAGGATTTCCTGGAGCTTCTTACTCTTACTTTTTGTAGCTAAGTAGCCCACAGAAGAGGAAACAAAATATTCTAGTTTACAAAGAGAATTCTGAGCTGCTGCTGCTAGTAGCTATTCCTCATAAGAGCAATGCAGCAAGTAACACAAAATCTGACTTTGGGGCATCTCAGGGGGAGACTCCCCTCCCCATTTATATTCAGAATGGAACTTTGCTTCTCCCATTAAGAAGCCAGCTAGGCAGGTTACACAAGCCAACCCATCCTTGCAGGGTACAAAAGGGATGTTTGTGTGGAAAGAGAAAGTATCTTTTTCTATTTCCTGTGTGTAACCATTCTGTCAGGGATTGTGAAACGAGAGAGAACAATAAAATTTACATTAAAATTAAAAACCTTAGGTTAAAAACCTTAGCTTAGAGTCCAGTGAAGTTTTCATATTCTTAATTAAGACATTAAAGAGTTATAGACAGGAAATATCAACAGATCTCTAAAATTATTAGAAAATCTCTTGATACATAAAAAATAAAAGAAACAGAGCCCCTGGGTGGCTTAGTCAGATGAGCATTGGACTCTTCATATTGGCTCAGGTTGTGATTCCAGGGTCGTGGGACTGAGTCCCACATCAGGCTGCACACTGAGCATGGAGTCTGCTTAAGATTATCTCTCTCTATTCCTCTCTATCTCTCCCTCTTCCCCTGTCCCTCTCCCTCTTTCTCTCTTAAAAAAGTTGAGGGGCGCTTGGGTAGTTCAGTCAGTTGAGTGCCCGACTTCAACTCCAGTCATGATCCCACTATTTATGGGTTCCAGCCCCCCATCGGGCTCTTTGTTCACAGTTCAGAGCCTGGAGCCTGCTTCAGTTTCTATGTCTCCCTCTCTCTCTGCCTGTCCTCTGCTCACTCTATGTCTCTGTCTCTGTCTCTGTCTCTGTCTCTCTTTCTCTCAAAACTAAATAAACATTAAAAAAATTCTTTGGGGAGCCGCCTGGGTGGCTCAGTGGGTTAAGCGTCCGACTTCTTGAGGTCTATGAGTTTAAGCCCTGCACCAGGATCTGGGATGACAGCTCAGAGTCCAGTGCCGGCTTCAGATACTGTGTCTTCCTCTCTCTCTCTCTCTGCTCCCACTCTGTCTCTCTGTCTCTCTGTCTCTCTGTCTCTCTCAAAAATGAATAAATATAAAAGAAATTTCTTAATGAAATAAAAATGGATACAGTTGAGAGCATCAGTAGAGTTATATTTTCTTAGCTTCACTAGATTAAGCGTTCTACTTCCTAGGAAGGTTGACAGATAATACCAGCTCAGCACAGCAATTCTCACATTTTTCAGAATAACTGTGACTTCAGTTAGACAACAAATCATCTATACAACTGTTATGCATTTGTATTCAGTAATTCATTGCCTACCTCCTTATGGTGTGTATACAGTCTCTGTCTTCAGGATTTGTTAAACAGAGAACTCCCCACCACCACCACCACCCTATAGAACATAGGTGGAAATCACATTTGAAAGCCTGTACCTCTGAGGAGACAGACCCTGACAGCACAACCCTAAGTGAGGCTGATTCCTGCATGGGGAATCCTGTATTATGGCCATCCTTTTCTGCTTGAACATAATGCATATGTTATCATACTCACAACATTAGAGACACTATTATAAACAGCATTTTATTTGTCAGACACAGCAACAGCATTGATCCAGTCCCTTAGACCCAAAATCTAGCAACTGCCCTTGATTCTTCCCTTCCTTTCCCTTCCCTTCCCTTCCCTTCCCTTCCCTTCCCTTCCCTTCCCTTGCCTTCCCTTCCCTTGCTTTCCCTTTCCTTTCCATATCAGCACATTCTCTGAGCTCCACCTGCAAATCTGTCTACTTTTCTCCCTCCACTTTGAAGGCCACCACACGAGCTCCCACTACCATCAGCATCCAGGCCTCCAGAGTCTCCCAGCTGTTCTCTCTGCTTCCATTTGGCCCCCTTCCATCTACTCTGTCAATTGGAATACTCTTTTAAAAATGCCAGTGGATGGGGCGCCTGGGTGGCGCAGTCGGTTAAGCGTCCGACTTCAGCCAGGTCACGATCTCGCGGTCTGTGAGTTCGAGCCCCGCGTCAGGCTCTGGGCTGATGGCTCGGAGCCTGGAGCCTGTTTCTGATTCTGTGTCTCCCTCTCTCTCTGCCCCTCCCCGTTCATGCTCTGTCTCTCTCTGTCCCAAAAATAAATTAAAAACGTTGAAAAAAAAATTTAAAAAAAAAAAATGCCAGTGGAGCAGAGGGGAGCTATTGCAGAAGCTCCAGCTCTGGGTTCCACAAAATCTGTAGTTGGTCTCCACCTCCTTCCGAGGATTAGCAAATCATCCCCAATGCAGAGTCCACACATGCTAACCAGATCCCTGGCCTGAGACAGGTAGATTTCCAGAAACCGAGAACACTGAATACAGAATGGCTAAGATTATCAAAGGAAACATGTGGATGGGAGTTCGGATTATCATTTAGTTAGCATCCCTATGCAAGGCTCCAACTTTGGGACAGCCTGAGGGCATCTGCCTAGCAAGGAGGAGGGAAATCACGGGAGGAGAAACAGAAAGACGTTTTACCCAAAGAGAGTGGACAGGGTGGACAGGAAAGAAAGAGCAGAGGAAATGAAGAGGAGATCAGATACATACAGGGGTGGAAACATTTTGCTCCAGCCGGATGAGGGCTGGCTGTCAGCACAAGAGAACCCCTCTGCTCGCTGTCCTCCCCCACCCAGCCCGGGGGGACCCAAGCAGGATATCACCGATCTCACCGCAGCTGCTCCTGGGGCCACCGGGGCTGCAGCACGGATCGCTGTTGGGGGTTGCCATTGCAGTGTGAATTCCTGCCATAGAGAAACAGAACATGTGGTTTTAGGGAGGTGAGTGGTACTGGAAGCCTCAACCTCGTGTAGCCAACAGTTTCTTCTCTTCTGCACACTTGCCACTTGGTTTCCCTGCCCTATTTCCCAAGACTTCTCTGCTTTCCACATTTGGGTTCATCTTCAGATTGTTCCCTTTTCTTCACACAATCATGCACTTCCGGTGGTCTGTTAGCACTCCTTCAGGGTGGCCTTCCCCTGGGATACTGAGGATTTACTGACAGACCCCTTCCACTCCCCTTAAGAAGCCAGACTTGCCTAAACAACGCATTCCTTGCTAATAAATTCCTTTCTTTGTCTTCTCTTTTAATGCCCTCTCCCTGCCTTTAAAGACCTTTCTTCTGTAGCTCAGTGGAGCACCCCTCAATTTGCAGGATAGGATGCTGCCTGATTCATGAATCTTCCATAAAACCAATTTTTTGGCTGAATTTTGTTTCATAACAAAATTACTGGAGCAGACTTTGACTAGGACGGGCTGAAAATGCTCGTTGTTCAGGACAAGCTCTTCTGATGGGAAGCCATCAAAACAAATATACAACACTGTGAGCAAGACAGACCCTTCTCTTGTAAAAAGAGTTCTTTCTTTATCCCTTAAGGACAGGGAATAGGAAAGAGCTTCTTGTAAAGCGAGAAGAGAAAGCACAGAATTTTTAAAAATCATTTTTGGGCACAACGTTGGTGCTGGTGATGGGTGTTAGGGAGGGGAAGGATAACAGAAATAGGGAAACAAAAAGTATTTCGGTGTTTCATAAGGTCCTTCTTCTAGCTTGTGGGCTCTCTCTTCAGTCTGAAGTTCTGTGCTATGTATCCCAGCTCAGATGTCAGATCAAAAGACTACACTTCTGGGGTGCTGACCTTGGGTGGCTGGGTTCTCCTACTGCCTAACGAACAGGCATCCATTGGTCCCCAGCTCCTCCCCAACTGCCGAGGGTCACCTAGAGATGAGGGGCATCTCCCTCATCTTGCCTCCTAAAGGCATGGGGAGGTTCCTCTTCCCCAACTCTGAGTGAGGCTCAGAAAGGGGCAGCCCTGAGCAGGCAGACAGCTGGGTAGCAGAGCCTCTGATCCTGACCTGGGTGCTGGCTTTGGGGCAAGGGACAGTGACCTGTGCTTCTTCATCTCCCATCTGTTCCTCCCCATAGAGCTCATTCTGTCTGCTCACCCAACTCTATCCCTGAAAACTTCAAGTTTATTTATACTTTCTATTAATAATGAGGGGAATAACATTTGTACAAGTATTCTGTGGGCAGCAAGCCCTGAAAGACAATTGATTTGTAGGGCTCAGCCCTCAAAACAGATTACAACCTAAAGTCAGAAAAAAAAAAAAAACAGGAAAAAGGAACCAACAATAAAGACACAGTCTGAAAGCATGTTTGCCCGGAGGTTTAAAACGTACGTCCGGGGGACCCTGGGTGGCGCAGTCGGTTAAGCGTCTGACTTCAGCCAGGTCACGATCTCGCGGTCCGTGAGTTTGAGCCCCGCGTCAGGCTCTGAGCTGATGGCTCGGAGCCTGGAGCCTGTTTCAGATTCTGTGTCTCCGTCTCTCTCTGCCCCTCCCCCGTTCATGCTCTGTCTCTCTCTGTCCCAAAAATAAATAAAAAATGTTGAAAAAAAATTTTTTTAAAACGTACGTCCGGGGGAGAGGTCCCCTCTCCATCAAAATCACACATTACCCTTTGTTCCCTCCCCCAAATACCCCTTTTCTCTTACCTGGAAAGTTTGGGTCCTGCTCCCTTCTCTAACTTTGAAGACAATGCTAAGCTAAGACGTTGAGAGAAAGGAGAGAGGATGTGAGAGGAGGAGCTGTACAAACTTGCTCTTGCAAGAGACCTGCCCACTTCGTCATCTAGCCTCTCAGATAGAACTTCCTGTAATTAATGATTTCATTTTTGCAGTACAATAAGTTAGCCATTAACCACATGGGCTGTTGACAACATGAAGTGTGATGAGTGTGAAGGCAGAAGTGAATTTTTAATTTTATTTCACCTGAATTAATTTGTAAAGGTTTTATTTTTAAATAATCTCTCCACCCAATATGGGGCTCATACTCACAACCCGGAGATCAGGAGTTGCACACTCCACTGACTGAGCCAGCCAAGCACCTCTATTTGAACTAATTTAAAGTTAGACAACCACATCTGCCTTGTAGATACCATATTCATCCATGCAGACTCTACCAGGAAGGACAAAATAAGGGTTATGCTGTGACATTCTGGAAAAACTGCTGAGTCAAAACTAGAGAGCTGCCAGCTCTGAAAAGCCTGTGTTCCCTGACCCCACGTCTCAGCACAACAGGGGTCTTTCAGACCAACGTCTGCTCCTACTGCTTAGGTCTATATCAGTGTAGGCAGCCACTATGTCCTCTCCTTCCTCCCTGGGACTAGGGGAGGGTTGTTATTTCCAAGGTATTATCTGGTTGAAGCCAGAGAAGGTAGCTTATCTTAACTAATTAGGATAGGTCCAAAGTTACCCTGTGAGATGGTGCTCAGACCATTTGCAATAGGCTAACCACTAACATCTGACTCTACCTGCCAGGAAAATGTAAACTGTGAGAGTATTGTCAAGGGGGGGAGGGGGTCCCAGTTCCCTAGAGACACGGATCCCATTATTTTTTTTCTATATGTTAGTTTTCCAAGTATCTTTCTTTTCTTTTCTTTTTTTTTTTAATTAATTTTAAAGTGGGGTGGTTGAGTGGCTTAGTCAGTTAAGCGTCTGACTTCAGTTCAGGTCATGATCTCACAGTTCCTGAGTTCGAGCCCCACATCAGGCTCTGTGCTGACAGCTCAGAGTCTCGAGCCTGCTTCGGATTCTGTGTCTCTCTCTCTTTGTATCTCTCCCACTTGCACTCCATCTCTCTATTTAAAAAGTGAATAAACGTTAAAAATGTTTTTAATTATTTGAAAAGTTTATATTTTGCTACTTGTTTTCTCAGTGCAGAGTCTGACACAGGGCTTGAACTCACAAACCATGAGATCATGACCTGGGCCCAAATCAACATTCCACATTTAACCCACTGAGCCACCCCGATGCCCCAACATGATTTACAATCATATAAAACTGGCCACAAGGTGTCACACTACCTGTGTCCGTGCCCTGTTACAATAAGAATTTCTGTCTTTTCTCATCCACAGATGGAGTCTATGCCCTTGGAACTCAAGGCCTCAAAGGTTTTGCAGTTTGCCTTTTTACAATGTGAGCTCCTTTATGCATTTCTTGTTTCTGCTTTATAATTTGACACCTTTTTCAACCCATGTCCTCCTTCCCATGCATTTAAAAATATCTGTAACCCTCTACTAGAAATGACATAGTAAAGAGACGAGAAGATGATCCCTATGCACCTCACAGCTCAGTCCTTAGAAAGTCTGTAGTCTACCTTCGATGTTAATGTTACCAAGTCCCCACCCAGAACCTTCTCAACAGAACAAGCACGTTTGTTCTAAATTTACCTGTGCACAGCCACACTTCTTTCTTGTCTTCACCACAAGCATTTCCTGCCACATCTCCTTCTGTTTTGAGCACCTCACAGGATATAAGGCTAAAGTGCAAGGTCCTACCCAGACCTGCCATGGAAGCCTAATTAAGGACTGGCTTGAACTGAGTAAAATGACCAGTGCGGGCTGTCCCTCTTGACTCTGACGTTCAGAGTCTTGACAATGGAGCTTTTAAATTTTTTTTTAACGTTTATTTATTTTTGAGACAGAGAGAGACAGAGCATGAACAGGGGAGGGTCAGAGAGAGAGGGAGACACAGAATCTGAAACAGGCTCCAGGCTCTGAGCGGTCAGCACAGAGCCCGACGTGGGGCTCGAACTCACGGACCGCGAGATCGTGACCTGAGCCGAAGTCGGCCGCCTAACAGACTGAGATACCCAGGTGCCCCCTGACAATGGAGATTTTAAAAGCCCAAGCTGCTTATGGAAAATTTAATAGGTCCATTTATTACTGCTTATTTGAAATAATGACAACTGGTAATTTGAATTAGGATTTCTCTTTTTCCAAGTTGTGAATGGGCACAAATGATGCCATGTAAGTAACATCAAAGTAGTTTGCACATTCTCTCTCACTATATTTTATTTCTATTCAACAAGAGATCGGGTATCTCAAAGTCAAGATGGCAAATTGGCCATACATGAAACATTGTGGAAAAATGGATTAATAGAAACTGTAGACAACAGACATCCTCTCTTTCTACAAACCCTCAGGAACCCATGTCATGGAAAGCTTGGGTGTATGAGCATCGGTGACGAGAGGTCTCGACAGGTTTCTGGAAGGCAGAGAGAATGTAAGACCTGAAACCACAAAACTCCAAGGAGAAAACAAACAGTGAGCTCCTTCACATTCATCTTGGTGATGAGTTTTTGAATCTGACACCAAAAGCAAAAGTAAGCAGGGGGGGACTATATCCAACTACAAAGCCCCTGCAGAGCAAAGGAATCCTTCAACAGAATGAAAAGGCCAACCTACAGAGTGGGAGAAAATCTTGGCAAATCATGTATCTGATAAGAGGCCCTGGGTCAGGGGGTCCACAGGCCACATGACCCCAGGGTAGGCTACAGAGGAGGCAGCCACCAACGTCACCAGGGAAACCCTGTGGAAGTGGAGCTTCAGAAATTTCAGCTGCTGTGCTCGCTTCGGCAGCACATATACAGAAATTTCAGCTGCTGTGGACGGGGCTGTGTGCAGTGATTCCACGATCTTTTCATTCCCCCTAATTCAGAACCCCACACTACAGGGGCACCTAGGTGGCTCAGTCAGTTGAGCGTGCCACTTTGACCCAGGTCATTATCTCACAGTTCACGAATTCGAGCCCCACATCTGGCTCTGTGCTGACAGCTCAGAGCCTGGTGCCTGCTTCAGATTCTGTGTCTCCCTCTCTCTCTTCCTCTTCCCAGCTCACACTTTGTCTCTCTCTCTCAAAAATAAATGAAAACATTAAAAAGATATTTTTTAAAAAATTTTAAAAAGAACCTCACACTTCAAAGTATCTCTCCCCAAGTGTGCAATTAGAGGGTTCTTCTTGAAGACTTAGAACATCTTTAGAGGAAGCCCTCTGCCAGCCGCCCTATAGGGTCCCCTTGGCGGGACAACCTGCCATGCTCTGTCACCTCAGATGGAGCCTATGGTTACAACCCCTCACTGGTTACATGGAACTCCTTTTCTAGCAATTTATACTTAAATATGGCATCAAATATATAGCAGGGAGAATAGACACTTGAGGAAAGATTACAAGATAAAAGGGAGCAGGAAGAGACAGAGACAAACAGAAAAAAATCACCCTTACTGGAGACATTAAGTCAGAAAACAAAACAGGCCAAAACTAACCAACACATGAAAATAAACTTCTCTTTTAGGTATCTAGATTATCAATCCTCCCAGTGAAATCAACTAAAAGTACTGAAAAGTATTACATATATTTTCTTAAAACCATGGGTGAACAGGCAACAAGATACGCTGTCTCACACCTGGAGCTAATGGAGGTGGAAACCCAGACCAGTCGGGGAGGAGAACAGCCAGCTGGCACCGGAAGGATATTTTAGCAACCTTGAAACCTAACCTTCACTTCTCAAAGCCACCCTGACATAAAAATGAGAGTCAAGGCCAGATCTGATTGGAGCGGGGAGTCTGCTGGGGGGGGATTTTCACCACAATCCCCACTGGGTCCCTCCCTCAGTGAGGGGTGACTCAGAAACCCGTGGCTTCTGCTGAGGGGGTCAGATGATGGGTTTGAAAAAGAAAAGGGCAGAAAGCAATTTAAAGAGGCAAAGATGCTTTAAGAGAGAAATCAGAAGAGGATAGGGGCAGAGGACATCTTCGAAATGATAATAGTTGAATTGTTTCTGCACTGATTAAGTTCACCAATCCATGCATTTGCAAACTCTAACAAATCACAAAGAAGATAATTAAGAAAGCATTCACACCGCAAACTGGTGCAGCTGCTCTGGAAAACAGTATGGAGATTCCTCAAAAAATTAAAAATAGAACTACCCTATGACCCAGTAATTGCACTAGTAGGTATTTATCCAAGGGATACAGGTGTGCTGTTTCAAAGAGACACATGCACCCCCATGTTTATAACAGCACTATCAACAATAGTCAAAGTATGGAAAGAGTTCAAATGTTCATCAATGGATGAATGGATAAAGAAGATGTGATATATATATATATATATATATATATATATATATATATATAGAATGGAGTATTACTCAGTGATCAAAAAGAATGAAATCTTTCCATTTGCAACTACATGGATGGAACTAGAAGGCATTATGTTAGGTGAAATTAGTGAGTCAGAGAAAGACAAATATCATATGACTTCACTCATATGAGGACTTTAAAATACAAAACAGATGAACATAATGGAAGGGAAGCAAAAATAATATAAAAACAGTGCCCTCCCTTTTCTCCTCTGCCTTGTAATGGCTGCTCCCGAGACCCAGGGGGCTGCTGCCTGAGGGGAGGAGGACTGCAAGAACAACCATAGAGAATCTGGGAGTGTCAGTTATGAGGTAAGGATTGTATCCTGGAGCTGCTTTCCCTGCCAGAAAGTCCAGGTGGCACCACCGCTTTAGAAGGTTCTCCATCTTGTGAGAACCTTGCATTTTCTGTGCCTTGTATTTTCTGTGAAGAACATTTTCCTATGGATGAACAAGACAAACTTCTGAAGCACATGATTATTGAACATAAGATGGTCACAGCTGATGTCAAGTTGGTTGCTGATTTCCAAAGGTACATTTTATATTGGAGGAAAAGGTTCACTGAACAGCCCGTTACAGATTTTTGTAGTGTGATAAGAATCAAATCCACAGCTCCACTTGAAGAAGAAGACAATTACTTTTTTTTATGTGATGTTTTACCAGAAGATAGAGTACTTAGAGAGGAACTTCAGAAACAAAGACTGAAAGAAATTCTGAAACAACAGCAGCAAGAAAGAAATGATAACAATTTTCATGGTATTTGTATGTTTTGCAATGAGGAGTTTTTCAGGAACAGATCTGTTCTTTTGAACCACATGGCCAGAGAACATGCTTTCAACATTGGCTAGCCAGACAACATTGCAAACTGCAATGAATTTCTGTGTACATTACAGAAAAAGCTTGACAACTTGCAGTGCTTATACTGTGAGAAGACCTTCAGGGACAAAAATACGCTTAAAGATCATATGAGGAAAAAACAGCATCGGAGGATCAATCTTAAGAACATAGAATATGACCGATTTTATGTCATCAATTATTTGGAACTTGGAAAATCGTGGGAGGAAGTTCAGTTGGAAGATGATCAGGAGTTGCTAGGCCATCAGGAAGACGACTAGTCTGATTGGGAAGAGTGCCCTGACTCTGCTGTCTGCCTATTTTGTGAAAAGCAAGCAGAAACAATTGAGAAATTATGTGTCCACATGGAGGAAGCACATGGTTTTGATCTCCTCAAAATAAAGTCAGAACTTGGATTGAATTTCTATCAGCAAGTAAAATTGGTCAATTTCATTCAAAGGCAAATTCACCAATGCAGATGTTATAGTTGCCATGTGAAATTCAAGTCCAAAGCAGAGTTAAGGACTCACATGGAAGAGACTAAACATACATCACTGCTTCCTGAAAGAAAGATATGGGATCAACCAGAGTATTATTTTCCAACCTATGAAAATGATATTCTACTATGTACACTGTCTGACAGTGAAAGTGACCTGACAGCTCAGGAACAAAATGGAAATATCACCATCATCAGTGAAGATACATCTAAACTGCATGCTTTGAAACAAACCAGTATTTTGAACCAGTTGCTACTACATGAGGGCTTGAAAAACTAGAAGAAAATGCCACAGAAGCAACTTTTCATGTTTTTCACTTATAAGACAGACTCAGAAAAATTGTTTAAATTTGAACATCAGCAAAGGATTAGACCCTGGTGAAATAAAATTTTGCAAAAGTACTTTTTAAAAAATAAAGTGAGGACTTTTTGTATTTTTGGCTATAACGTTTTACTATGTAATCATTATAAATGATCTCATTTCATTAGACTAGGTTATCTATAATAAGGAGGACATGTGGGGTGCCTAGTTGGCTCAGTTGGTGGAGCATGTGACTCTTGATCGCAAGGTCATGAGTTTGAGCCCCATGTTGGATGTAGAGATTACTTTGAAAAAAATTTTTTTAGTAAGGAAGACATGCAAATCACAAATGAAGTGTTCAAATTATTGATAAAGTTTTTTTCCTCTATCACCCATTCTCCTACAGACTGGTAGATGTAAGAAGTTCTATCCCTGTTGTATCACACCAGGCACGTAATATCCATGTACCAGTTTTAGGGATGTGAGAATTGACAGTCCACTCAGGTGTTGACAGCCAGTGGATTCTTAGAAAGTTCACCATCGGTCTTTCATCTAACCAGTTTAGTATTCATTGGTAATTGTTACCTATTATTTTTTGTAATGGCTGCAAAATGATGATTTTTCTAATTCTATCATTTCTTTTACAGTGGGTTCTTTACACAGCATGTGTGCTATGGAGCACTGGAGTTTTAAGTTCTAGTTTTCAATTGTTAGTACCAGTCTGTGTAGGCAGTGCCCAAAGACTAATCTTGAAGTAATATAGACTGTCCAGAGCCTCAAGCCTAACCTCCTACCATATGATCCAAAATTGACTGGATTTGTAAGTTATATAGGCTCTGACCATGGCTTTAGATTTCCAAGCCTCCAGCTTTGCAGACACCTGCACAAGGCTTTTATTAAAAACCAAGCAGAGAAATGAAAGCCCTTATTATAATGGAAAATGCTTAAATTAAAGATGCAATTGATCTAAAAAATAATAATAATATAAAAACGGGGGGGGACAAAACCTAAGAGACTCTTAAATATGGAGAACAAACAGAGGGTTGCTGGAGGGGTGTGGGAGGGGGGATAGGCTAAATGGGTAAAATACATTAAGGAATCTACTCCGGAAATCATTGTTGCGCTATATGCTAACTAACTTGGAGGTAAATTTAAAAATAAATAAATTATTTTTTAAAAAAAGAAAGAAAGAATTCACACCTTAGCACATAGTAAAATTATATCCCATCAAAGCAGAAAGACTATCTTAAAGGGAGTCAGAAAGAACAGAGAGATGAACTTTGAGGAAGAAATAGTTGGAGTTATGCTGATTTTTTTTAATTTATGTATTTTGAGAGATAGAGAGTGAGCAGGAGGGAGCAGGGGGAGAGAGAAGCCCAAGCAGGCTCTGTGCTTTCAGTGAAAAGCCCACTGTAAGACTCAATCCCAAGAACTGTGAGATCATGACCTGAGCCCAGACCAAGAGCTGAACACTTAACCAATTGAACCACCCTGGTGCCCCTCTTTTTTTTTAAGTAAGCTCTACATCCATTTTTTTAAGTAAGCTCTACACCCATCAACATGAGGCTCAAACCCATGACCCTGAGAGTAAGACTTAAACACTATATCAACTTAGCCAGCCAGGTGCCCAACAGAGGAGCCAGGAAACAGTGGAGGTAGGTTTTCAGTGCGCTGAGAGAACATGACAGTCAACCTGAAATCCTAGTCTCAGAGAAAATTGCTGTCAAAACTAAGGGCAAAATACATACACCCATTTCAGGCAACACAGACTGAGATTTCTTGACACAATCTCTAGCACAATCTCATTAGAGGAATTTGTAAAGAATGTATCTGAGGCAAGAGGAAATTCATCCAGATAGTAAATCACAGGTGAAAAAAAAAAGGAAGTTTAAACAAATGCAAACTGTGTAAAATAATACTAATGCTTCCTAAGGTTTAAAGGGGGAGAATGAGAAAATTAAATATTCAACAATAACGATATATAGATTGGGGTTGAGGGTGGGAATGGAATTAAAATGTTCTAATTTGTTGTATATGAAGAAGATCAAAACAGATTTCTCGAGATTTTAAGCAGTTAAGAATGTATGTTGTAATCACTGGGTGATTACAGGAAAAGCACACGTAATTTCCAAACTAGTAGAGAAAAACACAAAATGTGGGGAA
This sequence comes from Neofelis nebulosa, assembly GCF_028018385.1. NCBI lineage: Eukaryota > Metazoa > Chordata > Mammalia > Carnivora > Felidae > Neofelis > Neofelis nebulosa. The sequence goes on from NC_080785.1 coordinate 6,811,826, forward strand.
AAAATCCAAATCATTCAAGTTAAACCACACAGAGGAAGGGGAAGAAAAAGAAATACAGAACAGGTTGGACAAGTAAAAGCAAAGACTAAAACTTTAAATATGCATCCCCATAAGTCACAAGTTTTAATTATGATAAATGCACCAATGTTTTCAGTTAAAAAAAAATAAGGAGTTTTGGAGGGGACTGAAGAAGAAATCCAAGTCAAAAAAACGTTAAGTGAGGGAAAACTTGAAAGCAAAAGTGTAGGTAAACCTACAAGCACAGTCTAAACAAATAAGAACAAAATATCAAACTACATAGACTTTTCATTCAATAATTATCGAGAGCTTATCATGTGCCAGGCACTGTTCTGGGCAACTGAATACATCAGCAATGAGAGCTGGTAAGGATCCTTCCTTTCTGAATCGCTTAGTGGTCCTTGAAGGAGCAGAACATGAACAAAAAACAAATTTGTAAATTACAAAAGATATGAGATGTTCCCTTGTAAAAGAAGGAAAATCACAGAGGGAGGGTAAGGAGGGGGGAGAGCAGAGAAGATGAGTTGAATGCACACCACGATCTCGAAACACCTGCCCTGTTTATCAAGTGTAAGTAGTCCCACTCGTCAAGACAAAACACGGTTTTACATTGATATGCACCACAAAGGGAGGCATCACATGTATAAAGGGAATAATCAAATCACAAGAGGAAACAGACAAATCTCCATGTATGGTGACAGATTTTAACACACACCTCTCATTGCTACAACAGGCAGATACAAAAAAATCAAAAAGTACACAGAAGATTTAAGCCACATGATTGATAAGTTAGACCTAATGAGCATATGTAGACTAATGAAATTTCTGAGCCACTTGTTTTCAAGTACATAGGAAAAATTTATTCACGTTGTTCTTATGTTTGTCCATGAAGAAATGCTCTAAAATTTTTGAAATAACATAGACAACATTTTCTGACCACAATGTAATTAAAAGAAAAGTAAATAAAATGTCATATGTTTAGCAATTGGAGAACACAGTTTTAAATAACTGATGGGTCAAAAGAGAAAAAAACAGAAATTGATCAATATTTGGAATGAAGTGTAATTAAATTACTGCATTTCAAAGCCTATGAAAAATTACAATTTAGCTTTCAGTGTGCCTATTAGGAAAGAGAAAGAATGAAAATTAATCAGCAGAATACATATCTGCTTCAGATTCTGTGTCTCCCTCTCTCTCTGCCGCTCCTCCACTCATACTCTGTCTCCCTCTCTTTCTCTCAAAAATAAATAAACACTTTAAAAAATTATTCAGTTTCACTGAAGGGTACATTTTCTACAATCCCTGGCATATGCCTGCTCCCGGAGAAGAACCTGCAGTGTAGACAGGGCTGCTTAGAGCTCTCCCCATCCTGCCCTTCTCCTCCTGTCCTTGCCTTGGCTCTGATAGCTCATGGGCTGGGGGAGAAGAGGCAGGAACACTGAAGACCAGTCAGGTGTAGTCTGGCCTTGGTGGGGGTGGGGGATGGTGGCAGCATACTTAGTGGCTCTTCCCCCGCCCAGGAGACCTTTAATGAGTCTTTAGAGAGTCTTCCCTGGGAATCTGCAATCACAAGTCCAACAGACGGCCACTCTCTCCCCTCCCGCCGATTGCTTCCATGTCTGTTCCTGGTGCCTGGACTTCCAGAGCTCTGGTCCACACAGAAGCTGTTGGGATCCCTGCTGGGCCCCTGGGCAAGTCCCCTTCAAACTGGCTTTGGCTGCCTCCCTACTGTGTGGCCCACATTTGATATGAGGAACCTATGCTTTTGCCCCCCCTCCCTGCTCCTTAGTGAAAGTTTTGACTGCTTCCAAGACAGCCACCACCGTGTGTACCCTGCTCCCTCCACAGAACACAGCAATAACCTTCATGTATCCCATGGAACCAGCAGGGAGCAAAGCCAAACTCCAAAAGACACACATCAAGTCTCTTAACATACACCACCCACATCCGTCTGGCAGCATCAAAGTCCTGAGGCCACCTCACTAGCTTTCGGGAAAAGAAAACCTCCATCTCGCTGGATATGGCACGCAGAGAGGAGTCCCTGTGGGGCTTCCCTTATATAGTCACACGGTTACACCTGGGTCACCTTCTGCACTGGGGGGATGATTGCTCTACAGATGAACCCCAAGAATTGACCAATTCTAATTTGTCATTGTCCCTATAACTGAAGCCTTCTCTTTTAAAAGTCATTCCTCCTGGGGTTCCTGGCTGGCTCAGTTGGAAGAGCATGCGACCCTTGATCTCAGGGTCATGAGGTGGAGCCCCATGTTGGGTGTAGAGATTACTTAAATAAAACCTAAAAAGAAAAAGTCCTTTCCTCTTGACCCCTTCAAATATCTATCAAATTAGTTGAAGGACTAAATCTTACAAAACTGGTTCTCGCTTCTCCCTTTGGCCATCCTATGTGGATATTCTGGCATATAGCTTTTGACTGTGGGGTATTGGCAATTAGAAAGATTCAGCTGAAATTGGGAGATATTTATGTTAACATCCTGCCACATTTACCCCAAGCCTTTCACATAACCTTCGGACCCAGATTTCAAGCTAATGCAGGTCGTTTATATTGGACCCTACCTTTAACATCTGATATTCAACTTGTCACAAACCTAACTGAACGTTGTTGTTCCTGACTCTACCCTTCCCCTGAAAATCTTACCTGTCACCCTGAACTTTCCTGTTTCTGAACAGAAGCATGATCATCATACCCATCACCCACATGGACACATCCTACACATCCTTCACAGTAGACTTCACACCTAAATCCTTCCTCAGGTCTTCTTCTATAAATCCTTGTTTAAATTCCCCATCATGAGTCATGACTATCACATATTTCAACAACAGGGATCATGCACACATTAAGCGCTGGAAATACCACAGTCTTCAGCACTGAAATAGAACCATCTTCAGAGAAAACTGGGACATAAAATATGTTAAGAGAAGTGAGTGAGCAATATTTCAATTGTCAAGTGAAGAGATAATGATTTATTTGATTTACTCGTTTTTACTCTGGGTATGTGTTACCTTCCAAAATAGAACCTAAGGTTGGAAAAAAGAAATTAGCTCACGTAAGCTGCACATTCAAACAGCCCTCACACAGGTTAATTGTATTAAGAATGCTTCTGCATATCTCTGAGCGAAAATATCTTTTAAATGGTTCTGAAATGAAAAAAGTCAGGAGAGAGCATGAATACTTTGCTCTCTAGAGATACCATCACACAGATGAGTCACTTACAAGGAAGTACTTTTGAACATAAGAACTGCATGATGGCAAAGAGTACTTTGGTCTCACTTTGTCTTTGACACATGTTTTCTCAGGAGAGGATTTTTCTTCCGTGTTGCTTTTACTGCGTTCTGAATACTGGTGATGAATCTTAGAATGAGCGGGTATTTAGAATCTTAAGTTTTCCAGAGTTAATCTCTAATCCATCTCCCGAAAAGTCGCTGATATGGTAAATACTCTCAGTCATGTTCACAGACAAAACAAAGGACAAATAAATTCTAATAATTTGGATTTTGGATGTCTGCAATCCTTGTGAGTGACTGACAGTCACCCATCTAACTTTGAAATTTCTCTATTATTTTAGCAAGACAGAACCTTTCATCTACTTACTGCAAATGTCACAGCATGGAAGGGTAAGGAGAGATTTTTCTGGTGTCAGAAAACAAGCACTAGAGGGAATGTAAAACCATCAACAACAATAAAGATGCTCTGAAAGAGAACTGGGTACCATAAGATTTATCAATCAGGTTCTCACGGGAAAAAGATAGTTTGCTCTCATTAGGTACTTGGAGAAAGTTTAGAGAAGGGGCCTTTTACACACTGTGGACACAGGGAATGTGGAAAACACAGGGACATTGATAGTATCGATAAGAAAATTGAGTCCCACCTGAAGGGGTGAACAAAGACTGGAATGCAGAAGAGTTGGATGGAAAGGCCACCAAGGGAGGAGCTGTGACCTTTGGCGTAGGGTTGCAGTTAGTCAGAGATGGCCCTGCAGAGATAGAGGTGGGGGAATGGACACCCCAGCCTTGCTTTTCTACTTCCACAGGGCCTCTGACTTGGACTTCCCATTGGCCAGCCAGGCAGAAGTCAGAGAGCAAGAGATCCCACCGATGTAGTGCAACTAGATCAGCCTCAGGGGGCAAAGAGCTGGGTGAAGTGTGATTCTGCAGAGGCAAATGAAGACTATGTGGCCCAGATGGGATTTTTCAGATACAAGTGGAGACATTTTAGGTTAGGATGGTCCCTAAAAAAGAAGTGAGAGAAACACAGTAAGAGAATCCTGTGACTTTCAGATCTCCATGAACCACAGAACAATCTTTCCAGAGAAACCCGACACCTCCCTAACATAGTACTTGTGACCATGCGGTGCAATGACGCATGTGACCAGTGGTTCAGACACTTAACATGTGCAGGATTTCTGATTTGAATTTTCCTGAGTCTTTGAACTCTATATGCCATTGCCTGATTATGCCAACTTTGTGTGAAGAGGGACAGGTGGCAAGGGGAGGGGGGGCGGTGGGGACTGAGAGCTGGGAAACGGTTTCATTCTAGTTAGTTCTCGGTGCATAACAAACCATTCTGAAGCTCAGTGGTTAAAAACAAAAACCATCATTTATTTGTTCTCATAAAGCTGTCATTGGGCAGGACTCAGTGGGAATGGATCATCTTTGCTTTCTGCAACTTCGCCTGAGATGGTGGGGCAGCCAGAGGGCCCACTTCTGTGTTGCCTCATTTGCATGGCGGGCAAGTTGGTGTGAGTCACAAATAAAAGGTGAGCTGGGAAGTGGGCCAGTGACTTCAAGCCTTCTGCCTGGGGGCCTCTCAAGAGGCAGCCTGGGCTTTCTCACAACATGACAGTCAAGTTCCAAGGGCAAGAACCCCAACAGGGCAAGGAAGCATTGCCCACATGTAACCTTAGAGTCACAAGGTGTTGCTTCAACCATCTGCTATTAATTGAAATGGTCCCAGATCTGCCCAGTTCCAAGGTAGAAGACTCAGGCCCCACAAGTCAGTGGCAGGAGTAACAGGGTCAGGTTATAGGAAGAATAAGTAAAAGCTACTGTCACAGCTGTCTATGGAAACTACAATCTATCACTATCGCAAATCATCATAAATTCAAAAGAAAAAATGAAATGGTCTTTACTACCAAAACATATGCCATATTTGTGAAAGCACCTTCCTAATCTCATCTAAAACATGTTCAAATATGCTCTTCTCAGCTTGTTCCCTGATATTTTTTAATTGTTCATCATAAATCCTCTTTAACCATTTTATTTTTTCCTCCCGTTCTTCCTGTGATTTATCAGCATATTCCTTTTCTACTAGTTTAATTTCATTATTTAATTGATCGGTGTAGATCTTCTTCAGGTCTTCTTCCCGTTGCCTCAGCCTCTTCTCCGTGTCCTCGTAAATGGCATCAGTAAAGTAAGCCCCTCCGTTGCTCTTCACCATCTCCTCTATCAGCTCCACCAGCTCCTGCACTTGAGCTTCCTTCTCGGCCTCTGAGGCTCTGTTGTCAAAGGCACAGTAGCGGTTCCCACACTCGCTGATGATGTTTCTTAGCTTCACATCTGCATCTGCTAAGAAGTCACTCAGACTCTGCCCCTCCAAGTTATCTTTGCGAGTGAACAACATGATCATGTGCTTCAAGGCTGGCTCCCCAAAGACATACTTGATCAATGCCACGGTCTTCTGCTCTTCATCCGTGTAGCGGCCCAGATGGATGACCAAGACGATGGCGTGGGGCCCAGGGCAGGAGTAGAGGACACACCGGCTGATTTCCCTACACGTGGTATCCAGAGTCTCCTTGGTGTCAAAGAGCCCTGGGGTGTCAACAACAACAAGTTGCCTCCCCTTCCATTCCTTGGATGCTTTTTGACACTTGGGAGTGACAGCATGGGGAGCAATTTTAGACTCAAAGACTCTACTCCCCAGGATGGTGTTTGCCGTTGCGCTCTTCCCACTTCCAGTTTTCCCCACCAAAACAATCCTCAGAGTGTTGTCCTGAGGGTCTTCCATGTCACTACCAGCGGCTGTGGGGTGTAAAAAAGAGAAGGAAAAGGAAAAAAGTCAACGAAGGTAAGTGGAAACCATCACGTTCCTCTTATCTCCTTTGTGTTTCTCCATGAAAACCTGCAGTAGTGTACTATCCATGTTGGTCCCATAAAGACAAAAAGATGAAACAATTCACTCACCATGGAAGAAACAATAAAGTAGTTAAAGAGTTCCCCTACAAAAGAGTACCAGGTCCAGATGGTTTCATGGGGATCTCACTTAAACTTTCTTAAACTATTCCTGATGACTTAAAACAGAAGGAAATCTTTCCTGTTCTTTCTATGCCACAAGTATGATATTGATCCCAAAGGCTAACAAAGATTTCACCAATAAATAAAGCTACAGACTTGTCTCATTTGTGAATACTAATGCAAAAATCCCAAATAAATTGTCAGACACTAAAAAGTAATACCCCATAATTAAATGTGATTTCTTTCAGAAATACTAGGGTGGTTCAATATGAGAAAATGGATTGTTACAATACATCCTCTTTAGTAGAGTTAAGAAGAAAAGTACTTTGATGCAGAACAGACATTTCCCCAAATTCAACGCTGTTTTAATAGATACTTCTTTCACGTGATTTTATAGAAATATAAATTTTAACAAATTTGTCACCATTTTTTCTCTGTAGATAATATAGTTGACTATAATCTTCATTTGGATGAATGAAGAAAGAAAATTAGCCTGTAGAGTCAAAAAACAGAAGAACGATGAGGGAGGGCCATCTCTACCAGATAGTAAAATATTTTAGCCCCTATAATTAAGGCAGTATGACATGTGTGTGAACAGAGACAGAACGGAAAACAAAAACAGACAATTCAGAAATAGACCAAATTGGTCTACTATATTCATGAGTATCCAGTTCAATTGTAGTACGTTACATTTATCGTCCGTAAGGCAGCGTCTCACAGCAATGGGGAGAAAGATGGACTAATAAGCAGCATTGGGATAACTACAAAACCACACAGAAAAAGACAAAACTGCACCCACGTCTTCATGCCATTCACATGGTAAATACATTAGAAACATAACACTAAAAATCAATCCACATAAATACCAGAAGAAACTCAGACCAATCCTTTGTAACCTAGGGGCGGGGCAACTGTTTCTAAGATTTGAAAGATTGTAAGGAAAAGGATTCATACATCTGACTACATAAAGACCTAAAAGACAATGGGAGACAACGAACATCACAGACAATTAAAATACGAATGTCAGACTATATCAAAGAGGGTTAATTCTCCTCTTATACAAAGAATACCTAAAAGTAGAGAGACAAATTTCCAACAGCTCGATAGAAAATGGAGCAAGACATAGGAATAAACAGTTCAAAGAAAAAAAAGAAATGCCAATGCTCCTCAACTATGTAAAAATATATGAACACTCACTTAGAGAAAAATCCAATATAGGAAAAGAAAATAACTAAATATAGTAAATTAAAATTACACTGAGATACTATTTCTCCACTTACTGATTTGATAATAATCCAAAAATTTGCTGCTATAATCAGTCAGTAAAGGTTTAGAGGAAACAGGTTCTCTTCTCCATGGCTAATGAAATTGAAAAACAGTCTAAAACCTACAGAGGAGAAATCGGCAATATTGTACAAATTACATATACATTTATTCTTGGATTCTGAGTCCCAATTTTAGGATTTATGCCTGTAGTGGTCAAGGGCAGATCACACCTAAATGTGCGATGTTGGCATACTATTTCTTTTTTTTAATTTTTTTACATTTATTTATTTTGGAAAAACAGAGTGAGACAAAGCATGAGCGGGGGAGGGGCAGGGAGAGAAGGAGACACAGAATCTGAAGCAGGCTCCAGGCTCCCAACAAGCGGTTAGCACAGAGCCTGACGCTGGGCTTGAACCCACGAACTGTGAGATCATGACCTGAGCGAAGTCGGACGCTCAACCGACTGAGACACCCAGGCACCCTGGCATACTGACTATTTTAAATAAAAGTAACTTAAGATACAACCTATGTGGGAAAATTACTAAGACCCTCTTCTGCCCCCCTGCACGCAGGAAACAATCTCCCGTGTAAAAGGTGCCCTTCCTGTCCCAGGAAGTAAAGAGACACCCTTATGACCAAGGATGGGAGATTTAGAGCCAAGAAGACTGTATAAACAGCCCACTACTTTCTACTAATTTACTACCCCAGCCCAAAGTCTCTTTAGAATTCCTCCCTAACAGATGCTCCCAAAGTTAAGTTTTCCTGGTTTTGTCAATCCCTCACAGATCCATCGTCTCTTTGCCTAAAAACTATAAAAACTGCCTGCCTTGGTCATTTCTCTTGGTTTTAGTTTCATTACTGAGCATCTGTGCACACTGCTTTTTTTTTTTCTCTTGTTAATCTGCCTCAAGTGAATGTAATTCTTAGTGCAGCTGGAAGACCTTGAAGGGTAGAGGAAGAAATTCCCCTTCCTTTTATCCCAGAGCTACACTGACAAAAACACAGGAAAACATTAGGCATATGTTTATTCTCTGCGTCACTATTTGTAATAATTAAAGACCAAAAATCTACCAAATGCCCACCAGTAGGAGTCTGGTTGAATAAACTAAGGTACATACACACAGCGATGTACTAATCAACTGTAGGAAGGAATAAGAAATACCTCTCTATGCCGGGATGGAGAGATCTCCAGGATATTTCATTAAGCCAAAAAAAAAAAAAAAAGGCAAAGTGAAGAAAATATTTACTTTACTGTCATTTCTCTAATGGGGAGGAACATGAACTGTAGGTACAAAATACAACATATATTTCATGCACATGGTAAAGAAATGGCAGATCATCTGAACTGCCACCAAAGAAATTGCTGACAGAGGGATGGGAGGAATAAGGCGGGGGACAGGGTAGAAGCTGGAAACTACTTTGAATATACTTAGATTTCATAGATTTGTCTTGAAAGCATGTACTTCCTTCTTTTTGAGAGTTCGAATTACAGCTCTTTTCCTTTATGGAAGACCTACATGTGTACCTGTTGTTGCTGGCTGAAATACATTCAAAGAGGAGTTTTCATTTGTACAAAAAAAAAGCTGAACATGAATACAGCGTTCCGCATTTGTTTTACAGCCAGTTGAGCTAATGGAGAGGCCGAGTGGGCCATTGTCCACGCCAGCTGCCAATCACCTTCCCCAGGAACCTCACACAGGGGTTCACCATCCAGTCACCAGAGCTGTGAGCCAGATGAGCACGTGGGCTTTCTCTCAATTGAATGTGTGCATCTGTTAACAAGTTGTGTCTAAAAGTATCAGAAACACATAAGGGAGGTTATTTGGGGGAGATCTGGGAATGCGCACCCTTTTTCCATGTACATTGATGGTAATTGCTTCTCTCCTTTATGTCATTTTGTTTCATAAAAGATTTCACAGGAACGTTCTGCTTGTGGATAGTGAGGAACATCTGTAAATAGCTTCATAATTATAAACAAAAACTATATTTTCAGATAACTAGTAAAAATCAAAAGCAAATGCAATACATAGTATTTGGTGTAATAGACAAACCACACAAAGAATTGGTCCAAGAAACTTGAAAATGCAGTTGCTTCATTGGCTATTGTCCTAATGGGATATAGTGTAAGGCCAAATAGGGGGAAAAAACGTCAAGAAAATCTTAAATTGCTTTCAGGAATCCTGTCCTATTCTTAGCTTTTTGTGCACATGTGTAGTTTTGAAGCCCAAGGACAAACCCAGTGACAATGAACACCCTTAGCACCCATACTGTGCCCTTCAAATGTCATTTCCCACCAAAAACATTAAGAATCTTAGGAGAACGTACCGATTCCAGATCTGGGCCAAGAAACGTGCAAGTGGATCCTAGACTATCTAGTCATACTAGAAAGTGAGGATTCTATCAAAAACTACTCAGACCGTGGGACACCTGGCTAGCTCTGTCAATACAGCATGCATCTCTTGATCCCACGTTCATGAGTTCTAGCCCCACATTGGGTGCAGAGATTACTTCCAAAAAAAAATGTTTGGATCTTACCGAAAGGGGTACAGGGCCAACTTGAAGAGGCTGACTGGACAGAGATGGGGTAATTTGAGTACCAATGAGAATAATAATTTCAATGGATTAAAATTCATCAAATATGTTGAAGTTCATGAATTCATAAAAATACCATCATCATGGGGCGCCTGGGTGGCTCAGTCGGTTAGGCGGCCGACTTCGGCTCAGGTCACGATCTTGCGGTCCGTGAGTTCCAGCCCCGCGTCAGGCTCTCTGAGCTGTCAGCACAGAGCCTGGAGCCTGTTTCAGATTCTGTGTCTCCCTCTCTCTCTGCCCCTCCCCTGTTCATGCTCTGTCTCTCTCTGTCTCAAAAATAAATAAAAAACGTTAAAAAAAATTAAAAAAAATACCATCATCACAAAAGAAGTGAAGTGTTCTTTTTGGGGTATGCTAGGAAATGATGTCATCAGTCTGAACATGGACAAAAAAAAAATCAAGCATTCCTTTTGTCTTATTAACTACACCTTATGGAAATGAAGGTATGATTCAGGGGAACTTTCTTTTTAAAGGATTATGCCATCCAATACATGAAGAAAGAATGATAGAATTATAATATTATATTTTGTGACCCTTAATGAAACAAAGTTACTCTAGGCTATCATTACTGTCTGCTACATTACAGAAAGAGACAGAAGAATATATAAGGTGCCTTCTGCTGGACGTTTACAACTGCACCTATGAAATATTGCCACCCAAATAACCAGGCAAGCCTTAGTCTCATCAAGCCTGTCCTTAAATTTAAATATATACAAAACACAGAAACTAGAAGAACATGTCATATGAGGTCTTGAGGATTTAATGAGCAAAAAGTACACTGTCCACTTCTCTTGGAAAAAGGACCAACCATTTCTTAACCAAAAACATTTTACAAAAAGAAACAGGAAGGTGAAAACTTATTTATCAAATTAAATTTAAGAGATATGAAAGAATTGAAATTTATGAACCGTATTTGGAGGTGATTTCAATTTTAAATTTTAGGAGACGATCTGGGAATTGGAATACACCTGGTAATTTTTTAAAAATTCTAATTGCTTTTTGAACTCTGATCATGGTATATTTTAATACCTTTATCTTCCAGACATACATATGTAAGTAATACTGATGAAGTGATAAAATTTTTAGTATTCTAGTAATGTAATACTTTTTAGTATTCTAATGTTTAAAGTGTATGTATGTATTTAATCTCTACACCCAGCATGAGGCTCAAACTCACAGCCCTGAGATCAAGAGTCCCATGCTCTTCCCCCTGAGCCAGATAGGCGCTCCCACTCTGATTTTTGAAATGAGGAGATTGATGTGGCTCAGAAATGCTGAGAAAGTTGCCCAAGGTCTCTGCGCTAATGGGCTTTGGGCAGACAAAGGATCCAATGCAAAGTATGTCTGACCCTGCACTCATGCATAACCCTTGCACGCTCTGGTCTCTTCTTGGTTCCTTCTCAGATCCTTGATTCTACATTTCTGTTTACACTGGATCAGAAATAGATCATGGGAGGCCAGGGAGGTAGTTCACTCTCTGTCCAGAAACATGAACTGGTAGCAACCCTGGAATTAGAGAAGGCAACCAAAGGGCTTCACACACATTTGTTTTCTATAGAATAGCTCATTCTCTCCCCATGGCACCCCTTCCTTACCTCCTCTGTTACACTGTCGATCACACCATTTCTCTCTTACATGTTGGAAAGGACACAGCCAGCTGAATTCTAGGCTTCCTGTGCCATTTGTGACCTGGGTATCCAGGGAATTTGATAAAACCACATGCACATCGTCTGGGATTCAGATTTCTTTCAGGAAAAAAGAGGGATTGGGACAGACTCGTCTCCAAATTGCCTTCCAGCTCTAAAGACCTGCCTTGAGGACACTAGTTTCCCACTAAGGGAAATGGATGGGGTGTCAGGCAGTACTCACTCTGTCATGACAGCAACTGATGGAAGATATGCTGTTCAGCAAGTTTGTCCTGCTAAATAGGAGACGTGTGGACATGGGGCAATCAACCTCCTTACTCCCACTCTTCCTCCCCCGGGACCCCTGTGGCAGCATCCTGTTTGCTGGGCTGCTGGCACGGTACTTGGTCCCCTCTCAGACCAGAACCCACACCCATGCACACCCCTATGTCCTGCTGCCCCTCACGGCTCCATTGCTCCCAGGCCAGGCTCACCTTCTTTTGAAGGAGCTGAGTTCCCCATTGTTCTCCAAAGAATCTGTTTGAGCTGCTGCTTTTGCTTTCACTGGGAGGAAAATATGTTTGCACCCTTCAAACCTCTGAGGCAGGAAGCTCAGATTGGGTGGAGCTAGTGAAGGAACTCTTTGGCTTTAAAGAGACAGAAATATTGCCCTATAATTGGAGGAGTGCTTAAGTTTTACCAGGGTGTAAGCTTTTTCTCCATGTGCCTGCTCTCACACCAAATTTTCCAAACCTATATTTGTTGTTTGGGGTTATACTGGTGGATCCCAAAGGCCCTTATTACATGACACAAATCATGCACACAGAGCCAGGCATGGTGTTGGATCATCTTCCCTGCATGGAGTGGGAGACTCTGGGGTGATTCTAGGAAGAAGAAACTCAAATAGGTGGCTAGATGTGTCCAAATTTAGAGCCTGGGATACTTCCCAGTGATTGTATCATATGGGTTTTCATGATAGTCTTTCATGAAGGTCTCAAGTTACTCATTACAAATTTACCAGCCTTCAGGTACAAAGCCAAGAGTCTAAACCATTGGGAGCCAAGAGAAAAAAAGGAAGATGTGGCCTGGAAAAAGTCTTCCAATGACCGTACACCTTCTCTGGTTTTCTTCATATGGTTCTTTCAAGCCCCAAAATATGCATGACCTGACAACAAAAGATGCACCCAGGGTGGAGATCAAACTTCCCCCTACAACCTTCCTACTTTCCTCTACCCCAGACCCAGGCACAGGTAGATTTTCCCAGATTTAGCCAGTGCCTCCACTCCAACCTGCTCTGGAAACTTTGAGATGATAGGCAGATGGTCAAACCTCTCATGGTTGACCAGCTGTTCCAATTGTCTCTTGCATCATCATAAAATTATAATGTTTTTGATTATATATTTTTGTTCACTACATTGAGACATGGGATTACTTGATGCTCACACTTCAAGGTGGGTACTAAGAGAACTAAATGTGGCAGGAAGTAGTGGCCAATGGGGAGGCAACCCATGGAGGGAAGCAGCTAGATTTGGAAATTATTGTATTAATACTATATTATTGGTCCATATCATTAGACCAGTTATTGGTGCTAATGACTTGGAGGGCCCCAGGTAACTGTTTTCCAATTTGCAATAAAGACACAGACTAGGACCAGCTATATAATTTGCAAAGTCTGGCACAAAAGGAATATGCCAGGCCCTTTGTCAAAAACAAACAAAAAAAATTAAGAGTTTCAAGATGACATCAATAGAACAGTAAACCCTTCTAAGTACAGGGCCCTGTGCAACTGCACAGGTCACATACCCACGAACTTGGTCTTGATGAGGCCACATACATAAAAGTCTAGAGGAGAGCTAGAATCATATTTCTTCCTCAAAATATCTCTACCATTTCCTAGTTTCATTTCAAGCTACATATTCCTTGAGTGAAACTAGTCCTTGGATGTTTTCATGGTCAGCTAATTGCTTCTCCAGGTATTATGCTCAGGTATGCTGTTAAGTTCCCTAGAGGGAACAGGAGACTAGTTGACACAGAATCCATGGATGCCACAAGAAATCAGATGTGGGTCTCAAATGGTAACAGCCTTGTGATCCTTGGTCAAAAAGGAGCATGTGGCCCCCATCAGTCCCATACTGAGCCCTAAGTTAGGAGTGACCTCCTTCTAGAAGATTCTGGATAGAAGCAGTGTAGCCCCATATCTGAATTGTTCACTTAGCCATGCTCCTGATCATTGAGGGCTTCCTTCCACTTGCACCTATGCTGTGAGCCACAGGCCTCTCCACCGCTTGTCTCCTCCTGCAACCCTGGAAACACAACTTTCCACCCAGGATCTTGCTCCTTCCACATAGTCAGAAGCAGAGAGATAAATGTGGACAAAGCCACAGCTTCCTTTTTTGTTTTCCTTTGATTCTTTCCATTTCACACACACACACAGAAATGTGGACATAATGAATTTTCAAAAGGTGTGGGGTCATTAAGAGACATTCTTTGAATTCTATAGGAGTCTTCATGTGGGGCTCAGGGTGTTTTCTGATGCTCAGATCTAGATAATCTCAAAGCTCAACTTATTAAAATAGTGCAGAAATAATAACAGTAGTTTAAAAGAATTGTTCCCCCATTGTCCTGTTTCTTCTACATATCGTCTTTGGAACTTTGGTGGATCAGTTTCCTATTGCCTCCATAACAAATTCCCAAAACATTAGTAGCTGAAAGCAATATAAACTTCATCTTCTACAGTTATGGAGGACAAGAGCATGGAATTAGTCTTATGGAGATAAAATCAACGTCCTGCAGAGCTGGTTCTTTCTGGAGGCTCCAGGAGAGAATCCATCCCTTTCCTCTTACATCTTCTAGAAGCTGCCAGCTGTCTTGGACTTGTGGCCACATCACACCAATCTCTGCTGCCTTCATCACATTGCCTTCTTGCCTCTCCTTAGAAGGACCTTTCTGATTACATCTGGGGCCCACCCAGATAATCCGGAATAATCTCCCCATCTCAAAGTCATTAACTTAATCACATCTGCAAAGATGCTTATGGAATAAGGTAACATTCACAGGCTCTGGGGATTAGAGTGTGGCCATCCTTCAGGGGCCACCATTCAGCCTGCCACATTTGGGTGAGTTAACCTCTCTGCAACTCACTTCCCTAATCTTTAAAATGGAATGCCTTATAAAAAGAATTATTCACCATGATCAAGTGGGATTCATTCCTGGGATGCAGGGCTGGTTCAATCAACGTGATACATCACATTAATAAAAAAAAAAAAAAAAGAGAAGAACCATATGATCCTGTCAATCGATGCAGAAAAGGCCTTTGACAAAATCCAGCACACTTTCTTAATAAAAACCCTTGAGAAAGTTGGGATAGAAGGAACATACTTAAAGATCATAAAAGCCATTTATGAAAAGCCCACAGCTAACATCATCCTCAATGGGGAAAAACTGAGAGCTTTTTCCCTGAGATCAGGAACACGACAGGGATGCCCACTCTCACTGCTGTTGTTTAATATAGTGTTGGAAGTTCTAGCATCAGCAATCAGACAACAAAAGGAAATCAAAGGCATCAAAATTGGCAAAGATGAAGTCAAGCTTTCGCTTTTTGCAGATGACATGGTATTATACATGGAAAATCCGATAGACTCCACCAAAAGTCTGCTAGAACTGATACATGAATTCAGCAAAGTTGCAGGATACAAAATCAATGTACAGAAATCAGTTGCATTCTTATACAGTAACAATGAAGCAACAGAAAGACAAATAAAGAAACCGATCCCATTCACAATTGCACCAAGAAGCATAAAATACCTAGGAATAAATCTAACCAAAGATGTAAAAGATCTGTATGCTGAAAACTATAGAAAGCTTATGAAGGTAATTGAAGAAGATATAAAGAAATGGAAAGACATTCCCTACTCATGGATTGGAAGAATAAATATTGTCAAAATGTCAATACTACCCAAGGCTATCTACACATTCAACGCAATCCCAATCAAAATTGCACCAGCATTCTTCTCGAAACTGGAACAAGCCATCCTAAAATTCATATGGAACCACAAAAGGCCCCGAATAGCCAAAGTAATTATGAAGAAAAAGACCAAAGCGGGAGGCATCACAATCCCAGACTTTAGCTTCTACTACAAAGCTGTAATCATCAAGACAGCATGGTATTGGCACAAAAACAGACACATAGACCAATGGAATAGAATAGAAACCCCAGAACTAGACCCACAAACGTATGGCCAACTCATCTTTGACAAAGCAGGAAAGAACATCCAATGCAAAAAAGACACTCTCTTTAACAAATGGTGCTGGGAGAACTGGACAGCAACATGCAGAAGGTTGAAACTAAACCACTTTCTCACACCATTCACAATAATAAACTCAAAATTGATAAAGGACCTGAATGTGAGACAGGAAACCATCAAAACCTTACAGGAGAAAGCAGGAAAAGACCTCTCTGACCTCAGCCTAGCAATCTCTTACTCGGCACATCCCCAAAGGCAAGGGAATTAAAAGCAAAAATGAATTACTGGGACCTTATGAATATATAAAGCTTCTGCACAGCAAAGGAAACAACCAAAAAAACTAAAAGGCAACCAACAGAATGGGAAAAGATATTTGCAAATGACATATCAGACAAAGGGCTAGTATCCAAAATCTATAAAGAGCTCACCAAACTCCACACCTGAAAAACAAATAACCCAATGAAGAAATGGGCAGAAAACATGAATAGACACTTCTCTAAAGAAGACATCCGGATGGCCAACAGGCACATGAAAAGATGTTCAACGTCGCTCCTTATCAGGGAAATACAAATCAAAACCACACTCAGATATCACCTCACGCCAGTCAGAGTGGCCAAAATGAACAAATCAGGAGGCTATAGATGCTGGAGAGGATGTGGAGACACAGGAACCCTCTTGCACTGTTGGTGGGAATGCAAATTGGTACAGCCGCTCTGGAAAGCAGTGTGGAGGTTCCTCAGAAAATTAAAAATAGACCTACCCTATGACCCAGCAATAGCACTGCTAGGAATTTACCCAAGGGATACAGGAGTACTGATGCATAGGGGCACTTGTACCCCAATGTTTATAGCAGCACTCTCAACAATAGCCAAATTATGGAAAGAGCCTAAATGTCCAGCAACTGATGAATGGATAAAGAAATTGTGGTTTATATATACACAATGGAATACTACGTGGCAATGAGAAAGAATGAAATATGGCCTTTTGTAGCAACGTGGATGGAACTGGAGAGTGTGATGCTAAGTGAAATAAGCCATACAGAGAAAGACAGATACCATATGGTTTCACTCTTATGTGGATCCTGAGAAACTTAACAGAAACCCATGGGGGAGGGGAAGGAAAAAAAAAAAAAGAGGTTAGAGTGGGAGAGAGCCAAAGCATAGGAGACTGTTAAAAACTGAGAACAAACTGAGGGTTGATGGGGGGTGGGAGGGAAGGGAGGGTGGGTGATGGGCATTGAGGAGGGCACCTTTTGGGATGAGCACTGGGTGTTGTATGGAAACCAATGTGACAATAAATTTCATATATTGAAAAAAAATTTTTTTAAAAATAAAATGGAATGCTTACTTCAGACGGTCATTGTGAAACCAGATAAATTTGTGCACATGAAGTGGTACTCAAACCATAGTGATCAATAGGTATTAGTTAGAAGAAGTAATAGAACCCTCTATGCTAGTCTCATAGATTACCATCCTGAGGCTCATCTACACATCATAGATGCTGTCTTAGTCAGCGTGAACACCATAATACCACAGCCTGGGAGCAGGAACAACAGGAATTAATCTCTCACAGTTCTGGAGACTGGGCAACCCAAGCCCAATGTGCCAGCCAACTTGTTTCCCTGGGGAAGGCTCACTTCCTGATTTGCGAATGGCACTGTCTCACCGTGTCCATACATGATGGAGCGAGGAAGCAACTCTCTGCTATCTCTTCTTACAAGGGCACTAATCCCATCAAGAGGGCCCCAGATTCATGAACTCATGGAAACCCACTTAAGTTACCCCCAAATACAATCATGTTGGGGGTTAGGGATTCTGGTGCCTTCTCTCTTGGTGCCACATAAAACTAGTCACTTCTACTTTGTAACAATCTCTTTTAAGTGGACATCACTCAAGGTTTCCTGGTTTCTCCCCACTCACTCCACCCACAAAGGGCACTGCATGAAAAGGAAGACTCAGCACCTCCACAGCCTGTCTACCAGGATAAGGGATCTGGATTATCTATACCCCTGCACTCACATGTCTTTAATGAAATTGTCTTCTGACTCCACGGATGTGCAAGAAGAGCTGCCTCTTGCAGGCTAATAGCAGCCTTGTCACAAAAGAGATATAGGTGTTAGGTGTGGCAGTGCACTTGGGGCTGAATCCCTCAAAGGAAACATTGAACAAACCCTCATGAAATAAGGACCATGCCCCCCAAAGAGCCTTTTACTGTCTTCCACGATGTTATATTCGATTATGAACCACAACCATTCAGTCCTGTTCTCAAACAGGTCTCTGCTTCCTCCTAAGGCTTCTCCGAAGATCTACCAAAAGTGACCACTCAGAATTTGTGTCTTCAACAGAGGGTCACAGTCTTGGAGCTTCAGGGGAAAAACTGTAGGACGTGCTCTGAACTACTGTTGCCTCAAAGAGACTCTTCAGAGCAGGTTTCCAAGATGGCAGCACTGACTCAATGCTCAGACTGTGCCAGTGAGCAAAGCCAGGACTACTGGGACTCTCAGGCTGGAAGCATATGTACCTCAGGAAATCAGACGACTGACTCAAGATCCAGCAGAGTGAGAAGTAATGACATAGGACTGACTGAACGGATTCAAGATGTGCCATTGTGGTTATTTGTTTGGAATATTGATGGCATTCTGTTTGATGTTCTACTTGTATGGCTATTTGTGGAAACCTTATTTCTTTCTCCTTAAATGAATTAGTAGACTGTGTATTTGTAAACCCGCAACAACCGTCTTTAAACATTACCTCATCTTCACCTACCCTCAAAATTCAGAAACAAATGCTTCTACTGAGTTTCATTCACTTTCATGATAATAGAACCATGTGCATAAGTTTAATAAAAATCTGTCCTCTTGTTTACAAAGATATCATTGGAAAAATCGATTCTGGAGCAAGGCCATATATACAGGGTGATATCTGAGAGTGATTGTTGTTTAATCAAAGACCATCAGACCACTGCTAAGGAGCAATTATTGGTGTTACATGTGGAGCTAATGTCTCCAAAACCTTCATAAGAAAACGAATATGATGTCTGGCTTCCAGGATCTCAGTCTCTGGGAGTAAGGAAGTCCACTCCCAGGTAGTCCAGAAACACAGGCAAATTTTGGAGACATCAGGAAGAGGGAAATTCACAGATATTTATGGGTACAGCATGCAAAGTTTACTGGAGAAAGTGTTTGGGCCTTGGTTTCCTACTCCTAGGATAGAAGAATGGCAGGGGCTTTGAAAAGTCTGATTCAAAACTCATTTTGAAAATTTCGAAAGAAGTTTATCCTTTGGAATTGATAGTTGCTTAATATGATTAGGCTCTAGATTTCCCAAGCAAACTTAAGGAGGCTTTTTCGGTTAATTAAGATTCTTGCTGCATCTGTATAAATAATCAGGCCATGCATAGTAAAAACAATCTTCTAGGATCAACAATACTTGTTGGAGACTGTTTATGATCACAAAGTAGAGAACGCTATGAAAATGATCCAAAACTTAGAAATAGGCAAGAGAGATTACTGGAGTGTTCTATTGTTCTGTGTGGTGCTGTGCTTGATGATCCGCTGTGATATTTTACAACACTTTAAGGACAGAGAGAATTTTTGCACATCTCTGCCTTGGAGATACTCAGCGAATTTTCTGTCTGGTGGAATATGCAACTCAAAAATTACATGTTACTACTCTCTTGAACACATCAACCCTTGATTTCAAATGAACTTTGTGTTTCTGTTTGTTTGTGTGTTTTTTTGTTTTATTCTTTGCTTATTTGCTTGTTTTTAACTAGGTTTCACACCCAGCATGGAGCCCAAACTCAAGACCCTAAGGTCAAGACCTGAGCTGAGATCAAGAGTCAGACGCTTAACTGATTGAGCCACCCAAAGGAACTTTGAACCAATTATAGAATCAAACTGGTTCTCTAGTTAAGCCATGAGTTGAGCCAAATCTTTGATGTGTTTATACTTACCCAGGAGTCATGAGTTTGCTTTTTTTGAAAACTGCAGATAAAAAGAGAGGGAGAAATAGCATGATCCAAGCCTTGGAGGTGGAAATAACACTGGACACAGGCAGAGAACAGCTAACAATTTGGAGTGCAGGAATCATTACCAGCCTTTACTGAGGGCCTACTGCGTCCCAGGCACTGACCTCCATATCATTATCACCTTCGTTTCTTACAAAAGTATAAAATGGATATTAATGGGAACAATGATATCTAGAAAAATCTCATTCTTGGAAGAAGAGTTGAGACTGATTATAATGACTGTTGAATACCAGGCCAAGGAATGTGGATTCTAAGCCCTAGGCAGTAGATTTCCAAGAAGCAGAGACCTAAGAAAACTATCCCAATGGGCTTAACCTGGTAACTGAAATGAGGACTGGAGAGGAAGAGATCAGGGGTACTGTACCCTCACACTGCACACACTGTCCCTCTCTTACCATATTGTAGGTTGAATTGTGTCCTTCTAAAGAAGGGCTAACCTCTGGTACCTGAGAATGTGACCTTCTTTGGAGCACGGTCTCTGTGATGTCATGTCTTTAAGTTAAGGTTGAGCCCTACTCCAATGCCTGGAATTGTTTCATTCAGAGTGAGGGAAGTTTACACAGAGATACACACAGAGAACACCGTGTGACAAAAGAGGCAGATATTGGACTGAAGCACCTAGAAGGCAAAGAACAAAGCACGACAGCCAGCACCAGAAGCTAAGACGCAGCAAAGAAGGATCCTTCCCCAGAGACTTCATGGAGAGTATGGCCCTGGGAATGTCTCAGTTTGGCACTTGTAGCCTGTGCCAGTGAGACAGTAGCCATAACAATGAGACAGTAAGTTTCTGCTCTTTAAGCAACAGTTTGTGGTCATTTGTTACAGCAGCTCCTGGGGGAACTAATATAGATTTTAAGGTCAAGAAGCAGGGTCCTGCTCTGGTAATTACTTAAAATGTAGGAGTCGTTTTGAAATTGAGTAATGCATGGAGGCTCGAAGAATTCTGAGGTACATGATAAAAAGCAAGGCCTAAGAGGATGTCGGTGGTAGGATGAACATCCAGGTCACTTTCTGGTGAGGTCTCAGAGAGAGGTGGGGACCACGCTGCTGGACATTGGAGGGACGATGGCACTTGCTATAAAATGACAGGAGGCAGGGAGGCGGGCTAAACTGAGGTGGGCTGCTGGGTGGAGAGTAGACCATGTAAGTGATGAACTTGAATATTCAGCTGAGGAGAATCCCGAGAACAATGTGGAAGATGTGGCCTGGTGTCTCCTTGCTGCTTCTAATGAAATGCGTGAGGAAAGAGAGTGGTGGCTTATCTCCAGCCAAAGAGCACCAAGATGGCCAGCTGCCAGCAGAGCCCAGGAAGAAGCAAGCAAGGTCCTCCCCTCAAGGCTTCAGAGAGCACACGCCTCTGCTGGCATCTTGACTTTGGACTCCAGGAGCTACCACACAATCCATGTCTCAGCTGTTTCAACTGCAGTTTGGACGACCTGTCGTGCAGTGCTAGGCATCCAGCATGTCCCCTCCACCTTGCCCCTGCCAGCTTTCTTGTCCCATCCTCTGAGAAACCCAAAGGTCTCCCCTTCTGTGGTATAGTGTGAACAGGCCAAATCTTCTAGACTACATTCTTCCTCATTCCCACCACATTTCTGGCCCAGACGGACCCCGGGTCTCCCTGATGAGAGAGAGCTTGGGGCTTTCTCAGAACTTAGATTTCAGTCCTCTGAAGAATTTTCTTTTTGGAAACAATTATACAACACCAAAACAAAACCTAATAATTGTTTCTTTTAAAGAGACACACAGGAATTTAAGGCCTGGGAGTGAGGTTAAGGCCTCCTGAAATCTGAAGGCAAACAGGCAGACTATCAGGGCACCATGAGCGGGGGGTCAGAGGTAAAAGCAGGACCCCGTCCCAGCAGCAACAATCAATCCCTCACTCTTAGAGAATACCAACACTGCACAAAAGGACTATTTTCTCTTAATCACCAAAAATGTCTCCTTAATATATGAAAATCATTCAGAGGAAAAGTGTGTGCGCCTGATTCTGCCATGATCAAGATCTATGGCTTGGAGAAAACCCATACACAAACAGACCCCAAAACACCACAATCCCCATGTGCCCCACTATCTTTATGGATAAGAAGTCCTAGATTGTCTCAATACAATGCCTCCTACAGAACAGCATCATGCGAGACTATCTGGGCCTCTCCCAATGAGGACGAATCCCAAGACTCTCCCCACCCCCCACCCCCGGCATGATTCATGACCCTGGGCACACGTACCCACACAATTTCTCAGGTGTTGGTTGGCTGTAGGTATAAATCTCCAGGTGGAACAGGGGCCTGTGGCCCCCAAAGGGAGACCTTGAGGAGGTCCGAGTCCCAAGACTCCTGGCTGGAAGACCCAGGTATAAATATGAGTATGGACCTTCTTTCCCCATGGCTTTAGTGTCCCTGGGCCATCAGAGTAATGGACACTTACAGATGGTTATGGACATCACCTTTATTTACCAGCCAGCACCAACAGCCATGAACACAAGAAGCAAAGGCACAGGCATGTTTCACCCCGAGTTCTCTGCTACTCTCCACACACACAGCATCCTTCCTCACTCATCCGCCTAGACTTTCCAGTCCCACGCCTCCAAACCCCACAGCCTTTGCTTGGATGGCCCCTGGATTCTTAGCCATTCCTCGGTACCAATGGTGGAAGAGGCGGCTTGGGAGAATGGGTGTCAGGGAAAGAACTCACAGGCTGCCAGGACCAGCTGACAGCCTTCAGTGATCTGCCCTCTCTGGGATTTACAACAAAGTTGGCACGGTTTCTGCTGTTACCTTCATTTCTTTCTTTGGGTTTCAACTTGACATCTTTTATTGCTTCACTCATATCTTTGTGGAGTGTCTCGAGTGCTTTATTACAAATGATAAACACGGTAAGTAAATCTTTAACGAGGGATAAAGGAAAGACTGTTATATTTATGGCACCATATCACAGCACAGTTTTTTCTGTTATTGTTTCCCACAGTCCCTTGCATTTTCAAGAAATGGGTAACAGGGTGATTTCTCGTAAATTCACTCATGCACAGAAAAACATACATCTTACTTCAGCCCCAGCAATTTCCTGCCTCACTTCTCCCGAGTCTGTCTTCCTCATCAGGCCACAGAGGCAAGGTCACAGGTTCATGTCTTCTCATTTGTGGCTGCTCTTGTGCTCAAAAGGGACTGGGGCAGGAAGGCGGGGCCAAGGAGGAACCCCACCATGGAGGTCTCACTGGCCTCTGCACAGGTAGCTTATCCCATCTCTCCCCAGGCTGGTGCTGGCCTGAGGATGAGGTGGACGTCTTCCTGGGAATCTCCAACCAGGACCCGTTCAAAGCAAGCACAGCAGCTAGATCTTTTGACCCCGACGTGGGCTGAACAAGTCAGTTCTGCTCTTTATTAGAACAGGTGCACACGGATGCTGCTGCTATCTTCCAAAATTTTGACCAATTTTTCTACTGGTTGTTTGTTCAGTGAATGATTGATTGATTGATTGATTGATTAAAGTTTATTTATTAATTTTGAGAGAGCGAGAGAGTGAGGAGGGGAGAGACAAAGAGGGAGAGAGAGAGGATCCCAAGCACACTCCATGCCAGCACAGAGCCTGACGCAGGCTTGATTCAAGAACCGTGAGATCATCGTTCTGAGGTGAAACCATGAGTTTGATGTTCAACCAAATGAGCCCCCAGGTCCCCCCAAGTTTTAAAAAATTTTCACTCAAAACATAAATAGCAAACAAACAGCCGAGCAGCCTTATTATTTTGACTATTATTTATTTATCAGGAAAAAATACTAGTTGAAAGTTGCACTGAAATGACTCATGTCCAAGCTGTGAAAGAATATAAACGACTCTTTGGAAATACAGGGAGAGGCCAGTGTCTCTCTCACCCTCTGCAAGTTCACCATATCTGCAGTTAGTAGGACAGCGGGACTCCGTATAAAGACGGCTGTTGGTAGCACGGTGGTAACTGCTGCCTGGCTCTCTTTTGACGCTGTTTCGTTTAACTATAATAAGACACCACAAGGGGAAGGCAAAACGAGGCAAACTCCAGGCAGCCAGCAGGAAGGAAGAGGAGGGGAGTTGGCAATGTGGCCAGAGTTTGACCCAAAACTAGGACAGGCTTCCATATGCCCTGGAGGAACCCTACAGACCTAGTACTGGTGGGACAGCCATAAGTGATGCAAAGTATATATTTTCAAAAATATATTAAAGTCTCTTAAAGTTGTTCTAAGATCATTCAGCAAACGAAGAAACCTATTAAAAAAAAAAGTCTACTAAATAGTAGTAAGAACAGTGAGTCTGTGACACTTACCATAAGCTGCTTCCTCCCTTCCAACACACACTCAGCTCCTCTGGAAGGAAACTGCATTCTGGGAGGTGTGGCTGAGAAGCTGGGGCTCCCTGTCCTCTCAGCCTTCCAGCAAGAGAACAGTATCTTGGGAGGAATCAGCTGGAGGTCAGTAGGTTTAACCACCGGGTATAGTATGGACAGACAGAGTGGTTAGGGAAAGACGCACGGAGTGGGGCTAGACAACTGTCACCTCCCGGGACTCTGCAGGCCCAGGCTGCACCCTCTGAGGAGAGACACCAAAGGTTTCACCCTGCAGGGGAAACAGGCTTCACCAGGAGAGTCCAGCCAAACATGCAAACCCCCTGCACAAAGTTGCAGTGAAGCGCCAGAGCAGATATCCTTGTCTTATCTCTGATCACAGGGGCAAAGCTCTCAGCCTTTCATCAAGTATGGTACCAGTGGTGGGAGTTTTCACACTGATTTCCTTCAGTTCTTTCAACATGCTTAGAATTGCTCTTTGGAAGCCCTGTCTCTGAATCCAATATCCAGGGTCTCTGCCAGGCAATTCCTGTGGCCTGAGTTTTTCCAGTATATGGGTCACACCTTCCTGTTTCGTTGTACATCTTACAGGTGTTGTTAAAAACTGGGTATTTTAGGTAACATCGTGTAGTGAATCTGGATACTGATTCCCTTACTGACTTTCTAGGCCTTGATTTGCTGCTGTCTGTGTGTCCATAAGAATACAGAAATTGCTTTTTTAAACAACAAAATAGAAATTCTGCAGCAGAAAAGTATGAGTGAAATGAAAATTTGACTAGTGGAGCTCAATGATAGATTTGAATGGCTAGAACAAAGATTCAGTGAATTTGAAGATGTAATAATTATAAACACACATGAACTTCACAATTGAGCCCCAAAACACAGGAAGCAAAAAATAACGGGCGTCAAGGAGAAATAGACAATTCAACAACAAGCTGTAGACTTCAATGTCCACGTTGACCAACGCGTACCACAGCTAATCAGAAGGTCAAAACAGAAACAGAAGATGTGACCCACAGATAAACCAACCAGACCTAACATTACAGAACATTACCCAACGAAGTAGATTATGCATTCTGTTCACGTACACAGAGAACGTTCTCCTAAATATGACCAATAGGCCATAAAATGGGCCTCAATAAATCTAAGAGACTTGAAATCCTAGAGTATAACAGGGGGTAAGCTCCTTTACATCAGTCTTGGCAATAATTTTTTGGATTTGACCACAAAAGCAAAGGCATCAAAGATAAAATGATCAAGTGAGATTACATCCAACTAATACGCTTCTGCCTGGCAAAGGAAACCATCAACAATACAAAAAGGCAGCCCACTGAATGGGAGAAAGTATTTGCAAATCGTATATTTGATAAAGGGTTAATATCCAAAATACATACAGAACTCACATAATTAATAGCAAAACCCGAGCAATTTATTTAAAAAGGACAGAGGAAGTAAACAGGCATTTTCCCAAAGAGGACACACAGGTGGCACAGAGGTGCATGGATATGTGCTCAGTATCACCATCATCAGGGGAATCGCAAATCAAAACCACAATGAGGTATCCCCTCACACCTGTTAGAATGGCTATCATCAAGAAGACAGGAAGTAACAAGTGTTGGGGAGGATGTGGAGAAAAGGGAAGCCTTGTGCACTGTGCATGGGATGCAAGTTGGTGCAGCCACTGTGGAAAACAGTATGGATGGTCCTCCAAAAATTATACGTAGCATTACATTTGATCCGGCAATCCCACTTCTGGGTATTTATCCAAAAGAAATGAAAGCAAGATCTCAAAGAAAGATCTGCACTCACAAGCTCCCTGCAGCATTGCTCACAATACCCAAGATGTGGAAGCAACCTAAGGGTCCAACTATGGGTATATATATATATATATATATATATATATATATAGTTCTCTGAAAAGAAAGAGGAACATCTTGTCATTTGCAACAACAGGGTCGAACTTGAGGGCATTATCGTAAGCGAAACAGGTCGAACAGAGAAAAACAAATACTGTATGATATCACCCTTATGTGGAATTTTAAAAAGCCAAACTGATAGAAATGGAGAGTAGAACAGTGGTGACCAGGGGCTGGGGGATGGAGGGATGGGGAGACATTGGTCAAAGAGTACAAAGTTCCAGTTATAAGATGATTAAGTTGTGGGGATCTAACGTGCAGCACAGTGACTATAGCTCATTACCACTGTATCATACCTTAAGTGTTACTAAGAGAGTAGATGATCTTAAATGTTCTCACTCAAAAAAAGAGTAATGGTAAATGTGTGATGTGATGCAGGTGTTACCTAATAATATTATGGTGGCAATAATTTTGCAATATAGAGTGTATCAAATCAACACATTGCACCCTTTCAAATTACAGTGTTACATTTCAATTATATCTCAATAAAGCTGGATAGGGTGTGGGGGGATAAGGTGGAGGGCCATGGGTTAGGTATCTTCACTACAGCAAATGAACTGGCAAGACTGGCTAAAAATCAGGCCCCAGAGTATTAGGTTCAGGTTAAGTGAAAGCCCTCACTACACACGGGGAGAGGTGACTCCAGAAACTGTAAGTGAGTTAGGCAAGATCGCAGAGTTGATTCCAGAACAAACCAGGTCCAGGGCACATAGCACCATACACTGTTGTAGCCTTCTCTCCACACAAAGTCTGGCTATTTTACTCACGGCTATTTTCCTCTCTCATGACCTCCTGAGAGGAGAAACAGACACTTGGGTCAGAGATACCAACTTGAGGCTAGACTAAGTCCTATGAAAATTCCATCCTCTTCCTGCTGTCTGACCTTTAATAGCTGAAAAGACCTCTTTTTCTTTAGGAATGAGGAGATGGCAGAGAGGACCATTTGGTGGCCTTGTCCACACTGATGTCCAGTCAAGGATTCCTCCCTGATTCCTGGGGAAGGAGACTCTCAAGGGGCCATTTTCTAGGAAAACACCCAAAAAGCAAAAGGCAACTGGACATAAGAGTACTGGGCAGAGGCCAAAACTGAGAACAGGCCTCAGAAATCTAAACTGCCCTTCACTGAGATTACAGCCCCTCCCGGGAACAAGATGTGGTGCCACAGAGACCTTCGGAAAGGATCAGCACAGTCCCAAACAGGGGGTGTGTTGCGCAGTGAAAAGAACGCAAAGGCACCACTCACTGGCCCACCTGGCCCATGTCCTGTCCCTTTAAATCGGCACCACTGGGCCCTCCCTCCCTGGGCTCTGAGACTTCCTCCCTGTGCTGTGCTGGCAGGAACAGCCTCTGTACTCACAACCCAAGGCACAGCACCAGGTCGCGGGTTTCTGCAGCCAACAGCAGAGCCTGTCACCACTTCTGCTGGAAGGTGAGCACAAACGGTGAGGAAGGGAGCCACCTGGGGCAGGGCGGGGAGTGGACAAAGGGGGGCGGGGTTAGGGGGGCTCTAAGGAATTCAGGGCCTGGTTGCAGCTCACTGAGTGGGCTCCTGCATTCTACTCCCTCCCAGGAAGGGGAGCGGGATCTAGAAAGAATAACTTCACCCTTGCAGGCTTTTCAGGGAGCTCTGAGTTTCAGAACAAGCAAGTGAAGAAGAAATGGTAAGCATCTTCTCCAGCCGTGGAGTGCGCACACTTTTACTTGGGACTACGTACTTCGTCCTGCCCTGCTCCTCGCCTGGTCAGAAAGGTGTTTGCTAGAAGCACTGCCAGGGCTGAGCACGCTGGAGAAGGCTGCAGACACTCCCTCTGAGGGCATGTGCAGCCAAGGAGAGAGACATTTCTGAGGAGAAACAAGTGAGTCTAACCTCAGAACACATCGCAGAGTGGAAATCGTGTCTGTGAGCCGAACCCCACTCACACCCTCCACCTCCTCAGCCCTGTGCACCCCCAGGGACTTGCAGGAGCCAGCAAGAGTTATGAACATGGTCTTCAGACCTCTGCAGTACACGTGCTTGTGTGTCCTTGCACATCCCTTCCCCTGCCCTGGCTGCCCAGGGCTCTGTGCGCTGGGAGCCAGCTTCATCCCCACACACTGGCTATAAATGAAGGACTTGGACAGGATGAATGGCTCACAAACACAGACCAGGGACCCAATGCATTAGAATCACTCAGGGGGTTGGGGAGGGTGCCTCGGTGGCTTGGTCCATTAAGCTTTGAGCCCTGGGATGGATTCTGTGCTGTCAGTTCAATGCCTGGAGCCTGCTTTGGATTCTTCGTCTCCCTCTCTCTCTGACCCTTCCCTGCTCGTGCTCTGTCTCACCGTCTCTCAAGAAAATAAGTAAACAGTAAAAAAAAAAAAAAACAAAACATTTTTTTAAAAAAGAAATCCCTCAGGAGGAGGGGGAGAGATACCGTTTTTTAAGTTTATTATTTATTTATTTGTTTGTTTCTTTGTTTCTTTGTTTTTGAGACAGACATGTGAGCAGGGGAGGCACACATGAAGAAGAAAGAGAGAGAATCCGAAGGAGGCTCTGTGCTATCAGCACAGAGCCTGATGAGAGGCTCAAACCAACAAACCATGAGATCATGAGCTAAACCAAAGTTAAGAGTCAGAGACTTAGACTGAGCCACAAAGGCACCGCTTTTTTTCTTATTAAAGTACACATCTATGAAACAAAATGTCAAATATATATTTTAAAGACTCCCATAGATACCTCCAAAAGGCAGCAGGTTCAGGAAGCTGGGGAATACATAATATCCAATGACATTTATGATGCTAGGAGTCTCCATGTTCTACATCAGTCAATGACTCCAAGCCTCTAAACCCCAGATGTCAGCTCTCAGAAACTCTGGAATAATTTTTCAAATCCCATCCCAAAACATTGCAAACCTTTGGGAAGTCCCATAGGGGCCAGGAGTCCAGTGGATTTCCTAGAGCACACTTGGTCAGTTCCGTCATCGATAAGGACTTCTTGCTTTAGCTAAATTCTTGTTCTTTGCACTGAATCTTCTGGCCGTTTCTTCAGTTCTGCTGTGCAGGCAGTTATGGGAGTTAACTAATTTTTACACAGAAGATCACTACTCACCTGAGGCCTGTGGGATCAACTTTACCAAGGCCTTTGGGGAGTCCAAAAGGGGCGCTACGCAGAAGACAAACCTGTCATCTAACGGGTCAGAGACAAGTTATCAATCAACCCTTCCCTTTGCTTGTCCTTGTGTGTTGCCCATGGGACACAGCACGGTCACCCACAGTAGCCAGGTGTTGCCATGAAGAGGTAGCATTTGAAATGGATGGCGGAGCACAGACAGGACTCAGACAGAAACGTGGGAGAGAAGGAGTGGTCATGGGGGTGAGCGCACAGGTGGGCTGGAAAGGCCCTGAAACCTGTCCTCTGCGGAGCAGCTGACCCAGAAGGGGAGTGAGTGGCACACAGGGCTGGCGAAGCAGACAGAGCAGAGCTGCGCCCTTGTGACCAGGTCCTCGTGAGATCAAGCAGACTCCATCGCTGAGTGGCTAGCTGTAGTAAATCCTGCCGGACTTGGGGTCATCGCTTAGTTTGAGAGGCCTCAGATTCGGGGCAGGAACACCAGGAGCCGGAAGGGAGTGTCCCATCTCTCCAGCACACAGGTCATATTTACACAAATGACACAAACCGAATTCTTTGGTCTTCGGAGAGCAGAACACAGGTTCTTCAGATCAGCACGGGAGATAGGTATCTTTCCCAATTTTCAACCAATGAGGCTCACCAAAGATTCTCACAGTTTGGTTCCAATACCAACCAGGTCCTTCCAGGCTTCTTCCCCAAATTCTGATTGATGTTCAGCGCAGGGCAGGAACCATGACCTTTCATTGGGATGTCACCAGCTCTTTGGACCTTGCCTGAGCCACCTTAGGTAGTTATACCTATTCGATAAACCAACGAATGATTGAAGGAACGAAGGAACTAACACGTTGTGTTTGGAATTCTTTCAGGTGGGCATGGGAGGACGCAAGATGGCCAGAGATGAAGAGAATGCCTACGGTAAGAACTGATCTCAGTGTGTACTTGCCCCTAGGCGTCAGCTCTGGGTCCCAAGGCCATGGGCTAACTCAAGACTGAACAGAGACATTGGGGCACCTGGGTGGCCCAGTCGGTTGAGCGTCTGACTTCAGCTCAGGTCATGATCTCGCAGCTCGTGAGTTCGAGCCCCACGTTGGGCTCTGTGCTGACAGCTCAGAGCCTGGAGCCTGTTTCAGATTCGTCTCCCTGTCTCTCTGTCCCATCCCGCTCTCATTCTGTCTCTGTCTCTCTCAAAAATAAATAAACATTAAAAAAAAAAAAACAAAAGACTGAGCAGAGACAAATCCCAGACATGTCCCCATGCTGGGGTGAAACAGCTAGAGCCCCAGCTTTGCATTTTTGCTGGACCTCTGCCCCTGACCTACTGAAGGATATTAAGTGCCTGACCAGACTGTGCCTTGGGTCCAAAGGGTACAATGAGGACAATACATCTACTCGATCCCCACGGAAGATGTGGAGGGTTGAGATCATGGACTAGAGGGAACACGGTTTACCAGGTAGACTGTGTCCGTGAACAAGGATGGAGGGTTAACTGTGTCTTACTGGAAGCAGGTTTACTAGAGAGAAGAGGGAGGAGGAGGGGAAGGGAGGAAGGGAAGAAGGAAAGAGATCCTGTCATCTAATACTCTGAGCAACCCTGGGAGACACAACTCTCTGTCACCCCTCCCATTATGCAGAAGACGTTGAACGCTTAGTCTAAACTCGCCCAAGGTTCCACAGCTGGCACATGCGGGGCTGTGATTCCAACCCGGGGTGTCTGGGACTCCAGACAGCCCTTCACTCCCAGGCCTTCTGTGCCCTCCCGCATCTCCTCGCTGGGATGGCCCCTGGGAGAAGTCTGGCAGAGGCCTGGGAAGTCGTCGAGCACGGAGCAGCTCTGCAAGGTGCGGACGACCAGAGGTAATGTCAGCTGAAGTCATGGCCTGCGACCATCGAGGGGGACCCTCCAGAGCAGTGTGCACCCGGTGCCGGAGCATGGACTGGGGGGCAGGTGCACGCACTGGAGCCAAAGATGGAAGAAAGGTGGCTAAAGATGCCCCCGGAGTCGCACAAGCTCTAACCAGAGCGCCTGGGAAAGGCCTGTTGGACAAGCAGAAGCGGGAGGCATCCTTGCCCTCCTCCCTCAGGAGGCACCCCGGAGCCCTGGTGGAGCGGGACGCGCGCTCTCAAGCCGGCGGCCCACGCCTACTCTGTCCTCACAGGTTCCCAGGACCCGGACGACCAGCAGCAGCCAGTCGCGCAGGAGCGCAGGCTCAGGCTCATCCTGGCCGGCAGGACCGGAGTGGGCAAGAGCGCCACGGGCAACAGCATCCTGGGCCACAGGCTCTTCCCGTCCAGGCTCGCGACCACCCCGGTGACCAGAAGCTGCGCCCTGGGGAGCCGGAGCTGGGCCGGGTGGCGCGTGGAGGTCACCGACACCCCCGACCTCTTCACCGCCCAAGGCCGGCACGCGGACCCGGACTGCACCGAGCGGGCCAACTGCTACCTGCTCTCGG
This sequence comes from Neofelis nebulosa, assembly GCF_028018385.1. Classification (NCBI taxonomy): domain Eukaryota; kingdom Metazoa; phylum Chordata; class Mammalia; order Carnivora; family Felidae; genus Neofelis; species Neofelis nebulosa. The sequence goes on from NC_080785.1 coordinate 6,843,636, forward strand.
CGCCCGGGCCGCACGCGCTGCTGCTGGTCACGCAGCTGGGCCGCTTCACCGCCCAGGACGAGGAGGCGGCGCGCGGCGTCCGCGAGCTGTTCGGCGCCGGCGTCCTGGCGCGCGCAGTGCTCGTCTTCACGCGCCGGGAGGACCTGGAGGGGGGCTCGCTGCACGACTACGTGCGCGCCACCGACAACCGCGCGCTGCGGGCCCTGGTGGCCGAGTGCGGCGGCCGCGTGTGCGCCCTGGACAACCGGGCGGCGGGCGCCGAGCGCGATGCGCAGGTGGGCGAGCTGCTGGCGCTGGTGGAGCGGCTGGCGCTGGAGCACGACGGCGCGCCCTTCACCGACGACGTGTACGGCCTGGCGTGGGCCCGGCGCCACTCGCGTCCCGAGGACACGCTCCGCCTGGTGGCCGCGCGGCTGGCGGCCCGCGGTCTGGGGCGGGGGCCGGGGCGGCGCAGGCTGAAGGCCCGCGGCAGGCGTGGCGGCGGGCGCTCCAGCTCCTGGGGGGGGAACTGTTACCTGTCCTGCTGCTTTTCCCGTGGTGAGTCCCCAGACCCAGATTGAAGGCGCTGCCCTTCCAAACGCGGGGAGCCTGGCGGGTAAAGGGGCTGGGTACAAGGCGCTGAGGGAGACTTAAAACCAATTTCAAAGGAAGCCTGGAGTTTCAGACTGGGAGTCTTAATGACTCAGGACGCTTTGGATACTGTATCGACTTTGCAAAGGCTCAAGTTGACTTTTAGCGTTTCGATGTCACTTTTGACTATATGTACACTATTCAAATAAATGTGGTTAACTTTCAAATGTCCTTAATTCATTTTAGTAGTTTGGATGGATTTTTCTTTCTTGAAAAAATAGTGAAATGACTGGTAGTGTGTTGTAGAAAGTGGATTCATGGCAAAGGGAAGCAAACATTTTTGTGTGTGTGAGCATTTATGAAAACGTAGCCACTGTCTTAGTCAGCTTGAGTTGCTATTAAAAAAAAAACAACGGGAAAGCTCTCAGTTTTTCCCCATTGAGGATGATATTAACTATGGGATTTTCATAAATGGCCTTTATGATGTTTAACTATGTTCCTTCTATCCCAACTTTCTCCAGGGTTTTTATTAAGAAAGGATGCTGAATTTTGTGAAATGGTTTTTCTGCATTGATTGACAGGATCACATGGTTCTTTTCTTTTCTTTTATTAATGTGATGTATCACACTGATTGATTTGCATATGTTGAAGCAGTCCTGCTGCCCAGGAATGAATCCCACTTGATTATGGTGAATAATTCTTTTTATATGCTGTTGAATTTGATTTACTAGTATCTTACTGAGAATTTTTGCATCCATATTCATCAGGGATATTGGCCTGTAGTTCTCTTTTTTTTGCTGGGTATCTGTCTGGTTTAGGAATCAAAGTAACGTTGGCTTCGTAGGATGAGTCTAGAAGTTTTCCTTCCCCTTCTATTTTTTGGAACAGCTTGAGAAGGATAGGTATTATGTCTGCTTTAAATGTCTGGTAGAATTCCCCAGGGAAACCATGTGGTACAGGACTCTTAGTTGTTGGGAGATTTTTGATAACTGATCAAATTTTTAATTTCTTCCTGTTTGAGTTTTGGAAGTGTGTGGGTGCTTAGGAATTTGTCCATTTCTTCCAGGTTGTCCAATTTGTTGGCATATAATTTTTCATGGTATTCCCTGAGAATTGCTTGTATTTCTGAGGGTTTGAGATCAGTATCACGACAGGGATATCCACACTCACCGCTGTGTTTACCATGGTGTTGGAAGTTCTAGCATCAGCAATCAGACAACAAAAGGAAATCAAAGGCATAAAAACTGGCAAAGATGAAGTCAAGCTTTCGCTTTTTACAGATGACATGATATTATACATGGAAAACCTGATAGATTCCACCAAAAATCTGCTAGCACTGATACATGAATTCAGCAAAGTCTCAGGATATAAAATCAATGTACACAAATCAGTTGCATTCTTATACACCAATAATGGAGCCACAGAAAGACAAATAAAGAAACTGATCCCATTCACAATTGCACCAAGAAGCATAAAATACCTAGGAATAATCCCAACCAAAGACGTAAGATCTGGATGCTGAAAACTACAAAAAGCTTATGAAGGAAATTGAAGAAGATACAAAGAAATGGAAAAGCATTCCATGCTCATGGATTGGAAGAATGAATATTGTTAAAATGTCATTACTACCCAAGGCTACCTACACATTCAATGCAATCCCAATCAAAATTGCACCAGCATTCTTCTCAAAGCTAGAACAAACAATCCTAAAATGTGTATGGAACCACAAAAGACCCTGAATAGCCAAAGTAATATTGAAGAAGAAGACCAAAGCGGGAGGCATCACAATCCCAGACTTTAGCCTCTACTACAAAGCTGTAATCACCAAGACCGCATGGTATTGACCCAAAAATAGACACATAGACCAATGGAATAAAATAGAGACTCCAGAATTGGAGCCACAAAAGTATAGCCAACTAATCTTTGACAAAGCAGGAAAGAATATCCAATGGAAAAAAGTCTCTTTAACAAATGATGCTGGGAGAACTGGACAGCAACATGCAGATGAATGAAACGAGACCACTTTCGTACACCATTCACAAAAATAAACTCAAAATGGATAAATGACCGGAATGTGAGACAGGAAACCATCAAAACCCTAGAGGAGAAAGCAGGAAATAACCTCTCTGACCTCAGCCGCAGCAATTTCTTACATGACACATCTCCAAAGGCAAGGGAATTAAAAGCAAAAATGAACTTTTGGGGCCTCATGAAGATAAAAAGCTTCTGCACTGCAAAGGAAACAAGCAACAAAACTAAAAGGCAACCAACAGAATGGGAAACGATGTTTGCAAATGACATATGAGACAAATGGCTAGTATCCAATATCTATAAAGAACTCACCAAACTCCACACCTGAAAAACAAATAATCCAGTGAAGAAATGGGGAGGAAACATGAACAGACACTTCTCTAAAGAAGACATCCAGATGGCCAACAGGCACATGAAAAGATGCTCAACATCACTCCTCATCAGGGAAATACAGATCAAAACCACCCTGAGATACCACCTCACGCCAGTCAGAATGGCTAAAATGAACAAATCAGGAGGCTATAGATGCTGGAGAGGATGTGGAGAAACAGGACCCCTCTTGCACTGTTGGTGGGAACGTAAACTGGTGCAGCTGCTCCGGAAAACTGTGGAGGTTCCTCAAAAAATTAAAAATAGAACTACCCTATGACCCCCAATAGCACTGCTAGGAATTTACCCAAGGGGTACAGGAGTGCTGATGCATAGCGGCACTTGTACCCCAATGTTTATACCAGCACTTTCAACAATAGCCAAATTATGGAAAGAGCCTAAATGTCCATCAGCTGATGAATGGATAAAGAAATTGTGTCTCATATACACAATGGAATACTACTTGGCAATGAGAAAGAATGAAATATGGCATTTTGTAGCAACGCGGATGGCACTGGAGAGTGTTATGCTAAGTGAAATAAGTCCTACAGAGAAAGATAGATACCATATGTTTTCACTCTTATCTGGATCCTGAGAAACTTAACAGAAGACCATGGGGAGGGGAAGGGAAAAAAAACCGTTAGAGACGGAGGGAGCCAAACCAATAGAGACTCTTAAAAACTGACAATAAACTGAGGGTTGATGTGGCGTGGGAGGGACGCAGGGGGAGATGGGCATTGTGGAGGGCACATGTTGGGATGAGCACCAGGTGTTGTATGGAAACCAATTTGACAATAAATTTCATATTAAAAAATAAAAAATAAAATTAAAAAAAGCACAGACTGGGCCACTTATAAATAGAAGAAGAATTTTCCCCATGGTTCTAGAGGTTGGAGGTCCAAGATGGAGATGTGATTTCAGTCAGGATCTGGTGAGAGACCTCTCTGGGTTGCAGACTGCTGACTTCTGGCTGTGTCCTCACATGGTGGAAGGGATGAGTCAGCTTTCTGCGGCCTCTTGTAGAAGGGCACAATTCTCACTCATATGGGATCTACCCTCTTGACTGACTCACCTTCCAAAGGCCCCAGCTCCTAAAACCATCCTCTTGGGCACGAAATTTTCAATATATGAAACCTGTGGGGGGACACAAACATTCAACCAAAGCAGACACTGACCCTCCTTAATACTGTCCTAGCTCTCATACCCGGCTAGATCTGGCCCTTTGTGACCCTTGGATGTTTTATTATCACCGGTGAAAGTGATGTCAGGGTCATACATATTAATGTTTACTTCTGAAACATCGGTTTATTTCCTTTACAATAATTTACTGCCAAACAAGAGAAATAACTATACTGAAAATAACACAGTTCCCAAGTTTCTAGCATTTATTATGGCTGATGTCTTTCCAAAGTGAAGTCGAAATTTGGGGAATGTCTTCATTGTGCTTCTCAAATGGATTACTATGCAAAAAAGCAAAACAAACAAACAAAACAGAAGAAAACAAAACCCAGAGGTCGTCTCACACAATGGAGAAAGAGGGAGCCACAGGTGCACTGGTGGAAAGCCTCAGACCCCGACATTCCACTGCTATGGTGGTCCCATGGAGTTTAATGGGGGAAGGCCAGCCCATGAAAGTGCTTGACTACCACATCATTAGAAAATCAGATGACATCCTTGGGTTGTGTAACCAACCCATAGGGTTTCCTTATTGCTCTGTCAGAATGTGACAAAACACTTTCAAGGAAGTTGGCTCCTCTCTTCAAATCAGCCATGCTCTAGTCCGGAGGTGTGGATGCAACAGGAGGCACCTACTCACCTGGCCCAGGGTTCAGGGGTTGGAAGGAAGGTGGTGTTGGCGGGAAGTGGGGGGCAGCTCCACGTGGAGAAGGTGGGGGACCCCTAGGGCCATCCCAGTTCCACCTGGATTAGAAGGGCCCGCCATGCCACTAGTTCCTGGGGCGCCAGAGTGGGGGTGGCACGTTGGACTTCGGGGTTGTGGTGAGCTGGGTCAGGAGGTCTGAGGGCTCTGGTGGCCCTTGCAGTGAGCTGGGCTCGGTGAAGTGCCGCTGGGCGGAAGTCCGCCATTAATCTCCGACTTTAGGGTCCTCAGCAGCCCTGCGGGGCTCACATGGGGGCTCTGAGCCATGCGGGATCCCTTTGGTAACCCAGCAACTCGGGAACCCGCAGGGCAGCAGGGAGGATGGCGGGTATGGGGGACGGCCGCTGTCCCCAGCTCTGCCTCCAGGGCCGCGTTTCACGAGCACGCACTGTGGGGCTGACTTTAACCCATCATTCTTTCATTTCTCTTGTCTCATGCACATGTGTCCACACACTCCCTCCAATTGTTGTTTGTTTCTGTCTTGTTTGCATATAGAAATGGGATTTAAAATAAATATAAGTATTATGGCTTTTAAATTCCCATACGGAAATATATGCTTGAATCAAAAGACAGCTTCGATATCCACGGTTAAAAAGCCCTACTTGGGACATCGCGAGGGCGTGTTAGAAGGAGTAGCGGAGAGAGCAGGGTGTAGCACGTGGCCCCGCACTTGTGTCTGTCTCAGAGCCATCCCTATGCACCTGCTCCAAGAGGTGGGGCCGAAATGGGTTCCGTTTCTTTATTGACATGATCACATTAATGTTCATCTTGATAGCTTTCGTGTATGATGAAATAATATGATGAAACCACTTTGTAGATTAAATTCCATAAAACTGTGATACAGAATCATCAAATCCAAGAGGAAACTTTTCGTAATAGTAAATACTCATGAATTAAAAAAAAAAGATTTCATAAACAGATACATTTCACACTCATACATACTCCACAGGTATTATTCACAATAATAAATACTGCACATTATTGTGTGTATATTCCTGGGAGCTAGTTGAAGTATAAGGTCGGATATGATTACATGCCAGTTACAAAGTGCAAATGTGGAAAGATACCAATATCTATAGATATATGTCTACATCCATAGATAGATAGAGAGATAGAGAGATAGAGAGATAGATAGAGATAGGTAGGTATAGATATTGATATCTTTCCACCTGTTTCTGTTTCCTTGAGAACCCTAGTACAGTCAGACCTACTGAGAAAGTCCACATCCCCAGGCCCAGGTGCACAGGCCATGCTTAAGACTCAGGCTGGACCAGGACAACAGACATATGTGCTGCCCTGCCCCCACACGCCATAGGAGCAATGATTGATAAGCACCAGCCATCCATCACGGGCCTGGAGAGACTCAGGGAAGCAGAGTGTGTAGGGATGACTGGAAGCTGAAGGTAAACGGGATGAGAACACTGAGTAAAACCACATGGCATCTGAGTGCCCACACTAAGCTCAAGGCACCCTAGAGAAATATGGGGCCTTAGCTGCTCCATCGATAATTGTAGCAACAATCCCAACCAGTCCAACTCCCTGTGGGCTGACTCAAATCCCACCCTAACAGCCTGATGGAGGACAAGGGATTCTGTATCTAGGCATCAATATTTTTTATTTCATTTGCTCCTATCCTCCTATGTCTACAATTTAATAAAATTATGAAACTTGTTTTAAAAGCAGGAGAACAAAAATAAAACACAATCAACAGGGTAGACTCACAAAAAGTCCAGAAACTGAACAGGGATTTTAAAATAACAACAAGGACTGAATAAAAAATGGACAACATGAAATAAAAGATGGGGAAATTTCAACAGACAGATGAAAACCATAAGAATCAAACATACGTGGTAAAAGTCAAAAGCACTATCAGAGATGAAGTGTTCCCTAGCAGGTACATCAATCAACACAGTTGACTCAACATGAGTCAGTGAATTTGAAGAAGAGAGAATAGAAATTCTTCAAATGAAAACAAAAGTTAAAAATGAGTGAGAAAAAGAAAAAGGGAATAGAGTATCCGGGAGCTGCAAAGCATATCAAACAGGTTAACACACATGTATCTGAAGTACCAGAAGGAGAAAAAAAGAAAATGAACAGAAGAAACACTTGAAGAGATAATGGTTCAGACATTTCGAAAAACAAGGGAAGACACCAAGACACAGATCCAAGAGTCCCAGAGAAGCTTGAGCGGGATAAATACAGAAACAAACAAATAAAAATCTAGGCACTTCATACTGAAACTGCTAAAAACCAAAGATAAAGAGGAAGACTTAAAAATAACTGGGGTGTAAAAGGCACATTATATTAGAGGAATAAAGATTGTAATTACAGATGATTCCTTGTCAGAGCTTGCAATCCGGAAGACAATTGAGTGACATCTTTATATTACTGAAAGAACAAAAGTGTCAGCCCAGAATTCTCTAAGCAATAAAAATAGTTTTCAAATATAAAAGTGAGCTAAAGGCTGCCTCACAGAAGCTGAGCGGAATCACTGTTGACTTACCTGTGCTACAACAGATATTGGAGGAAGTTCCTCATCCACAAGGAATGAAGGTGATACGAGACAGAAATTTGCATTTACCTAAAGAAATAAAAAGCTCCAGAAATGGCAAAAAGAAGATAATACAAAAGACATTTTGTAGCTTACATTTTATAGCTCTAAAAGATAATTGTCTAAAACAAAAATAGTAATAGTGTATTGAGGGACCTACAATGCATGTGAAAGTCAGGCATGACAACACCAGGGAGGGAGAAATTGTTAAGTACACTAGTGTAAGTTCCTTAAACGACATGTGAAGTGGTCTAATAGTACTTCCATGTAGACTGTGATAAATGGTCTAAACACCCCGGAATAAAAAGCAGGGACTGTAGGACTGGATTAAAAAGCAAGGCCAACCACATGCTATTTAAAAGAAACTCACTATAAAGATAACAAGTGCATCACTTTTTTATCGGTGCCTAACAAATGACCTCCAACTTAGCAACTTGAAACAACATACGCTTATTGGCTCCGTCTCTGGGGGTCTGGAGTCTAGGCAAGGCCTGACTGGGTCCTGTGTTCAGAGTTGCTTGAAGCTTCAGTCAAGGAGTCAGCCGCTCAGTGGTGTCCTCTGTGGAGTTCAGGGTCTTTTTCCAAATTCATTCAAGTTGTTGGCAGCATTGAGTTGCTTGTGGTTGTAGGACTGAGTTCTTCCTCCCAGAGGGTCACCCTGGCTGCCTCCCTTGATAGGCGTTTCTCAATACAGATATTCAACATGGATATTCTCTCCAGAGGGAGAAACTCTTGCTTTTAAATATTTTTTGATTAGGTCAAGCCCACCTGGTATAATCACACCTCCTTTTTCCCCTAAAGTTTATTTATTATTTTGGGAGAACTCGAGATAGGACAAAGGGGGAGGGGCAGAGAGAGAAGGAGAGACAGAATCCCAAGCAGGCCTTCCACTGTCAGCATGAACCCCTACTCAGGGCTCCAACTCAGGAAACCATGAGATCATGACCTCAGGCAAAGGAAACCAATAGTCAGATGTTTGACCAACTGAGCCACCCAGGCACCTCATTAGCATTTTTTTGAAAGACACAGAGAAGGATACAAGAGGTGACTCTCCTCTCTCTGGCTCAGAGGAAAAAGTGCTCATCCCTCCACCTTCACCCCAGGGAAGCAGAAACTCTGCTGCGAGCCCTTCATAAATGATCTCATGAAAGACAGTGATTGATCTGTTTCAGAATGTGAGAATTTTAGGATAGTTCAGTAGACCACTTTTTCCTATTATGTTTTACTTTTTAAAAACATGAAACAGATGGTACTTTCTCCGTCTTAGCTTACTGGGGCCAGACGTGACCCACACTTTTGGTCCCTTATTCCATTCTGTATACACACCAAAGAAATTCTTTCTGGCAGGTCCCAGCTGAGTCACCTTCTTGGACAGTAAATCTGGTTGTCAGATGGCCCCAGGGTGTGCGACTAGCTCTGTTCCATTTAGGGAGAAGAATAAAGTTTTCCAACTTTGGGTTTTGGCCCCTGCTCTGGTCTCCACTCCCTCTTTATTAAGGAGTCCTAGATTTTGGATAGAAATCTGGTATTTTGGCTTATTTGATTTAGTTCTTTGCATGTATACTTGAGAATCTTGGAGAACAGGAGTCTTCGGTATCCTGAATCTAGCTGGTAACATTTGGAACAAGGGAAATGCCTTGAATATGATTGAAATGACTTTGTCCCTTTCAAATGTGAGATTATTTGCGACTGGGCGGTCACTCTGAAGGTATGGTTCCAGAGGAGCAGCATGGGCAACACCTGTGAACAACACAACCTGTAGGGAATGCAGATTCTCAAGCTCCACTCCGAGCCTACTGAATCGGGCTTTGTACTTTAACAAGACTTCCTGATGGCTCTGATACATGCTAATCCTCCACACAGTATAGAGAAAAACCTGAAGAAACAGCTTCTAGACTAAAAAAAAGAGGGGGGGGGGATTTGTGAAAACATGACAGCCTTGTAATCCAGGGTGTTGGTGTTTCTTTACAAGGGATTGCCTATACTCTATCAGTTGTCCAATTTCCACGACAAAGCCCAGGGCTCCCTTGCTGTACAATAGAATTTTATATAGTAGATGTCCAGATAATAGAAGCTGAGAACACTCTGTCTTCTTCTAGGGGAAAGAAAACAGAGAGGAAGAAAGAATAAACCCATGAGACTTGTGACCCAGATTACACCTCTCCAGGTTCAGGAAGCAAGAGGTATATTGTCTTTTCCTCAGTTCATGGAGGAATGAAGAAGCATTAAGAATTGTATGGAAATTTGGTTGGGAGACTGTCAATGGAATTCACCATGAGGGTGAGAACGAAGTAGCTGTGCAGCGTCTATGTTTAATTTTGCTACGTAGGCTGTTCCCCACGTACTCCACATTGCTCCACAAGAAGCAATTGACTTAAAGTCTAAGGGACTCATTTGCATAAGCGTGCTCAAAGCATTTTTCCTACAAAAGCAACTATTAACTCAAGAGGAATTAAAAATAGAATTAAAATCTCCCTATCTCATTGTCCTATCTCACAAATCTGTATCAGAGAATTGATGCTTAAGAAAATGTGCACACCAGTGAGAAAGAATGAAATCTGGCCCTTTGTAGCAACGTGGATGGAACTGGAGAGTGTGATGGTAAGTGAAATAAACCATACAGAGAAAGACAGATACCATATGTTTTCACTCTTATGTGGATCCTGAGAAACTTAACAGAAACCCATGGGGGAGGGGAAGTAAAAAAAAGAGGTAGAGTAAAAAAAAGAGGTAGAGAAAGTAAAAAAAAGAGGAGAGAGCCAAAGCATAAGAGACTCTTGAAAACTAAGAACAGAGAAACCAGGAAGATGGCGGCGTAGGAGGACGCTGGGCTCACCGCACATCCTGCTGATCACTTAGATTCCACCTACACCTTCCTAAAGAACCCAGAAAACCGCCAGAGGATTAGCAGAACAGAGTCTCCAAAGCCAAGCGCAGACGAGAGGCCCACGGAAGAGGGTAGGAAGGGCGGCGAGGCGGTGCGCGCTCCACGGACTGGCGGGAGGGAGCTGGGGTGGAGGGGCGGCTCGCTGGCCAAGCAGAGCCCCCGAGTCTGGCTGGCAAAAGCGGAGGGGCCGGACGGACTGTGTTCCGACAGCAAGCGCGACTTAGCGCTGGGAGGTCATAAGTTAACAGCTCTGCTCAGAAAGCCGGAAGGCTACAGGACAAAGGGAGGGAGAGCTGCTGAGCACCCGGACGGCAGAGCTCAGCTTGGTGGGGAACAAAGGCGCTCACCAGCGCCATCTCCCTCACCCATCCTCCAGCCAAAATCCCAAAGAGAACCAGTTCCTGCCAGGGAACTTGCTCGCTCCGCGCAAACACCCAACTCTGTGCTTCTGCGGAGCCAAACCTCCGGCAGCGGATCTGACTCCCTCCGGCTGCCACAGGGCCCCTCCTGAAGTGGATCACCTAAGGAGAAGCGAGCTAAGCCTGCCCCTCCTGCCCCCGTGCACCTTGCCTACCCACCCCAGCTAATACGCCAGATCCCCAGCACCACAAGCCTGGCAGTGTGCAAGTAGCCCAGACGGGCCACACCACCCCACAGTGAATCCCGCCCCTAGGAGAGGGGAAGAGAAGGCACACACCAGTCTGACTGTGGCCCCAGGGGTGGGCTGCGGGCAGACATCAGGTCGGACTGCGGCCCGCCCACCAACTCCAGTTATGCACCACAGCACAGGGGAAGTGCCCTGCAGGTCCTCACCACTCTAGGGACTATCCAAAATGACCAAACAGAAGAATTCCCCTCAGAAGAATCTCCAGGAAATAACAACAGCTAATGAACTGATCAAAAAGGATTTAAATAATATAACAGAAAGTGAATTTAGAATAATAGTCATAAAATTAATCGCTGGGCTTGAAAACAGTATACAGGACAGCAGAGAATCTCTTGCCACAGAGATCAAGGGACTAAGGAACAGTCACGAGGAGCTGAAAAGCGCTTTAAACGAAATGCAAAACAATATGGAAATGACGACAGCTCGGATTGAAGAGGCAGAGGAGAGAATAGGTGAACTAGAAGATAAAGTTATGGAAAAAGAGGAAGCTGAGAGAAAGAGAGATAAAAAAATCCAGGAGTATGAGGGAAAAATTAGAGAACTAAGTGATACACTAAAAAGAAATAATATACGCATAATTGGTATCCCAGAGGAGGAAGAGAGAGGGAAAGGTGCTGAAGGGGTACTTGAAGAAATTATAGCTGAGAACTTCCCTGAACTGGGGAAGGAAAAAGGCATTGAAATCCAAGAGGCACAGAGAACTCCCTTCAGACGTAACTTGAATCGATCTTCTGCGTGACATATCATAGTGAAACTGGCAAAATACAAGGACAAAGAGAAAATTCTGAAAGCAGCAAGGGATAAACGTGCCCTCACATATAAAGGGAGACCTATAAGACTCGTGACTGATCTCTCCTTTGAAACTTGGCAGGCCAGAAAGGCTTGGCACGATATCTTCAGTGTGCTAAACAGAAAAAATATGCAGCCGAGAATCCTTTATCCAGCAAGTCTGTCATTTAGAATAGAAGGAGAGATAAAGGTCTTCCCAAACAAACAAAAACTGAAGGAATTTGTCACCACTAAACCAGCCCTACAAGAGATCCTAAGGGGGATCCTGTGAGACAAAGTACCAGAGACATCACTACAAGCATAAAACACACAGACATCACAATGACTCTAAACCTGTATCTTTCTATAATAACACTGAATGTAAATGGATTAAATGCGCCAACCCAAAGACATAGGGTATCAGAATGGATAAAAAAAAACAAGACCCATCTATTTGCTGTCTACAAGAGACTCATTTTAGATCTGAGGACACCTTTAGATTGAGAGAGAGGGGATGGAGAACTATTTATCATGCTACTGGAGGCCAAAAGAAAGCTGGAGTAGCCATACTTATATCAGACAAACTAGACTTTAAATTAAAGGCTGTAACAAGAGATGAAGAAGGGCATTATATAATAATTACAGGGTCTATCCATCAGGAAGAGCTAACAATTATAAATGTCTATGCGCCGAATACCGGAGCCCCCAGATATATAAAACAATTACTCATAAACATAAGCAACCTTATTGATAAGAATGTGGTCATTGCAGGGGACTTTAACACCCCACTTACAGAAATGGATAGATCATCTAGACACACAGTCAATAAAGAAACAAGGGCCCTGAATGATACATTGGATCAGATGGACTTGACAGATATATTTAGAACTCTGCATCCCAAAGCAACAGAATATACTTTCTTCTCGAGCGCACATGGAACATTCTCCAAGATAGATCATATACTGGGTCACAAAACAGCCCTTCATAAGTTTACAAGAATTGAAATTATACCATGCATACTTTCAGACCACAATGCTATGAAGCTTGAAATTAACCACAGGAAAAAGTCTGGAAAACCTCCAAAAACATGGAGGTTAAAGAACACCCTACTAACGAATGAGTGGGTCAACCGGGCAATTAGAGAAGAAATTAAAAAATATATGGAAACAAACGAAAATGAAAATACAACAATCCAAACGCTTTGGGACACAGCGAAGGCAGTCCTGAGAGGAAAATACATTGCAATCCAGGCCTATCTCAAGAAACAAGAAAAATCCCAAATACAAAATCTAACAGCACACCTAAAGGAAATAGAAGCAGAACAGCAAAGGCAGCCTAAACCCAGCAGAAGAAGAGAAATAATAAAGATCAGAGCAGAAATAACAATATAGAATCTAAAAAAACTGTAGAGCAGATCAACGAAACCAAGAGTTGGTTTTTTGAAAACATAAACAAAATTGACAAACCTCTAGCCAGGCTTCTCAAAAAGAAAAGGGAGATGACCCAAATAGATAAAATCATGAATGAAAATGGAATCATTACAACCAATCCTTCAGAGATACAAACAATTATCAGGGAATACTATGAAAAATTATATGCCAACAAATTGGACAACCTGGAAGAAATGGACAAATTCCTAAACACCCACACTCTTCCAAAACTCAATCAGGAGGAAATAGAAAGCTTGAACAGACCCATAACCAGCGAAGACATTGAATCGGTTATCAAAAATCTCCCAACAAATAAGAGTCCAGGACCAGATGGCTTCCCAGGGGAGTTCTACCAGACGTTTAAAGCAGAGATAATACCTATCCTTCTCAAGCTATTCCAAGAAATAGAAAGGGAAGGAAAACTTCCAGACTCATTCTATGAAGCCAGTATTACTTTGATTCCTAAACCAGACAGAGACCCAGTAAAAAAAAGAGAACTACACGCCAATATCCCTGATGAATATGGATGCAAAAATTCTCAATAAGATACTAACAAATCGAATTCAACAGCATATAAAAAGAATTATTCACCATGATCAAGTGGGATTCATTCCTGGGATGCAGGGCTGGTTCAACATTCGCAAATCGATCAACGTGATACATCACATTAACAAAAAAAAAAAGAGAAGAACCATATGATCCTGTCAATCGATGCAGAAAAGGCCTTTGACAAAATCCAGCACCCTTTCTTAATAAAAACGCTTGAGAAAGTCGGGATAGAAGGAACATACTTAAAGATCATAAAAGCCATTTATGAAAAGCCCACAGCTAACATCATCCTCAATGGGGAAAAACTGAGAGCTTTTTCCCTGAGATCAGGAACACGACAGGGATGCCCACTCTCACCGCTGTTGTTTAACATAGTGCTGGAAGTTCTAGCATCAGCAATCAGACAACAAAAGGAAATCAAAGGCATCAAAATTGGCAAAGATGAAGTCAAGCTTTCGCTTTTTACAGATGACATGATATTATACATGGAAAATCCGATAGACTCCACCAAAAGTCTGCTAGAACTGATACATGAATTCAGCAAAGTTGCAGGATACAAAATCAATGTACAGAAATCAGTTGCATTCTTATACAGTAACAATGAAGCAACAGAAAGACAAATAAAGAAACTGATCCCATTCACAATTGCACCAAGAAGCATAAAATACCTAGGAATAAATCTAACCAAAGATGTAAAAGATCTGTATGCTGAAAACTATAGAAAGCTTATGCAGGTAATTGAAGAAGATATAAAGAAATGGAAAGACATTCCATGCTCATGGATTGGAAGAATAAATATTGTCAAAATGTCAATACTACCCAAGGCTATCTACACATTCAATGCAATCCCAATCAAAATTGCACCAGCATTCTTCTTGAAACTAGAACAAGCAATCCTAAAATTCATATGGAACCACAAAAGGCCCCGAATAGCCAAAGTAATTTGGAAGAAGAAGACCAAAGCAGGAGGCATCACAATCCCAGACTTTAGCTTCTACTACAAAGCTGTAACCATCAAGACAGCATGGTATTGGCATAAAAACAGACACATAGACCAATGGAATAGAATAGAAACCCCAGAACTAGACCCACAAACGTATGGCCAACTCATCTTTGACAAAGCAGGAAAGAATATCCAATGGAAAAAAGACAGTCTGTTTAACAAATGGTGCTGGGAGAACTGGACAGCAACATGCAGAAGGTTGAAACTAAACCACTTTCTCACACCATTCACAATAATAAACTCAAAATTGATAAAGGACCTGAATGTGAGACAGGAAACCATCAAAACCCTAGAGGAGAAAGCAGGAAAAGACCTCTCTGACCTCAGCCGTAGCAATCTCTTACTCGGCACATCCTCAAAGGCAAGGGAATTAAAAGCCAAAGTGAATTACTGGGACCTTATTAAGATAAAAGGCTTCTGCACAGCAAAGGAAACAACCAACAAAACGAAAAGGCAACCAACGGAATGGGAAAAGATATTTGCAAATGACATATCGGACAAAGGGCTAGTATCCAAAATCTATAAAGAGCTCACCAAAGTCCACACCCGAAAAACAAATAACCCAGTGAAGAAATGGGCAGAAAACATGAATAGACACTTCTCTAAAGAAGACATCCGGATGGCCAACAGGCACATGAAAAGATGTTCAACGTCGCTCCTTATCAGGGAAATACAAATCAAAACCACACTCAGATATCACCTCACGCCAGTCAGAGTGGCCAAAATGAAGAAATCAGGAGACTATAGATGCTGGAGAAGATGTGGAGACACAGGAACCCTCTTGCACTGTTGGTGGGAATGCAAATTGGTGCAGCCACTCTGGAAAGCAGTGTGGAGGTTCCTCAGAAAATTAAAAATAGACCTACCCTATGACCCAGCAATAGCACTACTAGGAATTTATCCAAGGGATACAGGAGTACTGATGCATAAGGGCACTTGTACCCCAATGTTTATAGCAGTACTCTCAACAATAGCCAAATTATGGAAAGAGCCTAAATGTCCAGCAACTGATGAATGGATAAAGAAATTGTGGTTTATATACACAATGGAATACTACGTGGCAATGAGAAAAAATGAAATATGGCCTTTTGTAGCAACGTGGATGGAACTGGAGAGTGTGATGCTAAGTGAAATAAGCCATACAGAGAAAGACAGATACCATATGTTTTCACTCTTCTGTGGATCCTGAGAAACTCAACAGAAACCCATGGGGGAGGGGAAGGAAAAAAAAAAAAAGAGGTTAGAGTGGGAGAGAGCCAAAGCATAAGAGACTGTTAAAAACTGAGAACAAACTGAGGGTTGATGGGGGGTGGGAGGGAGGGCAGGGTGGGTGATGGGTATTGAGGAGGGCACCTTTTGGGATGAGCACTGGGTGTTGTATGGAAACCATTTGACAGTAAATTTCATATATTAAAAAATAAAAAATAAAAAAATAATAAAAAGAAAAAAAGAAAACTAAGAACAAACTGAGGGTTGATGGGGGAGGGGAGGGAGGGGAGGCTCGGTGATGGGTATTGAAGAGGGCATCTTTTGGGATGAGCCCTGTGTGTTGTATGAAAACCAACTTGACAATAAATTTCATATATTAAAAAAAGAGAGAAAAAATAAAAATAAAAATAATAAAATAGGTCTTTTGGAAACAGTCTAAAGATTGAACTTGTTTTCTTATTCATTTTGTTTCCCTATGTCTTTTGACTAGAGCATTTAGTCCATTGACATTTAGAGTGAGTTCTGAAAAATATGAATTTATTGCCATTGTGTTGCCTTTAGAGTTTCAGTTTCTGGTGGTGTTCTCTGGTCTTTGTTGCTTTTGTCTTTTTTGCTTTGGTTCACCTTTTCTCCCCTGAGAGAGTCCCCCACACAATTTCATTCCAGGCTGGTTACTGGTCACAAAGGTCTATAGTTTTCCTGTGTCTGGGAAACACTTTATCTCCCTTTCTATTTTGAACAAACAACCTTGCTGAATAAAGAGCTTTAGGCTGCTTACTTTTCCAGTTCATCACTTTGAATATATCCCGCCACTCCTTTCTGTCCTGCCAATTTCTGTGGATAGGTCTGCTGAGAACCTGATCTGGTTGCACTTGTAGGTTAAGGGCTTTTTTCCTTTGCTGCTTTCACAATTCTTTCCTTGTCTGTTTATTTTGTGAATTTGAATATGAAATGACTTGTTGATAGTTGGTTTTCCTTGAATCTGATGGGAGTTCTCTGTGCTTCCTGGGTTTTGATGTCTGTCTTTCCTCAGGGTAGGAAAGTGTTCTGGTATGATTTCCTCACATAAACCTTCTCTGTGTTCTCTGTCTTCATTTTCTGAGACCCCTATTAATCGGATGTTGTTCCTTTTGAATGAGTCACCACGTTCTCTAAATCTTATCTCATGCTCTTTTGCCTTAGTTTCCCTCTTTTTTTCCTGCTTCCTTAACCTCCATAAGTTTGTCCTCTGCATCATCGATTCCCTGCTCTGCTGCATCCATCCTTGCCACCGTGACAACCATATGAGATTGCATCCCAGTTCCAGCATTTTTAATTTCATGATGGCAAATTTTACTTCTTTTATCTCCACAGAAAGGGAATCTATGCTTTTTTCAAACCCAGCTAATATTCGTACTATTGGGACTCTAAATTCTGGTTCAGACATTTTGCTTATTTGTCAGAAGCATTTCCTCATGTCCTTTCTTTTGAGTGAATTCCTTCATTTTGGAAGAAGAAAAGGAATTATTAAAAAAATTAAAAAATTTAAAACAACACACAAAAAAATCAAATGAAGGATGCTAGATCTTAGGTGTGTTTTGGTCTGGTTGTTGAAAGAAGCCTGACAGAATAGAGAAAAAAGGGAAAGAAAGGGGGGGGGGAAAGGAAATAAAAAGTAGGAAAACATTTGATTATTAAAAACATGCAACCTTCCTTTGTCTCCAGCATCCATCCACTCCCCACTTCTACACTATCTGCGACCAAGCCATGAGGTGGCACCTCCCTTCTGAATTTCATCTCAGAAGGGGCTGTGTTTCCAAACCCCTCATTTCTGAGGTCCCTTAGTCTTGGCCCACTCCAACCCTCCGTGGGAGGGTCTTGCCAAGCAATGGCCAGGTGCTCGCCACCCCTGGGAACGTTCATGGGACCACCTGCTGCAGATGCCCAGAGCCTACAGCCAGGTACCAATGTGTCCCACAAGACGTTTGCCCAGTCATGTAGCAGCAGCATCTCAGGGATGGTGGTAAATCACAACACACATCTGGTGCCAGACTTCACTGCCCCCATAATGCCTTTGTTCCAAAACCAACAAACAGCTGTTCTCCAGGGTCCACTGGGACACTTACTTGTGGGGAGGCCACACGACCTCTACCAAATGTTCTCTTAGCAGGGCAACTGTTTCTCCCCACGTGGCCCTCGGAGCCCTCGGAACTCGCTCCTGGGGATTCACCCTTCCCACCAGATCACCACCAGGTAGCGAGATACAGAGTTTCCAACTCTGGGCTCCCTTGTTTATAGGGCCCTTCTTCTTAATGGTATTGAAAATCTACTTTCTCCTTTCTTGCTTTCTTGTTCAGTCCCTTTTGGGTGTTTGCACTCTTTCTCTTTCTCTACAGTTGCCTTTTGGGGGACTGTTTTCCTGTATTCTACCCCCTGTTTCTGTCCTATCTCCACAAGCAAAAACAACTCCCTATCCTCCATGGCTTCTCTCTCCCCCAAATCACCTCTCGTGCTGTGTACCTGCCAAGTTCTGTGGCTCAGGTTACGCAGATGGTTATGTTGATCCTCAGGTAAGTTTTCCAGTGTGAAAAACGCTTTTGTGCTGATCTGGCTGAATTTCAGGAATGAGAGAAGCAGAAAACTTCCATGCTACTCCACTATCTTGGTCCCTTCTCCTGGGGAGAAGGGATTGTGAGGGATTGTGAGCTTCTTTGTGGTGTGCTTCCTTTATCCTCGAGATTAATTAAAAGTACAGTCTAAACTCATGGGTGTTTGAGGAAAACTGGGAGAGGTATATGTCCCTTTGGGCAAAATGGCTTTGAGCATGGACAAGCCAATGTCAAGATGGCAGAGTGAGGAGAGTTGCCATGAGTCACATATGACCACCAGAACATATTGGCAGAACATGGAAATGTGCTTTGGGAAACCTTCGCATGGATTATGTGAGAAGTACCAAATAGAAAAGTAGAAAACAGATAGAGAGAGACACCTCCTACTGTTATCCATATATTAAAGGGGATTTTTGCTCCAGGAAAACCAGAAAGGTCTCTAAAGCCTTGGTTACACATAATTTCTATCAGTGCATAATGAATGAATCCAACGAGAAGGTGGTGTTTGACTGGCAGAGGGGTTGAGAATGTGGCTGGGAATTTCCAAGGAAAAGGAGGAGAGATGTGTTGAGGGTAGAGCAAGACTAGCTCTGAAATCATCTTGAACTGTTACCAAAAACTGAAACTCACACCTGTGGTCTTAGAAGAAGTGGCAAACGTAGGGCACCTGGGTGGCTCAGTCCGTTGAGCATCCCACTCTCAGTTTCAGCTCAGGTCATGATCTCATGGTTTGTGGGTTTGAGCCCTGCGTCAAGCTCTGCACTGATGTGTGGAGCCTGCTTGGGGTTCTCTCTATCACTGCCTCTCCCCTGCTCATGCCTCTAAATAAATAAATAAATTTTAAATAAAATAATAAAGAAAAATAAATATCAAAGGTATTTTCCAAGAAGAAGTGGACTGAAAATTTATGGAAATATGACAGAACAGAAAACTTTTATTATAATACCAACTAGCAAGCAGTTCAGCTGGGAGAGGGTGGTATGTGCAGTAAGGTATGAAGGTCTGAGGTGATGGAGGTGAAGTGGCAACAGTTAGTTTCACATGAAAAGGAGAGAACTGGTTATTCAGCAAATATGTTGTATTAAAGTCTGTCAAAGAGTTGCTGTAGATATATCTGAATACAGCAAACCGTTGTTCTCTTCTGTGTTGAATCTTTGCCTTTCAACTGCTCTTTCTGGCATTTCACTTAGTTGAGTTCTGAGAGGTCTAGTTTCCAGACAACTCTTTGTTCTTCAGTGGGCAGCTGATAAGGAACAACTTGAGTCCCTCTGTAAAAATGTAACTAAATAAATTTCCATTCATCTGGAAAGAATTCTATTAGCATTTCTATCATTAGACTACCTAACATGAAGAACCAATCTTTGTAACAAACCATATGGGTAAGGTGATTGCCATGTCCTAAAAGCAAAAATAAGTGAGTAGAAGCAACAAAGGGAGAGGATCCACCAATCTAGAAGGAATCTGGATTTCACTCGGGACAAATAGAGAAATTTTGGGGCCATCTTCTTAGAAGAGCATCAATACCTTCTACTCTGGAGTTCCACAAATTGAGAATGTGTCCCTCCCCTGGTAAGTCAATCAAACATCTACCAATCACCACCAGTGAATCTGATTATACCCCTTCGTCCTGAGAGTCTGAGAGACAGAATCAAGAGTGCTTCAAGGTTGGTGAATGAGTTCTGGGGTGGGGGCTTGGCAGGGCCAGCAGAAAATGTGGAGCAAATAAGGAGATCTTCTCATTCAGGTTAATCTTCCATAAACAGGTGAGAGAAGATAGGAAAAACCATCTGCAGAGCTTTCATGATCAAGTCAACTATCTTATACTGATTCTCATCTCTGTGTTTTTGCAGCCTTACAGCATATAATGCCTCTTTCTCAGCCAATTCCCTCTCCATTTGTTCCATTTGTTTCTGCTGCTCCAGTTTATCCTCCAGCTTTCTGATTTTGTATTCAAATTCCTTTCTTATCTGCACTCTCTCTAGCTCTGCTGCATAAAATTCTTGCATTTCTTGCATTGGTTTCTGAATCTCATTGTCAGCCTTTTGTACATCTTATTAATGTACCATCTTCCTTCATTCTTGACTAGAATGCGCTGGACCAGGGTGAGCAGCTGATTTCTCTGGGCTTCCTGCTCAGCTCTTGTTGCCTGATTGTTGAACACACAGTAGCGATCACCAAACTTGCCCACCGGCTCCCAGATATCTTTGGGTGCTTCCTCTAAGTAATCATGGAAATTGATGCCATCCAAGTCATCTTTCCGGGTGAATAAGAGAATCATGTATCTCCTAGCTCTGAGCCCAAACATTTGCAGGATCTTCTCCGTGGCCTTTCACTCTTCCTGCGTGTACCAGCCCAGCGGGATCACCAGGAGTAGAGCATGGGGCCCTGGGGAGGTCAGGAAGATGCAGTGAGCAATCTCCTTGCAGGTGTCAGCATCCTGTGCCTCAGTGTCGAAAATGCCAGGCATATCCACGACCACAATTTCTCTTCCCTGCCACCTGCTGCTCCCCCTCTTACAGGTCTTGGTGGCAGATGTTGCCGCAATGCTGAAATGAAACACTTTCTCTCCGAGGATGCTGTTGCCTGTGGCACTTTTCCCTGCTCCTGTCTTACCCACTAAGACAAGTCTCAGGTGTGAATCTCTGCCATCTTGGTTTCTAAGCCCTGGGACATCAGGAAACAAAAGCCACAGCATGAGGATGGTAATCCAGCTGCTTCCCCTGCATGGTCCCCCATTTCCCTTCACACACATCCCTCCTCTGTAGCCGCACGGTCCCCCCCAAAGTGACTGCTGCACTCCCAGAACTCTATAGAAGGCCCTTCTAAAGAAGCCTATTCGAAGTCTATAGAAAGCCTGAAGTTCTCTTGCAATACTTGGGGAATGCCCAAGTACTTTCCAGGATTTCCTGGAGCTTCTTACTCTTCCTTTTGGCAGCTAAGTAGCCCACAGAAGAGGAAACAAAATATTGTAGTTTACAAAGAGAATTCTGAGCTGCTGCTACAGGTAGCTATTCCTCATAAGAGCAATGCAGGAAGTAACACAAAATCTGACTTTGGGGCATCTCAGTGGGAGACTCCCCTCCCCATTTATATTCAAAATGGAACTTTGCTTCTTCCTATTAAGAAGCCAGCTAGTCAGGTTACACAAGCCAACTCATCCTTGTAGGGTACAAAAGGGATGCCTGTGTGGAAAGACCAAATGTCTTTTTCTATTTCGTGTGTGCAACCATCCTGTCAGGGGTTGTGACATGAGAGAGAACAATATAATTTAACTTTAAAGTTTAAAACCTTAGCTTAGAATCCAGTGAAGTTTTTATATTCTAAAATAAGACATTACAAAATTATAGTCATAAATTACTGACATTTCTCCAAAGTTACTATAAAATCCCTTGATACTAAAAAAAATGAAAGAAAAAGAGCACCTGGGTGGCTCAATTTATTGAGTGTTGGACTCTTGATATTCGCTCTGGTCATGATCCCAGAGTCGTGCGATTGAGTCCCACATAGGCTACACACTGAGCATGGAGTCTGCTTAAGATTCTCTCTCTCTCCCTCTCTCTCTCTTTATCTCTGTCCCTCTGTCCCTCATCCTTTCTCTCTCTCTCTCAAATAAAAAAATGAGGGACACCTGCATGGCTCAGTCAGTTGAGCATCCAACTTTGCCTCAGGTAATGATCTCACAGTTCATGAGTTCGAGCACCAAATCAAGTTCTGTGCTGACATCTCAGAGCCTGGAGCCTGCTTGGGATTCTGTGTCTCTCTCTTTCTCTACCAAACCCCTGCTCTAGCTCTGTCTCTCTCTGACTCAAAAGTAAATAAGTATTAAAAATTTTATTAAAAACTTTTTTTAAAAACCGATCATATGATTCAGTAATGCCACTTCTGGGTATTTATCCCAAGGAAAAAACACTAACTGGAAAAGTTATCTGCATTCGCATGTTTATTGCAGAATTATCTACAATAGCCAGGATATGGAAACAATCTAAGTGTCCACTGATGGATAAATGGACCGAGAAATCATGGCATATATACACAATTGGATATTAGTCATCCATTAAAAAAAACCCAAATCTTGCCATTTGCAACAGCATGGATGGATGTCAAGGGAATTATGCTCAGTGAAATAAAGTCAGACAGAGAAAAACAAGTACTCCACCATCTCCCTTATATATGGAATGTAAAAAAGAAAAAAACAAGACAAGCTCATAGTTACAGAGAACAGGTTGATGGTTCCCAGGTTGAGGGGATTGGTGAAACCTGGGAAGGGATCAAAAGATAAAAGATAAAATAAAATGAATATATGTTATGACAACATACACATGTATAGGCTAGTGGGAAATAGCAAGACTTGCTGGATATATTTTTCAATTGATGATTAAATCTACTTGAAGGAGATGAATTTTATTTTATGTAAATTAAAATTCAATAAAGCTGAAAAATTGCAGCACTTTAGTACAATTGGGTGCATTTAGGATAATCCGTCATGGTAGATTTACATGATTTTTTTTAAATTTATTCATTTATTTTGAGAGAGAGAGAGAGAGAGAGAGAGCATGAGCAGGAAGGAGCAGAGAGAGGGAGTGAAAGAATCTCAGTCTCCAGGCTGTCGGTGCAGAGCCCAACACAGGGCTTGAACTCACAACCCATCAGATCATGACCTGGGCCAAATCAAGAGCCTAAATTTAAAAACAAGACGTCTAATGCACTGAGCCACCCGGGCGCCCCAACATGATTTACAATCATCTAAAACTGGCTACAAGCTGTCATCCTACCTGTGTCCATGCCCCATTATGATATGAATATGAATCTTTTCTCATCCACAGATGGAGTCTATTTCTGCATCTTTTGGAGCTCAAAGCCTCAAAGGTTTTGCAGTTTGCCTTTTGACAATGTTTGCTTCTTTACACATTTCTTGTCTCTGTTTTATAATTTGACACCTTTTCCAACCCATGTCCTCCCTCTCATGCATTTAAAAATATCTGTAACACTTTATTAGAAATGACATAGTAAAGAAAAGAAACGATGATTCCTATGCACCTCACAGCTCAGTCCCCAGGAAGTCTGTAGCCTACAATCAACGTTGGCCCAGTTCCCAGAACCTTCTCACAAGAACAAGCACGGTTGTGGTCAATTTACCGGTGCACAGCCACACTTCTTTCTTGTCTTCACCACAACCATTTCCTGCTGCATCTCCTTCTGTTTTTGTCTTCTGGTGACATAGGGTTGTGAGCACCTCACAGCACACAAGGCTGAGGTGCAAGGTCCATGTCCCGTACCCAGCCCTGCAGTGGAAGCCTGCAGCATTTTGGTACAATTGGATGCAATTAGGATAATCAGTTGTGGTAGATTTACATGATTTTTCAAAGTTAATCATTTATTTTGAGAGAGAGAGAGGGAGAGATAGAGAGCGTGAGCAGGAAGGGGCAGAGAGAGCAATCGACAAACTGGGAGAAAATGTTTGCGAGTCACATATCAGATAAAGAAAGAACTTGTGTATATACTTGATAAAGATCTGACAAAGAATAGAATGTGTCAAGAACTCTGAAAATTCATTAATGCAAAGACAGTCCAATTTAAAATAGAAAATACAAACATTTTCGACATAATTAAAATATGTATACACCAGTGAAACCATCATAACAAGCAAGATAGCGAATGTATCCATCAGCCACAAAAGTTCTTCATGCACCGCTCACCTGCCCCTGTCCCTTAGGCAACATTTATGTGCTCTGCACAATATGCACAGCAAACTGTTCCTGATGTGAACATTTGAGTGGCCCGACCTAGATTCAGAGCTTCAGGTCCTTAAGAAGAAGGTTTTCTTACCATCAATGCCACCTTCTGCAACATGGTCATTGTTGATCCCAAACACCAGAGAATGCAGTCCAACTTAGGAAGAATTTCAGATAATCAAGATACTTCTTAACAGGAAGAAAGAACTTCAGAACAATTGCCTCAGATATTCCATTTTGTATTTTTGTTCATAAACATAGACGAGGCCGAAAATAAATAAAATAAAATAAACATAGATAGACCATTGTTTTAAAAACCTACCAGAAATTATGCAACCTTACATCCACATTCACAAATGATTACAAATGCACTCTGGGTTGTTGTTCATGGACTATGTGCACAGCACTTTGGCAAATGATCGCTGCCTCTGGAACATGCATCTTCAGGGCTCATCACTCGCAACGTGTCTGAAACTCCCTCAGCAGAGTCGTCTTCAAAGTTAAAGGCGACAATGGAAGACAAGTCTCTAATGTGTAGCTTCTTTTTGCTTCCAAACACTAGCATGCTTTGGTCACTCACCCTATTTACCAGATTGAGACTTTCAAAAATGAAATTCACTCTCAAAAGGCCAAGTTGTGGTCTCTAAGTGTACTCAGAAATTTAGCCCCAGCCACGCCACAAGCTTACCGGCAAAGTCACCCACACAGATGTAAAGATCATATCCATTCGCTGCTGTGCTCTTGACTGCCTGTCCTCTCCTCGGACAAAAGGATATGGACACTCCTTGGCACAGATTTTTAGCTGGTCAAGTCTTGGGTCTGATTGACCTTGAATAAGTAAGGCCCAGGGCCCTGAGGGACCCTGACCCACCTGAGAAATTGGAGGCCCTACTCCACCTCTCTGAATCTCTAGATTCTCTGTGATTTACACATAAATGTCACTCCCTGGTGGGATGTGGGAACTTCCTGTCAGTTCTCTGCACGAGCAAAGTGCCTGTCACCTGGATTCCCAGTGCTACACTCATAGGAAACACACACCTCAGTTACAGGAATTAGGATCAGCAAGATCTTGGGGTTCTTCTCTATTGGAATCTCCTCTCCATCAAGGTCCTCCTGTGTGCAACTATGTGATTAAATAAGAGGGACGTCACAAGGACAGGGAGAGAAGACACTTATTCTTTCCTCCCATCAGCCCTTCAAAATGGCTCCATCCATGCCACCTGAAGGAAACATTACACAGGTTCTGCCTTAAGCAAAAAACCTCTCCAATCACTATTGGTCACATTCATGTACTCAAATTATCTAGTGTAATAATCACACTCTCAATTTCACTGAGTGGTGGGGCGCCTGGGTGACTCACTCAGCTGAGGCGTCTGACTTCAGCTCAGGTCATGATCTTGAGGTCCATAGGTTTGAGCCCCACGTTGGGCTGTGTGCTGACAGTTTGGAGCCTGGAGACTGCTTCAGATTCTGTGTCTCCCTCTCTCTGCCCTGCCCCTGCTCATGCTCTCTCTCTCTCATGCAAATAAATAAACACTTAAAAAAATTTTCAGGAGGAGTTAACATGGCAGAGAAGTAAGGGAATCTGAAGTTCCCTCGTCCCTCAAACACAGAAGTATTGAGGCAAGAAGGCTTGAAATTCCAGGAATCCAGGCTACAGAGTGACAGAAACATCTCCAGGGGCGCATGGGGACAGTGTGATGGGCCATAGATGCATGATTTCAAACTGGGGGAGATAAAAAAAGGCAGCGTAGGAACGGAGGGGAGGGATCCCCTTCTGCAGAAAGACAAAAGAAAGCGAAAGAGAGGTTGCAGAAGTGGAAGGTTGTATTTGGACAAGAGAAAAAACATGGGTTGGGGAACAGAAAAAATGGAGAAAGTACCAATTTTTAACTGCAGGGTTTTCTCCGGCCTCTTTGTGTACCTGGGGAGGAGGGGAGCCAGCCCAAGCTCTGTAGCCAGCTCCCAGGCACAGTTGGAGAGTGCAATCCCCTCCCTGAGTGCTGTGGGAAGAAGGCAAATAGCCATTCCAAGGACAAAGGACACTGCAGGACCCCCGCCACCCAGAGGCCCTTTGTGACCATACCCTGGAGTGACCGTATGCCAGAACTGGGGCACGTGGAGCAGGATCCTTTAAGACATTGGGGTTTGAATCCCAGCCGACTGCCTGGGAGACCCAGGATCCTGGAGCGGAACAGACTGCCCACTCGTGCTCCTTTGGCACTGTGAGGACGACCTGAACAGAGTGCTCTAGGATGCCTGGTCTGGGGAGGAGAGACTGGGGTGTCACCATTTTACTCCCCATCACCAACAAGGTGGGGCTTCAGGGAACGGACAATGGATCCACAGTGGAGGTGGACCTGCTCACACCAAAGCATGCCCCTCTGCACCTGGTAACTGTGTGTCTAACAGAGCAAGACTCAACACTGACTGAACCAGACAGTCCCTCCTCCAGACCAGCACAGGCACTGGTTACAAGGCACCATCAGATATTGGTCCAGTAGTTTTGCATTCTCTGATTTGATTCTTGGTCAGTTTTTATTTTATGTATATATATACATATATATTTCTTCTTCTTCTGTCATTTTTCTTCTTTCTTCTTCTTCTTCCTCTTATTTCTTCCCTTCTCTAGTCTGGTTATTCTGGTTGTTGGTTTGTTTAAGCAGATATTTTTAATCTATTCTCTTTATGCCTCTTCTGTATCTCCTTTATTTTCCTCTCTATCTCTCTCTATAGACTAAGCCATAAAGTTTCTCTGATCTCTGTTTGGTCAATTTTTTTTTTCTTTTCCTTTTCCCTGCCCCTGTCATTTCTCTCTTTGTATGGGATAAGGCCTCTTCCACCACCACCACCCCCATTAAAAATTTTTTTTCCAGGGATACTTCAACAAACAAATCAAAGCACTCCTGGTGGAAGGTCCAAACCACCACTAGGAATACGGAGATAAAGTAATCAGAGTCTCAGCAACAGAGAGCACAAAACACACTCCAGAAATACCTCTTGAAGGGCCAGGCCCTGGACAACATTATGACCCCCTGTTTTAATATAATAGTCCTCACAGGAGCAAGACCCATAAGAAGCTATTAAAACACATAAGGGACAGAAAACTAGGCAAAATGATGAAACGGAAGAATTCTCCTCAAAAGAAATTCCAGGAGGAAATGACAGCTAGAGAATTGCTCAAAACAGATATAAGCAACATAACTGAGCAAGAATTTAGAATAATAGTCATATTACTGGGCTTGAAAGAAGCATAGAAGACAGAAGAGAATCTACTGCCACAGAGATCAAGGAACTAAGAAATAGTCACAACGAATTAAGAAATGCTGTAAATGAGGTGCAAAATGAACTAGATGCAGTGACAGTAAGGATGAAGGAGGCAAAGGGTAGATTAAGTGAAATAGAAGACACAATTATGGAAAATGATGAAACCAAGAAAAAGAGAGATAAGAACATACTAGACCCTGAGGGCAGAAATAGAGAACGAGGAGATTCAATGAAGCATAATAATATTCATATCATAAGAGTTCCAGAAGAAGGAGAAGAAAAGAGAGAGAAAAAGGGAAGAAGGTTTACTTGAACAAATTATAGCTGTGAACTTCCCTTATCTGGGGAAGGAAATGGACATCCAAATCCAGGAGACAAAGAGAACTCCTTTCAGATTTAACAGGAATAGATCTTCTCCACAGAATATCATAATGAAACTGGCAAAATACAAAGATAAGGAGAAAATTCTGAAAGCATCCAGGGACAAACGGGCCTTAACTTACAATAGTAGACACATAAGGGTAGTAGCAGACCTATCCACTGAAACTTGGCAGGCAAGAAGGGAGTGGCAGGAAATATTCAATGTGCTGAATAGGAAAAATATGCAGCCAAGAATCCTTTATCCAGCAAGGCAGTCATTCAGGATAGAAGGAAAGATAAAGGCTTTCCCGGACAAACAAAACCTGAAGGAATTCATGAACACTAAACAAGTTCTGCAAGAGATCCTTAGGGGGACTCTGTGAGTGGAATGCTGCAAAGACTACAAAGGACCAGAGACATCACCACAAGCATGAAACCTACAGGTAACACAATGACACTAAATCCATATCTTTCAATAATCACTCTGAAGGTAAATGGACTAAATGCCCCAAACACATAACATATCAGAATTGATAAAAAAAACAAGATCCATCTGTATGCTGTCTACAAGAGGTCCATTTTAGACCTGAGGACACTTTCACATTGAAAGTGAGGGGATGGAGAACCATCTATCATACTACTGGAAGTCAAAAGAAAGCTGGGGTAGCCATACTTATATCACACGAACTAGATATTAATCTAAAGGCTGTAACAAGACCTGAAGAAGGGCAATATATCATAATTACAGGGTCTATACATCAAGAACAGCTAACAATTGTAAATGTTTATGCTCCCAACTTGATTGCACCCAAATACATAAATCAGTTAATCACAAACATAAGTGATCTTATCGACAGAAATACTGTAATTGGAGGAAACTTTAATTCTCCACTTACAACAATGGACAGATTGTCTGGGCAAAAAAAATCAATGAAGAAACGATGGCTTTGAATGATACAGTGGACCAGATGGACTTGACAGATATATCCAGAACTTTTCATCCAAAAGAAGCAGAATTCTTTTCGAGTGCACATGGAACATTCTCCAAAATAGATCACATCCTAGGTCACAAAACAGCCCTCAACAAAAATAAAAGAACCGAGATCATACCGTGCATATTTTCAGACAACAATGCTATGAAACTTGAAGTCAACCACAAGAAAAAATTTGGAAAGCCTCCAAATGCATGGAGGTTAAAGAACATCCTACTAAAGAATGAATGGGTCAGCCAGGCAATTAAAGAAGAAATTAAAACGTATATGGAAGCAACTGAAAATGAAAACATGACAGTCCGAATCCTTGGGATGCAGCAAAGGCAGTTCTAAGAGGAAAATACATTGCAATCCAGGCCTATCTCAAGAAATAAGAAAAATCCCAAATACAAAATCTAATAGCACACCTAAAGAAAGTAGAAGCAGAACAGCAAAGAAACCCCAAAGCCAGCAGAACAGCAGAAGAAGAGAAATAAGAGCAGAAATAAAAAATATAGAACACCCCCCCTCCCCCGCCAAAAGAATACAGTAGAACAGATCAATGAATCTAATAGCTAGTTTTTTTCTTTTCTGGAAAACACAAACAAGATTGATAAACCCCTAGTCGGGCTTCTCAAAAAGAAAAGAGAGAGGACCCAAATAGATAAAAATCACAAATAAAAGTGGACAGATCACAACCAACATCACAGAAATACTATTTTCAGGGAATACTATGAAAAATTACATGCCAACAAACTGGACAACCTGGAGGAAATGGACAAATTTCTAGACACCCACATGCTACCAAAACTCAAACAGGAAGAAATAGAAAATTTGAACACACCCATAACGAGTGAAGAAAGTGAATCACTTATCAAAAATCTAACAACAGAGAAGAGTCCTGGGCCACATGGCTTCCTAGGGGAGTTCCACCAGACATTTAAAACAGAGTTAATACTTATCCTTCTCAAGCTGTTCCAAAAAATAGACATGGAAGAAAGCTTCCGGACTCATTCTGTGAAGCCACCATTACCTTGATTCCCAAACCAGACAGAGACCCCACTAAAAAGGAGAATTACAGACCAATATCCCTGGTTAACATGAATGCAAAAATTCCTAACAAAATACTAGCAAATCTAATTCAACAGTATCTCAAAAGAATTATTCACCACGATTAAGTGGGATTCATTTCTGGGCTGCATGGCTGGTTCAATATTCTCAAATCAATTAATGTGATAGAAGAAAGGATAAGAACCATATGATCCTGTCAATAGATGCAGAAAAAGCATTTGACAAAATATAGCATCCTTTCTTAATAAAAGCCCTCAAGAAAGTCGGGATAGAAGGAGCCTACCTTAACTTCATAAGAGCCATATATTAAAAGCCCACAGCTAATACCATCCTCGTGGAAACAAAGTAAGAGCTTTCCCCCAACATCAGGAACATGGCAGGGATGTCCACTCTCATGGCTGTTGTTTAACGTCATGTTGGAAGTCCTGGCCTCAGCAAGCAGAGAACAAAATGAAATAAAAGGCATCCAAATTGGCGAAGAAGTCAAACTTTCACTTTCCGCAGATGACATGATACTCTACATGGAAAACCTGAAAGACTCCACCAAAAAGCTGCTAGAACTGATACATGAATTCAGCACAGTCACAGGATACAAAACCAATATACAGAAATCAGTTGCCTTTCTATATACCAATAATGAAGCAACAGACTACTTTCTTACACCATACACAAAATTAAACTCAAATTGATGAAAGACCTACATCTTAGAGAGAAAACCATTAAAACCCTAGAGGAGAAAACAGGCCATAACCTCTTTGACCTGAGCCCCAGCAATTTCTTGCTCAACCTGTCTCCGAAGGCAAGGGAAATAAAAGAAAAAATGAACTCTTGGGACCTCATCAAGATAAAAACCTTCTGCACTGCAAAGGAAACAATCAACAAAACAAAAAGGCAACCAATGCAATGGGAGAAGATATTTAAAAGTGACATAGCAAATAAAGGGTTAGTATCCAAAATCTATAAAAAACTTACCCAACTCAACACCCAAAAAACAAATAACCCAGTGAAGAAAAGGGCAGACAACATGAATAGACACTTTTCCAAAAAAGACATCCAAATGGCCAACAGACACATGAAAAGATGTTCAACGACACTCATCATCAGGGAAATACAAATCAAAACCACATGGAGATGCCACCTTACACCGGCCAGAGTGGCTAAAATTAACAACTCAGGAAACAAAAGATGTTGGCGAGGATGAGGAGAAATGGTAACTCTCTTGACTGTTGGTGGGAATGCAAACTGGTGCAGCCACTCTGGAAAACATTATGGAGGTTCCTCAAAAAATTAAAATGGAACATCCCTACAACCCAGCAATAGCACTACTAAGAATTTATCCAAAGGATACAGGAGGGCTGATTCACAGGGGAACATGTACCCCAATATTTATAGTAGCACTTTCAACAAGAGCCAAATTATGGAAAGAGCCCAAATGTCCATCAACGGAAGAATGGATAAAGATGTGGTTTATATATACAATGGAATACTACTTGGCAATGAGAAAGAATGAAATCCTGCCTTTTGTAACAACATGGATGGAACTGGAGGGTATTATGCTAAGTGAAATAAGTCAGTCAGAGAAAGACAGATGTCATATGTTTTCACTCATATGTGGAGCTTAGGAAACTTAACAAAAGACCATGGGGGAAGGGAAGGGAAGAAATAATTTCAACCAGAGAGGGAGGCAAACCATAAGAGACTCTTAAATACAGAGAACGAACTGAGGGTTGATGGGGGGTGGGGGAGGGGGGAAAATGGGTGATGGGCATTGAGGAGGGCACTTGTTGGGATGAGCACTGGATGCTGTATGTAAGTGATGAATCATAGGAATCTGCCCCCAAAACCAAGAGGACACTGTATACACTGTATGTTAGCTAACTTGACAATTTATTGACAATAAATTTTGTAAACTTACAAAATAAATAAAATTACAAAAACTTTTTTAAAAATATTACTGAAGGGTAAATCTTCTACTGTCCCTGGCATCCTTGGTATGTGCCTGCTCCCAGAGAAGAACCTGCAGTGTAGACAGGGCTGCTTAGATCTCTCCCCATGCTGCCATTCTCCTCCTGCCCTTGCCTTGGCTCTGATTCTTCATGGCCTGGAGGAGAAGAGGCAGAAACACTGAAGATGAGTCAAGTGTAGTCTGGCCCTGGTGGGGGGACAGAGGCAGTATTCTTAGTGGCTCTTTTCCCCATGGAACACTGTTAATAGCCTTCAGAGTCTCCTCTGGGAATCTGAAATCATAAGCCCAACAGAAGGCCACTCTCTCCTCTCCCATCGCTTGCTTCAACATCTGTTCCTAGTGCTGGACTTCCAGAACTCTGATGCACATACAAGCTGCTGGGATCCCTGCTGGGCCCCTGGGCAAGTCCCCTTCAAACTGGCTTTGGGTGCCTCCCTCCCATGTGGCCCCATTTGATATATGAAGAACACATACTTTTGCCCCCCTGTTAGTGAAAGTTCTGACTGCGTCCAAGACCTCCACCACCATGTGTACTCTGCTCCCGCCACAGAGCAAAGCAACAGCCTTCATGTATCCCATGACCACCAGGCAGCAGAGCCAAACTCCGAAGGACACACAACAAGTCTCTTAATGTACACCATCCACACCCCTCTGGCAGTATCAAACTCCAGAGGCTGCCTCACTAGGTTTCAGGAGAGAGAGAACCTCCATCTCTCTGGACATGGCACACAAAGACAACTCCTTGTGTGGCCCCCCTTGTATAGTCATACGGTTACACCTGGGCCACCTTCTGCCCTGGGGAGACGATTCTGCCACAGATGGACTCCAAGAATTGACCGATACTAATTTGTCATTGTCCCTATAAATTAAATGTTCTCGTTTAAAAAGTCCTTTCCTCTTGGGATGCCTGGCTGGATCATTTGGAAGAGCATGCGACCCTTGATCTCATGGTCATGAGTTGAAGCCCCATGTTGGGTGTAGAGATTACTTAAATGCTAAAACCTAACAGAAAAGGTCCTTTCCTCTTGACCCCTTCAAATATCTATCAAATTAGTTGAAGGACTAAACCTCACAAAACTGGTTCTTGCTTCTTCCTTTGGACATCCTATATGGATCTTCTAGCATATAGTTTTGCACTGCGGGCTATTGGCAATTAGTAAAGATTCAACTGATATTAAGGGAGATATTTATGTTACCCCGAGCCTTTCATATAGCCTTCTGACCCAGATTTCAAGTTAATGCAGGTCATTTACATTGGACCCTAACTTTGACATCTGATATTGAACTTGTCACAAACTTAACTGAACGCTGTTGCCCCTGAATCGATCCTTCCCCTGAAAATCTTACCTGTCACCCTGAACTTTCCTCTTTCTGAATAGAAACATGACCATTGTACCCATCACCCACATGGACACATCCTACACATCCTTCACAGAAGACTTCATACCTTAAATGTTTCCTCAGGTCTTCCTCTATAAATCCTAATGTAAATTCCCCATCATGAGTCATGACTATCACATATTTCAACAACAGGGATCATGCACACATTAAACACTGCAAATTCCACAGTCTTCAGCACTGAAATAGAACCACATCCAGAGAAAACTGGAATATAAAATATGTTAAGAGAAGTGAGTGAGCAATATTTCGATTTTCAAGTGAAGAGATAATGATTTATTTGATTTACTCATTTTTTCTCTGGTTATGTCTTACCTTCCAAAAAAGAATCTAAGGTTGGGAGAAAAGAAATCGGCCCATGTAAGCTGCACATGCCAATGGCCTGAACACAGGTTAATTGTATTAAAATGTTTCTACATATCTCTGGGGGAAAATATCTTTTAAACGACTCTGAAATGAAAAAGGACAGGGCAGGAATACTTTGCTCTTTAGACATACTATCACACAGATGAGTCACTTACAAGGAAGTACTTTTGAACATAAGAACTGCATGATGGCAAAGAGTATTTTGGTCTCACTTTGTCTTTGACACATGTTTTCTCAGGAGAGGATTTTTTCTTCCGTGTTGCTTTTACTGCGTTCTGAATACTGGTGATGAATCTTAGAATGAGCGTGTATTTAGAATCTTAAATTTTCCAGACTTAATCTCTAATCTGTCTCCCAAAAAGTCACTGATATGGTAAATACTCTCAGTCATGTTCACAGACAAAACAAAGGACAAATAAAAATTCTAATAATTTGGATTTTGGATGTCTGCAATCCTTGTGAGTGACTGACAGTCACCCATCTAACTTTGAAATTTCTCTATTATTTTAGCAAGACAGAACCTTTCATCTACTTACTGCAAATGTCACAGCATGGAAGGGTAAGAAGAGATTTTCTGGTGTCAGAAAACAAGCACTAGAGGGAATGTAAAACCATCAACAACAATAAAGATGCTCTGAAAGAGAACTGGGTACCATAAGATTTATCAATCAGGTTCTCACGGGAAAAAGATAGTTTGCTCTCATTAGGTACTTGGAGAAAGTTTAGAGAAGGGGCCTATTACACACTGTGGACACAGGGAATGTGGAAAACACAGGGACATTGATAGTATCGATAAGAAAATTGAGTCCCACCTGAAGGGGTGAACAAAGACTGGAATGCAGAAGAGTTGGATGGAAAGGCCACCAAGGGAGGAGCTGTGACCTTTGGCGTAGGGTTGCAGTTAGTCAGAGATGGCCCTGCAGAGATAGAGGTGGGGGAATGGACACCCCAGCCTTGCTTTTCTACTTCCACAGGGCCTCTGACTTGGACTTCCCATTGGCCAGCCAGGCAGAAGTCAGAGAGCAAGAGATCCCACCGATGTAGTGCAACTAGATCAGCCTCAGGGGGCAAAGAGCTGGGTGAAGTGTGATTCTGCAGAAGCAAATGAAGACTATGTGGCCCAGATGGTATTTTTCAGATACAAGTGGAGACATTTTAGGTTAGGATGGTCCCTAAAAAAGAAGTGAGAGAAACACAGTAAGAGAATCCTGTGACTTTCAGATCTCCATGAACCACAGAACACTTTCCAGAGAAACCCGATACCTCCCTAACATAGTACTTGTGGCCATGCGGTGCAACGACGCATGTGACCAGTGGTTCAGACACTTAACATGTGCAGGATTTCTGATTTGAATTTTCCTGAGTCTTTGAACTCTATATGCCGTTGCCTGATTATGCCAACTTTGTGTGAAGAGGGACAGGTGGCAAGGGGAGGCGGTGGGGACTGAGAGCTGGAAAGACGCTTCGTTCTGGTTAGTTCTCTCTGAATAACAAACCATTCTGAAGCTCAGTGGTTAAAAACAAAAACCATCATTTATTTGTTCTCGTAAAGCTGCCATTTGGGCAGGACTCAGTGGGAATGGATCATCTTTGCTTTCTGCAACTTCGCCTGAGATGGCGGGGCAGCTGGAAGGCCCGCTTCTGTGTTGCCTCATTTGCATGGCGGGCAAGTTGATCTGAGTCACAAATGAAAGGTGAGCTGGGAAGTGGGACAGCGACTTCAGGCCCTGGCATGGGGGCCTCTCAAGAGACAGCCTGGGCTTTCTCACAACATGACAGTCAAGTTCCAAGGGTAAGAACTCCAACAGGGCAAGGAAGCATTGCCCATATGTAACCTTAGAGTCACAAGGTGTTGCTTCAACCATCTGCTATTAATTGAAACAGTCCCAGATCTGCTCAGTTCCAAGGTAGAGGACACAGGCCCCACAAGTCAGTGGCAGGAGTAACAGGGTCAGGTTATAGGAAGAATAAGTAGAAGCTACTGTCACAGCTGTCTATGGAAACTACAATCTACCACTATCGCAAATCATCATAAATTCAAAAGAAAAAACGAAATGGTCTTTACTACCAAAACATATTCCATATTTTTGAAAGCACGTTCATAATCCCATTTGAACCATCTCTAAATAATCCCATCTCAGCTTCTTCCCCGATATTTTTTATTTGTTCAGCATACTTCACCTTTAGCCATTTTATTTTTTCCTCCCGTTCTTCCTGTGATTTATCAGCATATTCCTTTTCTACTAGTTTAATTTCATTATTTAATTGATCGGTGTAGATCTTCTTCAGGTCTTCTTCCTGTTGCTTCAGCCTCTTCTCCGTGTCCTCGTAAATGGCATCGGTAAAGTAAGCCCCTCCGTTGCTCTGCACCATCTCCTCTATCAGCTCCACCAGCTCCTGCACTTGAGCTTCCTTCTTGGCCTCTGAGGCTCTGTTGTTGAAGGCACAGTAGCGGTTCCCACACTCACTGATGATGTTTCTTAGCTTCACATCTGAATCTGTCAAGAAGTCACTCAGGCTCTTCTCCTCCAATTTATCTTTGCGAGTGAACAACACGATCATGTGCTTCAAGGCTGGCTTCCCAAACACAGCCTTGATCAATGCCACGGTCGTCTGGTCTTCCTCCGTGTAGCGGCCCACTGGGAGGACCAAGACGATGGCGTGGGGCCCAGGGCAGGAGTAGAGGACACACCGGCTGAATTCCCCGCATGTGGTATCCAGCATCTCCTTGTTGTCAAAGAGCCCTGGGGTGTCAACAACAACAAGTTTCCTCCCCTTCCATTCCTTGGATGCTTTTTGACACCTGGAGATGACAGCATGGGGAGCAACTCTAGACTCAAAGACTCTACTCCCCAGGATGGTGTGTGCCGTTGCACTCTTCCCACTTCCAGTTTTCCCCACCAAAACAATCCTCAGAGTGTTGTCCTGAGGGTCCACCAATGTCACTGCCAGGAGTCTCTGTGGTGTAAAGGAAAGGAAGGAGAACGAAAAGAGTCAAAGAAGGTAAGTGGAAAGCATCACCTCGCTCTTATGACCTATGTGTTCCTCTCTGAAATCCTGCAGTAGTCTACTATCCATGTACGTCCCATAAAGACAGAAAGATGAGACAATTCAATTACCGTGGAAAAACAACAAAGTAGTTAAAGAGTTCCCCTACAAAAGAGTACCAGATCCAAATGGTTTCATGGGGATCTCACTTAACCTTTCTTAAACTGTTCCTGATGACTTAAAACAGAAGGAAACCTTTCCAATTTTTTCTATGACACAAGTGTGATATTGATCCCAAAGGTTAACAAAGATTTCACCAATAAATAAAGCTACAGACATGTCTCCTTTGTGAATAC
Source organism: Neofelis nebulosa (assembly GCF_028018385.1). NCBI lineage: Eukaryota > Metazoa > Chordata > Mammalia > Carnivora > Felidae > Neofelis > Neofelis nebulosa. The sequence continues at coordinate 6,880,612 of NC_080785.1, forward strand.
TAATACAAAAATCCCAAATAAATTGTCAGACACTTAAGTGTAATACCCCACAATTAAATGTGATTTATTTCAGAAACACTAGGGTGGTTCAATATGAGAAAATGGATTGTAACAACACATCCGCGTTAGTAGATTTAAGAAGAAAAATACCTTCATACAGGACAGACATTTCCCCCAAATTCAATACTGTTTTAATAGATACTTCTTCAACATGTTTATATAGAAATATAAATTTTAAAAAATTTGTCACCATTTTTTTCTCTGCAGCTAAAATAGTTGACTATTAAGTTCATTTGGATGAATGAAAAAACAAATTAGCCTGTAGAGTCAACAAAGAGAAGAACGATGAGGGAGGACCAGCTGTACCAGATAGTAAAATATTTTAGCCCCTATAATTAAGGCAGTATGATGTGTGTGTGAACAGAGACAAACGGAAAACAAAAACAGACAATTCAGAAATAGACCAAATTGGTCTACTATATTCATGAGTATCCAGTTCAATTGTATCGTGTTACATTTATCATCCATAAGGCAGCATCTCACAGCAATGGGGAGAAAGATGGACGAATAACCAGCATTGGGATAACTACAAAACCACACAGAAAAAGACAAAACTGCACCCACATCTTCATGCCATTCACATGCTAAATACATTAGAAATATAACACTAAAAATCAATCCACATAAATAATAGACGAAACTCAGACAAATCCTTTGTAACCTAGGGGTGGGGCAACTCTTTCTAAGATTTGAAAGATTGTAAGGAAAAGGATTCATACATCTGACTACATAAAGACCTAAAAGACAATGGGAGACAACGAACATCACAATTAAAATACGAATGTCAGACTATATCAAAGAGGGTTAATTCTCCTCTTATACAAAGAATACCTAAAAGTAGAGAGACAAATATCCAACACCTCGATGGAAAATGGAGCAAGACGTATGAATAAACAGTTCAAAGAAAAAAAAGAAATGTCAAGTCTCCTCAACTATGTAAAAATATATGAACACTCAAAGTAGAGAAATATAAACCCAATGTAGGAAAAGAAAAAAACTAAATATAACAAATTAAAATTACACTGAGATACTATTTCTCCACTTACAGATTTGGCAAAAGTGCAAAAATTTGCTGCTATAATCAGTCGGTAAAGGTTTAGAGGAAACAGGTTCTCTTCTCCGTGGCTAATGAGAATAGAAAAACAGTCTAAAACCTACAGGGGAGAAATTAGCAATATCATACAAATCACATATACATTTATTCTTGGATTGTGAGTCCCAATTTTAGGATTTATGCCTGTAGTGGTCAAGGGCAGGTCACCCCTAAAAGTGCAACTTTGACATACTGACTATTTCATATAAAAGTAACTTAAGATACAGCCTGTGTGGGAAGATTACTAAGACCCTCTTCTGTCCCCCTGCAAGCAGGAAACAAATCTCCCGTGTAAAAGGTGCCCTTCCTGTCCCAGGAGGTAAAGAGACACTCTCATGACCAGGGATGGGAGATTTAGAGCCAAGAAGACTGTATAAACAGCCCACTACTTTCTACTAATTTACTACCCCAGCCCAAAGTCTCTTTAGAATTCCTCCCTAACAGATGCTCCCAAAGTTAAGTTTTCCATGTTTTGTCAATCCCTCACAGATCCATCATCTCTTTGCCTAAAAAGTATAGAAACTGCCTGCCTTGGTCATCTCTCTTGGTCTTAGATTCATTAGTGAGCATTTGTGCGCAGTGCTTTTTTCTCTCTTGTTAATCTGCCTCAAGTGAATGTAACTCTTAGTGCAGCTGGAAGAACTTGAAGGGTATAGGAAGAAGTTCCCCTTCCTTTTATCCCAGAGCTACACTGACAAAAACACAGGAAAAGATTAGGCATATTTTATTCTCTGCGTCACTATTTGTAATAATCAAAGACCAAAAATCTACCAAATGCCCACTAGTAGGGGTCTGGTTGAATAAACCAAGGTACATACACACAGCGATGTACTATCTAACTGTAGAAAGGAATAAGAAATACCTCTCTATGCTGGGAAGGAGAGATCCCCAGGATATTTCATTAAGCAAAAAAAAAAAAAAAAAAAAAAAAAAAAAAAGGCAAAGTGAAGAAAATATTTACTTTACTGTCATTTCTCTAGTGGGGAGGAACATGAACTGTAGGTACAAAATACAACATATAAAAGCAATGGCAGATCATCTGAACCGCCACAAAGAAATTGTTGACAGACAGATGGGAAGAATAAGGTGGGGGTCAGGGTAGAAGCTGGAAACTGCTTTGAATATACTTCGATTTCATAGATTTGTCTTGGAAGCATGTACTTCCTTTTTTTGAGAGTTCGAATTACAGCTCTTTTCCTTTATGAAAGACCTACATGTGTACCTGCTGTTGCTGGCTGAAATACATTCAAAGAGGAGTTTTCATTTGTACAAAAAAAAAGCTGAACACGAATACAGCGTTCCGCATTTGTTTCACAGTGAGTTGAGCTAATAGAGAGGCCGAGTGGGCCGTTGTCCACGCCATCTGCCAATCACCTTCCCCAGGAACCTCACACAGGGATTCACCATCCAGCCACCAGAGCTGTGAGCCAGATGAGCACGTGGGCTTTCTCTCAATTAAATGTGTGCATCTGTTAACAAGTTGTGTCTAAAAGTATCAGAAACACATAAGGGAGGTTATTTGGGGGAGATCTGGGAATGCGCACCCTTTTTCCATGTACATTGATGGTAATTGCTGCTCTGCTTTATGTCATTTTGTTTCATAAAAGATTTCATAGCAACGTTCTGCTTGCGGATAGTGAGGAACATCTGTAAATAGATTACATAATTATACAACAAAAACTATATTTTCAGATAACTAGTAAAAATCAAAAGCAAATGAAATACATAGTATTTGGTGTAATAGACAAACCACACAAAGAATTGGTCCAAGAAACTTGAAAATGCAGTTGCCTCATTGGCTATTGTCCTAATGGGATACAGTGTAAGACCAAATAGGGGGAAAAACATCTAGAAAATCTTAAATTGCGTTCAGGAATCCTGTCCTATTCTTAGCTTTTTGTGCACATATGTAGTTTTAAAGCCCAAGGACAAGCCCAGTGGCAATGAGCACCCTTAGTGCCTATACTGTGCCCTTCAAATGCCATTTCCCACCAAAAACATTAGGACTCTTAGGAGAAGGTACCGATTCCATTTCTGGGCCAAGAAATGTGCAAGTGGATCCTAGACTATCCTAGTCACACTAAAAAGTGAGGATGCTATCAAAAACTACTCAGACTGTGGGACACCTGGCTAGCTCTGTCAATACAGCATGCATCTCTTGATCCCATGCTCATGAGTTCTAGCCCCACATTGGGTGCAGAGATTACTTCCAAAAAAAAAGTTTGGATGTTACCGAAAGGACTACAGAGCCAACTTGAAGAAGGCTGACTGGACAGAGATGAGGTAATTTGAGTATCAATGAGAATAATAATTTCAATGGATTAAAATTCATCAAATATGTTGAAGTTCATGAATTCATAACAATACCATCATCAAAAAAGAAGTGAAGTGTTCCCCTTGGGTTATGCTAGGAAATGATGTCATCAGTCTGAACACAGGCAAAAAAGAATCAAGCATTCCTTTTGTCTTAATAACTACACCTTATGGAAATGAAACTATGATTCAGGGGAAGTTTCTTTTATAGGATCATGCCATCCAATAAAAGAAGAAAGAATGATAGAATTATATTATAATTTGCGACCGTTAATGAAACAAAGTTACTCTAGGCTATCATTACTGTCTGCTACATTACAGAAAGAGACAGAAGAAAATATAAGGTGCCTTCTGATGGAAGTTTACAACTGCACCTATGAAATATTGCCACCCAACTAACCAAGCAAGCCTTAATCTGATCAAGCCTCTCCTTAAATTTAAATTTATACAAAACACTGAAACTAGAAGAACATGTCATATGACATGTTGAGGATTTAACGAGCAAAATGTACACTGTCCAATTATCTTGGACAAAGGACCAACCGTTTCTTAAACAGAAACATTTTGTAAAAAGAAACAGGAAGGTGAAAACTTATTTATCAAATTAAACTTAAGAGATATGAAAGAATTGCAATTTATGAACCGTATTTGGAGCTGATTTCAATTTTATTTTTTTTAAAAAAATTTTAATGTTTATTTATTTTTGAGAGAGACAGAGACAGAATGCGAGTGGATTAGGGGCAGAGAGAGAGGGAGACCCAGAAGCAGAGGCAGGCTCCAGGCTCTGAGCTGTCAGCACAGAGACCGACACGGGGCTCGAACTCATGAGCTGTGAGATCATGACCTGAGCTGAAGTCGGACACTCAAACAACTGAGCCACCCAGGCGCCCCTGATTTCAATTTTAAAATCTATGAGATAATCTGGGGATTGGAATACATCTGGTAATTGTTTAAAAATTCTAATTGCTTTTTGAAGTCTGATCATGGTATATTTTAATGACCTGTATCTCCCAGACATACATATGTAAATATTTACTGATAAAGTGATAAAATTTTTAGTATTATAGTAATTTAGTAATTTTTAGTATTCTAATGTTTGAAGTGTATTCATTTATTTATTTATTTAATCTCTACAACCAGCGTGGGGCTCGAACTAACAACACTGCGATCATTCTCTTCCCACTGAGCCAGATAGGTGCCCCCACTCTAATTTTTAAATGAGGAAATAGATGTGGCTCAGAAATGCTGAGGAAGTTGCCCAAGGTCACTGCATTAATGGGCTTTGGGCAGAGGAGGGATTCAATGCAAAGTATGTCTGACCCTACACTCATGCATGACCCTTGCACACTCTGGTCCCTTCTTGGTTCCTTCTCAGGTCCTTGATTCTACATTTCTGTTTACATTGGATCAGAAATAGATCATGGGAGGCCAGGGGAGATAGTTCACTCTCTGTCCAGAAACGTGAACTGGTAGCAACCCTGGAATTAGGGAAAGCAACCAAAGGGATTCATGCACATTTGTTTTCTATAGAATAGCTCATTCTCTCCCCATGGCACCCCTTCCTTACCTCCTCTGTTACACTGTCGATCACAGCATTTCTCTCTTACATGTTGGAAAGGACACAGCCAGCTGAATTCTAGGCTTCCTGTGCCATTTGTGACCTGGGTATCCCGGGGAATTTGATAAAACCACACGCACATCGTCTGGGATTCAGATTTACTTTCAGGAAAAAAGAGGGATTGGGACAGACTGGTCTCCAAATTGCCTTCCAGCTCTAAAGACCTGCCTTGAGGACACTAGTTTCCCACTAAGGGAAATGGATGGGGTGTCAGGCAGCACTCACTCTGTCATGACAGCAACTGATGGAAGATATGCTGTTCAGCAAGATTGTCCTGATAAATAGGAGACATGTGGACATGGGCCACTCAATATCCTTAGTCCCACCCTACCTTCTACCGAGACCCCTGTGGCAGCATCCTCATTGATGGGCTGCTGGAACGGTACCCAGTCCCTTCTAGGAGCAGAACCCACACCCAGGCACACCCTTATGTCCTGCTGCCCCTCACCGTTCCATTGCTCTGAGGCCAGGCTCACCTTCTTTTGAAGGAGCTGATGAGTTCCCCATTGTTCTCCAAAGAACCTCTTTGAGCTGCTGCTTTTGCTTTCACTGTGAGGAAAAGGTGTTTGCAGGCAGCAAGCTCAGATTGGGTGGAGATAGTGAAGGAACTCTGGCTTTAAAGAGACAGAAATATTGCCCTATAATTGGAGGAGTGCTTTAGTTTCACCAAGGTGTAAGCTTTTCTCCATGTGCCTGCTATCACACCAAATTTTACAAACCTATATTTGGTGTTTGGGGTTATACTGGTGGATCCCAAAGGCCCTTATTACATGACACAAATCATGCACACAGAGCCAGGCATGGTGTTGGATCATCTTCCCTGCATGGAGTGGGAGACTCTGGGGTGATTCTAGGAAGAAGAAACTCAAATAGGTGGCTAGATGTGTCCAAATTTAGAGCCTGGGATACTTCCCAGTGATTGTATCATATGGGTTTTCATGATAGTCTTTCATGAAGGTCTCAAGTTACTCATTACAAATTTACCAGCCTTCAGTTACAAAGCCAAGACTCTAAAGGATTGGGAGCCAAGAGAAAAAAAGGAAGATGTGGCCTGGAAAAGTCTTCCAATGACCATACACCTTCTCTGGTTTTCTTCATATGGTTCTTTCAAGCCCCAAAATATGCATGACCTGACAAGAAGAGATGCATCCAGGGAGGAGATCAAACTTCCCCCTACAACCTTCCTACTTTCCTCTACCCAGACCCAGGCACAGGTAGATTTTCCCAGATTTAGCCAGTGCATCCACTCCAACCTGCTCTGGAAACTTTGAGATGATAGGCAGATGGTCAAACCTCTCATGGTTGACCAGTTATTCCAATTGTCTGTTGCATCATCATGAAATTATAATGTTTTTGATTATATATTTTTGTTCACTACATTGAGACATGGGATTACTTGATGCTCACACTTCAAGGTGGGTACTAAGAGAACTAAATGTGGCAGGAAGTAGTGGCCAATGGGGAGGCAACCCATGGAGGGAAGCAGCTAGATTTGGAAATTATTGTATTAATACTATATTATTGGTCCATATCATTAGACCAGTTATTGGTGCTAATGACTTGGAGGGCCCCAGGTAACTGTTTTCCAACTTGCAATAAAGACACAGACCGGGCGGGACCAGCTATGTAATTTGCAAATTCTGGCACAAAAGGAATATGCCAGGCCCTTTGTCAAAAACAAACAAAAAAAATTAAGAATTTCAAGATGACATCAACAGAACAGTAAATCCTTCTAAGTACAAGGCCCTGTGCAACGGCACAGGTCACATACCCATGAACTTGGTCTTGATGAGGCTACATACATAAAAGTCTAGAGGAGGGCTAGAATTATATTTCCTGCTCAAAATATCTCTACCATTTCCTAGTTTCATTTCAAGCTACATATTCCTTGAGTGAAACTTGTCCTTGGATGTTTTCATGGTCAGCTAATTGCTTCTCCAGGTATTATGCTCAGGTATGCTGTTAAGTTCCCTAGAGGGAACAGGAGACTAGTTGACACAGAATCCATGGATGCCACAAGAAATCAGATGCGGGTCTCAAATGGTAACAGCCTTGTGATCCTTGGTCAAAAAGGAGCATGTGGCCCCCATCAGTCCCATCCTGAGCCCTAAGTTAGGAGTGATCTCCTTCTAGAAGATTCTGGATAGAAGCAGTGTAGCCCCTTATCTGTATTGTTCACTTAGCCACGCTCCTGATCATTGAGGTCTTCCTTCCACTTGCACCTGTGCTGTGAGCCACAGGCCTCTCCACCGCTTGTCTCCTCCTGCAACCCTGGAAACACAACTTTCCGCCCAGGATCTTGCTCCTTCCACATAGTCAGAAGCAGAGAGATAAATGTGGACAAAGCCACAGCTTCCTTTTTTATGTTTTCCTTTGATTCTTTCCATTTCACACACACACACAGAAATGTGGACATAATGAATTTTCAAAAGGTGTGGGGTCATTAAGAGACATTCTTTGAATTCTATAGGAGTCTTCTTGTGGGGCTCAGGGTGTTTTCTGATGCTCAGATCTAGATAATCTCAAAGCTCAACTTATCAAAATAGTGCAGAAATAATAACAGTAGTTTAAAAGAATCGTTCCCCCATTGTCCTGTTTCTTCTACATATCGTCTTTGGAACTTTGGTGGATCCATTTCCTATTGCCTCCATAACAAATTCCCAAAACATTAGTAGCTGAAAGCAATATAAACTTCATCTTCTGCAGTTATGGAGGACAAGAGCATGGAATTAGTCTTATGGAGATAAAATCAACGTCCTGCAGAGCTGGTTCTTTCTGGAGGCTCCAGGAGAGAATCCATCCCTTGCTTCTTACATCTTCTAGAAGCTGCCAGCTGTCCTGAGCTTGTGGCCACATCACACCAATCTCTGCTGCTTTCATCACATTGCCTTCTTGCCTCTCCTTAGAAGGACCTTCCTGATTACATCTGGGGCCCACCCAGATAATCCAGAATAATCTCCCCATCTCAAAGTCATTAACTTAATCACATCTGCAAAGATGCTTATGGAATAAGGTAACATTCACAGGCTCTGTGGATTAGAGTGTGGCCATCTTTCAGGGGCCACCATTCAGCCTGCCACATTTGGGTGAGTTAACCTCTCTGCAACTCACTCCCCTAATCTTTAAAATGGAATACTTACTTCAGACGATCATTGTGAAACCAGATAAATTTGTACACATGTAGTGGTACTCACACCATAGTGATCAATAGGTATTAGTTAGTAGTAATAATTCAACCCTCAATGCTAGTCTCATAGATTACCCCTCTAAGGCTCACGTACTCATCAGAGATGCTGTCTTAATCAGCTTGCACAACCATAATACCACAGCCTGGGAGCAGGAACAACAGGAATTCATTTCTCACAGTTCTGGAGACTGGGCAGCCTAAGCCCAATGTGCCAGCCAACTTGTTTCCCTGGGGAAGGCTCACTTCCTGATTTGCAAATGGCACTGTCTCACCATGTCCATACATGATGAGGCAGGAAACAACTCTCTGCTATCTCTTCTTACAAGGGCACTAATCCCGTCAAGAGGATCCCAGATTCATGAACTCATGGAAACCCACTTACCTTTTCCCCAAATACCATCATGTTGGGGGTTAGGGATTCTGGAGCCGTCTCTCTTGGTGCCACATAAATCTAGTCACTTCTACTTTGTAACAATCTCTTTTTAAGTGGATATCACTCAAGGTTTCCTGATTTCTCCCCACTCACTCCACCCCCAAAGCGCACTGCATGAAAAGGAAGACTCAGCACCTCCACAGCCTGTCTACCAGGATAAGGGATCTGGATTATCTATACCCCTGCATTCACATGTCTTCAATGAAATTGTCTTCTGGCTCCACAATTGTGCAAGAAGAGCTGCCTCTTGCAGGCTAATAGCAGCCATGTCACAAAAGAGATATAGGTGCTAGGTATGACAGTCCACTTGGGGCTGAATCCCTCAAAGGAAACATTGACCAAACCCTCACGAAATAAGGACCATGCCCCCCAAAGAGCCTTTTACTGTCTTCCACGATGTTATATTCAGTTATGAACCACAACCATTCAGTTCTGTTCTCAAACAGGTCTCTGCATCCTCCTAAGGCTTCTCCAAAGATCTGCCAAAAGTGACCACTCAGAATTTGTGTCTTCACCAGAGGGTCACAGTCTTGGAGCTTCAGGGGAAAAACTGTAGGACGTGCTCTGAACTACTGTTGCCTCAAAGAGACTCTTCAGAGCAGGTTTGCAAGATGGCAGCACTGACTCAATGCTCAGACTGTGCCAGTGAGCAAAGCCAGGACTACTGGGACTCTCAGGCTGGAAGCATATGTACCTCAGGAAATCAGACGACTGACTCAAGATCCAGCAGAGTGAGAAGTAATGACATAGGACTGACTGAACGGATTCAAGATGTGCCATTGTGGTTATTTGTTTGGAATATTGATGCATTCTGTTTGATGTTCTACTTGTATGGCTATTTGTGGAAACCTTATTTCTTTCTCCTTAAATGAATTAGTAGACTGTGTATCTGTAAACCCACAACAACCATCTTTAAACAATACCTCATCGTCACCTACCCTCAAAATTCAGAAACAAATGCTTCTACTGAGTTTCATTCACTTTCATGATGATAGAACCATTTGCATAGGTTTAATAAAAATCTGTCCTCTTGTTTACAAAGATACCATTGGAAAAATCGATTCTGCAGCAAGGCCATATATACAGGGTGATATCTGAGAGTGACTGTTGTTTAATCAAAGACCATCAGACCACTGCTAAGGAGCAATTGTTGTTGTTACATTTGGAGCTAATGTCTCCAAAACCTTCATAAGAAAACTAATATGATGTCTGGCTTCCAGGATCCCAGTCTCTCAGGTAATAAGGAAGTCCACTCCCAGGTAGTCTAGAAACCCAGGCAAATTTTGGAGACATCAGGAAGAGGAAATTCACTGAGATTTATGGGTACAGCATGGAAAGTTTATTGGAGAAAGTGTTTGGACCTTGGTTTCCTACTCCTAGGATAGAAGAATGGCAGGGGCTTTGAAAAGTCTGATTCAAAACTCATCTATCCTTTGGAATTGATAGTTGCTTAATATGATTAAGCTCTAGATTTCCCAAGCAAACTCAGGGAGGCTTTTCCAGTTAATTAAGATTCTTGCTGCATCTGTATAAATAATCAGGCCATGCATAGTAAAAACAATCTTCTAGGATCAACAATACTTGTTGGAGACTGTTTATGATCACAAAGTAGAGAACGCTATGAAAATGATCCAAAACTTAGAAATAGGCAAGAGAGATTACTGGAGTGTTCTATTGTTCTGTGTGGTGCTGTGCTTGATGATCCACTGTGATATTTTACAACACTTTAAGGACAGAGAGAATTTTTGCACATCTCTGCCTTGGAGATACTCAGCGAATTTTCTGTCTGGTGGAATATACAACTCACAAATTACATGTTACTACTCTCTTGAACACATCAACCCTTGATTTCAAATGACCTTTGTGTTTCTGTTTGTTTGTGTTTTTTGTTTTATTCTTTGCTTATTTGTTTGTCTTTAACTAGGTTTCACACCCAGCATGGAGCCCAAACTTAAGACCCTAAGGTCAAGACCTGAGCTGAGATCAAGAGTCAGACGCTTAACTGATTGAGCCACCCAAAGGAACTTTGAACCAATTATAGAATCATACTGGTTCTCTAGTTAAGCCATGAGTTGAGCCAAATCTTTGATGCATTTATACTTGCCCAGGAGTCATGAGTTTGCTTTTTTTGAAAACTGCAGATAAGAAAGAGAGGCAGAAATAGCATGATTCAACCCTTGGAGGTGGAAATAACACTGGACACAGGCAGAGAACAGCTAACAATTTGGAGTGCAGGAATCATTACCAGCATTTACTGAGGGCCTACTGTGTCCCTGGCACTTGCCTCTCCATCATTATCACCTTCGTTCCTTACAAAAGTGTAAAACGGATATTAACGGGAACAATGATATCTAGAAGAATCTCATTCTTGGAAGAGGAGTTGAGACTGATTATAATGACTGTTGAATACCAGGCCAAGGAATGTGGATTCTAAGCCCCAGGCAGTAGAAGATTTCCAAGAAGTAGAGACCTAAGAAAACTATCCCAATGGGTTAACCTGGTAACTGCAACTAGGACTGGAGAGGAAGAGATCAGGGGTACTGTACCCTCACACTGCACACACTGTCCCTCTCTTACCATATCTCTTACCATATCGTAGGTTGAATTGTGTCCCTCTAAAGAAGTCCTAACTCCTGGTACCTGAGAATGTGACCTTCTTTGGAGCACGGTCTCTGTGATGTCATGTCATGAAGTTAAGGTTGAGCCCTACTCCGATGCCTGGAATCGCTTCATTCACAGTGAGGGAAGTTTACACACAGATACACACAGAGAACACCATGTTGCAAAAGAGGCAGAGATTGGAGTGAAGCACCTAGAAGGCAAAGAACAAAGCAGGCCAGCCAGCACCAGAAGCTAAGAAGCAGCAAAGAAGGATCCTTCCCCGGAGACTTCATGGAGAGTATGGCCCTGGGAACGTCTCGGTTTGGCACTTGTAGCCTGTGCCAGTGAGACAGTAGCCATAACAATGAGACAGTAAGTTTCTGCTCTTTAAGCAACAGTTTGTGGTCATTTGCTACAGCAGCTCCTGGGGGAATTAATATAGATTTTAAGGCCAAGAAGTAGAGTCCTGCTCTGGTAATTACCTAAAATGTAGGAGTCATTTTGAAATTGAGTAATGCATGCAGGCTCGAAGAATTCTGAGGTATATGATAAAAAGAAAGGGTTAAGAGGATGTCGGTGGTAGGATGAGCATCCAGGTCACTTTCTGGTGAGGTCCCAGAGAGAGGTGGGAACCACGCTGCTGGACATTGGAGGGATGATGGCACTTGCTATAAAATGGCAGGCGGAAGGGAGATAGGCTAAACTGAGGTGGGCTGCTGGGTGGAGAGTAGACCATGTAAGTGATGAACTTGAATATTTAGCTGAGGAGAATTCCTAGAACAGTATGGAAGGTGCAGCCTGGTATCTCCTTGCTGCTGCTAATGAAATGAGAGAGGAAAGAGAGTGGTGGCCTATCTGCCAGCCAAGGAGCATCAAGATGGCCAGCTGCCAGGAGAGCCCAGGAAGAAGCAAGCAGGTCCTCCCCTTGAGGCTTCAGAGAGCGCATGCCTCTGCTGGCATCTTGACTTTGGACTCCAGGAGCTACCACACAATCCATGTCTCAACTGTTTCAACTGGTGTTTGGCCGACCTGTCGTGCAGTGCTAGGCATCCAGCATGTCCCCTCTACCTTGCCCCTGCCTGCTTTCTTGTCCCATCCTCTGAGAAACCCAAAGGTCTCCCCTTCTGTGGCATGGTGTGAACAGGGCAAATTTTCTAGACTACATTCTTCCTCATTCCCGCCACATTTCTGGCCCAGACGGACCCTGAGTCTCCATGATGAGAGAGAGCTTGTGGCTTTCTCAGAATTTAGATTTCAGTCCTCTGAAGAATTTTCTTTTTGTAAACAATTATACAACACCAAAACAAAAACTAACAATTGTTTCTTTTAAAGAGACACACAGGAATTTAAGGCCTGGGAGTGCGGTTAAGGCCTCCTGAACTCTTAAGGCAAACAGGCAGACTGTCAGGGCGCCATGAGCTGGGGGTCAGAGGTAAAAGCAGGCCCCGGTCCCAAAGCAACAATCAATCCCTCACTCTTACAGAATACCAACACCGCACAAAAGGACTATTTTCTCTTAATCAGCAAAAATGTCTCATTAATATATGAAAATCAGTCAGTGGAATAGTGTGTGGGCCTTATTCTGCCACAATCAAGATCTATGGCTTGGAGAAAACCCATACACAAACAGACCCCAAAACACCACAATCCCCATGTGCCCCACTATCTTTATGGATAAGAAGTCCTAGATTGCCTCAATACAATGCCTCCTACAGAACAGCATCATGCGAGACTATCTGGGCCTCTCCCAATGAGGATGAATCCCAAGACTCTCCCCACCCCCCACCCCGGCATGATTCATGACCCTGGGCTCACGTACCCACACAATTTCTCAGGTGTTGGTTGGCTGTAGGTATAAATCTCCAGGTGGAACAGGGGCCTGTGGCCCCCAAAGGGAGACCTTGAGGAGGTCCGAGTCCCAAGACTCCTGGCTGGAAGACCCAGGTATAAATATGAGTATGGACCTTCTCTCCCCATGGCTTTAGTGTCCCTGGGCCATCAGAGTAATGGACACTTACAGATGGTTATGGACATCACCTTTATTTACCAGCCAGCACCAACAGCCATGAACACAAGAAGCAAAGGCACAGGCATGTTTCACCCCGAGTTCTCTGCTACTCTCCACACACACAGCATCCTTCCTCACTCATCCGCCTAGACTTTCCAGTCCCACGCCTCCAAACCCCACAGCCTTTGCTTGGATGGCCCCTGGATTCTTAGCCATTCCTCGGTACCAATGGTGGAAGAGGTGGCTTGGGAGAATGGGTGTCAGGGAAAGAACTCACAGGCTGCCAGGACCAGCTGACAGCATTCAGTGATCTGCCCTCTCTGGGATTTACAACAAAGTTGGCACAGTTTCTGCTGTTACCTTCATTTCTTTCTTTGGGTTTCAACTTGACATCTTTTATTGCTTCACTCATATCTTTGTGGAGTGTCTCGAGTGCTTTATTACAAATGATAAACACGGTAAGTAAATCTTTAACGAGGGATAAAGGAAAGACTGTTATATTTATGGCACCATATCACAGCACAGTTTTTTTCTGTTATTGTTTCCCACAGTCCCTTGCATTTTCAAGAAATGGGTAACAGGGTGATTTCTCGTAAATTCACTCATGCACAGAAAAACATACATCTTACTTCAGCCCCAGCAATTTCCTGCCTCACTTCTCCCGAGTCTGTCTTCCTCATCAGGCCACAGAGGCAAGGTCACAGGTTCATGTCTTCTCATTTGTGGCTGCTCTTGTGCTCAAAAGGGACTGGGGCAGGAAGGCGGGGCCAAGGAGGAACCCCACCATGGAGGTCTCACTGGCCTCTGCACAGGTAGCTTTTCCCATCTCTCCCCAGGCTGGTGCTGGCCTGAGGATGAGGTGGACGTCTTCCTGGGAATCTCCAACCAGGACCCGTTCAAAGCAAGCACAGCAGCTAGATCTTTTGACCCCGACGTGGGCTGAACAAGTCAGTTCTGCTCTTTATTAGAACAGGTGCACACGGATGCTGCTATCTTCCAAAATTTTGACCAATTTTTCTACTGGTTGTTTGTTCAGTGAATGATTGATTGATTAAAGTTTATTTATTAATTTTGAGAGAGAGAGAGAGTGAGGAGGGGAGGGACAGATAAAGAGGGAGAGACAGGATCCCAAGCACACTCCCTGCCAGCACAGAGCCCGACGCAGGGCTTGATTCAAGAACCGTGAGATCATCATTCTGAGGTGAAGCCATGAGTTGGATGTTCAACCAAATGAGCCCCCCAGGTCCCCCCAACTTTTAAGAAATTTTTCGCTCAAAACATAAATAACTAACAAACAGCCGAGCAGCCTTATTATTTTGACTATTATTTATTTATCAGGAAGATATAGAACGTGGCAGTTGCACTGAAATGACTCATGTCCAAGCTGTGAAAGAATATAAACGACTCTTTGGAAATACAGGGAGAGGCCAGCATCTCTCTCACCCTCTGCAAGTTCACCATATCTGCAGTTAGTAGGACAGCAAGACTCCGTATAAAGACGGCTGTCGGTAAGACGGTGGTAACTGCTGCCTGGCTCTCTTTTGACGCTGTTTCGTTTAACTATAATAAGACACCACAAGGGGAAGGCAAAACGAGGCAAACTCCAGGCAGCCAAAAGGAAGGAAGAAGGGGAGGGTTGGCAATGTGGCCAGAGTTTTACCCAAACCTAGGACAGGCTTCCATAAACCCGGAGGAACCCTACAGACCTAGTACTGGTGGGACAGCCATAAGTGGTATAATGTATATATTTTTAAAAATATATTAAAGTCTCTTAAAGTTGTTCTAAGATCATTCAGCAAACATAGAAACACCTACTAAAAAAAAAAAGTCTACTAAATAGTAGTAAGAACAGTGAGTCTGTGACACTTACCATAAGCTGCTTCCTCCCTTCCAACACACACTCAGCTCCTCTAGAAGGAAACTGCATTCTGGGAGGCATGGACAAAGGTGGGGCTCCCTGTCCCCTCAGCATTCCAGCAAGAGAGCAGTATCTTGGGAGGAATCAGCTGGCAGTCAGTAGGTTTTACCACCAGGTATAGTGCGGACAGGCAGAGTGGTTAGGGAAAGATGCACACAGTGGGGCTAAGACAACTGTCACCTCCCGGGACTGTGCAGGCACAGGCTGCACCCTCTGAGGAGAGACACCAGAGGTTTCACCCTGCAGGGGAAGCAGACTTCACTGGGAGAGTCCAGCCAAACATGCAAAACGCCTGCACAAAGTTGCAGTGAAGCGCCAGAGCAGATATCCTTGTCTTATCTCTGATCACAGAGGCAAAGCTCTCAGCCTTTCATCAAGTATGGTACCAGTGGTGGGAGTTTTCACACTGATTTCCTTCAGTTCTTTCAACATGCTTAGAACTGCTCTTTGGAAGCCCTGTCTCTGAATCCAATATCCAGGGCCTCTGCCAGGCAATTCCTGTGGCCTGAGTTTTTCCAGTATATGGGTCACACCTTCCTGTTTCGTTGTACATCTTACAGGTGTTGTTAAAAACTGGGTATTTTAGGTAACATCGTGTAGTGAATCTGGATACTGATTCCATTTCTGCCTTTCTAGGCCTTGATTTGCTGCTGTCTGTGTGTCCATAAGAATACAGAAATTGCTTTTTTAAACAACAAAATAGAAATTCTGCAGCAGAAAAGTATGAGTGAAATGAAAATTTGACTAGTGGAGCTCAACGATAGATTTGAATGGCTAGAACAAAGATTCAGTGAATTTCAAGATGTAATAATGATAAACACACATGACTTCACAATTGAGCCCCAAAACACAGGAAGCAAAAAATAACAGGCGTTGGGGCACCTGGGTGTCGCAGTCGGTTAAGCGTCCGACTTCAGCCAGGTCACGATCTGTGAGTTCGAGCCCCGCGTCGGGCTCTGGGCTGATGGCTCGGAGCCTGGAGCCTGTTTCCGATTCTGTGTCTCCCTCTCTCTCTGCCCCTCTCCTGTTCATGCTCTGTCTCTCTCTGTCCCAAAAATAAATAAAAAACGTTGAAAAAAAAATAACAGGCGTCAAGGAGAAATAGACAATTCAACAACAAGCTGTAGACTTCAATGTCCACGTTGAACAACACGTACCACAGCTAATCAGAAGGTCAAAACAGAAACGGAAGATGTGATCCACAGATAAACCAACTAGACCTAACACTAGATCACTTAACCCAACGAAGTAGATTATGCATTCTGTTCAGGTACACAGAGAACGTTCTCCTAAATATGACCAATAGGCTATAAAATGGGCCTCAATAAATCTAAGAGACTTGAAATCCTAGAGTATAACAGGGGGGTAAGCTCCTTTACATCAGTCTTGGCAATAATTTTTTGGATTTGACCACAAAAACAAAGGCAGCAAAGATAAAATGATCAAGTGAGATTACATCCAACTAATACGCTTCTGCCTGGCAAAGGAAACCATCAACAATACAAAAAGGCAGCCCACTGAATGGGAGAAAGTATTTGCAAATCATATATTTCATAAAGGGTTAATACCCAAAATACATAAAGAACTCCTATAACTAATAGCAAAACCCGAGCAATTTATTTAAAAAGGACAGAGGAACTAAACAGGCGTTTTCCCAAAGAGGACATACAGGTGGCACATAGGTGCATGGATATGTGCTCAGTATCACCATCATCAGGGGAATCGCAAATCAAAACCACAATGAGGTATCCCCTCACACCTGTTAGAATGGCTATCATCAAGAAGACAAGAGGTAACAAGTGTTAGGGAGGATGTGGAGAAAAGGGAAGCCTTGTGCACTGTGCATGGGACGCAAGTTGGTGCAGCCACTGTGGAAAACAGTATGGACGGTCCTCCAAAAATTATAGGTAGCATCACATTTGATCCGGCAATCCCACTTCTGGGTATTTATCCAAAAGAAAGGAAAGCAAGATCTCAAAGAAAGATCTGCACTCACAAGCTCCCTGCAGCATTGCTCACAATACCCAAGATGTGGAAGCAACCTAAGGGTTTATATATATATATATATATATATATATATATACACACACACACATATATATATATACACATATATATAGTTCTCTGAAAAGAAAGAAGAACATCTTCTCATTTGCAACAGCAGGGTCAAACTTGAGGGCATTATCGTAAGCGAAACAGGTCGAACAGAGAAAAACAAATACTGTATGATATCACCCTTATGTGGAATTTTAAAAAGCCAAACTGATAGAAATGGAGAGTAGAACGGTGGTGACCAGGGTCTTGGGGATGGGGGGATGGGGAGACATTGGTCAAAGAGTACAAAGTTCCAGTTATAAGATGATTAAGTTGTGGGGATCTAACGTGCAGCACAGTGACTATAGCTCATTACCACTGTATCATACCTTAAGTGTTACTAAGAGAGTAGATGATCTTAAATGTTCTCACTCAAAAAAAGAGTAATGGTAAATATGTGATGTGATGCAGGTGTTACCTAATAATATTATGGTGGCAATTATTTTGCAATATAGAGTGTATCAGATCAACACATTGCACCCTTTCAAATTACAGTGTTACATTTCAATTATATCTCCATAAAGCTGGATAGGGTGTGGGGGGATAAGGTGGAGGGCCATGGGTTAGGTATCTTCACTAGAGAGAATGAACTGGCAAGACTGAGTAAAAATCACGCCCCAGAACATTAGCTTCAGATTAAGTGAAAGCCCTCACTACACACGGGGAGAGTTGACTCCAGAAACTGTAAGTGAGTTAGGCAAGATCACAGAGTTGATTCCAGAACAAACCAGGTCCAGGGCACATAGCACCATCCACTGTTGTAGCCTTCTCTCCACACAAAGTCTGGCTATTTTACTCACGGCTATTTTCCTCTCTCATGACCTCCTGAGAGGAGAAACAGACACTTGGGTCAGAGATACCAACTTGAGGCTAGACTAAGTCTCCTATGAAAATTCCATCCTCTTCCTGCTGTCTGATCTTTAATAGCTGAAAAGACCTCTTTTTCTTTAGGAATGAGGAGATGGCAGAGAGGACCACATTGGTGGCCTTGTCCACACTGATGTCCAGTCAAGGATTCCTCCCTGATTCCTGGGGAAGGAGACTCTCAAGAGGCCATTTTCTAGGAAAACACCCAAAAAGCAAAAGGCAACTGGACATAAGAGTACTGGGCAGAGGCCAAAACTGAGAACAGGCCTCAGAAATCTAAACTGCCCTTCACTGAGATTACAGCCCCTCCCGGGAACAAGATGTGGTGCCACAGTGATCTTCGGAAAGGATCAGCACACTCCCAAGCAGGGGGTGGGTTGCGCAGTGAAAAGAACACAAAGGCACCACTCACTGGCCCACCTGGCCCATGTGCTGTCCCTTTAAATCGGCACCACTGGGCCCTCCCTCCCTGGGCTCTGAGACTTCCTCCCTGTGCTGTGCTGGCAGGAACAGCCTCTGTACTCACAACCCAAGGCACAGCACCAGGTCGCGGGTTTCTGCAGCCAACAGCAGAGCCTGTCACCACTTCTGCTGGAAGGTGAGCACAAACGGTGAGGAAGGGAGCCACCTGGGGCAGGGGGGGTAGTGGACGAAGGGGGGCGGGGTTAGGGGGGCTCTAAGGAATTCAGGGCCTGGTTGCAGCTCACTGAGTGGGCGCCTGCATTCTACTCCCTCCCAGGAAGGGGAGCGGGATCTAGAAAGAATAACTTCACCCTTGCAGGCTTTTCAGGGAGCTCTGAGTTTCAGAACAAGCAAGTGAAGAAGAAATGGTAAGCATCTTCTCCAGCCGTGGAGTGCGCACACTTTTACTTGGGACTACGTACTTCGTCCTGCCCTGCTCCTCGCCTGGTCAGAAAGGTGTTTGCTAGAAGCACTGCCAGGGCTGAGCATGCTGGAGAAGGCTGCAGACACTCCCTCTGAGGGCATGTGCAGCCAAGGAGAGAGACATTTCTGAGGACAAACAAGTGAGTCTAACCTCAGAACACATCGCAGAGTGGAAATCGTGTCTGTGAGCCGAACCCCACTCACACCCTCCACCTCCTCAGCCCTGTGCACCCCCAGGGACTTGCAGGAGCCAGCAAGAGTTATGAACATGGTCTTCAGACCTCTGCAGTACACGTGCTTGTGTGTCCTTGCACATCCCTTCCCCCGCCCAAGCTGCCCAGGGCTCTGTGCGCTGGGAGCCCTCTTCATCCCCACACACTGGCTATAAATGAAGGACTTGGACAGGATGAATGGCTCACAAACACAGACCAGGGACCCAATGCATTAGAATCACTCAGGGGGTTGGGGTGGGTACCTCGGTGGCTTGGTCCATTAAGCTTTGAGCCCTGGGATGGATTCTGTGCTGTCAGTTCAATGCCTGGAGCCTGCTTTGGATTCTTCGTCTCCCTCTCTCTTTCTGACCCTCCCCTGCTCGAGCTCTGTCTCACCGTCTCTCAAAAAAATAAGTAAACAGTAAAATAAATTTTTTAATAAAAAAAATCCCTCAGGAGGAGGGCTGAGAGATACCGGTTTTTTAACGTTTATTTATTATTTATTTATTTGTTTGTTTATTTTTGAGACAGACATGTGAGCAGGGGAGGCACACACGAAGAAGAAGGAGAGAGAATCTGAAGCAGGCTCTGTGCTATCAGCACAGAGACTGATGAGGGGCTCAAACCCACAAACCATGAGATCATGAGCTGAACCAAAATTAAGAGTCAGACACTTAACAGACTGAGCCACAAAGGCACCCCCTTTTTTCTTATTAAACTACACATCTATGAAACAAAATGTCAAATATATATTTTAAAGACTCCCATAGAGGCCTCCAAAAGATAGCAGGTTCAGGAAGCAGGGGACTACATAATATCCAATCGCATTTAAGATGCTAGGAGTCTCCATGTTCTACATCAGTCATAGACTCCAAGCTCTAAACCCCAGATGTCAGCTCTCAGAAACTCTGGAAGAATTTTTCAAATCCCATCCCAAACCATCGCAAACCTTTGGGAAGTCCCATAGGGGCCAGGAGTCCAGTGGATTTCCTAGAGCACACTTGGTCAGTTCCGTCATCGATAAGGACTTCTTGCTTTAGCTAAATTCTTGTTCTTTGCACTGAATCTTCCGGCTGCTTCTTCAGTTCTGCTGTGCAGTCAGTTATGGGAGTTTGCTAATTTTTACACACAAGATCACTACTCACCTGAGGCCTGTGGGATCAACTTTACCAAGGGCTTTGGGGAGCCGAAAGGGGCACTACGCAGAAGACAAACCTGTCATCTAACGGGTCAGAGACAAGTTATCAATCAACCCTTCCCTTTGCTTGTCCTTGTGTGTTGCCCATGGGACACAGCACGGTCACCCACAGTAGCCAGGTGTTGCCATGAAGAGGTAGCATTTGAAATGGATGGCGGAGCACAGACAGGACTCAGACAGAAACGTGGGAGAGAAGGAGTGGTCATGGGGGTGAGCGCACAGGTGGGCTGGAAAGGCCCTGAAGCCTGTCCTCTGCGGAGCAGCTGACCCAGAAGGGGAGTGAGTGGCACACAGGGCTGGCGAAGCAGACAGAGCAGAGCTGCGCCCTTGTGACCAGGTCCTCGTGAGATCAAGCAGACTCCATCGCTGAGTGGCTAGCTGTAGTAAATCCTGCCGGACTTGGGGTCATCGCTTAGTTTGAGAGGCCTCAGATTCGGGGCAGGAACACCAGGAGCCGGAAGGGAGTGTCCCATCTCTCCAGCACACAGGTTGTATTTACACAAATGACACAAGCTGAATTCTTTGGTCTTCGGAGAGCAGATCACAGGTTCTTCAGATCAGCATGGGAGATAGGTATCTTTCCCAATTTTCAAAAGCAAACTGCAAACTCTCTTCTTGTCCCCCCACCCCCACCCCCGCCCATCCCCGGCCAACCGCCCTAAGGTGGTTCCCTAAGTCACTGAGCAGAATTTCTGATTCTCAGGGTTTTCCAAAGTCTCCTTTGGCTGTGGAATCTTCTGGGAAAACTTTGTGCCTACAGTTAATGCCACTGACATAAATTACCTGGGAAATTCTCAGCTAAAGCTCACTCACTGACACAGAGGACAGGTTATCACTTCCACTCTGTCATTTGCATTCAGGGTCCCTGAAAGGACCAACGAGGCTCACCAAAGGTTCTCATGGTTTGGTTCCAACACCAACCAGGTCCTTCCGGGGTTCCTCCCCAAATTCTGATGTTCAGGGAAGGGCAGGAACCATGACCTTTCATTGGGATGTCACCAGCTCTTTGGACCTTGCCTGAGCCACCTTAGGTAGTTATACCTATTCGATAAACCAACGAATGATTGAAGGAACGAAGGAACTAACACGTTGTGTTTGGAATTCTTTCAGGTGGGCATGGGAGGACGCAAGATGGCCAGAGATGAAGAGAATGCCTACGGTAAGAACTGATCTCAGTGTGTACTTGCCCCTAGGCGTCAGCTCTGGGTCCCAAGGCCATGGGCTAACTCAAGACTGAACAGAGACATTGGGGCACCTGGGTGGCCCAGTCGGTTGAGCGTCTGACTTCAGCTCAGGTCATGATCTCGCAGCTCGTGAGTTCGAGCCCCACGTTGGGCTCTGTGCTGACAGCTCAGAGCCTGGAGCCTGTTTCAGATTCGTCACCCTCTCTCTCTGTCCCAACCCACTCGCATTCTGTCTCTGTCTCTCTCAAAAATAAATAAACAGGGGCGCCTGGGTGGCGCAGTCGGTTAAGCGTCCGACTTCAGCCAGGTCATGATCTCGCGGTCCGTGAGTTCGAGCCCCGCGTCAGGCTCTGGGCTGATGGCTCGGAGCCTGGAGCCTGTTTCCGATTCTGTGTCTCCCTCTCTCTCTGCCCCTCCCCCGTTCATGCTCTGTCTCTCTCTGTCCCAAAAATAAATAAAAAAAAAAAAAAAAACGTTGAAAAAAAAATTTAAAAAAAAAAAATAAACATTAAAAAAAAAAAAAAAAAAAGACTGAGCAGAGACAAATCCCAGACATGTCCCCATGCTGGGGTGAAACAGCTAGAGCCCCAGCTTTGCATTTTTGCTGGACCTCTGCCCCTGACCTACTGAAGGATATTAAGTGCCTGACCAGACTGTGCCTTGGGTCCAAAGGGTACAATGAGGACAATACATCTACTCGATCCCCACGGAAGATGTGGAGGGTTGAGATCATGGACTAGAGGGAACACGGTTTACCAGGTAGACTGTGTCCGTGAACAAGGATGGAGGGTTAACTGTGTCTTACTGGAAGCAGGTTTACTAGAGAGAAGAGGGAGGAGGAGGGGAAGGGAGGAAGGGAAGAAGGAAAGAGATCTTGTCATCTAATACTCTGAGCAACCCTGGGAGACACAACTCTCTGTCACCCCTCCCAGTATGCAGAAGACGTTGAACGCTTAGTCTAAACTCGCCCAAGGTTCCACAGCTGGCACATGCGGGGCTGTGATTCCAACCCGGGGTGTCTGGGACTCCAGACAGCCCTTCACTCCCAGGCCTTCTGTGCCCTCCCGCATCTCCTCGCTGGGATGGCCCCTGGGAGAAGTCTGGCAGAGGCCTGGGAAGTCGTCGAGCACGGAGCAGCTCTGCAAAGTGCGGACGACCAGAGGTACTGTCAGCTGAAGTCATGGCCTGCGACCGTCGAGGGGGACCCTCCAGAGCAGTGTGCACCCGGTGCCGGAGCATGGACTGGGGGGCAGGTGCACGCACTGGAGCCAAAGATGGAAAAAAGGTGGCTAAAGATGCCCCCGTAGTCGCACAAGCTCTCACCAGAGCGCCTGCGAAAGGCCTGTTGGACAAGCAGAAGCGGGAGGCATCCTTGCCCTCCTCCCTCAGGAGGCACCCCGGAGCCCCGGTGGAGCTGGACGCGCGCTCTCAAGCCGGCGGCCCACGCCTACTCTGTCCTCACAGGTTCCCAGGACCCGGACGACCAGCAGCAGCCGCTCGCGCAGGAGCGCAGGCTCAGGCTCATCCTGGCCGGCAGGACCGGAGTGGGCAAGAGTGCCACGGGCAACAGCATCCTGGGCCACAGGCTCTTCCCGTCCAGGCTCGCGGCCACCCCGGTGACCAGAAGCTGCGCCCTGGGGAGCCGGAGCTGGGCCGGGTGGCGCGTGGAGGTCACCGACACCCCCGACCTCTTCACCGCCCAAGGCCGGCACGCGGACCCGGACTGCACCGAGCGGGCCAACTGCTACCTGCTCTCGGCGCCCGGGCCGCACGCGCTGCTGCTGGTCACGCAGCTGGGCCGCTTCACCGCCCAGGACGAGGAGGCGGCGCGCGGCGTCCGCGAGCTGTTCGGCGCCGGCGTCCTGGCGCGCGCCGTGCTCGTCTTCACGCGCCGGGAAGACCTGGAGGGGGGCTCGCTGCACGACTACGTGCGCGCCACCGACAACCGCGCGCTGCGGGCCCTGGTGGCCGAGTGCGGCGGCCGCGTGTGCGCCCTGGACAACCGGGCGGCGGGCGCCGAGCGCGATGCGCAGGTGGGCGAGCTGCTGGCGCTGGTGGAGCGGCTGGCGCTGGAGCACGACGGCGCGCCCTTCACCGACGACGTGTACGGCCTGGCGTGGGCCCGGCGCCACGCGCGTCCCGAGGACACGCTCCGCCTGGTGGCTGCGGGGCTGGCGGCCCGCGGCCTGGGGCGGGGTTGCGGGCGGGGGTGGGGGTGGGGGCGGCGCTGGCTGGAGGCCGCGAAACGGAGGTGGCGGCTGGTGCTTCTGCTGCTGGGGGGCGTGCTGCTGCTGGGCCTGGTGTTCCCGCGTGGGCCCCTGTCTTTGCCTGAGGGCCGTCCTGAGTGACCCTGTTAGAAGGACTTTGACCCATCAACTGAAGAACACGTTCCCCTGCTGGTATTGTGCGTCTCTAGGGCCCACAGGCTCTTCCTTCCTCCCTCCTATTCAGAGCCCTGCCTTGGGCCAACTCCTACAATACCTTCCCAGAGGTTGAGCGCTTCCCTGAGCTCTCTCTCCCTTGAGTGAAGCCGAACAACCAGCGTTTCTTTGGTCTGTTTTCCACCGATCAGACTGCCTCTCCTGTCGTTGAACTGTCTCCGCTCCTGTCTTTGCCTTCCTGTCCTGGACTCCCCTCAGATTAGGGTGAAAGCCAACAATGATCAGAGCCTCAGGCCATACTCGTTTATTTGAGTTATCTGAATTGAATAAATAAACGCACTAAATCACATTGTGTTTTCTTTAAATATAATTTATTGTCAAATTGGCTTCTATTCAACACCCAGTGCTCATCCCAACAAGTGCCCTCCTCAATGCCCATCCTTCAGCTGGTAGATGATTTTTCTGCTTTATCTGCCCATTGAATGTCATTCCTAGCCCAGTCTGCAAAATCCAGATACCTCATGCTTGCGCGTGCGTGCGCACACACACACACACACACACACACACACACACTCCAGCACCTAATCATAAGAACAGAATACACTGGAATAGAACTGTCCATCTGTACCAGCAAGGGAATGTGTCCCTGGGCATGGCCATTCCCACCCCTCTGCAGCTTGCAAGCAGACGTTCTACAAGTCCCAGGAGAATAGGACTAGAGACTCCGTTCCCTAGGGGCCATTGAGACCCTGAAGAAAGTCCACTTCCAAAGAGGAGTTTTTTTCACTGGCTCACACACTCACAGGGCGAGGATACACTTTTGAACTCAGGGATAAATAAACAACATTTAAGAGGTTTGGAAATTTTTCTTTTATTTCAATCTCAAAAAAAGGCTGGGTGGGTAGGGGGACAAACAGATTTGTGGGCCAACTAGTGAGATGATGTGAGGTGCAGAATCCTCTCCTTCTGTCCCATGCATCTCTGGAAGGATCATCTCTCTGGTCCAGGTCAAATGAGCCAGGTTAGCCTCTATTGTCCATCCTAACTGTGCCTCCTTAGCTCTCCACCCACACTTGCTTTGTCTCCAACATCTCTACCCTCACACACAAAGTCAAGCCCCTCTCTGATACTACAGTGCAATTCCATATCTCTTCCCTCCAGTATCCTCTGCCAGGTTGTCCTCACAGCCAGGGATTCTTAGGTTGCTGATGACCTCAGATTTCTAATGAAATGCATAAAAAGGGGAAATTGTCTGCAACAGCTGAGCACACATCGCAAAGAAAAGCCCACCAGCCTGCATGCAAGCCATGCAGACATGAACAGGGACACGGATGCCACACGCTAAAACCTGAAATTCCCTCAACTGCAAAAGTTATTCTGGCTTAAGGGGTTGTGTATGGTTCTAGCAGAAGCCCTGATAAGGAATCTTGATTTGGGTCTTGTTCACTTCTCAAACAGAAAGAAAGAAAAAAAATAAAACAAAACTCTGGCACTGTCACTTTGCTGAAAAAGGGGATGGTCCCTGGCAAAAATAAATGTGAGAAAAGAATAACAAGGTGTCCAGCGTGAACAATGGAAACTTTTAACTCACGACCCAAATAGTGAGAAATATTGGCTTCTTGCTCTTTAGTTGGGGAGGTTGAGAGCCCAGGGAACTCCCAAGGAGCAGTGTATGAGCTGATGGGAATATGGGAAGGAACATTCCGGGGGTCCTAGAGGGCCAGCATGCCCCACTAAGGCTGCGATCCAGGACATATTGAGAAGAAAGTGTGTTTGTGGGCAGTGTGTTAGAAGCTATCTATACATGTAGGATATATGTGAAAGTATAGAGCATGCCAGGAAAAAAATGTCTGAAACAGGGTGCCTGGGGCACTCGGTTAAGTGTCCAACTCTTGATTTCAGCTCAGGTCATGATCTCACTCACGGTTCATGAGATGGAGCCCCACATTGGGCTCTGTGCTGACAGTGCAGAGCCTGCTTGGAATTCTCTCTCCCTCTCTTCTGCCCCTTCCCCCTCTCAAAATAAATAAACTTAAAAGAAAACCTATAAAACTCTGAAAACACAGTGTAAATCTTTACAACCGTAAGTTAGGCAATAGTTTCTAATATATGACACCAAAATCAGAAGCAACCAAAGAAAATAGATGTACTGGATTTCGTCAAAATCTAAAATTTTTGCATATCATGGAACACCATCAAAAATGAAAAGACGACCCACAGAATGGGAGAAAATATTTGCAAATTACATATCTGACAAAGATCTAGTACCAAACTATATAAAGAACTCTTACAACTCCACAATAAAAAGACAAATCATTCAGTTTTTAAATAGATTAAAAAAATGGATTAGACATTTCTCCAAAGAAGATACACAAATAATCAACAAACACATGAAAAGATGCTCAACATCATTAATCACTAGGGAAATGCAAATCACAGAATGAGAAACCACTTCACATTCATAGAGTGGTTATAATTTTAAAAAAAGAAAAAGAAAAACTAACAAACACTAGTGAGGATGTAGAGAGATTGAACCTTTATACATTGCTGCTCAAGGTGTAAAATGGTGCCACCACTGTGGAAGATAGTCTGGCAATTCAATAAGCTAATCATAGAGTTGTCATGTGACTCAGTAATTCCATTCCTAGGTATATACCCAAGAGAACTGAAAACATGTTCACACAAAAACTTGTACATGGATGTTCATAGCATTATTCATTATAGCCAAAAAAGCGGAAGCAACCCAAATGTACATCAACTGATAAATGGCTAAACAAAATATGATATATCTAGATAATAGAATATCATTTAGCCATAAAAAGAAATGGAGTACAGATCCATGTTACAACCTGAATGAACCTTAAAAGCATTATGCTAAGTGAAAGAAGCCAGACACCAAAAAATCACATAAAGGTATGGTTCCATTTATATGGAATGTCCAGAAACTTGAGTGGGCTCATGAGAGCGTCCTTAAGAGGGTTTTAACTTTAGTTCTTTGTACTCTGTTAACATTTATATTCAGTTTCACTTTTTAAGCTTTTCTCCCCACTAATGGGTTGAATTGTATTGTCCCAAAAAAGATATGTTCAAGTCCTAAACCCCAGTACCTATGAATGTGACCTTATTTAGAAATAAGGTCTTTGAAAATTTAATTGTTAAGAAAAAGCTATTAGACTTCAAACTGTATTACAAAGCTGTAATCATCAAGACAGTATGGTACTGGCACAAAAACAGATACATAGATCAACGGACCAGAACAGGAAAGCCAGAAATGGACACACAAATATATGGCAAACTAATCTTTGACAAAGCAGGAAAGAATATCCAATGGAAAAAAATACCGTCTCTTCAGCAAATGTTGTTGGGAAAACCGGACAAACAACATGCAGAAGAATTAAACTGTACCACTTTCTGATACCATACACAAAAATAAATTCAAAATGGATGAAAGACCTAAATGTAAGACAGGAAACCATCAAAATCCTACAGAACACAGACAGTAACCTCTTTAACCTCGGCCACAGCAACTTCTTGCTATACATGTCTCCAGAGGCAAGGGAAACACAAAAGCAAAAATAAACTATTGGGACTTCATCAAAATAAAAAGCATCTGCACAGCAAAGGAAACAATCAACAAAACTAAAAGGCAGCCAGCCTATAGAATGGGAAAAAATATTTGCAAATGACATATCTGATAAAGGGTTAGTATCCAAAATCTGTAAGGAACTTATAAACTCAACAACCAAAAAACAAATAATCCAGTGAATGGGCAGAAGACATGAGTAGACACTTTTCCAAAGAAGGCATCCAGATGGCTAACAGACACATGAAAAAATTCTCAACATCACTCATCATCAGGGAATTGCAAATCAAAACCACACATCTGTCAGAATGGCTAAAATTAACAACTCAGGCAACAACAGATGTGGGTGCGGATGTGCAAAAAAGGGAACCCTTTTGCACTGTTGGTGGGAATGCAAACTGGTGCAGCCACTCTGGAAAACAGTGTCGAGGTTCCTCAAAAAATTAAAAATAGAACTACCCTACAACCCAGCAATTGCGCTACTAGGTATTTATCCAAAAGGTAATAGGAGTGTTGATTCGAAGGGGCACATGCACCCAAATGTTTATAGCAGCACCATCAACAATAGCCAGACTATGGAAAGAATCCAAATGTCCATCAACTGATGAAGGGATAAATAAGATATGACATATATATATATATATATATATATATATATATATATGCCACTCCTATGTGGAATTTAAGAAACAAAACAGATGAACATAGGGGAAGGGAAGGAAAAATAAAATAAGATAAAAAAGAGAGAGGGAGGTAAACCATAAGAGACTCCTAAGTATAGAGAACAAACTGAGGGTTGGCAGAGGGAGGTGGGTGGGGGATGGGCTAGATGGGTGATGGGCATTAAGGAAGACACTTGTTGGGATGAGCACTGGGTATTGTATACAAGTGATGAATCACTGAATTCTACTCCTGAAACCAATACTACACCATATAGTAACTAACTTGAATTTAAACTCTTGTCATATACTGTATTTAATGTAACTGGCAATAAGACAGCAGAGGAAAGGGTCTCTATCTGCAGGCAGCCTGACCTAGAATAGAAGCAAAGCTTTCCTAGGCTTATTCTTGTATGGAAAAGCAAAGGACTGTCCATAGGTGCTTTGAAGTGACAAAAAATACACTAGTGCCAGTTGTAGGTACCTCCCAACATTCTGAAAAAAAATCACTGATTTCTGCCAAATGCCGTGGCCTGAGACCAGCATTGGAGCATGGGAGATGATCATCCACAATCCCTCAGTGAGAGAGAGAGAGAGAGAGAGAGAGAGAGAGAGAGAGATGAACCATTGGTTCTGTTGTGATCATGTGAGTTTGGCATCATGTACTATTTGTATTGCAAGACATCACTCATTTATTATGTTAAAATTTATTAGAAATGTTTGCTCATCCTGTGGAACACTCGCAGAACAAGTTACTCACAATCCAAGGTTTTACTGTGTGTGTGTGTGTGTGTGTGTGTGTGTGTGTGTGTGTATCACATCTTCTTTATCCCCTCATCAGTCAGTGGATATTTGGGCTCTTTTCATAATTTGGCTATTGTTAATAATGCTGCTATAAACATTGGGTTCATGCATCCCTTTGCATTTGTATTTTTGTTTTCTTTGGATAAATACCTAGTAGTGCAATTGCTGAATCATAGGCTAGTTCTCCAGAGCCTGTCACTTCTATATCCCCTGTCTACAGAACAGTAGGATCCAGGATCCCTGCCCTTATCCCACCATGTATTTAGGGTCAGGCACTTCCAGTTTGTCTTTATGTATCAGCTACTCCATGATCACCTTGTGCTTGAATTTCACTCAGTGTCACAGTGGGTCTCAGCTTGCTTTGGTTTGGATCAATAGCTGCCCCTTCAGGACTGATGTCTTCCCTAGTCATTACTGCTACTACGGGGCCATCCTCAGAGCAGAGTGATGTGGGGGCAGCCTACACTTCCTTACTGCCCTGTCTCCTCACATCGATTGTGATCTCCTTTAATGGCACAAACATATAATTAATGAACGTTGACCAGGGTTAACTAGAAGGAATCACAACATGAAGGATGTTCAGTTGGCCCTTGGACAACGTGAGTGTGAACTCGGTGGGTCCACTTACACATGGGTTTTTTTTTCAATAGATACTGTTCAGTATTGTATGGGGCACCTGGCTGGCTTAGTCGGTGGAGCACGTGACTCCTGATCTCAGGGGTGTGGGCTGGAGAACCATGTTGGGTGTAGAGATTACTTTCAAATAAAATCTTTAAAAAATACTGTACAGTACTGTAAATGTATTTTTTCTCCTTATGATTTTCATAGTAACATATTCTTTTCTCTAGTTTATTGTAAGAATACAGCGTATAATATATATACCATACAAAGTATGTGTCGGGGTGCCTGGGTGGTTCTGTAGGTTGAGTGTCTGACTCTTTATTTTGGCTCAGATCATTATCCCAGGGTTGTGGGATCGAACCCCACATCGGTCTCTGTGCTGAGCATGGAGCCTGCTTGAGATTCTCTCTGTCTCTGTCTCTCTCTCTCTCTCTGTCTCTCCCAAATAAAAAAATCTAAACATGTCCTAATCAACCACTTACATTATTAGTAAAGTTTGGGGAGGAGTCCAAAGTTATACTCAGATTTTCAGTTGTCAGGAGGTGGGGAGGTCATCACTCCTAACCCCCATGTTGTTCAAAGGTCAACCATATTAGTTTTCTAGGGCTTCTGTAATAAAGTGCCACACCCTGGGTGGCTTATAATGACAGACATTTAATTTCTCACAGTTCTGGAAGCCGGAAATCCACAATAAAAGTGTAGGCCGGGCTAGGCTCCCTCTGAAGACTGAAGGGGAGGATCCTTCCTTGTCTCTCCGAGCTTCTGATGGCCCCAGATGTTCCTTGGCAACATGATTCCCACCTCTGCCTCCATCTTTACATGCCTGTCTTCCCTTTGTATGTGTCTGTGTCCACTTTCCCTTTTCTGATAAGGATACAAGTCATGTGGATTAAGGTGTACCCTAATGGCCTTATCTTTTTTTAAGTTTATTAATTCTGTACTGTAGTCAACATCCGTGCCACTGTATGCAATGGCCCCCATGCAGAAAAAGGTTGAAAAGAAAGGCAGTAAGAAGAAGGAGATGATTACAGTGGAAGCTAAGAAGGAAATCATCAAGAAGTACGAACAAGGTATGCAAGTGGCAGAAATTGCAAGATTTTATGACAAGTCTACATCTGCATCTCATCTGCAGAGGAGGAGAAAAAGGCAGAGGAAGGGAGTGGAGGAGGAAGAGAATGGAAGAAAGGAAGGAATCTCACTTCAAATGAGATTAGAGAGATGTGTAAAACGTGAGAAGCAGTGCAAAATTCTGTAGAAAATCACCACCCGAATAAGGCTGTAGCAGTGTAGTGATAAATCTGTTTAACAACAATGCAATGTCACATTTCCGCAAAATCCTCAAAAGGAGGCAAAATAAAGTGTCATGGGACAGGTTCCATGTTAAAGTTGCATGAAAAGAAAAAGATTCCTTTGAGCCAATAGATAGCAGTAATTCCGTTAGCGATAGTGAATGTTGTCCTATACAATAACCCTCCTCTCTCACGTCTCCCTCACACCAGCCATGAAGGTTTTCAAAGGGAAGTGTAGGTTGATTTGCTTATTTTTCTTTATATTTTGTATTTGATTTATTATTTTGTATTACATTACAGTAGTTTAATTCATTTTATATGAAAATTTGGGGGCTGGGAATGAATCATCTGAGTTTCCATTATTTCTTATGGGGAAATTCGCTTTGATATACAAGAGCTTTGGATTGCAAACCAAGGTTTGACTGTGTGTGTGTGTGTGTGTGTGTGTGTGTGTGTGATGGAATATTACTCAGCCATGAAAAAGAATGAAATCTTGCCATTTGCAACAATTTGGATGGAGCCAGAGTATAATGCTAAGTGAAATAAGTCAGTCAGAGAAGGACAAATACCATATGATTTCACTCATATGTATAATTTAAGAAACAAAACAAACAACCATAGGGGTGAAAAAGAGAGAGGAAAACCAAAAAACAGACTCTTTACTATAGAGAACACACTGATGGTTACAGGAGAGGAGGTGGGTAGGGGCATAAGTGGGGATTGAGGATGATGAGCACTGAGTGTGGTATGGAAGTGTGGAATCACTAAAAACTAACACACACACAGATGCACACACACACAACCAATAAATAAATAAATAAATAAATAAATAAATAAATAAAATATATTAAAATCAAAATAGAATTATAAAATTGTTCAAGTATCCCACAAGAATGTAGAGGGGAAAATAGAGAAGTGAAAACCGGAGAGAACAAAGGAAAAATAAAATAAAATAAAATAAAATAAAAATGGCAGACTTATGCCCTAACTCCTCAATAATTAATTACATTAAATGTAGGGATCTGAATACACCAATCAAAAGATAGAAATGGGAAGGTAAAACCACATGACCCAACTATATGCTGCTTATAAGAAAATCATTTCAGGGGCGCCTGGGTGGCGCAGTCGGTTAAGCGTCCGACTTCAGCCAGGTCACGATCTCGCGGTCCATGGGTTCGAGCCCCGCGTCGGGCTCTGGGCTGATGGCTCAGAGCCTGGAGCCTGTTTCCGATTCTGTGTCTCCCTCTCTCTCTGCCCCTCCCCTGTTCATGCTATGTCTCTCTCTGTCCCAAAAATAAATAAAAAACGTTGAAAAAAAAATTAAAAAAAAAAAAAAAAAGAAAAAGAAAATCATTTCAGATATTATGGTAGAAACAGGTTGAAAATAAAAGGATGAGAAACGATAAACAGTGCAAATATTAACCATGCAAAGGAAAGAAGGAATGGCTATATTAATATCAAATAAAGTAGATTTCAGAGCAAAGAAAATCATCAAAACCAGAGAATGATGTTATACAGTGATGAAAAGGTCAGTCCATCAAGAAGACAAAGCAATTCTAAATGTATATTCCCAAAAACAGAACTGCAAAATGTGTGAAGTAAAACCTTAAAGAATCGAAAGGAGAACTGATGAAGCCACAATTCTATTCGAAGACTCCATACCTCTCTCTCAACCATCGATAGAGCAACTTTTAGAAAATGAGCAAGCACATAGGAGAAATGACCCAATAACACCATCAACCAGCGGATGTAATGGATATTGACAGAAACAACCACAGCAGACACATCCATTTCAAGTACACATGGGACATATACCAAGACAGACCACATCCTGGGCTATAAGACAAATCTCAACAAATTTAAGAGTTGAAACCAAATGGAGTATATTCTCCAACCACAATAGAATCCAGTTAGAAATCAAATAACAGAAAGATAACAGAAATATCTTCTGGACTGCCCTATAGGCAGCATCATGACTCCCTTAACAATCACCAGAATCTGAACAAAGGCTTTGTTGATGGTCTTCCAATGTCAAATTCTAAGGCTGAAAAGGGACTTTTCTGGGCTTGGAAAACACTCAAGACTGTCACCGAAGGATGGAAAAGTAAGTGGTAAATAGCCATTTCTTCCTTTTTTTTCTACCCATTACTAAAGCCAACTTCTTTGCCATTGAAGAGAAGAGGGAATTATATGTTCCCTACTGCATGTCTGTCCCGTGTCCCAACGTTTACTCATTTTTCACTTTGAGTGCAGATGACTTTACTCAAGAATAGACAAACCGATGTCTACTCACCCTTGGCCAGCTTCCGCCCACCAGTTATGGCCTAGCCAACCCTCTGGGCACAATCAACTTAACTATGTAATTTAGCCCTTAGGTGAAAATGCTGAGAGCACTTCCTGGTCAGGGACAGACACCTTCCAGCCTATGCTGAGAATAGGTCTAACAGGATGCTGGGAACACCACGGCTCCCATCCCTGGTGCACTGTGAACAGCCTCCTCCATGCACTCACAGGGATCTCAGGGATTCCAACTTTACTCACCCAAGAGAAAGATGACTCTTTTTCTTTTTTTTTTTTGACAAAAGAGAAAACTGAAACCTGGAAAGCTTAGATAGCATATACCAAGCCCCTCTTTGTGCAAGATCTGGAACTAATTGAAATCTGACAGTTCATCTCCTCTCTGTCCCTCCACACACCTCACAAGACCCCACCCCATCCACTCAATGATTAGACTGATAGTGGTAAGAAATGTGGAAATGAAACCACAAGTCAGAGTTTGATGGGAAGAAATCTGAATTATGAAACAATATTTCTTCCCTTGTCTATGCTCAGTCTTGAGAAGAAAATGTATGCTGTTGAGAAAGGAGTGTTGAAATCTCCAGTTCTATGGATTTGTCTATTTCTCCACTCATTGTTTTCAGTTTCACTTCTTCAGTTTTGAAGTTCTCTTGGTTTTTTGGTTTGGTTTTGTTTTGGGGTTTTTTTTGCAGCTCTGTTACTAATGAGGTACATGCACATTCAATATGATGTGTCTTCTCGATGAATTAACCTATTTATTACTATGAGGGTCCTTCTTTATCCCTGGTGTACAGATGGCATTGTTCTGAAGCTTACTTTGTCTGATACCAATATAGCCACTACAGGTTTTATAGACTTTATGTACATTATATCATTTTCTGTTCTTCAACTTGAACCTATCTGTGACTATATTTTTATCTTTTATTTTGAGAGAGAGAGAGAAGCTTAAGCAGGTTCCATGCTCAGCTGGAGCCCAACACAGGGCTTGATCCTACAACCCTGGGATTATGACCTGAACTGAAATCAAGAGTTGGAGGTTCAGCCGAGTGAGGCACCCAGGCACACCCCCCTTTTAAATTAATTAATTTATTTTTTAATAAATCTGTGACTTAATATGTAAACCCAGACCTTTGGGGTCTCTATGGAGGCTTTGCTGCATAGTCATGATTGACTAAGTCATTGGCCATTGACTGATCCAACCTCCAGTCCTCACCTCTCCCATCCTGGGAGGTCTGGGGGTGGAACTGAAAGCTCCAATGCTCTATAATCACCTTGCTGGTCCTCCAGGCAATCAGTACTGGCCCTGCCTTGGGTGGATCCTTCATTAACATAACAAAGACACCTTTATCATCCATATCACAGGAAATTTCAAGGGTCTTAGAAGCTGAGCCATGAGCCATGAGCCATAGACAAAGACCAAATACATATGAGAAATATATTTTGACCATTTGACAAAATAAATATTGCTTTCTTTTTTTTTAGTTTATTTATTTATTTTGAGAAAGAGAGAGAAAGTGAGCAGGGGAGGGGCAAAGAGAGGGAGAATCCCAAGGACTCAATCTCATGACTGTGAGATCATGACCTGATCCGAAATCAAGAGTCAGACACTTAACTGACTGAGCCATCCAGGCACCCCAAATATATATTTCTTTTTTTTTTTTTTTTTTTTTTTTTTTTTAATTTTTTTTTCAACGTTTTTTATTTATTTTTGGGACAGAGAGAGACAGAGCATGAACGGGGGAGGGGCAGAGAGAGAGGGAGACACAGAATCAGAAACAGGCTCCAGGCTCCGAGCCATCAGCCCAGAGCCTGACGCGGGGCTCGAACTCACGGACCGCGAGATCGTGACCTGGCTGAAGTCGGACGCTTAACCGACTGCGCCACCCAGGCGCCCCCCAAATATATATTTCTTATAAATCACAGTATCACAGGATGGATGATAAATAATAACCTTGGTTATTCCATCACGGCCTGAAACAGAAGACCCCCACCCCCTGTCTTCTTTTGCAAAGTGCTTATCCAAGACATTAGACATTTGTACAGTTAATTTTCCCACATTCTGAATTTTTCTGTTTTCACCCTCACAATGTCTTTTAGTACGTTTCTCTGTCTCAAACATTTTTGTAAGCTGGCACTTAGCTGTGATTGGTTTGATTGGACAGATCAGAATCAAGTTCAATTTTTTTTTTGACAATGTTACTTATAAATGGTGCCCTATGTTTCCATCAGGGGGGATGTAGTGTATTTTTTCATCTCTTTTTATGTTAACAGTCATTGATGATCACTGTGGAGATCTATTATTTAAATAAGTATTGCAGGTGTGCCTGGGTGTTTCAGTCGGTTGAGCATCAAACTCTTGGTTTCAACTCAGGTTATGATCTCATGGTTTGTGAATTCGAGCCCCACATCAGGCTCTGCACTGACAGTGTGGAGCCTGCTTGGGATTCCCTCTCACCCTCTCTCCCTGCCCCTTCCCTGCTCACTCTCTCTCTCTCAAAATAAATAAACTAAAAAATATTTAAATAAGTATTGCAAAATGGTGATTTTCTATTCTAATATTTCTTTTCCATTATGCAGCTAGAATATTTGTACTAGGATATTCTTTCCCTCTTCACTTACTTAGTAACCTGAAGTACAGTTGATGATAGAAAGGCAAGATAAACGCTTGATAAACACCAGGATAAATTATACATGAATAAAAGATTTAAATGTTAGCAAAAAGGAAACCAAAAAAGTTCTAGAAGGAAACATAAAAGTATGCATGTGGAAAGTCTTTCTAACTATGACTCAAAAGCCAGAGCACATAAATTTATTGATTCATTTGCCTACAATAACAGTGATACACAACTACATTTTTTAAAAAGTAAAATATGAATAACTAACTAGAAAATAATATTTTTAACCTATATAATAGACAAATCACTAAGCTGTCTAATACGTAAAGATTCTAGGAAATTGAAAGGGAAGAGACCAACAACCCATTGTAAAAATGGACAAAAGAAAACTCGAGAGTTGCCAGAAAAACAAACTGATTCTAAACATACAAAAAAGATCCTTCATCTCACTCATGTGGAAAGAAATGCGTATCAAACGGTGTCGTAGACTCTGGGTCTAGAGTTCTTTCTTGCCCAGCAAGAAAGCGGGATGCAGGATTAAAATGCAAGAGATGGCTAATGTCCAGGAGAATACAAGAACCCCGATTAAGGGTACTTGCTCCATTTTTATTAGAATCAGAAGGCTTACAAACATGATGATGGACATGCACAAAGAGACAATAAATTTGTGAACATTAACTCATGGGCATGAGGGAAAGGCGTTTTTGAAGATATATGGTGTTAGGGGTTTAGGTCAATAAAAAACAAAATCCTGGCACCTGGCAGATGGATGTTAATGGCAGACATGAGATGCCACATCTATTCATTTTAGCTAGCCTAGGGGATAAGACAGATAAAGCATGCTACCTGAGGATCAACAAAGCACCTTTCTTTTGCTAATTAGCTCTGCTCTGGGCAGCTTCACCCCAAAGAGTCTATAGCCCTATTTACCTGTTTACCTAATTTGGTCCTTCCTTCCATGAAAGCAGCTTTTTGCTATAGTACTAAATTAGAGGGCGTTTTCGCCCTGAATACTTAATCTTGTTTACCTCATATACCTTTGTATTGGGACCTTTGCCCTGCCCTGTCTATACTGGGGCCTTTGCCCTGCCCTCTCTATACCCATTTACCTAATCTTGTTTACCCAAACTTGGGTGTGAGCATCCTATGGCTTCACAATTCCTTATGCCTTGTTAACCCATCAGTGCAGCTCAGGGAATTCCTAAGCTTATTCCTCACAAAATGGCACTCAGGTATGACTCCTCCCCTACCAGGTTTTCAAAACGAAAATTATGCCTCTGATAGATTTTAGCCACGTTCATGTGCTTAGAAAGACAAAAGAGTAAGCTTGTTAATAATTTTTGAACTGCTATTCTCATTCCGGATGCTATTGTTTCCATTCAGAGTGCCAAGGAGCCTCTTCTTTCCTCCAGAGTTCTGAATAATAGCATATACACACAAAGAATGGAGTCATTTGGGCAAACTATTACCTTTTCAACCAAAGTACAGAGCCCCTAGTAAGTTAGGGTAAAGAATGTAGCAGGAATCTAGGTTAAAATGGAGCTCTCCAAACCTTCTGGACTCAATGGGAGACTTGTGGGGCCCAGAGTGAACCTCTACTCACCCCACCCCACACCACACTGAGAAAGGTAAACCTGAAGAGGAAGACCCACCTGAGTCAGCCAGAGACAGACCTTCTGTAGTTAGATTAGACAGACCATGGAGACCAGAAACCCTAGGCAGGACCCTAGGACATGGGTCCAGGGAGATCCAGGAACTGAAGAGAGGGGACATGGAACCTATTTCCTGGTTTGAGGCAAAGAAACCCTACTCCATTTTTCTGGACACAATGGATGTCAGGCTTTCCCCCAAGTTCTTTCCCCCAAATTACTTCTGGTTCTATGAGAAGGAGTGAATATTATTCTCTTCCCAGGGAGTGGAATTCAAGTATTCTCTCCTTTGGAAACTGAGGAGCAAGAGATTCTCTATGAAAAGAGTAGGGAGCTCATGGAACACTGCTCTTTGAACAGTCCCTCTCAGAACCCAGCCACCATGTTCTGCAAAGCTCAGACTAGAGCAGAAGACCACATGTGGGCACTGCAGTTGACAGGCCCAGCTGGGCTCCCAGCCAAAGCCAGCATCCACTACCAGCCTATGAGTGAAGCATCTAGTACAAGTATCTAGTGAAGCATCTAACTGGGACCCCAGGTGATTGCAACTCCTGCCAATGTCACACAAGGAAGAACCATCTGACAAGCTCAGTCAACCCACAGGTTTCTGGGAGATAATGAAATGTAGGAAATGTTATAAATACATAATGACTATATTAGATCATATAGTGCATATAAATTAATTAGCAAAAAAGATCAATGCTTTTATATTATCCCCAGGACCTCAGTCATACAACTGGGTGTATATATTCCTGAAAATCAGGGTGTACCTTCTTTAATGGAAATAAATGTGTACCTCATTTTTGGTAGATATCATGAAATTTTAGCCACAAAAGTATCTAAGGCCAAGAAAGATTCAGAGCTATGGAATCTAAAAGCTTCAGGTGAGTTGACAATAGTTTAGTACAGATGTCAACAAAGCAATTTCCTCCTCTGGGTAAGAAACATTGGTCTACACTGCACAAATGCAGGAAGAGCTACAGTGCAACTACCTGAAAATGACCCTATTTATGATGAAATTGGCTTTCTAGTCAAACTCCTGTCAAAGTAACAATTTGCTTGTTGCTATTTGCTGTACGGTTGTAAATTTCACTTTGGAGGCTGTTTTCATGGCTCAGCCTCCTTCAGTTTTCACACAGCCATCTCAGTACTGTCTGGGTTTTGAAGACAAGGAGATAAATGGAGCTTGGTGTGTTTAAAAATGCAAACTTGGGGCGCCTGGGTGGCGCAGTCGGTTAAGCGTCCGACTTCAGCCAGGTCACGATCTCGCGGTCCGTGAGTTCGGGCCCCGCGTCGGGCTCTGGGCTGATGGCTCAGAGCCTGTTTCCGATTCTGTGTCTCCCTCTCTCTCTGCCCCTCCCCCATTCATGCTCTGTCTCTCTCTGTCCCAAAAATAAATAAAAAAAAAAAAATAAAAATGCAAACTTATCTCCAAACCAGTGGCCTCTAATTTAACATAGAGTAAATCCTTGATTTGCAAGCATAATTCATTCTGGAACCATACTTGTAATCCAAAGCACTTGTATATCAAAGCAAATTGCCCTGTAAGAAATAATGGAAACTCAGATGATTCGTTTCACACCCCAAAATATTCATATAAAAAGGATTACAATAATGTAATATAATACAAATAATAAAGAAAATACAAAATATAAAGAAAAATAAAGAAATTCACCTGCACTTCCTTTTGAAAACCTTTGTGGCTGGTGTGAGGGAGACAAGAGAGAGGAGGATTATTGTGTAGGATGATTTCCACTCTCACTAATGGAATCACTGCTATCTATTGGCTCAGTGGAATCTTTTTCTGCACCAGGGCCATTGTATATGCTCGCACGGATGTTGACTACACTACAGAATTAATAAACTCTTGTCATAGACTGTATTTAATGTAACTGGCAATGAGACAGCAAAGGAAAGTGTCTCTATCTGCAGGCAGCCTGACCTAAAATGAAGGAAAGCCTTCTTTAGCTTACTCTTAGGTGGAAAAGCAAAGGCCTGTCCATAGGTGCATTGAAGTGACAAAAAATACACTAGTGCCAGTTGTGGTCACCTTCTAACCTTCTGAAAAAATCACTAATTTCTGCCAAACACAATGGCCTGGGACCAGCATCCAAGCATGGGAGAAGATCACCCACAATCCCACAGTGAGAGAGAGAAAGAGAGGGAAGAACCATTGGCTCACTTGTGATCATGTGACATTGGGCATCATGTACTACTCATATTGCAAGACATCACTTGTTTTTCAAGTTAAAATTTATTAGACATGTTTGCTCATCTTGCAGAACACTCACAGAACAAATCATTCGCAATGCAAGGTTTTACTGTACTTTGTTTGGTGCTCCGATGAGGGAGGAGCACAGCTTAACTGCTACATGTGCTAAGAATGGGTGCAAGATTTTGCGTTCTACTAGCGCTTTCCTGCCTAAGAATAATGTGCTATCAAATGCAGAAAAACAGCTGCTCTCTTAGCAGAAATCTTTTGACATAGTATTTCCAATGAAATCTGTAACATATGAAGCGGTTCTAAGCAAAGTACCCAATGAGAAGCCAATATTGAAATGACTTTTAGAACTCCAGGTATAAGAAACCAACAAGTCACTGTTCTCAACCTGCATGAGGAAACACCCAAGAACATGGAACCACAGGAGCAAAGTAATAAGCCATAATCAAAAATAGCTCCTACAATATGTAAAGGAAGAACAAGGCCAAAAACTGAAAAACAAGCACACCACAAAATATCTTCCCCCAAGCAACATCATGAGACCCTGAGAAAGAGGGGAAAAATCAAGAGCCTAGAGAAGGAACTGGCAGTGATCTGGTAACGGAAATAACAAGCAGCAGGCAGTAAACAGTTGAAAAAAAACCACTGGAGAACATTCAAAAAGAGACAGCCTTTCTCTAGGTGCTAGAAGATTTACAGTGGAGTCTTTCAACTATTCACAGAACACAAGCAGAATACCAAGAATAAGTACAAATAGATCTTCTCACTGAGCCTGACAGAATACCCTGAACATTTTTCTTTAATGTTTTTATTTTATTTCTGAGAGAGAGAGACAGAGCGTGAACAGGGGAGGGGCAGAGAGAGGGAGACACAGAATCCAAAGCAGGCTCCAGGCTCTGAGCCATCAACACAGAGCCCAACGCGGGGCTCGAACTCATGAACTGCAAGATCATGACCTGAGCCTAAGTCAGATGCTTAACCGACTGAGTCACCCAGATGCCCCAATATTTTTTGGTCCACACTTGATGTTTATCAATCCTCTATGCAATGTTCTTAATATGTGGGAAATTTTTAAATTTTAAATGAAGTGTATTAAATTGACTTTTCTTCCCTTTCAATACAATGCAGGGGAGGGTGCTTGGGGAGTGAGGGGCTTTTTACACCAAAGCTTGACAGACTGAAAGAGAAATGTCATCATTGTCCACGAAGGGACAGGATCTCATATACATGAGTAAAATCATCTGAAAAGTTGTTTAAAAGAG
Organism: Neofelis nebulosa; assembly: GCF_028018385.1. Classification (NCBI taxonomy): domain Eukaryota; kingdom Metazoa; phylum Chordata; class Mammalia; order Carnivora; family Felidae; genus Neofelis; species Neofelis nebulosa. The sequence goes on from NC_080785.1 coordinate 6,921,665, forward strand.
AGGAGAGCAAAGAGAAGAGAGTGATCAAAATGAAAGAGGAAGCCGTGGGCTGACTCGTGTGCTTTGCACAAATCTCCGGTAACGTTTCTAAAATTAAAAAAAGAAAGAAAAGGCTGAATATTAATAATTGTGTGTGCATACCAGTTTAAATAAAAACTGTAAAAGCACTGCATTTTTGGACTTTCAGAGACATAGGCTGAAACTGAAACAGTGCATAATTTCATAGGAAAGAGGAAATGGAGAAAAGGCTGAGGAAGAGCACAGAGCTCTTAGAAATGGGAGGAGGACTTCAAGCTCTCACATACTGTGTAACAATGGATTGGACCAAATTTAACCAATTCATCAGAGTAAGGGATACTCAACTGACATTTGAATGACAAATTCAAAACTGAGGAGGGCCTTGGGGGTGCCTGGGTGGCTCAGTGATTTCAGCATTGGACACTTAATTTCAGCCCAGGTCATGACCTCATGGTGGTGGGATGGAGCCTTGAGTCAGGCTCCAAGCTGGGCACAGGGTCTGCTTGGGATTCTCTCTCCCTGTCCCTCTGCCCCTGTCATATGTTCTCTCTCTGTCTCTAAATAAATAAATACATACATACACACGTTCATACATAATAAATAATAAATAAATAAAAATAAAAACTGAGGGCCTTGGACATATCAAATATTGGGATATAACTTAACAACAAGGAGTTTCTGTCACCAAAGATTTTACAATGTACTTGGGTATATAGACAAGATAGTAAGCACTTGATCTGAGTGTCATATAGGACAGACACTTAAGCCAACCTTGGGTGGATCAGAAAACTTTCCTTAAGAATATAAGCTATAAGGGTGCCTGGGTGGCTCAGTCATTAAGCATCTGACTTTGGCTCAGGTCATGATCTCGTAGTTCATGAGTTCAAATCCCGCATTCAGTGAGCACAAGCCCGGCTTTGGGTAAAACGTGAATCCCAGGTGAGCCCCGCCTCTCTCTCTCTCTGACTCTCTCTCTGCTCCTCCCTTATTTGTGCCCTCTTTCTCTATAAATAAATAAATAAATAAATAAATAAATAAGAATATGAGCTGTAAAATGAATCCTTAAGTCTAAGCAATGAGTTGGCACAGTCATCCACAGCATGCGTGTGTCTGGGGAGGTGACAGGGGACTGCTGCAGGAAGCACTGTGGGCAGGAGGGCAGCACCCTGGGGTGTGACTACAAAAGTAAGAATTGTGAGTGGAGAGTTACAAGGAGGCCACAATTGAACAGCTTTGCCTAAAATACCAAGGAGTTGGGACAGCTGTGAAGCACATCATGATTATATTTCTTCCCAGTTTCCCAAGTATTTTATCATAAAGGGGTGTTGGATCTTGCCAAATGTTTTTTTCTGCATCTTTTGAGATAATATGTGATTTCTATCCTTTATTCTCTTAATAGGGTAGAATACACTGATATATTGAATGAGGGTTAAATCCCAGGTAGATATATTTTTAGATGATACATACTTCTCATGGCCTACTCTTCTTTTTATAAGTTGTTGTATTCAATTTGCTAGTATTTTTTTCACCTTTATATGTATATATATATATTTTTTTAATATAATTTATTATCAAGTTAGCTAACATATAGTGTATACAGTGTGCCCTTGGCTTCAGGGATAGATTCCCACGCTTCATTGCTTACAAACAACACCCAGTGCTCATACCAACAAGTTCCCTCCTCAGTGCCCACCACCCATTTTCCCCTCCCTGCCCATCAACCCTCAGTGAGTCTCTTATAGTTTGCCTCCCTCTCTGTTTGAAACTGTTTTTTCCCCTTCCCTTCCCCCATGGTCTTCTGTTAAGTGTCTCAAATTCCACATATGAGTGAAAACATGATACCTGTCTTTCTCTGACTGACTTATAATTTGCTAGTGTTTTGTTGAGGATTTTTGCCTAAGTCAAGGTTTTTGGCATGGGCATCTGTGGAGTGTCACCATTTCCATTGTAGGTAACCCAGGGAGGAAGGGGATGAGTGACCAATGGAGCCAACAGTGGTGTCCATGAGAACCTCATTGCCCAATGGAAACAGATGGTTAGAAGAAATAACAGCGGTGTTTAGCGAAAGCTCCAGTCTCCAGTAGACCTGGCAATGTGGAGAACCTGGCTGACCAATGAGATTGAGAGTTATGCTTGATGATCAATAGTGCCTTCTAGGCAGTACCCAGCAGAGGATTCATATCAGGGAAAGAAGAAAAACATGGTAATACCACATGGCAGGTCACAGGTTTTCAGGAGCTAATGGGATTCATCCTTTGGGGAACCTCAAAAATATATCCAAGGAAAACCAGAACTTGTGGGGGCTCTGGAGGGCTGCACCAGCAGGAAGAGTGAAAGCTAGGAAAACATTCATAATGTCTAAATGACCTCATTTTGAACTTACTAGCCTTATTACAGACAAATTACAAATCTATTTCCAGAGGCTCATTTGAGCATAACACCTCTTGGCACAGGCTTGACCCCTTTTCATCTAGCCCACACACCATCCTCTAATCTGGGGAAACACAGAACCACCACACTACCACCACCTAATACATATGAAGAAGCATTAGGTGAAAAGCAATAAACAGGAAATGTTTGCAGCCAAAGATCAAAATGTGTCATGTTGTTCACAGGTAGATTTCACACCAATCTGGTAAGTGTATCCTGTGTCTATTCTCAGAAATAAACACAAGGATTAAGACCACAAAGTTTTCCTGTTAGCATCACATTGCTTCTGCTGGTAAAATAGAAGATGAGATATGCTGATGCCTAAGTCCGTTAGGGAGGAGGACAATATGGCAGCGAGGAAGGCTGGACCAATGGGTCCACGGTACAAACAATTGTAATGATGGGACAGGAAGATGAGGGTTGGGGTGTGTTTGCGGTTTTTTTTTCAGATTTCCTGCCTTTTTGCATCAGCAAGCTGTTTTTTTTTAACTCTTAAAAATTAAACTCACCACAAAAGCCATATTCTGAGCAATGCCTTTCTCAGGGCAGGAAGAGAGAGAACAGGAAGTGAAGGGGGTCGCTGTAAGGAAGGGGAGGCTGTAGGGGGGAGTTGGGGGGCACTTGATGATCCAATGTGACAAATAGGTACACACACAGTGCATTAGCAAAACAGAAACACTGTGAATAAGGAAAAAACACTTCCTTCGAAGCTACTTCTCCCACTCTCTAATCCAAAGACAGCTGGTGTGTCTGGACACCCTTCAATCCATTGCATTGGGGTTTCTCACCCTCAATACTATCAACATATGGGGCCATACAGGGACTGTCCTGTGTATTGCAGGATGTTTAGCAGCATCTCTGGCCTCTACCTACTACATTCCAGTAGCATCTTCCTACTGTGACAACCCAAAATGGCTCCAGGGATTGCCAAGCCTACTTGTGGGGCAAAATCATTCCCAGTTGGGAACCACCATGTGACATCCATGATATCTCACTCAACAGGCAGGATGAGCAGTTCATGGCCAGCATTTAGTGGCCTTGTTAAGACACATACGCTTGAGAGAGTCTTGAGGTCTTACCAGGGTCTTAGATCCTTCAGGAATAAAGGTTTAGGTCACACAACAGGCAAACACTGACGTGAACATCAATGAGAGCTGAGTGTGAGGGAAAGGAAGATGGACGGTGGAGGAGGAAGACTCAGCGCTGGCTGTAGCCCAAGATTGAATACAATGACAAGGATTGCAGTTCAGCCTAGAAATTTTCCTCTTTTAGTCGCCTTGCAGGAAAAGAGACCCTGTGGAACCCCATAGGAACCGATCTCCAAACATACATGGAGAAGTGGATCTGTATGGAGGACAGCAGAGGATGTGACAGCCTCGAAGGTGCACCAGTCTCGAAGGTCTCCCTTCAAGCAAATGTATTAGTCAACTGGGGCACATAGGTGGCTCAGTCAGTTAAGCGTCCAACTTCAGGTTATGATCTCATGGTTTGTGAGTTTGGGCCCTCCATCAGGCTCTCTGCTGTTAGTGCAGAGCCTGCTTCAGATCCTCTGTCCTGCCTCTCCTCTCTCTGCCCCTCCCCAGCTTGCTCACTCTCTCAAAAATAAATAAACATTGGGGCACCTGGGTGGCCCAGTCATTTAAGCATCCAACTTTGGCTCAGGTCATGATCCATGGTTCGTGAGTTCAAGCCCCTGCCTCAGACTCCATGCTGACCATGCAGAGCCTGCTTGGAATTCTCTCTCCCTCTCTCTCTGTTCCTTGCTCACCAGCACCCTCTCTTTTCAAAAATAAATAAAAAATAAATAAATAAAAATTTAAAAACAAACACATAAACATTTTTTTAAAAAGAAAAGAGGGAATTGTGGGAAGATGGCGGCGTAGGAGGATGCTGGGCTCACCGCGTCCTGCGGATCACTTAGATTCCACCCACACCTGCCTGAATAACCCAGAAAACCCCCAGAAGACTAGCAGAATGGATTCTCTGAAGCCAAGCACAGATGAGAGGCCCACGGAAGAGGGTAGGAAGGGTGGAGAGGCGGTGCATGCCACACAGACTGGCAGGAGGGAGCCGGAGCAGAGGGGCAGCCCGTTGGCAAAGCAAAGCCCCTGAGTCTGGCTTGTAAAAGCAGAGGGGCGGGACGGAGTGTGTTTGGAAAGCAAGTGGGACTTAACATCTGGAAGGTTATAAGTTAACAGCTCTGCTCGAGACCAGGAGGGCTGGAGGACAACGGGAGGGAAAGTTGTTGAGCCCTGGACAACAGATTTCACAGGTAGATTTCACAGGTAGATTTCACAGGTTCTCAGGATGGAACTGGAGAGTGTGATGCTAAGTGAAATAAGCCATACAGAGAAAGACAGACATCATATGTTTTCACTCTTATGTGGATCCTGAGAAACTTAACAGAAACCCATGGGGGAGGTGAAGAAAAAAAAAAAAGAGGTTAGAGTGGGAGAGAGCCAAAGCATAAGAGACCCTTAAAAACTGAGAACAAACTGAAGGTTGATGGAGGGTGAGAGGGATGGGAGGGTAGGTGATGGGTATTGAAGAGGGCATCTTTTGGGATGAGCACTGGGTGTTGTATGGAAACCAACTTGACAATAAATTTCGTATATTAAATAAATAAATAAATAAATAAATAAATAAATAAATAAATAAAATAAAATTTAATCAACTAATCTTTGACAAGGAATCCAAAAGTACTCAATGGGAAAATGATAGTCTCTTCAATAAACGATATTGGGACATTGGATATCCACATGCAAAAGAATGAAACTGGACTTAAGAGTCCATTATTAGAGTCTATTATTAGAAAATTAGCTCAAAGTGAATTAGAGATGTAAGTTTAAGACCTGAAATGGTAAAACTACCAGAAGAAAATTCAGGGAAAATACTTCTTGAGATTGGTCTTGGCAATAATTTTTTTGCACAGACAACAAAAGCAAATATTGGCAAGAGGGATAACCTTAAAGTAAAAAGCTTCTGCACAGCAAGAGAAACAATTAACAAATTGAAAAAGCAATGTACAGAATAGAATGGGAGACGATATTTGCAAATGATATATCTGATAAGGAGTTAATATCCAAAATATATAAGGAACTCATGCAATGCAATAGCAAAAAAGAAGAAGAAGAAGAAGAAGAAGAAGAAGAAGAAGAAGAACAACTACTGATTATTAAAACATGGGCAAACCACCTAAACAGATACTTTTCCAAAGAAGACATACAAATGGGCAGCAAAAACCATGAAAAGGTGCTCAGCAGCATTCAGCATCAAGGAAATGCAAATCGAAACCACAACAGGAGAGAGGTATGCCTAGGTGGTCCAGTAGGTTAAGCATCAGACTTCAGCTCAGGTCATGATCTCAGGTTCATGAGTTTGAGCCCCACATTGGGCTCGGTGCTGACAGCAAGAAGCCTACTTGGGATTCTCTCTCCCTCTCTCTCTGTCCCTACCCCACTCATGCTCCCTTGCTCTCTCTCGCTCACTCTCTCTCTCTCTCTCAAAATAAATAAAGAAATAAACTTAAAAAAAAAGAAATAACAAATGTTGGTGAGAATGTGAAGAAAAGGAACCCTGTACACTGTTGGTTGGAATGTAAATTGGTGAAGCCACTCTGGAAAACAGTGTAGAAGTTCCTCAAGGAATTAAAAATAGGGGTACCTGGCTGGCTCAGTTGGTGGGGTGTGTGACCCTTAATCTCGCTGTTGTGAGCTCAAGCCCCATGCTGGGTGTAGAGATTACTTAAGAATAAAATCTAGAAGAAGAAGAAGAAGAAGAAGAAGAAGAAGAAGGAGGAGGAGGAGGAGGAGGGGGAGGAGGAGGAGGAGGAGGAGGAGGAGGAGGAGGAGGAAGAGGAGAAGAAGAAGAAGAAATTAAAAAAATAGAATCACCATATGATTCATCAATCCCACATCTGGGTGTATATCCAAAGAAAATGAAATCAGGATCTTGATGGATACCTGCACCCCCATGTTCATTACAGCATTATTCATAATAGCCAACATATGGACACAGTCTAAGTGTCCATCAATAGATGAATGGATAGGGGCACCTGGGTGGCTCAGTCGGTTAAGCATCCGACTTCAGGTCAGGTCACGATCTCGTGGTTCATGAGTTTGAGCCCCGCATCGGGCTCTGTGCTGACAGCTCAGAGCCTGGAGCCTGCTTCAGATTCTCTCTCTCTCTCTCTCTCTCTCTGCCCCTCCCGTGCTTGCTCTCTGTCTTTCTCTGTCTCTGTCTCTCTCTCACACACAAAAATAACAAACATTAAAAAAAATTAAAAGAAAAAAAAGAACAGAAGAGGAGAGGAAGGAAGGGGAGGAGAGGGGAGGAAACTTCCATTCTGCTCCAAAGACAGCAGTTAGCTGGCAGCCTCCAACTATGACACTTTCAGGACCCACTTCAGCTTTGAGCCAAAGCCATGCCCTTCCCAGCCAGTCCCTAGCCAAAGGCTGCCAGTGCCCAATGCAGGATATCATCACTATGGGTCAGTCTTTGCCCTAGAACCCACTATTCAGATGTGCAGCTCTCCCTACCCAAGCAGCGCCTCCCCTGTTTCCTCCTGCATGTGTCAGACCTGCATCACAGTGTGGAAGCTCTCTCAGACCAGTTCTGCTTCCTCTTTATTTTTTTGAAAGGGTTTTACATTTATTTCTTTATTTTGAGAGAGACAGAGACAGAGCAAGCAGGGGAGGGGCAGAGAGAGGGAGAGAGGGAGAGAGAATCCCAGAAGCAGGGCTTGAACTCAGGAAACCACGAGGTCATGACCTGAGCCAAAAAACAAGAGTCAAATGCTTAACCGTCTGAATCACCGAGGCACTGCTGCCTGTTTAGTCTTTAACAGCCTTGGCATCACCCCTGTGCCCTGTAAGCCTCTGGCACTCCTAATTCTCAGCACGTGCCTCTCGGAGGAACCCACATGGCAGTACTGTCGCATGTCTCAAGCGTGGTCCTAAAGGAAAGTGGAGACGATGTTAGGTCTTGCCTGGGAGAAGATGCCACATTGCTTAGCCCACCCATCCCCCACCTCATGCAGCTCCAATGTCACCTGCTCAACCTAGGGTGGCACACTGGGGTTTGTGCCTGCCTTCAAACAGAAGAGAGGCTCTGGGAAGAGGCACAAAATGCCTTCTAGGCTTTATTCCTTCCATGCTCTTGGTTCTAATTTATTTGTCCTTGCTCTAGTGAAATGCCCAGAGTGGAAGATTCCTGAGCTGGCAGAGGCCTCATGAAATGGCTGTCACCCACTCTAAGGTCCTCATGCACCCAAGATGCAAAAACCTCACCAGAGTCAAGATGTCTAAACATCTGCATAGCCTCTTCATGGAGGCATGGTCTGCCCCGGAGTCAGAAAAATAGAAATCAGGAGGACGTGAATTTATAATATAATTCATCTTTATTATTTCACTCAATTGAATATACTTATACATACATTTTCCAGAATGTGTCATTTTCAGGGTTATGCAGAGTACAACAGTATTGATGGTGATGGTCCATGCTCTGATAAGTGGGTTAATCTTGAAGGCAACTGATAACTTTCCAAAAATAAAAGTATATGGATGATGTAGATCCTATCCTCAAAGCATATATAAAACAGTTAATACTGACAGCATCTGACTACACCTACCTGGAAGAAAACCCCATGGTTCTCGTCTCAAATATTGCCTGTACAGGCGCCCCTCAACATAACCTGCTCAAATGTCAGGGAACACCACCATCCTGGAACGGAGAAGCAACCTTAAGTGTGGAGGCCACATTCCACACCAGCCTCAGACTGCCTACCCTCAGACTTCCTGACGTGAGACACAACAAGCCCCTAGTGTGTTCAAGACTATTATTTGAATCCTCTAAGCTTTACCCTAATTCCTAACCCACGGGGATCCAAAAAAGAGAGAGAGAGAAAAGTGCAAAGGAATTTTCAACTTGTCTGGAGGCAATCTAGAATTCTACATAGAATTCTGGAACTTTGCAATGTTGTCTCATGTTGGCAGTTTTACCACATTGTGGATTTTTGTTCTACTGTCTTTCATTGTGATGGTTAACAATAAAATCTTTGGAAACCTCACAGACTCATGGTCATTTCCTAAGGAACAATAAAGAAGAGTAGACTGGGGCCCACTTTCCATTCAGGCTTGGAATGAAGACAGCACTAAAGAATATCTGCCCCAGGAAGAAAAGAATGTGCTGGCCCTGAGTTCTGCCCAATGGCGACAAGGCAGCTCAGGAGACCAGCATGTCTGACAAGCATCCCTGGGCACCCAGAGGCCCACGGGATCCAGCTTGTCCACTCTGCCACACCAGGAGTTGGCTGGACACTGCTCATTACTCTACCCTCGTGTGTCTGGATCCCCTGGTTCGTGGGTATTTGTCTGTATTCTGACCCCGGGCTGGCCTTGGTCACCGTGTCTGTCCTGACTCCACTCTATGTCCACAGGTGAGGTGATTCTTGTGATTTAATTCTGACCCTCAATGGCCACTCAATCTCAGGAGCCTCTTTCAAGATTTCCCCACCTAATTTCTCCTTTCTCCTTTCTAATCCCCTGCCCCAGGCTGACAATTTATTCACCTACTAAGAGCTGAAACATTGCAAGGTGGCCAGCATGTGCCTTTCAAGCCCTCTAAGACATGGACCCTCCTCCCCTCCCACCAGCCCTACCTCACACCCATCCCCAACTGAGGGTGTCTCTAACTTAAAGACACCCCACGTCCATCAACTACCGATGATACCATATCTTTTAAATTTTTCAGTAAGCTTTTGGGCTTGTCCTTTTCCTGGTTATTTCTAATGATTTTTTTGACATTCTCCCATTCATGGGGGTAACCATGCCCTCTGTGGCTATTTATCAGATCAACAGCCATTGTCAAAAGAAGACTTGCCTGGTTTTCCCTGGCTTGGCCAGTTTCTTTGTTATTAAAAGCACACACTCGCTCCTCACACCTCTTAGTTAGGTTCTTAAGAGCTTTGTTATCTGTCTCCTGGAGGTAAACTTTGAGGTCCCCCCCTTCTAGGTCTTCCTTCCGAGTGAACAGCACAATCGTGTACTTCAGAACTTCCTCCCCAAAGATGGTCTCTAGATTCTTCACTGCCTTTTTGTCCTCCTCAGTGAAGCGTCCCAGCTGGAACACCAGGACCAGAACTATGTTCCCTCCCTCACAGCAGGACAAACAGTGTTTGACCTCCTCCTCCAGCCCAGATGGACACCTCTCAGTGCTGGCCGTCAGGCAGAGCAAGGGACTGTCCACAACCACAACCCTCCACCCTTCCCACATCCTCCTGCTGCTCTGGCTCTTCCCGGTGATCAGCTGTGCTCGGAGCTGGTCGAGGAAGTCACGCCTCCCAAGGATGGTGTTCCCCGTGGCGCTCTTCCCGGTGCCGCTGCCCCCCACGAGGACAATGCTCAGCATGTCTGTCAAAAGGAAAGCAGGAAAAATTCATGACCATGGGCAGATCTGTGTGCGACTTTCAAAGTGATGCCAGACATCACAGCAGAGGATGCTCAGAGAGCACTGTGGCCACCCCCTCACCCGGCAGCTCCATCCCCAAGTATGGGGGTGGGGGGCGGCTTCTTCCAGCCAAGCACTCTGTGAACCCACAAGCACGACTTGGACCACCATCTCTGCCCGGTGCTCACCCATGACATGGCCACTGTCCTTATCTCTGAACTTGCTCCCTCTTTCTGGTACCTCCTCTGACTCCTGTGGGTGCTACTGGCTGTATGACCCATCACCTACTCAGATACATCCGGGCTATACATCTCATCTCTTGGGCTTCTGTTCCTGCTGCAACTATGGCTTCCTGTTGCCAACCTAGTGCTGTAACTGCAGCAAAATCTCCTCAATGTATTTGAAAATTTATGCCATAGAACTGACTTTTCATGAAAAAGCAACTACATATATTATCAACAGATTACTAGTTTCTTCATTCGGATCATGCTACAATTCATGTCTCATTAAAACCACATTAAACTGAACTGTGTCTTTCTTTCGTCAAGGAGTCAAAGAGTACTTAGAGGTTATAACAGTGAACACACCCTCCCCTGTTCTGTGGGGCGATGACGGAGAACAGATGTCCTTCTAGATGGAATGACAGATGTACAGAGCCCTTGCAGAGTGTGCTAGTGGGGACTCCTTGTGACTCTGCACTTGTCCTGTGGTCTTTCTCTTCCACACTGCCTTTTTCCACAGTTCTCCTCAATTATGCATCGCTGGCCAAGTTACCAATATCCACCCAGAAACAAAGAGTGAGGGAAGCCTACCCTGTGCTGTTCCCCCAGGGGAAATTATTGAACTGCTCGTCCTGAACCCACAATATCATAGTTATGCGTAAAGGATGAAAAAGAGATTAATCCTCCCACATTCCCACATTTGTCACAGGCTTCGGTCCTTGCTCCCATACCCTCGGAAGGTGGCTCCCAAGAACCTCCATGATCTCCCACTTCATGTAGAGGCATGAACCCTCCATTTCTATCATTGTTCCAGATAGCTAGTGTGCCCTCTGCGATGTCCTCCAGCTTTCTGCCAGCCATCCAAACTCTGCCCATTTTCTAAAGCCCATTTCAAACTGGGCTTTCTCCACACAGCCTCTCCTGACATTCCCGCATATCTATGCTTCTTCAGGAGGCTCCCCAGCACCTGGGGCTCCATGGCAAATATGAAAGGGCTCTTTTGAGTCTGTATTCTTCCCAGGTGAGGACATTTGCCATGGGACAGAATGGGATGACTCATACTGGCCTGGAAGAATCTCAGTTCAGGGCAATAGAGTATGTAGCACAGAGTGCATGGGGACTTCTGCTAAAAAAGCAGGTAGTGGGGCTGGACTGAGAAACCCATCTAGCTGGGGCACCTGGGTGGCTCAATCGGTTGAGCATCTGACTTCAGCTCAGGTAATGCTCTTGTGGTTCATGGGTTCAAGACCCACATCAGACTCTGCTGTCAGCATGGAGCCCACTTTAGATCTTCTCTCTCCTTCTCTCTCCCTCCCTCAAAAATAAATTATTAAGCTTAAAAAAAAAGAGGGGTGCCTAGGTGGCTCACTTGGTTAAGCATCCAACTCTTGATTTCAGCTTAAGTTATGATCTCAGGATTTGTGGGTTCAAGTCCTACATCAGACTCTACACTGACAGTGTGGAGCCTGCTCGGGATTCTCAACTCTCTCTCTCTCTCTCTCTCTCTCTCTCTCTCTGCCCCTCCCCTGCTTGGTCTGTCTCTCTCTCTCTCAAAATAAATAAATAAACTTTTTTAAAAAAAGAACCAAGAAGTTAAGACAGGGAAAGAGAAAGAGATGGAGTGGGCTTAAGAGAAAGAGAAGAGCAAACCAATGGTTCAGAACTATCTCATCACCACCGCTGAGTCCTGAGCCCCAAACCACAGATACACTGTGGGGGAAACGGGAGATTAGAAAAAGCTCAACTCCTTCCCTTAAGTCCTTCACCATCCCCTTGGAGAGATGGGACAAGGATCAGGAAGGAAAAATTAAAGAGTTCGAGGTGTGGACAGTGTGCGGGGGGAAGGCTCATTACCTTAGGAACATTTGAGAAAGGAAGGAGAAAGAGAAAAGCTCGTCAAGAGCCTGGACCTGTCCTTTTTAGCTTCTCTCCGCCCTTCAGAAAATAGAAAGCTCTTGCACATGTCACATCTAGCTGTCAAAAGCATATATAAAATGTGTTTTACACAATATGTACCTTCCTGGCTGATGACGCATGGCTTGGCCCTGTTCTGCAGCACCAGGTCCACGATCTTTTGTAGGAGCTCGTCCACCTGGCACTGCTCCTCTGCCCCCGTCAGTCTGTAGTTGAAGGCGCTATACCGGTCTTTGCATTTCTTAATGAGCTGGTAGAGAGCTTCATTATTGCTTTTCAAGAACATCTCTAGATCCTGGTCCCCTAGATCTTCCTTCCTGGTGAGGAGGACGATCATGTACTCAATGAATTTCTCTCCAAAAATGCTTCGGATGGTGTCCAGCACAGCCTCATCCGTCTTGCTGAAAGAGCCCAGCGGGGTCACCAGCAGGAAGGCATGGAGGCCTTGAGGGGCATGTCTCTGAAGCTCAGCTTTAATGTCCTTTGAAGATGCAATGTCCGGAGTATCAATGACCCAAATTTTCCTCCCTCTCCAGATTCTGCTCACAGACGCAAACATCTGGGTTACCGACTTTTCACTGAATTTGGTCTCAAAGACTCCCTTCCCCAGAAGGCTGTTCCCGGCGGCACTTTTTCCGGCTCCACACTTCCCCACAAGCAGGATCCTCAGTTCCAACAACTCAGGGCTCGGTTCACATCCTGTGGCCTGCAGCTGCTTTTCCCCTGGCCCTGTGGGACAAAAGGGCAGATTCAGAGTCTCTTCTTGACGCCGAATATGGAGATGTGGACAGGTTTTATGATTTCTCCTCCTTGCCAGTTTTTACAGAGAATGGCAGTAATGCTCTGAACAGCAGGACTATAGTCCCGGGTCAGAAGTCACTCACCCATTCAAGTAAAAACCACAAAGGCGGCCACGAATAAATTAGGAGATGTGTAAAAAGCTCAAGACCTCCCAGAAACATGAAAATCAGTTAAACTTGGCCTTTACAAGTCTTCGTCCTTAGATTTCCTTTCATTTGCTACCAAAGTCCATGAAGTCCATGGGCTGAGGCAGGACAAGGGAGAATCTGAGTTTAAAATGCCCCTTGGTGGTATATTCATAAAATGTTAGACTACTCAGCAACCAAAAACAAAAACAAAACAAAACAAAAAAGAATGAATGAATAAATGAACTATTGATATGCAACACGCATGGATCTTCTAAACATGCTAAATGAAAGAAGCCAGACACGAAACCACATGCTATCTGATTCCACTATATGAAGTTCAAGAACAGACAAAATTTAATCTATGTGGATAGAAATCTGGGTTGCAGTTCCCTTTGGGGAGAGGCAGCAGGAACTTAGGTAAGGTGACAGAAATGCTCAAGATCTTTATCTAGAGGAGGGTCACTATGGGTAGATACATAAAGTCACTGAGCTCTACACTTAAGATCTGTGCATTTCACTCTACATTCATTATGCCTCAATACATGACTGTAGAAACTTGTGCCACAAAACTGTCTCTGCACACGTGCCCTGTCCCCATCACTTCTCCTTGATCCAACGTCAACACCAGACCTCCATGCTGAGCAAAGGGCAGAGTCAGCAATACAGAGAATATTCAGAGTTTGAGGCATCCTAGGCACTAAGGGTATGGATTGTCACTTGGTGTCAGAGCCACCAAGTCTGGGAGGTGGAATGAACGCGGCATTTAAAGAAAGCCACTGAAATGCTAGTGACACCACGTCCTTGTTATGTTGCTTTGGGAAAGCTCCTACTTTCTTCCAAATCACCTCATACAAGGCTACATCGTTTAAAAGGTCACTTCCAACTTTTTGAGCCACCCTGTGGCTACCCGTGGTGTGCTATTTCCTCACCACCACGAGGCAAAATTTGGGGCCATAACAGGTAAGTTCCTTCAGGTCTTGACAGAAGGGCATCCGGAGAATTTTAAATCCCTACTTCTGCCTAAGCTCACATCTTTCTGGCTAAGTTTACTCATCTGTCAATGAGACTAATGATAATACCACCCTCTTCCTAGGGCTGTCATGAGGAATATACTTTAAGGTTGTTAAGAATATATGGTTGTTATGAGAATTATATTTATACACTAGGAGGATTGAATTATTTCTATATATTTTTCCAGCACATAATGTCAACTGCAATTATTATCATTATTAAAATTGAAATAATAATAAAAGAATAATTATTTTATTTAATAAATAAAAATGCTATAAACATTCTAGTTAATTAAAATTATTATTATTATTTTTATTGTTATTATTTGGGGGAGTTCTTTGGGGACAGAGATCTCACCTACCTTATTCACTGCTGAATATTCTGTGCTTGCACAGAGCTGGCCCAGAAATGACGTGAGAGTCCATCAATAAAGGGATAGTTGGGGGCACCTGGGTGGCTCAGTCAGTTAAGCTTACAACTTCGGCTCAGGTCATGATCTCACAGTTCATGAGTTCAAGCCCCACATCGGGCTCTGTGCTGATGGTGCAGAGACTGCTTGGGATTCTCTTTCCCTCTCTCTGCCCCTTCTGTGCTCTCTTACTCTCTTCTTCTCTCTCTCTCTCTCTCTCTCTCAAAATAAATAAGTAAACTTAAAAAAAATTTTTTAAGCCTGATGTAAAAAAAATAATAAAAAAAAGGAAGGAAAGAAGAAAGGCAGGAAGGAAGGGATGGTTGAATTAGGCGTGTACGCCCTTACCGTGAACAAAACTGCATCTACTAAACAGAGCGAGGTAGATCTATATATATTGATTTGTGCAGTGTGCAGGATGAATCATTAACGGCAATCATTACATGGATACTGAACTCCATTACGGAATCCTATAAATTAGTGCTCCCCAAGAAGGTAATTTCTGCTTTCCCAGTAGGAGCCAACATTGTATAGTCTTGGATCCAGGGCCAGGAAGACAAGGCTGAGTCACAAAAAAAAGCCACGAAAGACAAGCCCACCTCCACAATATTTCAGAGAAAGCCAGGGACGCCCACTCCATGTCCACCACCTTTGCTGCTGCCATACCTACTCCCAAGTGTTAGGAGTTTCCTGGGGGACAGGTTGTGGACACCAACCTGAGCAAGGTCCCTAAAGCGCATCTTTGTTTCTAATTATCTATTTTTTCCACTTCATTTTGATGCCTAATGCATTCAAAAGAATATAGATATGAGCTTAACTTTTTTTTAATTTTTAAGTTTTTATTTATTTATTCATTTTGAGAGAGCACGAGCAGGGTTGGGGGACACAGAGAGAGGAAGAATCCCAAGCAGGATCCACACTATCACCACAGAGCCAGATGCAGGGTTTGAACTCACAAGCTGTGAGATCATGATCTGAGTCAAAATAAAGAGCTGGATGCCCAATCAACCACCCAGGCACCCCTGAGCTTAACATTTTTAAGGATCATCTTACCATGTGGATTGTCCCCCTTCTGAGATGTGGCTTCATTCACATGATCCTAGAAAATAAAGTGGGAAATGATGCTCAGAGACCCAAAATCTCATCTTTTCAC
Source organism: Neofelis nebulosa (assembly GCF_028018385.1). Classification (NCBI taxonomy): domain Eukaryota; kingdom Metazoa; phylum Chordata; class Mammalia; order Carnivora; family Felidae; genus Neofelis; species Neofelis nebulosa. The sequence continues at coordinate 6,937,196 of NC_080785.1, forward strand.
AAAGCAAAGAAATGGAGACATAAGTGTATAATTCAGAGTAATTTGATGATTGGGATGTGGTCAAATTCAGGCCATGGTCCTATTCCTTGTTGGCTTCTGTAGACCCATCCATAATGACAGTCGATCCTGAAACCCCATTGTTGCCACCACAACAGGCTTCCCAGAAATATGAAGATGGGTCTTGTTCTCACTCAGGTGAGTCCCATAAATGCCATCTAACCAAGGTATTTGTCCTGAAGCTCTAACTTTCCTTCTCCCCGGTCCCCAGTGGTAATAGCAATCCCTTCCAAAGTCTTCCAGAGTTTTTTCTGTTCCTGGAGAAAATCCAGAGGCTTAAAGACAGCTTCTGGATTCCCCAGAAGAAGAAACTAGCCCAGTGATGTTTGTGATGTGCATCTGAGGGACCAGGGGAAGGGAGGAGATTGGGAATCACGCTCCCCACACATCTCCGGTGCCTTCTCCCTGCACCACACCCCCGGTACAGAGATGATCCTTCTTCTGACGTGAGAGCCAGGAAAATTTGGAACCTTCTCCATCCAGGTGGGCAAATGGAGACAACAGAGGATGGAAGGCCAAACACACAGTTGGTATTCCCTTCCCCTGCCTGGCCAAGCCATACAGTCGCACCCCAAACTTAAATTGTCATGAAATCAAAAGAGAAGGTGAAAACAACGATACACAATGTGGATGAATCTGCTATTCTTAGAAACTCCCAATACTTTATTTTAACCTTATCTTTGTTAAATTTCCATGCTAGCCAAGGAAATTTTCCCTCTGCTTTCTTACCTGGCCTTACCCCAAACCATTGATACCTTCCACCATCTCCCTCCCTGGGTCTTCTCCATTCAGCTCTGATTATCACACTTCTTTCTTCTTACCTGGCACAACTCAAGGTCCTTCATGTTCTTTAAATGGAAAACATTTTTACAATGCAAATGTGTATGATCTAAAAATTAATAATGTTTTTAATGTTTATTTATTCTTGAGAGAGACAGAGCACAAGCAGGGGAGGGGCAGAGAGAAAGGGAGACACAGAATCCTATGCAGGCTCCAGGCTCCGAGCTGTGAGCACAGAGCATGATGGGGGGCTCAGATTCCACAATCCATGAGATCATGACGTGAGCCAACTAACCCACCCAGATGCCCCTAAAAATTACTAATTTTTAAATTCCCAATCCACTACCAAAGGAACAATAGCTAATTCACATACATCCTTCTATGTTTTTCTAAGTTTATACGAACACACACACAAGCATATATGAACACATCGGGAGAACTTGGCTAGGTTTCAATCTGCTTAATACTATATCCTGTACATCTGTACAAATCAGTACATATCGATCAACCCAATTTTTCTAGAAGATGCTATTTACTCCACAGCATGGATATGGAAAATTCCATACTAATGTAACGATTCCTGTATTTTTTTAAAGATTTTATTTTAAGTAATCTCTACACCCAACATGGGGCTTGAACTTAACAATCTCGAGATGAGGAGTCATATGCTCTACTGACCGAGCCAAATGATTCCTTTATTGATAGATCATAAGCTTATTTCTGGATTTACTATTTGAAAAGATGCAATGATAAATATCCTTATATATACATCTTTATATGTGCAAATGTTTTCCTTTCTTGGTAACAGGGTCCTAAAAGTGGGAATCTTGCTCAGTCTCTGGGTTGTTAAAGTCCTTAATGTCTCCATAACTTATGTGAAACTTACACACATCCATGATAATAATAACAGTAATAATAATGGCAACTATGGAGCGCCTGGGTGACTCAGTCAGTTGGGCGTCTGACTTAGGCTCAGGTCATAATCTCATGGTTCATGGGTTTGAGGCCCATGTCAGGCTCTGTGCTGACAGCTTCAGATTCTGTCTCCACCTCTCTCTGCCCCTTCCCTGTTTGTGCTCTCTCTCTCTCAAGAATAAACATTAAAAAATTAAATAATAGTAATAATAATGGCAGCTAATAATTACTGAATGCTTGCATTTCAAGTATTTGCAAATAACTTTGTCAGCATTTCATTAAACCCTGAGATACATAGTATTATCCCTTTTTACACAAGACAGAAAAATAAGATACTGTGGTCAACAAAAAGGATAGGAGTTCTGTCCCTCAGGGAGTCTGTGGGGAGGCAGCCATTGAAAGCACATACAGAGCAACCACTTGACTGACTGATGGCCATGAGGAGGAGAAGCGCCCTGAGGGAAGGGGGGCTGTAGGAGCTCATCCCAGGGGCCCACAGGGAAGACTCTCTGAGCAAAGGAGCTCTAGCAGAGGCAGACCTGGAATGGGGTGGGATGGGAGAGGGGAAGTGTCCAGGTGGAGAAAATTCCAAGTTCAAAGCTCTAGAGCACACATGAGTATAAGTCAAGGACCCCACAGGGAAGGCCGGTGGGACCAACACATAAAGAGCAAGTTAGAGGGTGAGGGGCCAGCTCAGGTCAGGGATTCCAAACTTGATCTGAAGATCAACGTACAGTCACTGCAGGGGGTTGTGTTCTGGGTACACTGCGGACAGTTCATTCTGTGCCCCTTATCCTCTCTGCTGGCATCCCTGTTCCATACAGCCTTCAGGGGAGAGACAGAGGCTATAAAGGAGAGAGAGAGGGAGGTCAGGGCTAGGAGATAAGAGAGTGACAAGTTCTCCTGAGCCTCAGGGTCCTCGTTGTACATTGAATAGGTGTGAAGATTTGATCAGTCTGGGGGTCCGGGACTTAGCAGGTGCTCAGTAAATATTGCCTTCCTTCTCATTTCCATCCTGTTTGGGTTTAACACTCACCAGTTCTCAGAAGATTCACTCTGACCAAAGCTGCCCCCACGTTGGATTTTTGCTTTGCTTTACATCCATGGACACTTGCATTTAAAGACTCCTCTGTACCAACATTCACTTACTTATGCTCAATCAGGAACTGCTTCGTGTCTTATGCATGAGTCACTCGAACAGAAGCGTGAGGTCCTCAAAAACAAAAGCCTGGATTTTTGTATCTTCCTTCATTACAAATATATTTTCCACTCAAGTCTAGAAATTAAATAAAATACCACTCTGGCTGTCGTGTAGAAAATGGATTGAGGGGTAAGGCACAAGAACGAATGAGGGGAAGGTTGTTTGTAAAACAGTACAGGCAAGAACAGAGGCTGGCTTGGAGCAGAGCGGGGGCAGTGGAGATGGAGAGAAATGCATGGATTCCAGGCACACCGATCACACAAGACCTAAGGACTTCTCAAATATCAGCTGCCAGCTAGTAGTAGCAAAGCCGACCTCTGGGTTTAGGTTCAAGGAGCATCAGGAGCATCACCACCATTTACCCAGTTGAGAGAAAACTGAAGTCTCATACATCTCAGAGGGAAAACCAAAAGTGTAACCTTGTGAAGCCTGAGATCCTGTAGGAGAGCCAAGTGGAGACATCAGACGGCAACTGGATAAGGGAGCAGGATTCAGAGGAGAGGCCTGGACAGGAGTGACAAATCTGGAAACCATTAGCGATCAACGGAGCTCAAAGCTGGAGGGCAGAGAATTGAGGAAAGCCTAGAACCACACCCTGAAGATTTCAACTTTTAGAGGCCATGTGAAGAGAACTCAACAATCTCCAGAGGAGCCAGAAAGAGTAGGAGGAAAAAAAACAAAAAGAGTATAGCTGTATTGAAGCCAAGGGAAGAAAGGGTCTATTTGTGTGTCCAATACTGCGAGGGAAAAACTTAAGTAAAGACTTAACTGTATCCATTAATTTGCCAATAAATTTCAAAGTCCAAAGGGTAATCCTCAAAGCAACCTACCATCTGGTGCCTCAACTTTCCAGATCATAGATAAACACCTCCTAAACAAAGCCTAGGTTCCACCACACAATGTGACAGGTCACTTATCCGTGCTTGTCTTCAACCCACTAGCTCTCACCACAAAGATCCTTGAGGACCTTCAGCATTTCTTACCAGGAATCCACTGCCTTCATTCCTGAGATTCACGATATATGGTCCTCCGTTTTCATCCACCAAACGCTGGACCATGCAGAGGAGCTCCCTCACCTGGACATCCCGCTCATCCTCACTTGCCTTGTTGTTAAAAGCGCAGTATCGGCCTCCACAGTTTTCAACCAACTCCCTAAGGGAGTTCTCATCTTCAATGCAATCTTTCAGTGAGTCATTCTCCAAATCATCCTTCCGAGTGAAGACAATAATGATGTGCCTCCTGGAGTTAGCTCCAAACACCTCCTGGATCCCCTTGACTGTCTCTATGTCCTCGACCTTATAAAAGCTGATGGGGATTACCAGAAGCAGGACGTGGAGGCTGGGAGCAGAGAGCTCGAAGCAGTGTTCAATGTTATGTTGCTTGTCTTTGGCACAAGACTTTGAGGAGAAAAGGTCAGGGGTGTCAATGACCACAACCCTTCTCTCTTTTGTGAACCCACTCTCTCTCTGGCATGTTTTAGTCACCATCTGGTCACTGAATTTGGACACGAATGCAGCTTTGCCCAGAATAGTGTTTCCTGTGGCACTTTTTCCTGCACCACTTTTGCCTAAGAGGAGAAGCCTCAGTTCCGGCATGGAGCATTCTGGCTCCAGTTTCCTCTCCTGACACAGGCTCTGGTTGGTTCTGCTGGGACAAAAAGCAACACATCAGTGTTCAACCCATGCAAGAGTGGATAGAGGAGCAGCAAGAAAAATGCCTTCTTTTTGGCTTTTCCCAAAGGATGTGGCCTACTGAACTCAACTCAGGCTAGATTGGGATAGGAAATCCTGTTTCCCACAATCTTCTCTGTGCTCTTGTCTCTGAAATAAATCCACACTGGTAAGATGCCCAGCACTGTAGGGGCACCTGGGTAGCTCAATCGGTTGTGTCCAACTCTTGATCTCAGCTCAGGTCATGATCTCACGGTTTGTGGGATCGAGCCCCACATGGGGTTCTGCGAGGACAGCACAGAGCCTGCTTGGGATTCTCTTCTCTCCCTCTCTCTCTCTCTCTCTCTCTCTCTCTGCCCCTCCATTGCTCGCTTGCTCTTGTTCTCTCTCTCTCTCTCAAAATAAATAAACACTTTAAAAAAAGATATTCAACACTGTTGACTGACTAAACCAACAACCCCCTTCTCTGTATTCATCACCCATTATACATGCTGGGGGAAACTGTGATAGACAGAATAATGCCCCCCCCCACCAGATGTCCATGTGCTAATCCCTGGAATCTGTGATTGTGTTATTTTACATGGCAAAAGGGACGTTGCCAATGTGATTAAGGCTCTTGAGACGGAGAGATAAGAGGATCCTAGAGGATCATCCAGGTGGATCCATTATAATCACACTAAAAGAGGTCCTTCCAAGAGGAAGATAGGAAAGTCAGAGTAAGAAAAAAGAGATGTGAGGACAAAAGCAGAAGTCAGAGAGTGAGAAAGATTTGAAAATGCTACACGATTGGTTTTAAAAATGGAATAAGGAGCCACCAGCCAAAGGCAATGCAGGCAGCTTCTAGAAGCTGGGAAAGGCAAGGAAATGGCTTCTGCTACACAGCCTCCTCCAGAAGAATCCTGCCCAACACTGATTTTAGGACTTCTGATCTCCAGACTGTAAAATAAGAGCTTGGTGGGTTTTTAGCAACTAACTTTGTGGCAATTTGTTACAGCAGCAACAGGATATTAATACGTTCTCTCTCCCAGCTTCCTTTCGACCAGGGGTGGCCATGTGACCCAGTTCAACCTGATGACAATTGAGGGAATATTTGCCTGGGTCTTTTGGGAATGTTATTGTTTTCTTGATGATAGAGGCAGACTCAAGTAGAGAGCTCCTGTTCTCACCTCCTCCCCCTTCTTCTTTTTATTTTTTCTTTTTATTTTTTTTTAAGTTTTTTTAAAGCTTATTTATTTGTCAGAAAGACAGAGCATGAATGGGGGAGGGGCAGAGACAGAGAGAGACACTGAATCTCAAATACGGTCCAGGCTCTGAGCTGTCAGCAGAGCTTGAACTCGGGAACAGTGAGATCATGACCTGAGCTGAAGTCGGACTGATGCTTAACCAACTGAGCCACCTAGGCTCCCCCTTCTTCTTATTTGACATTTAAATGTGACATCTGGAATGGCAGCAGATATCATGAGGCAATGAGGTAACAAATAAGAGAACAAATGTTGTTAAAGGACCCCAGAGCAGAAAGATAAAAGGATCCCCGATGACATCACTGGGCTACCAAAACATCCTTGAGATTGCCCTTTTGCTAAGTAAACAGCTGATATTCTAATGATTTCAGCTGCTGCTACTCAGAGCATGGTTCACGAACAAGCGATATTGCCAATAACTGAGATCATGTTAGAAATACAACATCTCAGCCCCACGCCAGACTTGCTGAATGAGAATTCTTCATTTGACAAGTTCCAGGTGATTCTCATGAGCATTCAAGTTTGAAAAGCACTGGTGTTAAGCCACCATTGGTTAAAGATTAGCATTCCGGGGCGCCTGGGTGGCTCAGTCGGTTGGGCGGCCGACTTCGGCTCAGGTCATGATCTCGCGGTCCGTGAGTTCGAGCCCCACGTCAGGCTCTGTGCGGACAGCTCAGAGCCTGGAGCCTGTTTCGGATTCTGTGTCTCCCTCTCTCTGACCCTCCCCGTTCATGCTCTGTCTCTCTCTGTCTCAAGAATAAATAAACGCTAAAAAAAAAAAAAAAAGATTAGCATTCCTAACTGAATCAGAAACCACTGGAAGAGCCAAGTTTCCCAGCACTATTTCTTTTTTTTTTTCATGTTTATTCATTTTTGAGCTAGAGAGACAGAGAACATAAGTGGGTGAGGGGCAGAGAGAGAGAGAGAGAGAGGGAGACACAGAACTTGAAGCAGGCTCCAGGCTCTGAGCTGTCAGCACAGAGCCCGATGCAGGGCTCAAACCCACAAACTGCGAGATCATGCCCTGAACCGAAGTCAGACGCTCAGCCGACTGAGTCACCCAGGCTCCCCTCCCAGAACTATTTCTTGAACAGTCCCTTTTCCAAATGATTCTGTCAGATACCAGGGGCCCATGTTTCCATGAGTCTTTCCCTAGGTTGTCTGTTTTGTCCACTGGACACTCAATCTATTCCTGAACCAGAAAGCCTTAATTACTAAAACCAAGATGACTTAATGTTATTCTACTAAAAATATAACTCTAAAATGAGGCTTCATTATGTAATGGAGCAGGTTCCAACACCTTGCTATTGTTCAAAACTGTCACGGTATTCTTGGCTTTTTAATCCCCTGTAGAACTTTGAAAATCAGTTGTCATTGTCTTCAGGAAACCCTGTTGAAATCTAGAGTGTCGTTGCATTGAATTTGTAGCTTACTTTTATTTTTTTATTAAGTATTTATTTATTTTGAGAGAGAGACAGAGAGAGAGCACATGCACAAATCACAAGGGGGCAGAGACAGAGGAGAGAGAGAATCCCAACATGGGACTCGATCTCACAGACTGCGAGATCATGACCTGAGCTGAGGTCAAGAGTCGGACGCCCAACCCACGGAGCTACCCAGGCGTCCCTGCAGCTTAGTTTTAGAAGAATGGACATCCGCATAGAGTTGTTCTCCCCACTCCTTTTTTTAGTCAGTTTTAAATATGTTCTAATTTCAATCATTTCTTTTTGATCCATAAATTAAGAGAAGTAATTACAAAATTTAAAAATGAGCGGCACCTGGATGGCTCATTTGGTTGAGTGTCCAACTTTGGCTCAGGTCATGATCTCACAGTTTGAGCCCCACTTAGCTGAAGTGTCAGCTGGGGTCAAGCCTTTCATGGTTTTTCCAGACTGAACTGATCATCAACTCTTCTCTGGACTTCTGCAATAACAGAATCACTGATTCCCCCTGCTTCTACCCTTCTAGAGGCTATGGTCTGTAGACAGTCAGTGTGCTCCTGCACAAACAGGAGACAGATAATGTCATTCATCAGTCCAAAGTCCCCCCGTGGCTTCCCCCTGACTTGAAATAACAAGCAAAGCCTTTACAGTAGTCGACAAGACCCTACCCATCTGGATTCTAGCTGTCTCTCTGATCTCCTCTCCCACCCCTCTCCACATTGTTTTGTCTCCTGTAGTCACATGGACCTCCCTGCTGTTCCCCAAATGTGCAACCTTGGGCCTTGGTGCTGGTCGTTCACCTGAGCTAGAACACTCTTCCCCCGGACTCGTGCAAGGTGCATTCACCTCCTTTAGATCTTTACTGCATTGGCCCTGTGGGACAGATGGCCTTCTTCAGTCATCCTACATTTAACAGCAATCCTCCTACTGCATCCCAACAGCATTCTGCGTCCCCCACATGCCTGTTCTGTACGCCCCCAGCAACCACTGCAACCACCTTTCACATTGTGCATTTACTTGCTTATTGCTTTCTTTTGTCTCCCCATGGCTAAGAGGTAAGTCCCATGAGAAGGAAGACCTGCTTTATCTTGTTCACCATCGCATCTATGACCCAGAGAAGGCATTCGATAAGCACCAGCTGATAGTATTTACTTCATCTAACTTTGAAATTCTCTCTACCACCCTTGGTATGAAACTCTGTAAGAGCAGAGACCATGCCTGTCTTGTCCTGTGTCCCTAGTCCCTGATATTGTGCCTGGCTTAATAGTATAGGCTTAATAAGTGGTGTTAAATGAAAGATCATGGGGTAGAGGGGTGAGGAAAGGAAGAAAAACAGTTTTTAAAAATGAAGAGAGTGACTGAAGTGATGCCACTTTGAATTAAAAAAAAGAGAAGTAACTTCACACTGTATCCCAAGCCAATGAAGTGACATTTTTTGGAACATTAATTTTTTTAAAAAAGACAGTAGTGGGCAAATAGCTGAAGGAAGCAGAGACCTCCAGCAGGTCTGAAGAAGAAAGGAATTGATTTCCCAAGTAAGCTCCACTGCTCACATGATTACCCATCATAGTGTGTGTAAATTAATGAGCCTTTGCTAAACTGTGTGTTATATTGAATCAGGGACCCACCCAACCTACACCCTCGCCTTGTGAACTTTTCTCTGGAGCAGAGGGGGTGCCTAGGTGGCTCAGTGGTTGAGCCGCTGACTTTGGCTCAGGTCATGATCTCAAGGTTCATGGGTTGGACCCCTATGTGGGGCTTTCACTGACAGCGCTAAGCCTGCTTCGGATTCTGTCTCCATCTCTCTCTCTCTCTCTCTCTCTCTCTGCCCCTCCCCTGCTTGTTCGTTCTCTCTCTCTCTCTCAAAAAATATTAAAAAAAAAAAAAAAAAAGTCGGACAAAAGGTAACCAAAACTCCCCCTCCCTCACTCTCTCCTTTACCCACACTCCCCTCTGACCATCTCCCAGCCCCTCTGGAGACCCCAGCAGGGCAAGGAGAGAGAGAAAACGAGAGCTTTCACTCCAGAACTATAGTGACACTCTCCAGCAACCTGTACTTGTTCTCGGGGTATAGCTCGAGGGGGATGTGGGTTCAGCCGTACAAGCAAAGCTCCCAATGGTCTGGGGAATCTGCCCTGCACCCGGGAAGTTCAAGCCCACAGAAAGAGATGGCCAGAGAAGCTTCCAGAGCCTAGCCTGGGGAGGACGCACTCCCAGCCCCGCAGGTCAGGCAGTCATCAGGAGGACAGAAAAGCATTCAACGGTGACAGCCCAGGGGGCTCAAATGTAGGCAAAATCATAAGTCTTGTTTGGGGCAACCACCGGCCATCCCGAGGGCTCAGTTAAGGGGACCCGACAGCGCACGGGGTGGGGAACAAAAGCGAGCGTGGACGGGGCGGATCCGTGGCTACCAGCCTCCTCCCCAAGCCCTGCCATCGGCCCCTCGCCGCCGAGCCCTCCTCGGGGAAGGCGAGGAGCCCACCTCCCTCCCACCTCCCACCTCCCCCCTCCCCCCTCCCCCGCTCCCCCCCCCCTCCCCGCGGCCCGCCCGGCCTCGGGCCCCCCGCCCCCCCTCCCGCGCGGATGCGCAGGCACCTCGGCTCCGGCTCCGGGCGCGTCGTGGGCACCATGGCTCCGGAAAGTGGCCGAGAGCCCCGCAGCAGCCGGCCCAGGGCGGGAGGAGGGCCGCGCGGAGAGAAAGCAGGGGCGGGCCCTCAGAGGCGGTGAGGGTGGAGGGGAGAGTTGGGGCTGGTGCCAGGTCGCGGGGTGCAGACGAGGGACAGGCACGCCTCCCCCCCCCCACCCCCGGCCGCCCCCTCCTGGGGACACGAAGGGCAGGACTCGAGAGCGGAAGCTGGGCCTGGGGCTGCGGCGCCCCCGAGGGTTCCCCCGGAGAGGGTCATAGTGCGGGGTGCTCCCGTCCCTGGGACCGACGTCATGGAGCCTGAAGACGCTGAACTCTCGTCCGGTGCGGGGACGGCGCCCAGCAGGTGGTGCTTCTCCGGCTGGTGTCCGCCACCCTGAGCACCTGAGACCCCTTCCCGAGACTGAGGAAACCGAGAAGACGCCGGTTTCCTTCTCCCACCCCCACCCTCTAGCAACTCCTCACACCCCTCCTGGGGGACCCTCCAACCAGACCTGGGGAACACGCTGCTTGCCAGGCTAAAGTGTTCCTTCTTAGAGCCCGGCTAACATTGAAATGCTGCAACTTCTATGCTTTCCAACAGCTTATAAACGAAACCCTTTTTGTGCGTGATGATAGTATCCGGAAGCTTCCTACTACAGGAGCCGGACTCTGAAAAAGACTATTATTTTATTATGGTTTTTATTTATTTTATTTTTGTAATGCCTTTTCAGTTTTGAAAGAGACACAGAGCGTGAGCAGGGGAAGGGCAGAGAGAGAGAGGGAGACACAGAAGCAGACTCCAGGCTCCCAGCTGTCAGCACAGAGGCTAGAACCCATGAAGTGAGAGATCATGACCTGAGCGGAAGTCTGAGCTTAACCAGCTGAGCCACCCAGGTGCCCTGATTATGGATTGTTAAAAAAACAACAACACACCAACATCACAGAATTTTACCATCTTACCGATTTTTTTAAAGTTTATTTATTTTTGAGAGGGAGAGAGAATCCCAAGCAGGCTCTGCACTACCAGTGGGGTTTGAACTCCAGGATCCCGGGATCAAACTCACAAACTATGATATTAGGACCTGAGCAGAAATCAAGAGTCCTAGGCTCTACTGAGCCACGCAGGCGCCTCCCCATCTTAGCCATTTTTAAGTGCACAGTGCAGAGCATTAAGTACCTTCCTTGTTGTGCAAGAGCTGGAGAACTTTGCCACCCTGCAACAATAAAACTCTGTACTCATTAGCCCTTAATGCCCCTCCCCTCCCCCAGCCCCTGATAACGACTTCTCTACTTTCTGTTTCTGTGATTTTAAGGGCTTTAGATACTTCATGTACCTGGAACCAGTGTTTGCCCTTTGTGACTAGCCTTTTTTCGTTTAGGGGAGTGCCCTGGAGGTCCCTCTGCGTGACTGCTCTTTTCATGGGAATGCAGAAGCTGATGAATGGTCTTGAGCTCACGCTGTCCCACCAGGCTTGGTCTTTGAAATGTGTCAGGTGGTGCTAGACTTCCAGAGATCCTGCAAAAAGGAGGAGCAGTGGGGGCCCTGACCAGGTTTTGGGGGCTGCTCTGTCCCAAAGGGTCCAGCTCCCCTCTGGGCTGGTCATGCCCATCTTGTTAGGAAGCCAGAGAAAACCTAGGGATCCTGGCACTGCCCACCAAGGGCTCAGGTCTACACAGACTACCTCTTGGTGAGAAGAGTCTCTCCCATTCCCCACCCCATTTACTCCCCTGGCAAGGAAGACCCCATCTAGAAACAATCCCCACCCTCTTTGGGGGCACTAGGTCAATTCCATGAAAATCAATTCATTGAAGTAATTAGACAGAAGCTTTCAATCCCACCCTGTGATGATCCCAACTGTGTTGTTCCCAGAAGTGGAGGTCAGTTCAGGGGCAGAGAGTCACAGCCCGGTGGAGTATCAGTTCCCCAAAATAGAGAAAACAGTAAATGGAGAAAAAGCTCCCTTGTTCTGAAATATTAAGCAATTGGAGAGCATTCTGAGTAAAACTGCAGCTTCAAATAACTCCTCATTGATTTAGCAAGTTGATTGTTTGCTGAGTTGACCATTTTTCAGGAAAAAAAAACCCTGATCTTTCAGTACATTGGCTTGTGGGGAATTGATTTCTGTGGGGAAGGCTGGGTGCGCTCAGGTCTGGGGAAGGATGGGGGTTCCCTGCCCCCTAGTGGCTTTGTGGCTAGCACTTACTCTCCCTTCTCCCTTCCTCTCAAAGGGGCTGAAGAGAGGGCTGGACTTCCAGAAATCATATAAGCCTGGAAGGCACAAACTATGCAAACAAGGAGGAATCTACCAGGCTAGGCACCATATGAGACACAGGGGCCTAAAGACCTGCCAGACAAATCTCCATTCAAGGAGCTCAGTCAAATGAGGAGACTGAACCCTATGGTCATGGACCAATAGAACACGTGTTGTCACAGAGATGTGTTCAGGGGAGCGAAGAGGAAGGGCTGTAAGTCCTACAAGATGCAGAAACAGGGGCGCCTGGGTGGTTCAGTCGGTTAAGCACCCAACTCCTGAGGTCAGCTCAGGTCATTGTCTCACAGTTCATGGGATCCAGCCCCGAGTTGGGCTCTGCACAGACAGTGCAGAGCCTGCTTGGGATTTTCTCTCTCTCTCTCTCTCTCTCTCTCTGTCCCTCCCCCACTCATGCTCTGTCTCTCTCAAAATAAATAAATTTTTTTAAAAATTATTGAAAATATGGAGACACAGCCAAGTGGGGAAACAAACTTACAAATAAATCCATAAACCATTCATTCTCTGTGGCAGGTACTCTCATGGAGGACATTACTAGACACACTGGAGGAGGAAACTGCCACACAGGGGAGCTTACGCCTACCCTGAGTCATGAAGGGCATGTAGAAATCTCCCTGCAAAGGACATTCAGGCAGAGCGATTATGACAAACCCCACAGGCATTCGGAGTGCGGAGAGCAGCTTGGGCAGGTGGGGAAATGGCATCAGGCTGGAGGTAGAAGTGATGAGGGAGCATAAGGCAGGTTGAGGGCAAAGTACAGGCTAACAGCTCTTCTTCCTCGCCTGGGGGGTACATGTGTGATATTCCTCAGACACTCCTGGCTGCCAAAGAACAGGGGAAAGGAAGGAAAGCAAATGTTTGACTGATAGAGATCACAGTCCTGCAGGGCAGGAGTCTCCTTCAGTGTACAGATAACTTAGTAAACTGCAAGAAAAAGGCAATATTATCCATAGCTTAATTTCCAGAAACCTATAGACTCCATTTCCTAGAGTCCTAATAGCACCCTCATCAAGATGTAAGGGAGTTTAAGTGCTTGCCATGGCGATGTGGGAAACTAAGGCAGATGAAAAATTAAATTCCCTTACTGCCTACAGCCCATTGACAAGTCCTTGAAACAGGCAGAGTGACCTCCCTCTAAAAGCTCAGCTGCCTTGATGGTGACACTTTGTTAGGGGGCGAAAGGGAATCTTGGCTTAACATTATCCTGACCCCCCAGGATCCTGCGAGTCTCCTTAAACACATAAAAATTTGCAAACCTCCTTTATCTTTAACCCCCAAGTGTATGTTGGCAATTATACTCTAAGCATATGGCCCCTGATATACATCTGATGGGTCTCATGACTGAGGTTTTACTAAGCTGTAATAAATGATGGTTTCCTGGGGCGCCTGGGTGGCGCAGTCGGTTAAGCGTCCGACTTCAGCCAGGTCACGATCTCGCGGTCTGTGAGTTCGAGCCCCGCGTCAGGCTCTGGGCTGATGGCTCGGAGCTTGGAGCCTGTTTCCGATTCTGTGTCTCCCTCTCTCTCTGCCCCTCCCCCGTTCATGCTCTGTCTCTCTCTGCCCCAAAAAGTAAAATAAAAAAAAAAATAAAAATAAAAATAAATGATGGTTTCCTAACAACGGCTAGCCCCTCAAGGCCCTGGAAACCTTGATTCCAAAATTCCTTAGACTTACTCCTTCCCTAACCCCCTCCCAACCTAATGGTATATATATAATCAGTCACACTTCACAATCCCAGTGCAGCTCTTTCTGCCCACGGGTCCTGTCCCCATGCTTTAATAAAATCCCCTTTTGCACCAAAGGTATCTTCAAGAATTATTTCTTGGCCATCGGCTCTGAACCCCACCATCACTTCAAACCCCATCAGAAAAACCTAGAGGCTACCAGCTAAAGGCTACTGCAATAGTCCAAGCTAGATGGACAGTGGAAAAAGGAACAGACTGATGATCTATTTAAGAGATAGAGGGGTGCCTGGGTGGCTCAGTTGGTTAAGCATCTGACTCTTGACTTAGGCTCAGGTCACGATCTCACAGGTTGTGAGTTTGAGCCCCACCTCGGGCTCCGAGCTGACAACATGGAGCCTGCTTGGGATTCTCTCTCTCCCTCTCTCTCTCTGCCCCTCCCCTGCTCACACACGTTCTCTCTCTCTCTCTCTCTCTCTCTCTCTCTCAAAATAAATAAACTTTAAAAGAGAGAGAGAGAAACAACAAAATCATTTTTAAGCAGACTAATTCAGGGTTGCTATTACAAGGATTCAGGCACCACATTAAAGAGAGGGCTCTTCACAGTATAGACATTTCCTTATTTCAAAAAATGTTGTTATATGTTGTTTAACTTCATAGATGGGAAATGTATGTTTCCTACAATGTTGGCAGATGGCTGTAAAGTCTCTTGCAACTAGATTTGTATATTTTGGCAGTTTTCTGATGGAATTAAATGTCTTACTCAAACAGAGTCCTTGTGTGTTACAGTAATGTTTAAGAAATAATATGCTTATTTATAAGTATTTAACTTAGAAGAGACACCATTGTCTCATTCACATAGAGGCTAGTGGTCACCTCAGGCCAATTGGCTGTGGAACGCCTGGGGTCACAGCACTTCTGGTGGCCTCAGTGAAGGCAGAGCTGTGAGAGGCCCATGTTCAGGGTGGGGTGGGGGGAGAGATGATCATGTCAGCTCCAGGATACTGGGTCTCAGGCACCAGAGACACGGCAGGCAGAGAAGTCTGAAACGTCATGACTGATTCCTCTTTCCCGGGTTATTTGTACCAAGCCTCCCACTGGAAACAGTTAGAAGTAAACAGATGTGGGGCGCCTGGATGGCTCAGTCAGTTAAGCGTCTGACTTTGGCTCAGGTCATGATCTCACCATTCCTGAGTTTGAGCCCCATGTGGGGCTCTGTGCTGACAGCTCAGAGCCTGGAGCTGTGGCTTCGGATTCTGTGTCTCCCTCTCTCTCTGCTCCTCCCCCTCTCACTCTCTCTCTCTCTCTCTCAAAAATATAATAAACATTAAAAAAAACTTTTTTAATTAAAGAGGGTAAAAATGTTTACACCTTCTCAAAAGCATCCAGGAAGCAATAAAGCTACAAAGAACTACAGGCCCCAGCAAGGACCAAGACCTGGAGATACACGAACGCTCGCCCTGGGGGCACGTGACCACCCGGAAGGAGGAGACCCCCTTGCACATTGGTCAATGTGCTTAGGCCAGTGTGTCTGCTGAGTGGTGCCCACATCAAAGTTAGGCTTCTGCCCTCCCACAGACAGACTGGGGAGATCGGACTGCCTCCTGGGGGTGGGTGCCCACGTCCCTGAGAAAGCCGGCTCTGGGTTGGGAAACTGGCAGCAGGTTTTTTAAAGATTTCCATCTCAAAGGGGCAGACAAAGAATTTGCAATGACAAGTTTTCTAAAGGAAGTTCTCTAAGAAAGGAGAGGTCGGGGCCCAGAGTCAGAACACAGCCGTCTAAAGCTTAGTCAAGCTGGGGGACACGAACATACCTGGCCACACCAGCACCTGCACGGCAGGAATGGCTGGCGGGGAGCACACGGACTCTTCACATTCTTGATTCCTGTCCCAGACCGGCTCTGAATCCTAGTCATCACCCTCTCTGTCGCAGACAGTCACTCCCCACTGCCCTGATCAGGTACCTCCTGGCTTCTGGCTTCTAGCACTCCCACCCCTCTCCACCCCCACTCAGTGGATGACCTGGCTTCTTCTTTCTTTGGGAAAACAGAAACAGTGGGTCCCACCCGCCACCAGCCCCCCCCCCCCACATCTGCCCACCACCTCAGGCCAGGCAAGGGATTCCACCTGCCTTCCCGTTACTGTGACCGACCTGCCCAGATGCTGGCCTCAGCCCAGCTCCTCAGACTGTATGTCAACCCCCATTCTCTACTGCTCACAGACCTCACTCTGGCGAGTGCCCCCTGCCCTGGGCCATCAGCAACCCCCTCTCTCCTGGACCACTGCTGTGGCGTCTAAGTGGGGAGTTTCTCCATCGGATGGGGGCCCCCAAATGTGGGGCGGCGATCAGGTGGAAGGTGAAAGAATTCACCTGAGGCAGAACAAAGGAGACAGAAGTTTACTGATTACACAGTGCAGTGGCCGGTGGCCCGTGGCCCGTGGCCCGTGGCCCGTGGCCCGTGGCCCGTGGCTGGCAGCAAAGGAGAAGCTGTCTGCTGCGAGGCAGTGGGTGGGGGCTGTTGTTAAAGGGGGAAGATGATGCAGCATGGCCACAGATGGAATCTTCCCCCTTATTGGTACTGGCCTGTCTGTATTCAGCCCAGTGGTCACTGTGGGCCCTTTCAACATTCCCCTGCTCAAGCCCGTTTGCCTCAAAGCAGCCTCTACAACTGCCATCAGCATATGACCACGCCATGTTCTCCCACCTTTAAAAAAGAAAACTCCCAGGGGCACCTGGGTGGCTCAGTGGGTTGAGCATCCGACTTCAGCTCAGGTCATGATCTCGCGGTTTGTGAGTTCAAGTCCCACGTTGGGCTCTGTGTGGACAGCTCAGAGCCTGGAGCCTGCTTCAAGTTCTGTGTCTCCCTCTCTCTCTCTGCCCCTCCCCTATTCGCACTCTGTCTCTCTCACTCTCTCTCTCAAAAATAAATAAACATTTAAAAAAAGAATTGTTTAAAAAGAAAATTCCCGGGGCGCCCGGGTGGCTCAGTCGGTTGTGCATCCGACTCTTGATTTCAGCTCAGGTCAGGATCTCAAAGTTTGTGAGTTCGAGCCCCCACATCGGGCTCCACACTGACAGCCCAGAGCCTGCCTGGGATTCTCTCTCTCTCTCTCTCTCTCTCCCTCTCTCTCAAAATAAATAAATAAACAAAAACAAAACAAAAAAGAAATAAAAAAAGAAGATTCCCTTACCCTACTCTCTCCGGCTACCACTCAACTTCCCTCTCCTTTACTGCGAATTTTACCAATGTCAGTATCTAGACTCAGGATCGCCTTGGGAAGAGGCAGTCTCTCCAAACTTTATTATTTTTTTACGGATTTTGTTTTTAAGTAATCTCTACACCCAGCATGGGGCTTGAACTCACAACCATGAGATCAAGAGTCCCTCTACCAGACTGAGCCAGCCAGGTGCCCACAGGCTTTAATCCCCCAGGCAGGCAGTGTTGGGGAGGGAGGCCCAGACAGCAGACACACAGGCAGCTGCTCCAGATGATTCCATCAGCACCTGGAGGGACTTTTTCTAGCACCTCAACTGTATTCCAAGACACCTGCCCCTGCCGCTGCTGGGCTGCTGGCTGGAAAAGAAGCAAAACAGGATTTGCAATGAGCTTTCTTCCAACTCACTGTCTCCTTAGAGCCTCTGGGCGGAAGCCAGCAACCCTACTCTGCATTTACCAATTCAAGACAACCCTCAGTTTCCGCAGGGCGTTCTCAATTTTTTTTTCTTTCCTGCTCATTTTTGGTTTGGGGGTTTCCTAAGTGGTTTTTGTCCCCCCACCCACCCAATGCTGCTGCTACTTTCGGTTTTGGTTCCTGAGATTTTTGTTTTTCTGTCCCCTCTTCTCCAAAGGAGACTCAGCACAGCGGGTGAGCCCCAGGCTGGCTTGGCCTCTCGGCAGGACCAGGCCAACCTCGCTCTCACCCAGACAAGCAGGAAGCCACCCGTGCTCCCTGCAGGTGCTGAGCAGTGGAGAGGGGCCCGGGCGGGCCTGTGAGGAGAATCCCCACCAGAAACCCAGTGGGCTGCTACTAAAAACACAAACCCAGGGGCAGATGTGATTTGTTCCTTCTTCTCTATTTCCCAAGAGAAAACAGTCACGAGAAACTTGTTTCTGGCGTCTGCTGCTGTGAGAACCCCCCACCCCCCACACCACACTCCTACTCCATAAGGCCCACGATGGCCTCTCCAGTCACATTCCAGAGCAGCCAGGAGGGAGAAAGCCATCCCGTGCCCAGGGCGCCGGGGGCAGACTTGGAGGGGGGCGGGTGGTCCCCTGCAGTGAAGGGCCAGGAGGAGCTGTCCTGAACGCTGGCTGTGACTTGCTGTGCTCCTTGCAAGCAAGACGTCATGCTCCCTGTTGTTCTGGCAATGGCCATTCTCTCGCCGCCTCAGCTGGCAGCTAAGGGATTAAAGAGTTGAACTGCTTCTGGAAAATTCTAGAGAGACACAGGCCACGCACAAGAGGCCTCGAGACCTGAATCGGCAGCGAAAAAAGTAAGTTCTTAAACCCTAAGTGACTGATACTGGCAGCAAAACAGCTTTGTGGAGCTTAAAAGTGTTTTTCTATCAGAGTTTTGGAAGGTCAAGGGCAGTTAAAAGCTAGCAAGGGGCCAGATTTTGACGTGAGGAATACCACCCAAAAAAGGAAGGAACATGTTAGCATAAAGGGAAAGGTCATTCCTGTGAAATTCTGCAGCAGCTTAGCCTCTCGAGCTGCCTGTCAGGGGAGACAATGTGACAATGTGAAGTTTCTCCAAATTCTCCAGATTGTTTCACCTGTTAAAAACGAAGATTTCTGGAGAGGGGAAGGGTAGAGGTGGGTCAGACCTCATCTCAGGGCTGAGCCCCGTGGGGCAGCCCCGAGACTGTGGCACACAGGGGCCTCCCTCCCTCCGGCCCAACACTCTGCTGGAGAACCCTGGGCCTCAGAGCAGAGCCCTGGGCCTCAGTCTGGAGACTCTGAGGCCACACATCTTCTCTGAGAACCTAACCGAGGTCACTTCCAGTGTCGGGCCCCTGGCCCCGGCACCCAGGAAACGGATCCCGTCTGACCATAAACCCCATACTCACTTGCCAAGCCCCAGACAGGAAATTTTTGTCCCTGCCGTGACTTGTCAGGAGCTGTGCTCTCCATCGCAGCCCTCATGCCAATTTGGGGGGTGTAGATGGGTGATTTCAGTATTGTTGCTTTAACTATGGACCGTCCTGGTATTCTCTATTTCTAGAGGAACCAGAAAAGGCCAGAAAGCCAAGAGACTCAGAACATGCACACAGCAGGTCCCCAAACCAAGCCTTGTGATGTCAAGCGCCAGCATGCGCCATGTTAGAAACTGACGCTTCCCACCCCTCAGCTATGACTCGTATCTCAACCCAGACCTCCTCACGTGGTCCTCAGGCTGTCCATGACCTCATACTCCAAACCAAGGCAGAGGAGCAGAAAGACCGAGGGACCGCTCAACTCACAGCCCCCCAAGTGCCAACTGCTTTCCTTCCCCAAGGACATGCTCCCCTTCCTGCTTCCTAACCCCTGTCTGCCTTCTTCCTTCCACTTTTGACCAATAGGTCTTTCCCTTCTCACGTTGCCAATTGTGAAGATGTGGCCTGTTCATCAAAATCGCTTCTGTCTGTGGCTCTTCAGGACCTACAGACAAGAAGCCGGAAAATGCTAGAAAAAATCAAGGAAGCAAGTCAGTCAATACTCATGGTCACTCTCATCCTTTCTTGCCTGGGTTCATCATAATTTGATGATTTTACACCCATAGTTTGAAATTGTATATGTGGCCAGAATAGTATTTTGTGATATCAACCCTTACATAGCATCTTCCTGGTATTCCCAGTATCATGGCAGATGGTAGAATCCCGCTCATCTGGCCACACGGTACTACGCTGGGCTTGGGGGACCCAAATGAGCGTGAGCATTTAAAGAACCGAGCGATTTTTTCTTCACAACCACCTCCTGCCCCAACTAGGCGTTGCTTGAAGGAAAGGTACATCTCCCGCCATCCCAGGGAATAATCAGGGCGGGGCACATCAGCAGGGATCTCGCCCTGAGCCACCTCTCCCAGAGACATACCGCACAGTGTCAAGACCTTCAGCATGGCTAACGTGACATCAAGCATGAGCGGCAGGCAGTCAGGGGTCGGCATTTACTGTACGGCCGAGCCAACAAAAGCAACATGGCAAACCAGGAACAATAGTGGGGCTAAAACAAAAGTGAGCAACAGACCAGTCACAAGCCAGGAAGAAACTTAGAGTCGCTTGCCTCTTGCTTTCAGTCTTGGGCGCCCCTGCTCCGTGGGCTAAGGGCTAAGGACCAGATATGGGTAGACAGTGAAGAATCGTTCAGCACTCAGGAGAACTTCTGAGCTAAACAAAAACTTCCCCAAAAGCCCGGTTTGCAGATGGTGGCCTTGGGACACCGCCCGCCCCCCACCGCCCTCCCCAAGCCTAGATCATAAATGTTTTCACCACACACACACACACACACACACAAAAGATGGAGGGGTTAATCAACCTTAGTGTGGTTTTTGCAATAGGTTTTGCAATACATACGGGTATCCGTAAGAGACTCTTAAATCCAGAGAACAAACTGAGGGTTGATGGGGGGCAGGGGGAGGGGAAAATGGGGGATGGCCATTGATGAAGGCACTTTTTGGGATGAGCACTGGGTGTTGTTTTCGGGGGGAACCTACCCCTGAAACCAAGAACAGTATACACTGTGTGTTAGCTAACTTGACAATAAATTATATTAAAAAATTATATTAAGGGGCGCCTGGGTGGCGCAGTCGGTTAAGCGTCCGACTTCAGCCAGGTCATGATCTCGCGGTCCGTGAGTTCGAGCCCCGCGTCAGGCTCTGGGCTGATGGCTCAGAGCCTGGAGCCTGTTTCCGATTCTGTGTCTCCCTCTCTCTCTGCCCCTTCCCCGTTCATGCTCTGTCTCTCTCTGTCCCAAAAATAAATAAAAAACGTTGAAAAAAAATTTAAAAAAAAAAAATTATATTAAGAAATGAAAAACAATTTTTTTATTTAAAAAAAGACACACGGGTGTCAAATCATCACATTGTACACCTTACATTTACGGATGTTGTACATCAATAACATCTCAATAAAGCTCGAAAACATTTAAAATTTTAAAAAGTCTCCTTTCTTTAGAAAAAATAAATAAACAGGGGTGCCTGGGTGGCTCAGTCGGTTGAGCATCCGACTTTGGCTCAGGTCATGATCTCACGGTCTGTGAGTTCGAGCCCCGCATCGGGCCATGTGCTGACAGCTCGGATTCTGGAGCCTGCTTCGGATTCTGTGTCTCCGTCTCTCTCTGTCCCTCCCCTGCTCGTGCTCTGTCTGTCTCTCTCTCTCTTTCATTCAAAAAATAAATAAACATTTAAAAATTAGAATAAATAGGGGTGCCTGGGTGGCTCAGTCGGTTGAGCCTCCGACTTCAGCTCAGGTCATGATCTCACAGTCTGAGTTCGAACCCCGCGTCGGGCTCTGTGCTGACAGCTCAGAGCCTGGAGCCTGCTTCAGATTCTGTGTCTCCCTCCCTCTGACCCTCCCCTGCTCATGCTCTGTCTCTCTGTCTCAGAAATAAATAAAAACATTCAAAAAATAAATGTAAAAATTAGAATAAATAAATAAAAATAAAAAGGCAAGACCTGCTTCTGTGTTCCCTGATGTACGTGGTGACGGCTTGCTGGGTGAGTCAGTCAGGCCAGGTTTGAGTCCTGCCTTTGCTATTTTTTTTTAATGTTTATTTATTTTTGAGAGAGAGAGAACTTGAGCAGAGGAGGGTCAGAGAGAGATGGAGACAGAGGACCTGAAGCGGGCTCTGTGCTGACAGCAAAGAGCCGGATGCGGGGCTCAAACTCGTGAGTTGTGACATCATGACCTGAGCCAAAGTTGGAGCCAAACCAACTGAGCCACCCAGGGGCCCCATCTTTGCTACTTTTGAACGGCACATCCCCGAGCTGACTGCTTGCACTCGCCACACTTTGTTCTCTTACACAAAACAGCGAAAGTGGAACACGCTTCAGAGACTCGCAGACTGGGGGACTGAGGGAGACCAGGCTGGTGAATGAGGAAGTGCCCATCCCGGGGGGATTCTTAGCGGGTGGTAGCTCACAGCGTAACCCCCAAGCCCTGGGAGGGCCCAGCAGGCACGGAGGGGCCGGTGAAGTATGTGAACACTGCATTTTAGGAACGGGTCCCTGGTGCCCTGCAAAAGCAAACGAAGGCAAAGGGAGCAGCAGAGGACGGGAACAGCCCTCGCATCATCTGTCGCTCTGAGCATTTCTCTCGTTTGTCTGGAGATGGCTCAGCGCCTCCCGGCAGTGGAACAGCTGCTCCAGGCCCCAGGGGGCGGGGCACCCAGATCGCCACGGGACACCCTCCACGCCGGAACTGGGCACAGGATCGGGGAATCGGACCCTCCGCCCACACCCGCCAGCCTTTAGGGGTGGCTCGGCAGAGCCTGGTAAAGGCGTAGTGCTGGAATGGGCACCACTTGGACCTTCACCAGGAAATTACCATTTTAAACAGACTGTGCGCTGTGAGTGCCGGTTTACAGTTGCTCTTTCTAAGGATGGCCTTGAGCCTTCCTTCCGACAGGTGGGCAGGGGCGGAACTCAAGCGTGTCCTCTCCCCCACCAACACTGGCTCCTCTAGCAGCATTGAGGTGGGAAATTTCAAAAGGGTAAAAGGATTGAGTAGAAGCACACTTTAAGCTGTCCTTAGGAAAATTTTCAAACACACGGCAATGGTAGAATGAGATGAGCCCCAGGCACCTGTTGTCCTTCAGGCTGTCGACATGTGCTCCCTGTGGCCCATTCCTGTTCCCACCCTCACACCCATCCCCCAGCCTGGGTGGAAGCAAATCCCAGCATTTCATTCCCTATGTATCTCTGAAATTAAAGATCTTCATTGGCATAAGCACAATAACCTAATTATTACCAAGAAGCAGCTAATAAACGGTATCATCGAATACACGTAAGTCTCAAACTCCCCCCAGAGCATCTACATTTTGAAGATTTATTTACAGATGAAAACAGCCCACGGCTCTCCAGCCTGTCACTGCTTTCCGCACTCTTCTTTCAAGCTTCCCTCCCTCTGGTCCCTGGCCGCTCAGCCAGGGACTCAGTGCCCCTCCGGATTTCACAACTATTCCCTTTTAGGACGCATTAGGCTAAATGGAGCAAATGTTGAGTGCTGGCTTTTTTGAAATGTTTTTCATGTTGATTTATTTTTCGAGAGAGAGAAAGAGTGTGACCGGAGGAGGGGCAGAGAGAGAGAGAGAGGGAGACACAGAATCCAAAGCAGGTTCCAGGCTCTGAGCTGTC
This sequence comes from Neofelis nebulosa, assembly GCF_028018385.1. Lineage (NCBI taxonomy): Eukaryota > Metazoa > Chordata > Mammalia > Carnivora > Felidae > Neofelis > Neofelis nebulosa. The sequence goes on from NC_080785.1 coordinate 6,960,413, forward strand.
CGCACAGAGCCTGACGCGGGGCTCAAACTCACAAACCACGAGATCATGACCAGGCGCCCCAATTGCAGGCTCTTTTGGCTAATTCTCTTTGGAAAGTTACTCTATGTTTCCTTCTTATTTCCTCTTGAAACCCAGTTAAGAAACACACATCAAGTTTCTATGCCTCCAATTTTCCTTTGTTCCATCAGCCGCCAACCATCTCATCTCTAAGGGGACAATTTACTTTGACAACTTGGCTTTAACAAGTCGGCTTTTTTTGACTCGCTTCCACGGAGCCCTCCAAAAAGCCTCACGGTTATATTTATTCGCTCAGGAAATATTTATTGACAGCCTCCATGCTCCCTGACTCGAAGGCAGGGATGCCTTTAGGGCATCAGAGAAACGGGCCTGGTTGCAAAGTCTCAGGCACTCAACGTCAGTTCTCCAAACGTGCACTAGAGGGCACCACTCTCCCATTGGCCTCTGCTACAAAAGTCTGGCGCTCAGGCAGCCTAGTTAGGGTTTGTTTGTTTTTTCACTTGAATACTTTTTACACATAACGTGTGGAAGTTTAAGATGTTCAATGTGTTGCTTTGATATATTTCTGTATTTTAATATGATGGCAGTTCGGATGTCTATCGCTCTAAGCGACTATAGTACCATATTTTCTATACTCAGTGTGCTGTGTGTTACATCTCTGTGGCTGATTTTCTACTACATGCAAGTTTGTACCCTTAAGCAACATGAATCCTGTCCCCTTTATCTTATTTGGATTCTGGACACCTAACCACGTAGTCAACCCAAATGAAGACTCTCACACATTTTGCGCCTTAATAACGAAATAAACTCCATTTTATTAGATGCAAAAACAAAGAGGGAAAGATAGAAGTTATATAATTCCCCAAACAGGTCCATTTAACCATTAACACATAAGCACAATGCCTTAATGCTTAGGGCTTACAGACTTTGTAAAATTATGAGGACCTTGAGACTATTTTTAAAAATTTTTTAACATTTATTTATTCTTGAGACAGAGAGAGAGACAGAGCATGAACGGGGGAGAGTCAGAGAGAGGGAGACACAGAATCTGAAACAGGCTCCAGGCTCCGAGCTGTCAGCACAGAGCCCGACGCGGGGCTTGAACTCACAGACCGCGAGATCATGACCTGAGCCGAAGTCGGACGCTTAACCGACTGAGCCACCCAGGCGCCCCTGAGGCTATTTTTATTTCAAAATACCAAAAACAACCTCGGGGCACCTGTATGGGTGGTTCATTTGGTTAAGCGTCCAACTCTTGGTTTCGGCTCAGGTCATGATCTCACGGTTTGGGGATCCAGCCCCGCATAGGGCTCTAAGCTGACAGCACAGAGCCTGTTTCAGATCCTCTGACTCCCTCCCTCTCCGCCCCTCCCCTGCTTGGTTTCCATCTCTCTCTCAATGAATAAACATTTAAAAAAATACCCCCCAAATCTGCAAAATCAAAATCAATAAATCTTCAACAAAATCTCTATAACCAGCAACGTATCAACCGATGGAGCCACTCAGGTGCCCCAATTATTTCTTTTTTTTTTTAATGTTTATTTTTGAGAGAGAGACAGAGTGTGAGCGGGGAGGGGCAGAGAGAGGGAGACACAGAATCCGAAGCGGGCTCCAGGCTCCAGGCTGTCAGCACAGAGCCCGACACAGGGCTGGAATTCATGAACCGAGAGATCATGACCTGAGCCAGAGTTGGACGCTTAACCCACTGAGCCACCCAGAAACCCCCCAGTTATTTCTAATGTTATTATATTGTGGTCGCATGATATGATCTTTCAGTGCTATTTGGGGCTTTTTTGTGAGTTGCCTAATAAATGGGACTGTTGTATTTATGGGCCTGTTTCTCAATTTTCTCGTAAGATTTCGTGAATCCGCTCCAACAATGGCCAAGAAAACGGTCCCACTTTCTAATCATCTCCAGGCAGTAGAGAGAAGTGACCATCAATCCTTGCCAACCAGGGAGAGGCAATAGGAACTGAGAGAAACTCCCCGAGTGACATTTTTGTTCCAGCTCCAGCACAACACGCAGAGCATGAATCCAGTCGAAGCCAACATCCGCGCGTCCAGGCCACAGACCTGTTCCCTGGGCTCCCAGTGTTGGACACCATGGTCCCAGACCTGCAAAGTTTCCCCTGAGTCCTTGAGGGCTTTACACACAAGAAAGTGGACTACCAGACGGTGTACAAATGCTACCTGTCGTTGGAGATCAGCCAGAGGCATGAGACGTTAAATCTTAAGAAAACGGTATAAAAAAGGACACGAGGCATTTGGATCAATCTGCCAGGTGAGGGATTTGCCCAGTAAAAGTTACGGGGTGGGGGGGGGGAAGCAGAGTACTGGCCGGACCAGAGAGACAGCCCTATTGCCTGTCACTTCACCCCCATCTGGGGACACGAGTTCGGGCATTCCCTCAGAAGCCCCCAGGACCTACACCCTGGCGGTAGCTATCGGACCCAGCATGCACCTGTACCAAGGTTCACTGGCAACATCAATGCTGGAAGAATGGGCTGTGTCCCAGGGCCTCCCTAAAGGGATGGTGACCAATCACACCAAAATCCACCCTGAGGACTCTGCATGTGAGACAAAGAAAGACAGAGTGGTGGTGGTGAGGAAGCTGAGGGCAGTGGCAGAAAGCGGCATTAGCGACAAGATCACAGGCGCCACAGCGAACACAGGACAGGAGGTGGCAAAGATGGCCAGTGTGTCCCCCTTCACCAGCCCGCCATATGCTTCGTATGTTCGAGTCGAGACTGAGCCATCCCCGATCCCCAGAACTCCAGACGATCCGTTCTTCCCCCAGGAACCCCACGCCACACATACACCTGGTAATTTTCTGGGAGTGTTCAACACGTGGAGGCGCCTGCCTGCCCCGCCCTCCGCCAGTGTTCCTGTCACCTCTCAGCACCCCCGCAGTGCACCCCCCTGTGCCACCCTTCTCCAGAGCCCCTCTGGCCCCACACCTGGACACAGGGCACGCTGCTCCCACAAACAAAGTCTGTCTTAGATCCACGCTCTTTAAACCTAATGTCTGGGGACAACTGCTTGTCCCTAGCAGGTTTCCACATCCCGGAAGGGGGACCAGCTCAGCCCCTCCCGAATGAAAGAATTTCGGGTCCTTTCCACACTTGAGAGGCGCCTATCCCCAGGGGCTCTGCCTAACAACAGCCTTTTTAATTTTTTTTGACGTTTATTCATTTTTGAGAGACAGAGTGTGAGCAGGGGAGGGGCAGAGAGGGAGGGAGACACAGAATCCTAAGCGGGCTCCAGGCTCTGACTGTCAGCACAGAGCCCGACGCGGGGCTTGAACTCACAAACCGTTAGATCATGACCTAAGCCGAAGTGGATTCTTAACCAATGGAGCCCCCCGGGCTCCCCAGCAGCAGATTTTTTTAAATGATTACTATCGGGGCGCCTGGATGGCTCCGTTGGTTAAGCCTCTGACTCTAGATTTCAGCTCAGGTCATGATCTCACAGTTTGTGAGTTCGAGCCCTATATCAGGCTTGTGCTGACAGCGTGGAGCCTGCTTGGGATTCTCTCTCTCCCTCTCTCTCTCTGCCCCTCCCCACCCGTGTCCCCTTTCTCTTTCTCTCTCTTTCCTTCTCTCTCAAAATAAATTAAAAAAAAAAACCATTAAGATGATTACTGTTAAACACAGCAGATAACATGCTGTCCTGAAGCATCTGTGCCCAAGTCCAAGGCTAGTTTGAGACTAGCAGTGGGAAATTGTTTGACATGAGCTTAACCGATGGCCTTCCAGAAACAAAGGTCTGTTCCAAGGTGTCTTTCTGTCTCTGCTGCTAGAAACTGTAGCAAGTGGTGTCGCCTAAAGACAAAACAAAATTAGTATCTCATTCCACAAGCATCTGCTAGAGGGTAAAGGGTGAGAGCAGCCACAGGAAGGAGCAGGGCTGAGTCCCAGGAACAGTGTGGGGACCAAGGAGAGGAATGTCCTCCTGGGGGGGCACGGCGGTGCATGGGTCCCCTTGCATCTCATGAGGCCTTGCCACACAGAGTGTCTCTGCCCCTTGCAACCCAATAGAGCCCACACGAGCAGTCAGAAACCAACTATAGAATCTCACCCCTAAAAGAAACATGAGGGGGTGGCTACTCCTCACTCCTCTTTTCGTGGATCAGAAAACTGCGGTTCAAAATGGTAAGGATCCTGGCCAAAGCCATGGGGCTATCCTAGACCCCAACCCTTGACCCTTGATCTAGATTCTTCTGCCTTGTCTCCAGTTGGGAGGGGCCTCAGAGCAGCTGGTGAGGAGATGTTACACCAGCACTTAAGGCTCGGGCCTGGCCCCTCACAAAGGAGATGGCCACCGCAATCTGTTAATCTACTGACAATTCTTTGCTGGAAACCTACAGGTAACCAGCACCGCCCAGAAGTGAATAAAGATACTGGTCGTGGTCTCTTGCGTGTGCAAGGTGCTTTGAACCTGTATTCCCCAGAGACATTTCCTTAGGCTCGGGTCCCTAGAAGCAGAGCCTGAGGCAAGGATTCCATCCAAGGGGAACAGGTGTTATTGGGAAGTGCTCTCTGAAGAAAGGGGAGTGGGAAGCAGGATTGGGTGGGGAGAAGAGCCAGTGATGTGGTCTCAGCTGGAAACTAGCATCATCGGATCCCTCAGGACTACACTTCAGAGTTGGCCCCCCTGTGGGGGTTGGCGAGGGGCAGCCCCACAGGCGACCCAGCTATGAACCACTAGCCGCCCACACCCATAAGAGCTTGGAAAGGGGATCTGAAATGGCACCAGCCGCACCCGGGGCAGACGTCCTCTCACTTGGGCATCATTACAAAAAGGAAATTGAGGCCTTGCCACGTTTGGAAGGGGCTCGTATGGAGGGAGGGGGAAGACGGGGGGCGGTATACAGACCGGGTAGAGGAATCGCTCTGGGTGAACCACCTGCTTCCTCACCCAGGACTGGCCACTTTCTGGGCCTTTCTCTCCTGCCAAAACATTCGCATAAAGCCAGGCTGGGCAGGCCAGGTCAGCATAGGTGCTTGCTGCTGGCGTGCACGCCAGGCCCCACACGTGGTGGGGGCGGCCAGGCAGGGGCCCTGGACCCTGGTGGAGACAGCATCTTGCCTCCACACCCACAAGCCTGCCTCAGAGGTATGCCACATCTCAATCTCCTCTTAAAAAAAAAAAAAAAAAGTTTATTTATTTTGAGAGAGAGATAGAGAGCAAGTGGGTGAGGAGCAGAGAGAGAGAGGGAGAGCGAAAATCCCAAGCAGGCTTCGCAGCTGTCAGCACAGAGCCCGACACAGGGCTCGAACTCACAAACCGTGAGATCACGACCTGAGCCGAAACCAAGAGTCGGACACTTAACCGACTAAGCCTCCCAGGCGCCCCTCAGTCTCCTCCTTTTGACAGAGGGTTGATGGCATGTCTGAGTCAGAGGCCCACCTCAGAGAGGCGGGCAAGTGACAGTGCAGAGCACCTGTGTCTACACACGCAACTGCCTGGGGATCCTACTGAAATGCAGTTTCTGACTCAGATTCTGGGGCGGGGCTGCGATTTTGCAATCATAACAAGCCCCCAGGTGACTCGATGTCACCGGTCAGTAACAGGGTGTCGGTCTGCCCACCTGGAACCCACTCACCGCCTCTCCCTCCAGTTGTCCCCTGGTGAACCAACCACTCCTTCACCTGCCCACAGACCCGAGCTCCAGGGGGGCTGACCCCTCCGCGGCACTGTGTGCCCCGGGGCCTGGCCATTCAGATCGCTGCCCTCCGCCGCCCCATCAGCCCTGCAACTGGTTCGGACCTTTGGGGGAGAAACCTGGCCTCAGCCGACGGAGGGCTTCTTCCCGGCCTGGGTGCGAGCTGGGGAGGCAGCCCCCAGGAGGGAGGGCAGAGCCCAGGACAGGCTGGGTCCCGACTATCACCCTCAAGTCACTGCATTTCTGTCCCCTGAGTCCGCAGTTCCCCATGTAGGCATTAGTCAATTTGAGTCCAACAAGAGTCCTGCCGGATCCACCCCCAACAAACCCAGGTTCCACGGGTCCTGTCCTTGAGTTACTGGCACTCAGGACCTCCCTTGGCTGATAGACACCATCGATGCAACCCCAAATCTGTCACGAAGAGGAGGACACAGAAAGAAGGTGCTGGGGAGAGCCTGGGCTGTGATCAGGGCCGGTGCCTTGGCAACAACAGGACTGTCACAGCTAAGCAGACTAAGCTCAGGAAAGACACGCGGCTGGCCAAGGCCCCCAGGTGATGGGGATCACCGCGCAGGCTCTCAGCAGGTCTGGACTCAGTCTCGGCTGAGCAAACAGTCGGGGCCGCTTGAAGGGGCCCCAATATCCGTTACCCAAATCCAAATAGCAGTCATCATCCAGATTGCAGGGGAGGGGGGAGCTAAACTATTCACTGCTGTGGTTTTGAGCTCTGCTTGCTATAGCCTTTGACAAACCATAGCACACAGCTCCTCGAGACACGATGGACACAGAGATAGAGCCCTTCTCCCTGCTCCCGGCGGAGCCCCAAATGACCACTGCTCACGCCAGCTGATGTCGAGAGAACATTTATTCCACTTGGTCAGCTCTGGCAGGTATTGGTGACCGACGGAAATATCCAGCCTGGACGACGATTGACACGCACTCCCGCGTAGCCATGGGGGCGTCCCTCCTGTCCCACTGGCCCAAGTAGGGGAGGACCTGAGGTCTCCTACAGTCATTAGTGCCCCAGGGGAGCCAGCTCACAGCCCAGTGAAACGAACCCACAACCCACATGTGAACTCACCCGCCACCTCCTCCCACCACCAGCCACCCTCCAGCCTCCAGCACTTGACCCATCAGCCAGTAGACAAGTATTTCCTGAGTGTTATGAGCCCAGCCCTGTGCTGGACCCTGTTGGGGTTCAAGAGGAAATGGCACATCCCTTGCCCTCAGGGAGCGCACAGTCTAGCTGAAGACTCAACACACACACACACACACACACACGTACACACACGCGCACGCACGGAAAGCCAGAGTGCAAGGCGGCATGTGCCCCCGAGGGTGAGACGGTGTTAACACAGGGACCGTTCAGAGAAACACGATGGAGGTCCTGGTGGAGAAGTGGGTTTGGGGAGGACGGGGGAGGGGCGCATTTCACAGCAATACCAGGGAAGGCAGAGGCCGCAACAGCGCATGAGGGCTGCGTGGCTAGACTGGAGGGAGGTGAGCTGACGATCGGCAGAGAAGGGGTCCATCTGTGAGGCTCCCTCCAGGCAGGCCAAGGATCAGAGCAAATGGAAGCTTCTAGAGTGCAGAACGCCTCCTGTTTCTCTGATCTCCCCCAGCACGGTTTGTTATTCCAGGACGAGGCGTGCGGCAGATTTGCAGCAGGCTGCAAGGGAGACGGGACAGGCAAGATCCCAGGGCAGGAGCTGGGGAGGGGGGCCTCCAGACAACCCTGACCAAAGCCCAGCTGGGCCCTAGGACCTCCCACCAGAACGCTCCATGGCGCCCCCCACAACTCCCATTGCTGGGATTTGATCTAAATCCATGGCTCCAGGCCTCTCCCCACCCCCAAGGGTTTCACTAAATAGAACTTGCATCTGGAGGTCATTGAAACCCCAGCCCAGCCCTAATCGACCACACCTCTTCAGATGAGTGGTTCCTTCTGGGGAGGCCAGTGAGCTCCAGGCCAACCCACTCAGGGTGGAAACAGAAGTCCTCTCCCTGCTGGTGGTCCAGCCTCTGCCCCTCCACATCCATGCGCCGACCTCGGGAAAGCTCCTCGGCCCCACAGCTGGCGGGCACCAGGAGCCAAGCTCCGTCTGCCCCCTCAGCCTTCCCCACATCAGGCCTGGCTAAACACCTGGTGTGGTAGAGGCTTGGCTGCTGGGAAGCAGGATCCCTCCCCCCGGGTGGACCCAAGGTCACGCACACCCTACACCATGGAACTCCCTGCTTTCCCCGCCGCTTTCACAGTGAGATCAGAGCCCGGGCCAGGGATCCTACGCATGGTGAAACCCAGCAGCCAGAGCAAGCAACCCCAAACCAGAGAAGAGCAAACCCAGCCCAGAGAGCCTCCAGCAACGTCTGTGGAAGGGAAGAGAGGTTCCAGAAGCCTGTGGCCCTGTGAGGCCTGGGAGAAGAGAACGACTAAAAGGATCCCCTCCTCAGAATTCTTTATTCCTGAGTGAGGGAAGGAAGTTCAGCAGGGGGAGGGAGAAATGCTACTTGTGGGGTGGCCCTGACCCAGGGATCTATCGTAGGTAAAGAAAGAGTGGCAGGTTCTGTCCTGGGGCTGAGATTCTCAGCCAGGAGTCCAGGAGCTCTAGAATTGTTTGTAGATTCTCGTGTCTACGTGAGTATGCGCGTTTTCCTGGGGAGAAGGTTCATATCCTTTGCTAGATTTCCCAAGGGTTTCACACCCCCAAAGTCTTAAGAACCATTGCTCTGAAAGGAAAGTGGAGCCTTGAAAGTATGGTTCACACCTGGGGGAAAGGCTTCGCCTCTAGAGCCAGGCCTCCTGCTGACTTTGCTGTGTTCTCTTGGGCCAGTTACTTGCTGTCTCTGATGGGCCAGGCAGGCGCAGAGAAGCTGGCTCTCCACACAGGCACTGTCCCTGCTGCCACATGAGAGTGGAAGTCTGTGGCCAGGCAGCCAGGACGAGCTCTTCTCTGGCCATGACTCCCAACTGGTTCAGGGAGTTTTTCCACCGGGGCACAGAACCGGCCTCCAATTCCAGGCTGCATCAGTCCCCTCTGCAGGGCACCTCCCGAGGTAGGTCTTCTTAGGGGATATGTCCTCATGCCGGTGGGCAGGGCTCCAGAGGGCCCCATTCCTAGACTCTGTGCCCAGATGTGCCTCACACACTGCCCAGAGGTCCTGCCCACTCCACATCTGTTCATGGAGACAAAGAGACGAGGGTCAGGTCTGGGGCTCTGACACGGTCCTGCCCAGCCATCCCTCAGTCACCTCTCTGGGGCTAGGCGGGAAGAGTCCGTGGGGCCACCCTGCACTTGTCCAAGGCTTTCAGCCAGTCCGTTTAGCCCCCTACGGAGCACTCCAGGATTATCAATCCCATGAACCCCTGAGACAACTTGGGGCTGGGGCATGTGAGCTCCAGATGTCCCAGGTCACAGATTAATCTCTTCATCTCTGCCACTAAATACTAGTCCACACTGCAGCAGCCACCTGGTGGCAGGCCGAGGGCCACTGATGCCCAAGGAGCCACAAACTCTAAGGAAGGGCAGAGGGCAGGGACAGGTCTCCAGCACCTAGCAAGGTGGTGGCACAGGCTGGGCACAGAGCAAGGGCTCTGTGAGTGCAGGTCTCCTCCGACACCCCCAGCTCCCTTCCTCCCAACCTGCTACTGTGGACGCCAAGACCCCCTCGGGCACCCAGGAGCGCCCCTGCCCAGGATCCTACCACGTGGGATCTTGTCACATCCCCACGACCTCCACACTCCATTTTCCCGCCAGTAAGAGCTTCTCTTGTGGGCAGTGAAATAGAGATGAAGGGTCTTGGGGGCCAGGCTTGCACTGTGACACCACAGTACTAAGTACTAAGTGAGTACTAAGTGAGATTTGGGGCAAGCTTGGGTGAGCCTGTTTCTTCACCTGCCAAATGGCTGAAGAAGCCTGTGCTTCAGAGCACCAACTTGGAATCAGGAGCCTGGGAGACACTCCTGGCTCTCCCCCTTGGTCAAGTCTCTTAGCTAGGGCCTCATTTTCTCTTGCCCAGATGACCCCACAATGCTGGAGGCACTGTCCCTGTTGTGGCCTCATTTTCTTAGCTAGGGCCTCATTTTCTCTTGCCCAGATGACCCCACAATGCTGGAGGCTCCTGCTCACCCCACTTTGACCTGTCCTCACAGTGCTTGCATTACCCCTTGAACCGTATGTCTGAGATCACCACGCTCTTCTCATTAAACATCTTGGTGTCCTCTCTTTATGGCCACAAAGTCCTTTGTAGGGCACATATGGGCTTCCTCTATCTGACCCCCACCTCAGAAACCCCACACACCCTTGCTCTCCCTAGAGAACCTCTATTCATCCCCCGGACCCAGTTCAAGCCATCAAACGCTTTGGGTGACACCAATCACCTCCCCCACCTCCCAGACTACGTTATAGTTTGTCCAATAGGATAGCCTGCATCACCTGTGTGTGTACCAAGTGTCACCCCTCAGATGACAAGGCTTTGTGTCAGTGCCTCCTCCCAAGAGCACAGCACTGTGCGTGGCACACTGGGGTGCTCAATAAATGTTTCCAGACCAGCGCTGTCACCCTCTTTTATCTAGTAATATTGACTACAATCCTCACAATATCCCAGGGAGAAGTCCCTCTTAAACACAACTTAAACAGATGAACAAACTGAGTCATAAAGTGCAATGATTTCTCAAGTACACCAGATAGTAAGTGTTGGAGTCAGGAGACCTTGGGTGTGGAGGGGGTAGGGGGTGGGTGGGTCTGGGGACTGTGGAGAGCGGCCCTCTCCAGGTGACTTTCAACTCTGACATTCTGGGAAAGAAGATCTAGTAAGAAGCTTGTCATACACCCAGAGCCCAGTTCACCCCACCTTCCCTGCCCGCCCCTGCCCCCAACCCCTTCCCAGGCCTGAGAGGGGATCGGGCCAAACCTTAGGTCTCACCTACTCTAGGCCGGGTGAGCCAGAGGAGGAAAACCAATGCAGGGGCCCAAAGCAGCTGTGGACGACCAGCCGTAGGGTGGAGAAGACTCGGAAAGAGGCGGCCCAAGCGGGGCAGCGGCCCACTCCTTCAAGACCCCAAGCCAGCCCTCCTCGTCTCTCAGGATCAAATCCAGGACGGGGGCCGCAGCCCAGCGCCATCTCCTGGAGTCACGGATGCGGCTCTGGGGCAGGAAACCGGCGGCGGCAGGCCTGGCGCGCATCATAGCACGCGGCCTAAATGGGCCGCCTGGCCCTCGGGCCCGTGGCCGTGGCTGCGCTGGTGGGTCTTGAGCGAGCCCTCGCGCGCGAAGCTCTTGCCGCAGCGGGCACAGAAGTAGGGCCGCCGCTCCCCGAACACGCCGGGGCGGCGTGGGTGCGGTGCGGGCATGCGCGCGTGGGTGCGCTGGTGGTTGAGCAGGAAGCGCGGCTCGCGGAAGCAGCGGCCGCACTGCGCGCACTGGTGCGGCTTCTCGCCGCTGTGGATGCGCTGGTGCGTGAGCAGGTTCTGCTTGAGGCTGAAGCAGCGGCCACACTCCGGGCAGGGGAAGGGCCGCTCGCCGGTGTGCGTGCGCTGGTGCACCTCCAGGTTGTGCTTGACGCTGAAGGCCTTGCCGCACTCGGGGCACACGAAGGCGGCCGCGCGGCCCACCCCAGCGTGTGCCTTCTGGTGGCGCACCAGGCTGGGCTGCTGCGAGAAGGTCTGGCCGCACAGTGGGCAGCGGTGAGGCTGCTCCTCCGCGGGGTGGTGGATGACCAGGCCTCGCTCGTCTCCCAGACCCTCCTCCCCGTCCCCCGCAGGGGACCCGCCCCCCGAGGACGCCAGCTCTGTCATGGGCACTTCCAGCTGCAGTCACCAGTCCCTGGGGAAGCAGAAGCAGAGAGAGGAGTCAGGGGTGGGGGGATCCAAGGATCAGCGGCCCCCAACCTCAGGGACACTGGACCTTGAACTGGCTTCCCACAACTTCAGCATCCACCCCTCTACAGTCTTGTTCAAGCCAGCGTTCCCCTGCTGGCAAGCCCTTCTTTCTCCTCTACCCTTTAATCACACCCTGCCCCTCCTTAAGGCCTTTCTCAAGTTCACCTCCTGCTAGAACCTTTCCCTGACCCCTCCAGCCCCTCCTGAGCCCTACAGCCCAACCTTATGACCCTCAGTCATCACAAAGCCCTGGCCCTGTGATGCCTTAAGGACAGAGCCGCCTCCTTCTTTTATCCCCAACAGCAAGCACCCAACCTGCCACACAAAGTACTGAATAAATGCCAACGGGTGATATCCAGGGGCTTCTAGTCTTACAACTTAGCACCTGCATATGTCTTATCTCTCCAACCAGCATCTCAAGGAGCGAGGGGATAGGTAGGTGCATCCCCAATCTGGAGGGAGGGATGGGGTCACCGGTGGTTCACAGATATTTTTTAAAAGCGTAAAAGAAGAAACAAAACAAAAACCCTGTACACTTGAAAGTAATCTCAATTAAACATTAAAGGCAGCAGCTCTTTGTTTATCAAAATGTGGCATGCCTGCAAAAGGTTTGCAAATCACTGAAAGGGAGGGTGACCTTCCCTGGGGGGGGGGGGGGGGGCGGTGCTGGTCTCAGCTTGATTCCTCTTGGCATCCCCAAGACACGGAAGCCTGACCCCGAGGCTCAGCAAACACCCCCAAGTTCGGCTCCATTCCATTCATGCTGGTTCTAAGGATTCTCTTCCCCATAGCACCGTGGTCTCTTAAATTGTTTCCCACTGTCCTCACAGCAACCCCAAGGAAGGAACAGGGCTTATTGAGCCCTACTTTATAGACGGGGTAACGGAGGCACAGTGAGGTCACCTTACTTGCCCAAGGTCGCACAAGGTGAGCTCGGACTAGGCCCTAAGTTTCCTGACTCACTGTCAAAAGCTCTTCTCAATGTGCCAGCTGCTCACCAGCTAAACTCCCCTCAAAATACACATGCATGTACAAGACCACCACCACCACTATCCTGACCACTGCAGAGTTCTAGATCACCCAAAGGGCCACTGCTCCTGTACAACCCTGTCTGCAACCACTCCTCCCACGCCCTCCCCGCCAAATAAAAGCCTAGGGCTCCTGTTCCTGCAGAGCACTGAGGCCTGCCCCAGAGCAGGCTGAGCCGGCACTCCCCTGCGGTCCTCCACCCCCGTCAGGGACCTAGACCTCCATGCAGGCCTTCTCTACACTTCCAGATCTCACTGTTCACTACAACCTCAGTCGATCTATCTGCAGAGTGGGGTCTCAGAGATCCCCCTTCTTTCTCCCCCTACCCTCAGGCCAGGCTGGAACACACACCCACCCTGGAGAAGGGGACCAGTACTACTTGCATTGGACCCCACCCACGAGGCTCTCAGCCCGCCAGCTGCACTGACATTTGCAAAGACAGACCATCACGGTCCCCTCGGCCAATCTCAGCCTGGCCTTGTCCCTGGACAGCCTCCTCGCTCTCCCCGGCATGTATCTCTGACCAAGGCCCCCACTACGGAGAGGGTCGAAAGCCACGGCCCCCTCTTCTCCCCCAAGTTCCTCCATCCCCTCCCGCACTCACAGCCCAGGCTGCGCCCCTGCTCCTCCGGTCTCCAGCAGTGGCTCTCTCCTCTAGAGTCTGCGCTGCCCAGCGCAAATACGGTAACTCTCCCGCAGCGACTCCCGCGCCCCTTCTCCCTCGCCCCCATAAAGACGGCCAGCCTCCCGCACCGCCCTCCTCATCAAACTGCTGCATTAATCAAAAGAGCTGACCCCACCCACCCGACCTCCGCACCCACAACCGGGCCGACTCCCGGGGCCAGAGCGACCCAGGAGAAATATGGGAAACTCTGCGTCGCAACCTCGCCCCCACGAAAAGACGTAGGCCTCCCACCCTGCTGCCGCAACCCACCCCACGTCGCTGCAAGGCCTGGCCTCCTCGGGCCACGGATGCGACCCACCCCCACCCCCAGCTCCCGCGGCGCCCCCGGGAGAACCACGCGACCCGGGATAAATACGCAATTAAGTCGCGGCGCTCCCCGCTCCCGGAAAGGCTCTGCGCGGCTCCCAGCAAATACGGTAGCGCGCCCGCAGTGACCCGCCCCCAAGGGTCCGGCACTGGCCTCGATAAATACGGTAATCTCCCGCCGCGGCCCCAGCCCCGGCGGCCCGGGACTCACGTGGCGCCGCCTCCCGAGCCCTCCGTCTCCGCCGCAGCGCCGCAGTCGCCAGCGTCGCCGCAGCCGCACAGCAGCCCCGTGAGGCTGGGAGGTCTAACTCGCCAACGACCTGGCTGGCGGAAAAAGGAGGGCTGCGAGCGCTGCGCCCGCGCGGGCAGGAGAGGGAAGCCGACGGGAGCCGCTTCGGGAGCCGGAAGCCCCGCCGGGCGGGTCACCCCAACTTCCCCGGCACCCCCCCGCCCCCGGCCTCGGCCATTCCCATCGCCGGATCCCCCCGAGGCCCCAGTCCAGCAGCAAGAGCCTCATCCCCATCTCCGTCATCCTAAAACAGCGCTACCCAGGCCGGGCCCACGATCTGCCCCCAGGAAGCCGGAAGGGTCTGGGGCGCTGGCGGTTTAAGCCTTTCCTTGCAAGAGAGAGCAGGGGGTGAAGGCAGGAGCCCCTGCTGCGCAGCCTCTCTGGGCGGGGTGTCTGGGAGACAGCCATCAAAGGGGCGGAATCAGAGCTGCCCCAGCTGACGGGGTTGCGAAAGCCTCCCCCTACTCTGTGGCCCGGTTTATGCCACCAGGACGGCTGGCAGCAAGGAAGAAGTGATACCCCTACTGTTCCCACCTCCTCAGAATTGGTCTCATTCCGATCTGACCAAAGATATCCCATAAAAGGTATACCGGAGGGGCCTGGACTTCGGCTCAGGTCATGCTCTCACGGTTCTGAGTTGGAGCCCCACACTGGGCTCTCTGCTGTCGGCGCAGAGCCCCGCCTAGGCTCCTCTGCTCCCCTCTCTCTGCCCCTCCCCTGCTTTCATGCTCTCAAAAATGAATAAACATAAAAAAAAAAAAAAAATAGGGGAGCCTGGGTGGCTCAGTCGGTTGAGCCTCCGGCTTCAACTCAGGTCACGATCTCCCGGTTTTTGAGTTCGAGCCCTGCATCAGGCTCTGTGCTGACAGCTCAGAGCCTGGAGCCTGTTTCAGATTCTGTGTCTCCCCCTCTCTCTGCCCCTCCCCTGCTATCTCTCTCTCTCTCTCTCTCTCTCTCTCTCTCAAAAATAAATAAACATTAAAAAGAAATTTAAGGGGCGCCTGGGTGGCGCAGTCGGTTAAGCGTCCGACTTCAGCCAGGTCACGATCTCGCGGTCCGTGAGTTCGAGCCCCGCGTCAGGCTCTGGGCTGATGGCTCGGAGCCTGGAGCCTGTTTCCGATTCTGTGTCTCCCTCTCTCTCTGCCCCTCCCCCGTTCATGCTCTGTCTCTCTCTGTCCCAAAAATAAATAAAAAACATTAAAAAAAAAAAAAATTTAAAAAGAAATTTAAAAAAAAGATATCCCATAAAAGAGCCACCTATCACACCCCTTTAGACAGGCCTGGGCTGAATTCCAGCTTTCAACTGTCCTTCAATAATAATACCCCTTACCTATACATTACTTTTCTTTTTACAAAGCCTTTTCCCATTTATTATCTCGTGGGAGCCTTCCAATAACCATGTGCCGTGTATGTTACACAAGTATCATTATCCTATTTTATAGATGGGAAAATAAAATAAAATTGAAATACAGAGAGCTTCCCTGGAGACCCAACACTCTAAGCGGCCGAGCCCAGATGGGAAGACAGGGCCACCACCCAACTCACTGTCCCCTGCACCCCCCTGGTACCAAACCCCAAACAGAAACAGGGTGTGATGATCGTGATTGGAAATAATCTTGTCCAGAGTGAGAAAGTGCCTCAGAATTCACATCTCATAGGTCAAGAAACTGAGGCCGGAAGGGAAAGCGATTTTAAGTTAAAAGTGCTAAGAGGAACATCAAGTAGCCTTTTTCCCTGTAATCCCCGGTTGCTGCCAGCTGGGGCCCGGGCAGAGCTCCTTACAACAGATGGTGGATGTGACAGCTGGGGTGGCGCCATCCCTGAGGAGGGGCTGTGGGAGACACAGGCCTCCCAGCCCCGTGAGGTCACCCTTGCCACTCCACCCTCAAAGCCTGGGAATCGTAGAATTCCGGGGCTGGGGGGGGGGGGGGTAGGTGGAAATAAACTCAATCCCTTATTCTCAACACCAGACCTGAAGATCAGGCCTGCCTGCTTTCACATCCCACTCTGTGGACCAGTGAGTGCATCCCAGCAGGTCCATCCTGCCACCCTCAGCCTCTCAAGGACCCACCCCTACCCCACCCTCTCCGTGCTGCTTTTGTAGCAACTCACTGAAGTATGCAGGACTTCATGAGTTAGTCCCAAAGACATTGGTATTTAAAATAGAAGCAACAGGGAGGGAATTCTGGGAAGCCAAAAGAAATGAATCCACCAGGATAGATGTGCCCATGGCATTGACAAAAGGACCCCTTAACCACTGATAACTGATACCCACGCTCTACCCAGGGGTTGGCACTTTGCTGGGGGGGGGGGAACAGCCACACCTCCCAGCTCTCCAGCTCCCTTTGCAAAAGTTGTCACCTGCCAGAGCAACCAGCTTTCATCTCTTCTGCAGGCTACAGGACAAATGGGACACTTGGTAAATGACCAGGTTTCTCAAAAGCAGCAACAACACTATACCTGAGGATGTCACCCATATTTTTAGCAGCACTTTCTAAGTAAGCTGTGCCAAAATGGAAAGGACAGGAAAGGCACACGGTGGGGGGATGGGCGTAGGAGGGAGACAATGCCACCTAACACCCACCTTGTCAGTGCCAAGGGCCAGGGGATCCCGGAGGCCTCCACTCTCTGCTCTGCCAATGTGTGATTTCTGCTGAGTCACCCCATTTCTCTGGTTTCATACACATGCAACCCCCCCCCCACAACAGACACCCCTCCCTCACCCTTCTTATGTGCTGCAGCGAACACAATAGAAAGGAGATGTGGAGACATTTTGCAGGGGAAGCCATGCCTCTTTACACAGGCAGGGCTAGTGGCCGGCCCAGCAATCACCGCGGCTCCACCAGGCTCTTGTGACAGCCGGACACTGGACCCTAACAAAAGCCTAGGCTGCTCACAGCCAAAGTGTCCCCGAGAACGCAGGCTTGTGGCCCCCCGCTGTGAGTAGAGCCCTGCCCAGGGCCCTCCCACTCGCCCGGGGCTCACTAGGTGGACAATCACCACCCCCCACCCCCACCCCCCCCCACCCCCCGCTTGCTCCTGCAGTACCGGGGGGGGGGGGGGGGGGGGGGGGCGGGGAGCCTTCCTCCAGCTCTCCTGCTCTGGGCTCGGTCCCCAGGGCTTTCCTGCTCAGCTGACCAACCACTTCCCCCCTCACTAGCTCCTCCCATCTCCCCCGAATTGGACAGCGGTCACTAACATCCCCTTCCAAAGCACCTTGTGCTGACTTCCAGTTGGGATTTAGCACACCTTTGTGTTCCCACCGGGCTGTGAGCCTCAAAGGGCGGGGTCCATGTTTTTGGCATCTCTGCATCCCAAGCGCCCAGCATATAATAGTTCCTCAGTCAATCTCTGTTGAATGAATGAATGTAGGTCTGCAAGCTCCATCTGGGAGCGTGGAGAGAAGAGATGCCACCACCCCCACCACCCCCAGCTAGCCAGCATGCTGATGTCTTGTAAGGAGGGGGGGGGGGGGGGGGCGGGGTTGCAGGGAAGGCTACGGCCCCAGCATTGGGGGCTGGGAGACCCCACCGACCCCCGTTCGGAGATGTGGGGCTGTGGGTGCGTGGTGTCACCTGCAGTGTCTCTTTCCTTGACACTAAAACCCAAAATGTGACCTATGATCAACTCAGCCAAGCCCTTAAACTTGCAGCTGGCCTACTTAACACAGGTGGCGACTCCCTCCTTACGGGATGGCGCTCTGGGGAAAAGCCCATTCTTCTCTTTCCATAATAAACGTCCACTTGTACAAATGCTGTGCAGGTAGCCACACATGGAGTTCATCAACGTGACGACTGGAGCTGCTATTTATTGAGCGCTTGCTGTGTGCCGGGCACTATACTACATGCTCTCCCACAGGCTATTTGCACGGGGTCCCATAGCATAGGTGGGAAAGGCAGAAGTCCGCCCCCGAACTCTTCTGACTCTGTCCACTATTCCCAACAACAAAGGAAAGCTCTTTCTAGATTTACGCGGTGGCAGGGAGAGAGACACAACATTTCTACCCCTTCTCGGCAGGAGCATTACTCCTAGAACTGTACTGTCCAATAGCCACGTGTGGCCATTTAAATCAATTAAAATAAAACAACATTTTAAATTCTGCTTCTCAGCCTCACAAGCCACATTTTAAGTAGCCAGTAGCCACATGTGGCTGGTGGCTAGGGTATCGGACAGCACAGCTATGGCATGTTTTCATCATCACAGGAAGTTCTACCGGATAGCGCACCCCTCCTTCCAGATCTGAGTAACCTAGGAGACACCACTCTCTTTTGAACCCAAAAGACAAGCTCTAGGATACCATCCGTTTCTCTCTCTTCTCTGCCACGATCCGGTAAGAACACTGCCATGTGAGAACACACTGTTTCCAGCCGCAACACTCCTCCTCTTGCCAAAAGGTCATTTTTTTGTTTGTTTTGCCAGGCGACTTGATAAAAGGAAAAGGTCTCAGAAGCATCCCCCACACCCACCAGGAGCTACCAAGTCCCTGCTGGTCCCGCAGCCTCCCTGTGGGTGCACCTGCTAAGAGGGTTTCCGGCCTATTCTCCCTCGGGCACCTCCCTGGGGCTGGGCAGCAGGAAGCCAAACCCTCCTGAGGAGGCTGCCCCCCTGCCGGCTGACTCCTGACTGGGAGCTTACGTTGCTTGCCAAAGAACCACCATTTTCCAAGCTCCGGGGTCATTTTTCTTAGCTCCCAGCCTGCTTCTAACACGAGGATGATGCGGGCACTTCCGGAAACCCCAGCTCCACCAAGCTCATCCGGCCCGTTGGAAGCTTGACTGCGGGGTCCCTGCCGCAGACCTGCACTTACCTGGATGTGGACAGAAGTCTTTGAAGATCCTGACTGGCTGGTGGTTGTTTTCTGTTCCCCCGTGGAACTCTTTTCTCTCCGCATGCTCTAGAGTATTCGGGAGTGTAAGCCACTAGGATAGACCTGACCTCCTTCCTTGTCTGATTTTATGACACGACGTTTCCTGAGTATTCCCTGGCCTAGTTTTATTCTTCCCAAATGAGCGGGGATGAATATGGAAACTAACGATCCAGGCCACCCTGGGAGAAGCCTGGGGTCGGGACAGTGGAAGGGGCCTGGCTAACAGGAGGCCCGGCACCTGCCCTTAGTTCGTAACTTGAAACGCGACCTGGCAGACAAGTCCCTCTGCAACATCCCGCTTTCCCGGATCACTGCCCTGTCACGGTCAACGACCCGCAGCGAGGCTAAGTGACACGATGAACAAGGAAGCTTTAGTAAGGGGGCTGGGGGCTGCTCTTCAAGAGCTGGCCATACAGATTGTTCTGAGCTACGTGTGTATCAGTGATTTTCCATGAAGGTTCATGAACTCCTCAAGGAGAGGGGCCCTGACTGCTATTGGCTGAATTGCGTCCCCCTCCAAATTCACATATCGAAGCCCTGACCCGCCCCCCCGGTGATGGCATTCAGAGACGGGTCCTTTGGGGGGCAGTTGGGTTTCAGTGAGGTTGTGAGACTGGGCTCTTCCTGACGAGATTAGCGTCCTTGTGAGAAAAGGAAGAGACGCCAGAAGAGACGCACCCCTGTCCCCACCGTGTGAGGACACAGAGAGAAGGTGGTTGTCTACAAGCCAGGAAGCGGGCCCTCACCAGGAACTAAATCTGCCAGCCCCTTGATCTTGGACTCCCAACCTCCAGACCGTGAGCAAATACACGTCCGTTGTTTCAGCCCCTGGCCCGTGGCACTCTGTTGTGGTGGCCCACAGCGTCACTCCAGTTTGGCACAGCGCCTGGCACACAGTAGGCTTGTTTAGTGAACCGATGTTTGCCCTCCCCTGACCTGGTCCATGGGGCAAGCATCGCAGTACCTCTCTGCTCTAATGGGACCCTGTCCCCCTTGTGACCCAAAGCACTCACTTGTGAGGACCGGTCACCTCAGGTTAGTGAACGGACAGCCTCATGAATGTGCACGGGGAAGAAAGCTGCAATTAGCCCTCGTTAACCCCTAGCAACACAGCTGTTTGATTGACTTGGCCATCAAACACAGGCCTTTGTGGACAACGGCTCATTCTATTGTACAGAAACTCCCATCTGACTGAGGCCTTCACTGTCTGCCTGCACTGCCCCTCAGGCACCTGATTTGACAGGGCTCCAGGGTCTCACAGGCTGCTGTCCTTCCCGACAGCAGCCTTCTAATGCAGGAATGGTACTCCGGGACGCCTTCCTGGAGGAGGTGGGCTTTGCTGGAGTTGGCCTCAGGATTTGCTGAGTGGCAAAGTGGAAGAAGCAGATGACTCCCGAACTTTCCCCGTGTTTCAAGTAGGTGTTGCTGAGATCCCGGGCCCTTGGCCTCCCTGAGCAGGGCAGCCTGGGACAGGAATTGCAGGAGGGGGCAGGCATCACAAGGGAGGTAGGGCAGCGCCTAGCGCCTAGAAGAACCCTGCTGGGCTGAGAGCCCAGCTCTCACATCCGTGCCAACAACTGGGCCCAGCTCGCCCAGTGGGAGATTCCACACAGCAGCGTTCGCAATGGAAGACCTGGACCAGTTGGGCAGCTCGGCTGAGCGCTGACCATTACTGGTGCCCCCGTTAACCCAAGTAAACCCCGTCGCCTCCACAGGTCTTCCCATGATGCTACAATAATCAGAGCTCCTGCCAGGTGAAGGGATTCAATAGAACCTGAGAACGTGGTGGCCAGAAGCCGAGCTAAATCCGGCAGCTCCTGGAAAACAGGTGGCACTTCCTCGAGTTCAGAGAAACCGGCGGGCCCCTGGGACACAGGCAGGCACAGTCCGTCCTCCTACAGAATGCTAGGGTCCCCTCTTTTTCCTCCCACCTCCCAGCTCTCCACCCCTAGTGCCCCAACACCCACCCTCCCCTCCAGAGGCCCAGCCTGGAGCCCCGCATCCTGGTTTTGGAAGGGACCTCTGGGGACCAGAAGTAGAGGAGGGCATGTGGGAAGATACCAAATGGCTTGGAGAGGGTAGGAGAGTACTGCCCCCCACCCCCAGCCAGAACCAGGCATGGGGAGCTGCTACGCTCAAGGTCGAGCTCCCTGTCCCGGTCCTGGGGGCAAATGGATGCCTCAGAGCACACACAGACCTAGAGTTCCAAAAGGGCAGCTTACAAAGGACAGTGAGACCACGTGAGACCGTCCATCCTTCATTTTTTTCTCTTCTGCAACACTGACATTGAGAAGGATCCAAGTCAGTGATGGCCACTGGGAGCGCCACACGAGGGCTTCCTTTCCTGCTGTGGGCCCCTCCCCAAGCTACTGAACCTCAGCTGCCACCCACCCCTCTGGTGCCAGTCCGGCCACCACACCCATACCAGTCCCAACGTCCAGCCCGCTGTGGCAGCACCCTGGGCTTTGGGGCACTCAGGGTTGAGAAGGACCGCAGAACCATTCAGTCCTTCCAAACATATGCACTGAATGGCCATTAAGTGCCAGGCACTGCCCTTGACATTGGGACTGTGCTTGACCCTCCTCAGCCGCTACTGCTTGGCTTCTGTCCTTGCTATACCAGCGCGTCTGTTAAAACTCCCCGCACTAGACTGGCCTCTGGCCATCCGGCAGCCTGCATGGGACAATCAGTCCAGCCCTGGGCCATTCCCCACCTCCCTCCCACCTCCGAGGGACAGACGGACACATCCGGGCTCCTGAGTGAGCAATGCTTCGTCTTACGTCCTCCCTGAGCCCACACTGGGACCTCTACCTGTCCCCTTTGGGATGCTACTGGAATTCTGTTCTCTAGCTTTCGGAGCCTGGAGGAAATCGCCTTTTGACGGGGGTTTACCCCCTGGGGTCGTAGAAGCCACCATTCCTGGCCACGCGCACCCCCACAGACATCCCCTCCCGCCCCCACGAGTCCGCTTGGGTCCCAGGCGCACTAAAGCGCCTGGTCCTTGGCGCTGGGGGTGGGCGCCAGGGCCCCCCGGTGCACGCGCTGGTGCTTGAGCAGGTGCTGCTTCTGGCTGAAGCCGCGGCCGCACGCGGCGCACAGGTAGGGCCGCTCGCCCGTGTGGTTGCGCCGGTGCCGCGTCAGGTTGGGCTTCTGGCTGAAGCGGCGGCCGCACTCCGGGCACGGGTAGGGCCGCTCGCCCGTGTGGATGCGCTGGTGGATGGTGAGCGCCGACCACCACGAGAAGCTCTTGCCGCACTCGTTGCAGATGAACTGGCGGGGCTCACCCGGCCCGGCCAGGCCCGCCCGCGCCCGGCCCCACGGCGCGCCGCCCGGGCCCCGGGCCGCCTGGGGGCCGCGCGGCGGCGCCGTCAGCCCCGGGGGCGCCTCGGCCTGCGGCTCGCTGCGCACGGCGGGCCCGGGGCGCGGCGGCGCGGCGGCGGGGGCGGCGTGCGCGCGCTGGTGGGCGCGCAGGGCCGCGCGGCTGGGGCAGCTCTGGCCGCAGCTGGGGCAGCGCGCCGCCTGGGCGCCGGGCAGGTGCGTGCGCTGGTGCTTGAGCAGGTGCTGCTTCTGGCGGAAGCTGCGGCCGCAGTGCAGGCAGGGGTGCGGCCGCTCGCCGGTGTGGTTGCGCAGGTGCCGCGTCAGGTTGGGCTTCTGGCTGAAGCGGCGGCCGCACTCGGGGCACGGGTAGGGCCGCTCGCCCGTGTGGATGCGCTGGTGGATGTTCAGGGACGACCACCACGTGAAGCTCTTGCCGCACTCGTTGCAGATGAACTGGCGCTGCTCGCCCGGCCCCGCGGCGGCGACTGCGGCCCGGGCCCCCGCCTGGCGCCACCAGCCCTGGCAGAGCCCCAGCCAGGCCCACTCGGGGCGGCCCCGCGGCGGCCCGGGCCGCAGGCGACAGCCCCTGCGGGCGGCGGCGGCGTCCCGCAGCAACTCCTGCAGCCCCGCGCGGGCGCCCAGGCGGTCCCGGGCGTGCGCGCGCTGGTGGATGCGGAGGCCCACCTGGTGGCGGAAGCAGCGCGCGCACTCGGGGCACGAGTGGGTGGCGGGCCGCGCGTGGGTCTTCTGGTGCTTGAGCAGGTGCTGCTTCTGGCTAAAGCGCCTCGCGCACTCGGGGCAGCAGAAGGGCCGCTCGCCCGTGTGGTGGCGCTGGTGGCGCGCCAGGTTGGGCTTCTGGCTGAAGCTCTTGCCGCACTTGCCGCACAGGTACGGCTTCTCCCCGGTGTGGGTGCGCTGGTGGATCTTCAGGGACGACCACCAGCTGAATTTCTTCCCGCAGTCCAGGCACACGAAGTGACCCTCGCCGGCAGAGAGAGCCCGGCCCGCCAGCCCCCCGGCCTGCTCAGGGGGAGGGGCCCATCTTGGACCCCCAGGCTCCTCCTGTCCCCCCAGGGCCCGAGGCTTCCCCACGGTCTGGCATGGCGGGAGGCCCCGATGCTGCTGGAAAATGTTTTCCTTATCCTTCTCGGAGAGCACGGCCTGCGGCATCAGCGTCTGCAGCAGCCACTCGGGCTTCTCTTGCTTGATCTTCATCACCGGCCCATCTCCTGCCGGGGACAGAGAGAGAGTGGACGCGGAGGGTCACTCACTGCTCGTGGGGTGGAGGGAAAGAAGTGCCAGGAAGGCAGAGCAAAGGCAACGGGGCAGGAAGGAGGAGTGCAGAAGGCAGCTTTTAGGAGGAAGTAAGGGGGTATAAAGAAGAGAGCAGGGACGGTAGAAAGGCAGTAAGATAAAGGCAGGTCGGGGTGCGGGGAAGGGCAAAGAGAGGCTGATGCCCCGCCTTCTCTGCCCTGAGGCCCTGAGATGCAGGGAAGGTTAAAGAAACCAAGCCAATGACCCCTCCCACCAAGCAGAAAACGGCCAAGCTTCCAAAGCATCTCATTCTTTTTTTTTTTTTTTAATGTTTATTTTTATTTTGAGAAAGACAGAGACAGAGAGAGTGCAAACAGGGGAGGGGCAGTGAGAGGGGGAGAGAGAGAATCCCAGGCAGGCTCCGCACTGTCGCTGTCAGCCCAGAGCCCAGTGTGGGGGTCAGTCTCACGAACCATGAGATCATGACCCGAGCTGAAATCAAGAGTCGGACCCTCAACCGACCCAGCCACCGGCATCTCATTCTTTTTCTAAGAGGATCCATGTGCCGGGAGCTTGCAAAGTGAGCGCACGCCCGGCCCCTCAGTGTTTGGGGGGCCTAAGCTCCACTCCACTGCCAGGCTCTCCAAGGCAGCCGCCCCGGTGCCCGAGCACCTCACCTTCTTGGACCTTGGCTGTTCGGGAACTTCACCCTGTCTCCAACAGAACAAGAACAAGAAAGTAGGCCAGAAAGGTCTAAGCACCCAAAATAGGTGCTGCACCATCCTGACTAAACCCAGGCTGCTTTACTCCCCAAGCAGCGCCGTGAGCTCAGGTCTACAGGGTGTTTGTTCCCCTGCTCGTGGACATAAGCCGTGATGGAAAAGGTCTGCTACAGACACTAAATACAGACTGTGTGATTCCACTTAGATGGAATTCAAGAGCTGGCAAAACTAATCAGTGAGTTAGAAGTCAGGGTAACGGCCCGCCTATGGACAGTGTTGTGACTGGAAGGGGGCCTGAGGGGCCTTCCGGTGTCCTGGCAACGTTCTCTTTGTCAATCTGGGAGCTGGCTTCATGAACATGTTCACTTTATAAGAATTTATAGAACTTGTGATCTGTGCCTTGTTCTGTGTTATACCTCAACAAAAAGTTTACATTCAATAAAAAGCAGGTGAAATTGGGGCGCCTGGGTAGCTTAGTTGGTGAAGCGTCCAACTTTCACTCAGGTCATGATCTCTCAGTTCGTGAGTTCGAGCCCCACATCGGGCTCTCTGCTGTCAGCACAGAGCTGGCTTCAGATCCTTGTCCCCCTCTCTCTCTGCCCCTGCCTCTCTCTTTCTCTCTTTCTAAAATAAATAAACTGAAAAAAAAAAAGTAGATGAAATAAAACAGTTGTGAACAAAAAAAGAGAAACTCTAAATAAGTTCCAATATAAAAAAAAAAACAATAAAGTAAACCCAAGGAAATAGGAAGAAGAGATTAATAAAGATAAAAGCAGAGATTATAGGATAAAGGGAACATAGAGATATAAAAAGGAGTCTGAAAATCCTAATGCATAAATGTTGTATCAATTTGAAAAATCTATATAAAAAGGATGATTTTGTGAGACGATATCAATTAACAAAACTAACTCAAGAGGAACTAAAAAAAAAAAAAGAAAATGCTAAAAGATACAAAAAGGACAGCTAACGTTCTAACTCGAAAATGGATAACAGTCCTCTTAATTATAAAAACAGGTTCTACTAAAACTTCCAGGGAAGGTTTATCCGCAGCATGCATAAACTGTGACAGTGACTAGGAAGGGGAGGGAGCCCCCAGGCTAGCATGGTCCAGTGTCTATAAGACGAGGGCAGAGCAGGCAGGAAACTATAGGTTTAACATTTGAAAGTAGACACCAAAAACAAACAAGCAAAAATACTAGCAAAGCAAGTTGAGCTGGGATCTTCCCCAGGAAAGCAAAGACGGTTCAACATAGTTCATGACATTGACATTTTAAACGTGAAGAACTTTCTACAATCTCAATACATAAAAAATGTCCTATGACAAAATTCAACATCATTTCTGGAGGGAGAGAAGGAAGAAGGGCTGGAGGGAGGAGGCTCTTAGCAAACTAGGAATATGAGGAAACTTCCTTAGGTTGACAAAGAAGCTGCACTGGAGGCTGCAGCAAATGTTATAACCAAAGGCAAGAGATCAGAAACCCATTCAAGTGACGAACAAGGTGATGCTCACCGTCACTGCCACTCTTCAACATTGTCCTTGCAGAACTAGCCAAAGCATAAGGGGAAAAAGAAAAACATATATAAATATTGGAAAGGAAAAGTGTCATTGGCTGATAATTATTCACCTAGGATGTGCAAAAGAATCTGACAAAATATTAGAAATAACAGGGTCAGCAAGATTGCCAGATGCAAAAACATACAAAAATTCCTTTTTAAAAACGGCAATAAAAGCTATGAAATAACTGGGAATATACCTGATACACATGCAAAGCTTATATAAAGGAGGGGCGCCTGGGCGGCTCAGTCGGTTAAGCGTCCAAGTCTTGATTTCGGCTCAGGTCATGATCTCATGGTTCGTGAGTTCGAGCCCCACGTTGGGTTCTGCACTGACGACTCTCTTGGGAAGCCGCCTGCTTGGGGTTCTCTCTCTCCCATCTCTCTCTGCCCCTACCCCGCTTGCGCACGCACACACATTCTCTCAAAAAAATAAACTTAAAACAACCCTTATATAAAGGAAACTATTAAACGTTATTGGAGGGATAAAGAAAAGGTAATGAAAAGGACAGAAACATCATACTCCTAGACGAGGAGGAAGGAAGCTCTTCACTCCAAAACATGTTTAAATTCGGTGTCATCCTGGTGAAGCAAATTACAAAATTTCTGATGTGCATAAATCATCCAGG
This sequence comes from Neofelis nebulosa, assembly GCF_028018385.1. Taxonomy (NCBI): domain Eukaryota; kingdom Metazoa; phylum Chordata; class Mammalia; order Carnivora; family Felidae; genus Neofelis; species Neofelis nebulosa. Next base: position 6,986,627 of record NC_080785.1, read on the forward strand.
AGACAATAAAATGAGCCAGGAAGAATCTGGCTTCTGCACCACTGAAAGCTAAAATACTACCCCTGCATGCCTATTCGAACGGCCCAAATCCAGAACACCGCCAACACCGAATGCAGGCCAGGATGTGGAGCCGCGGGAACTGTCACCCGCTGCTGGAGGCAATGCAGAATGGTGCAGCCACTTTGGAAGACAGTTTGGCGGAAGGAGACCTACGCTCACCACACGGTACAGCAACCGCTCCCCCAGGTCTACACCCAAAGGAGGTGAAAACCTCTGTCCACACAGAAACTTGCACCGAGATGTGGATTGCACAGGCAAACCGCGCAGGACAAGTGCACGCGTGGGTGTGCCGGGGGCATGAACTGATTCAGACCTTTTGGAGAACAATTGGGCAATGCTTATTACAATTATAAATGTATCTGACCTTCCACTTCCTCCACCCAACAGTTTCTACTCTGGGTGTTCGTCCTAATGAATGTTTCCGTGTGAGCAGACAGAGGAATGTCTGAAAATATTCACTGCAGCGCTATTCGTAACCAGTACCGATTCCCCATCAATAATACTGAAACAAAATTATCACTCCCTTCACAGTATGGAATAGTATGCAGCAATTTAAAAGAATACAAAGGCAGGGGCGCCCGGGGGGGCTCAGTCAGTTAAAGGTCAGGGTCTTGACTTCACCTTAGGTCATGATCTCAGGGTTCTTGAGTTCAAGTCCCCCGTTAGGCTCTGCGCTGCCAGCCCGGAGCCTGCGTGGGATTCTCTCTCCCTGTCTCTCTGCCCCTCCCCTGCTGGTGCGTGCTCTCTCTCTCTCTCTTAAAATAAATACATAAACTTTGAAAGAATAAAAAAATAAAAATAAAAGAATACAAAAGAGCAGTACAGGGTGGCATAAAGATTTCTGAAACACTTTAAGGAAAAAACAAAAAACACAGATCGCAAAATGGTGTCGTCTGACCCAATTTATGAAAAATAAAACTATGGACGTACATATGCACAGTCCAGGATGATTCACGACAGTGGTCACCCTGTAGACAATGTGGACAATATAAAGGCTAGACAGAAGAGGTCAAAGGGGACCCTTGCTTTTCCTGCATTGTTCGATTTTTTTTTGTTTGTTTATTCATTTATTTTGAGAGAGAGAGACAGAGAGAGAGAGCACATGTGCACCAGCAGGCGAGGGTCGGAGACAGACAGAGACAGACAATTCCAAGCAGGCTCTGCAAGGTCAGCACAGAGCCGGACACAGGGCTCCATGCCACCAACGGTGAGATCATGACCTGAGCTGAAACCAAGAGTCAGATGCTCAACCGACTGGGCCACCCAGGCACTCCTCTGCACTGTTTGAATTTTTATGAGGATACTCAATATAACTTCAAACCTTTAAAACATTTTAAGAAATAAAAAGAAAACCTCCCCTAGAATCTGGCAGCCTTTGGTTCTCGGGCCAGAGAGTTCCGCCCTGCTCCACAGCCTTGCTGCCCGTCACAAGGACTCGAAAGAGGATATGGTGACCGTGGGGATGAACGTGGGAGTCACAGAAAGTACCTGTGAGGGGCCAGTTTTCCTCCTGGCAAAATGACCTTGTGAGGCCTCTGCAGGTGCTCAGTTGTGAGAAATCATAATTTGAAAATGAAAGTGGTAACTTCAATCGCACATTGGCAGGAAGTGAATACCCAATTGTAAGAAGTTCACTTGATTCTAAGAGGGTTTCCTTAGATGCACTGAAGTGTTGGGCGGCTGAAGTATTTTACGGGGCGGCTAGGGGTCCAAACTGGGTGGGTAGTGAATCCAAAATATACTCACGTGACAGGGTCCCAATTAATGCCCCAGAGCCCTACAAAAGCCACTGCCTTACTCTCATTAAACCTGACCTTGACGTTCATCATGGTGCCTGATGGCTGGGAAGGTTCACCCTCTCCAGCCAAAAAGAAGACCCCGGTCTGAGAGCCCAGAGAACGTTCCTGGCCACGGCTGCGGGGCCCAGAGAAGACACAAGTGCCCGGGTTGTGCATGTGTCGACCCCGTGAAGTGCATGCACTGGGACTTCTCCCTCGGGGCTCAGGTATTAATGTAAGGAAGACAGGCCTTGGCCTCTACCTGTGGAAGGATCCCTAAAACAAAGGTTCTGCTCCTCAGTTATCATAAAGAGGTTAATTTTTTTTTTTAACTCTAAGCAGTTCAGATAAAATAAAAAGGTGCTCTATGGGGAGCTCTTACTCCCCAGAGTTTCTGGGGTGATGAAAATGTTCTGGAGACGGACGGTGGGAGATGCTCGCACAACATTGTGAATGGACTTAATACCACCGCACCCACTGTACGCTTAAAAATAGTGAAAATGGGGGCGCCTGGGTGGCGCAGTCGGTTAAGCGTCCGACTTCAGCCAGGTCACGATCTCACGGTCCGTGAGTTCGAGCCCCGCGTCGGGCTCTGGGCTGACGGCTCGGAGCCTGGAGCCTGTTTCCGATTCTGTGTCTCCCTCTCTCTCTGCCCCTCCCCCGTTCATGCTCTGTCTCTCTCTGTCCCAAAAATAAAAAATAAAAAACGTTGAAAAAAAAAAAAATTAAAAAAAAAAAAAAAAAAAAAAGTGAAAATGGTGACTTTCACGTTACGTATATTTCACCACGATAAAATAAACAGAACTTAAAAGGTGCTTAAAAGAGGTAAGCTCTTGGGGCACAGGGGTGGCCCAGTCGGTTGAGCATCCAACTGTCGATTTGGGCTCAGGTCACAATCTCACTGGCGTGAGGTCGAGACCTCCATGGTTAGTGGAGATTCTCTCTCCCTTTCTCTCTCTCTCTCTCCTCCTCCTCCTCCTCTGCCTGCTGTCTCTAGTTCAAAACAAAAACAAAAAAAAGTAAGCTCTTAATTATCTGGAAACTTTGGCCAGCCAGGAAGAGTCCTCCCTAAGCCTGGCCAGCAGGCGGCGGAAGCCTGTGGAAGGCCCAGAGCCGCAAGGATGTGGCTGCAGCCCAAGACGCCCCCCAGTCCCCTGGTGCCTCTGTCCTCAGGGGTCCAAGCCAGTGTTCTTCCGCCTCTTTCCTAAGACCCCAGGGTACCCCAGAAGCTGCCACAGGTCGGGGAAAGGGCCCTGGCAGACCCTACCTCTCATGACTGAATTAGGATTCTCCTTACGAGTTTACCCGGGAAAAGGTTCCTTCTGCTAAAATGTTTGGAACCATGTCCTTGGTTTTCCTATAATTATGGTAATGTCAGCATCGCTCACACACACACACACACACACACACACACACAACCTGAGGACTCAGCCTTCAAAGTGACAGGGCAGCGGTGGGTGGCAATGCTCACCGAAGTCTGTGTCAGGACCCAGCCCCAGAATGTGTGGTGTCCATGCATCATACCAGCCCCTTGGAGCTGGAGGCTTCCTTCCTGTAGTACCCTACCGGCTGATTTCTGTCCCCATCTTAGGTTCATCGCGACGTTTATCCTGGGAGGGTTGGGGCTCTGGAGGGGAGGGGAGGTAAAGGAAACTGAATCACTGAGCCTAGGGGCAGCATTCCTAGGAATGGGCCCTACCCTCCTCCCAGGACCAGAGCCATTCTGTAAAAGGGTGGCTATACTCTCCCCAGGGCCTGCGAGGAGGCTGGGGATGCTGGGGGGTGGGGGGGTGGGGGGGCGGGGGGTCTTCCGCTGAAAGCACAGGACTTTCCGCTCACAGCAGCACCTGCTTGAGAGACACCAAAACTGATGGCCTATTTCCTCCCATCGGACCGTGAACTTTGAGTGACCCCAGGAAGCCTTAATGGACCAAACTGCACTTGGTGATGGAAAACCAACAGGGATCGTCCCACCCGGAGTGCTGGTTTTCAGAGTTAGATCCGCACGCCCGCCGCGCACTCCCTGTGCCACACTTAGCAAGCACCTCGCTCGCCCTCGGGCATGGCTTCCTACGCGGGTGTGCACACGTCCCCTTGCCTGGTGAGTCACAGCGGACTTTGTCATTGTATTAGCTCCATAGTCTGTCTTCTTTCCATTTTTTTTTTTTTTAATGTTTATTTATTTTTCAGAGAGAGAGGCAGAGAGGGGAGGAACAGAGGATCTGAAGCAGGCTACAAGCAGACAGCTGGATGCGGGGCTTGAACTCACAAACCAGGAGATGGTGACCTGAGCTGAAGTCGGACACTTAACCGACCGAGCCACCCAGACGCCCCTTCTTTCCATTCTTTGATATGACCTTCCACATCCTGGTCCCGCCATGCAGTTCTACAGGGAGGGCAGCACCACGCGCTCAGCGGCAGGGCAGGGGGGACGACCTGGAAGAGGAGGCCGCTGTTGGCTCCCACCCCTCCCTGTGCTCCCTTACCTGTGCTCGCACCAGCCAGGCCACCCTCCATCCGCGGAGGCCTCCGGGGCACCCGCTCTGCCGTCTGTGGGGGAGAAGGGGGCAAAGGAAGGACAGCTGGCCATCAGGACAAGGACCGAATGGGGCCCCCTGCCCTCCTGCCACCTCACAGAACATGTTCCCTCTTCATTAAGAGCTCCTCTGTCCGTGACCTCAGTTGAAAGCGCAGGGCTTTTATAAGCTGCACACTTACCTGCTAGGCAGGAATTATTCTCATTTTATGAGGAGGAAACTGAGGCCAGGGAGGGCCACTGACATGCCCCGAGTCACAGGGGTGGCTGAACAGTGGCGCCGGTGAGGCCCCATGTCTTCTGACTCCCAGACCGGAGCCTCACGCCCACGGGCTCAATACCGGCAGGGGAGGGTGTGACAGACACCACCCCAGGAAACTCAGCTGAGTCCAGGGACCTTCCTGAGTGGCCGTGAAGACACCCTGGAAGGCAGAATTGGTCCTCCCAAATCACCGGCCCCTCTGCTGCCCCCTTCCACCTGAAATCACACACAGGCCATACGGGGTGCTGGTTAGAGTTCACCAATCTGGGGCTCATCTCTTTTCCTTTAAGTTTATTTATTTTGAGAGAGAGAGAGAGAGAGCGCGCGCACGCGCGCCAGTAGGGGAGAATCAGAGAGAGAGAGAGAGAGAGAGAGAGACAGGGCAAGAGAGAATCCCAAGCAGGCTCCACGCTGTGAGCACGGAGCCCGACTTGGGGCTCAAACTCACAAACCGTGAGATCGTGATCTGAGCCTAAATCAAGAGTCGGAGGCTCAACGGGCTGAGCCAACCAGGCGCCCCTCCCCCGCCTTTTCTTTCTTTAATGCTCAAGGCTTTGGACACATCCTGACCGGCTCACTGTCAGGGACAGGTCACTCTGCTGGGGGGCCCCAGGCTTTACACCTCACATGCTGCCCGTCTGCCGGGGAGGCTCTACCCTGGAGCCCCGCGCCGCCTTTCAGGTCTCTGCCTAAATGTCTTCAGAGTGGTCTCCCCAGGCTACCGTGTACAAAGTCACAGCCCTAACGCCACTTCAGGTTCCTCCGTGACTTTCCGCCACCTGACGTGGTATGTATGTGCCTGCGCTTCTCCAGGTCACAGTCAGAGCTTCCTTCCTGCCGCTCGGCCACCTCACGAAAAGCCGTGTCCTGCTCTTCACCTGGGCCCTCGAGAAGCCCCATCCCAAAAGCGTCCCCCTCCCCTCTCCCAGGTCCCCTTCCAACAGCCACTCCCGGACAAGGACCCAGGCTGGGAACCTGGGCCCTGCCCAGAGAGGTGGGGGCAGGGGCAAAGGGCAAAAATGCATTTAAAAAATAGGTAAATCGGGGCACCTGGGTGGCTCAGTCAGTTAAGCGTCTGACCCTCTCAGATCACGATCTCATGGTTCGTGGGTTTGAGCCCCACATCGGGCTCTGTGCTGACAGCTCGGAGCCTGGAGCCTGTTTCAGATTCTGTGTGTGTGTGTCTCTCTCTCTGCCCCTCCCCCACTCATGCTCTGTCTCTCTGTCTCTCAAAAATGAATACACGTTAAAAAAAAAAAAAACTTTTTTGGGGCGCCTGGGTGGCTCAGTCGGTTGAGCGTCCGACTTCAGCTCAAGTCACAATCTCGCAGTCCATGAGTTTGAGCCCCGCGTCGGGCTCTGGGCTGATGGCTCAGAGCCTGGAGCCTGCTTCCGATTCTGTGTCTCCCTCTCTCTCTGCCCCTCCCCTGTTCATGCTCTGTCTCTCTCTGTCTCAAAAATAAATAAACGTTAAAAAAAAAAATTTTTTTTTAACTTTTTTAAATAGGTAAATAATTTTCCCTGGGGCAAAAAGGGAAAGAGGCCCCTCCCTTTTCTTTTACAGCATTTACTTGAGAACAGTTGTCATTCTGAGTTTTTCTCTGCCCCTTAGAGATGCACGCAAATCTTTTTAAAAGTTACCACAAGACTCTTGCCAGCTCTGCAGCCCAGGCCTCTTTCCCAAGGCCCTGAGAGCCACCTCTCTGATACCTAAACATCACGGGAGATGGTGACCCTGGGTTCCGCTGCCCACAGGAGGGAGGATGGGAGCCTGACTTCTGCGGTCGCCTGGCTCCAAGTTGCAAACCCACCTCCTGCCATAAAGATAGGAGCCGTGTATTTTTCCCTTGCATGAAGGCAATTAGCAAACACAGGTGGCTACCCCAATCACCAGGTAAATTCAGGATGAACTACGGGTGACAAATGGTACCATCGAGGAAGTGCTCTTGCCCGAAGACTAGTTACACTTTATCTTGAACGTGTGTGTGCACACACACGTGCACGCACGCATCTGCTGGGCTGTGTAACAGGGTGAGATCTCTTTCTGTTTTCCTGATCTCTTAGCAGATTGCCTGTGATGTGCAGCTTTTTCTGGTTTAATGCTTATTCAATCGGAAAAAAAAAAACTGTTCTCTTTCTTTCCTCCTTTTGTGGGAGCTTTTCTGACTTGGCAGGAGATTTTGTTTTTAATTCTATTTCCCCAACAGGGGTCTGCCGTGCGCTCCTACTGTGGTTTCCTACAGACACTAAAACATGCTGGTGGTGCAGAGAAAAAGCGGGTGTCAAAGACGGGAGGAGAAGGCCCGCCGGGAGGACCCTGATGGATGCTGAGGCACCTGCCCTCACGCCCCCTCTTCCCTCCGGGGTTCCTGTGTGTGCCAGCCTTGGGGAAGCCTCTCACCCGCTGGAGATACAATGGCCCCCTAAAGAAATTCAGAGGGCTGACACCTCAGTTCGGGGAAAACTCAGAGGGGTCAGAGCCCCCGGGGCCACAATTCAAGGTGAGGACAGAGCTTAGGGCCCGGCTTCATTCACAAAAGCCATACACAACACCCTTGAGCCCGATTAGATCAGTGCTCCTTGATCCATTCTGTCTTCCAAGGAATATTAGGACCTAAAAATCACCTCAGGTGTCAGAAAGGCTTCAATTCTTGGTAGATAATTCACAGCGAGCCACAGAGCAGCCCCTCCCGTGTCCCAGGGTACTTCTTTCTGCCCCAGCCACACTAGGGCTCAGGGTGTGGTCCGAGTCAGCAGAGTGGGATCAGAGGGAAGGGGACCCGAGGAGACAGGGGACAGGGGAGACACAGAGGACAGCAACGGGGGGCAGGCCCCCAGGTATTGAGGGCCCATCTCCAACTGGGTGCTCAGGTGGGATGTGTCTGGAAAACAGGCCAACAGGTGTCCTGCAGGTAAAACCCTGAGGAGGCCAAACGGTGGAAAGTCTCCGCGTGTGGCCACGTCTCTGCAGGTCTGTCTGCCAGGCCACCCTGAGCTATGCCCTTTCTGCCTCCGCCCTGCTATACTGCTCTGCACGCCCCTTCCTACCCGCCACTCCCCCACCCTCCCTGACACACGGCTCACCTGACCTGGCCTGGAGTGCAGCCCGCCCAGAAAACAGAAGGAAACGAGGCTGACCCGCCACCCCCACACTGAGGGGTGCCCACACTGAGTCCCTGAAGGCTGCTCAGCCTGTCGTGCAGGGCCCTCACCCCAATCTCCAAGGGCCTCCCCCCTCCCTGCTCAGCAAGTTCTGTGGATCTCGGGACAAACCCCTGGTCACCTCCCCCTTCCCAGCACCTGGCTCTGGGCCCGGCCCTCCCCACACTGGGTCAGGCTGCAGTTGGGATGACAGCCCCCCAAAGAGAGGCCTCCAGGGTTGGAGGGGGGCAGCTGCATGACAAGGCCAGACCACACAAAGCGGGGATTGTGCCCTGCAGCAGGTGGTGAGGTTTGGGGGCAGGGGACGGTAACAAAGGGGCTTTGCTCTCAGCAGAAACGTGGGGGCAGGGAGGGGAGCGGACAGCAGCTGGGGTGAAGAGAAAGGCCACAGATGCGAGGGGCAGTGCAGGGACATGGCCACGTCTCCCCGCATGCTCCCAACCTCAGCCCCTGGAGCTTTTTCCAGCAGCCAAGCACAGCCTTCTTCACAGATCAAGCCTCAGGCAGGAAGAACTGGATGGCACCTCCCGTGTCCTTTGTCACTGGTGGCGTGGGGATTGGCCACGTGCCAGGAGCGGAGGCTTGGAGGGGGTGGCATCTCCCCAAACCCTGGCCAAAGGCCCAGCTCCCAGGCCCTTCTCAGCCATGAGCTCCCCCCAGGGCCACACCCAGCTCCTCACCACCCACCACTGCTCTCCCAATAATCCCCACACCCCCCCGGAAACCGCTCTTCCCAAAGTGCCCCCTCCTCATCAAGCCGACCCCCTCTGCCACACCAGCAAGACTGCCATGCTTCCCGAATCCTCCGCTTCCATTAACCCCATCTTTCCCACCCCTCAGCTGGCCTGATCCCACCCGCTCCGCAGTGGATGGCCCACCCGCCCAGCCTCCCACCCTGGCCTCCACATGCTCTCATCCGCCTGGCCCGCTCCCAGCTTTATTTCCTCGGGTCCTGTTTCCCTGTGGGCAGGCACCACTTCTCATCTCCTTGCCCTGACCCACCGTGCTGGCTCACACAGGTCACATGCCCAGGGAACGGGACTCCAGACTGTGGCTCAGGACAGCATTTGCAAGGGGGTGGCACGGCGGGCACAGGCTCCAGCCAGCCCCCACTCTGGGCAGATGCTCTCAGAATGTCCCCTGGAAACGGAGGTTCTGCCTCTCCTAACCTCGTTTATTGAGGGGAGTGCGGGACTTCCCTGAGATCTTGACATTGATCTGGCTGTGGAAAGAACGGGTGGTCAGCCAAGACTCCACTACGGCCAGGAAGACAGCCACTACCTACTGAGCACTTAGCCGGCATCGCTCATTTCAGCCCTTACAACCAATTTCGGCTCAGGAGCCACGGCTCCGAGAAGTTAAGTCATTTGCTCAAGGTCACACAGTTAGTTAAGTACCAGAGCCAGAACCCAACTGGGGTCAGCCTGCCCCAGCCAGAGTTCTTTCTCCTGGACCACGCTGCCTCCTGGGAGAAAGTGCAGGACTTAACCAAACCTTAAACTTCCAATCCCTCGTTTTCAGGAGTCTGGCTTCTGTACCCACATGTGGTTATTCAGATTTACATAAATTCAAGTTTAAATTCAGTTTTTCAATCACACTGGCCACATTTCAAGTGCTCCAAGGCCTCATGACGCTCGGCCTACCGTATGGACAGCGGAGGATATCCCCGTGTTCACAAAGCTCTGCTGGATGGCACTGCACTGGACTGTAAGCTCTGGGCTTGCCCTGCCCAGTCCCTGATATGCTTGACTTATAGGCACACCTCATTTCATTACGCCGTTTTCTTACACTTCACTGATACTGCATTTTTTTTGTTGTTTTTTTTTTACAAACCGAAGGTTTGCGGCCAATCTGCACTGAGCAAGTCTATTGGCACAACGTTTTGCAACAGTATTTGCTCACTTTGTGTCTCTGCGTCACATTTCGGTAATTCTTACAATATCTCAAGCGTTTCCATTATTGTTGTATTTTTTTATGGCAATCTGTGATCAGTGGTACAACCTGCTGAAAGCTCAGGTGATGGTTAGCATTCTTTAGCAATGAAGTTATTTTTTAATTAAGGCGTGTACATTGTTGTTTTAGACATAACATATATATAATGCTACTGCACAGGTAGCAGACTACTATATAGTGTGAACATAACTTTGGTATGCACTGAGAAACCAAAAAATTCACTTGATCCGCTTTATCCCAGTATTTGCATTACTGCAGTGGTCTGGGAATGAACGTAATGTCTCCAAGGTATGCCTGTATACTGAATGAATGAAGGAATGAATGAATGATTGAATGAATGGAGAAAACAAATGAAGGAGTGCAGAGAGGGCTCCTCTGGCCCCAGTCCTTGGTCACTAATGACCACGATCTCAGGACAAGTTGATGATGTTTTTTGCCTGGGAATCCAATTTCAGTCAATATCAGTAGATGTTTTCATCTACCATACGGCAATCACAGGCATCCGAGAAGAAGCTGATATAAACACTAAATGTACACACAAACACATCCAGAAACCACCGTATCTAACATCTAACACAGCTGTGTAAACAAAAGTCCCAAGATGCACAAATACAATACGGAGACTCTCATCCCTGAGATAACAGTTGCAAAACTATATGCAAAGTACGATGAAACTGAGGTGTTTAGAAACCCAGAGATACACCTGCAGACCCACAGAGACCAGCGTGCGCCAGGGCGAACCACATAAGCAGGGCACGGCGTGCTCGTGAAAGTGGAAATGTGGATCTTTGCAGGACACGAGTATCCTCGCACGTTCACGATCCTCCCAACTGCCCACTGCTTGAGAAAGGGATCTCAGGGAGACGGCAGCATGATGGGGGACCACCACCTGTTAGGTCACCTGCGCTGGGGGAAGGGACGGGATGAGGTCAGCCAGGCTGTCGCTGGCTGGGGAGAAGTCAGATCCACCCAGGAAGCCACAGATGGGAGCACTGGGGTCTGCTCAACAAGCCCAGAGCAGCAAAAGCCCCCTCCCAGGGCCAGTCCTACAGGGGGTCTAGCCCAAGAGGAAGCAGCAAACCCTTCCCCTGCAGCCCTGAGCCCCACAGTGCTGGCCCCTCGGCCGGGTCTGCTCCCAAAGCCTGCCCCTCTTCTCAGGACCCGGTCTCTCACATCAGGCCCATGTCACGCCCAGACTGGGGATCAGGGCCCTGAGTCCTAAACCACCTGTCCTTGGTAAGCCACTTTGCCTCTCGGCCTCAGGTTCCTAAGGTGAAGGTGACTGAAAGGCCTGCTCCCCAGGTTTGTCTCGAGCACCGAATGAGACAAAGCTGTAGGAACACTACATAAGCTTCCCGAAGCCTACACACCAGCGGTCTCTCTCTCTCTCTCTTCCATTCCCAGGGACTGAGAACAACCCACTCCCCACTCCCTCAGCCCTCTCCAAAAGGGCCACTGCCGCTCACTCTTCCTAAACCTTTACTCCTCCAGCTGCTTCAGAATCTTCAGAGGCCTCCGACGCCCGCTCAGTCACCCCCAACCCTGCTCACCAGCGTGAGCCGGCCTGGCGGGAGGAAGAGGGTGTGCCCGGATTTTACTGTCGGGACTACCTCAAGGCCTCGCACAGCTCCATGTATGGCAGGTCACTGGACCCTCAGCGGCCCTGGGGGAGGAGAGGCTCCTGTGGGCGGGTGCGGGTGCCTAACAGGGTAGGGGCGGAGATGGCCCTGTGGGCAGTGGTAAGGAAGGCAGGGCTGGGAGCTGGGGTTGCTGAGAGCCAGGTAGGAGGACTGGACTAGAAGCCTTGGATGCTTCTGCTGGTTTGAGGCTCAAAGCTTCAGCTCTGTTGTGGGCAGGGTGTCGGTGGAGCCTGTCTCCCGGGACCTGTTCCAAAGCCACTGGGCCCTCCCCCAAGGCCAGTCCTACAAATGCCACTCCTGTACAAGGCCTGCACCCTGGGGTTGTGTCCCAGCTGGCCTCTGGATAGTCAGCTCTCTCCAGGTTTCAGGCCCCTGGACACCAGACCTCCCACCTTCCTCTCATCCAGAGTTTATGACCAAGGAGGACACACAAAACAGTGGATTTAAAATCTTATCAGAAACACAGCCCAACGGCTCTCAGGGCCCCAGGACACCTGCTTCCTACCTTACATGGCCCCAGGGCCCAAAGACAGACAAGCAGGCCCAGAGGTCCCTCAGACCAGGGAGGTGTCTCCTCCACCACCTAGAGGCCCACCTCCATCCCACACCCCCACGTTAGCATGCTCAACATCCTTCTGTGACTCCCACAGGACTCCCCAGCCCCTCCTGGGCCTCCACTCCGTCTTCCTCAGATCTCACTCAGCCCCGGGTGCGGTGTGGGTGTCCCACGCACCTTCTTCCAACCCCCGCCCCTTCTCCTGCTTCTACTCCAGCATCTCCAGACCTCAGTCTCCCAAACACAGGGTCCTCAGTCCTAGAAGAGGGGTCAGAGGTGGGGAGCAAGGGGAAAGGGCGGGCCACGATGCCACAGAAATTATTAAATGGTTATCTGGAAAACAAGAACACCTGTTCCTGTGTATAGAACTGTTGAATCAAGCAAGGAGGAAAAACAGTGTGAAAGGACCCTGAAGAACGTTCACAAAGTGCAAGACAAATTATTTTTAGGTCACTGCATTGCCTTCACCCCCTCCCTGCCTTCCACATTGTAAGAACTGCACCTGAGGGTTGCCTGGTAAGAACAGCCCCGTTTAGTGGCTTCAGGTTCCTTCCGGCAGCATTCCCAGGGAACCAGGTCCATAGACAGCCCAGGCAGCTGCCTTATCCTCTCATGCCTGTCCACCTCCCCAAGGTCCAGGATTTCACCCCAGGCCAGTGTCAGAGGGCCCTCCTTCCAGGACCTCTGCCCTCACCTGCCCAACATTGGCACCTTTGCAGGGACTGCCCCACCCCCACCTCCCTGCCCCCGTGCCTGTCCCTCACCTGTGGCATTCACAGCCCCAGTCTCTGTTCACCCATCTCCCTTTAGAGGAGATCCTTCAGCCCCAAGTCCAAGACTCAGGAGGCTGCTAGAGCCTGGGGACCCCCGTCACCCGATCTGAAGGCAAGGGATGAAACTGACTGCTAACAACACTTTGAACAGATGTCACGATTCCATTTATAAACACCTTTCCGCACTCCCTGCTTCATTCAAAAGAGCTTGGAAAGAGCAAGGAGTGCCACCCCACTTGTCAGATGAAGAAAGCAAAGCCCTGAGGTGACATCCCTTGCCTCAAAGAGTTAGACCTAAGGTCTCCTTCTGCACACCCCAACCACACTCTTCCCTCCCAGCCACCCCTGCGCTAGGAAATCTTGGATTCCTCAGCTTAACCCTCACTAGGAGGCAAGTGCATGGGTCAGACCTCCATGAAGTTCTGCACTTTGTCCCGGGTAGCCCTTGTCTCTCCAGCGGGGACAACGGGTCTTCATCGGGCCTCCCAACACCACAGCCACTTGTCACTACCACAAGGTGCAACTGTCCCAATGCATCGGTCACTAAGTTGTACTAATGCTATTTTTAGTGCCTGCAACATCCTACTGCCCCACCTCAGTCAGGCCTCCCTTTTCTTGCCCAAAGACTGTAGCTTTATAGTTTTATAGCTTCTCTTGCCCCTCCAATCCATTCAGCACCCAGAACTCAAAAACTTTTCCTAAAATTACAGTGAGGACAGGTTACTACTTTGCTTAAAATATTCCAGTGGGTCCCCACCACTTGCAGGTTGAGCTAAAAATGTCTTGGCAACACCATTTAGAACCTGGCCTCTGCTCACCTCTCCTCACTGCCTCCCAGCTCCCTATTGTCCCAACATGTGACTCCCTGACCTTGTAGCATCTTGGCTCGCCCATGACCAGTCTTGGAACACTCTTGCCCAGCACTTCTCTGCCCAGCCTAGATCAGGGATCACATGGACTTAGAAGCCTTTCAGGGTATGCCACCCTCAGTTAGGGGCCCTTCTGTTTGACCTGTGCACCTGCCCAACCCAATATCATGTACATGGAATAATAATTCGTCTGGGGGCAACTGGGTGGCTCAGTCAGTTAAGCAACCGACTCTTGGTTTCAGCTCAGGTCATGATCTCACACTTCATGGGTTCTAGCCCTGAGTCGGGCTCCCGCTTGGGATTAATTCTCCCTCTCTCTCTCCCCCTCCCCTGCTCTCTCTCTCAAAATAAATAAACATTAAAAAGCATAATAATAATTCATCTGTCTCCACAACAAGACTATAAAGATCTCATCATGGAGTATTTCTCTCTCCCCAACATCCAGCCCAAGGTCCCAAGTGTTGTAAACCATGAATGAAAATTCTAATAAAGAAACATTTACAATACAGGAATTTAAGTCCAAAACAGATTAGAAGCACTGAATCATGGAACTTTAGAGTTGAAAGGAGACTCTACCCTCTAATCTGTTCATTTTACAGATGAACAAGGACCCAAAAAGAACAGCTAATTAGTGGAGGCTGGACATCAGGCAGCCTCAAGCTCTTGGGCTCTGACCACACCCAACCCCAGGTCTGGCTGACCAGGACACACTCCAGGCTCCCTCCCACCCAGAGGACTGGAGGAGGCAGCATCTCTGTATCCATCCTCCACCTTTACAGGGGAAGAAGTCCCCAGCTCCTACCTCCACCCCCACTGAGGTCTTGACTCCGGTGCCCATTTTCCTGGAATGGAGCCTCCCCAACACACACACACACACACACACACACACACACACACACACACGCACACGCACACGCACGCACACACACGCATACGCACACACACGCACGCACTCTGTGGTGCTTCCCTCTTATTGTTCGCACTCCCAGTGTTTATGCCCACTCATTTACTCATTTATTAAGCACCTACTCTGTGTCACTCTGCGGCGAGCACTGGGGTTCCTGCCCTCCAGAAGCTCGGTCTTTCGCACAGCTGACACAGCTCCCAAGCATCCGGGCAGCGCCTGGGCAGAACGCGCCCGGAGGGACTAGGGATCAGTCCCCCGCTCACCACCCTGTCCCTCCCGCTCTCACGGCACCCCCCTCCTGCTCTCTGCCCCGGCCTGCAGCCCCTCCCACGCACGACCCGGGCCCCTTTCCCCAGGGGCTGTGTGGGGGTGGGGAAAGTTCGGGGCCGCGGCGTCAGGGGCTCAGGGGACCCGAGACCCCCGAGGCCGCCTCCAGCCCGAGGCTGGGTGGTGGCAGCGCGGGAGGAGCGGGCCGGGCGCTGGCCCCACAACACGGTCCGTCCCTCCACACGCCCCTCCCGCCCGGATTCGGAGGGACTCGGAGGGAGGAGACGGGAATAAATACCTTGACTTTGTGGTTAAGGTTAACGGGAACTGCCACCCCGGGGCGACTTGGGCACTGGGCTCCCCGGCCCCGCCAGTCCCGGGACAGGCGGGGCGGGCACCTGCTCTTGATTGGTTAATGGGCCTGGCCATCCCCAGGGCCGTCCCCCCGCCTGATTGGCTGAGAGGCTCAGATGACCAACTCCGCCCTATCGGAGAAGCCCGCGGGGCGGCCCCTTTGTTCTCCTGAGCCAATAGCCCGCGTGGGCGGGCTGACCTCGGTGCCCGCGGGGCCTCCCGGGGCCCCGCGCAGCGTTAACGCTTTGGCCGCCGGCTCCGGACTCGAGTCCAGGGCTCGGCAGGGAAGGCAACGGGGACGAGCCCGGGTGCTGATGACCGGGCGGCGCCGCGGCACCCTGGTGCTCCCCTCGCCGTGTTCTCCCTCCGGCTCCAGCCCCGCGGACGCGTTCTCAGATCGATCCGGTCGTTCCGCAACTATCCGTCCGACTCAGGGACGCGCCCGCACCGCTCTTGGTGCCGGGATCCGGGGGAACGAGACGTACAAGCCCCACTCTGACGCTCCCACTCGAGTGTGCGTGTGACATGGTGGTGGCACTTGGCACTATGGTACACCAAATCTTAGGGTGAGAAGCAGTACTTGTCTCGCGCGACCCGAGAGAAATCGCCCTCCGCACCCCGCGCGGTCCCAGGCACGTCGTGGGCGCGTGATGGACGATCCTGGGGTCTCTGCAAGAGCCGGAGACATCATTAAATCCAACCCCCTCGCTTTCTCGTCAAGAAACAGCGGTCTGAAGAGGTCACGTTCTTAGGTCGAGTGCCACTGCTGATTTTTAGAGGCAGGGTCCAGACGACCAAGGAGGATCTTCTGTTCCTGGGGATCTTCAGGAAAGAGAATTTTCATTTCTACCCACACTAATTGGAAGCCAAGGTTCCTTTATACCAGTGAGATTCCTTACAGTACTGCCTCAAGCCACCTAGGTCAACTCCCACCGGCAGGATGCTCTCTGAAGCTGCCTAGAAACTGCCTTTAAGACACGAGGTTGTTAAAAAGATAAGCTGGCAGCTCTCTCTCCGAGACTTCCTACAAATCTACCGTTAAGCGGGTGGACCTCATTCTAATTACTCTAAAGCTGCCTACTAAGCATTTGCCACGGCCCCAGCTATTGTTTGGCCGCCTAACAAAAGATACTGTTGGACTGAGATTCTGTCAATTTTGCCACTAACTTCTGTGCAGTTTTTACAAAAGATACTTTTCTGTCGCTGGACTTTGACTTGACTGTAAAGGAGTTAATAATTTCCTAGTTAGATACTTACCTTCCTGGATTTTTGCAGGACCCAAATTGTTCAATTGTCTATGGAAGCATTTATAAAGCATAAAACCCTACACAGAAGCCACTCGGCCATCAACCTTTTACAGAATCCCATTCGTCTCTTCATTTTCTTGATTGCCTACTGAAGGTTTAACAAAGGCTTGTGTAATTCCAGTATGCTAGTTCCCAGATCTGCCACTGGTTATGAATGAGAAGACCACTTCTCTCTGGACATGGTTCCTCCTCTAAAGAGTGCAAGACTTCCTCCAGATTGACATTTCACGACCAAGAGTATTTCAAGGACCAAAAGAATGAAGCCCATCTGGGATCCTATTTGCATTAAGAAAAAAGAGACAGACGGAGCACCTGGGTGCCTCAGTTGGTTAAGCCTCCGACTTCGGCTCAGGTCTGGATCTTGAGGTTTGTGAGTTCGAGCCCTACACCAGGCTCTCTGCTATCAGCACAAAGCCTGCTTCTGATCCTCTGTCCCCCAGTCTGCCCCTCCCCCATTTGCATGCACCCATAAGCTCGCTCTCTCTCTCTCAAAAATAAACATTTTTTTAAAAAGGAAAAAAAGGGGCGCCTGGGTGGCGCAGTTGGTTAAGCGTCCGACTTCAGCCAGGTCACAATCTCGCGGTCTGTGAGTTCGAGCCCCGTGTGGGGCTCTGGGCTGATGGCTCGGAGCCTGGAGCCTGTTTCCGATTCTGTGTCTCCCTCTCTCTCTGCCCCTCCCCCGTTCATGCTCTGTCTCTCTCTGTCCCAAAAATAAATAAAAAACGTTGAAAAAAAAATTTTTTTTTAATTAAAAAAAAAATAAAAAGAAAAAAAGAGAAAAGACAGAATGGGGAGCAGGGGGGAATGGAAGACTTCCACATTTAAAAAATATGTCTGTATTATTAAATTTTGACAAGATAATTGAGTACTTTTGTAACTGTAGAAGAAAAAGGAGGAAAATAAAACTGGACACCTCGGAACAGAAGCATAGCTCCTGTCTGCAGAACTATGGCCCCTCCAGCCTGAGCATTTCCTCCTTCAAGACTGCTGTCAGCAGTGCGCCATGCTGAGCAAGGATTTGGGAACCACCTGGTCCCCCAAGGGACCCAGAAAGGACCCACGGACCCAGCTCTGTCACAGCTTTACCAGCCCTCTCAAGGCAACCTCTGTGGCTCTCCCTTTTTCAGGGCACTTGGGTGGCTCAGTCGGTTAAGTGTCTGACTTTGGCTCAGGTCATGATCTTGCGGTTGGTGAGTTCGAGCCCCAAGTCAGGCTGTGTGCTGATGGCTCGGAGCCTGGAGCCTACTTCAGATTCTGTATCTCCCTCTCTCTGCCCCTTCTCCACTTGTGCGCCCTCTCTCTCTCTCAAACACAAATAAACATTTAAAAAATGTTTAATAAATAAAGGTGATGGTTTTTCAAAGTCAGGAGCCCTGGTCAGATCCCCTCTCCCACATGCTTTTCCCCAACCCGCAAGTAAAAACCCTAGATGCCTGAGGACCTGTCTCCTGCTCCCTGCCCATCATCTCCAGACATTGACCTACTTTCCTGCCCTCCCCCCCACCAAAAAAGCATGGTTCCCCTTCCCTTGAAGCCCTGGGGTCCCATAAAGAGAGATATCAGAAGTGAGGCATTCTTGAGACAATGCTTCCAGTCTCTGAAAGATAATTTGCCATTTACCACACAGGTTTTTCAGTGGCTCCCTACCGTCATAAACCCGTATGAAACTTGGAAGCTATCTACTTCCATCCTACACGCTTGGGATGGGGGAGTCCCCATCGTCTCTGCTGTCATCTGCATACACATACACGTCCTCCCCGGACTTGGGCCTCTTGGAGGTAAGGACAAGATCTTGTCTTGGTAAACCCCTAGTTTCCATTGCGACATCAAGACCATGGTGGGCATTTAATGACGATCTGCCCCCAAAGCAGCAGCATACTGCATTCACCCGATAAATATGTGGCAGGGGTCAAGAGCACAGGTTCCAGGAGCCACACAGGCCTGGGTTGAAATCTGAAATCTGGATTCTCAGTCATGTGCCCCTGAGCAAATGTTTTCACCTGTGAAAGAAGAGCACCTACCACACCAGGATTACGTGAGACGGTTTAGGTAAACTTCTTTGCGAGGTGCCACTCACATAACCATACTGCGGTTATTATTATGCGCTGCATGCTAGGTGCTGGATCGGTGCAGAAATTACTAAACCTGGCGGGAAAAGGGCCTCCCGATATGTGTCAAAAATAGGCACCCAAATTTGTAGGAGACAACCGGTGCAGGGAAGCATCTGTAGTTCCAGATGTCGGGGGCTGCAGCGGGCCAGCCTCGAAGGCACTGCAGGACATTCACATCAGACCTTTTCCTCCTGATAACTGGCACCAGACAAGTCTGACTCGACCCCACAGAAAGTCCCCCGGAGAACCAGTCCCACCTGCGGGGTGCACCTGGCCTCCCCCCCAGGAAGAACTGGAGGCAGGGTGCAAAGGAGCCCGAGTGGGGCACTTGTCCTGTGGCCAACCCCCGCCCCCAAATTCCCCTCCTCAGAGCAGAGTATGCTGCTGCTCCTTCGAACTACACAGCTCCCTGGGAGAAAGGAACACTCGGCCACCAGCTCTAAAACCAAATCTTTATTCTCTAGTTTGAAAAGGAGGGTAAGCGGTTGTTCCGTTTCATTCCAGAGAACAGAAGGAGCCCCGGTAGGTAGAAATTACAGGAAAGCAGATTCCATTCATTCTAAGGAAGAATTTCTAACAATTAGAATTATCCTACAATAGGACCAGGGCCTCAGGAGGTGGGGACTACCCGTCACCTAAGTGTTCAAGCCGAGACTGGGCATCCATGCCCTAGAAAGGCTGAAAAGGAACCTCGCCCCTATCTTCCTGCCGGCTGACCCTCCATTATCAGTGGGGCAGTCCTTTCCACCATGTTGAGTTCTGGAAGGAGTGGAGGGTTGGGGTGTTCAGACAAAAGCCTGGACACAGGGCTGCTGACAGCCAGGGGACGCTCAGAGCGCCGGGAGGGCGGGGTGTTGACGGTGGGGAGGGATAGGGTGGAGCTGAGTGCTAACAGCAGATGGGTCTCTCTCAGTCCAGGTGCCTATGCAGGGGCAGGAGGAAGGGGACAGGGTGGGACAGGTTACAGCAGCACGGCCTCACCTCTCAGTGCTGGAAAAGGCCCAGGTGCTGCCTAACAAGGCCAGCAGGTTCTCCCAGGTGTATCCAGCTGGTCCACTTTTCCTCCCAAGTGCTCATTTACTAAGGACTGTACCACACCTACTTCCAAAAAAAAAAAAAAAACCAGCGGAAGGAATTCATAATAAAGGACAAGGACATTAAGGCGTTAACACCAGAGGGCCAGAGGGGAAGGGTCTTCTTCCTGCCCCCTGGTGGCCCCTCCAGCCAGAGGGCTCTAAGGGGTAAGTGGAGCTGCTATTGCTACTTTTCCAGGGCACAGGACAGTCAGGACAGAACCTTAGCAAACACCAGCTGGAGGCCAGGGTCCCTGTGCCCCCGACAGTGGCCTCCCCGGCCGCAGGGGGGCCAGACCTCCCTCTCTAACAGGGCCCCCAGCTCACTGGCTGCCTCTCCCACCCCTCGCCTACACCAGCAGCAACCTAGGGGCCCCCCGACGGCCCAGGCCCACGGCAACGCTCCCCTGTGAAGGGCTCCCGGGGACCCCTCGCCCTCAGCCTCCGCAGCCCCTGCCCTCTCACACATCATGCTTCTTCTGATGGGCCAGGAGCTTCTCCTCGTCGTCAAAGGTCTGGCCGCAGATGGCGCAGCAGAAGGCGCCGTCCCGGATGTGGCTCTTGCGGTGGGTGATGAGATTGGACTTCTGGCTGAAGCTCCGGTCGCAGTCGGGGCAGGCGTAGGGGCGCTCGCCCGTGTGGATGCGCCGATGGGACACCAGGTTGGACTTCTGGCTGAAGGCTTTGCCGCAGTCCGGGCACACGTAGGGCTTCTCGCCGGTGTGGATGCGCCGGTGGGCCGCCAGGTAGGGCTTGTGGCGGAAAGCCTTGCCGCAGTCCGGGCAGACGAAGGGCCGCTCGGGGGCATGGTCGCGCCGGTGGGCGGCCAGGTGGCTGCCCTGGGAGAAGCGGCGCCCGCACTCCTCGCAGGCGAAGGGCCGCTCGCCCGAGTGCACCCGGGAGTGCGCCACCAGGTGCGTCTTCTTGCCGAAGTTCTTCCCGCACTCGGCGCAGGAGAAGGGCCGCTCCCCGGTGTGCTGCCGCTGGTGGGCCCGCAGGAAGCGCTCCAGCCGGAAGCTGCGGCCACAGTCTTCGCAGCCGAAGAGCGAGGGGGTCGCGGCCGCCGGGGCCCGCGGGGGCGCTCCCGGGGCCTCGGGCGCAGGCTCAAGGGCGGGTTTCAGCGGGGCCTCGGCGGGGGGGGGCTCCGACGAGGCCTCCTGCGGGCCGGCCGGAAGCTGGGGGCTCCCCGCGCCGGGGACGCCCGGCGCGGACCCTTCGGACCGCTTGTGGATCTTGCTGTGAGACAGCAGGTTGGGTTTGTGGCGGAAGCGGCGCCCGCACTCCGTGCACGGGTAGGGCTTCTCGCCAGTGTGGATGCGCCGGTGTGAGGTCAGGTAGGGCTTATTGGTGAAGCGCTTCCCGCATTCGGGGCACTGGTGGGGCCGCTCGCCCGTGTGCACGCGGCGGTGGGCGATCAAGTTGGGCTTGTGCCGAAAGCGCTTGCCGCAGCAGGCACACTGGAAGGGGCGGTCGACCGCGTCTCCACCGGGCCGGGGGGCGGTCACGGCCGGGCGGCCCCTAGGCCGGGGCCCCAGAGCCTTGGCTGCTGCCTCCTCCAGGGCCTCGGCTACGTGAACCCGCTTGTGAGCAACTAGCTGGTCCCACTGGGCAAAGCTGCGGCCACAGTTGCCACATATGAAGGGCCGGGCCTCCGGGGCTGGGGGGTGGCACCTCCGCGCGTGAGCTCGAAGCTGCTTTTGTCGCCAGAAGCGTCTCTCACATTCAGGGCAGGCGATGGGCCGCTTTGCGGCCGAGTGGGCTCGCAGATGCAGAACCAGGGCCACCCAACCTCGGAAGCTCTGCCTGCAGAGGTGGCAGGCGAAGCCCAGATCTGGGGTGGCGGCGGCATGGACCTGGCAGTGCAGCGCCAAGAAGGGGGCGTGCCGGAAGCGCCGGCCGCATTCAGGACAGGGCAGGGGCAGGCGGGCCTGGCAGTGTCGGGCATGAAGCCACAGGGCCACCCAGCCGGGGAAGTGCCTTCGACAGTGGGCACAGCGATGGGCCCTGCCCGGGGCTTGGCTGCCCGACTGGGCCACGGAAGTGCCTTGTAACCTCAGCCCGCGGGGCTCCTTCTCCAGGGTCGGGGGCAACTTCTGGGAGGGCCCAGAGAGCCTGGGCTGGGCTGGGCCCATGGCCAGGGGGCCCCTGCAGCGACGTTCCAGCATGGGTTCTTCCTCTGCTGAAGGTGGAAAAGCAGTGTCACTCTGGGGATCAACTCATCCTGCCCCCGTTCCTCCCTGGCCGACCCCAGGCCCGAGAGGAGCTCAAATCTCTGAACTGCTAGAGCCCTTGAATCAGGACTACGCTACTATTGCCTTCTGTGTTCTGCGTCAGTTCAGTCAGGGGCTTCTAGATACCATTCCAAGTGTATTTGTCCTAAGTGTTCATTGAGCCTGGAAACTACCAGAAGGGAGGAACTCTGACACTTCTTGGAATCCCCCTCGTGGCAGTCACCCCGGGTCTGGCATGGAGTAAACACTCCAGCGTCGGCTGCACAAACATTCCTGCCTTAGGACTCACCAGAAAACGCCGTCCCCTCTCCCTCTAGTGCTTTCCACTTTTCAAGTGCTTCCCTGCTGCCCTCGGCTTGTTTCTACTATTTCCTCTTGCTACCTTTGAGTAGCAACCTTGTGAGGCTGGATGAACAGACATTATTAAGCTCCCTGCTTGACAGATGAAGCAACTCTGAGGCATAAGAGGAAGGAGGGAACTTGCCCGAGAGGACACAGTAAACCAAAAGCAGAACCAAGACTAGGGGACAGGCCTTCTAAACTCCCAGTTAGCGTTCTTTCCTCCAAAACACCGGGGTGTGTGTACAGCTCCCACAGAAACTCCTACGGCCCTTATCCTATTTACCCTCTCCCGGGCTCTAAGCGCACCACAGGGGAGGCATTTCTGGCCTCCCTAACCTCAGTGTCTCAGGGCGGAAGCCTGGAGAGCAAGAGAGAACAGCGCTTCTGGGGAACAGGAGGGCAGCACTTGGATGGTACTCCCAGGACTGCAGAACGCCAGGCCACTGTCTGTCCAGGCGGTGCCCACAACTCTGCCTGCCTGCCCCCCTCCACCCACACGCGATTAGGACATCGCGAGAAGGAAAGCACCCATGAATCCAAGGAACACCCACAGCCTGTTAGCCTCGGGCCCGGATCCCTGCCTCCCCCGGGGTGGTAGCGATTACTGGGGCAAGAGAAGGGGAGGAAAGACAAGACTGTAATCTGGGTCCCCTGACAGGTCATGCCCCAACCCCACCGGGGGCTGCCCCACATTCAGCTATTCCGCGGTGCCAGGAAGCCCAGATTCCTCAAGAAGAGCTTCCTATAGCCACTGAGGGGTGGATGGTAGTTAGCCTCTTAATGGACCTTCACTGCGGGCTTGCAACCTCCGGACACATCCTCCCTAAATCCCCTAGAGCAGAACTCCTCTGGAGGAGCTCAGACATGACTCATTCCCCACGGCCAGACTGAGCACAGGGAAAACGCTGGTATGAGAATGTGATCCTTCCCCCCTACAGGTGACTTCCTTCCTCCAGGAGGAGATCTGAGCACTGGGGCTGTGGAATGGTGTGGGAACCCAACAAAGAAGGCCAGACTCTACCCTGCAGACCGTAGAGCTGGAGATGAGGCTTTTTCCAGCTCCTCCGGGGGATGTTCCTGGGGATACTTCTGCGGCTGTAGCGCCTGCTTCGGCCCACACTCTGGTAGCCCCCAGATGTCAGAGAAAACTGCAGCAGTAAAGACACCCCTACCCCCATGGCAGAGCTCAGACCTCTGAGCGCAGAGAGGCCAGCCTTACCTGCGGGGAGGGGAGAGAAAACACGCGTGAGGCTCTGAGCTCCTCTAGGGCAGTCATCTTTGTGTCCTCGCCAGCCACAACCCCCTCCCCCACCCAGGCTCGACACCCCGCCCGGCAGGGGAACCTTAATGGCTACTGGATTAATAAATGAATGTGTCCCCTTCACCAAGGAAGTACACGCCAGCGTTCGGGGGTCATTTCCTCCACTGGTAAGGTCACAGCACGAATTCTCCATGCTGATGGCCAAAGGCCGGCCGATGGCAGAAACTCGGGAATCCCTGCTGGCTCCCCTTCCCCCACCCTCCTCCCAACAGGAATTCCAGGCCCGTTTCCCAAGGGGCTGCGTAGGGCGAGCTAGGGTGGCCAGGTCTCGGTCACAATCCCCTTGCGCCTTCTGGACGGCAAAGGGTCGTGGAGACCCCACACCCCCCTTTTGTTTTCGCGCGTGTCCCCCGTCCACGTCGCGGACATACGGCTCCGCGCACCCCGAATGGGCCCTTTCGGGTCCCCACGCAGAGCGCACCTCGCGGAGCCTGTGCGCAGGTGCGCGGGCTCGCCCTCCCCTTCGGTCCAGCACTGTCCGCCCCCCCCCCCCAAACACACACAGCGCACACACAGTCACGCGCCCGGCAGGTAGGGCCGCCCGCCTCGGGCCCGCGTGGAACCCCGCGCCCTGCCCGGGACGAACCTCTCCGGCGGGGTGCGCGGAGGCGCGTCGCGCGTCCATGAGGCCGGAACGCCGGCGCCGGCGGCCGCGCTCCCCACCCCGCGCGGCGACAGCGGCAGGTTCGAGTTCACAACTGCCAGGCCCGGGCCCAGCCCCCCCGCCGGTTCCCAGCGCCACGTGACTACAGGAGCTGCCGAGGGTCAGTCGCTGGCTGGGGCCCGCGGCCGCGGCCGGAGGGCGGGGCGGGCGGCGGGGCCAGTCCCCTCCGCACCCCTCCTCCCAGCGCCCCCTCGCGGGCTGGGCCGGGTCGGGGGCGGCTGCCGGGAGCCCGACTCGGTAGCCATGGCGACCGCAGCCCGGATTTTCCGGGACGGGCCCGGATCAAGTTTCCCGACCCTTTGTCCCTACGGAGGACACGCGTCCCTGCGCGACCGCGTGGCCGGGCCGCGGTCCCTGGGCTAGACCCGGCCTCGTTGGCTTCTTCCGAGAGGGCGCTCGCGGCATCCCGGCCACCCCTGCCCAGCTGCGGCCGCCGTCGGCCACCTCGACCTCTGGCCTCGCTGCAGGATCGAAATACCCCTGGCTGGGGGCGGCGCGGCTGACCCGAAAGTCTGGCTTCTGGTTTGTTCACGAGTGGAGAAAGGAAAGGCCCGATCGCGTGAACTTTACAAAGGGAATGCCCTCAATTCCAGAAATTACCACGAGCAGGCGTTCGCTGCTTCCCGGGGCCGGGGGCATGGAGCCTGGTTCAGGGACAGCTCTCGCACCGGGCATTTCGCTTGGAAGCGCGCGGCAGCCGGTTGGCGAGTGCGGAGGCAGGTGCGAGCCTGCGCCCGTGACTCACCGCCGAGCAGGTGGCCGTGGCTTTCCAAACCATACACTTCCTGGGGTTTCCAGGCTATTACAGTGTCACGCACTTTTGTGCTTTTCAACAAAGTCAATGTTAAGTATACATTTTTAAAACACTTAAATCTGTTGCAACAGTAGGAAATAGAGTATAAAAATCTCTCCTACTCTTAGATCCGTTACATTTCGTGTTTTGGTATGTCTCCTCCGATGTTTTTTCTATGCTTACCTATGCATGTTTGATGTGATTGGGATAATGCGATGCAAAAATGTATCCTGCCCATTTCTCCCATTTTATTGGATATTCTTTTATGACATGATCCTTAATGGCAGAATAAATGTACAGATACATTTTCTTGTTTTTCTATATCATTGATCATTATAGATTCATCCTTTATCGTACATGCCTGATTTTAAAATTCTAGGAGTGGGCAACTGATGGGTCAAAGGCACAGTATATTTTTTAAATGTTTTCTAAATTACCTTCCAGGAAATTTTATTAGCTTTCCCTTGAGAAATGCCCATTTTTCCATCTTATTGACAACACAGGCTTTTTTTTTTTTTTTTTTTTTTTTTTTTCCAAATTTAAAGTCATTGTTGGGGTGCCTGGGTGGCTCAGTCAGTTAAGTGTCTGACTTTGGCTCGGGTCATGATCTCACTGTTGGTGAGTTCAAGCCCCATGTTGGGCTCTGTGCTGACAGCTCAGAGCCTGGAGCCTCCTTCGGATTCTGTGTCTCCCTCTCTCTCTCTGCCCCTCTCCTGATCATGCTGTGTGTGTCTCTCTCTCCCAAAAATAAATAATAAAACATTAAAAAAATAAATAAATAAAGTCATTATTTCTCATTATTTTGAATTTCATATGTCACTTCCTGGATTACTAGTGAGCTGACTTGTTTTTTCACATAGTTATGTGTTGCCTTTTAGTATTTCTTTTTTTTTTTTTTTTTTTTTTTGGCGAATTTGCTTATGTCCCTTTGCTCACTTTTCTATTTGTATGTATGTTTGGTTTTTTTTTTTAAGTAGGCTCCACGCCCAGCACAGAGTCCAGTGTGGGGCCCAAACTCACGACCTTGAGATCGAGACCCCAGCCAACAACAGTTGGGCCCTTAACCGACTGAGCCCCCCAGGCGCCCCTCTATTCGTCCATTTTTAAAAGCTGGGAAATTGGTTTTATATCACACTGGGGGCTCATGTCTTATAAAGTAAAAGACTTTCATGGTTTCTGCCTTGGGTGTCATATATAGAGCAGCCACTGCACCCCAAATTAAATTTTATGTGTATATTTTTATCACAGAAAATAAGTTTTAATATCTAATAATGTAAGTACTCCCCCTATGCACAGATTTCTTTTTTTCCCCCCAAAAAAACTTTCTTGGCTACAGACAGTCGTTTATTCTTCCAAATAAACTTTAGAATTTGCCCATATTTAAAATTTTTTCTTGTCAATATTTTAAAATCCATTTGAAGAGATTTGAGATTCAGGTCCCTGCATTTGTTTAGGTCTTATTTTACTTCTCACAGTCAAGGTTTCTATTTGTAGATTAAATGTAGGGGCGCCTGGGTGGCTCAGTCAGTTAAGTGTCCAACTTCAGCTCAGGGTATGATCTCACAGTTTGTGAGTTCAAGCCCTGTGTCGGGCTCTGTGCTGACAGCTCAGAGCCTGGAGCCTCCTTCGGATTTTGCATCTCCCTCTCTCTCTCTCTCCTTCCCCTGCTCACACTCTGTCTCTCTCAAAAATAAACAAACGTGTAGACCAAATGCTGGGCCAGCCCAGAGTAATTGTGAGATATCCATCAGTTCATGGCTAAATGTGATACATCCAAACACTGCAATCCCACAAGCACCCTCAATGGGAAATTCCTTCACAGACCCTCCAAAGTATTTTCCTCTGTTGGTAATCAGAGTCTCTTAGTCGAAAGGCTCTTCACTGAAGTCCATTAACTACTCCCTCACTCCCTGGGCCCCGATGGAAGGAGTGTCTTCCCGCCCAGTCAGGAGTTAAGCACCTGCTGTAACTTCCTCTTCTGGCATAGCCAAAGGAAATGATGGGTCCCTTGCTCTGCAGAGACGAAATGAACACAGGAGTTGCGAGGGATTCCCTGACTTTCTACCAGCCAGGAATTCTAGGCCTTGGTATTTGAAACTTCACCCCTCAGTATGCCTTAGAGGAGGGTGTAGGGGGGAGGAGGATGTAGGGAGGAGGTACAGCAGCCAGCCAAGTGGCCTGCCCCGGTGGAGTAGCTCTGACGTGCTCGCCAGAGAATGATGGGGCTGGACAGGCTATAGGGCCCACCGGACAGCAAAAATTGCCAGGGGCTCAGGGAGGATCCCCCTTCCCCTCCCACGATGGCTGGCTCCCACTACTGGATTAGATGACAAAGTAGGTGGGCATGCCAGGGGATGAGGGGAACCATGTCTCCAGAAATCCTCCTTGAAGAGAATCGAATATTGTTTAAAATGTTTTGTTAGGCCATAGCATCTCTTTTTATTATTTTTTATTTTAGAGAGAAAGCATGTGCGCAAGCGGGACAGGGAGAGAATTTCAAGCAGACTCCACGTCCAGGGCAGAGCCGGAGACAGGGCTCGATCCCACAACCCTGGGATCATGACCTGAGCCAAAATCAAGACTCAGACGCTCAACCCACTAAGCCACCAGGCCCCCCATGATCAAGTATTGTCTGGAAGCCGTCCTGTATCTGCAAGAGGGAAAACCGCGTCCACCTCTCACAGATACACTGTCCCAGCCGTCCCCACTGGACTCACTGGACATCCAACAAATAGGGAGTCAGCGCCTGCCATCTGCCACTGGGCCACAGGCTCACCCCTTCACGAGCCACACAGAAATGGCCCGCGCTATTTTCCATGAAAGGATGTTGAGGGGACTCGTAGCCCTGGTTTAGCGATGGAAATCTCTCTTGGGGGGTAGTACTTAATATGAAATGAAACCAAGCAGTTGCTGACAAATTTTGAATGGGTGGCTGTTGAAAAGCTGGAGAGAACGTCACTAACGCAACTAACACTTGTTAACTCTGGCTTGAGACAGCTTCCCGAAGGCAGACTGGAAACCCTCACAGGGCTCAGTCCAGGAGTTTGCGGGCAGCCGGGGGAGGAGGCTGAAAATGTCCCAGCAGACCTTGGTGGAGGGCATGCCTGCTGGCCCCGTGCACCTGCTCAGGCAGCCCTCCATCGTGAGCCTCCCCCATGGGGATGTGGGCAGAAAGCAGCTGCGGCCCCCACTGAGGAAGGCCCTGAGTGTCCCAGGCCAGCACCCGGGCAAAGGAGCCTGCTCAGTGTCGTGGAAACTCCTCAGGAAAAGATCAAAGCGCCCCTCCTTGTGCAAGGCAAGGCGGTGCTGTAAGAGCAGCCTCAGACGGAGGGCAAAGGTCCCCCCCACCCAAACTGCTGCACCAGACCTTCTCCTGTGGTGTCTGTTTTTTTCTGAAAGGAAAAGCACAGAATTGGTCAGTAGCAAACCAGGTAGAGATCTGATTTCCTGCGGTAAAGCCAGTGCCCAGGCACCTCCCAGCTGTGCCCCCTCACTGCCCCAGGCCCTTCCGCCAGCCTCCCCTACTCTCCCCCCCTGCCCCAGGCCCAATCCTGGGCCAGCATGGCCCTTTATTTGGAAACCTCTCAGATGGCCAGTGTCTCTCTCGGGTTCCACCGGGTCTGACCACGCCCGCCTCTGTCCCTGGCCACCCCCCCACCTGTCTGGCTGGACGCTGCCCAGCCACAAGAGCCCAGTCCCCCCATGGGGCCTTTGCCGTGGCGGTTCCATCCGCTGGGATCACTCATCACTTCCCTCAGATCCCAGCTGGAGTTTCCTCTCCTCCAAACGCTCTTCCCAGTGAAAGGCCCTCCTCTCTGCACCTGTAGGAGCTTCCTGTGGCCTGCTGTGACAAATTACCACCAATCTGGTGGCTTAGGACAACACACATGTGTTCTCTCGCGGTTCTGGAAGAGGCCAGAAGTCCAAAGTCAGTTAGGGCAGGAATCGAGGGGTCGGCAAGTCTGTGTTCCCTCCAGAGGCTCTAAGGGAAAATCTGGTCTCCTCACATCCTGCAGCTTTTGGAGCTGCGTCCTGTGTTCCCCGGGGCTCGGGGCCCCTTCCTCCGGCTTCCAGGCCAACAGTGTAGCGTGTCACTTTGGTTGCCACATCTGTCCCTGTTGGAGTCAGAGCTCCCCCTGCCTCTCTCTTGTGAGGACTCTTGTGATCATGTGTGGGGGCCACTCGAACAATCCAGGCTAATTGCGAGGGCAAATACAAGTTAAAAGTATGAAAAATAAGTTTTAATTCTCCCTGGTGCAAAAAGGGACAGACTTTCCCTCCCCACCCCTTCCCCTAGAGCATTTACTTGAGAAAACTCATCATGATGGGGCGGCTGGGTGGCTCAGTCGGTTAAGAGTCCGATTTCAGCTCAGGTCATGATCTCCTGGTTTGTGGGTTCAAGCCCCGCGTCGGGCTCTGTGCTGACAGCTCAGAGCCTGGAGCCTGCTTGGAATTCTGTGTCTCCCTCTCTCTCTGCCCCTCCCCCAATCGCGCTCTGTCTCTGTCTCTCAAAAATAAACAAACATAAAAAAAAATTAAAAAAGAAAAGTTGTCATTGTGAGTTTTTCTCTGCCCCTTGGAGATGCATGTAAATCCTTTTAAAAGCCACCACAAGCCTCTTGCCAGCTTTGCAGCCCAGGCCTCTTTCCCAAAGCCCTGGGAGCCACCTCTCTGATATGTAAACATCAAGGAAGATGGTGATCCTGGGTCCCACTGCCTCCCCGCCCCCCCACACACACACCCAGGGAGGAAGGGTGGGAGCCTGACTTCTGTGGGCCCCTGGCTCCAAGCTGCAAACCCACCTCCTGCCATAAAGATAGGAGCTGTGCATTTTTCCTTTGCATAAAGGCAATTAGCAAACACAGGTGGCTACCCCAATCACCAGGTGAATTCAGGATGAACTACGGGTGACAAATCCGGGAAGGACTAGTTACACTTTATCTTGAGTGAGTGAGTGAGTCAGAGTGTGTGTGTGTGTGCATGTGTGTGTGCATCTGCTGGGCTGTGTAACAGGGTGAGATCTCTTTCTATTTTCCCGATCTCTTAGCGGACTGCCTGTAATGTACATCTCTTCCTGGTTTCTTGTTTATTCGACAAACTGTTTTCTTTCTCTTCTGCCTTTGAGGAGAGTTTTTGCCGGGTTGGTAGGAGAT
Organism: Neofelis nebulosa; assembly: GCF_028018385.1. NCBI lineage: Eukaryota > Metazoa > Chordata > Mammalia > Carnivora > Felidae > Neofelis > Neofelis nebulosa. Next base: position 7,016,739 of record NC_080785.1, read on the forward strand.
TTTGTTGTTAATTATCGCTCCCCAACATAATCTCCCCATCTCGAAATTCTTAGCCTACTCACATCTGCAGCCCCCTTTGCCATATAAGGTAACATTCATAGACTCCAGCCACTGGGACCTGAGCAGGGATCAGAGGGTCTTTATCAGCCCCCCCACCGGCTCCTACCCCATCACCTGCTAGCTGCCCTATTCGACTTTACTGTTCTGCATTGCTCTCGTCACCCACGGGAAACCGTTTAGATATGTACTCACTTAGAAAGCAAGGATCTGGCCTGTCTTGTCTACTGTAGCCAGCCTCTAGAAAGGCTTCAGGTTCATGGTAGGAACTCGGTAAGTGCTGTGGGCCAAATGACTGAGGAAACAGAAGAGCTCCAGCCCACGCTGAGTGAATTGGATTAGAACACACAGGTGTGGAGGCAGCATTCTGGATCAATCGTTTACCAGCAAACTTCAAACTCTCCCCACCCTGGCCACTGCTTGTTAAGCAGATGATAGGAGTCTCACAGAACTCTGAGAGAAAAATACCACTTCGTCATAGGAAAACTCCAATCAGTATGTGAGGGAGGCAAAAAAGAAGACACTTAGGAGAAAACTTGGGTCTGTAATTCTCCCCCTTGAAGGACTCTGACTGTAGGTAGCAGTGCCTCAGACATATTCTTTTATCCAGAACATTATTCTAGAATGACAGGAACGCGAGAACCTTTGAGGAGCCTCTGGCTCTGAGGGGAACCGATGCTCAGCGGGAGGAGGACGCCTGACGTCCTGGGGACCACGTTTACCAGCCGCTTGGTGATTTGCTCTCAGGACCACACGCTGCCAGGAAGAGTGGCAACAAAGCATTTTGGCGTCTCAGCCAAGAGAGGAGGTACTTGACTTTCCCTGGAGATCTCCATTTTTACCCTTTCCAGGTCAGATCACCTCTATTAGGATGATGCCATGTCTATTTCTACTCCCGACTGGCATCGGGCTGTGTCTTCTTCAACTTAATTCAAAAGATGGATTTGGAAGCCTGTGGGTATCCATTCGTGGTTTAAAAATCTACTAAAAGCCAAGCTTGATTTAGAAACACAAGGAAATTCTAAATAGAACCTCTGTGAAGCCTTCGCAGTTCAGCAGAAGCAGGTGTATGTGCAAGTGTTTCCTTCCTGCAAGGGACACGCACCGCTGTGCGTGTTCACCAAATACCGAAAGTGCTACCTCCGACCTGAGCTCATTCCCACCCAGATTCTTCTCAAACTAATCCACGTGGCGAGTCAGAACGTAAAGCCTGGTTGCAACTCAGAGCCTTCCTCCTCCGTTCCAAGACCAAATCTGGGTCACAGTTAAATTCGATGCCTTCAGAACTGGCCAATGAGACCTCAGATGTTCTCAGAGGTGGTTTGCCTCAGCTGTCTTAAAACATGAGAAGAGTCTCCTCTAAACGGGACTTAAGAAGGTTTGTTTTGAGGACGTTATTAGGAATTACACTAGTACGGGCGCCCGGGTGGCTCAGCCGGTTGAGCATCCCACTTCCGCTCAGGTCGCAATCTCACAGTTCATGGGTTTGAGCCCCGCGTTCTGTGCTAACAGCTCAGGGCCTGGAGCCTGCTTCGGATTCTGTGTTTCCCTCTTTCTCTGCCCCTCCCAGGCTCACGCTCTGTCTCTCTCTCTCAAAAATAAGTAAACATTAATTTTTTTAAAAAATTACAATATAACATCATTAACTAGTACACAGTAACATTCCATTAAATTACTACCTTCAACCACATTATAAAAAATAAAATTAATTTTAAAAAGAACATTTGGAAAGTATTTCATTTCATAGCTTCTAAACTGCTCTAAGAACCTTCCACTGGTGGAGACGCTGTTTATTATCTGTGCCTGCCCTGGTTCACAGTTCTAACAAACGTGTGCAGGGTAGACAAAAATCATTGTAACAGATTGGCATGATTTATGGGTCAGATGGAGCTAAAAACACTTCTTACAGTTAAACCATAAATCAAAAAGTGACCATAGGCTACCGCAAGTATGTAAGAAAAATAATTCTACAGCCTATTATTTGAAAAAATTGGTAGAGGGGCGCCTGGGTGGCTCAGTCGACTGAGCCACCGACTTGGGCTCAGGTGGTTCGTGAGTTCGAGCCCCGCGTCAGGCTCTGCACTGACAGCTAGGAGCCTGGGGCCTGCTTCGGATTCTGTGTCTCCCTCTCTCCCTGCCCCTTCCCCACTCATGCTCTGTCTCTGTCTGTCTCAGAAATAAATAAACATTAAATTTTTTTTTTTTTTTTTTTTTTTAAAGAAAAAATTGGCAGAGAACTGGCAAGGGGTAGAGGACCTAGCTTGTGCTCACCATCTCCATCTAGTGGTGGATCCCTGCGTGAGGTTTAATGGACTCCATGAGGTCTGTTGGATATTCAGCTTGGTATTTGCCTTCTGACCACTTTGATTTAGGAAAATATTTTTGCATCATGAAGCTGACTCTTTAAATGTACTCCATAAAGGTGCAAATTCCTTGTATTAGTTTGCTGAATTTTCTTGAAAGAGTAATTATAAATTTTAAAATGTTAATGGCATGTTAATATTAAGGTACTTCCACTGATTAAAATCCAAGTTTCATTTCCTGCCACGTCAAAACATTAAAAATGGCATCCCGATCTCTTAAATATTTTTTCCAGATAAAATACAAGATTCATATGTTGATTCTTTTGTTTTAATGTTTTTCTTTTTTTAAGTTTACTTATTTATTTTGAGAGAGAGCGAGAAAGAGAGAAAGCAGGGGAGGGGCAGAGAGAGGAAGAGACAGAGTAGCCAAGAAGGCTCCGTTCCGCACTGTCAGTGCATGGAGCCTGATGCGGGGCTCGAACTCATGAATTGTGAGATCGTGACCTGAGCTGAAATCAGGAGTTGGATGCTTAACCGACTGAGCTACCCAGGCGCTCCCATATGTTTATTCTTAAAAAGTTAATTTTGATTCTTTTTCAGCCTAGTATTAGCCATCCTAGCCTCATTCTTTGGATCACTGATTATTGTGTCGTATAGACAAAGACGTGGCTTTTCTAATAATCGGGTTGAGTGCATAGTACCAAGTCTTAGGAAAGGATTTCTTCTGTACGTGTGTGTGTAGGTTTGCTAGGGCTGCTGTAACACACACACCGGGTGGTTCAAAGAGTAGAAAGTTATGATCACAATTCTTGTGGCCAAAAGTCCAAGGTCAAGGTGTCCACACGGTTGGTTCTCCTGAAGCTCCTCTACTTGGCTTGTAGATGGCTGTCTTCTCCCTGTGTCTTCACGTGGCCCTCCTTCTGTGTCCTAATCTTTTCTTATAAGGACACCAGTCATACTGGATTGGTGTCCCCCCCCCCCATGACCTTGTTTTACTTTAATTACCTCTTTAAAGTCCAAATACAGTCACATTATGAAGTACTTGGGGTTAAGACTTCAACATATGAATTTTAGGGGAACACAATTTAGCCCATAACTCTCTCTCTCTCTCTCTCTCTCTCTCTCTCTCTCTATATATATATATATATATATATATACACACATATACACACACACACATATATAAAGTACAGTGTATATAGTGTGTATAAATAAAAATAGTTCATGGACTCTGATTAAACACGTTGGATCACACATGTGTTTATCCCTACTCCCTTCCAAAACTCCATCAAAACGATGGTAAATGAATAAAAAGATACAAATTCACAAGGAGAAAGAAGCCGGGAAGGAGACAACCATGGTTGAGACACAGAACCTGTTCTACAAGCCGGCTGGGAAGGAGCCGTGGTAACTGAGCTACCAGAAGCCAAGGGTCTTTCTGGTACCCCCAGAGCACATGGCAAAGGAAGCTGTCAGCTCTCTGTGGAGAAGCACAGCAGGAGTGAATAGGGAAGGGGAGGAAACTTGTGCCAAACCCTGGGCCATCAGTCACTTTCCACGTATGTCCTCATTTAATCCTCAAAACAAGCCCGTAGCGTGGAGTTTCTGATGGCCACCTTGCAGAGAAGGAAGCAGAAGTTCCGGGGATTTGGGGGGGGGGGGGGCGGTAAATGAGACCCTCTGTTTGGGGTAATTAGCCTAGGGCCCGGAGCCAGAGAAATGGCAGTGCTGGTCCCCGGCCCACCAGGTCCCAGAGCTGGTTCCTATTTGCTCAGGATGCATGGCGGCTGAGTGGTATTTGGACAGTTTCCCCCTCGTCCCACACTAGCCTGGTGAATTCCATCACACCGTTCAGACATGCCTGCGGACTCGCACGAGACCTCCGAATCTATCAGCACCAAGGATGAGACACGCAGGATCAAGACTGAACATGTTTGCTGGTGATAAGTCACTGGACACCATACTCCTCTCTCTCCGTGTGGCCTTGGAGGCGAGAGGAGGGGTCGAATGACTCCTGAGGCCTCATCGGGTTGAAGGATGTCTGTATTTGTGGGAAGGCTTTCCCGAAATGTGGGTCTGAGGATGCCGGGGACTGGTCACCCAGGAGGGGCTGAAGAAGACGGCAGCCCTACAGAGGCAGGACAGGGGGCCGGGCAGCCCCATATTCCATGGAGAAGCCGGGCCAAGACCGCTGAATGCTTGGGCTCCTCAGCCAAGGGGAAGTGGAGGGGAGGGTGGATTGGCCAGGGTTGGGGTGAAGGTCAGGCGGCAAGTCAGGGCGGGGAAGCGGGAGGGTGGATGGGAGGTGGGAGGTCTCCAGGGCTGGCTGCCTATCCTAACGGGGTGGGGAGGAGCCTTGGGAGGGCTGGGAGCTGGAGGGGGGGTGTGGGAGGAGATGGGGGCCAAACCGGATTGGAGGGTGGGGGGCAGGAAGAGGCTGACAGGCTTGCCACAGTCGGCCAGAAGGGCAGCAGAGGCCCTGAAGCAGAGAGGAGGTGAGGAGGGGAGAGGGCCCCAGAGGCAGCTAGGTGAAAGGAGGGGCCACAGGGAGCAGCTCCAAGGGTGAGATCTGTCAACCCAACTGTCCGTCTGTCCGTCTGTCCGTCCATGAGCCTTTGCTATAAGGCAACACCCTGGTATCTTTCACCGAGGGGGCTTCTGTTTCCACATCTGTAACCTTCTGGTTCTAAGACCGCCAGTACACCGGAGTTCTGGGGGTGGGTCCATGCCTCAGGCAACCCCAGTCGTGGGCTGGGGTGGGCTGGGGTGGGCTGGGGGATGGGATCAGAAGGGCTGGGAGAGGGGTGGTGGGGAAAGGCCCCAGAAAAGAAGTTAAAGGAGACTTCTGCCTAAAGAAGAAAGCCATGGTAGGGCGGAGCTGAGACCCCGGTTTGGTTTCGGGGATCAGGGCTACATAGGGCCGATGGCCACAGGCAGCCCCAGCACAGGGAGGGTTAAGCATCCTCCGGGTTCCCACCCTGCTCTGGGCCCCTCCCTTGTGTTTACGTCCTCCCAAAAATATTCTGCCTCCAGCTGGCCTCCTTCTGTGTCCTGCCCCTCCCCCTTGAGTTAGCCTTGGGGGCCCGAGGGGGTGCCAGGGCCAGGGCTCCCAGGACTAGGAGGGAGCCAGCAGGCTCGGGCGTGCTGGGGCAGAAGCGGACCCGGAGAGGCTGAGGTGGGGGAAGCAGAGAGGAGCTCTGGGGGGCGCAGGCAGGAAAGGGGACTGGATTCACACGGGGAGAGAAAAAATGCTTTAGGAAACAGTGAGGCGGAACCGTGGTAGTGGGAGACAGGAGGGCTTCCCGGGCTCTTGGCCTGAGGACAAAAGCCAGCTCAGCATCTAGCCGGGACAAGGCCAACCGTGGGCTGAGCTGGATCCAGGGCAAAGTGGGGGGTGGGGTGGAGAGGGGCGCAAGGACGAGGGGAATACCAGGGGAGTCTGGACAAGAGGGCCACTTCCTGCCCCTCCACCTCTGCCTCCCCCACCAGCTGCAGGGCCCGGGCTGGTGGCTCCTCTGGCTGAACACACTCTCTGCAAGGCCAGGGTGACAGAGGTGAAGCCATGTGGCAGCTGCTGATCCCCGTGGCCCTGTGGCTGGGCATGGTGGGCCTGGGCAGAGCGGAGCTCACGGCAGCCCAGCAGCGGGGCCTGCAGGTGGCCCTGGAAGAATTCCACAAGCACCCGCCTGTTCAGTGGGCTTTCAAGGAGATTGGCGTGGACAGTGCCACGGACACGGTTAGTGGCACTGCCTGGGGAGGGGAGGGGTGGGGGCAGGAAGCAGGTGCAGAAGTGCTTGGGCTCCGAGCACCCAGCTCTCCAGAGGCGGCCGGCATCCCAGCCGCCTTCTCAGATGTGCTGTTTCACGCAGGGGAGGAGGGGCAGGTCACATCTAGGGACTGCTGGGCCCGCTCAGCCGGCTGCTGGTCTTTGTCTGTCGGCAGCTCTTCCCTGCAGGGACCTTTGTGAGGCTGGAATTTAAGCTCCAGCAGACGAGCTGCCGGAAGAAAGACTGGAAAAAAGCTGAGTGCAAAGTCAAGCCCAATGGGGTGAGTGAAGGTCTGTGTGTGTGAGAGAGGAGAGAGAGAGAGAGAGAGAGAGAGAGAGAGAGAGAGAGAGAGAGAGGGAGATGGGGGCATTCACTCGGTGCGAGCGTATGTCATCGGGGTCCAGCAGGAAGCCCTGAGGTTGGGGCAGCCTCCCTAGAGGCTGACCTGGCTGTGTGGGCCCCGGGTCATGGCACTGTGGGCGGCCAGGGCCGGGACAGGCAGGAGCAGAGAGGATAGATGTTCTTCAGGGAGAGTCCTCCTCCTGTCCGAGCTCCTCTCTCCGGCTTCCAGTCACTGGTGGAAGAGGCCCACGGTATGGGGTTTGCCGGGTCCCCATCCCAGGCCCGGTGAACTCCCCACTTTCGTGAGTCTTCAAGTAGACACAGCCCAGCCTGGACTGATTCGTAACAGGGCTTGACTGTATTCTGTCACCTCGGGGGCACAGCCCTTGCCACGGGGGAGTCCCCAGGCTGGGAGTGACACGATCTGGGAGATCCAGTGCTAGTCCCGGCCCTCCCAATCACCAGCCTGTGACTGTCAGCTCCTTGAAGGCCTCAGTTCCCTCCATCTGTTAAGGGAGGGACTGGATTATACCAGTGACTTTTTCCAGACTTTTATGTCATGACCCTTGTATTCAAATCAAATCCTAGAAGAAAATGCAAATTAATATATCAGTAGAGTGGCTCTGGTCAAAGTCCGGTGGGGAGAGTCCGTCTGGGGAAGGAGTCCTGCCTGCACACACACCATTAGCTTGAGAGCTGCAGGATGGGCCCCGACTTGTGAGATCTCCCCGTCCTGGGGCGGGCCTGGCCCGCAGGACCCCTTGCCTCTCCGCCCTACAGCCTGCTGGGAGCAACCATCCCCATGGCACGCGGCCCCCAGTTTCCACCCCGCCGGGGCCACAGGACTGCCCTGACCTCTTTCCTCCCCCGGCCCCATGCTCCCCTCCCCAGAGGAAGCGGAAATGCCTGGCCTGCATCAAGCTGAACTCTGCAGACAAAGTCCTAGGCCGGATGGTCCACTGCCCCATACTCACACAGGTCCAACGGGTAAGAGTGGGCAGAGGAGGAGGTGGAGAGGAGCGGGGAGGAGGATGGCAACAGGGAGGTGAGGAAGGGGTGAGGAGGTTGTGAAGGAGGGTGGGGAGGGGTTCTGGGCCTGGCCCCGCTATTCCATAAGGGATGTGGAGGCTGGCGCCACCCTCCCCGGGGCGCCGCTGCAGGGACAGTGGGGACAGCGGGACAGCCATGGGCCTGAGCCACTGCTGGCGCTGGCAGGAGCCTGAGGAACAGCACGAGGGGCAGTGCGGCAGGGTGGAGCGTGCAGGAGAGGACCCCCACAGCTACTACTTCCCGGGACAATTTGCCTTCTTCAAGGCCCTGCCCCCCAGCTGAGGCCTGCCGGTAGGTGGCCAGGACAAGGGGGACTGGGCGGAGGTGGGACAGCCCTCCAGTGGGTGGAAGCTGGGCCAGGGTGGGGCCCAGGGAGGAGGCGGGGGGGGGGGGGGGGGGGGAAGGGGGAAGGATTCAGAGCCTGGGAAAAAGGCTTGGACCGACCCAAACAGCCTCCCTCACACCCAAATCTTAGCTTCTCTTTCCTTTCCTCTAGAATTTTGTCCCGCTCCCCGGACAGCAGGAGGGAACCAGTGAAAGACCCACCTCCCATCCCTGCGCCCAGGGAGGACGATCCCATTATCCCTGAGCTAATAAAACCGCTCTCCCAGATTCGTGCTCTCCTCCTCTTGTATGGCCTCCTTCTCGGCTCAACTGTGGGAGTGAGGTCTTACAGGAGGGACAGGAGACTTCCAGTCCGTGATGGGGAAAATGAAGCTCACGCACGAATGACAGGCAGCGATGCTTCCGCCAAAAGAAAGATTTAATAGGGATCAGCGAGGGTGAGGATGGGCAGCGAAGGCTCCAGGGTCCCACGGGACAGGGGGGACCACAGCAGAGGGTCCTCTGAACAGGCAGCTTTGCAGGGTGGAGGACGCCAGCTTCGGTGCTCTGCCGCGTCCTCTCCCCAGGACTGGCCGGGACAGCAGACACGCGCGCCCTGCCTTTCTTACCTTTAGCCTTAGGAAAAAGCGCCTTCCTTCCCTTAAGTCTCAGACCCGCACAGCCACGGGTGGCAGCGGCTGTGGACGCGGCTCAGCATGCAGCCTCCTCCCGAGCCGCCCAGCGCAGGTGGCAAACAGCCTCACGCCGCCAGCCGCTCGAGGACGGTCCTCACCCATGCTAGAGGCCGCCGAGGTGGTGTGTCCTTGAAGTGCGTGGAGGGTCGGTATGGGATCTTCCTTGAGGTGAGGGTAGGAGGGAGGGGCTGCTCTTAGGAACACAGGTAAACAAAGAGCCCAACTTGCGGCCCGGTGGCCAGCGTGATTAAAGCGCACAGACGCGTACCGAGGCAGGAGAGGAGACGTGGGCAGCTGGGCCGCAGCGTGCCGAGGGTCCCATGCTCAGCTGTCACGAGCCATGGGCATATTCAAAACACAAAGGATGAGGCGGCGCCCGCAGGGCCGAGCGCCTGCTCGGCCCGGGCCAGGCTGTCGCTGGCCTGGCGGTCCAGCTCGTGGCACTCCCGCAGCGTGTCCTGGAACTGCCGGCACGCCTCCTCCAGGATGGAGCTGCTCCGGGGGGGCCATGACTCCCAGTACCCTGGCTCTACCCAGGGCTGCGCCTCGGCGGCTCTCGGGCCCGGGCTGGAGCCGGGGCGCAAGGAACTGTCCAGGTCCCGGCACAGCTGGTAGAACTCACTGCCACGCCCGGTCACGCGCTCACCATCGATGACCTTCAGGCCGGGCAGCAGCTCTCGGACCAGCGTGGAGTAGGAGGGGCTGGCGCACAGCGGGTTGCCGAGTCGGGCCAAGGGGTCCCGGAGCCGCAGGCACTCGAGGCCCCGCAGGCCGGCCAGACACTGCAGCTGCCCAGGGGTGGCCAGCAGGTTGCCCGCGGCATTGAGACTCTGCAGGTTCTCACAGGCGGCCAGCGGCTCCAGCCCCGTCAGCCGGTTGTCGGAGACATTGAGCACCACCAGCCGGCGCAAGGAGGCCAGCGGGCCCAGCTGGGTGAGCGCGTTGCCGGACAGGTCCAGCCACTCGAGAGCCAGGCACTCCCCCAGGCAGCCCAGGTCCACCAGCCCCAGGCCCCGAAGCTTCAGCAGCAGGATGGACTCCAGGGCGAACTCACCCGAGCGCGACTTGAGCAGCTGCGGTGTGACTCGTGCCCCGTCCGCCTCTCCTGGCTTCTCAGCCTGGGGCTCCATCAGATGCGGTCCGTCCAGGCGGCCCCGGGTCCTGGTCCTGTCACAGGGACGTGGGTGCCGGGAGGGGTCAGCTGACCGCACGCCCAGAAAAAGGCACCCTCGAGTCTGCCCGGGCCAGGGCCGGAGGCCTGTTTCCAGCACCGCTGCTCAAGGGCCGGAGGCTCCTGAGGAGAGACAAGCAAACAGTGAGCAGGCCTCTCCTGAGCGTCCTGAGTCCGCAGCCGTCGACGGCACCAAGTACCGCCCAGCCTCTGCCACTGAGGCAGAAAGCGAGCTGGCCCAGCAAGACTTGATGCCACAGAGCCCCCCTGAGGGAGGCGGGCCAGGCGCAGGCCCCCACCTAAGCGGGGGGCCCTGACGAGGCTCGAGCAGCTACCGCCATAGCGGACGCAATTCAGATTCTTCCCCTTTTCCGTATCTGCACCGGGAGGCAAAATCTCTAAATTTTCCTTTTTCGGCAACCGCTCTTTATGATCTATCTTTATGAATTCTGAGGTGTTTCTTTTTAACTATTTTAGTTTTTTAAAATTTTTTTTTTCAATTTTTTTAATTTATTTTTTGGGACAGAGAGACACAGAGCATGAACGGGGGAGGGGCAGAGAGAGAGGGAGACACAGAATCGGAAACAGGCTCCAGGCTCCGAGCCATCAGCTCAGAGCCCGACGCGGGGCTCAAACTCACGGACCGCGAGATCGTGACCTGGCTGAAGTCAGACGCTTAACCGACTGCGCCACCCAGGCGCCCCAATAACTATTTTAGTTTTTTAATAGATTATAGGTCACCACCACCAACAATCTGTTTTGTTTCCTTCCATATGCAGACACAAAAGACAGCACGATAGGCCTTGCTTCGTTCTCTCAAAAATGTTCTTTTAATTTTTTTTTTTTTAATGTTTATTTATTTTTGAGACAGAGAGAGACAGAGCATGAACGGGGGAGGGTCAGAGAGAGAGGGAGACACAGAATCGGAAGCAGGCTCCAGGCTCTGAGCCATCAGCCCAGAGCCCGACGCGGGGCTCGAACTCACGGACGCGAGATCGTGACCTGAGCTGAAGTCGGACGCTTAACCGACTGAGCCACCCAGGCGCCCCTCAAAAATGTTCTTGGCTCAATGTTTTATTTTTATTTTATTTTTAATTTTTTTTTAATGTTTATTCATTTTTTGAGAAAGAATCCAAGTGGAGGAGGGGCAGAGAGTCGGGGACAGAAGATCCAAAGCGGGCTCTGGCCTGACAGGCTGACAGCAGTGAGCCCGATGTGGGGCTCGAACTCACGAACTGCGAGGTCATGACCTGAGCCCAAGTCGGATGCAACCGGCCGAGCCACCCAGGCACTCCCCCACCCTTTTAAAAATATTTTTAACTGACCCAATGTTTTTTTTTAAAACATTAGCAATGCATTCAGAATGGTCTCCAGATTGCATAGGCCAACGTGTAACCTCTGGTTGCAGCTGTGGGGCCTGAAGGCTCAGCTCTCAGTCCAATGAGGAGCCTGAGGTCAAGGGAAGGAAGGGACGGTGACGGCCCCGGGAGCAGGTGCAGCACTGCCAGTCCTGATGCCATTGCTCTCCACCCTAGCCTGCCAAACTAGCTCTTTACTCCAGCATCGACGGAAGGGCATCAATCCCTATGTGCCAGACAGAATGGTCCTACCTGCAAACATGACGTCATTTCCTAAGAACGCAAGTGGAGGAAGGCCAGGCAAAGAAGCCATCCTGGATGGAAGGACCGGGGTAGCACCTGGGTTCCGGGAAGGCAGGGGAAGGAGGGCCTTTCCAGTTACCAATGGCCGTGGGCCAGCATGAGCCTAGGCGCCAGTGCAAGACCACGGGCAGGAGGGAGGAGGCCTGGGCGGGGGGACATCGGCAATGCCGGCCACAGAGGGGTCAAGGTTTGAGCAGAGAGAAAACAAGAAGGGACCTCTGCTCCAAGTGGCAGTTTCCCAACCCTGCAGACTCTAGCCGGGCCTGGGCCAGGCAGGGTGACGCCTGCAAGGAACCATGGGACCATTCACTCCTGTTTATAAAACCTGGGTTCCAGGGTGTTGACCAGTCCCAAGTCTGTGTTTACACAATCAATGCAGTTTTTTAGTTCCCTCTCCAAGGAAACCGGGCCCAGAATTCCTCCCACACCCCCACCAGGGAGCTGGGGAGGCTGCTAACAGATCTGATCCGCCTCCCCCATGGCTTTACCTAACTCCTTCTAGTCCGCAACACCCCTTCATTTCCACTTCATTTCTTTCCAAAAGCGATTCCAGGCATCCACTAAGAGGTCTGGTTCACTGTATTCAAAAGGGGTCTGCTGGGGCTTGTAAGCAGTGAGACGCGGTCAACTTTGCATCCACTTAAAACTGTCACCCATGGGGGTGAGGGGTGCGAGAGGGGCACCAGACACTAGAACCTGCCATAAAAGCACTGGAGAGACAGGGCTTCACGGAAGGCAGCGAGCACTGAAGCGTGCAGAACAGCTTCCAAGGGTCTAGCCACGTCACTGGATGCAGGGGCTCCCTTCCCCGACATGTGGGGCACATGGGACAGCCTGAGGGAGGGGGCAAGAAGACATCCAGCTGGAGGTGACCGTGTGCATCGGGCCTAGGAGGCAGTCGAAGCTCTAGGCTGAAGGGACTCAAGCGTCATCTGCAGAGGTGCCCAGGGAGAATGTGTGGCTCACGGGCCAGGCTTCTGGAGGACACAGACCTCTTTAAGTATCTGCAGGCCTCTGTCCGGGATTATGCACAGTCTCCCAACCACACGCTATTTTGGGGGTGAATGTGGTCAGGAGCCCCTGGCGCACAGAGAAAGGGAGCAGTCATGGGCCGACGTCGAAAGAACACCAACATTTATGAGGCTGAGTGGAGGGCACTGACGAGCAGCCAGAGGGAGGCGTGCAAGGACCCAGTGACGGACACTGTTCCAACGCCCACCAGACTCAGAGATGAGGCCCCCGGGCAGAGGCAAGCCCACAGACTGACCACGACGGTTAGGGAGCCATGCCCTGGAGAACCGGCTCGATGACCGTCTAGACGGAGATGGCTGCTGTGGAGGGAAAGGACGGGAGGACCGGGTAGGGGCGGTGGTGGGAGGAAGGGAGGAATTGTACGTGCTCCCCACGTTACAGCTGGGAAGAACGCTTTTTGCAGGAGAGGAAACAGAGGAGCAAAGAGCACATTAACTGGAAATCGGGACTTCTGTGCCCCCAAGTCCTGCCTGGGGGGAGACATGTGGCCCTCCAGCTCACCGCCCCACGCCCCATGCCCCCCGCCCCCGCCGATGACAGTACTGCATAGTCACCAAGGTGAATCCCTGACTCTCCAGTGCACAGACCTCTGCTCTGCCCCCAGTCCCATGCTCCCTGTAATCCGCACGCCTCAAGCAGGCAGGCAGGTCTGGGCCCGACCGACCGAGCGCCCTCCCACCTGCTGTGCAAACCCAGCTGACACACAGGCGGCAGCTTGGAGCGGGTGGGCCCTGCTGAGGGAATTGGCTCATCCACGCCAACCCCCTGCAACGCTCACCCCTGAACATCCAGAATCCGAGTCCTCCTATCCTGGTCCAACATGTGTCTGCGGACAGGATTTGGTCACACGGATGGGACCATGACTAAGGCACAGAGGACATTCGTCTCTCCTGCAGGAGGCCACCTTCCCTCGTTCCGAATCGCCACTGCTGAGTCTCAGTTTACCTACCTAGCAAGTGGGCTGGCAAATGGTGCCCAGGAGCCAGCCAAGGCAGGACACAGCTACAGCCAAGGGGGAACCGGTTAACACAGCGCACAAGTGGACAGTCCCACGGCTGCTTCAGTGAACCTGGAGACCCTTCCTCTGGCCCATCGCCTCCCATCCCCAGTGGAGTTCAGGGTTCTTTACCACAGCACGACTGCCATCCGAGACCGGGTGAGTCTCTGTCATGGCGGTGATCCTGCGCATGGCAGGTGTTCAGCGGGGTCCCTGTGCCACCCACATAGGTGTGCGGCACAACTTACAGTCACTTTTGGACAGAGTTCACCTTTTCTATGCATAAACCACTAGAGACAAATTAAGCAATGGATGAATGGGAAATGACATCACCCTGGGGAAGAAAAAAAGGGCAATGTGTCAAGAATCGAGAACCTATCCCTATTCCCTCCAAACAGGTGGAGGGAGGACTCTGGCCACCTCTGTCTAATGCCCTAGGGTGCAGCATCCTGCCCTCCCTCTGATGCCGGACACACTTCCCACAGGCAGACTTTCAGGGCGTCAGACGAGGTCGGCCTCGCTGTTCTGCTCCCCGTCGGCCAGGTCTCCACTGGGGAAGATGAGGGCAGGGGCGGGGTAGTCGGGGAAATTCTCCAGGTTGCTCTTCAAGAAGAGGAGATGTTCAATGGTCCCCACTGGGAGAGGGGCGCCGTGCTCCGCAAGGGCAGGGCTGTCCAGGGAGGCACAGACGCTTCCAGAGAAGGCCCCCGTTGGGGGACAGGACAGGTAGACAGTGGCCAGTCTCGCCAGAGCTGGCCAGACCTCCTGCCTCTTCTCCCAGTAAACCAGCGGGTCCTCCTGGGCACCAACTGTCTCATTCTCACGCAGGTACTTCTTGACGATGACACTGGCCAAGTGGCTCTCGGTGGAGAGCGACGCTCCGCTTCTCTCGGACGCCAGCAGCCCCACGCTTTCCAGCTGTTCCAGCAAGCTCTTCTCCCTCTGGTCCAGCAGCAGAGACCCCGAGCCGCCGCCCCCCTGCACAGGCACCTTCTGGCCCTTCCCCTCGGCCCCGAGGCTCCTGGCGACTCGGCCGCTCGGGGTAGGGCCTGCACGCCTTGCCTTGGGGCTGTGCAGGGAGGGTGAGGGAGGCAAGGAGTAGTCAGACACCATGATCTCCTTCACCTTGTACACGAGAACCTGCTTCCAGTGGTCAATGTCAGCCCCCGTGGGCAGGATGGACTCGATCTTCCCCTTGAAGCGGGGGTCCAGGAGGGTCGCCAGCACAAACTCCTTGCGGTGGAAGAGCTCGTTGAGCTGGCCGTCTGTGGAGAGCTGCAGGGCCAAGCCCTTGGCCAGCCGGACGGCTGCCCCCACCTCCCCGCCGCCCTGCTCCTCGAAGTGCCGGTTAACCTGCTCCAGGAAGATATGCAGGTAGCGTAGCTGGGGCAGCACCTGGCTTAAAGAAGCCCGCGCGGAGCTCGCCTCGCGGACCGCCACCCAGAAGGGCTGCAGGAGCGTGACCAGACTGTCCGTCAGGCTCCAAAACGTAGTCGACAGGGCCGTCCCAGCCTTGCCCAGCTGGTGTCGCCTCTCGTACTCTTGCAGGGGCCGCTGCTGCCTCACCAGCCACTCCAGCAAGCAGTAGGCGGACACCCAGTGGTCCGAGAGCTCCCAGAAGGGCTGCTGGGCCGGGAGGCCACGCTGCCGCTGCAGCTGGCTGAGGAGCTGCCGGGCCTCCGCGGAGCCCTGGAAATGGCTGCAGATGGCCCGCACCGTACCCAGGATGAGCTGGACGCTCTGATGGTGACGCAGGAAGTTCCTCACCAGGGAGTCGAGGCAGTGGGCAAAGCAGGGGAGGTGGGTGTAGCCCTCTGTCCTCACTGCCTGCTCCAGGCTGAGGCAGCCGCCCGACACCAGGAAGCCTGGCTGCAGGGAGCTGCGGCTGAGCCACAGGCCCACCTGCTCCCGTAGCTCCCCCTGCCTCTCCTCCGGAGAGCTCTCCTGGGGCAGGCCCCGAACCCACAGCACGGCCTGCCTTCTCAGGCTCCCCGACGCCACCCGCCGACTGCCCGGCTGTACGGCTCCCCAGTGGGCGGTGATGGCCACATAGTCCACAACCGTGTCCCGGGCAGCGGCGGACACGGTGAGGTGGACACAGCTGCCCTTGGCCCACTGCATCTCCCGACACACCTGCTCCTCGATCGCCTCACGGAGCAGAGGCAAGGCTCTCCCGCAGAAGAAGGCGGGAGGCGGCACGTGGTAGCAAGGGTCGACCTGGGCCATAAACCTTCTGAAAGGCAGCGATGACACAAAGGACAGCGGCAAAGCCAGGCTGCAGAGCAACTCCGCGATGCTGCGGGTCCAGGCCTGTGTTCGGGGCTGGCCGGGGGCATGGGTGCCACCCCGGCCCACCCCGACTGCCGGCGGGGAGGCGGCGGGGTCATCTCTGCAGGAAGGAGGCAAGAGTGGCGGAGCCAGTGACAGCTGCTCAGGCCTGCCCGCCGCCAGCTGCCTGCCACCGTCCACCAGAGGGGGAGCATCCATGCAGCATCCTGGTGACGGCAGCCCCTCGGGGGCAAGGCCAGCAGGACTTGCGGGCAGGCCCTTGTGCTTTCTCTCCTCGGCCCTGCCCTTCTTCTCCCCCGGGCTGGCTGCGGCTGGCCTTCTGTCTCTCTCTAGTCCGTGCTTACTCACCAAGTGACGGACCAGGCCTGAGGTTTGGAAATGACCCTTAAATTTGCCCAGTCTGATGCTGGCATGACACAGAGTGCAGGTGACGTGGCAGACGTCCTTGCAGTCAATGGTAAAGAACCGTCCGATGTCTGACACGGCCTTGTGACCTGCGGTGTCCGCGGGGCCGGGGGAATGCCCGGGAAAAGCCCAGCCCTTGGTCTCCGCTTTTAGAGTTCTGACCAGCTTCTTCAGGCAGGGTGGCTTGTCCCCGACAGCCGCAAGCAAGTGCCTCTTCTTCCACTTCTTGAGGCGTCGCAGCTCTCTGGCCAGATGGGCGATGAGGAGGTCAGCTCGCCTTGCCTTCTCACTCTCACCAGGCTGGCCCACCTCTGGCCTGTCCGCCCCGGCTGCCTGGTGTAGCGCTGGGGGAGAGGGGGACCGGCCAGAGCTGAGCGCTGGGGCCCTCGACTTCTTTCCCGTCGGCTCCCCCTCCTCCCTCTGCCCTCGTGCCTTCTGTTTGGACACCTTCTTCTCGGGCTGCCCAGGGGGCTCCTGCCCAAGCACAGACTTGAGGCTATAGAGGCCAGAGTCACCCTTTGGCTTCCTCCGCCCAGGGCTGGCCTGGCACTTTTCACGGGAGGCAGCTGGGTGCAGACCGGGCCTCCCCAGGTAGCAGGCTTCGCTCGTCTCACTGTGGACAAGTAGGCCCAGGGTGCCTTCCTCCTGCTCCTCCAGGAAAACTCCGTCAGGTGAAGGGACCGACGAGGAACTGGGGAGGGGATGAGGTCTCTTCCTCCGTAGGGGCAGATCTGTCTCACTCCCCTTCGGGGAGGCAGACAGTCCGATCTTGCTGTGGCCACTGACAGCCTTCTCTCCTATTTCTACAAACTCAAGTTTGACCTCGGTCTCCGGCAGGCGCCCCCCCACACCCCAGCCGAGTCCATGAGAGGTATTGGTAGCTCTGGTTTTAAACTTGGAGCTAGGAGAAGCCAGGGAAGCAGCTGGGCTCCTGGGTCTGGTCACGGAGGAGGCAGTACACACAGACGGCCCCTGCCCCACTGATCCTGAAGGTGTATGTCTCTTGGGGGGCTTCCCGATTTTTTCCACTTCCAACATGCTTGGGAACTTGGGGAAATGAGATGGGCCCAGGCTGCAAAGCAAGATGAAAAGAACGGCTCTCAGCTCCCCTACTCAACCGTGGGGACTCTGCGGGGAAGGCCAGAGGGGAGAAAAACGAACAGAGGACAGAGGCGTAGGGAGAGCCTAGGAAATCAGCCCCGGGACAAAACTCTCAAGACCGCAACCTCCTTGCTGAAGGCTGACATTCACTCCTCCAGACTGAATGGAACAGCCCTCAACCAGAATCCCCAGGGCCCTCTGTACGTTAGCAGTTTCTACATCCATCTTTGCCAAACTAACTGAGGTTTCTCTTTTTCCTTTCGATGTTTATTGAGAACCCAGCAGGCACTTGGCGATTCTGCCTGATTGTGGATAACGGAGAAGATCGGCAAGGTCCCTGCGTGCACGTGGCCTCCAGCTTGGCTGGAGAGACAGAAGTAAGAGACTGACCCGCACAACGGGGAGGTGCAGGAACAGAGGGGCGCCACTTGCAGCTGTGAGTCCCCAAGGAGGGGACCGACCTGGCCAAGAAGTCAGGCAGGTCTCCCTGGCGGAGGTGCAGGCGCCAGGTGCCGTCAGCTCAGGCCAGGAGGTGTGGAGCCCATGTCTCTGCATCCCGGGCACCCAGGCTGTGCCCGTCACCTGGCAGGGCATCAGAAACAGGTCATGATGCTGGGTACTGGGCGGTGAGGCCGCCAGAGGCCTTGCTTAGATCTTCTGAAATTCCTTCTCTAGAAATCAGCCTGCGTCAGGGACACAGGACAGCAGCACAGAACAGGGTAGCCCCTGATGCCAGTGACGCGTGCCCCCCAGTGTCCTGTCACTCCCCTCTCTCTGTCCTAGAGAGACTCCATGCTTTGGCTCTGGCCCCCACCGCTCGTCAACACCCTTCTTGCCAAGGCCACAGCGCCCCCCTCGGCACCGCGTCCAATGGACCTCTTTCAACATGTGGGGGCCGGCCCAAGTCCTCTGTCTGGAACGCCACCTTTCCGTCCGTGACCCTGGGATACCACACTTCCACCTGCACCTCCCCTGCAATCTCAGTTCTGGTCCCTCTTCCTCCGCCTGTTTCTTCCTGCTGTTTCCCAGGGTTCGCACCCAGGTCTCGATTCTCAGTTCACATACCCTCCCCAACGGGGGTTGTGTTTACACACTGACATGGCGAGCCTCTCTCTGGCTCAGATGGCTCTCTCCAGCTCCCGCTCACCTGTCTTCCTATAGTCACCTCACTCGTAAACGGGACAGTGTTTACCCAGATGCTCAAGCCCAGGCACGACCTTTACCTCCCTTCTCCTCGTTCGCTCTCCTAGAGATCAGGTCACAGTCAGATCCAGGCACACCAGAAAAGAGACACAGAGAAGTCAGAAGAGAAGTACGTGGAAAGGGAAGGAAAGAAAGAAAAAGCCCAGCGCGAGAATGCATCTCTCTAGACAAGGACAGACTCGCAGGTGACCTAATAGCTCACCACACACATCAGAAAGCAAGTGAAATTCAAGTCTCATCATGCCAAAATGAGATATGGATTAAACAGGAAGATTTAAAACCAGTACGTTCTGATACTGAGTGATGTTAAACATTAAAAAGAATCACCAGGCAGGCTCCACGCTGGGAGTGGAGCTTGCTTAAGATTCTCTCTCTCTCCCTTTGCCCCCTTACCCCCCACCAGTGCCCACCTTCTCCCCCACCCCTCTCGTGCACATGTACGTGGGGGGTGAAGGGGGGGAGGGGGAAACAGAGAAAAAGAAAAACAGAATCACCAGGGAGAGCAGGACTGCCTTTGTAGGTGACAAGCCCACTAAGGCGGCTCCGGGAAGATTCTGACCATAGAAGAGGGTGAGCGACGTGATGCTGAGCCCCTCCCAGCTGGGAAAACCTCAGAAGGATGAGAGGCATCACCCCAGGCCCACTGCCCAAGAACCCAGCTGCTGCCACACCGAATGTGTGACCCCCCCCCCAACGGGAGAGGCACCGTGGACAGGCTGGACGAAGGTGCCGCGAACTGTAAGACACCATCCCGGGGCCCGGGAGAAGTGCTCTGGGACATCAGAACCGGACTGGGCTTACCTCAGCTCTTATTTCATGGCTGTAGAACTGGAAATCCAGAGTGGGGGCGTGATGGCAGAGCGGACGACCAGGGCCGGCAGCAGGCCTCCGGAAGCGGCCTGTAGGCTTTACCACCACTGACAGCTCAGAGCGAGCAACTGAAACCTGGCCCAAGTCAGACCTGTGCTCACCAGTGATGGCCGAGAAAAGGAAAAAACCGGTGTGTTAGGACTGTGCCTGGCTCACACCAGTCCCGTTCTGTTCTCCAATGTGCCTTGTCCCGTCAGTACATCTTTTTTGGTCGATCCATTGGACCACTTAACAAGAATTCATCGGATACCTGCCGTAAGCCAGCCCCGTGCCCTGAAGACACAGATACAGGAGAGGAAGCACCCGGCTGGCACCCAAGGCTTAGGACAAGAAGACAACCTGGAAATGGGCTCATGGCACCAGACCACGGCAAGCGGTGTCCGCGCTGTGAAGGCCGGGCCTCGGCCTGACCTACAGATAAACGGATTCTGTGACACTGGACTTTGGACTCCGTCCTGCGAGGGGTCACTTACCTTCAGCTACTGCTTCAGGATCCTTAACTCCTAACGGACTCCCTGAGTATAGCTGGGACCTTGCGCGGGTGCAGTCGCCGATGGTAACACACCGCCTTCTCTTAAGCCACCAAAGCACACAAGGATGACAACGAGGCTGACACAGGGAGGACCAACTCGAATCGAAGTGAATCTAAGATGCAAAATTTGAAAGGAAAACCATTCAAAAACTCCAGTACTTTGGTTATCGGTAAGAAGTTACTTGTGACATTTCTCCTGAGAGATGACAAACGCACATTTGAGGACAGCTAGGACGCAGAGGCCCTCAGGCTACCCACTGAGCAGCATCACAAACACCGCAGCGAGGCCATGTGAGGCAGGCACGGTACACGGGGGGCGAGGAGGGCCGGGGCAGGTAGTGGCAGAGGGACTGGGGCCGCGGGGACAGTTTGGACAGCTCTTCCGGAGGCACATGTAGAGGAGAACTGGAGGACAGAGGGGGACTCCCTAGTGATCCCATTGACTAATGCAGGTCACTTTTGGATATACTGATTCACGGTTGTTCTGCAACAAATCTTTAGAAATACATGTGACAGATACGGGGTAGGGTCTGAGCTAAAGGTACAGATCCGTGTGAAAGCCTCCACAGAAACTAAGGAAAGGGCCGGAGGGAGAAGAGAGTGGCGGGTGGCTGTCCAGGCAACGCGGACACTGTAGAGAGGCCAGAAGGGGAGGGGACTTCCAAAATGACTGACAGGCAAAGACAGACACAGAAGAAACTAAAGCCAAGTTAGGAAAGCCAAGAGAAGACTCTCCAGGTAGGCCAGCCAGAGTCAAGGTCACTGCAGAGGACGAAGACGGAGACATGGCTGTGCAGTGAGAACTGGGGGACACAGGTGCCTGCCATGTCAGAGGTGGGGTGGGGAAAGGAGGGCCACACTTTGGAGATAAAAGGCTTGACTTCATCTCCAAACAGAGAAAGGGCGCAGTGGGAAGAGAGAAAAGAATATACATATACAGGAAAGAAGTGATGGCAGGAACTTTCTTTGGGAAAGGGATGCAGGGCACAGGCGGTGAGCGGGTTTATCTTTGGAGACGAGAATCTATTTTCTCTGAGAGCAAAGAAAGACGGACGGCTGCGGTGCCAGGCAAGCCCCTGAGTGCAGGTGGGGGAAGGAACTGAGGCAGTTTATGACAAGGAGCCTACAGATTCCCAAGGGGAAGCCACAGGTCTCCAGAGGCAGCAACCTGCTGGCTGAGACTGAGATGGCAGGTGTCTCTTGCATGTCTCCTACATCTGTGCAGCCTGCATGGATCAGGGGGCTCTCTTCTAACTGCACTCAGCAGCCCTTTCCCCATGTGCATGCCCAGAAGGAAAGGAACCACTTCCCTATTTCTCTGTGCCTGCCTTACCCCAGAGCCTTGTGCAGAGCTCAGCCTGCCCAGGGTATCCCATAACTATGCCACACCTTTCTCTCTGTTTTTACTGCCCAATCCCACCGACCAGCCCCCTCCTGTCTTAGCTCCTGAGCTGTCTATCCATCCCAGATCCCAGGACATTTCAAGGCACTTGCTGGGCCCTCAAGTCCTGGGTTCCTCATCCTCCACCCCCCACCCACTCACTTGCGGGGAGACAGAAAGGTGGTGAGAAAAAGAATGGGAGGAAGGAAAAGAGTAGAGCAAGTTACTATACATTTTGGGGTCTGACCACGCGCGAAGATTTGGCTCCCAGCAAACCCTAAGCGAGACGTTTTAAAGAATAATCGCGTGTCGTTAGATTTCACATTATGCCAAAGTGACAAAAGATGAGATCTGTTTTAAATTACACACCAGGAGAACCCGTTGCTGTGTTCTGCGAGGCTGCCTTCCATAACGGACTGAAGAGCATGAGGTCTGGAGCCAGGATACGTGGGCTGAAATCCTGGCGGCTACCCACTCAACAGCTACCTAAGATCCCACACTAGGGTGCCTCGGTTTTTTCACCTATACAACAGGGATAACAGCCCCCACCTCACAGGCTTGTTCCGTGAGCTAAAACATGTAGAAGCCTGTTTAAGGGCAGTCCCTGGCACAGAGCGAGACTGGACACGACCCGCTGTCCAATACATACAGCCTCACCGGGCGTGCTTTCGGCGCCTGGCACTAGCCAGGGAGGGAGACCCCGGGGCCTTCCGACGCGCCGGGAGGGGCTGGGCAAGGCGCCCCACCCTCCAGCCCCGGCGTCCGCGTCGGTGAAGCGGGACCGCAACGCCCCCTCCCCGGCTTACCTAGGGCCTGGGGTCCGGGAGGGGCCTGGCCGCCCGCTGAGACCAGGCCCGCGAAGCTACGAAGCCGGGCGCCGCTCCCGCCGACTGCTCCCGCCGCAGTCGGCAGCGACGAGCCCACCGCCCCACCGGCCACCGCGCCTCACCCCCAGCCACGGCGGGAGCCCCCGGAAGACACCAAAGGCCCAAAGGCCCAAAGGAGCCGGGGTAGGGGGCTCGACTTCCGGGACGCGCAGGGGCTACTTCCGGGAGCGACGCGCGCCCACCCCTGCCTGCGGATGGTACGCTCCTCCAGCTGGCGGCCTGCGCCCCCCAGTGCGCAGGCGCGGGCGGCCGCGGCCGGAAGCCCTATGATTGCGGGGTCCGCTCCGCCCGAAGTCGCACGTTCTTCTCACCGTGGCTGGGAAACCCTAGCACTAGTTTAATAGCGCTGCTTCAGCTGCGTGGCCTCGGAGAAAGCAGTCACACGCGCGAAGAGACAGCGGTGGCCTAGTCTTCCTCCCTAGCTGATGTCCAAGGCCCTTTCCGACCCGGGCTCCCTGCGCCCGGGGAAGATGCCCGAGTGCGACCCGCGCGCAGACAGACGCAACCGCAGCCATTGTAATGGACATGTTGTCGGGGTCTCTTCCAGCCTTGAAGGCTCGCGCGGCATTTCGGGAAGCCCTCCCGGGGTGTCTCCCGGGACGGTTTCCCACCGCTTGGCGGTGCCGCGAAGGCTTCGCCCATGTCTCCTGGGACGCGCTACCACCTCCGCAAACAGCCGTTCAGGGGCCACGGAGGCTGCGCCCCTTGGGTTGAGCAGAGAATGCCGTGTTCTTCCACGAAAGTGCCCAATTCTTGTCTCACTGGCTGCCTTGAGCTTCTTGGCAGCCCTAGGGTCAGACTGATGAAAGGGCCTAGGCTGGGGTCACTACCTAGCCTTGGGCAGTCGTTCCTAATCATCTTGCCAGGGGTGGTCTCGGTTTTTACCCTCATAGCGTCCCTCCCCTGGCCCCCAGCAAATCGACTCCAGGCTGGTCCAGTCCTCCTGTTTGGGCTAAAACTAGGACCTCTGCAACAAGAGTACACATCTTTACAATTTACCGAGTCACCTTTTAAAGTGTTATTTTTAAATTTAAGGGGGAGAGAGAGAGAGAGAGAGCATAAGTGCGCACAAGCCAGGGAGGGGCAGAGAGAAGACCAGAGAGGATTCCCAAGCCGGCTCCGCACTGTCACAGAGGAGCCTGATGCGAGGCTGGAACTCACCAATGGTGAGCTCATGACCTGGGTCAAAATCTATAGTCAGATGCTTAACCCACTGAGCCACCTAGGTGCCCCATCAAGTCATTTTTAATGTTACTTGATTCAGTCCATGTGCCAGCACCATTGTTTTCATTTCTGTAGCTTTGCACATCGTGACTCTGTCATACTTTCAAATACCTGGGAGTATCCTCAATACTCTGCTTTTCCAGTAATTTCCTGGTTATTTCTCCGTTTATTTTTTCCTGAGAACTTTAGAATAAGCATATCTAGGGGCGCCTGGGTGGCTCAGTCGGTTAAGCGTCCGACTTCAGCTCAGGTCAAGATCTCGCGATCTCGCGGTCTGTGAGTTCGAGCCCCGCGTGGGGCTCTGGGCTGATGGCTCAGAGCCTGGAGCCTGCTTCCGATTCTGTGTCTCCCTCTCTCTCTGCTCCTCCCCCGTTCATGCTCTGTCTCTCTGTCTCAAAAATAAATAAACGTTAAAAAAAATTAAAAAAAAAAAAAAAGAATAAGCATATCTACTCTAGTATTCCCGCCCCCGCCCCCCCCCCCCCCCCCATCTTTAGTGTTTTCATTGAGAGGACACTGCATTTGTAAGTTATGTCATGGACATTTGACAGGAAGCAGAAATGCAGATGCATAGAGGCGCCTGAGTGGCTCAGTCGGTTAAGCGTTTGGCTTCAGTTTGGGTCATGATCTCAGGGTTTGTGAGTTGGAGCCCACATCATGCTTTCTGCTGTCAGCTTGGAGCCCGCTTCTGATCTTGTCTCCTTCTCTCTCTATTCCTATTCCACTTGCACACACATGCACGCACACACGCTCTCTCACTCTCTCTCAAATAAACTTTTAAACAATAAAATAAGGGGGCACCTGGGTGGCTCAGTCGGGTAAGTGTCAGACTTTGGCTCAGTTCATGATCTCACGGTTCGTGGGTTCGAGCCCCGCATCAGGGTCTGTGCTGACAATTCAGAGCCTGGAGTCTGCTTTGGATTGTTATCTCCCTCTCTCTGCCCCTTAACCCCCTTACCCGCTTGCACACGCACGCACTCTCTCTCTCTCTCTCTCTCTCTCTCTCTCTCTCTCTCAAAAATAAACTTAAAAAAATAAAAAAGAAATACAGATACATAAACAGGCCCCAGGTATCTTTCTTGGTCCTCAATTCCCAGGTCATACTTCATATATCAAAATGCTTACAGTGGATCAGCATAGTGTCTGTGATGGGAACAAAAAGAAAAAAAAAAAAGGAAAAGGAAGCTGAGGTCCTGGCAGAATAGAGTGGCAAGGAACTAACATATATAAAAATAGTGTGATTAATAGCTTCCACTTACTGGTGAGCCAGGCATTTTAATCCATTCTCTTGGCTCATATTCCCAATCTCTCTGAGGCAGGCACTATTATTATTATACCAACTGAGCAGTAAAACGAAGATCATAAAGATTAAGTAACTTTCACTCAACTAACATCAATTAGTTGATGATGTTAGTGCTGGCTTGGTCCTAGCATTCTGTGGGGTTTTTTTGTTTGTTTGTTTGTTCTGAGCGATTCTTCTGCAGGTTCATTAACACAGAAAGTGGTCTGAGTTAGCCTAGACTTTGGTCATTTGCCCTCACTTTCCTGGTTTTAAAAGCAAAGCTGTGGTGTCTCTCAACTGACTTTGTTCCTGGAAGCCCCAAGGTTTATACACAAAGGTCACTTCCAGCACACAGACCTGGAGGTTATAACCACCCCTACTCGATTTCACCTCTGCTCACATTCCCATTGCTATCAACTAACCGATTTCTGTTCAAAGCAACTACAATTCATCAAAAGGCTTACTCTAGGGTCTAGAATAAGAGGTAACCCCTGTGGCCTGCATGACAGTACAGGTCTGTCTGTATCTTCTCTTCCTTGTTCAGAATCTGGGCTGATGGGTGTCTCTTGTACACACCGGAATATGCCAGATCTCTCGGGGAGGTGGAGGCGGTAAGAAGACACACAAGATTTTTGGAAGGCTTGTATCAGAGCAGTTTCAAGCTGGCAAGTTTCCTTAGCTCTTTGCCCTTTGGTTTTGATAGTGCCTGGCTCCTAGCAACTGCTCAGTGAACATTAGCCGTGGTTGTGGTTACATATCCTTGAAGGACATTCCACTCAGGCTATGTTATCCTCTGGAGGGTTGTCCCTGCTCCCCACTAACAGCGGTGCTCTAAGGCCACAACCTCTAACATGTGCAAGGCACCCCAGGGGTGGCATAAACCCGGCTCAGGAGGTTTAGCGCCTTTGTGAGAGCACTGCCCTCTGCTGGCCACCCTGTGTGTGTGCAGCTTAGCTTACCTTGGCTGCCTTTGGTGTTTCTTCTCTTGGGGTTCGGCCAGTCCCAGGGTGGTCGCCAAGGCTGTTTCCCTCCCTACTCTGCCACTAGGTATGGTGCAGGGGTTTCCTACTCTCTGCCACTTCCCATCTTTAGGAATCTTTTGCTTCATGCAAGTTCTCCGAGTGTCTGTCCGAGGAGACGTTCACTGATGAGCCCCCACGTGGCAGATGGCAGATGTTTGAAACGAACTACAAAACAACTCTCGGCACGTTTCAGTTCAAACCCTGCACAAAGAGACTCAACCAACCGCGTGTGGCTTCAGACAGCCTAAGGCTGGATACCCAGGGCAACGTAGCCCTGTTGGGTTCTTCTCTGAAAAAGCTCTGTCAGAAGAATTTACGGTCATTTCCAGCCAAAACCTGACCACAGACCTCTGACCCTCTGCCCTCTGTCCTTTCTTACAGCATTTACTAAAAACGCTTGCAGTCGTGAATCCTTCTTCTGTCCCTCTGAGAGATATATACGTATCTCCTGCAATCCAGTGACGTCTCCCTCCAGGACATGAACCTCAGTCTTCCGAAATGAAATCAGGAAGGATCGGGTCCCAGTCTCTGTGGGAGACACAGGTGGCCTAGTGGCACTTACACTAACCAACCCTTTGTGATTTCTCACTTTCCTGACTTACTTGAGCCCTCACTCTCCCTTTAAACTGCCTGTCACCTCGGCACAGATAAGAGGGAGCTCAGATTTCCCTTACTATCAGTAGTTACAGAATAAAACCTGCTTCTCACTGCTTTAACTCATGTCCAGCCATGCTGGTCTTTGACAAGACCTGTTCATCTTGCAGTTTCTGCCGTGGGTGCAGGGGTGAAAGCTTTGATAGGAATGCAACCCTCACCCAGTGGGTGGGCATCGGATCCTGGGAGTCATGCACCCATGCTCTCAGCTGCTCTCCCTTCTCCCTGGATGGCTGTGCAGGCAGAAAGGAAGGGAGCGGAGGGAAGGACCATGCTGGGGAAGGGTCTGCCAGCCCCAAGCTGCTCTGTTCGGAGGTGGCCTGGAGAGCGCGGGATGCTCCCCAGGACCGCACCTGAACAGAGGAACAGACACACATCCTGAGAGAGTCCGGAGGAGCGGCCGCAGTCTGATGCCAGGGAAACTGAGAAGCCAGGGAAGGGAAACTGCGTGGGAAAGCAACCGGATGTTACCCCCCACCTCCCCAACCCTGGGCCTGGGCCAGTGATCTTCAGCATCCCAGACCTGAGACCCTAAGGGGGGAGTGGCTAGGGGGAGCAGGGAGCCCAGAGGGTGGGGCTGGCTTAAGTTTCAGCTGCAGAGATGGAGATGCCACACAGCCTTATGGGGTACGTCCCCAGGGACCCAGGAGAAGTGACCCAGGAAGGTCCCCTTGTTGTATCACTCCCTTTCTCTCTCTTGGGCTTTCTGAAGTCGCTGCTGTCCCCGGTCTCCCCTCCCCCTTGACCTCTGGGGGGGTGGCGCCCTCTGAGGCCCTGGACCTTCCTTCCTCTTGAACCACTTCCAGGAATCCTCTGGTGGTTCTACTCACCCAGCTCTCCTCCCGTCCCCTTGAGAACCTCTTGTACGCCTGACAGGAGCCCTTCTTTATCTGCCCACCCCGTGATCGCTGGCATTCCCGGGGTCTCACACTGCACCCCACTCCACGG
This sequence comes from Neofelis nebulosa, assembly GCF_028018385.1. Lineage (NCBI taxonomy): Eukaryota > Metazoa > Chordata > Mammalia > Carnivora > Felidae > Neofelis > Neofelis nebulosa. The sequence continues at coordinate 7,043,936 of NC_080785.1, forward strand.
GCTCAGGGACCACCGTTATTTTCTGCTGAAGACTCTCAGCTCTTCAGGCCACATCTTCCTCCTGACTTTCAAACCCACTCACCTGACCACTCATTGGACATCTCCACACGGATGCCCTGGACACGTCCGACTCACCAGGAAACAAAGGAGACCACAGGCCACCATTTCCCCTCTGAAACTGTTCCTCTGTGGCCCCTCACGGAGCCCATCAGCCAGCAGCCCCGGGACCTCCGTAGCTACTGCTCACTGCAGGGCCCCGCCCAGAGCTCAGAACCTTCTGCATCCATCCCCGCCTGCCCCTCTCCCACAGCCAACAGGCTGGTCACCTGCAGCCCTGACCAGACCTTCCAGCTGCCCCCTCGCCTCCGTCCTCACCACCACGCTCCACTGGGACCCTATAGACAGGCTCCTGTCCGTGACACACCCTATAAAAATCATCCTAGAAATCAAATTGGGTCACGTCACTCCCCTGCCTTAAAACCCTTTCATGGCTTTGCTTTGCCCTTTGGGTCAATCCAAGCTCCTCAGCCGGTGACAAGCCCTCAGTGGTCTGGTCCCTCATTCCTCCCAGTGCCTCCCCACCCCCAAACCTCTTCCGTCTCTGCGCAAGAACCACCCTCCCTGGCCCTGGAGGACCAGTGTCCTCTGCTCAGTCTGCTCCGGCCCCTGCAGGAGGGGCAGGGGCGGGCAGACTGGGTGCACTCAGGTATTCAGGAACGAGGCAGGACACGCTCTGGAGACTTGGGGGGCCTGCTTTATTGCTCACCCTCAGGCGCCGTGCTCTCTGTATCTGGGGCACAGAAGAGGCCGGTCAGACTTCCACTGGAACAATCATCTTCCTTCTCCTGCCGGAACTGCTTCTGGGCAGAACCTGGGACGGCTGTATTCTCCTTCCGGTCTCAGGAGAATGTAGTTTTCAGTGTCCACGATCCAGAACTGCGGCTCCAAGCAGCTGCCGGTCTCTCCCGTGCCCCAAAGCCACCCAGTGAGCACATTCGAACTGGGTGGACAGGGGGGCAGCAGCCAGCAAGCGTGGCCTCAGCCAGGACTTAGCCGCCGCTCATTAGTCATGGATCAGGTTTTCAGTACAATCCACACTCCACAGCCCCCTCTCCAGGAGGGCCACAGAGGGTCAGGACAGGAAGGGAGTTTGAAAGGGGGTGCGGTGAGCTGGCATGTCAAAGGGAAGCCCCAGTTGGGAGCTCTGAGCAACAGGCCAAGCCCAGAACCAAGAAATCTAGGTGAGACATAGCACATTCTACCACTGTTCCAAAGACAATGCCCGCTAAATAGAATATTAAATAAATACGCTCAACAAATATTGGAGATTGGTGTCTTCCCCCAGGGAGGCAGCGTGGCAGATCGGGGGACCCCAGTTAGTTCTGGGACATGGGCAAATGCCTGAGGTCTCAGCCTCAATTCTCTTGGGAGGAGGGAGAGTATGGGCAGGGGTCCTGGGTTCCCTCTCATCTGATTCCTGCACATTCTGCTTTCCACGCCTTGTCAGGCCAGGTGCTCCCAGAGCAGGAATGGACAGGGGCCAGGATGGACCCAGTGGCCCAGTGCCGCCCAAACCTCACCTGCATCTATCTCTCCCTAACTCCGGGTTCATCCTCTCTAACTCCGGGTGACCTAGCTGCTACTATGAGGGGGGCTCTGAAACTCACCCCACTGTAGTCAAAGGATGGAATCCAGTCCTGGGCCTGTGCCCAGACTGAGCCCTCCAGGCTGCAGGGAGCTTATCCACAGAGGAGGGGCCAAGATAGGGAAGGAAGATGGAACAGGATATTATTCTAAGGAGATACAGCTTTCTGAGCAAGCCCATTTAAGCGACTTTATAACTACAAAGAATGCTAAGTAAACATACAGCTTTCAATCCTGACCCAAATTACTATGTTGTTTTTTGTGTGTGAATGTTTTTCCATTACTTCAACTTTCTTAGGGAATTCCACATCTGTAAGTGTCTGAAAATTACAGAATCCCAGGGAAGACCTCTGGGACGTCCTGCGTCCATCTCACAGGGTGAGGAGGTGAGGAGGCCCACAGAGGCAGAGATGCTTCCTGGGGTCACAGGGCAGGACTGTGGCAGAGCTGATGAGGACCAGCTGACTCCCCACCCAGGGCTTCCTCTCTGGTCCCGCCCCCCAGGCTTGTAGCATCCCAGGCTGGACCCCCCTTCTCCATAGAACACATGCCCTTTCTGGGGCTGCCACATTTGTAAGAGAAAGGTCCCCCCACCCCCCAGTCAGCTCCTAGCCGGGATCTACTTGGGAGGGGCAGGGGGAGTTTGAGGGCCGGATAGCTTCTGCTCCAGCCTGACTCTGAACTTGGGGCTTCCCAAGGCCCAGATTGGATGGAGAAGGCAGGAGGTCCCCAAACCAGACAGATCCTGGGGTGGGAAGCATGGAGGGACTCAGATACAGCTGTGAGGGTGGGGACAAAGGGGTCATCAGGGACAGTACAGCCAAACTCATCCAGAGAACTGGGGCACCTGAAAAGCACATCACACGAAGGGGTCACTTCCTTGCCGCGGAGACGCCTTCTCCACCACCGCCTCCCCCCTCCCTCCCTGGAGAATTTCCTTGTCCTTGTCTGTGCCCCAGCCACGCGTCTGACTTCAACTGCCCCTGTGTCCAGTCTGTGCGTCATGGCCCCTGTGCCCCGAGCCTCCCTCCCTCACAACAGATTCTGGCCATGCCCTCTGTGGCCTGCAAACCCACAACCGTGGCCGGGCCTGCCATGCTTCCCCTGAGGACCCGAATCTTGCATGCAGCCCTGGTGCCTCACACCCTCCTGCGGCACCACCAGGAAGAATACACGTGCTTTGCATCTTCTCTTTTTGTTTCCTTTTTGCCAAATAAATGAATGCCTGAGTGTAAACGTGAACTTTTATGACTGCCCTGTGTGTTCTCCTCCTATGCGCCAGGCCCCTGTCCCACCCGCGGGGTCTGGGCCCCCAGTACCTGGGGCCAAAGTGGCGACGGTCACTCCCACAGGAAGCGCACGTACCAGATGGTCTCATTCTTCAGCTGCGGCCCAAAGAGGGGGTTCAGCTGAGCCAGGATGGTGATGAGCCAGCTGCCGGGGACAGCACAGGGAGGGTGAGCCAGGACGCCGGAAGGAAATCCACGCTCCACACCTCGCGCCATGCGTCCGGTCACGTGGCCAAGCCGGCAGACACACAGGGGTCTGCGTTTCCAGGTGAAGGGTCCCGTGAGCCCTCCCCCAGTCTGGCCAGCACAGGAGGTTGGCCCGGGGTTCGTGGGTTCCGGCTTAGGTCTGGTTTGATCTGATGTTTCATAGATTTCTAAGACCCAGGCTGGGGCTGGACTCTGGGACAGGGAAGGGGTAAGACGGCCTCCAGAGGCGTGCTGAAGGGGCCTCCCAGCTGAGCCCAGGACACCTCTGGTCTGGGCCTCCCCCAGCCGGTACCTGGGAGCAGGACAGGGCTGGTCTGCCAGCAGGCACGTCAGAATCACCTACTTCTAGGAGCAAGATGAAGAATTACCTCCTAGGAAGGGCTGATGACCAGAGAGCCCCACGCTGAGGCCTGCTGGCGACAGGACGGGAGCTGTCCTTCAGGCCAGGGAGATCTCCAGGGAACATGGGCAGGCTGCACATCTTGGTGGGGTGGGGCGGGAGGGCCAGACCCTGTTGTCAGGACTTGTGTGCCCACAGTAGTGGGTCCCCAGAGACTCTAAAGGTGCATGACCTCACATGCCAGAAATAGGTCCCCTGGTGCTCCATCTGGTTTTGCAGGAAGGCTCCAGCTGTTTGACCTCAGACCACACCGCAACCCCCAGCAGCCAGTCACGTGGCTGACGCCTGTAAGCTGTCAGAAATTGTAGTCTGCTTATCATCGGCATTAACCCAGAGTTGATGTTTTGCGGAACATAATTTCCAGGCGTGGCATTTTGTAAGCTGCCCCATCTCTCCACCTGTGTGCACCCGGTCTGCGGCCAGTCTCCCTTTCCCCTACGTCCATCTGGTGTCTGTAGTTACCACATCCCACGCACACGCCGTCTCTGCTGTTCCCAGCCACCACCCTCTATGCCCTGGTCTCTGTGCCATCGAGCCCCAGCCCCTCTGAGGCCCTCCCTGAGACAGATGAGGACATTCTGCCGAGCCCCGAAAGGCCAAGAAACAGCACAGAGGGCCTTAGAGACGTTCTGTCTCGGGAGAATCCTGAAAAACCGTACATCCTCATGTATTTAAGCTAACATTTAAGCTAACGTAGTACGGGTCATTATTTTTTAGCAAGTTTTATTTTTTTGTTGTTAATAGGGGGTAGAAAGTATTTAACATCGTATGAAGTGAAATGAGAGAACTGACTCAGAGGAATAAATAGTTCGTGATCTAATTAGATAGAACAGGCTTTAACTACAAAACACACCCCAAATATGAAATACATCATGTAAAAAATTTTACATGTGGGCCTTAATCTATGCATTTTGAAAAATTTGGCAGTCTTGCAAAATACTCGTTACTTTTATTTTTTATTCCAGTTGTCTTTAAAACAATGTTACCTCTCATTATTGTTTCTTATTTTTTTGAAGTTTTTATTTATTTATTTTTGAGAACGAGAGAGTGCCAGCTGGGGAGGGGCAGAGACAGAGAGAGAGGGAGAAGGAATTCCAAGCAGGATCCATACTCAGCACGGAGCCCGACATGGGGCTCAATCTCATGACCATGAGGTTATGACCTGAGCCGATATCAAGAGGCAGATGTTTGGGGCGCCTGGGTGGCGCAGTCGGTTAAGCGTCCGACTTCAGCCAGGTCACGATCTCGCGGTCCGTGAGTTTGAGCCCCGCGTCAGGCTCTGGGCTGATGGCTCGGAGCCTGGAGCCTGTTTCCGATTCTGTGTCTCCCTCTCTCTGCCCCTCCCCCGTTCATGCTCTGTCTCTCTCTGTCCCAAAAATAAATAAAAAACGTTGAAAAAAAAAATTTAAAAAAAAAAAAAAAAAAAAGAGGCAGATGTTTAACCGACTGAACCAGGCCCCTCTGTTACCTTGTAAAGAATCAGTATCTCATCACTGTTACCCGTCCTATTTTGATTGTTCTGAATTCAGAATACCCCAACTATGCCAAGCATAACCCACAGAGATAGCGTATGAGACCCAGGAGGAGGGGAGGCCACACGGGCTTCCCATGGCTTGACTGATCAAGGGAGAGGCTTCCCTCAAAACCAGAACTTGGACTTATCCCCTGGTTTGGCAGGCAGGATGATTTAAACTTGGAGCAGGGTGACATACAAGGGGTGTGGGTGGAAGGAGGAGTGTCTTCTTTTGTAAAGGGGGCGGGGCTATCGTGAGTGGCAGTTTTAGGAAGAGAACATCTGGGCATTCAGGACCCAGACTTTGACTCCCTCACCCTGTCCAGGTTCTTGAATCCCTTGGAATTATTCTCCTACATCCCCAGGGGCCCCTTCCCAAGTTTGAAGACTCCTGCTCATCTGATGGTTTGAAACCGGCCACATCACAACCACCCAGGAGCATGTATTAGAAATATGAACTCCTAAGTGCAGATGTTGAAAACTGAGTCAGTGGGTCAAGGGTGGAGCCCTGAATGCTGTGTCTTTCCATCTCTCCCAGTGATTCTGGTGCCCGGTCGGGCATAAAGAGCACTCAGTTCACAGATGAGAAAACATGGACGCTACAAAGCTTGTTTGGCTGCCGCATTTGGAACCAGACCCCAGAGTCCAGGACTTCGAGCCCCCTGCTCTCTGTGCCATCCCAAACTGCCTGCTCCCCTACGTTTTACAGACTCAGCCTTTCAAAAGTGGAATCTGTCACTACCAGGACAGAGGAGAGGGCAGGGCTTAGGGAGAGGAGGGAAGACGTCGAACTGGGGGAGTGGTACTTACAAGAGGTAACAGCAGACAGCCGTGGCCACCAGCATGGTGATAATGACTCTGCAATGGAAGCGGTGGTCAGGTCAGGATGGGTGGAACCAGCACCCTCCCAAGGCCAGGCCAGGGCCAGAGAAAGAGCTCCTGGTGTCAGCCCCTTTCCTGTTGGCCTTCCTGATGCCACCTGAACACAGGAGGCTGACTTCTATTCAGGGTGACAATTGTAAGAGGGAGATAAAAACTCAAGCGTCACCCCAGGGGAAAGCCCACCATGACTGCATCCAAGTTGCATTATGGACCTTCTCTTTACCTCCCTTCTCCACCACCTACCATCTTATTGCAGCCATGCTGGGAAAAGATACCCCCCCCCCCCGGAGTTGCATTTGCAGCAACACACCATGGAATGTTCTCTGCAATGCAAACTTCATTGGGCAAGGGGATGGAAAACAGAAGCTGGCAAGAAGCAAGGAGACCGTGAGCCATTTCTAAGGCAGAGTGAGTGGATACCAAGGGAACAGGTAGCTCTGTGTCCATACAAAGAGGACTCTGGACTCAGAAGCTTAAAATGCAGCAGGAGAGACTTCAGTTAGAACTCACCAAAGTTTGCAGGAGAGGTGAGATACTAAAATGGTTCACAAAGTGATGCTGTGGGACTTCAGGATCAGGGACAGTGCCCATTTGTCCAAGTAGCCTCCACCCAAATCCAAATCAGGCCCCAGGACCCCTGGTCTAAAGCACCTGAAGTCAGTGCCAGAGGAATTACACTGGATCCATTCCTTCAACGTTACTACGCATTGTGGGCCAGCCCTGTGCTGGGCACTGGGGTCCACGGTGGTGAAGGAGACAATCTTCCAGGTAGAGGAACTTAAAATCAAGTTCAAGTTCAGGGGAGAGCCCTTCGTAGCTGAGGAACTGATAAACTGACCCACAGTAACTGATGCAGTAACTGATAAACTGACCACAAGGTACAGAAATCTGCTAGGCGCCGCTCAGAAAACAAAACCTGCTAAAAATTATTCAACACATAATCTGTGCCATGCGCTGTTTTACATGCGTTATTTCGGGTATTCCTCACAGTATAGCCTTAAAAGGCACATACCACCATCATCCACATTTTACGTATGAAGAAAGTGAGGCCTGAAGGGCTAACGTTCGCTCAAGGTCACTGCTGGTGAGCGGTGGACAAACCGCATCAGCGGCCGGCCATGGCCTCTAGCTTCACTGGCTGGAGGGGGGGGAACCCTTAACTGCCTCCCGCGTCAGTCGGCCCTCCACCTTTCTAAAGCACCACCGGCTCTGCTCTTTGGCCCCGACCGCCTGCCAGTTCCGAGCCGAAGGCGGCCAGTGAGGACAACGGAGGAAGGCGGCGCCGAACGAGCCCTGACCCAAAGCTCGCTGCACCGCCTGACGCTGCCCGGGGAGGGGTCCGCAGGAAGGCCGGGCCCGCAAGCCATCCTTACCCGCGGTTGGGTCCTTTCGGCACGAACCAGGGCCCGGCGATGCCGATGAGGCCCCAGAACGTGGTGAAGATGATGACCGGGAGGGCGAAGGAGTGTGCCGTCATGGCCGGACGCGGGACGCTCAGGCTGGGGTGCCAGGCCGAGCTGCGGACGCTCAGGTGTGCTGGGTCCCCGCCGGCCGCTGGCGCCGAGCATGCGCAGCAGGAACGGGCCGCCAGGGGGAGCTCGCGCAGTCGCCCCCGCGCAGGCGCGAGCGCGTCGCTCGGGCAGGGGCGGGCTTTCCGAGGGGCCAGATCCAGCTTCGATCAGCTCTTGATGAGCTTTGACCGGCGAGACTCACAGGACGCAAGCTTGGGTCGAAATAAACGGCTTTATTCAGGGAGCAAAAAGTTGCGAATCCAACGTGGGTTTTTTAAACCTCATTTGCACGTCTCTGAAGCCAGAAGAGGCTGCCGATCGCCCTGAGTATCCTTGGCTGACGGGCACCTGAATGAGGGAATCGGCCAATCTTCACGCTGCCTTGCTAAATACTTAGCGCCCCAGGAACCCAACGTAGGCTTGAGGAAGAACCAAAAGGTCTGGGGTAGGTTACACTGTCTTAGGTGTCTGGCGAGGGCAGGGGGCTGAATTCCCTCCCACCTGGTCTCTATGGCTACTGAAATCAAACCATCAGTTATAATGCCGGTTACTCAGAACGTCAGACCCTCTGGGCATCAGGGGTGGGAGGATGCCAGGATCTGCGCATGTTGCTGGTGCAGGAGGGTGGAGGCGTGGCTAGGACTCTGGCCAAAGGCTTGCTCCTTCTCTTCAGCTTGTTTTCTTGTGAGGCAAAAATAGGAAGCCTCTCCAACAAGGGTGTCTCCAGGCCCTGGATTTGAAATGCAGCAAGTGCCTTGAAACAAAACCAAAGAGGTCAGGCTGGGTAATAGTCTCCAGCAAAGGTGTTCACCACGTGTCAGCCCTGGGGTCCTGCACAAAAACGTCGGTAGGCCTCTGTGCCATTAACGAGGCTGCCTGTGCCTCTTAAGAAATGTGGACAGTGCAAATCTCTGCAAAAAAAAAAAACAAAACAAAAAACAAAAAACACAACATTTTCCATCACCCGCTCCAAGAGGCCCAACTTTCTCAAAAGCTGGTATTGGAGGCTTCCTCAGTAATGGATGTGGAGGCTGGATGCTTCCCTACCTGGCCTCCACCTCAGCGCCTAGAGCTGCACAGGGAACTGTGTGTGGAGCTCACACACAACACTGCTCGCACGACTAGCCTCATGCTCTGAGGATTCTTACAGGATGGAAGAGCCCCAGGGAGGATGCTTGCCAGAAAGTCACCTCGTTTGGGATCTATGGATAGGGTGGGGGCAACAACCCCTATTTTAAGGGGTCTTTCTCTCTTCCACCCCACCAATTTATAGCCCCAGCACCTCGCCTAGGGCAGAGTCCTGAACTCCCCACAGAACCTTATGTGAATGGGGGAGGGAGGCCTGGGCTCCCTCTCGGTGTGGACAGTAACACTGCCAGAGCTGCAGCTCTAAAGGCCCGTGGTATACCCCAGACCCCTGACCCTGGGGCTGGAAGAGAGGCATTTCCACAGACCAATAGAAGGCAGAAAGTGGGGACGAATTCCTGGTTCGCAGCTGAAGAAAACAGGAAGACGATGGCACTAAGGCTAAGTGCTAAAGGTGGGTGACGGGAAGGGAGAGTCAGAAACACTGGGAACCGGGGTGGGGCGGGGGGGGGGGGGTGGTGGTTAGAAGGCGACAGTCCATACCAGCATCTCAGAGGCTCTCAGCACCTCCCAGGACAGAAGAGAGAACAGAGCGCTGGCTGAGGGCCAGGCGACTTAGCATGCAGCACAGGGCGGGGGGGCCCCCGGCGCAAGGCCAGGATGCAGCACCATTTCCTGCCTGTCTAAAACAAGCAAAAGGCAGGGGTCAAACCTGCCCTCTAACCTCCCCTGGTTTCCTACCCAGGAAGGTTAGGAAGGCGGGACCCAGGCCCCACATCATCCCCAGCAGATAAGCAGCCTAGGAACCTGCCAAAACGAAGTGCCCTGGAGGGAAAAGTGCTTTGCTTCAGGGAGTGAGGGGAGAGGGGTGAGGGGGAGTGGGAACATAGTTGTGCAAGACACCCTTCTGGGCCTCCAGGGTAGTGCTCTCAAGCTTGAGTGAGCCCATGAAGTTCCTGGAGGACCTTGCTCCAAACTGCCCGTCGCTGAGCCCCAGTCCCAGATATCCGCTCAAGCAGGTAAGGAGTTGAGCATATTTAACAAGCACCCCTAGTGACTCCCAGGCTGGGTCCCAGAGAACTGGGAAGAGCGGACTAGGCCACCATGCTGATGGCACATTTAGGGAGCTCTGTTCCCGCAATAAGGACGTCGGTAGCAAGGGACAAGGACAAAGGCTGAAGGCAGCTACGTCCACTCTGTGCAGCCCGAGGTCTGACTTTTGGGGAGCTGGAGGCGCCGTCACTCATCAGCCCAGTGGCAGACCAGGAGCCAGCAGGCACTTGAATTCTCTGCTGCCACGTCATGGAGAGGGAAACTGAGGCACAGGAAAGAGGAAGAGATTCATTACGGTTGAACCTCTGCCTGCGGCAGAGCTGGGGCTGGAGCCCAAGCCTCCCAAGTGAAAGCGTGGACATGTCTGCTCCTCAGGAAACCAGGCTCAGGTCAAACATAAGTGCTGCCACCGCGGGGAAGCAGCAGGCTCCCTCCAGGAAAGACTTTTCCTCCATTGTCCCGGGATGACCTCTCTGGAGTGCTCTGTGGAGAGGGTTTAGCTTGCCCCTCCTAAGGGAGCCCCTGGAGGAGGTAGAGAAATTCTCTGGTACAAGTGTCCCATCTGAAGTTGAAGCTTCCCTGCTTCTGCTGTAGAGCCAGGGTGAGACCCAGAGCCGGGCCGGTGGTCCCTAGAGCCTGGTGATCCTCTGCCCTCACAGTGCCTCCTCCATGCCACTGAGGCTGTGGGCAGCCTCCCCAGAACGCTCCCCAACCATCCAGGGGGGATGCTGGGGTGGGGGGTGCTTCTGGAAGTCCCAACAGCCTCTCTCCCATTTCAGAGAAGTCCTCTTGCTACCAGATCATGGGGTGGAATATTTCATGATGGGATTATTTCCTGAAGCACCTTAAAAATGAATTTGAGCTAGGAACCTTTCTGCTTATTTAAGTGCCAGGAGGTCACCGTTGCTCAGAAAGGGGCCTTGGGAAGCAGGTTTGTGCTCCTGATTACCCTGCCTCTGGGAGGTGGGCTTAACTATCTTGTCGCTGCCCACTTCCTGGTGCTTGGAGAGCACCCCCCCCCCCCCCGCCCCCAGGCAAAGACTCTAGGGCAGCCTTGATTCTGCAGAGAGCCTGTCACCATGATTCCCAGGGGCAAGGCAGCAGCGGGGGGGCGGGAGGGGGGCCTCCAAGGCAATCCCTAGGATTCCTGCTCCGACGTGAGCTCTCCGTCAAGACAGCTTGGGGGCCTCTTGGCTGGTAGGGGGGTACAGGAGCCTGTCAGGAGGGTCCATGATGCAGTCCTTCAGGATCTCCACCGGCTCCTTGTAGGGTGGAACGGGCGGTTTCTGGGTCACAGCCTCCTCCACATAGAGTGCCCCCATCTTCTCCTTCCTGAGCCCTGGTCCTTGTGCGAGGGGAAAGAGAACCCACGGTTACACGGAGGGGAAAACAGATTAGATGACGACCCCTTCCCACATCCACTGTGCCCCAAGGAATGCTGGGTGAGAATGCAGAACAGCCTGGAGATAGGACTGCGCTGCTCTTGGCAGACCTGTTCTAGACTCGCTCTGTTCTCTCACCCTAGGGTGGTGGGCCTCACCTGGGGCGATTCTGCCCTCCAGGGGACACGTGGCAATGCCTGGACACACTTCTGATCGCTACAACTGGGTGAGTGCCAAGGGGGCCCAGTGGGTATGTAAGGGGTGCAGGTCAGGGGTGCTGCTGGAGACCCGATCACACACAGGCCGGGCCTTACAACGAGGAACCTTCCAGCCCTCAGTGTCCACAGTGCTAAGGTTGAGAACCCTGCCTGGGAAGGAGGGCCTTATCCTATCAAATCTGGTAGTGCCCTGTATTTGCTTCAGATGTACTAGTCCCACCGCCCCCTGCAAAAGGGCACACTTGAGAGCACCCTTCACCCCCACACGGCTGGACGCGGGGAGCAGCTCACTCAGCAAACGCGTGGGCGAAGGATTCACTCTCTAGCTCCCTACCTTTCTCCCCGTCTCCTCTCTCCACTTCCACCCCAGGCCTCTCCCCTTGCCCAGCAATGGGGCCAGGGCCGCCCTGCTTCCTGGGGAGCCCCTGGCAAGCCTGAGACCCTGTCCGCAGCTGATGACCACAGACCGGGCGGTAACCACACAGGAGCACAAGCAATGGAAGGGGACCAGAAACAACAAGATGTCAAGGAAGAAACTTCATTGCTGTCACTGAGAAGTGACACACGAATAGCCCGGAGGACCTCTTTGGTTTTCAGGGACTACTTGAAAAGAGGAGACTCGCTCACTTCAGACTCAGTAACTCACCTCCCATAAAACATAAGCGTCCCTCCAGTCCGTCCCCACCCCGGGCCCCCAGGCTAGTAGGGCTGTGCCCCTCACAGACGCCTCCCTGCCCAGGATGCCCCAGCCCTCTCCTCCACCTAGAATCTTCTTCTCGGCCCCTCCGACCTGACTTCTTCCCTCCCGAAAGAGCCGACACGGCACCACGGAGAACGTGAGCTCACCGCCCCAGCTTGTCCAGTCCTCTGGTTACTTCCAGTCCTGGTCTTAACCTTCAGAGGGTGCCGCTGGCATTAGGGGCCAGACGTTGTGCACTCGACACGTATTACTTCACTTTACAGAAAAAAAACCAAAGCACAATGCGATTAACCTGCCCGACATCACACACTAGTTAGCGGAACCAGCGGGCAGACTGGCTCCGAAAATTCGTGCTCTCAGCACTACTCCCTGCTGCCCGCAGCAAGTATGCCCTGCCTCCCTAGCCGGATCATAAGCTCTGTGAGGGTAGATGTCGTGTCTCGCGCACCCACTGAGACCACGCCTATCGTGACAGCTGACACAGTGTCAAACACCCCCGTGTCCAAGATCAGCATGGGATTGGGAAGATAAGATCCTCTCCCTTCGTTTTCCCACGTCCAGGAACTCTGTCACACGGACTTACCCACATGGGAGCGAGGTGGCGCTTGGGCACAAGCGTAGACGTGGCTGAAACGCCGGCCTGAGGAGGTCAGGTACCAGTGCTGGATGGCGGGCTGGGGGTCGTACTCCGTGACTGCCACACCGTTCACTGCCGTCATCATGAGCATGTCGATCACCTCGTTGGAGAGCTTGGTCCTCTCGTCGGTCCTGATCCGGTTCATGGCACTGAAGCCCCGCTCACAGCAGGAGGTGGAGACGGGCACGCAGGCCACCACCGCCACCAGCCTGCTCAGCAAGGGGAACCGGTAGTGCTGGGCCAGGGCGTTCTTACACAGCATGGAGAACGGGAGGTTCTTGGCGACGGCTTTCAGGCCCAGCCACTCCTCCAGGAGTGCCTCCTCGCTGTACCCTGCGGGGAGGGAGAGCTCAAAGTATCTGGCAAGGGCAAGAATGTCGTCGTTCCCAAAAGTGGCAAGTTCAATCCCACTTGGCCAGGCCATGGTGTCAAACACCTCCATGTTCTTGAGCTGCGGGGGCCGGTCTGTGTCAAACCTTTGCTGGAGGTACTCGATCCCGGTCAGGATCATTCTGTCCCTGTCCGCCTGGAACCGCTGCTCTGCCATCTGCACTCTGTCCAAGAAGACGCCATGGAGCCGCCCATCCCGGAAGCCGGTGTTGAACTCTTCCTCTTTGGGCCCTGCCTGGCGACGGAGGGTCTCCAGGGCCGCGTAGGCCCGTCCCAGTGTGGAGTTCACCTCCGTAATCAGCACGATCTCCTTCCGGCACACCTCGGACAGAGGCCTGTAGATGCTCAGGAAGTCCAGTAGGAAGTGGCAGAACTTGACGAAATGGAAGCTTTTCATCAGCTTCAGCATGCCTCTGGCCCTGTGCCCGATCTGGCCCCCGGCTTCCGCCACGCCCTGGAGGTGCCTCGCCAGGGCCGGCCAGCTCACGATGAGCGCGTTCAACGTGCGCCTCTTGCTGGCCACCCACCTGACGGCGTTCAGGTCCTTCAGGCGGATGATTTCCTGCTCTAGGGGAGCCGCGCCTTCCTGCAGCTCGTTCAGCCTTTTATTCGAGGACTGATAAAACTTGAAGACGGTCCGAATGTGCCGGTCACACTTCTTCACCAGATCGATGCCCCCACAAGCGTCGACCACGGCCAGGTGCAGCCGGTGGGCGACGCAGTGGACAGGCAGCAGCTGGGGGATGACCTCCTGGAACTTTTCCACGAGGCCTCCTCTGCAGCTCAGCATGGTCGAGCCATCGGTTCCCAGGCCGACCACCCAACCGGGCTTCCGGAAGGGGATGTCCAGTTCATCCAGGGCAGAGATGATGGTCTCAAAGTATCCGTCCACCGTCTCACTATAGAGAGGGGCCAAAGTAATGTACGACTCTTTCACCTCCATGCCCTTAAAGTATCGGATATAAATCCCCACGCAGGACTGGTCGGAGGCGTCCGTGGAGCTGTCCAACAACACGCTCACACAAGGGGAGCTCCGGACATCCTCGAGGATCTCCTTCTTGAGAGTCTCAGAGATGTATTTGATGAACTGCGTGCACGCGGTGCGATTGCGGTACTTGCCCAAGATCATGGTCCCGGTGCTTTGGAGGAGTTGCAGGATCTTCTCAAAGTCATTCAGGGGCCTCGAGTGATACGCGATGGAGTAGGCGGCGTTGAAAAAGTGCTCCATGTTCGCCATCAGGTCACTGGAGATCTCTGGGACCGGGGCAGCCTGAGGGGTGTCTTCCTTGACTTCCACGGTGTTGACACAGAGCTTGTGTGCTTTGCTGACCTCGTGGTATTTCAAAGTCTCCACTTTAAAAGGCCCCGTGTAACCGCGGACTAACCGGGATGATTTGTCGTGGAGACTAGGTCTTTCTTTGCAAGCTGAACAGAAGAGCTTGGTCTCTTTGGGGTCGATTACTAACCACGGGAACTGCCCAAACCATGACCTCTGGATTGAACGGGGTCTGTAAGTCCTCTTGACTTTCCTGGGTCCATCTACTTCGACTTCACAAAGGCTGGGATTACCGTGGGAACTACGGGTCTCCACTGAAGGGGCCGGAAGCACTGTGGATTCTACAGCCAAGGCCGGTGCCTCTGCCTCTCTTCCGGCCACCATTTTCTTCTTCCCTTTGGAGCAAATACAAATGTGCTTAGTGTTGCTGCGCAGAACTCTGTAGCCTCCTATCAACTAGGATATCCAATTTAATGAGTATCCCTTATGCAAAGCAGAGCTGAATGTGATCTACCTTTCTAGAAATCATCAGTGACTTCTCTTTAAACTGTTCCCTATTGTTATCTGTGTAAGTCACCTTGTGGTCTAAGAGAGGTCCACTGACCCTTGTGGGACCTTTAGCCAGCCTCCCTCTCTCCATCCACACAGCTACCCTGGGACCATGTGACATCAGCTGCTAGCAAGCTTAATGAGCCACCTTGGCCATAGATGCTATTGGATAAACAAGTGACTTCAATCCTCTTTTGGGCACCACAAAGAAATGAGGTTAAGTATCCATAAGTCGTCTTACGAGCCTTAGAAAGAAGGAAGGTACAGGGGCGCCTGGGCGGCTCAGTCGGTTAAGCGTCCAACTCCAGCTCAGGTCGTGATCTCACAGTTTGTGAGTTCAAGCTCTGCATCGGGCTGTCTACTGTCAGTGCAGAGCCCGCTTCGGATCCTACGTCCCCCTCTCTCTCTGCCCTTCCCCCCGCCTCTCAAAAATAAGCATTTAAGGGGCGCCTGGGTGGCTTAGTCCGTTGAGCTTCTGACTTCAGCTCGGGTCATGATCTCATGGTTCGTGAGTTCGAGCCCCGCATCAGGCTCTGTGCCGACAGCTCGGAGCCTGGAGCCTGCTTCGGATTCTGTGTCTCCCTCTCTCTCTGCTCTTCCCCCACTCATGCTCTGTCTGTCTGTCTGTCTGTCTCTCTCTCCTTCAAAAAAATAAATAAAAACATTTTAAAAAATTAAAAAAATTAAAAAAAATAAACATTTAAAAAATCTTATAAAAAAAAAAAAAAAAAGAAAGAAGGGAGGTACCGAAGTATTCACAGTAGCTACTAGCCAATAAGCCCCTGACTGAGATACACAAAACAGTGAACTCTCACAGGCCAGGGTGCTGTCACTAAAAACTGGAGGGGGAGGGAAGAAGGGTGGCTTGCAGGCCTGCAGTCACAGAGTTCCTTATAACCAGTGTCTCCCACACATCGCCCCCACCAGCTCTACCACAGGCCCCATTAGCATTCTGCTCATGAAAGGGCCTCGTTTTTCCCATACGGACCCCGTTTCCCAGGCTGTCTGACACTTGGACAGCACAGTTAAGTTTCTTACTCATCTTTGTCTACCAGGGCCTAAAACAAGGCCTGTTGCACAACAGAAGCAGGACAGGGATGGCTGAGTGAACACTGTGTGACCCGTCGTGGCCACGTGGGCCCCAGGATGTGCCCTTCAGAGCTCAGTAGGTCAAGACTCACCTGGAGGACGACCTTTCCCCCACTTGGGCCCGTTTGGGTCCTTGATCCAGGGCGCAGCCCGACGTTCCAGCTTCGAGATCAAGTCTGGTTTGGCAGCCGCAGGCCCTAATGCAGGGACGAAGAGTCACACTGAGGTCCCTGCTGTGGACCACCAAGTCAAGTAGCCCGCCCGAAGCTAGTCACGGAAATACTCAGGGGTGGCTCTGGGTCTATCTCTTAAGAAAGTCTATTCAGCCAGGGCCACGATGAAAACATACGTACGTGGCAGGCCAATTTATGCATAAAGCCCGAGAGGCAGTCAGGTCCAGATGCTAACATGCATCCCTTAGCCAGGATACATAACGTCCTTAGCTCCACGGACCAGCCACTGGAGACAAGAGTCAGCTGATTGCATCTAGAGGAAAGGTGGGTGTCGGAGGAAACAGGATACAACAGGAGGAGAGAAGGCAGGGATGGTAAAGCCACGCGAGAAGAGTTAGACTGTCACGGGCACTATGCTGGCTCAAGTGCCCCCAGAGCCACCATGGCTGGCCTACGGGCAGGTGTCTTACTACATGAGTTATTTTCAAGGGGCACTTGAAAGGCCCCTTAAAAATGTCTGCCTTGGGGCGCCTGGGTGGCTCGGTCGGTTAAGCGTCCGACTTCGGCTCAGGTCATGATCTCACGGTCCGTGAGTTCGAGCCCCGCGTCGGGCTCTGTGCTGACAGCTCGGAGCCTGGAGCCTGTTTCAGATTCTGTGTCTCCCTCTCTCTCTGCCCCTCCCCTGTTCATGCTCTTTCTCTCTCATCTCAAAAATAAATAAACGTAAAAAAAAAAAAAAATTGTCTGCCACCTGCAGAGGAACCTTAAATATGACTAGAAGCAGGTCAGGCCTTTGGGTTAAGCACTGCCCTTTATTTAAAAAATGAATATTCTCAGGGGTAGGCAAAGAAATTGATTTCTTGATTTCAAATAGGGGCGCCTGGGTGGCTCAGTCAGTTGAGTGTCTGACTTCGGCTCAGGTCATGATCTCGCGGTCTGTGAGTTCGAGCCCCGCGTCGGGCTCTGGGCTGACAGCTCAGAGCCTGGAGCCTGCTTCATATTCTGGGTCTCCCTCTCTCTCTCTCTGCCCTCTCCCACTCATGCTGTCTCTGTCTCTCAAAAATAAACACTAAAAAAATTTTTTTAAAATAAATAAATAAAATCCATTAATATCTACCTACATGCTTTGGTATGTGTGTGAATGTGTGTGTAAATTCCCTTTGGAAAGACAAATACAACTGCTAAGCGTGGGTGCTTCTGGGAAAATAGTGATTATTGTCACTGTTCATCTCTAGGGTCACTTGAATACATTTATATATTTGTATCTGTTATGAGTGTGTATCCATATATTTACTACTAATAAAAATATAATTTAATACATTGTTAAAGTGCAGTAGACTGGATAAATCCTTAAAACATGTCTAACATGAGGGCAATGGAATAATAATAATAATACAAGGAAAAGTTACTGAACACCAGATGCTGGCAAAGTAGGTGGCAAGGAGAAAGAAGCGGATCTAATGGCAGAATCCCCCAGAGACTCGGGATGAGGGGCCATGAGCGGCAGAAGGTGGTGAGTAAGAAACGGGGAGAAAGGGTTGGCCCACAGTCTGCAGAGACCATTCCAACCCGGGTCGTCCACCTGCCCCAGGAAACCAGAGAACACTGCCACCCCCACCTACCCTCACTTGAGGAGGAGAATGGAGATTTAGTCCACAGAAAAACAGAAGTGGGAAGGTTCCAGGCCCGGGGAGGGTGGGGATAGTGGACAAAGAAGAAGGGTCATGATAATGAAGAAAGAGTCTGTGTTCGGAAATGTGCACTATTCAGCTCCAAGAACACGGGCTTGGCTTCTGGCCCCAACCAGGGGACTTGGAAGAGTTTTCTTTTCTTCTTTTAAAAGTGTTTATTTATTATTTATCTTGAGAGAGAGAGAGAGAGAGAGAGAGAGAGAGAGAGAGTGCAGGGGAGGGGCAGAGAGAAAGGGAGAGAGAGGATCCCAAACAGGCTCTGAGCACAGAGCTGAATACGGGGCTGGAACTCACGATCAATTGGTGAGATCATGACCTGAGCCAAAATCAAGAGTTGGATGCTTAACGGACTGAGCCACCCAGGTGCCCCTGGAAGAGTTTTCTTTGGAGAAAGAGAATTGCCCCTCCCTGTCCCCTTCTGCCCCAAAGGCCTCCGGGACATTGACTTTTGCAAGATTCTCAGTGAGACCTGCAGGCTCACAGCGGACACCCTGCAGTGAAACCCACCCCTTGATGAGTCCCAGCTGCGCACAGAGCTTCCGGCCAAGGTTTGTCAAGGCTTTACTCTTAAACCTGGATGAACCACACGATATTTATTTAAGACAAGCCTCTGACATGAAACGGGTAGGAAAGAGATCGGAGGAACTAGAGAAACTGCAAGGAACGAAACAGATCTCCAAAAAACAAGCCTGAATTCCTGTTCCCAGAGAGAAAAGTCACGATAGTCACCCATGAAGAGAGTCATAGGGGTTCTTAGATTAAAAGTATGATAGAAGAGGGGCACCTGGGCAGCTCAGTTGATTAAGCTTTGGACTTTGGCTCAGGTCATGATCTCACAGTTCATGGGTTCAAGCCCCATGTCGGGCTCTGCTGACAGCTCAGAGCCTGGACCCTGCTTTGGATTCTGTGTCTCCCTCTCTCTCTGCCCCTCCCCCACTCATGCTCTGTCTCTTTCTCCCTCAAAAATAGCATTAAAAAACAACAAAATAGGGGTGCCTGGGTGGCGCAGTCGGTTAAGCGTCCGACTTCAGCCAGGTCACGATCTCGCGGTCCGTGAGTTCGAGCCCCGCGTCAGGCTCTGGGCTGATGGCTCGGAGCCTGGAGCCTGTTTCCGATTCTGTGTCTCCCTCTCTCTCTGCCCCTCCCCCGTTCATGCTCTGTCTCTCTCTGTCCCAAAAATAAATAAAAAATGTTGAAAAAAAAAAATTAAAAAAAAATAAAAAATAAATAAAAAAAAAAAATACGATAGAACAAATGACAAAATTAAGTAGATTGTTAGCAAATAAAATTGAGAAAATCTCCAAGAAAGTAGAACAAAAAAGACAGAAGCAGAAAAGGAGAAGCAGAAGGAGGGAGAGGTGGGGAAGGAGAAGAAAATAAAACCAGAGGCTCAATTTAGGAAGTCCACTATTTAACTGATAGGGCTTTTTGGAGGAAAGAAAAGAGAAAATCAATAGGAAGAAATCATACAAGAATGTCCCCCCAAACCGGAAAATGCAAGTTTTCAAGTGGAAGGGAAGCACTAGGTACCCAGAACAAGAAAAATCACTGATGCTATAAACACTTCAGAACACTAGACTAGATCTTGAAAACTTTCAGAGTAGAATAAAACAGGCTGTGTTCAAAGATTTAGTTAGAAAAAGGTATTTAGGGGCGCCTGGGTGGCTCAGTGGGTTAAGCGTCTGACTTAGGCTCAGGTCATCATCTCGTGGTCCATGAGTTCGACCCCCATGTCAGACTCTGTGCTGGGAGCTCGGAGCCTGGAGCCTGCTTCGGATTCTGTGTCTCCCTCTCTTTCTTCTCCTCTCCTGCTCACATTCTGTCTGTCTCTCTCTCAAAGATAAACATTAAAAAAGAATTTTTTAAAAAAGGTATTTTAACTTCTCTTCAGCACCAGTAAAACCTAAATGCAATGCTTTCAAAATACTGAGGAAACTATTTCCAAGCTACCTTTTTTTTTTTTAGTGTTTATTTTTGAGAGAGAGAGCAGGGGAGGGGCAGACAGCAAGGGGGACAGGGGATCTGAATCGGGCTTCGCACTGACAGCACAGAGCCCAATGCAGGGCTCGAACTCACGAATTGTGAGACCATGACTTGAGCCAAAGTTGGACACTCAACCAACTGAGCCATCTAGGCGCCACCCGCCCCCCCCAAGCTACCAATTGGAAAGCAGCATAAGGCATGTCCTCCCATGTAGCCTTTCTTGGGAAGTTACTGGAAGATGTGCTCCAAAAAATGAAGATATAAACCTGGAAGAGATACAGCCAGGGGACAGGAGGGGGACAAAGGGAACTCTGAGGCCACAGCTGTGCAGGCCTAAAGAATAACCAGCTTGTCGGACAGGGCAGGAGAATGGAGACCTGATAACAGAAGCCCCCGGGGAAAGAATGAAATTGATCGGTCACAGGATGTCTGAGCATGTGGAAAAGCTCTTCAGAGGAGGTTTAGAATTCCGCTGGACAGTTGGAGAAGAATTGGCAATAGTACAGAAAACTAGCAAAAAAAAAAAAAGAAAAAATTTCAATTTCAGGGGGGGAAAATCCTACAAGGAAAATCATCATACTATGCCACTTTGATCAGAAATAAATAATACATCATCATAATTATGCAAATAATTTACATTGAATTGACCAAAACAGCATGATATACTTGTTCTGAGAGGATTGAGGGACAGAGTGGGGGCCCAGGGTGGCGTAAGAGGGCCGGATCTTCATCATCCACAGTAGGAATCAAGAGCGAGTATCACTCTAAAATCAACAAACCAGGAACAGCAACAGACATACTGAAGTGTGAGTCTGCCCGTCTGTTTTGGTTCAAGGTCCAAAAGATAGGAGGGACGCCCAGGTGGCTCAGTCAGTTAAGTTGTCTGACTTGGGCTCAGGTCATGATCTCTCCGTTTGTGAGGTCAAGCCCCTCACTGGGCTCTGTGCTGACAGCTCAGGGCCTGGAGCCTATTTTGGATTCTGTGTCTCCCTCTCTCTCTGCCCCTCCCCCACTCACGCTCTGTCTCTGTCTCTCTCTCTCTCAAAAATAAATACGCATAAAAAAAATTAAAAAAACAAAACAAAAAAACCAAAAAGATAGGAGCCAACTGTCCCCCATCCCAAAGCTAGACCACTGAGGCCTGACTTGGAAAGTGGGTGGTTGAAACACTGGGCTGGGACCCGAGCCCTCGACACAGGGAGTCGGTGCACTGGGAGTGAAGAGGACAGGAAGCTGGATACTAGAGATGTTTCTGGAAATAGATGTCAAGTACACTGTGAGGACCCCTCCCCTACCATGGAGAGAGGTGGCACGAGCTACTTTCCCCTGACCTTAAGCCTAATGGGGATGACATCCTGACCTTTATCTCCTGGGCTATGGGGCTCCTCATGAATCCAGGCCTGGAAAAGACTAAAAGGCAGAATCTGATGGGCTCCTTCATGGCGGCCATGTTGGGAACAGTCTACATTCCCAGACTTTGTCAGAGCAAAGGATACCTAAGTGTTTTCCATGCTCCAGATGTGGGCCCCTGAGGGAAAGAGAAGGGTCTGGAGCCACTTTCAGGGACTCTGCCCATGACTGCCTGTTGACAGCCCAGGAATGAGCCACTATGGGGCTGACGGCCAAAACAGACATTCACCGTGTAGAACAGGTGGCAGTAAGGATGGCGGGGGAGCGTAAAGCCCACAAACTCACCCAGAGAATCAGCTTTCAACTGTCTGAGCCACGAGTGGAAGCCAGGTAAAAGCTCTGCGGCACCTCTCCTCCCCACTCACCCACCACTGCGCCCCCCACCCCCGCCCCGGACACACCAGAAGTCCCGGGCCAGGCGGAGGTTAGGAGGAGAACTCCCTTCTTCCTACACAAGACACCAGATTCCAGACCAGAGGCAGGTGGAGTGGGAAGGGGCAAGAAACTTCAGCTTTAGACGAAGTCCAGATAGTTTACTACCCGACAAAGCCTACACTTTTACTTCCTAACTTTGCAGAGGGGGTAAATTTTTGTGCCATTTAAAACTTATAGTGTCAATAATAATACAAGAAACTCCAATCATTTACGTTTTGTCCTGTTTGTTTTCTCACTCATATGTTCGTGTGCCCTCCCCTCCCCTCTTTCTCTCCTCTCTCTGCATACATGTATGAATAATACGTAAATATTACATAGGTGATATTTTTCTGAACCATTGAGACTACACTCTTTTCATACCCCCTTTTATCCCTAAATACTTCTGCACGTATCACTCAAGAAAAACGACATTCTCTCATGGGGTAGGTGGAATTCTAACATGAGCTCCAGGGACCTTGGCCCTTCCTGATCCCTACCCTTTGCAGTGTGGGTGGAACCTGTGACCTGACTTCATACCCGTGGTTATGTGGCATGATGTGGCAAAAGAGAGGTTATGTGGCTGACTCACCTAACCACATCAACCCTTTAGAAGCAGAGAAGTCAGAGCTTCAAAGCATCAACAGGGGCACCTGGGGGGCTCAGTCAGTTAAACACCCAACTCTTGACTTTGGCTCTGGTCATGATATGGTTCATGGGATCGAGCCCCGTGTCGGGCTCTGTGCTGACAGTGTGGAGCCTGCTTGGGATTCTGTCTCTCTCCCTCTCTCTCTCTGTCCCTCCCCGGCTCACACGTCTGCACTAGCTCTCACACACTCTCTCTCTCAAAACAAATAAATAAACTTTCAAAAACAAAGCAGGGGCGCCTAGGTGGCTCAGTCGGTTAAGCATCCGACTTCGGCTCGGGTCATGATCTCATAGTTCGTGAGTTTGAGCCCCGTGTCAGGGTCTGTGCTGATAGCTCTGCTTCGGATTCTGTGTCTCCCTCTCTCTCTGCTCCTCCTCTGCTCACACTCTGTCTCTCTCTCTCAAAAATAAATAGAGATTTAAAGAAATTTTTTTAAAACAAAGCAAAACAAAGGACCAACAGGATTCGACACACTGTTGCTGGCCCAAGGATGGAGAAGGCTGCATGGAAGGGACAGAGGGCAGCCTGCAGGAGCTGAGAATGACCCCTGGTCGAAAGCCAGCAAGAAAACAGGGACCTCAGTCCTACCACTGAGAAGGAACTGGATTCTGCCAACAGCCTGGATGCTCTTGGCAGTGATTGTTCCCAGAACCTCCTGATAGGAGCCAGTCTGATGGACACCTTGACTGTGGCCACGTGAGACCCTAAGCAGTGAACGTAGCTGAGCCCATCTGGACTTCTGACCTCCAGAACTTCAAGATAATAAATGGGTTAAAAATTTAGCCACTAAATTTGTGATATTTATTTATTGTGTGGCAACGGATCTCACCCAGCTAAAGGGAAACCAAAATGGAGGCCACAATTTGAACAGACCCCCTAAACCATTCATAATCACGTAACCAAATCTTTAACTGCCCCAATTTCACCTAAACGGGGGCGTTGACCCTAAACAAAACTGAAGCTTTCTTCATAGCACTGTGACCTTACGGCTTCCAAGCCAGCTGGCTGCGCACAAGAAAACTTACACAGTGCTACTACTCTAAAAAGAACAGAAGTTTCTAGTAACGAATCACAATTTAAAAAACCAAACAACATACTCCCTGAATTCTAACTGCTGAGAGTCAAGCTCTTAACCACTTTGGGTGTGAGGCCTCCCTGTTCACGAACAGTTGGTTTCTTGTTCAATATAATACTCGTATCACGTAAAGCTCTCTGAATTTTCTTTTGACCACCCAAAGAGTGAGGAGAAAAGAACCACATGCACAGAGCTGATCCAAACAAGTAGCAGTGGCAAAGAACAAAGCTGTATTACGAGTGTAAACTATGAGGTTCGCTCTTTGAAAAAATAATGTCTGTGTGTATTTCTTAGAAATAATGAGGCACATTACTAGAAGAAACAGCTAGAAGACTTTGGGGAGGAGGACCCAGCAACAGAGAAAGCCGGGATAGGGTACTGTCATTTTGTGGTATAAGTCCTGTTAGAACTACTTAGGTTTCAAAAACATGATTATGGAGAAATATTTGTAAATAAAAACTGGAAACACACAGGAGACTGAATAGCCCTGAATCTGTTCGCCTCAGTTCTATTCTCCTTGGGGACCGGCCACCTTTGCCTGCCCCGCCACTGCCACACCAGGCCCAGGGGTACTGCGCCCCAACTGGACCTCTTGGAAGCTGTGGCTAAAATGCTGCCAAAACCCTCTCCTTTTGGTTCCCTTCAGAACGAGGGAGACAGAAGGGAATTTCAAACAAATTTTTCTAAGTCTTAGTAATGGAAAAATGGCAAAGGGGCCCTAACTACAAGTGCATGCGCATGCGCACACACACACACACACACACACACACACACACACACCCCCTCCATAAAAGTTCATAGAAATGGTTTGGCTTGCAAAGGCGGACTTCTGATCCTTCCAGGCTACCTCCGTCCGAAGGCTGGCAGGCCCTACCCATGAGTCGGCTGGGAGAAGCTGCCTTGGGTCGCTCCCTGTCTCCTGCACAGCCCCCACTGTACAGCAGCTGCCTCCCTACACATCACGTTGAGCCATTCGAGCTCCCACTCGTCTCTCACCGAGGCCCTCCTACTAGGTTTTGGTTTCCACCTAGTGGCATGACTTCTTGCCCCCAGCTCTGTGAGTTCTGGCTGTAGCTGATGACCGCGCCCGTAGAAAGGGCAGTGCCCACCTGAAGTGTGTGACCTGCCCCTTGGCGTGGGGTGACACTCTTACTAATAAAAACAAGGGCTACCGCATAGGCCCTATATTGGCAGGTCTACTTCTGTCACTGACAAATACTAGTTTCTTAACAGCAGGATCTGAGTTTCCTTTTAGGGGGGGAAACAAGAGACATCATCAAATATGACCAAACTCTGAAACCAGAATTTAAAGCATGGAAGTAAAAGCACAGTCGGAAGCTCTGTAGAGTGATAAGTAGCTCGAAATAAGCAAGTCTACGTACGAAAAGGGCGAGATAGCAAAGCATTAAAAACAAAACACAAACCTCTTCTTTTCTCCATAAACAAAGTGACTGTCCTCTACAGGTTCAGTCCTATTGATGAGACAGCTGATGAGACTGAGGAGGGTGTGACAGGTGGGGGGGGGCCTCCCCTGGAAACATTCTCTCTGTTGAAAAGCTTCAGTCTGTACAATTTAACTGTCAACAACTGACAGAAATTAATATTAAGTTCGACTATATCAAACTGAGACTTTTTTTTTTGAGAGAGAGAGAGAGAGCGCATGAGCAGGGGAGAGGGGCAGAGGGGGAGAGAGAATCTCAAGCAGGCTCCAGGCTCAGCACGGAGCCCAATCCAGGGCTGGATCCCATGACCCTGGGATCGTGACCTGAGCCGGAATCAAAATTCAGACACTCAACCAACTGAACCACCCAGGTGCCCCGAGACCTTTTAAAAACAGGTACAATAGTTATAAAATCTGAAAGAACAAATCTACTAACTGTAAACCCTAACAAGAGCAATGGAAGAATTAGCTGGGCTTCCTGAAAGGATCAGAGCAAAAGGAAATCAACAGCAAGAATGTGCTGCGATGCAGCTTGATGACCATCAGACCCCAAAGACCCACCACAGCAACTACAGCATGAACTACAATGAACTACAGCAACAATGAACTACAGCAACATGACCTGATCACATGGGACAGCCAGGCCCCTTTCTCCAGCCAGTTCCCCTGGATGGAGGGAACTAACCGTGACCTCCAGAGAAAGTCTGAAAGAGCCAGGCAAACTAGTAACTTCCAGCAAGGGGGATTGGGGACGGGAGTGGAGACTTCTAGAAAATTCTTGTACTGTTCGAATTCTTAAAATAATCTCACCTCATATTTGGTGTTATTATTATTATTATATTAACAATATGATTAGCACAAATCTTGAAAAGAGAGGGAATCCAAGTGCCCGTAAACACCTACAAAGCAGGGAATGGAAGGAGTATAAGGCACATGGAATGCACAGAATAGAATAGAAAGAATTTCAGTTTCTCCGTTTTCCAGGTAGATGGTCGGGATTCCCAGGCCTGCTTTCTCATCTGAAAATGCTACTACTACCTGCCGTAGAGGTTTGCTTTAAGGATGAGAGAGAACATATATAAAAGACTCAACACAGGACCAACGCTCAGTAGATGCTCAGTGGACAGCAGAAACCACTGTTATTATTTCCACACAGGAGAATAAAAGAAAAACACAGAAGCTTCCTGTAATACCCAGTATAAGCAGATCATCAGAATATTTGAAGATAAAATATAAGAAGCATTAAAAATGGATGGGAGAGGTGTCTGGGTGGCTCAATCAGTTAAGCGGCTGACTCTTGATTTCAGCTCAGTCATCATCTCACAGTTTGTGAGTTCGAGCCCCACATCAGGCTCTGCGCTTGGGATTTTTGTCTCCTCCTCTTCCTCTGCCCTTCCCCACCCATGCTCTATCTCTCTCTCCCTCAAAAATAAATAAATAAACATATATTTTAAAAAGACTTTAAAAAATGGATGGGAGATTTTTTTAAAGGCTAATAGAACTTCTCTTGGCTGCAAAAATTATAATGGGGTTTTCTTTTTCACAAATTGTGTTCACTCCAAGGAGAAGTTCTTTTTGTAGAAAAATAATTGAAAGCTAGTACCAAATAATATGTGATTTTCAACTCTTAAAGTACTTGTCACAGGAGAATAAAGTATGGGAGGGAAAAAAACTCACCAAAGCAAAACGAATAGCACCTCCACTGTTTCAACACTGTTTTATATCCCAAATACCAGCCCAATGCCCTTTAACACAGGTCATTTTTAACCATACAAATCATTTATGTTTGGCCCCACTTATATTCTCAAGGCTCCTTAAAATACTTTTATTTATTTTTAATTTTATTCTTTTTTAATTAAAATTTTTTAATGTTTATTTTTCAAAGAGAGAGAGAGCATGCATGAGCAGGGAAGGGGCGGAGAGAGAGAGAGAGACACAGAATCCGAAGCAGGCTCCAAGGCTCTGAGCTGTCAGCACAAACAGTTGATGCGGGGCCCAAACCCATGAACTACAAGATCATGACCTGAGCCAAAGTTGGACGCTTAACTGACTGAGCCACCGAGGCGCACCTATTTTTATTTTTTTTAATATTTATTTATTTTGAGAGAGACAGATAGAGTGTGAGTGGGGGAGGAGCAGCAAGAGGGAGAGGCAGAGAAGAGAGAGAGAGAGAGAGAGAGAGAGAGAGAGAGAGAGAGAGAGAGAGAGAGAGAATCCCAAGCAGGCTCCACACTGTCAGCACAGAGCCTGATGTGGGGCTCATTCCCACAAACCATGAGACCTGAGTCAAAATCAAGAGTTGGGTGCTTAACTGATCGGATCACCCAGGTGCCCCTATTTCTAGACTTCTGTGCCCATTTTAATTTCTCAGACGACTAAAGAGGATGTCCCCATTCTCTATAAAGCCTTCCTGACTCTTGCCTGCTACCCTCAAGCAAAATTAATTGCCCTTCCTCTGATGATACTTATTGTTCATCCAACTAAGCATAACCAAGACGGGACTGTCCCTTATTTCCCCCAGTTAGCTAAGATCTCCCCATTCCTAGGGCATCTGGGTGGCTCAGTCGGTTAGGCATCTGACTGTTGGTTTCGGCTCAGGTCATGATCTCACAGTATGGGAGTTCGAGCCCTGCATTAGGCTCTGTGCTGACAGTGCAGAGCCTGCGTGGGATTCTCTCTCTCCCTCCCTCTCTGCCCCTCCCTGGCTCGCTGTCTCTCTTTCTCTCAAAACAAACAAACTTTAAAAAAAAAGAATTACAAAATATTATATATAAAAAAAGATTTCCCCATTCCTAACCGACATAAATTCAAAAGAAAATGAGCACGTGCTTATGTCGTATGCTGTCAGCCCCGATGGTGGGAGACACCCTGTTGTCAATATCAGTTAGCACTGCTTTCACGACAACGTTCCGCAGGGGCTCTGAGGGCAAGGCACGTCACTACTGTGCATTCCTTTCAAGGAAAACCCAACTTCTCATACGTGGTGTGTATTTCTTAAAAATGAATTTCCCCTTCATTCTCACTGCTTTTAAACAGTTCTAGGGGCACCTGGGTGGCTCGGTCAGTTGAGCGTACGACTTCAGCTCGGGTCATGATTTTCCGGTTCATGAGTTCGAGCCCCACATCAAACTCACTGCTGTCAGCCTGTCAGCCCAGAGCCGGCCTCGGGTCCTCTGTCCCCCACTTACATTCGCCCCAAAATAAATAAATATTTAAAAAGTAAAAATAAACAGTTCTAGAGGTAGTGATGCTCTTTGAAGGCATACTTTGTACAAGTGCCCGGGGCCTAAGGCAGGATTACAACACCTCTATTATCACACAAGAAACCAGTTTTTACATCACTTCTGAATGTTCGGGGAGCCACTTAAAAATTCTGAACAATGAGAACAACAAGCACACGGGTCAGGAATGTTCAGAAAATAATCCGTATCTTGGCTGCGCATGAAAGGGCAGGATAAACCAAGGGCTAGGACGTCAGTTGAGTCACAGATATTCTTAGTTCTTACTCCACGGAAGTCACGATACAGATTGCTGCTGGGATTCCTGAGTTCTGTCCAGCTGCCCGTTCTGTAAGGTTGCTGTTATCACAGATGCTAGTCAGTAAGTAAGAGCTTTAGAAGAAGAAAAGTCGCCTTCCCATTTCGATGCCGCATGAGAACCCTGGGTGGAGGAATGGGAAGCAAAGAGAACAAGAAGCAGAGGCAAGAGACAGCACTGTCCCAAGAAGGTAACAAACACTACCGCGTTCCTCATGCGCCGGTGCCCAACCTAGCGACACCGCAGCCAAAGGCCACCAGCCCTTGCCGGCCCCTGGGCGCAATGCCGCGGGCCTGGCATAGACAGAGGGGAGGGCGCCTCCATGCCTTCGCTCACACCGTCCCTCCCTCTGTCATTTCTGGACGCCCTTCCTTCTCCCCGTCTGCCTGGTTTTCCAACCTCAGACTCTGTAAAGGCTTTCCTGGTCCCTCCCTCCGACGCCCAGCAAAATGAAATCACTCTTCTTTAGCGGCCTCAGGGCACTTTTCCCGAACCTCTTTCACGGAGCCTGTGTTACCTTCTAGCTTCTTATTCAAGTGTCTGTCTCTCCCCCAAACCTGCCAGCCCCTCAAAAGCAGAGACCTTCACTGGTGTTCAGCTGGCACGTGGGAGGGATTCAGCATGTCTGGTGGAGGGTGAAAGATGGACGGGCGGGAGCGTGGGGAGGGGGTGAGTAGCGTCCCAAAGCCAGGAGAGAGCTCTGAGGTACAAAAAATATAATCTCTCTCCGCCAATGTACAGGGAGAGGGTAGAAATGGGAAGATGGCCACAAGCCACAGCTGCCCTTGTGGGGTTCCCATGTCAGATGGTGGTGGCAGACAAGGGTCTACGTGAGTCTTTACCCAGGGAAGCCAACAGCTCATAATTCATCCGCATCACGTCTCTGTACAGCTCCTTCTGCCGCTTGACTAGCATGCCCCACTCCTCCCGGGTGAAATACACCGCCACATCCTCAAACACCACCGGGAGCTCCTCAAACACCACAGGAACCTCCT
Source organism: Neofelis nebulosa (assembly GCF_028018385.1). Taxonomy (NCBI): domain Eukaryota; kingdom Metazoa; phylum Chordata; class Mammalia; order Carnivora; family Felidae; genus Neofelis; species Neofelis nebulosa. Next base: position 7,073,127 of record NC_080785.1, read on the forward strand.
CAAACAGCCCCTCTTCAGAAGGATCCTGCAACAAAGAGCAGCAGTCACTCAACACGCCTCTTATGCCAGACACCCAGTGGGATGCTTTCAAGGTCCTTCGTAAGGACCTTCTCAAGGCCCGTCTCTCTTGGGAGGCTTGCCAAGAGGCCCAGATGTACTCTGAGGCAGCAATGTACCCAGCCAAAGTCAAAGAAGCAAATTTGCGAGGCCCAGAGTTAGTAGGTGAAAAAACCAACCAACCAAACAAACAAAAAACCAAATGAGCCTCAGTCTGATCCTGGGGTCTCCTAGGAGGAAATAAAAGTGCTGAAGAACAGGGGTCCTGGAAGAGCTTACGACTGCACCCCTCCCTGTAAGGTTCTAAGGGAATGCCTTCTATTCATCCGTGACTACAATGATGACCGTCTGCCTCCAGGAGCACCTGCTAAGATTTCCCACTGGGATGGGAAGGAAGAAGAAGTCGTACAGAAGAACGAAAGATGCTTATATTCAGTGACGAGGTTTACACGTGCCTTCCTGCTAAAGGAATTCAGATTATAAATGGTTAGACATATTTATTAGCTCCTAATACCAAACACTAGATGGAATATGAACATGAAGAGAAATGAGCTCTGTTGCTTTTCCAGATTCTGGAAAAACCCACGCTTACTAACTTTAGCTGGGCCCTTCTCATGTTAGGGACGAGGAACATCTGAGCTATTCTCGTTGGAAGTAGAGGGGTACTCCAAATGACTTCTAGTAAAATCCTGCTCGCGTGAAATAGCTGAGAAATGGCAGAGGACCCCGTAACTCAAAAACTCCAGTGAACGCAGTTTCCTTGCGGCCAACTTTGCAAAGAGCTAGAGACCGACTGAGTGCCCGCAAGGTGAGAGCCAGAGAGGTTCGGGACCTGCCGGTGCGCAGGGGGTGGGAGGGAGTGCCAGCTGGCAGCCACGCTCTGGCACAGGTGGACTGTGGCCACGTCAGTCCCCCTGACGCTGTTTCCTCCCAAAAAGACGAGTTTAATCTGACCCACTCCACCGGCCTTAGGGCAGCATCAAAACCCTTACATAAGAGAACGGGCGTGGAGAGATTTTACAGTTTCAAAGGGCTACCTGATTCCAAAGTCAAAGCTGAAAAACTTTTAGAAGTTAAGTATTTAAGAGTTCTGTGGTTGTTTTGTGGTCGTGTATTATCTTCTTGAGTTCTGCGACCGTTTAGGATTCTGGATAAAGATCAGTGTTCTGAATTTAGATGTTCCCTTTATATCAGGAGTTAGAATGTTCTGTCCCACTAATTATGTTTTGTTGTCTGCAAAAGGAAATGAGAACAACAGGGGTGCTGTCTTAAATACATGAGATAATACACGTAGAGCACATAAAATAATGCCTACTACGTTATCAGCACGTTAGGTTATGATAACAGTATAACGTTAGCAGCAGGCGTAGCTACTATAATCTCCCCATCATCGTCATGCAAAATATGTTGTTCTTAGTACAGAATCCTTCCCCTGGAGACACAGCAATCATTACAAACACATTACCTGGCCGGAGGGTTCGGCAGCGTCATTACACAAAATGTTAACATTTGAGGCGCTGTAGATACCATCAGCAATTTCTTTTTGCCTCAATTCAGAAATGCAGTCGAGATACAATGCAGGAATTGTTCCATCCTCTCTCGGGTCCTCCAGTTCAGCTCTGGAGCCGGGCAGGAGCTGGGCCATGTTCTCATAGGCTCCCAGAGGCCCTGGGGGGTACAATATGGGATAATCTGCCGTGAAGAGGTGCTCCGGGCTGGCCAGAACATCTCCGGATTCATCTCGGATGCTCTGGAGACGGGCTGCCCAGATGGGGTCCCGTGCTGCCAAGGCATTGACGCAGAACAGGTGAGCTTTGCTCTTGGCGTGGTATTTGAGCGTCTCTACCTTGAATGGTCCTGTGTAACCTTCGATTAATCTTGACCGTTTGTCCCTGACAGACGGGTATTCTCGGCAGGCAGAGCAGAAGAGAGCCGTCTGCTCCTCGTTCATGACCAACCACGGGAACTGCACAAACCAAGACTTCTGGATAGACCGGGGTTTCAAGGGTTTTTTGCTTTTTCCTGTACAGTCTCCCTCAGTGTTGCCAGGCTCCGTGCTGAAGTGGGAAAGACAGGCTTTCTTCTGAGGCGGCAGGTACGGTCCGGCTTCTGCGGCCGGACTCCGCCCGTCCCCTTCTTCCACGCAGCCCATCTGGTTTCTCCCTTTAGAGAAAAGAGACCAGTGGAATTTGGTCTGAGGTCCTGTAGTTAGAGCCACTGCCACCCATGAAGCCTCTCGGTGTATCAAACACGAAAGCTGGAAGTCACACCCAAGAGTGACACAGGCTCTACTTGGAATTTTCTTCCAGACCCTCAGCGCCCCAGGGCCCACCTCAGCTGACCCAGAAGAAAATCAGAGGGGCTTTAAGCAACTCCCCCTTTTTTTTGTTAAGCATCCGACTTGGGCTCAGATCATGACCTCACAGGTCGTGGGTTCGAGCCCCGCATCAGGCTGTGTGCTGACAGCTCAGAGCCTGGAGCCTGCTTCAGATTCTGTGTCTCCCTCTTCTCTCTCTGTGCACCCCCCTCCCGCTCGTGCTCTGTGTCTCCCTCTCTCAAAAATAAACATTAAAAACATAAAAAACATTATAAACAATAAAAAAACATTAAAAACAATAAAACATTAAAAAACATAAAAAATAAACATTAAAACATTTAAAAACAATAAACATAAAAAAAAAAAAAAAAAAAACCCGCCTGGGTGGCTCGGTCACTTAGGCGGTTAGGCATCTGACTTTGGCTCAGGTCATGATCTTGCAGTCCGTGAGTTGGAGCCTGTGCAGATGGCTCAGAGCCTGGAGCCTGCTTCGGATTCTGCATCTCCCTCTCTCTCTACCCCTCCCCATTCATGCTCGGTCTCTCTCTGTCTCTCAAAAATGAATAAATGTTTAAAAAAAAAATTTTTTTAAACATTAAGAAATGGTTTTAAAAAAATAAAGAGAATGTTGGAGAATGATGTGTATATGTCAGATACACTGGGGAAGGACAGCATTCTCATGTGAGCTGGAGGACAGCAGGGAGAGGCCAGGGATAAGACAGGAGTCCTGGTGCCCAGCTTTCTGCCCCCTCTCTCCAGCTAAGTACCCCTCCTCCCATGCGGGTCCACACTCACCTGGATGGTGGCTCAGGACATTCTTCTGGCCCTGGGCACTGCCCACCCATGGCTCTGGCCCTCGCTCAAACTTGTAGAACAGTTCTGGGTTGGCAATAGTTGGTCCTGAGTCAGGAACAGAGAGAAGCACTTATGAAGTCTTAGATCCCGGTCACAACGTTAAGGAAGGGTCTGTCTGGGACCTCCCCCTCCACACTGTAAGATAATTGGTCAAGGGCACAGGTAGGAATCTTGATACTTCAGCATGGTGGTTTGGAAACTTAGATATCCATGAGGCTCCTAAAAGAATGGGGGACTAAGTGAATGCAGTGAGGGGCACAGTGTCCCTCTTTGAGGCTAAAAGGGTTTGAAAACTACTCCTGGTTCAGAACAGAGACTCACAAACCCAAATGCTGAGAGGGGCCAGGCCAACAACATAACGAGGAAAGCAGGCCGGGTGGGGAGGCTGTGGCCACCCGTGTGGGGGTACAGCTGCCGCTCCCCTCGGGGAACGCAGGGTCAGCGATGCCAGGCTGTACTGCTTTTCAAGAGAAACCAGAAATCATAATTCCATGTAAAAACTCCCCATGGTGAAATATTAACAAATTAAATATTGTAAAGGAACCACCTGGCAGGCTCAGTGGGAAGAGCACGCGGCTCTTGATCTCAGGGTCATGAGTTTGAGCCCCACGTTGGGTCTAGAGATTACTTACGTAACCTTAAAAAAATTAGGGGCGCCTGGGGGGCTCAGTCGGTTAAGCATCCGACTTCGGCCCAGGTCATGATCTCGCGGTCCGGGAGTTCGAGCCCCGCGTTGGGCTCTGTGCTGACAGTTCAGAGCCTGGAGCCTGTTTCGGATTCTGTGTCTCCCTCTTTCTCTGACCCTTCCCCGTTCATGCTCTGTCTCTCTCTGTCTCAAAAATAAATAAATGTTAAAAAAAAAAAAAAAAAAACTTAAAAAAATAAAAAATATTGTAGAGAAACCAAGCAAAAGTGATGAAAGCAGAATAAAGGCCCATGAGCCGTGACTCTGCAACTTTTGGTTTAAAAGAACCGGCAGTTTTCAAACTGGGTTTGGCAGGCCTGGGAGAACCTGCTGTAGCCCCTGTGCCCACAGAGAGCTGCCTGTGGCTCCCGCAGCCTTAGACGGGAGGCGGGGGGGGGGGGGGGGGGGGGGGGCCGAGATGACAAGAAGAGAAAGGTGTGTCACATGGTCGTCCAAGTGAATTGAGAAAATAGCACATACGTTGTACACACGTGTTGAATTACAATCACGTCTGTCCGTGGCACGGAAAGTCTACCCACAGAAGCAGAGAAAGGACATTCAGAAAATAGAAAAGGTGAAATACACCTACATGGGCACGAAGTTTTAAGTGGCTTTAGCTCCTTAAGCCTCTACGACGCCCCTACAAAGGAAACCAAGACTTAAAATGTGAAAGTTGGGTCGAAGGCATGCCAGAGTCACGTGGTGGGGGCTGGGCCTGGGCCCAGATCTCCACAGGCCAGATGATGCTCCTGCTTCCAACACTTACTACCTCCAGTGTCCTGTGGGCACCTGAAACAAAATCCACCCTGCAGCTCCACCCACCACAGGCCAGGCTTCCTGCTGGCACCGTGTGACACGGTAAGGCATCAAGGTCCAGCCCTGACATGCTCCAGTTCCCCACTTCTCTTGGCCAACGTACGAGAAGGAGAGAAGGGGTGGTGCGTGAATCTTGTGCAGTTAAGTTACATAAGGGGCTGCGCAGGTGAATGGTGTAAACAGGCCTGAAAAAAATGGTAGGATTCCAGAAAATTCTCCAGTATGGCAGAGTCGGATATGATTTGGAATGCTGACCTAGACCGAGGCGGTGGGGAAGCGAACAGGGGCCCATACCTAGTGGTGCCACCAGCTTGTCGGAACCACAGATCTCCTTCTGTTGCTGACTCAGCAGCATCCATTCTCCCTGAAGCAAGTATACAGTGATGTCATCAAAGGTCACAGGAGCCTGGAGGGAAAAATGACACCTGCTAAGCACCAATTTCCTCCTCTGATGAATCTTCCGCACCTGTGTTCACACCCCGAGGGCACCTGTGCTCTGGGAACCTATCAAACTAGAGGAGGGGCATCGTCAATCTACATAGAAGACCTAAAGACCCCACCTCTCTCACCTCCTGGGTCCACATTAAGGGCCACACACCGAAACAACTGTCATGGAGAAGGCTGACTCAGGAACTCCGTCATCCTTTCCTGGCACCCTCCTCGCCTGCCACAGTACCCAGTATTCTCAGCCAGTGCCTCAGCAACAACCTAGGGCACACTCTTGTGCAAAATCTTGAACATGGTAAGGAAGACGTATCTAATTTCTGGAAACAGTCGAAAGTCCTTCAGAACTATGTCTGCCGATGAAGTCAGTGATCAAGACAGGCAAAGGTTTACAGTGAAGAACTATACATCCCATGGAGCTTGTAAAATAGCTCTGTTGTATGGGGTGCCTGGGTGGCTCAGTCGGTTGGGTGTCCGACTTCGGCTCAGGTCATGATCTCATGGTCCGTGAGTTCGAGCCCCGCATCAGGTTCTGTGCTGACAGCTCAGAGCCTGGAGCCTGTTTCAGATTCTGTGTCTCCCTCTCTCTCTGACCCTCCCCCGTTCATGCTCTGTCTCTGTCTCAAAAATAAACGTTAAAAAAAAAAATTTTTTTTTTTAAATAGCTCTGTCCTGCCAAAAAGGGGTCCGGGGATCAGAAAATATTTTGGGGGAGCTCTGGTGTAAGATGGTGGATTGAACAAGTACACTGAATTCTGCATCCTCCCTGTGAATTGAAGACACCCTCCTTGGGGCGCCTGCATGGCTCAGTCACTTGGGCTTCCGACTGCGGCTCAGGTCATGATCTCGCGGTTCATGAGCTCGAGCCCCACAGAGGGCTCTGTGCTGATGGCTCGGGGGGCCTGGAGCCTGCTTCGGATTCTGTGTCTCCTTTTCTCTCTGCCCCTCCCCCGCTGTGCTCTGTCTCTGTGTCTCTCAAAAATAAATAAATAAATGTAAAAAAAAAATTTTTTTTTTAAAGACACCCTCCCTGCCAAAACGCTCCGAAAGAAAACACCCACAAGGATAGGAAACAGAACAAGGAGGGAGGTGGAGGAGACAGAAGCAATAGAATTTTGGAAATTGAAAAGTAGATGAAAAAGTAGTAACTGAGCAGACCCAAAGAAATCAAATCCTCGCCCAGCAGTGGGCAAACTGAGAAACGACCCAATTTATACCACAAAATCCAAAAAAAGGCTCATAAACTACTGCAGTGCCGAGAACCTCCGGCCTGGGAGTGAAGGCAGCAAGGGTAAGACAACAAGAATGGGGGGAAAGCTGTTCGCCAAGAAATGCCTGCCCAGATTCCCCTGCAAGGCTCAGTGCTGACAAGCCCCCCCCCCTCCCCCCGCCCCACCCAGCCGCCTTCCATGGACTCTGGGCTTCCAGTTAGAATTTTGGTTTCTGACTATTAAGCGTCCGACCATTAAGCTGGACTATCAGACATCTGGAGAAAGCTTCTTGCAGATGGTGGCAGGGAGAGGAGGCAGGTTGGAACTGAGGAAATGAATGTGAGGCATGGAAAAGAAAACTTTTCCAAAACAAAACTATCATCATAGCCCCAGAGAGGGAAGAATCCGCAGCCATGCAACAAACCATTATAAAAGAAATCATCAGAAAAGGAAATAGGCAGAAAACATTGCTCCGTTTATCCTTTTAATTTCATACCCCGAACATTTATCACTTAGTCTGATAAAGAAAATTATTAACAAAATATAAATTCCCCACCACCAAAGCAAAACAACATTTTGGGAAATAGAATCTTTGGGGTAAGTAGAAGGCCTTCCAGAGTGACAACTGTGAAGGGGACACATTTATTTCCGTTTATGACAAGTCCTAGTACATTTGTCTAAAATTGCCTTGTAACTTTATGGTCAGATTTCAAGCAGGTGAAATATCTATTTTAACTCAATAGTCGAAGCTTCTTGAGAAAAATAATACAGATAGTTCTTATCACTCACTGTTGAGCTGTATACTTAAAAAAATAATTTGACTGCTTTTCTTATGAGTTAATACGTGTTCACCGCAGAAAATTTAGACAATGAGCAGAAAAAATGTTTTAATATCACCCACAATCCCCTTACTAAAAAAGAATTACTATTGACACCTGGTATGTAAACTTACAGTCTTTCACCTATGAATATGTATGAATGAACAATTTTAAAAACAAAAATGGTTTGGAAACACAATGGTCCAAAATCTTTGGGACACAGCAAAAGCAGTTCTAAGAGGGAAGTTTATAGCAATACAGGTCTACCTCAAGAAGCAAGAAAAATCTCAATCTAATCTTATCCTTAAAGGAACTAGAAAAAGAAGAATAAACAGAGCCCAAAGGAAGGAAATAATAAAGACCAGAGTGGAAATAAATGAAATACAAAGAAAAGAAAAGATCAATGAATCTAAGAGCTGGTTCTTTAGAAAGGATAAACAACATTGATAAACCTTTGACCAGACTCATCAAGAAAAAAAGCAAGAGGACTTAGATGAATAAAATCAGGAATGAAAGAGGAGAAATAACAATGGATACCCCAGAAACACAAAGGATTACAAGAGAATACTATGAAAAGTTATATGTCAACAATTGAACAACCTAGAAGAAATAGATAAATTCCTAGAAACATATAATCATCCAAAACTGAATCTGGAAGAAACAGAAAATTTGAACAGACTGATTGCTAGTAATTAAATTTATTCAGTAATCAAAAAAATCCCAACAAACAAAAGTCCAGGACCAAATGGCTTCACAGGTGAATTCTACCAAACATGTAAAGAATTAAAACCTATTCTTCTCAAAATTCTAAAAGACAGTAAAGGAAAAAAAAACTTCCCAATTCTTACTGAGGCCAGCATTAACCAAAACCAGACAAGAACACTACAAAAAAAGAAACTACAGACCAATATACCTGACAAAGAAGCAAAAATTCTCAAGAAATAGTAGCAAACAATTCAACAACACATTAAAAGCATCCATTCAGCACAATCAAGTGGGATTTATTCCAGTGATGCAAGGATGACTGAGTATTTGCAAATCAATCAATGTGATGCATCACATTAACAAACAGAAGGATAAAAGCCATATCATCTCAATAGATGCATTTGACATTTGACAAAATAAACATCCTTTCATGATAAAAACTAACAAAGTAGGCTTAGAGGGATCATATACTAACATAATAAAGGCCATATATGAAAAATCCACAGTTAACATCATATTTAATGATGGAAAAACTGGAAGCTTTTCCTCTAAGATCAGAAATAAGACGTAGATGTTCACTTCCACCACTTTTATTCAACATAGTACTAGAAGTCCTAGCCACAGCAATCAGACAAGCAAAAAAAAACAAAAAACAAAAAAACAAACAAAAAAAAACCATAAGGCATCCAAATTAGTAAGGAAGAAGTATAGCTATCACTATTTGCAGATGACATGATATTACACATAGAAAACCCTAAAGACTCCACCAAAAAGCTATTAGAACTAATAAATGAATTCTGTAAAGATGCAGAATATAAAATTAATATACAGAAATCTGTTGCATTTCTCTATACTAATAACAAAGTAGCAGAAAGAGAAATTATGAAAACAATTCCACTTACAATTGAACCAAAAAGAATAAAATGCCTAGGAATAAATTTAACCAAAGAGGTAAAAGACCTATACTCTGTAAACTATAAGACAGTGATCAAAGAAATGAAGACAACACACACACACACACAGACACACACACACACACACACACACACACACACACACACACACACACGGAAAGATATACCATGCTCATGGACTGAAAGAATCAATACTGTCAAAATGTCCATATTACCCAAAGCAATCTACAGATTCAATGCAATCCATATCAAAACACTAACACCACTTTTCACAAAACTAGAACAAAGAATCCTAAAATTTGTATGGAACCACAAAAGACCCAAATAGCCAAAGCAATCTTCAGAAAAAAGACCAAAGCTGGAAGTATCACAATCTCAGATTTCAAGATATACTACAAAACTGTATTAATCTAAACAGTATGGTACTGGCACAAAAACAGACACATAGATCAACAGAACAGGACAGAAAACCCAGAAATAACCCCCCTTGTATATGGTCAATTAATTTGTGACTAAGGAGGCCGGTATATACAATGGGGGAAAAGACAGACTTTTCAATAAATAGTGCTGGGAAAACTGTATAACTAGATGCAAAAGAATGAAACTGGGCTACTCTCTTACACCATACACACAAAAAAAATCTCAAAGTGGCTTAAAGACCTAAATGTGAGAACTAAAACCATAAAACTCCTAACAGAAAACATAGGCAGTAATCTCTTAGACATCAAGCTTAGCAACATATTTACAAGATGTCTCCTCAGGTAAGGGAAATAAAAGTAAAAATAAACTGTTGGGACTGCACCAAAATAAAAGGTTTTTGCACAGTGAAGGAAACCATCAATAAAACAAAAAGGCAACCAGTGAATGGGAGAAGATATTTGTAAATGATGTATAAGAGGTTAATATCCAAAATACATAACGAACTTACAGAACTCAACATCCTAAAAAAAAAAAAAAAAAAAAAAAAACCTAACTAAAAAATGAGCAGACACAGGGGTGCCTGGGTGGCTCAGTCGGTTGTGTCTGACTTTGGCTCAGGTCATAATCTCATGGCTCACAAGTTCGAGCCCTGCATCCAGCTCTGTGCTGACAGCTCAGAGCCTGGAGCCTGCTTCAGATTCTGTCTCCATCTCTCTTTCCCCCTCCCCTGCTCGCACACTGTCTGTCTCTCTCTCAGATATAAATAAACACTAAAAAAAATTTTTTTTAAATGAGCAGAGGATTTGGATAGACATTTTTCCAAAGAAGACATACAGATGGTCAACAGACACATGAAATGATGTAATCATCAGGGAAATGCAAATCAAAGAACAATGAGATATCACCTTGCACCCCAGTCAGAATGGCTAGTATCAAAAAGACAAGAAATCACAGGAGTACATGGCTGGCTCAGTCAGTAGAGCACACAACTCTTGATCTCGGGGTTGTGAGTTCAAGCCCCACACTGGGTGTAAAGATTACTTAAAATAAAAACAAAAAAACAAGGTAAGGAATAACAAGTACTGATGAGGATATGCAGAAAAGAGAGCACTCCTGCCCTGTTTGCGATGTAAATTGTTGCAGCCATTGTGGAAAACAATACGGAGATTCCTCAAAGAGTTAAAAACAGAAATACTGGGGCGCCTGGGTGGCGCAGTCGGTTAAGTGTCCGACTTCAGCCAGGTCACGATCTCGCGGTCCGTGAGTTCGAGCCCCGCGTCAGGCTCTGGGCTGATGGCTCGGAGCCTGGAGGCTCTGGGCTGATGGCTCGGAGCCTGGAGGCTCTGGGCTGATGGCTCGGAGCCTGGAGCCTGTTTCCGATTCTGTGTCTCCCTCTTTCTCTGCCCCTCCCCCGTTCATGCTCTGTCTCTCTCTGTCCCAAAAATAAATAAAAAACGTTGAAAAAAAAAAAACACAGAAATACTATATATCAGCCATATAATCAGCCACATCAATATCAGCCATAAAAAAGAATGAGATCTTGGGGCGCTTGGGTGGCTCAGTCGGTTAAGCGGCCGACTTCGGCTCAGGTCATGATCTCGCGGTCCGTGGGTTCGAGCCTCGTGTCGGGCTCTGTGCGGACAGCTCAGAGCCTGAAGCCTGTTTCAGATTCTGTGTCTCCCTTTCTCTGACCCTCCCCCATTCATGCTCTGTCTCTCTCGGTCTCAAAAATAAATAAACGTTAAAAAAAATTAAAAAAAAAAATGAGATCTTGCCATTTGTGACAACATGGGTGGATCTAGAAGGTATTATGCTAAGTGAAATAAGTCAGACAAAAAAGACAAATAGAATATGACTTACCTAAAGTGGAATTTTAGTGGAATCTAAAAAAGAAAACAAAGTAACAAAAAACTGAAACAGACTCATAAACACAGAGAACAAACTGGTGGTTGCCAGAGGGATGGGGGGATGGCTGTGGGAGAAATAGGTGAAGGGGATTAAGAGACACAAACTTCCAGTCATAAAACAAATAAGACATGGGGCTGAACAGTACGCAACGGAGAATGCTGTCAATATTTTTTTTTCAACTTTTTTTTTTTTTTTTTTTTTTTTTTGGGACAGAGAGAGACAGAGCATGAACGGGGGAGGGGCAGAGAGAGAGAGGGAGACACAGAATCGGAAACAGGCTCCAGGCTCCAAGCCATCAGCCCAGAGCCCGACACGGGGCTCGAACCCACGGACCGCGAGATCGTGACCTGGCTGAAGTCGGACGCTTAACCGACTGCGCCACCCAGGCGCCCCTATAATATTTAATAATGCTGTGCAGTGGCAGACGGTAACAACACTTGCAGTGAGCACTGAGTCACGTGTAGAATTGTCCAATCACTATGTTGCATTCCTGAAACTAATAAAACATAGTATGGCAGTGGTACTTCAGTAAAAAATATTTTTTAATAGAATTGCCCTGCCAAATGTGCACGTTTGAAATAACTATTTGCACTCAGAGTGTCTTCCAATGCAAAACGTGATTATATTTCCAAAATCCTGCTGGAGGATGCGCTCCACTAAAACAAGGCAGTCAGACAGCAAAGGGGTACACATAAGATATGGTCTAAGGGGAGCCAACAGGGGGAAGGGGGAAGAGGATGCTTGAGGTTAGACCGAAGGCAGAACCCGGGGTGATTACTGTGCCCCAGGACTAGCAAGCAAGCTGTTCCAAACAGGACAGGTTGAACTTGTAACCAAGGACAAGCAAGGCTCCCTATTCACACCCACCCCTTCCCCTTTCTTCCTGAGGGAACAGGTGGGCTTCTAATGAAAGCCAATGGGCCCATCATTCAGCATCCACAAGGATGAAGGGAATGACCAGGACTGAATGCTTAGATAATAAAGAAGTATCTTCCCAACAAGAGTGATTGCCCTAACTCTGGTATCTCTCTTTTAGCCAATATTATGGCAAGAACCTTCTGATTCCAATTGATGTCCATGTAAAGAAAACACAAATCTTCAATAAAAGCAATTCTTTACCTATATATAAAGCAAAGAGTATCTCTGGATGTTCTATTTTAGTGGTTCCCTCTGTCTATACGGCAGAGCTCTGACTTAGCCCCGCACCAAGTTCCCTTGATCTGAAACTAATCCACCTTCCTAACTTGAGCTCTGTGTATTGTCCGACCTGGAATCTCTACTGCAGACAGATTAGTGCCATTGCAATCACTTAACATGTCTTGCGTCTTTCCTCCTTCTACACACCGACCTTTAGATTCCCTGACTCCGCCTATTTCCTTGTACCTACTCATCAGGTTCCTATTCACATTCCGCCTCTTTCGAGAGGGATTCCCTAACCACGTGGTCCACGCATTTCTCTTTCTCCTGAGCAAGGAAGCCTCTGGTATCTCTTATGGAGCTGGAGGTACTCAGGAAACCTATGCTGATTGGCTTATGTTATGACCTCCTTCACCATTACCTACCCCTTCCCCCCACCACATTACATACAAAGTATTTCACAGGCTCTTAATTATTTCATTCCAAATACATTTATTAGTTGTTTCTCATGGGCTTGGTGCATGGTGATCCTAAAATATGGAAAACACTATCACTGTTGTCCAGATTAAAATCTCTTGGGAGCTGAGAGATACCAGTAAGTGTAATAATAGAACTGGGTCTAGAGAAAAGGGAGATAGGAGTGAGCACTTCCATGGACAAGGCAGAAGGGGCAAGAACCAGAAATGCTGAGGCAATAACTCTACACACAATAAATACCCCTATGTGGCAGCACTAAAAATACAGTCTCCCAGAGGGCACATGGGGTGTCAGACTGCAGCGAGCTCCAGAGCATTCACAACCTCTAGCAAAAGGGATCCTGTAGCAACGCTACTTTATGAGTCATTCATTCCAAAAATACTGAGAACTTATTAAATGCCACACGCTGCTCCATTGTCCTAACTGGGGATACAACAGAGAGCAAAGTCAGCACATGTGAGAATAAATAATTGTGAGAATTTATATAGTGATAAAGGTTGGGAAGAAAATAAAACAGGATAATGGGATAGAGTGATGGCGAAAAGTCTTTGACTTCTTTCCTTTATTCTGCCAGTGACATGTAAGATACCCCCCACCCAATCCAATAGGCCAAGACTGCTGTTAGTTAACAAATATCACAAAATAGCACCAAAAAAAGATACTCAGAATGGAACTTTAGCAGACATTGCACCCAGCCTAGTTACTGCCACTCATGTGCAAGACATCCAGTGTTTGCAGTCGCTTTATTTCGTCTTTGGATAACCTTCTAATTTCCCAGGTTAGAAAACTGATGCATTTGGAAGGGTGAGCATCTTTTGGAGACACCCTACAATCAAGATTAGAATCAAGAGTGAAAGTTCCAGTCCCCAAGGGGGGGGGGGGGTTTCATTTAGTGGTTGGGCCTGGACGGGACATCACATTTCTCCCCTACCTCCCAAATTGTTTGCATTTTTCTCTTCTCCCATTAAATGCTAAGAAAGCCTACAACTAAACAGAATAGTTTGAGATCAACCTCAAACTGCTAATTTCAATTTCCAACAATCCTTCTTCCACATTACACTTTGCTCCCCAAACTCAGGTTTAGTTGAAACTAATCAGGGGATATTCCCTGAGGGTACGGGCCATTTCCTTGACTACTTTGATATCCCCTACAGTGTTTATCGTGAGGCTGGCACATGGTTCACCTTCAATCTTTCTTTAGTTGGGTTCTGTTGAGCTTTGTCTCACACTGTTTACTTGGGTTGTTTCATCTGTTACATAAATGCATCACTGTAGCTTGTGGAGGAGAGGGAGTGTGGAAGAGAGACTTAAGCATGGGGTAACTTCTTTTGTAACTCATTCCTTCCCAGCCTTTCCAGAAGAAGCTACAGCGTGGAAATAACCTCATTATCTTTTCTCTTTTGTCTCTGAGACAGCGCTTTCAGGCTTGTCCTAGTTATTGAAGTCAGCAACTCTCTCCCACGGAGAGCTCTTTGCGGAAAGTGGTCTCTTCATGTTTATCCTGTATTCCACCATCTAGCTCACAGTAGACCACAGACTGCATGTTTCTTAAGTGAATTTCTTTTTTAAAAGGACTCAATACACACTTGAAAACATATGTGGAGTGAATTCCCTCTGCGCCAAAGAAGAAATAAAAATTGGCAGCAGGCTGCCAAGAACATCCAGAAAGATCTTAGTCCCAAGAGGCTGCCACGGTCTCCAAGTCAGATGCCTACAACCGAGTTGGTCTTCTGACACTGCCTCTAGCAATCCCGTCAAAGCCACTGAACTCTACCGTCAAGCACTTTTTCCCATCTTTTGTTCCAACTCACAGCCTCCTACCCCAAGCCTGAAGCAAGTTTATGGAATATGCTTCTGGGCAGTGCTCGGATACTCCACGAAGTAGATAAGCCAGTAACTTTTAAGTGGGCAAGAAATATGCCGGATGCCTTCTCTTTTTCTTCTCAGCCCTTTCTTGGGAAGGGGGATCTAGTCAGGGCCAAACCTTCACCCTGCTTCTCGGTAATCCCTACCCCCGGCCTTCCACTACGGTTTTAGCCAGCCTTAAAACATGCTGGGCCTCTTCAAAACTCCCAACAGAGGTGTGGGGAAACAGGAAGCACTTCTGCATCACTACCCTGAGTCGGTCACCCACCCCAGCATCAACCGGGTGGCCACGGGGCAGAGGGCGGCTTGGCCACCGGGAGAGGGAAGGGGGGCCGAGAGGCTGCGCGGGACTCCCGCTCCTCCCCGCCACACCCGCCCGGAGAAGGCCGCCCAAGTGTGGAGAACGAGGCGGCGGGCGAGCGGGCGAGTCGTTCCCTGCAAGGATGGCTCATCTGCGGGGACTCCGCCCATACCGCCCGCCTCGCCGGAGCCCAGGTCAGGGATCTACACGGGAGGGGAGTGGGCGGCCCCAGGGCCCTTCCAGGCCTACCTTCCCCGACTCCCTGGGCTCCATGGCCCTGCTTGAGGTGGCCCGTGCTGACCCCGCCACTGCCTCCAGGCCGCCCCCTCCCCCCGCGGCCTGGCCTGAGGATGCCGCCGCCGCGACCACCTTGGGGACCGGGGCCCCCGGAGGGCAGGACGCCCCGGCGGGGAGGGCGCGCGGCCGAGAACCGGCTCCCCCACGTCGGGAGGGCGGTAGCTCTCCCGATGCCGGGAGAGGCGAGCAGCGCGGACTAGCGCCGTGTCGGGCGAGCCGCTTTACGGCAGCCGCCAGGCCCGAGACGGCGGGGCATCACGGGAAGTGTAGTCCGGCCTAGTTAAGTGGCTCTCAAGCCGCTATTGGCTCCCGAAATGCTGGACCCTGATTGGACGCAGAACAGCTCGCTCCCTGCTCTTCCCGCCGCGCTTGAGGGTCGAAAGGTGGCATCCCCACCACGCTCTCCCAGATCTTGCGTTAAAGGCAAACAGATCTCCCTGGGCTGTGAGAATGCCTGTTCTTGGGTCTGTTCCCTCGCATTTTTACGACCACTGTCAACCTTGAAGGTTTCAGACTTTATTTAATCAAGGAGGGCAATACTTTTTTTTTTTTTTTTTTTTTTTTTTTTTAACATTTATTCAAAAAGCATCATTGGCTGCCTACCATGTTGCCAGGCACCGTGCAAGGTTTGGGAATACACAGCTGAATGAAACAAAACCGTGCCTTCAAGGAGCTTACAGTCTATTGGGGAAACAGACCAGAAACAGATAACTACAAAATAAAGACACAAGTGCAAGGAGAGAGGTAAGCACAGGACCCTATGAAAGCACACTTTGTCACCGTTTAGAGTACAGTGGTGGGAGAATATGGGGTGCTTAGGTCAAGGATTTCCTGAGGAAGTGGCACCTGGACTAAATTAAAGACTAGGAGTCAGCCATGAGGTGCTATGGAAGGAATTGTATAACCCCCGAATTTGTATGTAACCCCTGTGTGACAATATTTTGATGTGGAGCCTTTGGGAGGTAATTAGGTTTAGACGAGATCATGAGGATGGGGCTCTCATGATGGTATTAGTGTCCTTACAAGAAGAGACACCAGAGAGCTTGCTGTCTCTCTGCCAGATGAGGAAACAGTGAGAAGACAGCTATCTCTAAGCCAGGAAGAGAGTTCCCACCATCATCTTGGCCATGATGGCATCTTGGTCTTGAACTCCCATTCTCCGGGACAGTGAGAAAATAAATGTCTGCCGTTTAAGCCACCGGGCCTATGGCATTTTGTTATGGTAGCCTGAGCTAAAATAGGAGGGGAACAAAGGTGTTGTTAAGAGGGCAGTGGCCATAAGAAATAGCATAAATTAAGCCAGGCAGGTGAGCAAATGGTAGGTGCAGCATAAGACAGGAGGTTGTGGGAAAAGACATTGGAGAGATACTTGGGGGCTGGACATGGAGGGCATTGTATGCTACCTTAAGGAGTCTGAAATGAGCTTTAAGAGGGTGAATGGTGTGGGCCAATTTGCACTTCAGTTGGATCAGGCATACTGCAGAGTAGAGGATGAATTTAAGGAGGAAAGAAAGAAGTCCAAGCTCTATAAAGATATACTTGCTTTCCTTTCTTCTCTCTCTCTCTCTCTGTTTTGTTTTTTGTTTTGTTTTGTTTTGTGAGAGAGAGAGAGTTCGAGGGCAAGTGTGAGCTGCCGCAGAGGGAGAAAGAGAATCTTGAACAGGCTCCACCCCCAGCTTGGAGCCCAAGGTGGGGCTGAGTCTCATGACCATGAGATCATGACCTGAGCCAAAATCAAGAGTTGGACGCTTAACAGACTAAGCCACTCAGGCGCCCCTATTCTCTCATCTTCTTTAATAGACATCCAGGGCGTCTGGGTGGCTCAGGTTAAGCATCTGACTTTGGCTCAGGCCAAGATCTCACAGTCCGTGAGTTCGAGCCCCACGTCCGGCT
Organism: Neofelis nebulosa; assembly: GCF_028018385.1. NCBI lineage: Eukaryota > Metazoa > Chordata > Mammalia > Carnivora > Felidae > Neofelis > Neofelis nebulosa. The sequence goes on from NC_080785.1 coordinate 7,090,248, forward strand.
CTGTGCTGACCCCTCAGAGCCTGGAACCTGCTTCGGATTCTGTGTCTCCCTCACTCTCTGCCCCTCCCCCGCTCACGCTCTCTTTCTCTCAAAAATAAATAAACATTAAAAAAAAAAAAAAAAAGACATGAAACAGAACATCAACCGCCTCCATCTTGAGCTCATCTATACTTTCTGATTGGTTATGTTCTTCCCAGCTTTTGTCTTAACTCAGGCAAAGCATCCTGTGATGGGGACCAGAACTAGCCCCTCAAGCAGTAACAAGTGCCCCTAGCCAGCAAGACCCCACATGACTGACTTCAAGACAGCGATCGACCTTACCTTTACTGCCCACCTGCATGTACCCCCCCCTCCAACTTTTGCCCACATTTTCCCTGTAAAACCCAGAGGTTTTGGAGATAGTCTTTGAAACACTAGTCCGCTGTCTTCCCAGCATTGGCCACACTGAAATGCACTCCTTTCTTGTTTCACCACCGCTCATCTCTCTGTCTTTGGACTTTGTCAGCAGCGAGTGACCGAACCTGGTCTGTTTGGGACCCCTGGGGCCAGATACTTTTGCACCCCAGTGCCCTGGTCACAGACATAAAATTATTTGAAGTCATTGTAACCATATATTGTTTTGTTTGTAATATATATGGGTGTAATGTATGTAATAATAATAGGACAAATAATAAAGTGCAGAAATCTTAAGTGTATAACTTGATGTGTTTTTACCTGTGTGCCAGGTAGCCACCACTCAGATCAGAGACAGAAAATCTCCAGCACTCCAGAAAGCCCCCATGTGGCCCTCCCATTATGTATACATAGAAGTAAAATGACAGAAAGTAAGGCAGTGATTATTATAAAAGTGTTGGTAAAATCAACTATAAAAATGTTTTCTGTACTTTTACATATGGGTGTTTTAAGTCATAATTTGAAGTTTGGGGTTTTTAAAATTTTTTTTTAACGTTTATTCATTTTTTGAGAGACACATAGTGTGAGCGGGGGAGGAGCAGAGAGAGGGGGAGACACAGAATCCGAAGCAGGCTCCAGGCTCAGCTGTCAGCACAGAACCCGAGGTGGGGCTTAAACTCGTGAACCAAGAGATCATGACCTGAACCAAAGTTGGACGCTTAACCGACCAAGCCACCCAGGCGCCTCTAAGTCATATTTCAAAGTTTTAAATAAAAAATAAAGCAGATATAGTTTATATTTAAACTTTTTTTAATGTTTTATTTTAGAGAGAGAGAGAGACAGAGACAGAGTGAGAGTGGGGGAGGGGCAGAGAGAGAGGGAGACGCAGAATCCAAAGCAGGCCCCAGGCTTTGAGCTGTCAGCACAGAGCCCAATGCGGGACTTGAACTCATAAACCATGAGATCACAACCTGAGCCGAAGTCACATGCCTAACCGACTGAACCACCCAGGTGCCCCAGTTTATATTTAAAAATTTTATTAGTATATATTGCCATACTGACTGTTAAATATTTTGATTATCACCCCTGAGTAGGTCCTAAGTAACCATTTTCCATTATACGACTCTGCACTCCTGGCCATGGTTCAACGCAGGGGCCAATAAGAATACCTTTTCTAGAAATACGACGGATTTCAATCTATGTGAACGGACCTATAATATTTGACCTCAGCTCAGGCTGCCATAACAACATAGAGAAATTTGCTTCCCCACAGTTCTGGAGACTGGAAGTCCCAGATCATGGTTGGCTTCTGGTGAGACTTCTGTCTCTGGCTTATAGGTCGCACCACCTTGCTATGTGCTTATATGACCTCTTCTCTGTACTCAGGAGAGAATGAACTTTCTGGTATCTTATCTTATAGGGGACACTAATCCTATCAGCCTTAACCTTAGTTACCTCTGTATAGGTCCTATTTCCAAATATAGTCACATTGGGGTTTAGGGACTCAACCTAGGAGTTTGGGGGACCACAATTCAGTTCACAGCTTTGTGTGCTTTGAGCTGGCTCCCTCTGGCAGGTGCAGTCCCTGGTAGGAGGAGTCTGTGTTACTGAGAGAAAAAAGAAATAAGACAGAAGACTCCGGGTGGCCTTCCAATCTCCAGCTCCCAGCTCAGTTATAGCTGTACCTCTCTGTATATACCTTGGAGAGCTGTATTTCTGCCCTTGAGTTATCTCTGTCTCCTTATAACAAATTCTTGTTTAGGGGTTTAAAAGTTAGAGGTGAGGGGCGCCTGGGTGGCTCAGTCGGTTAAGCTTCTGACTCTTGGTTTGGGCTCAGGTCATGATCTCATGGTTCGTGAATTTGAGCCCCATGCCGGGTTCCAAGCTGCTGGTGCAGAGCCTGCTTGGAATTCTGGCTTCCTCTCTGCCCCTCCCCTGCCTCGTGCTCTCTCTAAATAAATAAATTTTTTTAAAAAATGTTTAAAGTTGGAGGGGAGGTGGTTGAGAAAGCAAGGGTTGGTGATTGAAAACGTTTTCCCATAAAAAAGTACAGAAAGACGGGGCAGTATCTGGAAGGAAGTGTGGGATCCAAATGTAAGACACAAGATCATGTTTCTATTGTTGGTGGAAAGGGAAATGATGGTTAAGCACAGGTGAGGAAAGGCAAGGAGGCAGGACCACAGGACCAAGGGCTCTTTCCAGGGGTAGGGACACTTCTAGATGACACCCCGCGGGAAGAAGGAGAAGACAGAGTCCGTGTAGACTTGTTTGGTAGATTTGCTGAGAGAATCCCCATCTGACATTATCTCAATGAGACAAGGTCATCTCATGAAAATGAAGGGGGTGGGGAAGAAGAGAAGGCATGCATAGTCAGTGCAGAAAAGAGGAAATAGAGTTTATGGGGGAACAATGTGCAGAATGGGCAAATCGAATTAAAGCCCTGTTTGAGGTTTGTGATTACAAATTGAAGGCAAAAACAGACTATCTGCAAAATTCTGTCTGGAAGCAGAAACTTGGGCAGATGTTTGAGCTGGAGGATTGCCAGGTATGGAGTATGAATGGCAATAGAAAAGCAAGGTGGGGGGCCTCAGTTGGTTAAACATCCGGCTCTTAATCTCAGCTCCAGTCACTATCTCATGGTTTGTGGGATCGAGCCCCCCATTGGGCTCTGCACTGACAGCTCCAAGCCTGCTTGGGATCTCTCTCCCCTTCTCTCTCTGCCCCTCCCCTGCTCTCTCTCTCTCTCTCTCTCAAAATAAATCAATTTAAAAAGATAGTTTAAAAAAGAAAATCAAGGGATTTAATGGTACTTGCATTGGAGTGATTTATAATGACATGTGGTTCTCAATTCCAGCTAGGTGCACATAGAATTACCCATGAGGCTTCCAAAGAATCTGATTTAAAGGGTTCAGGATGGGGCCCGAGCACTGGTAGGATCTCAAAAGCTCCCCGGGTGCTTCTACTGTGCAGTTGGTGCTGAGGATGACCATGCAGACCATGAATCCTGAGGGGGAGACAGGAGAGAGCTAATGAAAAGTGAGAACCCGGTGGGCTCAATGAATCTGAAATAAATGATAGCGGTGGGGTACCAGAGCAAGTAAACTGGAATGATAGGAAGTCATGATCCGTAAGTAAATATTTGGAAGTGTTTGAAAATATCTGAGTGGTGAAGGGAAAGGTCATTGGAGGTGAGGGGGTGAGAACTGAATGGATTATCCACACGGACACCGAGTGTCCGTGACAAGGAGTATGACCCATGAGCCGAACTCTTCTCTGGATGACAGGGAATGGCATCTGGAAGCAGGAGAAGGTGGTGTAGGTGGGCAGCGCCGACTACAACCAGCAACGTATAGGAAGAGGGCTCTTTGCGGGCGGAAGAGGCAGAACCGGGCAGCAGAAACCGGGAACCAGAGAACTCCAGACTTTATATTCAACCTGCTGAAGTGCAAACCGAGGCCTGCCCGGTTCACCAGCATGGCAGATTAACAGAAATCTCCTGGAGGCAGTCCTTGTGCAGGTCAAGGCCGGGGCTCAGACCCACCCTGCCTCCCTCTCTTCTCTGGTCCCCAGACGCAGACTCTGCACACAAGCTTGCTGCTGATGTCACTTTATTTGGGATATGCTGGTACCAGGGCATGGAGCGGATGGGTGGGCACGGGAGGAGGGGGTCGGGGCCTCTGGGCCCGGTGATCGCACGAGGGGTGGTGGCTGGGCAGCCTCATCCAGCGGGACCGTCAGTGCTTTGAGAAATCACCTCCTGGAGGACAGATAAGGGGGAGATGCACTGGCACAGAGGCAGTGGTCAGGCCGGGAAGGGGTGCAGCTAGAGGGGGAGCAGTGGAGCAGACTGGCAGGAGAGAAGCCCCGCCAGGGAGAAACCCAGAGAAAGGCGTGCTTTTGCGCTGCGCTCCACCCAGGCGCTGTGAGCGCCCCTGCACCTGTTTCTCTCTCACCTGCCACAAAGTGGCCTCAGGGACCTATCAAGAACCAGGCACCTGGCAGGCGCTTCACACATGCGCTGCCACCAAGCCCCCCCCCCCCCCCCACCGCCAAAACCCTGTGCACAGTCAGCCAGGTCTCGAAGCTGAGGTCACGGACGCTCAGCAAGGAAGGAAACGGATGAGCTGGGAGGAAGCAGCTGTGACTGACTCCAAACACCCAAGCTTGCGCTGGATTGGAGACGAAGCCAACAAGCAAGCCAAGACGGGGGACGAAGAGGGTCAGAGGGGGTCAAGAGGGATGAATCCCACGAGGGCCTGAGCTTCGGGAAACGGGGCGCCTTTCGGAAGGCCCGGCCCCGCCCCTGCGAGTGTCCAGCCTAGGTCCCCGGCCCTCCCACCCCAGCCCCGCCCCGCCCCGCCCAGACCAACCCTGGCAGGCGCTGCACTGGCAGCTGCGGATGGCCGGCAGCACCACGGGCTCCGCGTGGCCGTCGGGACAGCGCAGGTGCAGGACCCGCACGGGGTTCTCGGGGTCCAGGCTGTAGCTGCAGCAGTCGCACTGGCTCTGCAGGTAAGGCTCCTGCGGGAGGGCGTGGCTGAGCTGGGGAGGGGCCACGCGAGTTTGCCCGAGCCACCTCCCTTCCCTCTCTTGGCCTTCCCATCCGGGGTACGGCCAGGGCCCAACACTCCTGGCCAAGCAGGGCAGCGGGGCAGGGAAGGGATGTGTCGCCATCAAGCTCTCGTTTCCCCAAGAAGCCCACCTCCTTCACTGTAAGCCCCAGCCATCTGAGCTCGCACCTGCACGGTAAGAATGCTTTTAACTGCTCATCACTGCCTGCTGGCAGCAGGGGAGAGATACGGCCCTCCCCCAAGGGGCTTGTTTACCATCCCCTTGGGCGGATCTAATACTTTCTGACGCTGCAAGGTGGGAAGCTCTAAACTGCACAATTGTGACCCTAAGTGAAAAGTGAGTTCTCACTCCAGACCCCTCCTGCTATTCGATTATATAGTAACTACGTGAGTGTCACCCAATATTTGATTTAACTTCTGTATAATTCCATTGTAATTTTACTTTTGAAACAGGCACTATATTCAACAGCACCAAGTTACAAAAGATTCAGTTAAAAAAAAAAAACCCTCTGGGGATGAAGAGTACAGCATAGGGAGTATAGTTAATAACACAATACCACTGAATGGCGACTACACTTATTGTGGGGAGCGCAGTGTAATTTACAGAATTGTGGAATCGCTATGTGTGCGCCTGAAACTAACATTGCATGTCAATTATACTTCAGTAAAAACAAATCTCCATCTGATTTCTATCCCGCTATCACTCACTTTTCCTCCCCAGGGGAGGAAAAAAATGTCTTAACCACTCTCCTTTCCTATGTTTTAACAAATCCAAACACTGTTTGGGAATGGTCTGGGAATACCAGGAGGTACTGGGAGCACCCAGGGGAGCAGAGAGTGGCCAAGCGTTGAGGACTAGGTAGGAAAGCACCTCTGTCTTCCAGGAATAGATGACCCAGGTGGGTCGAGACAGGAGGGAATGGCCACACCATCGGTGAGCTGAGGCAGGGCCAGGACCCTCCCAGGCTAGAACTGGAGCCACAGCTCTCCAGGCTCAGGATGGGGGAAGTCAGGGTGGGCACAGAGCCCCTGACAAGGTCTGCACGTGGAGCAGGGCTGGGCCTTCTGGGTCCAAGGAGAGCACGCACAGGGCAGAGGTCTTCTGGGACGTGCTCATAATATGCCTTGCCAGGAATGTCTGGGACAATGCTGTGTGTAAATGGTCTGTTCTAAAGAACTTGTCCTCGCTATATGATGGGCTGTGATTCCAGAGCCTAACTTAGGTCCTTTGTGCCTTTCTTGCTGATGTCCTGGAAAGCCCGCAGCACAGGGTGGAGGCCTGGAGTAGGCTTGGGGCCCAAGCCCCGCTGAGGGTGACAGGGCCAAGCAGCAGGTGCAGGCCACCACCTTGGTGAAAACTCGCCCCTGGCTCTGAGCCTTGCCCCTTTGAGATCAACCGAGTCCCTCGTGTCCCCTGGGCATTGCCCAGGCCTAGGCTGGCCGCAGCAGTCCCTCAGGGGTGCAGGCTGACCTGACTCTCCTGGACCTGCACGGCAGCCCCCTCGCTCACCTCAGGCATGACGCTGATGCTGGACGGGCAGTGCCCACTGCAGTAGCTCACTTCCACCTGGTCCAGGTAGCAGGCGCCCTTGGTGATGTTGCGCAGCTCCGTGAGATGCCGGCAGGAGGCTGCCTGCCCCTCTGTGGGAAGAAGGTGAGCACAGGAGGCGGGAGCAGGGCAGAGAGAAAGGGCCTCGATGAGGGGACTCTGTGTAAAGGGGACACTGTGGACCTGAGGGGCACCTGAGGCTGTTGGGTCAGCGGTGGCCAGGTGCCATGATGCAGCACTGGGCGTCACCACTCTGCTGATCCCCATGGTAGGCAGCACTGGGGACGGCAGGCCCCCTAGGGTGGGCACGGGAGCAGTTTGGGAGAAGGGCCCAGAGCAGGGAGAGGCATGGCGGGAAGTGCCCCAGGTCCCCGGCATACCCGGAGCCTCTCGGCGGCAAGTGGGACAGCAGCTCCCTGGTTCCTGCACGGTCACCTCGCCCTGCAGAGGGAGTGGTCCCCAGCGCTCTCAGGAGGATGACCCCAGGGCCCCAGCACTGTCTGCTCAAGGCCCTAAGACCAGCCTCTGGGGAGGGACCTAGGAAGGAGGGCAGCAGCGCTGCAGGCGGGTACCTGGGCACAGGTGAGGAGGGGGCAGTGCTGGGTGCAGACACTCCTCCCACGGAGGCAGCGGCAGCTCTCACAGGCCTCCTGCCATTCGGATCCAGGCTGGGGAGAGGGGGGAACCCTCCCGTCCATCTCTACCCATCTCTGCCAGTTAGACTTTTCTATACTACACCCACCCCCCATCCCTGAAACCAGTCAGGACAGGGGCCAGAGACCAAAGTCAGGGACAGGAGTCTCGGGAGGGAGGTGGGCTGATGGGGCCTGGAGACTGTCCCCGTGTGATGGGTGATGGCTGATGGCCGAGCTGTCTGCTGCTGCAGATCCTGGCACAGGGGGAGGAGCCAGTGGAGGGGGGCGGGGGTGGGGGAGGGCTGGGTGCCCCGGAGGGGCTGCGGTGTCTCACCGGGTGGGGACGCCCATGGTGCCAGCACTCGCAGTGGTCTGCGGGCACGCAGGGGCCCGCCTGGCTACGGAAGTGTCCGTGCTGGCACACACAGCCTGGGGCCTGCCCTGCACCGCAGCTGCCCTGGGTCTCCGTGGCATTGGGCTCCCGGCACGTCCGCTCGCAGGGCCCTGGCTCCCCAGGGGCCACCTGCTGCCACATTTCCCCGGAGGGGCACTCTGCCAGGGAAGACCCCACCACCACCACCACCACTCAGGTCAGCCCTGGGTCCGGCCTCGATTCTCCCCCCTCCCACGTCAGACACCCCTAGAGTCCCTCCTGCCTTCCCAGCGCTGTCCACTCATCTGGCTCTGGGCCTCTGGACCTCCAAACACGCCCGTCTGCTCTTATCCACCTTCCAAATACTAACGGGGCCTAACTCGAGTCTGGCCTTCTCCAGGAAGCCTCCCCTGACCAGTCCTGTCCACCCTGACCTCTCCATCCGTGGCACCGATTTTCAGTCCTGTGGGTGCAGTCTGCTGGTCAGTGAGCCAGAAACTGTCTCCTGTCCCTACCTGTTCCGGTGGGTGAGCTGGCCCTCAGCAGCCAGACTGGGGCTGCTCAGGACTCACCAGGCCTGTGTGCCTCTGAATCCACACAGAGCCCAGTGTGCCCGAACTGGGCACCTGTGAGCCCTTAGCAAACGCCTGTTGACTTTGATCAGATGGGGGTAAAATAGCACAGGGCAGATGGCACCTGCCTGGGCACTGCCAGACAAGGGTCCTACTTTAGCTCACCCTCAGCCTTTGCTTCCTCATCTGCAGGGAAAGACCCTCCACTTCCTGCATCACTCACAGCCGTGTGCTCACAGGAATGCCCCCAACACCAGTGGGGACAGAGCAAGGAAGGGGCTTCTTGGGAGAGACAGCTTTGCCTAGGGCAGGCAGCGCCCTCTGCCCTCATCGGGGTCAACCCCACCCTGGCTTTGGAAGGACCAGCAGGGGCCTACACAGCCACATCTCACCACGACAGTCAGCTGGGGAGCAGTTGAAGGCTCCATCTTGGCAGATACTGGGAAGACAGAAGCACGTGTTCGGACGCCTCCAGTGCCCTCCTCCCCACCCCCATTCTCAGCAACGCTGCCCTCCACCCCCTCCCTGCCCTAGCTCCCTCCTCCCCCTGTCCCCCCTGCCCGGGGCCCTCACCAGTGCGTGCAGTTCCAGGTGAGCACAGTTCCTGGGGGAAGCTCCCGGGCCTGTTCTTCAAGAGTCAAGGTAAGGCCCCAGGGCAGAGAGATCTGGGTGCAGGGGCACGCCGCAGGGGGCACGCACGTGCCATTGTGGAGCAGCTGCGGCAGGAAGGCGCGGGCTCACTTCTACTCACACCACACTTCTCTGCCCCCCACCTGCCTGCCCCCCCATATGGTAGTCAGGGCACTGTCCGTACCTGCTCTCCAGGGCAGCCACAGCCGAGCCGGCAGGGTTCCTGCACACAGAGGACACCAGGCTGCAGATGCGAGCAGAGGCGTGGGCACGAAGCGGCACAGGCACTGGGCACCTGGCCAGGCGGGCACTCTGGGGGGAGCGCACAGACGGTGAGGTGGAGTATCAGGGAGGGGACCGCCTTGGACCCGCCACCCATGCTGCTGAACTCCCGCCGAGCTCAGCAGCACCAGAGGGCAGGGAGGCTCCCCCCTCACTCCCCCACCCCAGGTGCTCACCAGGGCAGGGCTGCGGGTTACATTCCTGCTGCTGCTCTGTGTGCTGGGCCTGGCATGGTGCCCCCATAGGACCCTCCTCACAGCTCCTACGTCGCCCCATGCTGCCCCCACCACAGGGAGCAGAGCAGCTGCTCCAGGCTGACCAAGGCCCAAGGACTGGGCACTCATGGCGTGGGCACACCAGGGACCCGTTGGTACAGGTGCTGCGGACAGGGGTCAAGGGCACAAGTCAAGGGGAACAGGGCCTTTGTTTCCCGCTAACGCCCTCCACCCTGACCTGTCCCAAGCCTCCCACCTAAAACTCCCCATCCCCTGCTTGGCCACCAGTGGGCAGCCATACCAGTTTTTGCAGTCCAGCTGTACCACCTCGGCTGGGGCCACCACCCATGAGGCATTGGGGCTGGGGAGGCCACAGCGGCATGAGGAGATGGGCACACAGCGCCCATCCTGTACCAGTTGGCCAGGGGGGCAGCGGCAGCCTGAGGGGGGTGGGGAGGACAAGCAAGGTTCGGGCACACATCACGCGTCCCTCTGGCAGCTAGATGGGGTCCGGAGCCTCAGGCTGACCCTGGAGCACCCTCCCCTACCCCAGCCCCCCGAGTCCCCACTTGACCCGGTCTCCACACTGTTCCCACTGCTGGAGCACAGGAATGGGTCACTCCAGCCTACCCTGTGTGGGCCCCACCCCAGGGACCCTTGAGGCTGCCAGAACGTCCTCACAGACAAAGCCCATGTTAGGTAAGGCTCGCTCTATGCAGGACCCCTACCCAGGTGCTGAAAGTGACCCAAGGATCCACTTTGCTGCCCTATAACCCCTGATCCTGTAACATGTCCCCGCCTGTAGGTCACATGCTCTCTGGAAGTAGGGATCAGCGAAGCAAGCTGCTCTGGTCTGAGGCCCTAGGGCTCCCAGGCTGGGCTGTGGGCGTGGCCCGGCCACCTGGACGGCATGGTCCTTGCAGACACTGCACGCGGTCCCAGAGGTCCACACAGCTTCTAGGGCACTGGTTGGCACAGTCAAGGGTGGGCACGGTGTCCTGGGCTTCACAGCTCTCCCCTGAGGACCAGAAGGTAGGAGTCTGTGTTGGGGACCGACTTTTGGGCCCCCAGGACAGCACCCTGCCCTCCAGGGCACACCTCCAGGAGCAGAGGCCACATCCTCATCAGGTGGTATCTCCCGTGTTACAGTCCTTGGCCCCGCCCCCAGATGCCAGGATGGGGGTTACCTGGGCAGGGCTCCACGTTGCAGCTCTCAGTCTGAGCCCAGGGCCCCCAGCAGCCTCCTCCAGGGGGGCCCCCTGCCTCCCTCCAGCGTAGCCGGAAGCCCCCACTGCACGACACCTGGCAGGGGCTCCAGGGCCCCCAAGGACTCCACTGGCATAAGTCTGGGGAGGTAAAATGGAAGTCAGCGCCCAGGGCCCTGCCCTGGCTTCTTGCTCCCACCCCAAGGCCTCAAGCTCCAGCCCTACAGACACTCTGCTAGGCCCGGAGCGCCCAAAGCCCCCTTCCTCCCCTTTCAACGGCTGCAGGGATCCTTCCTGCTGCGGCCCGCCCCCCCCCACCCCCCCCACCCAGCGCCAGATCGCCAAATCTCCCCAAATCCCGCAGGCCCTGGGGGCAAGCAGGAGGCTTAGCAGGCCTGTTAAGCACCTGGCTACTGAAATAAACAACATGGCCCAGGCCTACCTGGCCAGGTACCCCTCCCTCCACTCTCATCTCAGGCTCCCTCCTGCCCTGTTGGTCTCTGGCCCTCGGTATTACCATGGCAGGCCCTAGGGTCCGGGCAGAGGCGTTGCTGGCTGAGTGGTGCAATGCACAGGTCTGGGTCCCCAGCCCATGGCCTCCCAGTCTCCGGGTCCAAACAGAGGCGATGGCGGTGCTGCTCCGAAGCCAGCAAGGGGGCCAAGGTCGGGGAGAGGCCAGCTGGGTGCTGAGACCGGTGCTCCTCTAGGGCAGTCCTGGAGGCGGGGGCCAGCACACCAGGGGGCAGGCAAGGCCCACAGGGTGACCACTCGGACCACCCGCTCAGAGGCAGAAGACCTAGAAAGGGCAGCAAGTGGGCACCCTTCCCAGTGACCCTCCCTGAGACCACAAGCCCCAGTAGAGGGGGAGGGAGGAGACCCAGTTATGACCAGGAAGGGCTGGAAACAGGAAAGGCTGCAGGAGGTTGCCGGGAGGGTCAGGGGAGGGTGACCAAACATCCCGGTTTGTCTGGGACTGTCCTGGTCCCAGATCCAGGAAACCTTCCAATCCTGGGCAAATGGGGACAGTGGGTCTCTCCAGGGCAGCGTTACCTTGACAGCCCTGGCTGGTGCACTTCAGCTCCCCATGCCGGCATTCACTGTGGGAGGGGGTGGGAGGGGTAAGACTGGGGAGACCAGACTCAGCCCAGAGAGGTGGTTGGTGGAGCTCACGGAGGGGTGGCCTGAGCTCTGGGCTCATTTGGAGCAGGATGAGGTTGGGGTTGGGTCCAGGCCAGGGCAATTTCCCTGTGGGGCCACCTGCCTCCCCATTCCCTGGCCCCAGCCCTCTGACGCTGCCTCCCCGCCCCCTTAACTCACCACTCTTTGCAGCCCAGCTGCAGGCGTTCCCCGGGAGCCAGAGTCACCCTGGCTCCTTCTCCTGTGATGTGTAGGCAGCTACACTGCTCTGGGGGAATGCAGCCCCCAGCCTGCTCCAGCAGCCCCTGCGCAGAAGGGGACACAGGGACAGAGCTGTGTGGCAGCCATCTCTGTCCCCGAGTGTCAGTAGTGTGAGTGCTCACAGCAGGGGCACGTGCATGTTGCCGAGCAAATGGATGGGCACACGGGCACGAGGCAGAAGGTGAGGGACCCTTAAGAGGCGTTGTGGGGAGGGGTGTCACCACAGGCATCGCAGAGAGAAGGAAGGTAGGAGTGTGGGCCAAGACCCGCTTCTCCTGGGGCATCTCCTCTGGCTCCACCCCTCACCTCAGGGCAGTAGCAGCCAGGCTGGCAGGGTGGCAGGTCCTGGCAGAGCCGACGGCTCAGGTGTGTGGCACAGAGCCCGGCACAGGGGGAGCCACAGGCCTGGAACTCAAAGGGAGGTGTGCAACTGTCCTCTGGGGGGGAACAGAGGCCAGCAGCATGGTGGGGGGGCAGCCCAGAGACACCCTCCACCTGCCCCCGCCCCAAGCCTGGAGCACACAGTGCATGGTCCCATCAAGGGCCCTCGGGGCCTCCTCGTAAGAGTGTAAGCCTGGCCCCAGGCTGCCGGTAAGGACTGACCAGTGCTGCCCCGTCTAGCGCCCACTCGGCCCCTGTGGCTGTCTCTAGGGAAGGGTCATGATGGTCGGGGCTTGGAGAGCCAGGTAGCTGCACGGAGGATAGGGCCTGCGGGGAGGGAGGGGCCTGGCAGGTGCTCCAGAGGTTGGCAGATGGGAGCCAGGGGGGGCAGAGATGGAGAGGGTGGCCACAACGAGAGGTGGGCCAGACCTTCTGGGCCTGGGAGCGGCCGCAAGTGGACAAAGCCTGCAGCTACAAAGTGGGGAGATCGCAGTGGAGCGGGGAGGGGTGGGACGTGAGGCATGGGGGTCACGGGGCTGCTGAGAGCGGGAGTCAGTGCGGGCAAGGGCAGGGCTCAGCTCTCCGGCCTCCGGCTCCGGGGTTCTCACCAGAGCAGTTGCCGAGGGGGCAAGGCCGGAAGTGGCCGTCCAGTCGTGTGCAGGGGGGGCCCGCCTCCGTCCCCGCCCCTCCGGGCGCTGGTCCCTGGTGCCGATAGCGCTGCTGCACCAGCACCCGACAGGAGCATCGCGTCCAGCTGCTCCAGCTGCTCCACACACACTCCTCTGGGGACCAAGGTGGGCGGAATGCCAGCCAGGCCTCTCCAGCTTCTCTCCTCCCTCCCCGCCCCTCCCCTGCCCTCTACTCTCATCCCAGCCCTGGCCAACACCCTGCGCAGGAAAAGGGCAAGAGGGAGCCAAGAATTCACACAAGTCCTAATTCGTTGTGTTCCCTGTCACCCAGCAGCAAGGGTCACATCCCAAAGGGCTCAGAGGAAAAGATGGTGGGAAAGGGAAAGAAACGAGATCAAATATCAGGGGGATAGATGGATATCTCAGGTGGGGGGAGGGGAATCTGGGGTTTGGGAAAACATGCTACTCCCTGTATTTTTCCTGTGCACACTCACCCAGGCAGGGCCCCGGGTAGCAGGCCCGGGTGTCCAGGTGCAGGAAGGTGCTGTTGCAGGTGGGGTCGGCTCTGGCCAGCGGGCAGGGGCAGGACCCAGAGCGGGAGGCCAGGCCGGGGCCACAGCTGCGGGAACAGGGCCCCCAGGGGCCCCAGGAGCAGGCGTCCAGCAGCCCCAGGCAAGGCTGCCGTCCACAGCTCTGGGTCTGGGTACCAGGGCCCAGGCAGGGGGTGCCGCTGCGGTGAGGGGCCGAGGCCACGCAGTCCCGGGTGCGAACCTGGTTTCCACCTCCACAGGAGACGGGGCATTCAGACCAAGGGGACCACAGCGTCCAAGCCCTGGGTACTGTGGGAGGGCACAAGTAAGGTCAGAGAAGGTCCCGATGGCTGGTCGGGACCTCCGTGGCACAGGGGGTGGCGGCTGGAAGTAGGGGTGGGAGGGAAATATGAGACACACGGCGGGAGCGGGACATAAACTCCAGACCTGCACACTCAATGTCTTCACATATGATGCCCTCCGGGGTGCAGGAGCTGAAGGGAGGAGACCAGATTCAGGGACGCTGCCATCTGCCCCCGTCCCCGCTCCACCCCTGCCTCTGCCCAGACTTACCACTGCTGGCACTCCCCCTGCAGCCAGCTGTCCCCCAAGGTGTGGAGGCGGGCACCGTGCAGGCACAGGGGTGGGCATGGGGGCTGAGGGCAGGGCCGGCTCTGGGACTGCTCCTCCCGGCACTCTGGAGCCCATGAGCCAGACGTGGAGGACCTTTGTGGGGCCCGGGGCACAGAAGGTGAGTGATGGCCCAGGGCCCTTCATCGCTCCTCCACCTCCTGGTGGGACACCAGATGGGAAAGCCTGGGGTGGGCGTGGAGGTGGCTAAAGAAAGGCAAGGATGACCAGGGACAAAGGTGGGGCCAGGGCACAAAGTGGGCATGCCCCTAGGGGACAGGATCCAGGAGCTCTGCATCAGAGAGGGAAACTGCATCCAGGCGTGGCAGACCGGGGTTGGGGGGAGGTGACACTAGCCTGGCCCAGCCCCATACACACCGGAAGCGGCTCTGCTGCCCTCCAGGCCCACACGAGTGGCTGCAGGGACTCCAGGCTGACCAGCGGCTCCAGGCGCAGTGGGCAGGCGGTGGGCAGGGCTGAGCCGTGCAGGAAAGCCGCCCGGCCCGGCAGGTGCAGGTGCGGCAGGCTTCCCGGTGCTGGCTCCCTGGGGCCCAGCTGTGGCCCTGGGCATCCGTACACTCGCAGTGCCCGATCGGCACACAGCCTCCGTCCTGCTCCAGGAAGCCTGCGGGGAGGCAGCCCTCCAGAGCTGTGCAGGCACCCGGGGTCCCACCTGCCTTCCCACCGAGTCACTGTGACGTGCCCAGGGGCCAGGGCAGCACCCACCCTCGGAGCAGCGGCAGCCCGGCTGGCAGACCTGGCCGTCCTGACACACGACCCCCTCCTGGAGGTCTGAGCAGCGGCGGGGGCAGCGGTTGGCACAGCTGACCATCTCCATGCCCGCTGGGCAGCCCTGCTCTGAGCACATGGGGAGGACCAGAGTCAAGAGGGCCCTGAGCACCAGCAACCCTCTTCCTGCCTGCCTGGGAACCACTCCTACCTCCACGAAGCTGTACTCCCATCCTTCTCCCCATGTTGGTGCCCATAGAAACATGGGGCCTTGGGGAGGCCCTGGAATGGGGACATTCTGAGTGACAGGGAGTTCCTCTCACCTACCTGGGGGTTCCCGGCACCTAGCCTGGCACCCAATAAATGTCGTCGAGCTGGACTAAATTTGTGCATCTAAGAAGCCAACATGCTCACCTATGTGGCTGCTTTGTGTTCACCTGGAGGGGATCGGTGGGGGGGGGGTGTCCTAATAGCATTGGAAGGCCCTAGAGGGACCAAGGTCCATAGGGTCGGTGAGCTCAGAAGGAGCTGAAGCTGGGAGGAGCCTGTCTGGCTCAGCCCAATCCCAGGTGCAGGTGCACTCACGACCGTAACCCTCAAATCCTCCGAAAACCTTGAGGGGGCTGGGTGATTCTCCAGGAACAGGAGGGTGGACAAGATGGCGAGAATGAGTTCTAGTGCAGCTGGGGACGGGCAGCTCACCCTGGGCAGGTCCTCACCCAGTGCCCAGATCCCACCGTCCACCCCCCGCGGGCCTCAGGGTTTTCTCAGCTGGCCAGTGAGCGTCTCCGTCACAACGTGTCACGAGAACGCAATTAGAGGTGGGGGTGGGAAGAGCTGTGCGGGATGTCCCCACCGCCATACCACAGGGCCCGGGATTGCAGAGCCGCACATGGTGCCTCTCCCCCACGCAGGAGGCACCCCCGTTCTTGGGCGGGGGGCTCGAGCAGCTGCGGCTCCTCAGGGACCGGCCCCCCCCACAGCTCCGGTCACACCAGGACCAGGGGCTCCAGCGTGACCAGCCTCCAGGCACTGCGTGGAAAAGAGAAGGGCCAGGTGAGGGATCTGGCTCAGACAGCGGGGGCCCCCCACGTACCAGGCGCCTGGGGCAGGGTCGTGCGCGGAGATGGAAGCACCACAGGGGCACATGATGCCAGGGAAGGGGGCGTCCTGGTCCTCGGCGGCCGGCCTCACCTGGGCAAGCCCGCAGGTTGCAGAAGCGGTGCTCCTGGTAAGCAGTGAGGATGTCAGGGCACCAGTGCCCGCCGGGCCCTGGGGGGTGGTACGCCCGCAGCCGGCGCTGCTGGCCCACCCCGCAGCTTCGGGAGCAAGGTTCCCACGGGGCCCAGGCCGTCCAGGAACAGTTCCCGGCCACGCAGCCAGGGCTGGGGCACAGGGGCAGCTCTGCGGGCCAGGACAGGACCAGACAAAGCTGAGCTGGAGCCTGCCCCGCTCCGCTCGAGGGCAGACCTCCTCGTCTGCCAGGGCCAGCCGTGACCTCATCCAGACCTTTGGGCTCCTGTTTCGGATCTAACACTGGCTGTTGTGGAGCTTTGGCAACTACGCCCCAGACTCACAGACTCACAGGGTACTGAGGGATTTGGATGGGAATTTCGGGGGGACTGTTCAGTACACACACAAGTAAGGGTTTTCTTGGGTGCTGGCGGTGGCTCCCCAACAGTTGCCGGGCTGACACAAAGCACCCAGGGTCCAGAGTCACACACAGGTTCGATTAGGTGTCAGGGTGAGAGCTCGGGATTTGCTTCAGGGGTATTAGATGTTTCGGGCTGGATGTGGGACAAGGGCTGGGAGCCAGAATGAGCTGTTTGAGGGAGGATGCTGGGATTAGACGGGATGGCCGTGGTTTGGACATAGGTCAGGGTCAGAGGTCAAGACTGGAAGGCGCACCTGTGCAGGAGGGCAGGTTGCAAGGGCGCTCCTGTGAAGTGTCCCCCCCAGTGCAGTTTGCCAGGCAGAGGCGAACGCGGCCACGCCAAGCAGGGTGAGCGGGGTCTGTGCAGGTGCGAGAACACGGGGACCACGGAGACCATGGGCCCCAGCCGCCTGAGGGGAGAAGGGGGAGGGGCATCTCCTGACGAGTCAACCCTGGGCTCCAGGCCTCCCAGGAAGCAGGGCTGGGAAGGGAGGAGGCCCTGGGCTTGTTCTTCCCAAAGGGAGGCCATGTGCAAGGGTGCAGGCAGTCTGGGGCCGGGACCCAAGGAGTCTGGCTACCTGGAAGACTGGTCACTGGCTCCACCGTGGACCCTTCAGCTCCTGTGCCAAAGAAGAATCCTGCTCAGTGTTTCTGAGCCTGCACCGCACCAGGACCAAACCTGAGGCTGGTGGCCACGTTCCATACCCATCGCTATCTGGTTCAGCCCCTCGTCAGCTTGGTCTCCCACTGACCCTCTGGGCCCCAAGCACAGTACTTCCTCATAGCAGCAAGGCCTTGGCTCAAGCCGCTCCTGCTACCTGGCATTCCTTCCCCTCCAATGATTGTCAAGGTCCTCTCCCTCCTCAAACCCCACATGCTGCCTCCCCAGGAAGCCCTCCTACACTGACCCTCCAGGAGAATTCTCAACCTCCCCAATCTTCCATAGCATGTGCGCCCTCCTACAGGGCTCACCACATGCTGAAACGGGTTATCTGAGCCCCTGGATTCCAAGGTCAGAGTCCTCGCTATCCCCCTAACACACACAGCGCGGTGCATTTGGCAAGAGCTCCAGAAACGTTGTTACACCGGAATCGAAAAAACACACAGAGCTAGCAGGCAAGGAAGAGAGATCTAGAGACAGCAACTCGGATGGGCAGAGACAGGAAAGGACAACGGAAGGGCTGAGGTGTATTTGGCCAGACTCTCCCTTCCCACTTCCCTCACCTGGGCAGTCTGGGCTGGGGCAGTACTTGAGCTCCTGGCGGGTCCCTCGGCAGCCCTGGCTGCCCGGGGCGAGTGAGGCCTGCACACACTGGCGGCTGCGGGTGCGGGTGCCCAGCCCACCACAGGAGCGGGAACATGGGCCCCATGGCCCCCAGGGACTGAAGCCATCAGCGGCCTTAGAGCAGTTGCCCACTGAACAAGACAGCCTCCCATGCACACAAGAGCTGGGGAAACAGCATGGGGGTGAGGGGCTGGGCAGGATAAACCCTGAGAGAAAGGGGTGTTGACAAGCGTCTCCATCCCAAAGAACAGGAGACACAGCCAAGGTTACCCAGGCCAGGCAGGGCCAGGGCAGCCAACGCCTCCCCCTCCCTTGACTCCAAATCTCTCCCCCACTCTCACCGTCCCCCTCACCAGTTGCTACAGCCTGTGCGGAGGGTCTGGCCTGAGCCCAGCTCATCTCCAGGCCCAAGGGGCTGACCGCCCTCTCCCAAAATGGGTGAGTGAGCCCCCGGGTCAGTGCCGGCAGCCCCCAGCTCCTGCAGCAGCAAGGCGGTCAGCACACAGGGGCACTCCTGGCGGGTGGGAGGGAGGAGAAAAGGCAATTGCACAGGTCAGGTGCCAGCCCTCTGCACCTCCTTGGGCGAGGGGGTGGGGGGAGGACATGTGAGGTTTCAGGGGGGCTCTGGGCACCAGAAGAGCATTCCCTGGAGCAAGGGGAGCCGTTTCCCTGAGTCAGGGGTGGGAACCTGAGAGCCTAGTGGCCTCTGAGCAAGACCTGTAACGGCCAGGAGCTTTCCTGCATACAGATCTCAGCTGGGACACAGGCAGGACCAGAGGAGGCCCCAGGGGGCAGGACTTGGAGGGAGCACTCAGGCGGAAAGGGCCTCAGCCAGGAATCAGACGCCTGGTCCCTAGCTTTGCCAATAACTGCATGACTCAGTGTGTCCCTTTCCCTCCCTGGGGCCCCCTCAGTGTCATCAGCTCTAAGTCAGCAAATGGGACCAGGTGGCTGCTCAGGCCTTTCTGAGTATGGCTGGAACTCTGGCCAGGGGAAGCCCCTGGACGCCGGCTTCACGATTAGGTAGGATTAAAGACTGGGAAGGAAATCCCCACGTGCCCATAGAGCTTGGCAGAGCAGAGCTGACACTGGCCTGCTGTCCAGACCCCACAGCGGGAGACGAGGAGTCTGGGGCCAGGCAGAGTGGAGGTTGGGTACGCTTCCCCACAGGGGTCTGGCAGGGAAAGGGGGACCGCGAGGACCCACGATTGCCTGTCCCAGCCTGCATGGCATGGGGAGCCACTGCCCTTGGCTGCCAGCTGCTGGGCGGCAAGAAGCCAGAGGGGGCACCTGGCCACACCTCAGTCCTGGGTGTCTCCGTGCTGGAGTTGAGAGCCAGGAACAGCGGCTGCTGAAGAGCAGGAGCCCAGACAAGCTCCCCACTCCAGGGACCCAGCGACATCCAGAGCCTGCACGGCCTCAGCTGTCTGCTCTGGGAGCTCGGCCCCTGCCTGACTCACACAGTCTCACAGGACCGTGCTTGCCTGGGGTCACGTGAGGAAGCGGGGAGCTGTCCAGAGGCCACAGAGTCTGCAGAGGTGAGCAGCTGCAGGGGAGGGGGAGGAAAGGCAGGGGAGGGGAAGGGAGGGGAGGGTCTTGGGCTCCTGGCTGAGTGGGTTCTGACCTGGACACAGGACAGGTGGTGCTGGAAGGTGCCTTCGGGGCAGTGGCAGCCTTCTTCACAGCCGGTGGAGAAGCAGCCCACCTGGCGAGTGACGTGGGCACAGGAGAAGGGACACCCCTCGCCGGGCCGGCATTCCCGGTACAAACGTCCAGCCGGGCAGCCGGCCTCTGGGACAACACTTGTGTCAGTGCCCAGCTCTGGCCTGCACTGCCCTCAATGGCTACTTCCGTGCTCACCCCGCGGCCTGCTTACTCACCCCAGTACCCACCTTCCCACAGCTCCCCAGTTGTGCAGACAATACCTTCCCTGGGTTGTGCCCCTCAGGGCCAATGTCACACCCTCCCACAGGCTCCCCTCCCTGAATCTGGCTACTTCCTCCTCCACATGCCCATCACTGGCCCCGGGAAAGGGCAGTGTAGGGGGATGGGACAGAAGAGGTCAAAGGCACCTATGAGTCAGCATCAGAGGCCAACATGGGAATCCGTCAAGGGCAGACCCTGGCCGGGGCTCACCTCTGCAGACCTGGGTGCGGCAGGTGCGGCTCTGGCGGGCAGGCCCAGGGCAGGGGGGCCGGGCGCACCTCCGGGAGCGGAGCTGCTCCCCTCCCCCGCAAGAAACACTGCAGTCCTCCCAGGGGCCCCAGGAGCCCCACACCCCAGGCCCAGGGCAGCCGGGCACCTCCTGGCACTGCAGGACGCCCTCCATACAGGTGCTGGGGACAAGGGAGGAGGCTTCAGAAGACAGCACCCTGGCCAACTCCCACAAGAGCCCCCACTGCCCGGCTCTGCGGCCCACCCCCTCCCGGCTCCTCTTGACTCACCAGTTGTCACAGGGCCCGGTCACCATCTCTCCAGGTTCCAGGCTCTCCCAGGAGCTGAGCCCAGAGCCTGCTGACCGGCTCTGGTTCTCGGGGATCCCTGAGGGCACGGGTCGGGGTGGGACCCCAGACAGCTCAGCGGGCCCCGCACCCTCAACCCTTCCTCCTATCCCACTGCCTTCTACCTCCCTCCCTATCAGCCTACACCCCACGGGTGCCCCAGATCCTGGGCCTGGGAGGTGGAAGCCCCAGCCTGGAGCAGGGATGTGGGGGGATGCATGAGACACTAACACCTGGAGCAACATCCTGCAGCCCAGGCTGGGCTCCGGAGCCAGACAGGCAGAGGCCAGGCCGGCGGGCACCGCGGTGCTTGGGAGAAATGGGGAGAACACGGAGGGAAGCACTGACCCATGGCTCCAGGCTGGTACTGGCAGCGGCAGAGGGCAGGAGGCACACAGAGGCCGTCCTGGAACAGCCGGCCAGGGGGGCACCCGCAGCTGGGCTGGCAGCCCGTCGAGCCCGGCTGGCACGCACTCCCGGGAGACAGGTCCTGACAGGAGCGGGGACAGGGCCGCCCACAGGGCAGAAGACCCTGGCCACCCCCACACTCTGTGGCAGGAAGGAAGCAGAGAGGGCAGACGCTGAGCAGGGGCCCATCCTGCAGGATCCCAGGACTCAGGGGACAAGCCCTCCTGCCTCACCACCCCCAGCCGCCTGACTTTCCACCTTGTCCCAGGACCACAAGGTGAGGGATCTAAATGTTGCCTCTCAAAGAAAGTGACATGCACGTGTATACTGGGGACAAAGGCCAGAGCCCGTGTCTCCCAAGCCTTCCAAGGGACCCTCCCCCACCTCTACAGAAGCCCTTACCTGTGCATTTTGTGGAATTGTCCTGGCAGGGGCGACTCTGCCTGTGGCCCCCAGGGCAGGGCCTGCCTCCCTCAGGGGTGGGGGGCCAGATACACACCCGGCTCCGATGGGACTGCCCCAGGCACGCGTCACAGGAAGACCACAGTCCCCATGGGCTCCAGGCTCCGTCCACTGTGCCGGGAAGACAGCATCAACTGCCCTAGGAGGCCTAGGAGGTGCCCAGCCTATTGAGATTTGAGCAGACAAGTGGGGGCATCTCACCTGGGCACTCAGGCGAGCTGGGGCAGGTCTCCTTCTGATGCTGGGCCCCTGCCTCCCCTGCTTCCCCGGGACACGGGGTGCCCCCGTGCTGAGGGGTGGGGCAAGCACAGGCCCTGGAGCGGGTCCTCGTCTGGCCCCTGCAGGGCTGGGAGCACGCCGTCCACTCCGACCATGGGCACCAGCCACCATGCACTGCGGCAGGGGACAATGGAAGGGCACTGGGGCACAGACATCCCTTCCCCAGTCCCAGCCCTCGCTGTGACCCTGGCCGCTTTTCCTCACCTCCCCCTGAGCTGGGACATACGTACCTGGGCAAGGCAGGTCTGTGCAGCTCAGCCTCCCCTCTGAACAGGTGCTGGGCAGGGCATGCAGGCACAGGAAGGGGGACAGCAGCTCAGCCCTGCCTGTGCTCTCCAGATGCACCCCTCCGAGGCTGCCTCTTCCCTTCCCCTCACCGCTACGCCCTCCTTTCCCTTCAGGCTCTTGGATGCCCCTTTGCCATTCTCCAGAGCATCTAGACCCTTCTCCCTGTCCCATTCAGGGACCTCTCGGGTGTCCTGCGGGCTCCCTGCAGGTCGCTGACCAGTGTGTCCTACTGGGGTGTGACCACAGGCAGTGTGCGGCTAACGGGGGCCAGCCAGCGAGGAGGAACATCATACCTATCACCCCGCCCTCCCCTCAGAGCACACACCCAGCCTTCCACGTCTTCCAGAGAGCAGATGCACAGAGCTGGCTGCCTCGGTCTCCCCACCCGTCAGACCAGAGTTTCAGAGTGCCTGCCCGCATCTCCTCGGGGACTGTGGGAGTCTAACCTAGAGCAGCTGAGACCCGGGAGAGCTCAGGCGCACCCCACCCTCAGCCTTGCACCTGCTTTCTGCCCATATGGCCGCCTCACCAGTAGTTGCAGCCATCAGGCCTCAGCAGCCGAGCTCCTGGGCGGTGCCGCTCCCCGCTCAGCAGGTCCAGGCAGCCACAGTGGCTGGGCTGCACGCAGAAGTCCCCGTCGGCACTCAGCACCTGGCCTGGAGGGCAGTAACAGCCGGGCTGGCAGTGCCACACGCAGTGCTGGGGGGCAACAAGTGGGGGGGGGGGGCTCTGGTCAGCAGAAAACAGTGCCGAAGGGGCAGGGAGGGGAAAGATGAGGCAAAGGAGGAGGCTGAGGGGTGTGCAGAGACAGAAGGCGTGGTTCTCCAGTTCGCAGTCGTCATCATGTTCTAAACACGGTTTCTGGGGCGCCTGGGGGGCTCAGTCAGTTAAGCGTCCGACTTCGGCTCAGGTCACGATCTCACAGTTCGTGGGTTCGAGCCCCGCATCGGGCTCTCTGCTGCCAGCACAGAACCTGGATCCTGCTTCGGATCCTCTGTCCCCCGCGCCCCCCATCCCCCACCCCTTCCCTGCTTGCCCTCTCTCTCTTCCTCTCTCAAAAATAAACATTAAAAAAATTTTTATATATAAAATAAAACACTTTCGATCGTGTCCCCTCCCCAGGGGAGGAGAGCCCACGAAGGGCTTCCCTGGGTGGGAGTGTCCTCCAAATGTGAATCCTGTGGAGGGTTCCATGGGGGACCTGGTTAGTGCCTGGGAACCGAGGCATCTCTCAGAACGCAGGGAGCAGGGCAATGGAAAGGTGGCGTGGGGCCGGGGGGGAGGGGGGGGGGAGGAGGGGTCATTTGGGAAGGAGGTGGGGTCCCCTGGGGAAGCTGGGAGCCAGGCACTTGTCCTCCTTCCTCCCTGCTCACCCTGTGCAGCTCCTGCCTGACCCTCTCAGACAGGGCCCTGCACAGGGCCCCAAGGCTGTCCCTTCGGCATCCTTGATTCAGGCCAGCTTCCGCGCCACACTGCTGCAGGCTCCGTGGGTCAGAGACCCTGTCTGCGCCTGCCTCTGTCCCTCTCCATGGTCCTGGACAGGCATTCCATGAAGGCTCACACACAAGCACACGTACACTCAGAGTCAGGGCATACGTGCCAAAAGGCTCACGGTGTTTGACATGATGTAATGGAATGATCTCCCCTCCCTCTGTGTTTATGGAATCTTTGTAATAAAATGTTTAAATTGAGAAAGGCTTGATGGGCTGCTGGGTGAGGTTCACTCCTGAGACGGTCTCTGGAACAAAGGGGAGCCAGTCTGATGGGCACTGACCCCATCCCTCCTCACCAGTGCCAGGCCCAAAGAGGTCATGACCCAAAGCCGCACCCTGCCCTCCTGCAAAGTGACGCTTGGGGCCAGAGGTCAGGCAGGCATTCCGAGGGAGCCAGACTCACCACGAGATCGTCACAGGAGCGAGGACAGGGAGGGCCACAGGGGCTGTACTCAGCCCCTTGAATGGTGGTGCAGTTGGTCACTGGGGAAGGGGACAGGGTGGGTTGAGAGCCATGTGGGTGCCCCCCACCCCACCCCATCTCTCCATAGTGTTCCCTGACCCCTTGCCCCGTTCCTGGCAGGTACCTGGGCATGGCAGGGCCTGGCAGGCTTCTCCCTGGGCCCGAGGCCCCTCGCAGTAATCCCCCAGGCCCTGGGGTGGGGGCTGGTCACAGGCTCGCATCCGGCTCCGCAGGCCCCCCCCACAGCTCCGGCTACAGCTGGACCAGGGCCCCCAAGGACCCCAGCCCCCAGCTCCTGGGATGACAGCAAAAGGGCAGCTGGGGGAGGGGCCGGCCAGGGCTGGGGGCCAGCTGGCGCAAGGCAGCAGGTATCCACAGGGCATGGAGGGCACCATCCTGGCACCGCAGGACTCACGGTCACATGCTGCCAGGAGGCAGGGCTCTTCCTCAGCATCGGAGCCTGGGCAAAGAGGTGTAGGCAAGGTCAGTGGGGACGGCAGCCCCAGGATGGATGGTTCCGCGGTGGGGGGCCTGGTGCAGAAACGGTGCCGGTGGCGTCGGGCAGGGCCACAGGAGGCCGAGCACTCGCTCCACGGGGTCCAGGGGGACCACGCGGGCTGACCTGGGGTACAGACGAGGGAAAGGCCGAGAGAGAGAAGATGAAGTGAGCGCAGGCTGGAGGCACTGGCCTGGGCAGAGCACCCCTTCTCCCTTCCCCCGACTCTGCCCCTGGTGGGGAGCAAGCAGGGGGCACAGTCAGGTGCGAGGCCCCTTCCTCACCCTCCTCACAGGGCCAGGAGGTGCAGTTGGTGATGAGCCCAGAAACACAGGAGCTGGAAGAAAACAGCAGAAGTTCGGAGGCGCTGTCACAGGCTGAAATGTATTCCCCCAAATTCACACGTTGAAGCCCTAACCCCCAGTATTCAGAATGTGACCCGATTTAGAAACGACGTCTTTTTTTTTTTTTAATTTTTTTTTTCAACGTTTTTTATTTATTTTTGGGACAGAGAGAGACAGAGCATGAACGGGGGAGGGGCAGAGAGAGAGGGAGACACAGAAGCGGAAACAGGCTCCAGGCTCTGAGCCATCAGCCCAGAGCCTGACGCGGGGCTCGAACTCACGGACCGCGAGATCGTGACCTGGCTGAAGTCGGACGCTTAACTGACTGCGCCACCCAGGCGCCCCTGAAACGACGTCTTTATAGAGATGAGCAAGTCACAGTGAGGGCACTATGGTCCAATATGACTGGTGTCTTTATTTATTTACTTGTTTATTTATTTATGTTCATTTATTTTTGAGAGACAGAGCACGAGCAGGGGAGGGGCAGAGAGAGAGGGAGACACAGAATCCAAAGCAGGCTCCAGGCTCCCAGCTGTCAGCCCAGAGCCCAGCACGGGGCTTGAACCCATGAACCATGAGATCACGACCTGAGCGGGTTGCAGGAAGGCAGCTATAAGCCAAGGGACGCCAAGGCTCGCCAGCCACCACAGAAGAGAAGGTTCTGGAATGGATTCTCCCTCCCGGCCCTCAGGAGGAACCACCCTGCTGACTCCTTGCTCTTAGATTTCTAGTTTCCTGAACTGTCAGAAGACAAGCCCCGGGTCTGCTGTGTGGTTGTTGTAGCCTCAGCAGACAGAGACAGGTGGGAAGAGAAAGGTTGATGGGGATGGTGTGGGCACAGGCCCCAGATTGCTGACCGGCTGTGCCTGTGGGCCCAGGGGGATGGCCCACTGGAGGCCATCATCCCCAGCACTGAGGAGGGACAGCAGGGTGCCCCCGGGTCACGGGACCATCGGGTGGGGTGGGGGTCTTACCAGTTCTCACACGGACGAAGCACCACGCTGCCCGGGGGATAAAGGCGTCCCCCATGGGCACAGGGGCAGTCCTGGGAGGGCACACACACGTTGTTCTGGAATCAAAAACCATCATCTTCTGGATTCCAGGTGGGTCTGGCCCGGCCCGCTCCCCGCAGTCAGAACCCAGCACCCCTCAGGCTCCCACCCTCCAACGCCACCCAGCCTCCTTCCACAAACACCTCTGTCACCACCCTGTGGAAAACCCGCGCCAGCAGTTACAGGAGCCGTGGGGGAGGGGCATGGACCCCCCCCCCCCCCCCAATCTCTGGGAGGAAAAAGACCATCTCCAATTGCAGGACATGAGACCCAACTGTCAAATGCCCATGAAATCAGCTAACAAAATACGAAACACGTGATCCGTATAGCAATGATGTTTTTAAAAAAAAAAAAACAACAACTCTACGTTTTCATCAAAAAAATTAAAACCGATGAAATCATGCATACAGGAAGTTTGGAAATTATGCATACAGGAAGTTTGGACAAAAGTTGCTAATGCTTCAAATTAAAAACAAAAACAAACAAAAAAAACCCAAAACTGCCACCCATCAGTACACGATTCAAAGTCAAATGTAGTGAGGTGTGGGCCAGGCCCTGGGAGGCCCTTTCACCATTTCAGAGACCCTGATGAACAGACACATTATTACCCCAACTTGACAAATGAAGAAACGGAGGCACGGGAGCACGCATCCTAAGGTCACAGGGCTGCTAGAAGAAGAGTCTGATTTGAACTCAGACCCCGCTGGACTCTGGCCCCTTAACCACACCCCACATTCCGGCAATTTATCCCTGTAAACCCTCCCCACCACCCCACAAGCTTCTGTCCAAACTCCACTGCGCCCGCCTCACTTCCCTGCCTTCCAACAGCAGTGCCGCCTCCAGCTCTCCACCCCCTGCAATCTCTGACAGTCAAATCAGGATCACCTCCTCCGGGAAGCCCGCTGTCACTGACCCAGTCTCCGCCAGTCTGCATTTTGAGCTCCACAGTATGCAAAGCTCACTTCCTGTGTAAGGATGGTTCTACCTCCATTCTAGGCACTCTGGATCTGGTTTCCCCAGACCAGAGGCTTCGTGAGGGCAGACTTTACTTTCTCCCCATGGTGGAGCCCCCATCGCAAGACTAAGCATGCAACAGGTGCTCAATAAATGACTAATGATAACATAAGACAACAGAGCACTCAAGGAGGCATGAATCACAAAGATCTTGTAGACCTATCACCATTTCACAAATGGGAAAAGAGAGGTCCAGGGAAGCATGACCGTGTCTCACCCAGGGTCACCTGCTGGCTGCTGGCAGAGCTGAGCCATGACCCCTGAGTTCAGTGCTTTTTCCTCAACTCTCAAGCCCCATACCTTGGTTCTCCCCTGCCCAGGTTGCTGGGAGGTCAGGTCAGGGAAGACACTCACCAGCAGGAACGTCCCAGGTGGACAGTAACAGCCAGGGTGGCAGGTCTGGTCAGCCCCTTGCAGGACACTGAGCTCTGCACACGAGGCAGGGCCCTGGGCACAGTCCAGCCACCGCTGGCCCCCGGGACACACGCCAGGCACCGGCCCTGGGGTCACAGAAATTGATAACCAGCCCAGGCACAGTAAACTCTTTCCCGGGCTCCTAACCCAGGAGAGGCATCGGCTCTAGATGTGGCCAGGGAGGTCACAGGCTGCATGGCAGCTCAGGGAGAGGGGTTCTTGGGGTGACAGGGAGGGGCTGACAGGGCCCTGGGTTGGGGGGGATGACTACTGGGGGTACGGGAGCAGTGGAGGAGGTGGGGACAGCCCTCACCTGCACAGGGCTGCAGACCACAGGTGGAGAAGTCCACAAGGCTGTGCGGGCCACTGCCTCGGGTGCGGTTCCGGTAGCCACTGCCGCAGGGCACGGAGCACGGAGACCAGGGTCCCCACTCCCCACGAGGACCTGGAGTGGCAGCCCAGGTCACTGCGGGCCCTACCTCCCACACCCACCACAGCCCTCTCCTCCACCCAGACCCCTTCCTTCTCGAACCTACAGGATCACAACCCATCTCAGGAGACCTCACTCCTCCCTGGCCTGGAGCAGGGCTGGCCTCCACGGAGGACCCCTCTTAGGGAATGACTCTCAGGGCTCTCTGGGGACATCCTCCTGGCATCTTTTACACTAGGCCCTTGTACCGCT
Organism: Neofelis nebulosa; assembly: GCF_028018385.1. Taxonomy (NCBI): domain Eukaryota; kingdom Metazoa; phylum Chordata; class Mammalia; order Carnivora; family Felidae; genus Neofelis; species Neofelis nebulosa. The sequence continues at coordinate 7,117,805 of NC_080785.1, forward strand.
CTTGGGGTCTGGAGGGGGGAGTGAGTGGAGTGTTTCCTGGCTCTTCTCTGGGGGATTCTGAGGACCTCAGTCCCAGCTCTCACCCCGACACGGCCGCAGGCTGCAGAATTCGGCCTCCATATTGGGGCCCTGGCACGCAGCACCCCCGAAGGCAGCTGGGGGTGCGGTGCCCGCCCGGAAGCGCCGCCGAATGCCCACGTTGCAGCTGTGGCTGCAGAGACTCCAGGGGGTCCAGGGGCTCCAACCACAGGCCACTGCCAGGGTGGGTACAGGGAGGGGCACAGTGAGTGTGAAGCCAGGTCAGGTCGTCCCTGGTCCCCAACCTCCCTGGGGCACCATCGGCATCCCCAGGAGTTGATCTAAAGAGGCCAGCATCCCCTGTGGTCCCTGAGGACCCACCACTGCTGATTCCTGGGCATCGGGGTACCTGGGCAGGGCTCTGAGGTGCACACCATCTCACCGGAGATACAGGTGCTGCAGAGAGAGGACCCATCATGGCCACCATCAGGCCCCGCCCCTTGGAGCTCTGTGTACCTGCCCCCAGGGGGACACGGCCGGCACACCACCGAGGCCGGGCACAGAAGTTCAAGGCACAGAAGTGAAACTCGCAGAAGGGTCTAGAAAGTATAGCCCCGTGGCCCCCTCGAACTTCACGAGGTGACAGGATTCTCATCCAGGCCCTTCCGCCTAGCTCCACCCTCCGTGGGCTCCCTGATGCCCCAGGCACTGTGCTGTCCTCTGTCCCACACTTTTATCCAGGAGTCACCTTTATGTGCTTTCCTTTCCGTTTGTATTTATCACACAGTTTGGAAAGGACTTTGAGCAGCTCTACGGGGCCAGGTAGGAGCCATTTCGAAAGAGTACACCCCAGTGTGAGCCTCTTGGAAAGAACAGTGTACTTTTCTCTCCTTTTGCTTTTCTCCAACAAACGTGTTCAAGTTGCCCCCCATCCAATATGTGGAAGTCCCAGAAAAAGAATCGAAGAGGGAAAAAGCAAAAGAGAAAGAGGTGGGGGAGAGGAAGCACAAAGGGGACTGTAGCAGGGGGGTCGGGGGATGGACAGGGGATAGGGAAGAAAAGGGAAGAGGAACAAGAAGAACAGAGAAAATGAAATGAAATGTAAGAAAAGGAAAGAAAAATAAGAGAAGCACAAGGCAGGGTGGGGCGGGGGCGGGGCGGGGTCACGTGTCCCCTGCCAGCAGGGCCTGGTGTCAGCTTGGAGTGTTGGGGGCTTCAAGGTGTTTGAGCAGAAACCCAGTGGATCTCAACATCCAGGAAAGAGAAACAGGGGTGACTGAAAGGGAGGGTAGAAGACCCTCTCCAGCCCCTGCTTCCTTCACAAATCACCTCCCCCACCTCGCCTCCCTTCCCCCCCTCCCCCCACCCCCCCTACCCAGGCTGGCAGCTTACCAGTTATTGCAGGAGTCCAGCCAAGCCACTGCTCCCGGTGCATAGAGCTGCCCGTGCAGCTGGCAGGGGCAGCGACTGCGGGGCAAGCAGCTGGCATTGTGCAGGAAAAGGCCAGGGGGGCAGGCGCAGCCGGGGGCACAGAAGCTGGTACACTCCACCCCAGGGTCCTGAGCCAGGCACAGCTGAGGACAGGGGCCCCCGTCCTGGCGGCACTGCTCCGCCGAACGGAACACCATGTCCCCTGGGCACTGGGCTGGATGGGCAGACAGAGAGGGTCTCAGCATGGGCAGGAGGAAAGGGCCAGGGGATGGAGGGGTCGAGGGGAAGCTACATGCCGGTGGTCGGGAGCAGGACTGTGGAGCCACGGGAAACCCCTCCCACTCCCCCTCCCTTGCAGGCTCGCTCCAGTGTCTGAAAGGTTGCCAGTAAAGATTCATAGCTTTGCCTGACTTTAAAGACAGAAGCCACCTGGGCCAGGAGTGGGGGCTCAAAGGAGAAAGGACAGGGAGAATGGGGCTAAGGGCTTCTAAAGAAGGGCTGGCCCTGCTTCTCGAAATTCCTGCAGTGAGTGGTTCTGCCCAGAGGCCAGTCTGACCTCCTCGGCCACATGCCTGGGAAGGAGACCTTGGGCAGGGAGGAGCAAAGACTGGGGACCAGTGCCTGGTCCCCAGGGTATGGAGACACAGGAAATCCGGGAGTCTCTTAGCTCAGGGTATGGCCTGACCTGGAGCCAGAGGTCAGTGATGTGAGAAGGTGGGGTGGAGAGAGGTCAAAATCCCCGGAGGGCTGGCTGGACGTGGCTGGGTAGAGAACGGCAAGGGTTAGGGGGAGGTTGGCACCTGTGCAGGGCTGCGTGTTGCAGTCCCTGGTCTGGCTGTGAGGTCCCTGGCACTCGGGGTCCCCAGGGGTGGAGCCGGAGCAGTTGCGCCCACGAATCTGGATGCCCCCATCACAGGGGGCTGAGCAGGTGGACCAGGGAGCCCACAGACCCCAGATGCTTTGCGCTGTCAGGAAGAGCCAAGTTCGTCATCACGGACACCGGCAAAGGTGCGGGTAGGGGGTGGGGTGCAGGAGGGCCACACCTCCAGGACTGTCCCAAACGTCCCTTCAGGCCCAGCCCACCCTGTGAATCACAGGCTGGGGGTGGAGGAGATTCTTCGGGACAATAGGTTTGCTCTAGCCTCTCTGCCCCAGGTGCCCAAGGGATCATTCTTCTCCCTTGTTCCTCATCCCACGCTAGTGCCCAGGCCACTCCAGGGACAGAGGGGGCACACCTGGGCACACAGGGGGGCTGCAGGGCTCCTCCTGGGTGGCCTCTCCTGGGCAGGAGGTGTCCCCAGGGCTGGGGCAGAGCCGGGAACGACTGCGCCACCCAGGGTCTCCTCCAAGGGTAAGGCAGCTCCTGGAGCAGGAGGACCAGGGCTCCCAGAGCGTCCAGCCCAGCGTCTCTGGAGGAGAAAAGGACAGGCCTTCTGCACAGGGTTCCTGGCAGAGCTGGGAGGGAGACCGGGTCAGGTCTGAGAAGGCTCTGCCCCTCGAAAGTGGAAGGTAGGACCCCGCCCCTCCCAACCTCCAGGCCCAGGCCTCTCTCTCGAAGCACAGCTCCTGTTCAGCCAAGCTCCAGCTCAGGCCACACTCTACCTGTGGGCTCGGCTGGCACCTCATGTCCACCACCCACCCTCACATTTTCCCCCAGATCAACTCATCCAGAGTCTTCTAAACGCCTATCCTTCATTTCTCTTCCATGTTAGAAACCCCAGTCGCCAAAGACACCTGTCGGTGCACCAGCAGCCATTCCTTCCCCTTCCTTCCCTCCTCTGCTATGAGAGCCTGGCCCAGACCCCACGGACCCATGCTCGCACCCCCAACTCCTATTCTCGCCTCTGTCCCATCTGCCTGCAGAGACCTCTGCCGTCACCTGCTCTGCCTGAGGACACCCTGGGCCACGAAAGAGGGAAACAGCCTGGGCTCCCTCATCTGGCATCTGTGTGCTCCTGATTGCCTGCCCCACCCTCACTCACTCGGCCAGCAGGACCAGTGAAGCTCTCTCCTGCTCTCAGGACACCCCGGCCCCCCAAGACCAGCCTGTGCTGGGCATGTGGGAGGGGGATGCCACCTGAGCCCCACCCTCTGTCTTGTCCCCGACAAAGCCCCATGCATCATGGCCCCTTCTGGGGCTGCCTCCTGGACCAGAAGGCCGCACTGACTCCATGTGGGTGGCCAGCGGCCCAATCGGTCATGCCCTGTCCCCAGGGTGGGAATTGGGAGGAGGAAGGCAGGCATGAGGGTTGGGGGGTGAGTAGCAGGCCCCCATCCGGGCTCCTGACCTACCTGTCCCGCATTCCACGTGGCAGGCCTGCAGCTCCTGCCTGTTGCCTTCACACGGGGCACCCTCAGAAGCAGCCGGAGGGTTGGAAGGGGACCTGGGGGGCATAGGCAGCCTGGGCACCCGCTCTCCTCTGCCTGCCCTCATTCCTGTCTTCCCGGTCACCTGTTCTCCAACCGTCACCTTCTCCACCCTCCAGCACCCCTTCCCTTCCTTCTCCCATATTCCTCTCCCTGCCCCCTACCCCCGCCACAATGGCTCCGTCCTGCACACCTGAACCGAGTTCGCACTCCAGAGCCACAGGAGCGGTCACAGGGACCCCAGGAGGACCAAGCTGACCAGCCACAGGACACAGGGCAGCCCCCGGGCTCGCACACCAGGGCCCCTTTCTCGCACACGCTGCAGGGGAGGGAGAGGCCAAGGAGGTCAGGACTGGGAAGGGGGGGGTGGAGAGGGGCTGGTCCCCTGACCCAGGCACTCCCTGCCACAGAAGACATCCTCACCAGCGGCTGCAGTTGTCCAGGAGGAAGGGCACCCCCGGCTGCTTCAACTCTTCGCCCACCAGGCAAGGGCACTCAGAGAGGGGCAGGCAGCGGCCATCATGGAGGAGAAGCCCAGGGGGGCAGCGGCATCCTGGGGTGGAGGCAGGAGGGCACTCAGCCCCACGCAGGGGGGCAGTGGGGCGGGGAGGCTGGAGACCGAAGGCTGGTGAGAGGGGCAGGGAGGCTGGAGACCGAAGGCTGGTGAGTATCCTCCTCCCGAGGGTTCTGTCTGCCGCACCCTGACTGCTGGGTGTGCCTCACCTTCCAGACAGCGTCCACTGCAGGTTCTGTTGGCCTCAGGATCCAAGCAGGACGGTGGACATGGTGGCACCAGCCCCTTCTGGCACAGCTCAGCACTGATGTGAACACGGCCCAGCCCACAGTCTGGTGGGAGAGGGACACTAGGTGGGGCGGGTAGCAGGAGGCGCCCGGTGACCTTCCCTAACAGCCCCACCCCCACAGGGCTCCATCCCTGGATGCCCCTGCCCAGCCCTGCTCCCTTACCTGTGTCACCCGTGCAGGGCTGCAAGCCGCAGGGTGCCCGCTCTTGGGAGGCCCCAGGGCAGGGAGCACCACCATTCTTGGGCGGAGGATCCACGCAGCTCCTCCTCCGACTTCGGTGGCCACCCCCACAGGAGACGCTGCAGGGCCCCCAGGCCTCCCACACAGCCCACACCCCAGCCACTGTGGGGGGAAGAAAGGATGGAGGCGGACCAGGTGAGCCCAAGGAGACTCAGACCGCACTGGAGAAAGCAAGGTGGCAGGGTAGAGAAGGGGCCTGCGTGGTGGCCAGCTAGGTGGCATAGGGCAGCACCACGGGGACTCAACAGGCTCTTCTCCTGTCCCAGGAAACCTCCCCTTGGTGGAGGGACTTGAGCAAAGATCTCTAGGTGCCTCCCAGGATGAAGGCTCTGGTCCCTGGAAAAGGGCTGGGGCAATGGGGAGACTGGAGCAGGGATCCTCCTGGTGGCAGCAGAAAAAACCAGGTTAGGAGACCAGGTGTGGGAAACCCCTCTCTGGAGCAGAGGCAAGGTCGGGACTACTCCCTCGCACCTACAGAACACAAGGGCTATGAGGCCTTAGGCACAGCCTGGGAACACCCTCACTCTGAAGTGGAAACAACTTTACCGATCCAGTCCCCACACTAGAGGAGGGTAGGAACCCATCCAGGGCCACTCAGGCAGGAAAAAGGGCAAGGCCAGGGGCAGCCTTCCTCCTAAGCCCTTTGGAGGTACGAGGCTGTGACTTCAGAAGGGGCTGTCCCCCTAGAGTCGTGGAGAGGAGCCCAGACACCGGGGTCCCCAAGAGCGCAAGGGCACTCCCCCAGGTGGATCTCGGATAGGAATCCACCCCAGGTGTCCCTTCCGGGGGCAGGGGGGGCGGGGTCCTGAGGAGGCCTGGGTGCCAGTCACCTGGGCAGGCCTGCACGAAGCAGGGCTGGCTGCGGAGCCTATCGGACGGGCAGCTGCCCCCAGGCAGGGGAGGCCGCAGCAGGTCCCGGCGCTGGAAGGCGAGGCCCAGCCCACAGCTGCGGCTGCAGCTGCTCCAGCCAGACCAGGGCGCCAGCCCACAGTCCACTGCAAGGGGATGGGTGCGCAGGACTCAGAGGGGGCTCGTGCAGGAGCGGGGCCCTCAGAGGTGTCCCCTGGCCAGGTCCGTACCACAGCCGTCCTCGTCAGAGCCGTCCTGGCAGTCAGGCCGCAGGTCACAGCGTCGCTCGGCCGGCAGGCACTCACCGCTATCGCAGCTCAGCTGGCTCGGGGAGCAGAGGGCTTTCGAGGCCGGCAGCCCAGGCAGGGCCGTGGTGGGCACCGGGAAGGGCGCGGCGCTCGCTGCCAGCAAGGTGAGGGGAAGGGAGCCACATAAGTGATTCCTGACTGGGTGATACACTGAGCCCCTTCAACCTCGGGCCAAAAGCAGAACACACTTGTCAACCAGAGATCCTGCCCCTTCTTCCTCCTGAAGCTTCCCACGCTCAGTACAGCCTTCTGTCTACATGTGAGGGGGAGATCATGGGCTCTGGTCTGCACAGGCTCTCACCCAGCCTCTTTGCTTGTTAATGGCTCATGGGGGGTCTAGAAAGACATCAAGCTGTCTAGAACAACAGTTCCTTCCCTGGGGTAACCTCTTCCTGAATGCATGCTCCCTGGGGTGGCCCTTCCCTGATTGAGAGAGTAGGCTTTGAGCATAGTGATCTACTTTGGATGGATGGATGGATGGATGGATGGATGGATGGATGGATGGGTGGTGGAGGGATGAATGGATGGATTGATGGATGGATGGATATATGGATGGATGGGTGGGTGGATGGATGGATAGATGGATATATGGGTGGGTGGATAGATGGGTGGGTGGGTAGGTAGATGGATGGGTGGGTGGATGGATAGATGGATGGATAAGTGGATGGATGAATGGATGGATGGGTGGATAGGTAGATGGATGGGTGGGTGGATGAATGGATGGATGGGTGGGTGGGTAGGTAGATAGATGGGTGGGTGGATGTATGCATATATGGATGGATGGATGGATAGATGGTTAGATGAGTCTCCTCAAAAATCAGACAGGGTTTATGAAACAAGCCATGACCTAAGACCTACTGCATTTGCCCTCGTCACCATCCCCAAAGACACACACATTCCTAGCTGTTTTTACCCACTCAGGCTCTTTTCACTCTCTGCTACCCCTAGCCCCTCACAGTTCCTTCCCATATGAGCCAGGAATAGGGGGCAGAGACTTCTCCAAACCTAAAGCCCTCTGGTCACTGCTACCCACATGACTTCAAACCCTCCGGGGAGCCCTGCAGGGTCCCCTACTCACCACAGCGCCTCTCATCGGAGCCGTCCAGACAGTCCTCCCTCCCATCACACAGCTGCTCCCACTCCACGCAGCCCAGCACCTCACAGGGCACCTGGCCTGGGCTACACTGCACAGGTGGGAAGGGCGGCGGGGCGACACTCTGGCCTGTGGGCACCATCGCGGCCAGCTGACTGGACACCTGCCCACCACATCCCCCCTCCCTCAGCCCCCAGTCTCCCTCCTCCTGACATCTGGTGTGTGTGCCCCCACTTCCCGCCTCTCTTGGGATAATGGAAGAACAGTGAACTGCATCAGGAGACTTGGTCCTAGGCCTGATCCTACCAAAACTCTGACCTTACACTGTGGGATCTTGGGCAAAGCGGCTAACCTCCAGGGGCTTGTTTCTCCGACGGGGAGTTGTTCAGATGCATAGATTTAGCAGGCAGAAGACTGTAGAATCTTACCAGCAGGGGCCACTGGACTCGTGGGGTGCAGGGGGAGCTCTGTCATGGCTGTCGTTCCTGGTCTCAGGGCCTTGGCCTCAGGCTGGGAGGTCGCGGGGGTGGTCATGGTCTGCACAGATTCCCGAGGACTCAAGCGAGGAGCCTCGGAGTCTGGGACCTGCGTCACTGGCCCCTTCCCTGTGGGTGCAGAAGGAGAGAGGTGAGGCCCTCCAGCTCCCCTTCCGTGAGATGAAGCAGAAATGGGTTCTCCAAAGGGGTATCCAGGCTGTGGGTGGTGCAGGGTTGAGCACAGACCACACCACACCTTCTGAGGGACTTCAGACCACAAATGAGGTGGAACTTGGTAGTCCAAGGAGCACAAGAGGGTTTTAAATGAAAGCACAAAAGCGCTTAGTGTCAAGCTGAGATTTGTACCCTACTCTCAAGAAGCCACACACGGCAGCTTCCAAGAGGAACTGACAGCACAATGAGACATTCAAGTCTGCACCCGATGACCTCCTGGCAGCTACAGAGAAAAGGGGGTTCGAGATTCTCATTGCCCAACAAAGGATTAAGGTTATGACACAGCCAGTTTTCGAGAACCAGACTCAGCGTGACGTTAGAATTCATCACATAGCCTGCATCTTGCGGACTCAAGCGATGGTACAAGTTGCTTCGTCTGCTTTTCACAAAAAAGCACAGAAGGACGGGCCAGCCGGGCTCCTGGATGACTTTCGCTGGAACTCACGGGAAGGGGTCGAACTTAGACCTCTTATTCTTACAGATGGAAAAACAGAGCCCAGGGAGGTGGTGAGGCAAGCCAACATCTCCCAAAAGAGGAGGTCAGAGCCAAGCCACAGCCAGCTGACAGCCCCGCCCATTTCCGGCCTTGCTCTGAAGACAGCTCTCCTCAGGCTAACGTGCAGGTGAAAAGTCAGGCAGCCACAGGGAGGCTAGTACATGACCCTCAGGGAGCCCCTTCCTTGTCCTTGTCCTTGTCCATATACCAGGGAGACTGGTACATGACCCTCAGGGAGCCCCTTCCTTGTCCTTGTCCTTGTCCATATACCAGGGAGGCTGGTATATGACCCTCAGGGAGCCCCTTCCTTGTCCAGTTTAGGAACATGCTAACTTGGTGACCCCATGTTCCCTGTGCCCACTTAGAGACATGCGCGGCCAGCAAACCCTTCAGAAAGGGGTACGTGGCTGCATCCATAGGTGAACAGAGGGGGCACAGGCGGGGCCAGGCAGCACCCCGTAGCCCCAGGGAGCCCCTGTCCTGGCCAGGGGTCTGGAGAAGGCAACCATACTTCAGGGCACACGCTCAGCCCTGGGAACCAGTCTGGGGGATCCAACCCTACAGTCCGGGAGGGCGGGCAGGGGCAGGATTTAGCTAAGGTGTCCTCCACGGTGACCAAGTATTCCTTCTAGAAGCAATCCTGCTCCACTTAGGGATGTCAGGTGTCAGGAGACTGAATGCTGAGATGTAATAGCCCTCACCCTGAAGGGGTGGGCAGGGTGGGGGGCTGGGGATGGGGCTTAGAGTTTGGGTACATACCTGTGGGGGGTACAGATGACCCTCGCCAGGGACGCCAGCGTTCTGCATCTGCCAGACCCTGCAGAGGGAGAGGGGTCAGCTGCCCATACAGCGCAGGGCCCCGAGGGCAGTTCCACCTGAGAATAGGGACCTAGCTCTCATTGCCTTTGGGATGCACCTATGTCCCATGGCCCCTCCCCTGTCCCTGCAGCACAGGGCACAGCTGGGGGGTGGAGACTTACTTCCCTACAACACCTCTGGGCTGACACCCAGGGGCTATTCTCGCTGACCCACCTAGGATTCTGCTTCTGCTCTTGCCCCCCCAAACCCCATCTTCCCCCCAGTATCCACACAGATGGGCTTCAGCGCTATGGTCGCTCTCCCCTTGGGTCCCTGACCAGGCTGTTCTCCAGAGGGAGAGTGTCCACCCTTCATCTCCACATTGCAGACCCCACTGCCTCAGATGCCCCATCCTTCAAGCCTCTTCCAGGAAGCCTCTGGGGACCCTGGGGACAAGTAAGGCTTTTCCCACCTCTGAGTGTCTGATGCCCTGTTTCCAGCCCTGTGGGCATAACTTTGCCACCTGGGGGTGAAGGCCTCTCCTGTCTCCCAAACTCCTCCAGGCCAGGCACCTGCCCTGTGCTTCTCTGCCCCTCTGACCTCCAGCCCCCAGTCCAGCACCGGGCTGGCCCCCGGAAGGCTCACGGGCTGAAGCGGACTGCGAGAGCAGACCAGGGACACGTGGGGTGCGAAGAGAGGGAGAGTGCAGGGCGAGGGAACGTGGCTGCTGAGGCCCTGGGACCAGGGTTCCCCATGCCCCGCACCCCACCTGCTGGGCCTACAGCTCTCCACTCACCTTGCTGGGCTGGGGGAACAGCTGTCCGGGCAGGGTGGAGAGAGTTGGGGTCCCGGCTGTGGACCGGACTCTGGGAAGAAAAATAACCAAGGGGCTCCAGGGGTTCTCCCAGCTTCAGAGCCACCACCCAGGCAGGGGTGTCAGCGCTCCCAGGGTGGGCCCAGGGCAGGGCAGGGCAGGGCTGGGGCACTCCAAAAGGGCACGCCCACTAAGACTAGACAAAGGAGACATTATCCCAGTGGTTTTCAACGTATTAACCCCCCTGCAGGGCTTGTAAAACAGATTTCTGGGCCCCACCCTCGAGTGTCCGGCTCAGCCCGGCGGAGCTCGGGCCTGAGAATCTGCATTGCTAACAACTGTCAGGTGATGCTGCTGCTGCTGCTGGTCCAGGGGCCACATTTTGAGAACCAGTGACCTCCAGACTCTAGGAAAATGGCAGAGGATCCTAGAATCCCGTGGTGGGAAGGGGCCTCCAAAGGCACCCAGCTGCACCAACGCAGCACGCAAGGCCAGGGAAATAGTGCAGGACATCTCTCCCGTGGCTGACCCCCCCAAGGCTGAGCTGGGCACCCGTACCTGCCAGTGCCCGCGGGCAGGGGCACACAGCCCTCTTCATCAGAGCCATCTTCACAGTCCTTCATGCCATCACACGGGCCTCCCCTTGGGGCACACTCACCGCTGGCACAGCGGTGCCCAGCCCCTGGGCACAGGGGCGCCACCAGCGGGGACGCTGGTGGGAGGGGAGGGCTGAGGGCTCCTGTCCGCCCCTCTTCCCACTCCCCCCCCCCCATCCCACTGCCAGCCCCGCCCATACCTGGCTCACAGCCCAGCAGCTCCACCCACGGGGAGGTGCTGTGGTTGGTGTCACTGTGGGGGACACGGGGCCACACCCGGACATGCTGAGTCTGCACCATCTGGCCAAACATCCACACTGTGGGGGCCACTTCATCCAGGTTCTTAAGGAAAAGCTGCAGGAACAGGGGTGACTGTTCACCAGACCCGAACCTGCCTTTTCTCCGGACTGCCACCCGACCCTGCTGAGTGCCCCCGCCCAATCCGAGTCCCCCAGCCGTCAAGGCATGAAAAGCATGCTCTCCTGGCATTAATCACCAGGGTCCCTCAAGGCTGTGGGTTCTGGTCCTGGTTGTGGACCAGCAGGACCAGGTTGTGCCTGCTGGTGAGTCCCCAGGGCCTGGCTAGTGCCCCGTAAGAATCAAGAGGGAAGGAGCACCTGGATGGCTCAGCTGGTTGAGTGGCAGACTCTTGATTTTGACTCAGGGTCACGATCCCAGGGTCATGGGATCAAGCCCTTCATCAGGCTCCTCGCTAAGTGTGGAACCTGCTTAAGATTCTCTCTCTCTCTCTCTCTCTCTCTCTCTCTCTCTCTCTCTCCCTCTGCCCCTCCCTCCCTACCCCTCTACACACACGCATGTGCTCTCTCTCTCTCAAATAAGAAACAAAATTAAAAATTGGGGAGGGAAAAACCTTAAAAAAAAGAAGTAAGAGTGAACACATGGTGTAGACTGATCCCTCCTGCTTCATGAGGCTTGTCTCCCTGGGGAGGATGTAAACCCCCAGGGCAGGGCTGGGTCCCAGCTGCTCTTGACATGGCCTCTGAAATCCTCAGTGAACTTGATGTCCCCTGACTCCCCTCCCTCCACAGAGCTTTGCACACCTGCCCCACGCCAGAGCCACTTGGATAGCTCCTGACGCCCTACTAATGACAGGTGTTCAATGAGCCTCCAATATAAGAATGTTCTTCGGGGACACCGGAAGGCCCTTGGGGACAAAGACGGTGGGATTCGCAAAGAGGCATGTGGGTCACTGGCCCAGGAGGCTCGAGTGGCAGTACCTTGGCTGGGGGCAGGATGCCAGGCAGGATGTCACTATAGTTGTGCCAGTGTAGACCATCAATGCTGAACTGCAGCAAGGCCAAGGACCCAGTCTCCTGCACTATGATGCCTAGAGCGTGGGCCGGGGGGAGGGAGGGGGCGAGGGGGAGGCGGGGGGGTCAGAGCTGAGAGAGTGAACCCCAGCCCCCGCCTCCCATTACTACCCCATCCCAAGCCCCGCCCCATCACCGCCCAGTCCCCCCCAGCCCTGCCCCCCATCACCGCCCCACCCCCAGCCCCGCCCCCATCACCGCCAGTCCCTCCTGCCCCGCCCCCACCGCACTGACCAGTGAGGTTCCTGGGCAGCATCAGGTCCAGCTGCAGGTAGGGGGGCAGAGTGTGCCGCTGAGTGCGAGTGTTCTGGATCATGCTCCCGCCCCGATAGCCAGGCCCCCTGGTGGGAGCCCCCAAGAGGGCAGCCTGGGTGGGGAGCTCCAGCTGCAGGTTTTCCTTGGGAAGTCCGGCCAGGCCCAGCGGAGAATAGCAGGGGTCTGGGTGCAGAAGAGAGAGGGGCTGGAGTGCAAGGGAAGAGGGTGGCGGGTGCCTGCCAGGGACATAGTCAGGAAGTCACAAGGGGGGCTGAGGGATGCAAAGGGCCCCATGGTTGACCTCGACTTGGGCTGGAAGGGTGGTCCAGAGAGAGCAGAGTCAAACAGGCAACCTAAGCCAGGATGACTTCCAGATCCTTAGGATAACCATCCTCCCCATGGAAGGCAGGGATAAATTGCAGCGTTCCTGCCTCCTCTTTTAGGCTGGGCAAACCCTGGGTGGTAATTCCTCTCTGACCTACAACCGCATGTGGCCCTCACCTCCAGGTGGAGGCAGAACGTAGGTGACCAGACGGGGTCCGATCTGGGGACTGAAGGCTGGAGAAGGGGCAGGAGTGGCCATGGCGAGGATCGTCTGGTTCTCACCTGTGTGGGGAGACTCAAGGTTCAAGAGGGAGAGACCTGCAGATAGGCTCACACTAGCCCCAAGCCCCACACCCAGGCCTCTCCCCACCCCTTGCAGCACTTTCTCCCTCAGGACTTTCCAGGAGCCCCCAGAACAACCTCCCAGCTGGGAAAGGCCTGTTCTCCTTCCCTTGGCATGAACTGGGGGTTTTCACTTCCACTGAGTATTTAGAAATAGAAAACCTTTCTGAGCACTAGAAAAGGGTATCTCTGGATGGAAGCACCCCTGTGGGCTGGAGTCTAGCTCCCGCTTGCCAACTTGCACAGTGAACAATCTGTACAACTGTGAGTGCTGGCCCTCCTCTAACCTCAGCAGCCTGTAGGTGCACTTTTAGGAGCAGGAATCTAGACCCATAAACGCATTCACTTTCAAGCCTTTGTGTTTTTCTGTTTCGTTTATAACTCAGTTTCCAAGCAAAAATGCTCTTGAAAAAGTTGAACTTTGTCTTGGTTCCTCTTAGGAGAAAGGCCAGGAACCAGATCTGACCCAGCTGAACCAGAGAAAAGAAAGCACCCTCGACGGGGAGGCAGAATTCTAGCCCAAAAAAGACAGAAGAGACCTGATCTCAGGAGGACAGAGACAAGCCCTTCCACCCAGAGGGCCCCTTCCTTCCCCAGTATCCAGGACTCAGGCTCCCTCCAGCCGGGGCTGGGGTAGCCACGGATCCCCCCTCCTCCCCCCCACCCCGCTCAATGCTGCCACCTGGGGCTCCCTCTGAGTCCTCACCATCCTCCTCCCTGCCATTCCCCAGACCCACTCACCACCAGGGAGGGCACAGTGGCAACACGAGTCTCCCATTCCCTCCACCAGGACCCAGTCCTGCGGACACAAGAGTCAGGCTGGACAAGCTGAGCCGGCCACCTGCCAACCTCCGACCCAGCCTATCGGGCCCACTGGAAACGCTGGCCGCTACACAATGCCCCTCCCACTGCCCCGCCCCCAGGCCCCTATGCCCCCTCACCTGGGGGCAGCCGCCCCGTGGGCAGTAGGGGGAGCAGCGCACGGTGCTGTTGTGCAGACACTGGCAGACTCCGCAGGGGCCCTCTCGCCAGCGCTCCCCTACGCTGCGGACCCGGCCCCGCTGCTCACAGCCCTCACACGGCTCCGTCCGGCACCTGGAAGAAGGGCCGCCACTTGCCGGGTGAGTGGGCTCGCCTAGGCAACCAGCCCGTCCTGGTGTGCCCGGAGTGAGCGGTCTCCCAGGACTTGGGACTTTCAGTGATAAAACCGGGAAAAGTCCTGGACCAGCTGCGATGCTTGGTCTCCCTACCTCCTGACTCCCAGCCCTGCACCCCAGAAACTGCAACTGGCCCAAGAAAGGGGTGTGGAAGCAATCTGTGCCAAGACCCTAGCCAGTGGAGCCCATTTCAGAGGGGGCGTGGTGGGCAGATCTGGCTCACCCCCTCAGTACCTCCCTTCAGCGACCTTCAGAGGCACAGGGTGCAAACCAGAGGACCCATACTTGCCCCTAGACTTGTGGGCTCCCTATACCCCTCTTTTGGACCTTGAGAGCCTAAAACTGATGCAGAAGAAGGCCAGATATTCTCCCAAAGAGGCGCTGGGAGTCCTGGTGTTTAGACTAATAGGGCTCAGAGTAGGAGAGGTTCCTCATTTGGAGTCCATGGTAGCTGTGGAAGTATCTCAAGAAAGGGCACACCAGCAGCTTCCTACCTGGGCGCTGGAGGTGAGAGGTAAAGGTCTCTGTGGGTCCCTGGGGTGGGTGCAAGTACCTGCGGGCCTTGCGGTGGATGCCCCGGCACTGGCGACCTTGGCCCAAGAGGGGGGGGTTGTTGGGGCTCCGGAAGGACCACTGGATGCTCTGGCTCCCGCAGGGGCCCAGGCACTCAACCCAGGGGGACCAGGATGACCAGCCACAGTTCACTGCGGGAGAACCAAGAGTCAGGGGTCAGAGGAGGGCTGGGTGCCCAGCTGGGTAGTCTGGGAGGGGACAAGGACCCCTCGGGAAGGGTCAAGGGTGGGGCCTCACCAGCACAATCTGGATCGGGCCGACAGCGTTGGGGCCGCCCATCCTGGCAGATGCACAGCTGGCAGCTGGCTTTGATGCGCTGCCCAGGCCAGTAGCGGGTGCCATCCACCAGACAGGGGCACTGCCGGGGCCATACACACTGCCCCTCACTGCCCAGCACCTGTCCGGCAGGGCACCAGCAGCCTAGAGAAGGCCCAGGGTGAGGCTTCCCTGCAGAGCATTCAGCCTCCACAGACACACCGGCCACAACCTGGGCCCAGAGCCGCCCCCCGCCCCCCGCCCTTACCTGGGCTGCTGCAGGGCTGGTCAGCCGAGCACACAGCCCGACCAGAGACTTCATCGCAAGTCAGAGGACAGGGAGCACAGGGCCAGAACACCAGCTGCCCGGAGCAGGTGGCATTGAGGCAGCCGTCCCGAGGGCAGGGCCCTGAGAGAAAATCAGAACCACGGTTCGGAACGGTGGGTCGGTCCCCTGCCGAAACAAGCCACCTCCCAGCCGTGCCCTCCTTCCTCGCACTCACTGGTCTGGTGGGTGGAGTGAGAGCCCCCGGGCAGCATGGCGCAGGTCCGGCCCCCATTCTGGGGTGGGTGACACTGCCGCTGCCGGGTCATGGTGCCCGTGCATGGCTCAGAGCACGGGGACCAGGGAGACCAAGAGGTCCATTCAGCATCCACTGTGAGGAGAAGGGGCAGGACAAGTGGGAGGAGGGGGGCATGAGGCCAGTCTGAGAGCCCCGTGATCTTCCTCTCCCTTGCTCTCTCTGGGCCGCCGCCCGCCCCCTGGCCCTCCCGGGTACCCCAGGCCCCTCACCGGGGCAGGCGGCCGTGAAGCAGGCCTGAGTCTGGTGCTCGGGGCCTGGGCAGTGCTGCAGCACCGGGAGACTAGGTGGGGAGCAGTGGCGGCTCCGGGCCTGCACCCCAGGCCCACACGTCCTGCTGCATGGCCCCCACGGGTCCCAGGGGCTCCAGGCCCCACAGCCCTGCTCTTCTGGGGAAGGCCCTGCCATCCCTGCCAATTCACAGTCAGGCTGCCCGTCACACACCTGGGGAGGGAACAGGATCAAAGTTCCTTTCAAGTCAGGTGGCATAATGGCTCTGCCTGTGCCACCCCCTTCCCCCCTCCCTCCTTCCCTCTCTCACCAGCTGGAAACTGATGCACAGGCCATCAGGGCAGGAGTATTCCGGGCAGGGAACCTTTGTCCTGTTGGGGCCTCCTGGGGCTGTCATCCCCTCTGAGGGGAAGAGAAGAGAAAACAGTAAGACGAGAACTCCCCCCCCCCCCCCCCCGCCAGCCCCCACCAGCCTTGGCCTTCATCAGGGGAACCGTGTCCATACCGCAGCCCAGCTCATCCTCGCCCTGGGAACAGTCAGAGATCCCATCACAGAGCTGCTCGGGGCTCAGGCACAGCTGGGGAGCCAAACCACAGGAGAAGAGGCCACCGCAGGGGGGCAGCTGGGTGGAGCCTGTGGGCACCCGGAGAGTGTCCTGTTGGGCTCCTGCCCCTCCCACCCTCTCTCTGCAGAGGGGTTGGCAGGGGGAGCCAAGAGTACTGGAAGGGGAGGGCAAGGAGAAGGCTGAGCCTACACGGAACCTGAACCTGGCTCAAAGACACCTTGGGAGGGGTCCAGAAGGGGCAGACGGACCTGGGGAGGCACTGGAGCCGGTGGACAGCTGCCCCCTCCTCCCAGGGTGAGGTGGCCAGGACAGGAAGGGCTGACATGCAGGGGCACAAAGGGAACTCCCAGGTCTGGTGGGGTGGAGCTGGAGGGGTAGCCCTCCAAACAGGCCCACTCCCCACGCTGCTGAGCCACTGCCCATCCTCGTGTCCCTTCTGGCCCAAATGCGGGCAAAGACAAAAGCCTCTTTCTTCTTTCCCCTGGGGAGGGGGGGGGGGTGGGAGGGGAGGGCAAAGTCTTCAAAGAGAATTTGGGGAAAAAGATCAAAGGACACTCTGAGGTCGCAGCCCCAAGTCGCTCCCTAGCCTGCAGCCCACCGCGGGGGGGTGGGGGGGGTGGTGGGGAGGGGAGAAGACACGGCCCCGAGGCGGCCCAGGCTCTCACCGCAGGCCTCTGGGCTCTCGTCCGAGCCGTCGGGGCAGTGCGGCACACCGTCGCACAGCTGTGCGGGGGACACGCAGTGCGGGCCGCGGGCGCAGGGCGCGTGGTGCGGCGCGCAGGACCAGCCGCAGCCGCGCTCGTCGCTGCCGTCGGCGCAGTCCTCCTCGCGGTCGCAGCGCCAGCCCCGCGGGGCGCACTCGCCGCTGCTGCACGGAAACTCGAGGGGGCCGCAGGGGGGCGCTGCGGCGGGCACCCGCGCTAGACCCGGCCCGCCCGGCCCCTCCACCGCCCGGCCCCTCCACCGCCGCCGCCCGCCTCCCGGTGCCCGCCCTTCCCGCCCCCTTCCCGAGCCCGGACTGCCCCCACCTCCCCACGTCCCGTCGCTCCCGCCCGTTTGCTCCCTGACTGGTTTCCCAAAACCTCTCCTCTCGTCCAGGCATTCCACTGACCACCCCAACCACCTCACCTCAGCGGTTGGGGGCGCGGGGGCACGTCCGCAAGTAAGATCTGGACTCTTCCAGTCCCTCTTAAACCCCCTTCCCTTTGTGCATTCTGGTGTCTTCAGGAGGCTGCGTCTGTGCCAGCCCCAATGCCCCAATGCCTCCCTCTGAGGCGCCCTCCCCACTCTTCTTTCCCAGGCCTCGGGACTGCAGTTTTCTTACCCCTTTTCCTCCAGGACACTCACCAGGGCTGGCACTGGCCAGGGGAGTTGGTGCAGTCTCCCCAGAGCCAGCGGAGGGGCCCGGCAAAGTGCCAGCCGGGGGAGTGGGCAGCGAAAGGAAGGGGCAGTGCCCGGGTCCCTCATCGGCTCCATCTGGGCAGTCCCAGGTTCCGTCACACAGCAGGATGGCCCCCACGCAGGTGCCATCGACACAGGACACCTCCCCAGGAGTGCAATTCAGCTGCCCTGCAGCCAGAGAAAGGAGGAGCTGGTCCCAAACGCTGCCCTGTAATCCCACTGTTTGGGGTGCCCCTGTGCACACATTACAGGTGCCGGCTTCCCAGCAGGAGCCTGAATTGGTGGAGGAGGGGAGGCAGGAAGGTTGGGGCTCACAAGACAAGGGGGTGAGGGGGGTGGGAGGGGGGTGCCTTGTGGACTGGAGTCCAGAGCGGAGACCACCCACCCAGACAGGCCTCCTCATCGGCAGCGTCGGGACAGTCGGGATGTCCGTCACAGAGCAGGGCGGGGGGCAGGCAGCGCCCATCAGCACAGGCCAGCGAGTCGTGGGGGCACGGGCAGCCCTGCTCATCCGTCCCATCTCCACAGTCGTCCCGCCCGTCACAGAGCAGGGCCAGGGGCAGGCAGCGGCCGGAGCTGCAAGACATCTGCCCCTCCCCACAGCCTGGGGTGGCACAGCCTGGCATGGGGCAAGCAGGCAGGGGCAAGATGACAAAGGGTCCTAGAGAAGCCCCTGACCCTGAAAAGACCAGAACAGCCCTGCCCGCCAGCCATCGCTGCCGGCGATGTGAGCAGCAGCTCAGGAAACCGTTCAGTTACGCATAGGAGACACCCGCACAGTAGGAGAGACCCATCACTCAGTCACTGCCCCCCACAGACGAGGACACTCACCCTCCTCGTCCGAGCCATCGCCACAGTCATCCTGGTTGTCACAAAGCCACCCGTGGTGCACACAGTGCCCACTCTCCTGGCACAGGGCCTCTCCCTCCACACAGCCGGGCACCGGCTCCTCACAGCGGGTCCTGCCACTCCCGCAAAGCCACTGACTTTCCTGGCATGTGCTGAGCACACAGCGTCCCGGGATCAGCCACAGAGCTGGGCTTTGGCAACTCAGGGGCATGGGGCTCCCCTGAGCCACCCCCCCTCCACACTCACCAGTTCCCACAGTCCTTCTGCAGCACAGTCCCCGGGGGGAAAAAGCTGCCCCCTGACTCACAGGGGCAGGAAGCTGGTTCTAGGCAGACTCCTCCTGGGATCACAGAGGGTAGGACTGGAGCAAAAGGGGCACAGCAGCCCCTAGTGCCAGCCTTGTCACCCAGGCCTTGTGGCTCTCTTCCCCCTCCCAGGGTCCCCTCCCCTCTGCCTCTTCTGACCCTACACACCATGGAACAGAGTCCCCTCGGGGCAGAAGCAGCCCTCCACGCAGGCGACAGCCTGGCAGTGCCACCCAGGTTCAGGACCATGGTCATGGCAGGTGGGGGGGCATATGGGGCCACAGGCCTCATACACCTGGCCCCCTTCACACTGCAGAGCTGGGTGGAGAAGAGAGAGGCTTGGGTCACTGAGGTGCAACGGCACCAGGATGCAACAAGCAGGCGAGCCAGCCCAAGCGGATACTCATGGAGGGCACGGGGGTGCACGGCGTAGACTCTTGCTGAGCCCCTCCCAAGGCCGTTGGCAACATGACAGTTCTATAGGAAAGCAACCTTGCCCGTCTGGTTCATCTACGACAGCGTGAACACCACACATATTTGCCTTTGAATGAACGCATGGTTTGCTGGCAGGCCAGGGGGAGCACCCATGAAGGAGCGGAATGGGCGGTGGGATTGGGCATCGGGGACCCAGGGCAGGGCACACTCACGGCAGAGCTCCTGGCTGCGCCAGCGCACAAAGAGCCCATGCCGGGCACACTCATCTGCATACGTGGCAATGGCCGAGCAGAGACACTCACAGTCACCCCCCGAATCACAGCTGTGGAAGGGATTGTTCAGCCCCTGGGCCCCCTCCCCACCCCAAACCTACCCATTCCCACCCCGTCCCCAGGCTCGCCCCTCTCACCCGCAGGCATCATGCACACACCGCTCGTAGTGCTGCTGTGGGGGCACCTCTGCATGGCACCGGGCAAAGAGCGACTGCAGCATCACCCTGCAGCGGGCGTGGGCCCAGCTGGCCCGGTGGGCGTTCACCTGCAGGCAGAGCAGGTCCATATCGTGGACCAGCTAGACCCCATCTGCAAGCACCCAGCCTCTGGATCCTCCCCCCTGCAGGTTTCTGTAGCTGCCCCCACTTCCTCCCCCATTCCCACCCATGCTCACGGTGCAGGGGTGTGGCAGCTCTCCCGGCTCAGGGCAGAGAGGATTCAGGTGCCAGGAGTGGGCAGCCAGCTCAGCTGTGGGTTCCAGGACCCCCTGGCGGCTCCGCAGGTCATTACTGGCATCTCCATCAAAGTCCCCGCACAGACCAGACACACGGCCCCGGAAGTGCGGGGACAGCTGCACTAGGACCCGGGTGCCTGGGCAGAGGGGGCAGCAGGGGCCAGCATTGTGGAGAAAGAAGACAAGGGCGGCTATTCCGTGGGCCTGTCTGACCATCTGCCCAGGGACCACAACCCAATAAGGGGTGCTCGTGCCCTCTTTTGGGAGGATGATTGGTGATGGTAAGAGACCTAGATTTGGAGGGCGAGGGCAGAAGCGGGACCAGGGAAATTCTCCAGCGGGCCAGATTCTGGGAGGGATCCAGGCTCCAAGACAGACTGTGACACCACCAGACCCGGAGGCCTTAGTGACCAGAGACTCAGAGGGCAACCTCGCTGTGCCAACCAGGCAACTCCTTCCCCTGTCAGGGGTTACTCTGGTTTTCTTCGATTTCTCAGTAACAGTTATTTCTAAAATGCCTACCGCTTGGGTTTGGGTGGTGGGATGTTAGGAGATTTATTTTCATTTCTTCTTTCCCAAACTAGGTATTTTCTAAATATTTCTTAGGTGAGGCACTGTTGCTCTTACGTTGAAGAGACACATAATTTTAAGAGCGCGATTTGGGAACTCCCGCCACTCGTATGGAAGAGGAAGGGTTTAGGGGGAGCCAGCCTCATGACACTAAGGCGGGCATGGGTCAGATGGTTAAGGTTAAGGTTGGGGCCTGACCTCCATCCCAGAACAGGCTGAAGCCCAGGCGGGTTGTGAGTAGCAGGAAGAGACCAGCACGACGCAGGCTCAGCCCAGGGCCCGTGTAGACCTTGGGGAGTGTTATGCTCGCCCCATTCACCATCACTGCTCGGCCTGCGGAGGAAGAGAGACTTTCAGGCCCTGCCTCGGAGTAGAAGGGCTCCCAGATCCCCAGGAGGCCCTCACCAGCCTGCTGTCCAACCTTTCCTTTTGCTTCTCTAGCTATGAGACCTTGGGCAAGCCTCTGGACCTTAACTTCTTGGAACCTTCCAGAATTATGATTCCCACACAAGAGGAGAGAGGAAAAGCACCAGCCCCACTTCCCTGATGGTAAGCAGTGGGGCACCCCGGGCCCCGTGCAGAACTGTGATGCCACCCAGCACGCCCCTCCCTGGCCATGCCACCCTTCAATGTTACAGCCACCTCTGAGCATGTGCACAACAGTGCTCTGTAGTTGCACGGTCAGCGCCTTGGTGCAGGTGAGGCCACTGGCCCCACAGGGCAGGTTCTGGGCTGAGACTGTGAACTGGCCGCTGGCCTCTCGCACCAGCAAATATTCACAGGCTCCAGGGAAGGTGAAAGCCAGCCCGTCGAATGTCACATAGTGGGGGGCACCCGATGCCTGGCACCATCCACGGCACTGGCGGCTCGTGCAGTGCCACTGCCGACCCTGGCACACACTGTGGGGGGCGGTGGGGAAACAGAGTCATGAGGACATGAAGCCAGAGCTGTATCTAGGGGATGCACCTGGTCCAGGTTCCACGCAACTCCCAACAGACCCTCAGCTTGGGGGAATCCTGGAGAGCTCCCATTGCCCAGGCCAGTCTGGATATCCCACCCCACCCATCGTCCCTGTCCAAGGGGCATACCAGATGTTGCAATCCTCCTGGATGGTGGCGTTGGGCGGGTACCACTGCCCGCCGTGACGGCAGGGACAGAGCTCAGGAGGCACACAGCGTTCGTTCTGGGCAGAGGCCGGGGGTAAAGAGGCACCTTGGAGGGCTGCCTGACCCACTGCCCACTGTTTCAGACAGCCAGGGGACTAGGGCAGTGCCATGGTTACAGCAGGCCCCACGGTGCCCCATGCAGCCCCCTCCCACACTCACCAGCAGCACGGTGCCTGGGGGACAGACACAGCTCCCTGTGCTGTCTGGGGGGCAGGAATGGTTGGCACGCAGGTTGTCACAGGTAAGGAGGCAGGCACCAGGGACATAGACAAGCTCATGGGGGCAGAAGGTCCGCTGGGGGCCACAGCGGTGAGCAGTGCAATTCCAGAGGCCCCTCTCCTGGCAGACACTGCCGAGGTCACGAGGGAGGTAAGAGGCAGGCCCAAGACAGCACTCACCTCCAGGCGCCTGGTCTGACCTGGGAGAATCTCAGGAACCCAGAAGGTCCAAGCCCCTAATGTTGACTCTGGAGACCTGAGCGTCTCACCCCCAAACCCTAGTGACGAGCACAGGAAGTGGGGCTGCCCCCAGCACCAGCCATACCTGGGATGGGCATGGTTACCCTTTCCTGCCCCAGCTCCAATGGGACCATTCTCTGGGCTCTGAGGCTCTTGAAGAACCCCATTCCCAGCCCGGGTAGGAGAGGGATTCTCTAAAGTCTCATCTTCACCCACCAAGTCCTGACCACTGGCCTGGACTCCACAGGTCCAGAACTGGCCTTTACTTCTCCCTAATCCTTGGAAGAGCCTCTGAACCAGACTCATCCAGAATTCAGAGATCTGGGTTCTAGTCCGTCATCATTAATAAGCTGTGTGACTCTGCAAGCGGTTTGGCCTTAGTCGAGCCTCAGTTTCCTCATCTGCCAAATGGGAACAATTCTTCTACTTTCTACTATATTAGGTTATCGTAAGAATCCAGTAAAATTAAATAAGATAACGTACAAGAGTGCTTTATAGGCCAGAAGGGCTAGCAATGCTCTGTCGTCCCACGTGTGCATACCGTGCCCTAACCCACGGGGCTACAAGCCCAGCCCCTTGTCTCTAAGCTCTATTTCTTCACCCCCAAGCTCTTTGCTTCCCCCCCCAAGACCACTGCCCTCACCAGTGGTTGCAGTCCCTCATGGTGGCACTGCCGGGAGCATAGCGTTGAGTTCCAAGCTGGCAGGAGCACAAGTTGGGGGGCACGCACTCGCCTTCGGGGTCCCATAGCAGCCCTGGGGGGCAGTTACACCCAGCCACACAGCTGCCCAGCTCCCCACAGTCTTCTGGCTCCCCACAGTTTTGACCACACGCCGGGGCACACTCCTGGTACTCCTGGCCCCCGGGACACAGGACAGCTGGGCACAGAGACACATGCAGGTCAGGGACATAACTGCTGCTGCTCTGCCCACCCTTCTGGAATTTGCACCCCCTATGCCTCTGGAAGAAGGCAAACTCAGCAATCTGCCATGGTCAGAGGCCCTCCTGGGGACCTTCCCTTGTTGCGAAGCTTTTGGATCCTTCTGGGCTACTCCTAGAAGAGGGCTGGGAGGAGCACCCTGGGGCTAGCTGGCTGAGCAGACTCACGGCAGAGTGTCTGGGTCCTCCAGAGAGACGGGACACCCTCCCGGGCACAGCGACGAGCAAAGGCAGCAAGCACAGGACACAGGCAGTCCTTGCCAGGAGCACAGCCACACACGGCTGCCAAGCAGCGCAGGTGGAACAGTTCCCTGTCCACCAGCCCCTGGCACTCCTTGCGGGGAGAGGAGGGAAAAATTGAGCCAGCTCCTCCTCCACAGATTCCCCCATCCCCTCTGGTCCCCACTGCCACCTCCCTGTGCTCGGTAGCTCTGCCCACGGCAGGGAGCCGGGCCCTCCCAGTAGCCCAAGAGGAGAGCAGAGCAGGTACTGACCCCACCTTACAGGTGCAAACAGGAGCACCCCCAATCCGGCTACCTGGAAAGTTGGGCCATGCAGGACGGCACAAGCTGCCTCGGCAAAAACATGGCGCTGAGAGTGGGTGCTGCAGGGGGAAAGTGGGGCGCTGTCTTCTGAGGGGCACCTTCCCTCGCCTGCCACCCGGAACTTGCTAGCAAAGGCTGCGACGCTGGTCTCCACATCGCCAGCGGGTGTCAGGAAGTCATCCTGCTGGTTCCAGGTGAAGGTGCCGCACAGACCCTGCACCTGGGCCACAGGAGTGGGCATGGGACGGTCAAATCGGGCCCAGTGTAGCCTTGCCCAGCCACTCACCTGCCCCCTAGCACACCTGGTGGGCATGGCGCGGGTCCAGAGTGATGTAAGCTGCAGGGTCAGACACTCCCCAGAGGACCTGGGCCCCGGGCCAGCGCAGCAGTAGGAAGGTGGAGGACGCTCGGGAGACACTGAGGCCCTTAGGCCCACTCCATGGCAAGCCCACATCCTGCCCATCCACCAGGACGGCCCCTGGAATAGGGAGCCTGTGAGAGGCTGCCCCTGCAGGGCTGGGCTGATGAGGATTGGGGGTGAGCACATTGCAGGAGGGGGCTACCTGAGTCTCTGAGCTGGATGTGGGTGTCCCTCAGGGAGACAGAGATGGCGTGGAGGCAGCTTCCAGCGTCACAGTCCCCATGCTCCAGCACAATCAGCAGCTGCCCCTTGGAGAAGTCCTGGGGCAGATGTTGAGGAATACGGTGGGGTGGGGGTGGGGGTGGGGGCGGGGAGGATCCGGGGACAGGGTCTGGTCTGCCCCTTTTCCTGTTCCACAGGACACCTACAGCACACACCTGGGGGCAGCTCCCACCCATCACGTGTGGTGACCACCTTCTTGCCAGCCTGTCTGCAAGGTATAGGGCTTAACTCTGGCAAGCGCAGACACTTGTGAGCATCTGTGTGTGTGTGCGTGCGCGCTTGTGCGCGCGGACAGGCATGTGTGTGTATGTAAGTAGGTAGAAATGTGTGTGTGTGTGTGTGTGTGTGTATGCACGCATGTGTGTGTGTCTCCATGTTGGAGCAAGATGCCTCCCCTCTCCCTTCCTGTGGGTATGTGTGCTCTATATGTGTGTCTGTGTGTATACACATGTTAAATCTATGCGCACTTGCATGAGCCCGCGGCATTACGTGCACACCTGTTTGTGTCTATGGACCTGAACTTGGTAAGTCACCTAACTATTGGGGGAGGCATGGAGAGGAAGGAGAACCCGTATTTCGTCAGGAGTTGTTTTGCAGGAAACCGCCTGTGATAAGCCCAGCCTGCCCCATTTGTGAGAAAGTACGGTGAGGATAGGTTTTGCTTCGTGCCCCTGGGCTAGGGTGGCAATGACAGAGGAACAGTCTCAGGAACCCGAGGAGGGGTGAAGACCGGAAGGGGAGGTTTGGAGGGGAGGGGGAGGTGTCTGCGGCGAGCCATCCTCCCTCCAGAGTGGGTTCTCTCTCAGCTTTTCCCGGGATGACTCTGTGTTTGTCGTTGATTTATGTGGAGGTTTCCTGACAGTCACCTGCCTCCCACAGCAACCCCACGAGGACTTCTCCCGCAGTTCATCCCCTACCCACCTGCACCACGCTGGAGCGGCAACCTGGGCTGCCGCGGAAGGAGAAGCTCCGCCCATCGAAGGTGACGTAATGCCCGTCCCCGCCCACCGCGCACTCGGCGGGGCACTGCGCCTGCGCGCAGAGCCAGCGGCCGTCCTGGCACACGCTGTAGGCACACGGGGCGGGGAGCGCGCTCCGATTCAGCTTCACGACCTCCCGCCCCCAACACCGTGGCCCCTCCCCTCCCCCCGCAGCCCCTCTAACTCTCTTAGGTTTGGAGGTCAGCTGGTGGAGGTCGCTGGCTAGGTCTTTAAGCGGGGCCATCAATTATGCCGTGAGAGGTCACCGGTCCCTTGTGAGGGGCCCCCAAGGGGAGGCAGGTTGAAGGACATAGCATGAGGGAGGGCTCCGCGGGGACCACGGCGCTCCCAACCCCAGCCAAAGGGCCAGCGAGGCCCTCGGACCCACCACGGGTTGCAGAGCTGGCGCACTGTGTCCCCAGGGGCGTAGCGCTGGCGCCGGTAGTAGCAGGGGCAGCGGGCCGCAGGGACACAGAGGGCGCCGTCCCAGAAGAGGCCAGGCGGGCACTCGCAGCCGCTCACGCACGCTTCCTGGCAGGACCCCTCCCCTCCCTCGTCCACTGCCGAGCAGCTGGGCGGGCAGGCCGAGGCGCAGTCAGAATACAGCTGGCCCCCAGGGCACAGGCGCTCTGCGGGCACAGGAGTGGGCTGTGAGGTCCGAGGGCCCCCTCCTCCCACCAGACCCCGCTGGCCACAACCCGAAGACGGGGTGCTCAGGAGGTGGCCCGGCGCTCGTGAAACCAGGGCCACAGGGCTGCTGTCAGTCAGTTCCCAATTCCGCAGGGTGGGGAGGCCAGGGCCTATGCAAAGAGGGTCAGCCGCCAGACCTACCGCAGAAGCCTGGCTTCCTCCAGCCCACGTGGATATGGTACTTGGCACACTCTTGGGCATAGTTGGCCAAAGTGGTGCACACGGCCTCCCGCCGGCTCTCGCGCCCACTGCCTGCTGGGGCCCCAGAACAGTAGGCAAAGAGGCAGGTCTGGTGGTACTCAGCAGGGGGGACCTTCAGAGAAAGGACAGGCCCTCAGTCAACCAGACTCAGCAGCACTCCCTCCTCTTACTTGGATCTCTTACTTGGTCCTCTTACTTGGACCCTGACTTACAACCAAACAGAATGAGCACTAGAAGAGAGCTCTGAGATCATACATACATACAAAGCAATGCCAGGACTAGACTCCCTGTTGGGCACCTCTGTAGCACCCCCTGCTCCCCGCCTCTCTGGTGGTGGTTACCACCCCCACCCGCACCCATACCTGAGCATGGCACTCCCCGAATGGACTCTCCAGCAGCTGGTGGCACACATCCTGGGCTTCAGCCTCCAGCTGGCCAGCCTCCATGCCTGCCTCTGTGCCTCTCACAGGGTCCTCACAGCCCTGGGCCACTTCCACTGCATCCAGACACCCAGGCTAGAGACCATTGGAGTCAGGTTAATGGGCTGGGATGAGGGACATTGACCAGGACACCAGGAAAGTGGCTACTACCCTCATGGCTGCTTCAAGTCCCCATTGTCATAGCCACCAGCCCAGACATCCTGAAGCTTTTGGGGGCAACAAAGTTGTAAGCCTGGGTAGGGTGTGGGCGAGTTGGGGTCCCATCAACCCACAGGCAAGAGATTTGATAACCCAAACTGGTCAGTGACCAGGTCACTGAGTGTGTCCCCTGGGTGGTCAGTTCACCCCAATGCCATGGGCAGCACCTTAAATTCCACGGGACTCAGAGCCTTCCCCGGACCAAGGATCTGGGAGAGGGCCAGGCCTAGTCCCAGAGAAAAAGCCAGTGATGAAGACAGACAGCAGAGGCTTGAAGATGTCAGAGAAGCCAGGAGTGGGGGGCCAACTGGGGAGCAGGGCAGGGAGCCCAGGCTCCCTGAGGGCTGCAGTCTCACCTCTGAATCAGGGAGCCTCCAGGAATTCCCAAAGGTGGCAGCTAACACAGCCAGTCTCCCTCCTGGCTCCAGGAAGTCATCTGGGGAAGGGTGAGGCAGAGTTCTGTGTCTGGGGTCTCCAGTCTCTCCTTCCCTCCTAAACCAGCAACCAAGTCACGCCCACTTACCCTCAGGCCGGCCACTGTAGACCCCACAGAGACCTTGAGTTTGTCCCTGGAGCTCGTAGTCCACAGAAACGGAGACTGAACCGGACCTGTCCAGCTGCACAACGACCCCCAGGCCCCCCGACAACACCAGCCAGTCCCCTTGCCATTGCAGGCTCAGCCCTGGGCAGGAGAAGGAAGGAGTCACACTCCCCACTCTTCCCACCATGACACCAAGGCTCAGACTGCTGGGGAAGGAGAGGAGATGGAATTCTTAGAATTCGAGAGAGCTCTGCACTTGACACCCTTTAAAGGAGAAGCGATTGGTTTCCCGTCGAAACTGTCCTTGAGAATTTCATGGACACTACCGATGCTCTCACAGGTAAACTACAAAGCTCACATGTGCGCGCACACAACTCCACCCACTTCACTTCATGGACTGAAAACCAGGGCAAAAGTTCTGGTGGGACAGAGACCCGTCTAGTAGCTCCAAAGCCCTTCCTCACAGCACTGGTAGAGGGGGGTGGAGGGAACTGAGACTCAAAGAGGTTTTTGTTTTTTCTTTTCTGAAGATGTTACTTTGTTTAAGTTTATTTATTCATTGAGAGAGAGAGAGAGAGAGAGAGAGAGCGCGAGCGCATGAGCAGGGGGAAGGGGCGGAGGGCTATCAGTGCAGAGCCCTATGCAGGGCTCCATCTGTAGGAACCATGAGATCAAGACCTGAGCCAAGATCAAGAGCTGGACACTTAACCAACTGAGCCACCCAGGCGCCCCAAGATTTTATTTTTAAGTAATCTCTACATCCAACATGGGGCTCGAACTCACAACCCTGAGATCAAGAGTCCCATGGCAGCCAGGTACCCCCAAGACCCAAAGAGGTTAAGCAGAGGTACTTGCCCCAAGCCACACTGTGAGGGGATGAGTGGGGGTGGCTTGCAGGAGAGGCTTGTGGGAGACGAGGTCTTGGCCCCTCAGCAGCCTCCCTCATTTCCAAATACTGCCCAACAGTAATGGGGGTGGAGCAGCAGGCTCCCACCCAACTGCCCCTTTTGCTGTCCCCTGCTCTGGGGGATAGGCAGACTGTCCCAGGGGAACAAATGGGGCCCTGGGCAGTCTCCTGCTCCCCACAGCTCCTTACCCTGGAGCAGCCGAGACTCCCCATCAGGTATCAGCTGCCCATTCACAGAGACATTTTTACCCTGGATCAGCACCTCCTCGGGTCCCATCATTACCCGGGCCTTTGGGGAGACACAGAGCGAAAGAGGTATTCAGTGGCTCACCTTCCCCCGTGTCCAGCTCCCTCCCTGTGGTCTTCCCTCCCTCCCTCCCTCTCTCCCTCTCTCCCTCCCTCCCTCACCAGCTGACAGTGCCCAGGTTGGGGGCAATGCCCCCTGGGCGTGAGGTGGACAGCCCAGGTGGAATCAGCAGCGCCCGCCAGCAGGTAAGTGCAGCGGCCCAGGAAGTGGTAGTGACGCCCGTCAAAGGTTCGGTAGTGGAAGCCTGACCAGGTGGTGCAGGTGGCCGCCGGCTGCTGGCGCTGGCTCCAGAACTGGGCCACGGCCCCCACCAGGGGCTGCAGGGAGGCTGGAGAGGGAGCGCTGCCTGGAGGAGATACACCGACTGTGAGTCTCTGAGTGTGAAGGTAGGAGGGTGAAGGAGGAGGAGGACGCGGGGCTTCTCCCAGAGTGGGAGGCAGGTGGAGAGTTCATGGTCCCTCTGGTGGGCCAGCATGGGAGGTGACTCATCTGAGAGCACAGGGGAGTGGGCAGGGGCCCTGCAGGAAGGCCCAGAGCTCCAGAAATCTATGTGGTAGCCCTTGCAGGGGGAGAAAGTGGTGGCCAGGACCACAGACCCACCTGGGAGGTGTCGGCCAGGGCAGCTGAGGCAGGCCTGGGAGCTGCCATCCCGCCAGCTGTGTCCCCAAGGCCAAGCACAGCACTCCTCCAGGCTTCCCGCAGATGCATTAGCTGAGCCTGCCTGCAGCTGGCACTGCTGCGTGGCAAAGCAGTGGCCCCCAGGGCTGGCTTCTGCAAGGGCTGCGGTGGATAGAGGAAGAGAAAGGGGCGGCCCAGACAGTCAGCCTGGGCCCAGCTTCCCTCCCCAGCCAGCCTCCATGAAACCACAGATCTGGGCAAAGAGCAGGTGCTTACCCAGAGTGCAGTGTGTGCCCCCCCAGCCTGGGCAGCAAGCCGTCACTGTCCGGTTCCTTGCAGCAGGCCGGGTTTCTGGGGGCCTGGGTCCACCAAGCAGGCAGCAGAGAGAAGATGTTAATTATTCAGCCCAGCCCCTTCCCTGTCCCTGAGAATGGCCTGGGACATTTCATCTGGTCACCTATTCTCTGAGTGGCTTTCTCATATAATTTCCCTTCCTGGTCTTGATTTCCCCTTGTGCAATGCGAGAGTGCTATTGGGAAGGCAGACTGGAGGGTAGGCACAAGGAGCAGACATCGTGCCTCCCTGCTCTGCCTGCTCCCCTCGTCACCTGTCCCCAGCCCCACACCCTCCACTCTTCCTGAGCCCAGCCAGACCCACTTCCCAAATGCCTGCTTCTCCAGGGCACCACCCAGTTCACCTTCTCCCCCACCCCCAGGATGTTGGCTCCCTGCTGCTCAGCGGCCAGCCCAGACTCCAACCCTGACTCACTTGTAGATGGGACAGAGCCCTGCAGGTCCGCTCCGGGACA
Organism: Neofelis nebulosa; assembly: GCF_028018385.1. Taxonomy (NCBI): domain Eukaryota; kingdom Metazoa; phylum Chordata; class Mammalia; order Carnivora; family Felidae; genus Neofelis; species Neofelis nebulosa. The sequence goes on from NC_080785.1 coordinate 7,147,671, forward strand.
GGTCGAGTCGCCAGCCCAGGCGCTGGTAATGGTAGAGGCTGGTGCAAGGCACCAGGCCCTCCTGGCGGGGGGTCACTTCCTCCTCCACCAGGAAGGTTTCTGTCCGCTCACACCACCGCCTGCCCACAGATGGGGAATGACAGCCACTGCCCCCAGCCCTTCTGTTGCCAAGAAGCCCTGCCCGCAGAAGAGTTAGTGAACTGAAGAGGAGGCTGGGTGGGAGTAAGAAGCAGAGGGGAGGGGAGTCGGGCTGCCCCAGAGGGTCCTGTTCATGAGACAGAAGAAAAGGATCTTAGAGGGGCCCCAGGCTGGACTGCTCACCCGTTAGCCAATGCCCATGCCATCCCAAAGAGGAGGGCAGGGAGCAGCATAATGCTCCCCCCACGTCACCTCTGGGGGACTAAGAGGCTTGGGCTTGGGGAAGGTGATGGCTGTGGCCAGTGAGCAGAAAGGCCAGTGCTGGCCTTCCCCGCCCCACACCACGGTCTACTTCAGCCGGGCGTCAGTGTGTCCAAGGCAGCCCAGACAGTGACAGCGAGGCCCATGGGACTGGGGAAGCTTTATCTCAGCCCCATGCCCTGGGGCACCAGCTGCTCGGAACCAGATTGGACCTGCCTGCACATTGCACAATCCCCTCAGAGGCCAGTTCTCCCTGGAAACAGTCCCCTTCCGGCCCTTGTGTATGTGTGTGTGTGTGTGTGTGTGTGTGTGTCTGTGTGTGAGCTCAGTGGGGGAGTGCATGTGCCCCAGGCCACACAGCCAGACACTCGGAGCCTCTGATATTTTTCCACCCTCAGGCTGTACCACAAATTAACGTGGACTCTGGACAAGCCACCCTCTCTTTCTGAGCCATAATTTCCTTGCTAATTCAGGGGCTTCCCAGGGATGCTTGGGTGGGACTCAGGGGCTCTACTTTGATATTGTGTACGTGCACATTTCTGAGGATAGTTCCTTAACTGTAAATTAAATTCTCAAGAGGAACTATGACCCCACAAAATGGTTAAGAGTTATTGTGCCAAATGACTGATATAGTCTTCCAGCCCTAAAATTCTGATTTTATGAGTCTCTCCCTGCCCCCTTTCCTGCGTCTTCCTGCCCTCTCTCCCACTAAGCACCCGTGAAGCCTGGACCAGTGAACAGAAGGGGCTGAGTTTCCAGGCTGGTTGGACTGTGCGGAGATAGGGGGAGAATATGTGCCCTTTTCTCAGTGATCTGACTTCTTACTGGGGGTGATTATGTGTGGCTGGCTGGGTTCACCTTTCACCCTGGTCTCCTAAGAGAGTCTCCTAGGGTCCAGAATCAGGAAGCCTGGGCAGGGGAGCACAGCAAGCCTCAGGGAGGAGTGGAGGAGCGGCTTGGGTAGGAAGTAGGGAGGAGGGGTAGGAGACAGAAGGGGCTGGAAGCCAGCCCCCCAGCCCTGGGGGCAAGGCAGCCGGATGGGGATAATCTGAGCATCCGGTTGGGGCAGCAGGTGGCCTGGGTGAATCCTGGTTACTTCTTCGTTACCAGCTCCCAGGACACCAAGGCTGGAATGTGGCCTGGACCTTAGATTCCATCCCCTGGGCCTTAGATTCCCCCCCCCCCCCCCCCCCCCCGCTGTCCCACTGAGCATCTCACACAGTTACCCCACCTGGGGCGAGGAGGCTGCTGGGAACCAGAGCCATGCTAGGCATTTCTCCTGGGCCCACCATTGGTCCTGTAGCCCAAAGAGGGTTCAGAGTTCCTCAGGGATCTCTCAGTGGGGTGCTCAGAAAAGACCAGGGCCCGGCCATGGACATGTTTCTGTTCCCAGTCTGTCACGCATGTATCCTATACACTCTCCCCCGCTGCTTCCCATGCTTATACCCCTGATGCAGGTCTCACAAGGGCAGACAGGTGCTCATGCCCCACCCTAGCACACAGTGACACATTCTACTCCCAGGGCCATGAGCGGGCTAGGCACTGACTCCTGAAGCAGCCCATCCAGGAGGTCAGAGAGTGTTTCCCAGCTGATTCCAAGATGCCCCCTGCTCTTCCAGGTGCCACCTGCTCCCACGACTCTCCTAAACATCAACCATATTGACGGTGTCCCTGCTGTGTGCCGTGCTTCTCTTCCAAGGACTACATTCCCAGCTTTGGATTCCAACCACAGCTGATGAGGCTGCGCTTGGATTGGAAAAAGAAACCCAAGTCACAATCCCCCTTTTCCCTAAAGGGGGCAGGAGGGAGAAAGTTGGAAGCCAGGGGAGATTGGAGAAAGAGATTAGGGAGAGGGCGCCTGGAATAACCAGCCCACGTTTCAGCTCCTGGAGCACAGGATGTGAGGAGCTTTCAGGAAGAGTCAGGTGCCCGGGTGGCAAGGCCAAAGAAAAACATCATAACCCGGGGCAGGGACCCCCAAGTCCCTCCAGGAGCGGGATCTGAGGGCTGAGGGCATCCCTCCACACCTAACTGGTACAGGTTTCCAGGCCAGGAGGAGGGCCAGCCCCCACCCCGCCCAAAGAACTCTTCCCCACTCGGCAGCCCCCTCTCCCCGGACCCCGCCCTCGAAGTCCCCGCCCAGCCCCACTCCCGCCTCACCCCCTGGTGCCTGCGATCCAGCCCCGCCTTCTCCCTGGGGACCTGGCTCAAAGCCCCCACCCCAATTTCTACTTCAAAAGGCCCGTTCTCCGCAGGCACTGGGGCCCAGCTCAGTCTCCTTCGGCCACCCCTCGCTGCCCCAAGGGACCCGGATCGCGACGCGGGTGTCGGACCGGGTCCCCCGAAATCAGGGTCCGTGGTTGTGGCTCTGTGTGGACCCAGGTGGAATCTGGGTCAAGAGCCCGGGCGGGTCAGAGTTTCCCAGACCAACCCCACAGACCGACAGTCCGTGGACTCAATCCCACAGCGAGGCGCCGCGCTGACACGCTCCCGGGGGGCACTCGCGATTCAAAGACAGCAACGCACTCCCTGGCTCCCCTCCCCCGAGCACGCCCCCTCCTCTCCCCCTCCCCAACTCCTCACCGCACCCCCTCCCCCCGCGCTCCACCTTTCCCCTGGCTCCTCCCTCGGCGCCTGTGAGCACCCTCCCTCGCAGCCCGCTTGCCCTTCCTCCCTGCCTCCTCTCCCTCCTCCACCCCCTCCCCCCACACTCCTCCCTTCCCTTCCCCCTCTTCCCTCCCCCCCCCCTTCCTAGGCTTCCACTTTCCATCACCTCCTCGGGGCCGTCGTCCTTCCGCACCGTCACCTGCCCGCCTAACCCGGCTGTGCGCCCTCCCGCGACCCCACTCCAGCACACCCCGGCCCCTACCTCCCCCACGGGGCGCCCCGCAGCTCCCCTCCCGCTTCCGCGCTCCCCTCCCCCCTGCCGGGCGCCGCTTCCCCGCTCCCGCTCCCTCCGCGTCTTTTCCTCTCCCCTCCCCGCGAAGTTTCAGGGCTGTCAGTCTGTCAGTCTTTCGGGCGGTCGGCACCCGAGCTACAGGCAGCGGGCGCCATTGCGAGCAGAGCCGGCTGGAGCAGGAGGCCGGGGCGCCTGGGTCCCGCCAGCAGCGGGGACACCCGACCAGCCAGCCCGCCAGGTACGGGCCGTGGAGGCGCCCAGCGGCAGACGGCTCCGCCTGCTTCCCCTTCTACACCGACACTCAGTCACTGCCCGCTCCGCGCAGGTGACAGCCCCAGGGGTGGGGGCGCTGCGAGCGCCGGAGGGGGTGGGGTGGAGTTGGGGGGAAAGAAGGGGCAGGGGAGGGGCAGGGGCTGGAGAGGGGAGGGGATGAGACTGGGGAGCGAGGGCCTGGCTTGGGGGGTGGTGATGGTAGTGGAGAAAAGAAGGAAGACCGGGGATCTGGAGGGAGGGGCGGAGGCTGGGGTGAGGGCGCCCGGTGGGAGTCCGGTGGGAAAGGGGGGGGGAGGGGGGAGGCTCGCGAGGGGAAGTCTCCGGAAAGAGGAGAGGGAGTGTGGGAGGGGGCCGGGGGGGAGGGGAAGGGGGGCGACGAGGCACAGGGGTCGGGCCGTTGGGGAGGGGCGGGAGAGAAGGGAGCTGACAGGTGAGCCCGGGGAGGGGCCGGGAGGTGGACTGAAGAGGCTCTAGGGAACAAACGGAGGCGGGGAGGTGGGGCGGAAGGGGTCTAGTCGAGAGGAAAACTTGAGGGGGGGGGTTGAAGTCAGAGGGGAGCAGAAATGGGGAAGGGACCCACTGAGAGAGAGGGGAGGGAAGCGGAGGTGTGTGGGGAGGCAGGGGTGGGGAGGAGGAGGGTCAGTGCGAGGGTCCTGAGCCAGCGGTAAGCCGCAGACGCCCCGGGCTCGGGGGAGCCTGGGGACAAGGGTGGGAGCTCGGGGAGCGGACTGGAAGGGGGAGGGGAAGAGCGGTTCTAGGGACTGGGGACCGGGAGGGTAGGGAAGCGAGAGCCTGCTGGGGAGGCAAAGGGGGAAGGGAGACGGGGGCCTCGGAGGGGAAGGCGAGCTGCAGGAGGGAGGGATGGAGGGAGGGAGGAGGATGGTGTGGGGAGAGGGGAGGAGGGCTGGGGAGGGGGGGAAGAGGAGGGAGGGAACTGAGGTGAAGAGAGGAAAGGAGAAGGAAGGGAAACCAGAGTGGGGGAGGAGAGGGAGAGGGGAGGGGAGTGCGGGGTGAGGGAGAAAAGCGGGGAGGAGGAGGGCGGCGTTGGGGAGGAAGGAAAAGAGGAGGGGGAAAGGAAGGGAGAGGGTGTGCAGCCGGGGAGGGGGATGGAGCCTCGGGGAGAACCAGGAGGGAAGGGAAAGGCAGCTCTGAGCCGGGGGAGGAGGAGGGGAGCCCTGTCGCGGAGAATGCCCGGAGCTGAGGGTCAGGGGGCGGTGGCTGGGGAGGGCCTACCGGAGGGGGCCGGGAGGGGCTGGCCCGGCTGTGAGCAGGGGGAGGAGCCGGAGGGGCGGGGCAGGGGGCGGATCCGGGGAGCCAGCCAGCTTCGGTGGGGAGAGAGGGCGGAAGGCAGAGGGAGCCGGAGAAGGGAGGGGCAGAGGGAAGGCTGCCAGAAATAGGGGGGGGGGGGGGGGGAGGGTAGTCTGCTGGGGGAGGGGCAGGGAACCCGCCGGGGGAGGAGCATTGAAGGGGCTCGGGGGCGGGGTGTCCCTGCCAGGGAAGCCCTGAGGGGGAGGGCGGTGGTTTTGAGGTAGGGTTTTGGGGAGAGGAAGCCGGAGCCATTTCCTGTCTTCAGCAAAGACCCTCCTCAGAGGGCCTCCCCCACCAGTTGCCCAATGGTGACACTCACCTCCGCCCCCCACTCCCCACCCCGCGGCTGGCTCCTATTTCACCAGCTCCCGCAGTGACAGCTGGAGGGCCCAGGAGATGAAGTTCCCGACTCCCCACCCTGGTCTTCCACTCCCCACCCTCTGCGCTGAGAATCGATTGATTCCTGAAGTCCCCAGGCAAGGGCACTGTGGCGTGGGGAGCACTGGAGGGCTGGGCCTGGGTCAGAGACCCGCCAGGTGAGGGTGGGGGTGCCGCTGATTTCTAGAGCCCACCAGAGCTTGCAGAAATGGCTTCAAGGCCTTCTCCTCGGCCTTCAAAGATCTCTTTGCTTTCTGAAACCCATCTTCCCTCTTTCCCCTTTACCAGTACTTGGGGACATCACCTTTGGAGCTCCTGGGATAGCTGATGGGGAGAGGTTGGGCAGAGCCAGGGCCCAGGTGGAGGCTATCCAGAGAAGAATGTGAACAAGGATGTGTTCTCTCCTTAGGGTCCGTGGCCTGCTCCCCCAGGAGGAGCTACCCTGGGTTGCCATGAGAGAGACCTTTGAGGCCCTCAGCTCCCTGGGTGAGCTAGCAGCACTCGAGGAACTTGGGTGGTGGGAGGCAGGATTCAGGGGCATGCTAGGCCCGCTGCGTCCCTACAGTTCAGACTGCAATCCTGAGACCCCAGGGACCAGTGGGGGCCTTTAGGGCAGCAGCCTTTTCCGTCTTACCAGGGTATATTTGAATGCCTGGCCCTGTGGAGGTTGTGTGGGACTGCGTGCATACATGTGCACTCAACAGAGCACAGATATTTAGACCTATTATCTCTTCCTTCACCTGCCCTTGACTCAATGCAAAGGGGCTGAGGTGGATACCTGGCCAGGCTGCTGGGGAGCCTGTCTATCCCCTGTCATGCCGGCTAGAGACCCTACCCTCCTGGGCAAGTTGGAAAAAGCCCCTTGGCTTTTGGGGGAAGGGGGAGAGCCCCTTTCTTTGTCTCCTGTTCTGTACTGAATGTTTTACCTAGTCCTATCCTTCCACCTGTAACAGGGTTCTCTGTGGGACAGCCTGAGATGGCCCCCCAAAGTGAGCCTGGGGAAGGGTCCCATAATACCCAGGAGCAGATGTCCCCTCCCAGGGAAGACAGCGTGCTGGGCACATGCTCAGGTAAGTAGGTGGGGGACCATGAACAGTGGCTCAGGTAGAATTTACCTTTCCTTCTTCAAGTGCCAGGATGCTATTCTCATTATTTGGGAAACCTCAGTGACCAAATAGACAAAGATCCCTACCTTCAGGGAGCTTATCCTAATGAGGCCAGAGAGTCAGCAAACAAATATAAAAATAAGTGTACTTATAAAGTACAGCACACATATAGCACATATCAGAAGGGGATATGTGCTGGGGGCGGGGGGGGGGGGGGGGGGGGCAGGGAGGGAGCCTGAGGTGGGGGTGGGGCAGGCTGCAGGATTAAATAGTGAGAGTGAGAGGAGGCCCCACTGGGAAGTGAGATTTGAGCAAGATTTGGAAGAGGTGAGGGAGGTGGCTGCCTAAAGCAGGCCTGTGTCTGGCTTTTTGACATTCTGATCTTCTGCAATGATCTGCCTGGAACTCGGGTCCATCTGGTGGGTCTGCGGCCCTCCTCCTAAGATCCTCCTGTAAGCCTCAGGGTAGCAACCTTTCCTTGCTTCCACTATCTCACACACATATTCCAGAAGCTCCTCACAGCTGTGGCTCTTGCAACCCTCACAGCCTTTGCAGCTGCCCTGCCTGGAGGAACCAGAGGCTGCCCCCCCCCCCCCTTGCCTGGGGCAGCTGGGAATTCAGTCCCTGCAGGTAGGATGTGGGACACAATCCTGCCAGTCAGGCTGGGACTGGGGTTTCAAAAGCCCCCGCTTGATAGCACCGGTGGGGACCTCTGTCCATCTGTGATGTCTCTGGAGTCCTTGAGGTGGCCTGTTCTCTGCCAGGGCACGAGGCCCCCAGACCAGAGGAAGGTGCCCAAACTGAAGAAGCTGAAGCTCCCTGCAGAGGAGGCCAGGCATGTGCACCACAGAAGGCTGAGCCCCCGAGCTCCTGCCCAGGTGAGTCCTCCCACTTCTCGAGCCCGCCAGGGGCCCAGGCAGAGGGGACAGGGGACTTGTAAACTCCCGGGCTGGTCTCTGATGAGGCGGCCACTCCAGCCCCTTCCAACCTAAGATGAATTAGTTCCTGGCACCTTTCTGCTGCAGAGCCTCAGCCCCCAGAGAGCGGTCCACATCACAGACAACAGAAATCAGCGAGGCTGGTCACCCAGAGAAACTGACCCTTGCCTCAACATCCTCCGGAAGTCTTAACTTGCCCTCCTACCTCCCCCTAAGTGCCTACTTGTGGATGACTTAAATTACCGTTTACTTGAAGACATTGTCCCGGACAGGCTCCTTCCCCCAAATCTCCACTGATCTCAGTGGACCCAAATGCTCCAAATATGTTGTCCCAGAGTCATCCCCCCCATACCCAGGGCGATCAAACAGCTGATTCTCTCTCCACAATACTGCCAGCACGCCCTTCCGCCACCACCAAACTTACCGCCTTCCGCCTGAGTGATGTCCTTTATTCCATATTCCAGGGGTTTCCCTAGTGCCTACTAGGTCTAGGCTGTGTTAGGCAGAAGGCAAGGAGACTGCCTCTAGGCTGACACAGACCTGGTGTGAATCCTTGCTCCACATTTACTACCCGGTGATCTTAGATAGGCTACTTCACCTCCAGCCTGTTTGTTCACCTGTAAGCAGGGAAAAGAGTAACTTCGTGGCTGGTGAACAGCATATAGACAGTGTGTCATCTATAGTTGGCATTCGATAAATGGTGGCGATCCTCGCTTTTGTTAGCCACGTAAAGACACGGAACACAAGACGTCTGCCTTTCGGAAGCTACAATCTAGTTGAGATGACACTAATATGAACTAGAATAAAGGATTAAACAAATAACAATAAAGCCAGATCACAAGGAAGTGTAACAGCGTTAACAATAAGTGCCAAAGGTGTTTACGTAAGAGATCCTCATGCGTTGGTTTGTCAAAGATTTTGTTGATTTGTGCTACGTTTTGAGGGAGGTGTAGGCTAGACTTCAGCTTTGATGGGGGTGGGGTAGAGGATGGGAAAACATTCTAGGCTGAGAAGAGACTGTAACACAAAAAAGGTGACGCGTGGCTGGGATTCGAGCAGACCTGCCTGGCTGCAGGGGAGGGTTTACGTGTGGGGGTAGTGAGAAAGTTGGACTGGGGGCGGGGGGGAGGGAGGTGAAGCTCAGATGCAGCTAGAACTTACTTTATCCTGTAAACAACAGAGAGCTCTTGATGGTTCTTGAGTAGAAGAGTGGCATAATGAAAACGAAAGCAATATCACAATAGGATAAATAGTTGTTTGGAACTGATGGATCTGTGAAAGACACTGGGAGGAAATCTAATTGTGGCGGTTCATGTGTAATGTAACCAGTGCTCAGGCTATTACAGACCTTCAGAGCCAGACAGGAACTCAGATCATCTGGTTCAATGGTTCTTAAACAAGAATCACTTAGGGAGCTTTATTTATTAGTATTTTTTTAATGTTTATTTATTTATTTTTGAGAGAGGGTGTGAGCAGGGGAGGGGCAGAGACAGAAGGAGACAGAATCCAAAGCAGGCTCCAGGCTCTGAGCTGTCAGCACAGAGCCCCACACAGGGCTCCATCCCACGTACTGTGAGATCATGACCTGAGCCGAAGTCAGACACTTAACTGACTGAGCCACCCAGGGCCCCCCACATTGTGAGCTTTCTTTTTTTTTTTTTTTAATTTTTTTTTTTTTAACGTTTATTTATTTTTGAGACAGAGAGAGACAAAGCATGAACAGGGGAAGGTCAGAGAGAGGGAGACACAGAATCTGAAACAGGCTCCAGGCTCTGAGCTGTCAGCACAGAGCCCGACGCGGGGGTCGAACTCACGGACCGCGAGATCATGACCTGAGCCGAAGTCGGCCGCTTAACCGACTGAGCCACCCAGGCGCCCCCACATTGCGAGCTTTAAAGAAAGAGAACAGATTCATGCACCCTGCTCCCATGGATGCATTTTGTAAAAGTCCCCAGGAGATTATTAGAAACCATGAACCAGTACAACCCTTATGCTTAAGCAAACTAGTACACCGAGCTCAAAGAGGTAACAGAGGTAAGTTAACCAAGGTCACACTAATGACTAGTGGCAGAAGAGAACCCAAGTAGACACTCCCAATCTGGGCCCTGAGCTCTTTTCTCTTGGCTGGACCATTGCAGTGCCCAAGAGAGGCAAAGTTCCAGTGGGACTCACCTCAAACCTGCTACCCCAGAGGGCCCCCCCTTGCTTCTCCAGAGGTTGGCACTGTTCTCTGGTTCCCCAACTCCTGTAAACTCCATCCCCTTCGTGTCCTAAACGGGAGCTTTCCCACCTGGCCCCAGAGGCAAGAATGGAGTTAGAGGCAGGGGGAGCCTTGAGAAGCAAGAGGAAGGCAGACAGAGCTCCTCGGTGGCCACTGGAAGGGAGAGATCAAGGGAGGCTCCAAGGTGAGAGCTGAGCTTCCAAGGTTCCAACACCAGCTACTGGGAGAATAAGGCTGTAGTCCTGATGGCAAAGTCACCGGGGTAGGTCTGAGAAGGTCAGCTGTTTGGTGATAAGCCTGCTGAGCTGCAGCCAATTTGCAGGACCCCAAAGGGGGCTGGGGCTGCTCAGCTGATGGGAGACTGTGGTTCTAGAAAGGACTGGAAGGTCTGGGGTGGCCAACGCAAGCAGATGACCCCAGTGTGAAGCCTAAGGCCTGAACTTTGAGCAACATTTATATTCAGGGGGCACAAGGGTAAACAGTGCCTTCTGCAGGGGCAGGGGAAACTCCTCAACCACATGGAGACCTAGGAGAAAGCTCCCAGGACGGGGTGGGGGACTGGAGTACCAGCGTCCCTGGCTACAGAGAACCAAGGAGGAGGACTGAAGGGTGACCTTCGGATGTGGTCGTTCCCCAGAACCTTCCAGTAGAGTGGAGAGAACAGAAGCCAGGTTTCTGGCTCCAGAAGTGCTGGAGCTTCTGGGGCTTCTGGGGCTCCAGAAGTGGTGGTCTTATTGGCAAAAAAAAAAAAAAAAAAAAAAAAAAAAAAATTGCATAAATAAAAGTGGGGCTTCATTGGCTCCTCTTGTCTTGACTTTTCAGGGGACGAGTGGATGATTCGCAAGGTGAAGGTGGAGGAGGAGGATCAGGAGGCAGAAGAGGAGGTCGAATGGCCCCAACACCTCTCATTACTCCCTGGCCCTTTCCCCGCGCCGGACTTGGGGCCTCTGGCCGCCGCTTACAAGCTGGAGCCGGGGGCCCCGGGGACACTGGGTGGACTGGCGCTGGTCGGGTGGGCCCCGACCTCGGAGAAGCCCTACGGCTGCGGGGAGTGCGAGCGGCGGTTCCGGGACCAGCTGACCCTGCGGCTGCATCAGAGGCTGCACCGCGGCGAGGGCCCCTGCGCCTGCCCGGACTGCGGCCGCAGCTTCACGCAGCGCGCGCACATGCTGCTGCACCAGCGCAGCCACCGCGGCGAGCGGCCTTTCCCCTGCTCCGAGTGCGACAAGCGCTTCAGCAAGAAGGCCCACCTGACCCGCCACCTGCGCACGCACACCGGCGAGCGGCCCTACCCGTGCGCCGAGTGCGGCAAGCGCTTCAGCCAGAAGATACACCTGGGCTCGCACCAGAAGACGCACACGGGCGAGCGGCCCTACCCCTGCACCGAGTGCGAGAAGCGCTTCCGCAAAAAGACGCACCTGATCCGCCATCAGCGCATCCACACCGGCGAGAGGCCCTACCAGTGCGCGCAGTGCTCGCGCAGCTTCACGCACAAGCAGCACTTGGTGCGGCATCAGAGGGTGCACGAGGCGGCCGGCCGCGCCCCGCCCTCCCCCGACGCGCCCGCCTCGCCGGGTTCCCCCGCCCCGTCCCCCACCCCGTCCCCTCCCGGACCCAAGCCTTTCTCCTGCTCCGACTGCGGCCTGAGCTTCGGCTGGAAGAAGAACCTCGCCACGCACCAGCGTCTGCACCGCAGCGAGGGGCGCCCCTTTGGCTGCGACGAGTGCGCCCTGGGTACGACCGTGGACCCCGCCGCCGCCGAGCCCTCGGCCTGCGCGCCCGGAGGCACACCGGCGACCCAGGGCGCCCCCGCGGGCGAGCGGTCCTTCTTCTGCCAGGACTGCGGGCGCGGCTTCGCCCACGGGCAGCACCTGGCGCGGCACCAGCGGGTGCACACGGGCGAGCGGCCCTTCGCCTGCCCGCAGTGCGGCCGCCGCTTCGGCTCGAGGCCCAATATGGTCGCCCACTCCCGCGCCCACAGCGGCGCCAGGCCTTTCGCCTGCGCGCAGTGCGGCCGCCGCTTCAGCCGCAAGTCGCACCTGGGCCGCCACCAGGCGGTGCACACGGGCAGCCGGCCCCACGCCTGCGCCGTCTGCGCCCGCAGCTTCAGCTCCAAGACCAACCTGGTGCGCCACCAGGCCATCCACACGGGCTCCCGCCCCTTCTCCTGCCCGCAGTGCGGCAAGAGCTTCAGCCGCAAGACCCACCTGGTGCGGCACCAGCGCATCCACGGCGAAGCCGCCCACCCGGCCTCCGACGCCGACCTCTCGGCCCCAGCCTGGCCCACTCCCACAGAGGTGGCAGCGCCCCCGCTCTTCTTCTGAGCCTGGTTCTCGTCGGGACCCTTCCTTGTCTCGCTGGTTGGAGAGACCCAGGACGGAGATCTTCTGGGCAGTGAGCACGACGGCCTGGGCCCCTGACGGCTGCTCTTCCCTCCGTCTCTTGCTGGAGAGAAGTTGGGAGAGGGTAACCGGTTTGAACACTGCGACAAAGACGGTGCTCATAACGAACCCTTGCCGGGAACAGTTCAGGCCTGAGTCCTGCGAAGACTCCCAGCAACGGACCCCATCTGAAAGCAGACATTTCTTGGACACGCCCCTACGCACACACGCACGCTGCGCGCATGACCAAGAGCTGACTGGGTCCGGAAGCTCTACGGGGGGGGGGGGGGGGGGGGCGAAAGAATGGTTATCTGTGTACTTAAAGTGTCATTAAAATTAAAATAGAAGGATCCAGGGCTGTTAAATGAGCACAGGGTGGGAACTCACCACACCACCTTAGTTCTCCCACAGAGGACCATCCCTTCCTATCCTGGGTGAGCTAAATTTAGCCAGGTGCTGGTCATGGGCGGTACCAAATGAAAATATAATATCGCTCACTGCTAAACCACTATCCTGCTCCCTGGTTCTTACTCAAACATTTGATGGAAGAAACATTAACATAGATTTCTCATGGCAGGTGTTGACGCTAGACCTGTAGGAGATGCACAGAGGGGCCGGGTGCCCTTTGGCCATTCCCATGGAGACGGCCGGCCACCCTGGGCCCTGGAGCTCTCCCAAGGGGATCTGGAAACAGCAGCCCCACCTGCCACCCTGCCTGGCAGCGTGAGGAAGGACATCAACAGCAGACGAAGGTTGCTTTTCCATCACCATTTCCCCTAAATTCTGTCTCCATGATAGACGCTTGATCCAAACGTCTCTGTAGCTGTGCTTGTGCAACTGGGCAGGCTGGCTGGCGGGGAAGGGAAGGGTAGGATGATGGGGAACATGCTGGGTGTGGTGAAGGCTTGGGTCTGACCCCTCCTGTGCCTCTCGTAGGATTTGGGGCAGAGCATTCATTTTTCTGGGCCTCTGCTTTCTCCTTACAAGATCGTTGGTGTCAATGAGGGCTGAGGCGATTTCCATCACCAAAAACAATCCTAGCAAATACTTATCGGGTGCCTACGATGTGTTGAGCACTACACTGGGCGCTGGGAAACAATACTAAGCAAGACAGACAAACTTGCAGGAAACGTAAGAATTCTAGGGTAAGCTGAGCCCAGAGGGCTTTGGGAGCACGTGGTGAGGGCATCCAAGACACCTGGGAAGGTCCAAAATCTAGCAAAGGTCAAGGGAGGTTTGCAAGAGGAGGACACCTCTAACGCGAGGCCTGAAGAATGAGCACGAGTTGCCAGATGAAGGTGGAGGTTGGAGAGGACAGTGTATGCAGAGGTCCAAAGCACAGCACAGCCAGAGCATAGAATGAGCATTGAAGGGGAGGCCCGAGAAAGAGAGGATGAGCAGACTAGGAAAGCCTTTAGCACAGATGAGAGAGTTCAGACTTTATCCAGGGGCAGTGGGTGCCGTGGAGGGGGTTTGGGCAGGGCAGGAATAGGATGACATTTACATGGATGCATTAATTTTTTTTTTTCTTAACGTTTATTTATTATCGAGAGACGGAGCATGAGCAGGGAAGGGGCAAAGAGAGGAGAAGACACAGAATCCGAAGCAGGTTCCAGTCTCTGAGCTGTCAGCACAGAGCTCAATGCGGGGCTTGAACTCACAAACCGCGAGATCGCAGCCTGAGGTTGGGCACTTAACTGACTGAGCCACCCAGGCACCCCCACATGGATGCGTTTTAGATGGCTACCTGTAGAGGATGGGCTGGCTGGAGGGGACGAGACTCGAGACCTGCACATTAGCAATCCAGGTGACAGGTGCTGGTGACTGTGGACCATGCTATGTCAGAAGGGATGAAGAGAAGTAAAAGATTAAAGAGACATTTACCAAGCAGCTGGTGCAGGGTGTGTTGACCAGTGTGGAGAAGAGGGAGGTGGAGGGTGGTGATGTTGACCTGATTTCTGCTTGATGACTGACTACCCTACAGCAGCATTCCCCTGAGGTGGGCAACACTGGAGGAGGAACAGTTTTGTACTGGGGGAGCCGGCTTCGATCTGCTGAGTTGGTGGAACCAGAGCGTCCCCAGTGGGAAGCAGGCCATGTGGGTGCACAGCTCCACCGGGGGTCCGGGCTGGAGAGAGGCCTGAGGCCCATCTACATGTTTCTGAAGCTGTGGGCAGCAGATTATCTGCAAGAACTAGGTGTGGAGTGGGCAAAGACAGAGCCTGGGACTAAACCCTGGGGACACTAACGTCCAGGGGATGGCGTGCAGAGAAGCCTGGAAAGATTGGGAGCGTGCAGTGCCAGAGAGTGGAAAGAGAAGCCCCAAAACAGCACAGAGGAGCTGAGGAAAGGCAATGTTTCAGGAATAGAGGAAGAAGTCAGCAGCTGAAGCTTGTCAAGAGATCAGGTAATAAGAACTTCCAAGTCCTCTGGATTTTGCAGCAAGGAGATGGGTTGGCAGGTGCTTCGGGGGCAGTTGGGACAGAATTCCCCTTCCAATGGTGAATCACAAATGCACGGTCCCACAGAAGGTAGAAGAAAATGAGACCAAGATGCAGGTAAACGAGCGACGTCCGCTAGAAGGCCTCTTTGACCGAAAGGCCAAGGACGGAGGACACAGGGGTTCTGAATGCAGCGAGTCTGACTTCTGTGGCAAGAACGAGTAGGTGATTCCAGGTGACTGTGACAGCCGTGTGGCCATAAATAGGAGCCACGGAGTTTGGCCTGAGCAGTATTTTATTTTATTTATTTATTTTTTCAATGTTTATTTATTTTTGGGACAGAGAGAGACAGAGTATGAACGGGGGAGGGACAGAGAGAGAGGGAGACACAGAATCGGAAACAGGCTCCAGGCTCCGAGCCATCAGCCCAGAGCCCGACGCGGGGCTCGAACTCACGGACTGTGAGATCGTGACCTGGCCAAAGTCGGACGCTTAACCGACTGCGCCACCCAGGCGCCCCCTGAGCAGTATTTTAAATGCTTGGAAATTTCACATGAAAACTCTGGACTTCCAGGTTCTCTTGTGAAAAGTTGGAAGATCTGGAAACCGGTGGCCAGGGCTGAGCGGCAGATGGCCTCCTCAGACCCAGGGATAGGGGGCACAGCGTCCTGGGCCCTCAGCACGCCCATTGGCCTTGCTCTCTGGAGTTGCTTACCAGGCCTCTTAGGCACCAAACTCGGGATTCCCGCCAAAAAAGTCATTGCACAGACTTTTAAAATCAAACACATGAAAGAGACATTTATGTTGGTTATACCAATGTTTATATTCCTCTAAACATTCCGGAATTCTTGTGTAAGAACAGCTTTTAGATCCTGCGGCATATTTGGCGAGACCTACCATGTGCCAGACATTTACAGGACTTCTCGTTCTCTCGAATCTTCTTGACAAGGTGTATTTTTGTCCTTCGAGTTTGTTTGCAAATAGTCAAGTCACGTAGGGTCAGGCCCGGTGGTAATCAAACCAGATGGTGCTAGAAAATGCTGTGTGTCTGCAGTGAAGGACTGGGGTTCCTGATGGCTGTTCCCCAGGGAGGAGTTCAGGGTCAAACAGTGGCAGTCTCACCAAAACCAATATATACCCCCCACGCCACCCCCGGTGTAAGCCAGCCCAAGTATGACTCTCAGTAAAGCATCAACCTTTTTACCTTAGAACCACTTCCCAGTATGTGAAAAACAGCACAAATGTACCGTTTCTAGATAGAGAACAAAATGTTTTATTAAGTAATTGAAACTTATTTATTTTCCCCAATCTGGTTCCCAAGATCGACAGTAGCCAGTGGGTATAGAGTACCCTGTCTTTGCCGCCTGGT
This sequence comes from Neofelis nebulosa, assembly GCF_028018385.1. NCBI lineage: Eukaryota > Metazoa > Chordata > Mammalia > Carnivora > Felidae > Neofelis > Neofelis nebulosa. Next base: position 7,163,384 of record NC_080785.1, read on the forward strand.
ACGAACCAGCCACAGAGGACACCAGCCACGTGTCCATCAGGAACTTACGATGAGGTTGGACGTGACAGATGAATGTCAAAGAAATGGGATATAAGTGCTGAATGGCTCTGTGGCTCTAAAGACCAGAGAATACAGCGTGGAAGATGGGGGCCTGAACACAGAGCTGAGCAGAGGTGGGGTCCGGATGTGTGGACTGAGAAGGCAAGGACGGAGGGAGGGAGAGGACAGGAAGAAGATGGCTCCAACCCCACCTTCTTCCCACACGCCTCTCTCCCTCGCCCCTCGAAGCCCCGTGGGGTCCCCAGATCCTACATCTCTCACAGCCCGTCTCCCTCCCTTCCTTCCAAACCCCAATCCTTACATGAAATTTACCATTACATGAAATTTACCATTTTAACCATTTTAAAGTACACACTTCAGTAGCATTAAATACATGCGCAATGTTATGTAAACATCACGGCTATTTCCAGAACCTTTTCATCCCAGACGGAAACTCTGTCCCAATCTTTTTTATGTGATGGCCCATGTAAATAAGGTGACTCAGGGTCAGTGAGAGAGCAGTACAGGGCTGCGGTATAGCTGGGCGGGGGCGGGGGGGGGGGGGGGGGGAGGCTCTAGAGCCCCACCCACTGTCCTGGTAGCCCGGAGAATGAGCTCCACATCCCTGTAGCTGCCAACAGGTTAGAAAACTCTTCCAGCCCACAGATCCGAGTTCTTGCATGTGAGGGAGATGGGGTCCAAATTCACTTACCACCAAAGTGATGAATATCCAGCAAGTTTCCCTGAATTGTAATAGTTCACGGAGATGACAAACACCCCGGAGACCTGAACCCCACCAGGCATCCACCTAGTTTTTCCTGATGGCCTAGACTTTGAGTCCTCAGGCCTCCGTATCCCACCTATGCCCCTTCTCAAATGGTTGGGCTGGGGACAGCTACCTTTTTTTTTTAATTTTTTAAATGTTTTTTAATTTATTTTTGAGACAGAGAGAGACAGAGCGTGAGCAGGGGAGGAGCAGAGAGAGAGCGAGACACAGAATCCGAAGCAGGCTCCAGGCTCCGAGCTGTCAGCACAGAGCCCCACGCGGGGCTCGAACTCACAAACCGCGAGATTATGACCTGAGCCGAAGTCAGACGCTTAACCGACTGAGCCACCCAGGCGCGCCGGGGACAGCTATCTTATTGCTATCATTTTCTAGGATTTTGGGTGGCCATCACCACTCAGGTGATCTGCACATATAAGAGCAAGGGACTCAGTCCTGATTGACAAACACTTCCCCCTCCTCTAGGCCCTTTTCCCGGGCTCCCACCTCCCTCCAACCTCAATCTCCTAACTTCCAACTGATCTCACTGGGCGATCTAAGGTGGAACCCAGCCCCATGGCCATTCTGGTGATGACCACGGTGCTGGGGGAGGAGGAGAAAGACGAAGAACTATGCTGGCCACCTGTTTAGGAGCACAGTAGTGAACAGAAGACAGTGCATCTTGCCTGCTGGGGACCTCACGGCCATCCCCCACGGCTCCAGCGCTCCTTCCAGCATGAACACCAATGAATGGGTACCCAGCACACCCACGCACTCCACTCCTGTGTTGTTGCTGCTTTTCGCTTTGAGCAGGAGGGGAGAGGGGTCAGTAAGGGGCCAGCCTCGTGTGTTTCAGACAAACACATGGCCAGTGTACTTTGTACAGACTGTTCCCATTTTCTTTCTAGGCGACAGACACCATGCTTGGGAAACTAAATTGGTGGTAAAGAGGGTGTTTGGCAGCAATGAAAGGAACAAAATGAAGGGGGTAAATTTATGAGATACGTTAAAGACAAAGAAATGTCTGTGTGGCTCGACCTCCTGTTTCTCCCCCTCCCGATCGGTGGGGCTGGACAAGAACTGCTGGTCAGAGCGACCTGCCAGACATCCCTGTGAGTCTCAAGTCAGAAAGATTCTTTCTGTGCGCCACCCCCACCCCCCACCCCCCCGCCCAGGCCTGGTCCACTCAGCAGGCAGGGACACTCCGGCATTTTAATCTTCCACCCGTTAAGACTGGCTAAGCTTTGGGGCGCTTGGGTGGCTCAGTTAGTTGAGCATCTGACTCTTGATTTCAGCTCAGGCCGCGATCCCAGGGTCGTGGGATCGGGCCCCGCATCAGGCACTGTGCTGAGCGTGGAACCTGCTTAAGATTCTCTCTGTCTCTCTCTGCCTCTTTCCCCAGCTTGCTCTCTCTCTAAAATAAAAATTAAATTAAATTAAAAAAAAAAAAAGAGAGACTGGCGGAGCTTTAACATCTTTGCAGCCTTCTGCAAACATTATAGGGAGTCAAGTGGAAGATCTTGCCCTCGTGGCATTTAGAATCCATATAGAAGACAAGCACCAGGGGCCCTGCAGTCTCCAAAGAAATAAAAGCCAAGGTCTGGGCTCATACACCTAAGCTTTAGGGAGAGAAAGCTTGAGTTTTATGAAACACCCAGACCATCCCATGTGGTAGTATATGGCCCACTGTGGGCACAGGGGGAGTCCAGACAAGGGGAGGCTTCAAGCCAGAACATCAGAGAGGGCTTGGTAAGTAGGAGGGTCCTGAGTGAGTCTTGAAGGATGCTAGAATTGGAGCAACGAGGAGGTGGGAGAATCCAGAACAATGCAAGAGAGCGGGTAATTAAGGGCTGACCTGTGCAACCGGGCGCGGTGCCACAGGAGGTCAGGCATTTGTGACGCTGAGTTTGCAAGGAGAACGGGCTGTCTAGCTCCGTGTGTGCAAACACTCCTCTCCAGTTCCCCTGCTGGTGAGGCATGGAATAATCAGGACTCTTTCCTTCCCCTAGCACTTCACAGAGCTGGCTGCCACGCCCCACCTCCCGGTGTCAGCCACTCCAAAGAAACTACTGAGGGAAGGGGCAGGCAGTGTGAGAAGGGTTTGCCATTGCTACCGCTAGTAATAATGGCAGCTAATATTTACCTAACACAGCCAATCTTCACAATAACTACCATTATTATCCCCGCCTTACAGATGAGGAAGCTGAAGCACAGAGCAATTAAGTCATTTGAACGAGGTTGTTCATTCATTCAACAAACGTGCATTGTCTGGCACTGTTAGACGCTGGGAATAGTAATAGTCATAAACTAAAATATCTTGGACACTTACTTCGCACTAAGTACTCTACAGATTAAGGGTTTTACAAGTGCTGCTCCCCTCTTCTCACTGCCACCCTAGGAGTGAGCATCACTGTCCTTGGTTTAGTTTTTCTGTTGAGGTAAAACAGGCTCAGAGAGTCTAAGTAATCTGCATACAATTACACAGCAATGCATGATGAAAGCAACCCAGTGGTTTGGTTCCAGAACCTGTGCTTTTTAAAAAAAACAAACAAAAGATTTTTTTTTGAGGAGGGTAGAGGTAGGATAGACGTCCAAAGTCAGGGTCGATCCCCTTTGAAGTGTCTGAGGGAGAATGTGTTCCAGGCCTCTCTCCCAGATTCCATTGTTACTGGCAGTCCTTACTGGCTGTTCCTTGACCTTGTGAAAATGAATAGAAATATATTCAAAAGGGGGGGGGGGCACCTGGGTGGGTCAGTCGGCTAAGCATCCAACTTGGACGTGGTAGTGATCTCACAGTTGGTGAGTTCCAGCCCCCCCTCGGGCACTCTGCTCTCAGTGCAGAGCCTGTTTCAGATCTTCTGTCTCCTGCTCGCTGCCCCCCTGCCCCCCCCCCCCCGCAGGCTCTCTCTCTCTCTCTCTCTCTCTCTCTCTCTCTCTCTCTCTATCTCTCAAAAATAAAAATAAAACATTTTTTTTTAAATGAAGGTGGAAAGCCATGATGGGATGGCTCTCACACCGCTACCACACTTGCTTGGGAGCTTACTTACATAGAGCACCAGGAGGAAGGAAGATTTCCTCTCTGCCTGGCAACCATGGAACCTGCCCTCACTTGCAGCCAATGAGAGGTCAGCACTTCAATCAGCTCAGCCAATGAGAGGCTGCCACCGCTCGGAGCTCCCATTTTCCTCCGATGAACTTTTTGTTCAAAACACTCTCCTCCCCAATCCTTCCTCTCCTCTATAAAAGGATGGTCTCCTTTGCTCTCCCAACTTGCCTATGGTTCCCCTTCGTTTGTGCGTTCCGAGTTGCAATTCCTGTGCTATTCCCAAATGAACTCATTTGCTACTGGAAACCCTCTGTTGTTTTAACTTCTGAAGTTAACAACTTGCAGACGCATCACTCCAGTCCCCTCCCCCTCCTCCTCTTCCTCCTCTTCCCCCCTTCCTCCTTCTCACGTGCTCTTCTCTGTGTGTCTGTCTCTGTGTCTCTTCTTATAAGGATCCAGTCATATTGGATTAGCCCACCCTGATGACCTCATTTTAACTTGATGACATCTTCAAAGAGTCCATTTCCAAATAGGGTCACCGTCATAGGGACAGAGGGTTTGGCCTTCAACCTATGTCTTTAGGGGACACGTTTCAACTCAGAACAGAGCTTCACTGAGATACCGTGTCACAGCTGCAGGAGGAGAGACGGAAATGCAGGTTCCTAGCGTTGGGCGAAGACTGTGGTGGGGACGGGCCAGCTCGGTCCACCAGGGGAGGGCTGCGGGGGGGCGCAGTTCTGATCGGGCGCGGGCAGCAGTGGACCTGGGCTCCCCAGCGGCTGGCATGCCCCAGAGCTCTTGCACTTCCACTGTGATGGGCTGGAAACCTTTGGAGATGTATCAATGCACTCAAAAAAGCTAAAAGATAATACTTTGGCTTTGTGTTCCTTTATTGTAGAAGTGACTTTTAAATTTGTATGTTCTTACTTCTATAGCAGTACAATAGCTTTGACATGACCACAAACACACGAAAAAGCACAGCTGACTTTTAGGTGACTGTAGGAGCAACAGAGAACGGAGAAATCCACCATCAAAGATGACTGCTTTGTACAGCGTTTCTGTGAACCGTGCGTGTAAACCGCGCATGCGCACGCACCTGCCTGCTCTGGGGCTTATTTATGATGAGACGGAGGGGAGGAGCCACGCGGGGGAGATGCTGCCCCCAGGGGTGAGTGGGTTTGGAACGGGGCTGGTGGGGCCTGGCGGGGGCTGGCTGGGGCAGAGCCGGGAGGGCTTCTGGCCAGCATCTTGAGGGAGAGTTGACAGCCTGAAGTGGGGTGGGATGGGGGTGGGGTGTGGGGGGGGTGGGGAGAGTGAGGTCAGAGGACAGGTTGGTCTCCAATAGCGAAAGTTGTTTTTCTACCCCTGGTTACTCAAGAATCTTCCTTGGCTTGTGGAACCAAGCCTATGGTCACAACATGGCAGACGCCGTCTGGGAGGAAAGTGATTCCAAGGGCCGGCGGGGGGTGGGGGGGGTGGGGGGGGTGGAGACCCCCCTCCCCCTGCCCAGCATGGGAGAAACAACCACTCTTCAATCCCTATTGATCCTTGGAATTTCTTACACTTCACACTCGGAGGCGATCACTCTGTTGTAAATAGGTGACATCCTTGTCCTTTCTGGAGAGCTTTTATCTGGGGTAAGGTTGGCACGTGCCGTGCCATGGCCTTACAGAGTCGAGAAACAGCCACTGGGGAGGAGGGGGGCACCAGGGGTCCTCGAGAAAAAGCATGGCTGTCAGGGCCTGATGGAAAGGTTTTAGGAAACAGACTTTTCCCAGCCACCCAACAGAGGACAGAGCTTTAGGCTAGGATTAGGTCAGCCTCAGGGCAGGGGCATTCTTGGTCAATACGAGGACATGAACTTATGTCATGGGCTTATGTAACATCATTATGTAACATCATTAGGAGCATTGCAAATTGGATTCTCCTTCGGGCTCTCCAGAAGCCAGACCCTGGGCTCTCCTCCAGCCCATCAAGGCAGTTGCTGCTTAGCTCAGAGCCCCCTTTCCCTCGCTGGGATTTCTCCTCTCAAGGTGGCCCTGGAGGGCTGTATGGGGGCCCTCGGTGACCACCATTGTGCTGCGGCTTCTTCCCAGAAGGCCCTGAGTTTCAAAGGGTTGAGGCTCACTCTTTCCGAGTAGGCGGGGCCATGGGGATCCTTTCCCAAGAAACGATGGGCCTCAAATCCATTAACACACTTGTACCTGTCGATGCACATTCCCCCTGCGGTACTTGGTCCTCACCGCGCTGTCCACACAAGTCCCCTGACAGATCTTCCTCTTGTCTCCAAGCATGCCAAGGCCTTTCCGCCTCCCCTGCTTGCCTCCCGTGGTTTTCCCATCTTGAAGTGACCACCCACCCTGACTTCCTTTGTAAGCCCCGTTGGAGGCCCCTGGGTGGCCTGTCCTGAAGGCCCAGCCACAGGGCTGTCCTTTTTTAAAGGCCTGGACACCTGCTGTTTGCCATTTTATCAGATGCGATTTCCACAGGGTTGTTTCCGTATACTCTACACGGGACTCCGTGCTTATTGTGACCTCGGCTCTTGGTGAATCCCCCAAAGTCCTCTTTGATAGGGAGTTATTATCTTCATTTCACAGGTAAGGAAACTGAGATTCAGAATGGTTCAGCCACTATGGGTGTGAGGGCCTTGTCTCCCCCAGCCACCAGGGAGTGGCTCCAGGGCACTGTTTTGTCATCTGGATTCCTGGGACCTGAGGCCTTTGCGCGACTACAAGCTTGTTGAACTGGGTAGTGGGAAGAAAAGCCTTTGGAAGGCCCACCTATCTCAAAATCTCTGCCCTGCTAGGGAGCCTTGCGCCCAGAGTCCAGCTTTTCAGAGTGAAAGCTTTGGGCTAAGTTGTGGTAACTGCCAAAGCACAAATCCTGGAGAATGAATAAATATTCAGCAATCTACTCTTTCCCCTTGGCTGCCGGAATGCTTAAAACTAAATGTACTGCTTGGATGCACTGTCCAAGCCTGACGTCTGGTGTATTTCAGATACTTTACATCTCTCCCAATTTAACAGCCTTATTGTAATGTACCATCTTTATTGGGGTTCTTCAAGACTCTCTCCACATGCGTTACTAGATGAGAAGCCAGCCATAGAGGCTGAGATGAGCAGAGGACCACACTTGGGGAGGGTACATGAAGGGAAAGCAAGAACCCTGGTGTCGGAGGGGATGGGGAATTCTCTAGACCAGAGGTCCCCAACCTTCTGTGGGCCACCAAGCACATTGTTAGGATGTTTCAAGCTTTCCTCAGAAAAGTGTCAGAGACACAATAGTTTGCATGTCCTTTCAGAGGGAACACAGACACCCGCACAAGCCCGCCCGTGGCCCTCATGGTCCCTGAAGCTGGCTCGAGAACTTCTGCTCTCTGTTCAATTGTAACCCTCATCCTGCACATGTGAGAACAAGAGCTGGAGAAGGAGAGAGCCCCCCCCCCACCCGCCGGGACTGAGGGGTGGGAGGAAAGGAAAGATGGAATCCAAGGGTCTGCCAGGGTGGTCCCTGCTTTCAGATGTCCTCGTGACACCTGGGCTGCCCCTACCACAAGAGGAGCCCAGAGGCAACTTGGGAACCATTGCGGTGCCAGAGGAAACACCCCGGCTCTGCAACCCCCTTCCTGTTGGGCAGGCTTGTGAAGGGGGGTATTCAAACCCACAACTAAGGGGGCTGAGGGGCTGGGACCAGATCAGGGCTCATAATTAGCCGAAGGACCCCTCCCACCCCCACCCTGCCTCCAAACCCAGACGGAAGCGCACCCTCCTGGCGAGGTCTGGAGGCCGGGTGCACCGCAGGACGACTACCTGGGTTGGACCCAGGAAGCCTGGGGTGCCCGGCAGTCACACATTCATGAGAAGCCCCCACCCCCCGCCACCTCCTACCTCCTCCCCACACCCCTCCCCCAGTCCGTGTGGAACAGTCTGATTAGGAGCTCTTCACTCCACAGCCGCCCTCCCCAAGGCCTCTTCCTGCTCTGCCTGCTTTGTTTCAGGAGGCAAACAAAGCGATGAGGGTGTATCCCACTTGTCTTTCCAGTCAGGACACAGGCCTCGCCTGCCCTCCTGGGGCCGGGGCTGGTCTTTTGAGCTTTCAAGAGCCCAGTGGGGAGATGCCTGGACAACCATTGCTGAGCGGGACAAGGAAGCGGGCCAGAAACTCGAATGATCCATTTGCCATCGAGTAGGTACTTAGGCACCTGAGAACACCTGGGGGAAAACATTGAGGCCCTGTCCGGTATCACCGTGAGAATCTGCCTTCTGCAAACGCAAGTGGCCAATGAAATGAGGTGAGCTGGGTAGGTGGTAAGCCAGAGGCAAGAAAGACATTCTTTTTTCCTCCATCATCACATTCGAATGCATTCTGTCGGATCCGTCTTTTCGACCGTGCCAGGTTTTACACTGTTGTGCAACAGATCACTCCAAAACGCACTGGCTGGAAGAACCAGCGCCGATTTGCTCACAGCTCTGTGGGTTGCCGCTCTGGATGGCTCTTCGGCTGGTCTCACCCAGGGTTCACGCCCTTGCAGTCACCCTGTGACTTTGGGGCCCGACGGGGCCCGAATGGTCCCCACTGGCCCCATTCACGTGTCTGGGGGTTGGGCCTGCTACCAGGTAGGCCTCTCCTGGTCCAGGAAGCTGCCCCGGGCTTCCTAACGTGGCAACTTTGTATTTCGAGGGGCGGGGGCAGAACCTGTAAGGACTTGGCTCCAGAACATGTGCAGTGTCACTTCTGGCACGTTCTCTTGACCAAATCAAGTCACAAGCCCAGCCCCGGTTCAAGAGGCGGGAAGTCGCCCCAGAGGGGACAGCGGCAAAGTCACATGGCAGAGCAGGAAGGGCTGCGGCCATCCTTGTGGCCAGTCTAGCTCACCTCTCCTGGACCGTGTAGCAGGTGCGTCCCCCTATGTCTCCCGTGTTTGGATAGTCCCATTTTCAGTCATTAAACAGTCTGGCCAGATCTAACCCTCCCGGTCAAGGCTGGCCGTGTCTCCGGTAGACTGACCCGTGGCTGTCCACCTTGACCTTCCCTCCTCCTCAGTTGCTCCCCGCCAGAAGGTGGCAGTGGGGAAGGGGAGGGCGGAAAGGATGCTGTCATCTGGCACAGTGTCCTCTGAGGGGCAGGATGCTGCTGGAATGCTGACTTTTTCTCTCACGGGTGCTTGCCGAGCTCCTCCAAGTCACTCGCTCCCCGAGGGGACCATGGCAGGCTGTGCTGTTGCCCCCCGAGGGCAATGCACTCTCTGAACCTCTGCACGGCCGCTTTCTGCCAGGTGACTCACCGGACAGGGGGTCTTCTCGCTCCTGCTTCTCAGTATCTGTCCCTTCCTTCTTCTCAACGGTCCGGCATTCCTGCCTCTTCATTCTCATGGCATGGTGAAAGTGGCCTGTCCACGGCTTCCACCTGGAAGTGTGGTTACCAGTGTGGTTAGACGCCCCACTGACCTTCTCACTCCCACATTCCTGGAAGAGAACATCGGCTAAGCGAAAGTCATGTTTATCCCAGCTTTGATCAGCTATGACTGGGGGGGGGGGGGACGGGATCACATGAATCTTAACGAATAATACTGAATGGTCAGTGGCTAGCACATAGTAAGCACTTAAGAAACATGAGATATTGGGGGGCCTGGGTGGCTCAGTCAGTTAAGCATCCGACTTCAGCTCAGATCATGATCTCACGGTTTGTGGGTTCGAAACCCGCGTGGCGCTCTGTGCAGACGGCTCAGAGCCTGGAGCCTGCTTCGGATTCTGTGTCTCCTTCTTTCTCTCTGCCCCTCCCTCACTTGTGCTCTGGCTCTCAAAAATAAATAAAGGTAAGAAGACAGTTAAAAAAAAAAAAAAGAAACGTGAGATACTGTGAGCTATTTTTATTTCTTCGTTATACTTTTGCCTTTTCCATATCTTCTATAAAGACATTTTTTAAATGATCAGAATGAAGATTCATACACGAAAAGAAGAGGAAGCTGGCATACGTAGGTGTATTTGTGATCTATCGCTGCATGACAGGGAACCATGCACACAGGGGCTTCGAACAACACACGTTATCTGACAGTGTCTATGGGTCAGAAGTCCAGGCACAGACAGCCCAGCTGGGCCATCTGCTCAGCGTCCCTAGGGTGCGGTGATCAGGGTATAAACCCAACTGCTTTCTCCTCTGAGGCTCAACTGGGAAGAGTCCGAACCGGATCACTCAGGCTGGCAGATACATTTCCTGTGGCTGCAAAACCAGGGGCTGCGGCTCCCTGCTGCGTGTTGTTTGGAGGTCACCCCAGACCCAAGGTCACCTGTAGTTCTTCCTCAGGTAGCTACGTCCACACGAGCTTCTCAGCACGGTGCTTACTTCAGCGGGCCGGCCAAGGGAGTTTCTGCTGGTACGACAGACCATGCCAGTGACATCCATGACCTTTCCCATATTCCACTGGTCAGAAGCCAAGTTACAGGTCCTGCCCACACTCAGAGGAAGGGATCATGCCAAGGACTAAACACCAAGAGGTGGGACATGGGGCACCTTGGAGTTTGTCCTCCGTGGTCAGTTTAGTGGTACTGAGATCGATGCCAGAGTTCTTTTTTTTTTTTTTTAATGTTTATTTTTGAGAGAGAGAGACAGAGTGTGAACAGGGGATGGACAGAGAGAGGGAGACACAGACTCCGAAGCAGGCTCCAGGCTCCGAGCTGTCGATACAGAGCCTGACGCGGGGCTCGAACTCACGAACCATGAGATCATGACCTGAGCTGAAGTCGGATGCTTAACCAACTGGGCCAAACTCATAATTTCTTAATCTAAAATAGAGATCCTCTGGGGCTAGGGGTCTGGGCTTTACAGGGGTCTCACTTAGGGTGCAGGAGCTGGCTGCGGTAGATGGAGCTTGGGCATGCTGGGAGCAGTGAGGGCCACTTGAGTAAACAAGGTGACAGTGCTCCCAGGGGGCAGCCTGGGGAGAAGACAGAATACGACCATAGCACCTGAGAGAGAAACATAGTGTGTGAGTGTGAGTGCATGTTGGATTATGTGTGAGCGAGTGTATGGGTGTGCCTGTGTTTCTGAGTGTGTGTGTGTGTGTGTGTGTGTGTGTGTGTCGGTAAGTCTGGAAAGATAGATCCACCAGCTAGTCTGAGACTGAGAAGGTGGACGGATCAGAAGTGGCCGCTTTGCTTGGTTTTTTATTAAAAAAAATTTTTTTTAACGTTTATTTATTTTTGAGACAGAGAGAGACAAAGCATGAACGGGGGAGGGTCAGAGAGAGGGAGACACAGAATCCGAAACAGGCTCCAGGCTCTGAGCTGTCAGCACAGAGCCCGACGCGGGGCTCGAACCCACGGACCGCGAGATCATGACCTGAGCCGAAGTCGGCCGCTTAACCAACTGAGCCACCCAGGCGCCCCTTTGCTTGTTTTTTTAGACAACGGACTTTTTGTTGTTTGCCTCAACCACTAACTCATAGATGCCACCTTTAGTGTTGCTGAGCAGAGGAAAAGCCTCCTTACATGAGTATTCCAGAATATTCTCTTCCCCTTACTGGGACAGCTCTATAAACAGAGGTCACAGCCAAGGCGGAGAACCCCAAAGTGAAGAACCATGGGAATGAGACAATGAGGAAGCAGGACTGAGAAGGAGTGGGTGGAGTTTTGGAGAAAAGTTGTCCATGAGAAATATGTACCGGGGGGTGGGGGGAGCGGGGTGCAAGGGGCACGTGAAGGCAGGTCACACAGTCCAAGGTTCAAGTTCACGTACCTTCTAAGCACTTTGACGCTATGGTTCCTTTCTGATTAGGCTGCATCTCTCTCTCTCAGGTGGTAGTGACAACATAAAGTCTAATCCCCATGGCAGACCTACTGTTCAATGTGTGTGTCAAATGAAGTAGCATTGGGAGAGCTTTGGTTCAGCGACCTCAGAGACAGGCGTCCCCTTCCCTCAGGCCCCAGAAAGGTGAGGACTTAGCTCCCTCTGAGAAGGCTGGGGGGTAGGCACCGATTCCCGGGGCCTGTCCAGGACCGCTGGCACACGTAGAGTGGGTGTGCAGGGTAACTGCCCTTTGTACGGGGCTGTCCCGTTCTCCCAAGGTGCAGTCGGGTTTGAGAACCCTGGACGAGTGACCTCTGAGATGCTGTCGAACCCTGAGTCCCACCTTTCCCTGCTGAGAGATTCCTGTTAATTTGTCCAAAATGTCCCTTTTCCAGTTTCAAGGTGGGCGTGAAAGGGGGGGCCAGGGACGGTCCCTTCCAAACCCTAACACTCACCGAGCACTCGGCCTGTGTTGGACACCGCGTGTGCGCCATGGGGTCCTCCTGTGATGCGCAGCAGAGTCTTGGGGGGGGGCGGGGGACCTGCCGCTGCTCTGACAGAAGAGGAGGCCCAGGGGCGCCCGGGGCGGCTCCGTCGGTTAAGCTTCGGGCTTCGGCTCAGGTCATGATCTCGCGGTCTGTGAGTTCCAGCCCCTCATCGGGCTCTGTGCTGATGGCTCGGAGCCTGGAGCCCGCTTCGGATTCTGTGTCTCCCTCTCTCTCTCTGCCCCTCCCCGCTTGCACGCTCCCCTCTCTCTCAAAAATAAATAAACATTAAAAATTTAAAAAAATAAAATAAAATAAAAAGGAGACGAGGAAACCCGGGCCCAGAGAGATTGAACAAGTCGCCCGAGTAAGCAGGGACTGACTGGGGGAGGACGGCGCGTCGGGTCTCCCGGCTCCAAACCTGTCTACACCCTGTCTTCATCTGCAAGATGGGGAGACTGGCAATGCCAAAGCACCCAGCGCCTAGGCCGGTCGTGAGAGCTTTGAGGGGATCAACACACACTGAAGCCTCACTGGGCACGTGGTCAGCCCTCTGTAACGTCAACTCTTATCGGGTTAGCGCGAGCGTCTCCTGTTTGGGGGAGTGGCACATGGGGCCCTGTTCGTGTTTTCTATCCTCTCCAAAATTTAAATTCCACCCCCTCTGAGTCATCATAGGCTGCCAAACAAAATACCGTGGACTGGGTGCTCAAACAGCGGACATGTATTTCTCAGAGTTTTGGACACTGGGAGTCCGAGGTCAAGGTGCCGGTGGCCTGGTTCCTGGGAGGCCTCTCTCCCCGGCTTGCAGCCTTGCCATGTTCTCACATGCGGAGAGAGCAAGCTTTCTGATGCCTTTGTTTTTGTTTTTGTTTTTTATTTAATTTTTTTTTTTAATTTTTTTTTTTTCAACGTTTTTTATTTATTTTTGGGACAGAGAGAGACAGAGCATGAACGGGGGAGGGGCAGAGAGAGAGGGAGACACAGAATCGGAAACAGGCTCCAGGCTCCGAGCCATCAGCCCAGAGCCTGACGCGGGGCTCGAACTCACGGACCGCGAGATCGTGACCTGGCTGAAGTCGGACGCTTAACCGACTGCGCCACCCAGGCGCCCCTGTTTTTGTTTTTTAAATAAGGGCACCCGACCCATTGGGCCACGGCCGCACCCCCATGACCTCCTGTGGCCTTGATTACTTATTCCAAATACAGTCACACTGGGGACTAGGGCTTCTTCAACATGTGAACTGGTGGGGGACACGGGTCAGTCCACAGCTGGCCCTTTTAGGCTTTCCTCTGTAGAATGGGAGCTGTCTCTCTTTACACCTTCCCAGAGCTGTCCTCCCTCTCGCACGACTCCCAGCCATGAATAAACATTAGATTACCTGCCTTGAGTAAAAAAGTGCTCAAAGGTGTTATTTGAGGCTCCCATCCTGCCCTGAGGCTGGCTTTGGGCACAGAGGCTGCCACGTGCCCAACTCACCCCGCGTGACTGAGGAAGGCCGACTGAGGGCGTCAGGAGGGCTCAGGGACGACAGTGCCCCTCTTAAGTGACATTGCACAGCACACGGCGTCAGTAACATGAGGGCCAGTAGCGAAGTCACCTCGATCTCCAACAGGGGTCCACAGCCACCTCCTTGTGGGGCCACCGCAGGGCCCCTCATGAGGGATGCACCTGTAGGGGAGCCCCTCCCCTGGGCTGTACGCGTCTCCCCCTTCCTGGGGGCCAGGCCTTGGATGAAGGCTCAGGACTCCTCACTGGCCCTTCTGCGGGGCTCTCCGTTCTCTTCCCCAGGGCCCGGGAGGAGACCCGATGTCCCATGTCGTGTCTGGCTCCTCTGCCACGTTCCCCCAGCCAGCAGGCCGAGGAGGCCTTTGCAAGCTGGAAACCATCATTCTTGGCAGATGCCTCGCCTTCCCTCATGGCTCCCCCACTCCTGGAGACCCCAGAGCACCGACGGCGTTGCTGAGCCTTGTTTACTCAGTAGAGGCACCACAAAGTATGAAATCGGGGCACACGGGAAGGGCGTGCTGCAGGCACGGGAAAGGGGGTGGCGCGGGCACGCCAGGGGGCTTCTCTGTCTCTCTCTCCAGATATTTACATATCTTAGTACAAAACTTCACCATTTTACACGGATCTTTGAGCCGCACGCTAATAGTAAGGTGTCCTGGGGTACAGATTCATCGCCCAGGTGACAAAGTCTCCAAGTCTCACCTCACAGACAGCTGACCCCTGAATAAGGTGGGGGTCGAGGCGCTGATATCCTGCACAGCCGAAAGTCCGCATGTAACGTGGCTCCCCCAAAACACAAGAATAGCCCACCGCTGACCAGAAGCCTTACTGACAACGTAGTCACATAACACATATTTTGAAGGTTATATGTATTATGTACTGTATTCTTACCATAAGTAAGTGAAAGAAAAGAAAATGTTATTAAGGAAACCATAAGAGAAAATACATTCAGAGTACTGTACTGCATTTATCGGGAAAAAAAAACAAACAAAAAACCCACGTTGGGGCGCCTGGGTGGCTCAGTCGGTTAAGCGTCTGACTTGGGCTCAGGTCATGATCTCATGGCTTGTGGGTTTGAGCCCCGTGTCGGGCTCTGGGCCGACAGCTGAGAGCTTGGAGCCTGCTTCCCATTCTGTGTCTCCCTCTCTCTCTCGGCCTCTTCCCGCTCACGCTCTGTCTCTCTGTCTCAAAAATAAACATTAAAAAAATTTTTTTAAAACCCTCATGTAAGTGGGCCACACAGTTCAAACCTGTGTTGTTTGAGGGTCAACCAAAGAGAAGAGGCATCTTCACAGGGAAGAGATCTAGTGGGCTCGGCCATAACCAAGGGATCACATGTATCATCGTCACTGTCACGGAACAGGCTGACAATCTGTACTTCTTGACATGAAATAACGGGAAGCATCCAGCATCACCTATGTGTAGACTGGCTCAGAATGTTGAACCTGAACCCAGTCACGAAGAAACAATTAGGCAAACCCGGATACTGCGACGTTGTGCAAGGCAGACTCTCTGACCCATTCAGAAATGTCAATGTCACGGAAGAAAAGAGTAAGGGCAAAGTTCTTGATTAGAAGAGACAGACCAATTAAATGCATTGCATGATTCTCAGTTGATTCTTGGACAAAAAGAAATTGTAAAATCATTCTGGGGACAACTGGGGCAATGTGAATGTAGACTATGCATTGTATAATGATGTCAGTACATCGATGTTCAGTTTCTTGGGGGGGGGTGCTTAGTGGTAGTATGATTATTGCAGGAGATTGTTCCTCTTAGGATGTACATGATGGAATATTTTGGAGTGAAACACCATGACGTCTGAAATATTACCTACCAATGGTTCGGCCAAAAAGAAAAAACATCTACATATCTAAGGAGAGAGAAAGAGAAGGACAGAGACACAGAGGGAGATAATGCGACTGTGGCTAAGTATTAACAACCGGTGAATTCTGGGTGAAGTGTATATGGATATTCATTGTACCCGTCTTTCACATTTTCTGTACGGTTGAAATTAAAGGGGAAAATATCAGTTCCACTCAGTGATGTATATTTGTAAAGCCGATACGGCTATGTGCTGCTAATGTTAAAGAAAGTGTGCTTTTAGAAACAATCGGACTTTCCCTGCCCAGATCCCTAAGACGCACGTATTCGGTGATCCTATTTCCAGAGATTTCAAAACAGGAAAAAAGCCAGGAGTGCAAAGATGTTCCCTGCAAGCCAACCATCAAGATGTCTAAATAAATGAAGGCACCTCAGTTGCCTGGAAGACTGTCCCCTGATAGAATTATAATGTGAACCGATAGGGTCACGTGGAAACGCTGAGGCGACACTAACGAAAGGGGGCAGCAGAGAGCAGCAGTCGCGGGCGGACCTGCATTGCCGGCGCTCCACTCCCTCCCTCCCAGGTTTGTGATTTAGGACAAGCTACGGAACCCGCTCTGAAGCTCAGAGCTTGAACCTATAAAATGGGGATAACAAACCTTACCTTTTAAGGATTAAACGCCTTGCAAGCCCTTAGCACCACCGTTCCTGGAGACGGGGAGCGCTTACTGTATGTGAGCCGTCACTATTCAGAAGGGACTTTTCTCACTTCTGACTGCAGGAATCTCAGTGCACGTCCCCAACTTTGACCTTTGCTGATAAAGTGGCCTTCGTCAAAACGTGAACATCGGGGACGGATACTTCTGCAGGGGAGCAGCAAGGCACTTGCGTGGGCCCAGGCTGCCCAGGGAGCAGCGGAAAAGTCCAGCCGGTCTGGGAACAGAGGTCTGTGGGCAAGCGCAGTGCCCTGAGTGTCCAGCTGGCCGCGGCCGCTCACGGGAGGCTCTGGATGCCAGCTCACCGCCTAGCACCTGGTTCTGTGCTCTCTTGGGGAGTCTCTGAAGGAGCTGCCACCCCGCCTCCCCCCAGCAGGGTGGCAGCAGGAACCGGGAACACGCAGGATGGCCTCCTGGGTAGGACAGTGGACGCTCCAAAGAGGCCTTTAGAGTTGCTTTTAGGAGCCAAGGGGCCAATCTCCAGTGCTCACCTTTCCTTTCGGGGCCTGCTGTTGAGTGCTCGTCCAGCTGTGAGTGCTCGTCCTTCCCTGCAGGTGGCACTGAGGCCCGGAACCGAGGCCCCTTCGGTCGTCCAGATCCCAGCTGGACCCTAGGAGGCCCGAATTGCCGGGATGCCCCTTCCGGACGCCCTGCCTGGGTCTGACTGAGCCAGCGGTCCCCTGTGGTTTGATCGACAGTGAAAGGCATCCCAGACTGGAAGAGCTTTCTTTTCGGCTCGCAACCGCCTGAAAGTCAATAGGTGATAGATTGATGATGACAAGTAGATAGGTGGACAGATAGCAATGCTGGGCCCCACTTCAGACCAGTAGAACTAGAATGTGCGTAAGTGGGCTCCCACCAGATTGCTTTAAACCTTTCCCAAGTGACCCCAATGTTCACACAGGGATGAGGACAGCTGTTCTAGGGTCTTGCCCTCCATCACCTTAGAGGCCACGTCCAGATCACCACCATGCCGGAAACGTTTTACAGGCTGACAGTGGAGAGCTGGCGTGTCTCAGTACCCGCTGGTGGCCGCAGAGTCTCTAGGACTAGGAAGGAATATCTCTAACTTCTTTCCCGTAGGGAGGCATGACTGTGATCTCGTGGTTCGTGGGTTCAAGCCCCGCGTCAGGCTCTGTGCTGACAGTTCGGAACCTGGAACCTGCCTCGGGTTCTGTGTCTCCCTCGCTCTCTGCCCCTCTCCCTCTCGCACTCTGTCTCTCTCTCAAAAATAAATAAAAATAAACATTTTTAAAAAAGAAATTTCCTTTCTCATCCTAGTTTATTTATAGATGTTGGCTCTTATCACATGATCTTTCTGCCGCTATAGAGGTGACCACATGATGTTTTCCTTTATTATTGTGAGTTACCACTAGCGATTTTCAAGTGGTAAGACCATCTGTGAATCTCTGTGACAAACCCTACGGGTCATGATATTTTATTCTTTTTATAATTTGCTAGTTTGATAAACTTTTTTTTTTTTTTTTAGAATTTTTGCTTCTATGTACACTTCTCTAGGTTAGCTTGTGATTCTCTCTCGTACTGTCCTCAAGTTTTGGTTTCAAGATTGTTAGTCTCATAAAAGGAGGCAAAAAGCGGGTTCTCTGGAATATTCTGTGTGGCAGTGGACTTGTTTGCACTCAGGTCAGCCAGGAGCCATCCGCCGGCCTACTTCTCATGGTGGGGGTCAGGCAGAACTAGATTCTTCTCTGTCTCCCCCCGCCCCCTGCCCTCGCCAGGTCCCTGGGATCCCTGAGTTCAAAAAGTCCTCTCAGTTCCTTTTTGCCAGAGACCACATCTCCCCGTGCAGTGGGCAAAGGAGACACACACGTGCTGAAGTGCACACAGATTTTTCACCAAAATCTGATCCTAGGTTTTTTGGGGAACAACTGCAGAAGGGTTTTGTGCTCGTGGGGCGGCGGACCTGTGGGATGAACACACAAATCAGGCAGTTTCTTATCATTCATTTTATTACTCATTTTCCACATTCTTAAAAAAAAAAAAAAAAAAAAGCTTGGGGCGCCTGGGTGGCTCAGTCGGTTGGGCGTCCGACTTCACCTCAGGTCATGATCTCGAGGCTCGTGAGTTCAAGCCCCGCGTCGGGCTCTGGGATGACGGCTCGGAGCCTGGAGCCTGTTTTGGATTCTCTCTCTGCACCCTCTCCCACTCACACACTGTCTCTTTCTCTCAAATATAAATAAAAATAAAAAAAAAAATAAAAAAGCCTTGAACTTCCTGTATGGTTGGATTGGATCTGGACCGCGGAGGCTGGGCTGGCCCTGAGCGTCCTTGTCTGCGGCGCAGGTGAAGGCTGGAACGTGTCCCCCTGCGGTGGAGGGTGCGGGCATCGCCAGGGTGCAGTGCTCTCGCAGGCTCCGCCAAAGACAGGCAGTGCAAATGCAAGGTCACTCACGACCTCTGAGCTTGTCTGTTCCTTCGCGCCTGCTACGCAGGGTCTGTGTGACGGCTGACACTGGTAGAGTCCACAAAACCAAACCTTAAAGTGCCGTACAGAGGTGGGAGCAGACCACCTCCACGGCCGCCGCCGAGAAGGGGGCCAAGGGACTGGAGGCCGGCGGGCAGGACAGAGGGAGGGCCGAGCAGGGGAGCACAGAACTCTCCTCCTCCTGACCGCACCCCCTGACCCTCTCCCCTCATCCCTGTCCTACCGTTTCCATTGGCTCTGAGCCGTGCCCCGCATGGCCCACCGCAGCCCGAAAAAGACTCATCTTCCTGCGGTCTTTGAGTGGAAAGCCTAGAACCTTTCCGTTCCGTGTTCTCTTACCAAGTATGGCGACATGTGAAGAGACTGCCTACTCCAAACATCCTATTTACATGATCTGACAGACGTTGGCTTCTGAGACGATCACCTGGGGACTCATTCCCGTCCTGAAAACATTTAACGCTTCCCTGCCTCCCTGCCCGACCCGACCCGACCCGACCCGACCCCACCCCACCAGGGTGTCTGTCAGCCCCAGGCCCTCCCCCTTCGGTCCCACATCAGCAGCCTGCTGCGTCTGTAGGGGCAGCCAAGGGAACAGGCCAGGCCCTGTGTGTGTCCCCAGCGTGCTGTGTCCCTGATCAGGCACGAGGCATCGCTTGTGCCACCATCGAGCGCCTTGGTCCTGGCAGCAGAGCGAACCATGCCAGGCCACGCTTGGCGGCCCTTCCTGGGCATCAAGTATACACACACAGTTCCCGAAAATTCTTCACATCTAATAAGGACTAAAGTGGGAACATAAGGCTAGAGCAAAAGATCTGACCCTGGGGAAGGACAGGAGGCACGTGACAGGCAAGCCTCCCAGTATATAACCGAGTGCCACCTGAGGAGGGGGGCCCAGAGCAGGAGCTCTCTTCTCCCAACACAAATTCGAGAAGACTAACTCAGTCCATCATACGTGTTATGGTTTGAACTGTGCCCCCCAAATTGGTGTTGATGTCTTAACTCCCAATACCTAAGAACGTGACCTTATTTGGAGACGGGGTTTTAAAGAGGTGATCAAGCCACAGTGAGGGCACTCGGGTGGCCTGGTCCTGCGCAGCCGCCCCCTCACACGAAGGGGAAATCTGGAGATCTGTGCCCAGAGAGAAAGCCACGTGAACATGAAGATGACCACAGACAGGCCAGGAGAGAGCCCCGAGGCCGACCCTCCTTGCTGCCTCGGCGCCTCGGCGCCTCGGCCACACCCCGACCTTGGACTCTGGCCTCCACACTCTCAAGGGTAAACGTCTGTTGTTTGAGCTGCCTGGTGAACAGGAGCCACTCTTCAAAGGAGTCGTGTACGAATTCCATTCCGCAGCTGACTTTCCCAGCCTTCTGGGAGATTGCTGACTTCTCTGGAAGCGTGGAGAGGCAGGAGCTGAGCCGACTGGGTACTCGTGCTGGTACCATAACCGATGGCAGGAGCCCAGGGCCTTTCCCTCAGCACCCCACTTCTCTAACGTCAGACTCCACATGGGCAAATCCAACTGAAACAGTGGGGCTTCTCTCCGAAGGAAACCGATGCCCCTATTTACCAGGAAAGCAAGAGCCAAGCCCCGCTTTGTGCCGAGATCAGGAAGGGCAGGTGCCAGGAAGAGGGGCTCTCGTGGTCCCGCTGCAGCTGCTCAGCCGCGCCGGGCAGGCGTGCCTCCCACCTGCGTGCCAGGACAGATCCAGCGGGAAGGACAAGACGGGGAAGCAACACCTGAATGAACCTGAGCCAAGGAGGCCAGGGGCGTGGCTGAGAAACGCACCCGACAGCGGCCTCCCTGAGCAAGCAGCATCCCGGAGTCGGAGGGCGGTGGGGTCAAGGGCCGAGCTCCCAGCCCCTTCACGGTCCAGAGGCGGGGAAGGCTGGGCTGGAGCAGGATGAGGGCGCGGGACGGCACCTGGGGGAAGTGGCCAGGGTCGAGCTGCCTTCGGCAGGGCTGAGCTGATGAAGGTGGCTAGGGGCCCCCCACCTCAGGCCCCTACACCCCCCACCCCACAGTTCCTCCCCGAGGGCCCTCTGGACCCCCACCACCAGGCTGCTGGGGTCCTTGGGCCGGCCCCGGGTCCCAGGAGGCAGGGCTGCCACACACGGCGGCTCGGCGTCCACACTGGCCGTAGCACAAGCCACCTGCGGGGGTCCGGCGGTAGGCACTGAGGAGCTGGGGGCACTCTGCGGACCCCCGGCGTGTCCGAGGGGGGCATGCGCGGTCACCATGGTGTGGCAGCTGCATGCTGAGGACAGGGGCTGCTGGGAAGGGCTGCAGTCGGGGCCAGAAGGTTCTGCTGTGGGGGCGTCTGGAGGCAGCTGAGGAACCGGGCGGAATCTTCTGCAGGAGAGGCCTGAGGCGTCACCAGCCCTGCAGCCTTCCACCTGGCCACGCAGGATCTTTGGTTTCGGCCTGGCGGGGCCCTTCTGTCTCCCGTAGGGCAGGTGTCTGTGAGCAGGGCCACTGGCCCAGCGAGGTCCCCGGGAGAGGGCCCATGGCCAGGAAGCCTGGCACTTTGGCCCAGGGCCCCGAGGGCGCCTCCCTAGCCGATCCACCTGCGTCCTCATAGTGGCTACTTCCTGAGACAGGCCCGCCAGGGCGGCGGCGAGCCGATCCAGCTTCTCCGAGAGGGCGGCACCGAGGCCGCGGAGTTCCTGCTGCAGAGAACTTCCGCAGGGGCACGGCTGTGGGGGCGTCTGCGGCAAAGCCGGAGGGATGGCGGCCACAGGGGGTGGCTCAGGCAGGCCTCTGGGAAGTGGCTTGCCCTGGGTCCTGGCTAAAACCAGAGCAGGGACAGAGAGTTCTCAGGCTGTCAGAACCTTTCTCTCCCCCCAGGGAGCCCCATCAGCTGCCCTATCTGGCATCCTCCGCATCCGCTAAGGCCTGGCTTTAGATGGGACAGAAGTGACTCAGGCTTGAGAATATCAATGCCAGTGCTCATGACATCAAAGGTAGCACATCTCCTGGCCGCTCCCCAAATTCACATACCGGACAAACTACAGACTGGGTCTCCAGCTTTCTTAGGACAGCGGCCTTCCCACCTTCTAGGAAAAGGTTCTTTGTGCCCCATTTGAGAGCATGGCACCCCAGACCACCTAAACCTGCCCTAGCACATCAGTGGGCAGGGCCAAAAGAAACCTCAGCAGACAGCATGAGGCCAAGGCCATGGACAGCAGCTGGGAGAGGGGCCCAGGAGGACCAGACCAGCCTGGGGCGTGGACGCCTCTAGGGGCGTGGCCAGGGGACCGCGGCAGTACCCGGTGCTGTCGGTCTCAGCACATGCACCCTGGCCTTCACCATCCCCATTCAGAAGTCAGAGTCATAGGACTTGAGATCTCAAATTACTTAAAAAAAAAAAAAAAAAAAAATCAGCTAATCCTTCATCCGAAGGCCCCTTGGAACTGGTCTCCACCCCAGGCAAACCTACTAAGAAAACCCCATTACTGCCCCAGACTGGTGGGGCAGACCTGCTTTCCTCCACTTATCTGCATCCCAGCCCAGCTCTGCCCCCTCGTTAGCAACTCCCGGCTCCAAACAGAGGCGGACATGACTTGTGGGCTGCCTGGTCAGGTTCTTCCGGAAGGATTTAAGCTGAGGGCTGCCAATGCACAGGCAGGCTTCTAACTTCTGTCCCAGAGAGAGGCCATGGGCCTGGCAACCTTAGGCCAGCTCGGTGCTCTTAAAACAGCTGTACCTTGGGGCGCCTGGGTGGCTCAGTCGGTTAAGCGGCCGACTTCGGCTCAGGTCATGATCTTGTGGTCCGTGAGTTCGAGCCCTGCGTTGGGCTCTGTGCTGACAGCTCAGAGCCTGGAGCCTGTTTCAGATTCTGTGTCTCCCTCTCTCTCTGCCCCTCCCCTGTTCATGCTCTGTCTCTCTGTTTCAAAAATAAATAAATGTTGGGGCGCCTGGGTGGCTCAGTCGGTTAAGCGTCCGACTTCAGCTCAGGTCACGATCTTGCGGTCTGCGAGTTCGAGCCCCGCGTCGGGCTCTGGGCTGACGGCTCAGAGCCTGGAGCCTGCTTCCGATTCTGTGTCTCCCTCTCTCTCGGCCCCTCCCCCATTCATGCTGTGTCTCTCTCTGTCTCAAAAATAAATAAACGTTAAAAAAAAAAATAAATTAAAAAAAAATAATAATAAATAAATGTTAAAAAACAAAAAAACAAAAAAACAAAACAGCTGCGCCTCCAGGGGCGCCTGGGTGGCTCAGTCGGTTAAGGTTAAGCGTCTGACTTTGGCTCAGGTCATGATCTCCCGGTTCGCGGGTTCAAGCCCCGCGTCGGGCTCTGTGCTGACAGCTCAGAACCTGGAGCCTGCTTCAGATTCTGTGTCTCCCTCTCTCTCTGCTCCTCCCCTGCTCACACTCTGTCTCTCTCTCAAAAATAAATAAACATTTAAAAAACAAAACCAAACCGCTGTGCCTCCAGAGGGGCAGAGCCCACGAGCCAGCAATGGAGCCCCAATCGAGTTGCTGGTGTGAGAGTCTCGGCGCATACCCTGCAGTGAGGACGCGCGCCAGGGCCTCCCTCACGTGCCTCTAACACGTACAGGGAGGAGCTTCCCCAAGGTCAGGTGTGATGCAGAACCACATCTCTTGGGATGCCCTTGGCCAGATCACTCTGCATTACTGGGCCTCAGTTTCCACGTCTGTCTGTAAAGTCTCTTCGAACTCCAACTTTGACTCTCGGCATTATTTACTCTGGTCTCCTTGCCTCTAAAAAGTATGAGTGCTTTTATGAAAGAGCCAGCTATTTCTGTTAGAGAACACTGAAGTGAAATAAGCACCCTGGAGATCAAGGTGAGCCTCTTCCTACCTATGACCCAAAAAGCTTGGAAGGGCGCTGAGAGAGAGCGTTTCCCAAGCTCCTGGCCGGACTGCCCCGCGGGAAGGAGCTGAGCGGCAGGGAAGGCGGGTGGCCACTGCAGATGCGGACCCCCTGCCCACCCCTGCCTGCAGGACTCCTGATGCCTTGAGGGGACAGGGAAGCCACCAGTTCACCTGCAACACTTGGTCTTCCATTTGCAGGCCCCAGGCCCCTGGATTCTTCACTGACCCTGGGCTTCCAAGACAGGGGCCCATGGGCCGATCCAAGGGGCTGGCAGGGCCCCGGCCCGGGCCTTTTCTCCAGCTGAGGGGCAGGGCAGGGGTTCACAGCGGCCCCTGTAGAGAGAGCACAGAGCACCTGGGGTGTGGACATATATCATTTTGCAGGAGCCGTTCTGGCACGTGGATATTTGGCCCTGGCCTAAAAGCCTAAAAGCCACTGAGCTTGCAACTTTCAAACAATGTTAAATGAGATGCAAGATGGACACACAAGGCCTGTCAGGGAGTCCGGCTCTGCTGAATGACCTGCTGGGGCACGTGTGATGAGGGCAGACTGGATCAGTTCTGGAGTCTTCTGCAGCCAGGACCTGGCATCTCCAGCTCTACCACGAGGGGGAGGCCAGAGAGGGCAGATAGAGAGGGCGGTGACTGGCAAGCCCCCTTCCCCCTTCCCGCCCCCTCCAGGAACACGCTGGGGACGCCTTGTGGGCCACAGGAAGCCAGCCCGTGCCCAGGCCCACACTGCTGTTCCCCACTAGGCCCACTGAGCAGTGGGGAATGCGGTACAGCCTGGCTGGGAGCCAAGGACCGTGTAGAGCCTCTGGCCCGAGTTGGGGGGCGGGTAGAGCTCCCTTCCCCGACTGCTCACCCCACCCCTACCTCCTCCGCCACTGCTGCCCAGGGGGCCAGGCCGGCCCGGGATTTCCGAGTACACTTCTCTCCAGGGCAACTGGCACCTGCCTCCTGTCTTCTCTTCGGCTCTGCCTGCTGGGGGCAAACACCTGGTCGGGCTTGGACCGAGAGGCGAGGCCGCCCGCAATGGCACACAGCTTTTCCAGCCTTCTTGACGGCACAACCTCAAAGTCCTCCCAGGGGGGAAGAGTCTGACTGTTGACACTGTTTTTGTTTATTATCAAATTTCCCAGTGTACATGACGATCATCATCATATGTGCACACACATATACGGACATGCAGCCCAAGTGCCTGACCCCTGACCTTAAGCGTCCAATCGCCGAGCCGTCCATTCAGAAAACATCCATCTCAGAGAAACATACTGCCCTCTGCACGACACGGCAACTGGCAATCCCGCCCGACCCACGAATGCCCGTCTTTCAGAGGGCCCAGGGTGACTTAGGTTTAGGTAACTGGCCACTTGAGTGTCCCTGCTTCTCCCTTCCTGTGCCCTAATTCCCGCTCCGATGCTTTAAATTCCCCAGTGAAGAGTGAACCGGACAAAGCCTGACGCCCCGCCCTTGAGCCGAATAAAGGCAGAGCCCCAGGTTGGCACACTGTTCTTCTTTCCCTACCTGCGGCCACACTGTGCACCCCTCAGGCCTACCGTGTACCCTGCAGGGCCTGTGAGTAATAGATCCGTCCCTCCAAGTTCCCTGATGGTTTTTGCTGACATGCATCCTATGACAGAAGAACCACAGGGGACAGGCCCGTTAGGTAAACGTCTGTGGGGCTGGCTGCCTATGAGTCGGGGCTGGGTGGGCGCCTCAGGCTTCCTTGTTGAGAGCAGCACCGCGGGTAGGCTCGGACCAACACAGCAGTGTGTGTACATAGAGATGTTATCAGTGCATATACTGTGTATGTATTACACGTATGGAATGTATACGGACTAAGTTCACTGCCAGGCTTCCTAATTAAACACACTCGTTTAACAATCCTGGGCCCTGGGCCCTCCCTCCTCTCTCAGACGAAGCTCAGCTGACGGGGAACTCAAGCATGACAAAAGTAGAGAACTTCCTGGTAAGAGTCAGGCAACATGGGGATCCAGGCCCCTCTCGGGAGACCCCAGGCTCACCTGCATGGAGGCCGTAGGGGGCCCCGGTCTCTGCTCTCCGTGGGCCTTCACCCAGGCTGCCGGCTGTAGGGGCACCGCCGGGGCGTGGGGACAGGGGGCCAGGACCCCTGCAGCTCGGAAGGCGGTCCCTCTCTGGCAACACAACCAAAGCAGGGGTCAGGGCGGAGGCTGTGCCTGTGGGGCCCGGCTCCCTGGCCTCTCCCTGTCCCCCCCACAAGCTCACCCTGTGGAAGGAGCTGCCACAGCTCTTCTCCCTCCGAGCTGCTGAGGCTGGAGCCGGAGCCGGAGCCAGGGCTGGGGCTGAGGCCCGGGCTGGAGCCGGAGCCGGGGCCGGGGCCGGAGCCGGGGCCTGCCAAGCAGGCAAAGTGCAAGGGCCTCCCGGGCAAGATCCCCTTCAGGGAGTTCTCCAGGCAATGGAGTGGGGAGGGCTTCGTGGCTGCCCCTGGGCCATGACAACAAAAGAACACTCAGGAGGACCCTCTACCTTAGCGAACAGGCTAAGTCCCCCTCCAGCTCAGCTGACGGCCCCACACAAGCGCGGGTAGACGCTGAACAGCTCCCACTCCTGCTGGCAGGCGGACAGAAGCGAGGCTGAGCCTGGCCGGACTGCTCCAGAAAGCCAGCGGGGAACCTTCCCGGAGTCTCACGTCCCTGGTTGCAGCCAGGCCTGCACCTACCTGCACCCCACTCAGGACCAGCGGTCCAGAGCAGAGACTCAGTTATGTCCCCAGGAACCTCACCCCCCACCCCAAGCCAGTTCTTTTCTGCTGGGAATATTTAGAAATACCACACTGAGCCAAACAAGTCAGACCCTGCCAGCCCACTCTGGCTGGGCTCGGAGGGAACACTGCTGTAAGTGCAAAGGAGCAGTGGCACCAGAGGAGGGAGACCCACCCCCCCTTGGCCCCAGGCAATCTCTGCAATAAAGGAAATGACCAGTCCTCTCCCAGAGAAACCCAACGGCTGCATAAAAACCATTCTCCTGCCTTCCTTTCAGCGACCCGGGTCACAGTCTTCTTTCAGCACACCTCGGATGCTCCAGCCAACAGCTGGAGGGAGGTTGGGGAAGGCCCACCTGCTCTAGCACGCAGCTTGTGGTGTGGAGCATGCGGCCGGGGCAATGGCGGGAGATGGAAGGAACAGAGGAGAGGGAAGGGGAAATCTAGTCCCTCATGGAGGATTTTATCTGGAGGGAAGGGCTGCCACTAAACACAGAGGGAGATGTCAGCTCACCATCTTGGAGCCACCGCCACGGTCCCGGCCTGGTGGCCCCGTGGTCTTTGAGTCCTCGCTGGTAACAGATGGGGACACTGCTAGAGGTCAGCGCCTGTGGGCTGGCCAGCCGGAAGCTCCTTGTGGGTGTTTCCCCCTGGCTCTGTCCCAGGTGGACTGGCTCACAGGCCTCGCCCCTCAGTCCTGTTTCAATGAGAAGCCAAAGGGCCTGTCAGCCCCATGGGGCATTGAGACAAGGAAGTTACTGGACAGAGAATAGTTTCTGCCGCTGTTGGCTTCTTGGGCACACGAGCTCCAGGTGTGGGACACACACCAGGCCTCCAGATGCTCCCGGTAGCCGCCCAAACCTTCCAGGACCTCTTCATTCCCCAGACCCAGCCACCTGCACTCCTGAGGGCCCCATAGCTCAGCGAGTGTTCTGGACAGCAGAAGGCAGGCAGGGCCGGCACAGACAGGATAGAAAGAGCAGGCCTGGACCCAGAGTAGTGTGTGGTGGGGCTGGGTATCCTGCCCTGACTGCGCCCACACTCAGATCCTGGCAGCGCTATTTGGCTTTCTGGCCTCACAGAAGCCCCTGCCAGGGCCATCCCCAGAGCATCTTGTCTCGGGGCTGGAAGTGGGCCTGCCGGCCGCGCAGGGACGCAGGGTGGGGGTTGGCAGTGTGTGAGTCGCCTTGCCCTGCTCTCAGACACCGGGGTGGCCATGCTTTACCTTCCTTATCTGCCGTCCAGTTCTTGGGCTCCGCTCTCTGTGGCCCCCTGTCCCCCGCTGAGGACCAGGACGAGGCTGACTGTGGCCTGGGCACAGGTATCTCTCTGAGACAGTTCTCCAGGCCCTGGAGTGGGGAGCTTCCCACTGGGCTTCCTGCGAAAACCCAACATTTGCAATCCTGGATGGTCAGAGCACAGTCTCTGTGAACCCCGGGAGCCTGGCTATGCCCTTGTGTGCGGGGCAGCTGGGGTCCTGGGGAGGCGGCATGGAGCGCTGGACCGGTCGCGCCAGGCACCCGGTCCCAAACACATGTCAGTCCCGGCTCTGGGCCAGCCTGCTTGGGCTGGCCCTGGAAGAGGCCAAGCTGTCTGAGCCGGAAGATGAGCCACAGACACAGGCCAGGCTCCCTCACAACACCCTGCTCCACCCTGGCAAGGGAGGCCACCATGCTGCTTCGCCCACAGACAGCCGTGAGGACCGAACGCCATGAGGCCCCCTCCACTACACAGAGGAAAATGCGTGCCCTCGCCTCTGGACATGACGCAGCAGGTTGAGAAGGCCAACACCAGTGCAGTCACAACTTGGGAAAAAACCCAAATACATCGCGAATAACGCATTTCAGGTGCCAGAGCTGTGCAAACAGCAGGAAGTGGATGGGCCAAAAGTCCAGAAAAGGAAAGGCCCTTATCTACGGGAGCTGCCGCCATGGCCACGCTCTTTCCTGAAGGCGTCTGCACACACTGGGCCAGGCCAGGCACAAAGAAAGAGAGGGTACCAGAGCTCTGGGCCGCCGTGTGGTGCTAGAACAGCAAAGTTCAACAACAGCAGCCCCGAGTGCGGTTCTCCTGAGTTCCAGAGCCATAGAGGGAGCTGCAGAGCTGGGCTGAGAGCTTCCAAAAGGCAGCACGGCCTCTCCTGCAGTTTGGGTTTCTTAGAAAACAAGGTGCCCCGAGAGAGGCTGCCCAAACAAGCAACGTGCCAAGCCCTGTGACTGACACTGTCCGGTGGTTCAGAGGAACGGGGTGTGGCTAGTGTCCAAGAAACATGCAGAGAAAGTTCAGGAAGGTGCCAAAGGCAAACGGTAAAACAAAAAATGAGGTGGGGGAGCTGTGTAGAGCAGGCAACCACCTGTGTGAGGGAACAAGCAGCTTGGCCACGCACGGGACGCCCCGGAAGGGGAGAACTCACAGCAGTGGTGACCCGGGAGGGTGGGGGGCGGGGAGGCATCATCTCTCCTACACAACCTGTTTTAGCTTTTGAACGAAAACCCTGTGATTACCTATTAAAAACTAAAAGTTGGGGCGCCTGGGTGGCTCAGTCGGTTAAGCGTCCGGCTTCGGCTCAGCTCATGATCTCACAGTTTGTGAGTTCGAGCTCCGCGTTGGGCTCTGTGCTGACAGCTCGGAGCCTGGAGCCTGCTTTGGATTCTGTGTCTCCCTCTCTCTCTCTGCCCCTCCTCTACTCACACTCTGTCTCTCTCTCTCAAAACTAAATAAACATTTAAAAAATAAAATAAATAAATAAATATAAAATAAAATCAATAAAAAATAAAAACTAAATGTTAAAAAGAGAAGTTGGCTGCATTTGGGGAGGAAAAAGCCCCCACACCAGCAGCTGACCGTGGCAGGATGCAGGAATCCGGGCTGCCGTGGATACTGGAGCCCCCAGTGGTGATCTGGAGGCCCCAGCTAGCCTGGCCCAGAGTCCTGGGGCAGCTCTAGGCTTTCCACAGATAACACATGAGGTGAGCAAAGGGGGACTGAGTGCAGACAGGGCAGTGCTTGGACTATTCAAGTGGGTAAAAAGGTCAAGAGGGGACCCCACAGAATCCTGCAAGGTTCCAAAGAGGTGTGACAGCTCACAGTGGATGCCTCCCCGTTGGGGCACCTAGGACAGACACAGGTCACCACAGACACTCCTTAAGGTGGTTTTACATGAACCTGAACCTCTGAACTTTTTTTCCTAAGTCAGAGGTCAGTTTGATATCATAGGCATTTCTTTATGGCTGGGACAAGGGAGAATTTGACACTAAAGGAGACCCTTTTCTATTTTTTAAGAGACCTTAGATATCGTCCTGCCCCTTCTGAGCCTAGTGGTTAAAATGGATACTCCCCTCCCCACCCCTCAACCCCCATCCCCCATTCTCCCCCTCCCACCCTGTAATAAGTCCTGGGTTTGCTCCTGCCTCAACATCCCCAGCTCTGCTCCAGACACTGGGTAGGGCGGCCAGACTTGGTCGGGTCAGATGATGTGGGCAGGGGAAGAGCCCACCCTTTCCCAAGACTGACGGCCGCAGGCCCGGCGGCTCACCTTTTCCAGGCTGACGCCCCTGGCTGCCCCCTGGGCTCTGGAAATCCAGGTCCCCATCGGTGCTGCTGGATGAGGAGAAGCTGGTAGGGGTGCTGTGGGGACCTGAGGGGAGGGCAGGGCTGCCTCTCACATAGCCCTGCAGACTCAGAGCCAGAAGAGGCCCCATAGCCACCTCTGCAGGAAACAGCACAGCTGACATCATGAGAAAGCCACTGGGCATGAGGTCCCCGGGGCCCTGGGTGGGCACCAGGAGACCTACCCCACAGGATCTCCCACAGGGGTTTCCCCGTAGGCTGGGGGCTCACGGCTCTGGTTAAAAAACCCGTGGGAACCCAACTGTTGGTCTCCTGGGACTAGAAGGTAAGCCAGAGCTCTCAGAGGAGGCAGTGTGCAGGAAGAGTTGAACTGGTTTCCCCCACATTCAGGAAGTGCTTGGGGGCAGGCATCAGTAAGGGAGCTAGAGAAGGGCATGCACCTCATGGCCCAGGATGAGGAGTGGGGGACCTAACGACGTCCTCAGTGTCCCCCTATGCCATGCGCAGGGACAAATGCCACCCTGTGCCCAGGGCCCCGTCTACCTTCACTGTGTGATCTTCGGGGCTGCAGCTCGGGCCTCTGAGACCCGGGATCTCCCGGCTGAGGGCTCCGGAACCCAGAGGTGGCCGGCGGCTGGGGAGGTAACGACCCACTCAGGGGAATGCCCTTCAGACAGGCCTCCAGGGCTTCCAGGGGCGAGCTCGAGGCACTGCCGGCTGGGACAGGGGAGACGGCCCTATCACCATCTCGGGCACATTCCCCTGGCCCGGCCCCAGGCTGGCTGCCCCAGCCTGCCTTCTGCAGGGGTGACAAGTCCTGCACCAGGCATGGGGGCCTGCCAGGCAGGACACCCTGCGGGGGACTTTGATTTGTTCTCTGTTCCTACACGGGAAGGACACAATCTGTACCCCAGGCCCAGGGGTGGGGTGGAGAGACTCGCTAGTACATAGGGGCCAGCTTCCTGGCAAGCAGGGAACCTCTGCAAAACTCAAGTCCTTACAACGGAAGGCTCCTTACAACGGAAGGCTCCTTACAACGGAAGGCTCCGGGGCAGGCGCCCGGATTGAGAAGGATGTGGGTTAAGAGAGGGGAGTCACTGCCAGAGAAGCACGGCGTGGTCCCTCCCTCCTCCCCCGTGGCCTGGACCTGCTCCCTCTTCTGTGGGTGGGCAGAACCTTGTTGGTGGGGCTGAGAATCCCACTGGGGAGGACTCGAGCAGATGCCCCCAGGCCTCACCTTGAGCTATGGGGCCCCAGCTGGGCACCTGGACCGCTCTGGTGTCTCTACTGCTCCCCTGGCTGCTGGTGGCAGACGGGCTGTGGGTCCATTTGCCGGGTTGACAGGACGCAGGCACTGGGGGGCTCTGGGCCCGGCTGTCCTCTGTCTTCACCACAGGGGGCACGCCGCCAGCTCCTGGACCAGGGCCGGGAGGAGGGGTCTGGGGGGGCCTGGGCCCTGTGGGAAGCCCACACGAGGCCTCTGTAGGGTTTGGACGGGGCTCCCAAGGCCCCTGGCCTCTACAGCAGTCTCTGGCTCCAAAGCGGTCACTGTTCACGGACTGACATGCGCCAACTCGCACTCCCATCTTGCCCCTGGCCCCTCTGGGGCACCGCCTCCAGGGGGTTCTACTGAGGAAAGCCACATCAGCCTCCTCCGGCGGCACCAAATCACGTCTTTACCCCAAGGCCAGCAAGCCCGTCTCAATTCGACTTTCCCAATAGTCTGAGAAGCTACTGAGTACCAGTGAGCTACAGTGAGTGGAAATGCTACCCCAGCCCACACGAACACGAGGACAACGCCCAATTCGAAACTATGCCCCAAGTGTGTACGGGGAGCCAGAGCCGTGTCTTCTGTTCTTAGCCTCCTACCCCTCCCTATGCCCCCTTCCTCCCTTCTGGAACTCTCAGCCCTACTCTCACAGCCACGCTGGATGGTGATCACGGACCGATGAAGCGCCTCTGACATGCCGAGCCGACATGACAGGGATCGCCCCCAACATGCGGTGACCCCCACCTACATGCAGAGGCCAGGGCCTGAGGGCCTGGCTGTGGAACCCTGCTCAGAGTGGGGAAAGGAAATGGACGGTGTCCTGGGGCCCTCCCTGCCTGGCCAGTGGCCTTTACCTCCAGAACTCCTCCTGTAGGCCCCTGGATCCTCCTGCATGCCCGAGGGGCTGGGACGCCCATGCGGGGTCTCGGGGATCTCCTTCAGACAGTTCAGCAGACCCTGGAGGGGACAGTCCCCGGAAGCTGCCTCTGACTTCACTACAGGAAAAAGGAGCATACTTTCACCCTGGGCCCGGTCATGACGCGCAGCCAAAAGCAGCCAATCCAGGTAAGCAGTTAAAAGGGTTCGGGGCCAGGAATCTAGAGATGTGGGTGTTCTCGCAGCTCATTCAGATTTGCACAGGCCGCTGTCAGCTTGGTGCTCGGTGCTCGGTTTAAAAACGCCTGCCTTCACGCCTCCCTGAACCGGACGGCTGGAGGGAGGGAAGATGCACGGGCACGGCATGGAGGCAGGGCACGCAGCGTCACCGCAGGTAGCAGCGGCAGGAAGCGAGCTGACAGGCTGCGACCTGCACGTGGCTCCCTGGGCCCCGAGCCGAGCTGGCATCTCTGGACCGAGCTTCTCACAAGCAAACATCAGTCCGTCACCGTACTGGGCCTCACAACAGCCCCCGAAGGGGGGACAGTTAACCCCTTTTACAGATGGGGAAGCCAAGGCTCAAGGGCTTCAGGGGCCGGGCACAGTCTTCACAGCCACCAGGCGTCAGACACCGGGCCGGCGCTCCCGCCCCCACCATGCCGCCCGATCCCCCAAGCCCCTCCAAACACGCACTTAGTGCCAACGTGAAGTGACAGTCACGGCTCCTCCTCAGGGGTCCCGTATTAAGACGGGTGAAAAAACACACGAGGATCTAGGGCCGAGTCTGTTTTTGAGTTTCCGCCTACGAGCTGACCAAATGCCGTCCTCCCAAGAAAGCCGCCTGGCTCCAGAACGAGGACACTGAGGATACTGGAGCAGCCACGTTGGGAACGATCCTTTGGGAAGACATTGCTATTCGGAGAAAGAGCTACCGAAAGGCAATTTGGGGGCTTCAGAAACCTTAACCTGAGGAGACAGGTCCCCGGGGGACTCACCTCCCCAGGGCGGGCTCCCAGGCCCCAGCTCTGCTCTGGTTAGCTGAGAGGTGTCCCGGCCGGGGACAGGAGGCAGTGAGCGTGGGGACACCTCAGGGTGCTGGGGCCCAGGCACAAGGATCTCCTTCAGGCAGTTGATAAGGCCTTGCAAGGGGCTGCTCCCAGGAGAGATTCCCACGGCACCTACAAGACCGGCCAAGGTCAGTGCAGCCTGATGGTGGCCTTCAGAAGGTCTGTGTGAGCAGGGACAACATCTGCTGTGTAGGGTGGTCAGGGGGCTGAGATGAGAAAGCCGCCTGACACGTGTGTGAGCCAAACGTGCCTCCATTTCCCTTCCCCGCTCAGCTCTGGGGCAGACCCCACTCTCCGCAAAGCCAGCCTCTCACCTGTCCCCATGGGCCCTCTCTCCTGTTTCCGGTGACCCTTCTTCCTGCTGGGGCTACAGGTGGGAGGGCTGGGCTCCCCACCTGGGGCTTCGGGGCCTTCCTTCTCTGTAGATCTTGGTTTGTCAGCAGTGTCTGTAACAGGAGAGACAGAAAGGTCTTTCTAGCCCTGGCTCCTGGTCCTGAGGAACTGACCCAGATTGGTCCCCACAGAACAGACCTCTCAGCACCTCAAATCCCTGGGGGGGCAGCCAAGTACTAGAAACTTGGATTTGCGGCAGGGCCAGCTCCTGCGGGCTTCTCCTAGGAGTCTGTCTCTGTTTCCTTCTGGTGTCATTGTAAGCACCAACACGGCTTTCCCTGAATAACCTGGAACCCCCCAATTCCAGCCTCTGACTTTGGCTCAGTAAGTCGCTCCAACAGCCTTAACATGCAGGACCCAATCTTGCCCTCCTGCTTCTCAAGTCTGAGCACATGGACCCCCAGAGCGAATCTGCCAGACGACACCTAAAGTCACAGGCTAAATGGGGTCTGTTTTTCAAGGGTGTCAATTTTAGTCCCTCTTCATTTAAAATACTTTAAAAACCAGCTATTCTGACAAATGCAAAATTGGCAAGAATTTCTGAAAATACAATGAGACTCCAGAGGAATTCTAGTGGCTACCCTCACCCTCCTCTGCTCTCAGCGGGGGGAAGGTCTGAGACTCCGATCAGGGGCGCACAGGTGTCCCCTTGCCGATGGGCCTGCATGTTAGACACTGCCCTCAGCTGACTGCGCATGAGCACACAGAGCACAAGCGGGGCTGGGACAGAGGCTGCTCAGGGACCGAGCATCACACCTGCTCTTTGGTCTACAGACAGGGAACCTTGTCCCGTTCTCTGGGGAGCCTGCCCCCTTTAACAACAAGGGAAATTGAGTCCTAGAGATAACAGAGGGCACAGAGTCCAGTCTCCCTGACTCCAGGGTCCGAGACCTGCCCCTGCTGGGTCACACTCACTGATGGGGAGGGGACTGCCCTGTCCCCCGGCTCCAGGAAGGCCGCTGGACGATGAGCTGCTACTAGATGTGGTGGCCAGGCTGGGCCAGCCAGTAGACGCATCTGGAAGGCAGCTGAGCAGGCCTCGGAGAGGGCATGTCTCCACGGTCACGGCTGCTATTAGGAGGAAGGACAGGACGCTGGAAGCCAGAATTTAAGCCCAGCAATGGGTAAAAAGCCCCTGACACTGTCCCATCCGGGCCCTTCCTTGCCATGTTCCAGTACCAAGGCAGTATCCTCTGCATTGTCATTCCTGGGCTCTGGAATACAGATTCCCAGCCACGGTCTTGTTCCCATAAGATCCTCCCACCCCATTTTCCGTTTCATTTACCATCCACTGAGCAGGCTCAAAGGCCAGGACTGGTGGGGACAGACTTTGAGAGAAGGTGCAGTCTGAGCTGACAGCACCGGTGAGCAGGGGGAGGGAGCAAGAGTCTGGGGAGGTGGGAAGAGCACGGGCTGGGGGTACCGAGCCCAGTCTGCGTGGCTTCCTCTTCCTCATCTACAGAACAGGGACTGGCCTCAGCTGCCACACAGGGCACGACGCGACAGGGCCATGAGGTGTGGCTGAAGCCACGTAGAAACCACCATGAGAAGAGTCGGGAGCCACTGTCTCACCAACCACCCATGCCTTCCAGGGGGCGGACATGCTCCCGGGGCTCGTGAGCCAGGGACTCCGCCTAGGGTCTGGCAGGAACTGGGCAGGCACACAGCTTGCAGCCTGAACTTCATCTTGTGGAATGCAGCGGCCGCTGTCCGACTTACCCTCGGGGCTGGCCCGCTCCCCGTCCAGGCCGGCTCCCCCGCTCTCGCTCTCGGGGTTGACCTCCCCAAACAGGAACTCTGGAATCTCCTTCACCAGCTGCACCAGGGCCGTGAGGTGCAGGCTGTGCGGGGGCGCTCCTCCTGCCAGAAAGGCCACAGTGAACCCCCACACCCTCTGTCAGCTCCGCACTCACGCTTCTGTGCACGACATCAAACCACGTCTCATGTCACTCTCCTACCACGTGAGTAGCACGTGGAGTGACTTCTGTCCCAGAAGTAAAAGGATCTGCCTGGGCACAGCCAGGACTCGGGGCTGGGGACTCGAGGTACCGTCGCTCAGCACCTGGTACTTCTCGGAGGGGAGCGCCAAGGAGGGCTGCCTCCCCCGCCCCTCCCGGCAGCCAGGCCCTCTGCCCTTCCTGGCACCTGTAACCTCCCAGACTCACCCAGGCTGGGCCCGTGGGCCGTGTCAACCATGTGAGGTCTGCAGATGTCAGCCCTGTGGCAGCACCCTCGGGAGCTGCAGGCTGGCTCTGCGTGGTTGGTGGTGGGAAGGGGGCTTGAGTAGGTCTCCAAGGGTGACCCTAGGTTTCTTCCTAGCCCTGCGTACAATGGGCAACTGTGTGCCAGGTTCCCAGCCCGGGGGGGCAAAAGGTAAAAAGTCGCAGAGGGCTTTGGGCGTAGAGTGTGGCAAGGGCTGAGGTCATAGTGGTCCCTGAGTAGAGCCAGGGCCTGAGGACCACCCAGTGGAAGGGACAAGAGTGAGTCCCCCTGGGCCCAGGGGGCCAGAACACCCGACGAGGCCTGACCCTCATCTGCCAGGATTACTCACCCAGGGGGTCTCCTCCCTGGGGAGGCTCCTGCCCCTCACCAGCGTAGCTCCTGCCTTCCATGGTTCCAGCAGGCTCCGTAGGAGACAGGAAGGCAGAGAGGGGGAGCAGCTCAGCTGTCCCTGGGAAAGAAAAGAGGGAGGGACAGCCCCCTGGGAATGGAAGCTGGCCTCCACCCAACTACACACAATCACACAGCTGCTTACGTGAGTGTTCGGTGTGACCACCCAACCCCAAGAACCGCAGGGCCATCGGATGCTCAGAGACCAGCCTGCTTCGCTCCGGAGCACCCGCCAAATCTCACCCAGAAACAATGGCAAAGAAGATCAGCGAGGCCCCCAGCGAGGCCCCCAGCGAGGCCCGAGGCTCCCGGAACACCACTTCTAACTGTGTCCATTTAGTAGGTAAGACTAAGGCCCGCCGGGCCCAGGGCGACTCAGGACGTGGTGCTGGCCCACTGGGCGAGCGGGCTCCTTACCCAGGGACAGCAGCGTCTCGTAGTTCTCCCGCATCACGTCCTGGTACAGCGCCCTCTGCCCCTCCCCCAGCAGCTGCCACTCGTCCTCTGAGAAGCGCACCGCCAGGTCCTGGAAGGCCACGGACACCTGTGGGCACAACCTCAGGGGAGCTGGTGGTTCCCGTCTGGCGACACCAGGGGTACACCAGGAAGTGGGGAGCAAGGAGGGCTGGCGGGGGGCTGGCACGTGGGGGCAGGTGAAGGGGTGACAGGAATCTGCTCAAGAGACAGTGATGGGGTTTGGACTGTGTGCACAAAGAGGGGGGCTGCAGCCCTGACCCCGGGCCCCTGTGAATGCGGCCCTTTTTGGAAACAGGGTCCCTGGCGATGTGGCTAAGGTGAGGTCATACTAAGGTAGGGTGGGCCCTTAACCCAGGACGTCCTCATAAAAAGGAGACACGGTCACACAGGGAGAAGGCCAGGTGACAACGGAGGCAGAGACTGAAGTGACACAGCCCCAAGCCAAGGAAGGCCTGGAACCACCGGAAGCCAGGAGAGAGGAGGAGGATCCTCCCCTAGAGCCTTCAGAGAGGGGCATGGCCTTGCCCACACCCTGGTTTGAGTCCTGTCGCCTCCAGCACAGTGAGAGAATTCACTTGCTGGGTAAGCTGGTTTGTAATCCTTTGTTACAGGTTCCCAGAGGAGCTGGTACAATCCGTGGCCCTCAGCCTGGGCCTCAGAAAAGGTCAACTCCAGGCTGGGAAGTCCAGCCAGCCCTGAATTCACCATGTTAGAGAACCCCTGGAGGCAACAAGCAAGCTTCACCTTGGGTGTGCAAGGACCTGGGATCCTATCGCTACAGCATATAAAAAAGTTGACACATAAAACGGATAGTAAGGACGACAACAAACGAGACACTCCACGCTTTTTAGTGGGGAGGACCCAACAGTCAGGAATCAAACAAGCAAAATGTTTACATTGCTCCTCCCTGTCCCACCCCAAGGAAGAGGGGGAAAGAGAAAACCTCAAACAACTCACAAGTCTAGAGGAGGCAGACCCTCCCACAGACAGATGGCTGGGTGCCTGTGAATGAAGAAAACCAGTGGCCGACGCACCTGTGCTGTATTCGTGGCCCCTGAACTTCAGACCCCAAATCTTATGGCCACAGTTCTTCTGTAGACCCTCTGGTCCGGCCAGGTAGGACTCTGGTTTCCAGCTGTTTTGCCAGAATCGAGGCCTGTGCTGGGCTGAGCCTGCCCCCACTTTCCTGGTCTCACCTGACCTTCAGGGCCCCAGCCAGCCACAGTGATTGCCATGGCCACAACCCATAGCATTCACCACCAAGCCCATGCAGCTCGTGGGCACTACACTCTAGCAGGAGATGATGCCACCCAAGCCCTTCCCGGCCACCGTCCAGGGCTCCCTGCTCCCACCTCCACACTCACCCACTCTGTCCCCCTCCCTGACCTTTCACTCTTTGGCCCTCTAGGCTTGGAGCCTGGTACACCATTATCCGTTGTGCAGAGAAGGGCTCTGAAGAAACCTGGGACCACCCTTGGAGAGCATCCCCTGCTTTGTAAGATAAAAGAAACATTTTGTCCTGACTTCTTTAGAAATAATCATTAAGTGGGCCTTAAGATGGCTGTGAGACCCCAGATGACCAGCATCTGATAGGTATGAATTTTAAATTACAGCAAAAATTCACTTTGTGCAAATTAAGCAAACAGAACGTAAATTGTGGGAAGGGTCCTTCTGGTGTAGAAATAGATGCTCAACTATTTGTAAGAAAAAAATTAGTGAATAAAATGAAAACACTTCCTAATCAAGCAAATAATCTACTGCCTTGTTTCATCATCTCAAGTCAGCGACTTTAAAAAACCATCACTGCTACCAACTCTCAGCATTGTCACCCATGGCATCTGTTTCCCACTCTACCCGTCACCCTTTGACAGTGGGCACCACATGGTCACAACCACTGCCCTCCGCTCCTCTGCTGAAGTGGTCGGGACCCCATCCACACACACACGAGGCTTGAGGCAGCCTCCCCACTGACCACCTACCTGTCTTTGGTCCCAGAGGTTCCCATCCTCCCTCTACAGCCCACTAGGCCAGCCAGGAGTCTCTCTGGAACTAATCTCCACCTCTCTGGCCCACGTATGCTCGCTCACTCCCAGGAACACGCTCAGACATCCTCAAAAACATCTTTCAGAGAGCCACCCCCATTTCTTTCTGGCTTTTGGACATATACAATGTAGTCAATGGTAGGGTCTGTGCATAACAACTAGCAGAGCAGGCCTGAGGCCACCCTGCTTACAGGCTGGGCCTGGCCAGTGTTAGGGAACTTGGATTTCAGGAGGGTGGTTCACTGGGCCCAGACTGTTTGCACAGTGTGGTTCATGCTGATCATTTACTTTCATTCCGGAACTCTGTGATTTTGTTCCATGTCAGGTGGAAGTGACTATGTGACCAGCCCCCAGTGAAAACCCTGGGCACGGAGTCTCTAGTGCGCCTTCCTGGTAGACAATATTTCTTTTCTTTTCTTCTTTTTTTTTTTTTAAAGTAGGCTCCATGCCCAACATGGGGCTTGAACTCACGGCTCTGAGATTAAAAGTTGCATGCTCTACCCACTGAGTCCCCAGCCAGGGAGCGCAGGACGCTCCCTTCCTTCCCAGAGCCCACAGCCCACTGTCTTGCTACACTCTCTCGTCCCTCTGCTCCTCCCGGCTACATCCTCTTCCTTCTCTCCCTCCTAGGCAAGGGGAACCCCAGGGCTGATGGCGCAGGGAGACACCTCGGTCAGAAAGTTCTCATCTGCACAGTAGACCCAGAGCCTCAGACTTGCCCTAACACGCCTGGTGTCAGAATGGTCACAAACACGGTCTTACTGACTGAACACACGTTTTTGCTTACACACTTTGATGACTACGTTTAAACGTATACAGATTCTGTTGTGATTATGTGCGTGTCCTTTAAAAGTAACACTGAAAAGGGGACGTGTGTCCTTTAAAAGTAACACTGAAAAGGGGCACCTCGATGGCTCAGTTGGTTGCATGTCCGACTCCTGATTTTGGCTCAGGTCATGATCTTACGGTTCGTGAGATCAAGCCCCACATCAGGCTCTGCACTGACAGCGTGGAGCCTGCTTGGGATTCTCTCTCTCTGCCCCTCCCCTGCTCATGCTCTCTCTCTTTCTCTCTCAAAATAAATAAACAATAAAAACATTTTTAAAAATTTAAAAGTAACACTGAAAAAACTTCTTTTAAAATGCTTGCAAAGACTACCATCTAATATGCTAAGAATACAACTACATAGGGTTCAGGGGAGTTTCCAACATTAAAAAAGAGGATCCCAGACCCAACAAGGTCGGAACCCCCTGTTAATTGCCCCATTCGCTCACTGCTACAGCTGAGGAAAGATGGGGAGGGGGCAGGGAAGGGCCATCAGGTCACAGTTATTTTGCTTTTATGCTAGCCATACAAATTTTTATTAAACTCTCACTCTGGCCAATATACCAGAGCAAAATAAGACATCCCCAGAACTTGGAAGCTAGTCAAACCAAGCCCGATGGGAGAGATTAGCCACCTGGAGAAGGCGGCCGAGCTGCGGGGCAGATGTGAGTAGTTTGGGTGCGCTGAACACACCATCAGGCTTCACGCCTGCAGGCTTTCACACCCAACTGTAGGACTGGGACCTCTGAGCTGACACTCGGGTGCCCTTTCTGCTGGGCTTAGTTGTCGCTATAACCAATAATATTAGTAAACCTTAAGAAAACAAGCATCAAATGGCTATAATTTTTAAAAAAGTATTATTACCCAACAAAGTTTGCTGTGACAGATCCTCAGTACAAATAAAGGCTCCTGTGGCCACTGCTAAATGGCAGAAGAGTCCAAATGGCATTGCTCTGGCTGGAGCGGGGAATGTGGGAGTAAGGACTCAGGACAGCCGAAGGACAGTTCTCCTGGGGAGTTAGTTTATCCGAAGAGGTAGGCAGACAAGTTATCTGTTTAACTAACTGAGTGAAAAATACTCTGTATCCTCAACTTCTCCCATCAGAAGCTTTTTATAATATGATGACTGAAAAAACAAAAGGGCTTTTGGGTTCAAATGATTTACTTCAGTTTGCTTATAATTAGGGCTGATTTCCCTGCCTCATTCTTGATTTACTGAATCAGGAGTCAGCCCAGAAATCTACATTTTCACACATTCCATTATCCTGACACATTCTCAGCTTAGAATCAGCGGGCAGGGGAGCACTATAGTCCAGTCACAGGCTGGAGTCCTGCCCAGCCTTGCTGGAAATGAAAAGTATACGGGAGAACAGACCTTTGCAAACAGGCTCGGCCCCCCTTCTTCCTAGAAGCCAGCTCTCAAGTGGAGTGCATTTGTGAGCTAAAAATCACAGGTAACAGCTGTAGACCTTTTAGGAGCAGGGATCATGAAATGCCGATTTCCACCCCAAACAGGATGGCTCTTCAATTTCCACTTGAATGCCTTCAGTAATGGGTGGCTCACCACATTTCCAGCAGCTGGTCCTATCGCTGGCCCAATCTGGCAGTTCAGAAGTTCTGGACGCACAGACAAGGTACAGCACAAGAGTTGGGGCTGGACCCCAGGAGCCAGGCTGCCAGAATTCCACTCCCTGCTTTGCTTCATATTAGCTATGGCATCTTGCCAAGCTACTTAACCCACTTGGGCCTCGGTGAACTCATTTATAAAATCGGCCTACAGCCTAGGGATGTTGTGAAGACTAAATGAATTAACACAGGCAGTGCCTGGACCAAATGCTGGGACACAGTTAAGTGTTATGATTAGTATTGCAGCAGCCAAATCTGTCAGCCTGACGTCCAGTTACACAGAATGAACTCGTCCACACACACACTACTCCTGACCTCGAGTGCCTCTTTATCTCCTGGCTAAATACACCCAGCTCTTTTAGACATCTAGAAGGGATGGTTTCCAGGTCTTTCACCATCTCAGCCTCAAGACAAATTCTTCAGGACAAAGTTCTTATAAAATGGAAATGGGAACTGACTGTGGCCAGAGTAGGTGGTTCAATCAATGGCCTCCCTCTGCCCAGTAAAAGCGGAGGCACAGTGAGGAGCGTGTGTGTAAGGGATGCAAACACGTAAGGCACAAATGCTTGCCTCAGGAGACGGAAACACGCTGTTGGCTT
Source organism: Neofelis nebulosa (assembly GCF_028018385.1). Taxonomy (NCBI): domain Eukaryota; kingdom Metazoa; phylum Chordata; class Mammalia; order Carnivora; family Felidae; genus Neofelis; species Neofelis nebulosa. Next base: position 7,204,931 of record NC_080785.1, read on the forward strand.
GCAGTCTGGACCCACTGTCCCCTGCGAGCCCTACCTCACCTCCTCTGTGACGCTCAGGCCTCCCTCCCTCAGCCGACAGAAGTTTTCTGGATTGACCCAGGATTGTTGTAACTGTGCAGTCTCCTGGCTCACTGACGCCATGCTGATCCTCCTAAAACATTCCTTCTGCCCTGCCACTAGCCCAGCATGAAAACCACAGCTTCTGTGCCTATAGGGCCAGTCCATCTTTCCACAGTCCTTCCTGGCCTAGACCCCTTCTCCCAGAGTGCCTCAGGCTTGGGTTCCCAGATCAGACTCTGCACCCTGCTGCTCCCCACTTATGGGCTGTGCTCACACATCCCTAGGTATTTGGGAGACACATTGGACAGGAAGACAGGAGGTCTTTCCCATAACTATCCATCTGACGGTAATCTCCTGCTCCCCAAAGCCACTCTAGCCACCTCCTCTATGAAGCTACAGGGTGTGAGGACCCTGGAACTTCAGATCTGAAAAACTGGTGGTCTAAACCTCTCTAAAAACTGGTTCCAGATCTTCCTGGAACATCAGATCTGAAAAACTGGTGGTCTAAACCTCTCATTTTGTAGAAAAGGAAACTGCAGCATGAGGAGGGCCTAGCACAGGCCCAGGGGACATAATCTGAGCAAGGGTGCCCTTGGGCTGCTTAACTGCACAGCCAGAGCTTCAGGCAAGGCTGCCTCTGCTCCCGCAACTTCCACTTTTCCTGCCTTCTCCCAGGAGCTTGTGGGCCATTAATGACTGGAGGTTCTGGTACAGTGTGGGCTCTGCCTGGCCACAGATGGCCCCAGCCACCATCTCAATCCCCGCCCACCTCCAAACCATGGAGTCTACAATTGGTTGACGCTGGCCCAACCTCACGGGCCACCAGAATTACAGAACTGGCTCCGGTCCCTCACCCAGGGGAACGTGCGACAATTCCCCATTAGGTATCATCCCGTATTCCCGGCACCTTCCCAGCCCCGCACGCAACTAGCCCCAACTGCCCAGGCTATGACAGATGGGGCTCTTCCTCCAGCTCTCGAATCTACACACCTTACCTGGTGGATAAAACCTGGGGCCTTGTTTCACGCCCCCTCCCCCAAGGGTCCAGGAGCCTACCAAATAAACGCATCAGATTTACTCATTCCCGAGGCCTTCGTGCCCACAGCTGCCAGGATAACTAGCAATTAAAAGAGGCCACGCCGAGGGAGGGCGATGCGTAACCCAAAGGAACGAGTTTCCAAAGGTGGAGACAGGCTCCACGTACAGGGTACTGGGGGCCGAGGACTGGGGAGGGGTTGGGGTCGTCCGAGGGGCTAGACTTCTCGCCAGGAAATCCTGCCCCGCAGGCCCGTCTGGCCGAACACAGCCAGACCCCAAAGTTGGCGGGTCCCGGGGTCTTCGCCCCGCCCTACCACCGGACCGCACCACGCCGCGCGGAGCTGACCGGCCGAGTTGTCCGTCGGTCCTTCTGTCCTCCTGGGTTCGCCTTACCTGGCGCGCCATTCCGGGACTCGACCTCCGCTCTCAGCTTCCGGCGCGGCCCGCGGCGCCCGCTCCCCGCCCGCAGACTGTGCCGCTACCCTCGGCGACAGCGGCGACCGAGGCCAACGAGGATGGAGGCGGGGCTGGTGGTCTCGGGCAGTGGGCGAGAGGCGACGCTGGGGACGCCCCGGCCGCCCGGCGCCCCCCACTCCCGGAGACGTGGTCCCACTTCCGCCCGGAGACCCCCGGCTTCGGCGGCCCGCTGGGCGCAGGCGCGAACTACCCTTCCCAGAGGGCGCCGCGGCACCCGCAGCGCGACAGAGTCGGGGGCGGCCTCCTTGAAGTCCCCTCCCCACCTGCTCGGCTCACTACCCCGGGAGGCTGCAGGGAGGGACTCCGCGCCGGGATCCGCCTGGTGGCCAGCCTCCGGGTGTGTCCGCACGCGGGAACGCATTCATCCATCATCCATCCGTCATCCACTCTTGCATCCAACATTTACTGAGCGCATCCTCCGTGCCAGGTGGGGATGCTCTGTTGAAAAGGGACCCGCCTCTCCCAGAGGTCACATCCCGTAAACCGACCGTTTCCGAGGCCACGGGGAGGTGTGGGGGGGGGAAGCGGACGCAGGGGTGAAGAGGTGACTGCAGGCCGGACGGCGCGGGCCGCGTGGTCGGGGGTGAGTCGGAGTGGCAGCCGGACCCCCGCGCATCCTCAGATCTGCCACCCCGCTCCCTCGCTTGCGGTAGCATTGAGCCGGGCCAGTGTGACCAATTGCTGGCCTATTTGGTTGACTTAGGTGACCCCAGAAGTTTCTGGAACGTAGGCGGTCCTCAAATAAATGTGTGATGAGTGAATGAAGCATGGGCCCCACCATTCTGGTCAGGACGTGGTGGGCTGGGGGCAGGGGGAGGATCCCTGCTGAGCACAAGGACGTGGTGGGCTGGGGGCAGGGGGAGGATCCCTGCTGAGCACAAGGAGCCTCATTCCGACCCTGGGGGACCACCCCCTGTTAAAACAGCTCAGAGAAGGTGGGCATATGGAGCTAAACCGGCTCTGGGAGACAGAGGCACGGGTCCAGCCAAGCGGAGAGGCCCACAGCCCCGGGAACCGGCTTCCCCCGCTCCCATCCCCCACAGGCTCTTCCTCTGGAATATTTGGGGAAAGAGAATTTCTGGCCCAGCAGTCCCAGTGCTGGTCCCTGAAGCAGCTCTGGCCTGCCATAGGTCTCCGCTGGCCTTGCTGCTGGTCACCTCCAGGAACTCTGGGGTACAGTGTTGACATCCTTGGCCTGGCCTCTCAAGGAGAGGCCTCCAGGGGAGACCACTCTCAGTCACTGCCCAGCTTCATACCCAGGGCCAAGCCCGGCCTTCGTGCCTAAAGAATCGGCAACCCCAATTCAGACCGGTGAGTGTGTGCGTGTGTAATCCGCTGTGGGAGTGTTTGAAGATATCACAACGGTTTCACCGCATGGAAAAGGAAAGCTTAAAGTTCAGCATCTGATCTCGGGATCCCTAAAGGTCGTAGCCCCTTGTGGTAAACCCCTTGCCTGTGCTGTGTGCCCAGTATTCGTGCTGAGGTAGGTTTCCTCCCAGTAGCCAGGGTGTCCCTTCTCCCATTGCCTCCCCTCGCCCCACCCTCAGTCTCTAAAATCCCTCAACTTAGAAAAAAGTAATTTCTCCACCCAAGACACACCTTTATTATAGCATGTACAGAGTCTTGGCATCTCTTTGACTCAACCGCCCCCTACCCGACCAGGCCGAGACTCCCCTTTGTAGACTGGGTCAGCAGTCACTAAGATTTGCCAGCCTCCAGTCTGCTCAATGACCAGTTTGCCGAAGCTCAATCTGCTGAGTGGCCAGCTCTCCCAGTGCTTGAGGAACCTCCTTCCTATCTCTTTCAGTTGTACCTCTGACCTTGTTCCTACATCCAGCCCTGCCTCTGTATCTGCATTGCAAAGTGGTTGTGGAGAACTCTCCTGAATTCCATTGGAAGTGTGTGTTTGGCGGCTCAGCACAGAGACAGAGGCAGGAGTGTAGCTGGAACACATTTTTTAAAGATTCTCAATCATTCAGTTTGGTTTTCAGCAAATTGATATTCAGTGGTCTAGTTTCATCATATTTGGCCTTTGGCTACCTGGCCATTGTGTGAATTGGCTTTTGGTGAATTAGCCAGCTGTAGTTCTCCCAAACAAATTGGCCAGCTTCCTCCTAAAGATAAATGGTACTGTCCACTCCTCCACGTGAAAATGGCTGCAATTTAAAAATATTTTCTGGTTTTCATTATTTTCTTTTTCTATCCACGAGGTTATTGAATCGTACTTTTTAGTTTCCAAATGTATGGGTCCTTTTCAAAGTTTTCTTTTCCTTATTGAGTTTTACCTTGTACTAAGAGAATATAGTATGTGATGTTCTTTTTGTTTATGATTTTCTGAGACTTGCTTTGTAGTCAGGGATGTAATAAACGTTTGAAACTGTTCTGTGTTTGTTTTGAAAGAGCATGTATGTGCTAATGTTGGTTGTAGGATCTAGTTTGATCTGTTAAATCAAGCTTACTGATTGTGTTGTGTCCTCTCCATCTTACCATTTTTTGCTTCTCGATGTATCAGTTACTAAGAATGATGTATTAAAATCTATTTATGTTGTGCATTTGTCAGTTTCTCCCTGTATTTCTGATACTTTTTGCTTTATATATTTTGATACTGTGTATACAGTATAGAATTGTGTTTTCCTGGGACAGTCCATTTTACTATTATGAGGTAATACTCTTTGCCGTAATAGTACTTTTAATCTATAATTCATTTCATTTGATAATGATATAGCAAAACTAACTTTATTCTGGATAGTATTTGTTTGATATATATTTTCCCATCCTTTTACTTTCAAACTTTCTGTATATTTATGATTCAGGTGGTGTCTTATAAGAGCATGTAGCTAGAGTTTGTTGTTGAATCCATAATGACAACCTCTATCTTAACTGGCAAGTAGTCCATTTGCATTTATTGTGATTAGTAATATATTTTGATTCATTTCTACCATCTTATTTTGTGCTTTCTATTTATTCTGATTTTTTCTATGCCTTTCTTTCCATTCTTGTATTGGATTGATCACTTTTTCTTTATTCACCTTTGATGAATTTACCTTGATTCACCTCTTTCTATTAATTTGAAATTTATCTAATTTAGTCTTCTTTTTCTATACTTTTAGGGGTTACTCTAAATTTTTACACACACACCACCTGATCTGATACAGTCTCACATTAATTAGCATTTCCACCCTCCTTTCACACAATTGAAGGACCTTAATATATTAATTCAATCACATCATTGCCCTTGTCTTCTGTGTAATTGTTCTCTTTAGTTCAGTCTTATTTTTAAGCACCCCGCAATTCATTTTTCGTCTTGTTTAATCTGTGCTATTTAGATTTACCAGTGTGCTCACTGGTATCTTTGTTCACTATTTTTTCTTTTGCCTCTTTTTCCTTCCTTCTGAATTCAGTGTTCTTCTTTCTGAATTACAAGTTTTAAAGTTCTTTCAGCAAGGAAATCTTAGAACTAAAAGCCTTCAGTTATATTTCTTCCACACCTGAATGATAGTTGAGCTGAGTAGAGAATTACAACTTACAGTCTTTGACGTGTAAGATTTCATTCCATTGTTTTCAACCATCATTGTTTCCGTTGAAAAGTCTGCTGTCATTCTAATTATTATTCCTTTGTACATGATTTGTCTTTTCTCTTTGGCCACCTTTAAGATCATCCCTTTGTCTATGGTATTATGAAGTTTCACTGCAATGTGCTGGGTGTGAATTTATCTTTTTCAGAACTTATTCCTAAATCTGAGGTCTTTGTACAAGTCTGGAAATTTCTCAGCTATCGTATTATTTAATATTGCTCTTCCTCCTTATAATTTATACTTGCAGAATTCATATTTGACATTTGTCTTTATTCTGCACCTCTCTTAACCACTCTTTTTTGTTTTGCATTTTTTTAGAACTTTGTGCTTCACTCTTGGTAGTTTTTTAAGATTTATATTCTATTTCACTCACAAATCTCTCTTCTGTCTAACCCACTATTATACTATTAATTTCAGTTATTGTATTTTTCATTTTATTTATTTATTTTAATTTTTTTTAATGTTTATTTATTTTTGAGAGAGAACACAAGCAGGGGAGGGGCAGAGAGAGAGAGAGGAGACATAGAATCTGAAGCAGGCTCTGGGCTTTGAGCTGTCAGCACAGAGCTCGATGTGGAGCTTGAACCCACAAACCATGAGATCATGACCTGAGCTGAAGTCGGATGCTTAACAAACTGAGCCACCCAGGCGCCCCTGTATTTTTCATTTTATATGAGTCTGCTTCATCTTTTTAAAAGTCACATATTCCTATATATTCAATTTCCTATGTCTTTAATAATTTTAACCATACTGAGGCATCTGGGTGGCTCAGTGGGTTGGGTGTCCGACTTCGGACACCGTCTCTCTCTGACTCTTCCCTGCTCGCTTGCTCTCTCTCAAAAATAAATAAACATTTAAAAAAATAATAATAATTTTAACCATACTTACTTCATAGTATCTATATGATAATTCTCTTATCTGACATCCTTTATTTTGTCTGATGGCTTTCACTCATGGTTGGCTGATCCTCATATGTTTTATTATTTTGAGTTGTGAACCCGTTTGAAGCCAGGTTTCATCTGTGGGAATTCTGTGGGGCCTGGTTTGCTGATGTGCCCTTCAGAGTTTGTGTTTGCTTCTTCTGGGTACCCCACAATCATTGTTAGCCTGGGCACATTTTTTCTGTTAACTTTTAGCTTGGGGAATTTCTCAACCCTGCAGGCAGTGTAAATTCAAAGTTCTAACAAGAATAGCTTTGTAGTTATGAATTTTCAGGGGAATTATCCCCTCCCCCCTGAAAAGACAAGGACCTCTTGTCTACTTGTGCTGGTGTTTTACTAGCCCGCCCTTTTACTAATGGTGCGACTCTGAGAGTCTGACTTTACATGGGGGAGGGGATTCCAAGTCTAGACCTAACCTTCTGGATCCACATGGCTGTTAAAACTCAACACCTAGGCTGTCTCACCACAGCCATGGGCATTCTTGGGGTCACAACTTTAGTTCATCCCCCCACCCACCCCCAAGACACCCTTTATTGTCATGACAGCTCAGTTATACTTACGAAAGGATATTTGCTATATTTTATCTTGCATTTCTGGGTGCTTTGAGGTAGGAGGAATTTTAGATGATCTAATCTAGCATATTTCTGGTATCAGAAATCCTTTTATGTTAAAACAGCACTCTCTTCCAAAAAATACAAAATAAAATAAAATAACCCTCTCCTCTGTTTAGCTTATTCTTGTTATTCACTTGACCGTTTCTTCATGTGGCTGTTCTACTCACCACAGATGGTTCTTGCTCAGCTCTGTCTTCCCTGTGTCCGGCCTCGAGTAGGAATCAAATATGTCTTGAGCGAATGGATGATTCCATGGACGATCAGATGGATATCAGCCACTGCTCTGATGTCAGTCAGCATCGTGAGGATAGAGTAGGGGTCAAAGAGTCCATTGCTGCCTCTTTGGGGAAGACAGATTAGGGACAGTGGTGTGCTAGAGCCGATCTTGCTCCAGAGAGTCACTTGTTAGCACACCTTCCCAATTCCATGTTCAGTGATCTTACGTTTGTAGCTTGAAATTGGCCATGGTGAGATTATTTATACCGTGAAACTGGAAAACACTAAAAATCAGCCATGCTCTTCCCCCAAGAGCTGGTTGTTAAATATTTACCAGCATACCACAGACTGGAGCAATGAAAACATGTAGACAAAATAATCCTAAGCCTATACGGAAAAAGACCCATAGTAAGTGAAACATGAAGTCAGAGTTGGAGGAATCTATCACTCTGGGGCTGTGGTGCTTGGTGACAAAGCTTTAAGTTATCCCTGACTTTTTTTTTCCTCCAGATTTGGAAAGTCTTAGTATCCTGAGGCTCCCTATTAGGGAAAGGAGCTGAATCTTTAATAGCAGCTTCAATGAACAAAAGTGAGGGCCGGCAGGGGGCACCTGGATTTGAACCAGGGACCTCTTGATCTGCAGTCAAATGCTCTACCCCTGAGCTATACCCCCTGATATAGGTTGGGGCCTAAGTAATACCTTTTACCTGTGTAGCCACACCCAACATCCCTATAAATTTTCACTACAAACATTCATTGGCTGGGCCTCCTGGAAGCTGCCAAGCCTTCCTCACTACAATTTTATCTCTCTGATGCAAAACAAGCAACAGTTTCTCCTCCCTATAGCTACCTCCCTGCTTTTTCTGGAAAAGCACTGACACCGACATTTATAGCTGGAAGGGGCCCCAGAGTCGCTAGTCTCTATGCCATTCACGGTGGGCATCTGATTACAGAGATTCAAGATTACTAGTCTTCCTACCACAGAAAGCCCTTTATTAATAGGATCAGAACCTGGATCCACTCTTCCTGACTTTGGGTTTAGAACCCTGGGTTCCATAGGCTATAGCATGCCCTTGGATTTTGTTCTAAGGAGGGCGGTAAGCTACTGAGCAGAGCAGGAAATGTGGTCTCACTCATGTTTGAAACAATCATCTGGGTGGAAATAGGAGGAGGGGAGGAACAGAAGGGGGAGACCTGTGAGGAGAGTATCAGGACGGGCCAGGTGGGAGCCGGACCCTGGTCCTTGACCGCAGGTCCCAGTGGGGGGCCAAGAGAACCGCTCAGATGCAGACACATCTGACAGCGGAGCCCACAGGCCTCGCTGCCGGCTTTGGAGGCAAAAGAAAGAGGTGACCCAACAGTGGCTGGCAGGTGTTTGGCCCTGGTTGCTGGGGGAAATCCTTGCACTTAGGTGGGCACCACGGATGGAGCAGGGAGTTGGTTGGGAGTGAGAACTCTTCATTCGCTTCCCTCTGTGTTTGGTGTGAGAAGCCTGTTAGTTCTCTGCATGAGGGTATCAGGTGTGAGATGCTGGCTCTGGGAGGAGGCTGCAGGTACCACTGGAGGGTCACCCACGGACTTTTCATGTCCCTGTTTCTCCCCAGGGCTCATCTCCTTTCTCTGTCCGCTGTGGATGGTGGGGTTCTGCTCTAATACACGCGCTCAGGTCTTGCCCAACTGACAAGCCCTTCCTTTGCCCTCGTGCTTAAATATTAGTTTACCTGGGTTCAGAATCCTAGGCTGGAGGTTGTTTTTCTTCATCTGTAAAAAATATTTATTTTATAATAGCATAAAATATCAATAAAGACAACTTTATTCAATTATTCATCTCACCAAAGAGAAAAGAAAGTTTTAATTTCTTTTTTTCAACGTTTTTTTTTTTTTTTTTTTTATTTTTGGGACAGAGAGAGACAGAGCATGAATGGGGGAGGGGCAGAGAGAGAGGGAGACACAGAATCGGAAACAGGCTCCAGGCTCCGAGCCATCAGCCCAGAGCCTGACGCGGGGCTCGAACTCACAGACCGCGAGATCGTGACCTGGCTGAAGTCGGACGCTTAACCGACTGCGCCACCCAGGCGCCCCAAGTTTTAATTTCAAAATGCCATGGTTCAAGTGTCTACACAGCTAAAAGGTTATGCATATCAGTGCTTACTACTTTGGATTATAATTCTCAACTACAACTTATTATTTTTTTTAATAGCACATACAGTAAAGGAAGGAACTCCATGATTTAGAAAATATACATTTCAGACAATCCTTGATAATTATGACCATCCCGGGCTTAATCTGAAAATATTTATGTTTTTTAAATCCATAGACATTTAACAATGCAAGCAGTACATTTGGGGCTGTGGTGATTTGAGATATAGTTTGAGTTTTTTACTTTGGGGAGAGATGCGGGGTGGGGGGAAGGTCTACTAAAATACAGATCTGCCCGTTAGATCTATTTAATTTTACTTTCTTTTACTTATGTATATATTTTCACTTGAATATACAGCTTTTTAAAAGAAGAATGTTTTCCTGATTATAATAAGGCAATAAAGGCGGTACTAGAACCAAGGGACAAGATGGTTGAGTGATAACTGCTTTCGCACAGTAGAGGAAAATCAAACAAGAACCGAGCTCTGTGGGAAATGAAGGGGAAGCTTCATCACTCAGGGCATCACTCTGAACGATGAGGTTCTGCAGGCCCCCTGAGTGAAAGACAGTCGCAGTGTCCTGGGAGGTACCTGGGTATTGCAACAGGTTAAAAGACGTCAGTTAGAAGTCAACATTGTGTGTGGGGGTATAGCTCAGGGGTAGAGCATTTGACTGCAGATCAAGAGGTCCCCGGTTCAAATCCGGGTGCCCCCTGGAGATTTTCTTTCCGCGTCATCCTGGGTCCCGGCAGTGGTTTCACCCTACCTATTAATTCGGCGGCTTTTTAATTGGGCTGATTTCCTGTGGACGGCTCAGCAGACCGGAAGTGGAAGCGGGAGGAAAGGCCGGAAAGGGCATCTCCTGCTTCGGGAAATGGTTTGCTGCGGGAAAATTGCATTGCCCGCCCAGAAACAGACCTTTTTGCCACGACCCTCTGGCCCACGTGTACGTCTGGTGATCTCAGGCACTGTTTCTCCTTTCGAGTGAGTAAGCAGGCAGGAGGCCGGGGCGCACACAGAAGCCGCAGCCGCGAGACATCACAGGCCTCGGAGCCGGGACTCTGATGCGGGAGGCCTGGGCAGGGCCCATCGGGAAAACCTGGCACCCTTCTGCCCTTCCCCCTATCTCCTCCAACCCCACCCGCTCTAGATGATCTGACGGACGCGTGTGGGGCAAGACTACGTTGGATGATTTTTAAAGGGCCTTTCGCCTAAATGTGTATGATTCTCAAAGCCGGTGCCCTGGGCAGGGGCCTGAGAAGCTGCCAGGTGCAGAGGGAGGCCTGGCAGGAAAGGGGCCCCTCCGCCATTCAGCAGACCCCACCCCCACCCCACCCCCAGGCTTGAGGCGAGCCCACGGAAGACGTGGGCGACTTGCTATGCTAAGAGCTCTGGATACCGATTGCGGGCAGGGGCAAGGTGCCCTGGCTCCTCGGTGGGTCCTTTGAACACAGATCACGTGGTCTCTGATTCGCAATTCAGGGAGTCCCCACCTGCTGTCATTAAAAATATGTATGTTGCCGACCTTATTTCTTAGAGCAGTTTCCAGTTTACAGAAAAACTGGGCAGAAAGTACAGAGAGTTCTCCTATACCCTCTCACCTTACCCCCCCGCCCCAGTTTCCGCGTCATTCACACCTTGCACTAGTGTGGTATATTTGTTAAAATTGGTGAATGCATATTGATACGTTATTAATACCCTGTAATTTACAGTCAGACTCCTACAGTTTTATGGGTTTTGACCAACGCAGAATGCCATGTATCCACAATTACTAGCATCATGAAAGATAGTTCCACTGTTCTAAAAAATCCCCCCTGCTCTCCCTATTCATCCCTCCCCTCCCGGCAATCCCTGGCAACCACCTATGTTTTTACTGTCCATAGTTTTGCCTCTCCCAGAGTGTCATACAGTTGGAAGCATACTGTATATAGCCTTTTCAGGTCAGCGTCTTTCACTTAGCTATAGTCACTTAAGGTCCTTCCATGTCTTTTTGTGGCTTGACAGCTCATTTCTTTTTTAATCACTGAATAATATTCCATGGTATGGGCTTGCTGTCGTTTCTATTTAGACTTGGTGTTGGCATTCCCAATAACTGCATCTTCCAGCAAGAAGAGGAGAGAGAAATTAAGAGTGCACATACCTTGATGAGCACCAAGTATTGTATAGAATTGTTGAATCACTACACAGGACACCCGAAACTAACATGACACTGTATGTTAACTACACTAGAATTTAAAAAAAAAAGGGGGGGGGGGGAAGAGAGGAGCAGCAGGTCAGGCCTTTGCTAGAAAGCTTCCCCCAGTCTCTGGTAGCACTACACAATTTTCTCCATTCCTCATCCTGCCATTGATTCAGTCTCACTGATGATACTTGTGGTACGTATTTGTAACTATCTTACACCCTCAACGTTTGAAATTCCTTTCCATTTTGGGGGGATCCAGAGCTGTGCATGGCTGGTGGAAACCAGGATGTAACTATACTACAAAAGGCAAAAGTACCAGACTTTGCCCTCCCACAAACCCCAGCAGGGCTTAGCCGATCCCATGCACGTGATGGAGACTTGGGACATGGAATGAGGTACACACAAGCAGGAAGAGTCTGGAATTTACTCCGGGGGGGGCACTGCTCTGGCATTGGCAGCGGGGCTGATGGCTGCAGCTGGTGCACAGTGGGGGCATTATCAGCCCCCTAACCAGGATGCTGTTTGGAGGTAAATAATCCTGACACCCCCCCCCCCCCCCCGCCCGGCTGTCCTTTAATTCTGCCCATTTTCTGAGCATAGATCTCTAGGTTTCCTTTAGTGGTCTGAGATTTTTGTCATTGTGCCAGTAATTTCCTTGTTTGTTTCATTTAACCATTATCAGTTTCTGTTTTTGAGACAGAATGCTGGCAGTGCGAAAATTGATACCAGAGTTCGGTGCAGGAGGTGAAGGGGACATGACATCGGTCATCTGGTCTTGTTGGGGCTAAAAGCAGTGAACATCTGGCTAGTTATTCACAAATTGGGACCCGGCAGTCATTGACACACACTGACAAAGCAGGCAAGTTGAATATTGCCAGTGTCATGTGGAAGGAAGTGCATGATGAGAGCCAGGCCTTGATGTGCTAAGAACACCAGGGGACACCATACAGTAAAGTGGCTAATTCTAGGGGCGCCTGGGGGGGCTCAGTCGGTTGAGCATCCGACTTTGGCTCAGGTCATGATCTCACGGTCCGTGAGTTCGAGCCCCGCGTGGGGCTCTGTGCTGACAGCTCGGAGCCTGGAGCCTGCTGCGGATTCTGGGTCTCCCTCTCTCTCTGCCCCTCCCCCGCTCATGCTCTGTCTCGCGCTCTCTCTCTCTCTGTCAAAAATAAATAAAACAGTAAGAAAATATATATTAAAGTGGCTAATTCTATTGGCATTGGGACTCAGAGAAATAAAAGGCAGGTCAAATGTGTAAACCCTCTACCCAGCGCCAAGCACAGACAGTCTGATCTCTTACCCCTAAATAACTGAAAAAGCCTCCCGCCAAAAGTAGGGTTTGATCCTGTGGGTTACTGACTTATAATGTCAGTTAAATTAACAGTATCTTTGTCACATGCATGAAAGATAGGACACGAATCGGAAAAGAGTGGGATCTTCACATCCATCCCGGGCTTATTCAATGGCCTCAGAAACAAAGGCCAGAACTTCGGGCAGGGAGGCTAGGAACCAGCTCTGCCTAATGGATTTCGACTCACCGGGGAACGTGGCCACCCCAGGGAAGGGTGCCCAGCTTTCCAATCACCTCCCTTAATAAAAAGATGGTGTTTTATAGGGCCGGCAAACAGCCAGCAACATGGTAGCAGGTTGATTATGTTAGAAACATCCTGGATGGGGCGCTGCTTTGTTCTCACTGGAATACTTATTTCGAATTTACATTCTATTTTTGAAGTGAAACATGTTATCCGTGTAACGCAGTAATGATCCAAGTAAGCTGCACAGGAACGAGTCAAGAATCTCCCCTCTTTTACCGCATTTTCCATTGCATAGCTCAGTATCCTCTGTGGTCTCTGAAAAGTGAATCTCACTGGTCTCTGATGCCATGTAATAGAACATAGGTTACTGTGCTGGTGCCTTTTAGGAAGGACTGGTGTGTGTCCTCCCTATGTGAGTGAGGGTCGGCAGTGGGGAGGGAGTGGGGGTGGGGGCGTGGGTACCTGCAGGGCCTGGGCTCTGCTGCCCGTGGGGAGAAGAAAGAGCGATCTCTGACCATAAACCAGGGATCCTTGCGCCAGGGCTGTGGGTCTCCAAATAGCAGCCTTTATGCCTCTCGCTAGCTTCCTCTAGCTAGTTGTGTCTGACATCTGTTGTGCTGCCGGAAGGATTCAGGGGCTCCTGCCTCTCTAGGGCCCAACCAAGCCGCTGGGAGACTGCCTCAGGAGGGGATTGGGCTGGGGAGACGGGGGAAGATGTGAAGCAAAACGGGCGAGAGAGCAAGCAAGGGTGAGTCTGGGGAGGATGGGGCAGAGCAGGTGTAGCTGAGGGAGGAGGGAAGAAAGGAAGGATGGGGGGGCTGGGGTCCACAGAAACCTGGTGCCTCCTGCAGTTCAGGTGTGGCTGTAGTGGAAAAGTGCTAGGAGACAAGCGAAGGGTCTCTGGGGAATCGAAAAGGCAGTGTTATGGCTGCATAGCCGTCTTTAGTGAGTTGCGGTGCACCTGCCGGCTTCACAGGCCGACCAGGAATGAACAGAACTTACAGTGCCCTATGGAATGTTTGGTGCGGCGTCACAGGTGAAATAATGTAAAGAGGACCTCATTCCATGCAAGGGGGTATAGCTCAGGGGTAGAGCATTTGACTGCAGATCAAGAGGTCCCCGGTTCAAATCCGGGTGCCCCCTGCTGGAGCTTTGCTTTATTGCCTCTCGTAGAGGAGTGGCTTCCCAGCTACCACATTCTATACAATGTCATCAGTTGCCCTCCCCACCTCTTTTCCCCAGGCCCTGGTGTTTTTTCAGGTGTCCTTTCTCCCTTGACATACTGAAGTATGGTAGGTTCCTGGTATCAAATTTCTGAGGGGCAGAGACCAGCCATGTGGCCGGCGCCGGCAGGTGCACACACGGAGTTGGGAGGGCCCAGGGTGATGGTCACCGGCCCAGCTGGGGCTATTGGGTCCACCGCGGGACTTCATTCCCCGAGTGCGTGCCTGGGTCCTCACACTCCCACACCACTGACCAACCCTGCAGCAGAGACCAAGGGGAAGGAAAAGCAAAAAAACGAAGAACGAAACAAAACAAAACAACACGTAGCAGGAAAGAGGGAGACAAGCCCCTTTTCTCCTGCAACATCCCTCTGGCGCCCTCTACTGACAGCTCTTAGCATTGTGCTCGCTTAAGGAGAAAGGCGTAGGGAAGCCAGTCCGTTATTGTAGGGCAGGTATAGAAGCATGAATTTGGACCCAGGAGTCAAAAAATTGATAACTGGCACATCGTGTGAGTGCCAACAGGATGTTAGCAGGTGTATGCAAGCGGGGGCTTGAGATCATCCTGCAAATTTGAGTGTGCCCTCTGGCATTTCTGCCATTACTGTGAGATGTGTTTATCCTGTGAGCTGCTGCCCCTTCAGCCTGGGCCGCAGAAAGAACACACGTGGTCCAACCTTAAGCACAACTCACCTAGAAAGGCCAACGCCCTCTGGACCCACAGCTTGAAGCGGGCTTACCCAGCCAAGCCCAGCCTCTATCAATTGATTCTCATTCAATATTCTAACCCATGAGCATGAGAATAAATGTTTATTGTCCTGTGTCAATGCTTTGGGGCGTTTTTGCAACACTCTTATGAATACGACTGGAAAATACTGACATTGACATACAGAAGGGGCCTCCTGCTATAACAAAAGCCTAAAGTACATGACATGTCTTTATGATGAAGCATGGGGAATTAGTGGGAAGTTAGTGGGGTAACTATTATTGAGGGCAGGGAAAACGGGCTCATGATAACCTGGAAGGCAGAAAATGCATTTGAACTTGTAGTGTTAGCGGTAGGATATTACGAAGAAAAATACTGAATGCATGAGCTGTTTTGTTACAGGCTGTTTTTGATAAGGTACTGCAAAAAAAAGATTTGAGTTCAGAAGACAACTTACTGGTTTGCAGTCAGTATTTAGAGGCAATCTAGATAGCTCAGAATTGCGTAGTGAGAAAAATAAAACCATCCCGTCCAAAACAAAGGCGAGGCTGTTATTACATCACTTTAGCCAAAAGGCTAAATCCAGAGCCTTCCAGTAAGACATAGCCCCAAACCAAATCAAGCTTAATGTGCTCATAGCTTAGATGTACCTCATTAAGAGCACTGAAGAATTAAGCCGATACTAAGTATATCCTCTCAGCTGGACAAAAGTATTCCTAGAAAGACTAAGGATGTGCCCAAGTACTTATAATTGAGCTGGAGGGAGAGCATACATCAAAGAGAATTGTGGTCATGGCTTTCGGCATGTGGAGTCAAATACATAGAAAACCCACACATTTCTTGAGAGAGCTGTATTGGCGAAAACATTACTAGCCTGGACAAAAAAGTTACCAAGACTGGAGAATAAAAGGGCCTGGGCTTCCAGCATTCCATAGGGAGAAGCAAACTGAGAAGAATGCCTAGCCACAACAAAGGACATGTTTTCCAATGGTCTCTCCAGAAATTTCAGAGAAGGAGGAAGGAAAAAAGGAAGACGTCTTAGAGGGTGGGCCCATGAGTCATGCAGAACAGTGGGCAGGGAGCTCTCCCTAGGTAGCAGAACCAGAGCCGACTCAAGGAATATTCCCTACTGCTGGAATGCATATGTTGTGTGCCACTGGGTTTTGGGGTGGTTTGTTATACAATATTATTGTAAAAAGGCTGGCAAATACTGAATTTGGTATCTAGAAGGAGGCTCTGTCTGTAACAAAAGGCAAAAGGGGAGCGTGGCCACTTACGCCTAGCATTTCAATGTCTATGACCGTGTGTGTTTCCCGTTGTGACCAGTCATTGCACGTAAACATTTACTGCCGTAAGTCTGTTCCTGCACCATCGCTGGACTTTGGGTGTATGAGTGGTAGATAATTTGTTTCTTAAGCTTATAGGTCTCTGGATTGAGAGAAGCCTCATCTGGATCTAACGTATATCATAAGATCCTGGACTTCGTCTGACTGAATGAGGCTTTGGGGGCTTTGGGATGAGGCTGAGCACCTTATGCACGTGGAAGAGATTTAAGTAATTATGACCAAGAGGGCAGACGATGGTAGATTAAAATGTTGGTGCCAGTTCTGCACTTGTTCTATGTGTGCCCTTTGCCACAAGACTTTTCACATCCTCCCATTAGAAGTGGAACAGGTTTGGGGTGGCTCCGTCAGTTAAGCATCTGACTCCTGATTTTGGCTCAGGTCATGGTCTCACAGTCGTGAGATCGAGCCCTCCATTAGTCTGAGCATGGGGCTTGCTTGAGATTCTCTCCCTCCCTGTCCCTCTCCCTCTACCCCTCCCCTGCTTGCATGTACATTCTCTCTCTAAAAAAAAAAAAAAAAAAAAAAAAAAAAAGATAGATATCCCTGCCCTTGATTTAAGGGTAGGTCCTAAGACTTGCTTTCACTGATGGGATATTAGCACGTGTGATACTAACAGAGGCTTGAAATCTGCTTGCGTGCTTGGGCTTGACCTTTTTGCATTTCTCCCACTGCCATGAGAAAATTTTCCCTGCTAGCTGTGACTCTTCCAACCTGGACCCAGGAAGAAACAGACTTGGAGCAGACCTGTGCCCAACTCACATAAAGAAATGAAGCACAGGAAAAAAAAAAAGAAAAAAGAAAGAAAGAAACCAAGCACAGATGGACCTCCGGCTTGAAGCAGGGCCACCAGGTCAAGCTCAGACTAGATCTACTTGTTGTCACCCATGTTGCTGACCCTATGAACATGAAAAGAAATGCTTATTGTTGCATGCATCTGAATTTGGGGATGGTTTGTTATGAAGTGTTATTATGGACATAACAGGCCTGATTCCTACACTTCCTCTCCCTTCTCCCCACCCCCCAGGTACTGAGCAAGGGGTGAGGAGGAGATTGCAGTTTATGGGAGGAATTCAGATTGTGGCTTCAAAATGGAAAAGTGCTATTTGACCAGCCAGAAGCTCTGGGTGGTGGGGGGGGGGGGGGGGGGGGGAAGGAAGGGTGAACTCCTGGCCAGAGGGTGGTCTCCAGTCAGTTTCTAGTGGGCTTGCCAGTTTCATTGGCTGACCAAGAGTGAATAGAATGTACAGGACACTGTGGAATGCTTGGGCGTGGTGTCACAGGTTAACTATGCTAATGAGGAGCAGGACCACAGTAAGGGGGTATAGCTCAGGGGCAGAGCATTTGACTGCAGATCAAGAGGTCCCCGGTTCAAATCCGGGTGCCCCCTGTAGGTGGCTAACCTTATTGACAAATAAGTGACCTAAGTTAGGGTCCTGCTTATTGGAAAGTCCTCTCCATTGCCACCTTCCTTTTCTCAGGTGACTTCCTGCTTATTGGAAAGTCCTCTCCATTGCCACCTTCCTTTTCTCAGGTGACTTCTGGGATGCGGCACATGTCATGGAGCTGTTAAGAATGACGTATGTGTGACAGAAGGTCCTAAGTTCCTCTTCAAACTTTACCTTATGATCACAGGTTACCCAGCCTGCCTGCACGCACTTAGGGACCTTAGTTAAAAAAAAAAAAAAACAAAACAAAACAGATGAGCCCTAGGGATTATGATTTAGTCGGACAGAGGAGGTACCTGGGAACTTTTGCTTTGGGGAGGCACACATCCCACCACCCCTCCGCTAACTTCAATTGTAACATCCAGTGGTTCCAAGTAAGTATTTTGGAACATACAACACTATGTAATGTTAAACAACGTTCCGGTGGTGAACATCAATGGGCTGTAGGCACGGAGAGCGGCCAGGTGTGCAGAGGGGAGAGAATGCAGGAAAGGCAGGGAAGGTGTGGGCATGCTAGGGTGGTGACAGATCGTAGTGGCACCATACTGCTAGGTGTGGTGACTGCCCATAACTGATAACTCTGCTTTAATTTCTTGTTAACGTTTATTTATTTTTAAGGGGGAGGGCAGTGCGAGCGGGGGAGGGGCAGAGAGAGAGGCAGACACAGAATCCAAAGCAGGCTCCGGGCTCTGAGCTGTCAGCACAGAGCCTGACGCGGGGCTCAAACTCACGAACCGTGAGGTCATGACCTGAGCCAAAGTCAGCTACTTGACCGACTGAGCCTCCCAGGTGCCCCTCGACTCTGCTTTAAAGTTCAGAATTGAAACACACTTATTAGACGAGACTGGTTGTTTCTGAATGAAGCGTTTGATTGACAATCTAGAGGTCCCTGGTTCCAATTCAGGTGTGTTGTTTTTCTTTTTCCCTCCCAACTTTAGAACCTTCTTTCCCTCTTTTGAGGATGTGCAATTATGGGAGCCCTGGTGGAAGAAATGTCTCCTCTTGCAGCTGCAGAGGCCAAATATAAAGGCGATTTTCTCCCCTTCTCCCTTTCTCCCAGCACTGCTGGCCAAACAGGTGCTCCTGACTCACACTACACTCGGAATGAGTGACACAAATCCCAGGGTTGGCAGTGCCCGAGGGCCTGGCTGGCTGAGTCCCCTTGGGTCGCCCCTGCCTCGCGTGAACCTGCGCCTCCAGCCTTCCCTTCAGCACTGCAGGCTCTCTGCCACACAGACAGTGGTCATCTCATCTTTTGCCACAGGCAGAACCAGTTTCTGTTTCTGGAACCACGTGCCTAGACCGATACAACATTTGGGGTCTTTTGCTGCTGGCAAAAGACCTTCATGAAAGTGGGGTGGCTATAGAATTGCTTTTCTGTCCTACTTGGCGTTGAAGGAGGTGGAAGTCCAGTTGATTCATCAGGGCTGAAAATCTGAGAGCCCACGGGCTGTCAGTGGGAAGTTAGCTGATGAACTGATCACATGGATTCAATTGGCCAATGGGTTGGAGGAAGCTTATTCATCGGGCAGGCATCTGATGGCTGTTTATGGCTGGCATGCATTCTGATCGGTCAGTGTCTATGCTGTGAGCCATGGTTAAGGGTTCTGAGTACCACTCGTTCTTGGAATAGAGATCCCGCTGAAGGACAGAACCTTTAGGGACCACGTGTTGGGAT
Source organism: Neofelis nebulosa (assembly GCF_028018385.1). Classification (NCBI taxonomy): domain Eukaryota; kingdom Metazoa; phylum Chordata; class Mammalia; order Carnivora; family Felidae; genus Neofelis; species Neofelis nebulosa. The sequence continues at coordinate 7,224,105 of NC_080785.1, forward strand.
AGAGCAGTAGAAAGAGCCAAGCCAAGGCTGACGGTCTCGGGAAGCTCAAAGTCGTACAGTGGAAGCAAAGATGTGTGTGTTCTCTTCTCCGGACACAGATGGAGACGGCAGACTTCCCAATAACCCCAGCCCAACACTCAGCTCGTCTGCTCAATGACTGACGTGCTGAAAACCAAAGGCAAGATCGTCAAATTTCTATCCTATTGGGTTCATAGTTTCACCCGCCTCTTGTATGAATCATTTCACAGCATGTCAGGGCCCCTCCTCCAATTCAAAAAGCAAGCGGTGGAGCACCGGGGTGGCTCAGTCGGTTTAGCGTCCGACTTCGGCTCAGTTCATGATCTCGGGGATCTTGGGTCCGAGCCCTGCACGGAGTCTGCTTCAGATCCTCTGTCTCCCTCTCTCCCTGCCCCTTCCCCCCTCAAAAATAAATAAACATAAAAAAAGCAAGTTGCTACATCTTGCTTTCATTTTAGCCTTTATTGGGACTGTTCCTATTACCCAGGTAATGGTGCAAGGAACGACAAAATACTTAGACACAAAGGGTCTCCCTGAATAGTCAGGTAGAACATGGGGGATGGTTATTAGTTGCCAAGTTCTGCCTACATGTACATATGGTTCTATATTGTGTTTGTATTTTATAATCCCCAAAGCTTTTCTCTAATATTTAACTCGTGTGCACATGTATGCATGTGCGCGCGCGCGCACACGCGCGCACGCACACACACACACACACACACACACACACACACTGTGACATCTCCCATTTGAATGTATGTGATGGCCTTTCTGTTTTTTATCCAATAATGAGTAGAGCTTTGTAATAAGGGAAACAGCCTTGTTACTTAATTCAAAGGGATATTTAACAGACGCCTCAGCAAAAGATAAAGAACAGGAAAACACTGAACTCCTAAGATTGCTGCTGTAATCTCTGAGGCTGATGTGGTCATGCCTTTCCCAAGCCTGATTTTCTGCTTCCTAGCAATTCTGTGATGTATTTCCAATAGTTCTTTTATATTTTTTTTAAGTTTATTTATTCATATTGAGAGAAAGAGCGTGTGAGCTGGGGAGGGGCAGAGAAAGAAGGAGAGAGAGAGAATCCCAAGCAGGCTCTGCATTGTCAGCACAGAGCCCGACGCAGGGCTGAAACCCACAATATCAACTGATACACCTGCCTTTACTGTCTTTTTCCTTTCTAGCAATTGGAATGCACCATGATGACATCCTTGGACTGACCCAGTGGATGAGGAACAGAAGCTTTGTAAGAAAAATCCATCTGGGTGTGCAGAAATGCAAAAACTCTTCCAAAAAATAAGACCATTGGAGTCACCAAAATGAGGTCAGAGATCTGAATCTGGATACCCCTGTGCTATGAGACCACTAGCCTGGATACTGGGTTCTTGGCACAACATCATCAGGAAGGGAGCAGGTGGGATCGGGGCAGTTGGGACCTGTCTCCACCGACCCATTTCGAATCTTTTTGGAACCAGTCTCTTTTCAGACAGAAGCATCTCCTGTTTAAGTGACACAGACCATTGGAATTGTTGCACTTTTTTTTAAGGTTTTATTTTATTTTGAGAGAGTGTGAGTCGGGGAGGGGCAGAGAGGAAGGGAGAGAGAGAGGATCCCAAGCAGGCTCCGCACTGTCCGTGCAGTGTCGATGTGGGGCTTGAACTTAATCAGATCATGACCTGAGCCAAAATCAGGAGTCGGATGCTTAACAGGCCGAGACACCCAGGCGCCCCAAGTTGTTGCTTTTTATTAAAGCAAAACTAACTTGCATGGAGAAAAGCAAATAGGTCATGTCAGAGATGTTTATAATTTGCATATCGTTTTCTTACAAAGATGAAGCTATTCTATGATGTTTTTAACATCAAAAGGAATAGATGACTTTTTCACACCAATAAAAAAAAGCTTTTAGGACACCTTTCTTAGTGGATACAGAGTATTCTTCTACTCTGTAGAAGAGTGGTGGCGGCTGCTACCACTCTTGACTTAGCCAACACTCCTTTGTTGGCCCCCCACACGGTTTCTAACCTCCCCTCGTACAGACAGATCTGCAAAGCGTCCTGTTCAAGATGCATGTCTGCTTTTCATCTAGTTTGGCCTCCATATGCTATGCCAATTTGGATGATTGCAAAGATCCCTTCCCTGCATCCTTGGGATCTCTGTGGCCTTTGGGCCTCGTAGTGGTAACTTCCAGGGGAGAGGTCCAAGGAGGAAGGGACCTCTGGTCCCAGTCTAGGAGATAGTAAAGGCCTGAGTTTGGTGCCCAAACAGCGAGTCCTTGTACCTGGTCCCAAGTCATCCGGCTGTGCTGGGCTGATGGTTTGGGGCCAGCATGGCACCGTGACTTGTCCAGTAAGGCCATCTCCCTTTAAAGCCAAGGAGTAAGGAACAAAAAGAGTGGAGGGAGCAGAGAAAGCAATGTAGGACAGCTCAGAGGAGCCCATGCTGCAGGGGGTCAGAGTGGGACTGGGGGCAGAGGACTGGGGAAGTGAAACCTGAGCGCGAGGGAAGGAAAGAGGGAAGATTCCAGCTCTAAGCAATGATTAGTGCCCCACACGGGGACTGGGGAGGAGGCCGCAGCGCTCTGGGCAGGGAAGATTTCTAGAAGTTTCTAGAGAAGGACAGAATACGTCCAGAGTCAGACAGAGGTCTATCTGGACGAGGTCGGGCAGTCAGCTCCCACTAGTTTGCTAGGGATGAGAAGTGAGAGTGCATGATAGCTCCTTGGGCACAACCACACAGGTGACGTGGTGCTCACCAGGAACCCCAGTTCAGGGGCAGAGCCTCTGACTTTGTGTCGGGGAGTCCCTGGTTCCAGTCAGCGCGTCGCCTGTTGGCATTTCTTTTTGCTCTGACCTCCTGTTTGCCATCACGCGGTCCTGTGTCTGTGCTCCAGCGACCACAAATCTCTCATTCTTGCCTCACCGCTTTCCACGCACTGCACGCTTATTTCTGCTGCCTGACCCACGGAACGATGCAACAGACAGAGAATAAGGGAGAAAAAGAAGATAGGAAGGGGGTAGCTCAGTCTCCTGCCCAGTTTAGTGCAAAGAGGCCCCCTAATCATAAACGTGGATTCTAGTGGTAACTTGGTCATTAAACCAAGTGAGTTTGGTTGGGGTGTGATTTGAATTCCAAACTTTTTTTTTTTTTTTTCCAGATCTATCCCGTGAGGGGCACAACAGCTCCCAAATCATCAGGAGCTTGTTAGAAGCTCATGTTGTCCCTCGTCCCCTTCCCAGAGAGTCTGGCTTAGGGGTTCTCAGGTGGGGCCCAAGCCCTGCCTCCCCTCCCCTCCCATCCCCTCCCCTCCCCTCCCCTCCCCTCCTCTCTGTCTGTTGAGCAGCTAGTTCTGTATCCCGCTCTTGCAGATGAGTCTGAAGAATGTTCCAGCTGCAAACCTCAATGTGGTCAATGCCAGTGCCTACAGCCAGGGGCTGAGGGAAGGAGGAGGTTGTAAGTGGAGGTAAGGGGCAGGGGTGGGCGTAGTGGGGAGGGCATGTTTGCAGGGGTGTTAGGACGGCAGAGTGCCACCAAGAATACATCTCGAGTCAGAGACAGTCAGGGCGTGGCTCTGAAGGATTAAAGGGTTTATTAGACACCTATAAGCAGGTGGGGGTATAGCTCAGGGGTAGAGCATTTGACTGCAGATCAAGAGGTCCCTGGTTCAAATCCAGGTGCCCCCTTATTATGCCTGCTTTTGCCCCCCTATAACAGCTGTTGTGTCCCCCACTTGGAAACCCCTCTGAGGAGAGAAGAGATGGATCCCGACCCCTCGGTTTCACCTCCTGTGTTTCTCCAACACTCAAGTGGGCTCCACCACCCAAGCCTCTCTGGTGGCTTCAGGTGGGTATTTGTGTTATTCTTTGACTGCCCAGCACCCGAACCCCCACCCGAAACAGTGAGTCTTGGGGGAAAGCACAGCTTTGCAACCTGCTCTACCAAACCAACGTGCCAAATCCTGCCCGGGCCTAGGACCCGGCTCAGACCTTACCAGGTGAATTCCACTGCAGGATACAGAGCTCTGGCCGCCTTTGCAGGGCTGGAGGGTCCTTCAGCACCCACTGGGGATACAGTGGCTTCTGCCCCCGCATGGTGCTCTGCTGTGCCCTTGGCTGTGATTTTGGCCACTGGGGTCCCTTTGAGCCTGGCTCCCCCACCCTCCCTCCAGGGCCTTGGGCTCCTGCCAGCCTGCCAGTGACCGTCTAGTCTGTTTCCATCAGACAGAAGCAGGTTCTGGGTTCGCATCTGTGTGCATGACTGACTGAGAAATGGGTACAGGGAGTCATTAGCAAGCAAGAGATCCTTGGAGAAATGGGGGGCTGGGGGCGGATGTGGGACTGGGGAGCTAACTGCCAGGCCTAGTTGTGCTGAAGTCAGTAAAAGTCCAGTCGGCCCCTCCTGGTAGGAGTATAGCAGGTCAGGGTCCACAGAGATGAAACAGCTAAATAAATTGTTGCCTGGGGCCAACCGAACCGAAGAGCCCGCTGAGATCGAGAGACATGGTGGCTGATTCTAACATACTGGGAACGCCTGGATCCGAGGTCCAGCTTCTTTGTTCAGGGCTCAGAAGGCCACACGGGGTCTCCAGTGGCCGTGCTGAGAAAATCTAAGGCACCACATGACCCAGCGGAACACCGGAGGCAGACTTTGATCCTGAGGTTGCCAAATTCCCTTGAAACCAGAGCTTCCCTGGTCTCCTGCGTGAAAGTTGGGGCATTTGTTCAGGGGAGAACGGTGCTTCCAAAACCGTACGGGGGATTTCTGAGAGGATGGGGAGGAACCAGCACCAGAAGCCAACTCCAGAAGCCACCAGTCCCCATGGATTTCGTCTTAAACCAGGACTGATAGGATTGCTTGCAGAGGGTCCAGTGCCCCGGCCCCCACCTGCCAAGTGCAGAAGCTGCCCGCTCGCTGCTGGTAACAGAGAACAACCAGGGGGTCTTTCGGGCCCATCAGAATCTTTGTGCGTCTGGTTTGGAATCCACACGGCCTGTGGCCCCAGGAGGGGACAGTGTGGGGTCCCCTGCAGGGGGGAGGTGGGTGTGGTCTGACTGTCCCGGGGCAGTAGCCCTGCCAGCAAAGTGAGAGTCCCCGTGCCCATTCAGAAGGCTTTTGGGCTTTGGTACCCCAAACAGGCATCCCTGCCCCCTCCAGGTGTGCTGAGTCCCAGATGTGAGGCCTTCTGAGGCAGATGGGGCTGCTCACAGGGAAGGTGACTTCAGCCTTCCTGGCCAAATGCCTCCCCTAGACTCAGCCCAAGGATTTGGCCTTGGGATGAAGAAGTGTCTTGAACAGGAGAGGCTGGGGGGGGGGGGGGTCTGGGGGGGCAAGAACAAATGAGCCCAGGAGGAGGTGCAGTGAGGAGGGAAGGTCGGGGGGAACACCAAAGCGTACCAGCTAGAGACACAAGTGGGGGCGGGTACTGGGCAGGGCAGAGGGGGCTTCTGGGCACTCAAATGAGGGGTCAGAGGGAAAGGGGAGGGAGCCGATGGCCAGGAGAGGGTGAGTCAGCCAGGACACGGGGATGGGAATAAACAGCAACTACCAGGTATTGGGAGGTCCCAACCAGGAAACAATTTGAAGTGAGCTCCTGGCTCAGGGGAAAAGATCCGACTGCGGGTCAAGAGATCCCTGGGTCAGATTTCCAGGCCGCCGTGAGCTTATCTCATTTAGTACCGGATGGGGGGGTTGGTGGACATGATCCGGGTCATTATGTGGCGTCATGTCTGGCACCAGGTTTGGGAAGTGGAAAGAGCCCAAGACCAGCCGTGTGAGATCTGGCCCCAACCCTATTATTAATCAGGTGTGTGTGCTTGGGAACGTCTCTTAATTATGGCCTCTTTTCAAGCCTGTAACACGGGGCACCGAACTAAATTGGCGGTTTCCAATTCTGACTTTCCACCGGGATCATCCCATGGGCTTGTTAAAAATAGAGTCTGTTGGGGCGCCTGGGTGGCGCCGTCGGTTAAGCGTCCGACTTCAGCCAGGTCACGATCTCGCGGTCCGTGAGTTCGAGCCCCGCGTCGGGCTCTGGGCTGATGGCCACGCCCAACTATTCCGATCCAGGCAGTCTGATCTGGAGCCTGTGAGCTGTATTTCCGAGAAAGCACACACCTCGCTGCCCTTACCCCCTCACACACCAGGGGCTGCGATGGGCAGTCCCCCCGGGGACCCTTGGCCTTAGAGGAGCCCGGAGCCCTCCAGTGACACAGCCCTGCTCTGACCCAGATGTCCTTGGCCATGGGTGGCTGGTGTGGGCAGGGGATTGTGCAGAAGGAGGGCAGGAATGCCTTCCACCTGCAGTAGAGGTCCGACTAGACATGAGGGGTATGCCAGTGTCTAAAGGAGTTCTGGGATTCACGTGGGAGGCCAGAAGTCTCCCTGTCACAGTGAGATGAGCTTTTAAGGACAGGTGCACCTTACCTGTTCTTGTCCTTACTGATTTGGGGAATGGGGTTCGAGCTTCCTTTCCCTCACTGGAGCTGGTGACTCTACACTGAGGAGAGAGAGAAAAGAGGCAGGGAAGGCCAGTCCTCTGTCATCTTCTATACTAACTCCTTGGAGTCAGTCCTCCAGAGCCAACAGAAATCCTGCTCTTCTGCAAGGGGTGGGGCTGAGTCTGGAGCGGGCCCCAGGGGGAGCTCCAAGAGCTGGGGGCTAGAGCCTCAGACCAGGGGCTCTGGCCTGCAGAGGGTTTGATTTACTTCATCTTTCTTTGCCGGGTGTTCTGGCCAAGGAGGACCAGGCAATATAGGACCCACTTGTGATTAAAAGCTAGTAAAGGAAGGGGGCACCCGGATTTGAACCGGGGACCTCTTGATCTGCAGTCAAATGCTCTACCCCTGAGCTATACCCCCTTAACTGGCATGGTGATGTATTATTAACACCTTGTACCTGTGTCAATACACCGGGGTTCAGTTTTGCTGGTTGGACTGTCCTAGCCAACTCTGCTCCTCTCAGCTCTGGCCTCCCTCCCGCAGGAAACCAGCCCGTCCTCTTCGTGTATCTCTTCTGTGTGCACCTGGCTGTGGGTGCCCAGTAGCCTCATTGACCCTTACAGGTGGGCAGACCCTTAAAATCATGCAGGAAACTCCCTCCCACTGTTCCCCATCCACTGCATGTCAGGCACACTGGGACGGTGACATACCTGTGACCAGGTGACAGCGCCTTCCCCTGTGCCGAGAGAAGGTTCAGAGCCCACGTCCGAAGGTTATTTAATTACACGGAAGAACAACCACGAGAATTTGCCAAATGGAAAGGCAGGTTGCAAAACAATGTGTCTGCATGAAATTATACATGATCTCAACTTTTTCTTTTTTTTTTCTGTGCTTTTATTTATCTTTCAAGCTTTCCATATCGAACATGTGGCCTTTAATTTTTTTTTTTTTCAACGTTTTTTATTTATTTTTGGGACAGAGAGAGACATAGCATGAACGGGGGAGGGGCAGAGAGAGAGGGAAACACAGAATCGGAAACAGGCTCCAGGCTCCGAGCCATCAGCCCAGAGCCTGACGCGGGGCTCGAACTCACGGACCGCGAGATCGTGACCTGGCTGAAGTCGGACGCTTAACCGACTGCGCCACCCAGGCGCCCCGAACATGTGGCCTTTAAAAAAAAAAAAGTTACTTAGGAAAAATTATACGCTAGGAGACTCCCGCTCCTAGGGATTTCTTCCTCTAATAGTCCCATGAGTACACAAAGGCACACGTATCTGGAGATTCATCGCAGCATTTCCTTTTTTTGTATTAGCAATAAACTGGAAACCACCTAAATATCCATTAACGGGGATTAGGTTACAAACATGGTGTCACAGGATGGGCTGTGATGCGACAGAAAATGATGAAATAAGCCCAGAGCGCTATCTATGAGAGGACTCATAAACAAGATCATGAAGGCCAAAAAGCAAACTAGGCGGCATATGATGTGAGATCCTTTGGGCTTTTAAAAAGATACTATATAGGGGCGCCTGGGTGGCTCAGTCAGTTAAGAGTTCGGCTCAGGTCATGATCTCGCGGTTTGTGAGTTCGAGCCCCGTGTTGGGCTCTGTGCTGTCGTCTCAGAGCCTGGAGCCCGCTTCGGATTCTGTGTCTCCCTCTCTCTCTGCCCCTCCCCTGCTCATGCTCTGTCTCTCTCTGTCTCATAAATAAATCAAACATTAAAAATTTTAAAAAGATACTATATATACATATCATTAGATGATAAGAAAGATTACACATACATACAAAGGTATTTATGTGTAAACATATATTAAATTTTTATATATAAAATACATAATGTATAGTTAGTATATATTTAATATGTTTAAATATAAATTTTCCTATTTTAAATATTTCATTATATACATTTGTTATATATATATTTGTTATATACATTTGTTATATATATTTTATTATGTATTGGACATTAATATTTTATGTTATATACATATAATGCATATATTTTTTTTAATTTTTAAAATGTTTTTTATTTATTTTTGAGAGAGAGAGAGAGTGTCAGCGGGTGGTGGGCAGAGAGAGGGAGACACAGAATCCGAAGCAGGCTCCAGGCTCCGAGTTCTCAGCACAGGGCCCGACGTGGGGCTCGAACCCACAAACTGGGAGATCAGGACCTGAGCTGCAGTCGGATGCTTGACAGACTGAGCCACCCAGGCACCCCTAAAATGTGTATATTATATATAACATATATATATAATATATAATCTCCTCTGGAAGGAAATAAACCAAAGAGCTATTGCCAACGAGTGGGTGAGGGATTCTTCAATTTTCCAATTTACGCGTGTAATAACCCAATGTCGGCACAGTCCCACCTTCCAGGTACTGACTGAGTGGTTACAAGTAACCGAGAGAAAGCACTGCAGACGTTCCTTCCTTCCCCCCGCTCTGCAGCTGCCCTCATCTTGACTCCTCCCTCTTCCCTGGGCCCCTCCGGGTTTGTCCTTCACCCACCACCTCTGCTGCGGTTGTGCAGGCATTTCTTGTTTCTGCCAGTCTCCAGCCCCCTCCCCTCCCCTCCGGTGCCGTCACTCTGGTTTCACACACGGGTTGTCCACTGTCCACCCAGCTAGGATCCAAGATGTCCTTGGTTGCTCTGAAGGCAAAGGGCCAGCCCGCTGCCTTCTTGAGACCCCCGGCACCTGCCCGCCTCTTAGCCACACACCATGCTCTTCCACGCCTGCCTTCCCGCCCCGACCTCTCAGCCTCCGGAGTGGCCTCTCAGACTTCAGGCTCTGGTGCCCAGGGTACAGGGAGGGCACGCTCGAAAGGCATAGAAACCGTGTAGGAGGTCACCTCCCAGGTCAGCTGAGACTCGCAATAAAGTCGAAGGGTGATGATAACATTTCCAAAGGGAGAGAAAGGTTTTGATATTCACACTTGGAGTGGGGTGCCTGAGTGGCTCGATTGGTTAGGTATCTGACTTCGACTCAGGTCACGATCTCATGGTTCGTGCGTTCGGGGCCCACGTCGGGCACTGCGCTGACAGCTTGGAGCCTGCAGCCTGCTTCGGATTCTGCCTCCGGCTCTCTCTGCCCCTCCCCGGCTTGTGCTCTATCTCTAAAATAAACATTAAAAAAAAAAATTTTATATTCATACTTGGAGCAAGACAGCGGAGGAAGGGATAGGCCCCAGCCAGTGATGGGGACTGTACACAGGGCCTTGTATGTAGGCCTCTTTCCCTTAAGAGGGAGATGGCTCCATCAGGGGCACTAGGGAGCCCTCCGGAGGGACAAGGAGAGGCAGGTGCGGCTTCTGCCCAATTCCGTGGGCCCCCAGGAGGGGAGGAGGAAATGGAAGGCCTCTCTGCCTGCTATGGACCTACTGAGCCCCGGCACCAGGGAGCCCCGTCCTCTTGCTCTGCGCTTGGGACTGCACTGGCCCTTTAAGGGCCTCCGGCATGTTGCTTGGCCTCCCTTACCTCCAAGGGAGGCTGGGATGTGTAGTTTTTCTTCTGTGAAGCCACGACAAGAAGGAGGCTACAAAGGACACCGGGTAGGGGTGGGGATACTGGCACTCTGCCTCACCCAGGCCTCTCTGTCACCGCAGTGGGGTGGACTCTGTGAACACATTAGAGCTAAGCCCGAGCCCTGGAAGGATCGTTATGTGGCGTTGACATTACTGAGGCTGAAGGCCGAGGGAGCCAAGGCAAATACAAGTGTCAGCCTGGTTCTAAAATCCTCCACTAAGCTCGGGGCATCCCAAGAAGGGGACCCAGAAGGGCAGTGCGGGACAGAAGGCGCTCCCTCCAGTTGGGGGTTTGAAGGCAGAGGTGCAAGGAATCCTGAAAAGGGAGGGGGAGTCTCATGGGGAGAGGGCGAGGAGGAAGAAAGGGCCCCACTGAGCCACCAGGCTAGGACGATAGGACCCGCAGGACCAGAAGTCGTAATGGGGTGACAGATGGAGGCTGTCATCAAAGGGGCCATTTTCTTTCCATTTTTTTTAACATTTATTTATTTTTTGAGAGAGAGGGAGAGTGAACGGGGAGAGGCAGAGAGAAAAGGAGACAGCATCTGAAGCTCTGGGGGGGGGGGGGGTTCAAAGCGCGAACCCTGAGATTGTGACCCCAGGAGCCCCCAGAGAGGTCATCTTCAAGATCAGGAGGTGTCGTGGGAGGGCAGAGACAGGAAAGCGACAAGCCGCCAGGCCCTCAGCCAAAGTTCCAAGTGTTTATGAAACAGGGGGAAAAAAGCACTAATTAAGAAATTCGAGTCTCTCGCCAACAAAAAGGAAAGAGCTTTAATGAAAGAGAAACTCTGAAGCACATCACTGAAGATAAAAAGAGGTTTTGTCTCTTTTTTCAGGGACTTATGTTGTGTGCTGATAACGGAAGACAAAGAAAATTTGCAACCCGGGGTGTCAGACAGAGAGCTTTTTGCCGGCTTGTCAAGTTAGACAAAGTCTGACCGCGCTGTCCTCAGTGGCCGTTTCTCTGCCGCATTTTCCTGCCGTCTAGCATAAAGAGATTGAGGCTTTCTTGCTGTCAACTAATTTATTGTGAGAACCTGTTTTTAGCCCATCTAACGCATAGAGTTTTGCTGTTGATACAGGCCTAGAGGATCGTGAAATGTGTTTTAGGGAGTCGGGAGAAAGGTCATTGAAGATGATTGAAGATTGGTGTGGGGCCCCTGGGTGGCTCAGTCAGTTAAGCGTCTGACTTCAGCTCAGGGCGTGATCTCACCGGGTGTGAGTTCGAGCCCCGCGTTGGGCTCTGTGCTGACAGCTCGGAGCCAGGAGCCTGCTTCAGATTCTGCGTGTGTCTCTCTCTCTGCCCGTCCCCACTCGCACTCTGCCCCTTTCTCGCTCAGAAATAAACAAACAGCAAAAAATATATATTAAAAAAAAAAGATGATTGGTGTAAGGGATCATAGAAATCATGACAGATTTCCGAATTCCACGCGGGGATCTCGGGACTCACGGCGAATTCTGGGATTGTCTACCAAAATGCTCAGCGGCTTGTCCTCCAGACCACAGGAAGCCATTACATTCTTCAGTTTTGAGACGGGTGATATATAATTCACCGGTCCCTCATGCAGAAGTTTACTTTGAAGGTTTGAGGAGGACATACCACTGGCTTTAATGGTTCCTCAAGCTAACCGTGCACTTGGACAGGTAGAGAATTCATCCTCTACAAACTCTCTCGGCCCCAGGAGAGCCTGCTGTCTGAGCCACAGATCCTGGTGCTTTGGCTTGGAAAGAGAAGACCACTCCCCCCCTCCCGTGCACAGAGATTGCCCGGATTAAAAAGGGGGAGGACTGAGGAAACTGAGGCAGAGACAGTTAACATCTCTGGAAGACACCGTCAACGTCGCCTTCCGATGATGTATACTTAGGGCTGAATGGGAGGAGGTCCAGAACGCAAGGTGCTGGGCACACAGAGTGGGGATGAGGCAGCCTGGGTCTAAGAAGGCTTCCTGGAAGCTAGCTAAGGCTGGTTCTCAACTCCGAGGAGCTCTCACCCTAACTGGGCTCCAGCCCAGATACTCTGACTTCATTGCTCTGGGGTGAGGCCTGGAAAATGGCATTCTTATAGACTCCTCAGTGAGTCCCAGCTCTATTTTGAGGTAAGAACCCCCAACTTTGGTATGATGCTTCACCAGTTTGCTGGTTCCAGGGAAGAAAAACAACTTTCCGTTGACATCTAATAAGGAAGAGGAAGTTTTAAAAAAAAAATGCAGCACCAATATAAATTAGGAATAAATAAGGGGGCACCCGGATTTGAACCGGGGACCTCTTGATCTGCAGTCAAATGCTCTACCCCTGAGCTATACCCCCTTCTGTTGTGGCCTGGCTTAATTAATATTCTTCGTCTGGACAGCCATACCCAGACTCCGTGTAAAGCGATGAGCAGCCGGGACAGACCGCTCTCTCCGTCAAAAATAAACATTAAAAAAAAAAAGAAGTAGGTGGCCAAGTGGAGTTAGGAATCCCCCAAAGCATGAACAAACCGACCATCTCCCCCTATTATTGGCATGCCCCTTCGTACCCACCAGCCTTTCCCTTGGAGCCCTGGAGATCTCCTCTCCTGGCTGGAAGGCTGTAGAAACTCTTACTTCTACACCGATTTCTTTTTTTTTTTTTTTAAGTTTATTTATTTGTTTTGAGAGAGAGCGCACCAGCACTAGCAGGAGAGGGGCAGAGAGAGAGGGAGAGAGAGAGAGAATCCCAAGCTGTCAGCGAGGAGCCTGACACGGGGCTCGACGAACCATGAGATCACGGCCTGAGCCGAGATCGGGGTAAGCTCTTAAAGGAGCGAGTGATTCAAGACAAGAGGCAGGGCAAGCCTGAGCCCCTGGCTGGCTGACCTGGCTTGGGCCCTGAGTGTGCCCTCCTCAGCCGGTGGGGAAAATGACACGCAGTTGTTTTAATTCAAGGTGGACTCGGTGTGCATGGGGCCACGGGCTCCTAGGCCAATGAAAATCCTCCCCGAAATGATGCAGCAAGAAACAAGCCTCCAAGAGCCCCCCTGGGTAGGTTTTAACAAATCTAAGTGTGAAAGAAGCAGCGTGGCAGAGAAGCCAACGGCACAGACTCTGAGGGCAGATAAGCCTGGGTCCAAGTCCTGCCCCAGCTCGGAGACCCTCGGCCGGCTACTCCCCTTCTTTACGCCCTCCTCTGTGTAAGTTGTAAAATAATAATAGCATGGACTTGATGCCTTGGCACGTTGATTAGATGAGTTAATCCACGTACAGTACTTGAACCAGGACTGGCACATAGAAAGCCCTATGTCACTCTGCAGAACAAAATTTAAAACATCCTAGGGAACTAGCCAACATTCATGAGAGTCACCAGAGATAGTAAACATTGGAACTTGACCTGCAAAGACTCCACCTCTGAGATTATTTGCACAAATCAAAGGGTATCTTAAGAGGGAGAAATGAAAACGAAATCGAGGAGCAGAAGACTGAGAAGCGCTCGCATACATTTGAAAAGCTAATCAAATAAGACGTTCTAGGAATGAAAGATGTAATTAACTTGTTTTTATTTACTTTCTAGCGAAGTATCATCTACATGAAACACACAGATCTGAAACGTACAGCCCAGTGAATTTTTACACAGACATACACCCAGGTAACCACCACCCAAATCAAGATACAGAAGATTTCTAAAACCCCTTGGGGTTCGTTCCCTTGGACCCCCTTCCCAATCGCTCCCTCTCCCCAAGGATAACCACCACTCTATGGCCATGGATCAGTTTGCCCGTTCTTGGGTTTATTCTTTTGAGTCTGGCTTCTTGCACCCAACCTCATGTTTCTGAGATTCATTCGTGTTTGTCCGCTGTGACCCTTCATCAGTTATATGGATACATGTATATCACGTATTTACAGGGAAGTTTGGAGGGACCATGCAAGAGCGGAAGTTTGGGTGAAGGAAATGACCTTGTTGGAAGACAGGAGAGTGAGAGTGAATAGCTTTATCACTTACTGTGTAGGAAGTTGGTATGCTACACCACGTCTATCAGCTAAAATCTTGTATTTTTCCATGGACCCAGCTCAGTCCTGCTAACCTCACTAACTCCATTTGTGTCAGCTATATTTTTCTTGAAACTTTTCCATGCCATCTAAATATTATACTTTATTGGCACAAAGCCACTCATAAGATAGGCTTATGATCTTTTTTCTTAATCTTATGATCTTTTTAATGTCTTTGGAAATTGTAATAATGTATCCTTTCAAATATCTCTTATACAGATTATTAGTGTTTTCTCTTTTTCCTTTGTCAGTCTTGTCTGGGTTATCATGTTTATTATTTGTTTCAAAGGACAACATTTGCTCTACTGGTTCTATCTCTTGTATATTTGTTTTCTACTTAATCAATTTATGCTTTCATTAATTAACCTTTATTACTCCTTTATTTTTCCTTTGGATTTATATACTGTCCCTTTATACCTTTTTGAGGGTAGATGCAGAGTTAGCTAATTTTCACCTTTTCTCTTCATAATGCTGTGGACACAGGAAGGCTTTAAATTGCCCCGTACATGCCTGTTATGGTTACGACTGACAAGTTTCAATATCTAGTATTTTCATCATCACATAGTTCACCTATTTTCTAACTTCTAATTCAATTGCAATTTCCGTTTTGACCCCTGGATTATTGAGAAGTATTAGAAAATTAGGAAATTTCCAAGATGGGGATTTTCTATTTGTTGGGTTTTCTTATTATTTGTTGTTATTGGATTTTAACTTTATTTTGGTCAGAATACATACTCTTTGTGATTTAAATACTTTGGAATTTGTTGAGAGTTGCTTTGTGCTCAGAATATGGTCAATTTTTGTGAATGTTCCATGAGTGACTGGGGGGAAAAATGCACATTCTATAATCCTTGAGTAGAAAGTTCTTTATGTGTTAATTAGGTCATGTCTGTTAATCACGTTGTTCAAATCTTTCATATCTTTCTTTTTTTCTTAATGTTTATTTATTTTTGAGAGAGAGAGAGAGAGAGAGACAGAGTGTGAGCAGGGGAGGGGCAGAGAGGGAGACATAGAATCTGAAGCAGGCTCCAGGCCGTGAGCCATCAGCACAGAGCCAGATGCAGGGCTTGAACTCGTGAGCCATGAGATCATGACCTGAGCTGACATAGGATGCTTAACCAACTGAGCCACCCAGGTGCCCCACATATCTTTCTGATTTTATACCCACTTGTCCTAGCAATTCACAAAAGAGGGTTTTAAAGATCTCTCACACGATCAGAAGGTTGTCCATTTCTCCTTTTTAATCTGTTCATTTTTGCTTAAATACGTTTTGAGGCCTTGTTATTAGGTGCATCAAATTTAGCATTGTTGTGCCTAACTGGTGAATTGAACTTTTTATCAATCCAAAATGACTGTCTTTATCCCTGGTAATGATTTTTGCCTCAGAAATGATTTTGTCTGATATTAATATGGCAACACAATATATAGTCGTCATAGTTACATCTTTTTCTGTCAATTTATTTTCAATGTATTTATATCCTTATGTTTTCTGTCTATCTCTTGTGAACAGCCTATAGTTTTTTTTTTAAATCCAGTTACATTCTTTGTGGTTTTCCTGTGGCATTTTATACATTTATATTTAACGTTAATACTGATAATATTTTGGCTTAAATTGTCTATCTTCTGGGGCATCTGGGTGGCTCAGTCGGTTAAGCGTCCGACTCTTGGTTTTGGCTCAGGTCATGATCTCACAGCTTCGTGGGTTCAAGCCCCATTTTGGGCTCTGTGCTGTGAGCCCGGAGCCTGTTTGAGATCATGTCTCCCTCTCTCTCTGCTCCTTCCCCACTTGTGCTCTGTCTCTAAATAAAATAAATAAATAAATAAATAAATAAATAAATAAATAAATATCTTCTTTGTCCTGTAAGTTCTAGGTTCTTTTTCTCTCCTTTATCGTCTTCTTTTGGCAACTATAGGAAGAGACCCTGGGAGTTGAGAGATGAGATCCTTGCATCCTGGGACAGAACTGGTAAAAAAAAAAAAAAAAAATCCCTAAGAGTCCATGGAGCTAACAGATTTCTTTCGCAGTTGGGATCACTCAAAAGACGGTCAGCGTGTGGCTGACAGACACTGGGACCAGGATCTACACAAGGCACCAAGCAACCTTGGCTACTACTGAGAGTGACCTAAGACTCCTTGGGTTGGCATTTGCACAGAATAAAAAACAGGGAGCTAGAGAAGGAAATCACTAGCACTTTTCCTGTGCTGACCCGGGTGGGGACAAGTGTATTTAGCGGACAGCAATTTTCTCAGTGTCCGCAAAAGGTTGACTTCACAGAGGTGCGGAACGCGATCACAGCTCCGATAAAACGACACCCCTCCCCGCAGCAGACACTCCACCTCCTTTGTTCAGATTGTGGACTCAGCAGGGATAGGCTTCCCTCCCCCACTTCCGTCCCCAGACTCCAACACAAGACGCTGCCTCTGCTTAACAGACAGAATCGAAGCCGCTAGACCACAGCTCCCTGGTTTCCCTCCATACCTCAGAGACCCCTCTCTTCAGCTATCCTACGCCCTCTCCCGTGGGTGCCTGGGTGGCTCAGCCTCGTCCAGTTCTTGGTTTCGGCTCAGGTCATGACCTCACAGTCCGTGAGTTCAGGCCCCGCGTCGGGCTCTGGGCTAACAGCACGGAGCCCGCTTGGGCTTCTGTCTCTGGTACACCGGACAGCGGACGGAGAGGTCTCTGGGTCACATTTCCATGCCCGCTACTCGCAATTTTATTCACGGGACTGGTGTTAAACATCAAGATCCCCCACCCTCGGTAAGTGGCTGAGTGCTGGCCAGGAACCTTCTGGACCAAAGCACGTTCCAGCTCTGAGTCCCTTGCGCGACTCAGGAGCCCACAGCATTGTCAGCACCAGGGGGCTTTTTCTCCCAATCTCACGGGTCTCCCAGGGGGGCAGGGGGTCTGTCTGAGACGCCAGCCTTTATTCCCACACACTACTGGACTCGGAAGGCCTCAAGAAGCCAGTCGATCACTTGGCCTTGGAAATGGGAGAAAAATATCAGCAAAAAGAGAGAAAGTCAGGCCAAGGGGATCACCGGACGTGTGGTATGGGTTGACTGGGTGTGTGTAAGGCTCAGCAGAGGGAGCATGGCCTTGAACCGCAGCTGTGTGAAGCCAAGACCCAGAGCAGGACCCACCGAGCCCTGCAGGCTCCCCGACCTGGTGTCTCTCCCCAAACGCACCAGGCCCCTCCAGCAACTGTTCCTGCCGACCCCACAGCCCTTGGCAACTCAGGACCCAGGACGCAGCGAGGAGAGAGTCGGCTTTGCTTCCTTGGTTTTCACCAGGCGCCAGGAGATTACCCTTTCTCTCCATCAAAACTGCAGAGCCCCGCCTCCCGGGCCACTTGGATTCAAGGGGAACAAGCAAGTTCAGGCGGCAACCACGCTGCCATTCAACGCGCGCTTCTGTTCCCTTCATGTTTAAAGAAGCTGCCGAGGGTGGTCTTTGTCTCTCATTGGCCCGGGAGTCCACGGACAGAAATGGCCTGTTGGTTCAAACCGTCTGCGCTCAACAGAGATTCAGGGGCTTTACTCCGTAAATCGGGCTTTGTGGGAACAATTCTTCAGAAAGAAATTCAAGTAGCATGAGAAGCCCCATGAACTCCTTCTTCGTCGGGAATCTGCTGATACCAGTCACAGCATCTCGGCCCCAGGGAACGGAGACACAAGGACCCCCCTAGCCACTGGTGGCCTGGTTTTATAACTTCTCCAGAGGACATTGGTCCCGAGGTTTCAACATCCACTAAGACCAAAGTTATTTCCTTTAGCAGACATTCTCCAAAATAGTCCAATAATAAAAAGACTTGGGTTCCTGGGTGGCTGCGTCGGTTAAGCGTCCAACTTCGGCTCAGGTCGTGATCTCGCGGTTGGTGGGTTCGAGCCCTGCAGGGCTCTGTGCTGCCGACTCGGAGCCCGGAGCCTGCTTCGGATTCTGTGTCTCGCTCTTTCTCTTCCCCTCCCCGACTCACGCTCTGTCTCTGTCTCTCTCTCTCTCTCTGTGTCAAAAATAAACAAACATTAAAAAAATAATAAAAAGACTTGCTATCATTTACCTTAAAGCATTAACTGCTTTAAATTCTCTCTCTCTCTCTCTCTCTCTCTCTCTCTCTCACACACACACACACACACACACACACAAACCCTGTTAGGTGGTACTATTATTATCCCCCATTTCATAGATGGAAAATCTGAGACATAAAACAGTGAAGCAACTTATCCGGGGCGACACCCCTACCTCACCGCAGTCACTCTCAGGATCAAACCAGACATCCCACGGGAGCTCCTGAGGTCTCCCTGTTGTTGCTACATGTATGCAAGAAACAACTTGTCCTCCCACCATCAGAGCACAGCAAAGTGCTTGGCACCTGCCAATAGTTGATGTTCAATGAGTCCATGAGTGTAACTGGACAGTTTGTGCACAACCTCCTGGTACCTTTCTTCTTAACTGGCAGCACAGGATGGTAAGTGGGCTGGGGGGGGGGGGAGGGGGCAGGGAAGGACTACCCAAACTTGCACATAAATAAGGGGGCACCTGGATTTGAGCCAGGGACCTCTTGATCTGCAGTCAAATGCTCTACCCCTGAGCTATACCCCCACACTATAGATGCTACATAATTAACACCTTTCAGCTGTTTGGTAACACTCAGCTCTGCAAAATGAAGTCATGGCCCCCCTCCAGGACTGACTTTCTGGAAGTTGCCAGACCTGGTTCACGGTAAGACATCCTCTCTAAGCTCTGCAGCTTTCCAAGCCTCAGTCCCTGGAGGGGTCATTAGAGAGGAAAAAAGGAGGGAAGCCGCCTGAGGAACTCCCAAACTCCCAACCCATTTCTTTTTTGCTTTAGCCCAAGAGCTGGCCAGCTGTCTCCAAAATTACCCACCTATCGGGGCTCCCAGCCCCTCGCCTTTCTCCCTTCACTGAAGACAGAGATGGACTCTAATCCAGTGTTGCAGAGCTCTGTTAGTTGGGATTTATAGCAGCAACACTGCAGAATTCCTGTCTCCCTTGTTTGAGTAGCTAAGCCAGACGTTCGTAGACCCACAAGGTTGAAACAAGGGTGTGAGTGAGCTTTGGTGTGAGAAAAACCAGGTCCCCGGAGGAAATGCCCATCCTACCTGGAGAGAACCCGGATGCTGTGATTCGTCTCTGTAGGTCTCACCACAGGTCCACTGTGCCAAACTGGTTTAGGTGGGAAGGAGGGCTGAGAGTGATAATTTAAGGTTACCATCTAGGGTCTGTTCCCGGGAAGTCTGCTATATCTACTCTGGTCTGCCTTGGAAAAGCCAAGCAGAATTCCGCATGAGTCCCTGCCCTCTCTTTGATGACCCTTTAAGAGTTGAAGAAATGAGATGTATACAGAAGGGGGGTGGGGGAAGGCTAGATGCCAAGAGGAGGAGGGATACCCAGGGTATTAGTGTGGGCAATCCACCCAGATTGCCATTGTGCGATGGCTTCCAATTTTAGGAAGGATCATAATTAGCATGGATGAAATGAAATCAGAATATTGGCAACAGCTGCGAATAGGAAAACCAATAGAGCAGGGGGCACCTGGATTTGAACCAGGGACCTCTTGATCTGCAGTCAAATGCTCTACCTCTGAGCTATACCCCCTTGCTTAGTATAGGTGTCTAATAAGCACCTTTCATGTTCATAGTCACACCCATTACTCCTATAACACATTGGGAGTTTCTACTTGTCTCTAGAGAGCGGATAAAACCAGCAATTTATCCCTTCGCAAACTCATCCCAGAGAGGTCCCCCTCCAGTCCTCAGAGGCCGCAGCCTTACCTCTTCCTATGCCTGCATCTCCCCATTTTCTTCAGTCTGTGGTGACAGCAGCAGCAGCAGCAGGAAGGAGCATTGACTTTAACTACTAGAAGGACCTTTAGGATTTACTTGACTGTTTTTCTCTTGTTCTACACCACAAAACGACAACTTGAAACGATCCTGCCTAACCTCTTTGGAGACACATGCATTACTTATAGCTGAAGATGTCTTTCCAGTGTGTGCATCTATTCGTTAACCTTGGAGGGTGGTGGTGGGAGCAGCTGTGGAAATTAGTGAAATTTCCAGTCCCTGACCTAGATCAGGGAGTTGTCCTAGAAACATCATGGAGACAGGGAGATATGAGGACTACACAGGGCCTCTGGATTCCAGCCAGGGAACTCTTGAGCGAGAGCGAAAGGCTCTATCCTGAACTACACCTCCACCCACAGGACATGGAGGTTTTTAATATATTTTTTTTGTTTTTATTGAAGTATCTTGTGCAATCATTTTTAAAAGTCAAATACTGTTTTTCAAGCTTATCACAAAAACCTCAGTCCTCTGTATCTCCCTCCTGCTACCCAGAGGCAATCATTCTCCACACTTTTGTCCATTTCTTTTAGTATATTTGCCACCATGATTTCAAATAATATAAATATCTGATAATATGCAATATCTAACTTAACCAAGTCTGGACATCAACTGTCTTACTTTTATGATGAGGATGATAACTTATATGCCTTCTTCCCTTCTCAGTTTTCTATTATATCTTGACTTTTGGTTAAATAATTTTCTATGTTTCTATGTTTAATATTTTCATTGTTATCAGTTAATAGTGTTCATAGTGCTAAGTAGAACTAAGAATTCTGGTGGAACTTTTTGTTTTTCCTGAAGTTAGTGATAGCCTTATGCTTCAACTGCTTAGTTTTCTTTGAATTTCTAAGATTTTCCACAAGCTTTAATCATGCCAAAAAGTGCCTTTCAAAACAATTTTCCACTTATGAAAGCTATCAGATAATTAACATTTCCTTTTATTGTTTTCCAGTATCCATCTATCTTCCTGATCCTTCTGGTTGCCCTAAAAAAGCCTGCTACACACTCACAAGAACATTCTTTCCACCTCTCTCTCTGTTTGGGAGTCCTGCTTTCCTGGCTTCTGAGTCTTGAATGTTTCTTAATTTACTCACTTAGCTTGGCAGAGGACCTCCTCCAACTACCACAAAATCAGGGTAGGTAAATTTTTAAAGAACTCACATGTCTGCAAATGTCTGTAATTCTACCCACAGACTTGATTAGCAGTCTGGATGGACAAGTCATAGTCCCTCATATCGTGAAGGATTTTTCCTATGGTGTTCTAGCATCTAGTATTGCTACTGAAAAATTAAATACATCATAATTCCCTTTCCTTTGTGTATCACCTATTGTTTCACTCTTTGAACTTTTAAGAGCTTCCATTTAGTCCTGGTGTCCTATAATTACACCATAATGTATCTGGTGAGGATCATTGTTCTAGGGGCTTGGAGGGTCTTTTCTTCAACGTTTTTTATTTATTTTTGGGACAGAGAGAGACATAGCATGAATGGGGGAGGGGCAGAGAGAGAGGGAGACACAGAATCGGAAACAGGCTCCAGGCTCTGAGCCATCAGCCCAGAGCCTGACGCGGGGCTCGAACTCACGGACCGCGAGATCGTGACCTGGCTGAAGTCGGACGCTTAACCGACTGCGCCACCTAGGCGCCCCTTGGAGGGTCTTTTCTAATGGAAACCCGTGCCCTTTCATCATGGGCAATTTTCTTGTACAATGTTCCCTCCATCATTTTCTCTTTCTGGAACTTTTACTAGTTGGTTTTTGCACCCCCTGGTGTCAACTTCTAACTTTTTTACTTTTAATCTCTATTATTATCTATTCTTTTATCTTTTTGTTTGTTTTACTTGGAAACCACCTCAACGCTATTTTTCAAACTATTGAACTTTTTATTTCTTTTGATTTCTAAGAGCCTTTTCTTGTTCTGTAACTGATTCTTTTTTACAGAGCATCCTCTTCCTGTTTTACAGATGGAATATATTTTTCGTATCTCTCTCAGGATCTTATTCAGCTTAGCTTTTCTCCACTCCTGGCCAATAAACAGGGAACCCAGTGACCTGTGGTTCTGCCCACACAGGGATAATAACCAATCGGATTATCTCTCTTCAAGATGCTTAACACAACAGACACGGAGAAGGGAAGAGGAACTGAATGCAGAGGAGAAAGTCCAACAGACAAACACAAATTGACCATAAAGTCTATAAGCATGTTGAAATAATTGGTGAACAGAAACTGTGAATGAGGTTGTATAGATGTTCGGTCAGGAGTGGTATCAGGTAGATCTCCTTGGAGAAACGGTGTCTTAGGCCTGAGTCCTAAAGCTTTCTTAATGATGTCAAAAACCATCCCAGACTCCACAGGCCTGTTGTCTGACTACTCCTGGATCCCCATGGAAGTGCACGTCTCCCATTCTGTTCTTACCACAAGTCCCCTGCCTCTGATGAAGCCTGAGAGGCTCCACTCTTTGTAACCCAGGAGTGGAGGCTGGCTGGTTGCTCAGATGGGGCCTCCCAGGCAGGGTCTCAGCACAACCACCATGGTAAGGCCTTATCTCTCTGCAGTGTTTGATTTTTTACCCCCAAACCACAATTTTTTAAGGTTTATTTATTTGTTTTGAAAGAGAGAGAGAGAGAGAGAACTCATGTGCTAGCATACAAACAAGTGGGGGAGGAGCAGAGAGAGAAAGAGAGAGAATCCCAAGCAGAGAGAGAGAGAGAGCTCTGTCACCACAGAGCCCAACGAGGGACCCAAACCCGCAAGCCATGAGATCACGACCTGAACCAAAATCAAGAGTCAGACACTCAACCGACTGAGCCACCCAGGCGCCCGCAACCCCACCAAAAAAACGACAATTAAAAAAAAAAAAAAAAAGGAAATTACTTCACCACCAAAGATATTACCAATTATAGGACTGTTCACACTCACTAATCGGGGCTCCCCCCTCCCACATCAAGACAGTCAGGAGTCTGTGGCGACACTGCTGATAGAGTGAAGGGGGCTGGTTGCCTCTGGGAGACTTTCCCCGAGCAGGGCAAGAGCCTCGTAACTTCTGCCTGACACGCAGCGCAGTCCCCTCTACAGGGCCCGTCTTGGTCCCACTGATATGGAAAAACACAAGCAGTCACTGTGCCTTTCCCCTTTTCAGTGTTTCTGGCCAACCACTGCATCAGGTCACAGTTCCCAGGGGTCATACCTAGTCCTAAACATTCTGCTACCATCTTGACTCGACAGAGGCACTTCCTAAGTCCCCCTCAGTGCACACGCACAAACCACCTCTTGTCCTGGATGCCTTCTGCAGAGGGACTGCCCTCCAGATTCTCAGAGGATAAGCTTGCTCCCAAATGACGGTAACTTCCCAGATACCAGAGAAGCCAAAAGGAACTCGGAGGAAGGAATTCTAGCTTCTCCGTCCCCACTCCCTCCTGGCCGATGGGGATGTCAGGACTGAGGAGGGCCTGCTGAAGTCCAGGCCTGGGGACTGGGGTCAGGGGGCAAGACCAGGGGCCTGATGGGGTACCAAGAGGTCCGCTTCAAACTCAAGTGCCCCTTAGGCAGCCTTGCTTAACATCCACACAGACAGTTCTGAACCTCTCATTCATTTGCACCTGCTAAGTCCTGAGTCTGTAAAGTCCACAAGTAAAAACCACACAGGTTGGACCCTTGACAAAGCCCTCTTTGGCCTCAGACAGATGAACTCCTCATGCCAGACTCCCTCCTGGCCCCAATCCTGGGCCCTCATCCAAACCATCTCTCATTATAAAGTCCTGATGAACGCAGCTTCCCAGAGACTCCCGGCTTACCTCGAAAAGACACGTTTTACGCCCTGAGCCCTCAGGAAATCAAGTTGATTAAATAATACCAGCCAGGGCCCCTCCAGAGGAGAAAGGGCAGAGTGGTCTGGGGCGCCATGCAGTGTCTTTTCCACAAGAGCACAGTGACCTGACCTCAGCGAGAGATGAACGTTGATGCAGGGAGCAAAGGGGACAAAGAAAAGTCTGGAAGGCTGAGAAAGGATGAAGGGTTTTTGGTGGACTGAACCCAAATTCCGAGCCCTGAATATAAAGGCCTTCAGTCTCTGGCCTCTGCTCCCCTTGGGGCTCTCCCAACCCACTCCCTATGGGGGCACTTAGGTCACCTCTGGAGGCACTTCATGGCCTACCTCTGCTTATGCTCTTTCTCCCAGATTGCCCCTGCCCGCAGCTCCACAAAAGCCTAGGAGGCTTCCTGGAGGAGGCAGCATCTTCCTTCCACCCTCTTCAAAACATGCAAAGAAACTGCCTCGCCCCTTACAACATGGTGGTTTTGTCTCGTAGGCTAATATTTTATGCGAGTGAGCAGGTTGCACCTACGCTTGTATTATTATTGACTACTATTGTTCCCTGTTCTGGGGGAGGGGGGGGTGGGGCATCACCTGGCAGGGATGATGCAGGACGGGCTTCAGATTTTTGCTCTCCTGACCTCCCGAATAAGAATGTCAAGTGGAATAAAACAGAGCAGTAAGCTGACACATCGAAGTTGGACACCGCTTGCAAGAATGCATTGGCTAGAAGCACCGTCGTGCCTTGTGATCAGGATGCGGGTATATTGACCTGAAACACCAACGCCCTCCAGGGACAACTGGTCTGCCATCTGGATGCTGGCACAGAGCACAACTGAGCACTAATTAGAACAGAACCACTGCCTTCCCAGCCTCCCTCCAAAATGCCGGCGGCCAGCATTAAAGAACTCTCTAGACCAGGTCACCTTGGACATCTTCCTGAGAAAACATGTTGCAGCTTACTCATCCCCGTGGGCCCTGCCTGTCTCTGCTGCTCAGATGGAAAGCAGATGTCCCATAGGGCATTGCCAGTGTCCCCGTGCAAGGCAGGCGACTGGGGTCCCTGTGTGATGGCAGGGGGCAGGGAAGTAGCCCCCGGGGGGCACAGGGTCTCCGGACTGGCGTGGCCCGCAGCCCCTCGGTGCATCCTGTGTTCTGTGCACATCCTGCAGAGGCAGCCCCGGGGCGGAGCGACAGGAGCCCTGGGGGTCCGCTGCGGTCACAGCCCCGGTGCTCGGTAGGGATGGGGTACACACGAGAGGAGTCAAAGCTCCATTATCCCCCCACAGTGGAGGTGGCCATGTGTGGCAGGAGTGGGACTACTCACAGGATGGGTGACATCTGCAAGGCTTGAGGGATAAGTGTTAACAGGGGGCCCGAATCAGCCCTGGAGAAGTTCCCCTGCAGCTGGCAAAGATCTAAACCATCTGGGCTCCCTCCTCTCCTTGCAGGAAGACTCAGCTCCGCAGGACCCAGAGGCAGAAAGGCAGTCCTGCCATCAGTAGAACATGGAAGGGAGGCTTGAACGAGAGACCCCTTGATCTGCAAGGAGACCCCTGCCTTCGCTCGTGCCCCCACTTGTTCGAGCAGGCTCCTAAACACCTGTTTGCTTTCCGTCAGCCCACGAGAACAGCTCCACCGCGGGCTGGATGCATTCCTGCCCTCCTTGTCCTTCCCTGGCCCCAGCTTCCTTCCACCCAGCAGACCTGCAACATCTCCTCGCCCCACCTCATGACCGAGACATCCAGAGCCGCTCATGTCAGCCTAGAAAGGCCCTTAGAATGCTCCAGAACAGCAGTTGCTAAATGCGGCAGCCCAGGAGAATCGTCTGGTGTTTCTGTGATGTGGGTGGATGAAAACAAAGAATCGTGCTATTGAGAAATGAAGTTCCTCGGGGCCTCAGTAAATCAGAATCTCTGGACTGGGGGCCTAGAGAGTGAGTGAGTGTGTGTGTGTGTGTGTGTGTGTGTGTGTAACCACTTTCCCCAGTAATTCTCCTGCTGAGACACAGCTTCGGGTCCACATATCACCTTCACAACACAACACGGTCGTGGATTGGACCACGTTTCTGGTTCTGGGACTCGCACAAGTCAAGGCTTTCCCAAAGGACCACACCCCTCAATCTACCAAACAAGTGCCACCTTGAGGGTGCCATTCGGTGTAGGTACTAAAACTTGAGTCAGGGGGCACCCGGATTTGAACCAGGGACCTCTTGATCTGCAGTCAAATGCTCTACCCCTGAGCTATACCCCCTGGTTTGTTAGGTGCCTAATGAATACCTTTACACCTGTGTTGCAACACCCACCTCCTCTGCGCACTGGAATGCCTATTAATTTTTAGAAAGTTCTGGAAATATGGAAAGTTTCCCTTCAGGAAATGAGCACCTTTTGGCCCTGCTCTTCCACATAGATGCCCCCTAACTCTGGCTCCCAGAAACTTCTTTGCTCACAATCTTGCAGTCGTATTTTCTCAGCACCACTTTGAAGGCACTGCTTGACAACGCATTGCTAAGAGCTGGACCGCTTGTGCCTTCCTTGCTGTCCTCAGCAAGCTCCATGACTTGCGACGCGCCCTCTACGCCCTCCCTTCTCACCCTTATCCCCCCACACGGCCGATGGATCCCAGGCTTTGTTGCCCATCTCTCTGCTCTGTCCTCCTTCCATGGCTACCTCCCGGCTTTTGGCAGGGTCCTGACTGAACCCAGACGAGTTACTGGAATTACTTAGCCAGAGAGGTCACAACCCCCAACCTGGGGCCCAAGAAGCTGCCCCAACGGTCCCAGGGGCCCTCACACCAGAAGGTCAGCCCAGCTGGAGCAGCAGGGACTGTGGCCGAGACCCAGGACCAGAGATGCCTCTTGCAGGAGAAACTCCTGCCCTGAGGCACAGCACTGCAGCCCTAGGAAGTGAACCTGGCCCCTGGCCAACACATCACCGAGATCAAAAAGCCATTGATGCCCCAAGTGTAGAGAAAAGACACCCGCCCAAAGGGACACGAGAGGCAGTGAAAGAGCCTGTCGTGTCTGCATGAGGGAGACCAGCGCTCAGAGCGCACAGGGACTTGCTATGGAAAACCCCTCCCTTGTCCCTGCAATCTATTTCAGGGACTTATGCTTATTTCACAGGTAGTGAGCCCTCCTTGTTGGGGAAAAATTAAAAAAGCAATGTCTCTGCATCTTTCGACAGTGGCCACAACATTAAGCATAGAAGTTAGTAAGCGATAAACGCTACAGCTGGAGGGAAAGATAGCGAAATTGACAACGGCGTCTAAGTCTGGAGCAAATACAGATTTTCTGAGGCACCACCAGCCAAGCACTGTTGGTGTTTTGGTGTCCGTTCCTTCAAACTTGACCACCACCTCCTTCCCCTGAGTTTGGACTCTCCTCTATTGGCAGAGATGGGCAGTTCACGGCCACGTGATGGCCCTTACCCTCCACAAATCATGATACTCGATGGTGCGATGTTGAAAGCCTTCTCTTGAGAACTGGAAACAAGGCAAGGATTGTACCTAAAACCAGAGATGGTGTAATAAGAAGAAAAAAAAAAGGGTGGGGTGGGGTGGGGTGGGGGGAGGAATGGAATGGAAGAAACAAAACACCCATTATTCATTTATTCATGGATACTCTGATTATCTTCGCAGAAAATAAGCTACAAGTGATTTGAATTACCAAGCTTAATAAACTTCGAGATAAAAAATGAAATTATTTAAAACCAAATCTACTTCTATACACCCGTAATGAAGAATTAGAAATAAAACATTTGAAAAGATGTTATTTAAAATAGCAACAAAGGGGCGCCTGGGGGACTCAGTCCCTTAAGCGTCTGACTCTTGATTTCTGCTCAGGTCATGATCTCTCAGTTCGTGAGTTCGAGCCCTGAGTCGGGCTCTGTTTCTGACAGTGTGGACCCTCTTGGGATTCTCTCTCCCTCTCTCTCTTTGCCCCTCCCTGCTTGCACACTTCGCGTTTTCTAGCACGTTACCAAAATGGCGTTACACTTTGTGTGCTCTTTCTCGTCTCGCTGCTTTCGCTCCGCGGAAATGTTTTCCCCTGGTCTGGTCATCTGTGTTCTTTCCAGTGTTTGGCTATGACCACGCTTCTGTGAACAGTCACGCACGAATCTTTGGCTACGCACTTTCATTTCTGTCGGGTAAATACCTGCCAGTGGGATGACTGGATCAAAATGGTTGCGGCATTTTACATTCTGGCCAAGAGCGTTCGCGTCCCGGCTAGCAGCATCCTTGTCGACGCTTGGTGTGGTCAGCCGTCCTGAGGTTGGCTGTTCTAACGGATGTGCAACTATGGTAGGCAGTTTTCATCGCACTGTGGCTTGGGTTTGCATTTCTGCAATGACTAGAAATATCGCATGCCTTGACATGCGCTTGATATCGCTGGAACCACTCTCCCAGCATCATTTCCTGGTATAGGTTCAAGGTAGAGTTGGCCGAAAGAAGAACTATTGAGTGGCATTTGGGAGGTGGAAGTGAAGCGGCAGCCGTGACTGTCTGAAAGTCGTTGTGACATACAGACACCAGATATCAGCAGATCCCAACTCACCTGGGCTCTCCCCTGTTGTGTCCAGGTTTCCTTCCCAACTGCCAGCCCCATCCATCACCAGTAGCCCCAGGGCCTTCACCAGACACTTGCCTGAGGATCTACAGAAGTGGTAATTTTCCACCAGGCTTTCCCCAGCCCCTTCCTGGCGCCATCCCAGTGGCTGGATGTGCTCCGCTTCCCAGATTCCCCTTCATCTCTGTTTCCACCTTGCCACGCCTTAGGAAGGCTCCAAAGTGACTGTTCTTTGGTCCTCCAACTCCCTCTCCTGGACCGTTCCTTCTACCGGCTCATCACAGAATTGTGCAAGGTCTTCTTTCTATAACAATTCCCTTCTTCAAAAATACTTGCGGTGATTCCACTGCTCAGATTGACTACTGACCGGCACGTCTCAGTGGGTTTATTTTTTTAAAACTTTTTCATTCATGTATGAAACATACAAACATGCACAGATCATCAGCATTCATCTTTCTGAGAGACAAAAAATGAATACACCTGTTGCAACCCTGCATCCAGAGTCTGAGAAATAGAACAGTATTCAGAGGTGGATGGAAATGAGATGCCAGGAGTAATATAGGAATAGCTCTTCCCTGAGTCTACATGTTCATATTGCCTGAATTTTTGAATTACTTTACTGTTTTACATTTCAAAAAAAAAAAACCCTGCAATAAGTATGAGGAGATAAATCTAAAGACAAATGTAAACAAAACCCCAAACCCTAATGGTGTAGCATATCGGTCACATGGCCCCAAAGAAGAAAACATTCTCAGTGCTATATATTCTAAGGGGGAGGGAAAAAAGAGACATTGAACCACGTGAGACGTTGAACTGCAGTTGTTTGGGTACAAGTTACAAAACCTATTTTTGAGCAAGTGAGTAAATATATTGATATTTGGAGGAACCAGAGGTCTAATTGTGGGGGACAGGGGACATTACTATGGAATGGAGGAAGGCAAGGAAGAACCATAGAGAGGGATTGGAATTGTAAGCAGCAGTGTGAATACACACACTGACGCACACACACACGTGCACACACATTTCCTAACGCTGCCCTCTCAAAGGGGCTAGAAACAACGACTCGGTTCCAACGAGCACTCCTAATGCTCGTATTGTGGTTATTAAACACCCTCAAAGGGAACCAGGAACCCTTGGAGAAATTGCTGATTCCAGGGCTGGGCAGGAAACCTAAGACGTGAACTATGTAGCATGTTGTTCCGGAAGGTGAGAGAGCGCTCAAAAACTGGTGAGTACGTGTGGACAGAACATAGGGCTAGCTTGAAGAGGCTCAGTGTTAGCTCAAGTGGGGACAATTTGAGAATCAAAAGAAATAAAGATAGGACTATGTTATAGCTCATTATTAAAGAATCCATGAATCCACGTTAATACCGTTTTTTACATTTTAGATGGGGAAAGGAAAACAGCTTTTTGCCAAAAGAAGCCAACTAATACAAGTAAAAGGACTGATAGAAATATAAAATCACCATTTTATAACCATCAGGGTAATAACCGAGTTAAGTAAGAATCACTAATGGTTGCTAAGCATGCAAGGTGAAAATTGTTGGGGAACAGGATATAGAAAAATCTGTCCACCATCATTTTAACTGAATAATCAAATTCAACCACATCAATAGTGGAGTAAAGTGACATCACCCTTGAGGTAATGCATGGACATAAGATAAACATATATAACATAAACATAATATAAATATAAATATAATAGGGGGCGCCTGGGTGGCTCAGTCGGTTAAGCATCCGACTTTAGCTCAGGTCATAATCTCAACATTCATGGGTTTGAGCCCTGCGTCGGGCTCTGTGCTGACAGCTCAGAGCCTGGAGCCTGCTTCAGATTCTGTGTCCCCCTCTCTCTCTGCCCGCCGCCTGCTCCTGCTCTGTCTCTCTCTGTCTCTCAAAAATAAATAAAACTTAAAAAAATAATAAATATAAATATAATATGACATAAAACCTGAGAAGGACTCAATATCACCTATGTAGTCATTCCATCAAAATACTGAACTTTAAATGATGAGGAAACAATCAGATAAATCCTTCTCTCCGAAAGTAACCCACTATTCTAACTTTTTAACACATTTTTGGCCTGTGAACTTCACATACTCTTGCCCCCAGTGTTACATTGGTGAGATCCAGCCATGCTGTCCTATGTGTGTTGACCTCCGGGACGGTTCTGTCCATCACCCAGCTTGGGCGCTTCAAAACTGTCCATTACCTGAAAGAAAATAGAAGAGTGGAGAACTATTCTGGGTTAAAGCAATCTAAAACCACGTGACAACCACATGCAGTGCATGAAACTTGACTGGACCTTATGTTGGAAATAAAAGACAACTATCAGTGACTTTATTGGGACAATTGAGAAATCTAGATTATGGATTGCATAATAAATTATTGGATCACATCGTTGATAAGCCTCCTGAGGGTGTTGTGATTATGCAGACAGACTGCCTTTCTTCTCAGAAAATCCATGTTGAAATATTTAAGGGTGCCAGGATGTCTTTGATGAACTTTCTAATGTATCAGAAAAACCTCTCACACATACATAGAAAGAAAGAGAGTGTGGGCACGAGAGCAAAGGTGGCAAAATGTTAACAATTGGTGACCCAGGCAGAGTATTAACATTTTCATTATCGTGGTGCCTGGGCCGCTCAGTCGGTGAAGCATCTGACTCTTGATTTTGGCTCATGAGGGTCAGGATCTTGCGGTTCATGCATCCAAACCCCGCATCGGGCTCTGTGCTGACAGTGCAGAGCCTGCTTGGGATTCTCTCTCTCCCTCCCTCCCTCCCGCCCTCTCTCTCTCTCTCTGTCCCTCCCTCACTCGTGCGTTCTCTCTCCCACTCTCTCCAAAATAAATAAACTTAAATTTTTAAAAAAATTTTTCATTGTATTATTTTTATAACTTTCCTATAGCTTTGAGATTTTTCTAAATAAAAAGTTAGATTATGTGCCTATCTTTCTCCCTTTACTGTTTGTGATATCCAGCCATACTATTGTACGTGAGAAGGGTTTTTTTCCTTCCGTTGCCGTATGGCATTCTGCTATATGAATATTCGTTATTTATCTATGCTGTTGAAAAGCTGTCGCCAGCTTGGGGCTATTAGGAAGAAGCAGCTATGAAAATTCCTGTACCTGTCTTTGATGAGCTCACGTATGCGCTTCTGTTAGGAGCACAATTGCTGGGTCATTGGAATGCAACTGTTCTGTTTCAGTAGTTAATGACATACAATTTTCCGAAGGAGTTATATGTACCAATTTATTGGCCATTTGGACAGTGTCTAATGTGAAATGCCTACTCCACTCCCATTCTCCTACGGGGTCCTCTGTCTGTTTTCTCACTGATGCGTGGGCATTGTTTTTATATTTGGATACAAGTCCTTTGTTAATTAGATGCATTTCAAATCTCTTCTCTTTGACCTTCCGCTTTCTTAAAGATGTCCTTTGATGAGCTGAATCCTTAACTATAATGGTCTGATTTATCAATCTTTCCCTTTATGTTTAGTGCTTTCTGTGTTCTCTTTAGTAAATGTTTACATTTGCACCAGACCACAAAGATATTCTTTTAAGGTTTCTTCTAGAAGCATATTGTTTCGTTGTTTACATTCAGAGCTACAGTCTACCAGGAACTGATTTTGGTGTAGGGGGTGAGAATCTATGCCTTTTTCCACATGGTTATCCAACTAACCCAGCCTCGTTCATTGGAAAAACTATTCTTTCCCTCACTACTCTGTGCACTGAATTTGTCATAAATCAGGTCCCCATTATCTCACTACTTTCGATGTCTTTAATTTTTTTCAGTGATGGTTTATAGCTTTCTATAGAGAGACATTGTACACCTTTGATTATTTTTTTCCCTCGTAGTTGGTTTTTTGTATGTTATTGGAAATAGAATTGTTTGCAATTTTTCTAACTTTTAAATTTCTGCCATATAGAAATAGGATTGATTTTTGTATTTTCATATTTGTATTTGTATTTGTATTTTTGTATCTAGTGACCCGGCAAATTCACTTAATTCCAACGGTTCATCCATATATTCTTTTGGATTTTCTACACACACAATACTATCAACTGTGATTAATGACAATCTTATTTCTTCCTTTCTTATTCTTTATGCTTTTTATTCCCCCCCCCCTTTCTTTTCTCCTTATTGCACCAGCCAGGACCTCGGAAACCTAGCTGAATAGAAGCGATAACTCTGCATGTCATTTCCTCTTTCCCAATCTCAAAGGAAAACTTTCCAGTATCTCCTCATTAAATGTGATGCTTACCATGACAGTCTTCTAACACCCTATATCAGATTAATAACATTGCCTTCCACGGAGGGCTGAATAATGGCCTCCAAAGATGTCAAGTCCTAATCCTTGAAACCTGTAAATGTTAGTTTATATGGAAAAAAGGGTCTTTGCAGACGTGGTTAAGGACCTTGAACGGGGAGATTATCCTGGATAATCTGGGTGGCCCTAAATGCAATTGCAAGAGAGGCAGAAGAAGATCTGACACAGACAAAAGAGGAGAAGGCAATATGGACACAGACATGGAGGCGAAGTTTGGAGGGACAGACCCACAAACCAAGGAATGCAGACACCAGAAGCTGGAAGACACAAGGAGTGGATTCTCCCCCGGGAGCCTGCTGACACCTTCATTTCAGCCCAGTGAAACTGACTTTGGACTTCTGGTCTACAGAAGTGCAAAATAATGAATGTGGGTTGTTTTAAGCCATCAAGCCTGTGATTATTTGTGACAGCAGCCATAAGAAACTACACCACCTATGAATAGTACGCCAAGTATTTTTTAATCCTGAAGAGATGTTGAGTTTTTCAAATGCTATTTCTGCATCTATTAGGATGATGGTGTGATTCTCCTCCTTTACCCAGTTAATGTGATGAATTATATAGGTTTTCAAATATGAAATCCACCTTTGATTCCTGGAATCAATCTCACTGGTCATGATGTTTTATCCTTTTAGATATTCTCAGATTCACCTAGTTCATAAGAAAGATCAGCCTCTACTATTCCATTCTTACCTTTTCAGGTTTAAATATCAGTGTTATCCTGGCCTCATAAAATATGTTGGGAAGTATCCCTTATTTTTCTAATTCTCTGGAAGACTGTATATACGTGTAGTATTCATTCTTCCTTACATTTGGAAGAAGAATTCACCAGGGAAGCCATCTGAGCCTCAAGTTTTCCTTCTGGGAAAGTTTCTAGTTAGAAAGTCTATTCAATAGGTAAGAAAATATTCGACTTTCTATTGCTTCTTGGTCAGTTTTTATAAATTGTGTTTTTCAAGCATTTTGGCATTTTTCTGGAAAATTGCATCTAGTTTTTCAGATGTCTTGGCATAAAGTTGTTCACAATATTCCTCTTATGTCTCTTTGCTGTCTTCAGGACCTGAACTAATCTTTCACTTGTCTTTTTTTTTTTTTTTTTTAAGTAGGCTTCACACCGTACGTGCAGCTTGCACCTTGACCCTGAAATCTACCGACTGAGCCAGCCAGGGACCTCTCCTTTGTCATCCTTCGTATCACCCATAAGTACCTTCGTTCTTTGTCTCTTGATCACTCTTGCTAATGGCTTATCGATTTTGTTAGTTTTTTCACGGATCAACTTGGCTTTGTGGATCTTGTCTGTGAACATTTGTTTTGCGTTCTTATCTTTATGAATTCATTTTTTTACATTTGGGGGTTTAACTTATTGTCCTTTTTCTAATTTCTTGAAATGGTTACTTATAGTATTGATTTCCCAGCCTTGCTTCTTTTAAGGATTTCAATTTCTAACTCGGTGTGATTTGAGCTGTAAACTACAAACTTTGCCTATGTTCTATTTTCATAATCATCCACTTCGAAATCTTTTCTGGTTTCTCTTTTTTTTTTTTCTTCTTTTTTCATTTTATTTTTTATTTTTTAAAATTTACATCCAAATTAGTTAGCATCTAGTGCAACAATGGTTTCAGGAGTAGATTCCTTAGTGCCCCTTACCCATTTAGCCCATCCCCCCTCCCACAACCCCTCCAGTAACCTCTGTTTGTTCTCCATATTTATGAGTCTCTTCTGTTTTGTCCCCCTCCCTGTTTTTATATTATTTTTGTTTCCCTTCCTTTATGTTCATCTGTTTTGTCTCTTAAAGTCCTCATAGGAGTGAAGTCATATGATATTTGTCTTTCTCCGACGAATTTCACTTAGCATAATACCCTCCAGTTCCATCCACGAATCTTTTCTGATTTCTATGTGTTATTTAGAAGCATGTTGTCTAGGAGCGCCCGGGTGGCTCAGTCGGTTGAGCGTCCGACTTTAGCTCAGGTCATGATCCCACAGCTCGTGAGTTTGAGCCCCACGTTAGACCCTGTGCTGACAGCTCGGAGCCTGGAGCCTGCTTTGGATTCTGTGTTTCCCTCTCTCTCTCTCTGTCCCTCCCCAGCTTGCACTCTCTCTCTCTCTCTCTCTCTCTTCTCTCTCAAAAAATAAGCATTAAAAAAAAAATCAGAGGCACATTGTCTAATTTTCCATCCCCCCCATGCTTCAGACATTCTAGTTCCTGTCTAGAATGTTCCTCGCCCCACCTTGTCGGCCTAGCAAACTCCTATCGACCCTTCGCTATTGCTTCAGGAAGCCTTCCCTGTTCCCCAGGCAAGAGGTAGCACTCCTTTATTCTGCTGGGTTTTGTTTCCATACTGATCCTGCTGTCATTGGTGACGTGCATGTCCGACTCTCACTGGACGGGAGCTCCTTTTAGGCAAAGACATCTTTCATCCCTGTGCCAAACCCTGAGCAGTTTTTGTTGAACAAATGCACTTGTGTGCTTGTTTTCCTAGGACAGTTTTAATTTCAGATATTCCCTTTTATCCATAGGAATCTATAAATTGTCCCAGATTTTTCGATGTCTAGGGCCTGAATCACACCTCCCAGGCTCCCTCTTAGCACCAAAAGGGACGTAAAAGTCCTTTGTTATACGAAAAACCCTGGGGCTTTGGTTTAGGAAATATGGTCTCCTTGATTATATAGTCTTCATGCCCAACACCAGGCTAAGGACCTGCGAGGTACCCAGTATGGACTTGTTGGCTAATGTCTACTGATTGGGCTTTGTCCCTGGCCAAGCTGGAAATAACTCAGTGCCCCTATAAAATATTCCTCATTTCAGCTGACTCGCCTTTGATGTGACAGGGTCCCCCCTCCCCAAGCCCTGAAAGCCATTAGGCAGTGTTGTATTCGTTACGAGGTCATCCGAAATTGATGACTCAATGGTCAGCCTTATAAAACTTCAAAATCTCTCATAAAAATGAGTCAGAATCTAGTAATAAGCTTGTTTCCATTATAATTAATAATGTCACTGCTGGGGTGGGCCGTGTTCTGCACAGTAAGTGTTCTTTAATGTACATGGTGAGAAATCTAATGTTTGTAACTATTTTCAAAAGCCGTGGGGAACGTAGTTTTGGGGAAATTCAATAACTTTAGTTATTGAATTTTTTAAGTAAGTCTAAAAGCCAACTCTGATGCTTGTTTCATACAAGTCTGGATTTTTCCATATTTGGAGTTTGCTTAAAATAAGCAAACATTCTTTTGCTGTACCCTCCTCACCTTTACCAGCTTCAGGTGACTTGACTTCTGCCCCGGGAGAGGCCAGGCCCAGAGCCTTTCCCTTTGTTGAGGAAGCCTGGAATGTCTTCGGGTTCAAGACTTCATTCCTGAGGCTCAAAGCTCTGACCCCATGGAAGACGCAGGGGCCCTGGGATGATGGGTCACTCTCTAAACCATCATCGCCACTGGCACGCTCAGCGTAGGCAAGTTTTACATCAGCATATGAGAATAACTGAGGCCACGGAAGTTTCTAGAAAGCATGAAGGGCGATCATGGAGGCCAGGGCACTGAATCTTCCTCCACACAGTTGCCACACGCCCACCTTACCCCAGCTCTCGAAAGCCTCCTCAGGAGCTAACCTCCAGGTTGGCTGAGGGTGACGTCATCACAGTGGAAACAGCAACACCAGAGGCCCTGATGCTAGCTCTCTCGAACTGAGGCACGGACCTTCCCACCGCCGCAAAAGAGAGGCCCCATTGCGGGGCAATGTTCTCTGGGGGAGCCCTTCCTTCGTCCCCTCTTTTCCCTGGGTGGGAGAAAGGCTTGAGCGAGAAGTCAAGCTTGAACAGACCCCACTTGGGGCCCAGGATGCCTATCCCCATGCCTGGCCAACTTTCACCCCCAACTCTCGGTATCAATGAGGCTAGACTAGGTCAAGCTGTGCTAGCACTCAACCCCCAAATTGTGGGACTTATTCCACCATAGGTTTGTTTTATGCTCCCGGGACATGTGTACCTGTCAATGTCTCCTAGTCAATGTCTCCTCCCTCCAGGATGCAGGCTAATATTACAGCCACTCTCTCAAATCTCGCTGATTGCCGGAGTGGAGGGAAGGGAATCTTCGGAAAGCCCCAACTTATAATTAAATGTTCGGCCCAGAAATGACAACTCACTGGCCAGACCTAACCAGAAGAGGCCAAGAAACGCAATCCAGCTACGTCCCTCTGGGAAGCCAACTGGAAATATTTGGGGAACAATATTTGGTGATGACTACCACAACCTTTTTCAAAGGCCTAGGACTGACTTTTAGGCTGTGTGCCTGGTCCCAAGGGAAAACCTTAGGCCTAAGGGTGCAGCTGGAAAAAGGGAGATCCATGCATACTGTTTGTTGTACTTGACCCGTCACAGGAAGTACAACAGGGCCTTCTGGGTGAGTAGCCCTTGCATCTGAACCGTCTGGACCACGTGCTTCAGGCCTCCCCCATCGCCTGGGCTGGCGTATGGTCTCATGTTCACCAGTCTCCCCCCTCCTGCTGGGCGAGCTGCAGATGATCAACGACTACCCCAACCGTGGATTTTTCTGGAAGCGTGGAGGTGATGGGAGCATGGTGATGGGTAATGGACCAGCAGAGAGTGATGAGCTCATGAGACCCTAGCTCATCACACCCACATGAAAAGATCAGTCAACGTTAATACCAAGTGATGACCTTATGTTCTGTAAACCTACACTCTAGCAAGCATAGTAGAGGACCCCAGAGGCATAAGAAATAGCCCTTGCTCGCAAGAAGCTTATAATCTATGAGGCAAGTTAGGACGCTATTACCTCGTGTCAGACTTTTTCTCTAATGGCAAATGAATGGTACCAATATTAAGCTAGCAGCTTGGCCAAGGCAGAATTCATTGCAGACGTGACTGGAATGGAAAGGCTTTGTGGGAGAATTAGCCGGTCTGGGGCAGATGAGGGGCTTCACGTGGATAAAAGGGGAAGTGAGGAAAGGCACAGGCATGAAAACCCTCACGCCTGCTCTTTGCACATGTGTGAACAGACAGCACCATAAAGTTGGAAATGGAGGGAGAGGTTACAGAAGGTCTTGAATATTAATCTAAGTGTGTGTGGGTGGGTGGGGGGGGTCACTTTATACTTTTTGCAAGGAGAGGCTGGAGGGCCAGTGACCAGGGATACTTTGCAATGGATTCTTTTTTTTTTTTTTTAATGGCCATGTACCTTCTCTCTCTCTCTCTCTCTCTCTCTCTCTCTCTCTCTCTCTAATGTTTATTTATGTATTTTGAAAGAGAGTGTGTTTGTGTACATGAGCAGGGGAGGGGCACAGAAAGAGGGGGAGACAGAATCCCAAGCAAGTTGGCTGTTGGAGCAGAGCCGGACGTGGGGCTTGATCCCAAAACCTGTGAGATCATACATGACCTGAGCCGAAATCCAGAGTTGGGAGCTTAACCGACTGAGCCACCCAGGCATCCCCACAATGGATTCTTATCTTAGGCAGAAGGTTGGGCCAGTCAATGATTTCCTAAACTTGGCTGCACATCAGAACCCCAGCCCCACCCCTCCCTACACCCACCCCTTACTATAAGCTTACTATATGTTAAAAATAGATCTTCCTTTCTAAAAGTCGCCCCCGCAGTACTCAGGACCTACCCCCAGAGATTTTGCTTCAGTGGATCTGGGACGGGATCCAGAAATCCGTACCCTTCACAAGCTTTCACGCAGTGACAGCTCGTCTGAGAATCCACTGTGATGGGCAGTTTCTACCTTTTGAAGTGGCACACATCAAAAGTTGAATTTTTTTATTTTTTATATTAAAAAGATTTTCTCTTAATGTTTAATGGGCATTTATTTTTGAGAGAGGGAGACACAGAACCCGAGGCAGGCTCCAGGCTCCGGGCTGTCCACACAGAGCCCGATGCGGGGCTCGAACCCACGAACCGTGAGATCATGACCCGAGCTGAAGCCAGACGCCCAGCCGACTGAGCCCCCCAGGTGCCCCTGGGGAGTTGAATTTTTAAAATCACATTCCTGAAAACTAGTTCCTGTTCCTAGTCCCTTTGTTTCTGTTGTAGGTGCACACTCCCCTCCCCCTGCCCCCCCAGCACCTCCACGCTCTCCCGGAATTTCTGTTCACGTAAACTACACATCTGGTTGGCCACCACCTCTCACTGCGTATCATTGCCAGCCCTCTCGGTTGCTCCTTCCTTTCTGTTCCCACTCCTGCGACACTTGGCCAGACATTTCCTCGCCTCACACTCGGACCCCACAGTACCTTCTTCCCAGGCTCATCTCTCACCCCTTTGACCCCTCCCTGTACACACCACCATCGGGTAAGCCTCCCGGTCGGCATGGCACCTGGCTTATTCCCTGCTCAGCCACAGTCACCGAATCCAGCCCCTCAGCCTGCGGAAAGTTGGTAAAGCTTGTCACAACACGGCTCAGCCTGTCTTCCCTCGTGGCTTCAAGTCTTGGCAAACCGGATCGCGTTCCTTCTCAATGTGCCCTGTGCCTTCCTACCCCCCTGTTTTTCTAGGCTGTTCCCTAGCTAACCCTTCTACGACCACCCTCTGGTCTGCAATGCCCTCTGCTTATTAAAAATGTTGCCCATCCTTTAAGATCCAGTTCAGATTTGATCTACTTTATAGGGTCTGCCCTGTTTGAAAAAAGAGAAAACCATATATGTGTATAACAACCCCCCCCACACACACACACTTATCTGCCAGTCTTCAGAAATACAAAGATGGATGAGTCCAACCCCCTGTGGGAGCCTTGGCTTTCAACTCTGCTCAGAAGGGGTGCTCTGTATTGGAAGTAAGAACCAAGCGAGTCAGATCCGCTGTCCTGGGAAGAATTCATCCGAGAGACACCCAGGCTGCACCCAGTCCCACACTGCTCACATCCTCTGTGAGGCGAGTAATATATTTCCTCCTGGAAGAGCTGGGACCCCGAGGGGCCATATCACCATGGAGGTGACACCTCTGTTTCCTTGAGAAGGAAGAAGCCCCCACCCCTTCTCCAAGCTAATCCGGGAACTGGCCAACCCGTGGTCTCATGACAACATGAGCAAGCTCTCTTACACAGCCCAGCACATAGGTCACAGTGAGAGCAGACATAGTG
Source organism: Neofelis nebulosa (assembly GCF_028018385.1). Taxonomy (NCBI): domain Eukaryota; kingdom Metazoa; phylum Chordata; class Mammalia; order Carnivora; family Felidae; genus Neofelis; species Neofelis nebulosa. Next base: position 7,263,723 of record NC_080785.1, read on the forward strand.
GTCTTCAGTTAGGTGGAAGGAAATTGGCATGAAAGGAAAGCCAGACCCAGGAAAGTTACAGAACAGCCCGGTCCAATCTCCTCATTGTCCGTCTGAGAGGCTGGCTGTCTTGCCTGAAGATCTGTGCCAGCTAATGGCATGACTTTCCAGTCTCTGGCTCTCACTTCCCCCCGCCTCCCGTAATACTCCAGGGTTCACGTCCCAACCTACACCATGGGCTTGGGCATGTTCCCATGGCTGGTTTTTTGTTTGTTTGTTTTTTTAATGTTTATTTTTATTTTTGAGAGAGAGAGAGAGAGAGAGAGAGAGAGAGAGAGAATGAGTGGGGGAGGGGCAGAGAGAGAGGGGAACAGAGGATTCAAAGGTGGTGGTGGTGGGGGGGGCTCCATACTGAACCTGATGCAGGGCTCGAACTCACAAACCATGAGAGCATGACCTGAGCCGAAGTCCGATGCTCAACCGACTGGGCCACTCAGGTGCCCCTGTTTTGTTTTTGTTTTTTAATCAAGGACTTTACCATGAAACTAACAAACCTTAAGATTCAGATCACCTGCCTTGCACCAGCTCTGTACCTATTTTTTTTTTATTTTTATTTTTAGAGAGAGAGGATGAGCAGGCAAGGGGCGGAGAGAGAGAGAAGGAGAGAGAATCCCAAGCAGGCTCCAAACTGTCAGCACAGAGCCTGATGCAGGGCTCGATCTCACGAACCCGTGAGATCATGACCTGAGCCAAAATCAAGAGTTGGATGCTTAACCGACTGAGCCACCCAGGCGCCCCCCTGTACCTACTTTTAAATTTGCAATTTTGTGAAGTTTTTTTCTTAATAATATTCCCGGAATCATTCAAGATTCAAGCCCATAAAACATGGGCCCACCCTGGCAGAGGGAATGTTATTCGGGAGGGGAAGAAATCATGTGGAAGCAAAGCTAGAGGGAAAAAATATATATATATAGGAAAAGGACCACTGGAAGGTTCAGGAACATTCTCCTACAGTCAGTGGATCGACTACACCCTTTCCGGGATTTACTCCAAAAGGCAAAAGGGTGGCAGGGGCTCCAAGCTGGAGAACCCCTATCCTTCCCCCACCCCATCCCTACATGCGAGAAACAACCTTCAAGAGCTTGGGGCATCCTAAAAGAGCTGGGCTGGCATCGTGAAAAAAGAAATCAGGCTCTGGGAGCAGACTCCTGAGAGCAGACTCCTGAGGAAAGCGTCCCCCCACCCCCACTCCTGGAGAGATTCCATTTCTACACATGAAGAATGCATCCGGGATGACCCCATTCTGTACCATCCGCCGGGGCTGCTGGGGAGAAAGCAAAGGGCATATGAAGACCCCTGCAGGCTAGACCCCAAAGCCCAGAAGTCTGGACCACGTGGGGCACAGGTTCCCTCTTCAGGAAGAGTCCCGCTTGGAGGGAATTCTGAAAGGAAATGCATCTTTGTGGCCACATGGGGGCCCCATTCAAAGGCTCCGTCCATTCCCCCCGCCCCGCCTGGGTTTGCCTCTTAAGGAGTTTTTCCATTTATTTATTTATTTATTTATTTATTTATTTATTTAATTTTTGCCTCCTTTTTTGTTTAAAAATTCTATTCTCGTTACTACAAAATAAAAACATAAATTGAAAAAAAAAAAAGTTAGACAATGTGCAAAACCGGCCTGTGGTCTCACTGTTAGAGAAAAACCGCTTAGACTGTTGATATACATGCTTCCAGACTCCTGCGTGTGTTTTTTCTTTTACACAAAACTGAGATCATTCTGGACAGACTTCTCCTCTTAAAATACCGCGAACATCTTCCCACACCAAGTTCTTCACCAAAATAATTATAAATATGGCATTGTGTTCATTCCATTTAGAAATATTTGTTATAAATAATAAGCACACAACAGAAAGTTCTAAGTGGCTCCCCACCGGGATTTACCGAACTATTTTCCTGTTGTTGGAAGGATTTATTCCATTCCAAACCAAGACAGACGTGAGCTACAGCTGCCCAAATAAATAAATACATAAAAAACCCAAATCGTCTGGCAAGACCTAGAGCAGCAGAGGCGACGTGGCGGATGCCCTGTGGGAGAAGGCACGGGTCTCCTGAAGCTCGAAGGGAGAGCGGCCCTGTAGCCGCCGTCACCCGGCCGGCCGGGCTGGTCCCTGGAGCCGGAGTTTCCTTTTAGTGAGCGAGTCCCTCGGGGTACGTGGGGTCCAGGGCGTGAGGCTCTCAGCAGGATGCAGGTCCGGCTCGGGGTTCAGGCGGTGACTCAACGCGCGCCCCGCCGTAGGCCAGTGGGTCCGGGGGGGGGGGGGGGGGTCGGGGACCAGTGGGTCGGACAACGTTGGTGGGTAGGGGGACTAGGGGGTCGGGGGGTCGGGAGACCTGTGGGTCGGGCAGCGTCAGTGGCCGGGTGGTTCAGGGGGTCCGGAGGCTGGTGGGTCGGCTGGCCCGTGGGTCGGACAGCGTCGGTGGGCGGGTGGATAGGGGGGTCGGAAGGTCGGGGGGTTCCGGAGGCCGGTGGGTCGGCGGGCCGGCAGACCGGTGGATCGGAAGGTCGAGGAGTCGGGAGCGGGGGGAGGGGGGCGGGGGGGGGTTCGGGGGGCGGGAGGCCGGTATGTCGGAGGTCAGTGGATCCGGGATAGGGCGGTCGGAGAGTCGGGAGGCCGGTGGGTCGGGTCGTCAGTGGGTCCGGGATCCGGCAGTCTGAGAGTGGGAAGGCCGGTGGGTCGGGCGGTCAGGGGTCGGGAGGCCGGTGGGTCGGGGGCTCGGGGGCTCGGGGAGTCGGGGAGGCGCGAGGCCGGTGGGGCGGGGGGTCTGGGGCTCTAGGGGCCCGCGGGCGGGTGGACCGGTGGGTGGGTGGGTCTGCTGGCGGCGGGGAGGGGCGGGGAGGGGCGGGACGGGGCGGGCGCCGCGCCTGCCGTTCGCCTCTCCGGGCTGCAGGTGGGGCTGTGCGGCCGCGCTGCCTCCAGGAAGCCTCACGGGCCTGCGCCGGCTCCCAGGATGCAGTGTGGACCGGCCGGGCGCTGACGGCGGCGGCGCGTCTGCGGGCGGAGCGGCGCGGGCCGGCCAGCGAGGAGCGCGGCGACGCGGGCGGAGAAGGCAGGGCAGGGCCGGGCGGGCGCCGCCTGCGGAGAGGCCGGGGGCCGGCCTGCGTGGAGCCGCGCGCGGCGGCGGCGGCGGCGGCGGCGACTTCCTCCGGGCCGGGCCGGACAGCGCACGGCCATGGCCGAGGCGGCCGCGGCTCCGGTAAGGGCGGCCCGCGCGCACCGACGCGCGGACTCGGGGCCCGGGCCCAGCACACGGCGCCGCAGGCCCTGGGGAGGGGCTCCGTGGGCCGGGCCGGGCCTCCGTGCCTGGGCTCCGGCGAGCGGGGCGCGGGGTCCGCCGGGGCCTACGGCGCCCGCCGGCCGGGCCCCCCCATCCGCGGCCGAGCCTGAGCAGGGCGGAACCGACCGTCCCCGCAGCGGAGGCCGCCGCACGCCGAGTTCCTGCAGCCCTCCGCGGCTTCCTGCCCCCGCCCCATCCGCCGGCCCCTCCATCTCCGCGCCCCCCACCCCGCGGCTCCTTTCTCTCCCCACCGCTCTGCCTCGGCGCTCCCTACCCCCCAGCTCCCCCCAGCGGCCTGGTGGCACCTGGGAGGCGTCCGAAGCGGCTTGGATGGCGCGCACACCGAGTGCCCGGCTCCATCGAGGTCGGGGCGGAAGACAGCTGCTCCCTCTCGTAGAAGCAGGCAGGCACCAGCCCTGTTAGGCATTATTTTGTCCTCACAACAAACCTGTGGGGTAGGTGCTCGTTCTGTCATACAAAAGAAAAACCCGAGGCCTGGAGAAGTTAACTTGCCTGGGATCGCACAGCTAGAAAGTGTGTGAAAAGACACAGTTGCTCCGTTTTCGGGGCCTCATTGTGTTTTGGGGGAAGCAGACAGGTACACTGGTGTTAAGGATGCAAAACAGAAAGAGGTGAGTGGTTCCTGCATTGAAGTAGAAAGGGGCTGTGGGAGTGCAGGGGAAGGAGAGGGAGGGACTGGCACCCCTCCCTGGCTTGTGCTTCTGTGATTTGAGCTGGGCTTTTAGGGAAGGCTAGGATTTCATCAGGCTGGGCGGACCAGTGGAGCTTTCCAGGTCGGGAGGTGGGCTGGAGCACAGAGAGAAAGCGGTGGGGGGGCATGTTCAAGGACCAGAAGGCAGCCCCCTGCGCCAGAAGACGGTTTTGGTAGGGAGGCAGTGGGAGAGAAGGCTGCAGGAAGGGTTGGAAGGGGTTTTGATGCCTGGACTTCATCATATGGGTGGGAATTCCTTGAAGGATTTGGAGTTCTCTTACCATCCGCTCCCTGAAGCATGGACTTTCCGCTTCCCTGGCAGGAGTCTGAGGACAGCCCCATATTATCCACCCACCGTTCAGTAAGGAGCTGGGCCTGAGCACAAACAGTCACCACCTCCCACTAAATAGTCTGAAGCCCTTATATGGGGCTCCCTGCCCCATTAAAATGTAAGAAAACTGTGCCTTGCTGGTCGTAAAGTAGTTTACACAGATGTCCTTTTCCTGCAACGCAAAGATTGGGATAATGGCAGTCAAGTGCACTGAGATGCCGAGTAGGATTTCAGGAGCTGGGGAGCCAGGTGATGAAGTGAGTGGATGCTTCTGGAGCAAACTCTTGGGAGGCTGGGGTCAGATGGCAGTGGTTGATCAGAAAGGACACGTGGGCAAGGGAAGGGATGGTCGCCGTCATGGAGGGTGGCCCAAGGTGCCAGCCCAGTTCAGTCCCTGTAGCCTGGAGGCAGAAACACCTACCCCTTGAGAGCTAGAGTCCCGCCCACATCCACCTTCCCTCCAATGGTTCTCTGCCTCTCCAGCTCCTCCCCATCCTCTGAGACCCAGGTGAAGCCCTTCTTCAGGTCAGAGGTCATCTGGTATGGCCTCCTAACAGCCACAGAAGCACTGAGGGTGCTTGACAGTCCCCCCCCCCACGCCCCCCATCACTGCTCACACTCTCCTCCTCTCCCTATTATCTGAAGTGTCCACCCATGTTGTTCTCAGTGACTTTCTCCAAAGGAGCCCTCGTTCCTACTAGGCACCGACCATTTGTTGAGGACTGGTTTCCAGAACGTTGTAAGGACCCGTCCGTCCTCAGGCACCACCAGAAGGAGGCACAAATACCTAAACCTCCTCCCTGACCGGCTGGTCCCACCTTCAGATGTGGGTCAGTCAGGTGGTTCAGCCCGTACCCAAAGCAAAATGAGCCCTTTCCTCAGGGTCCCCAGCTGCCAATCAGGTCATTCAGGCTACCATGCGAACTTTCCAGCAACAGGGAAGTCACTGCTTGGGGCAAGCCTTATGACGGTTATCGTATATATAAAAGTCTAACCTCATGGCATGTTTTTACCTTCTTCCCCAATCTGTCAGGTGTGTCATTGATTTTGGGGTGACTACAAAAATGTCTGAGACTAATTCTCCCTTTGGGAGGGGCTGGATACCACGAGTGACAAAATCAGACTCTCCAGGGACCCAGGGGACCTGTGTTGCTTTTGACCCCTTGACCCACCAATGCCACCTGTGTCAAAAAGTCTAACTCTTGGCTGGTGGAGATTTGCAGTTAACGGCGGTTTTTATTAGTTTAAGGAGGAGCAGTTGGGAAGGGGACAAAATCAGATTGCACTGGAGGGAGAGGAATTAGCTGTTTGATTTTTATGTTTATTAGAGTGAGACATGAGGGGTGCCTGGGTGGCTCAGTCAGTTAAGTGTCCAACTTCGGTTCAGGTCACGATCTCCCAGCTGGTGGGTTCGAGCCCCGCGTCGGGCTCCGTGCTGACAGCTCAGAGCCTGGAGCCTGCCTTGGAGTCTGTGTTTCCCTCTGTCTCTGTCCCTCCCCCACTTGTGCTCTGACTCTCTCAAAAATAAACAAACATTAAAAAAAATTAAAAAAAAAAAAAGAGAGACACGAGATACTTTAAAAAAAAAAAAAAAAAGGCAGTTGAGCAATGCTCATGTTTGTGCCGGTTCAGTGAACCAGCTGTTTTTTGTTTGTGTGTGTGTGTGTGTGTGTGTGTGTGTGTTGCTAGGTCATCATCAGTAGACAGTTCCTGTGCGATTACGGTAGGAAGTGCAGGCTGGGCTCTAGTAAATCTGCAGTTTACTATTTATGCGCTGAAATGAGCCAGCAGGGCTAAGTCACTGTTTCTTAGCAGAACTGCACTGAGCGCCTTCCGCGGGCCGCGCACTGTGCTGCGGAAGATGCTCCAGAGAGCCCCCGCAGGCAGATGCAGATTAATGGGCAGGGCGGTGAACGCTGGGATCCGGGTGTGCAAGGTGTGCTACAGAGGCCTGGAGGGAAGGCGCCAGCCCAAACAGCCGTGGTGTCTGAGTCCCCCAGAGGAGCCGATCACCAGGCCGCGATCTGGCGTGTGGCACGGGGCGTCCCCGCTTTCCCTTTGCGCTCCGCACACACCCCCCACCCCCATCCCCGGCCCAGCCCCCCCACCCCTAGCAGAGATGGGCTCAAGGCACACGGTGGACAGCACGGATGATGGTGGACTTCTCCTTGTTTCCGAAAGATTTCTCCGTGGACAATGGCAGCCACAATTCAGGCCATGGAGAGGAAGATCGAGTCGCAGGCTGCCCGCCTGCTGTCCCTCGAAGGTCGAACTGGGATGGCCGAAAAGAAGCTGGCGGACTGCGAGAAGACGGCCGTGGAGTTCGGGAACCAGCTGGAGGGCAAGTGGGCCGTGCTGGGGACCCTGCTGCAGGAGTACGGGCTGCTGCAGAGGCGGCTGGAGAACATGGAGAACCTGCTGAGAAACCGAAACTTCTGGATCCTGCGGCTGCCCCCGGGCAGCAAGGGGGAGGCCCCCAAGGTATCCCTCGGGCACCGGGGGTGGGACAGCGCGCGGGGCCGTGCCCGTAAGCGTGTGGGTGAGCGCACGTGGTGCTTGTGGTTCCAGGTGCCCGTGACCTTTGATGACGTGGCCGTGTATTTCTCTGAGCAGGAGTGGGGCAAGCTGGACGAGTGGCAGAAGGAGCTCTACAAGCACGTGATGCGGGGCAACTACGAGACGCTGGTGTCCCTGGGTAAGGCGCGATGCTCAGTTTTCTGCTAAATGTGATTTTGAGTGTCCCCAAACCTCTCTCCTCGTGCTGGCGGGCTTCACCACAAGGGTGCGTAAATAACTAGAAGCTTTGACCATGCCAGGTGTTATCTCCTCTCACCATAGAGGAGCACCGGGTGACTGAGTGGAAAGCTTCCTCTAGCCAGTGAAGTTCACGGGTGGCCGGACAGAGAGGCGTGGTGGTGTTTCTCTTAAGCAGGCATGGAGCATGGACGTCTCCGTCCTGCTGAGACGGAGTGTAAAACCTCTGACCGTTCTCGGGTCCAGGAAGGAATCGATCCACTTTCTTTTAGCCTTCTCTTACTGGGACGTGTGGCCTTGATGGTGACACTCCTCCAGTTTAGTGGACAATACGGGCAGACCTTGCTTCCCCTCTGCCCCCACAGACTCCCAGGGCCCCTGTCACTCTCCACATGGGGTAACCCCAAGAGGCTGTTTCTTCCTGGGCTTCTTTCCTCTTGGGATGGTTTCTGCGTGACCCAGACCTGAAGGCAATAAGGCACGCTCAGTGCGGATGGGAACAGGCTCAAGTGTGGTGTTAGATTTTAGCTTGAAGGGAGGCGACTGGGTGGTTCAGTGACCGTCTGACTTCGGCTCAGGTCACGATCTCACGGTTCGTGAGTTCGAGGCCCGCATCGGGCTCTGTGCTGATAGCTCAGATTCTGGAGCCTGCTTCGGATTCTGTGTCCTCTCTCTGCCTCTCTCTCTCAAAAAATGAATAAACGTTACAAAAAAATTTTTTAAATTAAAATAAAATAAAAATGTCTCCCAGACTGCCAGATGTCCCCTAGGAGACAAAATTGCCCATGGTTGAGAACCAGGACTCTTTACTAATCTAGAAATTTCGTTTCTTGGCCATTCTTGGATTCCCAGGCTGCCTTTCCCCAGCTCTGAATGGAACCACGTGGCAAAAGCTAACCTTCCTATCTTTCCTCAGACTACGCCATCTCCAAGCCTGAGGTCCTCTCCCAGACCGAACAGGGGAAGGAGCCATGCAGCTGGCGTCGCACCGCCCCGAAGGTTCCAGATGTTCCTGTGGACCCGAGTCCAGGTGAGGGGCTGAGAGAAGGCCAGGGACGCCAGGCAGTCAGGTGGGAACGGGAAAGTAGAGGGCCAGGGAGGGCATGACTTTCTTTCCAGGAAGAGCCAAGGAGAAACCTCAGCCTCGAATGTTTTAAATCTGTTTTTTAATAGTTGAGTTATGACCTACAGCCTGTTCAACAAACACTCCAGGAATACTTCCCAGCGGGGAAACAGGCAGGAAACCTAGCTTTCCAGAAGACAGATAGAGCCAGGGCCCGGAATTAGGGGAAGAGGGAAGAAGTCACTGAGAGGGAAGGTAGGAGTGTGTCGAAGACAAAATTTCTTTCTCAGTTTTATGAAAAGCCAGCCTTACCCCCGTCCAAGAGCCGATCTCATCGGCCGGTCACATGTTTCAACGTGATTAGAACCACAGATTTATTTAAGGTGAATCTGGACACCCTGGGTCACGGTCTCAGCTTTTCCTGGAGCCAGAGCACCTTTGAAAGTTAAAGAAAGGACAGGTGGATGCGTGAGAAGAGCCTGATCACCAGCGTGATGCCCCAGACAGGTGTAAGGGGTGACAGTCCCTCACTGACCGGGAGACCCCACCTGTGCAGGCTCGAGCCTGCTTTCTCCACAGAACAGCCTCGTCTGTCCCACCTGCCTCAGGATCCCCTGTGGTCCGAACCCCTGTGTTACTGAAAAGTCTACCTGTTTAATCTGTGGTTAATGAAATGTGTTTTCCCTGTTTGCTGCTCCTTCACAATTAGAGTTTCGCCCAGCCAGAGCAGGCGGTGCGTAGAGGTGTTGGGAAAGCATTCACCAGTGTAGTTCCCCAGGCGGCCCCACGGACGGCCCCTGAGTCCTTGCTAGGTGCCAAGGGCAGAGCTGGAAGTGGAGCACAGCGGCGTGACTGGGCAGGGCGCCATGTGGTTGGAGAAGAGGGATCGGACACCTGCCCGGCTTCCTAGCCTGCGGGGGAGGCCCACCGTGGGTTTGTTCATTTTCCTTATAACATCTACGCGGGGGCCTCTCTGGTTTCCACCCCGTCATTCATGAGAGGGAAGAGGGGCCCCGGAAATACCGTGGCTGCTGGCGGGCCCCCACTTGCTCCTCACCCCTTCTGGGCTGGGCGTGCCCTCGACAGACCTCGTCTCCGCTTCAGTTCCTAAATTCTCCCGCCCTGCTTAGTGGGGACTCCGTCCCCAGCAAGACCTCAGATCTTCACGCTCTTCCCGGAGCGTCCCCACCCATTCTTGCTCGGATGGCTTCCCCGGGCCCTGCATTCGCTGCTGCCCGCCCCTGCCCCGCGTCCCGCTCAACCCCGGCCCGGAAGGCGCTGGTGTCCCTGCGCCTCCATGTTGCCTCTGTGCTGGTCTCCCCTCCTCCCTGCAAACCCCCACCTTTCAATCAGACGCCTCCCGTCTTCCTACCGCCTTCCGCAGACCTCATCTCCGCCCCTGCCAGCATTGCCAGCATTGCCAGCCATGGCACGTCCCCAGGATGGCGCTCTGAGCACCGCAGCCTCTCTGTTCCTTTGCCCCCACCCTCCACTCACTCTCCACCACCCACCCGGAGGTCCTGCCCCTGAGGCAGCCCTCCCATCTTCTTGACTTGAACCCGGCGCCCTAGTGCTCCTCCTGTCCTTGCAGATGGCTCTGCCCGGTACCCTGACCCCAGCATCTGGCCCTTCCACTGCCCAGCTAGTCCTCAGTTCCTCTTTGCCCAGCCCGGGCTCTGGTCCACTGGCGTCATCCCCCCGTCACACCTCTTGTGTGTTCACCTGGCAAACTATAATCCTGGTTAGATCCATCTGCCTGTGGTGCACCTGTTCCCACGCAGCTGCATGTGGCTGCAGAAAACCCCATGAGCCTTCTCTTCCTCACCTGCAACCTGGGGGCTTCAGCACTGCTCCGGGGTCGCACGGTGTCTCCTTGGTCCACTCAATTGCCCAGAGGTTGGCAAACCGTGGCCTGCAGGCCGGATCACTCACCGTCTGTTCTTTGTTTGGCTCCCGGACTTAGAAGGATTTTCATGTTGAAAAAATACTGTTTGAAACAAAAAGAAACAAACCTCGTGGCCCTCCCACCCCACCCCAGCAGCCTGTCTGCCTCGTCTGTGCCCCGTTCTCTGTGTTCGCTGCTGTGGCCATCCCTCCCGCCAAAGGCCTGCCTCTGCTGGACACTAGATCCAGTCTGGCCACCTCCCCTCATCCTTCCCACCAGCATCTGCCCCTGCTGTCGGATGCCCGATTTGGAAACAGACCACTTTTGACCCCACAGCCCTGCCGTCCCACTTCTGCCCTCCTCGTGTCACACTGCCCACAGTCGCTGTCCTCCAGCGCCCGCTTTCTCCCATTCCTCTTCCTGCTCTTGAAGCCCTTCCATCAACATGCCTGACAAGACCACCAGAGACCCTCGTGGCCTTACGGGTCTGGTCTTACCAGACCCATTTGGGACATTTGTCACCATTGATCACTCTCTTCCCAGATTCCCTTCTTTGACAGGAAACCTTCCTGGTTTCCTCCTGGTTTCCTCCTGCCTCACTTAATACCTTTCCTGTGCTATTCCTGGTATTCCTTCTGACCTTGAACCGTTGGGGTGCCCTCCCACCTCCACCCATGCCCCTGCTCTGCCATCCCAGCAGTGGCTCTGAGAGCTCCACATGCCACCGGTGTGCCTCTTGCCTCGCCCCTCCCTCAATTCTGCACACCCCGCTGAGCTCCACCTCCTCCCCCCCCCCCCCCACCAGACACGTCTTCCTCTCCCCTGCCACAATAGACAGCTGTCCACCCTGCAGGTGCAGGCCAGGACCCAGGAGTCAGCCCAACGCTTTCTCACACCCACATCCATCGGGAAATCCTAGTAGCTGGCACCCCCTTCAGACTTGTGCAAAGTGCCATCCCGCCTCTACCCTGAGGCCATCGTCTCCTGCGGTCACCTTCCAACCAGCATACCTGCTCCTGCCTTAATCCCCCAGAGCAAGTCCTACACTCTTCTGTTCACAACCCCTTACTGGCTTCCCACTGACTCAGAGACTCTGGCTCATTTCTCTATGTCCCGCTCCCTCTGTTCCAGCCACACCGTCCTCGCTTTCCCCCAACACCGCAGGCTGCTCCAGGCTCCAAGCCTTTGCACTTGCCAGGAATGCCTCTCGGATACTTCCCAGCTCCACCCTTTACCTCCTTTGGGTCTCTGCTTGTTGAAAATTGTGGCCTCTTCCCCCCCCCCAGAATTTTCAGTCTCCTTCTCCTGCTTTGGTTTGTTCCGTAGCAGATGGTGTCATCTATTATGTATATTTCTAGATTGTTATATATAGTTCATATTTACCGAATTGATGGAGATACAGATATTATATGTATTTCACATAGAGAGAGATTATGGATTTCATGTTTACAGATTTATGTATGGCCAGTAAATTTCACGAGGACAAGAACCTGTATGTCTTTTCTTCATATGATCATTACAGGCACCTAGAATACCGCCTAGCACAGAGTAGGAGTTCAACAGTTATTTGTTGAGTGTCTGTGGTGTTATGTAATTTAAAATATCTGCGTGTTAAAATATGTGTGTTAAATTCCTTGTTAGATTTCCTAGACGCACTCCTCCCTATGGTAACCAGTTGTCCTAAAGTTGGTGTTTATCCTTTCCATCCACATTTTATGTTTTGTATTATTTTTTGTTTTTCATTTAAAGCCAAGCTAGTTAACATACAGTGTAATAATGATTTCAGGAATAGAATTTACTGATCCGTCACTTACATATAGCACCCAGTGCTCATCCTAACAAGGACCCTCCTTAATGCCCATCCCCCGTTTAGCCCATCCCCCCACCCACCTCCCCTCCAGCAACCCTCAGTTTGTTCTCCATATTTAAGAGTCTCTTATGGTTTGTCTCCCTCTCTGTTTTTATCTTATTTTTGCTTCCCTTCCCTTATGTTCATCTGTTTTGTATCTTAAATTCCACATAGGAGTGAAATCATATGATATTTGTCTTTCTCTGACTTACTTCATTTGCATAATACATTCTAGTTCCATCCACATAGTTGCAAATGGCAAGATTTCATTCTTTTTGATTGCCGAGTAATACTCCATGTATATATGTATGTAAGTGTATATGTATATGTACATATGTGTATATATATGTATACACACACACACACACACACCACATCTTCTTTATCCATTCATCCGTCAGTGGACACTTGGGCTCTTTCCATCCTTTGGCTGTTGTCAATAGTGCTGCTATAAACATGGGGATGTATGTGTCCCTTCGAAACAGCACACCTGTATGCCGTGGATAAATGCCTAGTAGTGCAATTGCTGGGTCGTAGGGTAGTTCTATTTTTAATTTTTTGAGGAACCTCCACACTGTTTTCCAGAGTGGCTGCACCAGCTCGCATTCCCACCAGCATTGTAAAAGGGTTCCTCTTTCTCTGCATCCTCGCCAACATCCGTTGTTGCCTGAGTTGTTAATGTCAGCCATTCTGACAGGTGAGAGGTGGTATCTCACCGTGGTTTTGATTTGTATTTCCCTGATGATGAGTGATGTTGAGCATCTTTTCGTGTGTCTGTTAGCCATCTGGATGTCTTTGGAAAAGTGTCTATTCATGTCTTTTGCCCATCCATCCCACTTTAAAACTTTTATTTAAAACTACTATGTGTAGGGGCGCCTGGGTGGCTCAGTCGGTTAAGCGGCCGACTTCGGCTCAGGTCATGATCTCACGGTCCATGAGTTCGAGCCCCGCGTCGGGCTCTGTGCTGCCAGCTCAGAGCCTGGAGCCTGTTTCAGATTCTGTGTCTCCCTCTCTCTGACCCTCCCCTGTTCATGCTCTGTCTCTCCCTGTCTCAAAAATAAATTGTTTAAAAAAAAATTTTTTTAAAAATAAAACTACTATGTGTATATGTAGCCATAAACAATATACAATGTGGTTTTGCAGGTTTTGGAAAGTTATATCAATGTCATTATATTTATCACTCAATATTCAGTATTTCAGGTTTATCTCCCTTGATGCATATAGATCAAGTCCATTCATTTTAACAGATGCTTATTATCCCCAAAGCAACCGCATTACAATTTATTATCCACTGGTCTGTTGATTTGCACTTCCGCTGTGTGTGATTTTTCCCTCTCACAAGTGGTGCGGCAGTGGGCAGTTTTACACCTGTCTCTCTGTGTTCATGAGCCGCAGACTCTCTGGGGAATAGACCCGGAGAGGAACCCCTGCATCACAGGGCACACTTGTCTACACCTCTGCTGTTGCCATGGTTACACCAGCGTGTCCCGCTCCCTTCAGCAGTTCTGAGTACCTGTTTTCTTACAGCTTTGCCCACTTTCAGCATGAGACTCTCGCCAATCTGATGGAGGTTGAAATGAACGGCATCGTTTTCATTTGCATTTCCCCCACTCTTAGGGAGGTGGAGCCTCCTTTTCACGTTTATTTGGTTTCTTTGCAAATTGTCTTTTTTTGGTTTTCACTCTCTTATCGATTCAGACTTTACATAGGTTCTGGATACTAACCCTTTGTCTGTTATTTGCATTACAAAACATCTCCCAGTCTGTATCAGGTCTTCTAAGTTTGTAGTGCCTTGTTTAGAAGTCTTGATTTTGGGTCGAATCAAACTTACCCATTTCTTCCTGTACGATCTGCTTTTTCTATCTTAAGATAGCCTTCCCTACCTCATTCCAGGTCAGAAGGACATTCGCCTCTACCTTCTTATAAAACTTTCAGAGTTTTGCTTTTCACATTTAAGTGTTTATCAAGAATTAATATACGTGTAGGTTGCAAGGAAGAATGAAAAATGTTTTTCCCCACAAGGGTATCTGATTTCCCAACAAAGTTTGCTGAGGATTCTTTCTTTTCTCCAATGATTTGTACTGCCAGTTTAGTCGTGAACCAGGTTCCCATACACACAGGCACATTTTCTGGGCTCTTTATTCTGTTTTTTGGGTCTTGGTCTCTACGCCAACACGCACTGTTTTAGCTTCATAATAAGCCCTCGTACCTAGAAGACTAAGCCTTCCCTACTTGCTCTCCAGAACTTTCCGTGGCTTTTGTTCTTCTTGGGCCTTTGTTCTCCTATATGAGTTTCAGAATCTTTATGTCAAGTTCTCAGAAAATCCGGCTGGCATTCTGATTGGAATTGCATTTACTGTATAATTTCATTTCTGGAGAATTACCCTTATTACAACATGAGCCCCTCTACCCATGGGAAGACTCGTTTAACGAAGGCTTCTGTGTGTGCTTGAAGAAGGCTTCAGTTTTCTCTGATCGTTGTGTCTATTGTGAATGGGGTTTTTACATTAATTACTTTTTTTATTATATGAAATTTATTGTCAAATTAGTTTCCATACAACACCCAGTGCTCATCCCAAAAGATGCCCTCTTCAATGCCCATCACCTCCCCTCCCCTCCCTACAGTTTAAATAGTTATCACAGGTACACAGCTCTGCTGTTGACTTTCTTAAGTAAAAAACAACTTTTACTCAACTTTCTTATTCTAATGATTTGCCAATTTAGGTTCTCATGGTTTTTTGCGTTGTTTTTTTGTTTTTTTTTGTTTTTTTTTTAATGTAGGCAATGGTACCCTCCACAGATCACACAAAAGTTATCTCTTCTTTTTAAATTGTTGTAACTTTATTTTTCTCGTCCAGCAGTTTGGCTAGGACATTGCCGAGCAGTTCCAGAGATAGCTGGCATCCTTATCTGTGAGGTGCTTCGAAGGTCTCAGCAGTTAAGGATGGTTTTTGCCATAGACTTTCGATAGTACTCTTATTATAAGTTTATAGAAGTTTCCTTCCACTTCTGGCTAAAGCTATTGTGAGCAAGTATTATGTTGTATCAAATGGGTTTTTTTTTCTTTTTTAATATTGTTTTGTTTCTTTAAAACATTGTAACCGTGTATCATACATAACATTAGCAAATACATACAGAACAAAATCCGTGTGACCCTTGGAGAATCATAGTAAACACCCATAGTCTCAATACCCAGCATCAGAAATAGATCACAGCCAGAACCTTCCATGGCCCCATTGTCATTCTCTGATCCCATCCCCCTCCCTTCCTTTTACAGATAAACAGAAAATTCAGAAGTAGATATGACCAGTCCCTTGGTTTTCTTTACATTTTTCATTCCTTATGTGTATATTCCTAAATGCCATTGTGAACCTTTTTTGAATGACACCACGCCATCTCTATTCTTCAAATTGAACTTGGTACAGATCATAACATCTGTATCCTTTCATTTGACCTTGATTCTGAGCGTCGTCCCTGCTGATGCGGTACAGCTGATGTCCGTTCCTTTTCACCGCTTCATGGGTTTCTCTCTTATGACTATGACACAGAACATTTTTTCCTTCTGCTGATGGGCGTTTGTCTTGTTTCTAACTTTTTTGCTTTTAGGAACAGTGATGTTGGGAACATCGTTACGCGTGCGCAAAACTTCCTCTAGGTGTAGACCCGGCCGTGGAACTGCCGGGGCCTAGGAAAGATGCATGTTCGACTTTTCCAGGTGACGTCTGAGTGTTCAAAGTGGCACTGCCACCAGGCACCCGCCAGCGGCGCCCAGACATCCGCGGCACCTCATCCTCGCCAGCCCCGGAAATGCCTGCGTCCCCGCTTCTGCCCATCTGGTGGGAGTGAACCGGGTTAAAAGTCATATTTTACCACGTGCATTTTCCTAATTAGTGAGATTGCACATCACGTCCCCCGTTTCCAGGCCACTTACCTTTCCTCTTCTGTGAAATGCCTGTTGAGTATGTCTGTTGTCCATTTCTCTTGTAAGTTGTTTTCCCTTTACTTACCGATCTGTAAGCGCTCCTTTCACGTTCTGAGTATTAATCTTCTTGTCAGGTATGTGTATTGCCGATACCTTCTCCGGTCATGGTATATTTTAAAGAACAGATGCTTTTGATTTTAATGTACCGGGATTTACTAGTTTTTACCTTTTTGGTTTGTTCTTTTTATGTCGTAAACTAGTAAGAAATCTTTCCTACCTCGAGGTTGTGATACACCATCTCACATTTTCTTCTAAAGGTTCTGCCTTCCGCGTTCAAGCGCTGAGTCTGTCGGGGCTGGATTTCCCTGGCGGTGGGAGGCGGGAGCCTGGTCCCTCCACACCAGTGCTTTGGGTCTTTTCCTTTGTTCTTTGGGGTCAGCTTCTCAATTGCCTTATAATAAGTTCTGTGAAAAATCCAGCTGGGATTGTGGTTGGAGTTGCACTCAGTCTATTATGCCCATTGGGGACAACGGACTCCTTTGCTGTTATTCGTGTTATTTATGAATGCCTGAAGCCCCTCCGTTCAGCTCGTCTGTACTCTCTCATTGAAGTTTTAGTATTTTCCCCCCAAAAGATCTTGTTTTTGTTGTTGTTAGGTATGTTACTAGGTTCCTGGTGTTTATTTTTATTCTTTCTTTCTTTCTTTTTTTTTTAGTTTTTTCCCTTGTATTTTTCTTAAGTTTTATTTATTGTGAGAGAGAGAGAGAGAAAGAATGAGTTGCGGGGGAGGGGGGGACGGGAGCAGAGAGAGCGAGAGAGATGCAGAGAACAATGCAGGGCTCGAACCCATGAACTGTGAGATTGTGACCTGAGCTGAAATCAAGAGACAGATGCTTAACTGACTGAGCCACCCAGGGGCACCTCTTTCGTTGTATTTTTTTAAAATCATTATTACCAGTGGTGCCTTTTGTTAACATGCTTCTTCTGTCTGTTGCCGATGTATGCTAGGGGCTGCGGGGCAGGAAACACTCCTCTCCAGCCACTTTATCTCTCGAAGGGGCTCAGTTATGTGACATCCCTCTCTGCCCCCAGGCATCCCCTCCAGGGGGCCCACCAGGGACATATCTTGTCATTGGAGAGTTTGGGAGTAGGGTTGGACAAGTACAGTCGTTGTCTGTCCGTCCTCCTCCCCTGGGGCAGCTGGTCACCCACAGAGGACAGGTTCCTTCACTGCGGTCAGGTAGGGGACTTCCTGTCCTAGAGTCAGTACTAGGAACCCCTCTTGTGCACGATAATCCTCAGCTATCATTATGTAATAAAAACAGTTTACCCTCACCTGACTTCCTCTTTTGTTTTATTTTCTCTGTTAAGATCCACGACAGGGAAGAAAAATGGTAGTTGATAGGCTCCCTTAAAACCCTTTTGAGGGGCGCCTGGGGGGCTCAGTTGGTTAAGCGTCTGACTTGGGCTCAGGTCATGATCTCGCGGTCCGTGAGTTCGAGCCCCACGTCGGGCTCTGTGCTGACAGCTCAGAGCCTGGAGCCTGTTTCAGATTCTGTGTCTCCCTCTCTCTCTGACCCTCCCCCATTCATGCTCTGTCTCTCTCTATCTCAAAAATAAATAAACGTTAAAAAAATAAAAAAAAAAAAAACCCTTTTGGAAAGCGTACAAAAATACAGTTGTATTTCATTTACTGATATTTCCACCTAAAAACCTTGCTCACATTCTCATTAATGCTAATAACATTGCTAATAATTGTCTGATGATTCTCAGATCTCCTGAAAAGATAATCCTATCATCTATGAGTAATAAGAATGTTTTGTCTCCTTTCAAATCTTTACGGCTAATTTTTCTCTTGTCTTATTGTGCTGGCTGAAATAAAAGTGGCGATAGCAGGTATCCTTGGTTCATGATTTTAAAGAGAATGCTTATTAACTTTTCACATTGAGTCTAACGTTTGTTAAAGGTTTTGTTTATCAGTACCCTTTATGAAGTTAAAGAAGTTTCCCGTATTTCCAATTGATGAGATATTTCTAACAAGGAAAGATGTTGAATTTTTATAGAATGCTATTCTGGTGTCTGTTGAGATGATTATGTGATTTTTCCTCCTTTAACCTGCTAATACAGCAAATTATGTGATTTTCTATTGTTGAATCAATCTTGTGATCTGAGAATAAACCTAACTTAGTCGTGAACCTTTATATACATTGCTGGATTCTGGATTAGTATGCTAGTTGTTTAGGATTTTTGAATCTTTGTTCATGAGTGAAACTGGCCTATGTAATTTTACTTTTTCAGACTGTCTGGTTTTGATATAAGCTATGACGTATTCCCTCCGTTTTTATTTTCTCAGAGGGTTTGTGTAATATTGGAATTATCCGTTCCTTGAATGTTGAGTAGAGAATACCAGTGAGGCCATCTGGGCCTCAAGTGGTCTTTGTGGGGGGAGATTTTTGTCTACTGACTGAAGTTCTTTAATAGGGATAGGACTATTCAGGTTTTCTATCACTTTTTAGTCAGTTTTAGCAAATTCTAGTTTTTCTAAGAAATTTGTCCACCTCCCCAGAGTTTCCAAATGACTTGGAATAACATTCATAAAACCATCTTCTAATCTCTGCTGTGTTTATAATTCTGTTCTTTTTCCATTCTTCATGTCAGTTATCAGTGCTTTCTCCTTTTTTTCTTGATAGATGTAACGGTTTAATAGTCTCTTCAAAGAACCAACTTTTGGCTGTCTGTATTCTATCTTTGTTTTCTCTTTTATTAATTTATGCTCTTGTATTGTTGCCTGTCTTCTACTTTTTATTTATTTTATTTTTAATGTTTATCTATTTTGAGAGAGAGTGTGTGCACGAGTGGGGGAGGGTCAGAGAGAGAGAGAGAGAGAATCCTAAGCAGGCTCCACACTGTCAGCACAGAGCCCGATGCAGGGCTCAATCTCACAAACTGTGAGATCGTGACCTGAGCCAAAATCAAGAGCCAGACTCAACTGGCTGGGCCACCCAGGCATCCCTGTCTTCTAGTTTTTAAAGGGGTTTTGTTGTGGATGTCATTTCTTTTCCAGCATCTTGCCCTGACCCTTAATTTTCAACCCGTCTTCTCTTTTTTAATATAAATATACAAGGTCATAAAATTCCCTCTAAGTACCATTGTAGATGCAACTCACATATTTTGATAAATTATATTTTCGTTAGCATTGGGTTCCAAATATCTTCTAATTTTCATTGTGATTTCTCCTTAGAGTCTTGAATTATTTAGAAAACATAGATTTTTTTTTTTATGTTTATTTTCGAGAGAGAGAGACAGACAGACAGAGTGTGAGTGGAGGAGGGGTAGAGAGAGAGAGGGAGACACAGAATCCGAAGCAGGCTCCAGGCTCTGAGCTGTCAGTCAGCACAGAGCCCAACGTGGAGCCCAAACCCACAAACTGTGAGATCATGATCTGAGCCAAAGTCGATCGCTTAACCTACTGAGCCCCCCAGGCGCCCCAGATATTTTTAAATTTTAGTAGGTATGGGGAGTTTGGGGGGGTATATGTTATTGATTTCTAACTTAATGTTATAGTTACAAAATCAGTGTTTAAAAGATTAGTATTTTAAAATTGACTAAAGTTTTCTTTATGGTCTAGAAAGTGTTCATTTTTCCTTATTGCTCTGGGTGGCTTAAAAAACTTGTGTTTTCCTTGTCTTTAGATTCTACTATGTCCATTTGATCAGGTTTGTTAATAGTGTATTCGAATCCTATGACCTTGAGTCAGCTAGATTTATCAGTTACAGAAACAGGTATGTTGAAATACTCCACTGAGAAGTTGGGAGTTATTTCTTCTGGAGTTTTGCTGTATTATTTTAAAGCTAAGTTATTAGATTAAAAATGTAGAATTAGTTTTTCTTTCTGGCCAATATAACTTGGCACAGTGGTCCTTTTTTTATTTCTGTGAATATTTCTCTTTTTAAATTCTATTTCGATGGGGCACCTGGGTGGCTCAGTTGGTTCAGCTTCCAACTTCGGCTCAGGTCATGATGTCACAGTTTGTGAGTTCGAGCCCCATGTCGGGCTCTGTGCTGACAGCTCAGAGTCTGGAGCCTGCTTCAGTTTCTGCATCTCCCTCTCTCTCTCTGACCCTCCCCTGCTTGTGCTCTGTCTCTGTGTCTCTCTCTCAAAAATAAATAAACATTTTAAAAAAGTAAAAAAAAAAAAAAATTCTATTTTGGGACGTCTGGGTGGCTCAGTCGGTTAAGCCTCTGACTTTGGTGCAGGTCATGATCTCGTGGTTTGTGAGTTCAAGCGCCACGTCGGGCTCTGTGCTGACAACTCAGAGCCTGGAGCCTGCTTTGGATTCTGTGTCTCCTTCTCTCTCTGCCCTCCCCTTCTTGTTCTGTCTGTCTCTCTCTCTCTCTCTTAAAAATAAACATTGAAAAAAAACTTTATTTCATCAGATATGGGATAACTGCATCTTTTTAAAAATTTTCTTTATTCTGGCTTTGATTCTTTTACACTGCTTTTGCAGCCTTCTGTTGTAGGCGTGTCTTTTGCAAACAGCATATAGTTAGGTTTCTTGTTCATTTTTAGTCCGATCATCTTTACCTTTTAAATGTCCAGCATGGTGAGCACTAGCCACATGTGGCTGTTGGTGACTTAAAAAGTACTATAAAGATGAGATACATAAATGCTGAACATTTTGGATATATTGGGTTAAGTGAAATATATTGTTAAAATTAATTCCACCTGGGGGCGCCTGGGTGGCGCAGTCGGTTAAGCGTCCGACTTCAGCCAGGTCACGATCTCGCGGTCTGTGAGTTCGAGCCCCGCGTCAGGCTCTGGGCTGATGGCTCGGAGCCTGGAGCCTGTTTCCGATTCTGTGTCTCCCTCTCTCTCTGCCCCTCCCCCGTTCATGCTCTGTCTCTCTCTGTCCCAAAAATAAATAAAAAACATTAAAAAAAAAAAATTTTAAAATTAATTCCACCTGTTTCTTTTTATTTTACTATTTTTTTTAACATTTGTTTATTTTATTTTTGAGAGAGAGAGAGAGAGAGAGAAAGCATGAACTGGGGAGGCGCAGAGAGGGAAAGAGAGGTAGAATCCCAGGCAGGCTCCACACCACCAGCACAGAGCCTGACGCGGGGCTTGAACCCAGAAACCGTGAGATCATGACCTGAGCTGACGTCAGACACCCAACCGACTGAGCCACCCAGGCGCCCCTCCTGTAATCAGTTTTGATACTCTCATCAGATGCTCCCCTTTTTATTTTTCCGAATATATTAAGGTCCATATTCTGTATATGGTAATTCCAGTATCCTAACATCTCTGCAGGGCAGATCCTGCAGTGTGTGGTCTGCTGACCCACTGAGGCAGCTGCTTTTCTGGTTGAGGTGGTGATTTGTAGTTGTGAGCTCAGTAATGTCTGGGAACTGTGTTTATTTTTTTTTGTCATGTTTAATTTTATTTATTTATTTTGAGAGAGACGGAGAGTGAGCTCGCATGCATGGGCACAAGCCAGGGAGGAGCAGAGAGAGAGGGAGGGAGAGAGAATCCCAAGCAGGCTCCGCGCTGTCAGCACAGAGCCCGACAGGGGGCTCGATCTCAGGAACCGTGAGATCATGACCTGAGCTGAAACCAAGAGTCAGACGCTTAACCGACTGAGCCACCCAGGCATCCCCTGAAAGATTTAAGATGTTTAAGATGCTGTCATTCTGAGACCCTCTGTCCACCTCTGCTGGTCCTTGGGGCCACCAAGACCTTGGCCTGGAGGTTTCCAGGTCACTCCGTGGTGTGACCTGGCACCACTGACCCTCGGGCACAGGCTGTGCTGTGTCAACTCCCACGCTGATACTTAAGACACCATATCCTTCAGCTTCTTTTTTTCCGTAGTTCTTGGGAGTGAGTTCGGCCATGACTCTCATGTTGTTTGGCCGCTCTCCTGGTTTGTAAGTTTATTTTCATAGGACCTCCTGTGGCCTGAGTTGTGGGGGGGTGTCCCCATGGGCAGGTTTGCATTGCCTGTGCTAGGCGGGGGGGCCGCCTGGGCACCGTGGTGGTCAGCCAGCGTTTCTGTGAATTTCTCAGCTTAGGGTCTCTGCACCACGTAGGTAGTATGAATTCGGTGTGGACATGGGGAAATTCCCGTTTCTTAGGGTGGCTGTCCCACCCGTGGCTCTAGACAGGTGGCGGCTTCCCTGTAGTGCCCTCAGGTGGATGCAGTTATTTCCAGCTCCCAGCTCACCGAAGGGACAGAGCTTCCTGGCTCCTGGCTTCACGCAGGCAGCTCAGCACTGTCTCGCCACACCTGGACATCAAAGCCCAGCCTCCAAGGCCTGTGTCCTGTTCCAACAACTCCCTGGGTCACCTGGCCTCTGTTCCAACTCTTGATTTGACTTTGCATTTGCTCTTTGATTCTTACATCTGGAATCTTTGTTTTATGCTCACTCATATACATGTGCGGGGGGGGGGGGGGGCGGAGGGGTAAGGTTTGGGGGGATACTCGGGCTTACATTTTATGTAACATTTCTGTGTTAAGAGTGAGAGCAGGACCTCCCCAGAGCAGCGCGGCCTTCCCCAGGGACCAAAGATCCAGCCCTAAGAACTCACAGTCGTATTCCTCACCCCTTCCCACCCTCCCCTATGCTCACTACCGTGTGACTTCACGCTTTGCCCAGAAGGCCCCGCTGTCCCTGCTTGCTCTGGCCTTCCGTTCCCACCAGGCTCTTTTGCCATCTGAGCCTTGTAAGCGCCCGTGTCCATTTCCTTGGCTGGATGTGTGTCCCCCACCGGGGCCGAGGGGCCCTGATGCTGTGTGTTCATGCACTTTCCCTTTCTCAGGCTCGGGGCCCCCGGTTCCTGCCCCTGACCTCTTAATGCAGATCAAGCAGGAGGGCGAGCTCCAGCTCCAGGAGCAGCAGGCTCTGGGGGTAGAGGCCTGGGCAGCCGGACAGCCAGATATCGGGGAGGAGCCATGGGGCCTCAGCCAGCTGGACTCCGGAGCAGGAGACGTCTCTACAGATGCCGCCTCTGGTGAGTGGCCGCAGCTAAAGCAGACACAGGGACAAGTGTGGGGGCTGATGGCAGGGTGTGGGAAAGGACCTGGAAGCACTGTGGAGCTGTGGCCTCCCAGATCTCGGACATCTGGCCTGACCCACTGGGGAGTTTTCCCCCCTGAAGGGAGGGGGCTGTGCCTAATGATACCTTGTGCCCCCCCCCCCCTCACCGGGTTTGGTGGTGCTTACGTCTCAGAGCCTCTCTGTGTGACCTCGGTCCACTGCACTCCTGTTCGCCTTGCCCTCGCCCCGGGGCAAATTGCCAGCTGCCACGCATTACAGAGGCCTGCACAAAATAAGCAGTGATGTCGAGCTTCCTGGTGCCTCAGAGAAGGGGGCCACAGAAAACCGGGTGCGGGAGAGGAGAGGTGGTTACGCTCCCGCAAAAAAGGCCCAGGTGGGATCTTAGGGTCTCACCTGCCCTTCCTTCCCCTAACCCCCAGGCTCTGATCTGTCCTCACTGCAGGCGTCCACTCCAACTTTTCCACCACGATCCCACCCACTTCCTGGCAGGCGGACCTCCCTCCCCACCACCCTTCTTCAGCATGCTCGGATGGGACACTGAAGCTCAACACAGCAGCCTCCACGGAAGGTATGGTGCGGCCGAGAGGGGGCGGGAAAGGCTCGCGTCTGCCTGCAAGGCTGCCTCGGCCCAGGGCCCTCGTTTTTACTGCCAAACTGCCCTGACCTCTCAGCCAACAGGCCTTTAGGTGTCTGTGGCGTTAGGACTCTATAGTCTGTCCTTGATCTCCTTCCAAACTCTTAAGCTCGAACAGCCTTTCTTGAGAGCGTATGTGTTTCCGACTGTCTGTTTCACATATGGTCCTAACCAGTCAACCCTGTTAAAGCTGATCCCTTGAGAAGGACGTATCGCCTGCCCAGGCTCAGCCATCCTGGCTCTCTGCTGGCATGGGAAAAACCAAACCAGACCGGAGCCGCTTGTGAGCTATCAACACTACCAAAGACAGGCGTCCGAAGGCCAGGATCAGGAAGAACGACTACCAAACTTATGGATTAGTTTTCCATTTACTTCTGTTTTGAAGGCCAGTTATCTGTTACTTTTCTCATTCCTCATATTTGTGCTAAAAGCCCAGGTCCCTGATATAAAACTTCAGGATGTGAGAATCAAGTACATTTATATAAAATCAAACACAGTTTTACTGTTTGGCTAATATTTTTCTCACTAGCCGGCTGGCCACATAGAATGCTTGCTGCATTCCAAACGTGCCCACCAGTGGTCAGCCTTAGGATGAACTCAGGAGTAGCCTTAATAACCAAAGAGAAAATGAAAATGGACCCGGGTGAGCAAATGCCATGGTTGCTTTACCTGTGAAGGTCCTCGCCCAGGGTTTGGCCCGCATGACTGCGTGGGGGGAGGGGGGGTGCTCTGCCCAACGGGATCCTGAGGCTTGGGAGAGTAGGGCTCCCGGTCATGGTGGAGCGGAGTAGCTGCCGAACAGCCAGATGGAAGGATCTGAACAGCCAGATGGAAGGATCGGCTCCTCCCTTAAGCAGGTACGGGGACGCGACGATACCGGGTCCTTCTGCCTTTCTCAGCAGATGTCAAAATTGTGATAAAAACAGAAGTCCAGGAAGAGGAGGTGGTGGCCACGCCAGTGCATCCTACCGACCTGGAGGCTCACGGGACCCTGTTTGGACCAGGCCAAGCCACAAGGTTTTTCCCTAGTCCCGTCCAGGAAGGAGCCTGGGAAAACCAGGGCGGCTCCTTCCCCAGCCAGGACCCTGTGCTGGGGCTGAGAGAGCCCGCCCGGCCTGAGCGGGACATGGGCGAGCTCAGCCCCGCGGTGGCCCAGGAGGAGACCCCGCCGGGGGACTGGCTCTTTGGGGGGGTCCGGTGGGGCTGGAATTTCCGGTGTAAGCCCCCCGTGGGCCTGAACCCGAGGACTGGGCCCGAGGGGGTGCCCTACACCTCCCCCGACAGCGGGGAGGCCGTGCTGGACCCCAGCCAGGCCCCGAGACCCTTCGGCGACCCCTGTAAATACCCCGGCCGGACCAAGGGCTTCGGCCACAAGCCGGGCCTGAAGAAGCACCCCGCCGCCCCGCCGGGAGGGCGGCCCTTCACCTGCGCCACGTGCGGGAAGAGCTTCCAGCTGCAGGTGAGCCTGAGCGCGCACCAGCGCAGCTGCGGGCCGCCCGAGGGGGCGCCGGGGGCGGCGGGCGGCGGCGCGCGGGACGGCAGCGCGCTGCGGTGCGGGGAGTGCGGCCGCTGCTTCACGCGCCCCGCGCACCTCATCCGCCACCGCATGCTGCACACGGGCGAGCGGCCGTTCCCCTGCACCGAGTGCGAGAAGCGCTTCACCGAGCGCTCCAAGCTCATCGACCACTACCGAACGCACACGGGCGTGCGGCCCTTCACCTGCACGGTCTGCGGCAAGAGCTTCATCCGCAAGGACCACCTGCGCAAGCACCAGCGCAACCACGCGGCGGGGGCCAAGGGCCCGGCCCGCGGCCAGCCCCTCCCGCCCCTCCCGGCCGGGCCCCCGGACCCCTTCAAGAGCCCGGCCTCCAAAGGACCCTTGGCCTCCACAGACCTAGTGACCGACTGGACTTGTGGCCTGAGCGTCCTGGGACCCAGCGACGGCGCGGACCTGTGACGCCCCCCGCCCTCCCCCGCCCGAGCTGGCGAGGGTGGGGGGGGCGCCCCGGTCCCCTGGCCCGGCTGCAGGCCGCGCGCCTAAGGAGAGCCGCACTCGGAGGCGGCAGGGCGGTGGTGGGAACGGAGCCCGGGGAAGCCGGTTTCCCAGCCGCTGAACTGATCGCTGGAGGGAGAGAAACTATCAAACGATCCGGCCTCCACCTCTAAACAAAGTAGAATTCTCTGATTGTGAAACTGAGCAGCATAGAATTTTAAGTAATTTAATTATGGAAACTTTTTTTTTTTTTTTTTTTAATTCTTGACGAAAACGCTGGAAAATAGTCGTAGCACCAGTTTAAACTTTATAGTGTACTTTCGGTTTCCGGAGCGTGCGTTTGTGTGGGCTGTGACCGTACCAAGTCCGACAGTGAGTTGGCCGGCTGGGGACACAGGTGAGGAGGGTCCCGGACCTGCCCTGGCCCCGCTGACTCCTAGGGAGGGGCCGGTGGGGGTGGTGGTGCAGCAGAGTTGAGAAACCCCCGCCCCACCTGGCCACCAAGCTGGCCTGGGGATGGGGCAGGTCTGGGCCTGGGGCTCCAAGCTCCTCCCATCACCCCTCCCCTCCAGGGTGTGGAACCCCCACCACGGGTCAGAGTCAGCAGGGAGAAGGACGCGCCCACCGGCAGCCAGTCCCGTTCCCCACCTTGCCCCTCCATCTGAAAAGTCCCCCCATCCAAAGTGCTGGCCCATTATGGGCCATCTGCCGCCCCTAACGGCAAGGGATCTGGGTGGTGTCACCCTGTTATGGGACTCAGGGCCTCATAAAGGAGAGCCACCTGAAAACACAGTGTTAGGGCTGCGCAGGAGAGGAGGCAGAGGTGGGCAGGCCCAACCTTTCACCCTCAGTTACCGGCGGAGCCAGGAACAAAGCCTGGCCTGCCGAACCCCACGAACCCCATGTGGGGCCGCTTTCCTCTCCAGCCAAATGCTTCTCTTTTCTTTGCTCTGTGTAGTGAGTGTTTCTTCGTTGTCAGAACGCTTTCACATCGCGTCTCATTTGATTACTGTGACCTTGTAAAGCACGCGGGACGAGTGTTGTTAGAGATGAGGAAGTAAACTCCTCCAAGGGCACCCCTCCCAGCCTCACGAGGGAGTGCGCGGCCGCGTGCCAGCAGTCGAGGAAGGCCACGGATTAGACAGGCTGGTCGTCCTGGAACACCACCGGCTTGGGGGAGGGAAGGTACTCGCGGCTGCCCTCTTAAGATTTGTACCACCGCTGGCCGAGCAAAATCATCAGGCGTCAAGGTTCTGCTGGCCTGTCTGGAGTGTGCACCCATTCTCCCCACCCGGCGGGTTGGTGGGGGGAGGGGGGGTGCCAGGTGGCAGGTCTGAGGCTGCGTGAGGGGCAAGTGCTTGTTCATTCCCCCTCTGACATCTTAGAGGTAGAATTAGAAACGGCCCAGGTTTCTTGATTCTGCCGCAATGCTGTCCCTACCACACAAGTGTCCATTCCTGTTTCATTGGCACAGCCACTGGTCCCCTTGCCCCCAACGGGTAACCTGTTCCCCCCCTGAGGAACCAGAGACCGTGGCTTCCTTTCAGTCCGCTTCCTCATGCGTCCTTTTATTAGGCAATAGTCTAGTTCGGAAAATTGTTTCTATGTACTGTATATTTTGTACCCGTTTACACTTCTAATATTGATATAACTGATATTTTGAAAAACGGATGAAGAGGAAACATCCTGTTAAAATAAAACCTAACCAGCACCAAGACGGCTTGGCGGGTTCCATTCTTAGACCTGTGTCTTGGGCACTGATGCCTCTAGACCCTCCTCCCACAGGAGCCGTGTGGCCAGCTTCCTGGGTGCCCTCCTCCTACACGTGGTCACCTCGGACCCAGGGCGGCCGCCGGCCCTCAGAGCTAGGAGTGGAAGAACCCAGAGAAGTCTGACTCCATGGAGGGAAAACCATAACGCTCCCAGTCCCTGCTTCAGAGTAGAGTCCTGCTTTGTGTCGTCCGGCTTGATGTAATGCGATGCGAGGTGCATGAGACAGGGTCTGGGAGAAGAACTGCAGAGCATCCGAGAAAAGCGGATGCCGGCTGTTCTCTCCTCGGCTCGTGCCTCTGCTGGGCCCGCGGCTGCTGTGTTCCTGGTCCGGGGGTGGAGGCCGCCCGACAACCAGAGCCAACAGTTGTGAATGTTTTATCTCGTGTATTCGGTCTTTTTCATCTTGATCTTTGTCTTTTTAAGAAAATGAAAACGTACAATAAAATCTGCGGAAACTTGCCACGAGGGCCTGGGAGTGGGACAGGGCGAAAGTGAGAGTGGGTGTCCCATGGCGTCGAGGTGATGATAGCAGCGCGCTCCTCACCGGCAGCCCTGCCCTCCCCCGCTGAGCGTGGCCCGGGTGCTCGGAAATCAAGCAGGGACGCTTCCGGTGACTGCCGGGCTCACCGTGCCACCGCCCCGCCACTGCACGGGGACATCCCCACACGCCCTCTTGCCACACGCCCTGTGCGCACGAATCCCGAGGACCCTGCCAAAGTCCCCAACCATTTAGTGGTTCAGGGCCGACTCCTGAGGCTCTCCCGGCAGAGCGTGGGGAGAGGGGGGTGAAGGTCAGTATCCAAAGGGGCGCCCCCATCAGTAGTTAGGGAGACCGGGCCAGCCCCGTGGGCGGAGGGCCCCACCACTGCTCGGAAGCATCAGCCTTAGGCCAGAGCACTGTGGTCCCTGTTCGCTGAGTGTCCTTTTGCTGCTGTAACAAATGAGCACAAACTTTGTGGCTTCAACCAGTACAGACCTATTTTATGCCTCTGGAGGTCAGAAGTCCAGAACGAGCCTTATGGAGCTAAACTCGGTGTCAGCAGAGCTGCGTTCCTTCTGGAGTCCAGGGGAGAACCCACTGCCTCGCCTTTTCCAACTTCTAGAAGCCCCCTGCCTTTCTTGGTTCGTGGCCCCTTCCTTCATCTTCAGTGGGGGTCACTCCAACCTCTGCTTCTATCATCCCGTCTTTTTCTGGCTTTGACTCTCTTGCCTCCCTCTCAGAATCTTTTCTCTCTCTCTCTCTCTCTCTCTCTCTCTCTCTTTTTTTAAGTTTATCCATTTATTTTGAGAGAGAGAAAGAGCACAGGCCGGGGAGGAGCAGAGAGAGAGAATCCCAAGCAGGCTCTGTGCTGTCAGCGCAGAGCCCCACGCAGGGCTCGAACCCACAAACCAAATCGTGAGATGGTGACCTGAGGTGAAACCAAGAGTCTGACACCCTACTGACAGAGCCACCCAGGCGCCCCTCCCTCTCAGAATCTTGCAATTCCATCAGGCCCACCCAGCTAATCCAGAATAATCCCTTCGTCTGAAGATCCTGATTTAATCACACCCGCAAAAGTCCCTTCTGCCACGTAAGGTAACATATCCACAGGTTCTAGGGATTAGGATGTGGACATCTTGGCGAGGGGAGCATTTTTGGCTTTACTACACTTGCCAAATCCCAGGGCAGTTCTCATCTCCTACCTGAGGTCAGGCCACATCCTCCACGGATGCTCCCGTGTTCTGGCACCGAAATAACGTGCTTCAGTGACATTTGAGGCTCGTTGTGCCCAGCCACCCCTTCATCTCAGCCACCCACTGTTGCCCACAGAAGGGTACCCGTCTGCTGCCTGCCTCCTCCCGGCATCTTTCTTTACCCTCATCTTTCTACAACTTTGTTCTATTCCTGATGTGTCCAAAGATGGCCCCCATCCCTTCCGACTTCCAGTTGTTAAGTAGCAGTGCCACGTCTCTGTCGTGTTCCCGGGCAGACTGAAGTCAAGAAGGGTCAACTGTGCCTTAACCGGTCCAGCAGCCTCAAGATCTTTGAAGATCGTGCTGGGCCCTGTAGCTGTTCTTTTATGCCTCCGTTCTTGGGAAGATACCCACGCTCCTCCGAGGTTCCTGTCTCCTTCTCTCTTTCCTTTTCTCTGTCGTTTATCCGACTTCATTCCACACCATTGAAGGCTTGGCAGAGCCCCGGGCTCCCGGGGTGTAACTCCCACCCCATCCCGCCCCGCTCCATCCCTCATTCTGGCCCAGGGTGACCTTTCTAACTAGGAAATCTGAGCATCCTCGCTCCCTGACTTAAAGGCCTCCCATGACTCCTATCACCTACTGCTGAAAATCCACATTGCAGCCCCACATGGCTGACCCTCCCCCCCACCCCCAGGAGGCGGCTCCTCCCCGTCCTCATCTCCTGTAACTGCTCTTGTGTCATCCTGCAGATGAACTGAACTGCCCGTCTTCCCTGGGCACCACGCTGTCCCCACCGCATGCAATGTCCTCTTCTCCTTGCCCCTGCCCCCCCAACACCTGATACACTCCTTACCCCTCAGGTCATGGCTCAGCATCACCCAGCTGTCCCCGGTCTCTGCAGGTGGCACCGATGCCTCCCCTGTTTCCCACAGATGCTTGCTCAGTCTCCTTCTTTCCTCTTCTTAGACTGTCCCCTACTTCATACATAATGTGTGGCTGGAAATGTGTATAAGAGTGTATGTATAAAGATAAGGCGGTGCACTCACAAGTCATAAAGAAGGCTTTATTCCCTGACAGCTATAAGCAAAGTTCCTGATCTGACATAATTGTCAAGTTCCTTTTAGCCCCGAGTATTGTACAATTTACACACGATTATTGAAAAACGTTAAAAGCACACGGGGCGCCTGGGTGGCTCAGTCAGTTAAGCGTCCGACTTCGGCTCAGGTCGTGATCTTGCGGTTTGTGAGTTCGAGCCCCGCGTCGGGCTCTGTGCTGACAGCTCAGAGCCCAGATCCTGCTTCCGATTCTGGGTCTCCCTCTCTCTCTGCCCCTCCCCTGTTCACGCTCTGTCTCTCAATAATAAATAAACGTTAAAAGCATTTTTTAAAAAAGAAAACGTTAAAAACACAATTTGGACACTAAATATATACACTGAAATAATTGGGCAAAAATTATTTTAACAATTGGGCAAAAAAGTAACAAATGCAAATATTTGGGGTTGTGTTACCTGGTATAAGGGGGCACCTGGGTGGCTCAGTTGGTTAAGCGTCCCAACTCTTGATTACAGCTCAGGTCATGATCTCACGGTTCGTGAGTTTGAGCCCCATGTTGGGCTCTGCGCTGACAGCACGGAGCCTGCTTGGGTTTCTCTCTCTCTCTGCCCCTCCCCTGCTCGTGCTCACTCTCTTGCAAAATAAATAAACATTTTTTTTAAAACCTGATATAAACATCTGGAAACTCCAGATGGGATATAATAAACATAATTTTAATTTTTTTTTCAACGTTTTTTATTTATTTTTGGGACAGAGAGAGACAGAGCATGAACGGGGGAGGGGCAGAGAGAGAGGGAGACACAGAATCGGAAACAGGCTCCAGCCTCCGAGCCATCAGCCCAGAGCCTGACGCGGGGCTCGAACTCACAGACCGCGAGATCGTGACCTGGCTGAAGTCGGACGCTTAACCGACTGCGCCACCCAGGCGCCCCAATAAACATAATTTTAAATACAGAGCCTTGAAAGGAATAAAGGGAAATCCTAGTGTACCAGAAATGAAGACAAAACAACCCCGGCATTGTAAGCATGTGAATAGATGCTGCACCGAACAGGTGGGGGCAAGAAGGATGTACGGGCCTTGGGCCCAAGAAGGTCACGGTTGGAACCGACACCTCCTCCAGAGAAAGTCCCTTAAAAGCCCCATCTTCAGAAAATACATGGTTCAGAAAAAATGCAACCCAGCGCTAAAAGATGATATGTTAGGTGGGTCCTCGGGAAGTAGATG
This sequence comes from Neofelis nebulosa, assembly GCF_028018385.1. NCBI lineage: Eukaryota > Metazoa > Chordata > Mammalia > Carnivora > Felidae > Neofelis > Neofelis nebulosa. The sequence goes on from NC_080785.1 coordinate 7,294,963, forward strand.
TTGAGACACAGTTTGAAGTGCAGGAGGTTTACTGGGGAATAGTGCCTATAAAAGGTAAAGGCAGGAGGGAGCAGGATTTTGCAGGCAAAGTCTCAGACCAGGACACAGACCCAACATCCATGAAAGGAAAGAGACGGGCAAGCAGGTTTGAGCAGCAGGAGCAGAACATACTGTGGTTCTGACAGAGTTTCAGCCAAGCAGTCAAAGGCTTCTAGAGCAGATAGTTCCTGTTAGAGGAGGCCTGCGTTGAGCAGAAATGCCCAGGCCCTAAGACCCCCACCTGCTCACTCATTGGCTGGGGCTGCCCAAGGACGGTGTGGCCCTAGCTTCAAAGCCTGGGCGTGCCCTGAAGGTGCTAATAACTGGAGGTGACAGCTAACGGCACTTCTTGTAGCCGATGGTAAATTCTTAAAGATCCGAGTGGCATAATTCCACGGCTGCCGCAGTGACAAAAAACTTAGGCTGGGTTCTGGAAGATGGTAGTGGATGGGGTGATATCTTCCTTGAGAATCCAAAACGACAGCCAGTACCTCATGGAGGTTGGGATTCAATTTTACATTACCCATACAGCTGATCAACTGACATAAACGCCGGACCTAGGCCAATGATAGCGCTTGACAGTTTTGGCTGAAGGAAACCCCAAAAGAGGAGGAACTAGCTCACAATCCAGACCACAAGCCTGGCTCAATATAAGCTCACAATCGAAAATTGCAAACCCAGAAGGAAGAAGTCCACCATTAGTGAGACTGTAACAAGCAGCAGGATCAAAGTCCAAGAGCTTGAATTCATGTAAAGATCATCCAAAATAGAATGTCATAGCAATAGTTTTATAAGGCATAAAACTAACAGAGGGCAGAAAGTGGAAGAAGCAGCCTGGGGAAAGCATGATAAATGGGGGGAAAAAGAACCATAAGAAAAATCAAGATACTATTAAAAAGAAAGTGAAATTTGAAAAACAACAAAATGTCTGGAAATAAAATAGCCACTGAAATTTTAAAAACTCAGTGGACAGGTTAAACAGCAGATCTAGATACAGCTGGAAAGAATTAGTGAAATGAAATATAGATGAGAAAAATACTCAGAATGAAGGACAGAGAGAGAAAATCATGCACGGAAATAATGTTTAAGAGCATAGACTAGAAACACCTACCATAATCTATCTAATCAGATATTCTCATCTACAAAGAGATAATTAAGAAATTAGGAGGAAGGATGCCTGGGTGGCTCAGTCGGTTGAGTGTTGGACTCTTGGTTTCAACTCAGGTCATGATCCCAAGGTCATGGGATTGAGCCCAGCATCAGGCTCTGCACTGAGTATGGAGCCTGCTTGGGATCGTCTCTCTCTCCCTCTCTGTCACTCTCTCTCTCCCTCCCTCCCTCCCTCCATCCTCCCCCTCTCCCTCTCTTTCTGTCCCTCTCCCCAACTCTCACTTTCTCATTCTCAAATTTAAAAAAAAAACACAAAAATAATGAAATTAAGAGGAAATAAATATTTTAAAAGAATGACAATCTTCAAGAATTGATGAAAGACAAATCCTCAAATTCAAGAGGCCCAAAGGTAAATCCACACATAGAAATATTGTGGTGAAACTAGAACCACCAAAACCAAAGGGAAATCCTAAAAGCAGCCAGAGAAAAAGACAGATTGACATCAAAGGAAAAGGGTGTTCAACTAACCATAGACTCTTCTATGATAAAAATAGAGATCAGAAGACAATGAGTGAACACCTGCAATGTGGTGACAGGAAATAACCGCCAACCTAGATTTTTGTACCCTGCTCAATTATCACACACCGGCAATGCCAAATAAAGACTTTTTCCAGAAAATAAAAGCCCTCACTTAAAAACTGCTGAAGACTGCTGTCCTTTGGGAAGAAGAAACTCGAACACAGGATGGAGGAGAAGGACATAAGGGGAATAATGAGGAAAAAAACTAGTAAATATGGGTAAATAGTAACATGTGGACTTTATAAAACAATAATAAAGATAAATTTGGGAGATACAAAACAAAGTGGGATTAAAATACTAGACAGCGTGTAGAAGGGTGGAGTATGACGTCAGTGAAAGCATCCTGTGGTCCTTGTGATTTCAAGAGAAGGGCAATTACATTTAGACTTTGTAAGTCAATCATACACATTTAAATGTTCATCATAGCCCCTAAAAGAATAGAAGTAGAGTGGATCCTAGCAGAGGGAGGAAGAGTGTATTAGGAAAACTCGATTCATCTATTAGAAGGTAGGAAAAGGGGGAAAGAAGCAAAGCTATGGTAAACCAAGATCACAAAATAAGATGCTAGAAAAAAACCAAATATATCTATATTCACTGTGAATAGAAAACAAGCTCTTCAGTCTAAAGACACATTGTCAGATTGTACAACTATACAGAAATCCAGCTCTATGCTTTGAAGTTTTAGTGAGCAACATTCCTTGGGGCATGCACTTTCCTTCCTCCAACTATGGCCCCATAGTGGTGTTATGTCAGCCCTTCTCTTCCTGGCTGTTCGGTACCATAATGACCTCTGCCAAAATTCCAAAATGTTTCATCACTTTCCATTATCAGAAAAGTCTCATTCCAGCCTCAGTCTGAACCATATTTGAACTTGAGTGGCAAACGTGGTCAGAGTGTCCCCTCCACTCTGGTTTGGGCTGGATCTGTCTGGGGCACCGGGAGTTTGCGTGGAGAGAGCACAGAGTCTCTTCCTCAAATCCTTCCTCCTTTCTCTCTCCGATCCTCCCAGACTCCAGCTTAGGCCTTCGCAAAGCCTCACTTTGGCCAAAGCATGGAGTAAAAGATGTGAAGGAGGATGTGCTCATGTGAGTTGCCTTAGAAACTTCGTTCAGCTTATTTTAACCTGGGACTGTAGGGCTTTACTGGTACGGTGGTTTCCAGGCGGGTGGGATGTGAGGTTGTCTTGGGGTGGTACTCAGCTTTACCCTGACTTCCTCTGACATGGAGAAGAATTCCTTGAGGGGTGGCAAGAAATATCTGCCCCTCTTTCCAGGTGTAACCACCCATTATGTGGCCTGTGGAAATGTGGGTGCATCACAGGTCCCCCCCCCCCCCCCCCCCCCCGCCAAATGCTGTGCTCCTTTACAAGAAGGCCAGGAAGCAGCTTGGGTCTTAGATTGCACCCTTGGGGTGCGAGGGGAACTGGAACAAGGTGGGAGTAGCCCCACCTTTCCCTTGTGATGTGTTTAAGCCTCCAGAAATCTCTGCATTAAAAGCCATCTGCTGCCATGTTCCCTGTGCTCACAAACTTCAGGGGACACGTATCATGTACACTCCTCTTCTTCCCTGTGGTGGAAGAGGGAGCCTGGAAAGGGCAGCGAGCACAGTGCTGGGTCCACAGAGACACTTTGAGCTCTCTCACAGGGAGAGGGAAGGATGGCCGAGAACTCCCTTCTCTCTAGGCCTCTTTTCATGTGTGTGTGGTGGGGTGTAGGCTCTGACCTGGGGGTTCCCAGCAAGGCTCCGTAGGTGAGTGATTGTCCCACTGGCCACACAAAAGTAAATGGTGGGGTAGCTTATGCCTTTTGTCCTTGGCTCTGGGCCTTCGCCTCGATCCCCAGACAAGGACAAAATGACACTCGACATCTTGTCACATGATGTTTACAAAAGACGTACCTAAAAGTTAACAGCACAACACAGCGCAAAGTAAAGAATTGGGGGCAGAAAATATATACTGGCAAACACTCACTGAAAGAAAATGGACCAGGAATACCTTTAGACGAAACAGATTTTAATGCCAAAAGCATTTCTAGGTAAAAAGGGTCACACATTATGAACAAAATAAAGTACAATGTGCCTAATGGCATGGACTCAAAAATATAAAGCAAAAAGTGGCAGAATTCTGAGGACAAATTTGAAAAGAATCACAATGGGAGATTTCTATATAGCTCTCCATATTTGGTAAAACAAACAAAAATTAGTGAGAATATAGAATAGTTGAAAAGTATATTTAACTAATTCTATCAAACAATTAGAGGTTTTATGTTCTTTTCAAGAACATGAAGTATTTACAAAAACTGGCTACAAAACAAATTGCAACAAATTCCAAATAACCAATTTTATTCAGACTCCTTTTTATAATCACAGTGTAATAAATTGGAAATAATAAAATGACATACAAAACATTTGTAAAAGAACTAAGAAAAAAAATAGCTTTGCTCACATTTTACGATCTTTAAAATTTTTTTTAATGTTTACCTATTTTTGAGAGTGGGGAGGGGCAGAGAGAGAGGGAGACACGGAATCCGAGGCAGGCTCCAGGCTCTCAGCTGTCAGCACAGAGCCCCACGTGGGGCTTGAACTTACAGTGAGATCATGACCTGAGCTGAAGTAGGGCACTTAACCAACTACCCAAGCACCCCTTTAAGATTTTTTTTTTTAATTTTTTAAATGTTTATTTATTTTTGGGAGAGAGAGAGAGAGAGAGAGAGACAGAGCACGAGTGGGGGAGGGGTAGAGAGAGGGACAGACAGAATCAGAAGCAGGATCCAAGCTGTCAGCACAGAGCCCGACACGGGGCTCGAACTCACAAACAGTGAGATCATGACCTGAGCCGAAGTCGAGGAGCGCTTAACCGACTGAGCCACCCAGGCGCCCCTTAAGAGTTTATTTTTAATGACATGGGGCTCAAACTCACAACCGCGAGATCAAGAGTTGCACACTCTACTGACTGAGCCAGCCAGATGCCCCGTCTCACATTTTAATACTGTTTTACATGTTTGTTTTTTTGAACAATTCCTATTGTAAAAAGTTTATAACAAAAAATCGCAGCTGATTACAGAATATTTATTTAATATTAATGTATCAAATATACAACTAGTAATCTTGAGGAGGAAAATATACCAAGACTGGGTACAGTTGTAAAAGTAGATTCATATAAAACATGTCAAATGGAAAGTATATTTTTATTTTTCCACTTTTCATATACACTGGAAGACAAAGAAAAATCCAATCAGTTAACTATTTGGGTGGCTGAAGTCTTTCATTTTATTTTGGTAACAAGAAAATCCAAATTTAATGCTTAATATCTCATCTTTCAGTCATCTGAAAAAGAAAGATAATACATTCATTAATCTAGGTGTTTCTTAGTGGGATATTAGCTGATTAGTTGACCTCTTGGCCCCATCAAAATTCTAGCTGGCTTAGTTGCAGAAATTCACAAGCTGATCTTAAAATTCAAATGGAGGGGTGCCTGGGTGGCTCCGTCAGTTGAGGGTCCGACTTCCGCTCAGGTCATGATCTCTCAGTTTGTGAGTTCGAGCCCCGCGTCGGGCTCTGTGCTGACAGCTCGGAGCCTGGAGCCTGCTTCGGATTCAGTGTCTCCTTCTCTCTCTGCCCCTCCCCCACTTGTGCAATGTCTTTCTCTACCTATCAAAAATAAATAAAATATAAAATAAATAAATAAATAAATAAATAAAATAAAATTCAAATGGAAGTTCAAGGCATCCCAAATGGCCCAAAACAATCTTGAAAAAGAAGAGCAAAGTGAGAGGGACTCACACTTCCTGATTATAACATGTGGAAACATAAAAAGTATGCTAACAATGGCACAAAGGATGCACAGGTAACCTGTTGTAAGATTAACGAACCATAATAAAGGGGTATAACTCATGTGAAGTGAGTTGTTAAAAATTAAAAGTGTATATTTTATTTTTTTATTTTGAGAGAGAGAGCGCGCGCATGAGCAAACGGGGGAGGGGCAGAGAGAGAGGGAGAGAGAGAATCCCAAGCAGATTTTGCCCTGTCAGTGCGAAGCCGGACTTGGGGCTTGATCTCTCAAACCGTGAGATCATGACCTGAGCCAAAATCAAGGGCTGGCCGCTTAACCAACTGAGACACCCAGGCGTCCCAATGCTGTAGATTTCAAAACTTAGGGCAACCTTTAAAAATGAGGTATAAATAACAAGTGTACAGTGAAAAATAGAATTACTTAAAAAAATACTCTATCCAAAAGCAGGCAAAGAAAGAAAGAAAGAAAGAAAGAAAGAAAGAAAGAAAGAAAGAAAGAAAGAAAGAAAGAGGGAGAGAAAGTATTGAAAACCTGGAACACAAAGAAAACAACTAGCAAGGTGGTAGATTAAAATGCAGTCCTATCCGTCCGACTCTTGATCTCAGCTCAGGTCCCGATCTCACTGTTCTTGAGTCCAGCATCGGGCTCAATATTGACAGTGCAGGGCCTGCTTGGATTCCCTTTCTCTCTTCCTCTCTCTCTGCCCCTCCCCTGGTCAGTCTCTCCCTCAAAATAAATAAATAAACTTAAAAAAAAAAAAAAAAAAACCCTCAAACCCAAACATTAAAAAAAAACCAAAAACTGTAAAAAATTGCAATCCTATCAGTAAGCACATTAAGTTCTGGTGACAAAGTTTATAGCCACAATATGTGTTCTAAAAACACCTATAAACCAATAAGAAAAAGACTTCGCAACAGAAACACTGGCAAAGGATAGGAAGAGGAAATTTGAAGTGCAAGAAACCAAATGTCTAGATGTTCAACCCTCTTGATAACCAGGGAAATGCAAACATCAATACAAGGTAAAATAATGACTATAGTTTCAAACTCATCCTGCTGACGAAGTTCAAGGTCCATTATCAGTAAGTGTTGGCACGGCTCTGAAAACAGGACCCCGTGCACTGCTGGTGGCAGTGTCGCTGGGCACCATCTCACTGGGAGCAATGTGGTGAACTTAGGGAAGAGGAAGGGCTCCTGTCACCCACTCTTCAGTGTCCCAGGGTCTCTCCAAGAGAAACTCCGACGGACACAGCAAGAGGTGAGAGCAGATGTTCCCAGCAGCAAGTTTGTTTTCATTGCTGGCGGGGGGAGGGAAAGTACACTGGAGTGTATTTATTCAATGAAATACTATATAGTGGTTAAAAGGAATGGACCAGATATTCTCATTTCAACACGACTATATCTCAAAAACAATGATGAACTAAAAAAAAAAAAAAAAAAAAGCAAGTTGCAACCTGATATGGACTGAATTACATTCACATACACATTTAAAATACCAAAAAGCAGGGGTATGCGCTGTTTGCTGATGCATGGTAAGAAATGCATCAAGACATATAGGTGGGAGGTCCAACCTCTGGGAAGGGAAGGAAATAGATTCCGACAGAGGCACTGGCCTCGTCCACATCCATAACTTTCCATTTTTATAGAGACATAGGAGTGGACAGCGCACTGAGTCCTGATCCTGTCGCCTTCCAAGGCAGCTCCACCCCTGGCCTCCCAGGGATCCCATTAGGTGAACAAAGATATTCTACTTTTCTTCCCCGCTTAAGTTCCAGTTGGGTTTTCGTCACTTGTAACCAGGAGGCCTATACTTTCTTGCTTTCTCCCCCCCCCCCACCACCACCCCCAGTTCTTGCCACCTGGTAGGTATTCCATAAATATGCGTATAAGTGAACCTGTCCAGCAAAGGGAGCCGCCAACTCGCAGCTCTACCATTTCTTTTGGGGGAGCCCTGAAGGTTAAGAAAGAGCATTCCGACAAGGGGCTGGCACAGCAACTTAGGGTAAACAAGTCCCTTCCCGCTCGGCCTCAGTTTCCTCCCAAACGACGGGTCCGGCCCCTTCCAGCCCCAGCACTCTATGATTCTCGGAATTGTGTCCTTTCATGTCGAAAACAACACTCGGGCATTTCACAAAAGCACCCAGCCCCCTTGTTACCCTTGGAACCACGCAGCCCGCTTCCCTGGAACCCGGGCTGCACAGAGCCGGTCACATGAACTCGGGCTTTCTTTGCCGTGCCGGGTTTCTTAGATCCCTTTGTGAGCGCAGGTTTTGAAAGGGAACGACCCGGGTTCTGGGTTTGAGAGGAGCAGGGGGATCCGGCGGGAGGAAGGCTGTCGGAGCCAATCAAGCCGCCTCCAGACCCCAGCACGTCGCCTTGGCTGCGCGCGGCTGTTTGTGCTCGGCTCTCCCGCCTCCGGGTCTCGCCCCAGGCTGCCCGGGGAGGCGAGGACCCCAGGTGAGAGGCCAGGGAGGGGGGGACCCCGGGGGGGAGGCCGAGCGGTTCGGCCCGGGCTCCACGACGGGCTGGCCCGGGGCTCAGGGCGTGTCCGTCGCCGCCTGGCTGCTCGCTCGACACTGTTCGCTCCTACCGGCTGTAGATGGAGCTGTCTGGGTTCCTGCAGCCTCCGACGAGCCTCGGAGTGTTTCTCTTTAAACGGCCTGAGAGGGACATGCCTCCCAGGATGCAGTTTGTATCAACATGGCAGCTGCTGTGCAGCTCCCCTGCTGAAGAGGCGCCGGGACGGCAGCGCAGCTCGCAGCCGGGGCCGGGGCCGGAGCCGGGGTCGCAGCCGCGGCCGCAGAGGGGCCGCGCGCGGGCCGGGGGCCGGTGCTGAGGGCCGGGGCCCAGCTCGCGGCCGGGGCGCAGCCCGCCCGGCCGCCCGCACCGCCGCGCGCCCCGCTCCGACGCCGCCGCCCGGCTCGGCCGCTCCGTCCCCGCCCGCCCTGAGCAGGCCGGGCCCGACGGCCGCGCGAGCCCGGGCGGGGAAGGCAGGGCCGGGCGGGCGCCGCCTGCGGAGAGGCCGGGAGGGGGGGCGGCCTGCGTGGGGCCGCGCGGCGGCGGCGGCGGCGGCGGCGGCGACTCCGGCCCGGGCCGGACAGCGCAGGGCCATGGCCGAGGCGGCCCCGGCTCCGGTGAGGGCGGCCCGCGCGCGCACGGACGCGCGGACTCGGGGCCCGGGGGACGGCCTGCGCGTCCCCGGCTCGGCGGCCCGGCCTGGGGTCTCGGTAAGGGACACAAACGCCGCGACGTGGGGGGCGGGGGGTGGGGGGGCCGGAGGGCTCGCGCGCCCCTTAACGGGAGAGGGGGGGGGGAGGGCTGCGGGATGGCAGCGGGGCCGAGGAGCCGGCCGCCGTCCGGGCGAGGCTGCGGGGACGCCGGGGCCTGGCCCGCTCGCGGGCCCGGAGGTGGGCGCCCCGGGCGGCGCGCCTCGCTCCCTGCGGAGCCGGCGCTGCGTCCGTCGGGGTTGCCGCCGCACGTTTTCCGCAGAGCTCGCCCCCGCCGAGCCTCCCGCGGCCGGAGCGCGGCGCTGACGCGGCTCTCCCCATTTCGCAGAGCGGAGACACTGAGGCACAGACACCTGGCGGCGACCTGGCCGGCCTGCCCCAAGGTCACGTAGCGAGTCATCCGTGGCCCGCTGCCCGCGTCCCCAGAAATGCCAGCCTCCCGGGCGGCGGGCCTGGACGGGGAGGGGGGCGGCTCTGGCGGCGGCCTGCCCTGGATTAGGGGCCTGGCCCGGCTCGCGGTGGACGCGGCCCGTCGGGGGGGAGGTGACGGCAGGGTGAGAGGCCGGGCAGCGCCCGGCCGAGCGGTTGCGTGGTGGGGAGCAGGTGACCCTCGGGCTCCGGCACCTGGGCCTCCAGCCCCTGCCTCCGGAGGGCCCCCTGCCAAATTCTGGGTGTCCAGACGGATGGGGTCGGGGGAGCGAGCTCCTAGGGGTTTGGTGGCTGATGTTCCTCTTTAATGGGCCATTCTCAAAAATCGGTCCTAAAAGCTCCCCGCAGACCTGCTCTTTGAGATGCGGTGGCTGTGCCTGGGAGCAGGATTGCTGCATGAGGGTCAGTGCCTCTGAGCCTCAGTTTACTCGTGTGTACAGGAAGGGGTCGGGATAAACGCTTCCTAAAGAGCCTCCCGGTTCAATACAACTCATCATCATCTCTTGGAAAAACAAAATACGGTGGAGATTTCAAAATGCCCACCTCTGGGTTGAGGTCTCCAGGGCCCTTGAATGGTATATAATTCTGAGTGAACCACACCGGGTCATACAAGAAACTGGCACGGCTTTCTTTTTCTCTTTTCTTTTCTTTTCTTTTCTTTTCTTTTCTTTTCTTTTCTTTTCTTTTCTTTTCTTTTCTTTTCTTTTCTTTTCTTTATAAATTGATAGGAATGGTTCTGTATTATTCTGCTAAGATAAATGAAGCCTGGAGACCCCCATCCACTTGGGATACAGGAGGCAGGGAGAGTCGGTTAAACCTGTGATAAAGGTCCAGAATCCTCTCTGCCCCCCCCCACCCCCCATGGTTTGAGAATGCAAGCTTGTTCATCTTAGATATTATATTTACAGCTCCATCCCTCTTCTTGGCCATTTCTTTATGCTTAGGGTAAAATCAAGCCACAGGTTTATTGGTACTGACGACATTATAGCAAGGGGCTTTAATTTGGGGGTAGAGGAGGGGGTGTGCTCCTGTGGCCCCCTCATCCCTCAGCAGTCCTCCAAATCTGGAAATGGGAAGAGCCAGGCTAATAATAGAGAGCAAAGAAATGGTAGTTTCCTTGAGCTCTGATGAGACTGGTTGGGAAAGATATCTTAGCCTGCTGGCTCTCTGTACTGTACTGGATGGGGCTTTTTGTCATGGTTTTAGTTAAACCCCTGTATCACTCAGGGATACTAACTTGGCCCCTGGGGATTTTCCCTTCTTCCTAGTAGTTGTAGACAAATACCCTAATCCCCCTCCCAGCACAGGGCCCTGATGGGCTTATTGTGTTGCATTATGCTAGTCACTTGCCCTGTGTCTGAGGCTCCCGTCCCACAGGCCTGGCCTCTGTCTGCCTTCACCGGTGAGGAGCTGAGAGGTGGCTTACTTGTTGATGAGTCTTCAGGTCTAGGGGTCTGCAAAGCCCTTGAAAGCATTTGCGGACTTTTGTGTGTGGGGGCCGGTGTGTGTTTTTTTTGCGGGGGGGGGGGGGGGCTGTGGAGAATCTATAACTTTCATTAGGGTTTCAAAGGCGTTCCTGACCCCTGGCTTTCAGCGGCCCTGTCTTTATGGGCAGGGCCTTCCCTAACATAGAACCTACCCCCAGGTCTTTGGGAAGTCTCCATGCCTCTGGATGTTAGAGGTGGAGAGGATTCAGAACACTTACCGACCAGCTGCCCAGAGGCCCAGGTTCTGCGGCCAGCCCGCTGTGTGACCTTGGCCGAGTGAGTTGGCCTCTCCACGCCTCAGCGTCTTCATATGCTAAGTGTGGGGAATGGTTCTCAGAGTCCCTATTTCATAGGGTTTCCTGGGGATTAAATGAGATAACCCTTTAACATACTTAACACCATTCATGGCACACAGCAAGTGCTGAGTAATTGTTAGCTGTTATCTGACTAATAGGCTCTCACATCTGGCTAGCTGCAGAGCTCTCGGATCGTACTTACCTCGGAAAACATTCTGCCTGAACAGGCCTTACGTTTTCAGTTCTTGGCTTGAGAGTGTGGTGCTGTCTCAGTTAAGGCTCTCGTGAGTGAATGAATGAGCAAATAAAGGAAAGAGAGCGGGAGGAAACGTAAATAGGTTTAGGCTCTGACAGGTGACCGAAGGAGCGTCATTTTTGTTTTTGTTGTGACCCAATCACGTATACCCAATAAACGTCCAGCAGACATTTATTGAGCACGTACTACATGTCAGACTGGACACCAGGGATATACTCCTTTTCAAACAAAGAGAAGGGGCATTTCAGTTGTATTAAAGATCGCTTGTGTGTGGCACAGTGACAGGCCATTCAGCAGATTCTCTGAAGGAAGATTATGAGGAAATGGACAAACATGTTATAGAAGGAATTCTGTTCAGCTCCAATAAAGCTATTGATTGTCTGGATAAGTAAATACAGAGCTAGTCATTCAGAAGACCTTGGCTTCACCTCCCCGGTGACACAAGAATTCTCTCAATGTGAATGTAGCAAGGTGGGTAACAGGAAGAGAGTGAATAAAGAAAGTCTCAAAGGAATCGATCTTTCTTTTGGTTCTAGTCCCCACCAGCCTTGAGGCGAGTCACAGAACTGGCTGACTTCGGCTCTGTTTCCAGTCTGTCCAGGCCTTCGCTCCTCAGTTCCCATCTCACAAACCACAGGGAGGAACCCAGACCACCAGGAGTGCACCTGCCTCAGTGGACCATCTGTCCCAGGGACTTTGCCTCCCGTACAAGTGGCTGAATTGCCATATCCCTGGCCTGGCTGAGGGTCTCTCTTCTCTCTTTGCTTATAGCCTGGACTGCCCAGAAGCCCACTCAGCCTCTCCAGGAGGGGCTGGGTCCATATAGCATGTCTCAAAGTCAAACCTATACCATATAAATCCTTTGAAAAATGCTATTGCTAAGTCAGTAAGCTTTCTTCAAAGAGCCTGGGAAACCAGGTAATTGTGTGTCCTCACTACTAGAGTAAGTGAGGGAAAGAATTAAGAGGGCTGGGACTACCTGATCATTCACGTAAGAAGCATTGGGGCCAGATGGCACGTTCATCTTCCAGGTAAGTCCTCGAACAGCACTGGCCCCACCGCTGTCTCCTCCCACCTTGCTGGGAGTCTTGGGGTAGTACCAGTGCCCGGCACTGATAAAACTCTGCTCTGTCATTTTACCAAGTTTTATTTCATTTAATGTTCAGTGCTCAAACTCAGCGAGGTGGTCTTTGTTTCACGTGTGAGGACACTGCGAACAGGTCGAGTAACCGAAAGCCAAGGCCAGCGTCCGTCTCATACGCTGCTGGTCATGGGTGATCCTGTGAGGCATCTGTTGTGAAGAAAGAGACGCCTCCATCAAAGCAGAAGGTGGCATGGCCGCCCTTTCTTGGTTGTTAGTTGTGCTTTTGTAACTGATCTCTGAATCAGCGCGAGGTTCTCAAGAAGAGAGTCGTGTCCGTGGAACAGATCTTGATTGCCAATAAACCAGAAACCCTTTTTTATATGGGTGCCAAACTTTGGCGTTTATTTTGCCAGCTGGAGACTGTGGCCTTCAATCGTGCCCTTTCTTTCCTTGACCACAGGTCCAGCAGCTGGACATGGAGACCCAACGCTCCTCACCTCTGTCCTTCCCCAGTGTTCTGCAAGAAGAGACCCCACGTCAGGCCCCTGCTGGACCCCCCCGAGAAACTCTGTTCCAATCGCGTGTTCTTCCCCCCAAAGAAATTCCTTCTTCGTCTCCCCCCATTCCCCGACAAGCCTCCCTGCCCCAAACTCCCAAGCTAGAGACCTCTGGCCGAATGCCACACGTTCTCCAGAAGGGACCCTCACTCCTGTATCCTGCCGCTTCTGAGCAAGAGACTCGTCTCCAGGGTCGCCTGGCTTCTCAAGAAGAGACCCAGTATCCGCCCCCAGCTGCTGCTGAACAAGAAATATCACTTCTGTCCCACTCCACCCCCCACCAAGAAGGCCTCCTCCACTCGCCTGAAGTTCCTGAGAAAGACCCCCTGACCCTGTCCCCCACAGTTCCCGAGACCGACATGGACCCCCTGCTTCAGAGCCCAGTTTCCCAAAAAGACACCCCCTTCCAGATCTCTTCGGCAGCCCAGAAGGACACACCGCTCCCGACAGCGGAGATCACCCGCTTGGCCGTGTGGGCTGCCGTCCAGGCCGTGGAGAGGAAACTGGAGGCCCAGGCCATGCGGCTCCTGACCCTGGAGGGGCGGACGGGGACGGCAGAGAAGAAGCTGGCGGACTGCGAGAAGACGGCCGTGGAGTTTGCAAACCATCTGGAGAGCAAGTGGGTCGTGCTGGGGACCCTGCTGCAGGAGTACGGGCTGCTGCAGAGGCGGCTGGAGAACATGGAGAACCTGCTGAAAAACCGAAATTTCTGGATCCTGCGGCTGCCACCAGGCAGCAACGGAGAAGTTCCCAAGGTAAGAGCTATCCCAACTGGGGCTTCCCAAGGAGCGATCTGAACTGGGACATGTTCTAGGAATTTCATATAAAAGAAGGGAAAAGAGATGTTTAAGAAGGAAACAAATACTGGGGGCGTCTGGGTGGCTCAGTTGGTTAAGCGCCAGACTTCAGCTCAAGGCATGACCTCACGGTTTGTGGGTTCGAGCCCCGCATCAGGCTCTGTGCTGACAGCTAGAGCCTGGAGCCTGCTTCAGATTCTGTGTCTCCTTCTCTCTCTCTGCCCCTTCTTGGCTCACACTCTGTCTCTGTCTCTGTCTCTCTCTCTCTCTCTCTCTCTCTCTCTCAAAAAATAAATAAACATTAAAAAAATTTAAAAAAAAAAGGAAAAAAATACAATGATACCTAGTTGCCCACATTGCTGCACTAAACCCAAGATGGCCCAAATTCAGATGATTTGTCCCGTTAATAAAACCCTACATGAATAGAAGAGAATGTCTGACGACATCCTAGTGACCAGGGACCGTCGATTTGGAAGGGTGTTCAATTCACAACAGGTGTGAACCCGTGGTTCACTGTTGAGGTGGACGGAGAACTTGGTGAAATGTTCCAGGGCTCTGTCCGGCCCGACGTTTTTATCAGTTGGCTTATAAATTATGTCGATGCCAGTAAAAAAATGATTTCAAGAGGTATCCTAAAAGGCTAGGGAGTGGTTGGGTTTTAATATTATGTCCCAGAAGATCCTGATAGAACTTGAACGTGGACTGGTTTTCTTCCTGTTCTTTTGTGTGTTGTCCCTGTTCACAGCCTTACGTAGGGAAGAGACTTGGACAACATTCTGTAGACCCGCGCTTCTCAGATGTTCTTGTGTACTTGAATCCCCTGGGGACCTTACTAAACTCAGAATCCGATTTAGTGGGCCTACAGTGGGCCTGAGGGGCTGCATTTCTAGCAGGTTCCCTGGTACCATGGTGCTGGTCTGCAGACCATGCTTTTAGAGCCGCAAGGATTATCCTAGACAGAAAACGGACCAGATAAAATGAGGCCCTTAACTCTGTGGGGCCAGGACAGTGGCTAAAGTCAGGCCAGGTTTCTAGAAAGATCCGTGGTGAATACCTACAGCTGTGCCTTTGGGCCTAGCCCACTCCAGTCCTAAGAAGAGGTGTTTGAGCCAGGGCAGTGGGAGGGGAGGTGGAGGGGGGAAAGGTGGAGCCTTTCACCGCCTTGTGATTTGGCAGCTGAGGGCCTGTGACTGCCTTCCGGTCGGTCCAAGCTGAGCTTGTGTGGTTTCAGGTCCCTGTCACCTTCGATGATGTCGCCGTCCATTTCTCAGAGCAGGAGTGGGGGAACCTGTCGGAGTGGCAGAAGGAGCTCTACAAGAACGTGATGAGGGGCAACTATGAGTCTCTGGTTTCTATGGGTAAGGAGAAGGTTCGCTTATGGGGGGCTTCCTCAACACCGGCCTGGGGTTTGGAAACTCCTGGGGTTGGGAGTTCTGTGCTCCAGTGCTCCCCATAGTCAAAAACAAGGGGCACTGGGGCAAGGAGGGGGAAGACAGACATCAGGGTCTCACCTTTATATGAGTTTCCCCATGGTGTGTGTGTGTGTGTGTGTGTGTCTGTGTGTGTGTGTGTGTGTGTGTGTGTGTGTGTGTGTGTGTAATGAATTTGTCCAGCAAACTATTATTAAAAAGAGTGCGAGGTGCTTCACTGAGAAGCACATTACTTAATCCCCCGACTCTCCCGTGAGGGAGACAGGACAGGTGTTAGTGCTCCCGTTGGACCATCCAGCTGACTGAACATTGTCCCTGATGGAGGGCATATGTCCCCCGGGTTCTGGTCTCCACTGTGCATAGAGAAGGCTGTGACCCAGGAGTTTAATACTCATGCTAGATCCCTACCAAAAAGTCACAATTTCACTGAGAACTCTAATACCCCAAAGTTTGTGGATTCTTGCTGTTTTCATTTTAATAAGAGTATTTAAGGAGGCAAACCTGGGAAAATATACTTTAGTTTTATAGGTATCCTTTTCTCTGTGATGGGAAACTCTTTGGACACACACAAAAAGTTAGAAAAACATTATATATGCTGTTGCATAGAAACTTTGATTCTTGTCAGAACCGTTAATTTTCTGCACACATACCTCCCCGATAGGACTTTTTTCTTTTTCATTTTTTTCTTTTCTTTTGAAAGTATATACATAATTGTGAAAATTCAGCAATCTAGATTTATATAGTAAGGAGCAATCCCTGCCCTCCCCCCAGTACTTCTCCTCAGAGGAAACCACCACAGACCCTTTGGCAGGTATTAATACACACACACACACACACACACACACACACACACACACATACACACACGAGGCAGGTACTCGTGCATATGCGGTCTGTGGTGTGCACGAATGGGATTGTTCACCTATTTTACCGACCAGTAGGCCGTAGCCAGCTTTCCATGTCAGCTCAGAAAGACGGGGCAGCATTCCAGGTGAACCTCTGGGCATTTGACCTTTCTGCTGTCGGTGAGCGGCAGGCCGATTGCGTCTTCTCGCTGCCACCAAACGTGATCAACATCTCTGTGTATTTATGTGTGCTTCCGTGAGTATTTCCATGGGACACATTCCAAGGAGGAGGTTTGCCGAGTAAGGAGAGTGCAGGTTTACAATACCATGGCCACCTGCCTCCAGGTGTAAACTCTGTGTTTACACCACAGAGTGTGACAATGTCGTCTCACCGTGCCCTGGCCCGAACCGATGTCCTTCTATTTTAAATACTTGTCTTTTCTGTCAGGTAAAATAACACTTCATTATTTAAGTATGTCTGTCTTTGATGACTGGTGAACTGGTGTATCTTTTCCTGCGTGTGCTGGCCACTTGCATTTCCTCTGTGAATTACGTACTTAAATTTCCTTTTTTATTTTTCACTTATTGTAGAGGCTCTTTATATATAATGATGGACGTTAACTATTTAGTATAGAAGCCTCACCTATGACAAATACGTGCACATGTATTTCCTCCAGGTTTATCTCATAACTCTGTCTCCAAAGAGCTTTAAACTTTTTTTAATGTGAGGCACACTATTACTATCTAGTTTGATGGCTTCTAGGTTTCATCAGGATTAGTTTTTCACTCTAGGAGATTTCAAATCTCTTGGGTCTTTGTCATGAAAACCTGACCAGGCATTGGCGGCAACGGGAGCCACAGATGACAGAGGGCCAGTTTCCACCGGTGGAAGGCGGTGCCTGCTGCGGCTCCCTCGTGGGAGACCCTGGTTAACGCACACGCATGCAGGCCCACATGCACATATGCACGCACACGCGTGCAGGCCCACACACACCAGGGCCCCTAAGGAGAAGGGCTGGGAACTTGGCCCGTTTCTCTTCCGACACGGCCCCTGGTAGGGTGGCTGCTCCTAGGGTCCCGGTCACCCAGGTGACACCTCACCACACAGGATGCCTTCTTTCCTTCCTTCTGCCCAGACTATGCAATTTCCAAACCAGACCTCATGTCGCAGATGGAGCGTGGGGAGAGGCCGACCATGCAGGAACAAGAGGACTCCGAGGAAGGCGAGACGCCCGCGGATCCCAGTGCTGGTGAGTGGCTACTGGGTGGCCTGGAGCTCTGCCTTCTAGATCTTTCAGCACTCAGGGGGCCCAGCATGGAGCGTTGCAATCCACGGTAGACCCCGGAGGGATGTTTCAGCAAGTTGTGTGCGGGAAGGAGGCCTGCAGGTACTGGGGCCTGCTGGAGGCCTCCTCAATCCCCAGTGGCCCAAGTGGCCAACAAATAAAAATGCCACTGGGTTCATCGTCTTAGGGAGTGTTCCGCCCTTGTCTCACTCTTGCAGGAAACAAAACCAGAACCGAAAGAAAAGTGGTCACTTGGCGGGATGCTAGTGATCATGCATTCTGGAGCCCCCCAGAGAAGGGCCACACCCTGGGTCCTACAGCCAGTCAGTGGAAGGATAGGGACAGGCAGACTTGACTGGGAATGTTGTGCAACATGCAGGACAATGTCTAGGTGGGACAGTTTGAGGGGCACCCAGGTGGCTTGATCGGTTGAGTGTCCAGCTTCGGCTCAGGTTACAATCTCGCGGTTTGTGAGTTTGAGCCCCGCGTCGGGCTCCGTGCTGACAGCTCAGAGCCTGGAGCCTGCTTCGGATTCGGTGTCTCCCTGTCTCTCTTCTGCTCTCTCTCTCTCTCAAAAGTAAATAAAGATTAAAAAAAATTTCTTAGATGGGACGGTTTGATGGAGGCAGCAGAAAGGTGCCAAGCAGGACTGGCCATATTCTCAAGCACAGACTCCAGTGTCAGGTGCCTGCCCTAGAATCCCAGCTTCTCTGCTCACTCGTGGTTTGATGTTAGTTACTCAGCCTTTTTGGAAACTTGTTTTCGCCATCTACAAAATAGGACTGGGAATAATACCTAGGGCCTGAGGGGGTGACTGGCGTGCACCAGTGGCCCAGTAAACACCAGCTGTTCTCATTCTGCGTGGGGTCTTGTCCCTCCCCAGCCGCCCTATCCGTGGCCCACATGCTTGCCCTGCGCGTGCTTTCGTGGTGCACAGTCTGTTTTTGGAGTTCCTGCTCTGGAATCGCCTTTGGGCTTGTATCATCTACCTTGAGGGTCTGCAGCGAAGCTGATGCTTGTCCTTCGCAGCCAGACATCATTGGTGATCATATCTTTTGAAAAAGGATGACAGTCTCGCGGGAGAACTCATTGGAGCCTACAGCCAGGTCTTGTTATGAAGCAATGTCGCCGATTCCGGGACCTGTCAGCCGGCTTCTGGCAGGAGGCCCAGAGACACCGAGCAACGTCAACCCCGTGGACCGAAAGCAACGGCAACTGACAGAAGAGACAGAAGCCTGTGGAAAATGGGTGCTGGCATCCTTCAGAGAAAGCCAGTGGTCTTACTTCCTAGAGACTCACACTGAGAGTAGAGGCTCCTCTGAATTCATTCTGGCAGACAAAAAAGATGATTTAAAAGTAGGCGAGAACGGGGGCTTGGGGACAAAGTATAGTATCTGGCAGAGGGTCCTCTGGTTTGGAAGAAAATAAGCGTATCCAAAAGGCTCGCGTGGCCACAGCCAAAAACGAAGGTCAGGTGAGAAGAAGAAACATATCTGAAGCAGAAGAAATGAGAAAGAAGGCCTCGGAGGCTGAGAATGAGAAGACGGGAGAGCGGTTTATGGTAAATACCCTAAGGTCCGGTCTGATGTCCCAGGAGGATTTTGTGGTCCACGCACTGCTTCTCTAGCATCTTCTTAGAAGCGCTGGGATGACAGCATCGATCCCTGAATCCCGTCGATGTGTTCACACCCTCATCACAGATGGGCCTCCCACAGGGGAGGGCCAGAATTGAAAGCAAATCACCTCAACCCACTCTGCCTCAGGCTGGGTTTGTTCTGGCACATGCACATCTGTGGCCCGAGCTTCCGTGGGAAGCGGCCGCCTCACAGAGGCTGCCTTGTGTGGCTGGAATGTGCCATTTGTTCCACTGACCATCTCTGGCGTCTCAGAGCCTGGACTGGAGGGAGGACAGGGGAGGACGTGGGAACCAACGTCACACAGGGCTGGCTGTGAACTCGCACCCCTGTGCGAGACCAGAGGCCCTGGCCTCTGGGCAGTGGGATTGTTCTGTGAATCTGCGGTTATCTGAGCCCCAGACGTGCTAGTGGTAACCTGCCTGTTCTTGTGTCTTCTCCCTGAGAAGGGTGGCTGCAAAACCAGCTCTGGTGTGATACCGGTGAGGAAAAGCCTAGAACGTTGAGAACTTTCACAGTTCCAAATGCATTGAACATGACAATTTTATGAACTGGCTAAGTAAAATTTATTCAGTAAACTGTTATTTATGGTTTGGATCCCTGAGGGCAAGGAGATCCAAAAATGATTCAGATATCGACTCTGCTCTCCAAATACTCAGAGCCCGGGCTCCCATTCGCGGCCCTATGAGGGGGCAATAGAGGCCCGGCGAAGCCAGGTGCCGTTTTCACCTAACAGATGAGCAGAGAGTAAAACAGACCAGAAGGCATGGCTGAAATCCAAGGTCTCAGGCTTTTTAAAAAGCAATTTGATATTTTTTTAGTCTGTAAATATGTTTTAAATATTTCAAGTGTTCATATACTTGACCTAATAATTTCCTTCCCTTTCTGAGAGTCTATAGCACGGAAGAGAATCCAAACGATGGATTAAGACGTACAAATGTTTTGTTGCATGACAATAGTCTCTTAGCCACTAAAATCATAAGTGAAGTTTGTATACCATATGTTTCATTTGTATGTTTATTACTTAGTTCATCAATTTGCATATGTCAAGAGGCTTATAGTAATAACCAGCCCCCCTCTACCCCCCGCATATAAAATTACAGTAAGGAACGGTGGGAGAGCTGTGGAGGCAAGCATCCAAGCCCAATCGACTCTGCTGAGATAGGAGAGCAGAAAAGGTCTCTTTGGCAAGTGGAATGTCTAGTGGGAACTTAAAGAGCAAGTAGGAGTTCCACTTGCCCCAGGGAGAACTTACTGGAAGGAAGTCTGGAAGCTAGGAGACCAGGCGGAGACTTTTTGTAGTCCAAGCAGGCGACCGTGGCGTAGCCCAGGAGAGAAGTGGGTATTTCCGAGATCTGTTTTGGCAGTAGAGACTTCGAGACAACCTGCAGTTGGCGGGTGTTGACCGAGGGAGATTGTCCCCCCGCCCCGCCCCCCCCCCCCCCGGCCTGTGACTGCCGTAGGACACTAGATGGAGGACAATAGGAGGTGCAGACCTAGACATACGACAAGAACATGTCAGGTTTGAGATCCCTGCAGGGGTTCCAGGAGAGAGTGTTGGTGTTGAGAAAGCAGCCGAATAAAGGGTTAAAAACAGAAATGTGAGCTAGAGACAGACATCTGGGCATTGGTAGCATAGGCCCAGTCTGGAGAGGGAGAGGAGAAAGAGCAGAGGCCATGCCCTTGGGAGCCCTGGATTTTAGAGTAAATTTGGCAATTTGGAATATATCAGTCTGGGTGGGGCCTAGGCGTTAATATTCCTTAAAAGGCTTCCAAGATGATTCTCATGCACAGCCAGGATTTGAAAAAGGAAGGATGAAGCAGAGGAACCGAAGGAAACGGAAGGAGTGGTCAGAAAGGTAGCAAAAAATTAGGATAGTTGGGGCCCAGCAGGCGGCTGGCTCAGTCGGTAGAGGATGCAAAATTCGGATAGCGCATTGTGGGGTATTTCAAGAGGAGGGCGCTTCCAGAAGCAGGGAGCGTGGTCAACCATGTTGGATCCTGCCGTGCAGCTTAGTGAGGCAGAAACTGCCGTGTCCACCAGTGACCTCGGCAGGAGGAGCGTTGGCGGCGTGATGGAGTGGATGGAGGGGAGAATGGAGCGCCCACCATCAGTGAGTGGGGAGTGGAAATAAGGGGGCAGTGGCTGGGGGAACGGACCCTGTCTACTTAAGATGGGGATCGCTAACGCCGATGAGGGATACTGATGGCAGTGATCCAGTTGATAGGGGAAGTTAATGATGCAGAAGTGGAAAATGTAAATGTAACATGAAGTCCATGATGTAAACAAAGGATAGGAAAAAAAATTCAATGAAGAAATGCGATTTCATTATGTTTCCACTTGACTTTTTTTCCTATTTTCTGTATGCTTTGTAGAATGTTCTGAAGTAAGTATATATTACTTCTTATTCAGTAAAAATAATTTTTGACAAAAACAATGCATGAAGAAAGACTTCGAGTTAAAGATGGCAGGTTGAACATGTGTTTACTCCTACCTCCCAGAATCCTTCTAAAGCAAGAGCGAAGGGACTTTTAAAAGGAATGGACAAGGAGACAACAGCAACCAAATCTTGGAAGTCTGAAAGCAGATGGCTGGGTGATTACTGATTTAGAAAGCTAAATCCAAAATTGGTATTGGGGAAAGCAGAAAAGAAACTCGATTTGCACTCCACCCCCCATCCCTACTCAAGACTTGGGAATCAGCAGTACCAGAGACTCTAGATATCTTTGGAAATGGGGGCAAAAGTGGTGTTAAAAACAGAAGATTGGTCAAACATCTTTTTTTTTTTTTTTTAATATTTATTTTTGAGAGAGAGAGCACGAATGAGGAAGGGGCAGAGATGGGGGTGGGCAGAGAATCCGAAGCAGGCTCCCACTGATATCCTGATTCGGGTCCAAACTCACGAATCATGAGATCATGACCTGAATTGAAGTCAGATGCTCAGCCAACTGAGCCACCCAGGCGCCCCAAAGTCAGAGATCTTTTAAAGAGGCATTTAAACACTACCATATCTCCTCTGCTGCCCCCTTCAATCCCTACAACTGGCATCTGCCTCTGCCAACCCTGGTGGACAACCAAGGCTTACTCCCTGGAGAAGATGAACACGAGGATGTCTGAACGTGGACGCCAGGCACAATGGAGGGTGGGCACCATGCTGAAAACAAGGGAATCAGTGAAACTTGACCTACAGATGTTGAGATCTCCAGCCTTCCTCCCTAACCGGACTCCACAATGATGCTGACATCCAGGACGAGACCTCAGGACAGTGTATTCGAAGAGTCTTGTCCGGAGACTTTTGGGACCAGCCCAAGGTATTTCCCAGTGAAATGACTCCGTGAAGTCATCCTGCTGGGAAACCCATCACTAGCAAGCCCTACCTAAATACGCCAAACTTTAAATCTCTTTTGAGTATTCTACTTATAAATAGAAAACCAAGAACCACAGACATTTGGGGAAAGCCTCTAATATACAGAGGCCAAAGGAAAAGAAAGCAGAAAAAATAGATTCCAAAGAAACATGGACCATGCAGAGAAATTTAAAAAACTATGTTTTGGGGCACCTGGGTGGCTCAGTCGGTTGAGCGTCCGGCTTTGGCTCAGGTCATGATCTCGCGGTTTATGAGTTCAAGCCCCGCGTCGGGCTCTGTGCTGACAGCCCAGAGCCTGGAGCCTGCTTCAGATTCTGTGTCTCCCTCTCTCTCTGCTCCTCCCCTGCTCACACTCTGTCTCTCTCTCAAAAATAAATAAACATTTTTTTTAAAACTGGAAAATATTTTCCAACGATTCTAGGGTTTTATATCAGCCAGACCCTTCTAATTAATGTGAGAAATGAAATCGAGACGTTTTCAAGGTCTCTTGTGCGCACCCTCTCTCAAAGTGGGGGAGGCGCTTTGCTGAAATGAGGACGTAAGCCGAGCAAGAGGTGTTAGGAGCTCCAACATGAGCGAGGCGAGGCAAATCCCTGGGGTGCTGCCGAAGGGGAATCCCAAGAAGACAGCTGTGCACCTGGAGGCAACCAGTCCAGACTGGAGCACATCAGAAGGTTCTAGAAAATTTTTCTTCAAGTAGATGAAAGTAAGAAATGCCCATTATATCTGAATGTTTTGAAGAGACCGTTACAGAGGAGGTTGGGGAGTTTAGAGCCCACTTCATGAAAACAGTAAGCTAAGCCAAGGGAAAAAAAATGATCAACTCCAGGGAAAGCAAAAACGTTCGCAGACAAGTAACTGTGGTATATACTACACATTCGATTTTACGTAACATTTATGTCGTCTAGTCATGTGAACACCTGAAATTAATCCAGCCAGAGTTGCAACCTAAATTGGAAGGATGAGGGATTTGGAAAAGATTTGCCTGGATGCGGAGGGATGGTCTTCATGTTCAGCTCTTGGAAGTCAATAGGTGATGTTTAAATTGAAAACTCAACGAGTATCAATAGAAGTCTGTTCCTTAGAGTTAGGAAGGAGAATGACAAAGGAATCAGTTGGAGTTGCCTCTGGGGAACAGGAAATAGTGGTTGGGAGTGGGGGAGAGCTCTTTAAAAACACATTTTGAAAAACTATTTAACCCTTGGCCTGGGTACATATATAAATTTTTTTTTTAAGATTTTTTTTTAACCTTTTATTTATCTTTGAGAGAGAGAGCGCACGAGCAAAGGAGGGGCAGAGAGAGGGAGACACAGAATCCGAAGCAGCTCCAGGTTCCAAGCTGTCAGCACAGAGCCGGACATGGGGCTTGAACCCACGAAGTGTGAGATCATGAACTGAGCCAAAGTCAGACGCTCAACTGACTGAGCCACCGAGGCGCCCCTAAGATTTTAAAAATTAATATGCCAAAAACTTTTAAAGTCTAACAGAAAGTGCAGCCTTAAGAAGGTTGGAAAGCTAGTGTTGACCATCATTGCTTTGCTTTGAGCTGATAGGGAAGGTTAACGTGGCAACACTCGTTTTTACTTTCCAGTAAAACTCTGAAGTTTCATCAGCGCAATTCAAAAAACGAATGCAGAGAAAGCGAAAGTCCCACGCAGTTCTCTCTCGCAAGACAACAGTTTATTCCTTCTAATTTATGTGCACATAACACACACACAACTTTAACTATATAAGACATAAATACCTTCTCATTGTAAAAAAATATGTATATATAGCAGTATGTACATTGGGAACTCGCTTTTTTCAATTGCATCTCTTTGACTTCTTTGCATGTAAGAACGTACAAATCTTTTTTTTAGTAGCAGACTATAGTATTCTATGTATTGATCTCATAACTTATTTAAATGAACTCCCACTGATGTACATTTAGAGTGTTTACAAGTTTCAGTGCTTCACTAAAGATCCTTTGTAAGTAAATCTTATGCACTTGTCAGAAAGTTGTTTAGAAGTAGACTTTGTGGATAGAAGGGTAGACCCATTAAAAAATTTGATACACACCGGGGCGCCTGGGTGGCTCAGTCGGTTGAGCATCTGACTTCAGCTCAGGTCATGATCTCAGAGTCTGTGAGTTCGAGCCCCGCATCGGGCTCTGTGCTGACAGCTCGGAGCTCTGTCTCTGTCTCAAAAATAAATAAAAACATTTAAAAAAATAAATTTAAAAAAATTGATACATACTTTAAAAATGTCCCTTAAAACTGGGGTGCCTGTGTGGCCCCGTCAGTTGAGCGTCCAACTTCAGCTCAGGTCATGATCTCACAGTTTGGGGGTTCAAACCCCGCATCTGGCTCTGTGCTGACAGCTCGGAGCCTGGAGCCTGCTTTGGATTCTGTGTCTCCCTCTCTCTCTGCCCCTTCCCCACTCGCACTCTGTCTCTTGCGCACACGCTCTCAAAAATAAACATTAAAAAAAAAAAAAGTTCCTCAAAACAATTGTGCCAATTTATACACCTTCGGTTTTATACACAACCATGTGACTACCTGTTTTCCCCACACTGAAGCCGATATTAGGTATTATTTATCTTTTTATTATTTGCCCAAAGTGATGGCTAGAAAAGACAATA
This sequence comes from Neofelis nebulosa, assembly GCF_028018385.1. Lineage (NCBI taxonomy): Eukaryota > Metazoa > Chordata > Mammalia > Carnivora > Felidae > Neofelis > Neofelis nebulosa. The sequence goes on from NC_080785.1 coordinate 7,319,796, forward strand.
TTTTGGTGCTTTCATTTGACTTCTGTAAGAGCAATATTGAACCTATTTTCGTACCTTTATTGATCACCAGGATGTCTTGTCTTATGAATTATCTTCTGCTTATTGTCCTTTGGGATTATTCATCTTTTTATTGATTTGTGAAAGCTTTTTAAATGTTAAGGGTATTAAGTCTTATTATGTATATAAATATATGGTTTACCTTTGTATATAGTATTTGTGTGGGGGTGGGTATGGCTGTTTTAAATTGTTGTGTGTTCAAATTTATCATTTTTTTTTAATGTTTATTTATTTTTGAGACAGAGAGAGACAGAGCATGAATGGGGGAGGGTCACAGAGAGAGGGAGACACAGAATCTGAAACAGGCTCCAGGCTCTGAGCTGTCCACACAGAGCTGGACGCGGGGCTCGAACTCACGGACCGCGAGATCATGACCTGAGCCGAAGTCGGGCGCTTAACCGACCGAGCCACCCAGGCGCCCCCAAATTTATCAGTTTTAAGTTTCTGCATATTCAGATTTACCCATTCTTTTCTTTTTTTTTTTTTTTTTTTTTAATTTTTTTTTCAACATTTTTTATTTATTTTTGGGACAGAGAGAGACAGAGCATGAACGGGGGAGGGGCAGAGAGAGAGGGAGACACAGAATCGGAAACAGGCTCCAGGCTCCGAGCCATCAGCCCAGAGCCTGACGCGGGGCTCGAACTCACGGACCGCGAGATCGTGACCTGGCTGAAGTCGGACACTTAACCGACTGCGCCACCCAGGCGCCCCTACCCATTATTTTCTTTATGATGACTGGGTTTCACATTATGTGTAGAAATACTTACTCAGCCCCTTTTATTTAGTAAACATGATCACAGGTCTTGGGCTGTGAGCTTTCAAAAGCCTCTAAAACTATTTGAAATCTGAAATAAACTATATTTTTTTGCTCCAGAAAACAAAAAATCGCAGAATATACATAATGACACATTTTAACTAAGTGTCTGCAAATATAACATTATTTCAGCTTCACTAACTATTAAATGTGGTGCTCACAGACCCACCATACATTTGGAAACCATTTGTAGGATAGTATTTTTTTTCCCATCTTGCAGGGGTTCTTAGGAAGAATTGTACTTACAGAGATCACAAACCAAGCACAAATTAAAGAAGTCCCTCATCACCAAACAATGTCCAGGCAAAACTAGAGAAATTCTTTCCAAAACAAGTTACAGCTAAAAATGAGAGTGCGTATGTGTTGGGCACATTTCACGTTTGGTGTGGCTGGCCAGACGGCCTCCAGAAGGAGTATCTGAAGTCCCAGAGGGCGTGGGGTAGAGCCTCTTCCGCACCTCACACTTGTATAAAGAAAGAAAAAAGGAAAGGGAAGAAGCTGTGCTTTCTTCTTCTAATACTAGTGTGATTTCATTGTGTCTAAAGTCTTGTTTCATCAGTGATTTATTTTGATGTCGAGGTGCTTGTCTTGTTGGGAAGCCAGTTGCCTGCACTCCATTCATTCATTCATTCATTCATTTGTTCCCACTCCATTTATTTAAAACTTTTCCTTACTGTTCTGCCATTGGTCATAAACTATAGTCCTACAAGGGTTGTGTCTTTATTTATTTTTTTTAATGGGAGAACAAATTACTGCCTATAATGTATATTTATTTTTGAGAGAGACAGAGTGCGAGTGAGGGACGGGCAGAGAGAGAGGGAGACGCAGAATCCGAAGCAGGCTCCAGGCTCTGAGCTGTCAGCACAGAGCCCAACGCGGCACTTGAACTCACGAACCGCGAGATCATGACCTGAGCCGAAGTCGGATGCTTAACCTACTGAGCCACCCAGGCACCCCACAAATTACTTCTTATAAATGCAATTTGGTTGTCAATACTGTTTCAAAAGTTGTTTGGGGTGGGGAAGTCTTTTTGATGGGAGACAGCTGGCTTCCCTACTGTCTAACAAATGGAAGGGAAGCATGAAAATGTATAAACATGGCACATTTTGAGGGAAAAAGAAAGAAACGCCATAGAGAGGAATATAGTTACATTCAGCTGAGAGCATGGTAGGAGGCTTGGCAGAGTGAGGTCTCAAATCCCACAAACCGCCCCCCCATCCCCATCTTAGGAGGGAGCATTTCTCTGAGGTATAAAAAGCCCTGTGGGTCACAGAGACAATCCAGAACGCAAGGATACATGGCCGCAAGTGCATCGCGTCGGGACCCATATGGCAAATTCTTTCGCAAGTTAGATCATTTGCAATACTTTGCTTTCAACAAAATTGAAAGAGAACCTAATTAAGTTGTCAGCTAATAGGTCATTAGAAACAGTTTTTGATGGTATGTTAACCATGTGTGCTTTCATAGCATTATAATTCAGACAAATTCAAAGAATCAAGTGATGATTCCGTAACAAAGCTCCCGCCAGCCCATCCATGTATCTTTGTAAATGAGCTTTCCCAATGCTTGTATTTATGAAAATGAAAATTAGGAATATATTTGATTCTGAACTGTGTCTCAATCAAGCAATAAGAATATTCATTCTCAGGGGGCGCCTGGGTGGCTCAGTTGGTTAAGTGACCGACTTCGGCTCAGGTCATGATCTCGCAGTTTGTGGGTTCGAGCCCCGCATCGGGCTCTGTGCTGACATCTCGGAGCCTGGAGCCTACTTCAGATTCTGTCTCCCCCTCTCTCTACCCCTCCCCTGCTCACACTCTGTGTCTCTCTGTCTCTCAATAATAAATAAATGTTTAAAAAAATTATTAAAAAAAAAGAATATTCATTCTCAGATAAGCAAACTAATAAAAAATTCCTCCCATCCTTCTAAGAGACATTTCTAATACATTTTTTGTTTTCTGTCTTGAATAACCACTGTGTATCATTCTATAGTAGTAATAACTAAGGATAACTGAAGCCAGGAAGACAACAAGTAGAGAGCCCTGTGGTTAGTAGAAATGAAAGCAAGATTAATCTTTCAATTTACATACACATTTCTGTGGCAGAATGGTAGACGAGGAGACCTGTGAAAGTCTTCTAAGCATAAAAATATATTCTATGAGGATAAAATTCTGTGGGTAAAGTGGGAATGGAAATAGAAGTTCAGGGTGCAAAGGGATGATACAAAAATTGCAAGTATCAAAGAAGAACTTGTTTGTGTACTTTTTAAGTGAATAATAGCGGGTTTAAAATTGTTGCGGTCCTTAGATGCCACTGGTGATATTAAAAAGTGATAGAAAAGTTTATTTTAAAACATCAATATTTACAGTACTCCAGAAATGACATCTTTTGCAGTTACTGAAGCATTTGATATGTTTATTCAAAAAAAAAAGTGCAGGGGCGCCTGGGTGGCTCAGTTGGTTAAGCGTCCGACTTCGGCTCAGGTCACGATCTCGCGGTCCGTGAGTTCGAGCCCTGCGTCGGGCTCTGGGCTGATGGCTCAGAGTCTGGAGCCTGCTTCCGATTCTGTGTCTCCCTCTCTCTCTGCCCTTCCCCCGTTCATGCTCTGTCTCTCTCTGTCTCAAAAATAAATAAAACGTTAAAAAAAAAATTTTTTTTTTTTAAAAAGTGCAAAGGGGTACCTAGTTTTTTTTTTTTTTTTTTTTTTAATTTTTTTTTCAACGTTTTTTATTTATTTTTGGGACAGAGAGAGACAGAGCATGAACGGGGGAGGGGCAGACAGAGAGGGAGACACAGAATCGGAAACCGGCTCCAGGCTCCGAGCCGTCAGCCCAGAGCCTGACGCGGGGCTCGAACTCACGGACCGTGAGATCGTGACCTGGCTGAAGTCGGACGCTTAACCGACTGCGCCACCCAGGCGCCCCAAGGGGTACCTAGTTTTTAAAGACTACTTTATGGGGGCGCCTGGGTGGCTCAGTCGTCTAGGTGTGTGACTTCTGCTCAGGTCATGATCTCGCGGTTTGTGAGTTCGAGCCCCGTGTCGGGCTCTGTGCTGACAGCTCGGAGCCTGGAGCCCGCTTTGGATTCTGGGTCTCCCTCTCTCTCTGCCCCTCCCTCGCCCGCACCCTGTGTGTGTGTGTGTGTGTGTGTGTGTGTGTGTGTGTGTGTGTGTGTGTCTCTCTCTCTCTCTCTCTCTCTCTCTCAAAAATAAATAAACGTTAAAAAAATTTTTTTTTGAAGACTACTTTAGGGAGGAGGCAAGCAAAATGTTTTCAGGTGTTTGTGAAGTCAGGGAAGATCTTCTCCTGGTACCAGAGTCACGGTCGTGCCTGTGACCCTAGCACAGAGACCAGGATTGCAGAGAGAAGCAGGCCCTGCTGGTGGAGCGCAGTGGCCAGTGGCCCCGTGAACACTGGAAACTGGCAGGGTTAAGGGAAAGAGCAGAGGGGCCACTGTCCCCCCCCCCCCCACCTCAGTGGGAGAGGAAAGGGGAGGAAGCAGGATGACTGAGCTAGAGCAGGAGCAAGGCACCGACGTGAGCGTGTGTGACTCCATCTTCTTTGTGAGACAGAGAATAGGATGAAAGTGTTCTGGAGACTTGGTTGTTGGGGAGGTAGGCATGTCCGTGTTTAAGGCTGCGGACAGGGCGTCGGGGACCATCAGAGCTGCCTTATGTTGCCGCTACTCCCCACGGCTGGCAGGAGACAGGTTGGCTGCGTGGAAGAGGATTAAAGGGTTGCCGGGCATCGGGAAGAACGCAGCTTTGGGTCCCGTGGCATCAGCTGCTAGTAAGTGCACTTGGTGGCTCTGCTTTCTCGGCTTTGAGCTTGGGGATCACCAGTGCCCACGGTCAACAGCCAGGAGGCTTCACAGGGGCAGGGACTGTTGGCTTTGTTTACGAGTTTCCTGGTTTCTTTTCTCTTCCCACAACACTTATCACCCTCTAGCATACGATATAATTTATTAATTATGTTTATTGCCTGAGGTGAGATGTGTGAGGGAGGGGAGAAGCTCTGCTATGCTCACTGATATGTCCCAAGCCATTCGAACACCCCATCGCCCATAGTTGATGCTCAGTAAATATGCACTGAATGAATGAATGAATGAATGAATGAATATGTTTAGGCATTATACATTTATAAGTTCCTTAATTAACAAAATGATTTTCAACCGTGAGGGAGTTGATGCCGGCACAACTCTCTCCATATGGAAGAAAGTAAGACTGAATCCCTACCTCACACTCTACACAAAATAAATTTCAGATGGAGCAAAGACCTAAATGTAAACAATAAAACCATAAAAACCTTGAAATAAAATCCAGGAGACCAGATGAACCATCCAGGGGCGGAGGAGACCCTCTTAACTAAGACAGAAAACCCAGAAGCCATGAAAGAAAGAGGGACATGGGTGACCACGTGAAAACGTGAAGAAAGCGGTCTGATAAGAGGTGGCACAGAGTCAACAGACAAACGTTAGATTTGGGAGTGTCTGAAATGCTGCTAAGGGAAGACGGGTTATCTTTAGCACAGGAACCAAAGGACCCTTACCGATTGACAAAAACAGAACACGGTTCATGCAGAATCAACTAGAAAAGGCCAATAAGTAAAAGAAATACTCAGATCACCCGAGTCAGGAGAGTATCAGTAAATTGTCAATTTACCCCCATCTGAGTGAGGAAAATTTTAGGTGTCTGTCACTGGCAGGGGTGTGGGGAAGAGGATGTTCTCATGCACGTAGAAATATGAATTGTCACAGCCTGGCTCAAAAGGAGCCTGACGACTTCTACCAGATTAAAAATAACAACACCTTTGACTCCGCAGCCCCCGCTCCCGGGGCTCTCACAGAAATAATATCCCTATTTGATAGGCGGCCATGTAAATCAGCATGTGATTGCAGCACAGTTGATCACACAAAAAGACCAGAAACAAAAAAGTGAATGTTCCTGCGGGAAGGGAGTGGTTGGACACACACGCAGCACTTAGGAGCAGTGCATTAGCTGTGCAGAAATTGCCGCACAGGAATTTCTACAGGATACCTGAGAGGGAAGAGGAGGTATATGGCAATTTTCTTTTTTTTTTTTTAAACCAATAATGGCCAGAAAATAAAAACAGATACACATCAACTTGTTGCAATAAATAACCACAGAAGCATAGAGAAAAATACTAGGTTAACTACAGGAGTTGCCGGGGAGGCCATAAGCCGCGACAGGGGAATTGAGGGAAAGGGAAGGGCAAATCAAAAGAGAAAAATCTGTGCGCTAAAAGAGTATGTGCGAGATCCCACTTATGCAACATGATGGCCGTGTGTGTGTGTGTGTGTGTGTGTGTGTGTGTGTGTGTGTGTGTGTGTTGACGTTTGAAATCACCTGTAGGCCTACCGGCAAGTTGAAAAAAAGGGCAATGTGTGTAATCAGATGCTGTTTAACTAAAAACAAACCCAAGAGCTCCGAGTGTACGTGTGCTCGTGCTTATTAACTGTGGGCCGGGGTGGTGGGGGGACTCGGGGGCTCTGGTCTGTCCGTGCCGGACCCCTGGGGCATGGGCTGGAAGGGTGTGCAGGGTGAGATGGTTGGCCTTTTCGTTATTCAACTTGACTGTAAGGGAGAGAAACTGTCGACTTTGGCTGGCCTGACCCGGGAAAGGGAATTAAGATCTCTTTTTAAACCCTGGCAATACTATTTTAAAAACTGTAGGGGTTGTGGAACACAAACTCTGCATCTATTTAACTTTACTCCAGTTCGTACAAAATGTCCAGAAAATTCTGTCTACTCACTCAACATTGTATTTCCTCACGGTCTCTAAAATCAGAATTCTTGAAATGTAAAATCTAGGCTGCAGAAACCTTGGCCGTGCAATGACCATGTTCTGGGTTCTTTTGTTTCCCTCCCCCACCCCCATCCCCTACCCCTCCCTGCCCTCCCAGCACACGACGGGATCGTGATTAAGATCGAGGTGCAGACCAACGACGAGGGCTCAGAAAGTTTGGAGACGCCGGAGCCCCTGATGGGACAGGTGGAGGAGCATGGCTTTCAGGACTCCGAGCTGGGCGACCCGTGTGCGGAGCAGCCAGATTTGGACATGCAAGAACAGGACAATACGCTGGAAGAGTCCACCGAAGGCTCCAGCGAGTTCAGCGAGCTCAAACAGATGCTGGTGCAGCAGAGAAACTGCGCAGGTCAGTTGGAGAGGGTCCAGGCGTGGGGAGCTGCTGCCATCAGGCCCGCGGGCAGGCCCCTGCCTCGTGGGAAAGTTGGAGTTTCTCTCCGAACGGTCATGTGGCAGTGATCAGTGGATAGGTGTGACGTCCCCCGGCGTGGTCTCAGGTGCTGGTGTCCTGCCTCAGGATTTGTAAGAATCGGTCTCTGGCCTGGGCAGAAGGTATTAACAGCCAAAGACTAGGTCAGATGAGGACCCAAAGGGACCTCAGAGATTATCTCTCTCCAGCTCCCCTCCTTCTACAGGCAGAGAAGGTCAGATCAATTGCCCAAGGTCACGACACTGGGGCCAAGCTAGAATTTCTGTCTCCCGGTGTGTCCTTGATGGTTCTTAGGTCACTCTGGAAGCCTCAGTGACCCGGAGATCTCAACCCCCACAACGCATGCTTTTTAAAATACTGGACTGTACGGTCCCTTCCCAGTAGAATCTAGCCATCACTTGTGTTTGATCGTGAAACCTCTGGGTCACCCTTCTGCACACTTGGGAGTTCTTGCTCCTCAGGAGTTCAAGAACAGTGAGGAAGTGTCGCCCTCAGCAGCCTGAGCTCAGGACATCTTTTGTGGCTGATTGATGCTGAACGGTCCGGGCAGTCCTGAGAAAATCCCCATCTTGTCATCATGGTGTATTTCTAAAATGCACCATTAGGCTTAGTTAGCTACTGTTTTGTTCAGGAGTTCTCAGCTCTATTCATAAAGCAAATCAGCCTGAACCTTTCTTCAGCCACCCTCATCTAGTTTGGGAAATAAAATGATCTTCTACTTACCAACTGAGCTGGGAAGCTTCTGCTCTTTTTTCCCACATTCTGCATCTACTGTGGGAGGTAGGAATTAAGTGAGTTCTACCAAATTTTTAAGGAATACACTTATTAGGTTCTGGTTTTTGTTTAGATGTTTTGTTTACGTGCAAAAGAGTCATTAACTATCCTATCAGTTTATATGCTGTTTGTACTGAGAAATGTGTCCACATCCATTTTTTATTTAATAGGTTTTTTTAAAGTATTATGCTGATGCTTTAAAAAAAATTGTTCACTTTGTAGATGATTCCTTTGCAGTTTGCCTTTTTTGCACGTCATAAAATAGCACGGACATCTTTCTTAGGCAAAAGATGTGGATCTAACTCCTTGCTTTTAAAGAACTGCATGATATTCCAGATATCCTTCTAATAGACCATATGCTGTCTCTGGAAAACAGTGAAAGACACAGGGCAACCTCTGAGGATGTGCCACAGCAAAGCCTCACAATAGAAAGGCCAGAGTCCCCTCTGGGCACTCCCGTTAATTCTACTGGGAATCTTAGGAAATTACTGAACGGCACTTGCTGGGATTTGGAGTCCTGGGTTTTAGGGCTAGCTGTTTCTTTCTCATTTCACTGAAAAAAACAAAAACAAAAACTTTGATGCTCAAGGAGAGTTTTTTTTTTTCCTTTAACGTTTATTCATTGTTGAGAGAGAGACAGAGCACAAGCAGGGGAGGGGCAGAGAGAGAGGGAGACACAGAAGCCGAAGCAGGCTCCAGGCCCTGAGCTGTCAGCACAGAGCCTGAGGTGGGGCTCGGACCCACAAACCGTGAGACCATGACCTGAGCCGAAGTCGGACGCTTAACCGACTGAGCCACCCGGGCGCCCCTCAAGGAGAGCTTAAATGTCCCAAGGCCCATAGTTCCCCTGGGTCTTTCAGAAACAACCCTCATTTTCAGGATAAGCCACAGGGACAGCTAATTACCGACCTCTGAAGCTGCCTCCTCCTTCCTGATCTTTGAAGCATCCTGTTCCGAGGATGTTCTGGGTCCCTTGCTACTGAGAATCTGTTGTCCGGCCTGAGCGGGGACTGGCACGCTTATGTCCTGCCATGTCCTGGGTTCAGAGGAGTAGAACGGGCCGTGGCCTGGCGGTCACTAACGAATTTGTGGCCAAGACCTTGGCCAGCTCGCGCACGCTGCCAGCTCGTTTCCCCGTCAGCTGAGGAGACAGACTAGGTGGTCCGTAAGTTGCAAGCTCTGAAAAGGTCTGACTTCATTTACTTTATTTGGAACTGTCACTTGGTATCTCTGGGGTGGATGCCCCACGTCTGTGTTGCTCGGCTTACCCTCTAAGAGATAGTGAATAAAAAGACACCAGTTGTCAGGCGAGAACTTGAAAAAGTTCTCGTTTGTTTGCTTTTAAGAATTCTGCAAATGCCAACTATTGCCGCGTCCGCCTCACAGGTGGGCCTAGAAAGGTGAGTGCCTTTCTCATGTCACACAGTGTGTGACACCAATTATCAGTGTTTAGGGGGTTGCCAAGTAAGTACTAGGCATCTGAGAAAATGCAAACAGGAGTCAGAGGCCACTCCTTTCCTCTAGGACTTAGGTGCTCAGGGAACACTATAGAACACCACGCAGAACAGCTGACAAGTTGGGCCCTAAAGGGCCAGCCTAGAGGGTGGAGGGCGGGGTGGAGGAGCACATCATCCAGTCCGGGAGTTCGCAGAACACCCCCCACAGCAGACCGTGGGGGAGAGGCAGAGGAGACCCCCCCTCCCCGACCCCAGCTTCAGGGTCAGTAGAGCCACCGCAGGTGAGTCCCCCACCTGTGCGTGCGCAGTGCCACGTGAGGAGCCTGAGGTCCCCAAGTCCTGGGGAGGCGCACCAGCTTGTGCTGTGTGCTCAGGGGCGCTTGAGGGCTGCAGCTTGGGCAGGTCGAGGAAGGTTTTAGGGCAAAGACAGGATTGGAGGTGGGTGTTGTGTGACCCGGGTGATTTGGAGGCATGGAGAGGAGGGAGCAGTTGCTGGAGGAAGGCGAGTAAAGGCACTTGAGGGAGGCCCAGAGGTGCGCTCACGAAAGAAGGAGACCTGGGAGACCTGGGAGCCAGAAAACAGTGACAGCCTGATGAGTCAGGGCCCTTTCCATACAGATGGTAGAAACCCACCTCCCCAAGCAGCCTAAGTGAAAACCGGAAGGTGTGCTTATTGGCCCACGATAGGAATCCATAGGTCCACCAGCATGCCAGCTTCAGGCACCCTGGACCCTAGTGGTTCCCCGGGGGGCTCCGCATGCTGGGTTCCTTCGTTCCTGCTGAGTACTGCCCGCTAGCAGCTTGGGGAGACGGGCGCCGGGCCGCCCCTTTCCTGCTCCCTCTGCATAGAATTCCCAGAGAGGGCTCCCACGGGCCACTGGGGGCCTGGGCTCCTTCCTGACCCAACCCCGAGGCCCGCCTGGGTCAGACACCCAACCCCGTGGAGGTGGGGGCCGCGGGGGCGGCAGGGAGTGGAAAGGAGCGTTTTCCCCAAAGAAGGCACCGGGGCCGGTGAGACACAGGCAGTGTGTGTGGGCGAGGGTGAAGCCACCTCACCCGCCGGCGCCCAGGGCGGAGGCCCCGGGCGACAGCTGACCTCTCTCCGTCTCTCTCCCTGTCCCTGGAGCAGAGGGGATCGTGATCAAAACCGAGGAGCAGGAGGAGGAGGAGGAAGAGGAGGAGGAGGACGAGCTGCCGCAGCACCTGCAGGCTCTCGGGCAGCTGTCGGGGCGCTACGAGGCCGGCATGTACCAGACCCCGCTGCCCGGGGAGCTGTCCCCCGAGGGCGAGGAGAGCCCCCCGCCGCTGCAGCTGGGCAAGCCGGCCGTGAAGAGGCTGGCGCCGCCGACGCACGGGGAGCGGCACCCGGGCGACAGCCGCGGCTCCTCGAGCCAGCAGCAGCGGAACCGGCGCGGCGAGCGGCCCTTCACCTGCATGGAGTGCGGCAAGAGCTTCCGGCTGAAGATCAACCTCATCATCCACCAGCGCAACCACATCAAGGAGGGGCCCTACGAGTGCGCCGAGTGCGAGATCAGCTTCCGCCACAAGCAGCAGCTCACGCTGCACCAGCGCATCCACCGCGTCCGCGGCGGCTACGCGTCCCCCGAGCGCGGGCCCGGCTTCGCCCCCAAGCACACGCTCAAGCCGCGCCCCAAGTCGCCCAGCTCGGGCAGCGGCGGCGGCGGCCCCAAGCCCTACAAGTGCCCCGAGTGCGACAGCAGCTTCAGCCACAAGTCGAGCCTGACCAAGCACCAGATCACGCACACGGGCGAGCGGCCCTACACGTGCCCCGAGTGCAAGAAGAGCTTCCGCCTGCACATCAGCCTGGTGATCCACCAGCGCGTGCACGCGGGCAAGCACGAGGTCTCCTTCATCTGCAGCCTGTGCGGCAAGAGCTTCAGCCGCCCGTCGCACCTGCTGCGCCACCAGCGGACTCACACGGGCGAGCGGCCCTTCAAGTGCCCCGAGTGCGAGAAGAGCTTCAGCGAGAAGTCCAAGCTCACCAACCACTGCCGCGTGCACTCGCGCGAGCGCCCGCACGCCTGCCCCGAGTGCGGCAAGAGCTTCATCCGCAAGCACCACCTGCTCGAGCACCGGCGCATCCACACGGGCGAGCGGCCCTACCACTGCGCCGAGTGCGGCAAGCGCTTCACGCAGAAGCACCACCTGCTGGAGCACCAGCGCGCGCACACGGGCGAGCGGCCCTACCCCTGCACGCACTGCGCCAAGTGCTTCCGCTACAAGCAGTCGCTCAAGTACCACCTGCGGACCCACACGGGCGAGTGAGCGCGCCCGCCGCCGCGCCGCCCGGCCAGGTGCGCCGCCAGCTGCGCGGCCCGGCCCGCCGCGGACACCTGCCCGGCCGCCGCCGCCGCCGCCGCGAGGCCCGAGCCGGGCGGGCGGGGGCGGGGCGCCCCCAGCCCCCTTGCCGTGAGCCCCCCTCCCTCCCTTCGTCCCTCCTCCCAAGGACACGGGGGTAGTGAGACCAGGTCGCTTGCTGCCGTGTTTACCGTGTTTACCGGGGGCCCCGGGGGGGGGGCGGGGGGGGAGTGCGGGGACCTGGGGAACCCCCTTCGGGCTGTTAATTTCCTTGACAATAAAATGGATGAAACCAATCAGCACGGGGGGAGTGATTTGGCCGCCGGCCACTCGGAGGGACGGTGTAGGGCCACTTAGTTGGGGAATAGAACTTTATAATTACCTTTTGGATACTGTGGTTCTATTTGATAATAATAGAGTAATTTTTAAAAGACGAGCGTTTCCTGTTTGCCGTTTTTGTTTGGTTTTGAAGGGGAGGGTTGAGAAGGTGGCCGAGGGGCGTGTGCCTAGCGTCAGTTGACAGGTTCTCTGGAGCCCCTCTTCTGTGCCCACTCCCTGTGTTGGGTGGTGGAGGGGGCGCGGAGCCCGCGGATTAGAACATGGAAAAGGAGGCGAGCTTGTAGTGAATCCCTGGATGGCAGGGCAGACGCTCCTGGCTGCGGACCCTGGCGCGCGCCGTGGTGTGGGGAGGACAGTGGGAGCCGAGGGAGCGGTAGGGCCCGGTTGACCAGAATGGTCAGGGAGGGTAACAGGTTTGGAATGGGCTGGAGAGACAGTTCTACGGCAAAAGCTGGGCGCTTCCCTCGGGACCGGTCCAGATCTCCTGCCCAGCTTGAAATGCAGCTGGTGGGGGGTAGCGGGCCAGGGGTGCAGGGAGGGGGTAGGGAAGGGGTGCAGAGGCTCCTGGCGCCCGTGGTTAGAGGAACCACAAAAGGCTCCGGTCAGACCTTTTTTATGTGTATGTTGCGCCAAAGCTACTCTCTGGGTTTGTGAAATGCACGAACGCACCCTGGTTGTAGGTGTTGGTTCATCTCTGATGACCCCCCAGTGAGGCGCCCAGAGAGAAACTGCAGGTGCATTACTTTGCCCACCGGAGCGGCTTATTCTCAACTGCTCCTGGGCTTGGCAGTGACCCAGAGAGAATTCGGACAATTTGAAGGGACAATTCATGGAGGCTAGCAGAGGGCCGAGCTCAGCCTGGTAAACCCGGGAGGCCAGGCTTCTGCTGAAAAATGGGGAGAACAGCCCGCGAGACCAGAAGTGCTCAGGGGAGGCAGGTTAAGCCGTGAGTCAGGGTAGAGAGGAGCGGATGGCGGACAAGAGGATCGGAAAAGGGAATCTGAGGGAGAAGGTGCCTTGTCATTGACTCTGCAGAGACCCAGAGGTCGTCAACTGCCTCCTTTATCAGGATGCATAAACTGAGGCACAGAAAGGGGAGGCGTTGCTCAAGGTCTCACATTTGAAAGGATCTGACTTTTCTGGAAAGTTTCTGCAAGGCTGGTAGGACATTAGAACAAGCAGCTGGAGGCCGGGAGGAGGCCGGGGCTAGTGCGAGGGGCTTGCAAGGCCAGCCTTGGTCCTGGGCTGCAGAACCAGCTGAAGAGCAGTCAGATCCAGGAGCAGGCAGTGAGGCAGACCACAGGGGGAGGAGCCTGGAGGAGTCAGAAGAGCTTCTCCACGAGGGTGGTGACGGAGCCCATCCCGGGCTGCAGAGGATTCCACGGAGGAGAGAAATGGGCCAGGCCTTCTCGGCAGGGGGATCCTTAAAGGGGGAGGTATGGCAAATGAGCTCCAGTGTTAAGAAGCAGTGACTGATGAAACCCACTGAGCTGGAGAAAGGGCTTGGGTAGGAAACCAAGGTCAAAAAGGTTGGCTTGAAGCAGATTCTGCGTGCAGAGGGGGTTTTGGACCTAAGACTTTGTGACGGTGGGGTTTGATTTGCTCTCGTGTGGGAAACCCTTGCCAAGCAGGACAGGCTTGATACGGACAGATAGCAGGAGACCGAAGCGGACCGGGAGGGAAACGTGCCGTGGTCAGGGGGAAGCAGCCGTGTGCAGCAGACGGGCCACGGATGATGGGTCTGGTGGCTAGCGGCTGAAGGAATGCTGGAGGACCCGGTGCTCTGGAACACCAGGATATTTGAGGCCTGGAAGGGATGTTAGAGGCGTTGTGGAGATACTTGGTGGAGGGCCATTGGTGCCCAATTTACTGGTCCCGGAACTGGAGGACCAAGAGTGCTGGAGATGTTCAGACTTGAGAAGGAGACCACGGTGGTTTGGGGAGGCTCAGAGTGACTTCATTTGTTATACACAGTTACCAGGGCATCCTCGGGGCATTGGGGGCCACGTGGCGATGGTGAGCCTTTCTTTTCCTAGGAAATCTGGCTATAACGGATTAAATATAGCCAGGGACCCGTACTTCTTGCGTGGGGCTCGGCTGGGCTTTCGGGGGTTCTCTGTGCCTCTACCTTCCCTTCCTTGGCTCTAACCCCCTCTCCAAGCGTCTTGGGGGGTGGCGGGGGGGAGGCTGTGCTCCATGGTATCTCTTCGCTCACACCACGGTGACTCTCACTTTCCATCCACCACGATCTCCATGGCGTCAGAGGACAACAGCTCTCGAGGATGGTCACGGAAGTGCAGACAGACTCTGGAGTGGACTAGATGTGGCTTTAAACTTGACAGCGGTATGGCCTTGAACCAGCTAATTAGCAGAACATCAACTTCCTCGCCCATTCAATGGGGATAAATAAGGCTCCACTGTTCGGAGGCTTAAATCACGTAAAGAATAAATAAGTAGCAAAGAGGCTGACACATACTAAGGTCTCGGTAAAAGTTTGCTTTTTTCATTATTAGCTCATAATTAAAGACGGCTTAATTTACATAAAAACAGAAGTTCAGGTAGGTAGCCGGCTCGTGTTGTATTCTGAAAGAATGAATCTCCGAGAAGGAGATTTTCCCCCACAGGCAGAAGCAGAAAGTTATTTTGGTGTGAAGAAGTTCAAAAGCACACAAGCAACTCTTGGTCTCGATGTCAGAGTGGACAGGGATTGAAACACGCCTGTCTGCCGCAAGCCAGAATTTGCAGTGGGCTGTACCCCACCTTTCTGGGTATCTGGTCGTCATCCACAGTGCTCTCCCCGGGAGCCCTTAATTTAATTAGAAGGGCAGACTTGGAAACCAGTTGCCATGGGCCCCATGGAGTTGTGTACCAGGAAGAGCAATTGCCATTAATTGAATGCTAATTACTGTTGAAGACCTTAGTTATACTCTTTTTTATAGATGAAGAGGTTGAGGCTCAGAGAGGTTAACTAGGCCCAAAGTCACCCAGCAACCTAATGGTACAGTCAAAATTTGAACTCAAGTCTTTTTTTTTTTTTAACATTTATTTTTGAGAGAGAGAGAGAGAGACAGAGCATGAGCAGGGAAGGGGCAGAGAGGGAGACACAGAATCTGGAATCAGGCTCCAGGCTCCGAGCTGTTAGCACCGAGCCCGACGCAGGGCTTGAACTCACGAATTGCGAGATCATGACCGAGTCGGACACTCAACCGACTGAGCCACCCAAGCGCACCTGACCTCAAGCCTTTTTGACTCCCAAACCCATGTGCTTGACCACAGAGTCCTTTCCCTGGGATCTGAATGGTTGTTGGAAAAGGAAAGCCAGCCCCGCTTTCAAATTATTCCATTGTATCCTCAGATGTAAGACAAAATTTGAGGAAACAGAATATAGTAAGAACATGCCCTAAGCCATATGTTTGCCAAAATTATGAACGTCGTCAGAGAAGAGAAGACTGTTGCAGAGGCAAAAAAGGCCTCTGTGTGGACTCTATGCCATTGCAGCTGGAGAAATTAATGCAACTTCCTCAGGTTGGGGGTGGGGGGCAGCCAGCAGAGCAGGACCTGAGTCTGGTCCCTTGGGGACCGCCCCAGGTACTTATTAAGCACCACTCGTGTGCAAAGCAGTTGTGTTGGGCCCCATGGTGAAACACAGAAGGATGGGAAGCCATCTGCTTCCTCGACATGCCGGAGACTCGGAGGCCTAGTCCTCTAGACCAAGCCTTCGGGGGTCTGGAAAGCTGAGACCCTCAGGGACACATTTAGGCAGCTGTGTTCCAGGAAAGAGCCCCGCCTCCATCTCCTCTCGGTGCTTTAACCAGCCAGGTGTCGGGGAGACCTTTCCTGAGGCACAGTGGTGGAGGCTCCTCAGATTAAGGGATCAGGGCCGGAGGCCTCCAGGCCCTCCTGTTGCCAGGGCAACGGTGAGTCAGGCCAAGGCCTCTCCTCCAGCTCTGGAAAGCTGTTTGGCTACTGAAGCCTCTCACTGCTTCCCAGGCATAGCGGGAACTTCTAGATTTAAATTAAAAAAAAAAAAAAAAAAAAATCTTCATGGACCTCCTCTAGTTGGGTTCCTTAAAACGAGTATTTTTAAAATACAATAGAATCTAACCCTTTTATTTCTATTTTTTACAAGAGGTAACTCCAGGCTAACACCCTTTTTAAAAAAGAAAGAGAAAGGGAGAGAGAGGAAGAAAGGAGGGAAGGAAGAGGAAAGAAAGAACGAGAAAAGGAAAAATGAAATCGAGTACTGCAGACGCTGGCCTTACCGGAGGACTGACTTCCGGTCACCCCTCAGCCCAGCCTTGAGTTTTAGGGACGGTAACAATCATCACCACGATTCAGCGGATCTTCCTATGTTCCAGGCACTGTGCTAACGAAATGCTTTCATTTCATTCTCTCTTGTGCCCACCTGTGAAATCGGTATTCGTCCCTGCCTTTTCCAGATAAAATCCAGAGAGGTCAAGCATTTAGTCCAAGGTCACGTGACCAGAATGGAACCTTACGCGTGTGGGACCCAAAGCGTGTGCTGTTAACTGCTGTTCCATACTGCCTCCCAATTTCTTCAGCGTGGATCCTTAATAAAAAAGGCAAAGAGCACTATTTCTCTCTGATTCGCAGCCCTGACGGTCCTGTGGACACTGCACCTAAGCTCTGCATCTGGCTGAAAGCAGAGGGCTCACTGGCCCACCAGCTTAGCTCAGCCAGGCCTGGCCTGGCCTGCAACCCTGGGACCCGGCCACCCTGGGACCCGGCCCCCCTGGGAGGCCCAGCTCACCTGCAGAGGCCTCAGTGGCTGAACTGCCCAGCTAGGAATCCCTCCGCTCCCACCCGTTTAAAACTGAGTCTCTCTTGCTTAAGGCGTTTGGGAAGACAACTGTGTGTTAAGGCCAGGGGCTCCCCTTCTGTTTGTTGAAGTCAGGACCTAACAAGCCATTTGTTTAACAGAGGAGCTGGGCGAGGGAGATGACAAAGAAAATGCACCTGCTCCCTAATAAAATACCACTCTCCTCTTCCAGGCGACACTGCCTGTGGTCGTCACTGTTCCTTCTCGCCATTCCTGCCAGCCGCATGAATGAAACTCACGGCTTCTCTTTGTAAATAATACCCCGGTTCCCAATTAACTCGAGTGTAAGATAGGAAGGAGCCAACTACTGTCTATCAACCAGAGAAAGGGAAAGTTGAATTTTAATGACGAAATATACCGGTGAAAACTTGTATCACTTAAATAATGAATATCAGGATAACAAACTGTTTCCTTTTAGAATCAGAAGAGTCTATACCTTTTTAAGCACGGTATTCCATCAGTTCTTTATCTACAGGATACAGAAACACTAAGGTGGTGCCCTCAAAGGATTGAGATTGATTGGATTTAACCTAAATTCAGCAGAAAGTTAAACAGGTTATGAAACCTGACTTTTGCCATTCTTCCACTGAGGGGATGATCCAAGAGCCACATGGCTCCATGATCGAATTTTCTGCAGGCAAATTATTGATGTAAATTCTAAAATGTAAGATAAAATGTTTATGTATTGTCCTTTTTTAAGTGTTTTTTTAAATGTTAATTTATTTTTGAGAGAGAGAGAGAGAGCATGGGGGAAGGGCAGAGGGGGAGGGGGAGAGAGAGAATCCCAAGCAGGCTCCATGCTGTCAGCACAGAGCCTGACCCGGAGCTCGAACTCACAAACCATGAGATCATGATCTGAGCTGAAACCAAGAGTCAGATGCTTAACCAACGGAGCCACCCAGTTTGTGTTGCCTACTTGGCAACTTAATCGTCATCGTTGAAAGTCACATTAATTTTGTCCTAAGGTAAAAGCAGTACATTGATTTTGCATAGTTACCCTCTGCACAATTTAATAACATATCCAACTAAAATTACTATTATTCCCTTCCCACTTTAAGGCAGTGGTTTCCTTAGCTTATCTTGAATTAACTGATTTACCAAGTCAAAGGTTTGTAATACATTTTGAAATAAGTTTGAAAAAAAAAATTAAACCTCAAACATTTCAGAGCACTGCTTAAAAAAACAAGTCAATATCCAGACCAAATTACACCAGTCTCCAGTATATTTAATTCAAACAGTAGACATATTGAGAGGAAATAGACACATTTTTCTTGCCCGAATCTGTGCCAGCTTTTTAGAGTCTTGGAACGGGCATAAACTGCATACAAACATGCTTGGGTGTTCATTTTACCAAAAAGATGAACTCACATTAGTATGTAATAAGCACATAATAGGATTTTAGAATTTAATTTAAAACCCTTTTCCCCCCAACTGAAAATAGCATTGTTATTTTTCCTGTGAAAGGAATTTTTGAGTTCCAAACAATAAAAGTTTATCTCAAAATTGAATGAGCCCTTTATTTCTTCAGAAGAAGGCATCAAGTCTCCTCAGTAAATGTAACAGAAGAAATCATTTTATTTACCACCCAGTATGAGGACTTCTAACCACCTCCACACCTGTGAAATTAAGTGGATTACTTGGAAGAAACTGAATTGGCAGAAACTAAATCTATAATATTTTAGAATGTCTTTCAGACTAAGGACACAAAATCTTCATCAAGTATACAACGATCAGCCAAATGTTCTGGGCTTCATCTGTCAGTGTTTTCAGGCTTTTGTTTTTAGCCCAGGATCCTGTTTAAATAAAGCCATTTTCAGAAAGTAAACAAGTAAAATAACTGGGGGCAGGGTGCCAGGGAGGTACTAAGCCCACCTGATCAGCCCACCCCTGGCCCTCGGGATGCCCTCCGGGTCTCTGATGACCCTTCTCACTTCACCTTTCCCAGTTCAGTCCAAACTCTGTGTGTTTAATTTATCCAGAGACCCATTCCATGCTTACTTCATTCTCTGATAGGACACACGGTTTCTTATTTCTTCCTTTCGGGCTATAAACATTTCCATTCTCTATAACCTCTACAATACTGGGCAGATGTTCTCATCAGACAGTGGCGAGTCCCAGTGAAATCTAGCAGAGGTGACACTCTCCAAGAATCCCTGGAAGGCAGGGGGAAATAGCAGCACAGATGTCCCAGAAAAGCCCCGTCAGAAGCTACAAGGATCCCCAAAGAAATTTTTACAGCAAATGCGTACACGGTGAAGGCAAGGGAAGATCCAGGTGCACGTTACGCCTGCAGGACACTGGGCCACACAACGCCGCTCCGGGCTTCCCTGGGCTCTGTGTGCAGGGCTGGCACTGAGGGCGAGGGGCGGGGGGGCGGGGGGGGGGGAGTTGTCCTCAGTCTTCCCAGGGGCGGGTTGTTTGCTCCCGCATCTGGCCCCCCGGGGCTGACCCACGCGAGGGGCGCGGTAAATGTGAAAATGATTGGGTGAGTGGGCCACAGGTGACCCTGTGCAGGAAGAGACACAGGTGACACCCCCAAATCTCTGCCCCGTTGGTGGGGCTGCCGACGATTTTCTCCAGTCAAGCTAATCCAAATTCTTTAAAAGATATCATTAAAAATCGCATTTTATCTTTCCCTCCGATATTTCAGCCCCAATATTAGGTAGAGCCCCCGAGTCACTGCCAAATCCTCTTACCACGGTCGCAGGGTGCCTAGGGGCGACGGCAGGAATCCTCTGGGCTGCCCTGCCTTTGAAGGAGGGTCACCCAGCCGCCTCCTGAGTCCAAGGGTCCGCGGGCAGCAGAGCTGCACCGAGGGGAGATGGAGCCGTTGGGATTCCCCCGGCACCCGGGGGCCCCTCCCACCCTTCCCCTGCCGGCTGCGCGCTGTCACCGTCGTCCGTCTGTTTGCACAGGCCGGCGGCGACGCCGAGGCTCCCCGGCTTCCAGCGGCCCGGCTCCGCGTCCTCCTGCTCTCCGCTCCGCCTAGGACCCGGCGGCGGCGGCGGCGGCCCCGGGACGCGTCCCCCACGCCGTGCAGCCCCGAGCCCCCCCCCCCCCGAGGACCGCCCCGCCGCGGCCCCCGCTCCCTCCCTTCCCGCCCGAGTCCTCCGCGACCCCGCGGCAGTCCGGGCCCCGGGCGCGCCCCTGGGAAACGGGGACAGGCGCTGGAAGCGGTGCGGTGGAGCTGATGGAGCCAGGGCCGGAGGGGAGCCACTCTGCAGCGTTTCCTTTCAAAACTTTACTTCTCTGGGCTTGTTTTAAATGAGTGCGCGTGCGTTTTGTAAATTTAATCCCTAATGACTTGAACCGAGCCGCCGCCCGCCCGGCCGCGGAAGGCGTCCGGCGCCCCCAGGCCGGCCGCGGCCCTCGGCCTCGCCGCCCGCTCCCCCGCCACGTGGGGCGGCCGCCGCCGTGCTGCCCCCTGCCGGCCGGAGCCCGGAGGCCGCCGCGCGCACCTGGCCGCCCGCGGCCGCTCTAGGAACGCCGGCCTCTCGGTGGTGGCGCGGGCGGCCGCCGCGCGCCTACCGGGGGGCCGTCCCCGGGGTCCCGGGGTGCGTGGGGGGAGGGGGGACTCTCCCTCCGAGGCCGCCCCGCCCGGGACCAGCCCTTCCCGGTGTTCTCGTTGCTTCGCGCGCCCCGCCTGCCCGGCCCCGTTCCCGAGCTTCGCGGGGCCCGTGCTTTGTGCAGATCCGGGTGCGAACACAAAGGGCAGGCCCCGGGTTCGCCGCGCGGTGGAGCGCGGGGACGGGCGCCACCCCGGAGGCCCGCCGCCGGGGAGAGCGGGGAGCGAATCCCGGGCGCCCGGGACCCCGGGAGCCGCGGGCCGCACCAGCCCTTTCGCGGGCAGCGTTGCCTTTTGGCCACTCGCCTCAAGCTCCAGTCGGTTAAGCTGGAGGCCGATGGATCTGCACCACGCGGAGGTGGACCTTGAGAAGCACCGGGACGAGCGGCTGGACTTTCTGTCTGTTCTTTATACATTTTCAAATATTTGGTTATTTCCAAGAGGTGGATTTGCCCTGTCAAAGGGTATGGACCTTTTTTTTTTTTTTTTTTTTTTTTAAGGCTTTTGATGCATCTTGTCAAACCTTTTCCCAGAATGTCCACCTCGTTCGTTATCTGCAGGAAGTAGATAGGGTACCTGCGGGCCCGGCTCAGACGGGGAAGGTTGGCTCTTGCCGGGGAGGGGAGGGAGGTTAACAATCACCTGGCATTTGAGGAACTACCAACGGTGTGTGGTTCCGTGTGACCAGGCAAGGCACTGGAGCCGGGACTGGGTCATATTGTGGGGCCCCACCCTCGATGGACTGAATCCTTTTGAGACACTGAGCCGCCAGAGGGATCCTCTGAAAATGCAGATTTGATCACTGCCTTCTTTTGTGGGTCACCGTAAGAGCAGCGGTTCCCCCATTGCTCTTAGAGTAAAACTCCAGAATCCCATCAGGGCCCACTAGGCTCCGCCCAGCTCTCCAGCCCCAACTGAGGCCACGTATCCGTTTGCTAGGGCTTCCACCGCAAAGTTCCACAAACCGATGGCTTTGCCCAACAGAAACTGAGGGGAAAATCTGTTCCTCGCTTCTAGCTTCTGGCGGTTGCCAGAAATCCTTGGCATGCCTTGGCTTAGAAACACATCACTCCAATGTCTGCCTCTGTCATTACATGGCATTTTCCGTGCATGTGTGTGTCTTCACATGGTGTTCTCCTCATGTGTCTCTCCTTTTATAAAGACAAGAGTCCTGGGGCACCTGGGTGGCTCAGTCCGTTACACATCTGACTCTGGCTCGGGTCACGATCTCACGGTTTGTGAGTTCGAGCCCAGCATCCAGCTCTCTACTGTTAACGCAGAGCCCGCTTGGGACCCTCTTTCTCTGTTCCCCCACTTTCTCTGCTCTTCCCCTGCTCATGCAGGCTCTCTCTCTCAAAAATAAACATAAACAAAAAAAATACAGACAAGAGTCTGATTAGATTAAAGACCCACCCTAATCTGGTATGACCTCATCTTAGTTTAACTAAATCTGCAATGACCGTATTTCTTTTTTTTTTTTTTTTAATGTTTATTTTTGAGACAGAGACAGAGCATGAACGGGGGAGGGTCAGAGAGAGAAGGAGACACAGAATCTGAAGCAGGCTCCAGGCTGTGAGCTGTCAGCACAGAGCCCGACGCAGGGCTCGAACTCACGGACCGTGAGATTGTGATCTGAGCCGAGGTCGGACGCTCAACCAACTGAGCCACCCAGGTGCCCCTGCAATGACCGTATTTCTGAATAATGCAACATGCTGAGGTTCCTGGACGAACATGAATTTGGGGGGATACTATTTAACCCACAAAAAGCTGTCTCAGGCACCCTGGCCTTCACTCACTCTTCTGGCCCAGGCCTCCAGCTGAACTGCACAGTCCTCCTGGACGGCTCATCTCCGCCTAACTTCCCTTTTTCCTGCAAGGTGTTACGGAAATGTCACTGCCTCAGAGAAACCTTCTGGAGTCCCACAGACTAGGGTCATCCCGCCCCACATGGGTCCATGGCAGTCCTCATGATTACTGCTGAAGACGTCCCTGATCACATGTGTGTGTCCTCCATTAGAAAGTTGTCTCCTGGGGCGCCTGGGTGGCTCAGTCAGTTGAGCGTCCAACTTCAGCTCAGGTCATGACCTCACGGCTCGTGGGTTCGAGCCCCATATGGGGCTCTGTGTTGACAACTCAGAGCCTGGAGCCTGCTTCGGATTCTGTGTCTCCCTTTCTCTCTCTCTGCCCTCCCCCCGCTTGTGCTCTCTCTCAAAAATAAGCATTTTTTTTTTTAATTTTTTTTTTTCAACATTTTTTATTTATTTTTGGGACAGAGAGAGACAGAGCATGAACGGGGGAGGGGCAGAGAGAGAGGGAGACACAGAATCGGAAACAGGCTCCAGGCTCCGAGCCATCAGCCCGGAGCCTGACGCGGGGCTCGAACTCACGGACCGCGAGATCGTGACCTGGCTGAAGTCGGACGCTTAACCGACTGCGCCACCCAGGCGCCCCAAAAAATAAGCATTTTTTTAAAAATGTCTTTAAAAAAGAAAGTTGTCTCCATGAGGACAGGGACCAGGTGGACTGAATGAACAATAACAAACCTAAATTTGTAGCCAAAGGGACTGACAGACTGACACGGGAAGCCCGTTGCAATCGTGCCAGAGACGGCAGGTCCCGTGTTGACACCACCCGGGGGAGCCCATTAGGAAGTTCTGAGTGGCCCCATCCCTGGTCCCCGGGAGGAGACAATCCGTATTCAGTCCAGGTTCCACCCTTCCCTTGGTGGCACATGAAATAACGCCCACCATCTGACTCTCCCCCACCTCGCTGACCTCTACTTGAACCCCTGTCCTGCTCTGTCCCTTTGCCGCAGCCACACTGGCACTGTTCACACCCCTCCATCCTGCCAAGCTAGTTTCTGCCTTCACGCCTTGGCAGTCACCGTACCACAGCCTGAAAAGCTCTGTATCCGCATTTTACCTGCTGGCTGATCATTCAGACTTCCACTCAAACGGTCACTTCCCTGACCCCTCCCTCCCACCCCCCATCATCTTCCATCACATCACCCTGCTTTGTGTTCCTATTGTAATGTCAGTATCTGCAACGATCTGGTTCCTTTATTTGTTTTCTTGTCTGTTCCCCCCACACCTCTCGGAAATTACAGGGGCCCGAAGGGCAGAGACCTTGTTAGTTTACCTCGTTCACTGCTGAGCCCTCAGTGCTAGACTAGAACCTGGAACGGAGTGGGTACTTACTAAGTATTCATTAAATGAATGAAAGTATCTAAGCCCTCTGGTTTCGAGTTTCTTCATCTGCAAAATGGGGGCAATCCTAGCTGCTTCACAGGAGATGGTAAGTGTACCTACTTCAAAGAGTCCTTGGGAGGATTAAATGAGAAGAGGTACGTGAGTGCCTCCAACGTAGCCAACACTCAACATATCGGCGCCATTGTTAGTATTTTAGATTGGCACACATCCTAACACGGATGGGGGCAAGACGGCAGATGAGGCGGTAACTCATTCCACCCTCCTGCGATTCCGCCTTCCTGTTCTTCCAGTTACCCACCGCTCCCCACAGAAGGACAGGAGAAGTGTGGTATGGTGGGAACAGCCATGGACTCGGACCAGAAGGTCTTGAAACTGAGTCTTTTGGCAACTTTCTGAGGCTGTGTCATCTTCAGGATGGAAATAACGATTCCTACGAAAGCTGAAATGAGCTATATGTGAACTGTAAGGCAGATTTCCCAAATTAGCATTCCACTGATTCTTTTGATCTTAAAGCAATTACTTATTAGTTATGGCAATCAGAGACGGTGTTGCTTACAGTTACTAGAAGGGAATAGTCTTAAGTTTGTAATGTTTCTTGGTTTTTCTGATTTTGAAAGCAACACATTTTATTGCAGAAAAATATTTTTCTAATTTGATGGATGAAAAATATTATAATGTTGTTTTAATTTGTATTTCTTTGCTTTTACTAAGATGTATTCTGATTTACTGAGATTGAACACATCCCTGATGGCCTTTTCATTATATGTGGGCTCTTTACATGTGAAGGATATTAATTTGTAATATTTTGCCTATCGTAAATGATGAGAATATTTTCCCAACTTGCTATTAACCTTTTGATTTTGTTCATATACTTAAACTTTTAATGCTTATATCGCCAAATCTATCGGCATTTTCTGTTGGGACTTATCCAGTGAAATGCTTTCCTTGCTGTTCAGAAATCAGTTTCATATTCATAGTATAAATATCCATTTATACCCTTGTCCTTTCATTTATTTATACATAATGCTTAATCCACTTGGACTTTATTTTGTTATACAAAGAGAAGTTTAGTTGCTACTTTAATTATTTTTCCCAAATGGCCAACTGAATTCTCCTAGTATAATTTACACAAATGACCTTTCCTTTCCCCTATGCGTTTATGACTGCCATAGCTATCACGCAAGTAAAACACTGTGGCGAAGCGTGTGGGCAAGCCAGACTGCTTAAGTTTGCAGCCCTACTTACTAGTCATTTCACGTTGGGCTATTTATGTAACATCTGGGTGCCTGGTTTCCTCATCTGTAAAATGGGGATAAGAATCATAGGCCCTAACCTTACGGGGCCGTCGTGAACATAATGGCTGCTCGGTAAACATCTGCAGTTATTTTGTGACATTTGTGTCTATACCATGTGGATTCCCAGGTCCGGGTTTCAGGTGTTTCTGTCCTTAGGCTGTTTTCAGTGGTGTGTTTCAGTAGCTGTTCTAGTATTTACCAGGACAAGTCCTCCCGTGGTGCACCTGTTACTTTCACAGTTCTCGTAGCTTCCAACCCGTTCCCGTTGTATTTACTGGGCCTGGTCTGCCATTTACATACAGCCCAGGTAAGGCGTTAGTTTGGGGAAGGCAATACCTGATTTGGTAAGGGGCTCACGAGGTCTCGGTGACTAGGAGAGGAGAGTGGTGCGCAGGGCCGTGAGTGACATCAGAGAGCAGTGGGAAGAGGAGGGACAGGCGGCGAAGAGGAGAGAAGCAGGGCAAAGGGGAGAAAGGGCGGAAAGGGGCAGACGAGAGAAGCTGCTAGGCGAAAACCCAGGTGACCCGCGCTCTCAGACCAGGCGCTGGGCGTGGCGAGGGGCTCCAGGAGGCCTGGGTTTCGGGGTCTAGGTAAGGAGAGGGTCCCGAACCTCTGCTGCCTCCGGCTGTGGCGCAAGATCAGGGGAGCCACCTAACTCGGGCAAGAGAGCGAGCGGGGGTTCGGGGAAGAAAGACCAGTTTGGCGCGAAGCGGGAGGCGCGGAGGGCGCCGAGGCCGGCGGGGCCGGGTGTGGCTGCGTGCGCAGAAGAGCGTGCGTGAGACGCAGCACGCAAGCCCGGGGGTATAGCTCAGGGGTAGAGCATTTGACTGCAGATCAAGAGGTCCCCGGTTCAAATCCGGGTGCCCCCTGTGTGTGCCGTGTGTTTTATCCCGCGTCCTGGCTGCAACGTGGAGCTGAAAGCAACCACCGGCGTCCTTTCTTGCCCAGCTCCCAGAGCTCCGAACCAGAGAGAAACACGGAGCCAATCCTTTGGGGGAGGGGGCCGGGCTCTGGGGTCACAGGCAACGCCCACCAGCGAGGTCGGCCTTGCGGAGGCCAAGGTCTACCCCAGCCCGGAAGTAGAACGCAAACTATGTTTGTAAGTTTATGTTTTCTAGTAGGCACTTTAAATAAAGCCAAAAAGGGCCCGATGGGGTGAAGGGGGTCACAAGGAAGTCCCGGGGTCGCCAGGT
Source organism: Neofelis nebulosa (assembly GCF_028018385.1). Taxonomy (NCBI): domain Eukaryota; kingdom Metazoa; phylum Chordata; class Mammalia; order Carnivora; family Felidae; genus Neofelis; species Neofelis nebulosa. Next base: position 7,345,910 of record NC_080785.1, read on the forward strand.
GGTTGTCGATAACTGTACTGTGTTGTATATTTGGGAGTTGCTAAGAGAGTAGATCTTAAAAGTTGCCATCACAAGGAAAAACATATATAACTGATGGATGTGAACTAGACTTACGAGGGTGGTCATTTCTCAATTCCAACATATAATGTGGTGTGTCAATTATATCTCAACAAAAGTGAGAACTTTTTAAAAATATAAAGTAAAAATCAGCGACACTAAGTGCCATATGTTTAATGCAATATATCCAAAACGTTATCATTTCAACATGTAATCAATATAAAAACGTATAGGGGTGCCTGGGTGGCTCAGGCAGTGGAGCGTGGGACTTCAGGTCATGATCTCTCAGCCCATGAGTTCGAGCCCCGCGTCGGGCTCTGTGCTGACGGCTCAGAGCCTGGAGCCTGCTTCCGATTCTGTCTCTCTCTTTCTCTCTCTCCCTCTGCCTCTCCCCCTCTCATGCTCTGTTCTCTCAAAAATGAATAAACGTTAAAAAAAATTTTTTTTTAAATTATAAATGAGATACTTCATGTTTTGTGGGATTTGGGGACTCTTTGAAATCTGGTGTGCAGTTTCCTCCAAGGCACCCATTGATCAGAACCAGCCACCTGTATGTAGACGGTGGGCAGCTCCTGAGCGGGGGAAGCCTCCATTTGCTTCTAGCAGTTTGGAGGGGATAGGTGGGTGTGCTGGTCAGGGTACAGAGAGGCTCCTCTGCTCCCCACAGTGCGGTGGGCTGCTCCCCCAATTACAGAGAAGAGACCCCGGTAGTAGGCAGGCGGCTCTGGGAAGGTGGAGGAAACCCACGGATTTCCAGGTCCCTGGACAGCCACCTTCAATTTTCTCTGCAGACCCTCGTACATTTAATGAAAATGCTTTAATAAGGGTGCTAAGGCAACTGGGAAGCTCGGGGCAAAATACGCTAATTAGAGTATTCTTGGTGCTAATTTCTGTGTGTGTGTGTGTGTGTGTGTGTGTTGCCATATGTAAATGTTTTAGTCACAAAATTTTCATAGTGCCTGTCTTTTTGCGTCCATTCAAGGTATGTTTCTTCCACACAGCATTTAGAAGACAGATATTGCCACAAAAATATTTAGAAGACAAAGCTCTTCAGATGAGTGTGAGGTAGGGGTCTGAGTAAAGTGGGGGTTAACTCGTTGTGTCATTTACTCTGTCAGGTGGGGCAAGTTGCTTTGATCTCCTGTGTCATCGTCATCCGCGACGAGGATGCTGATGGGGGGGGGGGGGGGGCGACAGCACGGGCACAAACGGTTTTTAAATGGTATAGACCTATCTAGATCCCTATCTACCTCTCTGTATATAAAGCGCTTAGAATAGTTTATCTGGCACACTAGAAGTGTTCAGTAAACATTAGGTTCGGTTCCACAGGGGTCTTGGGTGTGGTACCCAAGTGAGAAGTCCTGAGCAAGGTAGCTTATTCTAGCGGGGAGTATAGCTCAGGGGCAAGTTGCCTGACTGCAGATTGTAAGGTCCCTGGTTCAAGTCCGGGTGTCCCTGGTCCCTTACAATTATCCCAAAAATTCCTTCTATTCACTGCTGTCACACCATGACATTCCCGAGAGCTTTGAGGCTCTGTCCCATCTGGGGGGACAAGTTCACCCCCTATGGAGAGGAATGGTTGCCGGCAAGGAATGCCATTATTTATATAAAACTAAATTACGTGAGAAAAGTAAGGGCGATACAGTGCGTCGGTCACACCACCATTTGTGTTTATCAAAAAAATCCGAGAGAGCCTATGGGTTAATTACATGTACAGACCGGGGAAGACTGTAAAAGAAACTGCTAGCATGGCTTTCCTCCAAGCACCAGGAGCGGGAGGCTTGTCAGATGAGTACGAGGGAGAATTTTCACCGCATGCCTTTTTTCTCATTTTATTCTTTAAATCTATTTATTTTTAAGATCTTATTTTTTTTTTTTAGTTTCAGGATCACAGCAAAATTGAGAGGAAGGGGCAGAAATTTCCCATATACCCCCGCCTCCCCACCCCCCACCAGCACACAGCCTCCCCGCTGTCAACATCCCGCACCGGAGTGGGGCATCTGGTACCGGGATGAGCACACAGGGACACAACACAATCACCCAAGGGCACGGTGGACCCGAGGGTTCAGTCTGGCTGTTGTCCACGGGTTTGGACAAATGTACGACGACATGTATCCATTACTACAGGATCACACGGAGTACTTTCACACACACCCCCGCCCACCCCCGGAAAAAAATCCTCTGTGCTCTGCCTAATTAATCTCTCTCCTCATCCCTGAACCCCCTGGCAACCGCTGAACTTTTTACCATCTCCATAGCTTTGCCTTTTCTGGAAAGCCGTACGGGATGTACCCTTTCCGGATTGGCTTCTTCGGTTAGTACCAGGCGTCGAAGCTTTCTCCACGTCTTTCCGTGGCTTGTTAGCTCATTTCGTCTCGGCACTGACATTTCGTGACCTGGACACGTGGGACAGTGCCTTTCCACGCATACTTTTTTGTGCCTTTTGTACATCGTGTCATGTGAATCCTGTGACTTCAGTATTTACCTTTCAAAAGTACAATCTACAGTTTTATTTTTTTACTGTTTATTTATTTTGAGAGAGAGAGCTAGCGGGTGAGGGGCAGAGAGAAAGGGAGGGAGGGAGAATCCCGAACAGGCCCTCCGCCGGCAGCGCAGAGCCTGACGCGGGGCTGGATCTCACGAGCTGTGAGATCATGACCTGAGCTGAAATCAAGATTCGGCCGCTTAGCCACCTGAGCCACACAGGTGCCCCAACTATAATTTACAGTTTTAAAACAAATGAAGTCTCACCCACCAAGATTGGAGGGGAACCCAGCATGGGTCCATTTGAATGTCCTGCTCTGTTCTGTGTTTTGCCAGAATCTCCAGCGTGGAAAGTCTGTACTGAGGCCCACTCCTCAGCCAGGTCGGCCCCAGCCATTTCCAGGCAAGAAGCTTCTGTGGGACTCCCCTCCATCGGGCCTGAGCCCTGGTCCTTCGAGGGTCTCCAGGAGTCCTCTCCAAAGACTCCGTGTTCTCTTGGGAGTCAAGCTCCTCCACAACCCGAACCTGTCCTTCCCAGCCTGGCAAGTTCCAGCCAACGCTTGTCCAGTGGGGGCCACCCCCCTCCACCTTGCAAACACAAGTCAGCCTCTGTGATGGGGCTCGATGCCTCCTTAAAGGCGGCCCGCCCAGCCTGGCAGTCTCGGTTTGCTCGCGCAGACGCACGCAAACACACACCCTCACACTCACCCCCACAGGAAACAAGGAAATTCCCCAAGACTGATAGAAGCGTGTCACGTGGACAGAGCCAAAGGTGGGACAATTGGAGGACCCAAAAGAAAAACGAGCGTAACTGATTGAAACACATAAAATATGCATTTAAGAATCCATTCATTCTCGTTTCTGTTTCTGTCTCTGTGGAGAACCCTAGCCCAGACACGGGATGATGGATGCCACTACATTTGTATATACTTGAGATGTTCCAGAATAAAAATTTAAAAATTCCTTTCCCATGGATAAGCGTTTTTGAATATAACAGAAGGAAATGATGTCCCCCCAATTAAAAAACAATACGATTTTTCATTTTCTGGTTCCGGTTAGGGTTTGTATCTGACATAAATAAGCCGTGCGTTGGCGTGTGAGGGGGACAATGTTCTTTATTCCTCTTAGCGCCAGGGAGATAGGCCGACTTCTCAAAAGGAACTTTGCTGACAAGCAGGGAGAAACAAAGACGCCCGCTCATAGAACCAGTCGCTATGGTTTTGGGCTCCTTTAACATCAGGAGCATCGCTAGCAACAGAGGGCGAGGTGACAAGTGTACGGGGCACGTTCATGAGCCTTGGCTACTCTGTGCCCCCCGCCCCAGCTGGGTCCCCGCCTCGGGGATTGGGTAAATGACTCATCTCGCCCAGAGATTAGGGGAAAGTGCTTCCCTCCAACTCCCGGGACCCCCTCCCACTTTTGTTTATATTTGGGATGGTGATACCCCTGAAACTTGAAGATGATATTGGCCCGTGGGAGTAAAACTAGAATTGGCAAAAAATGGACAGGACTGGCCATCAGCGGAAATGACCCCGAGAGTCGTGATTATGGGAAGATCGTTCAAAGTGACTTCTCCAGGCAGCAGAACTTAAGTGCAGCACAGGGGAAGTTGTGCGGGGCCCCAGTGTTGGGTGACTAAATTTCTGTCATTCAACAGGACGGGACACAAAAGAGAGATCAAATTGTTTCACAGAAAAATGAAGTGATGGATCCTCTAGCCCTCGATTTGTGGACCCAGGTTGATACACAGAGGTCACAAGATTGATTCAGAAGCAGGTCACAGAGTTGAGAGACTAGACGGAGAAGGGGGGGGTCCATGTGGTCAGGAAAGGGGGTGACAGGACGCAGCGACCTAGTACAAGTCACTGAGAACACACCGAGATTCCCACTTTGGAGGATGTGGCCTCTAGAGAAGGGACAGTACTTTGGAACCGGAATAAGTCGTGAAAATGTTCCATGGCCTGAGGAAAAAAAACCCTCAGGAGCATTCGATTCCATTTGCTCTGACTGCATATCTTCACTGAGCAACCTTCTGAGAGCTAATCTGTTTTCCCAGGTAACCTGGAGGGCATTCTGGCTTATTCGGTGTCTGTCTTGGAGAGTCTAATTAGGGGGGTCTTGAGGACCAGGTCAAATCAGGTCTCATCTATAAATTCAGGGGTCTGGTATGCATGTCTGGGAGCCAAGCTCCATACTACACTGAAGTTCTGCCAGTTCAGGATTTCTGGACACCTGTTTCGGGGCCGACGGTGAACCCTCCGGAAGGGGCAGAGTCGACGTGGAAACCCGGCAGGACCACAGGGGAGGGACGAGAAGCGGAGAGCACAGGACAGCCACCGGCCACGCTTGCTGAGAAGCGCCGCCGTGAGCCACGTCCTTGGAGCCTGGCGTGCCACTTTTAGGAATCAGTCCTCGGGAAACCACGAGAAGTGGGCAACGGGTTATGTTCACACTCATCAAAGCCTTGTTGATAACCGTGGGAAAAAAATCATCCACTTACCAACACTCTTGACTCTTTTTTTTTTTTTTTTTTGAATAAAGGGAAAGTGCCACATATACACCTCATTTGGATGTGTCTGGCGTCTTGGGAGCTTGACTAGCCTCCATCCTCCTATACGGGGACCTTGAGAGCTTGTGGGGAGGTTCTAGTATGGACCGCAGCTACTCGGATGCTGTTGAGCAACGAACTGTCCTTCTGGACCGGGGAAGGCCAATCTCACTTCAGAGACATTTAAATACAATAACAGAAAAATCCTGGGGTGCCCGGGTGGCTCAGTCGATTGAGCACCTGACTCCTGGTTTTGGCTCAGGTCATGATTTCATGGTTCGTGAGTTCAAGCCCCACGTCAGGTTCTGTGCTGACAGTGCAGAGCCTGCTTGGGATTCTCTCTTTCTCCCCCTCTCTCTGCCCCCCCCCCACCCCGTGCTCTCTCTCTTTCTCTCAAAGTAAATAAATAAACTTAGAAAAAATAATAGAAAATCCTGTCCAATAATATAGGACAACATAACCAGGAAAGAGTCAAACAGAAACACAATGATGGCTCAGTACTAGAAAAATATACTGCCGTCGAGCTGGGGGCTATTTGAGAGCAAGCATCCTGTGCCCAGCCCCGGGCCCTCCCACTGCGCCCACCCCTGGGCTTTTCCTTGCTGCAGACCAACAGGTGCTTGGTTCAAATCCAAGTGACTCTATATCACGGGCCTTTCACTCCAGGGGAAGGGCAGCTCCTTGCTCCCCGGTAGGCCCAGCCTCCTGGAATCTAGATTTCCAACATGTAGTAAAAGACTCGAATGTTCCCCCTGTGGCATTTCTCTTGTGTTTCATGTTTACATCCTCAGCCACGCTCATTTCCCAAAGGGATAGAGGAAGTCTGCCCCAGGCTTTCTGGGTGTTTCCCTCGTGCCTAATTATTACCATCCAGATTTTATTTGTTTAGCCCAAGCTTGCTTCAAAAAAAAAAAATTGAATCTGAGGCAGCTTGCAATAAAAGATATGATAAAAATCCAGCCACTCAAACGAGTATGAAAAGGGCTGACTTACATGAGGCGGTGAAAATCATGGCGACAAAGTGGAAGGGTAGCTGTCGGGGACTGGGGGCGAGGGGCGGGGAGTTATTGCTGAATGGGGACAGGCTTTCAGTTGGGGAAGATGGAGAAGTTCAGGAAATGTTTGGGGTGCTGTGTACACGACAGTGTGCGTGTACTTAATGCCCCTGAACCGTGCGCTTAAGCGTGGTTAAGGTAACTCATTTTATGTCCGGGGTCTTTTACCACAATTAAAAAAAAAAAATGTAACGTTTATTTATTTTTAAGAGAGAGAGACAGAGTGTGAGCAGGGGAGGGGCAGAGAGAGAGGGAGACACAGAATCCAAAGCAGGCTCCGGGCTCCGAACTGGTTACGGATAGGGCAGCCACGTAGAGATATACAGGGTGTGTATTATACGATTCCACCAATTACATAGCACCCTGAGGTCATGCAACGGGGTGACCCTAGATACTGGCTACATTTTACCCCCTTTGCCAAAAAAAAAAAAAAAAAGTAGAAACTGTGCTACACGCACGTGCGTGTGTATGCACACAGATACGTGTGTGTGTGGAAGGGGCAAAGCTCGTCAGTTAACTACCTAATATACATTCTCCCCTCTTCCTTAGTAACAGACCCCTGATTTTTTTACCCAGCAGTTATGTCCCTCCTACAAGACCACATTTCCTGGCCTCTCTTTGGCTACGGGAGGTAATAAGGGAGAAGAAGCAATCATTGGACAAGACTTCTGGGAAAGCTTAAGAGATAGACAAACACAACATGTCCCTTTTTTTGGCCTTTACTCCTGCTTCCCACTTGGAGCATAGATGTGATGGCTGGAGCACCAGCTGCCAACTTGCACCATGGGTCAACCTTGAGGATGGGATCCACATTTCAAGAAAGGCTGCCCAGAGAGCTAAAAGGAGCCTGTGTCCCTAAAGACACCCCAGAGTGGCCATGCCAGTCCTGGTCTGCTCACCCCACACACGTTGGGTTTCCAAAAGAAAGGTGTATATGTCTAGCTTGTTTACACCACAAATCAAGATGACTCTGAAGGCTCGTGTCCTTTCCCCATCAACAACATATCAAGTCCCTAGCTCAGTTGGTCCGAATTAGTCATGAGAAGGAGGCTTTTCTAACACGGTCACTTTCTTGACCAGGAAACTCCCATCGTTATGGGCAAGCAGGTGTTCCCGAGGCCTTCCTAGCTCCCCCATGACAATATAGAGCAGCCCAAGGAAAGGTCCTTCTACGCGTGCACGTTCCCGGATGCACCCAACTCTACCTGGTCCACACCCACCCCTCTGTGGAATAAAGAGAGCTCAGGGGCCATGTGCATTTGGCAGCTTCCTTGCCTATAAGTCCCCCCCAGGAACTTCCTTTCTTTCGCGCTAGGAATGCACGGTACCGTAGTGAGTGTGCACCCCTTAGCACAACAGCACTCTCATTTCTAGTCAGTTACCAGCAGCTGAACGCAGTTCCTAACCGGTGGAGTGTGAATCTTCGACCCGTTGGAAAAGGTGGTTCTACAGAGGGGTCCCATAACTATCCTAACAGAGCAGTGAAGCCATCCCTCTGTTCCGGAGAAGTTCACGGTCAACATGTCCTTGGGACTGGTGCCACTCAACGTGTTGTCCGTGAACTCGGTGTCAATGCTTATAAATTCTAATGATCCGATGGCAGCCAGCTCTGGTGTCGTGCGGGGCTGGAGGGAGGGTCTCAAAGCCAAGTCTAGTGCACTGGTATTGAGCCATGACAGATTTTAAGAAAATAAAAATAAAGCTGAGCCTTCACTGCAGAAAGTTGGGAAGGCTTTGCTTCACTTCCTCCCCCTTGGAGACGTGTTTGTTGGCCGTGTGGAACAGAAGGCACTTGGGGATTTAGCTCGCCACGGCAGTCAGGGCCCTCAGGTACCGGCAACAGAAGCTAGGTTGGGTCTTTAAAGTTCATTACGAATATATATCTCACTAGGGAAGAGTGGTGGAAACTGAGTCTCCGAGTTAAACTTCTAGGAGCAGTGCCCCAAAGCAAGCTGCAGAACCGGCATGAGAAAGAAACCGTCGCACCCACTGGCACGAGCCAGCAGTGGGCGTCAGCCTCTGTTTCCACCAGAAATCAGCAGGTGCGTCACAGCTGTATTGAACACGCAAGCCCGAAAGGAGGACAGGGATGCCATCCTGACCCAAGGAAGGATATTTTCTTTTTTTTAAAAAAAGTCAATATTTCTTTCTGAGAGACAGAGCACAAGCAGGGGAGGGCCAGAGAAGGGGGACACAGAATCCGAAGCAGGCCCCAGGCCCTGAGCTGTCAGCATAGAGCCCAACGTGGGGCTCAAACCCACAGACCATGAGACCATGATCTGGGCCAAAGTCAGACGCTCAAACAACTGAGCCATCCAGGCACTCAAATGCAGCCCCCAAATGAAAAACTATAAAGGATCAACTTGACCATATCGAAATTTAAACCTTCATATGACAAAAATTGAAAAGCTGGCAATGAACATTCTAGTCACTGTTCAATAAACAGCAGCTTACCTCTGGGCTTCACCTTCTGCCCAAATACCAAGCCAGGCACAGACTCCGTTGCCTCAGATGGAACCTTCAGTGATCTTCCAAGCTGATGCCAAGAAGGGATGGTGTCTTTCGTGAAAAGGAGGACAGTTACGGCACAAGACAGTGCATTTATCGTTGCACAGAACTAGCAATTTTCTGAGTCTGAATGAGCAGCTTGCGTGTGGAAGCGTAAGAAGTTTATTAATTACACAGTTCCCCTAGCAGGTGGGGGTATAGCTCAGTGGTAGAGCATTTGACTGCAGATCAAGAGGTCCCTGGTTCAAATCCAGGTGCCCCCTTTGAGAGCATGCTTTTTTCCTCCTTGAACTGCAAGGACGAAATCAAGTTGTGTGGACACCAAACTCTAGTTCCCTTCACAGGACAAGGCTGGTAGAGTCTACGAGCCGGCACATTTATGGCCACATCATAGATGCAGGGGCCAGTCAGGCTCTCAGCGCCACCTTGAAGACCAAGGACAAGACCGAATCTATCCCCAGTGCCCTCTCTGAGGGTCTGTTTCCCCAGGACCACAATGGTACCAATTTCAGTAGCATCCAGGGTCCAGTCCAGAAACAAAAGCTGCCTCCATTATTTGAGCAGAGTATTTAATAGAAATAATCATAGGGGGGCGCCTGGGGGGCGCAGTCGGTTAAGCGTCCGACTTCAGCCAGGTCACGATCTCGCGGTCCGTGAGTTCGAGCCCCGCGTCAGGCTCTGGGCTGATGGCTCGGAGCCTGGACCCTGTTTCCGATTCTGTGTTTCCCTCTCTCTGCCCCTCCCCCGTTCATGCTCTGTCTCTCTCTGTCCCAAAAATAAATAAAAAACGTTGAAAAAAAAATTTAAAAAAAAAAAAAAGAAATAATCATAGGAATGTAAGCTGGTGCAGCCACTCTAGAAAACAGTATGGAGGTTCCTCAAAAAACTAAACATAAAACTACCTATGACCCAGCAATTGCACGACTAGGCATTTATCCACGGGATACAGGTGTGCTGTTTCGAAGGGACACATGCACCCCCATGTTTCTAGCAACACTATCGACAAGAGCCAAAGGATGGAAAGAGGCCAAATGTCCACGGATGGATGGATGGATAAAGGAGGTGTGGTCTATACATACGATGGAGTATTACTCGGCAATCAAAAAGAATGAAATGTTGCCATTTGCAACTACGAGGATGGAACTGGAGGGGATGATGCTAAGTGAAATTAGTCACTCAGAGAAAGACAGATATCGTACGACTTCACTCATATGAGGACTTTAAGAGACAAAACAGATCAATTTAAGGGAAGAGAAACCAAAATAATACAAAAACAGGGAGGGGGACAAAACATAAGAGACTCTTAAATATGAAGAACAAACAGAGGGTTTACTAGAAGGGGCAATGGGCTAAGTGGGTAAGGGGAATTAAGGAATCTACTGCTGAAATCATTGTTGCACTAGATGCTAACTAATTTGGATGTAAATTTAAAAATAAATAAATAAATAAATAAATAAAATTTAAAAAATTTTAAAAATAATAATAATCGTTAACCAGTGCATCAGGGTCCAAAAGCTGCTGCAGCCAAAGACCACGAGCTGGGAAGCCTAGAACAACAGAAATGTATTGTCTCACAGCCCTGGGGGCCCGGAGTCTGAAATCAAGGTGTGGGCAGGGCTGGGTCCTCTCTGAAGAGGACGGTCTTCCCTCGTGTCTTCTAGCTTTCCGTGTCCGGTGGCAGTTCTTCGAGTTCCTTGGCTTGGGGACACACCGCCGCGGTGACATGTCTCCTCGGGAGGACACAATTCAACCCACAACCACCAGAACTCCGAGAACTCGAAGACAAGAGGCCGCTATCACTCTAGGGCTGGGGGAGCAAACAGAAAAGAAGGAACTTGTTAAATCTCACAGGCTTGGGGAGGATCTCGGTGGGCCCCCGACTCAGATCTCTAAGGAGGCACTGGTGGCCCTGAAGAGTCGGGGCAAGGCTGGTCCCGTGAACGCCAAACCGCAGGTGGCAATCCCGGACGCTCCTGAGACGGACTGTCGCTGCCCAGTGACACCGACCGGAGCCCCAGCGGGCAGAACACGGGCTTCTTCCTTCTCCCACCCTCCGGGCTCCCCCGAAGAGCCCTTCAGGGGAACAATCAGGAAGCCCCCTGGCAAAGGATAAGCGTGGTTTACAGAGTCCCGGAGCCAGCATCGCAGAGCGGGGCCCAGAAAGGGGCACTTGGAACTGAGGGGCCATCATTTCCCTAATCATTTCTTCAGGCGGTTAAAAGGGTTGAATACGTGGAGATCCGAGGCCAGCAGAGGGGCCTGAGCCTGCGTCCGAGGGTAGAGCTCTGACCCCTTCTCCAGTCAGCGTGTCTTCTCCCTTTTTCAGGGTGTTCGTGCTTGGCCAGCCACTGGGCATTTTGATTCTCGGTTTGCAGGTGCTCAGCACAAAACCCACAAGACGGATGTTCCGAGAGATCTTCCCGGCTGTCGGGGAATGCTGCCCAAGTTGCTGCCCTCGCCCGGGACGGAGTTGTGAGTGAAAGCTGCTGCTTCGCAGGCAGGGAAAGGAGTGAGCAGTAAAGCAGGTCTGGCCACTCAGCCAACCGTGCTGAAGAGGCACCCGGAGCCTAAGCCCTGGGTGTGGCTGTGGAGGCAAAGGGTGTTAATTGGGCCTCACTGGTATAGTGGGGGGTATAGCTCAGGGGTAGAGCATTTGACTGCAGATCAAGAGGTCCCCAGTTCAAATCTGGGTGCCCCCTAGCGTTTTGGTCACCAGGGGTGGTAAAGAAGTTCCAATTTCCTCTCCTCTTGCTGAATCTGGTTTCTGAGTTTTCCTGCAAAGGGTGCAGAAGCAGAGATCACACACACCCAAGCGGGCAGTTCTGCTCAGGTGATGTGTTTGTCCCCTCCTCCCATCTTCCCACACGCCCCTCAGCTGGTCCCCACACTCTCCAGGGTGCACTTGGTCTCCTGGCTGAGGGCGAGGACTCTGTCCTTTGCAGGTAGCCAGAGGGAAATGTGAGATCACCCCTAAAAGGACAATATTTTGACTGTTGTGTGATTTCTCAGCAGTTGCAGAGGAAGCCAGAAGACAGCACAATAACACATTCTGTATGTTGAGAGGGAATCACAGTCAGCTTTGAATTCTATTTCCAGCCAAACTATTCTTCAAGAACATACAAAAGCTGAGAGAGTTTCCTGCCAACAGACCCTCGCTAAGGCAAATTTTAAATATCTACTTTAGAGAAAAGAAAAATGATCCCAGAATGGGAGGTCTAAGATATAAGAAGGAATGTTAAACAAAGAAATGATAAGATATGTAAATAAATCTAAAAATCATTGACCATTTAAAGCAATACTAAGATCTAATTTATTGTTTTTTTAAAAATATAAAACAAAGGGGCGCCTGGGTGGCGCAGTCGGTTAAGCGTCCGACTTCAGCCAGGTCACGATCTCGCGGTCCGTGGGTTCGAGCCCCGCGTCGGGCTCTGGGCTGATGGCTCAGAGCCTGGAGCCTGTTTCCGATTCTGTGTCTTCCTCTCTCTCTGCCCCTCCCCCGTTCATGCTCTGTCTCTCTCTGTCCCAAAAATAAATAAAAAATGTTGAAAAAAAAAATTTTTAAATATAAAACAAAAATACTGGTTAATAATAACATATAAAGAATGGAGTCATAAGAGTTACAGTGTCTTTATGTAATTTGGGAGGAAGATAAAGATGTTGACTAACTTTAGAATTTTAAGATTTGAATACAGAAATTTCTAGTATATCATTTCAAAAGTTGTGATTTGGGGGCGCCTGGGTGGCTCAGTCGGTTAAGCTTCTGGCCTCAGCTCAGGTCATGATCTCGCAGTTTGTGGGTTTGAAGACCACCTCGGGCTCTGTGCTGACGGCCTGGAGCCTGCTTCGGATTCTGCGTCTCCCTCTCTCTCTGCCCCTCCCCTGCTTGTGCTCTGTCCCTCTCTGTCTCTCAGAAATGAATACATGTTAAAAAAAAAATTGTTTTTAAGAGTGATTTTGCCAAGCAAAAGGGGATAAAAGAATGGAGGGTACATGCTACTCGTGTTGCTAACCACGCATTAATTCTAATAATTCATTTGTTGATTCTTTTAATTTCCTATGTATATACTCGTATCATCTAAGTAGTTTGGAAGTTTTATTTCCCTTGTTCCAATCCTTACTTTTTGTTTTTTTACCTTTTCATACTGACTAGGACCTCCAGTATAATGTCGAATAGGATGTTGATAGCAGATATCTTGACTCATTCTGATTTCAAATGAAAAGTTCTCAACATTTCACCATTAAGTACCTATTGTGAACTATACTTTTAATAAATGGTCTTTATCAGGGGCGCCTGGGTGGCGCAGTCGGTTAAGCGTCCGACTTCAGCCAGGTCACGATCTCGCGGTCCGTGAGTTCGAGCCCCGCGTCAGGCTCTGGGCTGATGGCTCGGAGCCTGGAGCCTGTTTCCGATTCTGTGTCTCCCTCTCTCTCTGCCCCTCCCCCGTTCATGCTCTGTCTCTCTCTGTCCCAAAAATAAAAATAAAAAACGTTGAAAAAATAAATAAATAAATAAATAAATGGTCTTTATCAAATTAAGGAATTTTCTATTTCTAGTTTAAAAGAATTTTTTTTTATCATGGATTGATGTGAAATTTTATCAACCCTCCCCTTTGATCCATTGAGGTAATCATACGATTTTCCTCTTTTAGTCTATTTACATAGTGAATTTCACTTATTGCTTTTTCTAAAATTAAACATACTTTGCATTTCCGATATAAATCCAACTTGGTCATGAAGTCCTACCCTTTTTATATATTTGTGAATTGGGTTAGGTAATAATTTATTTAATTTCTTATACCTATATTTTATGAGATTGGTCTATGCATTTTTTACACCATCCTCGTTGGGTTTTGGTATTAAGATTGTGCTAGTCTCACAAAAGGAGTTGTAGAATGTATCCACCTTTTCTATTCTCAGATTTTTACGTAAAAATAGTTATTGCTTATTTAAGTATGAGACAAAACTCGCCAGTAAGACCATCTCGTCTGAATTTTTTTATCAAAAGGTTTCAAGTAACAGTTTGAATAAAAGAACTATTTAAAAACTTAGATGACTGACTATTCAGTTTTTCTATTTTTTCTTGTGTCAGCTTTGTTAAGTTGTAGTATTTTTAAGTCCTTGATCAATTTCAGCATAGCATAGTGGCAAAGTCCTTGGACTCTTAAGGCATAATGCATGGGTTCAAATTCTGGGTTCTAACAAGAGGGGCCTTGGCGAAATTGATAAACTCTCTCAGCCTCAGTTTTGCCATATATAAAACGGGCATGATAATAGAAATGAGTACAATGATAGTGCCTAGTTTGTGGAGAGGTTACAAAAATTAGATAAATTAATAATCTTTAAAGTACATAAAATCATGCCTGCCTCACAGTAAGTTCTTTGTTTATGCTTATTAGATTTAAAAATTTTGTATATATTAATTTTTCATAGTGCTCAATAATCATTATTTTAAAGTCTAAAGAATCTGCAGTTTTTCTTTTTTGATTTATAATATTGCTTTATCTTTTTCTGCTTTCTTCTTTTTCTTAACAGTTTCACCAGAGGTTAATCCATCTTTTCTTTTCAAAAACCAACTTTGGCCTTGTTAATCCTGTTCACTGTGTGTTCGCTTTCTATTTCATTAATTTCTGTTCTTTTATTTCTTTCTCCTCTCATAGTGCTCTTTCATCCAGTTTTTTTTTTAACTTCTTGAGATGGATTCTTAGTTTATTTTTAATCTTCTTTTCCAGCATGTTGCTCAAAGCGATACGTATTTCTCTAAATGCCAATATAGTGTCCATCAATGGATGAATCAAGAAAATGTTACACATACACAGTGGAATATTATTCAGCCATTAGAAAGAAGGAAATCCTGCCATCTGGTGAAACTGGAGGGAATCGTACTAAGCAAAATAAGCCAGACCAAAAAAAAAAAAAAAAAAAAAGGTAAGTACCATATGGTATCACTTATATGTGGAATTTTTTAAAAAGTCAAACTCATAGAAACAGAGAGTAGATTGGTGGTTGCCAGGGGCTGAGGGGTGGAGGAAATGGGGGGATGTTGGTCAAAGGGTAGAAACTCTCAGTTATAAGATAAATAAGTTTCAGAGATCTAATGTACAGCATGGTGAATATAGTTAATAATACTGTACTGTAGGGGCGCCTGGGTGGCGCAGTCGGTTAAGCGTCCGACTTCAGCCAGGTCACGATCTCGCGGTCCGTGAGTTCGAGCCCCGCGTCAGGCTCTGGGCTGATGGCTCGGAGCCTGGAGCCTGTTTCCGATTCTGTGTCTCCCTCTCTCTCTGCCCCTCCCCCGTTCATGCTCTGTCTCTCTCTGTCCCAAAAATAAATAAAAAACGTTGAAAAAAATTTAAAAAAAAAAAAAAATAATAATAATAATACTGTACTGTATTCTTGAAAGTTGCTGAGAGTAGATCTTAAGCATCCTCTCTCTCTCTCTCTCTCTCTCACACACACACACACACACACACACAAAGGTAACTATCTGAGGTGATGGGTGTGTTAATTCACTTGATTGTGGTAACCATTTCACAATCTATACGTAAATCGTATCATTACATTGTACACTTTAAATATATTACGATTCTATTTGTCAATTGTACCTCAATAAAGCTATGGGGGAAAGAAACTAAACAAAATTTTTAATTATTCATGATGTTTCTGCTCCCTTCTGTTCATTAATGAGAAAGGTATGTAAAAATTTTCCACTCTAATTCTAAATGTTTATTTCTCTTTGTTATTCTGTCAAGTTTTTGCCTTACATATTTTGAAGCTGTGTTACTAGCAGCATAAAGATTAGGAATTCTTACATCTTCCTGATAAATTAGCCTTTGATTATTAATAACTGATCTTGTTGTCTCTAGTAACATTTTGTGTCTTTTTTTTTTTTTTTTTTTTTTTTTTGGTGCAAAAAGGTGATTTTATTAAAGCATGAAGACAGGACCCGTGGGCCAGAAAAGCTGTACTGGGTTGTGCAGAGTGACTGCTTAGACACTGTGGAGTTGGGGGAGGTGAGAAAGGTCATCTGTCACTGAGAAGTCACTGTAGTGATGGAGTCTGGGACACCGGTGGGGAAATCTGAAGTGGGTGGTCCAAGCGGGTGCTCTTTGATCCTTGAAATCCAGGGTGGGAGCAATATTTCGTGTCTTAAAGTCTATTTTGTCTGCTTTCTTTTCGTTAATATTCTGCAGTCATATATTTTTCATCCTTTTAGGTTTTAATCTTTCTGTAACCTCAGGTTGTAGTTGGTATCTTTTGTAAATAGAATATAGTTCGTCGGTTGCTTTAACCCCAATATGATAATCTTTGTCTTTTAACCTGGGGCACTAAACTTATTTACTTTTAATGTAATTGCTGATGTATTTGTATTCAAATCTACCTCCTTATTTTATGCTTTCAATTTATAGTGTTTTTGTTTTTCTCCCTTTCTTTCTTTGTTTGACTGAGATTTTTATAATGCTATTATTTCCCCCTGATAGTTTGAAAAATATAAATGATGTTTCTTCTCCATATGCATAGCTATTTCTCAAAGTATATGGCTAACCAATGGCTTTACCCTCTACACAAGTAATACAAGCATCTTACAATACTTTTAATTCCATTTACTTTCCTCCCAACCTATATGCAGCTTTTGCCTTTTTCATTATTCCATAAGTTGTGTCAACCTCATTATTGTTTTTTTTAATGCAGTCAACGCTCACTTAGATGTATTCAGATATTTACTGTTTCTCTGCCTCTGTCTTCCTTCCTACATCCGTTCTTCCGTCCAAATCATCTCCCTGCTGCTTAGAATATACCGCTTAGAATTTCCTTTAGCACATGCAGACTGTGGATGAGTTCTTTCCGTTTCTATTTGTCCGAAATTGTCTTTACTTTACCTTCGACTCATGAAGGATATTTTACCTGAGTACAGAATTTTATGTTAACAGTTATGGTATTTCAGTAGATGCAATTCCACTGCTTTCTGGTTTCCATTGTTGCTCTTGAAAACTCACTGTTGTGTCTCATTGGAACTCATTGAAAGTAATGGGTCTTCTTTTCATGATGTTTGTGAGTTTCTTGTCTCTGATTTTCTGCAATTTTACTACAGTAACTCCTAAGCTGCAAAACTGTCTTAGCCTCTGTCTCCTCAAATATTCCATCTACTTCATTTTCTCTTCCAGGAGTCCATTTCAATGTACATGAGACTTTCTCATTGTATCCTCTAAATTTATTACTCTGTATTCTGTGTTTGCTATGCTTTTCTCTCTGCATGCTTTCTAATGGACAGTTTTTCGTTCCAATGTTCTAATTCACGATTTTCTCTTTGGCTGAAACTATTCACTGAGAGTAACATGGACGTATTCATTGAGGTTTTTGTTTTTAAGTTTATTTATTTATTTTGAGAGACAGAGAGAACCAGTGGGGAAGGGGCAGAGAGAGATGGGGGACAGAGGATCCAAAGCCAGCTCTGTGCTGACAGCAGAAAGCCCACTGAAGGGCTCGAACTCACGAACCATGAGATCATGACCCGAGCTGAAGTCTAACACTTAAGCGACTGAGCCACCTAGGCACCCCCATTGAGATTTTAATTTTAGTTATTGATTTGTAGATATAAAATTTCTATGTTCTCATTTCATATCCTCTTAGTTATTGCTTATGCTTTCCAGCTTCCTACTGAAATTTTCAAGCTTGTCTCTTACCTTCTTGAAAACAGTAAGCATTATCTTTGTATAGTGTGTTTCTGGATGTTCTAATACAAAAGTTCCTGTGTTTAGTTCTGTGGCCTGTTCTTTCTATTGATTTTTATTGGTGGTTTTTGCCTCCTTGTGTACATAGTTATTCTTGACTGCCTACTGAACAATGTATTCAAAAATGTATTTGTAGGACTAATTTGAAGCCAGGTGGAGATGATAATATCCTTCCTTTGTTTTTTTGCAGGTATTTGAGGGGCTCTAGCAGTCAGGATACCTTAAGATAATTTCAAGGCTTGACTTTTCTGGGCCATTCGAATGACACAAAGACCAGCTACAAATTCTTGCAGGAGCTATTTTCATTCAGTTTACCTTCTAGGTGGGCCCAGACTTCTAGCCCCTAGTCCTGAGAGACTTCCAGAAGTTCACTTAGGCTCTCCCCTGCCTCTTCTGGACTGAGGCCCAAAGCAGCTTCTCATGTAGAGCTTCTCTTCCTGTTTCCCATTTGTTCTTTAAATTTTTTTTTTAACATTTATTTATTTTTGACAGAGCGAGACAGAGCAGGAGTGGGGGAGGGGCAGAGAGAAAGGAGGGACACAGAATCCAAAGCAGGCTCCAGGCTCTGAGCTGTCAGCACAGAGCCGGACGCGGGGCTCGAACTCACAAACGGCAAGACCGTGACCTGAGACGAAGTCCCACGCTTAATCAACCGAGCCACCCAGCTGCCCCATGTTTCGCATTTGTTCTGAATCTCCACCCATCTAACTAGTTAGCTATCTAACTAGTTAGTTCCTATCTAACCAGTGAGCTCTTTGAGGCTTTTTAAGTTTTTTAATTTATTTTGACGGAGAGAGAGAGAGAGAGCATGCTCGCATGTGTAGGGGAGGGGCAGGGGGGGAGAGACAGAATCCCAAGCAGGCTCTGCACTGTCAGCACAGAGCCGATGTGGGGCTCAGGCTCACAGACTGCACGATCATGACCTGAGCCGAAACCAAGAGTCAGACACTTAACCAGTTGAGCCACCCTGGCGTCCCAAAGCCCTTTGAGGCTTTTAATGAGCTGTTTGGCAACATTTCCCAGCTTCTTTATTTGTCCTCCTAGGAAAGATCATTTCAAATTACTTTTCTCTTTAAGGAACGTGGAGATTGCTCTGCAAGATTCTTTTTTTAATTAATGTTTTTATTTTTTTATTTTTGAGAGAGAGAGAGACAGAGTGTGAGCTGGGGGAGGGGCAGAGAGTGTGGGAGACACAGAATCCGAAGCAGACTCCAGGCTCCGAGCTAGCAGCCCAGAGCCCGACGCGGCGCTCGAACTCACGAACGGCGAGATCATGACCTGAGCCGAAGTCGGAGGCCTAACCGACAGAGCCACCAGGCGCCCCTCTGCAGGATTCTTCATACCCATCCTGCGTTTTAAGGAGGGAGCAGGGAGGATGCAGTGGGTCTAAGGCTGTGGTGGAGACAGCACCTCTGAGAAATCCCCAGGGAGAGAACAGAGGCTCTGCTTTTGATATGTTCTCTCATCCGCACAGTCCCTCCCGGGGAGTAGGAAGATGTATGTCCATACTGAACACGTGGAGGCAGTAAGAACAAAGAGATCGCCTTCTCTCTGGAGATTATAACAAGGTCGAGAAAAATGAGACATTAAGAGAAGGAAAGTGATGTCCCCCCGCAGGCCACGAAGGTCAAGAGTCCCCAGGTAGGTGGGAGCGGACAGGGCCGATTTCGGCAGCCTCTTCAGTCAAATGTGATCCCGGGAGCTATTGTCTGGATGATGCTCAGGGACGGATTCTTGGGGCTGGTCTTGGTGCAGATCCTAAATTCTCATCCCAAGACAGAGCATTAACTTAATGGAGGCAGTAATTCCAATACCTGCTTCAGTAACTTAAAAGGGAGGAGAGGGGGCACCCGGATTTGAACCGGGGACCTCTTGATCTGCAGTCAAATGCTCTGCCCCTGAGCTATGCCCCCACCTGCCTGTGGCTTCCCATCATCGCCTTTCCACCCAGGCACCGCACTCAGGCTCTCTGCGCGCCTGTGTTTTGCTCTCATCAGGATGAGTGTGGTTGTTTCTGGGAACCTCACACTCCGACCCCAAGCCTCGGGGAAGGTGCTCACTGTGTCACTCATTCACTCATGGACAAAGAACTTTCTGGAGGACACGGACAAGGAGGAGCCCGCTACAGGAAGAAGTAGAGGAGGCCAAGGAGGAATAAGTCCAAGGGAGGAGTACGAACAAAGATTTTTGTCTTGTTTTTTAATTTTTGTTTAGTGTTCATTCATTTTTTGGGGGAGAGAGACAGAGCCTGAGCAGGGGAGGGGCGGAGAGAGGGAGACAGCAGAATCAGAAGCAGGCTCCAGGCTCCGAGCTGTAAGTAGGTATAGGGCCCGACGCGGGGCTCGAACTCACGAACCGTGAGATCATGACCCAAGGCAAAGTTGGACGCTTCACTGACTGAGACACCCAGGTGCCCCAAGAACAAAGAATGTTTTTAATAATTTTTTGTTTTTAGAAAGAGAGTGGGGGAGGGGCAGAGAGACAGACAGACAGACAGACAATCTTGGGCTCCATGCTGAGCGCAGAGCCTGATGCAGGGGTCCATCCCACAACCATGGGATCATGACCTGAGCCAAAATCAACAGTCGGACACTTAGGGCGCCTAGGTGGCTCAGTCGGTTAAGAATCAGACTCCTGATATCGCCTCAGGTCGTGATCTCACAGTTCGTGGGTTTGAGCCCTGCATCGGGCTCTGTGCTGACAGCACGGAGCCTGCTTGGGATTCTCTCCCTCTCTCTCTCTCTCTCTCTGCCCTTCCCCCACTTGCTGTCTGTCTCTCCCTCTTTCCCTCTCTCTCAAAATAAATAAGCATTAAAAAGAAAAAAGAGTGGGACACTCAACTGAGCCACCCAGCACCCCCAAAAATGTTTTTAAAGATTGGGTCAGGTGTATCTGCACATCAGTGAGGCTGGAGAACGAGGTCACAAGGAAGGTGTGCCAAGAAACGTTCTGGAAGTCTAGATTCCTGCTAATGCAGTGAGGGTGCTCCCGGACACTGTCTGTGGGGGACAGCCTGTGGGACAGCGTGACCAACCGTGCCCTCATGGAACCCTCACCGCCACCCTAGAGATGAGGACAGAACAGGACCCAGACACCCGGCGGCATCAGAACTGCTGGCCTCTTCTTTATGACTTCATGGCCAAAAGTGACCTCGGCAAGGGGGCACCCGGATTTGAACCGGGGACCTCTTGATCTGCAGTCAAATGCTCTGCCCCTGAGCTATACCCCCAGGCCTGTCTCGGAGCCTTAACTGCACCTCTTGGACTGTGCAGTTGACTTGTCCCTGGACCGTGACAGCCAAGTTCCTGGAGGCGGGCAGCCTGCCCGATGACAGCCCGGCTCTCCCTCTCGTCGCTCACTCCTGCGTTCACATCTCCACACCTACTAACCAGCTCCCGCGTGCCAGGCTGGTCCTCCCTTCGCCTCCCCACTTCCTCCTCCTCCCTGAGCTGGGGCGCTGAGGCGAGGGGTCTCTGTCCGGGTAGAAGAGCAGGTCCGGGACAGGAAGCTGGTCCCGACACCACCCCCCGAGACACAGAGGACCCCTTTCTCCCTTTCCACCATACGCTCACCCGCTCAGCCCCGAAATACCGTGCGGGAATCTGGGGAACAGCTCCAGCTTCCCGCTCAAGGAGGGGTGTCCGCCGGGATCGCTTGTGAGCCCCCAGGGCATGGAAAGCCACGGGTCCCAAGACCGGAGCAAAGGCAGGTCGCTCCGTGTGGGCAGCGAGAACGGGGAGGCGGCCAGGGGAGGGGAGGGACGGTCCCCTGATCTGAAAGGCTGGGCACTGGCGGGGGACCCAGCCAAAGAAGGCTCTTCCCACCCTGCCCCCACCCACCCGAGTCCCTATCAACCCCTCCCGGTGCCTTTCCCCCGGAGAAGGAGTCTTCCATAGTCTATGCCGCTCGCAGGGCTTTGGGGAAGTAGCCCTTTGGGGCAGAAATACTGAGGCAGGCCCCAGAGCCCCCGGGCTGCTGTGCGAAGTGGCTGAGCACCCGAAGTGAGTCCACACGTTTGGTGCTCTCCCCCTGAGGCCGCCGGGACACCCCAAAATTGACCGCAGACCCCTCCCATCGGGTCCACCGGCCCGTTGACCCAAGGGGGTGATATTTTTAGTTCCAACTGACTGTAGGGGAAGGAGGTGGCAACCTGAGGCGGACCAAGGGGGACCTGGTCCCTGGCTAGGCGTCCTGGGGCCTGCCCCCCCCCCCCCCTTCTACGGAACCTCCGTGAACCCAGGCGAGCCCAGCCGGATGGGCACCTTCCCCGGCCAGAAGGCCGGCAGTGAGGCTGCTGGCTGGCTCCCGCTCCGCGTGGGTCTTCCGCCCCTCGGACTCCCTTCCCACCCCGGTGACATCGGGTGTCACGCCAGCGCCCTCTGGGAAGAAGACTTGTTCGGACAGTTGCCCCAGAAGTGGCTCCAAGGGCTGAAAGAGCCAACGGTGTGCCCCTGGGGCTGGCAGGACAGGGAGGCGGAAGGAGCTGGCGTGGGTGCAGGGGAGAGAGGCCTCTGGTTAGGCCTGGCCCCTCGGGAGGTGGCCAGAAAGACAGACGCTATGAGGACAGTCGCGGCGGAGGCGCTGGGGAGAGGGAAGGGGCCGTTGACACTGTTTGAGTTAACTGTGCTCACTGAGAACGAAACCCCACGTAAACATGGCCAAAATGTCCAATTACTCAGGAGAGCAGGGCAGGTGGGTTCTAAGCAGTGCAGGGCCGTGCCGTTTCGAACCCGGTGACTCGAATTCTAACAGAACGGGGTCACGGCAGCCGCGGGGAGAGATGACAGGACGGGGAGGCTCCCCGACCGGTTTGTGACACAAAACGTTCAAAAGGTGGTGCTCCTGCTGCATCGTGTTGAGGAAGAAATGGGCACTTTTTACACCGTCATACCATAAAACAGAAATATTCGGGTTCTTACGTGGAAAATTTCATAAAGCGTTTCCTGATATGTGGTATTTCCAACCATTAAAGAAAACTGGCTTCTCTCTGAGATTGAGAGCCGGGGGTGTGGCTTTGAATTAGGCAAAACCTTTCTTTCTTTCTCTTTCTTTCTTTCTCTTTCTTTTTTTCTTTTTCTTTCTTTCTTTCTTTCTTTCTCTTTTTCTTTTAAAGATTTTATTTTTAAGGAATCTCTCCACCCAATACGGGGCTCGAACTCACAGCCCCGAGATCAAGAGTCGCACCCTCCACCGACTGAGCAAGTCAGGCGCCCCAAGTTAGGCAAAATTTTCTTAGACACGACACCAAAAGCTCAGTCGATAAACCGGAATTCATCAAAATTAAGCACTTTCGGTCTTTGAAAGACACTGTTAAGAGAGTGAAACGACAAGTCACAAACCGGGAGGAAGTGTCTGCAAGCCGCGTATCTGACACAGAACTTGCGCCATTAAATACAGAGAACTTTCAAAACGGAGTCAGAAGAAAACAACCCAAATGAAAGAAATAAAAAACGGACAGAAGACCTGAACAGACACCTCACCAAAGAAGACGTATGATGGCAACAAGCACAGAAGAGTATCTTCCACATCATTGGTAATGAGGGAAATAAAAATTAAAACCACAATGAGATCAGGACGCGTGGGCGGCTCGGTCGGGGAAGCGGCCAACTCTCGATTTCGGCGCCGGTTATGATCTCACGGTTGGGAGACGGAGCCTCAAGTGAGGCTCTGCGCGGGGCGTGGGATTCTCTCTCTCCCTCCCCCTGCGCCCCCACCCCCACCCCCACGCCAGCTCGTGCTAAGAAACGACACCGACGACAACACAAGCCACGATGAGATACGACTGCGTCACATTAGAACGCACATCAGGAAGACTGAAGACTGGCCATACCGAGTGTGGGTAGAGCCTGGGCCAGCCACCAACAGCAGTGGCTCAGTCGGTTGAGCGTCCGACTCTTGATTGGGCTCGAGCCCCGCCTCAGGCTCTGTGGCGAGTGTGGGGTCTGGGTGGGATCCTGCCTGCGCGGCCTTCAGGATGCTTCCTCACCGGCCCGGATGGCCCGGGCCTCGGCTCCTCTGCTCTCTGCTTGTGCATCCGTGGTGATGAGCCTCCCCCATCCCTGGTCCCGCAGTGCCTTGACCTCGGCTCCCCCGCGGCCGGAGGACACACAGCGGGGACCCACACGCAGAAGCTGGAACTCTGGAGGCCCCGTCCTCACTCACCGCCATCTCTAACCCTCCCCTGCACGGCGTCCGCCCTCCTCCCTGCGCCCTTCTCCTTCCCTCTCCCCCACCGCTGTTCAGCTCTTCCCACCTCCCTCCGGCCTCCTACCCAACACAGAGGCCATGCTTCGCCACCGGTCGGCTTCCCTGGTCTGCTGGGGTCCCAGGGAGGGTGGGACCGTGGGGACCAAGGCCGCTGTGAGCTCCAGGTTCTGGGGGAGCCTGTACCAGCCGTGCTTTTTATTCTCCGTACAGGCCGATCTCATTGTCTTGCGCTCTGCTTTCTTGTGCTTCACAGATCCTGTCTTTTACAAATGGAAGGTTCAGGACCTCCGCGGAGGACGTCACTGCGGACGCGGTGGAAACCGCAAGAGAACTGGGATCAGAAGTGGAGCCTGAAGAGGGGACGGGGTCGCCGCCATCTCAGGATGAAACCTGGACGGACGAGGAGGAGCAAAGAAAGCGGCTTCCTGAGGTGGCATCTCCTCCCGGTGGAGATGTGGCACGTGGCCACCTAAAGACCCTGTTTCCGGGCCTCCCCTGCAAGCAGATGCGGTGTGTGGCTGGTCATCAGTGCGATGTGACAGGCTCTGCGTCCACAGCTACGTGACACGGGGCAATGCACTGCCCGGCGCCTTGGTCTCTTTATCTATAATGTGAGTAAACAAAAGGTTGTAATGAGGCTTCACCTGGTCGGTACCGATAAAATACATTGTAAGTACTAAATATGTGCTTATTAAATAAGAAGTAAATAGGGGCACCTGGCTGGCTCAGTCGGTTGAGCATCCGACTTCGGCTCAGGTCATGATCTCATGGTTCATGGGTTTGAGCCCGCGTCTGGCTCTGTGCTGACAGCTCGGAGCCTGGAGCCCGCTTCGGATTCTGTCTTCCTCTCTCTCTGCCCCTCCCTGCTCACACTCTGTCTCTCTCTCTCTCTCTCAAAAATAAATAAACATTAAAAAAAATTGGGGGGGAATGCAAGCTAGTGCAGCTACTCTGGAAAACAGTATGGAGGTTCCTCAAAAAAACTGAAAATAGAACTACCCTGGGGCGCCTGACTGGCTCAGTCGGTTGAGCATCCGACTTTGGCTCAGGTCATGATCTCACGGTTCGTGAGTTCAAGCCCTGCGTTGGGCTCTGTGCTGACAGCTCAGAGCCTGGAGACTGCTTCCGATTCTGTGTCTCCCTCTCTCTCTGTCCCTCTCCCCCTCACGCTCTCTTTCTCTCAAAAATAAATAAACGTTAAAAAAAAATTAAAAAAAAAAAAAAAAAGAACTACCCTACAACCCAACTACCCTACGACCCAGCAATTGCACTACTAGGCATTTATCCACGGGATACAGGTGTGCTGTTTCGAAGGGACACATGCACCCCCATGTTTCTAGCAGCACTATCGACAAGAGCCAAAGTATGGAAAGAGGCCAAATGTCCACTGATGGATGGATAAAGGAGGTGTGGTCTATACATACGATGGAGTATTATTCGGCAATCAAAAAGAATGAAATCTTGCCATTTGCAACTACGTGGATGGCACTGGAGGGTCTTACGCTAAGTGAAATTAGTCAGAGAAAGACAAAAATTATACGACTTCAGGCATATGCGGACAAAACAGACGAACGTAAGGGAAGGGAAACAAAAATAATAGAAAAACAGGGAGGGGGACAAAACAGAAGAGACTTTTAAATATGGAGAACAAGCAGGGTTAGTGGAGGGGTTGTAGGAGGGGGGATGGGCTAAACGGGGAAGGGGCTTTAAGGAATCTAGTCCTGAAATCATTGTTTCACTGTATGCTAACTTGGATGTAAATTTTTTTAAAAAGTAAAACTAAAAGAAATTTTTTTTTTCAAGCGATAAATCAACGTTGACCTTAAAGGGCAAGAACACCGCCCGCCTTCTTGCTTCCTTCTTACTAGCTACAGACACGGGAGTGAGCCGTCTTGAACCACGGCAACCAGCCACATCTGAGGAAGGATAGAGCAACGAACTGGAAGCAGCCTGGGCCTGTGACACCAAGAGCCTGTCCGGGGACAGCACCAGTCACCACTATCTTGTCTAAGCTGCTGTTTCATTACTTTGTTTTGTTTATTCAGCCCGTCACACAGCCTGCATGCCACAGTGGTGGGGAGCAAATGTCCTCGGAGGGCTAAGTGACCTCACCAAGGGCACCAGTCTCTAAGATCTCTAAGACCCAAGGTGGGCACAGGGAGTCATTCCTGCCCCTCCTTCCTGGCTCAGGCATCAGGGTAGGCTCCCTTTTTGTTACATAAATGAGCGAATGGAGAACATTCCAGGCCACCGGTATCTAATGGCTATCCACACCATGCAAGGCTGAGCCAGATTCTGTCCCTAGGACTACGAGGGCTCAGTGTGTCCCCTTCTGCGGTGCCACAGTCATGCTGGGGAGACGGCCAGCAGGGCCACCAGGCTGGCTACACGACGGACCGGGCCCCGGACACCAAGTTCCCACCGTGCGGCCAGCCCAGGCTCCCAGAGAGTGACGCGGATCAAAACGCGCCCCACCTTTTCCTGAAGGTTCTTAGGACATTTTGTTAAGTGAAAAGCTGCAGGTCGGTACCCACGGCACGGCCTCCCTGTCGTTTCAACTCTGCGTCTATCCCCAGTTCCCACGTGTATGAAACTGCGTGAGAGAGGAGCCTGAAATGCCACACAGCAGAGTGACAGTGTGGGGGCCCTCGGGAGGGGTGCGGTGGGGAGGGCGGTCACCACAGAGAGCCCGTCAGCTTCACCCGCACCCTTTGCATTTCTCCGTGAGAATGTTCTCGTGAGGAAACATCTGCGGAGTCAAAATGCAAACGCGTGCAAAGGGTAGAGGCTGGTAATCTCTGTTCGAGATGGCCGACCCTGGTTCTCAAATGTGGACCTGCCCAGGGTTCCCTGAGGAACCTGTGGGAACCCCGACCCCACCCAGACATACTGAATGAGAACCACATCTGCACTTTTCCTAGGACTCCAGAGGAAGAACATGCCTGTGGAAGCGCCCAGTAAATAAAGAGGTCTCCGGCGCCCCCGTGTTCACAGCAGAGGGTACAAAAACAGCCCCAGAGGGCAAAGCCTGTCCTGGGGGCCAGGGAGGAAACAGAGCTCTCTCCTGTGGAGTCTGGAAAAGCTTACAGAGAGGGTGGAATGCAAGAAAGTAACTGTCAAAACGGCAGGGAGTTCTCAGGCTGCAGGACAGACCCAAGTGCCCCCGAGGATCTCATTCTCCCACCTCCCCAGTGCTCACTTGAGCCCAACTCAGGAGCAAACCCCAGCACCATGGCAGAGCTGGGGCCGGGGCCTCTGGCACAGGGGTACCTCCCTGCGAGCTGCCGCCGCCTGGAACCGTGGCCGCCGCGGCCTAGGAACAGCCCAGTCCTCCCGCAACGGCACAGGGGCCCAGCCTGGCGGCCGCGGGAGCCCCACACCACCTCCCCAGGCTCCTGGGGTGGGAGCGCTCACAGAGGCCAACGGAGAGCACGGCCTACCGCTCTCCCCCTGGCTGCTTCATGCCGCTGCAGAGGGCCCAGGTGATAGGCTCCCCTTTCTCATCTTACAGGAGACTCAGCATCGTGCTCAGTCTCCGCCTTCTTCCAGCTCTGAGGTCAATGTGACTTCATTCGCCTCCTCAAAGAACCTGCTTTCAAAGTCAGCCTTTCTCCCCAGTAAAATATCTGAGTCTAGAAAGCAGGGAACAGGTGTCTTGGCATGCATGACCTTGGGGTTCAGAGAGAAGGGGCCTCCAGGGTACTGTGCCCTGCTTCAACCAGAGCGGTCCCGCCTTGCCCTGGGTTACATGCTCCCAGCTGTCATTCAAATCAAGGGTTCCTCACCCCACCCCTCCCAAAAAAGGCTTTCAAAGCTGCATATTGATCAGATGAACTGTGGTCATCTGAGAGAGAAAGAAAACCGAGCTACTATTGGCTCATCATTCGTTTAACTGCCCAAAGGGCCGTGCAGGGTCCCGGGGAGGGGGGCCAGGACACCCGGATGTGGCCCCACCAGTCGGCAGCTCACTGCACCCTCCCCTGTCTCTGTTTCTCCACACGGGGGGCGGGGGGGTGGGTGGAGAGGGGACTCCCGATACCAGAATGCCCGTACAGGTGAGGGTGGGGGCTGGGCCTGCACTCGTCTTGAGAGGACAGGCTGTGGGGGCTCTCACGCTGCTCTGCCTCCCCCTCCCCTGGGGTCCAGAGGCTTGGTGGTGGCACAGTCTAGGAGGGAGGAAAAGGGGCCTAGGCCGCATGAAGGCGGTGATGGGGCTCGCCTCCGCAGGCCCTGCAGGGAAAGGGTGCCCGCTGGAGGTTCGGAGTAGGGTCCACCCCCGTGAAGATGTGTGGAGGACAGCACTGAGCTTGGGACACAGCAGAGCGCCCACGCTCCCCAGGCAGGCAGTACTCCTGACCAGGCCAGGAAGAAGGCTCTGGTCCTGCTGCCCCCACAGGGGACAAAGTGGAATCCAAGAAAGGCAGGGAGAACCCAAAGTCACTTGGTCCAGCCACCCAACCTGCCAGATGGGGAGACAGAGGCCCGGGACAGGGAGCGAGTCCCACGTGGAGGTCAGCTCTCGGTGCATGTACCCTGCGGCACAGGCCTACTGAGGCCCTCCCTTCCAGGCGCTCCCCTCAGCCGGAGGCCTCGCAGCACCCCGGGTCCACCTTCTGGAAGAGGAAAACCTGTGGCCAGGCAAAGGGAAGGAAGGCTCTGGGCCCCAGCCTCCCAAGGAGGAGAGAGGACAGAAAGCTAACTGCTGAGCCGCTCAAAGCAGTGGGAGGATTCAGGTGTGCAAGCTGAGACGGGAGGGGAGTGTGGAAGAGACAAAACCGGCCCAGCCGTGTCTCACACCGACACGCGAGCGCCCGCGCACTGGCTCTTCGCCCACAGCCCGAAGAACTTCATGTTCCAGGACTGAACCTCATTTTCTGGACTTGGGGCACCCCTGGAGAGCAGGCCCACAATAAACCCTTCGTGCAGCAGCTTCCTGAGAACTCACAGTGTGCAGCGAGTCCTAGAGGTGCAAGTACAAAGCAGGGGCGGCCTCCGCCCACCAGAAACGAACAGGCTGGCAAGTAAATGTGTGGGTACGAGCTGCCCCTGGGGCCACGGGAAGGGCGGTGTGGCCAAGAGCAGTTGCCAACTCACATTTAGTCTCCGTGAGACCCTGGGCAAGTCTTTGAACCTCCCTGCATCGCACTGCATTCTATTAAGCCGAAAAAAATGGGAATTAAGAATACCTTCTTCCTGCTTGAAGACAGCTGATCAGATGATCTCAAGGTGCTCTGGGTTCTCAAATCCAAGGGGCCCATCGGATTCAATAAAGGAATAAAGCCAAGGACTTGGGGCTTGGAAGCGCCCAGGCGCCAGCCTCTTCCCCAGGGAGACCAATGTCTCCTGGCTCCTTTTCGTGTGCTCGCAGGGCCCCTTCTGCTGTCTTCCAGGCTGCCTCACTCCTGCCCTGAGAGACACGCGGCCACATCTTCAGTAGTCAGGGACACCTGAAGTACAGGTCGCCCACGCCAACATGGCTTAGTGCCATTTTGGAGAACGGTTCAAACCAGCTCCAGGCTCCTCTCCCTACCCCCAGGCCAGAGGGCATCGCTGGCCAAACCACTGGGCAAATACCGTCTCATCTCCATCGCATCTGCTTCAGGTAAGAGCAGGGCCCAGCGGCTGAAAGGATCCGGGACCCGGGCTCCTGGGGGCTCGTCCCCTCTCCTAGGGCCACACGGATCTTCTGTGATTCCCCTACCCGAGCCAGCCCTCACCCTCAGAGACCCTTCTGGAGCACCAAGCACAACCATAACCCTCCCAACAAACCCTGCACCGTCTGCCACGGCAGAGACGTCTCAGGTGTGTCACTTAACTTCTGAGGTTTTCCAAGCCCTTTCAAGTCAATTCGTGGCTGGCATTAAGAGCCAGGAGGTCAAGCATTGGCAGACATGGGGTTCCCCCCACTACGAGTCTGAGGACCCTGCTGAAGGCAAGCAAGCCCTCTCCACCGGCACCAAGCTCCTTGTCACCCAGGGGGGCAGCCTCGGCACCCAGAAGTTCCCGATTCTCAGCAGGTTCTCCATGTTCTCCAGCCGCCTCTGCAGCAGCCCGTACTCCTGGTCCCCAGCACGGCCCACTTGCCCTCCAGCTGGTTCCCGAACTCCACGGCCGTCTTCTCGCAGTCTGCCAGCTTCTTCTCCGCCGTCTCTGTCTGCCTCTCCAAGCTTTGAAGCTGGCAGCCGTGGGACTCCATCCTCTCCACAATCTGAACGGCAGTCAAGATGGTCAGAAGGAAGATCTCTGCAGACTGGATCTGGGCCTCTGGTTGGAGGCCAGTCCCCATACGCCATTCCGGCAACTAGACACAAGGAGGTGGGTCAGCCACCACGAGAGAGGTACCAGAGCCATTCCCAGCTACAGGAATGCCAGGGTCCTTTGGAATGGGGTTAACTTGTTCTGGGTGCCAGAAGACCTCACCGGTCAGACCCCCAAACAGACCCGAGCTGGCCGACTTTCAGAGACAGCAGACACCGGACACTACAGAGCCCTCATGGGAAGAATCTTGAACCAAGACCCAGGGTCAATGGAAAATGAAATAACAAAGCACTACCATCATAAATGGACAAGAGTGTAATGGATTCGAATCATGGCTCTGCCACATTAACAGTGACGTTAGCTTAGGTAATTACTTAACCAAACTTTTTTTCTTCATCTGGGAACACAGCCCAGCAGAAACCAGGAAGTGAGTAAGACAGTCAGATCCAGAAAACTTCCCAGGGGACCAATGCACACTCAGAATGCTATTTCAGCCATCGAGTGTTCTAGAGCACACCACCCCATACTCAGAGGTAAGACTCTGTTGTTCTGGCTTTGGTATCTTTAAGGCCCTCCCACTCTGACATTCAGTGGCTTGTGACTTACTGACCTGTCTGGGACATCAGGTCCCTGTGACCCAGGTGCCTTGTTGACCAGCCCCAGAGCACCCTCCGCACTAGGAGACCAGGTCCTGGCTGCCAGGAAATAGAGCTAGAAAATGTTGAAAGCCAGCCCTTAAGAGTAGTTAGAACAAAGACATATTTCAAAAACATATCCTGCATGGGCATGGAAAATTTATCATGTATTACTAGAAGTAATAAAATAAGAAATTCAGGAATGGCTCAGTAGAGATGGCCAAGGTATAACAGAAACATTCTTGGGGCTCCTGGTGGCTCAGTCGGTTAAGCATCCGACATCGGTTCAGGTCATGATCTCACGGTTCGTGGGTTGGAGCCCCACGTCCAGCTGTGTGCTGACCGCTCAGAGCCTGGAGCCTGCTTCAGATTCTGTGTCTCCCTCTCTCTCTGCCCCTTCCCGACTCATGCTCTGTCTCCCTCTCTCTCTCTTTCAAAAATGAATAAACATCTAAAAAATTTAAAAAAAAATTTTTTTAATGGAACTCTACAAACTTGACTCAGTACCTCTCCTGCCATTTGAATCCTGCAAGTTTTGGGGTAGTTGTGAGGATTAAGTGCACTAAAGGTGTAGAAAATCATTCAGCGCGCGTTACTTGCCTTGGCCCATGTTCTATTACTGAAATAGACATAAAAGGCTGTGGTCCAACAATCAGAATGTGTTAGGAACCAAAGACTGATTAGTCCAATTCTATGTGACTGAGGTTCCCCCACGACCTCCTCCAAAAAGCACTTAGCAAAATGTGCAACACATACTAGGTACTGGTCATCAGACATCAGTACTTCCTTTCTTTCACAGCGTAATTGTTCTGTTTCTGAGTCTGGCCTCTGATCAGTACAAGGTGTAGCCTGGTGGAGGAAGATCCGGCCTTCGCAGACTAAGGATGCACATTTTATATTCCTGTAATGCCCTGTCACAGACGTGACACCCAGGAATGTATCTAAAATCATTTCCAAGCTATTTCTACCAGGGGAGGACACCCTACCGTCAGAGACAGAGAAAAATCTCATCTTGACACTTCTTTTTTTTTTTTTTTTAACGTTTTATTCATTTTTGAGACAGAGAGAGACAGAGCATGAACGGGGGAGGGGCAGAGAGAGAGGGAGACACAGAATTGGAAGCAGGCTCCAGGCTCCGAGCCATCAGCCCAGAGCCCGACGCGGGGCTCGAACTCACGGACCGCGAGATCGTGACCTGAGCCGAACTCGGCCGCCCAACCGACTAAGCCACCCAGGCGCCCCTCATCTTGACACTTCTTGCCACACAGACCAGGGACAGACGAAGACAAATCTGAGCCGAAACACACAGAACCAAAATTCCTCTCTAATGCAGACCCCCTCGCAGTAGCAGTAGGAAGGACTTCTCGCAGCATTTTGGAAAAGAGGGAGGAGGCACTCAAATGCATCCTCACTGAAGTCAGAGTTCAGGCCTAGCGTTTTATGGGATCCCGAGAGTCAGGTGCAAGACTGTGTCACAGGAAAAAAGCGAGGGCCTAGACTGGCGTGAAAATAACCTCCCAACAGCAACTGGTCTCAGCATGGAAAAGGGGGTGACGATGGGGTGATGGTCTCTCTAAGGTGTCAGTGTTCGGGACGGGGTGGGTGGGCTGAAGGACAGGTCCAAAAGGAAAGCCCTGGAGGGTGTCTCCTGTGAGGACGTTCACGGTCCAACCGCCCAACACCCTGACCCACAGAGCTGGTCCACCAAACACCAGGGCTGGCTGGAACCTCGGAAATCTTGTGGCTACGTCCGTAGACTAGTAAACTGGGGCCAAGAAAGGAGAGGGTATTTCATCCTCGGCTTCAGACACCTCCCCTTGGCCGCTGCGGCCTCAAGCGCCCCGGTCGTCATCCCTCCCCTCAGGCTGAGTCTCCCCAATTCCAGGATATCCTCCGAGAGGGCCGTCCTTACCGGCCCCGGCCCCCCTCTCACGGGCACGCGCTGAGACCTTGCGGCCCAGGGCGGCGGCGTCGCGGCGGCCCTGGCAGGCGGCGCCACTAGACCCGTACGGGACCCGCCCCGCGTCCCAGAGCCCGCTCTTCATTGGCCAGCCCAGGAAGCTCCGCCCCCGGCCCGCGCGGGCGGCTAGTCCCCGCGGGCTGGGAGCCGGTCCCCCACTGGCTGGCCCAGGAGGCCCCGCCCCCCGCGGCGGAAGCCCGTCTACGCGCGTACCGGGGTCTCGTGCGCGAATGCAGGCCCAGGCTCGGCCTTTCGGGAGCTGCTCGCCAGCCGGGCGGACAGACTGCGCCGTAGGGCCGGCTCCCGGAAAGCTGTAAGCAGGTCATGCGCACGCACTCATTGAGTCCAACATATTTATTGAGCACCGATGAAGGCAAAGGGCCGCCACCGTCACAGTTCTGAAGGGCCTTAAGCGCCAGGACCCCACCCTTCCTTGTTTTACAAAGGAGGAAGCCGAGACCCGGAGCTAGGAGTGAGTCTAAGGGCCAAACCAAGTGCTAGTCTCCAGGACTCTGGAGCACCCCTCTGCTTCCGCACCACGCAGCATCCGTGGATTCATTTGGTGTAAAGAATGCTCCTTGAACACCGATTGAGTGCCAGGCAAACTCCTAAGGCCTTAGCTTTGGAAGAAGGGGGAGCCTGTGCCCTGCGATCACCCCGATCACCCCGGGTTCGCGCGACCACTGGAGTCCCAGTATTTACACAGGGCATTTAGCATTAGAAAGGCCTAGGAACTCGGAGCCTTGAGGCATCCCCAGGAAACACCGGAGACCAGCTCTGAGCGCTAAGGGGCAGGCTCAGAGCAGCTACCTTTACACCACATCCTGTCAGAGCCCAGTCCTGACTGGTGAGGCTCCTGGAGAGAGGGTTGGGGATGTCAGAGCAGAGAAGCAAGAATGCACAGTAGGGAAGGGTGGCACCCCTTCTCCCAAAGCCCAGGGGAGTGTGGCTGAGCTCGCACAGACTTGTTTACTCATTCTTGCCCCAAAGGTTATGGCAATGTTCCCATCTGCCCCCAGCTCCGTTCATGATTTTGGGAGAGGCGTGAGGGCAGAGGGGGCCACAAGAAGTGGCCCAGCCAGGGACCCAGGCACCGGGAAGCAGGCCTGAATGCCGGCCATTTCACACAGTGCCAGAAAAATAAGACAACAGTCAAAACAGCTAAGGACCCATTACTCCAGTTTGAAAATCACCCAAACCAAGAGCTAGTCTCTAGGTAGCACCCACGGTGGTGTTACTTAAGAGGCACAAGATGCTAGCTGCCCTCAATGTTTCCAGGAGGGCTGACGCTGTTCCAACTTCCACGGCTTGAACCTCCTTGCTGTTGTAAGAATTTGTTCCGATGAAATACAAAGGGCTCCTAGGGGATGTAGCCGATGGGAATGTCTCACCTCACACTCTGCACCCAAAGGACCTTCCACTCACTCCAGAAAATAAAGGTCCTTTCTGAGGGATTCTGGCTGGGCCGGCGGGGGGGGGGGGGGGGGGCTGGAATGGGACAGAGAGGGGGCCCTGAACTTGCAGGATCAAACCACACTCCCCGTTTGCCCCACTGCCTCTAAATCTTTTATGACCCTGAAAACCCTAAGGTGAGGTAGGATGCGCTGGGGTCATTACCCCCTTTGACAAGTGAGGAACCTGAAATGGAAGTGGTTAAAAAAATCCACCCAGATCTGGCCTTTCTCTGCTACCGGCCCCAAGTTCTTGGAAACAGATCCCTCTTTTAAGGTGGCAAGTCAGGCCCGGCAGCCCAGAAGTCCAGGCTGACTGGCCAGCCTCACCCACACCAGGATCTTCCTGGCAGGGAAGAGCCTCCTATGGCTGGGTCTGCATCCC
This sequence comes from Neofelis nebulosa, assembly GCF_028018385.1. Classification (NCBI taxonomy): domain Eukaryota; kingdom Metazoa; phylum Chordata; class Mammalia; order Carnivora; family Felidae; genus Neofelis; species Neofelis nebulosa. The sequence goes on from NC_080785.1 coordinate 7,380,187, forward strand.
TCCCCTCAAAGCACCCACCCCCCTCCCAGCAAGGAGCGTGCGTACCCATTAACACTGAGACCTTGGAGGAGGCGTCATCCACTTTCGACTTGTTTCCCCGCTCTCAACTAATAACCAAAATCAATCATGGATGTTGGAATACGGGGACTCACATACCTGGGAAGGCACCTGGTCTCCAGGGCAGCAGCCAAGGAATCCCTGTCAACACCCTGGCTGATGTGGAGAGCCCCCCTGCTGTCCCCACATGCAAGGTGGCAGGAGAATTCCTGCCCCTGGGGGCTCCTGGTCCCCTTTGCAACCACACACAATACTTACAAAAGCATCAGAAAAGCTCCATAAGGAGGGGGGTTGGGGAAGGTTTCAAATAACAAAAGTAGGAAATTCAAATTTCCAGTGCCCACCCTTCAAACTGTCCACTCTGCTGTGACCTCTGTGTACAATAACAAAACTGCAGGCCCTCAGTGTCTCCGTCGCTCCCTACCTGCAAGGGCCACTGTCTCCAGTCCCCCCACCCGCCTCCCGTACCTGCCAAAGTCTCTCACCGAAACTGGGCATCCTCTAAACCTTCGAGGGTCCTTTCTAAGTCAGGAATGTAGAAAAGGCAGCAAAGAATGACAAACTTAGGAAACTTAGGAAATTCAGGCATCTGGCCACACACAGACGGTCACCAAAAAGGCCGCCACTTCCCATCTGAATGAAAAACGAAAACAAACAAAAAACCTCTCCAAAGCTTCCCAGAATGAGGAACCGGGCGTCAGGCACCAGGGGAAAGGCCTGAAGGCGGACAGAAGTCCCGCTGGGGGTGCCCAGGAGAGCAGAGGGCCCCCCCCACCCCCAGGGCTCCTGCCGGGTCAGCCCTCCTCAGTGTGGCTGGGCCTGGGCCGGGGTGGACTCCCCACGACGGCAGAGGGAGCGGAAAAGTGCGGGCCCGCCTGGCCCCGGGCGTGAGTCTGCATGTGGACAGACAGGTGGTGGTTGCGGTTGAAGGCCCGGCCACACTGAGGGCACTGGTAGGGCCGCTCGCCGGTGTGGATGCGCTGGTGGCGGAAGAGGTCGGACGGCCGGCGGAAGGCCTTGCCGCAGTAGGGACAGGTGGGCCAGCCCTGACTGTCGCCCGTGTGCAGGCGCTGGTGCAGCAGCAGGCTCTTCCGCTGCTGGAAGAAGCGCAGGCACTCGCTGCAGTGATATACCTTGGTGGCCGCCGGCCTCCGTCCCATGAACGGACGGCCTGCCAGCGAGCGGCGCGCTCCGGGATCGTCGGGGAGCCAGCGGATGACGGGGCCCGGCACCACCACCTCCCCCGGCTCCAGTGTGGAGTGGTCCTCCCCCCAGCCGGTGGGCGAGCTCCCCGGGGCCTCCCGGTGCTCCTCCTCCACGTGGCTCCGCTGGTGAATGGTCAGGTTGATCTTCAGGCGGAAACTCTGCCCGCAGTCGGGGCAGGGGAAGGTCCGCTCGCGGCGTCGAGGGAGGATGCGGGGTGGCTCCCCGGCGGCCCCTCCGGCCCGCGGGTCCCCCGCCCGCACCCGCGGCACCCCGGAGGCATGAAGCCGCCCAGGGCCCCCAGTCCTGCTCCTGGGCCTTTTGGGCATTCGACACACGGTCTGGCTCCGGGACTCCCCCAGGAAGAGCTGCTCAGGTGTCATCTCGTCCTCAGACTGTGCTTCTGTCTTGATGACCACACCACCACCACCTGGACAGAGGAATCTCCACTGATTTCAAGTGGGCCACACTGGCCCCCACCCAGGCCACTCGACCCGGTGCTGGCCTCCAGGCACATCTCTGGCCACATCTGCACCCATCCTGCACCTACTTGCACAGAGTCCTTTCTTCTCCACGAGCTCACAGCACAGATCAGGGACTCTGTTCGCTTGGCCCTAGCAAGCAGGCATTGCCTCCTAACATCATCCAGTCTGTTTACTGTCACGTAGCCCAGAGGCTCCGATGGCCCATCCTGGGAGGCCAAGCTAAGGACATCAGGAGAGAAGAGACAGAGCCGCAAAACCAGGACCCGGGAGGTCAGACGGAATGAAAGACAATAGGTAGGTGGGGGCAGGGGAGACTGTGGACCCCGAGATACACTGGCCATGCAGGGTCCCCAAGAGTTCTGACAACTTTAGTTCCCGTCTACGAAGGACAGTGAACCCTGGGGCAGCCAGACTAAGTAAGAAGCCTCAGGCCTGAAAGTGGTGGATGTCGTAGCCACACCCTGAGCTACTCATCGACATAACAAATCTACACTGAGCAACTGCCACCTGCCTGCCGCCATGCTCTCTAATGACAGGCAGGAGGCGCGAGAACCTGGGCTTCCTGGCTGGGCCTCAGTGTGGGTCACCCTGGACTCTGAGGCGGGACTGAGGCATAGGAACTGCCAGAACAGAGGAGACAAGGGAGACCTGAAGCAGCACAGCGGTCGCAGCAACAGCCCTCAGGGGTCCCTGATGCTGGGAAGGAAGGTTCCGGCCACAAGCCCTGCTGGAACGCTGCATTCTTCCAAATCCTTTACCTGCCGCTCCCTTCTGAGCTTCTCTGGAATCAGCCCCAACTACTGGCTTCTCTGACCTCCCCCAGCGCCCCGGAGCTCAGCTGAGGCTCAAAAGCTGACAGCGAACCTTACCCTGGGCCCTTTAAGACGAAACCTTTAGCCCTTTCTGAGAAACGTCCAAGGTCTAGGACAAGAGGGATTTCTATTCTTGCTGAAGCATGAACTGAAACCACACCCCGGCAGGCTGCAGTGAACCCTTAACTGCAGAACCTCCTGATGTCAGGACCTTGCAGCTCCCTGCCTGATGCAGCTTCCTGGTGACCCGCACAGATAATTCCTGACAGAATTTTATTTCTGTACTAGAAATGGCCCAACTGTGGGTCTCAGGCCCTATTCCCTGTGAAGGCCAAGGGTCCCAGATCTCTTGGTTTGAAGCCCATCTCCAGCTTGGACTCCCACCATGCCACCACCCCAAGGTGGGCCCAAATCTCACCTCTGCTCCCACCAAAGCAGGTACCAGGGTGGAACCAGGTGAGAACCGGATCGCTTTCTATTAGGGCAGAAAACCACCCCAAAGCCAGAATGGGCAACAATTGCTCTCTTTTTTCCCGCTCATCAGGTTGTAAGCCTGGTTTTACGGACTCGAGGCCAGGGAACGAAATTTAAGTCACAGGCCACCACATACAAACTGGGAGACATTGGAAGCTGTGAGCCTGGACCACTTCCCAGGGCTGCTGGGAGGCCGTTCTGTCGCCAGACTGCAGACCGGGTGCACACAGCTTGTTTTCAAGCAGCACCTTTCCACCGGGTCACATGTAATGGGGGGAAACCAGGACCTACGTGGTCTGGGTTGCCAGAGCCCCAGGGCACCAGTACCCGGGGATGAGGAAGGGACCCCTCGGGAGGAAGCCCCTCACCAGGTCCCACTTTGCCACCTCCCACCCCACTCCCAAGGGCCCCCAAGATCCTCCAAGGCTCTGCTGTGGCCACGGGGCCTCTCCCTTCACTCACCTGGCCCCCTGCTGGGCAGGCTGTCCCTGGGAGGGGAGGCTGGAGATTCCCCACCTGAAGATTCTTCCTCCTGTTTAACCGATGCTGGTGGACCTGTGAGAGAGAGTCCGTGAGGGCCTTTCCCAACAGCGGGCCCTTGATGGACAGCACAGGTATCTCTAAGCAGCCCCCAGACATGTTCGAACGCCTGCCAGGAAGAGGGGGCTCCAGGGCTCTGTCTGGAGGACTGCCCGATCCACCGGAGGACTGCCCACGGCACGGCCTCTGCGTCAGAGGTGAGAGGAGGGCCGAGAAGGCCATGCCCCCGGTTCCCGTCTGGGTCAGTGCTGACAACTCCCTGTCACCCAGAGGGTGTGGGGAGGCCCCTGGAGCACAGTGCCAGGTCTGCAGGGGAACAAGGACAGTGAGAAGGTCCTCCCTCTCCTTACACACTGGCCGGGAAGGAGGGACTCGGGAGAGGGAGGGAGGGAGGGTCACCTCCAACCTCAGCGAGCTCATATTCACTGGGGGAGGGTCACAGAAATGACTGGAGAGAAGGCGACCCAGCCCGGAAGAGTCAGGCCCCTGGAGGAGGAGGAGGAACGGGGGCGGGAGCTGGCGAAGCGCAGTCTGGAGGCAGAGAACAAGGCTCTGGTATGCCACATGTTATGCTACATGCCTTCTGCGTGATACTCCATTTCTGGGAATGGATGGACAGAAATGTCCTTCAAACATAAGCACGCAGAGATCACTGGAAGGGGGGACGGAAGGCACAGAGCCCCTCACGGGCTCCAGAAAGAGGACATCTACGGAGGAATGCCCATGCCAGGGCTGTTCCAGGCATATGACACAGGTTGCCCAGTTCGTGTGCCCCGTGTGCAAAGCCTGAGGAGGCCCAGCGCCTGCCCTCGTGTGCCCTTCCCCTCAGCCCAGCCAGGCCTTAGGGACACACGCCTTTGCTCAGACCATCTTCTGCTGAAAATGCCCTCGGTTCCCAGCCAAAATCTAATCTTCCTCTAAGGCCTGCCTCAGGGGTCCCCTTTCCAGGCAGCCGGGTCCCCGCCACCCCTCCCAGCTGCCAGCTTTAGCACCCGTTCTCAGCACCGCCTGTCTGGGGCCGCCGTTGAGGTGCCGTCCGCACCGCTGCCCGGCGGCCCTCTCTCACCAGCGATGGTTCCGTCCAGGCTTCCCCTTGCTTCTGGGTCTTGCTCGTGCCTGGGGGCCCTCCCTTCTTTTGGCTCATCCTGGGCAGGGCTGACGGGGCTGAGGATGTGCTCTGGATGTGGAGGGAGACCTGGAGAATGCAAATCAGGGATGCTAAGGACAACACAGGGATCCCCCAGGTGGCAGGAGCCTCTGAGGAATGGCTACACGCAGTCACTGGGACCAGGGGGCGTCGGGTCAAACCCAGGTTATGATCATGCAGTGGGCTCCACTGACCATTAGTGGCTAAAAGAGAAGGAAAAGGGACAGCACAGTAACTCGTGCAATAGTCCCAGACAGGTCACGACACAGCAGGGCCAACGATCTGGCTTTTGGGGACTCCCAGCTCAGAACGGTACTACAGTGGCTCCCAATCACAAGTCCTACACCAGGCTGATGTATAAGGATCCCCTTGGAAGCACCCCAAGATTCTCATCACCGTGACTTCTAGGTAGGCCTAGAAAGTATGCATTTTTTAAAAAAGCTTCCGAGGGCAAAAGAGATGAACAAAGAGTTTATGGAATAAGAAATTTAAATGGCCCATGAAAACATAAAAAGATATTTGACCACACTCATAATGAGAGAGGTACCATTAAAAACACACTGTTGTATGGGGCGCCTGGGTGGCTCAGTCGGTTGAGCTTCCAACCTTGACTCAAGTCACGATCTCATGGTTTGTGAGTTCCAGCCCCGCTGGAACTGTGCTGACAGCTCAGACCCTGGAGGCTGCTTCAGATTCTGTGTCTCCCTCTACCCCCCCTCACGCTGCAGAAAGAGGGGCACTTGGGTGGCTTAGTCAGGTGAGCATATGACTCTGGAATTCAGCTCAAGTCATGATCTCACAGTTCGTGAGTTCAGGCTCCATGTGGGGATCTGCACTGACACCATGGAGCCTGCTTGGGATTCTCTCTTTCCCTCTCTCTGCCCCTCCCAGGCTCACTTGTGCTCTCTCAAAATACATACATACATACAATAAACATTAAAAAAAACACTGCGTTAAGAAATTAAAGGCATACGTAAATGTAAACATTTCATGTTTATGGCGTCAATACTACCAAACTGATCTATAGATTCAACACAATCTCTATTAAAGCCTCCACGATATTTTTTACAGAAATAGAAAACCCCATTACTTCTCAGCCTTTTGGCTAAGATCAAGTGTAGAAAGAGAAAAACCCACCCTAAAATTCATATGGAGTCTCAAGGGACCCCAAATAGCAACAATAATATTGAGAAGGAAGAACAAAGTTGAAAGACTTCTTGATTTCAAAACTTACTATGCAGCCTAAAGAAACAGAGAACCAAGACATAAACCTTCACATATCTGGTCAAAAGATATTTGAGAAGGGTCCCAAGACCACTCAACAGGGAAAGGACTTTTCAACAAATAGTGTTGGGAAAATCGCACATCCACACGCAGAAGAATAAAGTTGGATCCTTACCTAACTCCATATACAAAAATAAACTCAAAATGGATCAAAGACCTAAATATAAGACCTAAAACACAAAACTCTTAGAAGAAAACCTAGGACAAAAGCTTCAAGACATTGGATTTGGCAATGATTTCTTGGACAGGACACCAAACGCACAGGTAACAAAAGAAAAAAAGAGACAAACAAGACTTCCTGAAAACTTTTTAAATATGTGCATCAAAACACACTATCGAGTTAAGAGGCAATCCCCAGAACAGGAGAAAATATTTGCAAGTCACATATCTGACAAGATATTAATACCCAGAATATGTAGAGAGCTCCTAAAACTCAATAACAGATGGGGCATCTGGGTGGCTCAGTTGGCTGGGCATCCGACTTCGGCTCAGGTCATGATCTCACAGCTCGTGAGTTCAAGCCCCACATCAGGCTCTCTGCCGTCAGCATAGAGCCCGCTTGGGATCCTCTGTCCCCTCTCTCTGTGCCCCTCACCAACTGGTGTTCTCTCTCTCTCTCTCAAAATAAATGAATAAACTTAAAAAAAAACTTTTAAAAAATCTCAATAACAGAAAAACAAACAACCTGACTCAAAAATGGGCAAAGGACTTGAATAGGCGTTTCCCCAAAGAAGATATACGAATGGCCAATAGGCACATGAAAAGATGCCTGGAATCGCCCATCATCAGGGAAATGATGTCCACTATCAAAAAGAAACAACAGAAAATAGTAACTGTTGGTAGGAACATGGAAAAACTGGAACCTTGGCACAATGTAGGTAAGTGTATGGTACAGTCACTATGGAAAACAGTGTGAGAGTCCTCAAAAAATTACAAATACAATTACCATATGATCCAGCAATTCCATTTAGAAGTATACACTGAGGGGTGCCTGGGTGGCTCAGTCGGTTAAGTGTCCAGCTTCGGCTCAGGTCTGATCTCACGGTTTGTGGGTTCGAGACCCACGTCGCGCTCTGTGCGGACAGCTCAGAGCCTGGAGCCTGCTTCGGATTCTGTGTCTCCCTCTCTCTCTGACCCTTTCCCGCTCACATTTTGTGTGTCTCTCTCAAAAATAAACATTTAAAAAAATTTCTTTTAGAAGTATACACCGAAAAGAACTGAAGGCAGAGTCTCTAAGAGGTATTTGTACGTGCACGATCGTAGCAGTGTTATTCGCAATAGCTAGAACATGGAAACAACCCAAGTGTCCATCAACGGGATGAATGGCTAAGCAAAATGTGGTACACACATACAACAGAATGTTATTTAGACTTATAAAGGAAAGAAATTCTGACAGGCTAAAACATGGGTGAACCTTAAGGACATCATGCTAAGTGAAATAAGCCAGTCACAAGAAGACAAATGCGGTATGATTCCACTGATACGAGCGACTCGGAGTAGACAAAATCATAGAGACAGAAAGTAGAACGCTGGCTGCCAGGGGCTAGGGGAGGGGGACAGAAGGAGGGAGTACTGTTTAACGGGTATAGTGTTTCAGTTTTACAGTTTACAGTTTTAGAAGGTGAAGAGGGTTCTGGAGATGGGTGGAGGTGACGACTGCGTGCCATTATGAATGTATTTAATACCATCGAACAGCACACCCAAAAAAGGCAACGATGGTAAATTTTGTTATATGTATTTGACCACAATAAGAAAAAGAGAAAAGAAAACAGAAATGAAATACTGATACACAGTACAACACGGATGAACCTTGAAAACATTATGCTAAGGGGAATAAGCCAGAGTCAAAAGACCGCAGATTCTAAGATTCCTTTTATATGAAATGTCCAGGCAGGGCAAGTGTATCGTCAGAAACATGTGTCGTTGCTCAGAGCTGGAGGAGCTGGGAAAGCGTTGGGGGTGATAGCTGCAGGGTACAGGGTTTGTGTCTGAGGTGATGAAAGTTTTATAAAATTGACTGCTGTGTTTGCTGGTTGCGCGTCTCTATGAATATTCTAGAAACCAATGGACTGGACACTTTAAATGAGTGAGTTGCATGGGGAGTTCATTATATCTAATAAAGCTGTTATTTAAAAAAACAAAAAAAAAACTATACTGACATACTTCTTACCTATTAGGTAGACAAAAATTCTACAAGGTTGACCACATTCTCTGCTAGCAGGCCAGTGGGGAAGGAGGCTCTCTTTCACAACACTGAGGGAGATGCAAATGGTAAAGCCCCACGGAGGGGTATTTGGTGGTAACTTCTGGCAAATTTACATATGCCTTTACTTCCCCTGCAGCGCAGTTCCTAGGAATCTATCCCAAAGATACATTGGCAGAAATACGAACTGCCTTAGGCACAACATAGTCCCGTCGGCATGACTTCTATCAGTAAAACACTGGAAATACCCAGAGGTCCGCCAATGGGGACTGGGTAGACGGACTATGGTGTATCACGCCACAGAACATTCCACATCCACAAAAGAAAGGAGAAAGATCTCTACCTACACGTGTGAAGCGATGCCCAGGGCAGACTGTGTAAGACAGGGATGTATCTCTGTGTTACTGACCTTTTCAAAAGGAAACACCAGAAGTACCAACAAGAAACTAATACAAATCGTTATCTGTAGGGACATGGAGGGGACAACGATGGAAATAAGACTTCCCTGAATGTATCCTGTTAAACCAATTTGACTTTGCAAACATAACATGCCTTACATACTCAAATGGCTAAATCGAAAAGTAAAAAGAGCCATTTCTAAAAATCTAAAAATAAATAGAAGCAAATGAACTTAACTGTATATCAAGTTGATGACATAACCACATAGAGAAAATAATTATTTCAAGGGACCTTAAAAGGCATTATTTTGTCTGTAGGTCCCGAATGGAATGCATTCAGAAGACCAAAAGAGCTATACAAAAAAAAAAAAAAAAAAAATCTCAGGCTTTAATCAAAAGTGTAATTGTTTAACATTCCCATGTAAAAGAAAAGTGACACACAAGTATAAGATCAAAGAACATTAAATTTGAGTTAGAAATATCACTATGAACTCATGATTTTTTTTCTTTACAAAAATAACCATTTTCTCAAAAAAAAAAAAACCCACATATTTTCTGAAAAGGTTTAGAAGTAATACCAAAAATTAGCCACTACTGGCACTGATACTGTGGTCTCCAAATATCATTCATCACTGAAAGGAATTAAAACTCCATGGAGAAATTTGTATTCCAGGTCTGGGGTAGGAAATGATTCTAGAACATCTTGAATCTGAAAAGCCACTGAAGTCACACCAAAATGACCTACAACCCAACGTAAGGGGGCTGCCGTGAGCTAAAGATGGGACAATTTAAGCACAAAAAATAATGACTGCGAAGGATTGGCACATATAACATATTCAACAGTCTATGAAGTCACAATAACAACAGCAACAACGACAATGATAATAATAACGTAAAAAGCTCAAGTACTGGTCACCTTTGCAGGTTTCTAAGGCAATAAATAGCTCTTCATTCTGAAAAATGATGAAGGAAAAGAATTCAGCGTCTCTCCTGCCTGTTCTGTACAGACTGCATTTCCGGGGAACTAAAAGAGTTGATTCAGGAAATTACTCTTTACAAAAGAATTTCAGCTATTTGGTGCATAAGGAGGACAGGATTTCACCATTTTGCAACCCCTAATGGAATAACAAATCCGGGCAATCATGTTCAGTGACTACTGATGTCATCAGGTGAGCTGCGGGGAGCTTTGGAAGAGCAGGGGAAGGAAAGCACTGGAAAGCCAGGCGAGGGGAGCCTCTGTGCCTCCTGACAGGCAGCGTGGAGCCCACAGCACCACCTCTGAAGTAATCCTGCCCGTAAGAGTCTGCCGGAATCCAAACAGGCCTCCCGATCTACCAGTTTATAGGAAATGCAAAAAAACGGAAGAACAATAAATGACACCAAATCCAGAATACGGGAAATAGTGGCATTTAAAAAGGTAAATGACGTGGCGCACCTGGGTGGCTCAGTCGGTTAAGTGTTAAGTGCTCGACTCTTTTTTTTTTTTTTTTTAAATGTTTATTTCTTTATGAGAAGAGAGCACAGGAACAGGGGGAGGCTCGAACTCACAAACTGCAAGATCATGACCTGAGCCGAAGGTGGAAGCTTAACCGACTGTGCCACCCAGGTGGCCCAGTGAAGCGCCCCCGACTCTTGGTTTCGGCTCAGGTCATGATTTCACGGTTCGGGAGGTCGAGCCCCGCGTCGGGCACTGTGCTGACAGAGCCTGCTTGGGATTCTCTCTCCTCTCTCTGCCCCTTCCAGGCTCTTGTGCACACGCGCTCTCACTCTCAAAATAAATAACTTAAAAAAAAACACAAAACTATTCAAAAGATAAATGGCATTAGAAGGTCAAACAAATAAATGACGTTAAAGAGGGAGAGGTGGGGGCCGGTCCATCAACTGAAGAACGGGAGGAACAGAATGTGTAATATACACGCACCCAGCTGGGCCCAGGGACAGTGCAGAGGTGGGTGAGCCTGGAAAACAAGCTCAATGTAAGTAGGTGGACACAGAAGGTCACACCCAGCAGGATTCCATTGACAAGAAACGTCTAGAAGAGGCAAATCTACAGAGATGGAAATCAGGTCAGCAGCCTGGCCTCGGGCTGGGGAGCAAGCAGAGGGAACCGCTAACAACTACAGGTTCGGCTCTGGCTGACAAGAAAGTTCTAAAAACAGACGGCGGTGATGGTCACAACCGTGAATGCAGTAGAAACACGGACTGCGTCGTATACGAATGGTTTTGGCAAGTTAGCTATCTCAGTAAAGCTGCTAAATGGCGGAGGAGGTGTTCCCAGGCTGTTTTACGGATTTTTTTATAAACCGAATACAACACGTGGACTTTGGTGGACTAGAAATAGAACCCGATACCTATAGGAAATATTTTGGAGACAATCGGGGAAATCACAACACGGACTTGGGAAGAGATCCTAATCTGCTGGGTGTGAGACAGTGGTATTTTGGTGTTTATGTTCAGAGAAAGGAAAGAAAGAGACGGATGGAGCCAAGGTGGCAAACCATCGATCTTTGCTGAATGTGCTTGACCGTCATTCGGGGGGTGCGCTTGCCCTTCTCTCGACTTTACTTTCTTCATTTTATTAAAAACAAAAACAAACAAACAAACAAAAACAACCCTCCCAGAAGATTCTGACCTGCTAGAACCATGGTCCTACAGCGCGCCAGCTGGCCAGCTAGGGTCCCGCCCTGGCCGCCCCTCCGAGACGGCCGTCACCACAAAGGGAAGCCGGTGCACCACGGGCCTCGCAGCCACCGCTTAGGTCGGGGAGCAGAGGTGGGAGGCCCGTGATGCACCGGTGCCAGGAGGGTCAGTGTCAGGAATAAGGCCCCACTGACACGATGCGCAGCACACGTGCGCTTTACTTTACGTCTGCCACGCAGTCCTCACAATAACCAACCACTGCCGACCCCTGTGGCTCTAAGGCGAAAGCCCTCCCCTCCCCCCCAACAGCCTGTGACCAGGCCGGCCTAGGACAGAGCGGGCCCCGCTTTGGGTAAAGGGGCCTGTGCTCCCTTCCTGGCCTCACAGCACATCTGGAAAGCCCGTCCGGGGAGCAGGGCTCCAATTCGGTGTGCCCACCCCCCACCTCGCCCCCACTCACCAGGGCTTGGCCTCCTGGGACGTGCTGCCTCTCTCTTACTCCCCTCCTCATGACCCCACAGGCTTTCAGGACAAGGCTCCTCTCCCCTCTCCATCTGGGTTAGGATGTCCGGTTTGGAGATAGCATAATCTGCGCACAGAATGGAAGGAGAGCTGGGTCAAGACTGGACACCCGCCACCCGGCTGTCCACAGAGATGGAGAGACACGGAGCAGAACAGAAGTCAAAGCGAAGACAGAGACTGCCCTGCCGGAGGCCAATCTGTGAATACAGATCCCCACCTACGCGGCCTTACCCAGGGACACCAGCATCTCGTAGTTGCCCCGCATCACGTGCTTGTAGAGCTCCTTCTGCCACTCGTCCAGCTTGCCCCACTCCGGCTCGGAAAAATACACGGCCACGTCATCAAAGGTCACGGGCACCTGGAACCACAAGCACCACGTGCGCTCACCCACACGCTTACGGGCACGGCCCCGCGCGCTGTCCCACCCCCGGTGCCCGAGGGATACCTTGGGGACCTCCCCCTTGCTGCCCGGGGGCAGCCGCAGGATCCAGAAGTTTCGGTTTTTCAGCAGGTTCTCCATGTTCTCCAGCCGCCTCTGCAGCAGCCCGTACTCCTGCAGCAGGGTCCCCAGCACGGCCCACTTGCTCTCCAGCTGGTTCCCAAACTCCACGGCCGTCTTCTCGCAGTCCGCCAGCTTCTTCTCGGCCGTCCCCGCCCGCCCCTCCAAGGTCAGCAAGCGGGCCAAGCAGGAGTCCACTTTCTTCTCCAAGGCCTGGATGGCGGCCACCACCGTCCACAGTGTGATCTCCGTGGAGTACAGGTAGGAGTTCTTCTCAGCAGCTGGCTGGGGTGACAGAGAAGGTGTCGAAGGGCTTTCGTCCCCTGTTTGCTTGTCCCTCTCTGGAGCCTGTCCACACGAGAAAGGGGAGATGGTATGACAACGACACGATCGGGGCGCCTGGGTGGCTCAGTTGGTTGAGTGTCTAACTCTTGATTTCAGCTCAGGTCATGATCTCACAGTTCAGGGGATCCAGCCCCACATAGGGCTGTGTACTGACAGTGAGGCCCCTGCTTAGGATTCTCTCTCCCTCTCTCTCCCTCTGCCCTTCGCTCTGCACCTACAGGTGCACACATTTTCTCCCGCAAAATATATAAACATTAAAAAAATATATACAATCCAATGCCTCACAATAACACTTGCCCTGATAAAGCCCCGTCTGGGATCCTGAGGGCCAGCCAGGCAGCAGTGTGGGATGGGAGGCAGGGACATCAGTTAGGACGTCAGTTAGTGTAGCCTCAGGGACACGAAACACCCCGGCTGGACCAAGGTGTTAGCAAGTGGGAAACAGGAGAAAAAACATGGCCAAAGGCATGGGTCTCAGGTGACTTCCACCTTGGGTCTTAGTCTCCTCTACAAATGAAGGCACAGGCTTTAAAGCACAGAGGACATGAGGTTTGCAGTGAGAGAGCCTGGGTGCAACTGGCAACTCCGCCCACTGACTTTGGGCAAGGTCTTGACACATCTTTCAACTTCACTTCCGCATCTAGACAATGGAACAATAATAGTGCTCAGGTGGTAGGGTGCTGAGAATTAATGACACAATCTTTGTTGAAAGCACTTAGCACCGCATCATATACGCAATACGTGCATGCTGCGTGTGCCGCCCTATGTTGATTCAGCTAAGATGATAATGATCAGGATGCTGACAATGATAATGGTTCTGGGCTCAGGGACACAGCATGAAACAGTTCTCATGGGCTTTTTTCTCCCCCTCTGTCATTTCATCATCCTTCGACACCCTGGGAAAGAGCTTCTTTTTTATTTATTTAGAAATTTGTTTTTAATGTTTCTTTATTCTTGAGAGACAGAGACAGGGCACGAGTGGGGGAGGGGCAGAGAGAGGGAGACGCAGAATCCGAAGCAGGCTCCAGGCTCCGAACTGTCAGCACAGAGCCCGACACAGGGCTCGAAATCCCAGACCGGGAGATCATGACCCGCGCCGAAGCTGGACGCTCAGCCACCCAGGCGCCCCGGTGTGGTATCCACTTCCGTTCTGTGCGCAGATTATGTTATCTCTAAACGGGACATCCTAACCCAGATGGAGAGGGGACAGGAGCCTTGTCCTGAAAGCCTGTGGCGCCTTAGCTCAGCGCCTGGTGCACAAGCCTTTCCGGAGCTCGTGCAATGGCCTGGTCCCGGTACATGGTGCTAAAAGCCTTGTTGGAAGGATGAACTGACCTCTTACTCCCCCAGTTCACTCCTCCTTCACGGCCAAACCACCATCAAGTCCTATCCGTTTGACTTCCAAACTTAAACCCATCCTCTTTGCTCCCTCCCTCTCCCCTGCCATCACCCGGTCCACCCAGAGAGCTGCTGCAATGCTAATTTTCCCTTCTCCTCCATACACTTTCCACAGAGTAGTCAGTAAGCATTAAAAAACAGGCTAGACCATTTTAGCCCCCTGCTCGAAACTCTTCAACAGCTTCCCAGCGTACTTAGAACAGAATCTAAGCTTCTCAGACCTCACCCTGCCCCCCGACCTCACTTATTTACTACACTCCGGCCACCCTGGCCTCCTTGGATTCCTGGGACACATAACCCTCCTCCATGTCGGCTTTGGCTCTCCCTGCACCTCTCCGCGTCTGGCTTCCTCTCATCTTTAAGGCTCCAGCTCAAAGCCCCATGGAGACCTTCACCGACTAACACATCTAAAATACGCCGCGGTGGGTTCCTTCTTTCACAGCACTAATAACCCGTGATGATTCTACGCATCTATCTGTGTTATGGTCTGTTTCCCCCAGAACATGAGTTCCCGAGAGTGTGTTTGTGATTCCCAGTTGTATTTCCGGCTTCTAAAAGAGCGCCTCTCTCACCGCGGATGCTCAATTAATACCTAGTGAATGAATGAAGGACTACACAATGAAACATTAATTAACAGTTACTGAACACCTGTCGTTGCAAAGGTGCAAGGTGGGAATGCAGAAAAAATGATGTGGCTCTTCCTTCGCCGGGAGAAAAATTCCGTACAGAAACCGTCATGATAAACGACAGTATATGATGGGCTAACAAGAGTTGGGGGCAACTCTGTCCTGTTTGGGCAGTTTCTGGGGAATCTCAGGTACTGTATGATGGCAGAGGGAAAGGAGGGAGTGGGTAGGAATGGCCAGAAAAAGTTCTGAGGCAGTGGCCCTGGGCTGGGTGGGAGCTGGTGCTGTCACCAGTGTAGTCACAAAAATGCTTTGGGGGGGGGGCGCGGGGTGGAGGTTGGTAACCACAGTACTCGCACCCTCATTCTCTCTCCCCTGCACTCGGGGAACCCTAAGGGAAGCACACACCAAACTCATTAAAGAAGAGGGAGAGGAAGTTTCTCCTGTAAAAGGATCCACAAAAATCAAAGTTTCAAAAAGTTCACTGAGATGCGTTAATAGAAGCTATTTATTGAGCTCTGTTTGCAAGTGGTTTTCTGGTGCGTCAAAAATAGCCAAAGGATTCTTTTCTCCGAATTGGGCATACTGCACATTATCGGCCAATATTCTAAAAGAATACAAGTAATCTAATCCAACATGCTAATCGTAGAAAAAAAAAAAAATCTACCTACAATTCCTCTCCTGAGCAGCATTCAACACCTGTCTCTCAGGTAAAAGTAGAACACTGGGTACCTTCGAGGGGGCGTAATTCCAAAGTCCTGGCCGCGGCCTCGACTAGGTGAGTGACCTTGGGCGGGTCCCTTCCCTCAGACTCTGTGGCTGTCAGAACCACATGGTGCTGGGGGCTGGCGACCCTGTCCTCCGTGCGCGCCTCCGGGAAGACAATGGACGGGGAAGGGGGGGGGGGGGAACAGCCACTCTGTTCTAATGTGAGGCCTGTCATCTGAGGTGTTACTGGGTAGCCCGGCCTGTCCCCCGCCGTCGGGCCTCCGGCCGGCGCCCGCCGCCCCGCCTGCCCGTTTGGGCCGCCCTGCCGGTCGGCCCGAAAGCCCGGCCCGGACTCCAGACGGGGTCGGCGGGGCGGACCGGGCGGGCGCGGGCGCGGGCGCAGGCCCGGACGGAGGCGGCGGGCCAGGAGGCCGCGCGGCGGGCCAGGAGGCCACGCCGCGGGGCCGCCCCACGCCGGCCGGGCCGAGACCCTCGCGGGCCCTCGCGGCGGCGGCGGCCCCGGCCCGTCTGGGCGTCTGCGCGCCTGGGCGCTTACCCGGGCGGGCGCCGCTTCGGCCATGGCTGCTCGCGTCCCTCTCTCGGCGGCTCTCCTCGGCCTGGCCTGTCGGGCCTGGCGCAGCGCGCAGGCGGCGGCGGAGGCGGAGCGAAGCCGCCCAGCCTCGGAGCTCCTGCCGGGCGGCCGCGAGCTGCGTTCGAGCCACGTGCCCCGCCGGCCCTTTAAACAAGAGCTGTGCTCGCGGCCGGGCCCGAGGGTGCGCACAGCGCCCCCTGCAGCCTGAAGGACCGCACGCCCGCGGCCCGCGGCCTTCCGCGCGCCCACCCGGGGGAGGGCGGCCGCCCGCCCTGGCCTGGGCCGCGGGAGTGGACGCGGGCGGCGGACCTGCCGCGGGCCCCTCCAGCCCGGCTTCGGCGGGAGGGGGAGCGACCCGCGGACCCCGTGCAGGAGCAGCTTGGTGGACCCAGCCCTGGCCCCTAACCCCTCTAGGACGCTGGGGCCCCAGCGTCCCTCTTGGGAGAATCGGATCAGGTTACTAACGAAACAAGCTTTCAGGACACTAAGAAAATGTGGGAGTTTCCCTTTGTGTGGGGGAGGAAGGGCCGTCCTCAGCGGGGAATCTGAAGTGTATGCAGATTTACCATTTTAACACTTCTAATGGACCCAAAGTGACTATTAGTTTGGGTATACACGTTTTGCCCAGCGGTGGGGTAGGGTGGGACAGATAACTACTTGTTTAGTTTTCCAGAGCAAATAGAAGGCCCTCAGGAAAAAATTATTTCATTTAAAAAAAAGAAAGAAAGAAAGAAGAAAGAAAAGAAAAGAAAGAAGGGCAAAAAGCTCTCCCTCCCTTCCCCAACACCCACCCCCCCGGAATCCTGGGTCTCCTCCTCCTTCCCTGGGGCCTGCTTCCCCAGCAGACACTCCGTCAGTTCAGGCACGCTTTGCAGAGCTCTCTGTGTGCCACACCCAGTCTTCACTTGCCCATCAGCCACCAACTGGGGATCTTCTGTAGCTTTGGCTCCCGACTGGGTGTGCAGCAAGAGTAAATCGAACGCTAATTCAGGCCCTGACACATCTTGAGTAAACCACTCAATCTGGGACCCATTTTCCTCATCTAGTTAACCACTGAATATAAAGTAAAATGTGCCTATGCAGTTAAAGTTTTATTTTCTATCTTTTCTGCATTTCCCATTCATCCTAGTTTCTGTTCAAGTCGGAAAATAGTTCCCACTAGAAATTACTCTGCAGTTTTCTTTCTTTTTTTAGTATTTCCTGTTTTTGGAGGGAGGAAAGAAAATTATTTGCCCATATATTTGATCCAAGCAAAAGTGTGGTCAACTGACCTACAATAAAGAAACTGACTTTCTCCAAGTAAGGTGCACCCCTAGAATTTGGGGCAAGGTTAGGAAGCGTTCTTTTATTTTTATTTCTTTAGGAAGTGTTTTTTTTTTTTTTAATGTTTGAGAGAGCACAAGCAGCGGAGGGAGGGAGGGAGGGAGGGAGGGAGGGAGGGAGAGAGAGAGAGAGAGAGAGAGAGAGAGAGAGAGAGAGAGAATGAATCTGAAGCAGGCTCCAGGCTCCCAT
Source organism: Neofelis nebulosa (assembly GCF_028018385.1). Lineage (NCBI taxonomy): Eukaryota > Metazoa > Chordata > Mammalia > Carnivora > Felidae > Neofelis > Neofelis nebulosa. Next base: position 7,397,632 of record NC_080785.1, read on the forward strand.
CTGTCAGTACAGAACCCAATGGGGGGCTCAAACCGGTAAACTGTGAGATCCTGACCTGAGCCGAAATCAAGAGTCGGACGCTTAATCGACTGAGCAACTCAGGTGCTACAGGAAGTGTCATTTTAATAAGAAAAATCAAGTCAATATATGGCCTCATTCATTGTGAAGATCCTTGTTGAGATAACCCAGCCTAAGAATTTGCAAATGTGTGCTGAAAAACATTAAGAGCATCCTTAGCATCTCATCAGGGGTTGGTCAGACAAATGTATTAAGGATTATAAAATCCTGGTAGGCTGTGGTCTTATAAAATAAGAATGTCCAATGCAAACAGAAAGAGTCTGGAAGATGAGTTGGAGAAGAAAACATTAGTATTTAACAAGCTCTGTTCAGGGAAGAGTGCTCTAATTTTTTTTTTTTTTTTAATTTTTTTCAACGTTTTTTATTTATTTTTGGGACAGAGAGAGACAGAGCATGAGCGGGGGAGGGTCAGAGAGAGAGGGAGACACAGATCAGAAACAGGCTCCGAGCCATCAGCCCAGAGCCCGACGCGGGGCTCGAACTCACAGACTGCAAGATCGTGACCTGGCTGAAGTCGGACGCTTACCCGACTGCGCCACCCAGGCGCCCCAAAGAGTGCTCTAATTTTTGACAGCCGTCTTAGATTCTTAGAAAGTTTCTGTAAGTCTGTGGTAGCCAGCCTTCAGTGTGCATCATGTTCCTCTGGTGCGCTTGTTAAGACACAGACTGCTGGGCACCTGTCTCGGAGTGTCCAAGTCTGAGGCTGGTGGGGGTGGGGGTGACCAGAATCTGGGTTTTTTTTTTTTTTTTTTTTTTTTTTTTTTAGCATTTATTTGTTTTTGAGACAGAGAGAGACAGAGCATGAACGGGGGAGGGTCAGAGAGAGGGAGACACAGAATCCGAAACAGGCTCCAGGCTCCAAGCTGTCAGCACAGAGCCCGACGCGGGGCTCGAACTCATAGACCGCAAGATCATGACCTGAGCCGAAGTCGGCCGCTTAACCGGCTGGGCCACCCAGGCGCCCCCAGAATTTGTTTTTCTAACTAGCTCCCCGGTGATGCTGATTCTACTGATGTGGTGATCATACTGTGAGAACCACTGCCCTGTTTATCAGGTTCCCACAGCTGCCTCCCATTCCCATGCTCGGATTTTATAAATACATTAAACAAAAAACACAAAAACTTTACACCACGATGTGGTTTACTGGGCAGACCAGCCTGGTGTAGCTTTTTTGTATGTATGTATGTATGTATGTATGTATGTATGTATGTATTTACTTACTTACTTATGTATTTAGAGAAAGGAAGAGAGAGAATCCCAAGCAGGCTCCGTGCTGTCAGCATAGAGCCCAACGTGGGGCTCAAACCCATGAACCAGGAGATCATGACCTGAGCTGAAATCAAGAGTCTGACTCTTGATTAACCAACTGAGCCACCCAGGAACCCCCTTGTGCAGCTCTAATAGAAGTTACAATTACCTGCATCCTTAATTATTAATGTTTCTGGTGAGTTTGCTCTTTTTTGGATCAGATCTCCTGGGCCTGAATACCTCTCGGTGAGCTGACAACACCGGATTTCCAAAAGGGCGGCGCAGACCCTGGAGGAACAGGGGTGACTCTGCCAAGGTGTAGGTCACTCTGAAACAGTGTACCCTCAGGCCTCTCCTGCAGAAGGTGGTATCGTCAGAGGTTGAGGCCCACCACACCACCACCTAGGGTCACTCAGCGTGGGGTCAAGATACTCAAGTGCGAGTGTCCTATCGGCACATTATGAGCCAAGGGATAGGCGCAGCTCGGAAAAAGAATTCCTGTGCCCCCCTCCACACACGCCCTATTTCCAAGCTTGTAACTTAGATTAGGAAATGGGCCCACGCAGAATTATAAAGCATTAGGAAGGGAAGTATTAGCAGAGGGAGACCAGAAGTATAACCACGCCCCCCCTTCCCCCCGGGAGCCTAGTGTAGACAATACTGAGCTCCCTATTCCGGGAATACCCATTATACGGAATCGTTCAACAACCATGGAGAGCAGGTAAGTGCAAAGCCCTGGTACTCAGAGCTGTAGAGTCTGGTCCCTGTCTTCAAAACGCATCACATCCTGTTGACTCTACCTTAGCGATCTCATCCAATATCCTTGTCCGTCACTCTCTTCCCATCACAGCTGTACCGTCAGGTCTTCATTGGCTCTTGTTGGCCTCAGAAACCTTCTAACATATCCCCTTACCCCAACCAAAAAAAGAAAGAATACCAAAAAACCCACCCCACCCCACATGATGTAACTCTCATGACATTAATATTCCCAAATCACAGCTAGAATCAGTTCACCATTTTGCTCAAACTCTGAGCTCTCCATTACTAACTCAATAAAATCCAAACTCCTGAGGCTGACTGCAACCTATCTTTCCAACCACATCCCCGACTATTCCTCTTCTCACATCCCACCCTCCAGCCAAATCTTATGAATTGGTGTTTCTTTGTACATGCCCTATAATGTCTCTTTTGCTTATGTTGCTTCACCGAGAATGTCCTTCTTCCCATCCTTTTTTTTTAAGTTTACTTACTTATTTTGATAGAGTGAGCGGGGAAGGGCACAGAGAGAGAGAGAGAGAGAGAGAGAGAGAGAATTCCAAGCAGGCTCCACACTGTTAGCGCGGAGCCTGACACAGGGCTCGAACTCATGAACTGTGAGAGATGACCTGAGCTGAAACCAAGAGTTGGATGCTCAACCAACTAAGCCACCCAGGCACCCCATCCTTCTTCCCATCCTTAAAGGTCCAGTCCAAAAGTCCCGTCTTATGGCGCCTGGGTGGCTCAGTCGGCTAAGTGTCTGACTTTGGCTCAGGTCATGATCTTGTGGTTTGTGAGTTCGAGTCCCACGCTGGGTTCTGTGCTGATAGTGTGGAGCCTGGAGCCTCCTTCAGATTTTCTCCCTCTCTCTCTGCCCCTTCTCCGCTTGCACTCTTGTCTCTCTCTCAAAAACAAACACACATTAAAAAAAAAAATTCACCTCTCATAAAGCCTTCCCCAACCCCCACAACTAAATGTAATTGTTCTCTGAATTCTTTTTTAAGTAGGCTTCGCACCCAGTGCAGGTCCCAATTCGGGACCTGAACTCACAACCCGGAGATCAAGCCCTGAGCCAAGACCAAGAATTGGATGCTTAACCGACTTAAGAATTCTCTGAATTCTAACAGACCTTCAGCCTCACTTGGGACATATAATTTTACCTTGTATTAGATTCCCTTAACAGCCTGTAAACCCCAAGAGCAAGATCTCTGTCTGATTTAGCCGTCCACATCCTCTGCAGACCTTGCACCCGGAGGCTACTCAGATCCTTGTGAGCGGACACTCTCAGGTGGAATGGAATCTTGCACCAGTCTGGGAAAGGGTTATGCAAACACGCAGCACAAGGAGGAGACAGATTTTGATAGAATATAAACTCGACTAGGGCAAAGATCTGTTTTGTACACTTAAATATCCCAAGTGTTTAAAAGTGCCTCGGGGCGCCTGGGTGGCTCAGTGGGTTGAGCGTCTGACTTCCAGCTGTTCATCGGGCTCTGTGCTGACAGCTCGGAGCCTGGAGCCTGCTTCGGATTCTCTGCCTCCCTCTCTCTCTGCCCCTTGTCCGCTCACATCATCTCTCTCTCTCTGTCTCAAAGATAAACATCAAAAAAAAATAATACATTTTAAAAAATAAATAAAAATAAAAGTGCCTAGATGACAGGTGTGATATATAGATTTGTTGAATAAGAAACACATGAGGGAAGCATTCACACAAGGGGGCTTATAAACTGAGCAGCGAGGGACACCTGGGTGGCTCAGTCAGTTGAGCGGCCGACTTCGGCTCAGGTCATGTTCTCCCGGTTCGTGGTTCCAGCCCCACGTCGGGCTCTGTGCTAACAGCTCAGGGCCTGGAGCCTGCTTTGGATTCTGTCTCTCCCTCTCCCTGGCCCTCCCCTGCTCGCACTGTCTCACTCTTTCTCAAAAATAAACATTAAAAAAAAAAATTTAAACTGAGCAGCGAAAAATAAATAGTATTTGGTTCACAAAGAAGGGAATTCCTGGAAAATGGAAGGCACAGCTTATTCACTAAGTGGCAGGCAGCCCAATGTGGCAGCAGCAAGGATACTTTAGAGAGTGAAAGGGGAAGAAACTCGGAGCAGGTTAGGTTTTGGGCGGTCAAAGTGTAAGTTCTATACTAAAAAGCCGGCTCTTTGTCTTGGAGGAAAGCCCTTCTCCAATTCGTGTGCCAGGACAATGACTCTGGTAGCATAAAGGATGTGGTGAAGGGCAGGAGAGCAGTTAGGCTACCGGACAGTTTAGGTGGGCAACAGTCGGGACCCTAATCTGTAGGAAAGGAAGGAGAGAAGATAGGACAGAGGAGAGTCACTAATGTTCGGCATTTAATTCTTCCTTATTGTCGATTTAAAATTTTCTAACTTGATCATCCTTGTCCTTCCGACAGCTCCATTTGCCGTTTCCCTCCCGGCACCTAGCAGAGCCAGCAAAAGGTTGGTATTTTGTATCACACTCAAGAAGGCACCGCAGACACAGATGCAGACACAGACCCGGAGATCTTGTTAAAACCTGCAGACTCGGCTTCGGTGGGTCTGAGTCTGCATTTCTACAAAGCTCCCCGGCCATGCGGATGCCGCTGGTGCAGAACCCACGCTTCGGGTAACAAGGACTCAGAACCCAGCCTGGACCCGAGGTGCTTGGTTACGGTCAACCAGAAGCACCCATGGTCAAGTGTATGGGCTCTGAGGCAAGATGGCCTGGGTTGCCAGCAACCTCCGCCGGTCACTTCATCTCGCAGAATGCGAGATGTGAAACGGGGTATAATCGTACCCCCCAAGAGGCTGGTGTGAGGGCTGAGTTCACTTTTAAAAGAGTGCCTCCCACATGAGGGCTCAGCCAAGTATCAGCCATTATTACAGTAGTCCAAAGGCCTGATAAATTGTTCTCCTGCCTCTGGGAAAACTTAAACACTGCCAGAGAACCAGAATCCTACCCTGTCCTTTTTTTTCCCCACGATGCCAAAGACTGGTCACATTAAGACACTCAACTGGCAGGTAAGGATATTCAAGGATGGGATTTAGGGGAATCCAGGATGCAAAAAAGCTTGGGGGCAGGAGCCTATAGAAGGAACCTGGAGTAGCTCCAGAGGTTTTCCTACATATAACGAAGCCCGACACCTCAGCTGAACACGGCACCTGCGTTCCCTTCATGTTCAATTTCTACACCAAGCCAGTCCCATACCTTACAGCGACCTGCGTTTATTTTTATCTATTTATTTATTCCTTTTTATCCCCACGTCCCTCTCACCGCTCCCATAGGCAACTGTAATGCCTTTAAGGTGTCACTTTTGGTTTCCAGGTGTTCTTACAAAATGTTTTGTGTACGTGCATTTCATATAAATGGTATTGTCATAGATCCCGTCCAGTTCCTTACATTTTCCCACTCAGCACTGCATGTTTAAGATCAACCACCAATGTGGCCACATGCATATCCAAGCCGACATTCCTGCTACCCAGTACCCCCTGAGATCACACCCTACCTGCCCTCTCTTCCTTCCATCTCCCAACAACCAACACCCAGACTGTGTGCGGCCCTCGATCACAAACAAGGTCCCACGAACATCCTCACACATGCCCTCTTCTCGTCTGTCCTAAACTGAAGTAAAAATGCAGGTCAGGCTGTGACTTTATGCCTCTGTCACTGCTCCAGGTCAGCCACCTCTTCCATATTATTTGTTTGTCTGGAGAGAGAGAGAGAGAGAGAGAGAGAGAGAGAGAGAGAGAGAGACAAAGAGAGCAGGGGAAGGGCAGAGAGAAGAGAGAGGGAGGCAAAATCTCAAGTGAGGCTTGAACTCACAATCCATGAGACCACGACCTGAGATGAAGAGTCGGACGCTTGGCTGAGCCACCCAGGCGCCCCTCCATCTCGGTATTCTTTTTTTTTTTAATTTTTTTTTTTTTTTTTTTTTTTTTTTAACGTTTATTTATTTTTGAGACAGAGAGAGACAGAGCATGAATGGGGAGGGTCAGAGAGAGGGAGACACAGAATTGAAACAGGCTCCGGGCTCTGAGCTGTCAGCACAGGGGCCCGATGCGGGGCTCGAACTCACGGACCGCAAGATCGTGACCTGAGCCGAAGTCGGCGCTCAACCGACTGAGCCACCCAGGCGCCCCTCCATCTCGGTATTCTTGACAAAGGGAGAAAAATATCCAACGTGAGCATTTTTTTTTTTTTTTTTTTTTTTTGCTAGTAGCAAGATTTATTCTAGGCAACTGCAAATCATCAAAGGGGACACTCACATAGGACCCAGAAGCCCACTCCCATCTCCCCAGACAACAGTGAGGCAAGCATTCAACACTCCTGAGAAATAAGCATTTCTGCGCTTTTTCTCCACTGTCTCTGGAACAGTCCATCCCAGAACTAATTTGGAACATGTGTAATCTGCACAATCTCAACAACTGGTGTAGTAAGAACAAACTCCAACACCCACCGGAACGAGTCAGACAACCATAAGGAACGAAGTAGTCTTCTACCCTGGGCGGCTGCAGAACCCAGCGAGGACCAGGTGGGAAGAGGAAGATTACGGTGAGAGACCGGGATTCCCGAGCAGTGAGCTCTTGGCTCCATGAGGGACTCTGTTCTCAGCAGGGGCTTTGGGGGTCTACTCCGACCCCTCTCCTCCTCTGGCTCCTCTGGCTTCAGGTAGCCCCTTGTGAGACTGCCAAGGACCCCCACGACAGGGAGCCCAGCACTCTGCCCCCTGATCTCTGGCCTAACTAAGTGTGGGTGGGCTAGAAGAGCCCCATAAACAAATCCCTCCCAGAGGGTAGGCCCAGTCCCCATGTTAGGAACAACCTCTACAATGCTGGAAATTTAGAAAACAAGGTCAGACTGTATTTTTTTTAAATCAACTAAAATCTAATTCCAAAAAAGTTTCTTCAGAACAGGGTAAGCAGTCATTTAAATTATGTCCTCTACTTGTTATTAACAAAGAGACTACAAAAGAAGAGGAAAGAGAGGGTTATATGCTTCCCAGAACACTTTCGCCCACCTGCTCGCTCCACTGACCTGACCCAACCTCCCGGGAAGACCTGAGATGCTGGGACAGGCCCTAGAAGCAGCCACCGGTCCCTGCAGGGTCAGAGGGCCAACCCCAGCCCACGAGTATCAGCCCGGATGAGAAAACCAGAGACGTGAAGGTGCCCGAGACAGCAAGCTCCACAGCAGGGTAGAGACGGCAGGGAGAGGCGCGGCCCCCGACTCCTCCTCCTCCACAGTTTTCAGCACAGTGTCTGGGCTCGGCCTGGTGCTTGGCCAAGGGAAGGCAAATCAACGCGACTCCCCTCAGGAAGAAGTCAGTCCCTGACTCTGCACAGTGTCTCTTCAGGGGGACCGATGCCAGCCCCTTCGCCCCCCAGACAGACGAGGGGCCGGCACCCTTAAAGCAGGCCGTTGGGCCTTCCCGGCTGCAGGGTCAGCCCGCCCCGCTCCCGCTGGTGGATCTTCTGGTGCTGCAGAAGGTGCTGCTTCTGGACAAAGCTCTTCTCACACTCTGAGCAGCTGTAGGGCCGCTCGCCCGTGTGGATGCGCTGGTGCCGCACCAGATCAGATGGGTGGCTGAAGCTCTTGCCACAGTAACCACAGAGGAGGGAACTCCGGCTTTTCCTCCAAGGGATGTGGCCGGGCAGGGCGACCAGGCTGTTGGGCGAGAACCTCTCCTGGACAGAGTGGCCAGCACTGGGCCCGTCCTGCAGGTGGCAGCGCTGGTGGATTACCAGGCTCACCCTGCAGCTGAAGCTCCGCATGCACACGTCACACTGATGCAGCTTTGCCCTCTTGGACTGGGGCTTAAGTCGTGGCCTGGGTCTAAGGCTCTCCTCTGGCTCCGAGGCCATGCCCGACTCCGAGTGGGTGTGCAGATGCGCGGCTAGCTGCTGCTTATAGCGGAAGCTGACCTCGCACTCGGAGCATTCATAAGGGCCAGAAGCATCCCTTTTCAGCTTTACGCCCTGGCCACACTGCTGTTCCAGCTGTACCTGCCTTCTAGGCTCCTGCTTTGGGGGGCAGCCCAGAGTGCCGCCACTGCCAGAGTCTCTACTGCCCTCGATGGGATCCTCCAGATTAGTGTCTCCAGGGCCTGGATCCAAGAAGACAGAACTACCCTGACCACCCCAGAGTTCAGTATGTTCTGGGCTCAGGAAAGCGTGCTCTTCTGCAATGCCTGAGAATTCTCCAGGAAGATCCGCAGAGCCTTCCTGAGTATACTGTATCTCCTGCTTGATCATAACCCCTTCTGCTGCCAAGAGAAAGAAGATCAACAAAAAAGATCACATTCTAGCACGTTCGGTTTCTTCAGAACTAAACAAACATCCGTGAGTTTCAAAAGGGCTCAAATCAAAGCATCCCAGGATCAAGGGAATTAAGACAATTTGGAGGAGAAGGAGACTGGGTTCTAAGACCTGAAAAACTAAACCTATATTCATGAAGAAAAATCTGAATACTATTTTTCTAGAACAATGTTATAAGTGATAGTTCTCTAAGGTTGTCCACAAATTTGTATTCAATTTCTATGAAAAATGGCAAAATACACTATAAAAACTGTACTAACTCAAGAGTGTTAAAATAATGTGAATGATTAAACCTAAAGCTTCAATATTCACGTATCCAGCCCCAATCTTCCTGCACATTCCCCCCGAATTACCTGGCTTATAAATGCTCTGCCTGCCTCTCACCCAGATCTGACCAACTCCTAAGATCTGACCAACCCTATCTTCAATCTTCAGTGGGTTTTAACTAGAACTATTACGTACACTACTCTTACAGTAGAGCAGGCATGAGGTAGGATATGGTCACGAAACTCAAGACCTTCACAGCAGTAAGGAGTTAAGACTCCTTAGCAGGTGAACTAATGAAAATCATCAAGGAATCTGAAAGAAGTAATACCAGATGAGGTTGCTGACAATGTTTGGCAGTTTGGCAGTTTAGCAGTAGGAAAGCTCATTACAGGCTGCAGGGAGTAGGGAGAGGGATGGAATATTCTGGTTCCACTCACCTGGGTGGACATCACCAGGGCCTTCCTCCTCCAAGTCACCCAGCATCCCTGTACCCAACTCCGCTTCCTCTTCTGGCGGGCCAAGAACCTCTGGGTTGGAATAGGCACAGTGTGAGCCCAGGAGAGAGTAAAAGCTCACTGGGCACTGGTCAGTGGCCAATGAACAAGGTGACCACTGCCAGAGGGTTGATACTAAAAGCTGAAAAGATTAAAGGGCTACCGTTCTTGCCACTTTCCCCTGGCAGTTTGGGACAACTGGAAAATTAGAGATGATTAGAAAGATCTCTTCAGTTTGCTGCTGCCTTCCACGCTCCTTCATGCGTTACCATGGCTCAAGTATTCAGCCTCTGGAGCCCGCTCCCCTTCCCCCAGCACCACCCTGCCCTCACTTGTACAGGGTTTCAAGTGCTGCCTCCTTTCAGGGTATCTAATTTCAACCATGCTGACATACTGCAAGTAAGGCAGGCACCATTATCCCCAGCTAGGACAGCCGAGGAACCTGCCACTAGAACACATAACAGCCGAGGTCAAGCAGTCCCTTCTCTGGCCCATTTGCTACTTCCCTCTCTGCTCCAGTCATGCTGGCTTTTTTTTTTTTTTTTTTTTTAATGTTTATTTTTGAGAGAGAGAGTGCAAGTGGGGGAGGGATAGAGAGGGAGAAAGACAGGATCTGAAGCGGGCCCTGGGAGGAAAGCAGAGAGTCCGATGCGAGGCTAAAACTCACGAACCATGAGATCATGACTCGAGCCGAAGTTGGATACTTACAGACTAAACCACCAAAGGCGCCCCACACACTGGTCTTTCTGACATTCCTCCATGAAACTCAGTTGTTTTTTTTTTTAATGTTTATTTATTTTTGAGAGAGAGAGAGAGAAAGAGCCCTAGTGGGGGAGGGGCAGAGAAAGAGGGAGACACTCATACAACATTCTTTTCCTTTTTTTTTTTTAAATGTTTATTTTTGAGAGAGAGAGCTGGGGGTGGGGGCGGGTAGAGCAGAGAGAGGGAGGAAGACAGAGGATCCAAAGCGAGCTCTGGGCTGACAGCAGAGAGCCGGATGTGGGGTTCCAACTCCCCAGCTGTGAGATCATGACCTGAGGCGAAGTTGGACGCTTAACAGACTGAGCCACCCAGGGGCCCCCATGGACTTCAGTTTTAAAAGATTTTGTTTACCAAAATCTACTTACTAAGTAAAAGCTAGTCTTTTATATATAAAGATATACATCTATTAAGCAGCACTTGTAATTAACACAAAATAGACATGGAGCTCACAGTGATTGGCTGTAAGTCCAGCCAAAGGCCAAGAAAATGTTTTGGTTAGCCTGTGCTGCCTGCCTCATCTTAGGTAACAAAGAATTTCTTGTCAAACAGTTTAAGTATTAAAAACAGCATATATATGACATCTTCTCTACTAGTAAATACTGTCAGGAACGGACTATGTGACCGCAGAGAAGAAATACACAATATGCAACACCAAGACCTTTCTAAAAGTCTTCGAGAACTGAGGACCTGGAGATTCCCATTTCTCGACCCGGCCCAGATCCACAGAGGAGCCAAAGCCGACTAGAATCACAGGTGTGGTCTGAGTCACAAGCTACTTGGCCAGGGATGTAAGACGCTGAAAGAGAATTCCAGGGAGAAACTGCTACTTACTCAGAGAGACCAGGGCCTCGTAGTTGCTCTTCATCACATTTCTGTAAAGCTCCTTCTGCCAGTCCTCCAGATTCTCCCACTCCTGCTCCGAAAAGCACCCTCCATCGTTTTCAAGTGACCTGGGCACCTGAAATCACAAACACTGCGCGGTGAGCGCCTCCAGCCACGGCTACGAAGGAAAAGCCAGCAAGTCAGAATCTTAAAGAATAAAAGGCAGGACTCCCCATGTAGCCTAACTCTTAATCCCCAAGGGGACTACCTTGGGGGCCTCCCCCTTGCTGTCCGGAGGCAGCCTCAGCACCCAGAAGTTTCGGTTTCTCAGCAGGTTCTCCATGTTCTCCAGCCGCCTCTGCAGCAGCCCGTACTCCTGCAGCAGGGTCCCCAGCACGGCCCACTTGCCCTCCAGCTGGTTCCCGAACTCCACGGCCGTCTTCTCGCAGTCCGCCAGCTTCTTCTCGGCGGTGCCCGTCCGCCCCTCCAGGCTCTGTATCCGGGCGGCCTGGGCATCCACCTTCTTCTCCACGGCCTGAAGGGCGGCCACCACGGTCCACAGTGAGATCTCTGTGGTTTGCAAATAGGAGCTTTTCTCTGTCTCTTGTGGGGGCAACATGGAAGGAGTCAAAGGTGTGGAGCGGCGTTTCCTCCTGTGCTGAAGAATCAGACACAGGGTCAGTGTCGTTTCCAAACATCACGTAAAGGAAACAATGGGTCCAGTGGGTCCAAGAGTGTTTAGAGCTACCTAGTTTCTACTTTTGTTTTTTTAAAGCATGCTCTTTTACATTCTGATACTGCAAATGATACATGTACGTTGTAGTGAGGAAATACTGAAAAGTAGAAGGAAAAAAATTATGTAAAATACCACCATCCAGAAGTAAGCTGTTAGAATTTTGGTGTATTTCTGTAAGGTTTTTTTTTTTTTTAATGTTTATTTATTTTTGAGAGAGAGACAGAGAGAGAGAGAGAGAGAGACAGCATGAGCAGGGGAGGGTAGAGAGGAAGACACAGAATCCGAAGCAGGGGGATGAGATCATGACCTGAGCCAAAGTCAGGTCATGCTCAACCGACTGAGCCACCCAGGCGCCCCTGTAAGGTTTTCGTTAATCTTTTATCTATTTTTCCACAAAGTTGAAATTATATTGTACATAATATTTTGTTACCTGTTTTTCACTCTTAGCATATTCTCTAAGACCAACAAAGACACAAATCCTCAGTAGGACCTACAGGACTCAACTCCTTTATCTTTGTGCCCAAGCGGTTAGCACAGTACCACCTCCTAAATCCTTCATATACGTTCACTGACATGATGTGATGAAGTCTAGTGACATTTGCCTTACACTTCTCGTTTTTATGATCTGTCCCCAACAGCAGGAAAATCACTACAGCTGAAGCTCGACATGACTGAAACCAACATCTGGGAAGTCTTCCCACCACTCCCTCTTACCCCCCCGTTGGACCACTGCAAGTTGATCTCAGTCCGAAACCCCAGAGGTTCATGTTCTTTTATATGGCATAGACTTTGTTCAAGGCTTCCTCTCCATCCACTGAGACCAAGACACTGAGAGGAAGTATCTTTGGAAGAACAGCTGGGGCCAGGACTTAGGGTCTGGAGAAACAGGGGCCAAAATGCAACCGACGGGCCCCAAACTCAAAACATACGCTTGGCCGTGACCTACTCCAGTTACTCAACTCAGTTCATTATAGAACATGTGGGTTAAAAGCTGAACTATCGCCCCTAAAAAAGATTTAAATGAAAGTTTAACCTAAAAGATCGATACAAATGAAACAAAACAAAATCCTAGGCTTTTGGACAGACTCATTTCATCACATGTTCTGCTTTTCACTTTCACTCGCTCCTCTCCAGCTTCGTGGAGCCCCCTCTTGCCTTTCTGCCGCCAGCTTTCTGCAGCTTGTTGAGCACTTCAGGCAGACGGGCAGGTGGGTCAGGATCCGAGCAAAGGAGTAATTCCTCTCCTCTTGTACATAACAAAAGGCTGAAAAGAGTGGTTAAATCAAGCTGCTACTTCTGTTTGGGACCATCTATTGAGATGGAAACAACTCAAATGTCTACGGACCAGGTGAATCAATAAACAAACTAGGGTCCATTCTTATGTTACGGGTTGAATTTTGTTTCCTCAAACAGATATGTTGAAGTCCCAACCACCAGTATCTCAGAATGTGATCTTATCTGTGTAACTATTTTTTTTTTAAAGATTTTATTATTTTAAGTAATCTATATACCTAACACGGGGCTCAAACTCAAACAGCGAGATCAAGAGTCTCATGCTCCATCAACCGAGTCATCCAGGTGCCCCGGAATGTGATCTCATCTTGAGATAAGAATATTTACAGAGATAATCAAGTTACATGAGGTCATTGGGTGGGCTCTAATCAAATATGATTTGGCGTCCTTATGAAAGGGGAAATTTGGGCAGAGACAGACGTGCACTTAGGGGAGACGACGTGAAGACACACACAGGGAGAAGACAACCACAAGACGGTGGAGGCACAGGTCAGAGTTCTATTGCCACAAGCCAAGAAAATGCCTGGGGCACCAGAAGCAATGAGAGAAGCCTGGAATATCCGATTCTCCAATTCGGTGGACACCCTGATTTCAGACTTCCAGCCTCCAGAACCGTGAAGACGATACACCTCTGGTGTTTAAGCCCCCCAATTTGCAGTACTTTGTTACAGCAGCCCTAGGTAACTAATATACCATACGAGAGAATACTAATACATTATTACTATATTAATAATTAACGTATTAATCATACATTAGCAATAAAAAGGAACAAACTATTGACATATGTAACAACATGGATGGATCTCAAAATCATTATGCTAAGTGAAAAAGGCCAGACACAAAATGCCACCCACTCTATTCCATTTACATGACATTCAGGAAAGGCAAAACGACAGAGACAGAAAACAGATGAGTGGTAGCCAGGGGCTGGGGCGGGGGTGGGGGGTAAGGGGGTTGGAGGGGAGAAGGAGAGTGAATGCAAAGGAACACTTTCTGGGATGATGGAAATATTCTATATTTTGGTAACATGATGATAGCTACACATTTGTCAAAACTCACTGAACTGTATGCCTGAAGAGCGAATTTTACCAGATGTAAACTGTATCTCAGTAAGCACGACTTAGAACGCCAAGAGAGAAGAAAATGTTAGCTGCCATGAAAGACGCCATAAACAAAGTCTAAAAAAACAGACAGGGAGAGAATATATGTAAACAGGGTATGAACTGGAAGGAAAAGATAACAACCCCAAAATAAAACTGCAAAGTAAGCAATTGTGAGCGCAGAAACGCAAGTGGTCAAGAAGCAGTCAGGAGTGCAAATATAACCAAGTAAAACTGCTTTTCACCCACCAGGCTGACAAACTTGAAAAAGAGGGATAAGGAGCTACATTCAGAGCTGACTAGGATATAAAACTGGCACTTTCATAACACTCCCAGAAGGAATGAAAACTACCACAAACTTCAGGGAAGAATATCTCATAAAAGCCATTAAAAACCCTCTCACCTAGCAATCCCATTTACCAGAATCCATCTTACAAAAATAAATGGCATTATTTACTGACATCCACACAGAGATTACTGGTAACATCCTTTGGAATAGTCAAAGCCTGGAAATAATCCAGATGTCTGTTCGTGGTTAAATAAATTATGGCACAACCAAACAGGACCTTTAAAAATAATGAGTTAGGGGCGCCTGGGTGGCTCAGTCGGTTGAGCTTCCGACTTCGGCTCAGGTCACAATCTCGCGATTGACGGGTTCAAGCCCCAAGTCAGGCTCTGTTGGACAGCTTGGAGCCAGAAGCCTGCTTCAGATTCTGTCTCCCTCTCTCTCTGCCCCTCCCCTACTCATGCTCTGTACCAAAAATAAACATTGAAAAAAAAATTTTTTAAATAATGAGTTAGATCTATGTGTATGGTTCAGTAGAGTTTTCACCATACACTGCTGGTTAAAAATCCAACTTTTAGGGAAAGAGACTTATTTTAATGTTTATTTTTGAAAGAGAGTGCAAGCAGGGGAGCGGCAGAGAGAGGAGGCACAGAGGATCTGAAGTGGGCTCTGAGCTGAGAGTTGAGAGTTCAATGCAGGGCTCAAACCCAGGAACCACAAGATCATGACCTGAACCTGAGTCAGAAGCTCAACCCACTGAGCCACACAGGCTCCCCGGGAAATGTATTTATTATGATCCCACTTTCCTAAAGAAGAGAAGATATACAAGTATATGTTTGTTTCAGCACACAGGGAGGTCTGAAAGGGACTCAATAAACTGTTAACACCACTTACCTTCAAGGAGATGAGTGGGAGGGATTTTAACCTTTCCTTGTCAACTATCGTTTGACTTCGACAATAAACATGTATTTTTTTGTAATTTATTTTTTACAGAACTTCCATATTTAAGAGTATTCCTGATGGCAGTGAAAAATACAGGAAGTACACTTATTGGGGCGCCTGGGTGGCTGTCAGTTAGGCATCTGACTTCGGCTCAGGTCATGATCTTGTGGTTCATGAGTTCCAGCCCCATGTCAAGGCTGTGCTGACAGCTCAGACCCTGGAACCACTTCAGATTCTGTGTCTCCCTCTCTGTCCGTCTCTTCCCCCTCTCGCTCTCTCTCTCTCTCTCTCTCTCTCTCTCTCTCTCTCTCTCTCTCAAAAATACGCATTAAAAACCAACCAACCAACCAACCAACCAACCAACCAACCAACCAGTACTCGTATGTTGCCCATACTTCTGGATATTCCAGGGCAGTCCTGCTTGAGTGTTCTATTATACTGAGATCAAGTCTCATACAATGGGACTGCAGCTATGGTCTGAAACGCGTCACCATTAAGCATAAGACACAGTCCTTGCTAAGGAACCTGCAATCTGCTTGACTGAAGTACAAAATAATGAAATAACATCCTAAAGTGGTATTTGATTAAGGTGGACTAAATAATATTTAAGGTCACTTCCAACTCTGAGATACCATGATTGTTTTTTTTTTTAATTTTTTTTTTCAACGTTTTTTATTTATTTTTGGGACAGAGAGAGACAGAGCATGAACGGGGGAGGGGCAGAGAGAGAGGGAGACACAGAATCGGAAACAGGCTCCAGGCTCTGAGCCATCAGCCCAGAGCCCGACGCGGGGCTCGAATTCACGGACCGCGAGATCGTGACCTGGCTGAAGTCGGACGCTTAACCGACTGCGCCACCCAGGCGCCCCTGAGATACCATGATTTTTAAATACTGAATAGTTTAAATAAACTACTTAATGCATAAGATCTTATACATCTTATGTAGTGGCAACAAATCACGTAACTACCACTCAGTTACAGATATATAGCCTCTGAAGTCCTCGGTATGACTCTCTGAAATACTATCCTGAATTTGATTTTTCACTATTTTCTGTTTCATGTTTTCACCAAATGTTTGTTTCCAAAACAATGTATGCTCTTTAGTTTTACATATTTTAGGACTTGACACAAATAGAATCCTTATTTCACAACTCCTAAGAATATCCTGTTGTTGCAGATGGCTGTAATTAATTCATTTTCACTTCTATATAACAATGTGCCGATACCACGATTTACTTTTCCATCCCATTACTGACGTGTCCTCCACCTCTGTCATCACAAACAGTGCTGCAATGAACCAGACCGTGCATGGCTCCTAACAGACACAGCCCAGCTTCCTGAGGGTATAGTCCTAGAAAGGGAATTGTCGGCTAATAGGGTAAACATCTTGAACTTCAGTAAATATGCCAAATGTTTTCTAAAGTGGTTGTATCAATTGCACTCCTATCAATAGTATGTGCATATTCTAGATGTTCCCCAATTATGTGTTACTGTCAGACTAGTATTTTGTCCTAATAGGTCTGAATTGACATGTCCTCATGGTTTCCATCTCCATTTTCCTTGATTACTAAGGGTGAGCATATTTTAACTGTTTATTGGCCATTCAAATTTCTTCAGTGAACTACTTGCTCAGTCTTTTATCCATTTATCTTTTGGGTTATCTGACTTCCTTACCATCTCAGAATTTCTCTGAAAATTCTGGAAACTAATCTTTATCCATGCTATATGTGTTGCAAAGATTGTCTCCTTATTTGTGCATTTAAAAAGTTTCCTTATGGGGCGCCTGGGTGGCGCAGTCGGTTAAGCGTCCGACTTCAGCCAGGTCACGATCTCGCGGTCCGTGAGTTCGAGCCCCGCGTCAGGCTCTGGGCTGATGGCTCGGAGCCTGGAGCCTGTTTCCGATTCTGTGTCTCCCTCTCTCTCTGCCCCTCCCCCGTTCATGCTCTGTCTCTCTCTGTCCCAAAAATAAATTAAAAACGTTGAAAAAAAAATTAAAAAAATAAATAAATAAATAAAAAATAAAAAGTTTCCTTTACTGGAGCGCCTGGGTGGCCCAGTTGGTTAAGCGTCCAACTTTGGCTGTAGTCAGGTCATGATCTCATGGTTCATGAGTTTGAGCCCCACATCAGGCTCACTGCTGTCAGCACAGACCCTGCTTCGAATCCTCTGTCCTCATCTCTCTGCCCCTCTCTTGCTTGCGCTCTCTCAAAAATAATATTAAAAAAAAAATACTGTATTGCAAAAAACAATGCTAACCATCACCTGAACTTTTAGCAAGTCATAATTACCAGTCACAGAACTTCACAACAAACATAATAATAATGAAAAACTTCAAAATATTGTGAGAATTACCAAATTGTGACCCAGAGACACGAAGTCAGGAAATGGTATTGGAAAAATGGCACTGGGAGACTTGACACAGGGTTGCCACAAACCTTCAATTTGTAAAAAAAAACAAAGTATCTGCAAAGTGCAACAAAACAAAGCTCAATCAATTGAGGTATGCCTGTATGTTGATATTATATATTGACAGATATATGGCTAAAAAAATCTCTATCTGTGCTGTCCGACAGCCACTAGAGGCACATAGCTATCTAAATCTAAATTAACAGAAACTCAATTAAAAATTCAGTTCCTCAGCCATACTAGTTACATTTCAAGTGCTTAATAGCCATATATATATGTATGACTATAGGAACAGTGACTATATTTAACAGTGCAAAACAGAGTATTTCCATAATCTCAGAAAGTTCTATTTGATGTGCCACACCTTACTAATTTTTTCTCTGCTTGATAAAAATTATTTTGTTAGTCTTCTACTATGCTAGTGAATTTTCCTTGTAGTTCTGTCAGCTTTTGTTTTATATATTTTGAGGCTATGTAATTAGATACAAAATATTAGAGGGGCGCCTGGGTGGCGCAGTCGGTTAAGCGTCCGACTTCAGCCAGGTCATGATCTCGCGGTCCGTGAGTTCGAGCCCCGCGTCAGGCTCTGGGCTGATGGCTCGGAGCCTGGAGCCTGTTTCCGATTCTGTGTCTCCCTCTCTCTGCCCCTCCCCCGTTCATGCTCTCTCTCTGTCTCAAAAATAAATAAACTCAAAATATTAGAAATGTCATATCAAGCTGGTAAATTGAGTCTTAACCATTATAAAAGTAGTAGTACCTCTCTAGCTCTAGGAATATTAATATAGTTGAGCTAATTTTCTTTTGATTAATATTAGCTTGGTATGTTTTTTTTTTTTTTTTTTTTTTTTTTAATGTTTATTTACTCTTGAGAGAGAGAGAGACAGAGCATGAGTGAGGTAGGGGCAGAGGGAGAGGGAGACACAGAATCTGAAGCAGGCTCCAGGCTCTGAGCTGAAGATCCGTGAGATCATGACCCGAGCCAAAGTCAGATGCTTAACTGACTAAGCCACCCAGGCATCCCTCAAATTCTTTTATGTTCAACCATTCCTGTAATTTTATCTTTTAGTTGTATCTCTTATAAACTATATAATGGGATTTTTTTTCTCATCCTGACAAATATTGCCTTTTAACTAGAACATTTTGTCCATTTACATTTCTTGTAACTATTGATCTATTTTTGTTGATTTTTACCTTGTACTGTTTCTCTTCTCTTTTCATTGTCTTTGTTTTCTTGTAGATGATTTTTTTTTTCCTTATCCTATTATTCTCCCTTCTAACTTGCAGGTTTTACAGGCAAGTTCTAGTCTTTTAGCAAGTATCTTAGATATTACAGGAAGCATACTTATAAAGGCTTTTGAATAACTGAATTCTGATCTCTTTCTAAGTTTACATCAATGCTTCCATGTATTTTAATTTGCCTTTGTTTTTAACCTCACAAAAGATTGTTTTATTTAGTCAATATTTGTTTAGATTTACCCATTTACATGGATCATCATACTTTCTTACATTTTCAGACTTTCCATTTGGGAAGATTTTCCTTTTACCTGAAGTATACCCTTTATAATTTCCTTTACTGAGAATGTATTGGTAGTAACATGGCAGTTTTGTCTGAAAATACTTTTTTAATTTTGAGAGAGAGAGAGAGAGAGAGAGAGAGAGAGAGAGAGAGAGAGAGAGAGATTGAATTCCAAGCAGGCTCCATGCTCAGTGTGAAGTCCAATGCATGGCTCAATCCCACCTTGAGATCATGACCTGAGGCAAAATCAAGAGTTGGACGCTCAACTGACTGAGCCACCCAGGCGCCCCCAACTGAAAATATTTTTTTTACCCTTGTCTTTAAAAGATCTTTTACGGAGTATAAAAATCTGGGATCACAGCTATTTTCTTCCAGTTTACTAACATCATTCTAGTTTGTCTGGCTTCCACTGTTGCTGTTGAGAAGCTGGACCCCATTAATCTAGTGACACTTCATTTGAAGGTAATCTCTTTTCTCTAGCTGCTTTTAAGAATTCTGTCTAGTATTCTCTACTTTCACTATTATGTGTCTAGGTAGAGATTTTTTTCTGTTTATCCTGATTGGGATCCACTGGGTTTCTAACGTATTTATTAATGTTTGCATTGGTCCTAAATAGCCTCAGTCATTAGCTATTTATCAAATATAGCTTCCAGTGCAGAGTGTTAAGTGTGCATGTGCCTTCCTTCTGGAATTTCAGTTTTTGTGTTTTTTTTTTTAACGTACTGAGAGAGAAAGCGCAAAAGATATAAAATATGTGCAAGAGAGCGGAGGGGGGGGGCAGAGAGAGGGGAGGGACACGGAATCCTAAGCTGGCTCTGAGCTGATGGCAGAGAGCCTGATGTGGGGCTAGAACTCACAAACCCTGAGATCATGACCTGAACTGAAGTCAGACGCTTAACTGACTAAGCCACCCAAGCACCCCTTAATATGTTTTTCTTATGTAATTTCAATATCCATAATCTTTGAAGGTCTACTTTTGTCCATTATTTTTACTGCCTTTTCCTTGTAGTTTCATTGCTTGTTCGGTAGCAGGTTGTTTTTTTTTTTTTTTTTTTAACTCAATTTTCCTATAATTTTATATAGGGGAATTATTTGAAGTCTGAGTCAAATGCAGATTCCTCCAGAGAAGATCTGTGTTTATTTCTGATGCACAGCAGTACTTTAAACTACATTCTTGCGAGGTGGGGTGGGGTGGAATGCCTGGTTGGCTCGGTCAGTAGAGCATGCAACTCCTGATCTCAGGGTAGTTGAGTTCAAGCCCCACATTGGGCACGGAGTCTACTCAAAATAATAACTAAGTGAATATAAACTACGTTCTTGGCTTGAGGTTTCTTAGACCATCCAGGTAGCATGAATTCAGGCAATAAACCCATATCAGAGTCACCATAAATTCTCAAGGGACACCTTGCCTCTATCTCCCAGCACCAAGGTTTCACACAATTTTCTGTGTAATACTGGGAGTTAAGAGCTTACGTTCAGTTCATGCTGAATGCTGCCCTTTGAAGTCTCCACTTTAAGGATTTGGGGCAGGAAGCTTCTTAGACACACACACACACCCGCCCCTTAAGTTTGGTCTCCTGGTTTTCAGGTCCTTTGGGACCATAAACACCAAAGATGAATGTTTAGCAAACGCCCTCCAAGCTGGCCTCAGAACTCATCTTTGGGCTCCAAGTATTCTTTATTAACTTACATTTCAGATATATTTAAGTGGTGTTCCCCCCCCACCCCCACCCCCCATTGTTTCTAGCTGTCTTCATCAGGGTGCCTACTTGGTCAGTGTCAAAGGAAAGGTACGGAATCCTCATCTGAAGCGGTAATATCTGAGAACAGAAATAAGCTGCGAAACGATTTAAATACATTCTACAATGACAGATCTTTAAGTCATTTAAAGGGCGGTATGGGATTTTGGTGGATCTTTGAAGGCTCTTTTGACAAGGTCTGTTGGTGACACGCACGGAACGGTGCACTGACACTGACGAGTCAGAAAGGAGTACTCTGGAGGTTCGTAACTTGTCGTCCTGCCCTACCTTAGTACCAATTTGGTCTTGAGGAAAAGCCAAGTCTTGGACTACAACAGCTGAGATGAAAAGGGTCACAGGAGGCAAATATTATAAACATTTGTGTCTCTGCAATTCCACTGTAACTTCTTGAAAGCAAACACTGCCTTCTCCGAGTCTTCCAGTCCTTTCCCTCTTCCAATCCTTTCCCTCCTGTTCTTACCCACCTTCTACAAGAATCAAAAAGGAGCAAGTTTAACCTGCTCATGGTAAACTTTTCACCACAGGCTCTCCTTAGCTCCCAATTCTCACAAAGATCTCACATCATTCCGAAAGTGTTTCCAGACCCAGAAATGCTTCGTCAAAAACTAATTTAATTCCCTCTGTCCTTTCCAGAGCAAACCTCCTTGTGTTACCAAATTAACCGCTAGTAAGAAAATGTCAGAGCTAGAAGGATCCTCTGAGATCATCTAGTAAATCAGTCCTAAACTCTCCATCTCTAGCCAAAGAAAGGGAGGCCCAGGGTGTAAACACAGTTGCCTAAAATCAGTCAAATGGGTATTTGAGAGCTGAGTTCCCCAGTTTCCTGACTCCGTAACCGGGATTTTCTTCACCCTCAAGCTCCGTGTCTTGACATCCCCTGAATGGGGACGAATGGGGACCGGGGAAAGGGAGAGAGATCCGAGAGCTTCACAGGCAAAAGCAGCAACTACACTGTGGGGTAATACCTGTCCCCAAAGGGAGGAAGCCCGGCCTGATTTCACCCTGTGGCTGCGACCCAAGTACAGAAGTCTGCAGCAGGAGAGAGTGACAGAAAGAACGAGCAAAACACACCAAGCTGAGAACATGCGGCGAGGCCGTGACTCCTGGGGTCCCGGGGCACCACGCGCGCTCGCTGGCAGAGATGGCGACCCGGGGTTTCCAAAGCGCGCCACCTCTCCAGCCTGGAAGCGCATGACGGAAAAGTGTGGGGACGGTCGCAAATCCAAGAACACGAAACAAGCCTCGGAGAAGTTTCTCGGCGACGGTGCGTGGCGCTGGGGCTCCGGCCCGACGCGGAAGGAGCCGGAGAGGGGGAGGGCAGAGCTCGGGGGTCGCCGCGGGAGGAGGTCGGCGTTCGCCAGCAGCAGCCCGGGAGCCCCCCGGACCCCCAGCCCCACCGGAGTCCGGACCTCGAAGCCCCGCCCCGGCCAGGAGCTCCGCCATCCCGAACGCGCCCGCCAGTCGGTGCCAGGAGGACCCTTACCCGAGTAGGCTCCGACTCCGCCATGGCTGCCAGTCGCCCCTCAACACCCGGGCCCCGCCTGATAACCCTCGGGCTGCGTGCCGGTCCCCTGAGCGCTCCCTGCCCCTCCTCGAAGCCGCCACCAGTGCCGTGTTGATACAAGGTGCATTGTGGGAGTTCGGCCCTCCGGCGCCAAGAGCTGCTCTCGCCGCTCGTCCTCATCGCGCGGGGTTTCTAGGGCGCCTCCGTGCGGCCGGAGGGTGAACAGCAGCTCGGCCCTTGGGCCCAGACTGTGCGACCTTAGAAGGGCTCTGTCCCTCCAAGTCAAGGGTAGGTTCAGAATTTAAGGCGAACGCGGGCCTCTTCTACGTGCCGAGCGCTGGGCTTTGAGGGATATAAAAATGTATACAAGTCAGACTTTGCTCTGAGGGAAGAGTATGTAATTTCGTCGGGGAAAAGAGATACGGTCCCAAATGGCAAGTGGTTTTATTCCATTAGTTCATCTGTCATTTGATTTTCTAGAAATTAGAAATACACTTTCCACATCAACAGTGTGGGGTCAAGGTGCTCAGACCAACTCACTGTATCCTATTAACTATGGTAATCACATGCCATGGAAAATCCAAGATGGCCCTGATTTCAAGTGTTTAATCCAGTCCACATGTTACTGTTAGTTGAGGTCTTTGGAATTTTGATTTGGAAAGCACGGCTGCGTTTCCATTTGATCACCCAATACAAAACACTAGTGCAACCATACTTGCCTAATTTGTACCACATTGTCTCTATAGAGACAGGCAATGGACTTCCACTTTGAATTACAGGCCTGAGGCTCTTCCCCAGAAAACTAAACTCTTAAGATCAACAGAAAATTATGTTCGCACGTAACTGACTCCTTCTTAGCATGCAGGGCTCAGTTCAGACGTTACCTCCTTAGAGAGACATTCTCGGTCCACCCTGCCCATAGCCCATCCCAACACACAATCTTGATACTCTGATCAAATTTTTTCACAGCATGATCACTACCTGAAGTAACTTCATCTTGTCATTGCTTTACATGGTAATCACGTCTCTCACTAAAATGTCCCTCCACAGTACATGCCATTTCTTGCACACCAATGTGCTCATAAAGATCTCTGGGTTACTGAATGGTGAATCAGAGAATAGAAATAGATAAACTCACCTCCAAGACAAGGTAGGATATCCATGCTAACCAGATCAACAGGGTGGTCAAGCCGAGGAAACTAGTCAGCCGTTGACATACGTCTAGGGTCTGACCTCCTTTCTCAGACCAACAAAAACTTAGACCCAGAAAAAAAATGGATCATGGTTGTGGAGACAGACATGTCAGGACATAGGATACTGGGGTCACCAAGCGGTTCAGTTCTAGAACTCTCTATTTTGCTGCTGTGTTCACCGGGCAGTCTGATGAGACAGGTTCCCATGTAGCCACTGGGCAACCACATGCAGGGAAGGCTGACACAAATTAGTATCTTTCCACTGGGAATACAAACACCATACCTGAGGGTTGTTCACAGCATTAAAAGGAATAACGTGTGTAAGTAAAGTGTTGATATAGCTGAATGCCTGGTCTATAGCAAGCATTCAGTAACAGGTGATTTCTCACCTGTTTGGTACATTTGTGCTTTGGCGGGGTCCAAGCTTAGAGCTGCAATGAATTCACCAAGGTTAATGGTACCTTCTCTGGTCTCCTAGAAGCTTCCTATTTGTCCTTTCCCAATGACACTCACATCTTGACACAGGCCTTTAAATAAACGTTTAAATAAGGCTCATAATTGTTCTCATTGGTGGCAGTGGTACCAAAGGAATCAAGAAAATATACTTAGTATATTCACCTCTCTTAGTATACTCGTCTCTACGTCTGTAAAATATGAATGTAATATGCAGAGCTGAAGGTGACCTTAGACATTATCTCACCCACCCCCTCATTTCTAGTGACAGAAAAAAAGTATCCTTTGAATCACCTATAATTCAA
The DNA here is from genome assembly GCF_028018385.1 of Neofelis nebulosa. Lineage (NCBI taxonomy): Eukaryota > Metazoa > Chordata > Mammalia > Carnivora > Felidae > Neofelis > Neofelis nebulosa. The sequence goes on from NC_080785.1 coordinate 7,421,852, forward strand.
ATTAAGTTTGAGATAATGTTTCAGAAATGTCTTGTCCTTTAAATTTTCTATCATGCATATGATTTATAGCCTACATATTAACATATATATGTGCGTATATGCCCAAACATTTTTTTTTACTCAAGAAAGGTTATAGACCGTGGCTTTACTCCACTTAGTTGAGACCCTTTCTATTCTGCTCCCCTTCCTATCCTGCAAGTCTCTAGATGGCAGAGACAATGTCTTGTGTGCCCCTTCTCGCTCATAAACACCCTCCTGGGGAGCATGCTAGGCTTCCAGGTCAGGGAGAATTCTAGAATGAATACATCTTGGTTCAAACTGCATGCCACCCTCTGGCCCCCATATATGTGTGTACGGACACAGTGGACAGTTAACGCACACACATGTGCACGCACGCACACACACACACACACACACACAGTGTGTCCACATGTAGTGGACATCTGTTAACTTTGTCAGTCTGGCACTTTTCCCTTCTTCTTCTGGGCATAGATGCACCTTCTTCTCTTTGGGGACGGCTCCTCCCTAGGCTCCAGCCATGTGTACTTGAAAATGGTAGTGCCATCCTGTTGCATGACAATTCCAGGCTGCTGACAGTGATTGCTGAAGCACCTGACTAAAGTCCAATCATAGCACCCTAGCCTCCTGGCCACAGTGATTGAGCCAAGGGTGGCCATATGACCTAAGCTGGAGCAGTCAGAGTTCTTCCCTGGGGTCTTTCTAACTGGAGCTGAGAGGACAGGTTATTTTCCTCTCTGGTGAAGTTATAAATATATGAGTCAGGAACAGTCTTGTCCCCCATTTTGGGGGGTAAGTGGTTTGAAAGAATGATCCCAACACATAGAAAAGATTAGAGACGAGAGATACATTTTTGTCTATGTCCAGGATTCGTTGTTCAACTGTACCTTTGAGTGTGTGAATGATTCCAGCTTCCTTCCAGAAATGTCCCCTTTCTCCATAGTCGACTAGTCTGCCTCAGGCAGAGGAACTGAATGACTGGGTGACAAGGAGTTGTGTTTTGTCTGGTTTTTTTTTTTTTTTAAAGCATATCCTTTTACCCATTTTTTTTTTCAACGTTTTTTATTTATTTTTGGGACAGAGAGAGACAGAGCATGAACGGGGGAGGGGCAGAGAGAGAGGGAGACACAGAATCGGAAACAGGCTCCAGGCTCCGAGCCATCAGCCCAGAGCCTGACGCGGGGCTCGAACTCACGGACCGCGAGATCGTGACCTGGCTGAAGTCGGACGCTTAACCGACTGCGCCACCCAGGCGCCCCTCCTTTTACCCATTTTGAATTTATTAATGTAAAATCTATTCAAAACCCCATAAATGGATTAAAACCTGGTGCCGAATCCCTCTTAGGGAGCAAATAGCATTTTGTTTTGCGAAAGAGTTTTACTGGTCATTTTAATTGTGGGAAAATAGGCCTCAGGGAATGGCTTGGAAGGCAGAAGGTAAGGAAAGATAGAACTAAATTGCTATCTCTTGGGGCGCCTAAGAGGCTCAGTCGGTTGGGCCACCGACTCTTGATTTCGGCTCAGGTCATGATCTCACGGTTCATGGGATTGAGGTCCGAGTGGGGCTCTGTGCTGATGGTGTAGAGCCTACTTGGGATTCTCTCTCTCCTCTGTCTCTGTCCCTCCCCCACTCGCTCAAACGCTCTCTCAAAATAAGTAAACATTAAAAAACCAAAAAACTAAATTGCTCTCAAAGGGGGGAGGGGGTGTGGTGCCCAGGTGGCTCTGTCGGCTAAGCATCTGACTCTTGATTTTGGCTCAGGTCATGATCGAGCCCCGTGTCGGGCTCCACGCTGTCAACAGGGAGCCTGCTTAGGATTCTTTCTCTCTCTCTCTCTCTCAAAATAAATACATAAAATTAAAAAAAAAAAAAAAACCTAAATTGCTCTCTTTAATCAATTAGGATTTGGGGAATTCCTTGGATACTCCGGGAGGGGGTGAGGGGCCTCAGAAAGGAGGAGGAGAGCTACTTTTCCGAGAGGCAGGTGACACAAGACCAAGAGTGGGAGATATTGAATTCCGAGAAATTGCTGATGGTGAAAATTGTTCAAGGTCTTTTAAGAACAGACATAGTGGATATTTTAGGTCTAAATTTTGGGCCATATGCTGTGCTAGGCTGAGATGAGACCCTCTCTGTAACCACCAAAGTATAAGTCTACTAAACATAAGATCTTATCTGGGGAAGGAGCTGCCTGGGCTAATGCAGAAGTGAGAGGAGACAGCAGCATGAAGGCAGACATACTTGAACTTGAGAATCCAGGAAGCATGGGCTAATGAAGAAAAAGGAAATTTTCCTCAGTCCCACATCCTTGAGATGTGGGGCAGGGGCTGCTGGTTTTGACATTATTGTAGGATGGGGACTTAAGCCATTTTATAGTTAGAGGATATTGACCCCCTAGGGATGGAAGTTGGGGGGACGCTCGGGTAACCAACACTGGCTCTCGCTTCCAAGAATGGATATGGGAGCTCCCTTGAATCTTGAATGGGATACTAATCAAAGATAGTTTTCTTTTACAACAGGAGAGAATAAACCTAGAGAAATTACTACAGTCAGGGATGAGGTGGGTTTAAAACACACCCAGGGGTAGCTGGGTGGTTCGGTTGGTTGAGCATCCGACTTTGGCTTAGGTCATGATCTCATGGTTTCTGAGTTCGAGCCCCACATTGGGCTTGGTGCCCTCAGCACAGAGCCTGCTTTGGATCCTTTGTCCCCCTCTCTCACATTCTCTCTCAAAAATAAATATGAAAATAATAAAATACACCTAAAGAAGCTTGAGTAGAGGTTCTTGACCTTTAGGACACAGTCATCACACTAGAAGATTCTTCTAGAAGGAGGCTTATGGAAGCCTCACAGGGTGGAGTGGGCAGGGAGACGGAGATCCTCACACCCAAGATCCCTCTTCTCAAGAATTACTTTTAGAGGGGCACCTGGCTGGCTCAGTCGGTTAGGTGTTAGACTTCAGGACTTCTGCTCAGGTCATGATCTCATGAGCTTGAGCCCCGTGTTGGGCTTGTGTTGACAGCTCAGAGCCTGGAGCTGCTTCAGATTCTGTGTCTCCCCCTCTGCTCCTCCCCTGCTCGCTCTCAAAAATAAACATAAATTTTTTTTTACTCTGTTAGAGATATCCCTCCACAGTGGCTCCCTGAGTCCATGGCAGATGGAGAGCCAGTCATGGCCTCCCCCAAATGGTGCTGTCAGGGCCCCAGGCTGATAAGATGCTTTTATTACACGTTTTCCTGATGATAACCACCAGAGATCAATACCCTAAAATACAAGCATAGGCTGGTTCATCTTGACCCTGGGGTGAAGTTTCCTCTTTCACCTTACTTTCCAACAACACCCAATATCCTGGAATATCAGTCAGTTATGGTGCCCAGATCCTTGCTGGTAAGAGAAACGTCCCCTTGTGTGTTTTCTTTTTCAGTGGGGTCTAGCTTAAACTTGCTATCTCAAGAGTCCCATTTTCACCCTCTCTGACCTCTCAGAGCTATACACTCTGGGCTTCTAAAGAGTTCTAAAGATTTTTAGGGCACCTGAGTGGCTCAGTTGGTTGAGCGTCTGGCTTTGGCTCAGGTCACGATCTCACAGCTCGTGGGTTCAAGCCCCACGTCAGCACAGAGCCTGGAGCCTGCTTCTGCGTCTCCCTCTCTCTCTCTGCCCTCTCCCACTCTTGCTGTCTCTGTCTCTCAAAAATAAACATTAAAAAAATAGGTATTTTTTCAAAGTAATTCCTACACCCAACGTGGGGCTCAAACTCATGACTCCGAGGTCAAGAGTCACGTGCTCTGCTGACTGAACCAGCCCGGCACCCCTGGGCTTCCCAAGAATTTTAACGGTCCCATGAAGAATCTGTGGCCCAGTAGACCCCAGGCTAATTGACAGCCTGTCTATGGAATAGTCTTGGCATTCAAGGTCCTCCCATGGCCTGGCCTTGACTCACCTTGAAACTGCATCACTGACCAGCTCTTCATCTCCCAGGTATGGCCAGGCCAGACTGCTGTTTTGTGATCCCAATTCATGCCTCCCTGCCGCCTTTCATCCTTACCCCACATGGCCTCCCACCTCGCCTCCCCCTGCCCCATCCAACTCATCCTGCAAGCCGTGACTTCTCCAGTTCTGGAAGGAGACAGAAGCTCTTAGCCGTAGATTATCTCTTAACAGGGAGTCTGGTAGGAAAGAGTTTTACTCTTGTGTCTTTTTTCTTTTTTTTAACCATTTAAAGTTTTACTGCATGCATTAATTTTTAAATTAAAATAGTTAATTTTAATTAACACATCGTCAGAAGGAAAATAAAAATCCACCTTCAAAGCAGGACCCCTGACCTTTGTCCTGCTTCAGTAAGTGGACTCCAGGGTCCACACTGAGGTCCCCTGCTGCCTGGGAAAGGTCCACACTGAGTGTCACCACCTTTGATCAGCTCCTGGGGTGGAGTTCACTCTAGGACATGCCCAAGGCCGGTGCCAGATGCTGGGGTGTCTCATGGTGTAGCCGAGGGGCACTTGATGCAGTGGCGTCCACCAGACCAGGACGCAGGAACCAGACAGCCCTGGCCCCCCCTCTCACTGGCTCAGTCACTAAACCTCTTTGGGAATCAGCTCCTTGAGGTTAAAATAAAGGGAGGGACTCCGGCTATGCGTTCAGGTGTTTCAAACCCATGTCTCAACAGTGACTTCTCCCCCTTCTTCGCACTCTCAACAGCCAAAAAAAAAAAAAAAAAAAAAGAAAAGAAAAAAGAAAAGAAAAAAGAAAAAGTTGGTCTTATTCTCCATGATTTAGATTCTGAAAATATTGATTTCCTGCATATACTCTTACAAGCAGAATACTGCCTCCTCCCAAAAGGAAAACACTGGACTAGAAGGTTCCCTTCTGCTCTACCAAAACTCCACGGAATCTGTTTAACTTCTCATCTCAACTCCTCTTCTTAAGATTTGCCTTCTTCAGAAAGCAGGAAGGAAAAAAAGAAAATCGCAGTCGGGCTCCGGTTCCTCAAGGCTTTACCGTAGGAAGCCATGCTGCAGAGCCCTCTGGCCTTGTGAAAATGCAGTCTGCAATCTGGACACCTTTTATTTAATTTCAAGAACTCCCCTTGCCTGGCGGAAAGGGGTCTGAGCAAAGCAGCGCAGCGCAGATGAGGGGAGGGTGGAAGCAGGACACTCGCAAACTGGTGCCGGCTGGGCTGCCCCGACTGGGACAGAAGCAGGAGCGACGGGAGGGGCAGAACAAGTCATTCTTGACGCAAACAAGGGTCTTGGGGCGCGCCACCCCATCCCAGTGCCTGGTCATGCAGGATGCAGAAATGGAGACCGTGGCCCCTCAGGACCACGGAGCAGATGCACCAACCGAAGGGAGTCCTTTGGGCGCCTCCCGAGGCGCCTGCAGGGTCTGGAGCAGAGTAGGATATGCTGTCCACGAGCATGGTCAGATAACAGATAGCACCGGTTGGGAGGCTCAGGGCAGGAGACCGAGGCTCTCAGACTCTAGCACCCGCTTGCCCGGCCCTCCCGGGAAGAGACTCACTTCCTTGATCGCTGCTCCTGTGGCCACAGCCTCTCCCTCACCCCTTCGCCCTGGGAATAAATCAACTGGAATAAATCAACAAAGTGAGGTCTGACCCAGGGCACCGGCTGCCTCTGCAGGGCCGGGTCACTACTGTGCAGTAAAAAGACGCACCGGATTGAAGGACCGGAGGTGGGAAGAACAGGCTGGGGGCAGGGGACCTACTGCCCGGGCAGGAAGAGCCTTTCTGGGAGGCACCAGCCAGGGCATCTCAGAGCTGCTTGGTTCCCCGCCCCCCGCTGCTTCTGATTTCTGGTGGGTCAGGGGAAGGAGGCAGGAGAGAGACTGAGAGAGGCCAGGCCAGAATAGTCTCTCAGACGCGGGAGGTAGGCAGTGTGTGTGGTGGGGGACACTGCTCTGGGGCCCAGGAGCCCTGCCACTCTTCTTGCGGGATCCTGGGTAAGCCATCCATCTGGGGTCTCTCTTCTCTCAGTTGCCAAGTGGGGACGATCCTACACCCCATCCACCTCAGAGGGACAGGCTAAGGGTAAAAACGGCTGACGGATAGAAAACACGTTTAAAAAAGTACAAAGCGCTATTGGAACGCGAGGCAGTGCTGTCATAAGACACGTTACCCCTTAGCCCATCCCTCATTTCACCGACACACTTTGGCTAACCTACTCGGCATCTCTTAACCTTAGGACCTCATTTCTTTCGCTCAGAAGGCTTCTGGGACTCCCTAGTTGCTTCCCCTGATCACAGTCCGTGACCCCCGCGGCCAATGGGGCGCGCCAGGTGCCTGAGGGGAGTGCCCGAAGGCTGTCGCCTCTTCACTGTCCCTCTGGCACCTTCCCTTGGGGAAGACGCTCAGCTGGCCCCTTGGTCCACCCTATGAGATGAGCTGGCCGTCCGTTCAGGCCGGACAGGTCTAGGGGCCCCTGCCAACCCCCCCCCTTCCCCCCCCCCCCCGGAGGACCCTGTCTGGAGTGCAATTCCTCTTCCCAATTTCCAGCGGGCGGCAGGTGGAGGGAGGGAAGGCGCGCAGAGAACCACGAACCACGGGCAGGATCGGGTTGGGGGGGGGGGGTGTTCCGGACGCGCCCCCAGCCCGGGGCCGCTCCCCACCCCCTGCTCCTGCCGCCGGGCCCTCCCCTCCCCCAGCCCAGCCCTAGTCGTGCTCTGGTGGCGCCTGGAGAGGCCGAGGGGCGCCGAGCCCGGGGCCGCCACTGTGCACGCGCAGGTGGTCCTTGAGCGACTCCTTGTAGCGGAAGCTCTTGCCGCACTCGCCGCACGTGTAGGGCCGCTCGCCCGTGTGGATGCGCTGGTGCTTGAGCAGGTTCTGCTTGCGGATGAAGCTCTTGCCGCAGAGCGCGCACTGGAACGGCCGCTCGCCCGTGTGCAGCCGCTGGTGGTTCTGCAGGTGCTCCTTGCGGCTGTAGGTCTTCTCGCACTCGGAGCACTTGTAGGGCCGCTCGCCGCGGTGCGTCATCTGGTGGCGGATGAGGCCCGAGTGGCAGTTGAAGCTCTTCTCGCACTCGGCGCACTCGTACGGCCGCTCCTTGGTGTGGCTGCGGTGGTGGATGATGAGGCTCTTGCGCACCCCGAAACTCTTGCCGCACTCGGGGCACGAGTAGGGCTTGCTGCGCGCGCCGTGCAGGAGCAGGCTCCGCCGCAGCCCGCCCGGGCAGCAGCTGCCGCAGCCGCCGCCTCCGGGCCCCCCGCCCGCGCCCCCGCCGCCCCCCTGCGCCCCGCCCGCGCCCCGCTCCCCGGCCAGCGCGGGGAAGCCGTCGTCCGGGGGCCCGCCGCCCGCCGCCGTCTCGGCCGCCGGGAGCACCGCCAGGCTCGGCGGAGCCGGCTGCGGCTGCGGCTGCGGCTGCTGCGGCTGCTGCGGGGCGGGGGGCGGGTTCTTCACCAGCAGCAGGCTGTCACCTGCAGAGGAGGACACACGAAGTGACATGCTGATAGCGCTCTGTCCGGGGTCCGCCCCCCCGCACACCCTCCCTGAGAGGGGCCCAGGCCCTTAACGGATTTCCTCTGCAGCTATCTGGGCCTCAGCTTCTCCGAAAAAATGAGGGGACTGAGCAAGGGCAGGGGGCATGTTCCCTATGGTTCCGGGGCTCCTTGACCCTCTGACATGCCCAAAGCCACCCGCTGGCCAGAGAGCACCAGAAGCAGGTCCAGCAGGTGGCACTCGGTTAGGAGAGGAAACACCTGCAGAAAGCAGGGGCAGGGATGGGGGGTGGGGGCTGGGCTATGCGGAAGTCACGCTGGAAGGCCGAATTGCCAGGAAATAAGAAAACCGCATTCTGATGTTTGATGCTAATTTATCTAAGGAGAATCTCTGGACCAGAGGGAAAGAATTTACCAGAACTTATCCAAGGCGAAAGCCTGTCTGGGGGGCCTACAGAAATGGAATGCAGGGAGTGGGGACCAGAACCACACGGCCATTTTCAGTCATGTTTCTTTGAAGCCACTGGCCTTCAGACTTGAACAGCAGCACAGTGCCCGGACCACTGGGCCCAGCCTGCCGTCTCTATCCCCATCAAAACTGACCAGACAACGGGGGGGGGGGGTTCAGTCAGTTAAGCCTCCAACTCTGGATTTTGGCTCAGGTCATGATCTTGTGGTTCGTGAGTTCAAGCCCCGCATCCGGCTCTACGCTGATAGTGTGGAGCCTGCTTGGGATTCTCTGTCTCCCTCTCTCTCTGCCCCTCCTCCAAGCATTCTCTCTCTCTCTCAAAAATAAATAAATAAACTTAAAAAAACCCCAAAAAACTGACGAGGTAGAGAGCCAACTCCATAGGACACTGGCCAGGGGCAAAAGCCACAGTAACTCTCCCGGCCTCGATCCAGGGTGCCAGGCCTTCAATCCTGTAGGACTGATCGTGGGCTGTGGCCTCCATCGCAGCTGCACCATGGGCCTTGTTTCTCCCTCCACCCAACCTGCTTCTCTCACCCCTTCATTCCCAAGGGGACCCCAAGGAACCACATGCACATAAGCCTCCATTTCAGGGCCTGTTTCCCAGGAAACCCAACTTGAAACAGTCCTAATTTCTACTCTGATAATTCTTCCAACTCGGTGTGCGCATCAGTCCACTGCTCTCACCTTCCCATCATGCACCCGCTCCCCTCTGCCCTCCCTTGCTGACCCAGCTTAGTTCCTGTGGTCAGCACCGGGGTCACTGGGCCACGAAACACCCTTTATGCCTCTGCTCTGCTTGCCTGGGGAACCCCAACACAGCAACCATGCTTGAGCAGCTGAAGACGGCTGGCAAAAACTGCACAGATCTCAAAAGGGGCCCCCACCCAGCCTGGCACCCTACTCTACTTCTCAGCGTGCCCTGATTTATGGGGCGTACATCCCACCTCTTCCAGCCGCCAGCCTGAGGACTGTTGTTCCCGCCCTCACTGGCCAGTAATGGATTCAGACTTAGGCATGTGACCTCGTTCTGGCCGATGACACGTGAGTAGGAGGCTTCTGGGTGCTTCCTCACTCCTTCGAGTGTAGGAAAAGAGATGGCCTTTCCTTTCCCTCTGGTCTGGATGTGACTGCTTCGGAAGAGCTGTGCCCACCTTGCTCCAGCCATTCCAAGGAGGCTGAACAAAGAGCTGGAAAGAACCCGGGTCCCGGATAATGTAGCTTCATCCTTGAATCAACTTGAGGCTGAACCTCAACTGCCTCTTAGTTATGCAGTGGAATAAATGTCTTCATTGTTGAGGGCAGTTTCAATCAGGGGTCTAAAGCAGTGGAGAACAGCCTACCAGGTACGGTGGTCCAGTATCTCCCAATTTAAGAGAACATTCTCCCCGGACCCCATGTGTTCCCAGGCTCCGCTACCCCATCTCACCTCATCTTTGGTCCTTTTCATACCAATGTTCTTGAAGAGTTATCTACCCTTGCTTTTACTGATCTCTTTCAAACTCTCCCCGCTGAAACAACTTTTTCAAGGTCATCAACAACCTCCAAGTTGCCCAATCCAATGGCCTCTTCGCAGTCCTGCATATTCAGGCCTTCGTTGTGTTTGTAGTTAACCCTCCCTCCCTTGAGAGTCTCTTCTCTTAGCCTCTGGATTTCCTCCAGGTTCACACCTCATGGCTCTTTAATTCTTTGTCTACGCTCTCCCTAGATCTCTTAGAGTCCCCAGCCTTAAAATAACCTATGTGTAATAATTTAGCAGGCCTTTGTCCCTGGTCCCTAGGAGGTAGCCTCTAAATCCTTGGAATTTCCAGGGTGAAAGGAGTGTCTTTCTTATTCAAGGTAGGCTCTGGTGTTATGCTAATGAGGCAATTCGTGGTGAGTGCCTAGATAGTGGAAGCCAAAAACTGATGACTCAGGATCTGGGCTGCCTATGCCTGTAAGACCCTCCCCACGACTGGAGAGAGGGGACAGGCTGGAGAACGACCTCAACCTCACCTCCAGTGGTTCAATCAATCAGAAGTATGCAAAGAAACTCCAGTAAAAATTCTAGACACAGAAGCTTCAGTGAGCTTCTCTAATAGGCAATACATACTGTGTATTGTCACACATCACTGTGCTGGGACGGTGACACTCCTGATCCCACAGGGAGCAGACAACATAAGCTTCAATGTTTAGGACCCTTCCAGAACTGGTCCTGTGGATCTCTCCTTTTGCTCTAATAAAACTAACTATGAGTATAGATGCCTTCCTGAGTTCTGTGAGTTGTTCTAGTGAACTGAATGAACCCCAGGGGCTAACGGGAACCCCTGGATTTGTACCCAGATGGTCACAAGTGAGTGGGTTGGGGACCCTCAAATTTGCAGCTGGTGTCTGAAGTCAGAGCAGTCTCGTGGAGGAGGGTACTTCACCTGGGAAGTCTGGTCTAATTCCAGGGAGTTGCTGTCAGAAGTCATTGCCACCTACAACCCCAGGTGAATCTAACCCCGAGTTCTCTCTTGAACTTCAGACTCCTGTGTTCATCTGCCTACTTGGATGCCATCTCAGATCTCACAGGCCCAAAGTAGAGCACTTGATTTACACAGTGAACCGGCTCTGTCCCAGGACTCACCATTCCAGGAAATGGAATTTTGGTTCAGGTCCTGATTTCACGGTTTGTGAGTTCGAGCCCCGCATCGGGTTCTACGCTGACCCCATGGAGCCTGCCTGATTCTCTCTGTCCCCCCCCCCCCACCCCCATCCCTCCCCTTCTCTCTCTCTCAAAAATAAATACAAATAAATGAACATTAAAAAAAAAAAAAAAAAAAAGGAAATCAGATCATGTCACTAACCTGTTTCTTCCCCAGGGAGGCCTTTCCTGACTTAACCCCCCAGCCCCCACCCCACCTGCCTGCTTTCCCCCTGAGTCATCACCTCAGAGCCCAGACTGCCCCTGACTTTATCTGGTGTGCTCATGAACTTGCTTGTCCCCCATCACCTTCCCACATAAGGAGCGACCCAGGCTCTTTTTCCCTGCTGTTCCTAAGTACTTGTAATACTGCATAGCACAGAGTAGGCACTGAGGAAATCTTTCTCAAATAACAGAAATTGAAAAAGGCGGGGACCAGAACTTTAACCCAAGGCAGCGAACAACGTGGGAATTTCAGGAGTGGGCCTTCAAATCGCATTTTGTAGGTGTTGGCATCTGCGTAGGGGAGTCTGGCTCTAGGCTCCTGACCCCACTCTCTCCAGAAGCATCTGGTAGCCACGGGACTCCAAAGTCCTCCTCAGACTTCCTGCTTCGATGGAGCCTCACGCACATTCCCTTCCCTTTGGCTGAGTTAGATTTTTCTTCCTGTCTTACACTAGCTATCAGATATAATTGAGGAATCCCTTTTACTACAATGTAGTGTCCAATCAGGCTGAAGTCTGACTTTGGGTCAAACAGGACACCAGGTCTTTCTTGCACACCCCGGGGCAGGGGGAAGGAGGCTGGCAGAGACGGGCATCCTAGGATTCTGTGTTTTACTCTAATTCCACTACCCTCTCCAGTCCCAAACCCTCTCCAGAAGACGTGATCCCACGTCTCACCAAAAGTCCATCCTGTTGTCCTTGAGAAAGGACGTGCACTCTTTAAACCTCAGAGATACCACAGGTGAGATACTAATTTCAAGACGAACAAGTGGAAGGCGGGCCCCCCCTTCGGGAGAAAGTCAGGAAGCTCTGGTAAGAGGCTCTGGTGACTAGGCCGGTGGGAGCATTTCCCGACACTCCTGTCTCCCAAACACTGGGCATTGCCTCCCAAATGCCAAGGTTCGAAGGCCTCCCAGAGAGAAAACAGCACGAGGCAAATCGTTCTGTGACTCAGAATATCCAAACCGAGTAGGTAAAATGGTCTGCTCACTTGCAAAGCTTTGCAGTCTCTGTATAGACTCCCCTCGATCATTCCCACGGCCACACAAGGTCTCCAGGAAAAGGCTCCTCCAGGCCCACGTACCCCCAGGCAACTTGGAGAAATCAAGCGGTCGTGCTGAGGGACAAAGGTTTGGGCAGAATTCCTGGCACGGGGTTTAATGAACTAGCACCTACGTCTTCGAGGCCAGAAACGGCCTGAGCACCATCAAGAAGGAAGTGGAAAACTGCGGTCGCTTCTTCCTGGCCTCAGTCAGTCCCCTGGCTTGCCCGGTCTCACCCCAGCCCAGCAGCAGGTCGGAAGAGGACCACTTTAAATTCTATTTTCAACAAGGGCACACGCAGCTCCTCTCCGGCTCCCTGACCAGTCCTCCAGCCCCCGCCAACTCTTCCAGACTGGACTCAACTGGTCTCACGGAGAGCGGGATCCACTTGCCTGGGTTTTAAATGGCCTTCCCGATCAGAAATAATCTATGTGCTCAGCTCTTCCCTGGATTCTAGGCTCTTGGAGGGTTTCAGGAGTATGGACAGGGAGCATACTGACCAGAAGACACTAAGTCAGCCATCTCGAGGGCAAGGACATAGTGCTAAGTCTGGCAAGGAACGCCAGCCAGACGCTAAGGGTGTTAAATGATCCGCGAACATATGCCTAAGGTCACTGGCCAATAAGTGAAACTTCAAAAAAGACCCAGGAGACCCAAGTCATGTGAGACGTTTGGTCCCTTACCTACTGGGGGAAAAAAAAATCCCCTCTGCCTGTTGGAGCTTTAGTATCTTTACCAGCTACTTTGGGAGGTCAGCTCAGGGCTGGCTTGGGACTACGGCCAGCGTCTTCTAATTACGTGAGCCACCTGGTGTCATCAACTCCTGCTCAGGCGCCAGTGGCTCGGCTCTCTCCCAGCCCCCTCTCCTTTCCCTGCTGTTACGAGCTGAACTACAGCCCCCCAAAAAGATGTGGAAATCCAAACCCCAGGTACTGCAGAAAGTGACCTTATTTGGAAACAGCCTCTTTCCAGACGTAATTAGTTAAGATGAGGTCATACTGGAGTAGCGTGGGCCCTGACGCTGTCTGACTTATGTCTTTAAAGGAAGACGGCTAGGAAAGGACACCGACACGCAGGGAGAACACCACGCGAGGGTAAAGGCAGAGGTGGAGCCATGCATCTGCAAGCCCAAGGAATGCTAAACGCTGCCACAAACACCAGAAGCTAGGAGGTTTTCAGAAAGGGCATGACCCTGCCGACCCCTTGATTTCAGACTTCTGGCCTCCAGAACGGAGAGACAATACCGTTCTGTTGTTCTAAGCCACCCCGTTTGTGGTGCCTTGTTAAGACAGCACTAGGAGGGGCGCTCAGTGGGTTGAGCGGCCGGCTTCGGCTCAGGTCATGATCTCACAGTTTGTGGGTTCGAGCCCCACGTTGGGCTCTGTGCTGACACTTCAGAGCCTGGAGCCTGCTGTGGATTCTGTCTCCCTCTCTCTGCTCCTCCCCCACTCGTGCTCTGTGTGTGTGTGTCTCTCTCTCAAAAATAAATAAACATTAAAAAAAAAGAAGACGACAGCACAAGGACACAAACATGCCTGCCGTCTTCCAAGAGGAAAGGAGACAGTGCTTTGATACAGAACATCACCCTGTCAGGGGGTAGGCCGAGGCAAGCAACCATCCCTGTGGACGACATACCCAGGGGCCCCAGGGGACGCGTTACTCACTGGGGCCAGAGTCTAATCCGAGCTCTCCTTCCATGGAGTCACGTGGGCCCCACGGGTATGGCTGCTCCTCCTGTTTGATCCACGACAGAATGTCATGTGCTGAGATCAGAGACTCTGTTCGCGGAAAGAAGGCAGCCTGAGATTCTGTTCATTCCCACTGAGCAGCCCATCAAGGGTTAGAAAACCCTCACATGCAAGGCCCGCCGCCCCGGCTCACAGGGCACATGGCAGTGGGGCATCTTTGTCTCATTTCCTGGCCTCCTCACCCTCCCAAGTGCCCTCACGGATGGGATCTCGCTTGTGCTCGAGACATTGAGCTGGCCACGGAGGAGGAGGCTTCCCCCAAAGTCTGTGCAGCTGCAGAACCCAGATGAGAACCTGCATCTTCCAATCTGTCCACGGAGCCCCAGAGCAGCCTGCGGGTCCACAAGAGGCCAGAGGGAGGTCTGGTGTCTGACGGCCCATGGGACCGGGGTACGAGTAATGGGACTTAAGAACCAGCAATGGCAGGGGCGCATGGGTGGCTCAGTTGGTTAAGCGTCTGACTTCAGCTCAAGTCATGATCTCGCGGTTCCCGGGTTTGAGACCTGCATTGGGCTCTCTGCTATCGGCATGGAGCCTGCTTTGGATCCTCTGTTCCCCTCTTTGTGCTCCCTCTCTCTGTCTCTGTCTCTCTCTCTCTCTCAAAAATAAATAAACATTAAACAAAAAAATTTTTTAAGTTCTAAAGTTGAAACAAGGAATGCTAGCTTTTTTTTTTTTTTAATTTTTCTAATGTTTATTTTATTTTTGAGAGAGAGGGAGACAGAGAGAACAAGCAGGGGAGGGGCAGAGAGAAGGAGACACAGAATCCAAAGCAGGCTCCAGGCTCCAAGCTATCAGCACAGAGCCTGATGCGGGGCTTGAACTCACGAACCGTAAGATCATGACCTGAGCCGAAGTCAGATGCTCAACTGAGCCACCCAGGCGCCCCAGGAATGCTAGCTTTTATGTCTGATCTTGTCTTCCTGGTGTGTGGGGTCAGTTGAGACCCTGGGGTCATCGCTACCAAATATGAGGACACGGGACTTCTCCAGCTCTACAAGCACACGTGAAAACACATACACGCATGTGTGCACACGCACACACACACACACACACACACACGTCCCAGACAGGTGCAACTTCACTGTTCTGTATGCGTGGACCGTACCCAGAAGTTTCTCAGAAGAGATTTAACTAGCGTCCACTCATGAAAAATTCCAAAAAATGTAAATTACTTTCATTCTGTCACAGAAATATACACCAGTTCTAAAAGTCTTTCTGGTTATATTTATTGCTCAAAAACTGTCATTGCTGAAATAACTGTCGCGTCAGTTACGTTGACGCAATAAACTGTCAATGTAATGATTCTTTTAGAAAAGCCCTCTGTACTTTACGAATGGTTAGATTCCAAAATCTGTACGAAGTTGCTAACTGAGGGACACGCTGTATTCTATCCCCTGAGCCTTTCACTGGCCTTTAACCAAAAGTGATCAGACTGACTTCCCAGCAGTTACAAAACTCAGAGAGAGTCTCCGTGTCCTTGACATTCATCCTGGTATCTTGCTCACCTGAATTGGGGTCCGTTGGAATATCTCTCTCTGCCAGATCCTGCTGATCCCATACGCACGGGTGCTCCTCCTGTTTAATCCGGGACAAGAGGTCCTGGGCGGAGGCTGGTGAGTCTGTGGGGATACAGCAACAAAGGCATCAGGGGACACGAGGGGGCCTGCAAGTCTGTGCTCTGAGTAAATCTCTCATTTCCTGCAACGATCTCTTTTCCCTAAAATTCAGACATAATTGAATCACACTAATTAATTAAAGGTTTAAGTCAGCTTGTCCCCATTTAATGGAGCTTTTGTAGCAGATGCGTGGATACTGTGGGGGGAGCATCATTACCAGTGACTTCGAGAGAGAGTCTTTCTGTGCTTCGGGAACTTCAGTCGTTAGAGTAAGAGTCACATTTGAGCACAAAGCTCCACCGTGGCCAGAGGTATTCCTCGCGAGGGGATTTTCCAGGAAAATGAGGCCTTCCATGAGCCTTTTAGATTCACCATTTTATTGGGATTTTTCTAAGATGTGTGCTCTCTCTTCTGCAGTCTGCTCAACCTCATTTACTCTTTCTTGCCTTCTTATCTCTCAAAGCTCTCTTTGAAGATACTAATACTGTGATGCCATCTGGAAGCATGCCTGATGGAAAGGGAACGGGCTTTCCTCCACTCAGATGATGTGATCCCTTACCTGTGGGCGTGAGGCTCTGACTAAGTGGGGGCTGAGGTTTGTGGAATTCTAACCTCTGGATAAGTAATGAGCTATAGTATGTTACGAGATCCTGTGATGGGTAATTTTGTGACAGCTAGGCCATGGAACCCACATAGTTGGCCAGACGTCATTCTAGATATTTCTGTAAATGTATTTTTTTTTTTTTTCAGAGATTGGTATTTAAATCAGGAACCCTTATGTCAAACGGACTGCCTTCCACAACGTGGGTGGGCCTCATGCCAACAGCTGAAGGCTTTCATAGAAAAAGACCGAGCACCCCCAAAGAAGAGGGGATCTGGCCAGCAGACTGGACACGGCAGCCTCCACAATCATTGAAGCCAAGTCCTTAAAATCAATCGGTCTGTCTCTCTCTCTCCACACCCGGACACACACCCACACTCACCTTGTGGGTTCTCGGGAATAGTTAAAATAGTTGAAAACTGATACAAAAAAGACAAGAAACAGGACAAGCTAAGCCCGGATGTGCGGCAGATTGCCGGAGCCATGTTCGTGCCCCTTCAGGAAACCTGTCTCTCTGCCCGGCCGAGGTCCAGCTCCTCCATTTCCAGCTCTGGCCTCTGGCCTGGCACACACAATGGACAATGCTGGGGGCCGTCAGACCATGCCAGGCCCTTCCTCTCCCTCCCTGGCTCGGGCAGCTCCTGGACTCACTCACCAGTAATGGACTCCGTGGGGATGGCTCTTTCCTCCAGGCCCCGCTGGCCCCGGACACATAGGGCTTCCTCCCGCTTTACCTGAGAGGACGAATCCTGTGCAGGCACCAGGGGCTCCGCTCCTGGGGAGAGGGAATCATGTCATTTTGGTGTCCTTTCTGAACAACATCACCCGGATGTTCTTGGGGTCAGGAGCACGGCTGACGGCACTTGTGAGGGAAGGACACGGGGGCTTCGGGTTCCTGGTGGGCAACTGCAGGGGACCCCGAGAAGCAGAAGGTCCTGGGAGCAGAGAAACAATCAGTATTCAGGACAAAGGGGTAGGCCTGGCCACAAGATGAGGTGTAATAAGGCCGGGAGAGAGTTCCAGAAACAGCCCAGGCTGGGTTCGGGGCTAATCAGGACCAGATCAGAAGTTTGACCTCCGTGTAGGAGTCACTGATTTTCACTTTTCACCCCAGTCAGAAAGAGGTGGCCAGATACACACACACACACACACACACACACACACACACACACACACACACAGGCCAGGTCCTTCTGATGTTCCATGGCGTGATGTACCAGCCCCGGCAGCAGGCGGCTTGGGTGGAGGGGGACAGATTAGATGAGGGACTGGGTTCAACACTGCCCGCAGCCCAGCAGGCGAGTCACCCGACCTCTCTCTCGGCCTGCTCGTTCCCCCCACAATGTGGGCATAGCGACCACAGCTCTAGCTCCCGCACAGGGATGGATGAGAACTCGGGGAGACTGCTGATGTACCGGACTGAAACGTGAACGCCTGCAGAGCTGGAAGGCAGGGAAGGGGCCACTCGGATGAACTGTCCAGAGACAGAGACTTGATCAGTGGTGGCCGGTGGCTGGGGGCCGGGGGCTTGGTGGGGGAAGTAGGAGTGACTGCTCATGGGTCCAGGGTCTCCCGTGAGGAAAATGTTCTGGAACTCGACAGTGGTGACGGTCACACAGCTTTGTGAACCACTGAATTACACACTTTATAAGAGTGACTTTAGGGGCGCCTGGGTGGCTCGGTTGAGCGTCCGACTTCAGCTCAGGTCATGATCTCGCAGTTAGTGAGTTCGAGCCCTGCGTCGGGTTCTGTACTGCCAGCTCAGAGCCTGGAGCCTCCTTTGGATTCTGTGTCTCTGTCTCTCTCTGTCCCTCCCCTGCTCACACTCTGTCTCTCTCTCTCTCAAAAATAAATAAACTTAAAAAAAATTAAAATAAATAAATACATAAATAAAAGAGTGACTTTATGGCACATGAATTACATCTCAATGAAGAGAACAGACTGGCAAGGAGGGGTCGCTACCTTCTAAGGGAGCTTCCTTAAAAAGGACAGAGTTCAGGGGTGCCTGGGCGGCTCAGTCGGTTAAGCGTCCGACTTCAGCTCAGATCACGGTCTCAAGGCTGAGTTCGAGTCCCGAGTTGGGCTCTGTGCTATCAGTGTCGAGCCTGCTTCAGATCCTCTGTCCCCGCGCCCCCTCCCCTACTCGTAATGTCAGGAACTAGATCTCCTGGGGACCACACATCCCCTCTTGAGTAAGGAAGGCAGTGAGGAAGGCGTGAAGTGTGAATCTGCCTGTGGTGAGGCCCCAGCAAAACCCCGTATCCATGCGGGCTCCCCATCTGCCCCGGGGCCAGGCCCGGCTGCTCCCAGGTCTCCAGCCTCTCCCTGCAGGCGGAGGTCAGGCCTGGGAGGCTGCGAGCCTGCTCCTCTCTTCTCTCTGCCCAGCTCACCTGGGCCTCCACAGCTGCCTGGCTCTGACCCAACAGACAAGCTCGGTGCTCCTTGGGCCCAGAAGCCTCTTCCTGTAAGTGACTGCCATTATTTCGGTGGTGGCAGAACCGGCCCCAAAAACGACTCAAGGGAAGCCCGTCTTGAACTCAAGCAAGGATGGTGAGGCTTCTCTCCTGCCCTGCCCTTGGCCCGGGGCTTTTTTTCAGCTGCCATCACCTGTGTCTGCATCCATTAGGATTTCTCGCTCTTCTGGGTCACGCTGCTCCCACACACAAGGCTCTTCCCTGGGCTCCGCCTGGGATGGCGCATCCGGCTTGGGCACCGCGCCCTCCGCGTCTAGAATGAGTTGGAGGGGAAGGAAGGACACAGCGAAGTTGACCAACGGATCCCGATCAAGGGCGCTGGCAGAAGTCTCCCTCACCCCAAATGCCCTCCCCACCAGAGGGCCCCTCGAGGCGGTGGCCATCACGTATACGAGCTAATCTCTTATGAGGAACCTTGAGAACCAGCGAACGGATTCCCAGGTTCTGGTGTAGAAACAGCTGGACTCTGAAAGCCAGCAGCAGACAGACCGGGGCTCGTCCAAGGCTATTGGGATGAGGCGTGTAGTCAGGTGCCAGTGATGCGGTTTGGCTACATTCCAGAACAAAGCAGCCCCGAGCTGAGTGCTATAGTGACAGTTCCTGTAACTGGGCTTTCAACCATCGTGTTGTTAGAATCATTCTATCTTTAGGGCATTATAAGCACAGAGTTTCTTGCATTTCCCTGAGGGATAAACACGAACACCTTGCCCGGGTGGTGTGAACGTGGGTTGGAAAGCGTTTCACTGCCCTCTGCACACGCTGCCTGCCCCAGAGGAGGGAGGGCGCTCTTACCCAGGGACACCAGGGTTTTGTAGTTCTCCTTGACAAGGTTGTTGTAAAGCTCCTTCTGCCACTCGTCCAAGTTCTTCCACTCATCCTCAGAGAAGTAGACAGCGATGTCGACAAAGGTCACCGGAACCTGGGCCGACAAGAGTCATAGTCTGGCATCTGCTTGCTTGTCCCCACAGCCTCCCCTCCAGGGGCCACGGGGACCCTTTCACCCCAGAGCCTGGCCTTCGATCTCCACGGCTCCTTGCCCCCCAGATCGCAGCCCAGTCCACCTCAGTGGGCACAGTCCACTCTACTCCCGATCTTCTTATGCTTCCAAAACAGGGATGGTCAACATGCCATCGCCCCACCCCTTTTTTTTAACGCACTTAACCATATCCTTTGTAAGTTCGCTTTCAGGTAAACTGGGTACCTGAAGGCAGAGCTGAAATCCACATGCTGCTTTTGGCACTCCAGGTGTCAGAGGTGTGGAAGGTTCTCAGGGGGGGGGGGGGGTCCCTGTCCCCAAACCTGTATTTCCAGTCAGGTTAGCTCAAGGTACACGCTTACATTTTTGTCACCAAAACACGTAAATCTAAGGGCGTGTACTAAAGCTGCAGGACCTTGATCTCGATGGTTCGACGCTAGATTCCCAAGCATCTGGAGGCACCTGCTTTGGAGCCAGTAACTGTGTGTTGAATATGTTGAACGGCTGTTGCCAGTACTGGGCAGCTAAGTCCACTGCAGCCTGGCTCACCCATCGCCGGTGCGGCTCCCTAGTGATTCCACCCAGTCTAGTCTGTTCTCCAGGACTCCTATTTCGGTATGACAAGGGTCCTTGTCTCTACTCCCCTCAGACGCTCACCGGCATGGCCCAGCCTTGCACCAAATCTTTCAAAATGGTTTCGCTTCATGACTTTATTATCTGAGCTTCCCCTCCGGGACACATGGCCTTGTCGCCATCGCTCGCATCCTGGCCTCCCACTCTCCATTCTCCCCAGCCCTAACTGGAGTGGGTCAGGCTTCGAACCTGCACACACGTGTGGCCAAGGCAAGCCCCTGCGGCACCTCTGGACACATTACATAAGGACAGCCCTCGGGGCACCTGGCCCACTGGCGTCCAGCTCGGTGAGTGGGCAGTGCCTTTACATGAATTAGAAATGTCTAGGGGCACCTGGGTGGCTCAGTCTTTGGCTCAGGCCATGATCTCACAGCTCGTGAGTTCAAGCCCTGCGTCGGGCTCTGAGCTGTCAGCACAGATTGCTTCAGATTCTGTGTCTCCCTCTCTCTCTGCCCCTTCCTTGCTCATGCTCTGTCTCTCTCTCTCAAAAATAAATAAACAGTAAAAAAATTTAAAAGAAGAAGAAGAAGAAGAAGAAGAAGAAGAAGAAGAAGAAGAAGAAGAAGAAGAGGAAGAAATATCTAGGGGCCCCTGGGTGGCTCAGTCAGTTAAGCATACTCTTTTTTTTTTTTTTTTTTTTTTTTTTTTTTTTTTTTTATTTTTGGGACAGAGAGAGACAGAGCATGAACGGGGGAGGGGCAGAGAGAGAGGGAGACACAGAATCAGAAACAGGCTCCAGGCTCCGAGCCATCAGCCCAGAGCCCGACGCGGGGCTCGAACTCACAGACCGCGAGATCGTGACCTGGCTGAAGTCGGACGCTTAACCGACTGCGCCACCCAGGCGCCCCCAGTTAAGCATACTCTTGGTTTCAGCTCAGGTCACAATTTCACGGTTCGTGGGATCAACCCTCACATCAGGCTCTGCAGCAACAGTAAAGAGCCTGCTTGGGATTCTCTCTCTCTGCCTCTCCCCTGCTGGTGCGTGCTCTCTCTCTCTCTCTCTCTGTCTCAAATAAATAAACTTAAAAAAAAAAAAAAACTTTCATTAAAAAAAAAGAGGGTACCTAGGTGGCTCAGTAGGTTAAGCGTCCAACTTTGGCTCAGGTCATGATCTCGTGGTTCACGAGTTCAAGCCTTGAGTCAGGTTCTGTGCTGACAGCTCAGAGCCCAGAACCTGCTTCAGATTCTGTGTCTCCCTCTCTCTCTGCCCCTTCCCTGCTCATGCTCTGTCTCTCTCTCTCTCTCTCTCTCTCTCTCTCAAAAATAAATAAACACTTGGGGCGCCTGGGTGGTGCAGTCGGTTAAGCGTCCGACTTCAGCCAGGTCACGATCTCGCGGTCCGTGAGTTCGAGCCCCGCGTCAGGCTCTGGGCTGATGGCTCGGAGCCTGGAGCCTGTTTCCGATTCTGTGTCTCCCTCTCTCTCTGCCCCTCCCCCGTTCATGCTCTGTCTCTCTCTGTCCCAAAAATAAATAAAAAATGTTGAAAAAAAAAAATTAAAAAAAAAATAAATAAATAAACACTAAAAAAATTAAAAAAAAAAAAAAAAAAGAAGAAGAAGAAATGTCTAGGGGCCCCTGGGTGGCTCAGTCAGTTAAGCATCTGACTCTTGGTTTTGGCTCAGGTCACAATTTCACAGCTCGTGGGATGAAGTCCCCACATAATGCTCTGCAGCGACAGTACAGAGCCTGCTTAGGATTCTCTCTCTCTGCCTCTCCCCCGTTGGTGCTGTCTCTCTCTCTCTCTTTCAAATAAATAAACTTAAAAAAAAAAAAAACTTTCATTAAAAAAAAAAGAAAAAAAGAGAGGACTTAGGTGGCTCAGTCGGTTAAGCGTCCAACTTCGTCTCCAGTCATGATCTTGCAGTTCATGAGTTCAAGCCTCATGTCGGGTTCTGTGCCGACAGCTCAAATCCTGGACCCTGCTTCAGATTCTGTGTCTCCCTCTCTCTGTGCCCCTTCCCCACTCATGCACTCTCTCTCTCTCTCTCTCTCAAAAAAACAAAAACAAAAACAAAAACACCAGACCTGCTGGTGCCCAGCTCAGTGAGTGGGCAGAGGCTTTATATAAATTAAAAATGTCTTGGGGGTACCTGGGTGCCTCAGTTGGTGAAGTGTCTGTCTTCTGCTCCGCTCATAATCTCACGGTTCGTGGGTTCATGCCCCTTGTCAGGCTCCATGCTGACAGTGCAGAGCCTGCTTGGGATTCTCTTTCTCTTTCCCTCTTTCTCTCTGCCCCTCTCCCATTCTCACACATGATGCCCTCTCTCTCTCTCTCTCAAAATAAATAAATAAACGTTAAAAAAAAACGACAGAGGGGCACCTGGGTGGCTCAGTCGGTTGAGCGGCCGGCTTCGGCTCAGGTCATGATCTCACGGTCCGTGAGTTCGAGCCCCGCGTCAGGCTCTGTGCTGACAGCTCAGAGCCTGGAGCCTGTTTCAGATTCTGTGTCTCCCTCTCTCTGACCCTCTCCCGTTCATGCCCTGTCTCTCTCTGTCTCAAAAATAAATAAATGTTAAAAAAAAAAATGACAGAATTGTCTGCTCTCACATCAGGTGCTCATAACCTTACGGGCATCCTGCACACCTATATGCCACCCGCTGAGTGATAGCTCACGCATCACCCATCTTTAGAGACAGAAGAGAATTCCTAATTTCCTGGATCTTCCACCAGACTTCGGCAAATCCCCAACCTGGGAAAACCGACACAGACCACTTTCCGCATTTGAATTTCCTGCTGCTAGACAAAAGTCACAAAATTCTGCAGGTGACACCCACCATACATTCGTGCCACTTGTCCCAAGGCTGCTTTGGAAGCCTCTCGTTGATCTTGTTGACATCTGCTGTGCTCCCTGAGAGGCATCTTTCAAACTCTTCCCTCCTCCCAACCCTCCCCTACCCCCATCGGTCCCAGATTCTGCTCACAGGTAGCTGCTGGCAAGCTCCCCTTCTTGGCCCGTCTCACCAAGCCAACCCTCCTGCTAACGTGCCCCTCATTTCTCCTCCATCTCCTGCCCGGGAAACTCAACCCAAACAATCTTTTCTCTCTGACATCCCAGGCTCTCCCTTGTGGGTCACCCAACCTAAGATGAACCCAACTCTGCTGCGTCAAGAGACCCTACCCTCCCTCTTTGCTTGAAACACACTTGGCATTTCTTCTCCACAACCCATGCCTCCTTTAACCCTTTACAATCCGGCTATGAACCCCTCACACTCTGAAACCACACCCTGGATGGTCATCAGTGGCCTCTTGTTAACCCTCACCCTTTCAGACCTCTTTGAAAGGGCAGATCGCTTTTCTGGAATGTTCTCCTTGTTGGTTTCCACAACTCTGCTTCCTCCTGCCCACCACAGCTTACTGCTTCCTCTTCCTCCCCCAACCCCAAGGCTCTGCCCTTCCCCTTCCCTGTTCCTTCGCTTTTTCTTCAGCAAATTCATCCCCTGCACCACCTCAGTGGTTACCTTTTTGCACATGACACTCTTCAGCTTTCCTTGTTGCCTTCAGAGTTCAGATTTCCACAGCCCTCTGAGTGGCTCCATTCAGTCGCCTTTTAGGTACCTCAAACTACACGTATCCAAAACCAAGTTCATTCTCTTTTCCAACAGGCCGACTCCTCGGCCTCACTTCATCATTTCTATGAAGAGTCACAATTCTGGAATCATATTCTCGCGGTCGGAAATAGACATCCCTTCATAAAAACTTCCCTGGGCCAGGATACAGCAGACAGTCTGAGACATGGCTGGAGACTGCAGGGAGCCTACAGTCTGGCTAGACAGAAAAACCATCCGTGAATTATCTGTCGGCCAATTAACAGACACAATAGAACCCAAAAGGCACAGAGGATCTGAGAGACAACAGCCTTCCTTGGATCTGACAAAGCGGATGCATTTAGCATGGCCAAGAGTACACGATGAATTCTAACTATTACTAGCAACGTTAATTAACTTTCTCATGGTGCTTTACGGGCGTGGGTTTTACAATAGGCCCACAAATTCTTTGACCATCCCTTCCAAAAGTACAGCCCAATTCTCCTCCCCCTGAGTGCGGGCAGAAGATTCAGTGACCCACTTCTAACAAACAAATTAAGCAGCGATGTGTACGATTTCTGAGCCCAGGTCATAAAAGACATTACGGCTCCGCGCCGGTCTCTCTCTGGGGTCACTCAGTCTTGGGGGACAGCTGCCATGTCGTGAGGACACAACAGGTGTGTTGGGAGGTCCACATGGTGGGGAACTGAGGCCTCCTGCCATCAGCCAAGTGAGTGGGCCATACTGGAGACAGGGTCTCCAGCCTCGGCCGAGCCTTCAGGTGACCATAAACTGGATTATAACTTCATGAGACTCTGAGCCAGAACCACTCAGCCAGAACTCCCTGAGTTCCTAACCCACAGAAAGCACAAGATGGTAAATACGCTAAGTTTTGGAGTAATCTGTTACACAGCCACAGGTAACTAACACACAGCGAGCTACACAGTGTTGTCCCATCAACAAAATCAATGAATCCTCACAATTCATGCGACACACGTATCATCATTTTCATTTCCCATGAGAATACTGAAACTCAGAAGGACCAGCTGGGCATTTACCTACAGCATCATTTACTTCTCCTTCACTTCTTTCAAAAGAGGGACTGAGGAGGCTCCGCGACAACCAAAAACAGACTTCAGCAGGTGTAGGAAGACAGTACGTGGCAAAAGCCGAGATTCACACCCTAGTCCTTTGATCCCAGACCCCATACCCATCCCATCGTTCTGCGAGGGCATATGTCAACTTGGTACACCTAACGCCCGATCCGATGCACAGAACACACAAAGGTGCCACCGGAGGCCACGGAGCCAGGTTAAAGCATGTGGCACGGAGAAGGGGAAAGGGCAGTGTGTGAAGAGATGCCGGTTGGGCCAGATAAGCAGTGTGCCAAACCACACTGAGAAGGGGCATCTATGGCTGCAGCAGGAGGGGGTATTCGAGAGAGGAACCAAACCACTCTTACAACTCAGTTCTAGGAGCCCGCAATAAATTGCCGTCACACCACTCTGCTGGCAAAGTCACTGCCTTGGTTGCCTCAGCAGATATGGAGACAGAGGAGACCCAATCCCTTATTTGGAGGTGGGAGCTCTCCAGCTGGACAGACTCACTCGGCAAATACTTTTGGAATACTGACTAAAGTCAGGTACAGCTATAGGCAAGGAGACACAGCAGTGAACCATGCAGAAATGACATTCCGGTCAGAGAAAACCATCCAAGGGGGCAAAAAAAAAAAAAAAAAAAAAAAGGAAGTACATACTTACGGTGCCCAATGGCACAGAGCAGGGACAGGGAAAAGAGCATGTAGGGATGGGGGGGGGCGTGGTTTTCTTGTTTGGGGGGAGGGGCATGGAAGGGCAGACCCCTGGATGGATGGAAGCAACGGGAGGGGTCCAGGTAGGTACTCAGGGAGGGAGCTTGCTAGTGGAGGAAAGTCCCTGAGGTTGAGACTGCGTGGCCGGGAAGGAGTGGACAGGAAGGGCGGAGGGGAGAGGAGGTCAGAAAAGTGCAGCTGGAGAGAGGGCTCCTGATGGAACAGGGGCTTTTATGTTGCATGAGGGGGAAGCCATTTGGGGGTTTTAAGCAGAAGTAACCGATTTTTTTTTTTTTTAATTTTTTTAAATGTCTATTTTTGAGAGACAGAGAGAGAACATGCGCAATTGAGGGAGGGGCAGAGAGAGAGAGAGAGAGAGAGAGAGAGAGAAAGAGAGGGAGACACAAAATCTGAAGCAGGCTCCAGGCTCTGAGCTGTCAGCACGGAGCCCTACTCATGGCTCAAACTCATGGACCTCGAGATCATGACCTGAGCCAAAGTCAGAGGCTTAAATCAGCCACCCAGGTGCCACTAACTGGTTTATATTTTTGAAGGATCGCTCTGGCTGCTCTGCTGAGAACAGACTGTACAGGGTGAGGGACGAGGATGGAGACCAGGCAGGAGACCATGGCGACAGAGGTTCCCACCAGATGATGGTGGGAGCAGTGGAGATGGAAAGCAGAGATTAGACCATGGACAGTATTTTGAAGAAGAGTCAGGCAGACAGCATTTACCAATCTATTGGAAGGAGGGTTGAGAAAGAAAGGAAGCAAACGTGACCCCAAGGTTTTTGGCTTGAACACCTGGAAGGGTAGAGTCGAGTCATCTTCCATGGAGACGAGGATGATTCGGTTAGAACAGGTTTCAGGCAGAAGATGGGAGTTCAGTTTGGTCGTGTTAAATCTAAGATACTGATTGAATACCACTGGATTAGCAGGTAGACATGTGAATCTAGCATTTAAGAAGGAAGTCTGGGCAAGAGACAGAGAAAGAGTGTGGGAGGGGGGGACTGCATTCGGGAGCCGACAGCACACAGGCTGCATTCAGAAAACCGAGATGAAATGAAATCATGAGGGAGGGAGCGTAGATAATGAGTCAAAGGTCAACACCCAGCTCCAGACCTCTCCAAACAGAAGAGGTCGGGAAATGAAGGTGAACCAGTGCGGAAGACTGAGCAGGAGCCACGAGTAGATAGGAGCAGAATCAAGAGAGGTGACTTGGGAGCCATGTGAAAAGGTATTTCAAGGAGGGGGGTGGCTTCCCTGTATGCATTGCCACCTTCGGGGCAGAGAGGACGAAGACAGAACTGACTGTGGACATCATGAAGGCTTTGGCAAGACAGGATGGAGAGGTGAGAGCAAAAGCCTGGTGGGCAGAGGTTCCAGGGAGAATGATCCAATTACCAAGGTACTGGGATACTGAGAATAGAGGAACACGTTCAACGAGACCATGGAGGATGCAGAGGCAGAATCCAGACAGTCAGAAACTTGGGAGGACACAGGGCCTACTTTCTTCTACAGACACTTTTCTTTTCTTTTTTTTTTTTTTTTAATGTTTATTTATTTTGAGAGAGAGAGAGAGAGAGAGAGAGCGAGCTGGGGAGGTACAAAGAGAGAGGGAGGCAGAAGATCCAAAGCAGGCTCTGTGCTATCAGCGCACAGGGGATCATGGGGCTCAAACTCACGAACCACAAGATCATGACCTGAGCTGAAGTCAGATGCTTAACCAACTGAGCCACCCAGGTGCCCCTCTACAGACACTTTTCATGGAAAAATGAAAGAGACAAAGGAGGAACTGATAGATTTTAAAAGACTTAAAAAAAAAATAGCACCTTCTTAAGTTCTGATCCAAACAAATTAATAGAAAACAAATTATAACATGTTTGGAAGACCAGAAAATGTGAACACTGACTGGATGTCTGAGTGGGCTGAGGCTTTTGTGGTGGTAGCAATATTGAGACATTATTTCAGAAAAAGACTCTACTTTTTAGAGCTATACACTGAAATATTTACAAAAAAAAAAAAAAAAAGACTGATATCTGAGACTGGCTTCAAAATAAAATGGGAGGGGATGTGGGTAGGGATTTAGAGGAAACGGGCCAAGGGCTGACAGCCATTGAAACTGGACAAAGGATGGGCACCTGGGTGGCTCAGTTGGTTAAGGGTCCAACCACAGGTCAGGTCATGATCTCATGGCTCGTGAGTTCAAGCCCCGCGTCGGGCTCTGTGCTGACAGGTCAGAGCCTGGAGCCTGTTTTGGATTCTGTGTCTCCCTCTCTCTCTGCCCCTCCCCCACTCACGCTCTGTTTCCCCCCCCCCCCCCCGCCTCTTTCAAGGATAAACATTAAAAAAAAAAATTAAAAAACAAAACTGGATGATGGGCACAGGACAGTTCATCACACTATTCTATCTACTTGTGTGTATATTTGAATTTTCTATAATAAAAAGATGAAAAAGGGGAG
This sequence comes from Neofelis nebulosa, assembly GCF_028018385.1. Lineage (NCBI taxonomy): Eukaryota > Metazoa > Chordata > Mammalia > Carnivora > Felidae > Neofelis > Neofelis nebulosa. The sequence continues at coordinate 7,449,564 of NC_080785.1, forward strand.
GGAGAAAAGGAACTGGAGACAGCAAATACTGATGACTCGGTTAAGGAATTCTGCTCTAATGAGGAGCAGAGAAATGAGGCACGGGCTGGAGGGAGAGGCAGGGTCTAGGGACGGTTTCGTTACAGAGACAGGCAATGTTCGAAGATGTCTAGAGCAACCAGTAGAGGCAGGAGTGGACGACCCAGAGGAGAAAGGGGGAGAAGGCCCGAGTGAGCCCCGGGGTCGGTGAAGGGTGGGCCAGTAAGGCCGCAGGAACAGGGAAGGCAGCAGGCCCGAGGCAGCATCGGACGAATGTGGTGGCTTCACGTGCATCTCTTTTGGGGACTCCCATTTTCTCAGTGGACCAGAGGCTGGGTCATCAATCAACCGTGCTATGTTGAGGATCCAGAGGGACAGTGGGAGAGCGAATGGAAGGGGGAAATGGAGCATGAATTCTGAGCTGCAAGAGGGGCCCACAGGGGGGAAGGTCACAACTTCCTAGCAATTCCAGTTAGCATGGTTTGGGGTGTGTCTCAGCCACGCTCAGGTAAGTTCATCCAAAGATAACCAATGACTCATGGTCGTCTGTAGGTGCCAAGGGGAAACCCCAAGCAATGAAGAGCTGCAGGAGTCTGCAGACACCCAGGTACCTTGGGGGTATTGGGAAAGGTGACGGGAAAGGCCAACAGAGAAAAGCAGCACACGGATTCCGCGGGGAATGGGTAGAGGGCAGCCTCGCGGAGCTAGAAAATTCAAGACTAGGTTGTTTAAGCGGAGGCAGGCTTTAAGAGAAACTGAAATCCCACACGGGGGAGCCAGAGAGTTGCATGGGCAGGACTGGCAATTTGGAATCAAGAGTTGTTCACATGTGCGGGTCCTCGCTTCCATCTCTGCCCGCGAGGACCGCTACGTACCTTGGGGACCTCCCCCTTGCTGCCCGGCGGCAGCCTCAGCACCCAGAAGTTCCTGTTTCTCAGCAGGTTCTCCATGTTCTCCAGCCGCCTCTGCAGCAGCCCGTACTCCTGCAGCAGGGTCCCCAGCACGGCCCACTTGCTCTCCATGTGGTTCCCGAACTCCACGGCCGTCTTCTCGCAGTCCGCCAGCTTCTTCTCGGCGGTGCCCGTCCGCCCCTCCAGATTTAGCAGCTGGCTGGCCTGGGCATCCACCTTCCTCTCCACGGCCTGAATGGCGGCCACCACGGTCCAGAGCGAGATCTCTGCTGTGGGCAGCTGGGGCTCTCTCATCATGCGGTCAGGGAAGACGGGTGCCCTATCTGGGAAGGGCGGGAACTGAAAAGGCATCGGTCGCCGGGCATCCATGTCCCATTCTTGAGCCTGTGTGCGGAACGAGAAAGTGACAGCCTGGGATGAGACCCTATGTGAGTGGGGAGTGGGGCCTGACAACAGGAAACAACGAATCAAATGCCTCAGATTCTCGCCCTTCCGCCATGCCCCCACCCTCCAGGCCACGCTGTTCGTTAATGTCCCCAGTGACAGCTCAAGCAGCCCAGCCAACCTTCCCATTTCCTGCCATGGTCACTGGTTCACCTACCTTGACCCTTGGCAGGTCAAGGCTGTGGACACCACCCCCCCCCCCCCCCTGCCTACAATGTCACATATCGCTTTCACAGAATAGCCGCTTTCCTCAGGGGCTAGACTTAGTGATGAACTCTCTCTGGAGTTGCCTAGTGCTTTCTGTTTCAGAGTAAGAATTTTCTTGTAAGTCATCTGACCCTAATCTTCCCAGCCATCTCTAAGCAGGTTGGGGCAAGAATGATTATCTCCACCTTCGAGATGATGGAACTGAGGCACGGAGAAGTGGTGGTCATTCTACGGCACCCGGTTTCACCGCCAAATGGGGCAGCTCTAGGTGCCGCAGGGAACAAAAACACAGTTGAGGAAAGTGCCACCATACCCAGCAGGGCTGTGACCCAAGGAGCCACCAGAGAGCCCCAGTGAGTGAGCTGAAGGGCAGCCTTTTTTCCATATACAACTACTTATTCATATTTTCTAAAATGAAAATAGGCTCACCAGAAAACATTCACTGACGAGGGGAGAAGAGGACGTGCCTAAGAGGAAGAGGAGACTTCCCAGTCCCGTCCTTGCTTCCTGGAGGAGGGGCACCCCAGGGTGCAGCTCTGTCCCCAGAAGGTGAGGCCCCCTGGGTACAAGTTGGGAGCTAAACCCTATGACCAAGAGGGGGTGGTCACAGTTCATTGGTGACCTGGGAACCAGCCCCATACCATAGCAGCAACCAGGGCTTAATAATGGACAACAGCAGGGATGATAGCCAATTCTCCTTACATGTGCGATGGGAGGAGGTACCGTTTTCTTTTCTCCCTGTTGCTGCTGAAGAGGCCCTCAGGCTGGGCAACGTGGTGGCTTGCTGCTTAGGGGTGACCCGGGCAGGCTAGGGACAAGCATGCCAACTGCCCTAACTCTAAGCAGCTGTGACCGTCACAGAGGAACACCCCACAGCTTCCAGGGAATCGCTCGGTGACCTGGGATAAAGGGGAACAGGGCCCTGGATGCCAGGCCCTGCAGAAGAAAGAGGCGATGTTTCCATCAAAGCCATCCATCTGAGCAGATTTAGGCTTGACTCCTCCGGGCCCATAGGAGGAGACAAGGGCAGACAGCGGAAGCTCAGAGCGTCCCCAGGCCCAATTTGCTTTTGGAAGGTTTAGAGACCTAAGGCTGAAAAATGATCCAACACAACGGAGCAGCTCCCGGCTAACTTGTCAGAACCCGGTCGAGAAGCAGGCCAGGAACAGAGGGGGCTTCTGGGGGATCCGCCCAGGGTCGGTTCCCACACTCTCCGGGGGCGGGGAGACCCGTCCAGGTCTCCATGGGCACCACCTCCTCGCCTTTTACACAGTACACAGCTCCCAAGCACTGGCTATCAAACTCCCCTGCACACTGAGGTCCTCACGGAGCTTTAAAGAACTGACTGGTGTCTCCTCTCAACCTTAGAGACGCTGATTTCACTGGGTTGGGGCCAAGTTGGGCGTCAGGAGTCTTAAACGCTGCTCGGGTGACTCTAACGTGCAGCCAAGTTTGCCAACGGCTGAAAAGAAGGCAAAGTCACCTCTCGACGGCCCCTCTCCTCCGTCACACCCGGTGCAAGGGAAAAGCGAATGACTCGTTAGACTTGGTGCAAGATGGCAATACAACATCCAAAAATATCTTTTTGTCAAAGTGGCTACGGTGTAAACCTGTTGGGGTACGCAGGTGCGCACACGCCCGGGGCCGGGGCACGAGTGCGGCGGGCCGAGCGCTCGGCCGCCGGGCGCGAAGGTGAGCCGCGGTCACGGCTCCGCCAGGTCTCGGCCCCCTTCCCCGCGGGGCCTCCTCCGGGCGCCCGCACCCCGTGCACGCGGCCTCGGGGCCTGCTGCTCGGCGGCGCGCGCGGGCCGGGCCTGCTCGGGCGCCGGGGCCGGCCGCGGGACTCGGGGCCGGGCCTGCTCGGAGCCGCCGCGCCCCGCCTGCCGCGCGAGTCCTCCCGGGCCCCGGGCCCACCGGGGCCTCCGATTCCGCGCCCGCACGCCGAGGGCCCCCGGGCGCCCGCAGCCCCGCGCCCCGCCCCCACGGCCAGGCGGCGCGGCCATGGCGCTGGGCGGGGGCTGCACCCACCTGCATGGGCGGCATTCCCTCGGCCATTTCCCCGCGCAGCGCCGGCTCCTGGTGGCAGACCTCCTCCGGGGGCAGAGCCTGGGCCCAGCTCCAGCTCCCGCTGTCCAGCCCCAGGCCCTGGATGCCCAGCTGCTGAGGCTGCGGCCGTGTTGACACAAACTGCATCCTGGGAGTGCTGTTCCCCGCTCGGGCCGGCCAGGGAGAAGAAGAACGTTTTCCAGGCGCCTTCCCCCTCTCCGGGGCCGGACAGCTCCATCTACAGCCCGTAGGAGCAAACAGTCCCCTTCGGCGGCGCTCCCCGCCCCTGCGCCGCCAGCTCGCCAGCCAATGGCCTCCGAGTTCCTGCCCGCCCGCGGGGACCGGCGGGGGCCACTTCGGGGCCTGGGCCACGCCCACCGCCGCCCCCCAGGTGGCCCTGGGTGGATATGCTCGTTGGATCCCTGCGTGTGGGATGCCTGGCCCCAGAGTCCCAAACAATGCCGGGTCCCGATTTCTGTTAATGCTGCAAATATGTTTTGGGCATCCCCAAGGGAAATGGTGTCTGACCCTACTGAAAAATTTGCAAGAGTAACTGTGCCTGCGGACTGTATCTTCTGGCCTTTCCCCTTCCCTCGTTCCTTTACGGGCTTTACCTCCCACTCTCCCTCCCTCTTCCCACTCCAAATTTACCGCGACCAATTCCAGGCCTTTGCATTGGTCTGGATGACAGAGAAGTGATCTGGGCCAACGTGTCAGAAGAGGGCCGAACTCTTCCTCCCAGGTAAGGTGCACCGTATTTTAATAGCAGCCTCTTCCAAAACCTTTAAATATAGGTCAACATCACTTTGAAACGTCCAGTTAAATCAGAGGAGGAACCAGGGGGAGGCCCTGGTAGGCTGATGGAGATTAGGGTGAGGGGGAAATTCACTCATTCATTCCACAAATATTTACTGAGCAGCTACTATGTGCCCCCTACTGCTTAGGCAGAGGGTGGGCTTTGGAGTTGGATATACCTGAGTTTAAGTTCCAAAATCACCACTCGCTAGCTGTGACCGTGAGCAGTTTAACTTCTGACCTTCCCCTCAGTCACTTCCTATAGAAATGAAGCAAATGTCTACTCCACAGCTGTAAAATCAAATGAGACGGGAACAGTGCTTAGCACATAATAGGCACCCAACTAAGGTAGTTACCCCCCAAAGATGTCTTACAATTATCCTTAAAATTGTATCTACTTTGTCTTCCTAAAGGACTAGTTCCTCTCTTCTAAAGACCAAGATCTCCAAAGCTACTTACTGCCCTGTGGAGAGGCAGGCCTGCCACAGAATCACCCCAGACTGGTACCCTTTGGTCCCATTGCACTTAGTAAAATAAAGGGCATTATTGGCCCAGGTGAGACCTGTGCTTACAGCATCATATTCCGATGAATAATTATCAAGTGGTTTCTCTGTTAGACACCCTTTCCAGATACAGAATGAGTCTCTTGTGGACAGTCATATCCTCAAGGAGCTTACAGGCTAGTGAAGGTTCTATTCCCTGCATGATAAGCTCGAAGCTACTCAACTCAAACAGAATTTAAATGTACAGCTTTCACTGTACCAGCATTATTCTAGAACAATCATGCTTGGTGACCACAGGCCACAAAAACCAGTGGTAGCTACAGCTGGGTGGGAGGGAGGGAAGGGGGGGTGGGGCGGGGCGGGGGAGAATGCATCAGGGACACCTCCCAAAAGGAAAACAAGAAGGGCCCGAGGAAGGGGCTGCTGGAACAGCACTGCCCACAGACCCTCTGTTGGGTACTCCAGTGACCGATGGCCTGATGGGCTGAGGGCTGTGCTAGGAAGGCGGGGAGATCTCATACTGGGAGGGCTGTCCGGTCATTAGACCTGTTTCTCTGAGTCACTGGGTAACCAAGAGGCAGTTTAAATTATTGAGGGGCAGAGTAAGCAGCTGGACAATGTGGATTATAAAATGTCAAGTATTGTTGTTAATAAACAGCTCTTGTGAGGGAAAGAGACCCAGGCTGTGGACCCTCTGTCTCTCTGGTGGGAACTGCTTTTCATCTCCTCACTAGAAGTTCCATAACTACTGCTCTGGACAGGGTGTTTGAAGTGATAGATGCTGAACCAGAGGATGTGGGAGAGGCCAAAGGAGAGGGCATTCATAAATGCCAGAACATTTATGTGTCGTGATGGGTCATTTTGCGCATCAACTTGGTCGGGCCCAAGAATGGCCGGATGGTTGGTAAAACATTATTTCTGGGTGTGCCTAGGAGGGTGTTTCCAGAAAAAAATTAGCATTTGAATTGGTAGACTGATTATGGAGAAGATACCCTCATCCAAGTCATTGAGGGCCTGAATAAAACAAAGAGGCAGGGGAAGGGCAGATTAACTCCTTCCTTGAGCTGCGACATCTATCTCCTCCCGCCCTTGGACATCACCTCTCCGGGTTCTTAGGCCTCTGGACTCAGAATGAATTGCACAACTGGCCTTCCTGGTATTCCAGCTTGCAAAGGGCAGATCATAGGACTTCGGGACCTCCGTAAATGCATGAGCTAATTCCTAGAATGTATCTCCATATACCGTTTTAGTTCTTTTTCTCCGGAGAATCCCATCACGTGTGTCTATCACTTCCTAGGTATTCCTGCTGCCCCCATGCACTCCACGCCCCTTCAACAACCACAAGCTTTATTTGAGGAAGGGAACCTCCAGATTCACTCAGCGAAGCCAACAGGGTAACCGGATTTGCACTCCTATCTCCGTGGTCTCCCCACGCCTAATTTACCAAGCAGGCTTAGGGCCTACAGTGTAACCCACGGGAAGGAGAACAGAGCAGCGGCAGGTCCCCTCACCTGCTGGCGTGTCTGTGGTGACAACTTCCTGTCTTCACGTTAGGCTCTAGTGCTGCCAACCTCCAAGGAAGGGTAACCTGTGGGTGTCAAAGTCTCTGATATCCTAAGTGTGACTAAAAATCAGGCAGGGCTGGGGTGCCTGGGTGGCTTGGTCGGTTAAGTGTCCGACTTCGGCTCAGGTCATGATCTCACGGTCCGTGAGTTCGAGCCCCGCGTCGGGCTCTGTGCTGACCGCTCGGAGCCTGGAGCCTGTTTCAGATTCTGTGTCTCCCTCTCTCTCTGCTCCTCCCCTGTTCATGCTCTGTCTCTCTCTGTCTCAAAAATAAATAAACGTTAAAAAAAAATTATAACAAAAAAAATCAGGCAGGGCTTATGGAGGGGCGGGCACTGCAGGGAGAGGTGATAAAGCTCCGGCTACTTGAAGAGGCAGAGTGCTGATGGCAGGGTCACAGAAAAATGTTTTGTATTCTACAGTTTTAAGGTCAGTTTGCTCTCCCTAATGAGTTTCCAACATACTTGCCCTTTCAGACCCACCTTTACCAACGTTTTTATTCAAACTTCAGTGTGCGCGTGCATGCACACACACATTCCCTCTTTCTCACTAACTTCTGAGAATTCCTGCTTTGCAGAAAGTTTAGAGAAAATACTTTTTCCCTCCTGAGTTTATTCTCAGCCTATTTCAAGTAGGCATTTCATCACCTTCTTTACAAGTCTTGGCACAGCAGATGAGTGAAGTTCCCTGGCTCCTCTTCGGTTCTTAATGACTACGGTACTTTGCTCAGTGTCAATAAATATGTGATTGCTTGGGTGCCTGAGTTAGCTACTCAACAGTTCTACTGCGACAGGTGTCCAGGGCTTAGAAACTCTGTGCATGCAGAAGACAGGTTTTGTGTTGGTAAATTAACAATCGCAGTATGTTCTCTTGAATCCTCCCGACGGGCGTCACTTCAACTTTTAAGTGTGGATTTGATTATTAAAAATGGTCAAAATTCATTCCAAATGAAGTCCAGTGCTCCTATACTGGTTTTCCTAAATGCGACAAATAAGGTGTGAAACCCCGTATTATTGTTAAAGCCGAGCCGGTAAGGACATCACCAAGATCCCTTTTCATTCTTCATCAAACTGCTAGTGTCACAATGCGAGTCAGGGTACACTGCAGGCATCGAAACGGATCCCATCTGGGCTCGTCCGGTATGCTGACAGTGTGTCACACACCAGGTCTCTCTGGCCAGAGCCCGCAGTGGGCGCAGCGGAGAGAATGCGGCTTTTCCCGCGGCCTCTAGAGGTCCTACCGACTGCGATCAGTCAGAACTTTTTCAACCACCATGCCCATAGCCTTACTTCCTACGAAATTAGGACGGCCCGTTGTGGATTCAGTGACCCTTTATGAATCTCCGATCCACAGCTCCCTGCTCCAGTAAAGCAGGCTAACTGCTCATTTCCAGTCCAAGAATTCACTTTCTTGTTCTAGGATCTTCTAAACTTGCAGGCACAGTAGAATCGCGTGGGGGGAACTTAAAAAAAAACAAAACACCCAGGCTCCACCCCAGGAAAATTAGATCATGCCAGGGTGGGCCCTGGCACAAATTTATTTTTTAAGGTCCCCGGCTTTGTCTCACGTTCAGCCGAGATCAAAACAGTGTGCCTGTCTCCGCCTTACAGGATCACCCTGTGGCAATGAGCATCCCGAATTAGTACTTATTGGCTAATAAACATGGGACGGATTGAACTATTCTTGTCCATTGTTTTTATCCTGCTGTTTACTCGGTGAGCTTGGCTTGTAGATATTGTTTTTCTTACACAATTTTTTTACAACTACAATTCAACGCCAAGAACTGCCTTATGTAGACTGCTTTCTGTACTTCCTTGATTTTGAATTCAGCCTGTTTAGCCCGGTCTCTCCAGTAATGTGCCTGCCTTTCTAATTTGTTTCAATTCCTCATATACATAAAACTGGTTATCTGGCATAAGTTGCTGGTAGAAGTGAACGCATTATATAGGTCTGACACTTTCTGCATCAAGCTTTGTTTTCAGTCTCTGCTCACACAGACTGTTCTTCCCACTGCTTCCCAAATTGCCGTCTCGGGCCAGCTTCTCCCCAGCACAGGCAGGCAGACTGGAAGCGAAGAAACAACTGCTGCCTGGCCTTGAACGAAAAGATGCACCAACAACATCCAGGAAATTGTTTAACTGGTCAACAAGTAATTCTGCATCGATGTCAACACTTTCTTAGGCCTGCAGTATGTTTCAAAGTGCTTTCAAAGACCTTTCCTCATTTGAGTGACCTATGTAAAGTTAGTAAAGTGGGCATTATCCTCATACTAGGAATGAGAAAACCAAAATGAGATTGAAACTCTGGCCTCCTGACTTCCTTTCCAAGAATTTTTTCATTACGATTAGCCTTATTCTTATCAAAGCATTATAGATGCTGGACATAAAGTATTTTACATTACAAACACGGGGAGGAAGAACCACTTTCCAAAAAGAACCACTGAATGGCCCCAGTACCCTAGATCCATCATTGTTATTTTGGTATGCCTTCTTTTTGTTTTCCTGTGCTTTAAGTAAAATGCAGTCGAATGTGTATTTAAAACAAAATGTTATAGTTTTGCTGGAATTTTGTCAGTTTGTATGGCTTTGGAGTAATTATAATACGGTTAGAGTAAGAGTCTAAGAATGCATACCTCTCCAAGGTGTTTATTCTACTGTGTCAGATGCAATCTCTCAACAGGGCAGAATCTGGGGAGAAACCAGACAAGGAAAACAGGACCCAGATGTAAAATGTTAAATTCCATGATTTTGGAGTTGGAAGAACCATCGTGTTCTGTCTGCATATTAGAATTAGGAAGATGAGACCTACAAATTAAGTGGCTTGCTCCCTATCAAGTTAAGTAGTGTTCAGCTTGGCCAGAATCCCATTTTTAACTCCTGCTCAGGTGGTCTTTCCACTGGATGATTACGCACTGAACACCCATGTCCCTATCAGCACGTGGCCCGTGAGGGATACAAAACAGGATATGGCCCGTGTTCTTGGTTATTAGCTCACTTTTTAGACCAGTTTCAAGATTTTACAGTAAATAATGGCTTTGCTATTAAAGCCACATAGCTCAATGAGACTTTATCAAATATTTCAAATGTACCTGGCAGTTTTTGAGAGCATTGCAGCACACTGCTTCTGAGGCTTCTCTGATTGGGCCATATCTCTCTGCCTCCTTTAGTGGTTGATTGGCCCTAGGGGTGAAATACTTTTTTGTTTCGAAGAGACAACTTGACCTAGCTGACAGAAGTCATTGTGTATGCGTACATACAGGATCATGGCCAGAGTTACACATTTGAAAAGAAACTAGAGCGGGGCCAGAAAGGGAGGAGTTAACACCTTAGAAGGCAAGAGATTGCTCACGTTGCAAGATACGTAAATAGTACCTTCTAGTTCCCTTATGGTGGGGACAATAAGCTCTGGTCTCTTAAAGTCCTAATGAAGTAGACGTCTTTGAAACAGAGACTGTCCCCTGTCCTGGTGGTGCCAGAAATACAACCCTGTGCCACCGTTTGCCCATTCCCAGGCCCACAGACCCTGGTGCAGGAAGCACAGGACGTTTCCTCCTGACCACAGCTGACTGAACCAAGATGAACATGCAACCCAAGGGCAGCCAATCCAAGGGTTGGCTGGAAACCTGTGTGACCTGGTATAGAAAGGGGAGCTGGGCCACATCGCATGCTTTAGAATCTGAAGAAAAAAAAGAATCAGAGCCACGTGGGGCCAAGGTACACAGAAACCTGTGGGAACCAGGAGGTACAGGAAAGACGGAATACAAGAACAGGTTAAACAGAAGCAAAAGACGGCGGTCAAAAAGCTGAGACATCAGGCAATTAAGTGCTTCTGTAGAGCAGCCCAGACTTAGGATCGTCTCTCCAGTCGGTCCCGTAACCTTTCTGGATACTTTCCGTACTGACCCCTGTGTTGGCAGGCTCTGAGCTAAGCACTTCACACAGGCTTCCTTTTCCTCTAAGCCCCAAACCCTCTTGAGACCTAGATGTCATTCCATTTTACAGATAAGGAAACTAGGCTCATGATGGTTACATAGCATATGTTATGATATTTCTGATGATGCTAGGACTTGAATACAGGTCTGACTCAGAGTCTGTGCCCATTAAGCTCTACTAATCCACGTGTGTCCTTCAGTTAAGGCCCTGTGCATTTCCCCCTCCCCCTCTTCCTCCTCCCCTCCCTGCCAGTTTGACCTAACTTGAGGTTCTTTTGCTTAAAGAACCTGGTACTTCCCTACTCAAAGGATGTCCTATGTATAGACCCTGTGAGTTTGTAGAGTTAATGGAACAGGGTCAAAGCATCCACCAAACACACAGAAGAAACCTATCTGATGATAACAGAGTTCCTCGTCTATAAGAGCCATTTGGGGAAAGACTTGCTTTGACTCATTGCTATTAAGCAGCCCTCAGACAGCTTTTTGTTGTCTAAGAAGCTTCGATATGGGGTGGAAGGTGGGGGGAAGGACCAGGGTGTTCTGACTCTCCTCGGAGAAAACCTGAGCAGAAACTGGGTTCTCCATCCCATGTTATGAATAAAGGAACCTGGGTCCTTTATTATCAACAAAGTTTTTGTGGACTGAGACAGTGAACGTTTGTTATTCCCCAGTAAGCAGCCATCTGATCTCATCCTGGTTGAGATGGGCATGGTCACCCAAGTCTTTCCGAAACGCTCCAAAAAGCAGCCCAGCAGTCTCCCACTGGAACCTTGCAGTCTTAGTTACGTAAAGCATTGCTCTAGCCAGAGCCCAGCTACCGTGTTTCCAATATTAAAAATCCAGCAGAAAGGACCAGAGTCTTCTTTCGCTTTCTAGACAAGCAATCAACTTCCATTTATTTTCACACCTGTGGCTGAAACAGAGGCTCATCTAATGGTGACAATGAAAAACTTGGCAAGCAAAGAGTGAATCTGGTTAGAGTCAATATCTGGATCTACTCCAAGGGGATATGCCTATTTGTACGTGACATACCTCTTAGCCCAGGGGCAGACGGAGAGCACATTTCTGGGTTCTTGTCTTTCCTATCTTGTCTGGTCATGACAACCAATCCTCAGCTACTTCAACTTCAGTTAAATGGTCTCTCTCAAGAGCCCTCGATGGACCAAGTTTCTCCACACTCTGAAACCTTTCTGTTGGACTTAAGTTTTCCACCGATACATTTATGCATCCGCTCAGGAATCTTAAGCAAACAAACTCTAGAGCTGGCCCGGAGTTCTACCTGTTAGAGGATCAGTGCAGGGAAAGGAGACCAGAATGCACAATCGAAAACCCCTGGTGTGTATGGGGCTGAGGAGTAGAACACGGACTTCCATCTTTCTGGCATGGCCCTGCCCATTCCCTGTCATTCAGCTTCATGGCTATTGCCATGGCATTTGAACCACCTCATTGATATTTGAACCGTGTTCAACTTCTTGCCAGAGCGTGGGTCCCTGCTGACTACAGTTCCTTGCAGAAAAGACTGTGGGATGTATTTGTAGCATTTTAACCCACAGGTCTCTCTCATTAACAAGCTCTGTACCCTCGTTAAATCTTTGAGTAGAGAGTTTCTGACGTTATCTAGACCAGCACCACACCTAATGTAGGAATCCCTTTCTAGCACACCCTGGCAAATATTCAAATCCTTCCAGAAAAGGGAACTCACCACCTAAAGGTAGTGCTTTGATTCTTGTCCCCTTTAATGAGGAGACAAGGTTCAAACCAGAGCTGGATCTCACACCAAGTTCCTAGTAGGTCACCAGTGAAGCTGGAACCCTGGCTTTGGAAGCCCCAAAGCCCCTACATTTACCTACAGTATTGGTCTAGATTCTAACTAGAAAGCACTAATCCCAATATGCTGGGGTTCTTTTCATCAGTTGTCCTGGTTTGTTCTACACTGGATTTTCTCATTGCCTTCAGACTATAAGTTATGGCAGGGAATCGGGTCTCACACTCATTCTTAGATCTCCTGTGATCCCTGGTATTGTGAATGCCACAGAGCAGATGTTTCATAAATGCAATTGTCCTCTAAGGGCAGCATGTTCAGACAGAGCCTTCCCAGGAGCAAAGCTAGCCAGGGCAAAACCTTTTTCCTAGTGTGTTTATGCATAGCTAGGCTGGGTGAAGGCTGGGCTAGATGATAAGGGAAAAATGGGTGCCTCCCTTATCATTTCATCAAGAAACTGTCCTAAGTACTTGCAGACCTTGTTTCCAGGCATCTGAGAAAGATTCAGGGGAAACAAGAGAGGGTAGGAATCAACAGCGTTACAGCCCAAGACTTAGGGCAGTCTCTTCCACCTCAGGCTCCCAGCCGGAATAAAACAAATCGAGTTTGGTCAAGTTTCAACAAGAACGTCTCTGCTTGGATTTGGGGGGTCTTATTTGGCTTCGCCTGGAGAGAAGCCAGAGTTAGAGAGAGAATTTTGGCAGAAGAAATGAACCACGAGTTTTGTTAATTTCTTTGTTAATTTCACTTTTTTTTCCTTCCACCAGCCTCATCATTTTGCAGATGAAAATTTGCAGTCTGTACAGGGAAAGGGACTTACGTCCCACTGCAAAGCCACTTAGTAGCAGGACCACACTCCGACGCCCTCCTCTGACTGAATGATCTCGAGCACATGGGAGCCAAGGTCCCTAAAAGCAGAACAGGCAAGAAGGGGCTGTCCTTGTCTGTACTGGTGCTTAGTGCTCAGGGACTCACAAAGCCCTTCAGTCTGCCCACTGCCAATGGGGAGAGCCGGAAGGGGCGCGCAGACACTGATAACTCAAGAAAGCTGCAGGAGAGCACCATCATCTCACTACTGAGGAAAGGAAAGCTGAGAGCCACGGGCACTTTCTGAAACTCCGTAACGCTTCTGGAAAGTGCCGTGATCTTTTCTGCTGATGACTGTCAAGAAGATGAGACAGCAGGAATGGAAAAACCAGCTTATTAGCTTGGAAATAAGGAAAATCTGACATAAATTTTTATGTCATGGTTCAGGCACAAATTTCAGGCTGTTCTGTCATTTCTCTGGGCTCTCTAGATTTTAAAGCTGGGGCTAAGGACACTGCTCCCGCTTTTTTAACGAGGACCTCCACAAAGGCTCCTAGCAGTTTAAATGCCAGTAAGATCCTGAACTCTTCAAACCAAACTATTCAAAGTCAGGAACTGTTCTCCTTAAGGAGCTTTTAAAGTCAGGCTTCTTGCTCCCCCGATATTAACAAAATGTATTAAAAGAATTAATCTAGGAAACCTAGGAAGGCAGTCTTGAATTCTCATCTTGGGAGAGGCAGTACATCAGCACAGGAGCAGATTTTAGCTGGTGTCAGGAAGGGGCATACGCGACCCAGGCTCCAGCACTCCCTCCTAACAACCATCTCACCATCAAGGAATTAACCAGAGGTTCGGTGAGACATTCTCATGCCTCAGGATGGGCTTCGAACTTTGGAGGCTCTTCCTACCTAGAGCCACAATCATTATCACCTTACGACCCTGTGATGGATTACCAGAGGACAAATCTTGCTTCCTAACCTCTCTGCAACATTCGTATATAACATTCTTATACAACTTCTGCTTAGGTAATACTTTTGAAACAATCGGGATGCTGGGTCCCTTTCCAGGTCTTTCTGGGTTTCAGAGTGTGGTGTTCTTGTAATGTTGTCAAGTTCCAAATTCCGGCCTGTCTGTAGTCAAGTGTGTAAGATCCCAAACTCACGGACGTGCCACACGGCGATCACTGCAGAGGGCCCAAGGGCCAGCGGGCACGGAGAACCGCGAAAGGAGCGAGATTTACAAAACTCCCCCTCCGCTCCCTTCCCCGTACCACTGACTGGTCTCTAGACCTTCGGTGTTAACGCCCAGGCCAGAAGTCTCGAGCCCAGTTAGGAGCGGCCCCGGGGGGTCGGGCGGCTGTCCAGAGGGGTCGCTGTCGCCCGCACAGCCCCCGCTGTGGCCCGAGCGCAGGTGGTCCTTGAGCGTCTGCTTGTAGCGGAAGCTCCTGCCGCAGTAGGCGCAGGGGTAGGGCCGCTCGCCCGTGTGGATGCGCTGGTGCTTCATGAGGTGGTGCTTGCGGATGAAGCTCTTGCCGCAGTGCGCGCAGCTGAAGGGCCGCTCGCCCGTGTGCAGCCGCCGGTGGTTCAGCAGGTGCTCCTTGCGCATGAAGCTCTTACTGCAGTCAGTGCACGGGTAAGGGCGCTCGCCCGTGTGGATCATCTGGTGGCGAATCAGGGCCGAGTGGCCATTGAAGTCAATGCCGCACTGGGGGCAGGAGAAAGGCCGCTCCTGCGCGTGCCCCCGCTGGTGCAGCAGGAGGCTGATTTTCAGGCTGAAGCTCCGGCCGCACTGCGCGCAGCGGAAGGGCCTCTCGCTCGCGTGCGCTCGCCGGTGGCTGGTGAGCCGGGCCTGGTCCGCGAAGCGCTTGGGGCAGTCGGGACAGGGGAAGGGGCGCTCGGTGCTGTTATGGACCCGGAGGTGGTAGGTGAGTCTTGAAGGGTGAGTGAAAGTTCTGGCGCAGTGCGGGCAGGTGGGGGGCGTGTCACTGGCGTGGGGCTGGGAGCTGCTGCTGAGGTCGGCCTGCTGGGGAAAGTGCTTAGGGCACTGGGCACAGGACAAGGGGTGCTCACCTGTGTGGCTGCACTGGTGGGTCAGCAACATGTCTTGGCTGAGGCTCTTGCCACAGTGGTGGCACGAAAATACCTGTTCCCCGGCCGGAGGCGGCAGGGGGTAGCTGCCCAACTGCGTGAAAGTCACTTGTCCCTCAGAGGCTTCGGCCAGGTCGGCGGCTGGACGTCCAAAAGGTGCCATGGACGCAGACGGCTGGCTTTTGAAAGCCACATCGGAAAAAGCGTCCTTCGCTGCCGGTGGTGGAGAAGAGAAGGTGACGGGAACCTCGGGGCACAGGGAGGCTCGGGCAAGGCCTTCAGCTTTGATGACAAGCTCCTCATCTGAAAGAAAGGACTCAGGGTCACCCCTGTCAACAGCCGTCTGATGGCAACTCCCGGTACAAGGCCTAAAAATGACACATTCGTCTACTCTTACTTCTCTTCGGTCGGCCAGATAAATGCTTCATGACTATTAGCTCTCTTTACTTTGCCTGAAAATCCAGTCCACGTTTCTGGCTCTGAATCTTTGCTCATTCTGCCCTCCCTTTTGTAGCCTCCATCCGTCTCTTCCCATCTTCCCAAATCACACCCGACCATGTCACGCCAATCTTGCAAGGCCCAATTCCGGCTTCACAACTGGCTAGAGGCCGCAACTAAACACCTAAACTAAAACTAATGGATCTTCTCCAAACTCCTGATTTCTCTTATAGAAGTCATCCACCCCACTCACCCTGGAGACTTAACAGTGGGCATGCCCAGTCCTGGGGTGGGGGGAGGTGTCCGATATAAATATCTGGAAGAGCACCAACTGGTATTTTTTATTTGTTTCCTAGAGTCTAATGGAATACAGGGCATAGAAGATATTTAAAACAGGCTGCATCAAGTCATATATATGAATGGGTTCCTTCTGACCTTGGGATTCTCTTCTACAATTCAGATGGCAAAATATAGATGGTGCTAAATCTCTGGGAAGGAAGCTATTTGCTGCTTCTGCCATCACTTTGTCCCGCGGGAGAGCTTTGTCAACACTTGCGCCTCTCCAAGGACATTCTTGTCTCTATGGCTCATCTCCTCCCCCCGTTTTTGTTCTATCCTTTCTACACAATCCTCAGCTTTCTCCCTCTAACAAATCGACTTTGTCTTTACACTTAAAAGGGTGTTTTCACACGTAAAATTCATCTTACTTTGATTTCATTATTTCTAACCTACTTGAGTGTGTCCTTTTCCCCCTTTCCCCAATCTTCTTCCCCATCCTTGCCTCCACAACACGCCCCCCCACCCCGCCCCCCACCTGCCGCTTCCTCAGTCAGTCCTGGCCCGAGCAGAATCTGGACAGGGGCATCTCCGAGTCCTCACTCACCGGCATAGGCACCCTTGTGCGGGTCACTCTCCTTGGCCTCCTGTGGGGCCCCAACCTGGGGTTCTTCCTCTTGTTTGATCCAAGACAGAATATCTGATGTTGAAATGCCAGGCTCTATTTGTGGGGAAAAGAGAATGGCCTTCAGGGCTTGACTCCAAAAGTGACAATGATCGGGTTGGTGTGCTGAACACTATGTTTTGCCCAAATATTTATCTCCAACTGGAAAACCAAAACTAAATCAGCCTTTGAAAAAAAGGCATACATCTAGAGAACCTGATTTATGTATTTTTACATGGTATACCGAAACCTATTTTCTTTCTTTTTATTTATTTAGTAAACTTTCACTCGTGGCCCCAAGATCAAGAATCAAATGCTCTGTCAACTGACCTAGCCAAGCATCCCTTGATTCACTATTTTCATTTTTTTTCAATACAGTATGAGTGCCCTAGGCACACCCACATTTCTAGAATACTTTTTAAGTTTATTTATTTTGAGAGAGAGGGCAAGTGAGGAGGGAGGGAGAGGGAGAGGGGGAGAGAGGGAGAGGGAGAGGGAGAGTGAGAGAGAGAGAGAGAGAGAGAGAGAGAGAGAGAATCCCAAGCATGCTCCACACTGCCAGTGGGGAGCCCGACACAGGGCTCAAACCCACACACTGTGAGATAGTCATGACCTGAGCCAAAACCAAGGTTGCCCACTTAACCGACTGAGCTACCCAGGTGTCCCTCACTACTTTCATTTTATTTTTTTTTTTTTATTTATTTTTTTTTTTTTTAAATTTTTTTTTTCAACGTTTTTTATTTATTTTTGGGACAGAGAGAGACAGAGCATGAATGGGGGAGGGGCAGAGAGAGAGGGAGACACAGAATCGGAAACAGGCTCCAGGCTCCGAGCCATCAGCACAGAGCCTGACGCGGGGCTCGAACTCACAGACCGCGAGATCGTGACCTGGCTGAAGTCGGACGCTTAACCGACTGCGCCACCCAGGCGCCCCTCACTACTTTCATTTTAAAACAAATCAGAGTTTTTACCTTGGAGAGGACACCCTGACATAACCTAGAATCAGTAGTGCTTTCATTTTGTTAGCACTCTTACTTCCAAAATGTTTTCACCTTCTCTCACAGCTTTTTAATGAAATAATAAAGTAGGGAATATTTTCTCCATTTCGGTAGAGAGGGCCCCCAGAGGTTAAATAAATTGCCAGTAAGGAAGTATGTATGGTGAAATGCCATATTATCAAAGGTCTGCTTTAAAATGTAGCAGGAAAAAGGCAGAAGAAACAAGATTGACCAACAAGTTTTTCTTAGATGTTAATTAAAAAACAAATACATTCCCAGAATTACAAACTTAGGCCTATTTAAACACAGATCTGACTCCTCAGAAAAATACTTTTCAGGTTCTCGGTTCTAGGCTCTAAAAGATCATAGTACTTTAAAAAATTTAAAAAAAAAATATTTTTAATGTCTATTTATTTTTGAGAGAGAGAGAGCAAGCAGGGGAAGGACAGAGAGAGGGAGACACAGACTCTGAAGCAGGCTCCAGGATCTGAGCTCTGAACTGTCAGCACAGAGCCCAATGCAGGGCTTGAACCCATGAACCACGAGATCATGACCTGAGCCAAAGTCAGATGCTTAATCGACTGAGCCACCCAAGCGCCCCTAAAAATATTTTTTAATGTTTATTTTTGAGAAAGAGGCAGAGTGTGAGCAGGGGAAGGGCAGAGAGAGGGAGACACAAAATTTGAAGCAGGCTACAGGCTCTGAGCTGTCAGTGGAGCCCGATGCAGGGCTTGAACTCACGGAACGCGAGATCATGACCTGAGCCGAAGTTGGATACTTAACCACCTGAGCTACCCAGGTGCCCCAAGATCATATTACTTTTGCCTATTAAATGATACAGCTCATTGTTCCCTGAACCCCCAGGAGAGGGAAGAATAGTGTTTCCAAGTCCCTCAGGCCTAGTGGATTCTTCTGGAAAGAAAAAAAGAACAGCCTCCAAACGCTTTGCACATAACATGCCTCATTTGGTCAGTACAGAAACAGCTGTGCTTGCTATTTGAGCCACGGCGCCTATATGGCCTTTTTTGGCCTAAAAGGACAAGCTGGCAAGCTGAGAAGGTACACAGAGTAAATTCAAACTATACTATTTCTCAAAAAAGCCTTGTAGGTAGGTTCTGGTTTTATTTGTAGCAAATGAGCAGAACTCACTGTTCTGCCCAGTGCCTTTAAAATCAGTTAGAGTCCACTGAAATTTGGTGTGCCTAAAGCAGAAATATGAGGCGGACAAGACTAAGGCCCCAAAGACTCTCAGGTTATGCAGCAAGACCAGGAAAATACAGGTTCTAGTGCACACAGCAGGTTGCCTTTCCAACTTACTGCTTTAAACTACAGGCTGAAATGTACTAAACATAGTCCAACCATATCTTTTTTTCTTCCAGATTTTATACCCACACACATATATGGAAAAGAGCAGGAGGGGACAGACTAGGTATAACGAAGAGGGTCTTTTTACAGACATCCAGAGGATGAACTATTCATCAAAACTACGAGACTTTTATTTTTTTTTTTCAACGTTTTTTGTTTTGTTTTGTTTTTTATTTATTTTTGGGACAGAGAGAGACAGAGCATGGACGGGGGAGGGTCAGAGAGAGAGGGAGACACAGAATCAGAAACAGGCTCTGAGCCATCAGCCCAGAGCCCGACGCGGGGCTCGAACTCACAGACCGCAAGATCGTGACCTGGCTGAAGTCGGACGCTTAACCGACTGCGCCACCCAGGCGCCCCAAAACTACGAGACTTTTAAAACAGTGCTTTAGAAACCTCTAAATGTGATTCAAGTGGTTTTGACTTTTTTTTTTGCGGGGGTGGGGGGGTGTAATATATTTGATGAGTTTCAATCCATTGCTCAAATTGTGCCTTCTTTGGCCAGTGGGAGCCTCTTCAGAGCGGCTCCATGTCTTTTCATATCATCAGACATCTAGTTTCTTCCATTTCTGGCATGACAGACTATCCCAGGTTCATCCTGGACATTTCCTGTTCCACGCACACAATCACTGATCTGAGAAACAGAATTTAGAGACCGCAATCTGGATGATGAGGATGCCAACAGTTAACAGGTTGTTGTTACTTCTCTTTTCAATGGACACAGCTATTGAAATACATACCTTTTAGAAAAAATGTCATGAGTTTACATTCATATTCATGATTCATATATAAGATTACACAGCTTTCATTAAATCCTTTCATTTTATACTTGTATCTTTTCTCCCTTACCTTGAAAATTTTGGTTCCTAATGACATTAATATAATCTTTGCTTTATCTGAAGACGTGTGTCAAAATAATAGCAACGTTATAAACAAAAATATGAACTCGATTTAAGATTATTTTGTGGGGCGCCTGGGTGGCTCAGTCGGTTAAGCGTCCGACTTCGGCTCAGGTCACGATCTCGCGGTCCGTGAGTTCGAGCCCCGCGTCGGGCTCTGGGCAGACGGCTCAGAGCCTGGAGCCTGTTTCCGATTCTGTGTCTCCCTCTCTCTCTGCCCCTCCCCCGTTCATGCTCTGTCTCTCTCTGTCTCAAAAATAAAAACGTTAAAAAAAAAAAAAAAAAATTTAAAAAAAAAAAAAAAAAAAAAGATTATTTTGTGACTCTTTTATATATCCTCTAGGGATATATAGTTAAAATATTACGTTTTATTTCTTAAAAAACTTTTTTTTAATGTTTATTTATTTTTGAGAGATAGAGACAGCACATGAGTGAGGGAGGGGCAGAGAGAGAGGGAAACAGAATCCGAAGCAGGCTCCAGGCTCTGAGCTGTCAGCACAGAGCCCAATGCAGGGCTCAAACCCACGAAACACCCGATCATGACCTGAGCCAAAGTCGTATGCTTAACCAACTGAGCCACCCAGGCACCTCAAATATTATGTTTTAAAGCCATTTGAAAGAAATCTATTTTATGTATTTATGTCACACATGAATTATATAGTTTAATTATTTCAGCCTATGCTTGATTTTTAAATTTTAATTGTTTTTTTTTAATTATATAAAATAATTACAAGGTAGTGCGCTTGGGTGGCTCAGTCAGTTAAGCGTCCGACTTCAGCTCCGGTCATGATCTCACAGTGTGGGAGTTTGAGCCCCGCGTCAGACTCTGTGCCGACAGCTCAGAGCCTGGAGCCTGCTTTCAATTCGGTATCTCTCTCTCTCTCTCTCTCTCTCTCTCTGCCCCTCCCCTGCTCACGTTCTCTCTCTCAAAAATAAAGAAAAAACATAAATTAATGTACAGAGATCTTTCTCATTCCTTTCTAGAGCTGTACTAGGTAGCTATACCATTGTTTATTCAAGAGTCCCCTACTGATGGGTATTTGGATTCTGTCCATGGAACGGAAACGTTGCCAGGTGAATTTGTTAAGTAGTTGTGTGAGTTAAAACCTCAGAGTTTTATCATTCCCAGGATGATTCTTGTTTTCAAACAGGATAAAGCAAAATCAAAGGGGTATCATACTGGGATGCGCCTTAATCACTGAGTTTGTATAGGAAACGATGGCCTCACTGGACTAGGGTCAACAGGCATCAACAGGGGCTAATGGCAATGCACCTGAAACCATGACCAAGGAGATCTCCCCAGAAGTGTAAGACTTAGAAACGAATTTGTTTTACTTTTGGGTCATTTTAGAATCATTGCTTGAGTTCATGGCTTCTGAACTAGAAGAAGGACAAAGATAATGGACTTTCAGTAATTATTCCATTGGAACTCCTTGGGTAGTTTTTCTCCAAAGAATTGCAAAAACTTGGGAGTTCAATATTCAAACCGTTAGTGACCAAATAATGGCCATGCCCCCCACACACCCCCACCCCCACACACAGCTGATCTGCACTTGGCCCCAATAATAGAGTTAAAGAAGAATTTCAGAAAATCTCAAGATTATATTTTTCTGTATTCTCCCATTCACCACTCTTCTCTACTGATTGTATGGAATTTTATCCAACACATCAATAGGTATCCATGACCATTG
Organism: Neofelis nebulosa; assembly: GCF_028018385.1. Taxonomy (NCBI): domain Eukaryota; kingdom Metazoa; phylum Chordata; class Mammalia; order Carnivora; family Felidae; genus Neofelis; species Neofelis nebulosa. The sequence continues at coordinate 7,470,969 of NC_080785.1, forward strand.
CCTAGGGAGGTATAACAATTTCTCTTTCCCTTCATTGGATTCAGATGATGGTGATAGGGACAGAATGTAACATTAATTCCAAGATATTTGGCCCTAAAAAGGAAGGGGACTCGCATGGTACCATTACTATCCTCAAATCCATTCTAGCTACATATTTTTATTATAACGCACAGTTCTTTCTAAAGCTCTAAAATGTAATACAATAATACATTATGGGCTTTATTTTATGAGAAATATGGATAAAATCCAAATTATTTCAGAAGATTAAGGTTTCTAGAAGTCCATCAATTATTCCAATATAAATACACTGACAATAATAAATTATACAATGTGTTAAAATTGATTAAAAAAATTTGTTTAGGGGTGCCTGGGTGGCTCAGATGGTTAAGCATCTGACTTCGGTTCAGGTCATGATCTCACAGTTCATGAGTTAGAGCCCTGCATCGGGTTCTGTGCTGACAGCTCGGAGCCTGGAGCCTGCTTTAGATTCTGTGTCTCCCTCTCTCTCTGCTCCTCCCTCATTCATGCTCTCTCTCTGTCTCTCAAAAATAAGTAAAAGTTTAAAAAAGTTTATTTTTAAGAAAGAGAGAGACAGAGTGCAAGCAGGGGGAGGGGGGAGGGGCAGAGAGAGAAAGAAAGTGAGAGAGAAAGAGGGAGACACAGAACCCGATGCAGGGCTCAAACTCACAAACTGAGATCAAACTGTGGCAAAGTTGGATGCTTAACCAACTGAGCCACCCAGGCACACCTAAAATTGATTTTTAAAAATATGATGTTGCTTTATGGAAGAAAAGCTGCTTGCACAAAAGTAAAAAAGCAAACAAACAAAACAAAAATGATTAGTGTTTCCATTAGAACAAGATGAAAATAGGATTTAAATGGTTAGAACTCTAAGGGAAGAGGGGCACCTGGCTGGCCTAGTCTGTAGAGTATGCAACTCTTGATCTCAGGGTCATGAGACCAAAGGATTGTGAGTTCAAGCCCCATGTTGGGTGTAGAGATTACTTTAAAACAACAACAACAACAACAACAACAACAAAACCTAAATGGAGAATAATCTATCAAAAAGATATTTTATTAGTTATGTCACTAAAGTGGCCTAAAATGAGTACCTCTGCCTAGTATTTGTATGCACCCTAATAACCAGTTTATTCTCCATTGAAAGGAATTGGGATTTTGCGTGTGTGTTAGGAGCAGAAAACTCTGCTGGGCCTGTGTTAAGGCAACAGCCTGAGCCTGCCTGTCGTCAGAAACGCCTGTTGCAAGGTTTATGTCCCTACACCAATTGGAAACTTCCCCCAAATGTTAGGAGGGCTTCGCCTGGCCTAGTTGTTTGTGCAGTGGAGGTTATGCTGAACGTTTCTTTTCCTTCTGGGAGTCCAGAACTTTGGAATATGCTAGGCAGAGGATGCCTATGTGACCAGCTCGCAGTGAAACCCTTGGATGCTAAGTCTCTAAGTTTCTCTGGGAGACAACATGCTGTGCATGTTGTCACAACTCCCTGCTGGAGGAACCGCATGTGTCCTGTGAGACTCTACTGAGAGAGACTCTCTACTGAGAGAGGACTCTGGAAGGTTCCCCTGGTTCCCTCCAGACTTTGCCCTGGGCACCTTTATCTTTGCTGGCTTTGCTCTGTATCCTTTTGCTGTAATAAACCTCAGCCCTAAGCATGACATTATGCTGAATCCTGCGTGTCCTCCTAGTGAAGGACCGAACCTGGGGGAGGCCTTGGGGACCCCCCAGAATAGACTGGAGCGTATTTTTTTTTAAGAAAACAAGTACTGAGGCAGTACTGGAAAGACACAGGAAACCATTTAAAAATCATCTCACTTGCCAAGTTGACAATTTCAGCAACCAAAAGAAAATAGGCTTAAATGAATGAAAAGGCATGAATATATGATTAAATCTATAAGGGGGGAAATATAAAGGATTCTAAAGTAGAGACATCTGAGGGGGTTTTAAAAATGCTATATATTGATCTGCCCAAATAATATAAAGCCTGTCCTCAAGTTCTGGTAAGTACCTAGGTTGATAATCACCAATGTAAGCTAAAACTGTACGGAATCAAACCAGAGCATTAAAGAAATTCAATGCTTACACTGTTTGTTAATTTTCCATAAACACGTATTAATACATTTGGTTGACCACCCACAAATGGATCCTTAAAAACCATGATAAGGGGCGCCTGGGTGGCTCAGTCGGTTAAGCATCCGACTTCAGCTCAGGTCATGATCTCATGGTTCGTGAGTTCAAGCCTCGCGTCGGGCTCTGTACTGACAGCTCGGAGCCTGGAGCCTGGAGCCTGCTTCGGATTCTGTGTCTCCCTCTTTCTGATCCTTCCCTACTCACACGCTCTCTCTCTCTCTCTCTCTCTCTCTCAAAAATAAACAAACATTAAAAAAAAAAAAACATGGTAAAAATAGAGAAACTGGCAGCTAAATGAAATTTTCATATATTATTATAAAACCAAATTATTTACACCTTTTCCATTCATCCTCAAAAATAAGATGACACACTGATTTATACTGGTTGAAAACTATGTTAGATAGCCAATAACATCAACTATGGCATAATTTCCAATAATTTCTGTAATCGAGTCACCCATCTTTGTGATATGATTTTAGATTCATTACTTAGATCCATGATATAAAGGTTCGTCAAATTCAACCTGTTTGCTTAATACCACCACCCACAGAGACTGTAGAATAACATAATGTGTGGCAGATATATACATTCTTCAAAATTCAGAGACTGTCGGGGTGCATGGGTGGCTCAGTCAGTTAAACGTCCAACTCTTGATTTCAGATCAGGTCATGATCTCAGTTTGGGAGATAAAGCCCCACGTTGGGCTCAGTGCTGACAGCGTGGAGCCTGCTTGGGATTCTCTCTCCCTCTCTCTCTCTCTCTCTGCCCCTTCGCCTGTTCGCATACTCTCTCAAAATAAAGAAACAGACATTTAAAAATAAAAAACTCAGGGCTCCTGGGTGGCTCAGTCAGTTAAGTGTCCAACTCTTGGTTTCGGCTTAGGTCATGATCTCATGGTTCGTAGGTTCGAGCACCGTGTTGGGCTCTGAACTGTCAGTGCAGAGCCTGCTTAGGATTCTATATTTCTCTTTCTCTGCCCCTCCCCTGCTCTTCTTCGTACTCTCTCTCTCTCAAAATAAATAAATAAACTTAAAAATATATATATATATTGAACTCTAGGCTAATGATATTCATACTGAACTACATATGGGGAATTTTTTTTTTTTTTTTTTTTTAAGGAGAGAGAGAGAACTCAAGCAGGGGAGAGGGGCAGAGGGAGGAAGGAAGAAAAGGAGGACAGGGAGGGAGAGAGGGGGGAGAGAGGGAGAAAATAAATGAATTTTAAGCAGGCTCCACACTGAGTGCGGGGTCAATCCCACAACCCTGGGATCATGATCTGAGCCACAATCAAGTGTTGGGCGCCACGCCAACTGAGATGACCCAGGCGCCCCTATTGGAAAATGTACTGATGTGTGTATTGAACTGGAAATACACTGAAAATAGGATGGATTGATAGGGATGCAGAGATGGATAAATACGTGTAAACTGTTAGTGACAGAATCTAGGTGGTAGGTATGTAGGTGTTCACTGTAAAATTATTTCAACTTTTCTATTTAGAAATTTTCATAATGAAACATTAGGAAAAAAATAGTGCCCGGGAGAGGGGGTGGGTTCCAAGAAAAGTTCATCTAATAGAGTGGTCTGAAGGATGAACTTTCTGTGAGCTTTCTGTCCAACAAAGAACGAAATGGTGAGCTTTTTCTGACCGCAGAGGTGGGACTTGAGACAAACAATACAACTGTACTTGGCTGAGCAGTCTTTGCACACAACAGCAGGCAGCTGCCAACCAAATAAAGTAGGGAGGGCTCATTAATGACAGCTGGCTCCCAAACCAGGTGAAGTTTGCCCAGGTGGCCATCATTGGGCTCCGCCGGTTAAGTGCATCTCTGAGGGACCCTGCGGACGCCCACCGCCCCCCCACCATTTCTGACCCGCCCGGTGTATATTCACTGAAGCCACTTCCCTCCAGGAAAGCATTACCGCTTCCCCTGCCATCTAAGGATGTTAATTTTACCAGATAATTAGGTGTGGGAACCTGTCACGGAACACCATGAATAGCCCTCAGAGGTGCGGTAGTCGTGGGGACAGGCCACGGACTGGCAATCTCTAATACTCCCTCCTATTTAAGTGTCTGAGGGTCACGCGTTACTCACGGTCTAGCTGATTGAGATTGGAGAGGCTCTAGAAGCCCCAAGCCCTGCTTACTTAGTTCTGAGCCATCGTCTCTGACCAGGAAGGGGAGACAAGGAGGGGATCATCTCCTCTCCTACTTACCTTCACTGGGGTCAGTGGGAATCTCACTCTCCTCTGGTCCTGCCTGCTCCTCTGTGTTATGCTCTCCTTCCGGCTGAATCTGAGATAAGACATCAGGTTGATTCATGGCATAATCTAGGAGAGGAAGAAGGAAAAGGAGATATGACAAAGAGCTCAATGAGGATGACAACTAATTGCCATTAAGGCTGAATTGTAGGCTTTGAGGTCCACAGTCCCAGGGAAGTTGTTTCAGATTCTAGAGCACTCCTCCCCTTCCATTCCCCTCCTGTACGGATGACATCTCTTGGAAACGCACACGAGAGGAGAGGTGATGGGAAAGGCATGTGTGCTACTTTAGCACTGCCCACCTGCTGCTTTCACTGAGGAAGAGGGACAGTTGCCTCAAGGGGGAGAACAAGGCCCTTTCAAAGTGAAGAACACCTATGGAAACCACTGCAACTGGGAGACCCCTAACCCTGAGCTTCATTCTCCATCCAATGAACTGGCAGGAGAGATTATGATTTCCTACTTGTGAAGGGTGAACTGGAAATCTCTGGCTTGCACCTAGAATCTGAAGTGTGTGGGGACAGAGGGAAAATGAGGACCACTGGAGGGAAAGGGACTGCTCTAAGCCCCCGTGGAGCTGGGGTCCCCTCATTCAAAAGGCGCCAACTTAGCCTCACCCATGGAGATAAGAGACTCGTAGTTGCCCTTCATGATATTCTTGTAAAGCTCTTTTTGCCATTCTTCTAATTTTTCCCACTCTGGAGTGGAAAAGTAGATGGAGATATCATCAAATGTCACAGGCACCTGAAATTATAATCATATTGGAGTTAGTCCCTCCCACTGCAATTCAGTCATTTAGCCAATCTTACTAAGTGCCTAGTTGTCACACAAAGACTGTGTGGGATGCAGGAGGGATACAGGAAAAACAGGGCACAGACCCGACCTCTAGGAGTTGAAGACATTTTCAAGGAGAAAGGCAATAAACTTTAGAGCCACGAGTTTTGGGAGGTTGGAGCACATGACTTGTAAACAGTCCCTCATGGAGAGAGGCACAGATGCAAAGCAGTATATAATTCACACAATACAACATGTTCTGAATACCCACTACGTACAAGCTTTACCCTAAGTGCCAAGATTACAAAAATATGGTTTCTGCCCAAAATAAGCATATGGTCACATTCAAATTGAAGACATGGACCAGAAATTTTGAATATCGAGCTATAATAGGGCTGGGATGAGTCTAGAAGAGATGGGGCTCTGGTGGGTTATTAACAGGCCTAATGGGAACAGGAAAAACATGTAAGCATGGAAGACCGGAGATTACTTTCAGAGAACAATGATGAAGCCTGCCGAGTTGGGAGCTCGGGCTTCATGTAGGGAATGGTCATACGCAGAACAGAATCCCCCCACCCTCTGGCAAAGTTTCATCCAAAGCTAGGCACTTTTCCCTAGGTAAAAACTGGAAGGTTCGGGGCGCCTGGGTGGCGCAGTCGGTTAAGCGTCCGACTTCAGCCAGGTCACGATCTCGCGGTCCGTGAGTTCGAGCCCCGCGTCAGGCTCTGGGCCGATGGCTCGGAGCCTGGAGCCTGTTTCCGATTCTGTGTCTCCCTCTCTCTCTGCCCCTCCCCCGTTCATGCTCTGTCTCTCTCTGTCCCAAAAAAAAAAAAAAAAAAATGTTAAAACTGGAAGGTTCTTCTGTAATGAAGTATAAGAGTTGCCTGGGGAATTTAAGGTACCTAGTACGGGCACTATCACCTCATTCTGGCATCTAGCTGGTCATAAGGCTAGCTCACCCTCCTGTCACTGGACAGCTTCCTGTAGTTAAATTCTGAAATACAAGCTAAGCACTAAGTGTCAATGCCCATTTAGCAAAGTCAGCCACTTGAACAAGAAAGACTAAAATGAGGGAGGAAAATGTGGAAGGAAACAAATACCCAGGCAACAGAATTTAAAAAACAAAAACAAACCACCACCACCTCCTAACTAGTATTCCCACAAAGATTTGAGATATTACACCACCCGTAAAATAAAAACAGGATGCTATGGAAAAAGGAAGATCAGAGAAGAAGAAACATTTCTGGTATCTACTATACACACACACACACACACACACACACACACACACACACACACATTTTTTTCCCAAAATTAAAAAATTCAATGAAAACCATACATATTTATTTTCATAAACTTAACATACCCATTAAGAGTCAAAGGTCTATACAATACTATGAGGCAACTGGGTTTATTTTCTAATTGCTTCATTTTCCAACTAGAAATTTTGTTCTTTAGGGGCTAGAACTTTAAATTACTTACTTTACACTTGCTTAGCACCTGAAGCCAGGGTGAGGGCAAGTGTAGATGACATAATTGTATCTAATGTCACTACACAAAAGATTTGTGACACCTTACAACAAAACACATGACAAAATAATGATTAAAAAAAAAAATGGATCAGGATGGGATTCTGGTTCAAGGCTATGAACTAAACACATATGTATCTTCCTTCCCTCCCTGAGTTCTACTGAAATGACAGTAAATAAAATCAGCAGGGACTAAATCTTTTTTCTTTTAATGTTTTTTTATTTTTGAGGAGGGGAGGGGCAGAGAGAGAGGGAGACAGAGAATCCAAAGCAGGCTCCTCACTGGGAGCACAGAGCCCAATGCAGGGCTTGATCTCATGAACCACGAGATCATGACCTAAGCCGAAGTCAGACACTTAACTGAGCCACCTAGACACCCCATAAATCTAAAGCAATGCCAAGAATAAGGAGAAGCCATCACTAGACCAGAGTTTTTGATGAGTTTCGCACCGAGACCCAAACGATGGGCACACTCTGGGGGTCCAGGGTGTAAGAGGAAGCCGCAGCTCCGCGACTCCGTGAAGGACAGACTGCAGTTGAAGAATCCAGAGATTTCCAAGCTCAAAGCTGGTAGAGACAATGAATGAGTGGGAAGAAAAGTGATTATGGGTTGCAGTTTGAAGGTCTATCTTGGGACTAGCAGGGACCCCTCCACTGCCCTGGCAGAGGGAGGAAGCGGCAGCGTTTACCCCAGAGCTGAAACGGCGGACATCACCTCTAAGGACATCTAACAGTCCAGCCCGCCTGGAGACAGCATGCACTTCCAGGGGGCATGCGATGACACAGAGTACCGCTTCCCTCCTGGTCTCTGGGTGGTCCCTGCACCCCCTACTTGCTCCTCACCAGGGCACCTCAGAGCAAAGCCCAACTATGTCTAGCATCAATGGAGGCAGCTCTCTGCTGTAAAGGAAAGATCTTTTGGTTAAACAGACTCACACAGTGGCCGAGGAGACATGCCAGCTTCCTGTCATTAACCTATTAATCAGTTGAGCCTGTCACTTATGGACACACAACCTAGGTTTACTCAATATTAAAAAAATGATGCTGTGAGGATACACAAACACTACAAACGATCCTAGAAGAAAAGCAATGAACAGGGGCATCTGGGTGGCTCAGTCGGTTAAGCATCCGACTTCGGCTCACGTCATGATCTCACAGTCCGTTGAGTTTGAGCCCCGCGTCGGGCTCTGTGCTGACAGCTCAGAGCCTGGAGCCTGCTTCAGACTGTGTCTCCCTCTCTCTGACCCTCTCCCATTCATTCTCTGTCTTTCTCTGTCTCAAAAATAAACAAACATGAAAAAAAAACAAAAACAAAAAAACAATGAACAAATCAAACACGCCTCTAATACATATTCCCAGAGACATTTGAATATCACATCCATTTAAATAAATTCAGGTTGCTTCAAAAAAAGGAGATAGAAATAACTATTCTTGAAAATTAAATATGTAATTTTTTAAAAATGTTTATTTATTTTTGAGAGAGAAAGACAGAGCGTGAGTGGGGGAGGAGCAGAGAGAGAGAGGGAGACACAGAATCCAAAGCAGGGTCCAGGCTCCAAGCTATCAGCACAGAGCCCGATGCGGGGCTCGAACCCAAGAACCATGAAATCATGACCTGTGCTGAAGCCGGTCACTCAACCAACTGAGCCACACCCAGGCGCCCCTAAATATGTAATTTTTAAAATAAAAATGAGAAAGGCTGGAAAGGAAGGTGATGAAACTCTAAAAAGATGAACAAGAGGCTCCTGGGTGGCTCAGTCAGTTAAGCATCTGACTCTTGATTTCAGCTCAGGTCAGGATCTCATGGATCGTGGGTTTGATCCCTGCATCAGGTTCTGCACTGACAGTGCGGAGCCTGCTTGGGATTCTCTCTCTCTCCCTCCCCCCACTTGCACATGCGTGCGCTCTCTAAATAAATAAATAAATAAATAAATATGGGGCGCCTGGGTGGCTCAGTCAGTTAGTTGGGCGTCCGATTTCAGCTCAGGTCATGATCTTGGCAGTTTGTGAGTTCGAGCCCTGCATCAGGCTCTGTGATGACAGCTCAGAGCCTGGAGCCTGTTTCAGATTCTGTGTCTCCTCCTCTCTCTGCCCCTCCCATGCTTGTGCTCTGTCTCTGTCTCTCAATAACAAATAAATGTTAAAAATTCTTTTTTAAATAAATAAACAAACTTAAAATTTTTTTAAAGGTGAGGGGCACCTGGGTGACTCAGTCGGTTGGGCGACCAGCTTCAGCACAGGTCACAATCTCATGACTCGTGGCTTCAAGCCCCGCGTCGGGTTCTGTGCTGACAGCTCAGAGCCTGGAGCTTGCTTCAGATTCTGTGTCTCACTCTCTCCCTGCCTCTCCCCCGCTCACGCTCTCTGTCTCAAAGGTAAATAAACATCAAAAAACATTTTTTTTAATAAAAAAAATTTTTTTAAGGTGAATAGGGGGTGCTTGGGTGGCTCAGTCGCTTAAGTGTCTGATTTCAGCTCGGGTCATGATCTCACAGTTCATGAGTTTGAGCCCTGTCGGGCTCTGTGCTGACAGCTCAGAACCTGGAGCCTGCTTCAGATTCTGTGTCTCCCTCTTTCTCTGCCCCTTCCCCGCTCATGCCCTTTCTCTCTCTCAAAAATAAACATAAAAAAATTCTTTTGAAATAAAAAACAGAAAAAGGTGAATAATAGGAAGGGAAAGTTAGAGACAAAGATCACAACCCACCATGAGTCAGGTGGTAGTTCCAGAAAAAACAGGAGAAATGGGGATGAAATATTCTACAAATAGGATTATGGAAGAAAAGTTTCCAGAGCCGAACAAGACACCCATCTTCCGAATGAAAGAGAACACCAAGTGTGTGACACAAATGTTAAAAGACCTATACGAAGACACACCCTCAACACGTTTTAGAAAAACAAGTACAAAAAAACACACCAAGTACAAATGGGAAGATTCTAGAGAACAGATTTCTTGTAAACGGATTTGGTGTTCATTTGGAATTAATGCAGAAATATTAATTTGGAATTGATTTGGTATTCAGGTTTATCATCAATGGCATTCGATGTTATGAGACAAAGGACCGATGCCTTTAAAATTCTGAGAGAAGTGGAGTATTCAGCCTTAAAACGGAAATGCTGACACAACATGGGTGAACCTGGAAGATGTTGTGCTGAGTGAAATAAGCCAGTCACGGAAGGACAAATAGTGTATGATCTCATTTATATGAGGGACTCAGAAGAGTCAAATTCACAGAGACAGAAAGCAGAATGGTGGGCGCCAGGGGCCGGGGCAGAGGGGCTGGGGGATTAGCGTTTAATGGAGACAGAGTTTCAGTTTGGGAAGTTCTGGAGATGGATGGTGTTGGTAGTTGCACAGTGATGTGAATGTACTGAGTACCACTAAACTGGGCATTTAAACGCGGCGAAAATGGTACATTTTAGGTTGTGCACATTTTACCACAGCTTAAAATTGAAAGTAAGAAGAAAACTGAGGGAAGATTATTCTGAACTTGGCACTCAGAAGTAAGGACAGGGTCACCTGGTGGCGGGGGCGGGGGGGAGGGGTTCAGTCAGTAAGTGTCCGACTCTTGATTTTGGCTCAGGTCATGATCTCATGGTTCATGAGTTTGAGCCCTGAGTCAGGCTCTGTGCTGACAGTGAGAAGCCTGCTTGGGATTCTCTCTCCTGCCCTTCCCCAGCTCTCTCTCTCTCTCTCAAAAAGAAATAAACAAACATAAAAAAAATAAATAAATAAAGACAGAATAAGAAGAGTATTTTCAACAAAGCAAAAATGCAAATTTTGCTTCCCATATTTAAAGCTAATAAATCTCTAATATGTTCTAACTTTATGAAGATATCTTAAAGAAATATCACATTATCTTCTATACGATTTTGGAGTTTAAGATGGAGAGTTTAAACATTATCCATTTATCTAAGTAAGACAATGGGCGCACACTTTAACTTAACTTTTCTACTAATCTTATGGCAATACTAAGTATAAATTATCCCAAAGAACTCCTGGAGGGGCTCCAGACACACAAGTAAAACACACTGGGGAAGGTTCTCTATCAGATGCTGACTCTGATATCCCTCCCTGCAAACCTGGAAAGAGGCATCGGTCATCATTCTCTCCCTTTTCTCCCTTCCCACTCACTCTTCAACCTGCCCTTCCCAGACTTCTATGCCCCGCGTCTTAGCAAGGTCTCCGGCAAGGTCTGTGTTGCCAAATCATACTCTGTCTGCATCTTTCTAGACCTCTCAGTGACATGCAATCCAAATGACAGCTTTCTCCTTGAATGCTTTTCCTCCTCGTCCTGTGATGCCACATACACTCCTATCCTGTTTCCATCTCGCTGGCCACTCCTTTTGGTCTCCTTTGCCAGCTCTGCGTGCCCCTGGAGCATGGTCCTTGGACTCTTCTCCCTGCTTCGCCATGCTTTCTCCTGAGGCAATCACCTCCAGTCTCAGGACTTTCAACAGGGTCTGTGCACCCATGACTGCCAAATATTACTCTGCTCTGAGCCGCGGGGACCACTTAACATCTCTCCTGACTGTATCACGGGCACCTCAAACCTAATACTGCCAAAAGAGAGCTCCTAATTCCTTCCCACTCCTCAAGATAGTCCCCATCTCAGTAAATGTCACCACCATCCATCGGGTTCTTGGAGCCAAAAGCCTAACAGTCAGTAAACCTAAGGTGGTTAAGAGAATATGCTCTGGAGCCAGCTGGGTTGCAATACTACTCTATTACTTATATTTAGTAACTAAATGATCTTGGGCAAGTTAGGGTTCCTATGAAAATAACCAAAGCCCTTAGAACAAGTTCTATGTAAATTATCACACACTAAATTTAAAATTATCGTTGTTCTTCATTACCAAATTCCCATCCGTGACTTCTACCCAGCATCTCCGCCAAAAGTCCAGAATCTGCCCACTATCCATCTCCACCACGGCTACCCTCACCCAAGCCACTCTCATCCCTCCCACTGCTGCAGCTGCCTCTTGTTTTCTCCCTGCCTCTATTCCTACCAACCTGATCCGTCTCCTACGGAGCAAAGTGATTTGTCCAAAATATCAACCAGATAGAACTCCTCTGCTTAATACCCTCAATTTCTTTCCATTATACCCAAGATAAAACCAATTCCTTACCTTGGTCTCAGACCCCTACATCAGTGATTCACAGCCCCGGTTGCACATTAGACCCCACCACAGAGCTGTTAAGATTTGTGTTTTAGCCTCATCCAGGACCCACTAAATCAGAATCTCTAGGTGTGATGCCCACCAAAATGGAAAAAGCCCTCGGGTGATTCCTATGTACAGTCAGTGCTGAAAAACACTGCCCTAAATGACGTGACCTCATCCATTTCTCTAGGCACAGGCCTGTTTTCACCGCATACCAGCTAATGGGTTTCCCCTTGCCTTCAGTGTTCCACGTTTGTTTGTCTTCGGGACTTTGCACGGGGCATCGTCACCGCCTAGAAAGTTCTTCCTCAGATCTTCTCACAGCTGCGTCCTTCCTGTCGTTCAGTCTCAGCCTAAATATTAGCACCTTTATGAGAGCTGCTCTGAAAACCCACCAAAAACTAAATCACTGAATAGCACTTTTTTTAATCTACTTGCACCTAAAGGGATTTATATTCTTGTCTGTTTATATTTTCTGTCTTTCTCCACTAAAATTTAAGCTCCAGGGAAGCTTACATGAATTGTTCAGTGCTGTGCCTCCAGGATATAGATATTCAGTAGACAGTATGTGCTCAGGAAAACCAGATGCCTCGAGGCTATGTTCCATAGATTAAGAATGAAGTTTATTTTCTTCTGGTGTATGGGCCACTCCCTGCAGAAGGGCCGGGCCCTAGCCCCACAACATACTTCCGTAAAGGGTACTAAAGGGCAGGATCATGCCAATCCTAGGCCTACGGAGAGCCCCAAACCATCTACTTGCCAGCTCTTCCCCCAGACTCCTCTTTTCACCAGAATTACCAACAAATTCATAAGGGCTGACTGAAATGATATTTAATTTAGCTTCCGCACCAAGAACGAAGCAGACAGGTTAACAAAGACAAAAGGGACTCGGAGATAAAGGACAGGAGAAAGCTGAAGAGAAAAACAAAATCTGCCAGGTAGCCAACGCTGAATTGGAAAGAGGTTTCTAATCTTCAGTCGGACACTTCAATTCAAATCACAGCTAAATTGAACGTGAAATGTTTCCCAAATAGATGAACAAAACCCAACTTAATCGCTCCTTTAGCCTGACTGGCCAACAGGATCCCTTACTCCTAGTCTATGGACTAGTGGTACCACTTTCCACCCAGAAGGGGCGAGGGAATTACCTTCGGGATATCCCCTTTGATCCCCGGCGGCAGTCGCAGGATCCAGAAGTTTCGGTTTCTCAGCAGGTTCTCCAAGTTCTCCAGCCGCCTCTGCAGCAGCCCGTACTCCTGCAGCAGGGTCCCCAGCACGGCCCACTTGCCCTCCAGCTGGTTCCCGAGATCAGCCACTGTCTTTTCACAGCTGGCCAGCTTCTTCTCCGCCGTCCCCGTCCGTCCTTCCAGGTGCAGGAGGCGCCGGCTGTGGACCTCCACCTTTCTCTCAATGGCCTGCACGGCTGCCACCACCGTCCACAGGGAGATGGCTGCCGTCTGCAGATGGGCCTCGTTTGCTGCCGGGGGCGTGGGAAGAGGAAGGGGCTGCAGGGAGGTAAGGCATTCAGAGTCCCATTCAGAAGTCTGTACGCGGTGGAGAGAGGAGACAAGACACTGAGTGTTGGAAGGAACCTAAGCCAAACTAAAATCAAAGAAGGACTGGTTAGCTGGTTAACCAGCTGTGATTCATCTAAATACAGTTTTAGCACTGCCTGCAAAAGCTTCATCTTTACGGTGCTCGTCAGCAGCAAAAGCCAAGAGGACCGCTTTGGCGGTTCAGGGATGAATGAAGTCAGTGAGGGACACTGGATTCAGAACCAGCCTGGCCTATCCCCTGGGGTGTTTCGCTGTAGAGCCAATTGTCCAGAGGCTCGGGTTGCTGCTGCATCCTCTATTTCTGGAAAAGGCCTACGTGCACCAGATCTTTCTAGGTTCCTCTGAACTCACGGCCCTCTGATAAATCCTTTATTGATTTATGCTCCAGCCCTGTCCACCACCCTGCTTACGAACCTCAACCGTACCATTCTGTAATACTTTAAAAAGCTGAGAGTATTGAGTATGGAGAAAACATATTTTCAAGTATTTGATGGTTCTAAAACGTTAGGCAGAACAGACTTTTTTCAATTAAAATTTTTTTTAATGTTTTAAATGTTTATTCAGTTTTGAGAGAGAGAGAGAGAGAGAGAGAGAGACAGAGTGCAGGAGGGGCAGGGGCAGAGAGAGAAGGAGACACAGAATCTGAAGCAGTTCCAAGCTCTGAGCTGTCAGCACAGAGTCCGACGCAGGGCTCGAACCCTCAAACCTGCAAGATCATGACCCGAGCCAAAGTCGGATGATTAACCGACTGAGCCACCCGGGAGCCCCCTTAATTAAAAATTTTTTTAACGTTTATTTATTTTATTAAAAAAATTTTTTTTTTAACGTTTACTTATTTTATTTAAAAAAAAAAATTTTTTAACGTTTATTTATTTTTGAGACAGGGAGAGACAGAGCATGAACGGGGGAGGGTCAGAGAGAGAGAGGGAGACACAGAATCCAAAACAGGCTCCAGGCTCTGACCTGTCAGCACAGAGCCCGACGCGGGGCTTGAACTCACGGACCGCGAGATCATGACCTGAGCCGAAGTCGGATGCTTAACCGACTGAGCCACCCAGGCGCCCCAATGTTTATTTATTTTTGAGAGAGAGGGTGCATGTGCAAGAGAGCAGGGAGGGGGGGCAAAGACAGAGGGGGTCAGAGGATCTGAATCTTCGCTGAGAGCAGAGCAGCAGAGAGCCCAATGTAGGGCTTGAACTCACGAACCGTGAGATCATGACCTGAGCTGAAGTCGGACACTTAACTGACTAAGCCACCCAGGTGCCCCCAGAACATTATCATTTTTTATTTAATGTTTAATATTTTAAATATTATATTGCATTTATTCCAGAGGGCAGAACTAGAACATGGAATTTTCAGGCAGGCAAACTCTGTCCTACATAAATAATTTTTGAAACTAGATCTTTCCAAGAAAATACCAGGCTGCCCCATCACTGAAAATGCTGTGAAATAAAATGTATATTAAAAAAAAGAAATTCCAGGGAACCTAGGTGGGTCAGTCTGTTGAGTGTCCAGCTCTCGCTTTTGTCTCAGGTCATGATCCCAGGGTCATGAGACACAGCCCCCGCTGAGCGTGGAGCCTGCTTAAGATTTTCTCTCTCATCATCCGACTTCAGCTCAGGTCATGATCTTGCGGTTCTTGGGTTCGATCCCTACACCGGGCTCACTGCTATCAGTGCAGATCCTGCTTCGGATCCTCTGTTCTCCTCTCTCTGCCCCTCCCCCACTTGCACTCTATCAAAAATAAATAAAACATTAAAATATTTTCTCTCTCTCTGCCCCTCTCCCTAGCTCATGGTCGGTCTCTCTCTCTCTCTCTCCAAAATGAAAGAAAGAAAGAAAGAAAGAAAAGAAAGAAAGAAAGAAAGAAAGAAAGAAAGAAAGAAAGAAAGAAAGAAAAGAAAGAAAGAAAGAAAGAAAGAAAGAAAGAAAGAAAGAAAGAAAGAAAGAAAGAAAGAAAGAAAGGTAGGTTCTACAACATAGGGGAGATTGGACCAGAATGACCTCCACAAAGCCTTGCGACTCTACGAATTTGACAACCCGCTCCCTGGCCACAACCTCCCATCTCTCCAGCTCACCCACCACCTGCTCTGCAATCCCATTAAACCCCTGCCCAAGCCATTTGCTCCTGGCTTCCCAGCCCGTTACAGGCTTTGTTTCCTTCCTCGGTGCATCATTTCAACCACCTTCAACCCCTTTCTGTCTTTCTGCCTCACCTGCTCCAGCTCTGAATCAGTCTAACTGTTCCTTCTCTGCTCCTGTAAGCAAGCTGGTAAACCCTACTAAAGGAAGTCACACGACAGGGAAAACTGGTGTCACCCCACACCAGTGGTCTCTAAGCTCAGCAGGAACTCAACATTGTCTGGTGCCCCCTACGCTTTTCTTCCCATTCCATATAGTAGCCACTGCAACCCCCCGCACACCCCTTAAACTTTTAGTACAACGCTTCTCAAACTAACGTGCCCGAGAATCATCTGCAGATCTCGTTAAAAGGCAGACTTTGACGGTTGAGCGTCCAACTCTTTTTTTTTTTTTTTTTTTTTAATTTTTTTTCAACATTTTTTATTTTATTTTTGGGACAGAGAGAGACAGAGCATGAACGGGGGAGGGGCAGAGAGAGAGGGAGACACAGAATCGGAAACAGGCTCCAGGCTCCGAGCCATCGGCCCAGAGCCTGACGCGGGGCTCGAACTCACGGACCGCGAGATCGTGACCTGGCTGAAGTCGGACGCTTAACCGACTGCGCCACCCAGGCGCCCCGAGCGTCCAACTCTTGATTTCAGCTCAGGTCATGAGATCGGCCCCGCATCTGGCTCAGCGCTGACAGTGTGGAGCCTGCTTAGGATTCTCTCTCTCCATCTCTCCGCCCCCCCACCCCCCACTCATGCTTGCTCGCTCGCACGCGCGCGCGTTCTCTCTCTACAATAAATAAACTAAGAAATAAAAATGCAGACTTTGATTCAGCAGGCCTGGGAGGAAAATTGAGATTCTGCATTTTTACCAAGCTGCCGGGTGATGCAGATGCTGGTGGTTCAGAGAGCACACGTGGGGCAGTGAGACCCTTGTCCACTGCAGGCCCCCTCAACCTCAGGGGACAACATGGCCTCCTACTTTGAGAAGAAAGAGTAGCCTGCAACTCTCTCAACTTTCTCCTATTACACTGGCTTCTCACTTCAAACTCATCAGTAGCTTAATCCATGCTTTCTTCCTTCCTTCCCCCAGGAAAAGGTTGCACACATCCTATTTAAAACTAATCTCTCCACTTATGCTCTGAATGCCAACGCTTTCCACACTTTTAGGGACATTGTTCTTTTCTCTTTTTTATGGTCAGTAGTTCAATGTCTCCTAATTCTTCTCGGTAAAGACAGACCCGCACCATTCAATATGGGAACCACATGTGGCTATTAGCACTTGAAATGTGGGTATGGTGACTGGGACGGCTGGAAGTTTAAAACACACACCAGATTCTGCAGACTTAGTATGAGGGGGGAAAATGGAAAACTTCATTAGTAAGTTCTTAATATTGGGAGCACCTGGGGTGGCTCAGTGGGTTGAGCATCTGACTCCTGGTTTTGGCTCAGGTGACGATCTCAGGGTCCTGAGATTCAGGTCTGCCTCTGGCTCAGGCTGTGCACTGAGCATGGAGCCTGCTTGGAATTCTCCTTCTGCCTCTCTCCCCCTCCCCCGACTAGTGTGTGCTCTAAAATTCTAAAAATTTTTTTTTAAGTTTATTTGAGAGACAGTGCACGTGGGGGAGGGGCAGAGGGAGAGAGAAAATCTTAAGCAGGCTCCCTGCAGCCAGTGCAGAGCCTAAGAGTCAGATGGGGGAGGGGGGGGAGGGGGTTTGAACTCACAAAACCAGGCGATCATGACCTGAGCCAAAACCAGCAGTCAGATCCTTAATCGACTGAGCCACCCAGGCGTCCCCTGCCCCCCAGAAAAAACATTCTCAATATTGGTTACACACTGAAATATTCTGTATGCTTTGGATTAAATAAAATATATTAAAATTAAATTCATCTATTTGTTTGCACTTTTTAAATGCCAGCACTAGAAAATTTATGCAGCTTCCACTTTATTTCTATTAAATAGGGTTGGCATTGAGGCTTGATCATCTTTACCCTGGTAAAAAAAAAAAAAAAAAAAAAAAAAAAAAGGAAAACCGATCCAAGGGCAGACGCTGCGTTCCTCTCTACCCTACTCCCCACCCCATTGCTACCTGCTCCCTCTTTCCCTCCTCACTTTCCAGGCACTCCATTGCCCATTCTGTTTCCTGACTCACTAAAACGGCTCTCCTTGGGGCGACCAAAGGCTTCCTGGCTGACAAAATGCACGGCGTCCGTGTCAGTCCTATGCTACTGGGCCGGTCCCTGCTCCTTCTACGTGGCTCTTGTGCGCAGGGACTACGTTGGTCACCTCCGCGGCCCTAGCAACTGGGAGAGGGCCTGGCTCGCTGCCGGCCTGCGGGAAATAGCCGCGGGATGAATAAACACGTATAAGGCTATCTGGTCCTCGGAACCCGCACCAGTCGTTCAGCAGCACAGACGGAGGGCCTAGAGTGGCGCGCGTTGTCATCTACCGGGCGCTGGGGACCCCGGCGCTCACGCAGTCCTTCGTCCCGCCCGGGGGCCACCGTCCCCGCCGCATCCGCGGCCGCGCGGGGCTCAGGCGGACGGCCCCGAACGTGATTCTGTGCAGACGGCTGCCGGAGCCGGAGAACGCTGATGGAAACACCCAACCAAGTTTCCTGCCGGCCGCGCGTCTGGCGGGCAGTGGCGGGGCTGACACCGAGCGGGAGGAGCCCCTCTTCACTCATTCCTCTTTTCATTAGCGGAAGACGCGCTCTCGGCTCTAAACGTCCGAATGGGAAGGAGGAGCCCCGGGCCTCGCACCCGAGGCGCCGGGACCGCACGATGGGGGAGGGGGCGCCGCCGTCCCGGGCCGGAGTTCGGCGTCGGTGTCCCCACTCGGCGCCTCAGGCCCTTCCCCGCCGGCGGGACCCCGGGAGCGCCCTTGCGCTGGGGCCCCGCGCCTGACAGGCCGGGCGACCCGACCTCCTCCCCTCCCGCGGGTCCGCGGCGCCGAGCCCTAGGCGCCCAGACCGTCCCGGGCTCGCAGCGCTCGGCGCGCGGGCCGCTCTTACCGGAGCCG
The DNA here is from genome assembly GCF_028018385.1 of Neofelis nebulosa. Lineage (NCBI taxonomy): Eukaryota > Metazoa > Chordata > Mammalia > Carnivora > Felidae > Neofelis > Neofelis nebulosa. The sequence continues at coordinate 7,489,543 of NC_080785.1, forward strand.
GGGCCGCCTCGGCCATGGCCCTGCGCTGTCCGGCCCGGGCCGGAGTCGTCGTCGTCGTCGCCGCTGCCGCCGCCGCCGCCGCGCGCGGCCCCACGCAGGCCGGCCCCGGGTCTCTCCGCAGGCGGCGCCCGCCCGGCTCTGCCTTCCCTGCCCGGACTCGCGCGGCTGCTCGGGGCGCCGGGACGCAGCGGAGGCACGGCGGCCGGCCGGTGAAGCTTAGGAGGCGGGCAGGCTCAGCGGCGCTCGGCCCGCAGCGGCCCCTCAGCTGGCGCTTTGTGGCCACCGAGCGCACCCTGGAAACGGCTCCGGCCTAGACGCGCCGCAGGCCCGCGCCGCCCGCCCGCCGCCGCAGCGCGCCCCCTGCCGGCCCCGGCGGCCACTTCCGCCCCGGCGGTGGAGGTGCGGCGCCCGAGGCTTCTGGTTTCTCGCTTACCCCCAGAGGCTGTATCTGTCGGAGCGGAGCTTAGGACCCAGCCCCAACCCAGGGCTCGTTCCCGGGAGCGCCTTTCTTCCTGAGGGCCCGGTTAGCGGGCACCGCACGACGGGAGGCGCGCCGGCGGGAAGACAGCCCAGTTTGGAAAGGTGGCGATGCGCGGAGTGCGAGAGCCAGACCGGCCGGAGCGAGCCGGTGCGTTACGACGAGTGACCGAGAGGCACAAATCTGCGACGAAGAGACGTCCGTCATTTGCAGACATAGCACTTGTGGCTAACGAGGTGAAGCGGCTTACGTCTCATGTGGCCTGTGTTAGGACCAAAAGCGAAGTCTACAGTCTCGGATTATTGAGGTTGCGGTTTGCCGCGTCTGTGCTGATGAACAGGAGAGAGCCGAGTGTTATTATGGAGGTCGTGGGTGTTACAGTTAAGACAACCACACAGTCCTGAGTTTCTAGCACAGCCCTCAGTTCGAACATGCTCGACGTGAATGAAAATCCTCCCGAGCCTGTATTTCAACAAATGAATCAAGTCAATGCCCGTAACGGTCAAAGTAACACTAAATCACAAAAGTATGAGAACCATCCTGTTGGGGCACCTGCTCTTGAGCATACAAACTATCTTTAGACTGGAGCTATACCTGAAAATCTATTTTGGTCAAGTGGTGAACGGTTTGATAGTTAAAAATTAAAAATTGCTATTCTCTAAATGAGAATGTCGCCATAACAGAGTGAGCTTTTAAAAAAGAAAGAAAATACGAACTTTCCTGGAAACTCAGTTTTTATGGTTTTATTATTAAAAGCGTAGCAGTTAAAATGTTAAAGTTTGGCTTTGTAAGGCAAGAACAGTAACTTCTCAGCCCTGGCGACTGCTGGATCCTTATGGCCAATAAACAGGTTCATTTGCATCACCAAATAAAATACTTTCAACTGAGCTTCAAGGAATAGCAAGGCTACATCTGCCAGTATAATATGGTAATATTGCCACCAATTTATGTGTTTCTTCCTCTAAGAGGAACTGATTATGGTAAAGACTTTGTGCCTTTTTAATTGTTGGCCTTGGTAATTTCTTGGGCAATGACAGCATTCCACTGAAGCAATTTCACTGACTAAAGTTTTGTGCACTTTCAAGAAAAGGCGTGATACTTTCAGAAACAGGTTTTAACATGGTTGTACTCATTTATTTAGATTCTAAGTTGTAATATTTTTGTCTGTTCTTGCCACTATACACAGTGACCAGAAATAAATTTGTCCTTAAAGTTTGGATCTAGAAATGTGACAATGGAGCGATTTAATTACCTTTCAAGTTAAGAAAATAATCAAAGTTCCGTCTGTAGCTTATCCTGTATGCACACCAATTTCAGCATCTTCCCTGGAGTAGAATCAAAGGAAGATCTTTTCAGCAGGGATCATGCAGGAAATACTTACACTCTTAAGGCACATCAATTTATGCATCAAGTTCCAACAAGCAAACTGCTTTCTATGTAATTAACCATTGGTTATTAGTAAGTCTTGCTATGTTGGTAATGTTCTTTGGGAAATACAGAATTAAGGCCTTCTTCATTACCTTTGAAAAGCATAATAGCTGTTATTCCACCTTGTTTAAATATCTCGTATATGAACTGACAATCTCACAATCTCTTGTATATCATATAATTTGTTACTGGCTGAAGAAAAATTATGGAAGTGGTCTTTCTGCTTGCAGCCAGTCATTTTTTGTTACATCTTTTTAAGCTATGACCATTTTATGAATATAAAACTGAAGGGTGTAAACAAATTACAGTGTGTTTGTGTTCATAGCCTTTTACTGTATGTGTCCTGTAGTCAATGATAATTGCATGCATTGGTCTGTATGATTTTATATTTCATAAATATTTCTCAAAGTCAGATCCACTATGTGAGACACAAGAATCTTTCACCAAGTAAGGAAAGTGGAAACATGGTTGAATTAATCTTTAATCCTCTTTGTTGTCAAATCTAAAAATTAAGGTTGATTCTTCCAACCTTGTGTCCAAAGGTCACACCATATACTTTGGGAGCGTATTTAACATTCTCATTAACCTTTTTGTGTATAACAAAATATAAATCCAGCAACAGTTTTTAGGAATGTTTTCTAAAATAAATCAATATTTACAATCCATAGCTTCAGCAAATCTCAAAAATCCTTTCTCTTCAAATGCTGAAACGGTTATTACTCTATTGCAATTGTTTCTACAAGCTTTAAAAAGCATTAGCCTTCACAGATCCCAAACCATGAGGTATTATCTTATTAAAACCATTCTTGAATAGTTCATTATTTAGAGAGAACGAATGTATTCTGGGTATCTCATTTTATCTAAAAATTCTTTTTTTTCATTCTGTCTTTATACTTTTAATCATGACACAAAGATGATTTATCATGGGCACCTGGGTGGCCCAGTGGGTTAAGCATCCAACTCTTGATTTCAGCTCAGGTCATGATCTCATGGTTAGTGAGTTCGAGCTCCATGTTGGGCCCCCGGGCTGTCAGCATGGAGCCTGCTTGGGACTTTGTCTCTCCCCCAACCCCTGCCCCTCCTGAGGTAGTGCTCTCTCTCTCACAAAATAAATAAACTTAAAAAAAAAAAAAAAAAAAAGGGTGATTTATCACACATCTGTTGTATATGAGTTTTTGTCTTCGTGAAATTTTGAGGTAGCCATGTTGACATTCTGCTTTTTATTATTTTTTTTAGTGTTTATTTATTTATTTTTGAGACAGAGAGAACACAGTTGGGGAGGGTCAAAGAGAGACAGGGAGAGAGAGAGAATTCCAAGCAGGCAGAGCCCGCCTCAGGGCTCCATTTCAGGAACAGTGAGATCCTGACCTGAGCCAAAATCAAGAGTTAGACACTTAACAACTGAGCCACCCAGGCACCGCCCCCCACCGACATTCTGTTTTTAATTTATCCTCCTAATATGTGAAAAATTACCAGATAGGGCTTTTTGAGATTCACAGACTAAATGGAATTAAGTAAGCAGACATTAGTTTCTACATATTTTTTATAAAGTATTTTTATTTTATTTTATATTATTATCTCTTTTTAAGTAAGCTGTATTCCTATCATAGGGCTTGAACTCACGACCCAGATATCAAGAGTTGCGTGCTCTACCTACCAAGCCAGCCAGGAGCCCTTCTACAGATTTTATTTAGTGTTATGAATGCCACTGCACCAAAGAATTCCACAGTAATTAGAATTATAATATAATCTAATCTATTATTTTGCCCTGTGTTTATATTTATATTTTTATAAACATCTGTAGGCTCAAAAAAGATAACAGTGTTCTTTCTAAAGTTATCTGGGCAGGAACGCCTGGGCCTGGGTAGCTCAGTCGGTTAAATGTCCAACTTCAGCTCAGGTCATGATCTCACAGTTTGTGGTCTCGAGCCCCTCATTGGGCTCTGCATTGACAGTGCAGAGCCTGCTTGGGATTCTCTGTCTACCTCTCTATCCCTCCCCCTCCTCTCAAAATAAACATTTTTTTTTTTTTTCAACATTTTTTTTTTTTTTTTTTTTTTTTTTATTTATTTTTGGGACAGAGAGAGACAGAGCATGAACGGGGGAGGGGCAGAGAGAGAGGGAGACACAGAATCGGAAACAGGCTCCAGGCTCCGAGCCATCAGCCCAGAGCCTGACGCGGGGCTCGAACTCACGGACCGCGAGATCGTGACCTGGCTGAAGTCGGACGCTTAACCGACTGCGCCACCCAGGCGCCCCTCAAAATAAACATTTTTAAAAAATCTTTTTAATGTTTATTTTTGAGAGAGAGAGACACAACGTGAGCAGAGAAGGAGTAGAAAGCGAGGGAGACACAGAATCTGCAGCAGGCTTCAGGCTCCCAGCTGTCAGCACAGAGCCCGACGCGGGGCTGGAACTCACAAACCGCGAGATCATGACCTGAGCCAAAGTCAGAGGTTTAACCAACTGAGCCACCCAGGCACCCCAAAATAAACATTTTTTAAAAATCTGGGGCGCCTGGGTGGCGCAGTCGGTTAAGCGTCCGACTTCAGCCAGGTCACGATCTCGCGGTCCGTGAGTTCGAGCCCCGCGTCAGGCTCTGGGCTGATGGCTCGGAGCCTGGAGCCTGTTTCCGATTCTGTGTCTCCCTCTCTCTCTGCCCCTCCCCCGTTCATGCTCTGTCTCTCTCTGTCCCAAAAAATAAATAAAAAACGTTGAAAAAAAAAATAAAAAAAAATAAATCCAATCATATGGGGGCGCCTGGGTGGCGCAGTCGGTTAAGCGTCCGACTTCGGCCAGGTCACGATCTCGCGGTCCGTGAGTTCGAGCCCCGCGTCGGGCTCTGGGCTGACGGCTCGGAGCCTGGAGCCTGTTTCCGATTCTGTGTCTCCCTCTCTCTCTGCCCCTCCCCCGTTCATGCTCTGTCTCTCTCTGTCCCAAAAATAAATTAAAAACGTTGGAAAAAAAATAAAATAAAATAAAATAAAAAATAAAAATCCAATCATATGTACTCCAACTGACTGTTAGCAGTACAACATATAAAGGACATCACCAAATTTAGCTTTCTAAGTTACCAAGAATTTAGAATACCTTAACTTGAAAGTAGATATTCAGATATTAACAATAAATACAAGTGACATGCCATATTCATGCTACTGAAGATCGAAGCACCAATGGGACATGATAGAAATCTACCCAATTGTACGGTCATGACTCAAGTACAGGTCTAAGAACACCAGCAATGACACTGAGCAAGTATTCAGCTATTCCACCTTGCAATGGCCAAGCCTGGATGGCAGAATTTGGTCAGGCTCTGAGTCCAAAACCAAAGGTTAGCACGCCCCTGGTACAAGTGCATGTAGCTCTCGTCTAGGCATACGTGAAAGATTGGGCAACTGTGCAGTGATCAGATTCCTGGAGTTGTAGATGAAAATTTCCGTAATTCCACCCACAAGAGATACAAACACGAAATGTTTGTACTACGGTAGCTGTAGTATTTCTGTGTTTCAGGGAGTTTCGGGGAAGGCTTCCTGGAGCAGGTGACCTGATAGCTGAGTCTTGAAGGAAAAACAGAAGTTACCAGATGTCCTGAGAAGGGAACACAGTCATTCCAGCAATGCAAAGTCCTGGAGGTGTGCTCGGCAAGGGATGTCCAGAGAACTCCAAATGGGGCAGTGCTGCTAGATGTTAAAATGTGGAATCGTGGGGAGGAGAGCGCAGACGCACGTGATGAGAGAGGCTTGCAAGCTGTGAACTCACAGAAGCTTGACAAAAGAGGATGGAAAGAATTAAAAATGGCAATTACCAAACAGGCAGTAAACTAACATTGAGGGGCGCCTGGGTGGCTCAGTTGGTTAAGAGCCAGACTCTTGATTTTGGCTCAGGTCATGATCTCACGGTTTGTGAGTTCGAGTCCTGCGTTGGGCTCTGCACTGACAGCATGGAGCCTGCTTGGGATTCTTTCTCTCTCTCTCTCTCTCTCTCTCTGCTCCTATCTCTCTCTCTCTCAAAATAAACTTTTCAAAAAGGGATATTTTTAAAAAACCTATCTGTAAAAACAAAAAACTAACGTTGAACTGGTGATTCGTATTTATTGAGCACTTTAGACAATCATCTAATTGAATCCTTACATCAACCACATGAGGTAGATGTTGCCTTTTTTACACCTCAGTTTATGTGAGATTTTACATGTCTCTACACGTGTTGTGACACCTTTTATCCCGGACAAGTTTTTCCAGGATATTTGTCTGGCAAATAATCTGTGAAACAGAGGTAGTGTCTTCCTCTGGGGGAGAAGGCATATTTGTTTTTTCATTAGGATAATAAAGATACTGTCTTCCCCCAGGTCAGAATTTGCACATGTAGGGGAAGCTGGGTGGCTCAGGCAGTTGGGCATCCAACTTCAACTCAGGTCATGATCTCACGGGTTCGTGGGTTTGAGCCTCACGTTGGGCCTTATGCTGATCAGATTCTCTGTTTTCCTCTCTCCCCTCCCCTGCTGGTGTGCTCTCTCTCTCTCAAAATTAAATAAACACTTAAAAATTTAAAAATTAAAATAAAAATAAAGAAGTTGCACATGTATGCTAGTATCACCCTCATAAGATTAGGATAGGACTGCCAGGTGAAATAGGATGGCCAGTTAAATTTGAATTTCAGATAAACAACAAGTGTGGACTGTGCAATACTTACACTAAGAATTATTTGTTGTTTATCTGAAATTCAAATTTAATGGACATCTGTATTTTTACTTGCTAACTCTGGCAACTCTATGTTGAGAATTTCCTAAGCTTGCTGTCCCCCTACTGTGACACAGAACCACACTGTGTACAGCAGCCACCTGAGCCACCTGGGTTGTCCGTATGGGCGAACTGATGGGAATGTGAAGCTTATGCTCTCTGCTGCTCTGTGAGTAATAAAGTCCCTCATCTCTGACCCAGCAGTCTCCTGTCTTCTCCACCGTCTCTGGAAACTATAGCAGGCTAACTTGTGAATTTACAAATCGTAGAAACCCCAGAACCAACAGTTCCTCGACAACAATCCCCTATGGAGAAACACTGAGGTTATTTCTAATCTAATTAGACAATATTACTAATGTAAGCAATACTGTCCCAAATATCCTGGAACATACTTCTCTGTGCATACCTATAATAATGTCTGTTGGAAACTTTGCTAGAAGTGGAAACGTTTGTTAGGTCAAAAGGTATGTATACATAAAATGTTGAAGTATATCAACAAGTTGTAGAGGTCATATCCATAAAGATATATATCCATGAGGTATAAGAGTATCTGTTTCACTCCCCACGTGAATCCACTGTATCCTGAACTTTTTTGATCTCTGCCAGCCTGATGAGTAAAAAGTGAGATCTCATTTAGTATTATGAGTATACTCATAGTATTTCTTATTATGAGTAAAGCTGAACATCATCAGCTTAAAAGCCTTGTGAATTTCCTTTTCTCTGAACTGTTCACATTTTAAGCATTTTTCTGGCTTGTTGGTATTTTCTCTTTTTTTCAAGTTTTTATTTTAATCACTCAGTGCTCATCATGACAAGCGCCCTCCTTAATCCTCATCACCTATTTCACATATCCTCCCACCCCACCTACCCTCTGGTAAGCATGTTTGTTCTCTATATGGTTTTTTTTGTTGTTGTTCTCTATATAGTTAACAGTCTGTTTCTTGGCTTATCTCTCTCTTTTTCCCCCTGTGCTCATTTGTTTTGTTTCTTAAATTTCACATATGAATGAAATCATTTGGTATTTGTATTTCTCTGTCTTACTTATTTTACTTAGCATTATAGCATTATACTCTCTAGCTCTGTCATTGCAAATGACAAGACTTCATTCTTTTTAAAGGCTGAATAATATTCCATTGCGCACACACACACACACACACACACACAAACCTAGCTCACATCTTCTTTATCCATTCATCAACCAATGAACACTTGGGCTGCTTCCATATCTTGTCTATTATAAGCAATGCAGCTATCAACATAGGGGTGCATGTATCTCTTTGAGGTTTTTGTATTCTGTTTTTGTATTCTTTGAGTAAATACCCAATACTGTGATTACTGGATCGTTAGGATAGTTCTAGTTTTAACTTTTTGAGGAACCTCCATAATGTTTTCCAGAGAGGCTGCAACAGTTTGCACTCCCAACAAGCATGAAAGAGGATTCTTTTTTTTTTCCCCACATCTTTGCCAACACCTGTCGTTTCCTGTGTTATTTTAGTCATTCTGACGGGTGTGAGGTGATATCTCCTTCTAGTTTTGATTGGCATTTCCCTGATGATAAGCAATAATGAATATCTTTTCATGTGTCTGTTGGCCATCTGTATTTCTTCTTCTTTTTTTAATGTTTATTTTTGAGAAGGGGGGGGAGGGGAAGGGGCAGAGAGCCAGGGAGACACAGAATGTGAAACAGGCTCCAGGCTCTGAGTTGTCAGCACAGAGCCCAATGTGGGGCTCGAACTCACGAACTGCAAGATCATGACCTGAGCTGAAGTGGGACGCTTAATGAACTGAGCCACCCAGGCACCCCGATCTGTACTCCTTCTTTAAGGAAATCTCTGTTCATGTCTTCTGCCTATTTTTAAACTGGATTGTTTGTTTTTTGGCTGTTGCGTTTTATAAGTTCTTTATATATTTTGGATACTAACCCGTTATCAAATATGTCATTTGCAGTATCTTCTCCCATTCCATAGGTTGCTTTGTAGTTTTATTGATTCTTTCCTTCGCTGTGTGGAAGCTTTTTATTTTGATGTCGTCCCAATAGTTTATTTTTGCTTTTGTTTCCCTTGCCTCAGGGGACCTATCTAGGAAAAAAGTTGCTATGATTGATGTCAGAGAAGTTACTGCCTGCTCTCTTCTCCAATTTTTATGGTTTCAGGTCACACATTTAGGTCTTTCATCCATTCTGAATTTCTTTTTGTGTATGGCATAAGAAAGTGTTCCAGTTTCAGTCTTTTGCACGTTGCTGTCCAATTTTCCCAACTAATTTCTCAATTAATTCACCATGTAGTTGAGGGTGTATTTCTGGGTTTTCTATTCTGTTCTGTTGATCTATGTGTCTATTTTTATGCCAGCACCATAATGTTTTGATTACTACACCTCTGTTTATGATTTGAAGACCGGAATTGTGATGCTGCCAGCTTTACCTTTCTTTTTCAAGATTGCTTTGGCTATTTGAGGTCTTATGTGTTTCCAAACAAATTTTAGGATTCTCTGTTACAGTTCTGTGAAAAATCTGTTGGTATTTTGATGGGCATTGCATTAAATCTGTAGATTGCTTTGGGTAATAGAGACATTTTAACAATATTATTCTTCCAGTCCATGAGCATAGAATATCTTTCCATTTCTTTGTGGATACTTCAATCTCCTTCAACAGTGTTTTATAGTTTTCAGGGTACAGATCTTTCACCTCCCTGACTAGGTTTATTCCTAGGTTTTTTACTATTTTTGGTGCAGTTGTAAATGGGGTTGTTTTCTTAATTTTACTTTCTGCTCCTTCATTATTAGTGTATAGAAATGCAACAGATTCCTGTATATTTTGTATCCTGCAACTTTACTGAATTGTTTCTCAGTTCTAGTAGTATTTTGGTGGAGCCTTTTGTGTCTATATAAAGTATCATGTCATCTGCATCTAGTGAGAATTTTACTTTTTCCTTACCAATTTGGATGCCTTTTATTTCTTTTTTTTTAAATTTTTTTTAATGTTTATTTATTTTTGAGACAGAGACAGAACATGAACAGGGGAGGGTCAGAGAGAGAAGGAGGCACAGAATCTGAAACAGGCTCCAGGCTCCGAGCTGTCAGCACAGAGCCCGACGCGGGGCTCGAACTCACGGACTGTGAGATCATGACCTGAGCCGAAGTCGGCCGCTTAACCGACTGAGCCACCCAGGCGCCCCTTTTTATTTCTTTTTGTTGTCTGATTTCTGTGGCTGGGACTTTCAGTACTATGTTGAATGAAAGTGTTGAGAGTGGACATCCTTGTGCTATTCCTGACCTTAGAGGAAATGCTCTGTTTTTCCCCATTGAGAATGATGTTAGCTGTGGGTTTTTCATAGATGGCCTTTATTATGTTGAGGTAGGTTTCCTCTAAACCTACTTTGCTGAGGGTTTTGATCATGAATGGATGCTATACTCTGTCAAATGCTTTTTGTGTCTATTGAAATGATCATATGGTTCTTATCCTTTCTCTTATTGATGTGATATATCACGATTGATTTGTGAATACTGAACCGCCCCTGCAACCCTAGAATAAATCCTACTTGATTATGGTGAATGATTTTTTAAATGTGTTTTTTTTTATTTGGTTTGTCGATATTTTGTTGAGGATTTTTACTTCTATGTTCATCAGAGATATCGGCCTGCACTTTTCTTTTTTGTGTGTGCTGTCTTTATCTGGTTTTGGTATCAGGGTAATGCTGGCCTCATGGAATGAATCTGAGAGTTTTCCTTCCTTTTCTATTTTTTGGAATAGTTTGAGAAGCATAGGTAGTAACTCTTCTTTATTATTATTATTATTATTATTATTATTATTATTATTTTGCATTTATTTATTTATTTCTGAGAGACAGAGAGAGACACTGTGAGCAGGGGAGGGGCAGAGAGAGAGGGAGACACAGAATCATAAGCAGGCTGCAGGCTCTGAGCTGTCAGCACAGAGCCGGACACGGGGCTCAAACCCATGAACTGTGAGATCATGACCTGAGCCGAAGTCGGACGCTTAACCGACTGAGCCACCCAGGCACCCCAGTAACTCTTCTTTAAATGCTTGGTAGAATTCGCCTGTGAAGCCATCTCGTCCTGGACTTTTGTTTGTTTGGAGTGTTTTGATGACTAATTCAATTTATTTCTTGGTTATTAGTCCATTCAAATTTTTTGTTTCTTCCTGTTTCCATTTTGGTAGTTTTTATGTTTCTAACAAGTTATCCATTTCTTCTAGGTTGTCCAATTCATTAGCGTATAGTTTTTCATAATACTCTTTTGTGATTGTTTGTATTTCTGTGGTCTTGATTGTTATTTCTCCTCTCTCATTTGTGATTTTATTTATTTGAGTCCTTTCTCTTTTTTCTTGGTAAGTCTGGCTAAATATTATTGATTTTTCCAATGAACCGGCTCCCGGTTTCATTGATCTATTTGTTTTGTTTTGTTTTTTAGTTTCTACATCATTTATTTCTGCCCTAATCTTTATTATCTCCTTCCTTCTGGTTTTTTAGGTTTGTTGTTCTTTTTCTAGCTTCTTTAGGTATAAGGCTAGGTTGTTTATTTGAGATTTTTCCTGCTTCTTGACATAAAACTGTATTGCTATAAACCTCCCTCTTAGGACTACTTTTGCTACGTCCCAGAGGTTTTCAGCCAGTGTGTTTTCATTTTCATTTGTTTCCATGTATTTTTTTTATTTCTTCTTTATTTCCTGGTTGACTCATTCACGTAGTAGCATGTTGTTTAATTTCCATGTATTTGTGGTCTTTCCAGAGTTTTTCTTGTGGTTGACTTCTAGTTTCATGGCATTGTGGTCAGAAAAGATGCATGGTGTCACTTCAATCTTTTTGAATTTGTTGAGACTTGTTTTGTGGTGTAGTATGTGATCTATTCTGGAGAATGTTCCATGTGCACCAGAAAACAATGTGTATTGTGCTACTTTAGGATGGAATGTTCTGAATATATCTGTTAAACCCATCTGGTCCAGTGTGTCATTCAAAGCCATTGTTTCCTTGGAATGCCTGGGTGCCTCAGTCAGTTGAGCATCTGGCTTGATTTCGGCTCCAGTCATGGTCTCATGGCTTGTGAGCTTGCCCCCAACCCCTCATTGGGTTCTACGCTGACTGTGCAGAGCCTGCTTGGGATTCTCTGTCTCCCTCTCTCTATGCCCCTCCCCTGCTCTCTCTCTTACTCTCTCTCTCTCAAAAATAAATAAATAAACATTTAAAAAAACCCACATTGTTTCCTTGTTGATTTTCTGTTCAGATGCCCTTCCCATTAGGATTCCTGAGTGGCTCAGCCGGTAAAGCATCTGACTTTGACTCAGGTCATGATCTCGTGTTTTATGAGTTCAAGACCCACATCAGGTGAGCTCAAGCCTCATTTTGGGTCAGCTCAAGTCCCACATTGGGCGAGCCCCACTTTTCTCTCTCTCTCTCCCTCTCTCTGTCTGCCCTTCATGGGATTCTCTCTTTCTCCCTCTCTCTCTCTCTCTCTCTGCCCTTTGCTCACTTGTGCCCTCTCTGTTCCCAAAAAATTAAAAAAAAGAAATGGAGTGCCTGGGTGGCTCAGTTGGTTAAGTATCTGACTTCAACTCAGGTCATTATCTCGCAGTCAATGAGTTCGAGCCCCATATCAGGCTCTGTGCTGACAGCTTAGAACCCGAAGACTGCTTTGGATTCTGTGTCTCCCTCTCTTTCTCTCTCTGCCCTTCTTCTACTCGTGCTCTGTCTCTCTCTCAAATAAATAAATAAATAAACATAAAAATTTTTTTTCAAAAAAAGGAAAGAGATGATCTGTCCATTAATGTAAGTGAGGTGTTAAAGTTCCCTACTATTACTGTATTATTATCAATCAGTTCTTTTAGTTTTGTTACTAACATATATATTTGAGTGCCTCCAAGTTGAGTCGTTATAGTGTTTACTTTAAAAAAATTTTTTTTTGTTTATTTATTTTTGAGAGAGAGACAGAGACAGAACGTGAGTCGGGAAGGGGCACAGAGAGAGGGAGACACAGAATCCGAAGCAGGCTCCTGACTCTGAGCTGTCAGCACAGAGCCTGATGTGGGGCCTTAACCCACAAACTAGGAGATTATGACCTGAGCCGAAGTTGGACGCTGAACACCTAGGTGCCCCACTAGTCTTTGTTTTAAAGTGCATTTTGTCCAACACAAGTACTGCTACTCCACCTTTCTTTTGACATCTATTTGCATGATAAATATTTCTCACTTTCAATTTGCAGGTATCTTTGGGTCTAAAATGATTCTTCTGTGGGCAGCATATAGATCGATCTTGTTTTTTAATCCATTCTGTCACCCTGTATCTTTTGATTGGAATGTTTATTCCTTTACATTCAAAGTGATTATTAATAGATATGTATTTACTGCCATTTTATTACTTGTTCTGTGGTTGTTTCTGAAGATTTTCTGTGAATGTTTTTTGTCTTTCAAGGTTTGCTGGTTTTCTTTAGTTATATGTTTGTATTTCTTTCTCTTTATTCTTGTACATGTGTTAGTGGTTTTTGATTTGTGGTTACCATTAGGTTTGTATACAACATCTTCTACATATAGCAGTCTATATTAAGTTAATGGCCATTTAAGTTTGAACCCATTCTTTCCTCCTTTCCTCCCCATTTTTTGGGAATGTGGTATCATATTTTACATCCTTTTATTTTGTGAGTTCCTTGACTGGTTTTTTTACGGAAATATTTTATTTTACTGCTTTTGTGTTTCCTACCTTCATACTGTCATTTTTGGTCCCTCCTTTCCACTCAAAGAGTCCCCTTTAATATTTTTTGTAGAGTGGTTTAGTGCTCATTAACTCCTTTAGTTTTTGCTTATCTGGGAAACTCTTTATCTCTCCTTCTGTTCTCAATGATAGCCTTGCTGAGGTAAGTACTCCTGGCTGCAGGTTTTTCCCACTCAGCACTTTTAATATATCATGCCAGTCCTTTCTAGATTGGAAAGATTCTGCTGAAAAATCCACTGATAGCCTTTTGGGTTTCCTTTGTATGTAACTGTCCTCTCTGTCTTGCTGCTTTTAATAATTTTTTATTTATCACTACATTTTGCCACTGTAATTACAATATATCTTGGTGTGGATCGGCTTCTGTTGATTTTGTTGGGGGTTCTCTGTGCCTCCTGAATCTGGATATCTGTTTTCTTCCCCAGATTAGGGAATTTTTCAACTATTATTTCTTGAAATAAATTCTCTGCCCCCTTTCTCTCTCTCTTCTTCTGGGACTTCCATGATACGCTATTGAGTTTCCCTGTCTATTCTCATTTTGCATAATTATTTTTTCTCTCTTTTGTCAGCTTGATTACTTTCCATTACTCTGTCTTCTAGATCACTGATTTGTTCCTCTCCTTCTTCCAGCCTAGTGTTCATTCCATCAAGCATGTTTCTCCTTGCATTTATGGAGCCCTTTATCTCTGCTATGTTATTCCTTATCTCTGTGTTAACGGTCTCACTGATTTCTCCACTGTTTTCTCAAGTCCAGGGAGCATCCTTATGAACATTGCTTTAAACTCTCCATTAGGCATGTTACTTATATCTGTTTCCCTTAGATCTCTGTCATGGCCTTGTCATATTCTTTATTTGGGACAAATTCCTCTGTCTTCTCATTTTGTCTAAGTCTCTGTGTGTGTTTCTCTGTGTTAGGAAAGTCAGCTATGTCCCCTGTTCTTGAGGGTAATGCCTTTATTAGGAGAGGTCCTGTAGCGCCCTGCAGTGTAGTGTAGGGCTGGGAGTGTCTTCGCTATGTGCTACATGTGCTCTGCTGTGGTGTCCTGGCTGCTTTGTTCTTCAGGCCAGTCTGCAGAGGCTCTCTTTGCCTCTTGTGGGCAGTGTTTAGTCTGTGGCCTGAATGTGGCGCATTTTAACTAGGTGTGCTCTTGTGAAATGAGACTTGTGATCACCACCGCTGGAACCAAGCCTTGCAAAACTCCTGGGTCAGTAAGTGCAGTGTTGGCAGGGGTTTAGGCCTGTCTTCTGGGGGAGGGACCCACTGTGCTGGGAACGAGACAAGTGTAAATCAGAAGGGCAGTTCCACCAGAGCATGAGGGGGCGGGGCTTGGTGTAAGCAATTAAGTAGTGAGTGTCAGCCACTGTGCTCTGTGCTTAGGAGAAGAAGACGTAAACTGTGCAGGCCTAGTTTCTTTGTTCCCAGAGCGCTTTCTCCATAAACGCTGCCTCTCTGGGACGCACTTCAAGATGAGCAACTAACCTCCCCACTGTGTGCCCCAGATGCTCACTGCCTGCTTCCATGTTGTAGGTCTATGGGCTGTTTGCCCTGCCTTCTCTCCAAGAGCAGCCCCGTGTCCTCCAAGCTCACGGAGCCAATCACGCTACCCTTTAAAACTCCAAGCTTTAAGCCCCACTGGTTGCAAGAACGCACAAAACTCAGGCCCTCTCGCTTTCCAAGCCAATTGTTATGGGGATTCGTGTGTTCCGTTGAACGCTTATGTGTCTCTCACTCTTTTCCATGACTGTGGCTCCTTCCCCACCACAGTGGTCAGGATCTGTCTCTCTCCCAAGCCATGTCTCCACACTTCTACGTGGCCTCGTCTCTACCTTTATTTGTGGAGATTCTTCTGTCAGACTTCAGATCAATTTCTGGCGTATTTAGGATGATGTGATAGTTATTTAGTTGTATTCGTGGGACAAGGTGAGCCTAGGCGCCTTGTCCACCATCATCTTCCCCTCCACTATGAGTTGTTGATATTTTCTTACTGGGTTGCACAAACTCTTTATATAGTACAGAAATTAAACACTTGTTTTTCTTGTTACATATACTTTACCTAGTAAAGACGTCTGCCATTTTGCATCTTGCCAAATAGAAATTTAAAATTTTTGTGTAAACGTTTTCAGTGTTTTGGTGAACACTTTGGTTTGGTTTTGATGCCTTGCTTAAAAAGGCCCTCCCCCGGGGCACCTGGGTGGCTCAGTCGGTTAAGCCTCTGACTTCAGCTCAGGTCACGATCTCACGGTCCGTGAGTTCGAGCCCCGCGTCGGGCTCTGGGCTGATGGCTCAGAGCCTGGAGCCTGCTTCCGATTCTGTGTCTCCCTTTCTCTCTGCCCCTCCCCCGTTCATGCTCTGTCTCTCTCTGTCTCAAAAATAAATAAACGTTAAAAAAAAAAAAAAAAAGGCCCTCCCCTTGGGGCGCCTGGGTGGCTCAGTTGGTTAAGTGTCCGACTTCAGCTCAGGTCATGATCTCACACTCCGTGAGTTCGAGCCCTGTGTTGGGCTCTGTGCTGATAGCTCAAAACCTGGAGGCTGCTTCGAATTCTGTGTCTCCCTCTCTGCCCCTCCCATGCTCATGCTCTGTCTCTCTCTGTCTCAAAAATAAATAAAAACATTAGAAGAAAATTTTTAAAAAGGCCCTCCCCTCTCTCAGTTTTTTGGTTTTTTTCCAATCCTTCACATTAAAAAAATATATATATCTTTTTAATGTTTGTTTATTTTGAAAGAGAGAGAGTGAGCAGGAGAGGGGTAGGAAGAGAAAGGGAAACAGAATCCCAAGCAGGCTCCACACTGTCAACGTGAAGCCCAATGCGGGGCTCAAACTCACCGACTGTGAGATCACAACCTGAGCCAAAATCAAGAGTCAGAGGTCCAATTGACTGAGCCACCCAAATCCTTCACATTTTTTGAAGAAGACTTTGTGAAAGAAACAATGACTCAATACTTCAGCCTCCCTCTGGAAGCATTTTGTATCATCTCTGGGATCCTTGTGGATCACTGGCATTTTCACAGACAAAGTACTTACTCAATTGGCACACTTGTGGGATTCTCAGCATTGGTACAGCACAGGCTACCATGAGTTTTATCAGAGGAAACTCTTGATCATATCTGGGGTGCTGCAAGTCCCACGGGACCTCTCTCTGTCCAAGTTTCATTATTCAGGAAATAGAAATTTTCACATCACAAAAGCAAAATACAGCCAGAACAACAAAAGTCATTTAATTCAACAAGATGATGAGGCAACCACAGGGTCCCAACGCTTCCACATGACCTCTTTCTCCAAATCCACATTTTGTAAATTCATATATGGATCTGAGGGAGTTATTTCGGGAACTCCCTATCTGTATTATTGTTACATTTTCTTCGACTATAACAGGTAGAGAGTCTTGAACTCACATATTTTTTTTTATGTTCACCACGACTCCCAGAAAAGCTTACTCAGTGAAGATTAGCAGTGTCAGATCTTTAGAAAGGAAAGGGGGTCGCCTGAGTGGCTCAGTCGGTTGAGCGTGTGCCTTTGGCTCAGGTCATGATCTCACGGTTCGTGGGTTTGAGCCCCGCATCGGTCTCTGTGCTGACGGCTCGGAACCTGGAGCCTGCTTTGGATTCTGTGTCTCCCTCTCTCTCTGCCTCTATCCTGCTTGTGCTCTCTCTCTGCCTCTCAAAAATAAAGAAATGTAATAAAAATTTTTTAAAGAAAGGAAAGGGTAATTTGACTACCAGGTGATGCATTTTTGCCCCTTATGGCAAGTAAGGCATGGCTAATATGGTCTCCAAACAAAACACTATGACAGGGGTCTGTTAATGTGTGACTGAGGATCAGACTGTCACATTCGCCCTGAATTTCTAGATTCAACACAGATTCCTCCATTCATTCTTGTTTGGAAAACAGGATTTTGCCTCCTGCTTATTAAGGAGAAAACAAGCTTGTTTGCCTATAAATGGCGATTCAACTCAGACTTCAAACTTGACAAATAAAACATTACAATCTTAGCTGCAGTTTAGAGTGTGTTTTCTCCTTGGGGGTTAACGTACCCCGGCCACCTCATTTCTAGCACCTACTGGAAACAAGAACAGTGAATAGGGGCGCCTGGGTGGCTCAGTCAGTTAAGCATCCGACTTCAGCTCAGTCATGATCTCGCAGTTTGTGGGTTCAAGCCCCGCATCGGGCTCTGTGATGACAGCTCGGAGCCTGGAGCCTACTTCGGATTCTGTGTCTCCCTCCTTCTTTACCCCTCCCCCACTCATACTCATGCTCTGTCTCTCTGTCTCTCTCTCTCTCTCAAAAATAAATAAACATTAAAGAAATTAAAAGAAAAAAAAAACCAGTGAGGGGCGCCTGGGTGGCTCAGTCTGTTAAGCCTCCGACTTCAGCTCAGGTCACGATCTCGCAGTCCGTGAGTTCGAGCCCCGCGTCGGGCTCTGGGCTGATGGCTCGGAGCCTGGAGCCTGCTTCCAATTCTGTGTCTCCCTCTCTCTCTGCCCCTCCCCTGTTCATGCTCTGTCTCTCTCTCTCTCTCTCTCTCTCTCAAAAATAAATAAACACACACACACACACACACACAAAACAAAACAAAAAAAACAAAACAAAACAGTGAACAGTGAATTCTAGTAACTTAAACATATCTAGTAACTTAAACAGAAGGCTTAGTAAGGCCTTCAAAAGAAAAAGGAGAAATAAAACATTAGAATAATATAGGTAATTCTAGGTAAGATTCTTCCTCCTCTTGTGAGTATATGTATGATTTTTTGGAGTCTCTGGTTTCTCCTAACCACATATTTAAAAGGGACTTGTCATGTATTTTCATTTAAGTGCATATGATGCTTCTCAGTGAAATGAGAAAGACAGTTTTCCATCTGGTTCTGGGATTTTAGGTTCTTTATCTGAAGCTTTTCAAGAAGATGATAAAAACAATTGCTAACTTATATTAAATGCTTACTATATGCCAAGCACTGTGTGAATAAGCACATACTTTGTAGCTTTTAGCCCTCATAATGCCCCCATGTGATAGATACTTCTTTTTTTTTTTTTATTTTTTTTTTAACATTTTATTTATTATTGAGAGACAGAGACAGAGCATGAGCATGGAAGGGGCAGAGAGAGGTGGAGACACAGAATCCGAAGCGGGCTCCAGGCTCCGAGCGGTCAGCACAGAGCCCGATGTGGGGCTGGAACTCACAGACCATGAGATCATGACCTGGGCCAAAGTCTGTCGCCCAACCGACTGAGCCACCCAGGCACCCTGTGATAGATACTTCTTAAGTCACATCCCGTGTGCTTATAAGGTGGGGTAATCCTCTAACTAAACAAGTCTATTGACTCTGTTAAGGTTATAGAAATTTAATATTAATGTGGAATGCAGTAGGCCCAATAGGCAAGCAGCAACACTTTCATTTTCTCCATTTGTTGCTTCACTACCTCCAGAGATTTGATGATTATCTTAGAGGCAGAATGGTTTGAATGCATACACATCTATAAACGGGCTTTCCTTTCCTTCCTTCCCTTGATCTAAGTCAGTGGTTCTGAAACATCGGTGTATATAAGAAATGCCGTGCAGAATTGCATAAAGCCATTTATACCGTACTTTAGAAGCAACTTAAGAAATGTCAAAGGCGACTTGACTCTGTAAGATTTTTTGCCTATTAGGTTGGCTTTATGCTGAATCATTCGTGGGGAAATAACACAGGACCAAGAGATTCAGGTTAGGGGAGAAAAGAAGACTCGAGAGAAGGGAACTGAGGAGACTTCCACGTAGGGTGAAAGAGGTGCCTATCAGCATACTAGACAATCTAAAGTTGAGGGAGATGGGAAAGAGGCAAGGCCAGGAGGAATAAATGCTAGATACTGTGGTGAAAGTGCTTTATCTATGTTATCTCACTTAATTATTAAAAAAAAATTTTTTTTAATGTTTCTATTTATTTTTGAGACAGAGAGAGACAGAGCTTGAGCAGGGGAGGGGCAGAGAGAGAGAGACACAGAATCCGAAGCAGGCTCCAGTCTCCGAGCTGTCAGCACAGAGCCCGACGCGGGGCTCGAACCCACAAACTGCGAGATCATCACCTGAGCCGAAAGTCGGCCGCTCAACCGACTGAGCCACCTGGGTGCCCCCCTCACTTAATCATTACAGCAACCCTTCAGATACGGAAACCAAAGTTACAGGTATTCAAATGACTTGCCTGATGTCACAAAGATGGCAAATGGTAGAGCCAACACCCAAACCCAGGTCTCACTCTAAAATTCAAGGTCTTTCCACCATAGCTGGCTTCTTTGTGGGCTAGGACCTCCTGAAGTCAGCCAGAAAGAACTCTGGGGAACGGAGATGTGTTGTTGTCTTGGGATGGCCTAAAGCTTGGGGCGAGATTCTTGTCAGGCCATGTAGTGGAAAACCTTCATTCCTCGTGGAGAGCAGAGAGGCTGACCTGGAATGGATAGTTTAGGAAAGTAAGCAGAATTTTACAAAAATAGCTGCATCCGTGCCTCTTCGTGATTTCTTTCCTTCTGAATACATGGAAGACACATCAAGATACTGGGCTGTCATGTACACAGCAAGTGTGTAACACGTGGTGGTGTTCCTCAGGTGCTCACTTCTCCGGCCCCCTGGGAATATCATTTGAGTGTCCAGTAAAAGACACGGTAAACCCAGAGGACAGACCTTACTTAGACTGAAAACTGTAATCGTTCCAGGAAAAAATATATATGCCCCTAACTTTGAGGACCTGGTAGCAGCTTTAGGAGAAATAGTCCTTGGCTATAATGACAACAGTAAAGATGTGGAGCTGACCTGGCCAAGCTCACCAGCAGCAGGAGAAGGCAGAAGGCTGGAGAAATAGAAGAACCACTAAGGAAGTCAGTGAGTGTCCTTGACATTCATAAAGAAGAAGGGGCTCCACTGGCTTAAAATTTTGTTTTTACTGTTTATTTATTTTTGAGAGAGAGAGAGAGAGAGAGAGAGAGAGAAGAGTGCGAGCAGGGAAGGGGCACAGAGACAGACACAGAATCCAAAGCAGACTCCAGGCCCAAGCTGTTGGCACAGAGCCCCACGGGGGGATCGAACTCACGAACCTGACCTGAGTCAAAGTTGGCTGCTTAACCGACTGAGCCACCCAGGTACCCCTCCATTGGCTTTAAAGGCTCATGAGCACTTCGAATTACCGGCATAAAGTGAATTTCACTAAAACAGGACAAAGGCTGTCCACGTGGTAAAAGTGGATATTAGAACAAATAAAAACTATTCCATATCCACATCTAACACCATATCCTGCAATAATTCCACGTGGCCAATGAGTTTACTCAAAGAAAAAAAAATTCCTTTCCGTAATTTGTTACCCTACCTTATATGTACAGAGTGTCTAAGACAATTCAAAGACAAATTCTTATATATAGAGAAATTCTAAGAAAGTCAAAGACAAAAATGAATACATCTCAATATATACATTTTATAAAACCTAATAAGTTTTTATAAACTTATACTGAATCCAAAAAAAATATGAGAAAAATCACTGGATTTTGTGATGTGATTGTGATGTGATATGAAATTTACTTAAATAGGTAAAATTGTTTTCTAGGATCCACCAGTGAATTGCCAAATAGGAAATGAAGAGTTTACAGAGGAGGAAAAAGAAATTAGTGCATAGAAAAGCCTACAGCCTTATGAAATTAAACAAACGCACACATACAAACGCGTACCAGTAAAACATGGGATGTTTCTGTATTATTTCTTATACTCCCACGTGAATCTACAATTACGTGGATAAATTTTTCTATTTAGAAAAGAACACAGCATCAATCATTTTTTGTGAAATGAATGCAAATCAAAACAAAATTAAAATATGATTACATGAAATGGATGTCAGAGCAAATGAAACATGTTGGCCGGGGTGTCTGGCCGGCTCCATTGGTAGAGCATGTGACTCTGCATTTCTGGGTTGTGGGTTCCAGCCCCATGTTGGGTGCAGAGATTACTTAAAAATAAAATCTTGAAAACAATGTTGGCAAAGGATGGGAGACATGTAACATTCTTATATTGATCATAACATTGCAAGTCAGTCCAATCAGCTCTGAGACAATCAGACTTTTAAATTTTCTACAGTTAGAATTTTATATAGGTCATTGTGCAGTTCTGTTTCCTTGGATGTTCTTAATCTTGAAAATCCTGCATGCTTGTTTTAATATGGGAAATCAAGGGAAGGTGGGGGACTAATGAGAACTCTGTATTTAACACTCATTTCTCTGTGAGTTTAAAACTGATTTTTAAAAAGTCTATTATTTAAAAAAGAAAGAATAAAGGAAGAAGCTGTGAATAGACTAAAAGTCATTGAACTGTACTCTTTAAATGGGAAAATTGTATGGTATACTAATTATATCCAAATAAAGCTGCTCTTTTAACAAAGTAAAAGAAAATTAGGGGTGCCTGGGTGACTCAGTCGGTTAAGGGACTGATGTGGTTTCAGCTCAGGTCATGATCTCACAGTTTCATGGGTTTGAGCCCCACATTGGGCTCTGCACATCGATGGCGTGTGGAGACTGCTTCTGACGGCATGTGGATTCTCTCTCTGCCCCTCTCCTGCTTGTGCTCTCTTTGTCTCTCTTAAAATAAATACACAAACTTTTAAAAACGGTAAAAGAAAATTAAATGCATATTTTAGAGTTCCTAAAGCAACTACGAAATAGAATATAAAGAGATACAGTGAGGGACACCTGGATGGTTCAGTCAGTTAAACCCCAGACTCTGGAATTCGGATCAGGTCATGATGTCACGGTTTGTGAGTTTAAGCCCCACACGGGGCTCTGCGCTGATAGTGTGAAGCATGCTTGGGATTCTCTCTCTCTCTCTCTCTCTCTCTCTCTCAAAATAAATAAATAAATTAAAAAAAATAAAAAGACACAGCGAAAATTATAAGTAAATTAAAATCCAATACTAAAACAAAGTCAAATAATCCAGAAGAGAAAACAGAGAAATGAAAGGCAGAGAGGAAAAGCAGAAGACTAATAATAAAAAAGATCTAAATCCAAGTACTTTAATAACTACGTTTAGTGTAGTTATTGACAATAAAAGAGAGATGATCAGAGTAGTCGAGCAAATTGCTAACAGCTCCACTGTAAGAGTGGGAATGCCATGGTTTGGGTTCTTCACCTGCAACACAAAGCCATCATGTGTGCAGGATCCACCTGGGCCACCCCATATCATTCCCATGGGACTTGAGGACAAGGTAATGAACGATGTGAACATAAATCTCAAGCTGCCTATGACCCATGAATTTTGTCTATTGTCAGCGCCTATGAAACTACGGCAGGCTGATTTGTCGGCTTGTAAGATGAGTAGCATTTCAACCCTCCACAGGTCTTCCCCGTAAGGTTTATGGCAGGAATGCAAGGCTGGTTCAACGTTCAGAAATCAATCTGTCTAACCAACCGTATTAATTGTTTAAGAGAGAAAAACCACATAAAAATATAAATTGATGCAGAAAAGGCTTTGGGCAAAACAAAACACCCGCTCACAATATAAATTCCCAGCAAACTCGGAATAGAAGAGCACGCCCTCAACCTGAGACGTATCTACAAAAACCTACCGTTAAATATGGGCTCGACGTGTGTCCAAGGTAGACCAGAAGTGGTTTCACTGAAGAAGCCGGATTTGGTGGGGGCGCCTGGGTGGCGCAGTCGGTTAAGCATCCGACTTCAGCCAGGTCACGATCTCGCGGTCCGTGAGTTCGAGCCCCGCGTCGGGCTCTGGGCTGATGGCTCGGAGCCTGGAGCCTGTTTCCGATTCTGTGTCTCCCTCTCTCTCTGCCCCTCCCCCGTTCATGCTCTGTGTCTCTCTGTCCCAAAAATAAATTAAAAAAAAAATGTTGAAAAGAAAAAAAAAAAAAAGAAGCCGGATTTGGTGGATGACTTGCCTGCCTTCTGGCCCCTGGCGGGAGGATTCTGAGCGGGGGCGGGAGCGGGGGCGGGGGCGGGGGCGGGGGGGGGGGCGCTGCACACTCTCAGAATCCCTGGCAGGACGGACTCCCCATTGCCCATGACAGGGACCTGCTCATTGACCCCCTGGGCCGGCTCACCTCCCTCGCTTCATTCCCGGGATGGCCTCACAGATGATCCTCCCCTCGCCTGGGGTCCGCTTCGGGGAGGAACCAGCCCCGCGCCCCCTCTCCGTCCGGGGCTCAGTGAAGAGCGAGCCTTCTCCCCACTTGCAGCTGAAGCCCCACGTCCGCCTCTCCGTCTTCCTCTCTCCAGCTCCTTTCAGCGCCTCTCGTCTCCGTCTTCCTCGCTAGGAGACCCAGACCCTGCGCCAGGACCCGGGGACGGTGCTGGCTCCTCCCGGCCGCAGGGGGCGCTGTGGGGCCGGGCCGGGCGCGAGTCCCAGCGTGCACCGCGCGGGGGCTGGGCCTAGCGGGGCTGGACGGGGGTGGAAGGCCGCGCGCCGTGGGCGGTGCTGGGGGGTGACCCGTGCGCTCGGCGTCTCCAGGGCAGCGGCGAAGGCAGGGGCAGAAGCGGGGGCCGTGAAGGGCCATGGCTGAGCTGGCTCCGGTAAGAGGGGCCTTGGAGGATGCGGGCCCTGTCGAAACTCGTCCCTGTCGCGATCTTGTGTGGGGTCCCGATTCGGGCAGTGAGGCGGCGGGGGACTGTACGTGCGTGACCCTGCACTGAGCTCGGAGCCCCCGGCGGTTAAAGGGACGGTTTTGGTGCTCAGGTTGTTTCTGCAATGGAATAGGAAGAAAAGGGGTCACTGGGAGAAATTCAGGGTCTAACCAAGCGTCCCCTCTTGTCACCCGCTGTTTCCGCCGTGTGTCGGAGTTCTTTGGTTTCTCTTGGGTTCTCCGTTCTGTGCTCTGCTGATGGATGTAACCTCAAAGAAGCTCATCTGAACGGATGAAAAAAAAGTTAGGGGAAGGAAGACTGGGAATGAAAGGAACTGGAGACTGCTCCCTGTAGGAAATGACAGAAAATTTGAAACCAGTTGGGGTGGTTAACGGGAAATTTCAACACCGGTTTTAGAGTTTAATAGACATATCCCGGGCTCAATCCAGGAAACTCCGTTAAATTCAACTAAGTATATAACCTGCCTACTTATGCAAGTTTTGCTTCTACCCTTACTGAGATTTTCATATCTAATAATCTTACTAATGTAATGCATTTTTTTCCCCTTCCGCTTCTCACCTCCTCCCCCATCAGGTATAGGACACAGGGAACCTTTCTGTACTGTACTATCTTTGCAACTTCCTGAGTCTGTATTTCAAAATAAAAAAGTTTTTAAAAGTCTTGCATACCAATAATTGGTTGTTGCTAAGTAAAGGATCCCCCTTTAGGTGATGCATGTGTTCAAAGGCCTGCTGGTCATTAATTCACTATGTGGGTCAAGTAGACTTCTGTGACCCCTTTATTACATTGTTCATGGCACCATCCAGAGAGAATGATAGAATATATATATCACATATAATTATATATATGTATATGATTTTCTTTTTTTAAATTTTTTAACATTTATTCATTTTTGAGACAGAGAGCACGCGTGTGCACACACGCAAGCAGGGGAGGGGCAGAGAAAGGGAAACAATCCAAAGCAGGCTCCAGGCTCTGAGCTGTCAGCACAGGGCCCAATGTGGGGCTCAAAGCAACAAACCACGAGATCACGACCTGAGCTGAAGTCCGAGGCTTAACCAACTGAGCCACCCAGGTGCCCCTATATGATTTTATTTTTAAGTAATCTCTACACCCCTGTGGGGCTCAAAGTTACAACCCCGAAATCACGAGTTGCATGCTCCACCAGCTGAACCAGCCAGGCGCCCAAGAATGAGATTTTAATATAGTTTCTTCTCGTCTCTTTTTTTTTTTTTTTAATTTTTTTTTCAACTTATTTTTTTATTTTTTTTTTTATTTTTGGGGCAGAGAGAGACAGAGCATGAACGGGGGAGGGGCAGAGAGAGAGGGAGACACAGAATCGGAAACAGGCTCCAGGCTCCGAGCCATCAGCCCAGAGCCTGACGCGGGGCTCGAACTCACGGACCGCGAGATCGTGACCTGGCTGAAGTCGGACGCTTAACCGACTGCGCCACCCAGGCGCCCCTCTTCTCGTCTCTTAAAGACATGGACATTGAAAGATGGGAGCCTGAAAGTGAAAATGTATGTATGTACTGTTTGTGATTCCAGGTAACAATGACATTTGATGATGTGGCCTTATATTTTTCGGAACGAGAGTGGGAGATCCTGGAGAAGTGGCAGAAGGAAATGTATCAGCAAGTGATGAAGACCAATTATGAGACTCTTGATTCCCTGGGTAGGATTGGCTTCAAAGAAATCATTTTTGGGGAACCAGCCTAATACTATTAGGCTTTCCACTCTGTATTAGCTATTGAGTATGATTCTGTGGCCAGTTTACACTTAGAATATCTTCTTAACTTCCTATTATGGCCTGGGAATATTTAACATGTCATTATTTTATCTAGTGATATCTGCACCCCACCCCCCCCAGTCTTATTAATTCAGAATTCTCTTTCACCCCAAACCTCCCTTGTTTGTCCCACAGTTAGAATTACTAAATGACCTCATTGCCTCTCTCTCTCTTTTTTTTTTAAGTGTATCCTTTTTTTAAAACTGATACTTTGGTGCCTACATGTGTTGCCTCGACAAGAGGAGTTTTCTCTCCTCGTAAGAACTGGGGGAAAAGTTCCCTGGTAGAGGGAGAAGGGGCGGTGGGATGGGACACGTAGGTATACCCAGAGAAATACTCACGGGGTAGATTTGAAGAGAAAGTTGAGATTATACTTTGCCGTTTATCCAACTTGCTCTAACTCATTCTTACATCATTAAAACCATTTCTACCGTTTCCAATTTAACAGGTGATCTCAGTATAGCCTGTAGGCTTCTCTCCCTCCTTTGGGGTCTATAATCTCTTCTATCTGAGATAGGGATGACAAGATGAATCAGTTGTGTGAAATCAGAGGGAAGAAAATTCTAAGCAGAGGAAAGATGAGTGCAGAAGTTTAAGGGTTGGAGTGCATGAGCTCATTGTGTGATGGGAACCACGCTAAGGCTAGTCACACATGCGGAGAAGGCTAGGAGATGAGAACTGTGGTGCCAAGTCTGGAAGGGGCCTCTAGGTCAAGGTACAGAGTTCGATTTAGTTCTGTATACAAAGGGAAGGTGATGAGAGGATTTACACAGGACTAGTAAGACAAAATTTCTTGGAAGAATTAATTACTTGGGTTGCCATGGGGAGAATGAATTATAGCGCACAGCAATGAAAGGAGAGACACCAGCCAAGAACCTCAGCAGTGCAGGTGAGGCTTCATGGCAGCTGAACGAGGTAGGTGGTGATAAAGGTAGAAGGAGACAGGCTCTGAATGTCTTTCAGAGGGAGCGTCCTGGATTTTGCTGGTGGGTTGGATGTCGAGCCTAAAAGTGAAAGAAGAATCAACTCCTAGATTGTTGGCTTGAGTATGTTGAAGCCAGTGGCTTTATTCGATGACATCAGGAACGCTTGGGGAAAGGACCTTAAGTTTGAGATATTTATTAGATATTCTATGGAAATATTTATAATTGGGTGTGCAAGAGTGGAATTCCAAGTGAAGATCAGGGCTGGATTCACAAATTTGGAGTCACTATATAGATGGTGTTTAAAAAAAATTTGTTTTCATGTTTATTTTTGAGAGAGACCGTGACTGGGAGAGGAGCAGAGAGGGAGACACAGAATCCAAAGCAGGTCTCTGGCTCTGAGCTGTCAGCTCAGAGCCCCACGCAGGGCTCGAACCCACCAGCCGTGAGATCATGACCTGAGCCGAAGTCGGACGCTCAACTGACTTGAGCCACCCAGGTGGCCCAAGATGGTGTTTGAAATCTCAGGGCTAGGTGGAATCATCTAGGGAGAATATGTAGATAGGACAGAGCCCCGGGACACCTCAACATTTGGAGGTCAAGCAGAGCAGTCTCAGTCCAGTAAGGTAGGAGAAACTCGAGCTACGTGCTTATCCAGGGTTGAGTTGGGAGTTATCACAACTAGTGTCCTTGTGCTTGGAAAATCCAGTCTGATTTTCCCACTTTTTAAAACCCAAAGGGCATTATTTACAAATGATTTTCTGTACGGGCATCCAGATATTAGCCCCAGAGATTAGGATTTAGCAGGTCCAGCCTCAGGCCCAGGAGTCCACATTTTTCACAAGCCCTTCAGGTGCTGCCAATGCTTGATCCAAGGTCTCAGCGGTAGGTGACACTACTACAGGGCATCCATTGGATCTTCTAAAATCATTCCTTTACTTTAGAACTGTCCTTCTTCCCTTCATGCTTATGTCATTAGACACATTACTCTCTCTCCCTTCATCATTGCCATCGTTTAACAACTTCCTGGTTCCTTCACTGCACCTCAGTAGTTAGTCTCCTTGAATATGGGGAGTCTAGTCAGAAGCGTTTAGTGATCAGGCTCCCTTCTTGACCTCCTGTGATTTTGCTTTTTATTGCACTCACATTGTTCTCATAATGATCATTTTTTAAGACTTTCTGCCTGGGTCTGTTGGCCTTTTAAAAATCATTGTCCAGGGGCGCCTGGGTGGCGCAGTCGGTTAAGCGTCCGACTTCAGCCAGGTCACGATCTCGCGGTCCGTGAGTTCGAGCCCCGCGTCAGGCTCTGGGCTGATGGCTCAGAGCCTGGAGCCTGTTTCCGATTCTGTGTCTCCCTCTCTCTCTGCCCCTCCCCCGTTCATGCTCTGTCTCTCTCTGTCCCAAAAATAAAAAATAAAAAACGTTGAAAAAAAAAATTTAAAAAATCATTGTCCAGGGGCACCTGGGTGGCTCAGTTGGTTAAGGGTCTGACTTCGGCTCAGGTCATGATCTCACAGTTCGTGGGTTCAAGCCCCGCATCGGGCTCTGTGCTGACAGCTCAGAGCCTAGAGCCTGCTTTGGATTCTGTGTCTCCTTCTCTCTTTCTGCCCCTACCCCATTTGGGCTCTGTCTCTCCCTCTCTCTCTCAAGAATAAATAACCATTAAAATAAAAGTAAAAATCATTGTCCTTAACTTCCCCATTTCCTTTAGTTTTATGAAACATTGCAGAGAACATTTAAGCTAAGCAGTCTTGGTTAGGCTATATTTTGTTGTCATTCATGTAATTTCAAGGGCTTCAATTTTTTTTTTATCGCTTATTTATTTTTGAGAGGGAGAGGGGGGGGGGGCAGAGCGCGAGTAGGAGAGGGGCAGAGAGAGAAGGAGACACAGAATATGAAGCAGGCTCCAGGCTCTCAGCTATCAGCACAGAGCCCGACGCGGGACTCGAACCCACGAACTGTGAGATCATGACCTGAGCCGAAGTCGGACGCTTAACTGACTGAACCACCCAGGCGCCCCGGGTTTCAATTTTTTTTAACTTAACTTTGATTTCCTGTCTTCAGGAATCAAAGTCAACTCTGATAATCATGTTCAGTGAAGAACTCAGATAAATCCAGATTGAGTCTTATGTGGACTCTCTTTGCAGGTGGTGTTTTTTCCAAGCCAGATTTGATCACTTGGATGGAACAAGGGAGAACGCTGTTAATCAGAGACCAGGGACCCTTGGAGAAAAGAATGACACTTAGCCCTTCTGCTGGTGAGCAGTGCAGCACGCAGAAGACTCGAAAGTTGCTGTATTTTGGTGAGTATGATGGATTTAGGGTCATGACTGATTTCTTTTATCTTTGTGGATAGTCAGCTGGACGTTGTGAATAAGCATTGTTTTGATGGAGAGTGTTCTTTTTTTCCCTCAAGTGGGAAGCAAATACAAGAACGTATTACTTTTATAAGGAGGGAAATTGTGTATGTTTTGTTAAAAAAAAATTATGACCCTGGAAAGAAGAATTCCCTGTAAAAGAACAAGTAGAGGACCCACTTGTCAAGTCCTGAGGAACAGCCATCTTCCCCGTGACACCACTGTGTCCATTTGAGTATAGAGAAATGGAATACCGTCCAATTTGGTATAACATACTATTTTTTTATTGTACAGATTTTTAGAACTTGAGTTCTAAAATACTGTTGAAAGATTCCTTTTTAAAAAAAAAAATTTTTTTTAATGTTTATTTTTGAGAGAGAGAGAGAGACAGAGACAGAATGCAGTGGGGGAGGGGCAGAGAGAGAGGGAGACACAGAAGCAGGCTTCAGGCTCTGAGCTCTCAGCACAGGGCTCGATGCGGGGCTCGAACTCATGAGCTGTGAGATCATGACCTGAACCGAAGTTGGACGCTCAACCAACTGAGCCACCCAGCTGCCCCAGAAGGATTCCTTTTTGAATTCCTTGTATCACAAGAAAAACGTTGGAAATACTTTAAGTGCTTAAGGGAATATGTTATTTTTTAGACTATGCTAATGTTTTATTAAATGGAGATCTAAGTCCCTGGAAGTCATAGGACTCTCCTTAAGAAGAAGGGATTTGAGCCCAGGAACGTATGGGCTAGCTCCATCAAAACAAAAAAAGAATTCCCAAGGACTTCATTTCATTGCCACTGTCTATTATTTCATTTATCTAATGAGCATTGAGTCCCTACCGTGTTCATAGGACTGTGTTAGTTATTACTCAGGCTGGGGGTGGGAAGGAGACACGTACATATACCCATATATATGTTCCGCTGGAGGATTTGGTCTTCGTGCTCACCTGGGATGGCAGTTAAGTTAGTCGATCATATTGAACTGTTGGACTAGTCGTCTATATAACGGGACTGTGTACAATTTAATAAAATAGTAAGTGGCAGTGGTAGTAGGAGTTGTATAGGGATTTAGAGGAGAGTGAGTGGAGTAGAGACAGCAGTTTCCCAGGAGGCCTTCTAAAGGAATTAGGATTTAAATAGCAAAGAATGGACGGATTTGGTTAGAGAAGATCAGCAGGGGTTATACATGAGCTGTCTCAAAGGTGGGAACAAGCCCATTGTGTTTAGAAAATGTATAGCTGAATGTGATTCTTGGGAGCATATGGGAGGTGAAGAAGGGGAAACATGACATGATGTCAGATTAGCTGGGGCCAGAAATCCCAAGGAGGAAGTTTGACTTCATCCTTTAGAAAGGGAGGACCCAGAAAGGTTTTTGAGTACCAAAGCCAACTTTGGTGGCTGTCCCTAAAAACGAATGTTCCCTTCGTGCCAGGTGGTACTCACCCAATAATCACAACTGCTCCTCTGCCTGGAATAAATAGTAAGTGATAAGAAATAGAGTTCAAGGAGACAGGTTAAGTACGCTTTTGCCATGACCTAGACGTTAGCTATGGAGTGCTAACTTAGTAAATGACATCATCCTGTTGTTGTTAACCGTGACCACAGAGCATAATCAGAGTTCTCTGGGGGCAGGCCCACCCTTCCTGACAGGTGAGGTTTCCTCCTGTGTTAAGAGATTTTAAAAACGGAGAGGCCTAGGACCCAGTTCAACAGGTAGGAGAAAAAGCGGTTCTGAAATACATCAGCTCAGGCCAGCATCTGGAATTGACTGCTCCAGTTTTTGCGGGTGAGAATACGGTGC
The DNA here is from genome assembly GCF_028018385.1 of Neofelis nebulosa. Taxonomy (NCBI): domain Eukaryota; kingdom Metazoa; phylum Chordata; class Mammalia; order Carnivora; family Felidae; genus Neofelis; species Neofelis nebulosa. The sequence continues at coordinate 7,520,361 of NC_080785.1, forward strand.
GAGCTCAGCTCCCCATTTCCTGTCGTCATGGTGTTTGCTCTGGGAACAGCAGTGACTATGCGTCTATTAATATCTTTCTTACAATGCAAAGTTCCTTGGAAAAGGGCATTATTTCCATAGCGTTCTTTGTGAAATTTAGTAAATTGTCATTTTGACATCTTAAGAAAGATACTTTCTTTTTTTTTTATGTTTATTTCTGAGAGAGGGAGCACAAGTGGGGGAGGGGCAGAGAGAGGGGGACAGAGGATCTGAAGTGGGTTCTGCACTCACAGCAGAGAACCCAATGTGGGACTCGAACTCGTGAACTGTGAGATCATGACCTGGTCTGAAGCTGGACACTTAACTGACTGAGCCACCCAGGTGCCAAGAAAGATATTTTTTATTAGCATTTCTTCCAGAAAGCTTTTCCTGAAATCTGTGGTAGAAGGGGCAAGAATATGACCCAAAGCCTTTATACTTCAGTATTATGTGATTTACTTCACAGATTTAAGGAACTAGAATAGAATGGTCATATTCTCAGACTAGCTCATTTTTATTTTCTTTCAACTTCTGCTTATTCTCTGAGGATAATTCATTGGTTCACAAGATGTATTTGCCTGCAATTTTTTTTCCACACGCAGCCATTTCTTAACACTTGATGGAAGAATTTGCACATCACAGTTAGATATACTTGGCCTGTGGCAAGCAGATACACAAGGTCATCAAGATCAATGGGATTCCTTTTCCCGTGCTGGTAGTGACGTGAAGACCATTCTTGACCCCATCGTAACACAGACACGTCATTGGTAAGGGTGGGTCTTCTTTTTTTCTCTCCAGGTGACCAAGGAAATCTTGGGGCAGAAGAGGAGGGATGCCGTTCAAATGGCCTCCAAAAGCAGGGTTCGTGTGCTACCTTCCCAGGGGAGGAAAGAAAGATCTTACCAAATCAAAGAGCCACCTTACGGCACCCAAGTCTCCAAGAAATAGGGATTCCACATGAAAACCTTGACATCATATCCTCTAATCGGGATAAGAACGATCCATGGCCTACGCTGGTAGGTCCCCCAGGTCACTTGGAAATTCCGCCGGGGCCAAGATTTTATTCCTGTTTTGTCTGTAGGAAGGTCTTCCAGGTAAAGAGAGACTTGGTAAAGCACAAAAGAAACCACGCCAAGAGCCAGCTCTGTAAATATCCACAGCACAAAAATGAATCCAGAGGGAGCTCTGAACTCCGATGGAACCGGCTGGTCCTGTGTAAGAAGAAGCGTTTCCGGTGTGGCAAGTGCGAGAAGAGCTACTATCTGAAGTGCAGCCTGATCATTCACCAGGTTGTTCACGTGGGCCAGCGCCCCCTCCCGTGCCCCCAGTGTGACCAGACCTTCCAGTTTAGAGCCGCTCTGAAGAAGCATCTGTGTTTGCACAAAAGGGAGAGACCATTTTCCTGTGAGCGGTGCGGCAAGGGTTTCGTCTCGCGGTGCAAGCTCACGGAGCACCTCAGGGTGCACACTGGGGAGAAGCCTTTCCGGTGTCCAGAGTGTGACAGAAGCTTCCGCCTGCGGAGAAGTTTGAAGGCCCACCTTTGCCGACACAATGGGAAGAAGCCTTTCCGTTGCCCGGAGTGTGGCAGAAGCTTTTCCCGAAAGGCTGCCGTGAAGGCCCACCAGAGGATCCACGGTGGAGAGAAGCCGTTTTCTTGTGACGAATGTGGTCGGAAATTCACACACAAGACGAAACTCGCTGAACATACCAGAGTTCATACGGGAGAGAAGCCCTTCCAGTGTCCCGAGTGTGAGAAGAGCTTCCGCCTGAAGAGAAGCCTCAAAGCCCATCTATTTCAGCACAGTGGGAAGAAGCCCTTCCAGTGTCCCGAGTGTGACAGGAGCTTCTCTTGGAAGAACGCCATGAAGGCCCACCAGCGTTTACACAGCGAGGAGAAGCCATTCTCCTGCGGGGAGTGTGGCAAGAGGTTTACCCGGCCCTCGAAGCTCGCTCGCCATAGCAGAGTCCACAACAGGCAGAGGGAATTCTCCTGCGGTGAGTGCAAAAAGACGTTCCCTCGGCAGTCGAGGCTCACGGAGCACCTCAAGGTCCACGCCAAAGAAAAGCCATTCTCCTGTCCCGAGTGCAGCCGGAGCTTCAGCCGACACTCGCACCTCGCCGAGCACAGGAGGCTTCACGGTGGGGAGGAGCCTTTCCGGTGTCCTGAGTGTGACAAGAGCTTCTTCTGGAAGGCCTCCCTGAAGTTCCACCAGCGGATACACAGGGGCGAGAAGCCGTTTGCGTGCAGCGAGTGCGGGAAGACCTACACCCAGCAGTCTCAGCTCACCGAACATCAGAGACTCCACAGCGGAGAGAAACCCTTCCGGTGTCCTGAGTGCAATAAAAGCTTCCGTCTCAAAGGGAATTTGAAAAGCCACCTGCTCCAGCACAGTGACAAAAAGCCGTTCTCCTGCGTTAAGTGCGGCAAAAGTTTCACTCAGCGGTACAGGCTCACTGAACACATTCGAGTCCATAGTGGTGAGAAGCCCTTCCGGTGTCCCGAGTGTGACAAGAGCTACTGCATACGGGGAAGCCTGAAGGTCCACCTGCACACGCATAGTGGCGAGAAGCCCTTCGGGTGTCCGGAATGTGGCAAAGGCTTCCTCCAGAAGAGAAGTCTGAAGACCCACCTGCACCATCACAGAGGGGAGAGGCCTTTTTCTTGTGACGAGTGTGGAAGGAGCTTTACGTACATGGGAGCACTCAACACCCATATGGCCGTACATGCCAGGGCAAAGCCCCTCAGTGTCTAGGCCAAGCCACGCAGAAAGGCGGCAGTGACAGCTCTTAGGTGGCGTTAGCAGCTCTGTCGGATCCACGGTAGAAGGGGGATAAGGGATTCATGGGACATCGGCCTCACATACGCTGGCCAGATGCACAGCAGGCAGGGCGTGACAGCTCCTTGACAAAGGTCCCCAATTATCCAGGCACAAGAGGCATCTCCCCTCTATGATTCCTGTGGACCAGGCCTGCCGGTTCTGGAAGAAACACTCGACTCTGCCGCCATTCCGGCAGTTTTTAGCAGCGTCATCCAAGAGCACAGTAATACCTTTATTAAATTCTGAAACCTTGGGGCACCTGGGTGGCTCGGTTGAGTGGTTGATTTCAGCTCAAGTCATGATCCCGGGGTCGTGGCATCGAGCCCCGCGTCGGGCTCTGCGCCGAGCTTAAAGCCTGCTTAAGATTCCCTCTCTTTCCCTCTGCCCCTCCCCCCCACGCGCGCGCGCGCGCGCGCGCGCGCTCTCTCTCTCTCAAATAACAATAAAAGAAATTCCGAAACCACAGCTCGATTGAAGAAATGTTACAGACTGAAATGTTTCCCCTCAGACGCCTCAGTCTGCTTTCTATTATCAGGCCTCCTTATTTAAATTTGTACTGAGACTTTCAGTTTTTTTCTCATATAGTGAATTTTCATTTTCTCTCACATGGTGAGAGCATCTGTGTCGCGGGGGAATTTCTCTATATTACCAAAAATAAGTGTTGTCTACCATCTCCTTTGTTAACGATGCTGCACATAAATTTTTGTTTCCCTCTGGTTTAATTTAAATCACCGAAAAATCCACCATTGTCGGTAACAAGCAATGATGTAACTAACCCCTCTGCATTTTCAGTAGTATACGTCAATTCTCCAGGAGACATACTTGCCTTAATATTGGGGGCTTTTGGGTAAATACCAAAGGAAAAAATATTGCCAGTCCAAGACATCACTCCATTTTTTGTTCTGTGGCCCAATCGATCATTCTAAGGTGATTTTCCAGCCTGTTCTAGCGAACCTTCATCTGTCTCATGGACTGTCAGTCTTTTAACATCATTCCTACAAAAATGTACGGCTGTGCTTCCTTAGGGAATCTTGGGGCCTATGGAAAATTCCCACTGCTGTAGTACACGGTGGTTGCTGATCACCTGAGTCAGAATCAGCTGGAATCAAGGACACCCTACAAGTCACAGTGTCTCTACGAGAACCAACGTCTGGTTGGTACACTCCTGTAGGTGCAAGCCTCTTGGCGAGTCAATGGCGTCTTTGTGCAAAGAAAAATGCGCTTCCTCTAACCTGTGCCAGGGTGTGTGTGGGCTGGATGTCAGCCTCGGCGGCCTCTTCACCAGCACACCTCAGGACAACGCCGTGCCTTCGCCTGGGATACGTGTGGAAAACGCAGGCCCCAGGGACCCTTCCCACACCTACTGAGTGACAGTCTGTTCAAGTGAACTTGTTGGAAAAGCTCCAGAACATTTGTTCTAGTGAGTGGAGAGACTGGAGGAAGGAAAACTCTTTGAAAGCATTCTAGTCATCCTGCTGTGAAATTCAGGTTAGACCTTTTCCTTTAAGCCTCTCTCTCGTCCATTTTGTAATCAAGCTCCTTGGGATAAAAGTTTCTTACGTTATGTGTGTGTTAGGTCAGGCTGCCATAACAAAACACCGCAGACTGGGGGGCTTAAAGCACAGAAATTTGTTTTCTTACAGATCTAAAGGCTAGAAGTCCAAGACCAAGGGGCCAGCAGGATTGGTGTCTGGTGAGAGCTGGCTTCCTGTGTCCTTATGTTGTTTTTTTCCTCTGTGCACAGGGTGGGAGTGGGGGATCGCCGGTGTTTCTTCTTTTTGTTAGAAGGATACCAGCCCTGTTGGATTAGGGCCCCAGTCCTATGGCCTCATTTAACCTTAACTAGTAGACCTGAGCAAAGCGAATAAGGAGGCGCGGAGATTAAGAATGCTGTGTGTTCCTAAATGGAAAGAAATACCAAGAATGGGGAGGAAGTACTTCCTCCTCTGCCACTGCCACCACCACCCACCACCACCACCAGCCACTGCTAGCTGTGCGTGTTTGTCATCGGTTCCTCTCCTGAGCCACCACTTGTGCAGTAATGTCTTATCTCCTAGGTGCTGATGACTTTCAGATCTGTACATCCGTCTCCCTAGTTCACCTTCCCCCTGAGTATTTCTGATTTCCACAGGCATCTCAAACACAAAATGCCCAAGATAAGACTTTGCATCCAGGGGCGCCTAGGTGGCTCAGTCGGTTAAGCATCCGTCATCGGGTCAGGTCGTGATCTCATGGTTCGCGAGTTCGAGCCCCACCTTGGGCTCTGTGCTGACAGCGTGGAACCTGGAGCCTGCTTTGGATTCTGTATCTCCCTCCCTCTCTGCCCCTCAGTCACATTCTCTCTCTCTCAAAAAATAAGTAAACATTTAAAAAATTAAAAAAAAAAAGACTGTATTCATATCAACCCTCACTCTGCACTCTTCCTTACATTCTTGTATTTCCCACCTCTAAAATTACACTAACTAATCCTAAAGCTGTAAATCTGATAATGATCCTAGGTTTTCCTCCACCCAATCTGTCTCCTAAATTCCTCCCAAACAAATGCCCTTCTTTATCTCTACCATCACCACTGACTGAAGCCAACTTTTAAAAAAATTATTGTTTAAGTTTGTTTATTTCTTTTAGAGAGAACACAAGCGGGGGGAAGAACAGAGAGGGAGAGAGAGAGAATCCCAAGCAGGCTCCATGCTGTCAGCGCAGAGCCTGATGCGGCGCTCGAACTCACAAACCCTGAGATCATGACCTGAGCTGAAATCAAGAGTCTGACGCTTAATGGACTGAGCCGCCCAGCTGCCTCCTCCCAAAGCCAACTTTAAAAAAAATTTAGTGTTTTTATGGACAGATTTTCCTGCTTTCTCCTGCAGTGCATTCATTACCCTTATAACAGATTGATTTCCCTAATATCCAACTCTAATGTTATTCTCAAAAAATATTTTTTATAAGCTTCCAATTTTATTACAAACGTAAACTCCCTAACATGACATCAGAAAGAAACCTTTGAGCTGACCCAGACCTGCCTTTTCAGCTTAATCTTGTTACCTGTTCACAATATGAACCTCACTCTCACCGAATGACTCTGGTCTTTCCCAAGTGCGTCATATCCTCATGACCACTCCCTCATCTTCCCGACTCCTGCACGTTCCACCATTCAGTTTCCACACCAGCAGCATTTTAGGTATGTGCACAATGCCACAGCACCCTTTCTCTAATAGCACTCTTAGTGTTCAACTGTAACCTGCCTGCTTCCCTCAGAGACTGCACTCTGGCCAGGGCAGGGGTTTAATCTTGTTTTTGCATTTTCCCACCCAGATCAAGCCATTCTCTGGCTTAATACCTGGATCTGTGATGTACCCACTAACAGGGCGGGGTGGGGGAGCACTGAACTACATAGGACTTGATTATGGACCTGAGGGCCCCAGGGAATCAGTCAGACGCAGTCACAGGACAGCTAAACAAGGATGGTTGGAGGTGCATACATTCTCACATAGACACAAACCCTACCCCTCCCCATTCACGATGATCCTGCAATCCGTAATTCCAAAACCCATAAAGAGATAGAAGTTTAAGTGAGCCAACAAAACAAAATCAGAAGATGAATTCACTCCGTATACATTTAAATAGAGATCCCTGGAAGATACTTTAAAACCAGTGCACTTGATTCACCAAAATATAAACGAATTATAACATTTTAAAATACTAGGAAATAAACAATAAGCAGAAGTGATAAACAGGTGGATATGAAAAAAGACCTTGGAAATGAGAAAGTAAAGTTACTGATTGAACGAAAATCTCGAATAGAATAAACAAGCTTTAGGAATTTATCCAGAATGAAGTAGATAGATAAATACAAATAATAAAAGTATGAAAGCAGTGAAGATCCATAGAGAATCGATTGAGAGCTTCTGATATATACCTAACAATTCCAGAAGGAAAAAATAAATAAAGGGAGTGGCTGAGAAGCAATACTTGAAAATGGCTGAGAGGTTTCCAAAATCTTCAAATGAAAAGTGCACTACCAGGCACCTGGGTGGCTCAGTCTGTTGAGCATCTGACTTCAGCTCAGGTCATGATCTTGCGGTTTGTGGGTTCAAATCCCATGTCGGGCTCTGCGCTGACAGCTCAGAGCCTGGAGCCTGCTTCGGATTCTGTGTCTCCCTCTCTGTGCCCCTCCCCCATTCGCACTCTGTCTCTCTCAAAAATAAATATGGGGCGTCTGGGTGGCTCAGGCGGTAAGCGTCCGACTTCGGCTCAGGTCATGATCTCACGGTTCATGAGTTCGAGCTCCACGTCGGGATCTGCGCTGACAGCTCAGAGCCTGGAGCCTGCTTCGGATTCTGTGTCTCCCTCTCTCTCTCTGCTCCCCCGCTCACACTCTGTCTCTCTCTCAAAAATAAATAAGCATTAAAAAAAATAAAATAAAGACATTTAAAAAAAAAAGGAAAAGTGCACTTCCATTACATGAGAGGATGGTAAAAATCCACAGCTAGCAATGATGGTAAAACTAGCATCAAGAATAAGGAGAAAAACAGAAGGGCATGGAGAATTTGGGGGCATTACGGGTCTGTTTATTACCTTGATTTTGAGGATGGTTTCACGAACTTCTACATATGTCAAAACTTACCAAATTGTAAGGTTTAAATATATACAGTTTATAGTGTGGCAGTTGTACCTCAATAAAACAGTTAAAATATCAACAGCAATCACGAAGATGTTATATATAGTTTCTAAAACAGCTGAAGAAAAAAGGAATATAGTAAAGTGCCAATTCAGGGGCGCCTGGGTTCCTCAGTCAGTTGAGCCTCCGACTTTGGCTTAGGTCACGATCTCGTGGTTTGTGTGTTCGAGCCCCGCATCAGGCTCACTGCTGTCAGTGCGGAGCCTGCTTCAGATCCTCTGTCCCTCCCCAGCTTGTGCTCTCTCTCAAAAATAAATAAAACATTAAAAGAAAGAAAGAAAGAAAGAAAGAAAGAAAGAAAGAAAGAAAGAAAGAAAGAAAGAAAGAAAGAAAGAAAGAGGAAGAAAGGAAGAAAAAAAAAAGTACCAATCCATCTGAAGGCAGAAAAAGGAAATGATGAAAATAATAAAATAGTGAATTAAGTACACAATCAGAAGACTGTCAGATATTTTAAAAGTTCATACTATACCAAGTTTACAAGAGACATGACGACAAACACTAAACAATGAAAATAAAGTGATGGAAAAAGATTTGTCAAATGAAGCCTAGTGAAATAAACTATACATGAGAACAAGTTAGAATTTATAGCAAAATCCATAAAAAGAATCAACTAAGAAGAGTTAAGAATCACGAACTTGTAAACACCTAACAATGTAGGCTTGTACTATGAAAAGCAAAAGTTACCCAAATGACCAAAATAAATATACCATATTTTAGTTGGATAGTTAGCACACCTTTCGTAAACGTATTCATCTAGCAGACAATAATAAGCATTAATAATTTGATGTGAACAGCAAAAAATTTGTAAGTTTTACCCAACAGAAAACCCTGTATGAGAAATAACCTCAGTTGTTTTTTTTTTTTTTTTTTTAACAACGTTTATTTCTTTTTGAGACAGAGTGTGAGTTGGGGAAGGGGCAGAGAGAGAGGGAGACACAGAAGCCAAAGCAGGCTCCAGGCTCTGAGCTGTCAGCACAGAGCCTGACACGGGGCTCGAACTCACGAATCGCGAGATCGTGACCTGCGCCGAAGTCGGACACCCCAGAAATAACATCAGTTTTAAACACAGAGCATTTACAAAAATTAACTATGTAATAGGTCACAATGAAGTCTCTACATATTTTTTAAAGTTCATTTCATTGTGATCCAACTTCTACCATGAAATATTAACTTAGAAATAAAAAAGAAAATTTTAAACAACAAACAAAACTTCCTAGGCTTGGAAACTTTAAAAACACACTAAGACCTCTGGTTAAAGAGGAAATCACAATGCAATTTTAGAACTAAACATTCTAAGTTCTATATACCAAATTTGTGAGATGAAGTTTAGACATAAATCGTGTGTGTATGTGTGTGTGTGTGTGTGTACGTAAATATTTTTTAAAATTTTGTGAAAGAATTAGTTTCATAGTCAAAAAGCTAAGAGTTCTTAATGAACTCTACCTCTGGAGATAGCCAGCTAATCCCTTGTCTGATGCTCCCACAGCACTTTATACTTTGCTAATAGTATTGGATATTATTTTCACATTGTTCTTTACAAGCCTGTGTCCCTCCCCTCGAGATGGCAAATACTCTGATGGCTTGATTCATTTATTTAAATGTTTCTTGTAGCGTTAAAGATATTCAGAAGGTGTAAAGAATGTTCACCTGTGAGCAGTTGGCTCCTCTTGAATAAGTCATTTGCAGTACAGACCTGTGACTTAAAATGGGATTGCAACCTGATAAAACCATTGCATGTTGAAAATACTGTTTAAAACACCTAACCTAATGAGCATCATAGCTTAGCCCAGCCTACCTTGCATGTGCTAAAAGCACTTACATTAGCCTACAGTTGGGCAAAATCACTGAATACAAAGTTTATTTTATAATGAAGTGTTGCATAGCTCATGTAATGTATGAATACTGTAGCGAAAGTGACAAACAACGGGTGTGTGGGTGATGGTTGTAAGCACATCAGTTTTGTGCCCCTTGTGACAGTGTGGCTGACTGCAAGCTGCATCTGCCCAGCATCACGAGAGAGGATCCTCCAACAAATCGCAAGCCCAGGAAAAGATCAAAATGCAAAGCGTAGTTTCTACGGAATGCGTATTGCTTTTGTACCATTGTAAAACTGAGAAATCTAAGTGGTACCATCACAAATCGGGGACCATCTGTACTGATGGAGCACCTGTGTAACCTTGTTTTCCATCCTCTCCTGCCCACCCTTTCCCCATCCCAGCTCCCAGCGATGGCTACTATCCCAAACTGGGTATTTATTCCTGTACATGTCAGTATACTTTGCCTACATACGTGTTACTTCTAAATAATATATAGTACTATTTTATATGTCCTAAAGTTTCTGTAAGGGGTACCATATTGTACGTAACCTACAACGTGCCTTTTCAGTCATCCTTATGTTAATGTCATTCACGTATGCTCTTTAAAGCTGTAGCTCACTAGTTTTTGCTGCTACTTTTCAGTGTATGGGGGAAAAACCCACAAGAGATCCATCCTCTGGGTGATAGACACTTAAATTGTTCTGTTTTTGCTCTTAAAACAATGCTGCTATGGAGATTGTTGAATGTGGCTCCTATGTAAATGTGCAAAAACAGCGCCAAGGTTAAGACTTGCTGGATGTAGGATGGGCGCATCTTCAAAAGCAGATACTGCCATTTTCCTGACAGTAAGAGGGAACATCTTTGTGTATTTTGTGCCTATTCATGTTTCCCCCTTTCCTGAATTCACTATTCATAATTTTGCACATTATCCTCCTGAGTAGTCTTTTGATTTTTAGAAGTTATTTATATTCTTTAGATGTTTTTCCTTACTGCAAATATCTTTCCCCAGTCTGACTTAGTTTTGGTTAGGCTATTGTGGTTTTTGATGGGGAAAAAAAAAGTTTTAAATCTTAATCTAATTTCATGTATTTGTCTGTCCTTTGCACTTTGTACTTTTTGTGTTTTAAGACTATACGCATGGAAATATTCAAGCAGCATTATTTATGGCCACATTTTTTTTTAATGGCCCCTGAATATTTTACACTACCCTACCTACTATGTACTGGTATTCTCCAAAAATTCATATGTTTGAAGTCCTAACCCCCAGTATGTCAGAACAGGACTTTATTTATTTATTTAACTATGTTATATAAATATGTATATAAATATTTATTTATTTATTTGTTTATTTATTTATTTGAGAGAGATGGCGGGGAGGGGCAGAGAGAAAGGGAGACACAGAATCCAAAGCAGGCTCCAGCCTCTGAGCTGTCAGCACAGAACCCGACAACCCGATGCAGGGCTTGAACTCGAGAACCATGAGATCATGACCTGAGCCGCAGTCAGATGCTTAACGGACTGAACCACCCAGGTGCCCAGAACAGCATTATATTTAGACACAGGGCCTTGAAAGAGGTAAGTAAGGTAAAATGAGGTCATTATGGGTGGGCCCTAGTCCAATAAGATTGGTATCCTGATAAGAAGAGATTGGGATACAGAACACCCAGAGAGAGGAACATCCTTGGGAGGACACAGGAAGAAGGCATCCATCTGCAAACCAAGGAGAGTCTTCAGAGGAAACCAACTCTGCTGATACCTTAATCTCAGACTTTGGGCTTCCAGAACTGTGAGAGAGTTCATTTCTGTCTTTAACGTGCCCAGTCCGTGCAGATTAATGCATTGCCTTGCATTACATCCATTTAAGAGTAGAACTATAAGATTATGAGAAACATGGAAAACTCTGATGTGGTAAATGAAAAACAGAAGAAACAAAGTGATGTATGTCTCAGAACCATATAATAAGTACATGTCTGCAGGCAGAGACTGGAAGTTTATGTGAAAATCTTGGGGCACCCGGGTGGCTCGGTTGGTTAAGTGTCCGATTTCGGCTCAAGTTATGATCTCCCGGTTGGTGAGTCTGAGCCCCACACTGGGCTTGCTACAGTCAGCACAGAGCCCGCTCCGGATGCTCAGTCCCCCTCTCTCTCTGCCCCTCCCCCGCTCACTCCATCTCTCTCAAAAATAAAAACATTTAAAAAAATAGAACATTTACATTGGAATGCCAGAATTATAAACAAATTTTACACTTATTTATTTATTTATTTTGCAAAACTGATGTTATTAAAGCATGGGGACAGGCCCCATGGAGTGACTGATAATATACTTGGGAGTTGGGGGAGGTAAAAGCTAGAGGAAGTTTCCCAAAGGATTTTCATATGCTAAAGACACTGGATCCTGGAGGCCTAGCTATTATCAAGCTAAGGCGGTTTTCCCCTCTGGCAAAGCATTTACATTAAGACAGTAGGGAGTTCGTGCAGGAAAGTTATATACTCTGCTGGCCTCAAGCATTTGTCAATGGGCTGCAGGCCATAAGGAAATTCAATTTTATCCGCTATCTCCTTCTGCCTTTGTTTCCCACATCACTTTGATACTTAATCAGAACTTTCCTCAAAGTCCTTCATTGTCGTTTGAAGAGCAATTTGAGGTTTCCACAGGTTCACAGGAATAAGAAGCCGTGTCAGCTGACATACCAGACTCCTGGTAAGGCTGCTGGGAAACTCTAAGCAAGGTACCAGGCTGATGAGGGAGCGTGGGGCAAGCTGAAGGCAAAGTACAGGCTAACAGCAACCCCCCCCCCCCCCCCCGCCCCCAGGTGGAATATGTGTGATATTCCTCGGACACTCCTGCCTACCCAAGAACAAAGGAAAGAGGTTTAAGTGCTTGCCATGCTTAATGTGGGAAACTAAGGCAAATGAAAAATTAAATTCCCTTACTGCCTACAGCCCATAGGTAAGTCCCTGAAACAGGCAGTGAACTCCCTCTAAGGAGCTCAGCTGCCTAGATGATGACACTTTGCTACAGGCAAAAGAGAATCTTAGCTTAACATTACCTCAACCTCGAGGATCCTGTAATTCTACTTCATTTCAACCGCCCCGAGATATATACTGGCAATCTTACTCCAAGCTTATGCCCCTCACCCCCCCATATACATCTGAAGGGTCTCATGACTGAGGTTTTCTTAAATGGTAATAAGTAATGTTTCCCTAGCAACAGGTAGCCCCTCAAGGTCCTGGAAACCTTGCTTCCAAAATACCTTCGAGACTTACTCTACCCCTAACTCCCTCCCAACCTGAGGGTATATAATGAGTTACCTGTCAGGAACCCAGTGCAGCTTTTCCTGCCCATGGGTCCTGTCCCCACGCTTTAATAAAATCACCTTTTTTGCACCAAAGACGTTTTCAAGGATTTTTTTTTTCTCGGTCGTTGGCTCTAGACCGCCCTACCCCACCATCACCCCAAAACTTCATCAAGGTCAATAGTTCCAAGGGGCTCTATTAGCTTCATTCTTCGAAAAGTCAACCTTAGTTCCTTAAAGCTATGGCCATCTAGCTGAGTCTATGCATGGCTCTCAAATATGACATTCCAGCCAAAGTCTTGGTAATATAAACAGTATTTCGAATGGCGTCCAAGTTTGGACTAAGCCTCAGAATCATTAGGATGCCAAATGATGTGGTTTGAAGTGTCAGGGTTCAGAGCCAATGGCCAAGAAATAGTTCTTGAGATGTCTGTCTTCAGTGTAAAAATGTGGCTTTATTAAAGCACCGGACCGACCCATGGGCGGAAAGAGCTGCCTACTTCTTTTTAAATTTGCTTTATTGTTGTTAAATTTCAAATTTTTTTAAATTTATTTTTTTATTAAAAAAATTTTTTTTTAATTTTTTTTTTTTTTTGATGGGGAGAGAGAGAGAGAGAAAGAGAGAGAGAGAGAGAGACGGAGCATGAGCGGAGGAGGGGCAGAGAGAGAGGGAGACACAGAATCCGAAACAGGCTCCAGGCTCTGAGCGGTCAGCACAGAGCCCGACGCGGGGCTCGAACTCACAGACCACGAGATCATGACCTGAGCCGAAGTCGGACGCTCAACCGACCAAGCCACCCAGGCGCCCCCCAATTTTTTTTTTTTTTTAAAGAAAACCGTTAAGGTAGGGGGAAGCAATGACATATATCCCAGCACTTCAATCACACTGAGTACTTAAGAGTGAAAGACGAAGTAAACTGAAGATCCATTTCACATTTAGGTTATAAGACCATTTCTTGGATTTTATAGACTGTAAGTCACGTCCTAATTTAAGTCCATGGGGTCAGCGATGCCATGTGTCTGCCTGACTCCCTGAAGATGAATTCCCAGCCTCCTGGTCCCTGGTGGGAGGATTCTGATGCGGGTAGGGGGGTATTGCACACTCTTAGAATCGCCGGACGGACTCCCCATTGCCCATGACAAGGACCTGCTCGTTGACCCCCTGGGCCGGCTCACCTCCCTCGCTTCATTCGCGGGATGGCCTCAAAGATGATCCTCCCCTCGCCTGGGGTCCGCTTCGGGGAGGAACCAGCCCCGCGCCCCCTCTCCGTCCGGGGCTCAGTGAAGAGCGAGCCTTCTCCCCACTTGCAGCTGAAGCCCCACGTCCGCCTCTCCGTCTTCCTCTCTCCAGCTCCTTTCAGCGCCTCTCGTCTCCGTCTTCCTCGCTAGGAGACCCAGACCCTGCGCCAGGACCCGGGGACGGTGCTGGCTCCTCCCGGCCGCAGGGGGCGCTGTGGGGCCGGGCCGGGCGCGAGTCCCAGCGTGCACCGCGCGGGGGCTGGGCTTTGCGGGGCTGGGCGGAGCTGGAGGCCGCGCGCCTGAGGAGGTGCCGCGGGGCCGCCCGGGAACTTAGCGTCCCCGCGGGGGCGGGGGCCGGGAGGGACCGTGAAGGGCCATGGCCGAGCCGGCTCCGGTAAGAAAGGCTCCGTGCGCGGACGCCCAGTTTCGGGGCTTGGGGCGGGTCTTCGGGCTCCGGCGTGGCGGGCCGCCATCCGGGGTCTTCGCGGGGTGGCAGCGGAGGACGGGTGGAGCGGCGTCTGTCCGGGTGTAAGGTCCGGACCGTGGACGGAGCCGGTGGCCGCACTCCGGAACAAGCCGAGCGGGGATCAGGCCCACTCAGCAGCGTGCCCTGCCTGGCCGGGGGCGCCCGGGCGTGGCGGGGGCTGACAAGGGAAAGGAGGGAAATGGGTCTGGTTCCCTTGTGGGTGTCACAGCTCAGCCACTTTTACATGGCAGTTACTGAATTCAGAACAAGTGTTTAAAAAATTTAAGACTCTGAGTGATTGAAATGATGGCTGGCAGCGGCTTGAATACGATAATTCATCTGCTAACGTTTGAGTGTAAGAAGGAAGGAAGACAGGTCGGAAGGAATAGAATAGGATATAAAAATCTAAGCAGAATACACACTATTTGTTTAATGTTTTGTTGCAATCGAGGTTTAGAAGGAATGACCATTTATTATGTTTTTTTTTAATACCTTACAAACTTTCATATTGAGCATTTTTTCTTTTTTTTTTTTAATTTTTTTAATATTTATTTATTATTAAGAGATAGAGAGACACAGAACGTGAGCAGGGGAGGGGTGGAGAGATGGGGAGACAGAATCTGAAGTAGGCTCCAGGCTCTGAGCTGTCAGCACAGAGCCCTCCGCGGGGTTTGAACTCACAAACTGAGAGATCATGACCTGAGCCAAAGTCGGTCGCTTAACCAACTGAGTAACCCAGGCGCCCCGAGCATTTTTTCTGATCACTAAATGAATTCATGAGGTTATTTCAAAGTAGCGTTAATAGTCTCAGCTAAGAAAGCATAATTCCTAGGATTAAATATTCAAAAGATATGCAACACTTTTATGGAGAAATTATAAATAAATGGGAGATAGTGAGGCCCGTAGATGGAAAGACTAAATACAGTAAAGATGATACTTTTCTTCCAAGTTAATATGTAAATTTACCGCAGTTTTATCAAAATGGCAGTAAGATTTTTTGTGAATGTAAACAGATTTTATTTTTTGTTTAAAAAAATTTTTTTAGGGGCGCCTGGGTGGCTCAGTCAGTTAAGCGTCCGACTTCAGCTCAGGTTATGATCTCATGGTTTGTGAGTTTGACCCCTGTGTAGGGCTCTCTGTTGTCAACACAGAACCTGCTTTGGATCCTCTGCCCTTCCATGCTCGTTCTCTCTCTCTCCCCCCTCCAAATAAATAAACTTTAAAAAATAAAAAAAAATAACAGAGAAGACATACACAAGGAGAAAGTATTTGTAACCTAATTTAGCCAACAATTAATCAATATACAAGTTATATAAATAAATTGTAGAAATGAGCACCTGGGTGGCTCAGTCAGCTGAGCATCTGACTCTTGGTTTTGGCTCAGGTCGTGATCTCAGTTTGTGGGATCGAGCCCTGCATCAGGCTCTGCGCTGATGACGTGGAGCCTGCTTGGGAATCTCCCTCTCCTCTCTCTGTCCCTCCCCTATTTGTGCTGTTCTTCTCTCTCTCAAAATAAGTAAACTTAAAAAAAATGAAATCCTAGAAATGAAAGCATAAGTCACCCAGTAAAAACTATAGGTAAAAGATCTGAACAGTCAGTTCAGAAAACTGAAAACAAATGGTCAGTGGATAAAAGAATGGATTAAAAATTGTGACATATTCAGATAATAGAACACGACACAAAATTAAATCAATTCTGTATATATCAATATGGACATATCTCAAAATGTTGAATGAAAAATCCAAGCTGCAATATAATAAAGCATTTGTGCATAAAAATTAAAGTAATATTTATAGATACTTATGTGTATTTAAAAATTAAAAACATGAATTGAAAAGTTACTACATGCACATAATGTTCGCTTCTTGGAAGAGAGAATAGGACTGAGTATAAGATATATTGAAGGGGCCCCTGGGTGGCTCGATTTGTTGAGCTTACAGCTCTTGATTTTGGCTCGGGTCATGATCTCACGGTTTGTGAGATCGAGCCCCAAGTTGGGCTCTGTGCTGACAGCATGGAGCCTGCTTGGGATTTTCTCTGTGCCTCTTCCCAGTGCCCATGCCCTCTCTCTCAAAATAAATAAACATTAAAAAAAAAAAAAACAATAGGACACCTGGGTGGCTCAGTCGGTTAAGCAGCTGACTCTTGATTTCAGCTCAGGTCATGATCTCATGGTTTGGGAGACTGAGCCCCAAGTTGGGCTCTGCACTGACAGTTGGGAGCCTGCTTGGGATTCTCTTTCCCTCTCTACCCCTCCCCCACTCACACATTTTCTCCCTCTCTCTCTCTCTCTGTCTCTCAAAATAAATAAACCTTAATAAATTTTAGAAAGATTTTAAAAATATTGAAGAGGGACTAAAGAGGACTTGAGTTTCATGTCATATTCTATTTCATTAAAAGGAAGTCTGAAGAAAAATGTTGAATTCTTAAATCAGTAGTATACTGATAACAACCCAGGATACTTGTTATAATGTTCTAATTTTCTGAATCTTTAATTTCTGAAAATTAAAGTAATAATGAAGGCTTTTTGAGCATTTCTTGAAAACATTTTTAAAGTAAGGAATTTAATCAGAGGAGAATAAGTATATTTTAAACAAAAACATGCATTCATTTCTGCTATAACACATCACATGCATTTCTAAAAATCACAGTGCAATGCAAAATCATGTAGTAAAAACTATAGCTTACCGGAGGAATGGTGTTTAGATACACAACATTCAAAAAGTTTGTCAGTGACATGTTGAAAAGATAGGAACCTAGTAAAAACACACTTTTATGCATGTTAAATTATTAACAAAATAAACTAGCTTAAAAACTACCTGAAATTTGCTTATGGAAGTGGGTGTAAGAAGGGGCAGTGAGGTGGAAGGACCATTATCCGAAATCAGACGGAAAGTTTCAACACCAGGTTTGGAGAGGTTGGGCTCATAAAACAGGGTAATTAATCTGAGGAAGCTGGCGGATTCTTCTCAAAGGGTATGCGCGGGCGTGTTTTGTATATTCCTTCTCATCTCTCTGTGGCAGCCTGGCACGGTTCCTTCCCCTCGCCACTGCTGACATTCTGTAACTGGCTAGTTTGTGTTGTAGGGGGCTGTCTCGTGCTCTGTGGGATGTTGACCAGTATCCACTACATGCAAGTAGCAGCTTGCCCAGTCCTGACAAAAGTGTCCCCAGACATTGCCAAACGTCCTCTGGGGTGTAAAATTGTCCCCATGTGGAACTGACCTAGAGTTTCTCACTGACAAACTTGCATATAAGCAAGTGTAAAATTTTGTGACAAATTATTTTTGTTTCAGTTTTTTTTTTTATGTTTATTTTTGAGAGAGAAAGCGTGAGGAGGGGAGGGGCAGAGAGAGACAGAGAATCCAAAGCAGGCTCCAGGCTCTGAGCTGTCAGCACAGAGCCTGACTTGGGGCTCGAACTCATGAGCTGTGAGATCATGACCTGAGCTGAAGTCAAACACCCAGCCTACTGAGCCACCCAGGCACCCAATACCAATCATGTTAGGACAAATTCACATTTTAAAAACATAGCAGAAATGACTGTTTCATTAAACTTAATGAATCTCTGATATAAATGTAAAGGAATTATTAGATTTTTTTAAAAACGTAAATCTAAGCTTCATATTCAATATAATGAAAAGATGAATAAAAATAAAAGTTGAAACAAACTGGACTTTAATACCCATAGGAAGTAAACACATATGGCAAAACATTGGGAGTTAAAACTGATGTAAAGAAGACAATAGGGGGCGCCTTGGTGGCCCAGTTGGTTTTGGTTTCAGCTCAGGTCATGATCTCGCAGTTTTGTGAGTTCCAGCCCCACGTCAGGCTCTGTGCTGACAGTGGGGAGCTGTTTGGGATTCTCCCTCCCTCTGCCCCTTCCCTGCTTACATTCTCTCTGTCTCTCTCAAAATAGATAAATTTTAAAAAAACTTAAAAAAGAAAGCGATAGGGGCTCCTGGCTGGCTCAGTCAGTAGGGCATGTGACTCTTGATCTCAGGGTTGTGGCTCAAGCCCCACATTGGGTGTAGAGATTACCTAAAAAGAAAAAAAAAAATCTTAAATATAATTTGAAAAAGAGAGAAAAGGAAACCATAAAAGAATGTGCATTTAATGTAAATTACTTTAACAAATATATAATTTACATGCTTCTAGTTATAAACCTTAGACAGATGCATGCTATCACCACTCTTATTCAACATCATTCCAGCCAATACAATAAGAAAAATAAGAAATGATAGGCTTAAATGGTTAAAAGAAATGTTAATTTGCAGATCTCGTTCTCAACATAGACACTCCAAGGCAGTCAACTAAAGTGTTAGCCAACAAGGGAATTCATTTCCAGAATAAACACAAAAATTAGCTTCCCAACCTTTCATAATTAGAAATTTTAGTGGGGGGAAAAACAAAACAAAACATGGTAGCAACAAAAACTCTACCATCCCTAGAAATCAGCCTGTTGAGAATTATGTAAAATCTACATGAAGAAAACTAATTTTACTAAAGCACATAAAAATGTCTAGAAAAATGAGAGAGATGGTTCTGCGTGGAAAGAACCCATATTTTAGAGGCCCATTTCTCCCCAAATTAATATATTAAGCATATTCGTATCAGAATCCCATGAGAATTTGTATAAATTTGACAAAATATCTTTACTATTTATGTAGAAGAGAAAACAGACAAGAAAAGCCAAGACGTTTTCCTATGGGAAATGATGGAGGTTAGTGGTGGATGGTCATGCCCCCTTAAAAAGCAAAATATCTAGGGGTGCCTGGGTGGCTCAGTCGGTTAAGCGGCCGACTTCGGCTCAGGTCATGATCTCACAGTCCGTGAGTTCGAGCCCCATGCCGGCTCTGTGCTGACAGCTCAGAGCCTGGAGCCTGTTTCAGATTCTGTGTCTCCCTCTCTCTGACCCTCCCCCCTTCATGCTCTGTCTCTCTCTGTCTCAAAAATAAAGGTTAAAAAAAAATAAGAAAAAGCAAAATATCTGATAAAACTATAAGAATTATACTGCAGTATTGGAGCAAAAAAGGATAAATGGAAGTATAAATGGAGTATAAATGGCAAGTATCAATGGAAGCCTAATTAATGAAAAACAATCCCAAATCAATGGTGAAAGAATAGACTGTTGAGTAAGTTTTGTGATAACTGAAAATCCACTTGGAAAAAGAATTATGTTCCTTCCTGTTATGTTACACATAAATAAGTTCCAGATGGAAAACAGTCTAAGTCTAATAAAAGTTATAAGAATGTTATGAAGAATTTAAGAGAATATTTTATAATTTTAGAATAGGAGAAGTCTTCCAAATCAAGATACTAAACCCTAAAGCCACAAAAGAGGTTCTCCTGAAAACTATAATAAAAGAAAAGCAGTGTAGAAGATGGAGAAATTATCTTTATTTGAGAATTTTTATTGTATCCCACCATAAACTTAATAGGATTGATAAATAATATGGCACATTAATTGGATACACAGTAAGTTTACAAAAATCAGTAACTTTTTAAAAAGCTATTAATAATAATTTGAAATGGCACCCCAAAAGGGGTGGTCTCATTTACAGTTGTTGGAAAGACCACAGAATACCAGAAATAAAGTTAATAAAAAAGACTCAGAACATTTATGAAGAAAATAATTAAGTTTATTAAGGATAGCAAGCTGGACCAAATGAATATAGAACATGTTTCTAGATGAGATCAATCTTTCCTAAATACATATATACAGTTAATGCAGTCCAGACTGGAATTCCAATGCACTCTTTTTGTTGGACTAAATAATTTTGGAGTTTATAAGGAAGGATACATATCTATGAAATCACAGCAGTAACTTTGAAAAGAATGTGAGGAGAGGGTAAGACTTACCATCCCATTATTACAATATTGCATAGGTACTGTAATCAGACACATATAGAAAGTGTAAGAATATATAGATTCACATATTTATGAAAATCTAATACATGCAAAGATTAAAGGTTGGCATTCCAATCTAAGGAGAAAGGATAGTATACTTATTGGTGTGTGATTGGCTCTCCATATGTATCTATTAAAGATGCCAATCTCATCTGTAGAATTTTCTTTGATTTTTACTAAAAATATTAACTTATTTTGAGAGAGAAAGAGATTATGTGAGCAGGGGAGGGGCAGAGAGAGAGAGGGAGAGAGGGAATCCCAAGCAGACTCCCCACTGTCAGCACTGAGCCTGATGCAGGGCTCCATCTTGCAAACTGTGAGATCATGCATGACCTGAGCCAAAATCAAGAGCCAGAAGCTCAACTGACTGAACCACCCAGGTGCCCCTCATCTATAAAATTAAATTGCAAATCTAAGGGCAAAAAATATTAGTAGAATATTTGTATAACTTTTTGGTGTGGGGGACACTTAAAAAGCTGAAAACTATGGGGGCACCTGGGTGGCTCAGTCTCACGTCTCTCTCAAAATAAACCTTTAAAAAATTAAAAAACAAACCTGGAAACCATGGAAAGGACTGACAGATCAAATTAAAGGCTCAAAATGCTCTATTTGGCAGAAGATAAATCAAAATACAAACGACTGGGGGAGAAAATGTGTGCTAGTCAATCAAAGGATGATTAACCCTGATATAAAGAAGTTCACTCAGATTATAGGAGTCCACGAGAATGTTGAGCAAAGGATGTGAACAGACATGTACAAAGATACTGGAACATCCTCCACACCCGAAAAGTATGAAAAGGATGTTAACCCTCACAAATGAATGCAAATTAAAACATTGAAATTTTTGGGGCGCCTGGGTGGCTCAGTCGGTTGAATGTCCGACTTCGGCTCAGGTCACGATCTCGCGGTATGTGAGTTCAAGCCCTGCATCAGGCTCTGTGCTGACTGCTCAGAGCCTGGAGCCTGTTTCAGATTCTGTGTCTCCCTCTCTCTCTGACCCTCCCCCGTTCATGCTTTGTCTCTCTCTGTCTCGAAAATAAATAAACGTTAAAAAAAAAAAAAAAGAAATGTTTTACCCATTGCACTGGCAAAAAAAAAAATAATAAAGGTTTAAAAACATGCTGTGCTGATGAAGGTGCAAAGAAATAAGTCTCATCTTATTAGCAAAAGGGCAAAAGTGCTGGATTTTTTTTGGAAGGCAGTCTAGTGGTATTTATTAAACTGAACATTTTTATACCTTTTGATTTAGTAGTTCTCCTTTTTAGGCTTTATCTTACAGTGGTAAAAGCACTAGTATATCAGGAAGCCTATCAGAGCATTGTTTGTAATTTATAAAGGAAATGGAAACTATATGTCCCATTCATGGGGTATGTGTGCCCATGCAATGGAATATAATGCAGTTTGCAAAAACCTGGTTTTGCCTATACACATTGACCTGGAAAAACACCTGACATATTAAGTGAATGAAGTTACACAGTGCTTTATTCCCTCTTTTGTTTTTAAAAGAAGAAAAATATCCTATACAAATGCATATGTAGTTTGAACAACCATAAAGAACCACGGAAGGTATGGTGGTTAACAGAACCACATGGTTGGAGTAGGGGGAGGAGCAGTTCTCAAGGAGGAAGCTGCTGAATACACAAGAACAGGATCCTCTAAAAAAGTCTTTTAAATTGATGAAAAGGAGGGGCACCTGGTTGGCCAGTGGGTAAAGCGGGTGATTCTTGATCTCAGGGTTGTGAGTTCGAGCTCCACGTTGAGGGTAGAGTTTACTTAAAATAAATACATTGATGAGAAGGAGCTGAAATCATTTTGAAGCAATAATGACTATGTATGTATTATGTCTGTAATTTCAGTTACCTCTGACTTTTGAAGATGTTGCCATTTATTTCTCTGAACAAGAATGGCAGAATCTGGAGGCATGGCAGAAGGAGCTTTACAAGCATGTAATGAGAACCAATTATGAGATTCTTGTTTCTCTAGGTAAGAAGTGCTTGATTTTGTGGGTAGATCCTGGAAATGGGCCTGAAAGAGGTCTTGGCCACTTGATTTTCCTGTTTGTTAGCTGGCCAGATTTCTCAGAAATTAACTCAGAAAGGTATTTTTGTTTTACCCTAGAGTCATATGTTAAATACACCAGGACTTGGGACTTTTAGTTGCTACACAGTCATAGGGTGCCATGATTTCCATATTGGAGGACTCCTAGCTCCTGTCCATAATGTACCCATATTATCTTTAATATGGGTAGTGTCCCTACTTGTCAGCTTTTACAGTGGGGTCTGTATAACTCAGAAAAGCTGTAATATTTCCCTGCAGTGAGATTTTGTAAGGCTATACCCTGAGATGTTTAACAGGAACTGTCTCTGCTTGGTTATAGTAATGTGTTCTTTTTAGTCTTTTTCCTTACTTGGTCTTCGTATGTTTTGGTTTTTTTAAATTTATCAAATGTGATTTTTAACAATCAGTTTGTTCAGAGAAGTGTCGAATGATAAAGTCTCTGCTTCATCCTCACTCCTGCACTCAGTTCATTTCCCAAGGCAACCACGTTTAACCTTTTCTGTTTTAGTTCTTACTGTGGTTTCCTCCAATCTTACTATCATGCTTGTGTCTCACTTTCTTGATTTATTATGTCTAGACAGCATTAACTCATTACTATGAAAAATGAGGGATTAACTCACTTACAGGATCTTCTGTCTCCTTTTTTCCCTTTCCCCCGAATTTTGAGGTGTTTTTTTTTTTTTCAGGCCTCTATGGGCTAACTTTATAACTTAAATAATAAACTTCTAGATCATGTTCTGTGAACTTCATATTACATCTCGATTACTTCAGTGTATGAAGATAAGGTGATTAGTTCTCCTGTACTTCCCGTCACCTCTTCTGCCAGCTCCTAACAGCCATACCACTTCTTTATATCATAAGGTTTCTAATACTTTATATTCTATTCTTTTACCATAATTAAGTTTTCTAGGCTTTACATAGATAGTGTTGTTTCTAAAACATATAATCTAAGATATTACATATTTTTATTTTTACTGAAGAACCAATTAAAGTAATTGAATCTATAGAGAAAGAAAGATAATCTTATTATCATCCATCCTGTTCTACCCAGAAAGAATGTTCCAAACATCAGGATTAAATGGATGTGAAGTGGTATATTGTTGTGGTTTTGATTTGAATTTCCTTAACAGCTAATCATGTTGAGCATCTTTTCATTTGTATACCTTCTTAGGAGAAATGTCTATTCAAATACTTTGCTCATTTTTAAATTTATTTCTTTGTCTTTTTATTGTTGAGTTTTAAGAGTTCTCCATTTGTAGGGCGCCTGGTGGCTCAGTCTGTTAAGCATCTGACTCTTGATCTCATCTCAGGTCTTGATCTCAGGGTCATGAGTTCAAGCCCTGTGTTGTATTCAAAGCCTATTAAAAACAAATTCCCTATTTGTTTTGGATACTGGACCCTTATCAGATACATAATTTGCAGATAATTTTCTCCCATTCTGTGGTTGTCTGTTCACTTTCTTTATTTTTTAAATTTTTTTGGGGGGGGGGAGAGAGAGAGAGAGAGAGAGAAAATATGAGTGGGGGAGGGGCAGAGAGAGGGGAAGGACAGGATCCTAAGCTGGCTTGGTGCTGTTTTTTGACATCTCTTCTCACAGACTGAGATCACGACCTGAGCCGAAGTTGGATGCTTAACCGACTGAGCCACCCAGGTGCCCCTGTTCACTTTCTTGACATTATCCTTTGAAGCACAAAAGTTATCAATTTTCATGAAGCCCAACTTCTTTTTCTTGTGTTGCTTGAGCTTTTGGTGTCATATCTGAGAAACCATTGCTTATTCCAAAGTCACACAGATTCACTCCTATGTTTTCTTCTGAGAGGTTTAGAGTTTCATTGCTTACATTTAGGTCTTTGATACCTTTTGAGTTAATTTCTGTATACAGTGTGAAGTAGGGATCCAACTTCTTTTGCATATGGATATCCAGTTGTCCCAACACCATTTGTTGAAAAGTCTTTCCCCATTGAATTCTCTTGGCACCCTTTTGGAAAATCAGTTTACCATAAATGTAGAGTTTTATTTGTGGATTCTCAATACTGTTTCATTGATGTATATATCTTTGTCTTTTTGATTACCATTACTTTTAGGATCAATTTGTCAAAAAACAAGGCAGATTGGATTCGGGGAATATTGTCATTTTAACAATATCAAGGATTCCTTTTCATGAACATGGGATATCTTCCTATTCATTTATGACAAAGTCTCTTTGAACAATATTTTATAGTTTTTATTGTATAAGTCTTGGATTTCTTTTATTAAATTTATTCCTAAATGTTTTATTCTTTTCTGTGTTATTATAAATTGAATTGTTTTCTTGGTTTTGTTTTTTTATTTATTTTTTAATTTTTAAGTTTATTCACTCAGAGAGAGAATGAGAGAGAGAGAGAGCGCGCGCAAGCACAAGCTTGGGAGGGGCAAAGAGAAAGGGAGAGAGAATACCAAGCAGGCTCTGCACCATCAGCTCAAAGCCTGATGTGGAGCTTGAACTCACAAACTGTGAGATCATGACCTGAGCCAACGTTGGACACTTAACTGACTGAGCCACCCAGGCTTTACTTTTGGAAAAATACTTTTATTTTAAAAGATGCTGGGATTTCAACAGATGAAGATTGAGAATAGGTATATGGATTTAAACAAAAGATAAGGATTCCTTTTCTCATGAAAGAAGTCTTAGAATTCTTTTGGGATTGAAGTCAGATTTCAGAGGACAAGGAGGAATCTAGAACAGTGATCTGTCTCCACATGTACTACACCACTCTGACATTTTATTCCTGAGGCAGGCATTACCCAGCGTACCCTCTTTCTCTTGTTTGAACCATACACTGATCTCCCTTTAGCAACCTATGAAGCATACTTTAGATTCTGTTAAATATATTTTATTGAAAGAAAATTTTACTTGAAAATAAATAAATTAAACATTTCTTTTGGGAAATGGGGGTCATATATTAAAGAATCTTGTAACTTTTCATCTGTTTATTTCATTGCTTACAACCCTTTTTTTTAAAAAATAATTTGTTTTTATTAATGTTTTTTAACGTTTATTTTTGAGACAGAGAGAGACAGAGCACGAACAGGGGAGGGGCAGAGAGAGAGGGAGACACAGAATCTGAAACAGGCTCCAGGCTCTGAGCTGTCAGCACAGAGCCTGACTCGGGGCTCGAACTCACGGACCGTGAGATCGTGACCTGAGCCGAAGTCGGACGCTTAACCGACCGAGCCACCCAGGCGCCCCTCAACCCTTTTTATTCTAGCAGAACTCCACCATGTTTGGAGTCATGATTAGCACCGTCACCAGAGAACTTCTGAGAATATTTTAGCTGGAGCTACCTACTTTGAAATTGCCTAGGACAGGCATTCGAGTTATTTTTCCATCTCCCCCTCTTCTCGTGATATCTGTCCAGCTGTCTCCAGAGCTGTCCCACCATTCTCAGAGCACCCTCCTAGTGAGTTTTAGGAAACCCATGGCTAAATACATATTGCTAGACATATGGGGACCAAGACAGGATTTAAACAGTATAACTGATTTAACAGGTCCAGAAAGATTAGGAAGAACTTTTAGGATGTGTGGGCAGTTTTACTCCTCTTTGTGCAAACCTATAATCTATTTTTTGACATCTCTTCTCATACATTATCCCAGGAATACATTTAAAAAATTTAAAAACAACTCCACGTGCTTTAAATTTAGTGCTCAAAGAAACCAAAATACCCTGTCTAACTTCTTTGTACAGATGATGGACTTCCCAAACCAGAACTAATATCACGGATTGAACAGGGGAAAGAGTTCTTCAAGAACTGGGGAGAATCACAGAAATCAGGAAACATAATTTGCTCTTCAGCTGATCTGCATTTTGATCCAGTTATTGAGGGACATCTGTTTTGGCGTGAGTATTAAGAAATTAGGGCCCTTTCCTGAGGACATCACATTCAGATATCTTTGTTCCAGTTCTCTGATCATGTCTTCCTGTTTGGCTAGGCTGAGGCTTGATGTCTGGCATATTCTAGAAAAAGGCAGTAAAGCACAGTGGTTAGGAGTATGGGTCCTGGACTCTGAGTCTGGATCTTGCTTTTCCGGGTCGCCTTGGGCAAGTTATTCAACCTCTCGATATTTCAATTTCCTGGCCTATGAAATGAAGATAATAAAAGCACCTACATTATAGGTTTAAATAGGTTGGTATACATAAAGTGTTAAAATGATACATGGCACACAGTAAGAGCTCAGTAAGTAGGCACTGTTGTTAGTAGGCAGGGCTGGTATGGGGCGGGGTGGTAGCGAAACTGGTTACCTAAATCCTAGTGATCAAAATTGCTTCCTTCCTATCTGGGAACTGTTGTCTCTACTTGAATACCTAAAACTTAGCTCTCCTCTGTTGTTTCTTGTTATCATAGGAGAGTCTGAAATTTTTGGATTCTTAAAAGGCAGCATTAAAATACGGAATGAGAAAGCCAACGGGAGCATCATTCCCAGAAATTTGTTTAGTTTGCTTAGTTTGTTGCTGCTGCTTTCTGGACAGTAAAGGAGTTTTGCTTCACAAATTCTTTCACTTTTTACCATCTGTTATCAATTCTTCCAAGAAACCTTTTTAAAAGGTTGGTGGAAATAGGGGCGAGGAGTGGGGAACAGAGCCGAAGCCCTGCTGCCTGGCCTGAGGGACATCCCCTGGGTGACATGGGACCGTGGTGTTAGGGTCTATTAGTGACACCGTCATCATGCTGACTCCAGAAATGCCTCCACATCAAAACGGCACAAGTTGGATGGTCCTGTAGTCATGGCGGTGAGCACAAGGGGTGTGCAGTATGCCAGGCACATGTTCAACACTGTAACTGCAAGAACTCACTTAATAATCATGACAATCAAATGTCCTGTTG
This sequence comes from Neofelis nebulosa, assembly GCF_028018385.1. Classification (NCBI taxonomy): domain Eukaryota; kingdom Metazoa; phylum Chordata; class Mammalia; order Carnivora; family Felidae; genus Neofelis; species Neofelis nebulosa. The sequence continues at coordinate 7,547,521 of NC_080785.1, forward strand.
TTTCCCTGTTTCTACGGGAGAAGGAACCAAAGCCAAGAGAGATTCACTTGACAGAGGCTAGACAGCGGAAAGGTGGGATTTGAACCCAGACGGTCTCATTTCAGAGCATAGGCCCTATTAAGACCTATATTTTCCTTTTTTTTTTTTTTTAAGTTTATTTATGTAATCTCTATACCCAACATGAGGCTCGAACTGATGACGCTGAGATCAAGAGTGGCATGCTATTCCGACTGAGCCAGCCAAGCGCTCCTAGATTTTCCTCTTTTAAGATAAGTTTTTTTTCGGTTTAATTTTAGCAGACTCTCACCAAACTCCTGGTCATTAAATGGAACCATACTGAAATGTCCTTGGTTGTGGAGCTCTGTGGGAGCTGGGTTCCCAGAGGTCACTGTTACTGCTCCCTTTCCTGGTGATATAAGCCTTTAGTCATGACAGGAATACGGACTGAAGTTTTGTTTTCCATTTCAGGAAGTCAACAAGCTGTGCATTCAGGAGAAGCTAAATGCCGGTTCCAAGTAGATCTCCTACAGGGCCAGTGCCCCTCTGAACCCTCACTAGGAGGAAGGGCAGATGCTTCCTTCAGGCCTGACGGGAGGAGCGCTCTCGTGACTCCACACAGACATGTCGCATGGGCTCCAATTCCAGTAGTCCCCAGCTGCAGGGAACCTACCCAGAGAGAAGGAATCCCAAGTCCCAGAACTCTGGCTACCCCTGCCTTTCAGGAGGTCCCCTCCTGGGAGGGCACCCAGCACCCAAGCGCTGTCAGTGAGGAAAGCTTTTGGAAGAAGAGTCACTTGAGGGACCAGCCGTGTAGGCCCTGGAAGAAATTCAGCAAACAAGCCGATCCACAGCAACAGCGCAGCATCCCTCAGGGTCGGAGGCATTTCCGGTGTCACGACTGCGGGCGGAGCTTCCACCGGAAGAGGTATTTGCTCAGGCATCTGGCTGTACCGGCGGGGACGAGCCCCCCGCAGGGCCCTGGATGTAAACGGTGCGGCCCGCGCAAGCAGAGCCTTCTAGGCCACCGCCTCCGGCGCCGGGGGGAGAGGCCTTCCCAGTGCCCCAGGTGCGACCGGAACGCTCTCCCGAAGAACAGCCTGGCGGCTCCCCAGGGCCAGCCCAGCAGGGGGAGGCTGGTCTCCCGTGGCGAAGGTGACCTGGCCCTCCCAGGGAAGGCACGGCGGGCCAGCTTGCGCTCGGGAGGGAAGCCAGGCCCGTGGCCGGGGGCCGCGGAGACTGTCCGGCACCGCCCCGCCGGGGAGAGGCCGTTGTCTTGCCCCGAGGGTGGCGAGCGCTTCGCTGCCGGGTCCCAGCTCGCCAGCCACAAACGGGTGCACGCGGGAGAGCGGCCCTTCCGGTGCCAGGAGTGCGGCGACAGCTTGCGCCCGAGCGGCTCGCTGGAGGTCCACCGGCGCGCGCACGGCGGCGGCAGACCCTTCTCCTGCGCCAAGTGCGGCAAGGGCTTCGCCAAGCGGTGTAAGCTCACGGAGCACTTCCGAGTGCACAGCGGGGAGAGGCCCTTCGGGTGCGCCGACTGCGGCCGGAGCTTCCGCCAGAGGGGACAGCTGCTGCGGCACCGGCGCCTGCACACGGACGAGAAGCCCTTCCAGTGCCCGGAGTGCGGGCTGAGCTTCCGTCTCCAGAGCATGCTGAGAGCACACCGGCTCCGGCACGGCGGGGAGAGGCCGTTCTCCTGCGGCGAGTGCGGCAGGGGCTTCGCGCACCGCTGCAAGCTCCGGGAGCACCTGCGAGTGCACAGCGGAGAGAGGCCCTTCCGGTGCCCCGAGTGCGACAAGAGCTTCCGCCTCAAGGGCATCCTGAAGGCCCACCAGCGCACCCACAGCAAGGAGAGGCCCTTCTCGTGCGGGGAGTGCGGCAAGGGCTTCACCCGGCAGTCCAAGCTCGCCGAGCACTTCCGCGTGCACAGCGGCGAGAGGCCCTTCCGCTGCTCCAGCTGCGACCGGAGTTTCCGCCTCAAGGGGCAGCTGCTTAGTCACCAGCGCCTGCACACGGGCGAGAGACCCTTCCAGTGCCCCGAGTGCGGCAAGAGCTACCGCGTCAAGGCCGACATGAAGGCCCACCAGCTGCTGCACGGCGGCCAGATGCCCTTCTCCTGCGAGTGCGGCAAAGGCTTCGCCAAGCAGTCCAAGCTCATCGAACACGTACGGACGCACACGGGGGAGAAGCCCTTCCAGTGCCCCACGTGCGACAAGAGTTTCCGCCTGAAGGCGCAGCTGCTCAGCCACCAAGGCCTGCACACAGGCGAGAGGCCCTTCCACTGTCCCGAGTGTGATAAGAACTTCCGGGAGAAGGGACACATGCTGAGGCACCAGCGCATACACAGACCCGAGAGGCCGTTCGCCTGCGGCGACTGTGGCAAGGGCTTCATCTACAAGTCCAAACTTGCCGAACACATCCGCGTGCACGCCAAATCCTGCAGTGCCCCCAGCGAGCCTGACGTCAAGAAGAGGCTCAGCCAGCTGTTCGCAATGATCGAGGCTGACTGGAGTTGAGGCCGGGAAGGGCGTCCAGAGCCTTCCGCAGGCTTGACATTCCCTGGGAATCCACAGCAGCCATAGCAAAACCCGCCGGGAGACAGATTTTAGGAACAGGGGCCCTTTTTTGAACAAGAATGGAACCAAGTTAGGAGTATGAGAAGCCACAAAGGATTTTCTCGGCTAAAACATCACCAGGAAGGGGCGCCTGGGTGGCCCAGTCACTTGAGCATCCGACTCCTGATTTCGGCTCAGGTCATGATCTCAGGTTGGTGGGTTCGAGCCCCAGATCTGGATCCATGCTGACAGCCCGATCCTGCTTGGGATTCTCTCTTACCCTCTGTCTCTGTCCTTCCCCCCGCTCAGGCGCGGGCGCTCTCTTTCTCTCTCTAAAATAAACATTTAAAACATCACCAGTTCTATTTCCTATCCATTGATAAAAGAGATACCTGTTCTTCTTACCATCTTAAGTGGTAATTTCCCCCCAAATGTTCAGCTAGCTCTGAAATCCCAGCTTGAATTAAGACAAAAGGAAATCCTTCCAGTACTGTTCCCAAAGTTGAGGAGATGAGGTGGCTATTAAATGTCCACTGTTCTCTTTTTCACAGTATGATTCTAAAGTGGGGGTTCAGGTATGTGTGAATTTTGTTGCAGCCCTGATATAATGTTGAATTTGGTTTTGATTCATTTATTTTGAAACTGTGAGCAATAAAACAAGTTCTCTGAATCCTGGTCTGTTTACATGAATGCTGAGGCTTCACGGTATGTTTCGTGGCGGTGATGTATATAGTTCCCCCTAAAGAAAACTGATAATTTCACCGAAGTTTGGTAATCTGAGTTGAAGAAATGTAAAAGCAAGGGTACTAAGGGGAGCCTGGGTGGCTTAGTTGGTTAAGCGCCAGCTCAGGTCATGATCTCACAGTTGGTGAGTTCGAGTCCTGCATCCGGCCCTGTGCTGACAGCTCAGAGCCTGGAGCCTGCTTCAGATTCTGTGTCTGCCCCTCCCCTGCTCGCACTCTGTTTCTCTCAAAAACAAATGAACATTAAAACAATATGTATTTTTTTAAAGCGAGGATGCTAAGATGTATAGGGCTAGAATTTAGATGAGAGATGGATTGGGACAGGAGATACAGGTTTAGGAGTTGCAGAATAGGGGAGCTGTTCGAAGCCAAGACAGTGAAGGAGATTACCAAGAGTGCCTATCTAAGCAGTGACTAAATCTGAGTAAAGACAAAATAAAGCCAAGGGGCACCAGGCTGGCTCAGTGAGCAGAGCATGCAACTTATCTCGGGTGAGTTCTAGCCCCACATTGGGTGTGGAGATTACTTAAAATCTTTAGGAAAAAAAATAAAGCTAGACAGCTTTGTCATGTAGCAGTACAGGCAACAGCAATTTAGTGTGGAGTTTGAAAGCAAATGTTAAAAGTAAACAGAAGTCCAGGAGATTACCCCACTTGTTACCTGAGGTAAAGACGGCAGGAGCACAGAATGTTTGTACATTAGGGACAGAATTGCACTCCAGACAAAGAATTCCTGACTTTCAGAGGGTTCATGTTTCGTGTAAAGAATGGCTGACCTGAAATTTGGAGGGATGACAGAAAATGAGACTGCAACTAACCTATAACAAACACACTATTAAAACAATGTTTCACAGATGATGTGCTCCGGAACACTAGCTCCAGAGGTATACTTTTTTTTTTTTCATTGTTTATTTTTGAGAGACAGAGCATGAGTGGGGGAAGAGCAGAGAGAGAGGGAGACACAGAATCCAAAGCAGTCTCCAGGCTCTGAGCTGTCAGCACAGAGCCCGACATGGGGCTTGAACCCACGAACTGTGAGATCTTGACTTGCGCCGAAGTCAGGCGCTTAACCAACTGAGCCGCCCAGACATCCCTCCAAAGGTGTACTTTCGAAAAAAGAGGAAAGCACCACATGGCCAATTGAGGTAAAAACAGTTTTCCTCCATTCCCTCCACCCCACCACACACACATGAAGTCTATTAGGAATACCTAATGTATAGTATATTCTTATATTGTGAATATATTTGACCTTGGGATTCTTTCTTTTTCAAAAACATTTACTATGACCTTGGGGACATAGAGTTCTGCAGGATTCATTTTGGAAAACATTACTGAAGAGCCCTTTTGGCTCCAGCAAAACAGCCCTATGTCCATTAAGAAGAATGAGAATCCAGGGAGCCTGGGTGGTATAGTCAGTTGAGCATTGGCATCTTGGTTTCGACTCAGGTCATGAGTTCACTGTTTCGTGGGTTTGAGTCCTGTGTTGGGCTCTGCGCTGACAGTGCAGAGCCTGCTTGGGATGCTCACTCCCTCTCTACTCCTCCCCCACTCAAGCTGTCTCTGTCTCTCTCAGGATAAATAAGTCAATTAAAAAAAAAAATGTTTTTTAAAGCATAAGAATCCAAGGGAAAGAGGTCTTAGGTTTTATGGGGCAAAGAAAACAGACCTTTAAGTCAGAATAAATTCTTATGTGGTTTAAGAGTACCCTCTTTCCTCAAGTGGTGGGACACCAGCAAAGGTCACTGACAACGTTGAAAGATTATATCATTTAGGCAGGTTTACAATCACTCAGAGCCACGGTGATGTCTGTTGTGTTCACAGAGTAGCCAACCTCAACGTGTGGAGCTAGACTCAATGTAAGCAAGGAAGGTGGATGCCCGTGGTGGGGACCCTGCCAGCAGGATGTGATCAGGAACCCAGTAGAGGTTTCGTGGGAGACCGAAGGCCGGAGCCTCTAGTTTGCTGTTCTCACTTATTGCCTGTTACCCTTGCAGGATTTCACAGATGGTAAAAGATCCAGAGTGTTCAAAATATTGTTAAAAACTAGAGGTGCCTTGGAGAAAGTCAAGAAGAAAGGTAAGATCCAACTAAACCCAAGTATTCCTTTCAATTCTTTTTAGACTTTATATAGGTATAAATATATAAGGAATATAATAAATATATAGAATAATTTATAATTCTAAATTCCGAATTTTAGCATTATAAGGAGCAGGAAGATTTTTTATTCCAATCTCTAATGTTACAGAGGAGGAAACCAAAGGTATAGTAAATGTCTCACCCATAGTTAGTGGCTGGGTTGGGACTCTTTGTGGGTCCCCAGGTACAAGGGCAGGGATCCTTCCACCACACTTAATTGGAAATTCAGGAAATTCATATTCTGTGCATGAGAAATACCAAGTGCTTAAAGTAATAAAACCAGTACAATTACTAAACCAATTAATTTGTTGCAGAAGAGAGGGGAAAACGTTTTCAAAATAAGAAAGAAGATTACAAAGAAAGAGAACAGAAAAAAAACCACCAACTACTGAGGACAAAATCACACAGGCCTAAGGAGATTATTAGCATCTGGAAGAGACCAAAAGAGTAATGAAAGGTATTTTTTTTTTAATAGGGAAGAAAAGCAGAGAACTAATGGAAACCTTTTATGATTATAAGAACAAAATGATTAGGGATAAAACACAAACATGTTTCAGACTGAATGTAATTCACTGCCTTACTCTTTACCAAGCAAGTTTGCGGGGGAGGTTTTCATCAACTTAACAAGGGCAGTTTGGAGTGATTAAATAACTACAGATCCAGAAACCTTTAGGTATAATTGACAAAATAAAGGACAGTTTGTTATCAGAAATTTTTTTTAACGTTAAAAAAAATTTTTTTTAATGTTTATTTGTTTTTGAGAAAGAGACAGAGCATGAGCGAGGAGGGGCAGAGAGAGAGGGAGACACAGAATCCAAAGGAGGCCCCAGGCTCTGAACTGTCAGCTCAGAGCCCCAATGTGAGGCTTGGACTCATGAGCTGTGAGATCATGACCTGAGCCAAAGTTGGATGCTTAACTGACTGAGCCACCCAGGTGCCCCTGTCATCAGAAGTTTTAAAATGAAATGGAACGGAGCATCTGGGTGGCCCAGTACGTTGAGCGTCTGACTTTGGCTCAGGCCATGATCTCATGGCTCATGAATTAGAGCCCCACATTGGCCTTGCTGCTGTCAGCATAGAGCCCTCTTTGGATCCTCTGTCTTCCTTTCTCTCTGCCCCTCCCTGACTCTTTCTCTCTCTCTCAAAATAAATAAAAAATAACAGCCTCCACATTACATCCTTAACTTACAAACACTCCTGCTGGCGAGTGCTAGCTGGGTCATCTGACCACTGAATAGTAGTAGAATATGCCACCCCCAAATATGCCACTTTGGCATAAGGAAAGCAATGGAAAGGAAGCAGATACAAGTTTCCTGCCTTCCCCCCATTTGCGTAAAAGCAGGACGTCAATTTCCAAAGCTGTGCCTCGGAAATCGCCCAGTGGTTTCTACCGATGCCTACTTATCAGGAAGGACAAAAGTTAATCCAGAGACAACGTTAGACTAGCAGCCTGGAGACAGCACCAGAGAAATCTACATAACGAACATTACTAAGTAGCCTTTACTCATCATTAGAGTACCTTCCTCAGTTTGCCTCCCTTATCACCTTCTTCCACCCCCAAGCTCCTCATAGAAGCTAAAGGACTTGTTCTGAGCCCAAGGCAGTCCAGACCTTTCCTGAAACGACGGAACGGTGAAAACCACCATGGTGAGTAAGTGAGTGGCGGAGAGGTGGGTGGAGGGGTGCAATGACTCACAATTTCATTTTGAAGAGGGGCAATTTGGGTCAGGAAAAATTGAGGCAGAAAAAGGAACGTTATGCACGGTCCAATTCCATGACTTATATGCCGGTCAATCTTGGATCTAACCTTGTGTAGCCTCCAAAGGAGGAAGGGTCAGAGCTGTGGAGTGCAATTCCAGTTCTCCCAGTCCGGAGAGCAGGGGAGATCCGGATGCTGTTAAAGGGATGCACAGAGCTGCCGAGGCTCCCGGAGCAATCTGCTCCTCCTGCCCGCAGGCGGCACTGTGGGGGCCGAGTTCAGGCGCAGGAAAGGCAACATTTCCCTGATGCCTTGCGTATCTCCAGGGCGACGGCCGCCGCCGGGGCAGGCGCCGCCCCCAGAGGTCGACCGCCCAGACTTCCTGGTGGCAGTGTGCGGGGTGGGTGGGGATGGGGGCTGCCGCAGTGACTGGGCATCAGAAAGGGGCAGCTGGTGCCGGACGGAAGCGAGACTCCGGCTGGAACCAGCCTGGGGTGTTGGATCACGCAGATGCTTTAGGTGCAGCATCAGGTGTGAGCCGTGACATCTCGGCCGGGCAGAGGTTGGCCCTCGGTCCCAGGGTGGCCTGCTGGTGCGGTTCCGGCCAGTAGGAGGCGCCCTCCGAGAAAGTCGGAAGGTGGAATCTGCAGCCCTGGCCCAGCCCTCCATCCTGAGCTTGTGTTGTGGGATCCAGAGAGGGCCGTGCAGACAAATCCGTGCGCTCAGCCCTGAACTGAGTTCCTTGAAGCAGAGACTGATTTTTTTCTCTTCTTACCCATCCAGTGTATGGCCCCAGTGGGCGCTCTCCGAACGCTTGTTGAATCAATCAATGAATTAATGAACGTAGAGCCCTACACATAGCTACTGAATCTACAGTCAGCCCTGGGCTGAGTGTTCTAGTTTCCCTGAAGCTGAGTTTGCGTGTTGGTGAGGTGCAAAAATAGGAGAAAGAACAGAGGAAATGATGGCTGAGAAAAGGAAAGAAGCCCTACAGGGGGACGGGGGGACGTATGATAGATAGTACAACTCTAAATTGCAGTGATAGGGACCGTCACTCTAGTAGTTCTTAAGAAAGTGGTAATGATGGTCCTAAGTCTTATTTTAGTTTCAAGGTTTTCAAAGACCCCCGGGGTGACAGTAACTCAATTTCCGATACTTAGCCTAATTTGAACAATGTTTCCCAAGAAACATGGCAATTAATTTCTTACTGCCTTTTTCACTAATGCAAAAAAGAAAGAAAAAAAAAGTATTAAAAATAGAATCCTTAGTGATTGTAATCTAACTCACTCATTTTATGGGTGAGTAAAGCAAGTTACAGAGATCGAAGTGACTTCCTCCACGTGACAGATAATACGACTTTGGTTTCCTGAGTTCCAGTTCTATGCCTGCCTGCCTGCCTTCCTTCTTTCCTTCCTTCCTTCCTTCCTTCCTTCCTTCCTTCCTTCCTTCCTTCCTTCCCTCCCTTCAACAAATACCTATTAGGACTCGTTTCCTTTAACAAATATTAATAAAATTCACAATACTGCTTCTCTTGGGTTGTGACTGCCTAATTAGCTTCTGTTCCACATTTTCCAGGTTATCAGACATATCCAGCTTTCAGACATTTTCCTTGTTCCCCTTTGTCACCTTCTTCTAGGTAAAGTGACTATCTGATTTTATGGTGCTAAAGATAATTGGTGTTCTGACACTTGTAATGTGTTCTTGGGCCAAATAATCAGTGTTCAGTTTACATTTCATTTTAGTGGAGCAACACAGTACCAAATGTAGAAACCTCTGCAGATGTAACTTTCTGTATTTCTTCCTCATAAACACAGGAGTGTTTGAATCACAGAAAATGTTGAAGGCAGTTCTGTGGATACTACATCACGCACTACCACGTTGACACGACTGTGTCCTGTGGTATGTGCTCAAATGCTCATTTAATTGATTCAAACTACTCATTTCAAGTTGTGTTTCTCCATTTACAAATGAGTGTCTATGGCATTTCCAATGACTGCTTTACGAGTCGCCCCACGACACACAGATCCTTCTTCTAAAACGGGAACCTATGTATTCAATATTCTACCTCTACCAGGGGCAAATCTGCTTTGGGTGAAGTATAGGTTAACTTGCAGAAAAAGGACCAGCAAAATCGTTGCAAGCCGTGCCTGTCGTACATATTGAAAAGTGTGGCTTCTCAAGATCCACGAACTCCTTGTCTGAGACGAACAAAGGTAGAAGGTGTCTAAATATTTCTGATGAGGACAGGCGTGGAGCCATCCTGCGACAAAGGCAAGTGTGTTTGTGGGGCCAGGCGGCAGGGTCCTTTGATGATGTAGTCGTCTGTTTCTGAGCACAGGAGGAAGATCTGGATGAGCATCCGAAGGAACCCTTCACGCACGTTATAAAGAGTATCTATGAGACTGATCTTACTAGGCATGATGGGGCTTTGTTGAAAAATTGAGAGTAGTTCATGAAATCAAAGACGAAGCAAGTCTCAGCAATTCATTCCTTCTTTATGGTTGCTGACCGGCCAGGCTTTCATGAGATGGCAACCTTCTTTATCAGTAGGATTTCCTGACCTACCCATCCAATGACTTTCGAAGTCACATATATTTATTTTGAAGCCACTTCCTGTTGAAGATGCAGCAGCGATTCAGAAAGTCTTCCACATAGGAGTGAAAGAGTGTAACTGTATGGGAAAATCATTCCGTTTCTCCATTCTCTTAGAATTTTCAGGCAGGGAGGGGCGCCTGGGTGGCGCAGTCGGTTAAGCGTCCGACTTCAGCCAGGTCACGATCTCGCGGTCCGTGAGTTCGAGCCCCGCGTCAGGCTCTGGGCTGATGGCTCGGAGCCTGGAGCCTGTTTCCGATTCTGTGTCTCCCTCTCTCTCTGCCCCTGCCCCGTTCATGCTTTGTCTCTCTCTGTCCCAAAAATAAATAAAAAACGTTGAAAAAAAAAAATTAAAAAAAAAAAGAATTTTCAGGCAGGGAGAAGAGAAAACCTCCCGCAATTTTACTATTTGCAAAACATGTCATAACTCCTTTATTCTTTGAGAGTGACTTACATGGGGGGGAAACACCCTCCTTCCTGCTGGATCAGAACGAGGAAGGATGTGGCCCTAAGAACTGCTCAGCCAACACATGGAAGCAGAACTGAAAGACAGGGAAACCTCTTCCTGTTAACATCATTTGAGCCCTGGCGTGAGCTGTGCCTGAACTTATACTACCCCTGGCTCCTCAGTTATGTGAACCAGAAACATTTACTTCTTGTTTAAAATGTTTCGGGTTGAGTTTTCTTTTACAAAATAAAGAATCCTAATGGGGGCACCTGGGTGGCTCTGTCCGGTAAGCCTCAGACTTCGGCTTAGGTCACAATCTCATGGTTCATGAGTTCGAGCCCCGCGTCAGGATCGGCACTGACAGCTCAGAGTCTATGGCCTGCTTAGATTCTGTATCTCCCTCTCTCTCTGCCACTCCCCTACTCACACTCTGTCTCTTTCATAAATAAATAAATAAATAAATAAATAAATAAATAAATAAAACATTAAAGAAATAAAGACATAGAGATAGCTAACAGAAGGGGGGGGTTGCAAGTAATAGAGACTAAAGTCTGGAATTGGCTGCTTAGAGAAAGTTAGAATGGAGAAAAGCAATGAGTGTTTTGGTCTGAGAAGTTGACAGTCTTCGTTAATAGTAACTGTCACCTGTTGAATCTTGGGGCTCCGACCGTGTACATACTAGCATGTAGCACTGTGGACTTGGCAGGTAGAAAAAAATATTCAGGTGTGGCAGCTTGCTTGTTTCAGCCCTCGGTACATTTCTAGAAAAAAGAGACAGCTTCAGGCTGTCAGGACCTTCATACCTTTCAAGAATGCAGGACAGTTGCTTTGTAGAATGTCCCCCAGTTTGAGTGTGCCTGATGAGTCTTCAGGATTAAGTTCAGGTTATTTCCCTTCAGAGGGATGGACAAGAAGTGATGCTGTGTTCTCATCACATCTTGTTGGGTAGCACAGGATTTCAATTTGTTCTGTTACTGATGATGTTCACCTTAATCAGTTGACCCAGGTCATGTCTGCCAGACTTCTCCACTGTGAAGTTGCTTTTTTTCTTCTCTGTGATTATTAACTATGCGGTCATTTCGTGGGAATGTATTTGAAGCCATGTAAATATCCCATTCCTCATCGAATTCTCCATTGATTAAGGTATAAATTTTATATCTCTGTGGCCCATAGGTTCTTTTATTCTTATTATTTTTTTTTTAATTTTTTTTTTTTTGTCAACATTTTTTATTTATTTTTGGGACAGAGAGAGACAGAGCATGAACGGAGGAGGGGCAGAGAGAGAGGGAGACACAGAATCGGAAACAGGCTCCAGGCTCCGAGCCATCAGCCCAGAGCCCGACGCGGGGCTCGAACTCACGGACCGCGAGATCGTGACCTGGCTGAAGTCGGACGCTTAACCGACTGCGCCACCCAGGCGCCCCCTTTTATTCTTATTTTATCCAGTGGTTTATAATTCCTTTCTGTCAGTATTTATTTTAATGCTCCAATTTTCCCAAGTTTGGCCCACAAGGGGGCCCCTACACAGGCTTCTTTCTGTGTCTTTTTGACATGTTCCCATCATTCCTGAGCAACTTCCTCTGTTCTCTGGCACAGTTATTCCAGGCTCATCTTCCGTTTTTCCCTGTTCTAGTGCTGGAGCTGACATTTCAACAGGGACCCCTGGTTCCCTTTAGTGGGCAGTGGATCAGAAGCCAAGATCTGCCACCAGCAGTGTTCATTGTTACTCTGGGGCCCTCTCAGTGCCTAGAGTGAGGACGTACATACACATAACACCTACATGTTTACATTTACACATTTCCCTTTCTCTTTTTTAAAAATGACTCCCCAGCAATGCTGCCGATTTCAATCCAACACCACAGGGTCAATTCAAGTTTGTCCCTTCCCATATTTGTAACTCTGTCTCCGACAATGAGAAGCCTTGCTCCCACTATCCTTAATATAGTTATGTAACTGACCGATCCCCTTGTATGTAACCCATCTCACCTGGCCACTGCCACTCCCTGCCCTTAGCAGATGCCCTCCTTGCCCCACTGTGGGTGTGACACTGAGCTCTGGACTGACCTCCCCCCACCCTTGAATCCACCGCTGGTGTGGATGCCCACCACACCATCAAATGGCTCCACTTAATGATTTTGGAACTGAATTGTTCAGGAAAGGAAGAGAAAGAGGAAGGAAAGGAAAAGGTGGTGACACAGTTCACGGAAAGGGTTTAGTTGACAAAACGAATCGGTGTAGAAGCAGAAAAGATCAAAAGGAGATCATGTAATATGCAAGAGGATATATGACTGAAATTAACCCCAAAAGTGAGTCTATAGAGTTATAGATTTGGGAATCGTTTAAATAAATGTGATCTAATGCTATAGTATTAGGAGTAGTTCACTGAGATCATAAACATCAACGGCAAAGTGTGACAGCCATGGCTGAGGTTTGGAAATCACACCCAGTCAAAGGGCAGCACCAGAAAGAAAAGCAGTCCTGTGCGTTTGCCCAGCACTGAGATGGCCAGGTACTGTCCTGCCCTCGGGAGACTCACAGTCTAGTGGGCAGAAAGAGGAGTAAACGGGCAGATATAGTGAAGTGGAAAAAGCGTCAGGCTGGAGGGAAACCGGCAGTGTGAGGGTAACACACAGGAAGGTCACTTGACCCAACCTGGAGGGACCGGGGAAGCGGTCCCGGAGAAACAGTCATCTCAGCTGAGTCCCGGCACACGACTAGTGGGTGGCTGCTGCCCGAGTAGACTAGAAGCTGATAGAAGCGCAGACTGGACAGGCTAACAGAGCCAGGGAGGAAAGGAATGCGCATTTTCGACAAAGCGGTCCACGTGTGGTCTATGAAAGAAGGCAGATTCCGGTCCCTGGAAGGAGGCAGTGTAGACTCAACCTCAGACCGCTGCGCTCCCTCGCCGGCCCCGCCCCCTGCCGCCCCCGCCCCCGCCCCCGCCCCGACCGCGCTGTCTCCTGGCATCTGCTGCCTAAGCTGCAGCCAGTCATTTCCTCCGCTCCTTCCTGGCACCGTGTTGTCCAGCTTCTTAGAGAACGGTTGGAACGGCCTGTTCTGAGCACAACAGTCCTAATACTTGGGTTAGAGGCTACCATCTGCGCATGCCTGCCAGCGTTTCTCCTGGGGTAGTATCTCCCCTACCACCACAAAATGTTACCACCCCGGGCTTTTTCGTCACGTGACAGGTGTACCAAAACAGGCGCCTCAAATCCAAGTAAAGGTTACATCCTTGGAGTGCTGACCGTTTTATTTTCCCTTCCCGGCACCACAGGGTCGTCAGGGGGTTAGGTTTTTGTTTGTATTTCCTCTCGCCCGGTATCTTGTGCCTTTCGTGAAACATGGGAATTCTAGCACCACTGAATGTGCTTTTGGACGTAAAGTTGGAGGAAACTAATCCACCTCTCGGTGACCTCTCTTCAGACGGTGATAGTCCCAAACCAGTCGCGATACCCCAGACTGAAATGGGCAAGAGCCACTTGCTCTTTGGGGATCCAGGGGAAAGGAGACAGAAAAGACAGTTAACTCCCATGCTGGTGAGCTTGTGGATTTGAAGAGATCAGAGCGTGGCTGTTTTGGGGCAATCGCACTGGCTTTTGAGACGCTGTACTGAGATTATACAAATCCCTTCTCTTAGTCTCCTTGGTATGGGGGGGTCGGGGAATGGAAGTGACTGAACTAGAAAAGGGCTCATTGCTCTTCTAGAAAGGAATAAGAGATGTTGGTTTATTCACTGTTTGATTTATAAAGCTGATATAAAAAAACAGGACAAAACCCTAAGAGGTGACCAAGAGGTCATCTCTGCCCCCCCCCAGATAAATAAATAAACTTGGGGGGGGGGGATAAAGGCCTAGGAAGCCATTCTTTAAAAAAAAATAAATAAGTTTCTGCTTTTATAGAATGAGCATTATCCCAAAGTCTCCCTTTGACACCAGTCATAAGCTGAAAATGTGACTGTAACATAGTTGAGAGGATCCGAGGCATCTGGTTCCATTTCCTCTCTGTTCTTTATGGGGAATCTGCCCAAGTCCTGGCATCCTTATTTTGATTGCCATATACCTTGGTATATCATGTATTCAGGGTCAATGCCAATAATAATCTGGGGACGAAATTAACAACCTCCCTGAAGTTCAAGAAGTCACTTTCTCCTCCACAAGATGCTTTGGAGAAGGTCAGACAGCCATAGTCCATAGGACACAGATTTTCAAAGTCGGAATTCAAAGGCAAGGGAAGAGTTCTGTGCAAAGACTGGCCGAGCAACCACTCAGGTTACTTAAGCCTATGAGGATACGCATAGATTCATCTCCAGAGTTGCATGCGCAGGGATTCTACCCAGAGACCCTGCTCACAAAACCTACAGCAACCTGGATCAAAAGGTAGCAGCTTAAAATACTCTCTGTGTCTTGCTGGTGTTTCAGGTCCATTGGCAAAAAATCATTGAAAAATACAAAACTGTACAAAACAAAAACCAAACTTTTCCCTCTCAAGTTATAGTAAAGCTTTTTAACATTTTTTTAATGTCTTATTTATTTTTGAGAGAGAGAGACAGAGTGTGAGTAGGGGAGGGGCAAGAAGAGAGGAGACACCGAATTCAAAGCAGGCTACACACTCTGAGCTGTCAGCACAGAGCTGGACGTGGGCCTTGAACTCACAAACCATGAGATCATGACCTGAGCCGAAATCGGACGCTGAAACGACTGAGCCACCCAGGTACCCCACAAAGCTTTTTGAAGTATGTAGGTTGTCCCATTGTGTTATGCTTTATGAGACATTATTTTTTTTTAGTGTTTATTTATTTTTAAGAGAGACAGAGACAGAGTGCAAGCAGGGAGGGGCAAAGAGAGAGAGGGAGACACAGAATCCAAAGCAGGCTCCAGGCTCTGAGCTGTCAGCACAGAGCCTGACACTGGGCTCGAACTCACGGACTGCAAGATAATGACCTGAGCAGAAGTAGGACGCTCAGCTGACTGAGTCACCCAGATACTCCTTTAAAACATTATTAATTTAATAACAGATGTTTGATAACCTTAATCTGTTCATTGAAATGTTTCAGCTTTACATTGGCTGATAATAATTTCCTTATGTACAAGACATAGACGTCCAACTTAGAATTTAAATCTCATTTTGTTTACAAACAAAGTTACTTTCATGGATACATCCAAGTGCTGTGAAAATGGAAGAGAGCTTATTGTTTTATGATCCCTACATAGTTATACAGCAGACATAATATGGCTTATCCAAATGCCTCCAAGCAATTTAAGAATATTTTGATTAACCAAATGGAGAAGCCATAGCTCATTCATGAAATTAAAGTCTACAGAATGTTTCTCTTTAGAGCTTTTCATACAATGGCAATGAGATCAGCATTTATAGCAATTTAATGTAATTCACCTAAATGCAACTGCAGCTTTTTTTAGAAGATCAAAACATGATGCTGATTTTTACAAATTACCAACTATTCTATGCTGCTTAAAATCATGTAAGTGAACTATCTATAGGACTTAAATCACCATAATGTTTTTGTGTGAAAAGTTTTATTTTATTTATTTATTTATAAAGTGTATTTATTTTGAGAGAGTGCATGAGCAGGGGAGGGACAAAGACAGAAGGAGAGAGAGAATCCCACTCAGGGCTCTGTGCTGTCAGCACAGAGCCCAGTGTGGGGCTTGAATTAACAAACCATGAGATCATGACCTGAGGCTAAACCAAGAGTTGGCCGCTTAACCAAACGAGCCACCCAGGTTCTCCTTTTCTTTCATTAAAGTATAGTTGACACACAACGTTACATTAGTTTCAGATGTACAAGCTTCTGTGGTTTTTAAAAAAAAAAAAAAAAGCCACAGTAAATCATTCCATATTAAAATATCAGTGAACATAAGACTTGTGAAATTAACTTTCTCATTCACCAGTGGCCAAAGACTTCCCTCATTGGAAATGATTGTATGTTCCAATGGGTTTTCTTTTTTTTTTTTTTTAATGTTTTAAATGTTTATTTATTTTTGAGAGAGAGAGAGAGAAAGAGGGACAGAGTGTAAATAGGGGAGGGGCAGAGAGAGAGAGAGAGAGACAGAATCTGAAGCAGGCTTCAGGCTCTGAGCCATCAGCACAGAGCCCGATGTGGGGCTGGAACCCACAGACCGTGAGATCATGACCTGAGCCAAAGCTGGGCACCCCCCCCCCCCCACAGTGGCTTTTCTTTATTGCCTATCAGTAGCTTGTTAGCTCAACTGGACATCTCACCAGAGCAGTGAGAACAAGGTGATGGACAAAATCCCTGAGTGGGTCAATTTAATGTATCAAGTCTACTGCCATCGACTTATTTTTTTCAACAGAATTCCTTAGAGATTATGTCAAAATACCATCTACAGAGTGTGTATTAGGTTTGAGCACTAGATGGCAAGACTGCAAAATCAGTTCCTTTCACAGGGAGCGTTGCTTTTTCTACGGTGCTTCAGCAAAGACAGGGCCATGGACTGCCCAACTCAAGGGAGTATGTTTTTGGCTGAATGTCTGTGTCCCCGTCCACCCTCTCCCACCATTTCATATGTTAAATCCTAATGCCCAATGTGATGGTATTAGGAAGCGGAGCCTTTGAGGGGTGATTAGGTCATGGCTTATCATCTACTCTTCTTGAACATTTGTAAAGACGTCATAAAGAAACCTCAGGGCCACTCTGCACACAACTGAGGAAGTACTGTTAACATTGGAATCTAAGTGAATGTAAATGCTGGATCACAACCGATAGGGAATACAATGTGAATCGTGTCCTGTCTTAGTCCATTCGGGCTACCATCACAGGATTCCACAGACTGGGTGGATTATGAAAAACAGAAGCTTATTTCTCACAGTTCAGA
The DNA here is from genome assembly GCF_028018385.1 of Neofelis nebulosa. Lineage (NCBI taxonomy): Eukaryota > Metazoa > Chordata > Mammalia > Carnivora > Felidae > Neofelis > Neofelis nebulosa. The sequence continues at coordinate 7,564,544 of NC_080785.1, forward strand.
GGCTACAAGTCCCAGACCAAGGCATCAGCAGATTCCACATCTGGTGAGGACCGCTTCCTGATCCCTAGATGTCAGTCTGTCACTGGGGCCTCGAGGTTAGGGTCTGGGATCTCTTTTATAAGGACACTAATCTCATTCCCAAAGGAAGTTTATTTATTTTGAGAGAGGAGAGAGAGAGAACGCATGCGTGAAGGGCAGAGAGAGAGGGAGAGAGAATCCCAAGCAGGCTCAGCACTGGCACCTCAGAGCCTGACATGGGGCTTGAAATCGTGAACTGTGAGATCATCAACGAAGCTGATACAAGAGTCGGATGCTTAACCGATTGAGCCACCCAGGCGCCCCAAGACCACCTTCTATCTGGTGTTTCTGACTCTGGGCGCTTCTCTACTTCCACATGATCACCGGAGTATCTTTATAAAATGCAAACATTATCATGCTACTCCCCTGCTTAAAATTCTTCACTCACTCTTCATTGCCATCAGGCCAGGGCCTTTTTTTTTTTTTTTTTTTTTTTTTTTTTTTTTACAGTTTCTTTATTTATTTTGAGAGAAACAGAGACAGCACGAATAGGGAAGGGCAGAGAGAGAATGAGAGATGCAGAATCCCAAGCAGGCTCTGCACTGTCAGTGCAGAGCCAGACATGGGGCTCTAACCCACGAAACTGTGAGATCGTGACCCGAGCCAAAACCAGTCAGGTGCCTAACTGACTGAGCCACCCAGGTGCCCCCAAAGCCTTTTATTATCTGGCTCTGGCTTCTTCAGCTTCATCCCTTGCTGTACCTCCTGTCGCTATATCTCAGCTATACTAAATAACCTGCTTTCTCCAAATTCCCCATGTTCCAGTTCTTTGCATGGGCTCCCCTTACATGGAATGCCTCTCACTATGCATCCAAGTTGTGTTATGTTTCCCATCCTTTGTGTTCTAATTCCTTGTGCAGACTCTCCTATATCCACCATCACCACCTGCCTGATTCATGGTCTAAAGCTATAATCAGAGGGAAGCTTGTAGCACAAAATGCCTATATTAGAAAAGAAGAGGGGCGCCTGGGTGGCGCAGTCGGTTAAGCGTCCGACTTCAGCCAGGTCACGATCTCGCGGTCCGTGAGTTCGAGCCCCGCGTCAGGCTCTGGGCTGATGGCTCGGAGCCTGGAGCCTGTTTCCGACTCTGTGTCTCCCTCTCTCTCTGCCCCTCCCCTGTTCATGCTCTGTCTCTCTCTGTCCCAGAAATAAATAAAAAAAAACGTTGAAAAAAAAAAAAAAAAAAAAAAAAAAGAAAAGAAGAAAGGCCACCAAGCCATGACCTTAGCTTCCACCTTAAGAAACTGGAGGGGAAAAAAAAAAAAAAAGGTAAATGAAACCTGAAGTAAGCTGAAGAAAAGAAATAAATATTAGAGCTGAAATCAGTGGAACAGAAAAGAAAAATCGATGCAACCAAAAACTGATTCTTTGAGAAGCCCGATAAAATTTATAAATCTCTAGCCAGACTAATAAAAAGAGAGAAGACAAAAATTATCAACATAGCACTGAGAGATGACCTCACTACAGATTCTATAGTTACTTAACATATAAGAAAAGAATATTATGTACTCTATGCCAATAAATTTGATAACTTATGTGAAATGGGGAAATTCCCATTAACTATCAAAGCTCACCCAAGAAGAAATAGAAAACCTGAATAGCCCTATGTCTATTAAGGAATTGAATTTATGCTTACAATCTTTCCCACAAAGAAAACTTCACTAGAGAATTTTATCAAACATTTAAGAAAGAAAAATATATCAAAACTCTTCCAAAAAACTGAGAGCAAACACTTCCCAATTCATTCTATGAGGCCAACATTATGTGACATCAAAAATATCCCTTTTTCTCCCTCTGTCTCTGCCCCTCCCCCGTTCATGCTCTGTCTCTCTCTGTCCCAAAAATAAAAATTAAAAACGTTGAAAAAAAAAATTTAAAAAAAAAAGGGGCGCCTGGGTGGCGCAGTCGGTTAAGCGTCCGACTTCAGCCAGGTCACGATCTCGCGGTCCGTGAGTTCGAGCCCCGCGTCAGGCTCTGGGCTGATGGCTCAGAGCCTGGAGCCTGTTTCCGCTTCTGTGTCTCCCTCTGTCTCTGCCCCTCCCCCGTTCATGCTCTGTCTCTCTCTGTCCCAAAAATAAAAATTAAAAACGTTGAAAAAAAAAATTAAAAAAAAATATCCCTTTTACACAGATGTATAAATTCAATAAAATTTTAGTAAATGAAATCCAACAATATGTAAAAATAATAATACATCATGACCAAGGGCAGTTTGTCTCAGGAATGCAAGATTGGTTTAATTTTTGAAAATCCATCACTATATTGGGGCACCCGGGTGGCTCAGTTGGTTAAGCATCAGACTTCGGCTCAGGTCATGATCTTGTGGTTCATGAATTCGAGCCCAGCATCGGGCTCTCTGCTGTCAGTGCAGAGCCCATTTTGGATCCTCTGTGTCCCCCTCTCTCTGCCCCTCCCCACTTGCACTTTCTCTCTCTCTCTCTCTCAAAAATAAACATAAAAAAAGAAAATCAATATAATAATCTACATGAAAAGACTAAAGAAGAAAAACCATTCCTAATTAAAAAACAAAAAACTTCCAGAAAACTAGGAATCAGAAGGGAAGTTATTCAACCTGATAAAGGGCATCTACTAAAAATCTATAGCTAACATCCTATATAATGGGAAAGGCTGAATTATTTCCCTAAAATAGGGAACAAGACAAGGATATTCACTCTTACTACTTCTTTCCAACATTGTATTGGAGGTTCTGGCCAGTGGAATAAGGGAAGGCAAAGAAATGAGAGGCATCTATAATGAAAAAGAAGTAAACTGTCTTTATTCGCAGAGGATATGATTTATGTAGAAAATCTAATGGAATCTACAACAAAGCTACCAAAACTATTGTGAGTTTAGTAAGGCTGCATTATTCAAGATCAATACAAAAAATCGATTGTACTCCCATATATTTGCAATGAACAGTAGGAATTTGAAATTTGTAAAATGTACTTTGGGGGCACCTGAGTGGCTCAGTCAGTTAAGTGTCCAACTTCAGCTCAGGTTATGATCTCACGGTTAGTGGGTTTGAGCCCGGCATCAGGCTCTGTTCTGACAGCTCAGAGCCTGGAGCCTGCTTCAGATTCTGTGTCTCCTCTCTCTGCCCCTCCCCTACTCATGCTCTGTCTCTCTCTCACAAAAATAAATAAGCATTAAAAAAAATAAAAAAATAAAATGTACTTTAAAATAGCATAAAATATTACAAAGCACATGGAAGATTGCACACTGATAACTACTTGGCACATAGTAGGTACTTAACAAATATTGAATGAGTGAATAAAGTGGTCGGGTCTAACCTCAAGACCATGTAATATAACTCCAGAGCCTCTACTCCTACCCTTTCACAACAAATACAGTTTTTGTCTGTAATATAAACTTATTATGTCTTTAATTTAACTCTTCCTGTTTGTTTATTTGTTTATTATGTTTTTATTTTATTTTTGAGAGAAAGAGACACACAGTGAGAGTGGGGGAGGGGCAGAGAGAGATGGAGACAGAATCCGAAGCAGGTTCCAGGCTCCAAGCTGTCAGCACAGAGCCCGACACAGGGCTTGAACTCACAGACTGACTGCAAGATCATGACCTGAGACAAAGTCAGACGCCCAGCTGACTGAGCCACCCAGGCGCCCCTAACTCTTACTGTTTCATTTCCACAAATACCAGTAATGTCTTTTTAGTAACAGCTACCAAATGCCTGGAACCTTCTAGCATTTGGTGACAGCAAAATTTAAATACTAAGGGAATAATCTTAGTTTGACTCTTAAACCATCTTAAGAATTTCTTCACCTTAGAACAATGAGAAATAGTGGCCAAGACCATTGGCTTAATCAAGAAATAACTGTGCCAGTTACCTCTTTCTGTAAACTTGGAAAGAATGTCTTGTCACAGACAACCTCCTGCCAAAAAACGTCAACTTGGCCTTACTTTCAATGGTTGGCCACACCTGTATGTGTGAATGTTTCCCTATTTTGAAACATATCAAAAGCAGTCTCTTCTGCAGCTGCTGAAATATTGTTATACCCTAAAATGTAATGATAGAATCTAAGTACAGTGTCCTAACAATGCACAGAATGAATTGAAGGAGTATGGTGGGTATTCTCAGGCAACTAACAGCGTCCTAAGTGTGGGCCCAGGACCTCTTCTCCATCTCTAATCTTAGTTAAAGGCAGACCCTTCAAGAGAAAGCACAGTTCTCTAGGAAGACAAGATAACAGTATGGGAAAAATGATTATAATGTAATATTAAGTTTAAAATGTAGGATAGGAAATTACACACAGGTGTATCTCTGGTTACGATATCTGGCAGAATAAGCAGGTATTTGTGGAAATGAATTCCCCAGTGTGGGGCTTGAACTCCCAACACTGAGATTAAGACATGGAAGCTTAACCCACTGAGCCACCCAGGCACCCCTATACTACAAATGCTTTAAAACAGAATGTATTTAGGGGCCCTTGTGTGTCTCAGTCAGTTAAGCATTGGACTTTGGCTCAGGTCATGATATCTCTGTTTGTGAGTTTGGGCCCTGCATCTCGTTCTGTGCTGACAGCTCAGAGTCTGGCCTGTTCAGAGTCTGGCCTGGTTCAGATTCTGTGTCTCCCTCTCTCTCTCTCTTCTTCTCCTCCACTCGTGCTCTGTCTCTCTCTGTCTCAAAAATAAGTAAACATTTAAAAAAGGACTGTGTTTAGTTTCACAAGTAATGCGATACTGACTACACAAACACACACACACACGCACACACATGCACACACATTCATACTGCATTTTGAAACGTTTCCTTTCATACCTTGTGTCAATAGAGATTCTTGGTGAAATTGGTTGTATTTGTCCCACATCCAGGCACATGGGGCTCTCTTTCCTCTCAGTTTAATATGGATCTATAGAGGGGTGCCTGGGTAGCTCAGCTGGTTGAGCATCGGACTTCAGCTCAGGTCATGATCTCGCAGTTTGTGAGTTCGAACCCTGCACTGGGCTCTGTGCTGACAGCTCAGAGCCTGGAGCCTGCTTTGGATTCTGTGTCTCCATCTCTCTCTCTCTCTCTCTCTCTCCCCCCCCCCCCCCACTCATGTTCTGTCTCCTTCTCTCTCAAAATAAACATTGAAAAAACTTCTTTAAAATACAGATCTGTAGGGGCACCTGGGTGGCTCAGTCAGTTAAGCGTCCCACTTCAGCTCAGGTCATGATCTCACGGTTCATGAGTTCGAGCCCCGCATCGGGCTCTGTGCTGAGAGCTCAGAGCCTGGATCCTGCTTCGGATTCTGTGTCTCCCCCTCTCTCTACCCCTCCCCAGCTCACGCTCTGTGTCTCTGTCTCTCAATAATAAATAGACATTAAAAAAATTAAAAAAAATAAAATAAAATAAAATATAGATCTGTAGAAAATTGCCATGAAAGACAAAAATTCTGGGTGGGCTCTAGTTGATGAGAATCATGTAGTGTATAGAATTGTTAATTTACTATATTATACACCTAATACAACACTGTTAAATATACTGGAATTAAAAAATACATAAAAATAAAATGATATTGAATTATTCGATATTCTACACTAATAGCATTCTAATAAGTCACTCAGTGTATACTTAGTTGCAGAATGTCTTTCCGCCCTACAAAATTGAGAGAACCATCAGATTGATAGGAATTCAATAAAAAATTTTAAATTAAAATGGTCTAAATGATAAAGCCTGTAAGTCTAAATGATAAAGCCTGTAAGTAGCCAGCTTTCTTTCTTCCTAACATAATCTGTATACACAGAAAAATTCTCCTGGACCACAGTCCCCTCCCCTCCCCAATTTGTCTTCTTTAATTCTTTGGGCATACTAATCCTCACATGTGGAAGAAATCTCAAACCACAGGTTTGGCATACAAAAATTATTATTTTTTTTTACAAAAATTATTTTAACCTAATTTTCTTTTCAGTTGTCAAGAGGGAAAACTTGGACCATATTTAGATATATGTAAGCCACTAGATTGCCTACCTGGTATTGCACCTTTGCTGAAAATCACAAGAGCAATAAACAACATGAGACAAAATTTGGACAAGCAACTGATGGTCTGTTCGCAGATGAAACCATGGAGAGCAGCTTCCAGAACTCTTAGGTCTGGATTACCTTTACTGCATATTCATCCCCGCTCCCCAGCTCAATATATGTTTTAACCCAGGGGGGAAAAATGCAAACTTTTATTTGCTCATACACACACAAAAAAACTGAGAAGCCCACGAACAAAGAGCAGACTCAAGAGCCACTTTCCCTTCTTTTCCCATTAACAGAACTGGCTCAGTCCCCTCTGCTGCTTCGACCTCAACCCTCCTCTTATCGGGCTGGTTTTACGAACTGCCCTTCTCCCTGGAGCTCCTCTAAGGACACGTGTTCTTCCTGCCAAGCTCCGCGGAGGGACCCGGAGCCCCGCCCCGCCCCACATTCCCAGGTTCCACCCCGCCCAGCGCGCCGACGGCCAATCGCGCCCCAATGCGCAGCCCGGCCCCGCCCCTCTGGCCCTGGCCCGCCGCCTTTGTTCTCCCTCACTCCCTCTCTCAGCCTGTGCGCTCCCGGCAAACCGAGTGGCAGCCGCTGATTGGTGGCTGCAGCGCAGCCAATCAGAAGGGGGCACCTCACGTTAGGGCTCGGAGCTTTAAACGCGCGAGCCGCGGGGCGCGCGGAGGAGGACGGGGAGGAGGGCCGGAGAGGAGGGCGGCGCCGCGGAGCACCGACGCGCAGCGAGGCGCACGCGGCCCGTGCCTCCAGTCCGTTTGGGATTGGCCGGGCGGTGGGTTCCCCGCCCCCAGCCGAGCGCCGGCGAGGACTTCCTGGGGGGGTTTCTCGCTTTCCCTCCGGTTTCGCTCGCGAGGCGGGGGCCCGAGGTCCGGGAGTGCCCAGGGGCCGAAGGCGTGGGGAGGCCGCGCTGCGCACTGCCACGATGAGGCCCCGGAAAGCCTGCCTGCTGGTGCTGCTCCTGGCGCTGGCGCAGCTGCTGGCGGTGGCGAGCGCCGGGGGGCCGGACGAAGGTGAGCGGCCAGCGGTGGGCCGCGCCTGATGGGCCGCAGGGGCCCACGGGTGAGATCCGGGGTGGGTGCGACCCTGGACCGGTGGGTTCCGTGCGGAGCCCCTCCGCTACTGGCGGCAACTTGCTGGAGTTTGAGGGCAGTAGCGGTGGGCGGGATCGCTTAGGAGATCCCGGGAGAGGACGGCGGCGGAGGCCTCTTAGCAAGCCCTTGCCTACCAGGTTTGGGACGCGGAGAGGGTGTCAGGTGCCTTTTCTGCAACTGGCTCCTTCACCCAGATTCTAATCAGTTTTTACTCGTGTTCAGATTGACTGCTCGCTCTTGGCAAGGGTGGTGGTTAAAATTTCCAGGCGAGCACGCCCAGGGAGCGGGAAGGCAGAGGGGGCCACTGTTTGCAAAACAGGTCTTGGTGAAGGGGCGAGAGTGGGAGCTCTCCCGGGCAGCGGCGGGCCGCAGGCATCTTACTTTTTGAAAATGCGGTTTGTAGATTTGGGAAGAAATAGCACCTGGGTTTTGGTTTGAGGGAGAAAGGGACAGCTTGGTTTGCATTTGTTAGAAACCAGAGGTTCCATTTCCTCTGCGCCTGTTTATTCAGCACCTACTATGTGCCAGTCACCGAGCAGGCTTCTGGGAGTATAGGATGAGCGTGGCCATGGCCCATAGAGCTCCCGCTCTAGTACGAACATTAGACAGCTACTAGCCATCGTTGCCACATTTTTCTTTGAAACCAGCTCGCTGCAAACAAATGGTATGAGAAAACGTCCATAATTAGAAAGCAGTAGTAGTCAAGAAAAGAATACTGTTCCTAGAGAACAGGCATCCCATTCCTGGTCTTAACTTTCTTCCTCTCTGGCTTTTCTCCTGATGACCTCTTTTTTTTTTTTTTTTTTTCCCCTAGCCAGTTTGTTCCAGTATAAATAACCCCCCTTTTCTAATAGTAGTGCGTAGGGGGAAGTGTGTGAACTTTATACCCTTTCAGACAGATTGAGTAACTTCTGTGTGGGTCACTGATTCAAGCCTTCGCCAAAACAGAAAAGGAAGTAAAATTCGGCACGTGGTGGAAAAAGCACCTGCCGAAAGGAACCAGATAACGGTGTGTCTTGGGACCTTTATCCAAATCATCTGATGCTTATTTAAATACAGAGGCCCAAAATATACCAAAGCAGATTGCAGGGGTGTGCCCTGGAATCTGTATTTTAAACTTTTTCATTGATTTCATATGCACATTAAACTTTAGGAGGCATCTCAAAGTTTCAGGACTAGTGAGGCTGGAGAGTAGTTTTTGGAACGCAGCTAAAAAGCAAAATAATTTTGTCTTGATTTTGATCCAGTGACTCTTTTGGGGACAGTTCTAAAGGGGCCTGAGAGAGTGGCAGACTTGGGTGGACCCCAAGGGTTATTAGGACTAGCAAGTGTATCATTTGGGTGACAGGTCACTAATCCCATGAAGGCCCTGGGAAGCAGTTGCCCCTGGGGTGATCCCAGGAATCTCTGGAGTTGTCATGGTCATGGTGGGTCTTGCAGGGCATGTGCTTTTGAGGTGGGGGCGCGTTGGGGAGGGGCTTCTAGTCCCTACCTTGACCCTTTCCCATCCCTGAGGGAGGGGTTCCCTGCCCCTTCACTTTCATAGGTAACTTGTCCTGCGGATTTATTTTGGCGCCACATTTCCCTCCACCCTAGATGTTCCCAGTCTTTAGGTTTTGATTTTGTTTTGCCTCTTACATGTTAGATTCAGACAGCACAGTGGTGTCTGGGATCGAAAAGACACTCCTCCCCCTCCCCCATCCCGAGAATATGACTGCCAAATAGAACTTAAGCTCCGGTGGTGTAAACCTTAGGTTGTGGGACTTTCTGTGTCTCAGATTAGAAATCAATGGTACTTTTCACATCTTTACATCCAGCTAAAAATAGTGAAGGAAAATACTTTGATGCAGGTGGTTGTCTGTTTTTTATCTGGGATTGGTTTAGGTTTAAAAGTGAAGTGGAAAGTCACTTGGGTGCAGTGCTAAAGAACTGCTCAGCCCCTCTCTCTTCATTCCTGAGAAGTAATTACCACCTGATTCCGCCTAAAACTTTCGGCATATTGCAAAGAAAATCTGCTGTGACAGTATACCAGAGCAGTTGAGTGGTCAGGATTCTCCATCCACTGAGTAGTTTTGTGATCCTTGGGCACGTGACTAATACTCTGTGTGCCTTCGTTTCTTTGTAAAGTGCATGTAATGTTTCCCTCCAGGGGTGAGAGAGTGTGTTTAAAAAGCTCAGCACGGTGCTTGGCACCTAATAAATATCACCTCTAATGATCTGTCTGATAACAAATTTCTTTTTTTCCTTGTTTAATGCAAGCTTCATGGTTTTTACCTGATGGTAGTTTATCCACCTGTTCTAGGCACTTCTCTGGTGGGGATTGAAGAGTGAGCAGCTGAGGAGGTAGAATGAGGACACCTTGAAAGGAGTTGCCTGTGTCCAGACTGGGCAAGGCTCCGGTGTGGTCATCAGATAAACAGTGGAGAGTGGACAGGGATGGCAGAGGCCTGGCTGGAGGAGGGGCCCCCACTTCTGGAGTGGTCTTACCATGTAGGCTGAGCATTGTGGAGGTGGTGTGAGGGGCTTCATTGGCCTCATGCTAAAGAGAATGGCATCCATCCAGAAGATGCTGGAAGGCTTTGGATTTTTTTTTTTTTCTGATTTTACTTTTATTTCCCTGTGCTTTGTGCAGAATTTACTCCCTGGCCATAAGTTTTTGTTTCTTCAGTTTCTTCTGGGATATCTTTCTCTTCTGTGCAACTTCCTCTCCTCGTGTAGGAACAGTCTGCTCTTTTTCTGTGGGGCTCATCTCAATGTGGCAGGGAGAGCTCAGGTATGGGTCAGTCTGACCATGAGCCCTGTAAGTTCTATGCCACATCTTGGGGGCTCTGTTCACCTGGATGTGCTCAATGACCAGAGAATTTACATCTAAACCCTTAAGTTCAGCATTAGTCTCTGCCTTTTTAAACATGTGCAGTAGAAATTCAACACTCTTCTTGGGCCACCGACCCTGTGTCCAGCCCCACTGTTTGGCCTGGGCACACCTACCAACCCCACCATTGTAGTGTGGGAATGGCACACATTGCTTCTGCAAAGTGACATGTTTCAGATGCTTGGTGGCTTTTCGGATATGCATGCCCTTGATGGCCTGGGCAGTTTCCCGTGTATTCTTAAAGTGAACACGAAGATTTGAACCTCTTGATTTGCATGACTTTGTCGGGTTTTCCGGGTCAAGTGAGTAGTGAACCATTTCAGAGATCATCTCAGGCCACTTACACAAAGAGGTGGATGTATTTTCTATCCTAGAATGTCCCAGTCTTAAAAGTGAAGCCCAGTGAAAAAACAGCCTGCCCATTAAAATATGGGATATTTTTGGGGCGCCTGGGTGGCTCAGTCAGTTAAGCATCCAACTTCAGCTCAGGTCACGATCTCACGGTTCGAGGGTTTGAGCCCCACATAGTGCTCTGTGCTGACAGCTCAGAGCCTGGAGCCTGCTTCGGATTTGGTGTCTCCCTCTCTCTCTGCCCCTCCCCTCCTCATGCTCTGTGTGTGTGTATGTGTCTCCCTCTCTCTCTCTCTCTCAAATATAAATATTAAAAAAATTTTTTTTTAATGTGGGGTGTTTTCCTTGCAGGAGTGGGTGGGTTCCTAGTACGTAGGAATATAGAGCCATTGCCTGCTCAGATTGTAGTGGGTCCAGTCCTGGGGTTATCTGCGAGCTGGGAAGGGATGGAAAGGTAGAGGCATGACTTAATGCATTTGAGAGTCTTTAATTATGTAGGGAATGCCCTGTCGTTTTGTTTGTTGTCATTTAAACCAAAAAAAACTTTTTTTTTCAAGTATGAAGAAACGAGTTCACTTTTTTTTAAGATTTTTTTTTTTAAGTTTATTTATTTTGAGAGAGAGCATGTGAGTGAGCATGAGCAGGGGAGGGGCAGAGAGAGAGAGAGAATCCCAAGCAGGCTACACACTGTCAGCGTGGATTCCGCAAGGATTCCAGTTCGGGGTTCGAACTCATGAACAGTGAGATCGTGACCTGAGCCGAAACCAAAAGTCAGATGCTTAATTGAGCTACCAGGCACCCCGAAATGAGTTCACTCTTAAGGAACTCTGTCCCGTGGTAGCTCAGGGACACCCACTTAAGAGCACTCACTAGTTGTGCTCACAGACCCGATCAGGCTGAGGGTAGGTGAGAAGGCATCTTTGTTTTTTCTTTTTGTAAAATTCACCTTATCCCCATGCTCTGAGCAGATCGCCAAGTGCTTCCTCTTCCCCCGCTGTATTTCCTAGCTTAAAGCGCAGATTAAGTTTCCCGGTGCTTTCTTTCCAGCCGGCCTCCAGTCTTTCCGTTTGCTTGCAAGTTAATCTGATTCTCGAATGGGCAGGGCAGTCAGGCAGTGAGCGTGGGTCCGCATGGCCCACAGGCCCTGCCTCACTGCTGTCAGCAGGCTGTCCGGCCCGCGCGAGCCTCTGGAGGCAGGGCGTGGGGTGCCTCGTAGCCCCGACTTGGAGCAGAGAACCTGCAGAACATTCCCGCGTCAAGCCCTCAAGTGCGCAGCCATTACACAGGTCATCGTGGGTAGGACTTTAAAGCGAAGGGTGGGCAGATTGGCCTTCTGGAGAGCCAACGGAGCTGCTGTCCCACAGGCCGTAACAGGAAAGCTCAGTACTGAGTTCTTGCCTTGCGGGCTCGGGGTGGGCGGTATTTCCAGAAGAACCTGGGGGAGCCCTCGCCGGCCAGTTTTAAACTCAGGTTCCCAAGAGCCTTAGGTTCTCAGATTGACAGAAGACCTGGGTGTATGGTGTTGCGTGCCAGTGACCAGGGGAGGGGATTCGGTTTAGGCCACCAGCCTAAGAGGTGGAGACGGAGCCCGAGCCTGCTTTGTCTTCCTCCAGGTCCTGCCTTCCTCCACATCCAGGAAGCCTGGTGACATTGCTGGGGGCCCGGGGCCTCTGCAGGCCCATCCTCTGCAGCTCCTGCTGCGGAGGAGGGAGGCCAGGGAAAGAGCACACGTCAGAGGGCGATGGCCCTGGGGGCAGGGTTGGGGGGCACCAGTCCCAGGAAAGGAGAGTCTGCTCGGTTCATACTTGTCAAATCGGTGGCTTTTCTTTTGGGATTTTAGAGGCCATTCTTCCTCCCCCCACAAAGGAGGAAATCTTACACCGTAAGCTGGAGAGAGACGTGGAAGCCAGGAAAAAGCAGCAGGATGCGTGAAGGGACGCGGTTGAGGGTTGAGGGTTTTTTATAATTAGTTTGCCGATTGGTAGATTTTCACGGAAACGGGCAAAGCTGCCAGGCCACCCGGACCCATTCCCTGGCTCGTCCCGGCAGCCGCGGAGCCAGCCCTGGACTAGTCAGGGGCAGGGCTGAGCCAGGGCGAGTCCTGGAGGTTCCAGAATCCCGAGGCTGACTTCACCCTCAGCCCCAAACACAGAACCACCGGGGCTGCTCTGTCTCCCAGGGAGCCCCTCCGGAAGGAAGAACGGGACCCTGGCCATGACCTGGCTCCGGGGTTGCTGCCATTCTGGTACTTCCTGCACCTCTGTCTGCCGATGCGACAGCAGCCGGGGATCCTGGTTAACAACAGCTCATGGTGCCCCGTACGTGTAGTTTGGTGGAAGATTCCTGTATCCCTGGGTAGTGAGCTAAACTCCCAGATTCTCGTGTTCTGGGAAGAGAGCTTTGCTTCCGGGCAAGGCATCCCATGAAGGTGTGGTTTGTGTATTTTTGACGCGTGTTGACCCTGTAAATCTTCACAATTCTTCGTGGGAGAGCTCCCACCCTGGAGATCGCTGGGGTTAGTCAGAGAACTGGAATTGGTCAGTAGTCCATCCTCCAGAACGAAAAGCGTGGTGCTGTCTGGGGGGCCCGGCACGTGTTTGTTACGGGAGATTGAGTGAGGCCCTACTTGTGGGAAGCGTAGTCAGTGAGGAAGAAGATGTCGTTGAAAGTTGGCCTTGCCCTGGAGCACAAACATGGGGTAACCAGAGAATGAGGTGCCCTAAAAAGTAAAGCGTGGGATGTGGATAAAGGGGCTTTGCTACAGGGGCGAGGCCTGGAAAGCCCGCAGAGGGGTGGTGCTGAGGAGCGGATCAGATCCCAGTGCAGGGGGAGGCGCCGACGGTGAGGGTTCCCCCAGGCTGGGCAGGGGGCACGTGGAGCTAGGCTGCGGGGCTGCGTCTGCACAGGTGCCTCGTCCTGCCCTCAAGCCCCGCTGGGGCTTTGAGACATTAAATTCTAGACCTGTGGTTTTCAAACCCTTTAACTGGGACCTCCCTTGAAGTGAAATCCTAAGTGGCTCCCCAGTGTACAGACTGGGAGCGGAATTCCGTGGAACGCGGTCCTTAGCAGTTCAGAATGTGAACGTGTCCTCTGATAGCCACGGCCGTGGCGTGGGCACGTGTAACAGGCTGTGCTGCCGCGGAGACCCGCGTTGGCGACAGACCCGTCCCTTGTTACAGGTTCTACCCTGAATTTCTGGGGTGGGGGAGGCCTGATGTCACCACCCCGGCTCGTGGTGGTCCTCAGGGGCCACTCAGGACTCATGCCACACTTTGAGGGCTTGGGGTCCTAGGGAAGTTTTTAAGGAGGAGAGTCCCCAGGTTCCCAACATTGTGGGTATTTTCTGCTCAGATTCTTCTAATAAGGAAGATGCCATTGAGGATGAAGAGGAGGAGGAGGACGACGACGACGAGGAGGAAGACGACTTGGAAGTGAAAGAAGAAAATGGGGTCCTGATCCTGAACGACGCAAACTTTGATAACTTTGTGGCAGACAAAGACACAGTGCTGCTGGAGTTTTATGCTCCATGGTAAGGACCCTCATCCTCCTCGCTCCGCCAGCCTGGACGAGGGGTTCCTCTGGGCTGTCACGCTTGGTGCCTCACGGGCATCCAGACCCCGGCGGGGTGGGAGTGTCCGGGTGCAGGAACGCCAGGGACCCCGCATCCAGGGAGCCGGCCCTCGTGGAACACGGTCCTTAGCAGTTCAGAATGTGAACGTGACCTCTGATAGCCACGGCCGGGGCATGGGCACGTTTAACAAGCTGTGCCGCCGCGGAGACCCGCGTTGGCGACAGACACGTCCCTTGTTAGAGATTCTACCCTGACCTGTGTCAAGGCCACCCCACCTCCCTGCTCCCACCACATGCTGCCCGAGTGCAAGCTTGGCCCACGGTGGTTTCCGGTGTGGAAGGGCACACAGTTCCCGGGCCCCGCTCGTTCTATCCTCCCCCCCACCGCTGTGTGCAGTGTTACAGCTCTGTGTCCCTTCCTCCTCTCCTCTCCTGCTGGCCTCTGTTCCTTCTTGTCGTCCTCTTTCCTCTGCCCTCCTTGGTTCACTTTTGAGACAAGATAGTTAAGATATACTCACGTGGTTGGTCCCTTGTTTGATGTTCAAGTGAGAGGTGTTCCGTACAAGGTAACTAAGTAGTCCTTACAACAGGTTCGTGAGGTCATATTATTAACTAACAGTAATAATAGATCATCACTTCTCGCTTTTTGCTCTTGTGACTCCAGATAGCTTTTTAAGGAGTTAATTAATTGTTATTATTTTTTTGAAGTGAACGTAACCTCAGGACTGTGTTGTCTTCATAACGTAACAAAAGAAGAAGCTTAGAACTGGGTCACTTGGCCCTTTCTCTTCTTATCTCCTCCCAGTTCAAAATGCTTGCGTCTCTTAATAGCTGGCATTCTCTTAGATCTGCAGTTGGGCTCAACACATTCAGGCCTCAGCACAATCCTCTTTGTAGTTTTAGCCTTTTTTCTGGAAAATCAGCTGTGTGTGCCCACCATAGCCACTCTGTTTCCTGTCATAATGTCGCTTTCCCTGGGTGTAAGGAGAATCTTTGCCTTCTTGTACCGTGTCACTTTGTGGGGTTGGCGCTTGCCACACATCTTGCGGAAAGTCCGGCGGGTTTTAGGAACGTTCACCATGGCTGCAAGAATGCTAACGGCACAGAAAGCTGATTTATTTTTTTAAAGGCCCTGTGTCCAACATGAGGCTTGAACTCCTAACCTCAAGATCAAGAGTCACACGCTCCACTGACTGAGCCAGCCAGGTGCCCTCCAGATAGCTTTGTATGTGGATTATGGCAATCAGTATGTACCATATTGAACATTAAAACAGAGAAATTTCAATACTAATTCATCTTTAATGATAACCCTTACGTGTTATCATCACTATGCGGACGTTGTGATCTGTGATGTAGCCTCTGGAAAACTCCACCGTGTGCTCTGAGGGAATGCACGAAGACAACCAGAAGGGTCTTTGGTAAAGAGGTTTTTTGGGTTTTTTTTTTAATGTTTTTATGTATTTTTGAGACAGAGACAGAGCATGAGTGGGGGAGGGGCAGAGAGAGAGGGAGACACAGAATCCGAAGCAGGCTCCAGGCTCCGAGCTGTCAGCACAGAGCCTGATGCGGGGCTCAAACTCACGGACCGTGAGATAATGACCTGAGCTGAAGTCGGACGCTTAACCGACTGAGCCACCCAGGCGCCCCTGGTAAAGAGTTTTTAACATCATAGACCCCTCACAAGGGGTCCCTTGATGGACTTTGAGAAGCTTACAGGTGAAAGCACTGGGGTTTGGAGGTGTTGGGAGTGTGTGTCCAGCCCGGAACGGGAACTCTGGCCTACGTCTGTCTGACTCCAGCCACTGTGGCTTCCTCGTTGTGTTACCTTGTGTCTGTCTCTCTTGACTGCGATCATTCTGGTCCCGGTGCCCCGGCGTTTGTGTGCATTGCTGGGTATAAGTCTCCGTGGGTACAGCTAACCTGCTTCTCCTTCCCTAAATCTCTTTCTTAGGTGTGGACATTGCAAGCAGTTTGCTCCAGAATATGAAAAAATCGCCAATGCCTTGAAGGAGAATGACCCTCCCATTCCTGTGGCCAAGATTGACGCGACCTCGGAGTCGGCGCTGGCCAGCAGGTTTGGCGTGAGCGGCTACCCCACCATCAAGGTCCTTAAGAAGGGGCAGCCTGTGGACTACGAGGGCTCCCGGACCCAGGAAGGTGAGTGGAGCCTGAGCTGCAGGGGGAGGTGAGGCCGGGACTGTCTTCCCACAGGAAAGCTGAGAGAGGGGGAGTTTGGGTAATAGAGAGGAAGACCAGTTGTGTGGGCTGGGAGTGGTCCCTGCTGGAATGTTCCAGGTAACTGAGATCAAAATAAACTTGTCCTAGGGTGGCAGGGGTCTCTTCCCGTTTCAGACCATGAAACTCCAGATCTGAAGGCCGTGTGTCACATGCCGCCCGAGGCCAGGTTCTCGGCGGTGCTGTAGAGCTTCCGTCAGACTCAGCTGGTGGGCTCCCGCAGCCCGTGCTGAGCCCCATCCCCAGCCTTCCAGTTCACTACGCTTCAGGTCAGGCGTGATGATGTGCATTCCTTATAGGCTCCCCGGGCTTACTGAGGCTGTGGGTCCAGAACCCCATATTAGGAACTACAGGCACTGGGAGCCAGGTGGTTCTTCCAAAATCAAGCCCGAGGGATCCCTGCCTGACTGACATTAGGCACAAGCTAAATTCTTTTTTTTTTTTTTTTTTTTTTTTTAAATTTTTTTAATGTTTATTTATTTTTGAGACAGAGAGAGACAGAGCATGAATGGGGGAGGGTCAGAGAGAGAGGGAGACACAGAATCTGAAACAGGCTCCAGGCTCTGAGCTGTCAGCACAGAGCCCGACGCGGGGCCTGAACTCACGGACCGCGAGATCATGACCTGAGCCGAAGTCGGACGCCCAACTGACTGAGCCACCCAGGCGCCCCGCTAAATTCTTTTTTTAACGAATGAACAAATCAAGTTGTGGTATCTTCACCATATCTTTTTTTTTTTTTAATGGTTGTTTATTTCTGAGGGAAAGAGTCAGAGTGTGAGCAAGGGAGAGGGGCAGATAGAGGGGGAGATACAGAATCCAAATCAGGCTCCAGACTCGAAGCTATCAGCACAGAACCTGATGCAGGGCTCGAACTCACAAACTGCAAGATCATGACCTGAGCGGAAGTTGGAGAACTAACCAACTGAGCCACCCAGGTGCCCCTCTTCACCATATCTCTTAATCACTAGGAAAAAAAAAAATTATGTTACGTTTTCCTTTCCTGGTGTGGTATGGCACTGACTAAGGTTTGGGTCTTACAGTCGTGACATAGCACTGGTCCCGGACAAGTGTCTTCTCCTTGCCAGGCCTCAAGTTCCTCGTCCGAGGAACAGGAGGTCACTTGGGTCTGATCTGAATTCTCTTTGAGCTGGTGTGAGGGTCAGTCCTATGATCTTCTAAGCACTGGAGCCCATTGTAGGTGCACGAAGAAGACCTCACATCCATCAGTACTTACTTTCACATTGTATCTGTCTGAGAACTTACCAGAAATATGTTTGCGTGGTTCAGAATTCAAGGAGGTAGATAAGGGATAGCCTTTCCACCCTGAGTCTGGCTATCTGGCTCCCTTCCAGGAAGGTGGCAGCGTGTGTGTGTGTGTGTGTGTGTGTGTGTGTGTGTGTGTGAGATTTTCACACAGTTGTCAGCATATCATGTGCACATTCGTGTTTTACCTAACAAATAATGTCTTGCCCATGTCAGCACATAGAGGAACTTCACGGAAGGACAGGCTGAAAGCCGTGTACTTCTTGTTTAAAAGTAAACAGGCTTGGGGCGCCTGGGTGGCTCAGTTGGTTAAGCGTCTGACTCTTGGTTTCAGCTCAGGTCATGATCTCCTGGTTCGTGAGTTTGAGCCCCGAGTTGGGCTGTGCTGACAGCGTGGGGCCTGCTTGGGATTTTCTCTCCCTCCTTCTGCTCTCTGCCCCACCTCATGCGCACGCCCACACGTTTACTCTCTCAAAATAGATAAATAAAGTAAAACCTTAAAGGCTTATATATGTGGACATCTGGTCCCAACTTTTGACCCCTAGCGGTGTGGCCAGTTTGGAATCTTGAGAGCAGTGTGGCCTCCAAGTGCGTTTTAGTACATGGGCCTCCCCGACGATGGTGGCGCGGGGGTTCACGCCGTGGACATGCCGTGCGTCTGCTGCTGTGCTTACTTCCGTCTGAAGGCTCCTGCTTTGCGGGAGTGGCTCTCAGATCCGGCTCCTTGGTGAGTGCAGAGCAAAAGAAAAAAAGAAGAATGTAAAGTGTGCCCGCACTGCTCCTAAGAGCCACTTGGAAGGTGCCTCGTGAGAGTCTGTTCCGTGTCCCACTCGCGTCGCTGACTCCATCTCTGGGGAGCGGGGCCACGACCGGGCCTGTCTGTAATGACTTCCGAGGTGACGCCGACGCGGCCCGAGCAGCAGGGGGAGGGGCTGCTCCTCCTCGTTTTCCTTGATTTTTGCGGACGTGTCGGGACACGTGCCGGATGTAACATGACGAAACGCGCGTGGCTTTGTACCTGAGAAGGGGACGCCCTCGAGGCTACTCCGAGGCACGTGTGGTCAGACGTTGGGAGACCCCCTCTGTTGGCCTGCGGTGAGCACCACAGCGGGGCAAGAACAGGGTCTCACTCGCCAGCTGGCGTTGGGCCGTCGGAGAAGTCATCAGGGGATGGAAAGAGGGCAGGAGGGGGTTTGGTGGAAACCGTGGACCTTCGACCCTGAACTGTGGCCTCAAACTGCGGAGCGGCGCTGGCGAGAACTGCCAGTGGATTTGGGGAAATCAGACGTTTCCCGTTCTCCTCGAGGCCCTGCCACTTGTCTGTCGGCGCCTCCCCGCCTGCCTCTGCGGTGAGGTCTGCCCGTGCTCAGTCTTGTGTGGTTTCTTTCAGAAATTGTGGCCAAGGTCAAAGAGATCTCCCAGCCCAGCTGGACGCCCCCACCAGAAGTCACGCTTGTGCTGACCAAGGATAACTTCGATGAAGTGGTGAACGATGCAGACATCATTCTGGTGGAGTTCTATGCCCCCTGGTAAGATGCCATCTGTCCCATGTACTCGGGTACGATGAGCCCTGTCCCGCGTTCGGTTCCCCCATAGCCCCTGGGTAGAGGGCGTCAGAGACAGACGCCTGCGTGTGAAGCAGAACGGGGTCCTGCCACGGCCCTCCCCCCTCCGCCCGGCCATGCGTGAAGGCTGAACTGACTGCTGAGTCCTCCAGAGAGCGGTGGTCTTTTCCCAGATGACAGGACGAGGTAGACACAGGCCTGTAGCACAGAGGAGAGTGGAGCCCGTGTGTGGGGCCACAAGGCGGTCCATGTTCCCTCATGCGCCAGGCCTGTGCCTGCTGGGTCCATCTGTCATCACGCGCCTGCCCTGCCCAGCGATGTGCCGAGGGCGTGTCCCTGAGGAAACATGCAGGAAGGCGCTGGGACGGCTGTGGCTCTGGGGGGCAGTGTGAGGGGACACGGCCGTAGCAGGTGTGGAAATGCTGTTCATGGAAGTTCGTCCAGCTGTGATGAGGAGGACCTTGCAGAGCTGCCACCGCGGTGGGTAGGGTGGTGGCAGTTGGTGGCCTCAGGCCGCCTCTTCCCGCCTTGCTGCCTCCTGAGGGGTTCGAACCATGGTTTTATCTGTCTTCGTCTCCACTCGTGGCTGTTTGTTCTGGAACAGATCTTCGAAGATGACCCTCAGCCTCGCTTCATGCTCCAGATGTGTCCCCTTCTCCAGTCGGAGCCTCCAGGGTCCTGCGGCCCTCCTGCCTTCTGCCTTCTCCACTCGCCCTGCCTCCTTTCCTCTTGTCCATCACAACCCTGGCCAACCCCCTGGCCTCAGGGCTTCAGCTTTTGTAGGGGAGAAACAGCAGAACCTGGCCTGGGGCGCCTGAAGAGCTCTTGTCTGGGGGCTGTGGCCCTAGCACGTGGGTTGGGATCGAAGCCTGCTCCCTGTCAGAGAACTGGAATCCCCAGCTCTGCGGAGGAAGTGGGCCAGTCCCTTAGAGTTGAGGAGGGGTGTGGCCTGCGTGACCCCAGCATACGCAGGTGACGTGGCCAGTTCTGGCCCCCAGATTGTAGGCGACGACAGAACTCAAGAGGAGAGCAGAAAGGATCAGAATGCGGGGGCAGGGATCATTCGGGGGGGGGACCCGGACGTGGGAAAGAAGATGCCGGGAAGAAAGGCAGTCGGAGAGTGGCTGGTGGAGGTGCTGTATGTGGTTCTTGTGCTTCCTGAGGAGAGCACGGAGGTGTGGGCAGCCGGAGAAGACAGAGCAAAGCAAAGTGGACTGTCTTCAAGGGAGGTGTGAGCGTCGAGGCCAGGGGTTCGCAGTTCACCTTGGCGCATTCATCACGGGGCAGCTAGCAGTTCTGATTCTGGAGCAGGCTTGCTTTTTGTCAGGGTGTGCGGTGTAGACCAGAGTCAGGAATGTGACCTCGGGGCAGACGACAGTGACCCCAGGCTCTGGATTCTGCAGCAGAAGTCACTGCACTTGGTCTCACGGGGTGTGCACGTGCGGAGAGAAGTCGGGGTGGTGGGAGGAGGAAGGAAGGCCTGGGGCACGTGGAGAGCAGGGCCGCCATGGCCCCTCTTGTGAGGTTTCCGGCACAAAGGGGACCCGGGAGGTGGTGCCGGTGCTGGAGGAGAGACGGCTGTGAGGTTACGTCTCACGATGGGTTACGGATCCTAAGTTCTAGTTGCCGGGGGCTGGGCTCAGCTGCCCGTTGACGTCACAGGCTCAGTAAATGCTCAGAGAGCAGGTTCACCTGGTTTCTGACCCCACAGAGAACAGTTCTTGTAGCTGCAGACAGTTCACTTGCTGTTGGGTGCAGCCCCGAGGCATCCTGGGGACCCTGACAAGGCAGTGCTTTGTTCAGCTCACTACGCGGAGCCCGTGACTTGCGAGGTCCTTGCCCCCATGTGAGCCGTCGGTTCTTGGTACGGAGTCCTCAGGCCCACCCTCTGCTGCCCTGCTGGGCGGCGGCGTCCGCGAGGGTTGGTTACTGTTCGTCCTTGTGCTTTTGTTAATGTGGTTATTTCGGTCTGTCCTCCCCTCACCCACCTTTGACCAACTCACGTCCGCTTCCTACCTGTCTCTCTCGTCCCAGATCAACTGTCACCTCCTGTATGAAGCCATCCCTGACCTGTGTCCTTCCCTGTCCCGACTGCAATGGAGAAAAATCGTTGTTTTTCTTCGCCTTTCCCATGTCTTACTCGCCCTCCCCCCCCCAACTCCCTCCTGTTTGTGTGTGTGTGTTGTGTGCACCTTGTGTGAGTGGCACCTGTGATGTCACACTGGCCTCCGGAGTGGCCCGGCTCCACCCCCTCCCCGAGGAGACGTTCAGAGGTTTGCAGGGTCTAACGGAGCTGCTCGAGGGCCGGGCCTCTGTGTCTCACTCGGATGGGAGACTGTGTTCGTGCTGGAATAGGCTCCTGACAACGGTCGCTTCTTACAGGTGTGGACACTGCAAGAAACTGGCCCCCGAGTACGAGAAGGCGGCCAAGGAGCTGAGCCAGCGTTCCCCCCCGATCCCCCTGGCCAAGGTCGACGCCACTGCCGAAACAGACCTGGCCAAGAGGTTCGACGTCTCTAGCTATCCCACCCTGAAAATCTTCCGCAAGGGAAAACCCTTTGATTACAACGGCCCACGGGAAAAATACGGTAGGCTTGCCTCCTGGTGTTCCCTCAGCGGGGAGGGGGGGTCCTGGGGGAGGGATGTAGGGGGGCGGGGAGAGCGGTGGGTGGAGCGCCTCGGAGCCCCTCGCCCCTCCTCAGGCGTGTGCTCGGCTCCCAGGGATCGTGGACTACATGATCGAGCAGTCGGGGCCGCCCTCCAAGGCGATCGTGGCTCTGAAGCAGGTCCAGGAGTTCCTGAAGGACGGGGACGATGTCATCATCATCGGGGTCTTTACAGCGGAGAGTGACCCGGCCTACCAGCAGTACCAGGAAGCCGGTAAGTAGTGGCATTCTGGGCTGGATGAAGCGAACGTGCCCAGGCTGTCTGAGGTTGTCGGGGAGTCTGCTGCTCCTGTGTGAAGCTCCTGGGGCATCACTTGAGGGGATAGCTTGATGAAGGATTGCAATAGCATCTGTGGGAACAGACTCGCCTTTCTGGGGTTGGGGTTAGAGGTCAGTCCCTGTTGCCTTGAATACACACGGGTGATAGGATCGTATACTGAGTGTGCCGTCTCCCTGGGCTCTGAGGAGGAGCAGGGCCACGGTCACGTTCATCCACGTTCGTTGTCTCCCTGTCTCTTCAGGCACCCCTTCCCAGTCCCTCTGCAAGGGCAGGGTCTTGACCAGAAAGTGAGGGATTCTGACTCAGGCCTGGGTTCGAATCCTGGCTCTGCCATTATTAGCATAAGGACCACAGGTGGCGACTTGGTGTTTTCTACATCAGAGGTTGTTACGTTAATTGAGCTGATGTGGACAAAGCACCTAGCAAACGTGCCTGGTAATGCTAAGGTCCAGTGTTAGCGTTGAGAGGTGAACAGCGGTCAGAGGTGGCGTTCTGTGGGGCACGTCGCACTCGCCCCATCCTGAGACCCACTGTCAGGCTCCTGCCTGGTGGCAGGCGTACTTGCCTTCCTCGATGACTCTGGGTCAGGAGTGGAAGATGTTTTCTTTCAGCAGCCCTGAGGATGCCCTCCGGCCTTGTTGCGTCCTTTCCGATGCCCTACACCCCACTCACTCCAAACACGGCTTGGGTTTCTGCTTTAGAGTAGCAGCTGCAACTTTTCAATGCACCGGTTGCCACTTAGTGCTAATTTCTGTGCTGCACGAGAACGATCGTGTGTCCATCAAGTGCAGATGAGCGTGGTAAAACCGACAGTAGAGGGAAATCCCATTTCCGTGTCCAACACGGGAGCCAAGGTGCTTCATCAGTCTTAACTGATGAAGTAACCGTGTCACCTGCTGGGAACTAGCCAGGAAGAAACATGCCGAGGGAAGCCCCAGCCTACCCAGGGGTTACAGGGTAGACTTCCTTGTTTCTGTCGAGGGGGGGCTGAGGCCCGGGGAGGCCTAAAGTCACATAATGAGCAGGTCTCAGAATTAGAATTTGAATCTAAGTCTGGCTGATTTTGAAAGCCGTCCCCCACCTCCCCCAGAACGTATGTTTCCTATAACCAGTCGCCCTCCAGGATGGGGAGACCCATTGGAGGTCTTACCCAGTGCTTGGACCACAGACTCCGCTCAGGATGGGTCTGGATGCCTCAGTGAGGACAGCATGGAGAACTGACGTGCGTTCCCCCCCGGGGGATTCAGGGCACGGATGGAGAAACTGGCCTGCGGGCCAGATCCAGCCCCTGCCTGGTCTCCTTAGTCTTTCAGGGCCGCGGCCACGCTTTATTACATGCTGTCTAACTGCTCTCACACTGGAAAGCAAAGTTGAGTGCTTAGGAGAGTATGGCCTACAGAGCCAAAGATCTTGTCTGGTCCTTTGCGGAAGGTTTACCAACCCCCGTTCTGGAGTATTCTCAGGCTGGGGGGTTTCATCTTGAGAGTCTGAGAAGATCTAAGTGAAAGTGTGTATAGCAAAAGGCCTGCAGCCTGCAAACGGGCCAGCCACCAGTCCGAGGGGGAGAGGCCAGCCCACTCGCAGGGGCTGCGTGTGAAAAGCCGCCTTGTGGGTATAACAGTGTGACGCTCCCCTGTTCACACGGACTGTCTGGGGGTTTAATGTGTTTCTCAGCATTGGAGACAGTAGCTCCTGTCTACGGCCATACCACCCTGAAAGCGCCCGATCTCGTCTGATATCGGAAGCTAAGCAGGGTCGGGCCTGGTTAGTACTTGGATGGGAGACAGTAGCTCCTGACCAGTTAGCTCTGAGCTGTTCCGTGAACGGTTATCTTTTTTTTTTTTTTAAGCCAATTCTGATATAGAGGCTCTAAGGCAATACACCTGTACCAAGTTTTAAAATCCAAACTTCAAGTGTTCATACTCTAGGTATCGTCCACACAGAATTCACAGTGGGAATCATGGTCTTTGCAGGGCAACAGCTTTAAGAGTCCTGAGTTAAGCCTAGATCTGTCAGGCAGTTTAATAAGCTGTGTACTTACCATTCTGTTACTTCCTCAGCCAACAACCTAAGAGAAGATTACAAATTCCACCACACTTTCAGCACTGAAATAGCAAAGTTCTTGAAAGTCTCCTCTGGGAAGTTGGTTGTAATGCAGCCTGAGAAATTCCAGTCCAAATTCGAGCCCAGGAGCTACGTGATGGAGATCCAGGTGCGTGAGGGCTCAGCGGCCACCACAGCCCCAGGCTGCCTTTTTTTTTTTTTTTTTTTAATATTTATTTAAATTCCAGTTAGCCTACAACATAATATTAGTTTCAGGCGTGTGGAACTGATCACTGTGTTGTACACCCAGGCTTCTGATCGGCCTCAGGCTGCTGGTTGAGCCAACGCTGGGGTTCTGAGCCTGAAGCCTTTCCAGGCCCCCATTTCCCCACCCCATGGTAAAGGTGCAGGTTCCTGGGAGGCTGAAGACGTGAGCGCAGGCAGCAGGGTGGTCGGTGGTTTATTGGGGGGTCTGGGAGCCTCACACCCCTGCCAGCATTGCTCCCTCTCTTCATGCTCCTGCAGCCCAGCGCCAGCTTCCCTGGGCACCCGGCCGCTGCGGGCCTGGCCTGCACGTCCAGCGTTGCTCTGGGCCAGGACGTGCTCCTGTCTCTGACCTAGGCCCCCTTAGCCGAAGGGCAGGCGAGGCCCTGAGGGTACAGAGCGATGCAGGCCTCTCTCCACCGGATGGAGCCGTGGAGTGAGGCACATGGGGTTGGCCTTGCTTTTCTTTCCGCTGGCCTACCCAGTCCCCCTCTTCTGAAACCGTGTGACACACTCCCTTGAGAAGGGCGTGAGGGGTTCCTGGCCCGGGGTGAGCCTGGATCCAGCTCCATGTCCGGAGTGCTTCACGGGTGCCCGGCGCTTCTGTGAGCGGATCTTCAGATTTGGAAGAACCGTCGACGCCAAGGGTCCCAGAGCTCTCCTTGGATAGACAGGGCTGCAGAGCAGTGAGCTATGGCCCAGACTGCCACCACCGGTTAGGGGCAGGCTGAGGGAAAGCTGCAAGTGCCCCCATTCCCCCGCCAGGGCTCTCCTGGGACCTGGAGGGTGTGGCGGCCCAGGCAGGGTGAGCACCGTAGGGAGCAGCCTCGTACCTTCTGATCCATTTTTGTGAACGGGGCATGTGGGGCCTTGGAGAGGCCACCTTGAATCTTTCTGATTCCCTGGGTCGTGAACACCATGGCTCCTCCTTGGAGTCTCACTCATGGCCACATCTGCTCAGGCTCAGGGCCCCTCTCTTCCCCTGGACATACGGGGGCTGCTCCCTCTCCTGTCCCTTCCGCCTCCTCTTCAGGCGACCCCAGGAACCAGGCACCGTTCCAGGTGGTGTGAATGTTCCCGGGAAAGGTGTCTGCAGCTTTCCATAGAGAGCTTCAAGGGGTCCTTAACCCCCAAAAGGTTAAGGGCCACTTGGTCTAGTTTGTTATACACATCGCTGCCTTTTACTCTTTACCTTAAATGGATGGGTGATGGGGCACCTAGGTGGCTCAGTCGGTTAAGTGTCCCTATTCTTGATTTCGGCTCGAGTCATGATCTCGCGGTTCGTGAGGTCGAGCCCCGCATCGGGCTCTGTGCTGACAGTGCGGAGCCTGCTTGGGATTCTCTCTCTCCTTCTCTTTTAGCTTCTCCCCTGCTTGCTTGCTCTCTGGCTCTCAAAACGAATGAATAAACTTCAAAACAAACAAATAGATTGGCATTGCTTACATGCCACCTTTGTTGCCAGAATTATTTAAGACTGCTTTGTAAAAATTTACACAACACAGTGAAATGCGATTTTGTAAAAGGTGGATTTGGAAATCTGGGCGAAGGAGAGACCAAGGCAGGACAGGCAAGGTGAAGCCAGGTGCAAAGTCAGCACAAGAAGCGTTGCCAGAAGAAAGTAGCTGTTTGCTTGCAGGATGTGAGGCCGGCTCTGCCCTTGAGTTCGGTGCAGGCCTGTGGGTGGCACATGCCCAGCTGTAGAGCACGTGTGCCCTGGGGCCACTCTGCTTTACTCTTGAGGTCACCTTCCAGGTGATGTTCAGTCCAGCGGCTGTCCTGACCTGCCGTCCTCTTTGCGCGCTTTTCCAGCACTTTCCCCCTGCTCCCTCCCCTCCCCTGGGACTTTGTACCCTGCTGGGTTCCTGCTGTTTCCTCCCCTGGAGCACCTTCCCCCTCCCACCTGGTAATTCCTGCCATCCTTTAGTGCTACACAGGGCCACCTCCCTGACTGTCCCATCCTGACAGGACTGGGGCCCAGAGCCAAGAGTGTGGTGTTCCCCAACCACTTCCAGCTGTGTGACCTAGGTGAGCAACTCAGCCTGGCCGTGCCTCAGTTTCTTCCTCTGTAATGTGTTTGTGAGGCTGGTGTCTGGAGGTTCTGATTCAGAGACTGTCTTACCATGAGTCAGGGGGCCCTGCGTGTCCCCTTGGGGCGGTCGCCTGAGTTCCGTGTCCCCAAGCCACTGCCGCTGTGCCCAGCTGGTCACAGGTGCTGCATAAATTGTCAGTCGGGTCCATCTCGTCTGGAAAACACTTGGGAAGCCTCGTGAACCAGCTTTAAGAGCCACTGTTGTTGAGCCTGTCCAAGGACGGGTGCCTGGTACCAGACAGCTGAGCCCCGCACGCCCCGCCTCCTGGCCCTGTCTCAGGAGGGGTGGCCTCAGGTGCAGCAGCCTCCAGCCACGCAGCTCTGTCTGGCTCCGCGTTTCCCTGAGAGCTTGGCCGGGCTCTGGTGTAACCGGTAGTCATGGGTGTTGTTTCTCAAGGTAGGATTCGAAGCCCAGCATAGCTGCTCAGCAGGTGTGTGCCCCTGGGCCTCCCTCCCTTCACCTCTGTAAAATGCCCCCGGTGGGGCTGTAGTGAAGGTCACATGAGGGGAAGATAGATCGTTCCACTCTGTTCAGCCGTGGGAACAGCCGTTGTCTGGAAGCCCGCCTTCCCGCAGCAGTTTCTTTTCCTTTCTTTAAAAAAAATTTTTTTTTTTATTTTGAGAGACAGAGAGAGAGAGAGAGAAAACGTGAGTTGGGGAGGGGCAGAGAGAGGGAGAGAATTCCTAGCAGACTCACACGATCAGCATTGAGCCTGACACAGGGCTCAAACCCACGGACCCTGAGATCATGACCTGAGCCGCAGTCAGATGCTTCACCGGCTGAGCCACCCAGGTGCCCCCTGCAGCTGTTTCTAATTGACACCGATGGCGAGCCCAGACCCAGAGGAAAGGTCACATGCTGTCTGCCGTAGCCTGAGAAGCTCACTTAGGGGTCATTGGAGGCAAGGGGCCCTGAAAGACACCAGGGTCTTACTGGGTGTGCTCCCCCAGCAGCTCCCCTTCAGACGGCTCCTCTCCCATGCCTGTCCCTTCGGAGCTGTTATTCCTTAACAGTGGCAGCGGAAGGTGGGGTGAGATGAGCCCCGCCTCCGTGAAACTGCTCCTCACCTGCCCCCCCCCCTTTTTTTTTTTTTGCAGAGCACCACCGAGGGGTCAGCCATCAGGGACCACGTGTTGAAGCACACCTTGCCCCTGGTGGGCCATCGCAAGACCTCCAATGACGCCAAGCGGTACACGCGGCGCCCCCTGGTGGTCGTCTACTACAGCGTGGACTTCAGCTTTGATTACAGAGCTGGTGAGACCCCAGGGCCTGTCCAGCGGCTCTTGGTGGGGCTCTTGGCTCTCGCACTTAGGAATCCTGCACCTAAGACCTTGCGGGTTCACAAGGGTGTATTTTGTATTTGTGGTTCCAAGGCAATTTTCCTTCCTTGCTACATAGAGCTGCCCTTCTTCCTTCCTTTTTTAGCACGAGGGGAGCTTAGTGTGGAGTCCAGAGATCTCTTAGAGATGGGGCGGCAGAGCTGGGACTAGACCAGCCCCTGATCCTCAGGCAGGCAGGGGTTTATGTCACTGGACACAGGCCACTTGGGCTCATTGGGCTTTTGAGCAAGGTCCACCTGCTCAGGGAGGACGCTTTTCAGAAATGCTAATCTCTCCAAGTGAGGCTTGAGCTTGGTCAGAGAGTCTGAGCCACAGAATCTTAAACTTGATCTCTATGGCTCAGCTCACAGTGCTCCGTCCCATTTCAGCCACTCAGTTTTGGCGGAACAAGGTCCTGGAGGTGGCCAAGGACTTCCCCGAGTACACCTTCGCCGTGGCTGATGAGGATGACTTTGCCACGGAGGTGAAGGACCTGGGGCTCAGCGAGAGCGGCGAGGACGTCAACGCAGCCATCCTGGACGAGGGCGGGCGGAAGTTCGCCATGGAGCCCGACGAGTTTGACTCTGACACCCTCCGTGAGTTTGTCAGAGCTTTCAAAAAAGGTGAGCCTTGGCCTCAGGCTTCCCCACATGGAGCCTGGGGGCGGGAGGGGTGGTTACCTGGTGCTCCAACACAGCATCCCCCGACTCCCTTCTGGTGAGCCTGGCCCTGCGTGTATTGTCCTGTACCTGGGGGGTGGGAGAACGGACACAGACAGGCCCCATGCTCGCTTGCTTTTCTTTTTTGTAACAAAAGGCTGGTATCTCAGAAATTTCGAGAAGCCCTATTTTTAAAATGTTTAATGTGTAAAGCAGGCTTTTGGACCTAAAAGTAAGTTTTGTACACGTGGAAAACTTGCTCTGAGGCATCAGGGTATCTCTGTTGATCTGGGTGAGCACCTCGGCCCAGTTTTCTGGCGTGGGGCAGAGTCCTCTGCGGACCTCGTTCCGCCGTCTGCCAACGTTCCCTGTGCTGGTACCTGCAGGCCTTCCTCGCCCCGGCTGCCGGCTCTTCCCAGAGCCCCTTCGTACCAGGTGGCCCCCCTCCTGTGACCTCCTTCCCGGACGGGGCCCAGCGTCCCATCGGGCCTGGGGTGTGACCATCAACAGGCTCTCTGGCCTTTACAGGAACTGGGAGAGTAGAAGGGGTGAGGAGGCTAGAGAGCTAAGGGGCCCGCTAGTAGAGGTGGGCTCCACCTGGCCTGGCACATTGGATTCGCCCGTCCTGCACTCGGGCTGGCCTCGCCACTTGGTCCTGTGAGGGCCGCCAGAGCCCAGGGCCTTTGCAGCACTCACACGCTCCCCTGCTTGCTTTCCTGGGCAGGAAAACTAAAGCCGGTTGTCAAGTCCCAGCCAGTGCCCAAGAACAACAAGGGACCTGTCAAGGTCGTGGTGGGGAAGACGTTTGACTCCATCGTGATGGACCCCAAGAAGGACGTCCTCATTGAATTCTACGCGCCCTGGTGCGGGCACTGCAAGCAGCTGGAGCCCGAGTATACCGCCCTCGGCAAGAAGTACAAGGGCCACAAGAATCTGGTCATCGCCAAGATGGACGCCACCGCCAACGACATCCCCAACAACCGCTACAAAGTCGAGGGGTTCCCGACCATCTACTTTGCCCCCAGCGGGGACAAAAAGAACCCGATAAAGTTTGAGGATGGAAACCGAGATCTGGAACATTTGAGCAAGTTTGTAGAAGAACATGCCACAAAACTGAGCAGGACCAGGGAGGAGCTTTGAAGGCCTCGAGTGAGGTCTGTGGCGGGTGGGAGGGACCAGACACTGTAGCCACCAGCGGCCGGTGACCAGAGGCCCAGCGAGCCGTGAGGCTGGCGGGTTAGCGCAAGGGCAGTATCTCTTTTTGGTTTTTAATTTTTTTATACTCTGGTGTTTCACCTCATGCTCTGAATACTGAATAGATATGAATGACTCAGTAGATTAGCCCAGATTTTTACAGAGGATACGTCTATTTTTACCATTATTTGGGGTTTGATTTTTTTTTAACCTTCCATTTTCT
The DNA here is from genome assembly GCF_028018385.1 of Neofelis nebulosa. Taxonomy (NCBI): domain Eukaryota; kingdom Metazoa; phylum Chordata; class Mammalia; order Carnivora; family Felidae; genus Neofelis; species Neofelis nebulosa. The sequence continues at coordinate 7,594,290 of NC_080785.1, forward strand.
TTAATATATTTCTTCAAAGCAGATAAGTTGAATCTCTTCTGTGTGAATGTTTTTTTCTTTTAATTTAAAATTTAAGAAAACAGTTTGCCAAATCACAATTTTGTTTTGTTTTTTGGTTTTTTTGCCTTTTATTTTACCGTTGTCTGAGGAATTACTAATTGAAGATCTGACGGTCCCTGTGCTTTCGTTTTCATTTCTTCCCGTACGGCACCAAGAACTGTTACCAAGCCCCGTGCCGAGATGTCAGCCGCCCCCGTCTCTGCGGGACTGGGCGTCATCGTGCCTTCTGCTTTCACACCCAGGACTGTGGGGCGAGGAGGTCTCCGGGTCCCCTAGACCCTGGGAGTCAGCTTCCAGGGCTCCGCCTCGGGGTCGGGGGGACGGAGGCCGCCTGCCCACCTGGTTAGGCCGGCCCCACCTCTTGGCATCAGTACTGCCGGAGGAGAGGTGACCTAGGGCACGGGTGATGGAAAAGATAGATTAGGCTCTCATGATGGAATAAAGCAATTACTGGAAATTACCCGTCACCGTGTCAGAGAATGTCCGCTCTGTCCTGGAGCCTGGGTTGAGCTGAAGATGGGGAGTGCTGGCCGTCCTGCAGGTGCCTGTTGCCACAGACCCCCCGAGCATTCGGGGAGTGGGGTGTCCTGGTGGGGGGGGGGGGGCATCGGCGATCTAGCTCCCGGTTGTGTGGACGGCAGGGGTGGAGGCTGAGGAGACTGTCCCCAGCACTTCAGGAGCCCGGGAGGAGGGCATGGTGCGGCCCCGACATGGGGGTCTGGGGGATTCGTGCCTGACGGGAGCCTCGTTCCAGTGGTTCCATTCGCCTCCACCTCCCCTCGCCTGACACTCCCCTGCTCCTGACGTGACTAACACAGAAGTGAGGAGGACGACAGTTCTGGAGCCAGCGGCAGCTTCCAGCAGTGACGTGTGGTTGTGACGGGGGCCGGGTGGGGGCCAGGAAGCAGGTCTTAGGTCTTGGGGCGGGGCCACCTGGGTGGGCCTTTCCAGACGACCTCTTTCCAGCCAAGTGGCCCAAGCTCGGGAGGGTGGTGCTGCTCTGGTAAGTTCTCCGAGTGGCCAGTGCAGTAGGTCTAGGTCCACCTGTGTGTCCTCTCCCACTGGGAGAAGGAGCGGGCCTCCCCTTGGGCTGGATGCCAGAAGATTCCGGAGTGGAGGTGGGTGTGGGGCTTGAAGAGGCAAACCCCTCCGGCACTGCCGGGAGAACTGAGTGGTTCTTTTCCTGGGGCTTTGGTGTGGTCGGTACACACAAGGCCGTGTGTATTTGCTTATCACCCATGTGAAACAGGTCACCAGGATTTTGCCGCATCTTCATCTGTCCGTCCCCCTTCTTTTCTCTGTCGCCGCTGCGGACTTGAGGATGCTCTTCGCACCTCAGCACAGCCACCAAAGTGAATGATTTCATCCCGTACCCAGTGCACGGTCACGTGTGCCCGCGTGTCTCAAAAATGGCTCTTGACGTTTGGTCTGTTTGACTCCGCACAGTGCCTGCTCTGGGCTTGTCTCTTGTGCCCGTCACCCGCTGGCTTTTCCCTGCAGCCTCCACTCGGCGGAAGCAGTGACAAGGGATCAGTTGAATCTGTTGTTTGTGTTGCGTGTACAAGTTTGAGGAATGTTCGATGTTCGCGGTCTCGGCCTCTCCAGGAGGTACGTAGAAACCTGGAGGGAGCTGAGTGTAGAAAACAGCACCAAATCCGGAAGGCTGAAGATTCGAGCCATTGACCGTGTGCCTGCTAGGATCCGGGGTCCGGCATGTGCTGTTCCCAAAGCCTTAATCCAGGCTGACTGCTCCTTTGCCGTGTGACTGTGGGCAAGTTACCTAACTCCTTGCGTAACATGAAGCCCCAGCCTCTGCAGCGTGCCTGTAGGGACCCCGTGCAGGACGTGTGCTGGCTCAGCTCGTCCCTGGCAGGGGTTCGTCGCGGGTAGGTCCATCGCTGAGTCCCAGGCTTGGAGTTCTTGTTGACAAAGGCACACCCTTCTTGTCAGTGATTGTCTCTAACCCAGCATGTGCCAACCGAAGGATGGGATTGCGGGTGCATAAAAGAGGAAGTTGGTGAACAGAACATCAGACACCGGAGCAAAGCTCTGCAGAGCTCTGAAATGCTAAATCTGAGGCCTTTCCCATCTATGTGGGAAGTGCTTGTCTTTTTGTCTCTCCAGCCCATTGTGATGGGCCAGGATGGGGCCCCTGACCGTGCGTTGTGCGGATAAGATAGACCACAAATGGAGGGTTTGGGTCTGTTTGTATGTATAAAATGCAGATTCTTTGTGGACCCCAGTGCTGGCCTACTGAATCAGATCCAGCAGGATTGGGGCCTAGTATCAGTTTTCAGAAGTTCCGAAATACAATCGCATTTCACCCCTGAAATGAAGACAGGACAGGTGTTATGACCTCCATCACATAATGAAGGAAGTGGAGGTCAGAGAGATTAAATAATTTGCCCAGGGGCGCTGGGGTGGCTCAAGTCAGTTAAACATCCAGCTCTTGATTTCGGCTCAGGTCGTGATCTGCTTCGTGGGATTGAGCCCAGAGTCGGGCCCATGTCAGGCTCTATGCTGACAGCCCGGAGCCTGCTTCTGATTCTCTTGTCTCCCTCTCTCTGCCTCTCCCCCTGCTTGTGCGTGTGTGTATGCGTGCTCTATCTCAAAAATAAACACTTAAAAACAATGTAATTTGCCCAAAGCCATAGGGCCAGTAAATTGGCCAGTTGGAACTAGAACTCAGAACTAGTTAAGGCCCCAGCATTTCCCCAGATGTGTTGAAAGAACATTTCTAAAGAAGATTAATAAATGCTCCATTAAAGTTGAATTCTGTTAGGGGCGCCTGGGTGGCTTCAGTCGGTTGAGCGTCCGACTTCAGCTCAGGTCATGATCTCGCGGTCCGCGACTTCGAGCCCCGCCTTGGGCTCTGTGCCGACAGCTCTGAGTCCGGAACCTGCTTTGGATTCTGTGTCTCCCTCTCTCGCTGTCCCTCCCCCGCTCACGCTCTGTCTCTCAAAAATAAATGTTAAAAAAAAAAAATTAACAAAGTTGAATTCTGTTAGTAATTTGACAATATCAGAACTTACAAAAAAATAAAAAGCTTAAATGGGGATCTTGTTGAAGAATCTCACAGAGCCTGTAAGGCCTGAGCGTTCCAGGGACTCCGAGAGAAGAATGGGCTTCACCTGGCTTCTATAGCACAAACCACACAGGTCCCCAGAGCTGCGCGGTGACCCCACCCCCCCGTGCCAGTGTCCCCGGCCCTGAGGAAGCACCGATGTCTCTCCCTCCCTCCCCTCCTCCTGTGTCACCGTTGTGTCACCGTGGACGGGCCCTGGGGTGAAGGGTGTGGGCTGGGACAAGCCCACCCCTGAGCCCATCACAGCGCACACAACAGCTAGTTACATACAGGTGTTCTCACTCAGGTGTTCCCAAGACCTATCGGCCGAGGCCAAGGGAGATTCACCCGAGAGGGCACATTACTGTAGTTCCTTGATTCCTAGGACCGTGAATCTCAGGTATTTACTTATTATTGCTTTTCTAATGTTTATTTTTGAGAGAGAGAGAGAGAGAGACAGAACGTGAGCTGGGAGGAGGGGCAGAGAGAGAGGGAGACAGAATCCAAAGCAGGCTCCAGGCTCCAAGCTGTCAGCACAGAGCCCGACACGGGGCTCGAACTCACAAACCGTGAGATGGTGACCTGAGCCGAAGTCAGACACTCACCCAGGCGCCCCGAATCCCAGTATTTAAAGTGCATCCTCTGGCACCTCGGAAAGGAAAGGTGGCTTTCCTTTAAAGCCATCCAGTTCCCACGTGGCGGGTGGCTCGCTGGGAGTAGCACGGGGCTTGGGAAAGCTAACGTGAGCTGGGGGGGGAGGGGGGAGTGGCCCCCCCCCCCCAGGGCCAAGCACACGAGCTGTGGGGGGTTGGGGGGGTGCCCAGGGCCAAGCACACGGTAACGAACGCTGTTGGAATGAATTACTGGAGAACCAGATCCCTGGGTTGACCAGGTTCGAGGGCCGGGCAGGGCCCCACTGTCCCCTCCTCCCCCTTGGCTACCACGGCTCCCTGTGCACTTGGCCCAGCCCCAAAGTTCTCCAGTTCAGTGTGTTCCAACACACCTTAGATTATGGGGATCCTGTGGCAGAGAGGAGGACAAAGGACCACTTGTTAGTAAAAATGGAGACGGGGGTCTTTTCGAAAGTGATGGCTGTTGCCTGCAGAAGGAATCTTGTGGGAAGGGAACGCTCTGTATTCTTTCTGGCTTTTCTTCTGTGAGCTCAGCTCAGGTTGGATTAAAAACTGAAGCCTCAGTCACGAGTATGTAGGAATCCTGAATTCTCCCTCTCCCTGCCTGCTACGAGAGTATCCTACGTGGAAATCACAGGTAACACGTTGGCTGGAGACTTGAGGGACCTTCAAGGTCAGAGGTCGAAAACCAGTGTTCAAGGGGCTGCACAGGCAGGTTAACTGCACAAAGGGGCGGGTGGACACTAGGGAGTGGTGGGGACCAGGGCACAGTTGAGATTTTGTCCCACTTGGAGGGGGTACTCGTGGCCTGGGGGAATCCGGGCCTGCTGTGGCTGTTCACGTGCTTTAAAAAGAAAAGCCAGGATTTTAACGTGAAATCGCCCAGTTTTAAAATGTTGCATCTAATTCACTGTCGTAATGGTACTATGTGGGCCAAAGAAAAGGCTCCCGAGAGCTGCATTCTGTTAGAAACCGCAGACCTCACCAAAACCCCTCTTTGTTCTTCCTGACTTTTACAATCATAGAGGATGCACGGAGTGCAAAAAGGCTTAAGAATTGGTTTCCTTTGGAAAAGCTGGAGATTGCAGTCTGGTGCTGGAATTTGGGCTGGGTTTGGGTTGTTCTGCTGGATTGCTGGCTACATGGCACCGGCCGTGGCCTGTGCTTGAACCACACTGGAACACGGGACGGCTGCCCGGCCAGGCAGACGCGCCCCATTTCCAGGGTCACCTGGGTGCAGCGTGTGGTCAGCCTCTTCCCGTTATTTCTCTGACCCCATGGGAGCACCCCCGACAGGGACACCTGCTAAGCCACGTTTCTTACCACTGCCCTTTGCTCACCCCAAAGCTAGTTTGGGCCTCGGAAGCAGCAGCAGTTCCCTGGGGGCTGAGCCAGCCGGGCTCCAAGCCCACCAGCATCTGCTGTTCCTGCCGAAGCCTTGATGCTTCTAACTCCCTCCTGTTTAGGAAACTGAGGCCCGGAGAAAAAATAGGCTTGCTCGAGTCACGGAGGTGGCCCAGGGCCCTTCCAAATACTCCAGACTACAAACTACGAAGCTACCGTCCATATTTTCTGTTCAAGACTCTTCCCTCGTTGCTGAATTGGCACAGGGCGCGGACTCTGTTGTCCCCTGTGCTGCCATCAGCCCAGGCTCCTGAGGCGATGACCTTGTGGCGGCCAGATGCCCAGCCTCTTCACACGGCCCTGCTCTTGTCACTCAGGCCACAGACTGAAGTGTCCCTTGGCCCTTTCTTCCCAGCTCCCCTCTTCTGGGTTTCAAAACCAAAGGAGTGGAGAGGGAGCCATGTTGTTTTTAGAAGGGGTCTGTTTACAATACACAGTGGTCACCTAGGGGGGCGGAGGGAGGTGACCTGGCTCTTCAGAAGCGCCTAGAATTTTTTGTTTTATTTATTTTTGATGCGGGGAGGGGCAGAGAGGGAGACGGAATCCAAAGTAGCCTCCAGGCTCTCTGAGCTGTCAGCACAGGGCCCAGTGTGTGGCTCGAACTCATCAACTGTGAGATCATAACCGACTGAGCCACCAAGGCGCCCCTAGAAGTGCTTTGAGAAAATGTTCCCGAGGAAGGGCAACGTGGCACAGGCTGGGCTGGGCTGGGGTGAGGGCAGCGTCCCCTGAGCCTCTCCGGGGAGGAGGGGGGATCCAGTCATGTAGACTGGCACCTGCCAGGGGGCCCTTCTCTCCGGCCCTTTGAGGCTCTGTTTCTAAGGAAGACGGATGTGGGGACCAAGGAGAGGGCCTCCTTATGGAAAGAAGGATGAAACCCGAGGAGAAAATTCTGGAGTGGGGGCCATAGGGAGGAGGCGGTCCATTGAAATTCCAGAGGAGTCAGGAGGGATTTTTTTTTTTAGGCTTTTAACTCCCCTGTGAGTTAGGAAATGATGCCTCGGATGGAATGGGTGTATGGGGGCCTGGGGGACACCAGAAAGCCCCCCAGAGCTACTGAAGGTTCCTGTCCCCATGCCCACTGGTGACCCCGCATTGGCAGGCGGCAGCACCTGCGTCGGACTGTGGGGAGAGGGGTGGAGGCAGGCCCTTTATCTTTGAAGGATTAAGAGGAAACCTGCTAAGCCATGGACACAGATTCTTGGGGAACAGGGGCCCCCAGGTTTGCGTCCATGATGCCACGACTGCCAGGACATGGGGCTCCAGGACCTACTGTGAACTGCACCCTGGGAGCCTCGGTGGGGAGCGGCCAGTTGGGTCCACCCTCACTACTGGGACCACTGCAGCCCATGCAGTGATGCGTTGAGAAAAAGCAAAGCCCAGCAGGAACCGGGGCCGTGGACCCAACATTTGTGTCCCCCTGACATCTGTACGTTGAAGCCCTAGTCCCCAGTGGGATGGCATTTGGGCAGTTGGGACTCTGGGAGGCACGTAGGTTGAGATGAGGTCACGGGGGTGGGGGCCCCATGATGGGATTGGTGTCCTCACAAGAAGAGGAAAAGACAGCCTTCTCTCTCCCTTGTGTGGGGACCCAGGGGGAAGGTGGCCCGTTGACAAGCCAGGAAGAGAGTCCTCTCGGAGAACGGAACCCATGGGCACCTTGATCTTGGACTTCTGGCTTCCAGAACGGTGAGAAGTATGTGCCTTGTTGTCTAAGCCTCCCCCAGCCTGTGGTGCTTTGTTATAACCCCCAAGCCAGGGAAACAGCCAGTATCCCTGGTGTGACTATGCAGGGCCCTGTCCCAGGGGGCCACTCCACTGGGCCCGAAAGGGTCTGTCAACTGGGTGCCAAAGTCAGACGGACCCCCATGGGGCCAGGGAAGCCCCGCGGGGGGTGTCTCTTTATCTCATTTTGTTGTTGCTGTTGGCTTTATCTTCACGATTCAAAGGCAGGACAGGGCTTAAGAGGAGAGACGTTTGATTTCCAGCCAGCTCTCCCGGTGGATGCCGGTGGGTCGTAAGAAAAAGACTTCTGTCTACACCAGTTTCTCATATAGTATTTTAACTGTCATTCCTTCCAGTTTTGTTGTTGTTCCCTCACTCCCTTGCAGTCCAGGGAAGTAACATAGGAGGAGGCCAAGGGCAGCTGGCCATCTAAAAAAGTAAGATAACATTGAGATGCATCTCTGTGTCACCCACACGGACCTGCCCCTACAGGCGGGGGCCCTCCCTGGTCCAGCCCACGGATGGGGCCTCCTGCGAAGGAAGGAGGGGCCTGCCCTGACCGCACAGTGTTTCTCACCCTGTGGGGCTGACCAGGCCACAAGGTGAAGGGTCAAGGGAGGACAGACCTGACGGACGGCCCCACAGTCCCCTCGGCCTTCTGCGGGGCTGTCTGGACACAGGATGTGTGGCCCTCCAGGGGAGGGCTCTGGGCCAGCAGGCAGGGTGGGAGGCGGGCACATCTCCACACGCCTGCAACAGAGAAGCAGGGAGGTTGGTGGGTGCTGGGGACCAGGCTGGGCCTGGAATCGTATTACACTCACTGCTTCGGACCCAGCCTGCCACCACCCAGCTGGTTACTAATGGCGAACCCCCACACTACTCCCAGCCTCATTTGTCTCAGCCATACGACTAGAAAAAACATCACCAATCCTATGCCTTTACGGATTGTCATGAGGACCAAACGTAATGGGTGTGATTAGTTGAAAATATTTTTGGAACTTGAGGTAGAACTCACAGGACAAGCGTTCCTGGGTGGCTCGACCGGTGGAACGTCTGGCTCTTGGTTTCGGCTCAGGTCATGATCTCATAGTGAGATCAAGCCCCGAGTCAGGCTCTGCGCTGTGAGCACAGAGCCTGCTCGGGGATTCTGTCTCTCTCCCTCTCTCTCTGCCCCTCCCCCTCTTGCTCATGCTCAAAACAAACAAACAACTGAGAACAAACTCAGGGTTGATGGGGGATGGGAAGGAGAGGAGGGTGGGTGATGGGTATTGAGGAGGGCACCTTTTGGGATGAGCACTGGGTGTTGTATGGAAACCAATTTGACAATAAATTTCATATATTGAAAAAAAAGAAAAAACAAACAAACAAAAAAAGACTTCAGGGGGTGGGGAGAGGGAAAATGGGTGATGGGCATTGAGGAGGGCACTTGTTGGGATGAGCACTGGGTGTTGCATGGAAACCAATTTGACAATAAATTTCATATACTGAAAAAAAAGAAAAGAAAAAACAAACAAACAAAAAAAGACTTCAGGGGGTGGGGAGAGGGAAAATGGGTGATGGGCATTGAGGAGGTCACTTGTTGGGATGAGCACTGGGGGTTGCATGGAAGCCAATTGGACAATAAATTTCATATATTGAAAAAAAAGAAAAAAAACAAACAAAGACTTCAGGGGGTGGGGAGAGGGAAAATGGGTGATGAGCATTGAAGAGGGCACTTGTTGGGATGAGCACTGGGGGTTGCATGGAAGCCAATTGGACAATAAATTATATTAAAAAGAATTCGCAGAACATAAAATTCACCATCTTAATTGTACATATCAGTGGCATTTGGTCCAATCACAGCGCTGTGCAGCCCACCTCCATCTAGTTCTAACGGGTGTTAATCACCTGCAAAGGGAACCCGGTGCCCTTTAGGCAATCACCCCTACCAACCACCGGTCTGCCTTCTGTCTCTGTGGGGTCACTGATGCTGGACAGCTCCCAGCTGGACTCATCCACTAGGGTGACCTTGTGCGTGTGGCTCCTTCCACGTAGCAATGACGTGTTCAAGGTTCATCCATGTGGCTGCACGTAGCAGTATTTCATCCCTTCTCATGGCCAAATGATTTTCCATTGTAGGCAGAGAGCACCTTTGGGTGACCCGTTCACGCTTTGCGGGACACTCCAGAGCATTTCCGGGTTTGGGCTACGGTGAGAAATGCTGCTGTGAACACGCGTGTGCATGGATTTGTTTGAGCGCCTGCTTGCAAGTCTTTGGGGTCCCTACCTAAGCGTGGAATTGCTGGGTGGTGTGGGTAACTCACGTGGGGCTCTTTGAGCCGTTAAGTTGAAAGCATTTTTGTGAAGTCAGAGTGGGAGGAAGTGGAAATTACCATTACGTCAGTCACCTTCCCCTGAGGACACTCTGGTTTGCCACTGTCTTTTTAAAAACTGTCCCCTGGGCTCTGGGCGCCACCTGACCTGAGCGCATCTCAGAGGGTCGACGACAGCCAGCTTCTGTGTAACTAAGCTGGTATTTGTATTTTTACTCTGTGAGAGTCTCTTATCTGGCATCTGCTCAGATTAAAAAAAAAATTCTTAACTGAAAAGGGGAACTTCAGCTCTGTTGATCTGTATCAATTATATTGTTAGTTTGTATCTGTTAGTTTCTTGTTAGTCTGTGTCTGTTGAGCCAGGGAAAATGTTTCTGAACCTTGAGGGCTAACTTTAAAGAAAAAAAAATATTTTTTTTAAGTTTATTTATTTATTTTGAGAGAGGGCGAGCAGGGAGGTTGGTGGGTGTTGGGGACCAGGCTGGGCTTGGAATCGTATTACACTTACTGCTCTAGACCCAGCCTGCCACCCCTGGGGCAGCAAGTGGGGCAAGGGCAGAGAAAGAGGAGAGGGAGAATCCCGAGCAGGCTCTGCACTGTCAGCACAGAGTCCAGTGAGGGATGGGAACATGAACTGAGCTGAAGTCAAGAGCCGGGCACTTAATAGACTGAGCCACCCAGGTGCCCCAAGAGCTAACTTCCTTATAGGGCTCTTTAATGAGCCAGGCTGAACAACTCTCTACATGGCCTCACATTTAGTCCCCCCAACCTGCTAAAAATGGATACTCTGATTATGCCCACTTTAGGTGAGAAACTGAGGCTCAAGCTGGGTAAACAACTTGTCCAAAGACGCACAGCTAGTGGATAGTGAAATCTAGGACCCGAGGTGAGGTGAGATGAGCCCAAGCTGTAAATCTCTAGTGCCTTCTGGATTCTCACAACATATCACCTATTGTGCCATCAATCTAGGGCCATCTTCAGCTCAGACCGGGTCTGGCCAACGAACAACACCATGGCACGTAACACCAGCGCGCCTCTCCCAGGATGGCATCAACCCCCCTCAGCAGCCTCTGCTCCAGGTTGTTGAATGGCTTCCAGCCCACTGGACCCAACCCACACCCAGGCAGAAGAAGGGATGTAATCAACCGAGGCAGACACCAGTGACACTGAAAAAACAGAAAGTAACTATTCTGTTCGGTGTTTGGTTTTTTTCCCTTGTTAATTTCAAGCTGGCTCCCGCTGTCATATCCACCTCCTTCATAATCCATACCAGAATGTTGCTAGAAAGCGACAGCAATTTAGAGAAGGTAATTTATGAAACTCTTGCTCTCACTTTTCTCCTCCCGAAAAGGGAGACATTTCCCTATGTCTAGTTTTCCGAGGTTGTTCATTTTCCTTAATCTCACATATTCACTCAACACGTTTACTGAGCACCTGCTACCTGCCAGGCATTGTGCTTGGCACCAAAAGGAATCAGATGGCGATTCTCCTTTCACATCAGCTTGGGGGTACCCAGGGGCACGTCTTCTCTGGCCAAGGTGGGGAGGGGCAGCTTCCTGCCCGCCCTGTTCCCCCCACCCCCCACCCCCTCGGGTCTGCTCCCTTGTAGTTGGGTCTGCCCTTCCCAGGGAGCAAAACGGAGCTGTGAGCTCTGGGGGCCTCTACGTCCTGTTCCAGAATATTCCCATCCTTGTCTCTCCAGGTTCATCCCTACTGTCCTCTCGCTGTTCTTTGCCCTGAGGGCGAACTCTGGGTCTTTCTGAGGTTTGCCTCTCTGACACTTTTACCGAAATCTGTTCCGCTTGCTTCCCCTGGTCATCTTGGCTTCTGCCTTTTGAATTCTGAAGTCCTAAGCAGCATCCAAGGTTTGGGGGTGTTTCAGATGCCTCCTCCTCCCGTTCCTGTACTGGTTTCTGTTTTCCATCAGTCGGGGTTTAAGGAGGAGGACGGCGATCTTGGGGAGACGGGGGAGGCATCTCTGCCCTTCGGAAGGGGGCAGACTCTGCAAAGATGGAAGGGCGGCCTCTTCCAGGATGCGGAGCTCTGCTGGGGTCACAGAGGCAGGGAAGCACAGGACTTCGTGTGCTCCGCCTCGGAGTCGCCTCCGGACCTCACAGGTCCCCCTGGTCACACGCGGTAAACAAAGGAGGTCAGCGCTGATTGGGCAGCTCGCCCAGACCCTGCGCCTGGATCCACTCCAGACAAACAGGACTTGAAAAGAGACGCCCTAGTGGCGAGATGCTAATTTTGCATTCTCTTTCCCAGGATGCTCAGCAGTGCTTCTGATTCCGGTTGTTAAATACATTTACGGTATCTCCTGGTAAATGGATGCACTGAGGAGTTCTTAGAGGATGCGTACAGTTGTGTCCTGTGAATACAGTTGTTTATAAACAGTAACTGAAGTGTCGCCACAAGCTAAAAATGAGTACGTACTTGGGCTTTAAATACTGGAAGCAGAAGCGTGGTTTGTTGGCTGGTCCGAAGGTAGTGAGTTATCTCAATTGATTGTTCACAGTCAGTTACAGATCGAACTCCTTGTTCTACTCTTTCCCCCCTTCTCACTACTGCACTTGACTAGTCTTTTTTTTTTTTTTTTAAAAGGTGTCTGTTTCTACTTAAAAAATTTTCAAATCAACACTACCAAGTAGTCTTACCATGTTTGTATCATTGAGATAAGAGCTGGGAATACAAAAAAAAAAAAAAAAAAAAAAGAACAAAACAAAAGAAAAAGCCAACCAAATAACAGCAACACACGCGTTTTAAAATATACTCCATTACCTCAACCTTCAGGAGCTAATGATGAACTTAGGGAAGCCAACACGGACCATCTGCTTACCCCCCAAAATAAAAGAGAGATGATAAATATAGTATGTATGCTAAGAGATCAAGGAAAGGAAATGGGGGTGGGTTGAATAAGGCTTTTATTTTTCCCACTTAAAATAAATGTTTATTTATTTAGAGGTGGGGGGAGAGGGTGGGAGAGAGAGAATCCCAAGCAGGCTCTGTGCTGTCAGTGCAGAGTGGAATATGGGGCTCGATCCCAGGAACCTTGAGATCATGACCGGAGCCAAAATCAAGAGTCTGAGGCTTGACCCGCTGAGCCACCCAGGCGACCCTCCCCCACCTTTTAATGGAATGGAGTTTTGTTTAATTTATATAATTTCTTTTTTTTTTTTTTAAAGTTTAATTATTGATTTTGAAAGAGAACAGGGGAGGGGGAGAAAGAGAGGAACGGAGGATCTGAAGTGGCCTCTGTGCTGAGAAGACTGATGTGGGGCTTGAACTGTGAACCATGACTTGAGTCAAAGGCAGACACTTAACCAGCTGAGCCACCCAGGTGCCCCTTATTTATTTAATTTCTATATTCTTTATGTCATTTGCAAAAAAAACCAAAAACAAAACCCCACAAAACCAACCCAAAGGAAACATCTTTGAAGATATGTAAGGATTATAAAATGTTTTGAATATCAATAGAATGTGAGACTAATATTTGATGATACAACAACACTTAATAGACAACATTGGAGAATTGGAGACATTTCAGAGTTGACAATCCCGCAAAGTTTTGAAGACAGAGATGTGAACATTTTCAAGGAGAAAACATTTTGGAAGAAGGAAAACCAAGCCCAAGAGTCTGAAAACAGAAGGTGGAGAAGGGCAGAGTATACTGTGGGACATCCAGGTGGGGCCTCAGAGCCACTTTCTCATCGTGGTTCTGCCCCTGCGTTCTTGTGTGACCTTCAGAAAGCCATTCAGCTGCCCCCTCATCTGACAGTAGGAGTCATAACACTGGTCCGCCTTTCACCTTTACCGGATGGTAGTGTAATTCCTAACAGCAACAGAAACCAGGCATAGTACCGTGTGACGGCCACAAATGTGTATCCTATAAAGGAAACGATTTGGTTTGTCCTCATAGGTAGAGGCAATCCAAGGTACCTTGAGAGGACATTGGATTTCCCTAGCGCTTCCGTGAGTACGGTCTTGTGTAGTCTCAAGGTGACTCCACTGGGAGGTAAGGCCAGGTTAAGAGCAGCACCCTAGGACTTAGAGAGACCAAGGGCTCCCAGTGGGTGTTCTCAATCTAGATCCCACGCCCTTTCCTGTACACCTCATTGTTTCCTCGGGAATGGATATACACTTAGGAGAACCACCTTACTTACAGTGGATCGTTCAAGCCAATTGATGATGCTCTGATCATACACCAGCAATGAACACAGGACTGTCAAATCTGAAGAATAATGATAATAAGTGGTATTGCAAGAGAACAACAGTCTATTGGCCACAGCCAATGGTCTATATTTGCTAAAGAAAACCCCTATGTTTGCATTGTATTTTATAAGGTGCAAAATATTTCGTATCGTTTATTTCATATCGTTATTTCACAATATTCTTTACAACCCAGTTAGGTTAGTATGGCAGACATTACCATTTCACAAATGAAGCAACTGAGGTTCTGAGAGAACATGCGAGTAGCTCAAGGCCAACCACAGAGCTCACCACTTGCAGGGCCAGAATTACCTTTCTTTTCCAAGAAATCCCTCTGCTACCCCACAATGAAAAACTGACAAAGAAACAATGGCAACAAAACCAAGAAACCAATTGCTGTGGTGTCCCAATCAATGGAAACATTGCATTAGAATACAAAGATAGGTAGGTGCCCCTGGGTAGCTCAGGGGCTCAGGTCATGATCTTGTTGTTTGTGGGTTTGAGCCCCGCATCGCATCGGGCTCCGTGCTGACAGCTCAGAGCCTGGAGCGTGCTTCAGATTCTGTGTCTCCCTCTCTCTGCCCCTTCCCAGCTCATCCTCTCTCAAAGATGAATAAACGTTAAAAAAAAAAAATTCAAAGATAGTTAGATAATAAAATAAGACCGAGTTTAGGGGATGTAAGTAATTGGTGGTGGAATAAGTGTGAACATGGAAACTAAGAAACTCGAGAACAGAGTCAATTTCTCTGACCCTAGGAAAATCTCATTCCACAGGTTAGGGGACTGCACAATCCCGTCAGGTTCCCCCCCCCCCCCCCGCCCTTTGGTGTTTATTTATTTTTGAGACACAGAGAGAGTGTGAGCAGGGAAGGGGCAGAGAGAGAGGGAGACAGAGAATCCTCACGACCATCTCAGAGTCCCATGCGGGGCTCAAACTCATGAACTGTAGGATCATGACGGTGACATCATGAGCGCAATCCGGAGTCAGAGTCTCAACTGACTGGGTCACCCAGGCACCCCCCCCCCCATCAGTCTTGATGATATATGTATCTCATTTCTAGAGGGTTCCTAACCAGATAATAATACCTGCAAAGCAGTAATGAATGGCCAATACAGCAATGGGGCCAGCCCAGAGTAATATAATAACCCTAGAAAGAAAAGAGTTTGGGGTTACTTCCTTCCTAAGACTCATGTGACTAAGATAGATAAAATACAAGATACTTAGATAACAAATCATTTTTTAGTGTAAGTATATCCCAAATATTGCAAGGTATATCCTGCTATTATTGCATACACTGTAGTTTGAAGCCAAAATCATCTTGATTTGCAAAAACCTGGCATTTGAAAAGAGAAAGGGGATTTTTTTTCAATACCAAAACCTCTCTGCTTTACTAGAAAATCAAAGCTTGGTGGACCCAACGCTTAGAGCTAATACCGTGAACCACAGAGACTGAGGAATGCATAAGGGTGCATAAACAGTTTATCCAGGACTCAGCACAGAGTAAAACCTCATTTCTGCCATGGCATAACAGCCTTGGGATTTCCTTTGTCTTCTTTCTCCGTGTTTTCTGTGGACGCAGACAAACTCACTCACAGATATGTTCATTGTTTTGCTTTATAGAGTGACATAGAAGCATTCTATGCACATTACTTTGCAACTTGCTTGTGTTCTTTCCAAGGCACGATGCTGCCCCTTGCTTTCCTGCCCTCTCTCCTGCACACCTGACACTGGGGATAAGGAGGTGCATGAGGCACGGTTTATTCCCCAGGTCACCTAAACCTTTGGTTCTCCCTGTTCTCAAGAAACAATCAGGAGACAAGAGGACCTTCCTTTTCAGCATGATCCAGGCAAACCGATAATCGCTCAATATGCTGCTGTCCAGTAGTCATCTCTGCTGGCAGGTCCTTGGCATGCACGATGCGTTTTCTGGTGTGTTTAAGAAACCATCAAGCAGGACCTAGTACCCGGCTGGCCTATAGGGGAAAAAATTTTTATCTTTCCTTTTCTCCCCGCCGCTGCAGCAAAAGGCTAGTCAAGTGAAGCAGTGGGAGTGGAGAAGGAACAAAGAAATCTGTAACTGGCTGTGATCAATTAATTGTAAACACCACTGCACTCGGACCAGCCAGGAAATGTTATTGCACTGCCCCTTATATAAGTCTCCAGAGTTCCATCTTCTCTACAGTTATGGTGATTGTAGTAAGGTTTGCTTTTAAACGCATAACTATGCACCTCGAATATAAACCATATATTTTAAAGACAAAACATTAGCAACTTTGTCATGAAAAAAGCCTTTCCCCTTTCGATGGAATTAAAGTAGTTCCAGGCAACGCTGCTCAGAGCATTGTGGGTGATGTGCATGCAAACGAGCGGCAGCCACATCCACCAGAATCCAAAAGGTGCGTCTGGATTCTGTGTGGCGGTTCTGTTCAGTGCGCTGAAATCACCCGATTTTCTTTAAATCCGAATCTGTCTCATCAGGGCGTCTTCCTAGGCAGGACGCATGTTGAAACAGCACCTGAGCGCGGGTCGCTTCCACCTTTGGGGACGGCCGCTGCCAGGACTGACACAGGTGTATGGATGCTCGGCGGCCGTGTGCCCCCAGCCAGGAGCCCAACCGCCGGGACCTGATCTCCACCATTGGTCCTGGGGGCCTCGCTTGCTCTCTACCCGCCGGTCTCCGTGGCAGTGCTCTCGAGAGGTTTTGTTTCTAGGAGAACTGGGTGCTGTCAGCCCTCTGGGGGTCCCCTGTGGAAACAGAAGGGGACACCCAAGGAGGCTGAGACAACGTGTCAGAAGTCAGTTTTAGGAAGCTGCGATGCAGAAACGAGGCTCAAGGTAACCGCAGGCCGAAGTCGGGGAGGGGGCACCTTCCCGGGTTTCCCTGAGGACCTGCCCCAGCGTCCTGCCCTGCCCCGCCCCGGCTGCGCGGTCCTGCCCAAGCGCGCGCCGCCCCCCCCCCCCCTCCCCGTCCCGGGTCCTGCGGGGACGCAGCACCTTCCTCCCAACCCGGGCGCGCAGCCGGACCCGGGCACCGCGCTGCTCGGCGGCAGTTTTCGTCCTCAGGTGGAGCCGCTGGGACCACTGCCTGACCCCGGAGGGGGCCATTTGGAACTTTCGTCTGTACCCCAGTTATTTTCAGTCATACTCCCCGCAATCATTAGGAGTAATCTCTGTTTCCTTCGTTCGTTTTAAAACAAGCCACCAACAATTTGAAAAGGAAGAAATTTACAGTTTAAAGATTTTCTTTACATTCAGTAAATTATTTCATGTATGAATTAAAATTTGCTCTTACTACCAAAAAAAAAAAAAAAATCACACCTTGCAATTCCCTCTGAGCTTCCTTGTTGAAAACAGTGTTTTAAATTAAAAAAAAAAAATTAATTTTAATTTAAAAACCAACTTAAATCTACGTATTTTAAAATTAAACTTTAAAATTCCTCTAAATTAATTTAATTTTAAATTAAACTTTAACAAATAAAAATCCCAAGTGATGATAGACAGTGATAGAAATCAAGTAACTCAAGTTCGGTTTCTTGTCCGAACAATCGTTGTCCTACAATTTTTTTGATGTTGTTGTTGGTAATAGGGTTCATTTTTAGGGCAGTTTTAGGATTACAACAAAATCCAGTAGACTATACAGAGATTTCCCATGTACTCCCTGCCCCAACACACCCACTGCCTCCCACATTATCTATATCCTGAACCAGCCTGGTTGGTATGTTTGTTACAATGGACAAACTGATATATCCTGATCACCCAAAGTGTACAGTTTACAATAGGATTCACTCTTAGTGTTGTGCACTAAGTGTGCATGGGTATCTACCATCACAGTATCATACAGAGTAGGTTTACAAAAATCCTCTGTGCTCTGCCTTCTCATCCTTCTCTTGCCCCAACTCTTGGCAACCACTGATCCCTTTACGGTCTCCATAGTTTTGCCCTTTCCAGAATGTCATTCAGTTGGAATCATATAATATGTAGCTTTTCAGATCGACTTTTTTCACTTTGTAATATGCCTTTAAGTTTTCTCCATGTCTTTTCATAGGCTTACCCAGACTGTCCACTTCTTGTATGAGTTTTAGCAGATGTATGTGGCTTTGAAGGAATTGGTCTGTTTCATCTAGGTTATCAAATTTGTGGGAATAGAGTTGTTCACAATATTTGCTTCTCATCCTTTGAATGTCTATAGGATCTGTAGTGATGTCCCTATTTTATTTCTGATATTAGTAACTTAGATATTCTTTTTTCTTAGCCTGGCTAAAGTTTAGTGATTTTAATGATCTTTTCAAAGAACCAGGTTTTGTTTTTGTTTTTGTTTTTTCTCTATTGATTTATTGTGTACAATTTCATTGATTTCTGCTTTAATTTTTATTATTTCTTTTCTTCTGCTGACTTTGGATTTAATTTGCTCTTTTTTTTTTTTAGTTTCTTAAGGTGGAAGCTTAGATAATTGATTTTATATCTTTCTTCTTTGCAATATACATTCATTCAATGCTATAAATATCTCTCTACTTTCACTGCATCTCAAAAATTTTGACAAATTGTATTTTCATCCTCATTTAGTTCAAATATTTAAAAATTTTTCTTGAGCTTTCTTCTTTGACTCATGGGTTACTTATAAGTGTGCTAATTACTAAGCATTTTAGGATTTCCCAGCTATCTTTCTGTTTCTGGTTTGTAGTTTAATTCTATTGTGGTCTGGAGCAAACAGTTTATGATTTCTAGTCTTTTAAATTTGTTAGGGTGTATTTTATGACCCAGAATGTGGTCTCTCTTGGTGAATGTCCCATGTGAGCTTGAGAAGAATGTGAATCCTACAGTTGAATGAAGTGGTTCATAGCTGTGAGCTAGTGATTTACCTTAAATAATGTGGGGAACAAGAGGAACTCCTTCCTCAAACAAATGCTTGAGCTGAGTCCACGTGTGTTGGTTGCCTCTATTCCTGAGACGTCTCCAAATTAACTCCCATGTAGAACATAGTGTGGTTTTTTGTTTTTGTTTTGTTTTTAGAGATTGACAGGGCACAGGTGAGCGAGTGGCAGAGAGAGAAAGAGAAGTGGGGCTCACCCAAAGCAGGGCTTGTGTTTGTGTTTTTACTCGAAGCAGGGCTCCTGCTTCGGGCTCCCGAAGATGGCTCAAGCTCACCCAAAGTGGGGTTTGAACTTACAAACTGTGAGATCATGACCTGAGCCGAAGTCAGATGCTTAACCGAATGAGCCACCCAGGTGCCCTGGAATATGATGTGTATTAAAGGAAACATTTAAAAATGTTCTCATTCCAGGGGCGCCTGGGTGGCGCAGTCGGTTAAGCGTCCGACTTCAGCCAGGTCACGATCTCGCGGTCCGTGAGTTCGAGCCCCGCGTCAGGCTCTGGGCTGATGGCTCGGAGCCTGGAGCCTGTTTCCGATTCTGTGTCTCCCTCTCTCTCTGCCCCTCCCCCGTTCATGCTCTGTCTCTCTCTGTCCCAAAAAAAAAAAAAAAAAAAAAAAAAAAAATGTTGAAAAAAAAAATGTTCTCATTCCAGGGGTGCCTGGGTGGCTCAATCAACTAAGCTTCTGATTTCACCTGAGGTCATGATCTCCCAGTTTGTGAGTTCGAACTCTGCGTGGGGCTCTGTACTGACAGCTCAGAGTCTGGAGCCTGCTTCAAATTCTGCCTCCCCCTCTCTCTCTGCCCCTCCCCTGCTTGTGCTCAGTCTCTCTCTTTCTCTCAAAAATAAATAAAAACTTTTAAAAATGTGCTAATTCCAATCTTATAGATACTAAATTCAAAAGTAACTGCAGCAATGTTTTAGAACTCGGATTAGCAATAGATTTGGGGCAAGGAGCACTTTGTCTCTGGCATTGTTTAAAATTACCAGCACGTGGTGATAATAAAAAGCAGGCCGGGGGCACCTGGGTGACTCAGTCGGTTAAGCATCCAACTCTTGATTTCCACCCAGGTCAGGATCTCGGGGTTCATGGAATCGAGCCCCACATCTGGCTCTGTGCTGACAGCTGTGAGCCTGCTTGGGATTCTCTCTCTCCCTCTTTCTCTGTCTCTCCCCACCCCTCTCTAAATAAATAAATAAATAAATAAATAAATAAATAAAAGCAGGCCACCTTCTAGTTTCTGTCTGGCTGCCCGTGCCTGTCTGCAGTGTGCCCCCCACCCTGGCGCATCCCCTTCCCGGTGCGTGCTCTCCTTAGATCCTCAGGCCCAAGGACAAGCTGCTGCTTCTGTTGTTTTTCAATCTGGGCATTGGGTCTAAAGGATTCTGTTCACAGCCTCCCGGGCCCTGACAGGCTGACTCCCGTCTGTAGGTGGCTGCTCGTGGGACACTTTATCTTGTTCCCTTTCTGCTGTCAGATCCCAGCATTTCCCTAAAGCCACAAAGCTCTTCACATCTCTACCTCTTCCCAGGCTGCTGCTCCCCTGACTTTCCTCCAAATCTCCCAGAGAGACGCCCATCCTCGTTCCTCACGTTGGGGGACTTATTTCCCTCCTCTGGGCTGGCTGCATGGAGTTGGCTCCTGAATCGGCCAGAGTTTACGTGTGTGGGGGGTGGGGGAGAAGGTTGGCCATTTCTTTCCACATTCATCGTCAATAACCTCGTCAATAACATCGTCAATGTTTTATGTGCCCTCCTCACCCTTTCCAGGAGTGAAGGTGGATTTGCCATAAGCAAGGCTAGCGTTATAAGTGGTAAAAGGTGAATTTTAATCAATGTCATGTATATGCCAATAATAACACCAGCAAAAATATAAAATCATTCCATGTGGGAGCACCTGGGTGGCTGGGTCCATTGGATGTTGGACTCCTGATTTCAGCTCAGGTCATGTTCTCGGAGTTCTTGGGACTGAACCCCAACTTGGCCTCTGTGCCGATGGCACGGAGCCTGCTTGGGATTCTCTCTCAGCCTTGCTCTCTGCCCCTCCCCCACTTGCACTCTCTCTCTCTCTCAAAATAAATAAATAAATTAAGAAATTAATTTAAAAAATCATTCCATGTAATGTATAAACCATGTATAAATGTCAAAATATTGGGGCACCTGGGTGGCACAGTCAGTTAAACGTCCGACTTCGGCTCAGGTCATGATCTCACAGTTTGTGAGTTCGAGCCTTGCATCGGGCTCTGTGCTGACATCTCAGACAGAGCCTGGAGCCTGCTTCGGATTCTGTGTCCCCCTCTCTCCATGCCCCTCCCCAACTCACGCTCTGTCTCTCTCTCTCTAAAATAAATCAACATTAAAAAAATGTCAAAATAGTAAAGACAAACTAATAGAAATATCAATTTGAAATCACTATAAAAGCTGAAAATCACCAGGATACAATAATTTGCTACACAGGAGTCTTATATACAGGCCCTACTTTTGTAAAAAGGAAATGGCAGTTTTTATGCCTACTTGCGCTACGTTTGAGCACTGAGTTTTTGTACTGATGAAATCCCTCAACAACAAACAAATAATGTTTATAATATAAAATAGTAAACCAGTACGAAGTAATTTCTAATTTCTGCCCAGATAATATTTGACTTTGGAAAATGGAGGTAAATATATACATGTTATCACACAATGGAAGCACTTGTAGGTATCATTTGGGAATTCAGCAATACAGGTCTGACACGGGCAAGAAAGAGCTGAAGAGAAGAACCACAATGCAAAGTGTCAAATCAGGCACGTACTAGCTAGGGCCAAGAGAGGATTTGTTTAATTTGAAAGCAATCGCCAATCAGGGCAGAAAAAGAGCTCCTTTTTTGGAAGCGTAGACTACTTCAGGGAGACATCAACAAGATTTTTCTCTCGTCAAGCTTTTTCCTGTGGAATTCCAAGTGGAATGATCGATATCAATCCCGTTAGAACAAGACTTCTTCCATCTTTCCATCATTGGAGTCAATGCAATTATAATAAAAATTTTAATATTTTGGGGTGCCTGGGTGGCTCGGTCGGTTAAGCATCTGACACTTGATTTTGACTTGGGTCATGATCTCAGAGCCCTGCATCGGGCTCTGTGCTGGGCACTGAGCCTGCTTGAGATTCTCTCTTTCTCTGTCTCCCTCTCTCTCTCTGCCCCTCTTCCCTGATCACTCTCTCTCTTAAAAAAATTAATATACTGCAAAACAGTGAAGATATATGCAGTGGGAGTGATATCCATGTATATGTGGTACCCTTGCTCAGGGTACACCCTGAACAACTGTACATGGAGCCCAGGCCTTGGAGCATTGGTAATCTTTCAGGCTCCTTCCTTGTAGGTACGCACACACATTCCAACAGGGCCTGCCCCTCTAGTGAGACGAGGGAAATATGCATAAATAACTAATCTGTGTCTGGAGACCAGGGCTAAGCCAACACTTCCACAGTGGTACTTACATTGGTATTCTAATATGGGATATTTTATTCTCCTTAGAAAACAGGTAACCTTCTCAATGGGTGTTGAAATGAATATATTGTTTCAAAGGAGTGTTTTAACTTTTCTCTGATAGGCACAGGTGTTTTACAACTCACACTGTTACAACTCCAAGCCAAGCCTATGGTAGGAATAGTGTGGCTTGCAAGGAATAGTCTACTCCACCCAGGTCCCTTGCCTTTCTTTTCTTTTCTTTCTTTCTTTCTTTCTTTCTTTCTTTCTTTCTTTCTTTCTTTCTTTCTTTAATGTTTATTTATTTTTGAGACAGAGAGAGACAGAGCATGAACTGGGGAGGGTCAGAGAGAGAGGAAGACACAGAATCCGAAACAGGCTCGGGGCTCTGAGCTGTCAGCACAGAGCCCGATGCGGGGCTCGAACCCAAGGACCGCGAGATCATGACCTGGGCCGAAGTCGGACGCTCAACCGACTGAGCCACCCAGGCGCCCCTGTCCCTTGTCTTTCTAATTGCTGCTGGTCCCATGGGCCCAGCAATTGTAACCTGTTGCACGAGTGGATCTTTGTCTTTTGGGGCAGTTCCCAAAAGGTGAGGCACGCGCAACCTCACCATTTGCTCCCCACCTTCACCTTGTTTTCTATTGCAGGAAAATATACGCAACATAACATTCACCATTTAACCATCTTTGTGCAGCTCAGTAGCATTAAATACGTGCACAGTGTTGTGTGACCATCACCACCATTTATCTCCAGAACTTTTTTCATCCGGTAAAACTGGAACTCTGTATCCGTTGAACAACTCCCCACTTACCCGCCCCTAGCAACTCTCTTCTGTCTCTGTGAATCTATTTGTAAGGATCTTACGTAAATGGAATCCTTCGCTCTCTGTCCTTTTTGTGCCTGGCTTAACTTAACATCCTCCAGGTCCATCCATGTTCTTGCATGGGTCAGAATTTCTCTTCTCTTCCTAACATTTATTTTTCTTTACGTTTATGTATTTACTTAGAGAGAGAGAGAGAGAGAGAGAGAGAGAGAGACAGAGAGACAGAGAGAGCGCACACAGGGGAGGGGCAGAGAGAGAGGGAGAGAGCGAATCCTAAGCAGGCTCTGCACTGTCAGCACGGGGCTCAAACTCATGAACCTCGAGATCATGACCTGAGCTGAAACCGAGAGTCAGTCGCTCAACCAGTCGACTGAGCCACCCAGGTGCCTCTTCTTTTTAAAGCTGAATACTAGTCCATTGTTCCCATAGACCACATTTTGTTTATCCATTCATCGGTTGATGGCGCTCGGGGATTTCCACTTTGGGCTGTTGTGAATAATGCTGCTCTGAACTTAGATATTAATCCCAGCAGCCAGGGTGGAAACGCCCATGTGTCCATCAACAGATGCACGGGTCAACAAAATGGGGCACATCTATATACAATGGAATCTTCTTCAGCCTGAAAAAGGAAGGGCGTTCTGACGCCTGTTACAACGCGGTTGAACTCCGAGGACATTATGCTGAGTGAAATGAGCCAGTCACAAAAGGACAAATACTGTATGATCCCACTGATGTGAGGCACCTAGACTGGTCAGACAGAAAGACAGACAGTAGAATGTTGACTGCAAAGGGCTGGGGGAGGGAATCGGGAAGGCGCTGTATGGAGCAGAGCTGCAGTTTCGCCAGATGAAGAGTTCCAAAGGTGGCTAGCACGACAGGATGAGAATACTTGAGGCGACCCAGCTGTACGCTTAAAAATGGTTAAGACGGTCGATTTTAAGTAATATATATTATACACGATTTCAAAAAATACAATAAGGGGCGCCTGGGTGGCTCAGTCCGTCAAGCGTCCGACTTCGGCTCAGGTCCAGATCTGTTACGGAAAAATGTCTTTTCTGTCGCTGGGATGGGATCATGTGCCCGGCTCACAATCAATACCAGACCCAGGTCAAGGCCATGCATGCACCGATGGGCTGAGATCCTGAACCGATTCCTGCAGAGGGAGTTGGAATTTCCGTAATGGGGTGGTCTCAACAAGGCCATCCCTAAGGCAGGGTGAGGGATCCTGTCCCGGGTGGGGGGTGAGAACCAGCTGCTTCTAACCTCATTGAAATCCCGATGGCAACGTGCTCCCTTCGGCTCCCCCAGGCTTCCACCAGCCTTTCGCTTATTGCGTATTTGAAGCCAGTATAAGTAATCGAATCCACACTTGACCCCCGACAGGTGCGCAATACAGACTCCTTGATTATTTGACCCAAATTTCATGCCCTTGAGGGGATAACATTTAGGAGAATTTATCCAGTCTGGTTGCCGATGTGTTTGCAATAGAGAACTGCCAACTCTCCACTGTAGAAAAATGAGGTTTTAGTCTTTTTAAAAACTCTGTTTCATAAATCAGTGCAGTCAACACTGACAAAGTGCAAGCCCAAGTCCACAGGGTTACGGCCACATTCTCTGTGAGACCAGGTCCGTCAAATGGCAAATCAGGATAGTGGCTGCAGGTGACAGGTGGAAGCGATCCCAGGTCCCAGGAGGGTCTGCAGAGCGGAGTTTTATTAAAATCCACTCACTTGAGGGGCGCCTGGGTGGCTCAGTCGGTTAAGCGTCCGACTTCAGCTCAGGTCACGATCTCGTGGTCCGTGAGTTCGAGCCCTGTGTCAGGCTCTGGGCTGATGGCTCAGAGCCTGGAGCCTGCTTCCCATTCCGTGTCTCCCTCTCTCTCTGCCCTTCCCCCATTCATGCTCTGTCTCTCTCTGTCTCAAAAATAAACAAACTTTAAAAAAAATTAAAAAATAAAAAAAATAAAATCCACTCACTCAAAAGGGTCCACAATGGTTGCCTAATAACTTTGTCATAGTAAATTGCAATCCTTTTTATTAATTTTTAAAGTTTATTTATTTTTTGGAGAGAGAGAGTAAGTAGGGAGGGACAGAGAGAGAGAGGGAGAGAATCCCAAGTAGGCCCCATGCTGCCAGCACAAAGCCCCACAGGGGGCTCGAACTCACAAACCATGAGATCAGGGCCGGAGCTGAGACGGAGAGTCAGCAGCTTAAGCAATGAGCCATCCGATTGCCCATAAGTTGCAATTCTGAGGAGACAGTGGTTTGCATTCCTGAGCGGGACCAACAGTGGCGCATGAACGAGGCTGTTCTGTCTTCCCACGTGGCTCCAGCAGCCCTGAGGGAGCCTCCAAGTTTTATCTGACCCATAGCAAGTGCTCTGCCCTGAGGTGTTGATCTACTCCTTCTTTCTAGTCTTAAGATCCTGGATGAAAGGAATTTTAGGACTGGGGAGGCCTTGGGGAATGTCTCCTCCAAGGTTAACAAAGTCAGTGCCATTTTGTCTGGAAGAGAATCCCCTCAATAAATCTCACTCTCCAGTGTTAATGGCCCGGTGACTTCCCTGGTGTTCCAGCTGAGCAGTGTCTGTTCCCAGCAGCAGGAGAGATATCACCAAAGGTATAGGTCCTGGTGCTGGGGCCTGGGAGTGGCGTTTGGTCAAGGTGGTCTTGGGCCAGGCCTCCAGGGGTGGTGGGGAGACTGGAGGGTCTGCGTAGGGGATTCTGAGCTGTTGTTCCTTCAGCGCCAGCAGAAGGGGAAGGTGGCGTAGAGAGGAGGAGACCTGGGTCTCGGCCCTTGTCTCTGGGGTTCTTTCTTGTGTCCTCATTTCTCTTCTTCAGTCTCTCCTTTTTCTGTAATTTTGTCCTCACTGGCCTAGGAATGGGCTAAAAGTATTCTTCGTTAAAAAAAAATTTTTTTTAACGTTTATTTATTTTGAGAGATAGAGAGAGAGTGAGCAGGGGAGAGGCAGAGGGAGGGAGAGAAAGAGTCCCAAGAAGGCTCTGAGCCATGGGGCTTGAACTCATGAACCATGAGATCATGACCTGAGATGAAGTTGGACGCTTAACTGACTGAGCCAGTCACTCAGGTGCCCCTGAAAGTATCCTTATAATGTTCATTGTATTGATTAATTCAATGCCGTTTTGTGCTTCTGATTGTTTATACTTTTTTTTAACGTTTATTTATTATTGAAAGACAGAGAGAGTCAGAGCGTGAGCAGGGGAGGGTCAGAGAGAGGGAGACACAGAATCTGAAACAGGCTGCAGGCTCTGGGCTGTCAGCACAGAGCCCGACGCGGGGCTCGAACTCACGAACCGCTTGATCATGACCTGAGCCGAAGTCGGAGGCTGAACCGACTGAGCCACCCAGGCGCCCCATTGTTTATTCTTTTTTTTTTTTAATTTTTTTTTTCAACGTTTTTAATTTATTTTTGGGACAGAGAGAGACAGAGCATGAACGGGGGAGGGGCAGAGAGAGAGGGAGACACAGAATCGGAAACAGGCTCCAGGCTCTGAGCCATCAGCCCAGAGCCCGACGCGGGGCTCAAACTCACGGACCGCGAGATCGTGACCTGGCTGAAGTCGGACGCTTAACCGACTGCGCCACCCAGGCGCCCCCCCATTGTTTATTCTTTATAAAATGCGTGAGCTGAAGGCATTACATTCATCCCTAACCAGGGAGATGGGCTCCTCACTGGAGAGAAGATCAGAAAGGAGCCAGGTATAAGAACCATCCCCCGGGTACATCAACAACTCCATACATGGGATGTGTACCCCCACAAAAACACCTTCCCCCTCACAATTGAATCATAGTGGTGCCATTAACAGACTATTGTGACTGCGGACAAACAAGCAACTGCTTTGAGCCTTCTTTTCCTCCTATGTAAAAGGAGGAATGTGTCTGAAGACCGCTAAAATACATCTCTAAAGTTCTGTGATTCTGATACGATTTAAAAAAACTTTTTATAGCTTTGTTGACATATACACCGTAAAACCCATCCTTTTAAAGTGTATACTTCGGTGGTTTTTAGTATACTCACAAGCATCACTCCTATCTAATTTTAGAACATTTTCTTTACCCCGAAAAGAAACCCCATATCCACTGACAGTCACTCCCAACCTCCTACCTGGGGGTAGGAGGCAACCACTGGCAACCACTGACCTCCCGTCCCTATAGACTTGCCTGTTCTGAACATTTGTACGCATGGAATCATACAACATGTGGCCTTTTGTGTCTGCCTTCTTACACTTAGCATGATGTGTTCAAGGTTCTGCCATGGTGTAGCAGTAATCCATTCTTTTTATGGCAGGATAAGGTTTTTCTGTATGGATATACCCCATTTTGTTTGTGCACCCAGCAGCTGATGGACATGTGAGTTGGAATATTACGACTAAGTCTGCCATGAACATCTACATACAAGTTTCCAATACGAGTTTAAGTGGTTCTCTATTTCAGCCGGTTTTGATACGCTTTTTACCACTGTGGGGCGTGGGATTGCAAGAAATAAAAGATTCTCCATGCCCGCTCTTCAAAATAAGAGAAGGAAAGCCCGCCGGGAGGCACAGACCGAAATACTGATACCTATCTGTCGAGCGACTGAAAACCAAGACATGGTGCGAAAGAATCAAAACATGAAAAAGGGCCAGACTGCCCTTCCCAGGTGTTGATGGTAGATCCAAATGGATTAGATACAAGATGAGTGAATCATTAAAGACTAGCATCCGAGGAGCACTATGGATTTTAAAAAAAGAAAGAGAAAAGTGGGGCAAGTGTTCAGGAAACCTCTCTGCCACATACATAATTTATGGGAGACCCAGAGTCACGTGGTAGGATTCCAGGAGCCTCTCAGGATGGCCATGCTACGGACCCTGAATGAATGGTGCTCTCTGGAGTTGTGCAGTGTGCAGCCTGGGGAAACACAGTGGCAGTGGGCAAGGTGCCTTGGGGTAGGGGCTGAAAGTTCACATTGTCACTTGGCCGTCCCTGTTTGCCAGGGCTAGTGTGTCCTGTGGCTGCTCGGCAGGAGCCTGAAAAATCATAGGGTCAATACCGAGGAGGATATTTTCTTTCTTTTTCTTTTTAATGTTTGTTTATTTATTTTTGAGAGAGAGGAAGAGAGAGGGGGAGGGAGACAGAGAATCCCAAGCAGGCTCCATGCTGTCAGCGCGAAGCCGGATGTGGGGCTCGACTTTACAAGCTGTGAGATCGTGCTCCGAGCCAAAGTCAAGGGTCGGTCGCTTAACTGACTGAACCACCCAGGCGCCCCTATTTTCTATTTAGTTAAAACACAACGTCCCTGTATCCCAACTGCTTTTGTCCTCTATGTGCCTTTGTTACTTTGCATGGTGTAATTAACCTCGCTCTGAAATGGTATCTTGCCATTCCCTACTTTCACCACATTCCCCATTTTCAACCACGATATTTTATAAACATGCATATATATTCTCATAAGAATATAGAGGGTGCCTGGCTGGCTCAGTCAGTAGAGCATGTGACTCTTGATCATGGGGTCACGAGTTTGAGCCCCACGTTGGACGAAGAGCTCACTAAAAACAGCAACAATAACAACAGAATACAGAATATAGAATATAACAATAGATTGTATACGATATAACATACAATAGAATATAGAATATATATGATGTGACACAGACTATTACATTCCATATTCTCTATAGTATATCTATCTATACATATATAAACATTCAAACATACTTCTACATATATAAACATATAATATTTACATAGGACATAGTATAGGTTACATATATAATATATATTATATACATAATGTATTTTAATAAGAAGTGAAATGTAATTACTTGAATGAATCAGACACATAAGCCCACCTTAGTGTTACAAGGATGAAATCAACATTTACTTCAAAAAATACATTGTAGGGGTGCCTGGGTGGCTCAGTCGGTTAACCATCCGACTTCAGCTCAGGTCATGATCTCACAGTTCTTGAGTTCAAGCCCCACATCCGGTTCTGTGCTGACCCCTCAGAGCCTGGAGCCTGCTTCCGATTCTGTGTCTCCCTCTCTGCCCCTCCTGTAGTTGCACTCTGTCTGTCTGTCTGTCTGTCTATCTGTCTCTCAAAAATAAATAAACATTAAAAAAATTTTTTTTTAAATTTTTAAAAATCCACTGTAAAAAAATGCACGGTGCATATTTCTGTCCAATTGGAGAAAATCACTAATTACAGTAGGAAATTAATCTTGCTATGACTTCATTCTAAAAATTCCAATATTGTAATTAGAACATTGCCCAGGGATCCAATTTAAACTTAATGATACTTGCTAGCGGGCGCTGATGTTTTAACGGAGATGCTAATTACATGGCAGATGAGTGATGTGGTGATTAGCTGTCACACGTGTCACAGCTGACAGCATTAAACAAACAAACAAGGCTTCTCCACAGCCAACAGCCTCATCACTGCAGGTCACAGAAACTGTCTCCTTGCTCTAACGACACCCGCTTGCCAAGCTCTTGCTTCGTGAGAATATTCAAAGTACAGTTCAGCCCAAAACCAGCAGAAGAAGGGAAGTAATAAAGATCAGAGCCGAAGTCAATGATATTGAAATAAAAAAGAGAAACCCAGTAGGATAGATCAATGAAACCAGGAGCTGGTTCTTTGAAAGAATGAACAAAATTGATAACCCCCTAGCTAGATTGATCAGAAGGAAGAAGGAAAGGACCCAAATAAATCAAATCAAGAGTGAAAGAGGAGAGATCACAACCAACACTGCAGAAATGCGAACAATAATAAGAGAATATTAGGAACAATTCTATGCCAACAAATGAGGCCATCTGGAATAAATGGGCAAATTCCTAGAAACATATAAACTACCAAGACTGAAACAGGAAGAAATAGAAAATTTGAACAGAGCCATACCCAGTAAAGAAATTGAACCAGTAATCAAAAATCTCCCAACAAACAAGAGTCCAGGGCCTGATGGCTTTCCAGGGGAATTCTACCAAACATTTAAGGAAGAGTTAACACCTATTCTCTTGAGGCTGTTCCAAAAAATAGAAATGGAAGGAAATTTTTCAAACTCATTCTATGAGCCTAGCATTACCTTGATTCCAAAACCAGACAAAGATCCCACTGAAAAGGAGAACTACAGACCAATTTCCCTGATGAACATGGATGCAAAAATTCTCAATAAGATACTAGCCAACCGGATCCAACAATACACTGAAAGAATTATTCACCATGTTCAAGTGGGATTTATACCTGGGATGCAGGGTTGGTTCAATATCTGCAAATCAATCAACATGATATATCACATTAATAGTAGAAAGGATAAGACCCATATGATCCTCTCAACAGATGCAGAAAAAACATTTGACAAAATACAGCATCCTTTCTTGATGAAAACCCTCAAGAAAGTAAGGATAGAAGGATCATACCTCAATATCATAAAGACCACATATGAAAGACCCACTGCTAATATCATCCTCAATGGGGAAAAACTGAAAGCTTTCCTCCTAAAGTCAGAACACGACAGGGATGTCCACTCTCGCCACTGTTATTCAACATAGTGTTGGAAGTCCTAGCCTCAGCAATCAGACAACACAAAGAAACAAAAGGCATCCAAATTGGCAAGGAGGAACTCAAACTTCTGCTTTTTGCAGATGACACGATACTATGTGGAAAACCCAAAAGACTCCACCAAAAAACTGCTAGAACTGATACACGAATTCAGCAAAGTCACAGGATATAAACTCAATGTACAGAAATCGGTTGCATTTCTATACAGCAATAATGAAGCAGCAGAAAGAGAAATCAAGGAATTGGTCTTTATAACTGCACCAAAAGCCATTAAATACCTAGGAATAAACCTAACCAAAGAGGTGAAAAATCTATACACTGAAAACTATAGAAAGCTTGTGAAGGAAATTGGACAAGGCACCAGAAAATGGAAAAACATTCCATGCTCATGGATAGGAAGAACAAATATTGTTAAAATGCCAATACTACCCAAAGCAATCTACATAATCAATGCAATCCCTATCAAAATAACACCAGCATTCTTCGCAGAGCTTGAGCAAACAACCCTAAAATTTGTATGGAACCAGAAAAGACCCCAAATAGAGCAATCTTGAAAAAGAAAACCAAAGCTGGAGGTATCACAATTCTGGACCTTGAGCTGTATTACAAAGCTGTAATCATCAAGAGAGTATGGTACCGGCACAAAAACAAACACATAGATCAATGGAACAGAACAGAGAACCCAGAAATGGACCCACAAATGTATGGCCAACTAATCTTTGACAAAGCAGGAAGGAGTATCCAATGGAAAAAAGACAGTCTCTTCAGCAAGTGGTGCTGGGAAAACTGGACAGCGACATGCAGAAGAATGAACCTGCACCACTTTCTCACACCAGACACAAACATAAACTTAAAATGGATTAAAAGACCTAAACGTAAGACAGGAAGCCATCAAAATCCTAGGGGAGAAAACAGGCAACGACGTCTTTGACCTTGGTCGCAGCAACCTCTTACCTGACATGTCTCCAGAGGCAAGGGAAAGAAAAGCGAAAATGAACTATTGGGACCTCCTCAAGATGAAAATCTTCTGCACAGCAAAGGAAGCAATCAGCAAAACTAAAAGGAAACTGACGCAATGAGGAAAGTTATTTGCAAATGACATATCAGAAAAAGGTTAGTATCCAAAATCTATGAAGAACTTACCAAGCTCAATACCCAAAAGTCAAATAATCCAGTGAAGAAAAAGGCAATGACATGAACAGACACTTTTCCAAAGAAGACATCCAGATGGCTAACAGACACATGAAAAAATGCTCAATATCACTCATTATCAGGAAAATTCAAATCAAAACCACAATGGGATACCACCTCACACCTGTCAGAATAGCTAAAATCAACTCAGGCAACAACAGATGTTGGCGAGGATGCGGAGAAAGAGGAACCCTTCTGCACTGCTGGTGGGAATGCAAACTGGTGCAGCCGCTCTGGAAAACAGTATGGAGGTTCCTCAAAGAACTAAAGATAGAACTACCCTATGACCCAGCAATTGCACTACTAGGCATTTATGCAAAGAATATAAAAATGTCGATTTAAAAGGGCACATGAACCCCAATGTTTATAGCAGCGCTATCAACAATCACCGAAGTACGGAAAGAGCCGAAATGTCCACTGATTGATGAATGGATAAAGAAGATGTGGTATATATATACAATGGAATATTAATGATCAAAAAGAATGAAATCTCGCCGTTTGCAACAACACGGATGGGACTAGAATGTGTTCTGCTAAGCAAAATAAGTCAGGGAAAGACAAACACATGATTTCACTCCTATGTGGAATTTGAGAAACAAAACAGATTAATGTAAGGGAAGGGAAGGAAAAATAAGATAAAAAGAGAGGGAGACAAACCATAAGAGACTCTTAAGTACAGACAACCAACTGAGAGTTGCCGGAGGAGTGTTGGGTGATGAGCATAAAGGAGGGCACTTTTGGGGATGAGGACTGGGTGTTATATGTAAGTGATGAATCACTGAATTCTATTCCTGAACTCATTGTTACACCATATGTTAACTAACTTAGATTTAAATTAAAAAAAAAATAAAAACAAAACAAAACCCTACAAAGTACAGTTCAGACTCACTGGCAAGACTCAAAAATGAACTATGCACAAGGAAGGGAAAGAGCCGTCTGGAAAAGGTGTCTGTGGCAGCTAACGTACAAAGTGTGTGTGTGTGTGTGTGTGTGTGTGTGTGTGCGCGCACGCGCACACACAGACGTGGGTGTTGTTATGATCAAGGGAAGTCAGGCCACCAGGAGAATGTAAAGATGAAATGTTGATGACATTAAAACACTGGCTCAGTCAGCTTTCCACCACGGAGGATAATATGGCAAGGGAGAGAAGAAAAGAGTAATTTTCCAGTGGAGAAACCTTGCAAACCCTCAACCAAGTGATCAAGGTTGTATCAGCAGTGATAAGTCATAGTGATAGTAGGTAACCTTGGTACAAAGTGATGACAACGGTACTTCATGTCTGAGGTCTTCCTCCCTAAAACCCATAACCCGGATCTAATCATGAAGGGAAACATCAGAGGAATCCCAACTAAGGGACATTCTACAAACTACCTGAACAGCAATCCTCACAACTGTCAAAGTCATCAAAAACATGAAAACCCGGAGAAACTGTTACAGCCAAGAGAAGTCTAGACCTGACTACTAAATGTAATGTGGTATCCTGGGGGAGATCCCGGGACAGCAAATGGATGTTAGGGGAAAGCAGGAAATGTGAATCCAGTATCGCCCTACTTAATAATAAAGTGCCCCCCAAAAATAAAGTATCAACATTGGCTTACTAATTGTGACCAAGGTACCTTACTACTGCAAGTTGCTAATGATAGAGAAACCTGGGCGCAGGGTATCTGGAAACTCTCTGTATTATCTTCTCAATAATTCTGTAAGTCTAAAGTAAAAAGCTCATCTTTTTATTAAACACAAACAGGGGCACCTGGGTGGCTCAGTCCATTAACCACCTGACCTTGGCTCAGGTCATGATCTCACGGTTCGTGAGTTCGAGCCCCGTGTCGGGCTCTGCTGTCAGTAGGAAGCTCACTTCAGTGTCTCTGTCTCCCTCTCTCGGCCCCTCCCCCTGCTTTCTCTCTCTCTCTCAGAAATGCATAAACATTAAAAAAAAATTTTTAGTTAAAAAAACCAAACAAAGGGGCGCCTGGGTGGCGCAGTCGGTTAAGCGTCCGACTTCAGCCAGGTCACGATCTCGCGGTCCGTGAGTTCGAGTCCCGCGTCGGGCTCTGGGCTGATGGCTCGGAGCCTGGAGCCTGTTTCCGATTCTGTGTCTCCCTCTCTCTGTGCCCCTCCCCCGTTCATGCTCTGTCTCTCTCTGTCCCAAAAATAAATTAAAAACGTTGAAAAAAAAAATTAAAAAAAAAAAAAAAAAAAACCAAACAAACAGGTCCACTCAAAGTTGACCAACATTTAGCTACTTCCTTGTAAAGCGATTTATCCCTTGCGATTGAGAGACCAAGATACCTCAAGTAAGGGATTGAGTCAGAGTTTCAACCAGAGGCACAGAGGGTAACGCACACTGTGGGGTCCTGGCTGGGAACAGGTATCCTCATCAAGCCAGAAATTCACCGTGCCGGGGACATCGACGCTAATATTTTCCAACTTTCACCTTGAGTTCTTGAGTTAAGGACGTCAGAGGTACATAAGGGTAACAGTGAGGTATCTTCTAAACTCTTGGAAGGAGGGCAGTAAGAAGAAAGTTCTCCACTTTGGAATTAACCCCTCAATTAGCATAAACTACGGAACCGTCTTATAATTTGATGGAAAAATCAGAGGGACAACTTAGGGCCACTGAAGAAGGCTGTGGTTGGTAATGAACCGAGTGGAATCCTAGGCCTCTGCCTTCTGACTTGTTTGGGGAAAACATATGCTTCTATTCACAGTAGCCAAGACAGGGAAATTTTCTTGACTAATTGCTCTAACTAGGACTTCTAGTACAGTGTTAAATAGCTGTAGTGAATATAGATATCCTTGTCTTGTTCCTGATCTTGAGAGAAAAGCTTTTGGTTTTTCACCAATGATGTTAGTTGTGGATTTTTCATAACTGTCTTAAAAAAATTTTTTTTAATGTTTATTTATTTTTGATGGAGAGAGAGAAACAGAGCATGAACAGGGGAGGGGCAGAGAGAGAGGGAGACACAGAATCTGAAGCAGGTTCCAGGCTCTGAGCTGTCAGCACAGAGCCCGATGCAGGGCTCCATCTCAGGAACCTCGAGATCATGACCTGAGCCGAAGTCAGATGCTTAACCGACTGAGCCACCCAGGCGCCCCATAAATGTCCTTTTATCGGGTTAAAGAAGTTCCTCTTCAGTCCTAGTTTGCTGACTGTTTTTATCATGAAAGGGTGTCTTGCATTTTGTCCCATGGTTTTCTTTTTTGCATCTTGAGATGATCATTGTGGATTTTTCCTCTTTGTTCTATGAACGTGGTTTATTGCATTGACTCATTTTCTTGGGTTGAACCACCTTGCATTCCTAAAACAAATGCCTCTTGGCCATGGATGTAATCCTTTTGATGCGCTGTTGGATTTAGTTAGCCATTATTTTGTTGAGGATTTGGGGGTCTATATTCATAATTGATGTTAGCAGTTTTATTTCCTTGTGGTGTCTTTGTTTGGCTGTGGTACCAGGGTAATGCTGGCTTCAGTGAATGACTTAGATAGTGTCCCCTCTTACTCTAATTTTTGGAAGAGTTTGCGTAGGATTGATATTAACTCTTCTTTAAATGTCTGGTAAAATTCACCAATAAAGTCATCTGATCCTGGATTTTCTTTGTTAGGAATCTTTCAAATTACTAATTCAGGAGCACCTGGGTGGCTCAGTTGGTTAAGTGTCCGACTCTCGGTTTCGACTCAGGTCATAATCCCACAGTTCATGAGATCGAGCCCTATGCTGATAACGCAGAGCCTGCTTGCGATTCTCTGTCTCCCCCTCTCTCTGCCCCTCCCCCACTCTCCCTTTCAGAATAAAGAAAAAACATTTAAAAAGTACTAATTCAATTTCTTTACTTGCTATAGGTATGCTGCAATTTATTTATTTATTATTAGGTATAATTGAGATAACATTATATTAGTCTCAGGTGTACAACATAATTATTCAATATTTGTATGTATTTCAAAATGGTCGCCACACTAAGTCCAGGAAACATGTCACTATGTAGTTATAGAAAATTTGTGGGGTGCCTGGGTGGCTCAGTCGGTTGCGCATCCGGCTTTGGCTCAGGTCACGATCTCACGGTTTGTGAGTTCGAGCCCCGCGTCAGGCTCTGTGCTGACAGCTCAAGAGCCTGGAGCCTGTAACGGATTCTGTGTCTCCCTCTCTCTCTGCTCCTCCCCTGCTTGTGCTCTCTCTCTCTCTCTCTCTCAAAAATAAATAAACATTAAAACAAAAAAAGGAAAAAAGAAAATTTGTTTCTTGTGATGAGAACTTTCAAGATCCAGTTTTCTCGCTGGTTTCCAATCTGCAGTACAGTATTATTAACAATAGTCACCATGCTCTACATTACATCCTCTTGACTTACTCATTTTATAACCTAAAATTTGTACCTTTTGACCATCTTCACACATTTTCCGCCCCCTCCCCCAACCCCCTGCTCCAAGCAATTCTCTATCCGTGTGCTCGTGGCTTTCTGTTGTTTTGTTTTGTTTTGTCGTTTTTTAGACTCCTCGTGTAAGGGAGATCACACAATATTTATCTTTTTCTGTCTGACTTATTTCACTTAGTATAATGCCCTCAGGCTTCATTCATGTTGTTGCAAATGGCAAGGTTTCATTCGTAACGGTTGCATAATATTCCCTTGTAAATATACAGTATATAGACTATATACATAAAGAACATGTCATGCGGGGTGCTCGGGTGGCTCTGTTGGGTAAGCGTCCGACTCTTGGTTTCAGCTCAGATCATGATCTTGCGGTTTCCTGAGCTGGAGCCCCGTGTTGGGCTCTGCTCTGGCAGCTTGGAACCTGCTTGGGATCCTCTCTCTCTCTCCCTCTCTCTCTACCCCTCCCCCACTTGCACTGGGTCTCTCTCTCTCTCTCAAAATAAGTACAGAAACTTAAAAAAACTTAAAAACATTCATCCATCGACGGACACTGACATTGCTTTCGTATCTTAGCTGCTGTAAATCATGGTGCAAGGACCATGGGGGGACAGATATTTTTTTGGAAGATAATGATTTCATTTTCTTCAGCTAAATACCCAGAAGTGGAATTGCTGGGTCCTATGGCACCCCTGTGTCTCTAGATCTACGGTGAGTGTCTTATAAGCAGCATATGGTTGGAACGGGAAGCAATGACTTACGGGCCCCAGGGTATTCTTCTGGGGTGTTAACCCTGTCGACTGAACTTTTCATTTCAGGTATTGTACTTTCCAGCTGCGGACTTTCTCTCTGGTTCTTTATAAAAATAATTCCTAGCTCTGTGTTAAGATTCCCTACTTTTTCACACTTCAGACTCAAGATCTCCTTTAGATCTTTGTCCATGGCTCCTTTGGTTCTTGGGGCATATTTAACACAGTTCATTTGAAGACTTTGTCTCATAAGTCTAACGTCTGGGCTTCCGCAGGGATGGTTTCTGACAATTTCTGTCTTTCCTGTCGCTCAGCCATCCTGTTTCTTTGTACGCTTCATAATGTTTGGTGGAAAACTGGACAGTTTGAATATTGGAATGTGGTAACTCTGGAAATCAGATTTTTCTCCCTCTCTGGGGATTGATGTTGGTGCTTGGAAAGGCCGATAGTCATCTGTTTGTTTAGTGACTTTTCCGAACTGCTTTTGTTAAGACTCTATTCTTTGTTATGTGTGGTCACCGAAGTCTCTTTTCCATCATCTCCATAGTCAGCCTGTGATCTGAATGCCTGAATCCAATAAGAAAAGAAAGGAACAAAAGGTGTTCTGTGTCTTTCTATCTCTTTAAACTCTTTCCACAGAAGCTGCTTCGGCCCGAGTGGTTGAAACACGGCCAGATCCGTGTAGGTCTCTCAATGATTCACGAGACACATCGAAACACACAACCCTGATTTTTGGAGGACAAAGTTTTTCTTGCCCACCCCAGCACGATCACACCATGCCAGGAATGTGGGCCACCTTCTCTGAGGCTCCCGGCTGTGGGGCTGGGGGTCAGGGACTAGTAGCTGTTCCACAAACAAAAATCAAATGTTCTTTGGGATCTATTTTACAACAGTAGTGACAACAATGACTAAGCAGCTGGGGGTGTCCTCTGGCCCCCGGGGCTGATCAGTGTGCCACATGAGGCGGTGGTGCTCAGAAACCCACCCAGAGGTTCTTCAGAAGCATCTGTCACCGACAGCAAGGAGATCGTGTCACCGAGGAGGTAGGTTGTCACCAAAGAATCCAGCTTCCTGTGGTCGATTTTGTCTCTTTCCCAGTACAACCTCTGTTGTTGGTTAACTCCTTGCTGCAGTAGGAAGCTCACACTTCCGTTCTGCACAGATGGAAGCAAGGAAGGAAAAAGAATTATTTCTGGGGACGCCTGGGTGGCGCAGTCGGTTAGGTGTCCAACTTTGGCTCAGGTCGGGATCTCACGGTCTGTGGGTTCGAGCCCCGCGTCGGGCTCTGTGCTGATAGCTCAGAGCCTGGAGCCTGCTTTGGATTCTCTGCCTCCCTCTCTCTCTGCCCCTCCCCTGCTTACGCTCTCTCAAGAATAAATAATAAACATTTTTTAAAAAGGAATAAGCTATTAAACCAAGGCTTTGAAAATTTTGCATATTTGCTCAGTGAATTTTATGAAATATTTATTCACTCAATTGTTCATCCATTCCAGAGGCACATCTTTTTTAATTTAACGAGAATTTCATTTTCTTTCTTTTTTTAAATTTTATTTTGTTTAATGTTTATTATTTTTGAGAGACAGAGACAGAGACAGAGTGTGAGGGGGGGAAGGGCAGAGAGAGAGGGAGACACGGAATCCGAAGCAGGCTCCGGGCTCCGAGCTGTCAGCACAGAGCCTGACACGGGGCTCAAACTCACGAACCACGAGATCACGACCTGAGCCGAAATCAAGAATTGGATGCGTAACTGACTGAGCCACCCAGAGGCCCCCAGAAACACTTATCGAGCACCTGGGAAGTGGGAGTTTGGGTGCCGGGCACAAGGAATGCTTGGGGGAAAGAACTTGAGAAACACTAACTCTCCAGCCAGAAAAGTGGGTGGAGAATGAGAAAATGAGACCGTAGGGAGCAGGATAAGGGCCACACAGGGGACTCTGCCTGGAGGTGATGGAGGGTGTTTTTTGCCAAAGGCAGTGTGGCTGGGGGTTCAGAGATGGGGTGGGGGGTGGTGATCAGAGAGCTGGCCCCTGGAAAGCAAGACATTTGATATCTGGATCAAAACAATGATCAGTCCTTAAGGGACCACGCAGAGGAGACGTCGTGGGGCTGCTGCTACAAGCCCACTTTGCCACACAGTGTGAGTCTGTACACTGTTCTTGCTGTGCTTGTCTCTGGAACTCTGATCCCAACACACACACACACACACACACACACACACACAGGAGCGGAGGCCATAATTCAAGCAACTGAGGACACACTATTCAGATACAAAAGGCAAAGTGGTTTGGGGAGCAATGGGAAAGTTGCTTCAAATACCCAGATGTTTGTTTGCTCTGGTTCGTCATTTCCTGTAACCAGTTGAAATCACGATGAGGTTTGGACTAGACATCATCTAAAGTGGTATTTCTGGGGATGCAGGCTATTTGTATTTCTGTCACTCAGCCACCAACCCTTGCCCCTCTTTCCCACTGCAGAAAAAAGAAACAGAAAAAGAAATATGTATTATTTTTGTCCACAATCAGGAGCTTTGGGGAATAAACATTACCCTTGTTATTTTCTCTGCCTTGCTCCAGTGGCCAGTCTTATTTTCTAGGAAGGAAAGATTATGCTGGTTTTATTATTGTTTTTAATCATCATCATTATTTTAAACTAAAGCAAATATAGTAGAACAGGTTGCCCCGCACCTTGGTTCTCATCCACAAACTCCTCTGAACAGAGTGGGGAGGCCTGAGCTGCCGAGAGATGCTCCCAGAGACAGATATTGACAAGCATTTGCAGCTCAATCGGGGACCAGGACGGCCAGGAGAGCCTTGAGCCTCAAAAGGGGACAAGCAGGGGAGATTGTCCGTAGTCCCCTGAAACCGCTCCTCCCTCCCCAGCAAACAGGCACCCTGTAGACCCCTCCTTTTTCCTCAGCTGCCATCTGAGACTCAACCCTCAGCTCTGTCCCTGAGGGCTTCTACGGAGGAGATGGGCTTCAATCCCTGGAGCCCGAGCCGGAGGAAATTGGCATTTAGGCTAAGTACAAACAAAAGAATCAAACCTGCAAAAGACCATGTCGGGTTAAAAAAAACAAAAACCAAAAAACAAAAAAACAGGAAAATAAAAGGGAGAGAGAGAGAGAGGGAGAGATTACATACCATCATAATTAAACTTAGAGGGGCGCCTGGGTGGCTTAGTCGGGTCAGCTTAGGTCATGATCTAACCTTCGTGGGTTCGAGCCCCACGTCGGGCTCTGTGCCGACAGCTCAGAGCCTGGAGCCTGCTGCAGATCCTGTGTCTCCCTCTCTCTCTGCCCCTCTCCTGCTCACGTTCTGCCTCCCTCTCTCTGAAAAATAAAATAAATATTTTTCAAAATTACACAAAAAAGAACAACCTTAGAAAAAGAATAGTGTCGTTCCTGGTTGTTATACGTACACTCATTTTAAGAATGTTTTCCCCCAAAGTGAAACGTTTGAAAAGTTATCTTTGTAATTGGTTAGAATGCAAGGCTATCTTTGTAATTGGACACAAAATCAAACCTAAAAAGCCAGTCAAATTTAGCAGTGGGGGGGTGTATACCAACTTTAGTGACACTAATGTTAATAAGTTCTGATACCCCACTGCCATCGGACCAGCCGAAAGGAGCACTTTCACTTTCGTTATATAAATCTCTTAAGCAGCTACTCCAAATAACTTAGGACGACATGTTTTAATAGGCTTGAACAAGGTTTAATGTTACAAGAACCATACAGTTTGTTGGTACAAAAATGCATATGTTTCCCAATCATCGCCCTTGAATTTTAGACAGTTTGACACAAACTGATATTCAAAATGAATGCAGTTGCATGATGGGAAATAGACACAAATGACCAGGTAGAAGCTTCTTGCCCTTCACAAATATCTTAGGACATTCAGGGCTCACAGAAAAAAATGAACATACTTGTGCCAAGTAGTTAGCAACAGAGGAAACAAAAAGACGTGTAACGTCCGCAAAATGAGCTTTGATTTTTTTTTTTTTTTTAATCGTCCTCCTGTCTATAATCTGCAAAATGCCTTTTCTGATTCAAGGCAGCAGCAGATGGCAGTAAACACACGGAAGATTCACTTTCTGTCCGCTCGGTACCAGAGCTTTGGCTAGAGAACTTCGTAGCCAAGAACAAGTTATTGTTCACACTCGGTATTTCCCAGAATTTTCTTCCTTTCCCAATGATCCCTAATAGTTACAGTAGGTCAAATACTTATGCCACGTTTCATATGACCGTATCTTTCAGCTTTAAGACTGCTGTTACTATTTAGAAGTTGCCGTAAAGTGCCAAAAATAGACTTTTACCAATGGTTTTGTTAGTGGAGTCCCACTCACTGATTGGCTATGACTCCCCCCCCCCCCCCGGCAAGAAATGGCACATTAACCAGGAAAGAGGGATAAGAAATCTTAGTAATTTTTATCTTTGCCTGTCAGAGCTTTTGTTGTTGTTGTTGTCGATCTGAAATTTACGGTCAAATTGGTTTCCATACAACACCCAGTGCTCATCCCAAGCCTGCCAAAGCTTAATTTTCCTGTTTTAAATATTTTAGAATGCTAAATGTTAAAGTGAATTGAAGGTTTCAGGGACAGAAGAAAATGTGTGTTCAAGAATGTAATTAACTTGGGGTGCCTGGGTGGCTCAGTGGGTTAAGTGTCCCACTTCGGCTCAGGTCATGATCTCACGGTTCAAGATCCCACGGTTCGTGGGTTCGAGCCCCGCGTCGGGCTCTGTACTGACAGCTCAGAGCCTGGAGCCTGTTTCCGATTCTGTGTCTCCCTCTCTCTCTGCCCCTCCCCTGTTCACGCTCTGTCTCAAGAATAAATGAACATTAAAAAAAAAAAAAAGAGTGTAATTAACTTGAATGCTTAAGAAATATCACTTTGTAAGGAATAATGTTTGCCAATTTCATACGCCTCGAGCTTGGCCAGTAACGGGAAGTTTTTTAAGTAACCAGAATGAGAATCGGTATAGTTCCCTGGGAACCGAGACTCAGCAAAGGAAAGGGCTGAGACTTCGGGAGAGTGTAGATGGAAGATACTGTCTCTCGTCATCATCCGTATAATCTCTCATGCAGTGATGATAACTGATTGCCAAAATAGGTTAGCTGGGGTTTCCTGGAAGCGTGAGCAGTCCAAAATTATTCTCCCTTTTCCCACACTTGAGAGGTTTTTTCATTCATTTGGATGGAAGGCCACTCTGGTCTCTGACATCTCTTATCAACCTCTGTTTAACATGGTAGCCTGAACACATGCAGTTTTTCTGAATTCCTTCTCGAATACCCCTGTCGCTGAGTGAAATAATAGAAACAGGACAAAGAGAAGAGAAAGAAACCCCACTGCCCGGAATGGGGTTCGTTGCCTAGCGTTGGAAAAACCATCCTGAAAGCATGAGGACAGAGGCCCTCACTAAAGATGGCCTGAGACAAGCAGAAAGAAATCCTGGCACATTGATGACACCTGGGGCCTTGCTCCAGCCCTGGGCACTGCTCAGCAACATGCTTCCTGTGACCTGAGGACATGAGGACAGTAAGTATGGCTCAAGCCACTGTCATTTGGGTTTCTCTCGCCCTGCCCCTCCCTCCCTCTCACACTCACACACACACTCTCTCCCTCTTCCCTCTCAAAATAAATTAATCAAATAAAAATAAATAAATAATAAATAAATTAATTAATTAATTAAAGAAAAAATAAGTATATTTTCTAAAAATTATTTGGGAAGACAAGGAACAAATTAGCAATAGATGCAACACCATGAATAATGTCAAGAACAATAGTGAACAAAAGAAGCCAGATCCAATGACAACATTTTTTAAAGTTTATTTATTTGTTTTTGAGAGAGAGAGAGGGAGAACAAGTGAGCACTAGAGTTGGGGAGGAGCAGAGGGAGAGAGAGAGAGAGAGAGAGAGAGAATCTTAAGCAGACTCCAAGCTCAGCTCAGAGCCTGACTGGGGGTTCGATCTTATGACCATGAGATCATGACCTGAGCCAAAGTCAAGAGCCATACATTTAACTGACTGACCCATCCAGGTGCCCCTAATGACAGTATGCATGTATTTATTTATTTTTGAGAGAGAGAGTGTGAGTGAGTGAGGGGCAGAGAGAGAGAGTGAGAGAGAGGGAGTGTGAAGCCCAAAGCAGGGCTTGAGCTCACCTGATTCGGTGCTTGAGCTCACAAACCCCAAGATCATGACCTGAGCCGAAGTTGGATGCTTAACCCAGGTGCCCCTAATGACAACATTTATATGAAATTCTAGAAAGGGGAAAACTGATCTATGGTAAGAGAAGTAGATCTGTGGTTGTCTGGGATGGGGTGAGGACAGGAAAGGGCCCCAAAGGAACTGTTTTGAGGTGATGAAAATATTCTACATCTTGATCGTGATTTTGTGTATGTACACATTTGTCAAAACTCATTGACCTGTACGATTAAAATGGGTGCATCTTACTGTATACAGATTATTCCTCCCTAAGGATAAAAAATTAAAAAGAAGCATCTAAGTAAAACAAATCAATTTACTTAAAGAAAATATTGCGTAAATAGCCATTAAAGCGGTGCTTGGATTTCACGAAACCCACAGGATGGGTTTCACGTGGCTGTGACTCGAATGTCTCTAACTTCACTGAGAGTTTAACCGGTGCTGAGCTCAGAGTCCTACAAATACAACAGGAGTGCACGTTCCCTGGGCTGGAGGGGGTGGGGGTGGGGTGGGAGCTAGGGGGCAGCCTGGGGAAGGGGGTCCCAAAACAAGTGGAAGGGTAGATGACATCATTAGCCTACCTGAAGGCTGGGTTTTGGCCCACCTGGAAACATGGCAATTCTTTAGGAAAATGGGCCATTTGGTCATAGGGGTGAATACTTTTCAAGCGCTAACCTGTGCTTTTCTTTGGAATATACTGGAACCCCTTCCATGGCCCTTGCTGTCTTCAGATGACATTTGTTTGTTTATTTATTTATTTATTTATTTATTTATTTATTATTTTTCAGATGACATTTAAATGCCCGTTTAAACGGACCTCTGGGTCCTGTCTTCCACAGGCCCATCTCTGCAGGCTGTCCGCAGCCCTGCCCATGACCCCTGCTCTCCCGCCACACCCGAGAACCGCCTGCCATTAGCCTCCTGCTGTCCAGTTCCCATCCACCCTGCGGGTCACGGTCACGAGCTGCCTA
Organism: Neofelis nebulosa; assembly: GCF_028018385.1. Lineage (NCBI taxonomy): Eukaryota > Metazoa > Chordata > Mammalia > Carnivora > Felidae > Neofelis > Neofelis nebulosa. Next base: position 7,637,884 of record NC_080785.1, read on the forward strand.
TTGGCCTGGAAGGAAAGCAAATAGTTATTTAGAGGGAATCTTTCTGTGGACAAAAACATCTGCAGCCAGCTCTGTCTAAGCCGGTCTCCCATATGCATTCTCCCTGTAAAAATCTCTGCTAGGACTGCCTGGCTGGCTCTGGCAGTGGATCATGTGACTCTTGATCTTGGGGTTGTGAGTTCGAGCCCCATGTTGAATGTAGAGATTACTTAAAAATAAAATCTGAAAAAACAAAAAAAATCTCTGTGCTCTTGATCTCCAGGTCCTGAGTTCGAGCCCCACTTGGGGCATAGAGTTTTCTTAATGTTTATTTATTTTTGAGAGAGAGAGAAAGAGAGAGAGAGAGAGAGAGAGAATGGGTAGGAGAGGGGCAGAGAGAGAGGGAGACACAGAACCTGAAGCAGGCTCCAGGCTCTGAACTGTCAGCACAGAGCCCGACTTGGGGCTCCAACTCTCGAACGGTGAGATTATGACCTCAGCCAAAGTCAGACATTCAACCGACTGAGTCACCCAGGCGCCCCAGAGTTTACTTAAAAAAAAAAAAAAAAGAAGTTAAAAAATCTCTGTGCATGGGATGTAAACAGCCACCCTTCTGAAATGCTGGAGGAGAATATAACTGTGGAAACAACAATAACAAAATGTCGCCTTTGGGCAGAGATCACCAAGGAATGTGGGGGGAAAAAGGCAAGGGTGATGTTATAGTGATAGAAGGCCAGGACGTTCCCTTCCTTGCAAAAAGTGACTTGTAGAACACATTTTTCGGAGGGCGATAAAAACGTCCTAGAACCGGATTATGGCAATGGTTGGGCAGTTCTATAAGTTTGCTAAGAATCACTGAATTGTATGGCACGTAAATTGTGCCTCAATACTCTGTAAGCTGGTTATAAGCTTTTACTTGTGCTCTGATATGATTTTAGCAACGAGTGAAACATTAGAAAGTAAAAAACAAACAAAATCCAAAAAATCTGAACGGGAATCAGGTGCTTTATCATTTCAGTGGTCGTACAAACGTCTGGGGAGGTCGTGCTGGGTGTGGGGCCCTGTGTGGTATGTGCGTGGAAGATGGTGGGATGATCAAGAAAGCTTATCTTCTAGGAGCTCAACTGAACGCCTCACCCGTGGACTGTGGTGTGTGCGACTCTCCAGGGCCAGACTGGATCCAAGTGATGAAACTTCTTTTTGCTTACTGGCAGGTGAATAATCACTTAATCCCTGAGAGCCGTGTCAGTCAGAAAGGAGGACCCCCCCCCCCCACCCTGCTCCGAACGTGCGAGGCCAGAACTGGGGGTCCATGGAGGGGGTGCCACACGTCCGGCTGCTGGAAAGGAAGTGGCATTGGGGTCGGGGAACGTGGGCAGGCCATCTGGGGCCCTCACAGCATTGACTGAACCAGGTAAACAGGAGCCTGAGTCACTCAGGTGACGGAGCTACAGGTCAACCCATGGAGACAGCCCGTGTTCACTGGGTTTTCTATTTATTTAGTTCTTTATTTTTTAAATGGTTATTTATTTATTTATTTATTTTAACGTTTTATTTATTTTTGAGACAGGGAGAGACAGCGCATGAACGGGGGAGGGTCAGAGAGAGGGAGACACAGAATCTGAAACAGGCTCCGGGCTCTGAGCCGTCAGCCCAGAGCCTGACGCGGGGCTCGAACTCACGGACCGCGAGATCGTGACCTGAGCCGAAGTCGGGCGCTTAACCGACTGAGCCACCCAGGCGCCCCAATGGTTATTTATTTTTGAGAGAGAGAGAGAGCATGCAGGTGAGCAGGGGAGGAGCGAAGAGAGAGGGAGAGAGAGAACCCCAAGCAGGCTCTAAACTGATAGCAGAGAGCCCAGTGTGGGGCTTGAACTCACGAACCATGAGCCAAAGTCAGATGCTTAACCAGCTGAGCCACCCAGGTGCCCCACGGGGTTAAAAAAATTTTTTTTTAATTAATTTATTTTTAGAGAGAGAGTGTGTGTGCGCACACAAGTGGGGGAGGGGCAGAGAGAGAGAAAGAGAGAAGAAAATCCCAAGCAGGCTCATGCTGTCAGCTAAAAGCCCAACTTGGGGTTCAAACCCATGAACCGTGAGATCATGACCTGAGCAGAAACCAAAAATCCGGCGCTCAGCCAACTGAGCCACCCAGGCGTCCCAATTAAGGGATGCATCTCACAACCTCCTGGCCCCGACCAACTTATCCCTCTGTATTCCACACTCTATTATTGTTGGGCCTACCCTCCAGCCTCGGTGCATCAAACCACACCCCAGAGGCTCCTCTAAAGGCATCTTTGGGGTTCATCTGTCCCAGTAGAGAACAAACAGAGGGTTGCTGGAGGGGTTGTGGGAGGGGGACATGGGCTAAATGGGTAGGGGGCATTAAGGAATCTACTCCTGAAATCATTGTTGCACTGTATGCTAACTAACTTGGATGTAAATTTAAAAAAATAAATTAAAAAAAACTGTGAAAACATTTTTAAAAATATTGATTTTGAGAGAGAGAGAGAGAGAGAGAGAGAGAGAGAGACAGCATGCACCAGCAGGGGAGGGACAGAGAGAATCCCAAGCAGGTTCTGCGCTGTCAGTAAGAAGCCCAACTCGGGGCTCGATCTCACAAACCGTGAGATTGTGACCTGAGCGGAGATCAAGAGTCAGATGCTTAGCTGACTGAGCCCCCCAGACACCCCAAAACCTTTTACAAATTATTACACTCTTTGGGTCTCTGATGAAAGTTATACATCTACGCTCACAAAAGTGCACACATTCAATATGCAATGTCAGAGTGTTCACTGACCCCCTAGCCTGACCACGAACTCAGCTTAAGAAAAGCTCTGAATCCGAGGAATACGGATGGCCAGCTGCAAAAGTCATTCAGGTGTGTCACATCTTCCCTCCTTTTCTCCACCTGCTTCTCTGTCCCTCTGTCCCATGCAGAGCTGCCCTGGGGCAGCAGTGCCTGCCCAGCCTTCAAAATTACCACACCCCCCTCCCCCCAGTCATAAAAACCCTTATTTCCCTAGATCACATCCAACAATAAGAAACGCATTAATATATTTTATACATCTAGTTGTGAGATGGAAAGTTACTCAGCTTTAAAACTGAGAATTGTACAGGCACGTGGGTGGCTCAGTCGGTTGAGCATCTGAGAATTGATTTCCACTCAGGTTCTGTTCCCAGGGTTGTGGGATCGAGCCCCGTGTTGGGCTCTGCATTGAGCACGGAGCTTGTGTAAGAGTCTCCCTCTTCCCCTCTCCCCTGCTCTCTCTCTCTCTCTTTCTCAAATTAGTTAATTAAATTGAAAATTGTTAAGCTGGGTGGTACAAAGGAAGTCTCCCACATAAAGTTCAGTGGGAAAACAGAAAGCAAAACAAAGACTGCACTTACGAGACAGACTAGCAGCAAATAAGAGTGTAGAGAATAAGCCAAGAAAACTGAAAATCTGAAGTTTGATATATCGGGACAGTGTCTGTGTTTCCTTTGCATCGCGTATATATAACCTCCAATACTCGTGTTGTAGTATTGTTTGGGTGATCATCAGAAATCTCATCCCTTCGTTGCTTCCAGATGGGCTAGTCAGAATAACGAAAAGCAGAGTAAACAAATCCCCGTGTGGTGTAAACAACCCCACATAAACGTCTGTATCTGATGTAAATGGAATTCTCCAGACCCAAAATGAACCTGTAAAGGGACGTTAAGCAACCAGAACGGCACGAACCCTCTGTAAAGCTGAGCTGCGGCTTCTTCCCATGGTTTTCCCACTTGAAAAAGGAAACAAGCAGGATGAAACATTTTCAGGTGTTTCTTCCACGCCAATCAGCCCTCCTCTTGGGGAGGCTTGGGTTTTGAAGGTGGCACTTGGTATTCACAGGCTGGGATCCTGAAGGATGTGGGCCCCAGGACAGCAGCAGGGGAGAGGCAGGGGGTGGGGGCGGGGTACTCCTGACACCTGCCTGGGCTCGTGCGCTGTGGGACAGGTGGAGTCAGGGTCTGCGCCTCCGGGGAAGGACTTTGTGCGAGGGTCTGCGGTGCTGAAAGCCCCCTTGCGGGGGCAGAGCAGCGGTTCTCGGTGTTTCCAGGGTTCTCCTTCAACAGGCTCTGCCTGGAACTTGCGGCCGTTGTCGAGCAGGCCCCGGGCTGAGACAGGGCCGGGGCGTGGGGAGCGCGGAGCCACCAACCACAGGGAACAGCCGGCCTTCATAACGACTCTCACCGCATCCTTGTCCAGGGGAGAGGATGGATCCCGCGGCATCCTTTGGTGTCAGGTGAGGCGGCAAGGCCCCCGCAGACTAAAAACAGGAACGCTCTGGGCGTTCTGGTTTGGACAGGCTGACCCCTCGGGAGCTTTTTTTCCGTTTTAAAATCTTACTTCTTTCTCCTCTGTACTTACCTCTTTCTTTCTGCCTACACCTCTTGCCCCATTCCCAGGACCAGCTCTTCCCACAGATCTCTACCCCCAGCAGGCCATGCTGGGGTGGAAAGGACCTGGGGGGGGGGGTGCTTGGGGATCTGGTGTTTTCCCCCACGCTGCCACCCCTTGCTGTGTGCAAGCCATTTTGTCTCTCTGCGGCTCTCTTCCCTCCTTTGTAAAACGGGAATGAGAATATCTTATGGGCCCAAATGGGCAGAAGTGTGAACGTGTAGGGCCCTGAGGGGACCTCGGTGCCACCGTTTGCTATGTTCCCAGTCTAGACTCGCCGTGGCCAGGACGCTCATCTTTCTCCTTTGTGACTCAAAACCAGTTCAAAAATTGCCTTGTTCAAAGTCTGCCTGTCGGTGAGTGCTGCATTATTAAGGGGCACTTCTGGGAAGTTTTATTGCCTTTTTTTGCATCCATGTTGAACTGTGTTCAAAGACAATCCTTTATAGTTGGAGTCAAATAATGTTGTCGAAAAGCATATAGTTTACAGCAAAACAGCGTTCAGCTCTGCAATATAGAAAATATCACGCCTATGAAACAGAGAGCAGGTAATAATAATTATTACAGTAATTAAGCACCGGCTGCTTGGGACCGTGCTAAGAGCAGTCCTTTATGCTCCAGACCGTTCTGTGAGATAGTACTATTGTTAGGCCTGTGTTTAAAACATTCATGGGGCGCCTGGGTGGCTCAGTCGGTTGAGCGGCCGACTTCGGCTCAGGTCACGATCTCGCAGTCCGTGAGTTCGAGCCCCACGTCGGGCTCTGTGCTGACAGCTCGGAGCCTGGAGCCTGCTTCAGATTCTGTGTCTCCCTCTCTCTGACCCTCCCCCGTTCATGCTCTGTCTCTCTCTGTCTCAAAAATAAATAAACGTTAAAAAAAAATTTAAAAAAATAAATAAAACACTCAGATGCAACTGACCTGTAACCTTATGTTAGCATCAGGTATATGCATAATGCAAATTCGATATTTCTACACATTGTGAAATGACCACAATAAGTCTGGTTAATATCTGTCAACACACACAGTTACATAGTCACAAATTTTTTTTCTCATGAGAACAGTTTAAGATTTACTCTCAGGTGCCTCTGGGTGGCTCAGTAGGTTAAGCAGCTGACTCTTGATTTCGGCTCAGGTCGTGATTTCACAGTTCATGAGGTCCAGCCCCGCAGAAATAGGTCGCTTAACCAACTGAGCCACCCAGGTGCCCCTGGAGGTTTGTACTTTTGACCACTTGTACTCGTTTTGCCTAACCCCTACCCCTCCCAACCCTCTCCATCCCCCTACCCCCACCTCTGGCAACCACCGATCTGTTTTCTGTATCTGTGATTTCGGTTTTTGGTTTTTGTCTTTTGGTTTAGATTCCACATATAAGTGAGATCATATAGGCATTTGTCTTTCTCTGTATATTTCATTTAGCATAATGCTAAGGTCCATCCATGTTGTTGCCAATGGCAAGCTTTTCCTTCTTTTTTATGGCTGAATAATACCCCATCATATATACCACAATTTCTTTGTCCGTTCATCATCAAATGGACACTGAGTTTGTTTCCATGTCTTGACTATTGTAAATAATGCTGCAGCGAACATGGGGGTGCGAGTATCTTTTCAAGTTAGTGTTTTCATTTCCTTCTGATAAATACCAAGTAGCGCGATTACTGGATCGTAGGGTAGTTCCGTTTTTTATTTTTTTTATTTTTTTTTTTATTTTTTATTTTTTTTTTTTAATTTTCGTCTTCATACTTTATTTTTTTATTTATTTTTTTTTTAAATTTTTTTTCAACATTTTTTATTTATTTTTGGGACAGAGAGAGACAGAGCATGAACGGGGGAGGGGCAGAGAGAGAGGGAGACACAGAATCGGAAACAGGCCCCAGGCTCCGAGCCATCAGCCCAGAGCCCGACGCGGGGCTCGAACTCACGGACCGCGAGATCGTGACCTGGCTGAAGTCGGACGCTTCACCGGCTGCGCCACCCAGGCGCCCCCCGTTTTTTAAATCTTGAGGAATGTCCACACTGTTTTCCACAGTGGTTGTACCAGTTTGCATTCCCACACGCAGTGTACGAGGGCTCCCTTTCTCCACAGCCTCACCAACACATGTTGTTTCTTGTCTTTTTTATAATAACCATTGTAGGGGTGCCTGGGTGGCTCAGCCGTCTGACTTCGGCTCAGGTCATGATCTCGCAGTTTGTGAGTTCGAGCCCTGCGTCGGGCTCTGTGCCGACGGCTCAGAGCCTGGAGCCTGCTTTGGATTCTGTGTCTCCCTCTCTCTCTGCCCCTCCCCTGCTCACACTCTGTCTCTCTCTGCCTTTCTCTCAAAACTAAATACACATTAAAAAATTAAAAATAAAAAAACCAATATAATAACCATTGTAGCAGTTGTGAGGTGATGCCTCACTGTGATTTCGATTTACGTTTTCCTGATGAAGAGTGATGCTGAGCACCTCTTCATGGACCTGGTGGCCATCTTTGCATCTTCTTTGGAGAAATGTCTATTCAGATCTTCTGCCCATTTTTAATTGGATTGTTTGTTGGTTTGCTATTAAGTTGTTTGAGTTCCTTATGTATTTTGCATTTTAATCCCTATCAGGTAGATAACTTGCAAATATTTTCTCCTATCCCACAAGTTGCCTTTTCATTCTATTGAAAGTTTCTTTTGCTGTTCAGAAGTTTTTTAGTTTGGTGTAAGCCCACTGTTTATTTTTAATTTAGTTAATTAACTTAACGATCTTAATTTTTTATTTTTATTTATTTATTTATTTTTAATTTTTTTTTTTAACCTGTATTTCTTTTTGAGACAGAGAGAGACAGAGCATGAACGGGGGAGGGTCAGAGAGAGGGAGACACAGAATCTGAAACAGGCTCCAGGCTCCGAGCTGTCAGCACAGAGCCCGATGCGGGGCTTGAACTCCGGGACTGTGAGATCATGACCTGAGCCGAAGTCGGACGCTTAACCGACTGAGCCACCCAGGCACCCCACGATCTTAATTTTTTAAAAGTAATCTCTACACCCAATATGGGGCTTGAACTTACAACCCTGAGGTCAAGAGTTGCATGCTCTACAGACTGAGTCATCCAGGTGCTCCCCACTGTTTATTTTTTCTTTTTCTTTTTTTTTTTTAATGTTTATTTATTTTTGAGAGAGAGAGACAGAGTGTGAGGAGGGGAGGGGCAGAGAGAGAGGGAGACACAGAATCCAAAGCAGGTTCCAGGCTCTGAGCTGTCAGCACAGAGTCCGACATGGGGCTTGAACTCACAAGCTGTGAGATCATGACCTGAGCTGAAGTTGGGCGCTTAACCGACTGAGCCACCCAGGTACCCGTATTTTTGCTTTTGTTGCCTTTATTGATTGATTGATTGATTGATTAGTGTCAAATTAAAAAAAAAATCATCACCAAGGCTGATGGTGAGGAGCTTACACCTGTTTTGTTACACTCATTTTATGTTTCATTTTTAAAAAGTTTATTTGAGAGACAGAGAGAGAGAGAGACAGAGCACAAGCAAGGGAGGGACAGAGGGAGAGGGAGACGGAGAATCCGAAGCAGACTGCATGCTCAGTGTGGAGCCTGATGCGGGGCTCGATCCCGCCACCCTGGGATCACGATCTGAGCCAAAATCACGCATCTGACTGAGCCGGCCAGGCGCCCCTATTCTTATGCCCATTTTAATACTGAGAAAACTGAGCCTAACTTGTGCATGAGCACACGTGGCTGCTAGCAGTAGAAATGGAATGTGATGAGTTGTGTCTCAGTCAGCTCAGGCTACAAAAACAAACGACCATAGACTGGGGGGCTTGGACAGCAAGCTTTTGTTTCTCAGAGTTCCGAAGGCTGGAAGTCTAAGAGCAGGGCGCCAGCAGATTTGATTTCTGGTGAGGGCTCTTCTCTTGGTTTGCAGAAGTCTGTCTTCTCACCGTGGCCTCGCAGGGTGGAGAGAGAGAGATCATCTCTCCCGTCTCTTTTTAGAAAGGCACTTGTCCCATTCATGGGGGCTCCACCCAAAGACACCACCACCAAATAACATCGTATTGGGGATTATGGATTCAAAATACGGATTGAGGGGGACATAAACGTTCCGTCCCTAGCAAGGTGACAGGAGCCTTTTGGTTTTAGCCTAGCAACCTTCTCTAGGCACTCGGGACCTTTCTCTGTATGTGACGTTGAGAGCAAGACGCCTGCAATTAAGTCATTGGATCCTGACAGCACCTATGCTATAGACGGTGGCATTCGTTTGTCATGAATATCCACCGGGTGTGCACTGAATACGGGAAGCTATAGGCATGCAACCTCACTTCTGCTGAGTGGTCTTGCTTATTTCCTCCTGGAGGAGGCAAGTGAAAATGACAAGCTGTTTCAAGGAAAGCCAAGAGACTGTTGCCGCTTGCTCTGGCTGTTTCCTTCCCCACGAAGTGACCTTGTGTGGCCTCAGAGAGCTCACTGTCCCCTGTTGTAGGCGGCCCTTTACCCTCCGCATGCCTGGCGGTTTCCTCCTCCCCCCCCCCCTTTTTTTTTTTTAATTTTTTTTTTCAACGCTTTTTTATTTATTTTTGGGACAGAGAGAGACAGAGCATGAATGGGGGAGGGGCAGAGAGAGAGGGAGACACAGAATCGGAAACAGGCTCCAGGCTCCGATCCATCAGCCCAGAGCCTGACGTGGGGCTCGAACTCACGGACCGCGAGATCGTGACCTGGCTGAAGTCGGACGCTTAACCGACTGCGCCACCCAGGCGCCCCTTTTTTTAAAAAAATTTTTTTTTCAACGCTTTTTTATTTATTTTTGGGACAGAGAGAGACAGAGCATGAATGGGGGAGGGGCAGAGAGAGAGGGAGACACAGAATCGGAAACAGGCTCCAGGCTCCGAGCCATCAGCCCAGAGCCTGTAAAGGTAATTTATTTATTTTGAGTGGGAGGGGGGAGGAGGCCGAGAGAGAGGGAAAAGGAATCCTCAGCAGGCTCTGTGCTGCCAGTGAAGAGCCCAATGTGGGCCTCGAATCCACAAACCGTGAGATCATGACCTGAGCTGAAACCAAGAGTCAGATGCTTGACCGACTGAGGCACCCGGGCGCCCCCTAGCAGTTTACTCGTAACCAAACTCTTAGCCACGAGCACATCCCTCCGTGCCTGATGGCATCACACGACCATCAATTTCCGTCAGTAATTGTCAGTCAAAAATTACATGTGTTCTTTTCTTGGAAATATATTCTTTTGCTATTAACATTCCTTACTACATGTACTGTTACACTTTTAACGCAGCTATTTTCTTTAGCAATTTTCACAAACTGAATAGCCTACCCTATAAATTGGATTGTGCTTATAATTTTCTTTAAAATGCATTGAAGTCTCTGTCTTTTATTTTTATTTTATTTTTAAGTAATTTGCACATCCAACATGGAGCTCGAACTCATAACCCCAAGACCAAGAGTCACATGCTCCTCGGACCGAGCCAGCCAGGTGCCCCTAAAATTCGGTAAAAGCTCTTCAAGTCATAAATAGTCTCTCTCTCTCCTTGGAAATGCCTCAGGCGGGACGTATATTTCGACACATCCGTCAAAATTTTGGGACAGTGGCATCACACTTTGCATCAGAAAAGTGGAGTTGAGTTCTGGTTGGGTCACTTCCCAGCTGTGCATCTTTGGGTGAACCATCCAACCTCTCCAGTTTGAAGTCCCTGATCTGTCAACTGTGCTACAGGGACTTTACATCATACTTTAGTGTTCTCATAGACTTTGGACAGAAACATAGTGGCAGGTAAATCATTTATTTGGCTACTTGAGGACCGAGGGTTTTTCTCTTTTTTTTTTTTTTTTTTTAATTTTTTTTTTTTTAACGTTTATTTATTTTTGAGACAGAGAGAGACAGAGCATGAACGGGGGAGGGTCAGAGAGAGAGGGAGACACAGAATCCGAAACAGGCTCCAGGCTCTGAGCCATCAGCCCAGAGCCCGACGCGGGGCCTGAACTCACGGACCGCGAGATCATGACCTGAGCCGAAGTCGGACGCTTAACCGACTGAGCCACCCAGGCGCCCCCCCCGGGTTTTTCTCTTATGCGTTCCTTGCCACAGTGCTTGCTAAAAGCGGGTGCCAGTAACTATTGATAATCTCCTTATTAAAATGATGGTGTTCATGACTTCATGTAAAGGATGGAAAAGAGAGGAAAACTCAAGGGTTAGCTCATGGACTTGCAGGATCCATTCTGAATTCAGGTGCTTAGGGATTAAAGGAAGTCCCTGAGGCAATTATTTAATTATTTAATTATTTAATTGCTGAATTATTTAAATTATTTAAATTTAAATTTATTTAAATTTAAATAATTATTTAATTAAATTTTTAATTATTTAATTTTAAATTTAAATTTAATTTTAATTTTAAATTATTAAATTAAATTAAATTATTTAAATTAAATAATTATTTAATTATTTAAATTGCTGAATAATGCCCAGATGAATACAAATCAAGGAACCCTTTGAAAATAGCACTGTCCAACAAGAGTAGTCTGGGAACTCATCAAAATGGTCAAGTTTGGAGTGAATCCTCTGTCCTGCTGAGTTTCATCAATATTCTTGGCAGTTTGGAATCGCACAAGGTTGGCTGCAGCAGATTAAAGATTAGAAACTGGGCACCTTTTGGTGCTTGCATGACTTCTGAAGCCACCTGGATCCCGTCTATAGTTGAGAACGTGGATCCTTGGAGATGAAAACTGTTCACGCACTCAAAAGTATTCTTGGGGGGGCGCCTGGGTGGCGCAGTCGGTTGAGCATCCAACTTCAGCCAGGTCACGATCTCGCGCTCCGTGAGTTCGAGCCCCGCGTCAGGCTCTGGGCTGATGGCTCGGAGCCTGGAGCCTGTTTCCGATTCTGTGTCTCCCTCTCTCTCTGCCCCTCCCCCGTTCATGCTCTGTCTCTCGCTGTCCCAAAAATAAATTAAAAAAACGTTGAAAAAAAAATTAAAAAAAAAAAAGTATTCTTGGGGCGCCTGGGGGGCTCAGTCGGTTAAGCGCCCAACTCTTGGTTTCGGCTCAGATTGTGATCACAGGATTGTGAGATCGAGCCCTGTGTCTGTGCTGTGCTGGGTGTGGAGCTTGCTTAAGATTCATATTCTCTCTTGCTCTCGCTCTCTCTCTCTCTCATTCTTTAGAATAAGCAACGCTTGTTTACAGAGCGTTGCCAGGCTAATGAAATGGATACAATTGCATTCCCAGCACTAAAGAGGTTCTAATTTGCCTGGGGACATAAGACACATTTATAAATTATTATAGAACAACAAAGGATATGTCAAGTAGTAACATACAATAAAGGTATAAAAAGGGTCTTTTGTGGTTCCCAAGAGGAAGGAACAGACTGAAGGGAGAGAATTGTCCCAGGAAATGGAATCAGCAAGGACCCTGCCCTTGGTTATAACCAGAGGGAACACACCCAGCCAGGTACCCTCACAGACAAAAAAGGAAAAAGAAAAAGTAGGCTTCTCACTAAAGGAATGCTGTGAAGTAGCTAGTCCTCTGAGGTTTCTAACAGGATAGCTGCTGTAAAGCCGTCTCCCAAAAGCCAGACTGCAAATCTGGCGTGAGTTTGGCTAGCATTCTAGTTGGACACATAAGACACGGGTTAGCCCAATGAGCAGAAAGTTTTACTCACAGTCTGATAGGTTACTTTAAAAAAAAAATTGTCAGGTTTTACATAAAGACCCAAATCTGAATTTGCTTTTGTGAGCTTGTTCCTTCCTAAATTTGCCCAAACACAGATGCTTTGATTTCTTTTCCCTTCCCTTCTCTTTTTTTATTTTTATTTTGTTTTAATGTTTATTTATCTTTGAGACAGAGAGAGACAGAGTGTGAGTAGGGGAGGGCCAGGGAGAAAGGGAGACACAGAATCTGAAGCAGGCTCCAGGCTCTGAGCCATCAGCACAGAGCCCCACGCGGGGCTCAAACTCAAAAACTGCGAGATCGTGACCTGAGTCGAAGTCGGATGCTTGACCAACTGAGCCACCCAGGCACCCCTCTTTTCCCTTCCCTTCAGGAGAATGTGTGAAAGAACAGTAATTTGATATTTTGTATATTTTCTAAACCCATCAAATCGAAATATTATCTGAGTAGAGGTGAAGTTTAACCACAACGAAGAAGAAACTATACTTTGTTATTGTGTTGATATTATTGTATGAGACACACCTAGAAATCAGAGCAAACAAGCCAGATAGCTTTGTAATGAAGAGCAAAGACCGAAATCTGACTGCCTGGCTTAGATTGCTGCCCTGGCATTGACTCTTTGTGCGCCCTGCCCTCCAGCAAACCTTCTCTGCCTCACTTTTCTGTCCATAAATCAGAGACGAGAGCACCTAATTCAGAGAGTAATCATCAGTGGACATGTCATACATTTGCTAGATACAAAATAAACTCGGCAGAATTCATTCATTGAATCATCTGTGTAATAAATCTAAAGCAAGCATTATCCCATTCACAATAATCACCTTGGAAGAATCATTCCAGGGATGTAGTCATTGGCGAAAAGAGATCGGAAACCAAGTGAAATTGTCTTCGGAAGCTGTGCCATAGTCTTTTTTAGTATTCCTTGTGGTGGTGAATCTTCCTCTTTGGAAGGTAGGGGTTTTTTTTTTGTTTGTTTTTGTTTTTGTTTTTTTTAGAACAGTCAAACAAAGTCAAGAAGGGTGAATACAATGAGAAGACGCTGGGATTGGTAAAAATGAGGATTGATTAAGCAGTTCACTTTCTCGTGTGGATCAGCCTTTGAGACTTTGGAAACAGAAGCCTTCGAAATCTGCTTAAGCAATGGCCGCGCTTTTTGGTAAAGGGCATGTATGTATCAGTTATCTGCTGCTGCCCAGGATCAAGCCCAAATGTAAAAACGTAAGACAAGCATTGGCCTTCTCACCATCTCTGGGTCAGGAATCTGGCCACAGCTGGGAGCTCAGGCTCGGGGTCTGTCACTCTGAAATGGGCTGAAATGCAGACATTAGCTGGGACGTGGTCATCTCTAGGCTCCACTGGAGAGAGCTGCTTTCAAGCTCATGGGGCCTCAAGCCTGACTGCTGTTGACTGCTGTTCTCTACCTTCTGGCCTCCTCCAAGAAAAGAGGAGAACGAGCAGGAAAGAGAGAGAGAGAGCACAAGAGCAAGCAAGAGAGTTCCAGAGGCCTCATAAAATCTACAGACTTTTTCCAGTCTAATCTTGGAGGTGACACCCATTATTTTTGCCTTATTCTTTTTCTCGGAAACGTGTCAATGCATTCAGGCCTCCCTCAAGGAGCTGGGAGTACACACGGGGATGGAGACTAAAAGGCAGGATCATTGAATAATTCCAGAAGTGACAAGGTTGGATGAAACCCTCATTTCCACAAGATCTCCCTCTAATTGATTTTTTTAAATTTTATTATTTTATAAGGATGCTACATTTTTTCCCTATGATATCTTTGTGGGAAGATTACCTGACACTAACAACATGATCTGAGGCATTGGCATCATAGGCCTGAGTCATGGGTTGGAATTATATAAGCAAAAGCTTACTTCTAGCCATCTCCCACACTACAGACCTCACCTGACAGGTTTTGAGTCATCTGAAGCAGGGAATGAAATGCCCGTCATGTTTACAACATTGACCAAGCTTCTGGTATTCTAACATTTCTAGACAACCAGACTTCTCGAATTTGGAGACTTTGTATCTTAATTCTTTTTGATTCAGGATTTAACTTAAATATTAAGTTTAACAAGCCCGACTGGCAGGAAGCACCCATTTTCAACAAGCCTCCATCAGCCTGTGAATGCAATCTGCAGGTGCTTCCCAGGTAAGTATGGTCCTCATTAACAAATGATGCCCTTTTTTGTCTGTCAAGATTTAGTGGACCTAGAACCTTTCCTTCGGGTTTTTCACGTGGGGTTGTTTTTTTTTCTTAAAGCACGTTCACAATAGAGGGTGCAGATTCTCAACAAAGCTGTCAAGTTTATTTCCCAATGAAGTCATCCAATGTGTTGCAACCTGTTGCTTAAATCTTAGTGTCAACTCTTAACAGATACAGCAAAGAACCAACACCTCGTCTCCAACCTGGTTTTAAACTGGGTATTGATCCCAGTCTTCCAAACCTACGCACTTTATATATGAAATAAGCAAGCCTTCGCAAAAAGCATACATTCTGAACTTACTCACAAATACCTACAAAATAATTAAATTTATGGCAACAAACTTTCTATATGTATTTTTAATTCTGAAAGGTTCTTTAAATGCCCTCCTTGAGTTATGTAAAAAGTGTTAACAATTCGATGTATATCTTCCAGAGTTTTTCTATCCATCTACAAACATGCCTGTATTTATATACACAGATACATGAGATGATACTATATATATATATTCTTGAAAGCAAGGTTCTTCAACTGATTTTTTTCCATCTTCCCTCCTGATTTATAATGAGAGATACATTGCTGTTTAGCCACAAGTTAACAATCTTCCTTATAGGATTTCTAAAATCCAAATATGCTCTTGAATAGGTTTAAAGCTAATTAAAACTGTCATTCTTGTAGGTTGTTTTTGTTTTTGTTTTTCTGCAGGCACTTTGACGGTTAATGCATAAATGCTGCTGGCAAGCTATTTTTACTAAAAAAATTACAGACAACTAGATGATTTTGAAAGCCTTTTCCTTTTCCCATCATAAACTAAGGTTACTTTTGTATGCACTTTGGTTAATTTATGTAAACATTGCCTATGGTGGCCACTCTAGATGGGGCAAAAGGCAAAGCCAGTCAAGTATGGTTGTGGGGGGAGACACTGTTAAACAGCTTAACAATAACCCACAACCCTCGGACCAACTATGAAATAAGCTGCGTCTCCGATTATTTATAGTTCCTATCCAGACTATTTTCTAAGTAAGGAGACTTTTCATGGCCTGTGCCATAAGCATGAAAAATAAGGCGTGTACAACTTCCCTATTAGAACAGAAGGTAAACCAAACAAAATCGCTGTTTTTAAAGTCGTATCTGTAAGAATTTCGTTACCTACTAACCTTTTTTTGCATTTCATTTTTACAAATGCATTGTGGGTAGTGCTTAGCTGAATATGAAAGTAAACCGGGAGGGTGGCTGGCAGCCACGAGGGTGAGGGTGGCGCCTGGGTCTGGGTGAGGACAGCTGGCCCTGGGCCGGGAGGGGTCGCGCGCTAAGCTGCAGAGGAAACCGAGCCACGCGCTCGCCTTGCGCCTGCAGGCGGGGCGCCCGGGGCTGTCCCGCTGTCCTGGTGGGTTTCGTGTCAGTGTCGCGAGCGTGTGGCCAGCCAGGGGAGGGAGGGGGCGCCGGCGCCGGCCTGCTGGTCGCTCTCCCGGGCCTGGCAGGTGCCACCTTTCAGCTTCGTTCCATCATTAGGAGCCCCTTCCCCCCCAGATCCTGGACGTCTACACCCACGTCTCTAGTGGTTAGGGATTAAAGGTGAGTTAGGGAGTGAAACAGGTGGCTCCAGCAAGACTCCCTTCTCCCCGCCCCAAACCTCGTGTGCACTAAAAGCCCTATCCTGGGAGTTCTTCAGCAGCTTGAATCACCCATAAATTACTTTTTCTAGACCCCCCCCTCCCCCACCAGAGGCCCGGGGTATTCCTTTAAAAGCACTGATTAGGCAAATGCAAAACCATTGGTGACCTTTCAAAGCTTTAAATATTCGTCGTGAAAGTTAACAAACTGAGAGGAGATTGCCCGCGGAGTATTTTGCACTTAAAAAACATTGCCAACGAACACTTGAAGTTCTTTTTCTTTAGGGAGAGGGCTTCGAGGGAGGATGTAGGGTTGAACCTTGGCTTTATACGTCAGATATGAATCACACCCTGGAAACCAAAATGTGAAATAGATTTAATAAATGAGCCCTTCGGATATCGGCAGCATCTGAATTTTTTGGTAAGGATAGTTTCTATTTGTTTTTTTTTTTAATTAAAAAAAAATTCCTGTTGGGGAAACTGACAGATTTCCTGCACTTCGTCAAACTAAAGCTCTTAATCAACATATATCTTAGGGTTTTCCTACTAACTTACTGTTCTTTCTTCCTGTAAGGACAAAACCAGGAAATTATTCAGAAAAAGGCTGAGCTGACTTCCTAATTCCCTATTGTGATTAGTGAGAAAAACTTTGGAAATTGGGAATTTTGGGGCTGGGTTGAGAATTTTGGAAAAATGGAGAAAACCTCCAATTTAAGGTAGTAAGATTTGAAAATTGTACTGCTAAAAATGTTCATACAAAAAACTTAGATTCTGAAGTCTGAAGTAGCTGTCTCGGTGATTAAAAATATATATAATTTAAGAAAGGCAGTAGATTAAGAAAGGTATTAGGTTGTCAAATGCTGTATTTTAAAGGCGGATAATTACTCTAGTGGCATTCTTATAAATTTTAAGATTCTTTGTTTTGACAAAGGTAGGAATTTCTGTAGTAGTAATCATTAGCTTGTACAACAACTCCACTTTTCTTTCTATATCTCTGGTATCTTTATCTTTAGAAGTTGGTGAAGCACATCAGCTTTTTCTCCCCTTTGTAATGCTTACAGTACTTGAAGGGAATCTGGATATGTCACCCCAAAATATGCCACTTCGACACGAAATTATTTTGAGTTGAGGGCAACTGAGAATCCACAGATGAGTATCGACTTTCTGGAGTTTCCCTTATCTGACCAGAAGCAGCAACTTCCGGGAAATAGGGTTGCCATAAATTTCCTCTTTGGGGAAAGTCTACTTACTCATAAATGCCCTCCCTGGGAGAGTTTTATGGCTCTCCAGAAGACAGAAAGACCCCGCCCCCCAAACCTGTACAGACAAACATTATCACAAACTTCCTCATCTCTGCATTTGTTCTCCTGAAAACCTATCTGTCTTTCCTAAAGAATCCTGTGTGTTCTTCCCACAGAGCCTTCCCCTCCCACTTCCTCTCCCCTACTAAGTATATAAATTCCAAATTCTAACCCCCACCTTGGAGTTACTCATCACGGAGTGTTCCCTCGGCTCTGAGTGCTACACACGCAAATCTACTCTGTTTTCTTCTCTTACTACTGTCTTTAGTCAGTGCAATTCATGGAGCAGGACACTGCAAGTGAGAGGGTCCAGGAAAAGTGTTTTCCTCCTCTACTGACCTGAAGGAATTAACAGGAAATCTCGGAGCAAGTACTGATCAAAGAGGTTGATGGGGTGTGGGAGTGGGGGAGAGGAGTTTAGCCCTTGATCTTTATAGAAACGGTCTCAGTCCTAGACCTGCAATGTCCAAGGTAAGTCAGCTCTCTTTTAATGTTTTTTGTTTTGTTTTGTTTTTTGAGATTTACTTCCCTGCCGAGCACTGTACTGAGAGCTTTACTAGTATTCGCTCATTTCACCCTCAAAACAACTCCATCAGGTCAGTAAATCAGAGAAAGTACATAACGTTTCCTGTTCTTTGTCTTGCCGTGGTTTGTTGGAGTTTCAGGTTTTCTCGCTCTTTCTGGGCTTTATCGTTCTTTCCAGGCTACTTTGTAGCAAGTTGAGTCCTGAGCATCAACTTCTACTGGAATCCAAAGATCTAGAAGGAGCTTCGGTCTGTGAATAGGCTTTCAATGGTATAATGTTTTGATAGTCTAGGATATTGGCTCTGTCTTGTCTTTTCTACCTTGATATCAGTGATTTGTGAGGAATCCTGTAGTTTGCATTCGAAGGACTTCAGGATGCTTTAGTTCCACTTTTTGATTTGAGCCAAGGAAGCACTAGTAGGTTTTGAGTGTTGCCTGGGTGTTTGAGAAGCCTGAAGTCATTAAGATAAAACCTAACAGGGGGCGCCTGGGTGGCTCAGTTGGGTAAGTGTCCGACTAGCGCTTTGTAGAGTAGGGCTCTGTGCCGGCAGCTCGGAGCCAGGAGCCTGCTTCGGATTCTGTGTGTGTGTGTCTTTCTCTTTCTCTGCCCTTTTCCCGCTCAGGCTCTCTTGCTCTCAAAAATAAATAAAAACATTTTTTAAAAGATGTTAAAAAAAAAAAAAGGATAAAACCTAACATCAAATTGGAAGCCAAGTAACTTGTGCAGGAGGCACATAGAGAAAATACTGGGTGGTTTGGCTAGACCATAATTATAACTAGGGCAGGGTGCAAAGACTAGATTTTCTGGTTTCCAAAAATTGGAATCGTGATGCATTTTTTTTTTTTTGATGTGCTAGTTTAATTTTCAGTAGCAAATGTGTATGTAGAGGGGTCTTATTAAAATTGAAACTTATTTGAAAACAAAACAAAACATCTCCTGGGGCCACATACTGTAAAAAAACCGAGCAGAGGGGGCGCCTGGGTGGCTCATTTGGTTGAGCATCTGACTCTTGATTTGTGCTCAGGTCATGATCTCACGGGGTTCATGGGATTGAGCCCCGAGTGGGGCTCTGTGCGGATGGCTCAGAGCCTGCTTAGGATTCTTTCTCTCCTCTCTCTCTGCCTCTCATGGTCTTTCTCTCTCTCTCTCTCAAAATAAATAAGTTAACATTAAAAAAAAAATGGAGTAGTTACCTTCTCTGAGCTACAGGGCGCTTAATCTAATGCCTCAATAAAGATTTGTTTGAATTCGTTCATTAGTGACTACTGAGTCTGATTCTCCAGAGTTTTAATTTTAATAACTGGCCAACATTGCATCAGTGTCCTCTTTTCCTTTCCTGTTATGCGTTTCTATTTTCCTGGATTTATGCTAATGATGCCTCCTTTTCTCTTTAAAAATTTTTTTCAATGTTTATTTATTTTGGAGAGAGAGAGGCAGAGTGTGAGCAGGGGAGGGGCAGAGAGAGAGGGAGACACAGAATCCGAAGCAGGCTCCAGGCACTGAGCCGTCAGCACAGAGCCTGACGAGGGGCTAGAACCCACAAACCATGAGATCATGACCTGAGCCAAAGTCAGATGCTCAACCGACTGGGCCACCCAGGCACCCCTCCTTTTGTCCTTAAAGCTATCTAGTCAAATACAATTGACTCTTGAACAACGCAGGGTTGAACTTTGCGGGTCCACTTATAGGTATGTATTTTTTTATCATACAGTACTGTAAATGTATTTTCTCTTCCTGATGTTTTGGTTAATGACATTTTCTCCCTGTAGCTTATTTTATTGTAAGAATACAACCTGCAATATATATAACATACAAAATAAGTGTAAATCAACTATTATCGGTCAGGCTTCTGGTCAACAGTAGGCTATTAGTAGTTAGGTTTTGGGGGAGTCAGAAGTGCTATGCGTATTTTGGACTGTGGCAGGTGGGGGAGATCGACGTCTCTAACTCCTGAGTTGTTCAAGGGTCAACTGTGTAGCCAGCCGTATTCATACAGCTAGAGACAGAAGTATCTGCCAGGTGGACCACACATAGGAATGAGACAACTCAGGTTTTTTATTTATTATTATTATTTTTTTTAATAAGAGAGAGCATGAGCAAGGGAGGGGCAGAGAGAGAGGGATAGAGTCCTAAACAAGGTCTGCACTGTCAACACAGAGCCTGACACAGGGCTTGAACCCATGAACCCTGAGATCATGACCTGAGCTGAAGTTGGACGCTCAACCGACTGAGCCACCCAGGTGCCCCTCATTTAACTGTTTAATCAATTTTATTTCAGTGTGAGTGATGAAAAGCCAGTCTCTCACCTCCCTTGCCTGGCTGTTCCCTCTTAATTAAGATTTCTAATTTCTGTGGGTTTTCTTAGCTTTAACACATCTCCAGGTAGCGTTAAAATAGTTACATTCTAGGGGCGCCTGGGTGGCTCATGTCGGTTAAGCGTCCGACTTCGGCTCAGGTCACGATCTCGCGGTCCGAGGGTTCGAGCCCCGCGTCGGGCTCTGGGCTGATGGCTCAGAGCCTGGAGCCTGCTTCCGATTCTGTGTTTCCCTCTCTCTCTGCCCCTCCCCCGTTCATGCTGTGTCTCTCTCTGTCTGAAAAATAAATAAAACGTTAAAAAAAAAAATAAAAAAAAAATAGTTAAATTCTATGCTGTAGGTTATTTTCTGAGAACAACCTGTGCTCTTTCAAGAACTAACGTGCTAAGTGACCCTGCGTAGCTCTTTCCACCAGCCTGGGCCCCAGAAATCCATAAAATGAGAGACACGCGCTGGACCTGCTTGCCCCCCGAGCATTCTGAGAAGCGCAAGTTTGGCAAGGCTCAATGAGAGAGGAATCCCATGGGCACATGTGTTTAGGCAATTCTGAGCTACGTCAGGTGTAATTTTTACATTTTATTTTCCCTCTAATATTATCGGTTATTCGGTAGCATTTAGTGATCACCTCCTAAGCCAGGCATCATGCGAGGCGGAGCCCCTCCCCCCCCCCACCAAGGAGACCCCGCCCAGTGAAGTTCATGGGTGTCACAAAAACACGCCACGGTGGATTCCAAGGGAGCTATGGAGGGGGAGTCAGGGGGCAGCGGAGGGGCAGCCGTCAGGAGCTTGGAGCCCTGACAGTGGTAGGTTAGGGGAAAAAGTGGCAGAGAAAAACGCAAATAACTGCTCCCTAAGTGAGAGGGCGCGGACTGCTGGAGAAATCGGAGAAAGGCCTGACTCCAGATCATTATGGAACTTTAAAAGCCTTTGGGGGGATTTGGGGCTGTATCCTAGGGCAGAGACAAAAAGCTATCGAAAATTTTAACTGGGGGAGTGACACTTGTGTGCATTGCAGAGACCCTTCTGGCTGCTTTGTGGGGAATAGACAGAACCGATGGGAGGCCTGTAATATTTTAGAGGAGGGGTACCGGTGATGCTGGGTGATGGGTGTGAAAACGGGGCAAAAGCGGCCAGCTCTGAGAACAGCTCTGAGGAGGAATTGCAAGAAGTAAGGGAAAGAGCGTAGTTAGAAACAGCGCCCCGGTTTCTGGTGGGATTGGGGGGGATCCGGGCACCCGTTCCAGGAGGGTGCCGCAAGTGATACTGATACGGAGAAGGTTTCTGAGGTGTGGAGGCCGATGCACTTGGTTTGGGAGCCGATATCGCGAGCCCATTTCTTCTTGGTAGAGCAGCCCTCTGGGCCAGGGTTCCACGGAACACGCTTTGGTAAACGCTGTACGAGTTGCTCTCAGAGGTCTGTTCCAGCTCAGATAGTATCTTTCCCCACGATGCTAACAATAACCAGAAAGCAAACCGCACCGCCTGATGTGTTACACTTTGAAATTCAAGTGTAAGGGACTTACAAGGTGCACAACTGAATTCTTATAGGGAGCAGGCCTATGTCACCGTCTGATTATCAGGTCTGTAAATCAAACAGCGGGTGGCCCCAGGGAGGCTGGAGGGGGTCAGTAGATCCCTCCCCAAACTCAGTGGCAGAGAGTGGCTTAGATGTCCCCTCGGCCATCCCTGTACACGGAGTGCAGCAAGAGTCTGGGGCACTTGGGTTCTTTCCTTGCAGAGAGGCTTAGTAACCAGCACACGAACCGGAGGAAGGCCTTCATCTAGGGATGGCCTTGCCCGCCAGGTGGCCGCCGTACAATCTCAGGAAGAAAGGGAAGTGTCCTCATCCACCTGCCCAGCAACCTCCAGCGGCTCTTGATTCCCTGGGTTAACGATGGAACCACACGGGGTCAGTATTTCTAGGGTTAACAAGTGCTTGAACATCAGCCTCTGCTTCCTGCCTCGGGAATGGACTGTAGATGCAGATGCCTCCGAGAGAGGCAGCTGGTGGCAGTTCAGTGTCTGAATGAATGAATGAATGAATGAATGAGTGATTGACTTCCTGGACTGAAGCATGCCTCCCTACCTCTTTGCATGGTTGACTCTCCAATCTGCTGGCCCCAGTTGCAATGTCTCATTCTTAGAGAAGCTATTCCTGTCCCCGGAGCGGGTCAGGCTCTCTCCTTATATACCTCGCACCACCTTCTACCCCCTCCTAACACTGAGCACCGTTCCCATCAGCGCTGGGAGGCCCCAGGCCCGTGAGGAGGTTGAACAAGGTAGCCTAAGAGCGTGGCCGCTGACGTTGGACCTCTGGGTCCAAGTCTCTTGCTCCGTCTACTGCTTACTAGCTGTGTGACCTTGGGCAAGTTACCAAGCTTCTCTGTGCCTCAGATCCTTTACCCGCTGAACGAGGATCAGAGGATGCTCATCAGAGTCCTGCTGTGAAGAACAGAGGAGAATATCCATGTAGAGTACGGGGCGCGCTGCTCCAAGAACCCGCACTGGACGAATGAACGCTGAGTGCGTCTGGCTGTTCCTGCTGAAGGTGGAGGTTCTGGGAGGTCTGAACATCCGAGGAGAGAGGCGGAAAAGCCAGCATGGGGTGGGGGAGGGCAACAGGAGGGAGACTGGGACTTCTAATACACGTTTCATTTTAGGGTAGGGCCTGACTTGCTTTTACTGTATAAAAACATGCTTCTGAGCACTTGTCCAGGTTAGAATGAGTCCGGCCAGTGTTTGGATATAAATGTCGCAGAGCCTATCCTTTCTGCCGGCTTCTGTCATGGGAACGCGGGTGGGGGTCAACTCTGTTGGTGACATTTGGCTCCTGGTGGCTACTGAGTCTGATAACCTAGTGACAATGTAGGACTGGAAAGGGTGGGGCTGGGCTCCGATGTGCATGTGATTCCTGTGGACGTTCGTCCTTCGCAAGGGGAGCAATCATGGCTCCTAGCACTGGAAAAGTCTTTTTTAATTCCTTTTTTTTTTTTTTTTTTAATTTTAAATGTTTATGGGGGTGCCTGGGTGGCTCAGTTGGTTGAGCCTCCAACTTCGGCTCACGTCACGATATCACGGTTCATGAGTTCGAGCCCCATGTGGGGCTCTGTGCTGACAGTTCAGAGCCTGGAGCCTGCTTCAGATTCTGTGTCTCTGTCTCTCTCTGCCCGTCCCTCACTCGCTCGCTCGGTCTCTCTAATATAAATTTTAAAAAACATGAAAAAAATAAAATAAAATGCTTATGGATTTGGTCTCATTCTACACGAAAAATATTTTTACGGTTTGGGGCTGTGGAAGCAGCAGGAAATTTCTGAACAAGCCTTTTAGTTTCTGGCCTAGTTAATATGTGGTTTTGAAGACTGTGGGGATTTGTCAGTTCTCTAGATCACTTCCAGCCCCGTAATTCTATGATCTAATAGAGTTTATGACAATATGTATTCCAGAAGTGACTTACTTTGAAGGGACTGGAGATGGTTCTGTAAGTATATACTTTTAGAAGAACATAATGCAATTTGCTTTCTAGCCCAAAGCCCTAAAAATAATTAGGTAGGAGTTCAGATGGGTGTTAAAAGGCGGTTGTTTCTGGTGAATCCAAATGGATTTAAAAAATCAATTTCCTTTATCCGCAGAGGAGGGTTTGCATTGTAGATTTCTTACGGTTTCTTGAGTGGTAAAGCACAGTGACCACACTCACATGAAAAAAGTAAGCGGGGAAAAAAATCAGTGCAACGTTGCAAGTTCAAGTGAAACATAATGGAGCGAGAAGAAGGAATTTCAGAGTGCTGGAGCGAGCGATGTAACCAAGGCCTCCAGTGTTTGCTTTTGGGGCTTCTTCTTCGGTCAGATGTGTGACTTCTACCTATGGCTTCTGTCTGATGATGTCTGTAGCCCCTCGTGCCTTGGAATCGCCCCGACCCATCTGGTTTCCTCTCATGAGATCTGAGGGAGACTCTGTCACTGAAGTTCAGGGCAGAGTTCAGCCTCCTCTGTGTGTAGAAGGGTGGAGACCGTTCGGACGAGGCAGGCAGGGCAATTGAGGGCATGGGAACAGTGGTGGCCACATGGTGGAGAGTCTTTGTGGAAGCACGAGGGACCCTTTTGGGGGTCTTCCATGACCTTTTATAGTAAAAGGAGGATACCTTTAATGTGGAAAAATTAGAAAAAACAGAGAAGTATAAAGAGGAAGTTATAATCTTGTTTTTTAGAGCCATTGTGATTGCTTCCCTTTTTTGTGGGGGGTGCTAGTGGAAGTGGGGAGGGACATTATCCAAGTGATATTTTTAGGAACGAATATGACATGGCAATTTAGGGTGTACCAAGGGAAGAGCTAAGCCAGGGAGACTATTTAGGAAGCTAATTCATGGGTCACTGGGCAAAATGGTGGTGGCAGCAGTGACTAAAAGGAGGAGGAGAAGATTTGAGGCAATTGGAAATGGGAGATCAGAGTCCGGATGAATTTAGATGTGGACAGAGAGACTGAGATGGAGTAAAGGTAATGTGGAGAGTTCCACTGGATGGTGGGAGAATACGACATTCATTCATTCATTCATTCATTCAACTGAAATGGATTGAGTTCCTACCACCTTCATGAAACTTACAGCCTAATGGAGGGGGACAGACAAAAAAGAAAAATAAATAACTAGAAGACATAGCATGTTAGATGGTAGTGAGTGTTGTGGGGAAAATTAAGCAAATTGAAAACAACCTGATAATACAAAGCCAAGGCCAGAGCTAGGAACTATGGGTCAAGCTCAGCATTTCCCAAGAAGCCATGGCTGTACCGTTGTATTCTCATTTTGTGACTTACCTCGATGAAGGATTGATCCTGCTGTAGGGCAATATATGGCCCTGTCACCTTTATTTAAAAATTTTTTTAAAAAAGATTGAATTTTTGGGGCGCCTGGGTGGCTCGGTCGGTTAAGCAGCCGACTTTGGCTCAGGTCACAATCTCGCAGTCCATGAGTTCGAGCCCTGCGTCGGGCTCTGTGCTGACAGCTCAGAGCCTGGAGCCTGTTTCAGATTCTGTGTCTCCCTCTCACTGACCCTCCCCTGTTCATGCTCTGTCTCTCTCTGTCTCAAAAATAAATAAAAACGTAAAAAAAAAAAAAAAAAAAAACTTAAAAAAAAAAAGATTTAATTTTTAAGTAATCCGTATATCCAGCATGGGGTTCAAACTTAGAACCCTGAGGTCAAGAGTTGCATGCTCTACCGACTGAGCCAGCCAGGCAAACCCCCCCTCACCTTTATTTAAAAATTTTTTTTTTAATGTTTATTTATTTTTGAGAGAGAGAGAGAGAGAGAGAGAGAGAGAGAGAGAGAGAGACAGAGCACAAGCAGGGGAGGGGCAGAGAGAGAGAGGGAGACACAGAATCCGAAGCAGTCTCCAAGCTCTGAGCCATCAGTACAGAGCCTGACGTTTGGCTCGAACCCACGAACTGTGAGATCATGACCTGAGCCAAAGTCGGATGCTCAACCGACTGAGCCACCCAGGCACCCCATCCCTACCTTTATTTTAAAGGGTGAATGAATGAGTAGCCAATTTAAATCTGCTCTCCGGCCAATGTTGAAATTCAGAAGAGATTCTAATATTTAAAGGTTCTTATGCCTTTTTTTGTGGCGTCAAGAAAGTCCTTGAGAATACGGTGGAAATTATGGATCTCATTTCCCATAAAACTGGACTTATTCTCATTACGTGCGGTACCCAAGAATTCACACGTGGGGAGTCAGCCAGCCTGTGAGGAGGTGGCCAACAGAGAACCTGAAGGCGTGGCCACATTTTTCCTATGAGAACTAATTAGAACTTCAAATCTTTACCCCAGAAAATACTGGGCCCACTTCATCTCCTATAGCAGGACAAAGAAGCTTTGGGCCTGGAAGTTTTCAAGGGCACTGGGGGGCCAGGGTGTCTGGTTAGGAGATGGCAGGCACCATTTAGGGGAGAGGCCATGAAAGCCCTACTGTGGCTCTGGGAAGGTCAAAGCCAACATACATTCAGGAAGGGCGTGGGTGGATCGGCTGCACAGAGAGTGAAGGAAAAAGGATACAAACAAGACTTGAGTAAGGGGTGTCTGGCTGGCTCAGCTGGTAGCACAGCCACCTCTCAATCTCCGGGTTGTGAGTTCAAGCCCCACGTTGGGCATGGAGCCCACTTAAAAAAAGAAAAGGACTCTGGGCTTGCAAGAGAGGCCCTGTGACCTAAGGCAAACAAGGGAACAATTTTGATGGCAGGTTCCATTTGTTGCTTATAGAATCTTTGTCAAGCCCATACTCAGTTTGGAACCTTCTAACCCTAATCACTGAACTCGTAGACATGACAGAAATGATAAATCGCATTCACGGGCATTCTGAACTTTCCTTTCATGGCCAACATGGACTTTAACTGCTGTTAGCTTCCGAGGTGTAGCTCGTCTTTTTCTGTACAACATCGGTCTTCATTTGTCGTTAAGACCTGTATGATTATATTGTACATAGTTCTGTGACAACAGGGCCCTAACGTTAAATGCAAATTGCTTTAAAAAGGTACTTATAGGGCATCTGGGTGGCTCAGTCGTCCCACTTCAGCTCAGGTCATGATCTCGTGGTTTGTGAGTTCGAGCCCTGCATGGGGCTCTGTGTTGACAGCTGGGAGCCTGGAGCCTGCTTGTGATTCTGTGTCCCCCTCTCTCTGCCCCTCCCCTCCCTGTGCTCCCTCTCTCTCTCTCAAAAATAAATAAACATGAAAAAAATTTTAAAGGGTACTTACAGTTTCTATCGAATACCCAACCTAAATCATAAAAGCTCAAAATTCTTGGAGCACAACGTGAAGAGGTTATACTGTGACGAAATTCAGATTGAATATACAGGCCATGTCTAAGGGGGAAAGGACAACCCTACAGACTTATGGAGGCTTAGGTTTAGAGAGTGACGTTTAGAATGGGGTGAGTTGAGGGGATCTTTTGGATCTTTCAGTTTTAATTTTTTTTAAGGAGGCTCTGCCCCCAACGGGCGGGCTCGAACTCTTGACCCGTTGACCCCGAGACCGAGAGTCACATGCTCCACTGACTGAGCCAGCCAGGCACGCCTCATTTAAGTCTTTTATTTTTTTATTTCATTTTTTTTTCAACGTTTTTAATTTATTTTTGGGACAGAGAGAGACAGAGCATGAACGGGGGAGGGGCAGAGAGAGAGGGAGACACAGAATCGGAAACAGGCTCCAGGCTCCGAGCCATCAGCCCAGAGCCTGACGCGGGGCTCGAACTCACAGACCGCGAGATTGTGACCTGGCTGAAGTCGGACGCTTAACCGACTGCGCCACCCAGGCGCCCCTTTATTTCATTTTTTAAGTGTTTGTTTATTTTTTTTATTTATTATTTTTTTTTAAATTTTTTTAACGTTTATTTATTTTTGAGACAGAGACAGAGCATGAACAGGGGACGGGCAGAGAGAGAGGGAGACACAGAATCGGAAACAGGCTCCAGGCTCTGAGCCGTCAGCACAGAGCCCGACGCGGGGCTCGAACTCATGGACCGTGAGATCATGACCTGAGCCGAAGTCGGACGCTTAACCGACCGAGCCACCCAGGCGCCCCTGGTGTTTGTTTATTTTTGAGAGAGAGGGAGACAGACAATCCAAAGCGGGCTCCGTGCTGATATACGCGCGGGGCTCAAACCCACGAACCGAGAGATCATGACCTGAGCCGAAGTCAGATGCTCAACAGACCGAGCCACCCGGGCGCCCCTCATTTGAATCTTTTAAATGGAGAGTGTAATTTACAAATTACTTGTGAAATTTAAAACAATCAAAGAAAAATGGAGGCAAAAACCTCAAGCTGGTGCAAATCGACACCTAGACCTTCTAGAAAGCGGTAAAGGTCAACTCATCCTCAGAACACTGTAGATAGACTTGCCTTTTTTGTGGTCTTTGGTAAAACTTGTGCTCATTTGGTTTGCCGGTGTGAGGAGTAAAATCAGTGCTGCTTTCAGAACTTCTACCTGAAGACGTAACCTGCCCTTCGGCAGTGCCCAGGACACGCCGTGGGCCAGGTGGCTGGACCCCCTCATGGGCCGGGATCTGTTCCACATCCACGCAAGGAATTGGCACTCTCGATGCGTTCTGTTCTCAGACTGTGACCGAACTTGTCCTGGGTGTGAACCACCAAATGTGGGTTAATCATTGCCCCACCCTTTCTGAGCTGGTTTTAGAAAAGAATTGAATGGAAACGAATTATAACCAGAGTTTTCTAGTTATTTTACACAAAAGGCTCCCCACAGTCCTGTGGCACCTGCCTCACAGCCTGTTTTATTTTTTTATTATTTAAAAATTGTTTTAATCGTTATTTATTTTTGAGAGAGAGAGAGTGTGTGAGCGGGGAGGGGCAGAGAGAGAGGAAGACAGAATCCGAAGCAGGCTCCAGGCTCTGAGCTGTCAGCACAGAGCCTGATGTGGGGCTCGAACTCATGAACCAAGAGATCGTGACTTAAGCCGAAGTTGGAGCTTAACCGACTGAGCCACCGAGGCGCCCCCCAGCCTGTTTTATACAGTGACAAAAACTCTCGGGAAGATGAGGGGTCTCGTCCAATGTCTACACGTGCCTGGGTCAGCCTCCTATGGCTGTTTTAACAAAGTGCCACCAGTTGGGGCACTGAGAACAACTGAACTAGATTGTCAGTTCTGGAGGCTGGAAGTCCAAAATCAAGGTGTCACCGGGGTCAACCTCTCTTTGAGACTCTGGGTAGAATCCTTCCTTGCCTCTTCCCGCTTCTGGTGTGGCTGGAAACCCTTGGTGTCCTTGGCTTGTAGATACATCTCTCCAACCCCTGCCTCCTCCAGTCTCTGCGTCTGCAGTCACGTGACATTCCCTTGTGTGTCCCATGGTGGTCTTCCTGCTTCTTGTAAGGACAGCAGCCATATTGGACTAAGGGCCCACTCTACTCCAGTATGACCCCATCTTCACTAATTATATCTGCAAAAATCCTATTTCCAAATAAGTTCCCATTCTGGGGTGCTGGGGGCTAGGACTTCAATATATCTTTTTCCACCCCATAATAACATAACAAAGAACTAGGGCTCCGTTCTCTCCTTCCCACCAAACCAACCTTATAATGACTCACTTCCCATCGCTCCTCCCTTTAAAAAATCATTACCTGTAGACCTTGGTAACTGACAGTATTGGGTGCACCAGGAAAGTTCTGGAGGGAGGATTGCTGGGGGAACTAATCCTGGACAGAGGAGAATTTACCTGGGGGTGACATCCTGGCAGGAAATTGTGGTACGAACTCCTGGCTACTGTTAAAACACTTCTGACTCTTCATCGTGAGATTTCGCCAGCCGAGAACATTGTAGTAGCCATGGCTGATGTCATTTGAAATTCTGTAGGCTTGACATCTCATCAGCTGAGCGAGTGTGTGTGTGTGTGTGTGGGCGTGGGCGTGTTTGTGTGTGTGTGTGTGTGCATGTGTATGTGAGGTCGGAGTTTTGATGTGACGATGATGTCAGTAGACAGTCTCAGGATTTCTACAGAACATCTCCTGCTAAGGGATGCCTGATCTAGAGCCTGTAGATTTGAATATTATGGCAAATTATACGGAGGAGTTTAAGTGATTTTCTTCTTTTAGCGACTAGTGGAAGTCAGGATTATTATTCTTTTTTTAATGTTTATTTATTTTTAAGAGAAAGAGAGAGACAGAGTGTGAGTGGGGGAGGGGCAGAGAGGGAGGGAGACAAAGAATCCGAAGCGGGCTCCAAGCTCCGAGCTGTCAGCACAGAGCCCGACATGGGGCTCGAACCCACAAACTGTGAGATCATGACCTGAGCTGAAGTCGGGCGCTTAACGGACTGAGCCACCCAGGCACCCCAGGTGACCTTTTAAATAAAGCTTTGGGATAAGAGTGGAGAGAGCAGAAAAGCTACCACGGGAAAAATTAAGAAAGATTCGCTTATGTATTACAGAGTTAGTAATTAATTTCAAAATTTGTGTAAAAGATGTGTCATCCTTTTTAAAATTTTATTTTATTTTTAAATTTATTGTTATATTTTAATGTTTATTTATTTTTGAAAGAGAGAGAGAGGGGCGCCTGGGTGGCTCAGTCGGTTCAGCATCTGACTTAGGCTCAGGTCATGATCTCACAGTCTGTGAGTTCAAGCCCTGCATCGGGCTCTGTGCTGACAGCTCGGAGGCTGGAGCCTGCTTCGGATTCTGTGTCTCCCTTTCTCTCTGCCCTTCCCCCATTCTCTCTCTCTCTCTCTCTCTCTCAAATAAATAAAACATTTAAAAAATTTAAAAAGAGACCAAGAGAGAGAGAGACAGAGTGCAAGCAGGGGAAGGGGCAGAGGAGAGGGAGACACAGAATCCAAAGCAGGCTTCAGGTTCTGAGCTGGCAGCACAGAGCCCGATGTGGGGCTCGAACTCATGAACTATGAGATCGTGACCTGAGCCAAAATCAGTAGCTTAACCAACTGAGCCACCCAGGCGCCCCAAAAGGTGTATCATCTTAAATCCAGCCCTTGTGGTAGTTGTAAACATGTCTGTACACGTAAGGGTGTATTTACTATTAGACTGTGCATTGAAGGCATCTCTGATCACGGGATAGTGACAACCCTCCGTGAAAACTTGGGTCACCTTGGAGCTGCCTCTCCGGTGAGAATGGTGGAGGTGTTCGTTGGGTCAGATTCACCAGGTCAGAAAGGAGAGAGCGGTGTTTTTAGAGATCAGACCATTCATCCCAAGGCTTGGATATTAGAGTCCGTAGTCTTAGGAAAGGAATCAACTATCCACTTAACCTCTTTACCGAATACATTGGTAAGACCAAAGTAAACTGTAGAAGTAAATTAAAGCAAGGCCTATAAAAAAAATTCCTTTGGAGGCACAGCCAAATAAGTAGGGAGGTTTGCGTGTGAGGTAGAACTTCACCAAATCCTAAAGCCCCAGGAACTACAGTGAGACTGGATGTGAAACAGACACCCAATTCCTGGCAGGGTTTCTGGATAGATTTCCTCTCACAGGGATGGTTGTGTTGGCATTTTCCAAGTCAGAGTTAGGAAGTGGGTAAGCCCTTTATGGACAAAGAGGAATTTGAAAAATATGGCCAATATTAATATTATTCATATGTTAATTCAACAATGAAAATTTATTGAGTGTTTGCTCAATGCATGCATTTTCAGTACGTGCGATTTTTTAGACGCCTGCTTTTTAAATTATACTTCTCTTGCATTCCAAGACAGTGCTCTCTTTGTTTTGTTTTGTTTTGTTTTGTTTCAGGAAAGCCTGTCTGATTTTATAAGGGTAGGATTCATTTAGCAGGAATTCAATTTAAGAAAACTTTAAAAAATTATAGTCAGTGTAAGGTAAGAGATGTCTACATCCACGGAGAAAGTGATATTAATAGGTACTTAATCAGCAAAAATGCTTACTTGATATCCAGTATGTGAGCTTAAATCACTAAAGAATAAAATGCTTCACAGTATGTTCTTTTTCTTTTTAAAGTTTATTTATTTATTTTGAGAGAGAGAAAAAGAAAGAGAGAGAGAGAGAGAGAGAGAGAGAGAGAGAGAATCTCAAGCAGGCTCTGTGCCATCAGCAAAGAGCCTGGCGTGGGGCCCTAATCCCCCAAACCGTGAGATCATGACCTGAGCTGAAATCAAGAGTTGGATGCCCCAGGTGCCCCCAGTATATTCTTTCTTAAAGGGAGAAACCATGTCCTAAGAGACCTCTGCAAAGGCAGAGACCACACCCTTACTACCTTCGGTTCACCCACAGCCCCCAGCTCAGAACTTGGAATATATAAAATATGCTCAAAGCATGTTCTTGGAAGGAATGTTTGATTTGGGTATCCAAACCTGGAAGTGCCATTTCTTGACCTACGACTGTCAGTTGTTTTGTTTTGTTTTTTTTTAAATGACATTTTCCCTGCTCTCGGTGATAATTAATGCTCAGTTCAGACTGCAGGGTCTGGATGAAGAAATCTGAACAATAGCTAGGCAAGACAAAGCCTGTTAAATCTTCTGCAGGCTTCTCCCTGTACTAATGTGGTTTAGAATTATATGTTAGGAGCATTGTATACCAGAAGAATATTGATTGCATTTCAGATAATGCGATTTACAGTTAATAAGATGGTTAGGCTGGTCCAGGGAAATATTTGTTTTGTTCAATAACGTTAGACAGAAAACATACATTTTAATAAATACTGCATGAGAACAATCCTTTTGGGTGAACTTTAAGGAAATAAACATACTTACCATATGGCCACACGTCGGCAAATTTTCACATTTCTGAAATCTGGAGAGGTATATTCTCAGGAATTCTTTGCTTTACAAATATATGATTTTTCAATTGTTCTCGTTTTAGCATCAGAACCTTTGCCTGGCATTTCTTTTTTATGCAACCTTTGATATCTAAGGGCAGTTGTTACAGACCAGAATACATAGTATGATTCCATTTGTTTAAATATATATATTTAATATGTATATAAATATACACACACACAGACACACATACACACATCTATAGGTACACACAGCTCTGGAAGATGATCTAACCTCAGTGCTCACGATGAGGAGCCGGGCAGAGTGAGATGAGGCTTCTTTTTACCTCTCGAGTTACAGATTTCGATGATACTCAAATTTTACAACAAGTGTGTATTTCTTTTGTAATCAGAAAAAGACATATTAATATACAGAGCTGAAGTGGGTGACATCGACAATAAAAACAGTATTGCCAAGAGCTTGAAAGTAATCTACTTGCTATAATCCATCAAGATTGCTTCCTTCCTGCGTGCGCTGTCTGAAAGGGCAAAAGGTTTGCCACCATTTGAAAATCCATTGTCAGAGGGAGAGAAGGAGGACATTTGGACGTCTGTCTGTCTGGCCAGACTAGGAAAGGGGGGGCACGAGATGAGAAGCTGGTAAACCTTAAGGGGAGCTGTGTCACATGGGGGGGGGTGGCGAGGAGGGTTTGTGTCTTTGCCACATGGTTTTCAAAAATGTAAATATTAGGGGCGCCTGGGTGGCGCAGTCGGTTAAGCGTCCGACTTCAGCCAGGTCACGATCTCGCGGTCCGTGAGTTCGAGCCCCGCGTCAGGCTCTGGGCTGATGGCTCGGAGCCTGGAGCCTGTTTCCGATTCTGTGTCTCCCTCTCTCTCTGCCCCTCCCCCGTTCATGCTCTGTCTCTCTCTGTCCCAAAAATAAAAAAAAAAAAAAAAAAAAAAAAAAATGTAAATATTAAAAGGCTCTGTTTAGGGCCACCCCCTCCCCCCCAGTTATCGGTCAGGATAGGACAGGATTCTGGTGGGATAGTTCTTGTCTCCCCCCGGTGGCCTTCTCCCAAGGGTGTCTGTTATATTCTTCCCCCAAACAGGGCTTCTCCAACCATTGAGGGGGAAACACCGGTTTTGTTTAGCTTTTTTTTTGTTTCCCCCATGCCTTTGCAGACTGATACTTGAATAAAATCATTAAAAATGAATTGCTGGAGAGATGAAATTAAAAAACAAGGAAGACGTACAAAATTCAAGGTCCAATGTTTTTAGTATTGGATTGAAAAGATAGAAAATCCCTTGGGCAAATTGCTTTTAAAAAGGGGCTCTCAACTGGCAGGGGGGTGGGCATGATTCTGCGCCCAGGGGACAGGGGGCAATGTCTGGAGACATTTTTTGGCTGTTGCAGCTGGGGAGGGGGTGTTTACTGGTGTCTGGTGGGCTGAGGCCAGAGATACTGCTAAATGTCCCACAATGCACAGCACGGGCCCCGCCCCCCACCCCACGAAGGAATAATCAGCCTCAAAATATCAGCAGTGTCAAGGTTGAAAAGCCTGGCCTTAGAAGTTTTGAGGTGGTTAGTTTTTGTATTTTTCTCTGGGCAGCTTGGTAACAGTTTGGACCCAGCTCCTCAGACTATGCTTTGGGAAGTCTGCCCTTCCTGATGTACTTGCTTTGAACACTGACCCAGGAAGGTTGCTGGACACTTCCCAGCCAGAATTCTCTAATGCTTGTAATTTGTGAGACTTCTGCGTAAACAGGAGACTAGAATGAGCACAGGAACATGAAGTGTAGCCATGTGATCAAATGAAACAAGAACAAATTATTCTCGTAGACAGCCAGGAGGGGCTAGCTGAAGGAGCCTGGGAAGGCTAGTTACTATCTCTGGGCCACCATTTTCGCATCTGTGAAATGGGAACCCTGCCCTCTTCTTGAGGCGATTGCGAGGAAGAGGTGTGAATCAGAGGACCTGAAAACGCCTGATCCACAGGGGCACCCTACACACAGCCTTAGGTTACTTCTCTCCGCAACTCCTCTGTCGAAGGACTCCACCTGACCCAGGCCATCGCCAACCTCAGAGCATTGTCTGTTCTTAATCTTTCCTTTTTTTGTGGTGGGGCGGCGCGCAACATTCCTGACACCTCTTTAGACAAGACCGGGGCTCACCAGAAGCTTTCGGCCTCCAAACCAGAGAAGGAGAGCAGGGCGGGAGCAAAGCCTACCTTTCCCTGGAAGACAGAAGGGACTAGTGATGCAGAAAGTACCAGGCAGATGGGAGGAGCCACCCCTTGGTTCGGCGGATATTTACGAGATGCCTTTGAAAGAAAGCAGTGGGAAAGGAAACTCGAGGGAAAGAGAAAAGTCTCTACGAAGCCTGCTGCCTGGTCACCAGCTGTGCCTTTTGTCCGACCCAGACCTGTGTGAAGAGCAGAGCCAGGCTCCCGTTGGCTCACTGGCAAAAAGGACCGGGGAGGAAAAGACAACTAGGGGAGAAGCTTCTTGTACAACTCGTGAGGCAGCCGCGGGGCAACCAGCTCAGGCTTTGGCAGGACCTGCTGGCGAGGTGTCACCCAGCAGATTCCTGCTCCACCTTCACAAGTGACGTCCAGCTGGCTCTCGTCCTCCTGCGGGAAGGGAGCAGCAGGCCCAGTGCCTGGGACCTGGCACCGCTGACCGTGCTGCAGGGAACCAGGACACGGACCCTCACTGTCCCCGATCTGGGAACCGGGAGGGGACGACGCGGGGCTGTGACAGCTGAACTGCCATCTTCCGTGGGTGGACGGGGGACTGCAGCTGGGATAGGAGATCCTGTCTGGGGGTGGGGGGACCTCTCCCTTCTGCGCAGAAGGACCCCTGGCAAGGGTACGGCCCAACGGAGGTGCACTAAGATCTCTGCTTCCAAAACTCTTTTTCTGGAGAAAATGTCCCTCTCCTTCATCACTGCCACGTCCGAGTCACGCTCCAGACTCCGCGGAAGCTGGTGGGAAGGAGGACCTGTGGTCGGAAGGCGGTTCTCTGCTCCCGTCCGAGTCTGGGGCAGGTGCTTCGGGGAGACGGCTGCCCCGGAGGCTGCCGTCGTCGGGCGGCGGGTAAGGAGGGCCTCACCCAGCAGTCCAGAGGCTAGAAGTTACCCCGCCAGCCGAGACAGGGATGGATGGGGAAGGTATGAATGAACGACAAATTTGTTAACAGTTACCCATAGCTGCCTGGGAGGAAAAATCTGTTCTGTTTCAAATCCCCGTTATTTCGGCTCCCTCTTCACGTCTGCATCACCCACAGCATCTTTGTTGCTGTCGGTGGAGGGACTGGAGAAACACGGCTCATTGATCACCTTCTGTACCCGAGGCACGGGCAGACCCTGGGTACACGAAGACAGTTAAGACATAATTTATCTCCCCACAGATGCTCACAGCCTAGACAGGGACATGAACTATAAACTAATAATGACTATGCGTGGGTCAAGTGCTATAAAAGTGCATTTCACAAGGATTTGGGAACAGAGGGAAGGAGCCCATGAGCGTCCAGGAACAAAGAAATGGTCCCTGCGTGCTCCTGACACGCTTGGAGCCCACGATTGATATCGTGCTCTGACGAGGTAGCAAACACTTTCTCATTTTATGACTCTTTAATTCTGACTCATATTCTCGGATTTTGCTACGGCAAATCATACGGTCTGAAACTGTATCTTAAGCCCACTTACCCAGATTTTCTCCTGGTACATTACTGAAGCATCTTTTTACCCAGCACATGCTTGGTGTCGCTATTAACTTACATGCTGTATCACGTGCCTTTCTTTTCCAAAAGCAATTCGTTCATACAAATGTTCCTGCAGGTTATTAAGTGTTGTACCCTGGTACTGGGCATAACTGGAGGCTGAATCTAATACACATCTGAAACCCACAATTCCAACACATACCCATACAACATTTGAGATCTCTTCCTATTTGCAGAGAAAGTGATGTATGAGTATATGCTATATACACATATGTATATATTATATATGTGTATGTGTATATATAATATATCACTTATATGTGATGTGTACTTCTATTTTGCATGTTAGTCTCAAATAATTATTTTTTTTTCTATTAAATCAGGCAATGAGTGCCTTTCCAAGCCTGAGTGAGTTCTTGGTAGGTGAGCCCTGTGCTTTATCTATGCCACGATGAGATATTCTAGGGGCTTTTAAAAATATGGAGACATTATTAGGACTAGCAAAAACAGCAACCTCAAAGTCATGCAAACTGAAAGTACAAAAAAAGTCATTTTTAGCTTTTGATGGTTTGATGAAACTTTCTATTCACTGGCTTCATAATTCATAAGCATCAAAGTCAAGGAAATTGTGGTGACATAATTTGGCAGTTACAACTTCTGAGTCTCAGAAATGCGTCAGCTGAGTCGAATGTAATATTTCTTTTTCATTGAAAATGGGTAAAATATAGATTCATGGTTTTAGAATCAGAATCCACTTAATGACTGGAAAAAGCCTTTGAGAAAATTTGTCCCAAGCCCCTCATGTAACAGATGAATACTATCAGAATACAGCTGGTTTATGACTGGAAGTTCCTTTCACCTCACACGGGTTGACTTCCTGGGCTGTGAAATGAGACATTGGTCTGTGTGAACACTTGATCCCCTACTGCTGCCACCATATTGTAGGATTCTAATGTATGGTTGTTGAATAATGCAGTTAATGCCCAGAGAGGCTGGTTGATTTGCCTGAGATCACACAGCTCGTCAGGGACAGATACAACTCTTCTGACTCTTAGCCTTTGGTTATTTATATAGCACAGGCTTAGAATAAAGACCTTGACTCTTGTAAAAGTAGACATTAATGGGGAATACATCATAAGAAAGACAGAGCAAAACCCAATTTAAATCTATACTAAAAGCAAGTCAAACAATCTTCCACTCACATTTCAATTATCTGCATATCCACTTTTTAATCACAGGCTGACTTCCTTTAGATAGTCAGCTTATGTCCCTTGTGTACAAGGGTTGTGGGTTAAATTGTGTCCCCTCCCCCCCCAAAAAAAAACATGTTGTAGTTCTTTTTTTTTTTTTTTAATTTTTAATGTTTATTTATTTTTGAGAGACAGAGACAGAGCACGAGTGGGGGAGGGGCAGAGAGAGAGAGGGAGACACAGAATCCAAAGCAGGCTCCAGGCTCTGAGCTGTCAGCACAGAGTCCGACTCGGGGCTCAAACTCACAGACCGTGAGATCATGACCTGAGCCGAAGTTGGATACTTAACTGCCTGAGCCACCCAGGTGCCTCAATATGTTGCATTTCTAACCCTCATTTGACCTTATCTGAAAATAAGATCTTTGTCATCAAGTTAAGATGAGGTTATTAAGGTGGGTCCAAATCCAGTCTAACCGGTGTCCTCACCAGAGGAGGGAAATTGGACAGAGACAACAGTGAAGAAGGCCATGTGACATTGGAGGCAGAGATCGGAATCTTGTTGCCATGAAGCCAAGGAATAGCTGGAACTACCAGAAGCTGGAAGAGGCAAGGAAGGACCCTCCCCTAGAGGTTTCAGGGGGAGCACGGCCCTGCTTACACCTTGATTTCAGACTTCTAGCATCGAGAACTGTGAGAGAATGAATTTCTATTGTTTTTAGCCACGCGGTATGTACTACTGTGGGAGGGCAGCCCTAGGAAATGAATGTACCTCTCAAAGTTCTGTAGCTTCCTGGGCTCAGTTGGGTCCTTCTCTCTCAGGAATCTCAGATGGTGGCTGGGACTGGAGTCATCTGCAGACCCAACGGGGCTGGATGTCCAAGATGGTATGTCTCCCATGGCCACAGTTGATGCTGTGTTTGGCTGGGGGCTTAGGTGGGGCTGTGGGCCGGAGCACCTGCGTGTGGCCTCTCCATGCAGCGCGGATTTCTCGCAGCAGGGCAGAAAATTCTCTTCCATTCCCAAGAGGCGGGATGTGAAAACTTTAGGGCCAGTGAGGCTTTGGTCAGAAACTGCAATGACATCTCTTTTGCTGCATCCTATTAGTCACACACATCAAGGGGATGGAACTCAACTCAAAGCCAAACTTTACTGACGGAAAGACAGTTCTTTGAGTTGGTCTGAGCCACTGTCTCTGAGCTGTCCGCACAGAGCCCGACTTGGGGCTCGAACTCATGAACCATGACATCATGACCTGAGCTGAAGTCAAGCATCCGATGCTTAACCCAGGTGCCCCTCCTTGATTTTGAATCACTTATTGCAACTGTTATACCATGTTCAGCGAGTCCCTAGCTGATGAGGAGAGAATCCCCCTACAGGCCTCACGATTCTTTATTCAGTGTGCCTTTGTTAAATACCTCCGGGGGTTCTGCACTGTGTTGGCCTCTGAGACAAGGAAATAAATAGGAAATTTAGTAGTTAAAAAAAAAAAAAAGCCTGCCACCTAGGGAGACAGAACCAGGAAACCTCTTTTTCTCTTTCGTTCTCTTTTCTGAGCAATGGAAGGTGTAGGAGCTCCGGGCCCCAGAGCTGTCGTGGCCACGTCTGTCTCTAAACACTCTTTCTCTTCCCGCAGGGTAGCTGGCCTGAGATGCTGTCTGGGCCAGAGGGGATCCCCCGGAGGTCTGGGGCAAACACGTTCTAGTTATGCGAGCTCCTTACGACCTAAAAGGTGTCAGGCGGGGCTAACGCCTGGAAGGATCGTCCTCTGGGCGGTAGATCCCTGCTATCCATTTGGGGGAGGAGTCCCAGGAACGGAAATCAGAGTGGGTGGAAGAAAGGGCCATACCCCGTATGTTAACATACCCTGCGGAAGGCTGCTCTGGGTTCTTCACAGAAGGGGTTGCCCTCTCGTGGTGGGGATGGTGGCTTTCATACTGCCTGTGCCTTGAAAGACCCTTGGTGGCATCAGGGACCTCCAAAGGGAAGAGTGAGGTGGGGGTTGGGGGGGACCAGAGACCCCTCATCCTTTCTAAAAGAAAATTTCTGGTGTCTGGGTGGCTCAGTCGGTTAAGCATCTGACTTTGGCTCAGATCATGATCTCATGGACCATGAGTTCGAGCCCCACGTTGGCCTCTGTGCTGACAGTTCACTGCCTGGAGCCTGCTTCAGGTTCTGTGTCTCCCTCTCTCTCTGCCCCTTCACTGCTCATGCTCTGTCTCTGTCTCTCTCCAAAATAAACATTAAAACTTTTTTAGAAAATAATAAAAGAAAATTTCCATGGACTTTATTTTTAGAGCAGTTTTAGGGTCACAGGAAAATTGAGAGGAAGGTACAGAGACTCCCCACATCCCTCTGCCCCCCACACACGTGTAACCTCCCCGCGGTCAACACCTCCTCCAGAGTGGGACGTTTCTTACAAGTGATGAACCCACACTGACGCATCATCACCCCTCAGAGTCCATGGCGGACTTTAGGGTTCGCTCTTGGTGTTGTACATCCTATGGGTTTGGACAAATGTTCAATGACACATATCTGCCATTATAGTATGGTACAGAGCCATTTCTATACCCTAAAAATTCTCTGTGCTTCACCTGTTCATCCCTCCCTCTAACCCCCTGCAGCCACTGATTTTCTTACGGTCTCCATAGTTTTATCTTTCCCTTTATTCTTTTCTAACCAGAACAGATCTGTTGTTGTTTTTTTTTAAGTGGGTGGCTCAGTCGGTCAAGTGTCGGACACTTGGTTCCAGCTCAGGTCATGATCTCACGGTTCATGGGTTCAAGCCCCCCATCAGGTTCTGTGCTGATGGTGCAGAGCCTGCTTGGGATTCTCTCTCTCTCTGCCCCTCCCCAATTTGTGCTGTCTCTCTCTGCCTCTCTCAAAATAAAATAAATAAACTTAAAAAAAAAAGTGTATGTATTTTTTTAAGTAATCTCTACATCCAACATGACGCTCAAACTCATGACCCCGAGATCAAGGGTCGCACGCTCTTCCGGCTGAACCAACCAGGCGCCCCATGAGAGCAGATCTGTTTTATATGCTGGGCTTTTGTTTCAGATTTCATTTGAAGACTAGGTTATGCTGCTTAAACCAGGGGAAAAAAAAAACAGTTTATGTTAATGGGCAGTGTCTTGACCTCCTCCTTATTAGCTGTGTGACCTCAACAAGTCACTTCACCTCTCTGAGACTTGATTTCTCATCCATGAGGTGGGGCTAATGAAGGCTGCCTCACATAAATCCTACTATGTATGTGCAGTGCCTGGCACACAGCAGGGCCTCAACCAGGGTGAATTTGCCTCTTTCTGCCGCTCGTGCTCACTTCCCACATTTAGTGCCCAAGGTCTGCCTATTTCGTCTCTAGAATTCTAGAATTTCTCCCTTCTCTCATCTGTATTACAGCTCCTTTTTCGTCTAGCCTTGACCTGATGCAGCGTGTTTGAAAACAGGCCACACACCGCTGCTGAATGCTCACCTTTAATGCAAAGAAACAGGGAGACATTATTTAGCGATCCAGAGATGAACACGGGCAGAGCATAGGCAGGAGTAGGCAGGCAGTTCTCTGGGGTCCTTCCCCCTCACCCCCCACGGTCCCTTGACAAACCACCAGGACACCTGATGGTCTCTCCGAGTCTGAGGAGTTATCCTGGTGGTGGCATTTAGAGCCCCATCTCCAAGCTCCTTTCATGCCAGCCTATCTCTACCCTTGCTAGCGCTAACCTCACAAGATGCAATGGGACAGAAACAACCACATCCACAGTCTTGGGGCGCCTGGGTGGCTCAGTCGGTCAAGTGTCCGACTTCGGCTCAGGTCATGATCTCACTGCTCATGAGTTCGAGCCCCGTGTTGGGCTCTGTGCTGACAAGTTCTGTCTCCATCTCCCTGCCCCTCCCCTGTTTACATTCTCTCTCTCTCTCTCTCTCAAATATAAAATAAAACGTTAAAAAAAAAAAAGAAACTGGGAATGAAATAAATTTTTGAGGAGGAATCTCAACTCCCACAATTGGTGACAATGTCACCAAGTAGAACAGAGATCACAGGGAAACAAACACGCAGACTTGGGGACCTCTGCTCAGCACGTGGCACTTGTGGGACCCACGATTAGGGGTATCAATGTTGCCTCTAAGCTTCAGGGAGTCCCACGTGGGAAGATGGCTTTGATCTACCCCAGCTGATTTTTTCTATATTTTAAGGGTCTCAGCTTCCTCTTATTTTTTATTTCTTGGGCAGGGATAATTCACTCTCACTCATGTCCTATTTACAAGACAATTCTTGTATGACTTGGCATCTAATGTGATGTTGGGGGAAATGCCAAGTATTTGCCTCTGAACTATTAGCTTATCATGTGGCTGAATTGACTAGTTATTAGCGTTTCGATGTGTGAAGACATATTACAAACATTGTGAAAGATTTACCTTATGTACAAGCGATAAGATCATAGATTCCTTCGAAAGGAGAATTAGATGTTGTATAATCCTATGCCCTCAAGCTATCAGGTAACTCAACATGCATTAATTGAGCACCCTCTGTGTGTATATGAACACACAGAGAATGAATGTGAAATGTTAACATTCAGGGAATCTCAGTGAAGGATGTATAAAAATTCTTTGCAGGACACCTGGGTGGCTCAGTCGGTTGAGCGACCGACTCTTGGGTTTCGGCTCAGGTCATGATCTCGTGGTTTCATAGGTTCGAGCCCCACATTGGGCTCCATGCTGGTGGTGAGGAGCCTGCTTGGGATTCTCCGTCTCCCTCCTGTCTCTGCTCCTCCCCTACGCGCGCTGTCTCTGTCTCTCTCAAAATAAACTTAAAAAAAAAATTATTTGCGCTATTTTTTCAATTTCTTTCTGTCTAAAAT
Source organism: Neofelis nebulosa (assembly GCF_028018385.1). Taxonomy (NCBI): domain Eukaryota; kingdom Metazoa; phylum Chordata; class Mammalia; order Carnivora; family Felidae; genus Neofelis; species Neofelis nebulosa. The sequence continues at coordinate 7,679,870 of NC_080785.1, forward strand.
TTTTTTTCAAATTAAAAATAAAAAGAAGTTTAATACATGCTACCTTACACCTTAAGGACCGAGAAGGGGTGTGGTTACGAGCTGTGCCAGTGGTGGGTAGGAAGCAAAAAACCTCAACAGGGTTTCCAAGAAATTGGTGATCGCACAGCCAGTTTCTATGTAATCACCTGAGCTTCTCAAATGTTTTGAGAAGCCGTCTTTTTGGTTTTTCCTAGATGCAAAGAGATGTAGTTGAATAAATCAGAACAGAAAATGAAAAGATTCTCTAGTTGCTGCTATAGTGATTGTGAAATAGGTATAAATCTCAGCCCAGGAGGAATTAATATGACTAACGTAGATGTAAAATCAAAATTAATAGGACCATAATCCCTTGGGGGATCTGTATTTGTTCTGAACGATCTTATCAAATGTTTTGGGGACACAGGACACGATATTATTGTTAAGCTACGCGGTGGGCTCGGCTGTGAGTCGGATGGAAGAAAGATACTGGTGGTCATGTGCTCGCCTGGCTTGGAGAAACCCGATGAAAGGTTGAGATACCAACTATAGAGCTTGGACTGTGGAACCGGGAACCTGACCCCAGGAGCCTCTTACAGATATGTTTACCCGGACTGAAACACAGATGTGGCCAGAGCATCTGGTCCTGATTTGTATCAGGGAACTGGAGGCTTATGGATGATCCCCTGCCTCAAAGGAAACAGCGAACACCCCTAAATGAGTTAAGGTCTTACCCCCCACCTTCTATTCTGAATGATAGTCTTGCTGGTTAAGGTCTTAATAAAGTCTAGCAAGATCTGCTCCCAAGGGGCAAGCCTCATCAGGAAGAGAGTCAAGGGAGGGCTGTTTATTCAGTATTAAATGAGTGCCTTCTATATATTTGGCACAATGCAGAACAATAGAATAATGAATGCACGATAGGATGAATAGCATCTACCCCATCTGGTGGCTTAGGAACTGGCCAGTTAACCAAGGCGTTTTCAAAGAACTTACCCCATCTGTGAAAGGGGGAAACCTCTCTCCCTCATATATGAAACACAATGATTAAGTGAACTGATGTATGCAAAGTGAGTAGTAAACTCGTGGCAGGTTTCGGGCTCACTCTACTTGCTGGTTCCCCCTCTCTCTTTTCTTTGATGCAAGAGCCTGAGCTCCAAATCTTGTCCGCTCTGGTCTTTCACCGGGACAGTTCCATGGCCCCCGCTCTAGACCTTCTACTCTTGTCTTAACCCAAATGCTGAACTTGCCCTAATGGTGCCCCCCCGGGCCCCACACCAAGACTGCTCACTACAGAGCAAACATGTATGTGGTGAAGAAAGTCAAGTAGTTTTCAAATGTGAATATATTCGGGCTGCAACAGTGATTTCAATTTGTAGATTTCACCACGGCTGTGCTATCAGGCAGTGTTCAGGTTTATTAATTTTATATGCATTGGAGTCTTTGAAATTGTTGGTTCATATGTATGGAAATAAATTTTCATGAAATGGACCACCAGCCCTGTTATCTAGGACAACTTTAAAATTTTTTTTTTTTTCAACGTTTTTTATTTTTTTTTATTTTTGGGACAGAGAGAGACAGAGCATGAACGGGGGAGGGGCAGAGAGAGAGGGAGACACAGAATCGGAAACAGGCTCCAGGCTCCGAGCCATCAGCCCAGAGCCTGACGCGGGGCTCGAACTCCCGGACCGCGAGATCGTGACCTGGCTGAAGTCGGATGCTTAACCGACTGCGCCACCCAGGCGCCCCTAGGACAACTTTAATACTGGAGTAAAATAGCTTTTGCATTACTGGAATGGCAGGTTTCTGCGATAAATTTGTAGAGAGAAAGGGGAGAGAAAGGAAAAGAAGAAGAAGAAAAGAAAGTAGATGTGAAATGGCTATACTTCTGGTCAACCCAGACCTGTCCCCACCCTATGAAGCCCCGTAAAGGCTGCGGTTATTTATGCTCGGGAGAAAAGTTGGGACGGCAAACCAAGTGGTTCCTGAACATAAATAAGCCACGGGGGCTGACGCTGAGCTAGAAGGACACCATAAGGGGCCGAAGTAAGTTTGCGATTGCAGGCGGCCTCCAGCAAGCATCTGCTTCAGATAAATGGGCTCAGACTGGGAGTAAACAGGATCTCACAGTCACCGGGCTGGAACCAGAGCCCAGAGCCTCCCTGGATGGAACCAAGGCCCTGCTGGCTGAGCTGTGGCCCAGGGGGAGGGGTGGATGTGTCCCTTCCACGGTTCTCGCTGAGATCACATCAACCGCTCCGCCTGAGAATAGGGCTGCTCAGACTGCTCTTTCCTCCTTTGAGTTCATTCCTCCTTCTGCCCTGGGCCACAGGTTTGCGGGAGATATTTCATGACAGCGCACAGAACGATCCAGGTTTTTACAAGATCAAAACTAATGCAAAGTACAGGATCCCATGGAGACCAAGAGAAGGAGTCACGGAGAATGTCTGTTGGTAGAGAGGAAATGTGGTAAGTTGAACCAGAAGCTTAGGATTTTTTTCTTTTTTAAAAAAGCCTGAAGTTGCCCATGATGTTGCTTTACTGGACCGACAAAGAAGGCAAGATCGAAAAGCAAATTCTTTTAATCTAGGCAGAGAAAAGAATTTCCTTTACATTTTCCCCCCAATTTTCTGTTCTATTTCTTTTATATACTTGTTTTTCTCTGCCTAAGAATAAATTTTGAATCATCATTCTGTCTCACATTATTTCGAGGTGTGACTGCAGAGTAAGGATACTAATTCTCCCAGCCATGAATACAAATCACTGTTCTTATTTTATAATCAAAGCATACGCAGTCATCTGTTTCTGTAGAGTAGCAGATGTGATTTAGGACACACATCACTGGCAATCTCTGATTTTACTTGTTGGAACATGGAGTGAAGACTTAACTACCAATTCCAGTGCTTTGCATTTTCAAAAGAGGTTCCACTTCTAAAAGTCATCACGTATTATTTAATAACTTAACATTACGCCCTCCCCTTTGATGGCCCAAATGAGATTATTACCAGATTGTCTCAGATTACAGATTCTCAGCCGAGGGAGCCAGGTTCATGCAGTTTCCGTGTAAAATACTCTGTAATCAGATGCTTGATAATGACTTTGCTTTGAAGAAGGAACTCCGTTTTTAACTTTTGGTCTCCGTATTTTCAACATAATGAACCATGAAAATCTGATTTTTCTTGCTCTGCCATTTTAGATGTTCAGTTTCCTCGATGGCGAGCTCAGTTACGGAGAGATACTACTAGGTTCAGAATCAATTTCCCGGTCTCCCTTTCATCGAGTCGTGTTGTGGGCATGTGTTCCCTTTCTTGCCAATGAAATGCAAGAGGGAATCTTCAGGGAAGCTTCTTGAGCGTTTTTACTTTTTTGCTACATGAGAAAGCAGTGGCTGACTCAGTAGTAGCTTCCCCCTTCTTTCTGCCTTGAAATTGCATGTGATACTTGGAACCACAGCAGCCATTTTGCAACCATGAGGTGACATGCCTGGGGATGATGGCCAATATGCAAAGTGGAAAGACAGAAAGACTGAGGTTGTTGGTTTTTTTTTTTTTTTTTTTAATGTTTTTATTTATTTTTCAGAGAGAGCAAGACAGAGAGCAAGCAGGGGAGAAACAGAGAGAGGGAGATGCAGAATCTGAAGCAGGCTCCAGGCCCTGATCTGTCAGCACAGAGCCCAAAGTGGGGCTTAAACCCATGAACTTTGTGAGATCATGACCTGAGCTGAAGCTGGATGCTTAACTGACGGAGCCACCCAGGCGCCCCTAATTCTGTCTTTTCAAAATGTACCAGCGGTATCTAGATGATGTTTTCATTGGATAACACTACCCTAGGATTATGCTAAAAACATACATGTAGAAAATGTTTGGGAAGAATCCGGAGTGGAAAGCATGAATCCTCTGGACCAAATAGTGTTCTTTCTGATATAAAGGATAGTGGATTTTACCTTATTTTTGGTTAACAATACTTAAATCAATAAACAGAAGTAATTATAGGAAAAGAGACATAATTAATGTAATTAATTTTAAGTTTACATGCTTTTCTGTTCCAAACATTACTATTTTTATAAACCCGTGCTATCCTATCCCGTTGCCTACATACTGAAATAAAAAACTAATCTGCTAATTAAAGATTAGATTTGCGTTTCATGTTTTATTTATACTCTAGTAACTTACTTGGAAAACTTGAGGCAGGAAAAAGCATATTCTCCTCTAGTAAATTTGGTCACATTTTTTCTAGGCTATTTGTGTAAACTTATGTATTACTTCATATGTATCTGTATCTGTTTTTATTTATGGATTTTAATTTTGAATTTTTATTTTTTTTAAAGATTAAAAACAATTTTTTTAAATGTTGATTTATTCTTGAGGGAGAGAGAGAGACAGAGTGTGAGTCGGGGAGGGTCAGAGAGAGGGAGTCACAATCGGAAGCGGGCTCCAGGCTCCGAGCTGTCAGCACAGAGCCTGACACGGGGCTCAAACTCACGAGCAGTGAGATCACGACCTGAGCCGAAGTTGGACACTTAACCGACTGAGCCGCCCAGGCGGCCCTAAAGATTTTGTTAATGTTTATTTTGAGAAAGAGCACACACAAGCAGGGGCAGAGAGAGAGGCGGGGGGGGCGGGGGGACCAGAGGATCTGAAGCGGGCTCTGTGCTGATAGCAGAGAGCCCAACGTGGAGCTTGAACTCACGGACTGTAAGATCATGACTGGAGCCAAAGTCAGATGCTTAACTGACTGAGCCACCCAGGCGTCCCTATTTGTGGATTTTTTTAAAAAGCTTTCCTTACGGGACACCAAAAGCGAATGGACTGGAATTTCTCAGTTAGCTTTGGCTGTGTAACAAATGCCTCCCAAAGCTCAGTGGTTTTAACAGCAGTGATGTGACCACTGCTGTGTCTGCAGGTTGGTTGGTCCAGCCTGTGCTTGACTGGATTTGGCTCTGAGTTACAGGCTGGATCCAGGTCTGGTTCACATTTCCTGGACCAGCAGGCCGGCTGGGACACGTTTTTCCCATGGCAGGGACAGAAGTGCCAGATGCTAGAGGGCGAGCCCAAATATACACTTCAAGCCTTTGCTTGTATCACATCCACAAACATGCCATTGGCCAAACTGAGTCATAGGGCCTCCAGGGTGTAGGAAAGGGACCTGAGTGCTGGTAGGAGGGACTATGCAGTCAGGGGCAGAGCTCACAGGAGGAGGGGGCAGAGAAGAACGGGAAGACAACGCCGCCCTGTAAGGGAAGGAGTTGGTAACAAAGGAACAGCCTCTGACATTGTTCTGACACAGTTCTTAGAACCCGACAGGACTAAGAATTAAAGGAATTTTCTTCGGGGAGAGAGATGCCCAGCACTTCTAGTGTGGGAGATACAATTCCTCCTCCTGAACACAATTAGGCTATGCTTACAGGAACGATCTCAATAATGCTTTTCCAAAAGATCATCTACCATTGGTATTCTCTACAACTAGCCGTGTTTCTGTGAAAGGAGATCAGTTATTTTATCATTATTATTGTCATGGTTTGTCTGTACTCTGGGGTGATACAGAGATTGTATTCACAAGATCCATCCGTGTTAATGACCAGTATTTCTTTAAAAAAATTTTTTTGGGGGGGGCGCCTGGGTGGCTCAGTCGGTTGGGTGTCCGATTTCGGCTCAGGTCATGATCTCACGGTCTGTGAGTTTGACTCCCACATCAGGCTCTGTGCTGACAGCTCAGAGCCTGGAGCCTGCTTCGGATTCTGTGTCTCCCTCTCTCTCTGCCCCTCCCCTGTTCATGCTCTGTCTCTCTCTGTCTCAAAAATAAACGTTAAAAAAAAAAAATTTTTTTTTAACGTTTATTTATTTTTGACAGAGATAGAGAACGAGCAGGGAGGGGCAGAGAGAGACAGACAGAGAGACAGAGAGAGAGAACAGGAGACACAGAATCTGAAGCAGGCTCCAGGCTCTGCGCTGTCAGCACAGAGCCCGATGTGGGGCTCAAACCCACAAACAGTGAGATCATGACCTGAGCTGAAGTCGGCTGCCCAACCGACTGAGCCACCCAGATGCCCCATGACCAGTACTTCTAACAATAATGGCTAAAACAATAGCCATATTCTTCCCATGCATTCTTTTGTTCAAATCTTCACCATAACCCTATGAAGTGGTAATTATTTATTATTTCCATTTCACAGATAAGGAGATTGAGCCCCGGGGTGGTAAATAACCCGCCAAAGGTCCCAGGTCACAGAGCCAGAACATGAACCCGGTTAGGCTCAGTGAGCGCTTACGTGCTTAACAAGACATGCTGTTCCTTCTTCTTCTCATGCCGGTGCTGTTCTAGCCCCGTCCGGCACGTGAGGCCGCTGCAGCCATGTTGAGATCATGAAATACAATGCTGTGAAATAAAATAAATCATGCACCTGCCTTGCATTTTTGTGTGTCGTAATACAGAAAATCGCCCACCTGAATTGCTTCTGAGCACTGGATCCTGAGGATGTGGGTTGATTGCTGGCAAAAGAATGCATTTTACAAAACAAGTGTGAATTTTTGAACACTCAGAGCCTTGTCACTGACCGGGGCCATGGTTTTCACTGGCCCCATTGGCTTCTCAATCCAACGTGGCCTGGGCCAGCCATGCTCACGGTGTACAAGCAGCCTGAAGCCTTGATCCCTGTCACTTTCTGCCATTCCTGCGTGGCAGGGCCCAGCCGCAGGGTCCCTTGCTCCCCCGTGGACCACTGAGGGGCGTCCGGGTGACTCTTCATGTGTCGTTGGTGCTTAAAAGCTTTTCATCTTTGTTCTCCTTGATTCTCCATTTTGTTCTGCGTACTTTTCTGAAGCCTGGTGTTAGCTCCGCATGTGGAGCAAATTCACATCCTCAAGGAGCCTCCTTCTGGATCTGAATTTCGCTCTTCCATTTTCAAACTCATCCTTTGTTCATCGGTCCGAAAAAAATGAATGTCTGGACTTTCAAATGTTTTCTTTAAAAAAAAAAATCCATTCATTCATTCATTCATTCATTCATTCATTTTTATTTCATTTTAGAGGGGTGGTGGAGAGGGGCAGGGGCAGAATCTTAAGCAGGCTTCATACTGCGTGTAGAGCCTGATGGGGGGCTCAATCCCATGACCCTGGGATCATGACCTGAGCTGAAATCAAGAGTCCAACACTTGACTGAGCCACCCAGGCGTCCCTTAAACATTTTCAGCAGTTACTTGAGTGATTGTCCTTTTCATTTCTTTTAAGCTATACAAATTAATTGCTTTAAAAAAGGCATTCTTGGGGTGCCTGGGTGGCTCAGTCAGTTGGGCGTCTGACTTCAGCTCAGGTCATGATCTCGCGGTCCGTGAGTTTGAGCCCCACGTTGGGCTCTGTGCTGACAGCTCAGAGCCTGCAGCCTATTTCAGATTCTGTGTCTCCCTCTCTCTCTGACCTTCCCCCATTCATGCTCTGTCTCTCTCTGTCTCAAAAATGAATAAACGTTAAAAACAAAATTAAAAAAAAAAAAGGGTATTCTTAGGGGTGCCTGGGGGGGCTCAGTAGGTCAAGTGTCTGACTCTTGATTTCAGCTCAGATCATGCTCTCACGGTTCATGAGATCAAGCACCGCATCCGGGCTCTGCGCTGACAGTGTGGAGCCTGCTTGGGATTCTCTCCCTCCCTCTCTCTGCCCTCCCCCTGTTCACACTTTCTCTCTCTCTGTCTCTCTCTCAAAATAAATAAACTTAAAAAAAAAATACTTCTGGTATGAACTGGAAAGAGTAAAGCACATCTCTTAAACCCAAGAATGTTTTCACATGACCCACAAGTCAACAGTTATTCCTTCAACTGTGTATTTTCGTGTAATGAGAATGGCATAATTTGGGGGGGGGTCCTTTGGGGGGATGGCTAATGGAAATGGGAGGGCGATCAAGTCCTCTGGGGGGGGTGAGATTCAAATTATTTTCATAACTGGGACAGCACAAGCGCTGACCCATCAGAATAGATACTGGTCACCAACAGCCCATGTGGCTGTACCGATGTCACCTCACTAGCAGACAGGGCAGTTCTGGCAAGTGCTCCACACCCCCCAGCCCCCCCCCTCCCCCGCTGGTTCCAAATTCCCCTCAGGCACTTTTGTAAATGGAACCGACTGTCGGGAGGAAAAGATTGGTCACCATTTAGGAGATTCCGTTTCTGAAGGCAATTTCAAAAGGTTTTCAAAGAGAGTATGAGCAATGACTGAAAGAACTTATTCCTTCTTGAAGCCGACTGCTGGTTGCGAGAGTAGAAATTCTGCCATGTTTATTCGGGGACCAGTATTGTTATTTTGTCATACTTCCTGGTGACTGATCTACTTCGTAGCAGCTTCCTAGACGTGACTATCATTTTGATGAAATGTCAGGTCAGGTGACAAGATATCTGACTTATTTGGAGAAACCTAAGCCTAGAGAGGAAAGGAGATTATGGTCAGATTAGAACGGGACGTGTACAATGATCATGTTACAAAGAAGAAAGAGTCAAGCTTGGAAAGAGAAACCAGCTATCCCAGTCTGGCAAGCAGGGGTAATGGGACAACCCGTGCTGTCTGCGTCCAGCATGTGGCCTGAAAGATCGATGGTGTCTGGGGCGAAGCTAGAGCCCCGGAGCAGGATTGTGAAGAGCCCAGCCCTGGCTCAAGGCTTCTTTGGCCTCCAGAAGATATTCTTTTCACAGTGGATTTGCAAATAAGTTCTCTGAAAACAGAGCCAAGTAAAGAAGACGTGCGAAATGTGGGGTTGGCTCTGGAGTTTGTGACTATGCTAGAGTATTCCACCAAGGTGACTGCACCTTTTTTGTATCAACTTATTTTAACTTTACCTAAAAAGGAAATGTAAAAATGCTATTTGTTCTCAAATGCCCACTCACCGGGGACAAGCTGAATAATTACAGCATGTCTGCAATATAGACTATTAATCAAGGGAAGCCTGGGTGCCTCAGTCTGTTAAACATCCGACTTCGGCTCAGGTCATGATCTCACAGTTAGTGGGTTCAAGCCCTGCCTCGGGCTCTGTCCTGGTGGAGCAGAGCCTGCTTGGGGTTCTCTTGCTTCCTCTCTCTCTGCCCCTTCCCACTTGTGCTCTCTCTCTCTCTCAAAATAAATAAATAGGGGCACCTGGGTGGCTCAGTCGGTTAAGCATCTGACTTCGGCTCAGGTCATGATCTCACAGCTTGGGAGTTCAAGCCCCGCGTCAGGCTCTGTGCTGACAGCTCAGAGCCTGGAGCCTGCTTTGGATTCTGTGTCTCCCTCTCTCTCTGCCCCTCTCCCACTCACACTCTGTCTCTTAAAAATGAATAAATGTTAAAAAACAAATAAAAAATGAACTTAAAAAAAGAATATTAATCAGGTGTTAAAAACTATGTTTTCAGAGGTGCCTGAATGGTTCAGTGGGTTGTGCGTCTGACTCTCGATTTAGGCTCAGGTCATGATCCAAGGATAGTAGGACTGAGCCCGCATTGGTCTCCATGCTGAGCTTGCAATCTGCTTGGAATTCTTTCTCTCTCTCCCTCTGCCCCTCTCCCCTGCACCCCTATCAACTAAACAAACAAACAAACAAAAGCCATGTTTTCAGCAAAGCAATGCTATATATTGTTCTGCACACACCTATGTTATGTAAAATGTCTAAAACCTGCACGGAAATGACAAACACCGAATTCAAATCAATGTGTTACTGATGGGGAGAGAGAAGGGACAATGGGGTTGAAGAGTGTGCCAAAGGAGCTTATTAATCCGTAATTTACAACTGGGACAGCTCAAGCATTTCTCCAGCTGGATGGTGCGTCCATGGGTGTTCACCATATGAGTTTCCATGTTTTTGTATGCTCGAATTATTTAAAAAGTCACGTTTTCGAGGCTCCTGGATGGCTCAGTTGTTTGGGCGTGGGACTCTTGATTTCGGCTCCGATCGTGATCTCGAGGTTTGTGAGATCGAGCCCCGCTTTGGGCTCTGTGTGAGCTGACAGCACACAGACTGCTGAGGATTCTCTCTTCCTCGCTGTTTGCCACTTCCACACTCCTGCACTTGCTCTCTCTCTCTCTCTTTCAAAATTAACCAATAAAACATTTTTAGAAAACCATGTTTTCAAACTCTGATCACATGCTACTGTCATGATAAATATGAAATGAAAAATCAATCAGGGTATAAAATATATACGCAATATGATCTCAATTTTGTCTTAAAAATATATATACATATACATGTTTATCTGTATACATATACACATACATGAATAGAAGAAAGTACGAGAGGCTATCTCTGGTGATTTTTTATCTTCTTGATCCCATGTTTACGTTATCTGAATGTTTTATGATCACATGTCTTTCATCATCTAAGAGGTGGTATTTTTAAAGACTAAACGAATATGTTCTCTGACGGTGATGAAGCGCGTTGGACAGTTTCGCCTTTTAAAATTGTGTAAGTGATACATGAATTCGTTCTTACTATAAAGAGTCAGGTCAGCCACAGTGACCCTGAGCTGAGTGTGAGGCTCCCACCCCTCCGTCCCCCTCTGTGCTCTTGTCCCAGGGGGTGACAGTTTTGTGCACATCCTTCCAGCCCCTTTCTGTGCATTTTTCTTCGTATCTATGTGTGTATGTGCATAGATGTGGTCATACCATACACACTGTTCTAGAATTTACCTTTTTTAATTTTATACTGTGTCCTGGGAGATTTGTAAATATCAGTGTATGTAGGTTTACTTCCTATTTTTAATTCAAAGCTTTAAAAAATAAATTTGACCTAAATTCACTTAATCTCATTCATTTTAATAGCAACATAGTATTTGTAACATATATAAATATATATAATAAAAGTTATATTACCCTTCATTTAACTCTACGCTTAATGATGGATATTAAGCTATTTGCTAATTTTTTCTATTATAAACAGTGTTTTGGTGACTATCCTTATCTTTAGGTGCATGAACAAGAATTTTTGTAGGAAAGATTCCTAAATGGAGGAATGGGCCCTCTGGGGGCCCATTATGCAATAATGATAAATATTCCCACACTGCCTTCCTGAAAGATTTGTCACTTAGCACTCCTGACAGGTATGAGTCCTGTGTCCTTGGTCCTCACGTTTCACTAACATCATATTTTGAAAAAAACAAGTTTATCAAGAACGTTTGACCGAGCTTTGCGTCGGGCTCTGTGCTGACGGCTCAGAGCCTAGAGCTGCTTCAGATTCTATGTCTCCCTCTCTCTCTGCCCTCCCCTGCTCATGCTCTGTCTCTCTCAAAAATTAAAAACATTTAAAAAAATTTAAAAAAAAGAAAAAAAGTTTTAAAATTAAATTGCAGCACGTGGTTGGCTTAGTCCGTAGAGCATGTGACTCTTGATCTTGGGTTTGTAAGTTCAAGCTTCACGTTGGGCGTAGGGACTACTTTAAAAAAAATAGGGGCACCTGGGGGGCTCAGTTGAGCTTCTGACTCTTGATTTCAGGTCAGTTCATGATCTCAGATTCGTGGGATCGAACCCCATGTCTGGCTCTATGCTGAGGATGGACTTTGCTTGCGATTCTCTGTCTCTCTCCCCGTTGTTCGCATGTGCTCTCTCTCTCTCTCTCAAATAAAAATAAATTTAAAAAAATTAAAAATCTTAAAAAAATCAAACCAAAAAGTTGCTTTTCAAGACTGAAAGCAAATGCACCAAAATGGTGAAATGGTTCTCTTTGGAAGACAGGCTATGGGCAAGTTTCATTTCTTTATAATCTGAAGGGGAAAAAAAAGTTACAATTAAAACAAGAACGTTAACGTTCAAACACAAATGTTACAGAAAACAAGACAGAGAGAGAGAGAGAGAGAGAGACGTCATAGGTCCTGTCTGGTTAGCCATGGGATAGAATAGAACTGGTTTCTTTATACTGTGAAGCAGTATTGGGACACTTGGTACACAAAAACAGTGATCTGGAATAGACATTGGTTCTTTAAGATATTGCTATTAAAAGGCATACGATTATTATGCTCTGAAAGTAGTGATGACTTAACAACCTAGTGAAAAATTTAGTAATCTCATTTTGTGCCAGAATCCAGCCTGCTTTAAAAGAACCTTGGCTTACAAAATAATATGAGGTCTGATGGGGCGCCTGGGGTGGCGCAGTCGGTTAAGCGTCCGACTTCAGCCAGGTCACGATCTCGCGGTCCGTGAGTTCGAGCCCCGCGTCAGGCTCCGGGCTGATGGCTCGGAGCCTGGAGCCTGTTTCCGATTCTGTGTCTCTCCCTCTCTCTCTGCCCCTCCCCCGTTCATGCTCTGTCTCTCTCTGTCCCAAAAATAAATAAAAAAAGTTGAAAAAAAAATTAAAAAAAAAAAACAAAAAACAAAATAATATGACGTCTGAGAAATAATAAAATTATGGGCGGAATGAATGTCTTTTTACTGAGAAGTTCCTGCCAGTGTGCACTGACTGTTAGATACTATTTTCTTTTGCATTTATAACCTAAAAAGTATGGAGCAATTGATCATTCTCTTACGATTATCCTAGGATGATCTTGGTATGAAAGTATTCCAAAAGTGACTTATGAGGTCCATTTCCAGTAATGTTCTAAGCTTAGGGATTTTTTTTGCAAACATTTCACAGGTGACATGGATGTGACAGCAGCACATGATGAAGTGAATCAGCTCTATCATTGATATATTGTCCTTAGTTTAAAATGGCTGCTTTTTTTAAACATATGGTTGATATATTGTCCTTAGTTTAAAATGGCTGCTTTTTTTTAAACATATGGTTCCCGGCTGACGTTTTATCGCTGCTACAGGTTTTCCTCCCAAAAGATTATACACCACATTGATAAATTTCATCAGCGGGAAAATATTTTCTCCTCAAGTGAGGAATGAATTTCTGCAGTTGGAAATGCTCCTTATATTAAAAGTGTTGAATTGGAACATACTCTTCTTGTAATGGTAGGAATGTCTTCAGTCAACAGTCAGAACATGGCAATTGTTTGCGGTTGCAAAGTGACGTGTCAATAGAGTGTCGTGGAACTTGTACGGAGCCAGAGTTGCAAAAGGAATTGCCTTACTTGTCCATCCAGCCTGGTGTCCTGTGCCAGAGAAGGGGCAGGACACCAGCCCTGAGTGTGTCCAGTAGCCCTCTGCCCACGGGTCCGCAGGTGCAGGAGGACACTGGGTGACCCAGAGAAATCTTCCGGCTCGGACTCACTATGACATACAGGCGTTCGAGGAGGGCACCACTCTGGAGTAGGAAAAGCAAGAAATCAGGTTGAGGATCTTGTTTCCGGAAAGATTTATTATCCAGAGAGAGAGAGAGAGAGAGAGAGAGAGCTCACCCCAGACTTAGAAATTCCCGTCAGAAACCTCATAGAGCCTGGTCCTGAGTTCAGGGTCCTGGGCACACACATTGCTGCTTCTGAGATCGTAGGCAACGAGGACTCTGGAAGACAGAGAATTTAATCTTCTAGCTGCCCCTGCTCGCGCCTCCACCCCCACCATTCCCACTGGTCATAGGAAGGGGCTGCTGAATGGGTCCAGTTCACTCTGCTCTTGGGGGTGTCTACCTCACCTCATTGCTGACCTGGCCAACTTTGAACCTTGGCATCGCTAACTCCACTCGTCTGCTGCAAACCCCACATTTCTTTCATTCTTCCTTTCCTCCCATCCCATCCTTCCTTTCTTCTTTGATGTTTTGTTTTAAATGTTAATTTATTTTTGAGAGAGAGAGAGAGAGAGAGAGAGCGAGAGGGGAGGAGCAGAGAGAGAGAGGGAGACACAGAATCCGAAGCAGGCTCCAGGCTCCGAGCCGTCAGCACAGAGCCCGACATGGGGCTCACACCCACGAACGGTGAGATCATGACCTGAACCCAAGTCGGACGCTTAACCGGCTGAGCCACCCAGGCACCCCTCTTCTTGTTTCTTGAGGAATCCTTCTCTGTGTCATCTCCCTCTCTCTTCCCCCATCTGTATTTCTGATCTGGTACAAGCAGGGTGTGGACCAAAGCAAGCGTTAAGTAAACGCCCTTTGAATACATACATGAATGATCATGTATGGCTCAGACTTTTAAACATTTATGCAAACATTGTAAAGAAACTTTTATGTGTGTCTAATTATACTGTATTTTAGGGTAATGAGTTCCTTAAGCTTGCTACTTACCGAATGAAGTCATTCTCAGTTGTGTTCAATATACATTGTAGAGAACGAAAGGCGTGCTTTTTAATCGAAACATCTTGGGAGTCATTGGAAAAACCTAGGTTCCCTTTATCCAGATGGCATGTGTTTTCAGAGAACTTGAACTCTTGATTCGTTTCTCCTCCTTTGTGTCTTCAGAAGACCACTGCCTGTCTTTATTGGGCAGAATTGCTTTTCTTTTCCTCCCTGGCCTCCACCTCCCTCTCTCCCTCTCTTAATCCTTCCAGGTACAGTGATCGAAAATGCTTGTTGTGTTTCCTTTTGTGGACACCTTGGAGTGTTTTGGCTTTGCTTTTAGGGGCTTTTTTTTTTTTTTTTTTTTTAGATTTTGTTTTTGTTATGAACAGCCCTAAACAAAATTCCATAGCGATACTGCCTGAGTATTTCAGGTAGCCAAGTTATAATAAAATATGCCACCAAATTAGAAGAAACCATATAGAAGATATTCTCTATTTCTTTAGCTACCGGGGTCAGACTTGTGAAAAGGAGGCATATATACAGGGGATTTTGGAAAAACAAGTATTCATATAGCTCATTCACTCATTCTTTTATTCACCGACTGACTAATTCATGAAGTCCTTTATTTAATTGATTTTTATCAAGCACATCCCATACACAAGACACATTAAGTACAGCGAAGTATACAGAGATGAATGTAACAGGCCCTCTGCCATTAATAAGTATAACATTATCTGGAATTGAACTTGAACTAGTATGTAACTGGTAGTGAAATATTTGAACCACCTGAAACAAGGATAAAGCGTTTTGGTGGCAAAAGCTTATGTTCCTGAATTATGCAAAGGTGTCTCTGAACAGATTCTTGTCTCAGAAATTGTGTTTGGTTTTGCTTTTTCAGTTTGATGGTAAAAGACAAGCAGTGATTGTTGCCTTTTAGGCCGTAGGACTTCGTTTATAAACAACTGTCTTTCCAAGTGCCTTTTCTGAGGCTTCGTCTGATGGCCGAGAGGTCTTCTTTTCTTGTCTCAATTCTTTTTTCTTTTCTTTTAAAGTTTTGTTTATTTTGAGAGAGAGAGAGATAGAGAGAGAGAGGGAGTGAGGGGCAGAGAGAGAGAGGGAGAGAAAGAGTCCCAAGCAGGCTCCACGCTGTCAGCAAAGAGCTTGACTCGAGCTCAACCTCATGAACCGTGAGATCATGACCTGAGCTCAAGTCGAGAGTCAGCTGCTTAACTGACTGAGCCATCTGGGCGCCCCTCTTGACTGATTTCTTTCACTCAATGTTCTGTTGATCAGATTTATTCATATTGTTGCATGTAGCTGTAGACTGTTCATTCGCAATGTTGTAGGACATCCCATTATGTAAATTTACCACAATTTATTGGGTCTGCTGTTGATGGGCATTTGGATGGTTTCTAGTTTGTGGCTTTTAGGAATAGTGCTCTTAGGAATATTCGGGTACAGGTCTTCTGGTAAATATGTACACATACCTACTTATGTCCACATGTACATACCTGCTAGATCTATACTGAGCAGAATGACTAGCCTATAGAGTATTCAATATCTGTTCAAGTTCATTTCTTCTCAACCTTCCACAATAGTTGTACCAATTTACACCCCTTGTTGGAGGAGGTAATTAAGAGGTCGTGACTGTGGTTGACTTGAGAGCTGGACCTGGGCAGCTGGAGGCTCCTCAACCCCTTCCCTGCACTTGAATTGATGCCCCACCCGTTGTTCCTACAGCGGGAGCTATTCTGAGGACACAGCCTTGAGAGAGTAGGGTGTTGAGAGAGTAGGGTGCTGAACCCCAGTAAGGCTTCTATATAAACTTTTTAATGTTTATTTATTTTTGAGAGAGAGAGAGAGAGAGAGAGAGAGAGAGAGAGAGCACAAGCAGGGGAGGGGCAGAGAGAGAGAGAGGGAGACACAGAATCCGAAGCAGGCTCCAGGCTCCGAGCTGTCAGCACAGAGCCGACGTGGGGCTCAAACTCACAGACCGTGAGATCATGACCTGAGCCGAAGTCGGATGCTTAACCAACTAAGCCATCCAGGTGGCCCTAATTTTTTGAGTTTATTTTGAAAGAGACAGAGACAGCACGAGCAGGGGAGGGGCAGAGAGAGAATCGCAAGCAGGCTCCATGCTGTCCGCGCAGAGTCGGATGTGGGGCTTGAACTCAGGAAATCATGAAATCGTGACCTCAGGAAATCATGAAATCGTGACCTGAGCTGAAGCCAAGAGTCGGACGCTTAACCAACTGAGCCCCCCAGGCACCCCTATAAACTTTTAAGATTCTGGCAAGTGGATGCGGAGACCTAAGGCAGCTCAAGACAAGCCTCATATGTAAGTTCCCTTGCTTATTAAAACCTCCAGTCACCAATCTGGACTGGTCTGCCTCTTTCTTTGGTCTCTCTCTGCCCTCTGAGTACAGAAGCCAGTTTGCAAACCAGTTCTCCTATTGGCAGTCTATTAAGCATTTTGGGTGCCCCACATTTTTGCCAATGCTTGATATCTTCTGTATTTTGTTTGTTTGTTTGCTTTAGCCATTCTAGTAGG
This sequence comes from Neofelis nebulosa, assembly GCF_028018385.1. Taxonomy (NCBI): domain Eukaryota; kingdom Metazoa; phylum Chordata; class Mammalia; order Carnivora; family Felidae; genus Neofelis; species Neofelis nebulosa. Next base: position 7,696,512 of record NC_080785.1, read on the forward strand.
TACATAGGACTGTGTATTATTTTATGGTTTTATTTGCATTTCTCTGATAACTGGTGATATTTCCCACCTTTTTGTACGTGTATGGGACATTTGTGTATCTTTTGGGGTGCCCATTTCAGGTGTTGTGTTTTTTCTTTCCTGGCCATTTCCTAATATTTTGGCTTTTTAAAAAATTTAGGTTCTGTGGGAGCTCTTCATATAATATGATGACAAATCTGTTGTCAGATAGGAGTATAGTGGATTTCTTCTAATCTTTGGCCTGCTTTTTCGGCGTTTAATGGTGTCTTTTAAATAACAGAAGTTCCTAATTAAAAAAAAATTTTTTTAATGTACACTTGAGAGAGAGAGAGAGAGAGAATGAGTAGGGGAGGAACAGAGAGAGAGGAAGACATAAAATCCGAAGCAGGCCCCAGGCCCTGAGCTGTTAGCACAGAGTTGGACGCAGGGCTCGGACCTATGCACCGTGAGATCATGACCTGACACGAAGTCAGATGCTTAACCGACTGAGCCAGGTGCCCCAGAAGTTCCTCATTTTAATTTCGCTCAATTGATCATTGCCCCCCTTATGGTGAATACTTTTTGTGTCTTGTTTAAGCACTTTTTGCCTCCTCCAAGATCATGAAGATGTTTCTCTATGTTTTCTTACACATTTAGATCCGTAACCCTTCTGGTGTGCGGTAGAAGGCCAAGATTTTTCCCCATGAGGATATCTAGCACCAATTATCACGAAGGCCGTCCTTTCCCCACACACTGCTGGCTCACCTCTGCTATAAATCAAGTAGCCAAAAAGGTATGAGCCCGCTGCCAGGCTCTGTTTTGTCTGCCATTAGCGCCACTCTTCGTCCATTTTTGTGCCACTCTCACTGTTTTAATTACTATAACTTTAAAAAGCTTGGTTTGATATCCGGTAATGCTGACTCCCATGCTCGTCTTTAAGATTATCTCGGCTCTTCTTGGCCTTTTGTATTTCACATATATTTTGGAATCAACTTGTCAATGTACACGTGCACATATGCACCCATAAACACTGCAGGGATTTTGATCGGCGTTGTGTTCAATCCATGCATCTTCTACATCATAAAAATGACATTGCCTCTACTTAAGTCTGTTTTTAGTTTTCCTCAATATCGGTTTATAATATTCAGCATATAGGTCTTGTATATTCATTTCTCATCAGGTTTATCACGAGGTATTTGATGGTTTTCCAAAGGGAAGTGGTTTCACTTTAAAAGTTTATTTCCGGGGCACCTGGGTGGCTCAGTCTGTTGAGTGTCCGACTCTTGATTTCAGCTCAGGTCATGATTGGTGAGTTTGAGCCCCACATCAGGCTCTCTGCTGTCAGCACAGAGCCTGCTTCGGATCCTCTGTCTTCCTCTCTCTGCCCTTTCCCTGCTCATGCTCTGTGTCTCTCTCTCAAAAATAAATAAACATGAAAAAAAAATATAAAGGAATGCCTGGGTGGCTCAGTCGGTTAAGTGTCCGACTTCAGCTCAGGTCATGATCTCACGGTTCGTGAGTTCGAGTCCCGTGTTGGGCTCTGTGCTGACAGCTTGGAGCCTAGAGCCTGCTTCAGAGTCTGTCTCTGTCTCTCTGTCTCTTAAATATAAAAAATAAAACATAAAAACAAAAAAAAAATAAAAAAAATTAAGTTTCTCTGTTCATTGCTGGCATATAGAAATTGATTTTTGTAAACTAGCCTTGAATCCAGTGACCTTGCTAAATGTACTCATTAACCCTGTTGTAATCATGAAATCGGTTATAATCCATTCATTTAACTTGATCAAATTTCTCTTTTAAAAGTCTTAAAATGAAATGGTAACATCTTGATCAATTTAGCTGAGTTTGTGTTCAGGAAAGCGAATAGTACAATATGGCTAGAATTTAGCGTAGTGGAAATATGAGACGAAACCGATATGACAGCTTGTTTCATCCAAAGAAGAAACGAGAGAGCCGTGGAGAGAGAGAGAGAGAGAGATGGAGAGAGAAAAAAGAGGTGGGGGTAGGTCCTAATTTCAGATGTGACGTTCTATCGCTCGCGTGGCTGTATTTTCTCGGTTAGAGGTGGGTCCCACCTGCACTCAAGGGGAATGGATGGCACAGGGCGTGAGTAGCAGAGGTGGTGATGACTGGGGCGCCTGCATGGCTCAGCTGGTTGAGGGACCCACTCTGGATTTCAGCTCAGGTCCTGGTCCCAGGGGTTGTGAGCTTGAGCCCCGGGTAGAGCTCTGTGCTGATGGTGAGGAGTCTGCTTGGGACGCTCTCACTCTCCCCCTCTCCTTGCCCCTTCCCAACGCGCACACATGGGCACGGGCTCTCTCTCAAAATAAACTTAAAAAAATACATGATGACCAAATTAGGTGTACACTTTTTTGTTAAAAAAAATTTTTTTAATGTTTTTATAAATTTTCTTCATCTAGGTATCTATCCATCTATCTATTTCATTTTTTTTACATCCAAGTTAGGTAGCATTATAGTGCACTGATGATTTCAGGAGTGGAATCCAGGGATGCACCCCCTCTGTATAACCCCCAGTGCCCATCCCCACAAGTGTCTTCCCTAATGCCCCTGACCCCTTTAGCCCATCCCCCCTCCCCCAGCCCCTCCGGCAACCCTCAGTTTGTTCTCTGCATTGAAGAGTCTCTTGTGGTTTGTCCCCCTCCTTGTTTTTCTATTATGTTTGCTTCCCTTCCCTTATGTTCATCTGTTTTGTATCTTAAATTCCACATATGAGTGAAGTCATATGACATTTGTCTTTCTCTGACTAATTTTGCTTAGCATAATACCCTCTGGTTCCATCCATGTAGTTGGAGTACATTTTTTTTTCTCTTTACGCCACATCTTCCTTGGCCCAACCAGGGCTGCCTTCCAGCCTGCAGGGTAAGGCCACTCTTGTGTCTCAGGAGAGGCATCTCTCCTCAGACCTTAAACAGACACTCCTAGTTGGCGAGCTCACGTCTCTTACCCAAATTTATATCCCATGGCTCTCTGTTCTCAGAGAGAACGGTTCTCGGAACTTTTACAGTTTTTACTTTTGCTTTGTGCTCTGTATGCCTAAAACCAAAAAAAATTTTTAATTTATTTTATTTTTATAAAAATGTTTATTTTTGAGAGATAGAGAACGAGCAGGGGAGGGGCAGAGAGAGAGAGAGAGAGAGAGAGAAGATCCAAAGCGGACTTTGCCCTGACAGTGCAGAGCCCAATGTGGGGCTCAAACTCATGAACCTCGAGATCATGACCTGAGCTGAAGTTGGATGCTTAACCGACTGAGCCACCCAGGCACCCCAAAGCCATCAGTTTTCAAAATCTCTGCGAGGACTCGTACATTGTTTTAACACCAAGCAGAATGAATTGATATAAATGCAAGGTCACAACATAACTTTTTCACCCTAACAAGCTGTAAGCCCATTCTCAATGACCAATTCTCAATCACGAGTGGGTGTCTGTTGTAATCACACGTAAACTTCTACCTAATCTCCCCACGTACCTGCCTTGCGTCCACATACTCTCCCGTTCATGCTCTTGGCAAAGGCCAAGTTTTCCACTCAAACTCCAGGACCGACACCTTATCACCTGTTCAAGGTCTGGAGCCCACCCCCTTCCAACACAGTCTCGTTAATCTGTTGTCAATTAATCTGCAGGCCCCGATAACTAGGGCCTAAATTGTTGCTGGAAAAGTTTTCCTCCTCACAAAAACTTACCACCTACTTCGAAAGAGGACTTCATACCTCCATTTGATCTCAGACTTTCTAATTCAGTTCTTCTTTCCAGTTTCTCTCTCTTTTTAAATGTTTATTTTTGAGGGGCGCCTGGGTGGCTCAGTCGGTTGGGCGTCCGACTTCGGCTCAGGTCATGATCTCGCAGTCCGTGAGTTCGAGCCCCGCGTCGGGCTCTGTGCTGACAGCTCAGAGCCTGGAGCCTGTTTCAGATTCTGTGTCTCCCTCTCTCTCTGACCCTCCCCCGTTCATGCTCTGTCTCTCTCTGTCTCAAAAATAAATAAGCATAAAAAAAAAATGTTTATTTTTGAGAGTGAGAGAGAATGAGCAGGGGAGGGGCTGTGAGACAGGGAGACGTAGGATCTGAGGTAGGCTCCCGGCTCTGTGCTTTCAGCACAGAGCTCCACTTGGGGCTCAACCTCATGAACCGTGAGATCATGAGCTGAGCTGAAGTCATCAGCCTAACCAACTGAGCCACCCAGGCGCCCAGCCAGTTTATCTCTAACTCAGGCAAGACCCTGAGGGTGAAGCATCCCCTGAGGGGAACCAAACTATCCTTTGTAGCCCCTGGGCCAGCAAGACCCCGCCTGTGATTGACCCCAGGACAATGATCCGACTTGACCTTTGCTGCCTGTACTCAACGACCCTTGCTCCACCTTTTCCTTATATAAACCCGGAAGTAGTTTCAGCACTTTGGAGCCAGTCTTTGAAACGCCAGTCTTCCCTGCGTTGGCTTCACTGAAATACACTCCTTTCTTGTTTCACCACTGCTCATCTGTCTTTGGATTTTGTCAGCAGTGAGTGGCCAAAACCAGTCGGTTTGGGACCCATGGGGCCAGGTGCTTGTGCACGCCTGCACCCGGCTACCACGTGACATTGCTACTTGGTTTTAAAATAGGCCTCTCAAACTCACTGTGTCCCAAGCCAAACTCTGATCTCCAAACCTCCATCCCCATCAACCCCTCCTGGTCCTACAGCCCCTGAAGCGTCCAACTCAGTTATGACTCACTTGCTCATCCACAGGCTTGCTTTCAACCTCTTTTTTTGCATCCTATATCCAATCTGTCAGCAAGTCCTATTGCCTATTTCTTCAAAATACATCCAGAATCTGATGTTTTCCTACCAGTTCCACTGTTACCACTCGGGCTCCTGGCCACGGTCACTTCTTGCCTGGATTGGTAGGAGAGGCTCAGAGCTGCTCCTCTGGTCTGGTCCCTGCCCCACGACTGGCTACTCTCAACACAGCAACTGGAATGCTCTTGTTTTAAGTGCTGCCATCACCTTTCTGCTCAAAATCCTCTCCCTTAAGTAGAAAGTAAAGTCCTGGGGCACCTGGGTGGCTCAGTCGGTTGAGCGTCCGACTTCAGCTCAGGTCACGATCTCGCAGTCCGTGGGTTCCAGCCCCTTGTTGGGCTCTGTGCTGACAGCTCGGAGCCTGGAGCCTGCTTCGGATTCTGTCTCTCTCTGCCCTTTTCCCTGCTCCCACTCTCTCTCTCTCTCAAAAATAAATACATGGTAAAAAAAATTAAAAAAAAAAAAAAAGTCAAGTCCTAACTAAGGTCCTCAGAGGTCCTAAAAGGTCTGCCCGTGCCCCCTCACCTCTTCTGCCTCGGTCTCCGGTCCCCTCTCCCTTCCAGTTCCCAAAACACACGAGGCAGGCTCCCCCTTGGGGCCAGGCACTCACCCTTCCCTCTCTGTCAAGTATCTCTTCCAATGTCCTTTTCTTGGAGAGGTCTTCCCTACCAAGCTATTTTAAAATTACTGCATTTGCACTCAATTTACTCCTTTCGTGCCAGGTTTTTTGCCATATCCTTGCCATTACCTCACATGCCACATCGTTTGTTTTTTGTTTGTTTCTCTTCACCAAAATGTCAGCTTCACCTTGGCAGGGATTTTTGCCTTGCTCACGTTGAATTCCTAGCACCCAGGACAGTGTCTTTCAACTACTAAGCTCCTCCATAAACACTTGTTGAATGCAGAGTGAATAAATGAAATGTGTAGGAAGTAAATCCCATTCATGGGGTAGAAAGGAATGCTCTGTGATGCTAATAGCCTTAACTTTGCACTTGACCTTCTCCCGTTCCCCCAGGAAAACCCTGGGGATAAATTGTGCGCCTGCAGTGATAGGCCCTTGGGAGTATAAAGCAGAGGTAACAACACAACTTCGGAGCTGAACTGCCCAGTTTTGGTTTGCTCCCATAACTGAAATAGTGCATCTCTGTCTTCAACAGAGGACAGAATCACCTGCCAGGGGTAGTACAGTTGTAATCTGAACGTCTTTACAGAAACGAAAAAGCTTCGGGACTCTCACCCTTCACATTCACCTCGTGTTCAGCCTGGCTTTCTGTTTCTTTAAGCCCCCACAGTAGCTACTATTCCCCCCCCCCCCACTCCCCCCCCCCCCCCCCCCCCCCCAGCACACACACATTTTCTTGCTCTCCCTGCTTGGAAATCTTCAGAAAATTCTTCTTAGTATTGACCACAAAATACCTCCCTCTCCCAACTTTCCTGTATATGTCCATATACAAAATAGAATTGCAGCATACTGTATGCCCTCCATATATAATGAAGTTCTCTTGCAATGTTTGAAAATTATCCCCTTCTCCTGCCATCACCGTGACCTAAAATGTCTCGCTTACCCGAATGTCAGCACTGAACGAAGACAATATTGTCACCCATTGGCATCCCTACTTCCTGGTCCAAGTCAGCCTGCATATTGTATTGAACTTAAATATGTACCATATTATAAATATTATAATACAGCCCCACTTATTCTCTAAGCTACTCCCTTATTCTCCCAGTTGGGGCCCTCCCCTTTGTTATATTCTGCGAGTGGATGTTTATTCCCATTTCCAGTGCCCTCCCTGCCTCAATCTAGATCGTATGCTTTCTTCAGTTGAACTAAAATTTCCTTTTCGGAGTTTTGGTGGGGGAGGGGTGGGAGCGTTTTGATCTAACATCATTCCTTGATTTTAAATGCCTTAGCAATTCATATGCCGTTTCACACCATGCTGGATGTATTTAGATATGGCTTTGATTTGCATTCTGATAATCTGTTAATGTAATTTTCTTGATTTTTTCTTTCAATAATGTCCAGATTGTTTTAATATTTAATATATAAAGTACAGGTAAAACTAATGTGATAAGCAACTTAGGGATGAGTAACTTTTGAGGTTTGAATTGCTGTTTAATGAAGCAATTGTAAATTGCTGGTCTAGATGAAGCTTTTTGCCTTGAAATATGAATGTGTTGGTGACTGTTGGGTATGATAGATGGGATTTTTACATTATTTTACGGTTACATCTCAGGTACATTAACTCTTGCACTCTTCTTGTAATGTGTTCATAATTTTGCTTTTATTTGGGCACACGATTGTTTTCTCTGTGGCTCCCCTGCACATGTAATTCCAACACTGAATTGGTTCGGAATACATGTGAGGAATGGGATGGTGATTTAGGAAAAGGGGAAAATTACGGGTTAAATCATCAAACGAAGAATTATGGCCACAGAAAACCCTTAGTCAATTAAAAATACAACAAACACGATTTCTTTAGGCTTTTAACTCAGCAGTTCATAGTGGACCCTGTCTGAACGCACAATATGGGATCCCAGTTTACATGGGTGATTATTTTCCCGTGTAACTAAAAATAAATTCGCACTGATCTTAACTTCACTGACAGATAAAACCAAAGGGGAGCTTGTGTCCTCAACCGAATCCTCCTAATTCGTCTGGGTCGAGGCGGGTTTAGTCCCAGACCATCTTGTAGTAATTGAAAAGTGTTGCAATTATCCTAACGTTTTCCAGGGGCATTAGCAGGACGCAAGTGAAACACACTCATCCTTGATAAATGATTCTTTACGTTGACACGTGCACTGGAAGGCTCCGAACCAGGCGTCTTGAATGCGGAATGGGAAGTAGCTGTAACGTCGCTCTTGCCCCGGTCTCTCGGGCGATAGGCACTGCGGGCTCCAGCAGCCAGAGTCCCTCGGGCCGAGGGACCCAGCGGACAGAAGTAGCGGGCAGGTCGCTCGGGCGGGCGGCTCGCGGCTCCTCGCCGGCCGCGCGCCCGCCCGCCCGCCGGCCCCCGCTCCGCGCGCGGGGAAAAGAGCGCGGCAGTTGAAACCGTTACCACCCCCGAGTTTTTGAACTGGTTCAAACTTGGCTTTCGGCCCCGCCCCGCCTCTCCGGCCCGGGAACTCCGAGGCGGCGGTTCCCGCCAAGCGCCGCCAGCGCGCCGTCCCGCCCTCCGGCCGGTTCCCGCCACCCCACCCTCGCCGCCCCACCCCCGCCCAGGCTCCGAGCTCCAGGCTCCGGAGGCGCCCCCGTCCCTGCCCGCCTGCCCGCCGCCTTCCAGAGAGGCGCGGTGCGTTCAACGAAAGAACAAAGGAACGGCGCGGCGCTTCCACTCGGCGGCCGCGTCCCTCAGCGCCCGCCCGCGCCCGCGCGCACGCGCCGCCCGCCCGGCCCGGCCGAGTCCCGCGGGCGCCTCTGCGTGGGGCTGGCTCGGCGCCTCCGAGCCCGGCGGGCCCTGTGATTGGACGGGAGCCCGCCTCGCGTCCCGCCAATCGGGGCGGCGCTTGGTTGGACTGGGGGGGCCAAATAAAAGCGATGGCGATTGGGCTGCCGGGTTTGGCGCTCGGTCCGGGAGCGTCCGACACCCACTGGGACGCAGAAGGCGGTGGGGCCCCGGCGGCGGCGGCGGCGGCGGCGGCGGCGGCGGTGGCGCGCGAGAGCGGCGCGCGGGAGCGGCGCGGGCTGGGGCGCGGGGCGCAGGTAACGCGCCGCTGTCGGGCCGGCCGGCCGGCGGGGCGCTGGAGCCCGGCGAGGGGCGGCGGCGGCGGCGGCGGCGGTGGTGGCGGCGGCGGCGCCGGGACATCCCCGCCGCCGCGTTGCCCGGCCGGGTGTCGCCCAGAGCGGGCTCTCCCGAGCGCCGCTTTTGGAGGCGGGGTGAGAGGAGACCCCTCGGCAGGGGGCCGCGGGGGTCGGGGCTGGCCCGCGCGCCCCCGCGAGCGGGCAGCGTCGGACCCCGGACACCCGAGGCGGGAGCAGGGGCGGGTGCCCGAGGGGGGCGTGCGGAGGGGTCCACTCGCGTGCCCGCCCCTCCCGAGGCGCCGGGGCTGGGCTGGGGGCGCTCCGGTGCCCGGGGCGGGCTGGCCGCCGGAGCCCAAGTCTCCTTTGTGTGGAGCGTCGCGGCGGGAGCGCCCGGGTGGGACGGGACACACACAAGTTGGTGGGACCTCGCCGCCGAGTGCGCACTCAGACAAAGGACGGACTGTGTCTCGGGGGAGCTCGGCGCGAGAAAGGGGCAGTGACACCGGGCCTGACAGCAGGCGGGAGAGGGGCGTGGGGAGCCCGGGCCGCGGGCGCGGGTGGGCGGGCTCGGCCCCACGCCCCCTCCCCGCGCGCGCGCAGGCTCGGCGGGGCCGCGGCGGCCGGGACGGCGTGCGGAGACGGGACTCGGAGGAGCCGCGCATCTGACGTTTCCCCCGGAGCCGCCTGAAACCTCTCCGGACCGGGCAGTCCCGGGCCGCCTTCGCCTCCTTGTCTGGCTTTCGGTTAAGTTTTCGGGAAGGGTCGGGCTGTTCGCCTCCTTTTTGGTTTGGCTCGTTTGGAGGGCTTTCCGTCGAGTTCCCGCGTCCTCGCGTACCCCCTTCCAACCACCAGAAAGTCCGTGCCACGGGGTCACTTTTTGAAAACGGGAGAAATTGAGAAGCACGGTATTTTGGAAAACTTGGTGAACTCCCGCCCAGGGAGTTCCCACTTTCTAAAGAATCATAATCTTAAAAAAAAAAAAATTTACAAGCTGTTTGGGGCAACTTGTGTGATGCGTCCGAGAATGGCGACAGGTGCTAACGAAATCAACTGTCATTTAGGAAGCGATTACTCCCCAAATCCCTAGGGGTTGAATGAGGATGAAAGGTAGAAATAGTTGACGAAAATAAAATGCTTATGACAAATGCGCATTTAGATGATACGCCTTGCAATTTCTTATTAATTGGTTTTATTTTCCGTGAAGAATAGCTTTGGCGAGTTAGAAAAGGCTGGTTGCAGAAATGTTTGTTGCCTAAGAAATTGGATGTGTGCTGTCCACAGTTAAGCCAAACTTCCTTTGTTTATCAGGGTCTTTGAAACTTAAATTCATTTGGAAATAAATATCTGTGTTTGGAATTTAAAAATATTTTACTACAAGGTTTACTTTTCTTGGTTTCAAAGATGATCGCTTTAATTTTATGGCGTTTTAATATTACATAAAACACCATTTAAAAAAACCTTTGGAAAACTCATGCTGGTACAGTTGGATATGCTTTTATGGGTTTTGGAGTTTATTTTCCATTACTCTTCATTTATGAGCATTAGCAATTAGATCATATTTAGGAATAAAATGAACAGGTGTTCAAACACGGCTTGTTTATTGATAAGCATTTTCATTTAATTGCAAATAAAATTAAGATATATTTTGATTTTCTTTTCATAGTCTCTAAGTTGGGGATAGATGATAGCATTCTAGTCCTGGATATAAGGAATCCTGTCTTTTTGGAGGTGCATTAGGGTATGTAATGTTTAAAATCTTGGAAACACTTAGAAAAATTGCATCTTCGGTTCTGATTTTTTGGAAGGTGAATAGATTCAAAGAAAAGGAATTCAGAAACACATAGGCACTCTTCTGATTTGTGTTCTGAGAAAGATCTAATGTGCACCCACTATTTTTTTATGGTTTCATAAAAATGGGAGACAAAGAAATGCAGTGTAAAAGTCTTTATTGTCCGTATTTTGCCGTGTTAGACACCACTGAACAGACTTTCCAGGGTTGAGATTATTAAATAATGTTTGCATTTAGTTGCTGATAATTGTATATTAAAAAATCCTGATAGTTTTTGTCTGTCGTTACATGCATTACGCAGGTTTTGGCAGAAATTTGGATCTTTTGGGATAAATTCTAGTTTTTCTCTTGTGTATTCTGTAATTGATAATTATTATCCTCAAACTTGCCCCAAGATTTTTTTTTAAAAAGCCTTTTTGGGGAGCTGGCTTAAAGTTTTTGTTTTAATTTATTTCTGGTTGAATTGTGAATGTATACAAATCAGTTTTAAGTAGCACTGATTTAAAAGAAAACAACAACACTTGTTGATTTAGGTCCCCCCCCAAAAAGTTTTAATACCTTCATACCAGCTTTGCCTTGCATGCGTATATATAAGTAATTGTCTTTGTATCAGCCATTCAAAAATTTTAAGCGGATTTCTCCAGGTCACAAGTTTTTCTAGGATATCTTCTATCCCTTGAACTGGTATACTCAAGGAGTGTGAATTAATTTCTGTATTGGTCTAAATAAATAGTGATTAAGAAAGTTGATCTGCTTTTTAAAAACTGACAAAAGTTTCTCCAGTGGTTTAATGTATTCTGGGGCCAATGAGAAATGGTTTATGGATTTGCCTTGAAGTCTTTGTGTCAGTACAAATGATGAAGACATTTTCTGTGAGTTGTGAAGGATTCTGGACACAGGTGAGATCTTTAGTAGAGCCTCCGTGGAGAGGAACAGCTCATTAAATTCAGGGAAGGGTTCACAATGAGAGGATACCTTTACCTTCTAGAGGCCTTCCCTGAATTCCCAGGCACCCTTGTGTTCCACAGGGCTTTGTTCATACTTTATTATTAAAGCATGGATCAGATTGTATTGTAATCACTTGTTTATGCATCCGTCTCCCTCACTGCACTCTAAGCGCTTTGAGGCAGAGGCTTTTCTTTGTATACCTAATAGTTGCTAGAGAATAGCGAACTATCATTTTCATTTCAAAATATGAAAATAATTTGACAAAGGAACTTTTTGCAAAGCACATAGGGTATGTTAATCCTTCCGTTGTGAACTTTGGGAGGTGTTTTTGTCCCTCTTTGAGAAGCAGTGATTATAAAGAAAAATAATTGTCAAGGTGGATAAGTTCCAAGGTTTCTCCTAGTTCTAATACTCGAAGACATTGAAAATTGTGTATCCTTTAGGTATTCCATTGGTATTCAGATTTGGTATTTCAGGCAGCTAGAGAGAAACTTGATGAATGTCTGGGTACCTTGCATACACTATCTGCTTAATTTGATTTGATGTCAGTATTGATGGTCCTTGTACAGAAATAAAAGGAGGGGAAAGTGTTGGAGACAGTAGTAAATCTTTTAATTGAAAGGTGTCTAGTTAAATTGATGAGTTCTTTATCGAAATACTTCGAGGTGGGTTTTGGAGCTAAAACTGAAGGAAGTCGTGCCAGTGTAATTACAGATTATTTACTGGTGTAGCCTCTTCATTCTTTTAAAATGATAGGATAAATATAGATTAGCAAATCCAATAACCTCTCAAAAGGCATAGCTGATAAGTTTCTAAGATGGTCCCATATCTTGCCACTATACTACTTAGTACAAAGATATGACAAAAACAAAGATGAAAAAAGACATTAAAACACCTGCTGTTTGCCAGATGCTTTATTCATTGGCTGGTTTTGTTTCCTATTGTAACATTTACGTGAGATGCTTTATTTTTGATTATTGTTAAAACCACCCTGCATCCATCAACCTGAATGGATAAACAAATGGAGGTATACGCATACAATGGAGTAGTACTCAGCCGTTAAAAGAGTGACATCCTGCCTGACACATGATACAGCAGTGTTGATGAACCTTGAAAACAGGAGGAGGGTAATAAGCCAGACACAAAAGGAGAAAAATTGTGTGATTCCGGTCATGGGAGATACTGAGAATTGGCAAACTCACAGAGAGAAAGGAGAATAGATGTTTCCAGGGGCCGAGAGCAGAGGGGAGTTGGGGAATTAGCGTTTAATGGGTACACAGAGTTCCTGTTTGGTATGATGCAAAACTTCTGGACGTGGATGGTGGTGATAGATAAGCAGCATTTTGAATGTGCTTAATGCCGCTGAATTCTACACTTAAAAATCGTTAAAACATTAAATTTTGTGTATATTTTACAATGGGAAAAAACTAAACAATGGTGATAGCATTGCACTCTGCAAACCTTTACCGGTTAAGGAAACTTTGGTCTAAAGGGCTTAAGAATTTGTCCAGGATCATCCAGCCTAGGGATTTGTAGTCAGGATCCAAGTTTAAATTGTTGGACTCCATATCATCTACTCCATATTATCTGCTGGTCTCCTGGATGATTAAAGACTTGTTGGTCCCAAGAAGAGAGTTTATTTGACTTCATCAGAAAGGTATATTTAAAAGTAGGTAATTTGTAGTTGTCTGGGAGGTACAGTCTGATGCCCTAGACAAACTAAAAGATGTCTTTGCAGATTTCTTTCTCAGCCAGAGCTTGAATGGTGTTTGCTCTAGGGAGGAGTACGGTTGAGTTTTAAGTGTGGTCTGTGGAGTCACTTTGTTTGGGCACAAGTTGTTAAATGGTTGATTTTTAGTTATTGTGCCAGTATTGATTTTGAGAATTAATACACTTTCTCATGAATGGAACTAAACACTTAGCAAGTTGAAATAATGTGCTAAGGACCTATAAGTAAAGAATATGGTACTACATATGCTTTATGTTAGAAATGTCTATTGCTGGGGCGCCTGGGTGGCGCAGTCGGTTAAGCGTCCGACTTCAGCCAGGTCACGATCTCGCGGTCCGTGAGTTCGAGCCCCGCGTCAGGCTCTGGGCTGATGGCTCGGAGCCTGGAGCCTGTTTCCGATTCTGTGTCTCCCTCTCTGTCTGCCCCTCCCCCGTTCATGCTCTGTCTCTCTCTGTCCCAAAAATAAATAAAAAAAAAAAAAAAAAAAAAAGTCACATAATCTTTAAAAAATAAAAAAAATAAAGAAATGTCTATTGCTTCAGTAATAGGTGTTCAGTTTAAAATACTGAAACAATTTAGACTACAAAGTGAAAGCTTTCTCGATCCTTCCAATTCTAGTCCCTACCCGTAACAGTTTCCCCAACTTTTCAATGTATTCATATGAATATGCATTTATACATAAACTTTACAAGAATGGGATCAAGTTCTTTTGTCTGAGAACAGCTTTTTTAGGTCAGTAGAGACCTGTTCTTATTAAAAAATAACGGATATTTCTTTAGTGCTCACTGTGTCCTTGGCACTGTGCTCAGTGCTTCTGTTTATATATTTTATATAGATATCGCAATAATGAGAAGTGCAGAGGGCGGGTGACAGCTAGGTAGCGGTAGCCTAAGGGTTTGGATTTGCACACTTTGTTTTCAGAGTTATGGTCTCTCACTTCCAGCCTGGGTTTTGTCTGTTTTTTATTTTTTTGGTAGGGCCAATGAACTGCCAATGATTTTAGTATTTCTTAGAGTCTGAAACAACAACAAGACTCCCAAAAAAGAATTCGCAAGGAGACTGCGTGTAGCCTGCTAAGCCTAAAATACTTCCGATGTGGCCCTTGATAGAAAAAGTGTGCCGTTTCCAACACTGAGCTATTAGGCCGTTTTGTTAAGTAGAATACATCGTATTCCAGTTTATGAATGTGTCATCACACGGTAAACCAGTTGTGATGGACACTGTTCTCTCCTCAAGAGAACATCTTTCTCTATCTTTGATCATTTGTGAGACCACTTTCTACAAGGAGAATTGCTGTTTCAAGATTATGCACAGTTCAAGTTTTAGTAGACCTTGTCAAGTTGCTTTCTGGAAAGGTACCAGTTTTTTACTTTGAAAAACCAGCTTCATTGAAGTATAACTTACGTACAGTAAGATGAACACATTTGAAGACTACGGGCTGCAGAGTTTTGACAAATGTATACATGTGTGTCACCACCACCTCTGTCAAGGGGTGACGCTGGTGTCTTCAGAGTTCTTTTATGGTCTTTATACAGTCATTTCCCTCTTTTGCTGCTGATCCCATTTTTCTCGTTCAAGAGTGTCCTAAAAACGGAGTGACGCAGTGTATTCTCTTCTGTAACTGGCTTCTTTAATCCTGCATGTTTTTCAGATTTATCTATGTTGTTGCCTGTTGCAGCAACAGGTTTCTTCTTCATTTGAGTAGTAGTCCATTGTGTGACTGTACTGTTTTTTTAATTCCTTTACGTGTTGGTGGACACATGGGCTGTTTCCAGTTTTTTTGGCTATTAATTCAGCTGTTATGACCATTTGTCATATTTGCGGACACATCTTTTAAATTCTCTTGGGTAAATACCTCGTAGTGGATTGCTGGGTCATACGGTAAATACTGGTTTAACTTTGGAAGAAACTGCCAGACTCTTTTCCCACGTGTTTGTGCCATTTTACATGAAGGGTTCTGGTTCCAGTTCCAGCTCCGTGGGTCTGAGTGCACTTGGTCGGCCCCTAAAAAGTGTTAAGTATCTCATTGTGGTTTTAATTTAGATTTCCCAGGTGATCAGTGATGTTGAGTATCTTTTCATCTGCCTCATTGGCCATTCGTGTACGTTTTTTTGATCAAGACTTTTACCCATTTAAACTGCGTTTTTTTGTCTAAATGAGTTGTTGAGAGGTCTTTGTATATTCTTGGTACACATTCTGTGTCATGTATATATTGCAAATGTTTACTAAATTTTTTGCTTTGGTTTTTGTGTGTTACTGACAATGTATAGGTCAAGTTAAGAATTGTTAATGCTGGAGGCATAATTGTTTAAATTCAGTTAAATTATGTGAAAATGAATTTATTCTTATTCCACAAGTCATTTAGTTCTTACTGTAACAAACTGTTACGTGTTTGCAGAGATCTGAAAATGAAAAGGATATTATTTATGCGAATAATATTAGGTGTGTGGCATGGGGGATTTTAATTTTTTAGTTTTTTAATTTGGAATTTTTATTAAGTTTTTTGGGAATTTTTAAATTGAGCTGTTTTTGAAAGTAATAATATTTAGTAGTTCTTTAAATTTTCAATTTTGGGTAATTCAGACCTTTTCAGTTATTAGAATTAAAGGATAAAGAGAATATTAAGAGTCAATCAAAAGTAATCCTCATCTTAGAATCTGGTGTGTAAAAGTGTAAGACTGCAAGCTTGGTCTACCTATTTTGACAGTTAAGTAGATTTTTTGTTATATACACAGATGGTTTTTAAGAGCATATATACTTGATTTCTGCATCTGCTTGTTTTATCCCTGCAGAGTATCCGTTCTTTCTTTTGCTCAACAGCTGGATTACCCTCACAATTTTCAGTTTTTCTTCATCATACAAGTAATCCATTACTCCTCCCCCTCCTTATTTAGTAAAGGGCATGGGGGACGCAAGCCTCTGGGCTTCAGTCGGGCGTCCTAGACCTCTGCCAGTTACCATGCCCTTGCCCAACTCAGTCTTTCCCTGGGTGTCAGTTCCTGTAAGACACTCCTGAAGCTAGGCAGTCTGCAGAGCAGCCTGAACTCTTGTATCTTAACTGGTCTCCTCTCTGATAGCTTTCTTATCCCCTTCCTCTGTTGCACTCGATTGGTCTTTTTTCTAGGCTCCAGGAAGTTTCCTGTGGAAAGTCTGTGCTCTGTCTTCTTTCTGGAATGCCTTCCCTGCCATTTTAGCATCTCAAGATACTGTTTAGTTTGTTTGGCTCAAAACACCCTTAAACTTTCCCAACCAAACCAGATAGTTTATCTCCTGCGTAGAAAGCAATACCACAGAACATCTCTTGTGTTTCCCTCTCTCCTTCATTTTAAACATTATTTTACTCATCTACGTGGTGCAGGTAGAAAAGGGTTTTGTACATAGTGGATAGAAATAAAGTTTTTGTGAAATGGATTTACGATCGCAGCCATGAAAACTTGGTAGGTCGCTTCTTTAGAACTCAGTAAGTAATTTAAATAGCACCCCTGCCCCTAAAGCAGAGCCTTCTAGATTCTATCAAGTGAGTTTTACACGGCTATATTATGTATCACTCAGTGAACTTTGTTACTTATTGTCAGGCATTATTATAAGATTTTAATTTATATCTTTAACATACCATTGATTAAGGGCAAAAAGGTTGAGAAACTGGAAGCAAGTGAGGAGTGTCAGATAGTAATTCTGAAAATTTATCTCAGGATGATCTTTATCCCTCAGTTGCATTCATGTGAGCTAAATTCATACATCAAGATGTCTAGTGAGTTTTAAAAATGTGTCAAAAAGACAAAACATCATGGCTGTTTTATCTATAGTGCCTTTGTTTTTGGTACTAAAGACTGAGAAGTGCTTTGTAAGTAAACCCCCAAATTTAGGAAAATAAGATAATTTTCTTTAAACAGTTAAAGAGTTTCAGTCATTAAAGCAGCTTTTGTACGTTTTTGATGCCATAGCTTAATAGTGAAATGTCCACCGTATTTTATTTGTAGATACACGAATGCCTGCCATGTGCCTACAAATAATAGAACTAACAACTGTTCAGTGAGAATCTACCTTGTGCCTCATAAACATGGGGTCTCTAAACCAAACATTTTCCTTTTAAATTTTGTTGAAAATCATGCATTTTTAATTATTTTAAAATAAGCACTATATATTTGCTAAATGAAATATCTGTCCTTTGAATATTTTAAAGATTTTAGTGTGATGAACTTTAGAAGTTTTTTACCAGTGTACTGATCTGTCATCTTACTAGGTGGGAAGAAGCTGCAATGAGTATCCTTATTTATAAACTTTTGATGTAAATTGTTTCCATATTCAAATTATTTAATAGTACAAGGAAAAATAGCAAAACTGTTTAAAACAGTCCCAGTGGGTACTATGGGATATGTTCCTATGCAAAATGTTGACGAGTCAGAAAAGGTTGGGAAATGTCCTTCTAGAGAAATCAAGAAGACTTATGAATGGCAGAAACGTTGCTTGAACAGGCTGGGAAGGAAATGAGTTGCTGTCCCGCTTTGGCCTGTAAGCACTTTGGCCTTTGGAGAATATCTGCCTGTAACACAGAGCTCAAGTTCTGTGAAGAAGGTGTTTTTAAAGGGCAGCTTCCATTGGCAGCTAGATTTTGTGCAAAGAACTTCGGCTTCAGTCTAGGCTCTGCGTTAAACCATTTGTGTCTCCTTAGCAAAGAGCTTTTGTGGACTTGATCTTCATTGCAAAAAGGAGACGGACAAGTAACTGAGCAAGTTGTGATTATTGAGGACTTCCATGTGCCTTCAAAGAGGAAGTCGGTTTCGGAGGTAAAGAAGTAGGACCTTGGTGTGAGGGTAAGTAACTTGTATAGGCTCACGCAGCTAGGAGGACCAAAGTCCCTTAGCTTTTGCTGCCTCTGGGTCCTTTGTAGGACTCAAGGTGGTTGGTTTCTTTTTACCAATTTAGAGCCGTTTCTGTGGGGAGTTTGAGAAGCATTGGGCCAGAGGTCACATCCCTGTCGCAGGTGATTGTGCTTCCTCTTGGCTGGCATTTAACTGAGTTGTTACATGATACGCATTTCTCTCAAATTCTTTTTATTAATTCATTCATAAAATCTCTAATGGTGATTATAAGCCTGTTTTTTCCTCTTTTTTTGTCTCTGCATTATAGGAATAAGAGCACCTAAAAGCTTTTTTAGGACTGTTATGGATCTGACTAAACTAACTTTGTAAACAATCAGATTGGTATATTGTGATTTGTAATCAGTTTATCCTGTATCTAGCACTGAGCACCTAAAACCCTTGGAATTTTGTAAGTGATGAAGGTGTCTTGATACAACAAACCCCTCTGAACCTTACCTGAGTTTGTGCAAATGAAGTGACTTGGGAAAGCACCTATGGATGGGGCCAGTTCCTGGGGGAACTAATATTGGGATTAGAAGGGTTGGAACTTGCAGACCCTCCCTGTCCCCTGCCTCTGGGGAGGGAGTGGGGCTGGAGATATGGAGTTCAGTCATGCTAACCTAAGGAAGCCTCTGGAGAAACCCAAAAGGGCTGGGTTGGTGCCCACAAGGAGCTGCTGGGAGATTGCTGCCGCCTCCCTCCCCCTCCCCACAGTGGAAGCCCCGCCCCCTTTCCACGTGCCTCACCCCGTGCATCTCTTCTGTCTGGCTCTTCCTATGTTACATCCTTTTATAACAAACTGGTAGCCTAGTAAAGAAACTGTTAGCCTGCGTTTGGTGAGCTGCTCTAGCAAATGAATTGAACCCAAGGGGATCATGGGAGCCTACAGTCTGTAGCTAGTTGGTAGGAGCTCAGGTGACAATCTGGACTTGCGGTTGGCATCTGAAGTAGGGTGGGACAAATCTCTCCAGGTAGCTCGCGGCAGCATTGAGTTAAATTGTAGGACGGCCAGTTGGTGTCGCCACACATTTGGTGACCAGAAGTATCCAAAGTGCAGTACCATTCGGAGAGTATTGTGTGTAATGAAAATAGTTTCTCTCCACACAGAACTGCATTGGCAAGTTCAAAGTTACTATTTTCCAGTTTTTCTTACAGAATTTACTCTTGTATTTAAAGAAATGAAATAGTTTTCTTCACCATTTGTCTGGTGTCATTTGTTAGCTGCTAACAGCATGCAACCAAATACCGGCTGTACCGTACACATTTTCTGGAAAGGAAATTTCTTCCCACTGTTGGTTGCCTCAGTCTTCACCCGTTAGGACTATTCAGATAAAGGGTGAGATGTTCGCCTCCTTACCCTGTGTAAAGAGACCTTCTGTGCTAGTGAAAATACCAGTGTTTAACTCTGGACTCCCCAAAGTGCTGTGTTTCCTGGCCCCACAGTCAGAGGCCTAGGTGGCGGGTGCTCGTCCTAGCCTTCTCATTCTCCTCTGCCACATGGAAGTGCTGGGATGGAAGTCTTTTTTCCTGCTTAAAAACCTTTGTGTCACTGTGGAAATTCCAGGGCAGTAACTGCAGGGATTATATGATGGGTTTCCCTGCAGTTGATGAATTCCTTATAGCATTTCCATAGATATTTGGAGGCTGAAAAAGAGATTTTTTCCCCCCCAGGGCATTAAATATTAGTGATAAGTGATGTTATACTCATAAATTAGATAGATAACATATATGTTTGGTGAAACATACTGAAAAATATCATTCGTTGTAAATGATGCTGTAAGGTTACCTGGTACCTTAATATAGAACCTCAGCAGTATAGTTCTATTCGTGAGAATCCTTAAGTGTAGGAAAGCCATGGAAATGTCTGTAGCTCCTAACTACCCCTACCTACCTCCTTGACTTCCATCTTGTCCCGAAACTACTATCATTCTTAGCAAGAAAATGAACTTTAGGGCCGAGATGAGCCAGAGGAGTTTCTGAAGGTCTCACTCAGTGAAGACTTCTGTTGGTGTCCACAGGTGAAAGCGATGGCACTCGCAGACGTTTTATCCCCCTGTGGTGTACGTGCAGGTGCCGAAACTGCCAGATGATGGTCACTTGGCTTGCAGGATGCCTGGAAATTCTGAGAGGTTCTGCACACGGTTTGGGCTTAGTAGTTTGAACTACCCAGTCCTTTTTTTTTTTTTTTTTTTTCTTTTCTCAATTCAGAATTATTAAGATGATGTTTTTAAGTAATCTCTACACCCAAGATGGGGCTGAAACTCACAGCCCCGAGATCAAGAAAGAGTTGCATACTCCACCGACTGAGCCAGCTGGGTGCCCCAAAGGAAACTTTAATTTCTGAGTGTCACTTTAATCTGTTTTATAAAGTTGAAGCAACTTCTTTACAATATTTATGATAGTTCAATTCTCCAATTGGTTTAAATTTATGGAACTTTTTTTTTTAAGTGATCTCTACATTCAGCATGGGGCTCGAACTCATGACCCAGAGATCAAGAGTTGGATGCTCCACTGACTGAGCCAGCCAGGCACCCCCTCCAGTTGGTTTAAATTTAGATGGCTGTTTCTTTTCTAAGACTTGTCTTTGTAAACTGATAGCCTTTTCAGATAAACACAGAAATGCTGGTCTGTAAGCCTCCATGTTGAACTTCGAGTTTAGTTTACTCTTCTGCTAGAGGAGGAGAGTGATCTTATTTTTGTGGAAAATGCATTAGTTTAGGGTCTACTCACATTCGCTGTAACAATCAAGTCACTGTTTTCTATTCAGCCAAGATGCCACGTTACCGTAATTTTTCTGAGCCTTTTAACAGTACTGTGCGTTTTTAGTATTACTTAAAACCAGGGCTGCAAATAAGATACGTGTTTTTGCCCTTATTTCTCTCTCTCCGTAGCCACTGGCTCATCTGTTTCCTCAACACTTGACCACAAATGCTGTTCCTGATACTTGCTTATCTGTAGTTGCATGTCCGAGTGGTCTGCTAAAGTTTAGGCACCAAGATGCCTGTTGCAACACGGTGTTTAGATTTTCAGAATGCTCCATAAATTCTGGTTGATAATAGCTCTCATTTCTGGCTTTCCCAGGTCCTTCAAACAGAAGTTGTGGAAGTTTCTTCTGCTAGTGTTTTGTGTGTCGTTTGGGTGGAATGCTTGTGTCCAGCAGTAGTGAGCTTGCATATTTTTGTCATTTTTCTCCTTTTTAAGTACAAGTAGAGGCATCCTAGGAATTGAAAAGGTCCCTGGAACAAGATTTTTATTTTATCTTTCTTTTATGGGAGCAGGGTGAAGTGTGAATACGTGGGGCATTGGTTGGTAGGACGAGGTGGTTTTAGGTAGCTGGAGGGTCAGAAGAGTGACCGTGACCATTGATGATGCTTTCTTACAGTGGTGAAGGGTAGGACGGACAGATGGGTGAAAATAAGCAATTTCTTTATAATACATCTTGCTAGACATAGGCCTCTCAATTTTGAAAATAAGCAATTTCTTTAAAATGCATTTTGTTAGACCTTAGTCTCTTAATTTGGCACAGACGAATGCCAAATCTTACCGTTTAGGTTCCATAGTTTGGCAGGGCAAAGTATCCCTCATTAAATATTCGTCATGTGGATTTTTGTTTTTAGTTGCAAGAATGGTGATTTCTAGGCCTTCGTTCTTGTAAGTGTGTCTTTTAGAAGTATGTAATTGGAATATATTGTCCATCCTAGGTGCTTTGCGAGGCAAATGGAAAGGAAGGGATTGTTAGGGTTCTGATTCATACGGTGTCTGGATATACTTACGGTGGCTGTTCTCAAAGCACGGTCTGTGGACCTCAGAGGGTCTGTGAAGTTACCTTTGTAAAATACTAAAATGTCATTTGCCTCTTTCTTTTCCTTCCGTCCTTTCTTCTTCCTTCCTTCCTTCCTTCCTTCCTTGTGTTGACATACGCACCTGTGGTGGAGAAGCAATAGTGGGTAAAAACCACGGCACCTTAGAGCTAAACAAAACAAAACACCAAAAAACAGTTATAGAGAATGTCAAGTCGCTGATTTTATTAACTCTGATCCTGAGTGTGCATGTTTTAAATATCCTGTTGCACAGGATGGGAACGTGTAAAGTGCTGTGGCCCAAAGTATGCCGGGTCTGGCCTCCAGGACGGCGCTGACGTGATCGAGCTGCAGGCTGCATTGGCCGCTTTTTTCATGGAGAACATTTTTACTTGAAAGAGGGGTTGACAGACAGACTAAGATTATTCAGACAGGTATTTGGCAAACATTTTTCAGGGAGGGGAGCCTGTCCTTCAAGGAGAACAACAACTGTATTTGTCGCCGATGATAATGTTCGACCTTTCAAGCAAAAATTAGAATTTTCGGAAAATGTGTATCTGTCACTGAGCTTGACAGCTTCCCAGTAAATACTTAATAAAAAGACTTTTTTGATGAGCTCAGTGGCTTTACCAAATACGATTTTTGGAAATAGGTCAATTCCTGGAAAATCTGCATGACCCTGTGGACCAATATTTCTCAGATGGGGGATGATGTTAAGGAACTACCACTGCTTATGGAAGAATAGTGTGGTCTTGAGGACAAGTACTTAGGAGGTTGGAACTCAACTAGCTACTTTTTTCATAGGACAATTTAAGTGTAATGAGATCCACAATGACCTCAAGGCTGTTCAGACACTTCCATTTTCTAGCTAAATACGTGTTTGGAAATGGATTTTCTTCATATTCTTCAACCAAAACAGCATTGGAACAGATTGGATGCAGAAGCAGATAAGATCCAGCTGTCTTCTTTTAAGACAGATATTTTAAAAATTGGCAAAAATGTAGAACCATACACTTGCTGACTTTTTTTTTTTAACAGAAAATAGTTTTTTAATTAAAAGGTGTTATTTCAATTAACATGTAATAAGCTTGCTATTATTTTTAAATGAGTTGATTTTAAGTTATTTATTTTGAGAGAGGGCATGAATGAGGGAGGGGTGGAGAGGGGGAGAGAAAGAATCCCAAGCAGCCCCTACACTGTCAGCATGGAGCCCGACGTGGGCTTGAAACCATGGACTGTGAGATCATGACCTGAGCTGAAGTCAGATGCTCAACCTGCCGAGCCACCCATGTGCCCCAAATGAGTTGGTGGCTTAAAAATTTCTCAGGTTGTAATTTCTTTCTCTCTTTCTTTAATGTTTTTATTTATTTTTGAGAGAGAGCAAGACAGAGTGTGAACAGGGGAGGGACAGAGAGAGAGGGAGATGCAGAATCCGAAGCAGGCTCTAGGCTCTGGGCTGTCAGCACAGCGCCTGACAGGGGGCTCGAACTCACAAACCGTGAGATCATCACCTGAGCTGAAATCAGGTGCTTAACCAGTGAGCCACCCAGGTGCCCCTCAGGTTGTAATTTCTAAGATGCTGGATACCTGCAGTTAGAGAGAGCCCAAATGAACTAAAGGGGTCCTGAGACCAGATGCTTGAGAAGAAAGGTGTGTATGTTTCCTGTGAACCTTCCTGTGAACGGTCCCATCATTCTCTCTGCTGGGGACAACCCTGTGAGCAATTAACGTCTCAATCTGCATCATAAGTGCCAAATTCTTTGTCATCTAGATGGCTCACTTAAGGCCTTAACCTCTTTTGATCTGTCCTTTTTCCTTCTCCTGTAAGTACATCTGATTTTTAATTTTAGAATGTCTCTTGGTATCTTTTTTCTGCATTCACATTGCCGTTAACCCAGTCAGAGCACATAGTGCTCTGTTCCTGAATTACTTCATTGCCCCGGATTTTCCTAATATGTTCTTGGAACTCGAGTGTTAAATGGAATCTGAGAGTTGACTTGACTTTAATTTTGTTTATATATTCCCTGGAGATGTTATAGATTAAAAACTTCTTACGGTAAAACCAAAGCAGAGTTAGAAATTAAATACGGTCAGATGAGCACGTATTTAATGATACTGTTTGGTTAAAACTGAATAGCCAACATTAGAGCTTGTAACAATGCTGTAGCCTCAGGACCAGTTTTACAAATCTGTTTCTTTATTTTTTTATTTTTTATTTTTAAAAAAAAAAAAATTTTTTTTTAACGTTTATTTATTTTTGAGACAGAGAGAGACAGAGCATGAACAGGGGAGGGGCAGAGAGAGAGGGAGACACAGAATGCGAAACAGGCTCCAGGCTCTGAGCTGTCAGCACAGAGCCCGACGCGGCGCTTGAACTCACGGACCATGAGATCATGACCTGAGCCGAAGTCGGACGCTTAACCGACCAAGCCACCCAGGCGCCCCACAAATCTGTTTCTTTAATTTGGCTTGATATAACGCTAACGCAGATAATGGATATTTGCATAAATATATTTTATGAAATGGTGTGTTAACTTTTTATTTGTTCGGGATAATCAGACCTAGTAGTTAACCTGAACAGTGGCACCTAGCAATCCTTGAGTGCCGTCTTTAATGTCAGTGGAAAAGCCTATCAGGCTGTGTTGATCGCTGGAGAATTGTAGAGTACTGAAATCTACATCGGATAGATACTTAATCCAATTATTTGGGAATCTCTACCGGGAAATTTACCTTAAGTGTTTTAGCCCAGGTTCCTTTTTTTTGTCAGCTGACCACCCCTGTCTTTGGTTTGGGCGCTTTCATAGCACTTAACACTATCTTACATACTAAACATTTCACTTTGTTTTTGATCATTTCCATCCAAGTAGATTTTAAGTTCATGGGGTTGCAGATTTTTGTCTCTTTTGTTTACTGCTAATTCTTCAGTTTCTGTAATAGTACCCGGTATGTGTTAGATGTTCACTGTGTGTTGAATGAGTGAATGTATATTAACACTTCTCTCTGTTCAGATTCTAAACTCAAATGCTCTTTTCTGTGTAATGTGCTTAATGCTGTCTTTGCAGCTGGGGCAAAGATCTGTTTTTCTGGCTGTCTTAAGCACACCTAAACTGGACTTGAATTGTATAGAATCCTTTTGGTTCGTCTGATCAGTGCATGTGTATCAGAGCACAATTACTTTCCTTGGTTCAGATTCTGTAGTTCTATTAGTGCAGCCTAAATGTGCATTATCTTTTTAAGTAGACATCATCTTAAAGCTTTTATGGAGTTTTTTTTTTTCTTCCTTTTAAATTGTTCAAATACAAGGTTATCTCAGTTTTTAAATAGTACAATTATATGTGGGAATCTTCCCCTCAATTTTGTTTGAAGTTAAGGTTTATAAAAGTGCCGGTTGCCCTTGATTACTGCCTGTTCTTTTTAACTTTGTTTTCAAATTAGTTCTAATCATTTTTTTTTTGTTGTTTTTCCTATTTAACATTTTATATCAGATCTTAATACTTTTTAATGTATTTTTCTGTTTATCATTTTATTTTTATTTTTTTTTGAGAGACGCTGTGCACTTGCACAGGGGAGGGGCAAAGAGAATCCCAAGCAGGCTCCACACCATGCCCAGCGCAGACCCCTCCCTCGTGGGGCTCAATCTCATGATTGTGAAATCATGACTTGAGCTACCCTGATGTCCCTGTTTAGCATTTTAAAAAGTGAATGTCATTTTGTTTGTGTGTTTAAGGTTTTGTTATTAAGTAATCTCTATACCCCACCCTACGTGGGGCTCAAATTTATAATTCTGAGATCGACAGTCACATGTTCCACCAACTGAGCCTGCAGGCTACCCAAAAGTTGATGTCATTAAAAAATTTTTAAAAAAATGTTTTTATTTATTTTTGAGACGGAGAGAGACAGAGCATGAGCAGGGGAGGGGCAGAGAGGGAGACACAGAATCCAAAGCAGCCTCCAGGCTCTGAGCTGTCAGCACAGCACAGAGCCCGACGTGGGGCTTGAACTCATACACTGTGAGATCATGACCTGAGCTGAAGTCGGATGCTTAACCGACTGAGCCGCCCAGGCATCCAAGTCGATGTCATTTTAAAAGTGAATGTCTTTATATTTGGTTGTTGTAGAACTTAATTCTCTTTCTTTGTGTGTGTGTGTGTGTGTATTTAAAAAACTTTATTTTGGAATAACTAGATTTCGGTAACCCTGGTACATTTGTCAAGATGTAGAAAGCAACATCAGTATGATACCGTTAATTAAACTAGAGACTTTATTTGAATTTTACCAGTTTTTCCACTGATGTTTGTTTTTTTTCTGTCCCAGGATCCAGGCCAGAGACCATACCACACTGAATGATCTTAGGCCCGCACATCTGTGACGGTTCCTCAGACTCTCCTTGCTTTCAAGTCCTCTTGATAGTTTTGAGGAATATTGGTCAAGTATTTTGCAGAAATGTCCTTTGGTTTGGGTTTGTCTGATTTTTGTTTTTTCTCCTGCTCTAGACTGAGGCTATGGGCTGTGAGGTTTGGGGGAAGAATACCACAGAAGTGACATACCCTTCTCATCACATCGCGTTATATTGTGCATGACAACCGCATGGCTCATCCCTGATCTTTTAACCATAATCACTTGAGGGTGGTGCCTTCTGGGCTTCTGTGCTGTGACCTTACTGTTTCCCGAGCCATACTCTCCTGTGGCAGCCAGTTACTGAGTCCAGCCCGTGCTCACGGAGAAGGGACCTGAGCTCTCCCTCTCCTGTTACAGAATTATTATTATTTGGAATTCCTTGTAAGGGAGATTTGTCCCTCCCCCGCCCCCCATTAATTTATTAACCACTTATTTCTGTCATGGACTCATGGATACTTATTTTGTTAATTCGGTTACTCTAATCCCATTGTGATTTAGTTTGCTACTCAAGTTCCAGCTTTGGCTGAGCAGGACCGTAACCCAGCCTGAGTAACCCAGCTTGAATCCTTGCGGACCTAACACTCCGCAGGGGGGGGGGGGGGGTGTGGCCTGAGACGGGGTCTTGACTGGTTTGGCTCCGGGCTCCTCGCTCACCGTCTTCCCTTCCTTTCATAGGACACAGGGTCTTTATTTCCCCTCAGGCAGGAGATCTGCTTCTCGGGCAATTAATTTTTGTCTTACCAAGAGTAACATCGACATGTCGCTCTAAATTCTTTGTATCTGTCTCCTTCTTACCTACAAATCTTAATTACTGTTAACTTATATTTGAGTTTATTAAAGCAGTGGATTTTTAACTTGGAAAAATAAATGAAATTGGGCCGCCTGGCCGGCTCTTGATCTTGGGGTCGTGAGTTCAAGCCTCAACGTTGGCTGAGAGTTTAACTTGGAAAAAAATAAAATGAATGAAATTGTTAAATGAGACAGCCGCCCTCAAAGCATTTTAAACATAAAAGCACTATTGAAGACTGGCAGTTTTTCAAAATGGGCAATTTTATGGCATTCTTACTCAAGTAAAAAGACATTCTAGTTAGGGAAGGACATCAAGAATATTGCCGTCGTCATATTTAAATTTTGTTAGGTTTGGATTTGACATTATTGAGTCTGGTAGTCCGTAAAGAGTCGAGTTAGTGCTATTAATTTAGTTAGGGAGGATAAGTAGTACATGTAGTTTATTATTTAGTTTTCTTAAGACAAGTAGGAACAGAACCGGGCAAGACTAACTACATGGCTAGTGTCTTGATTCAGCAAATCACTTAGGAATGAAGAACCTTTAAAGAGAGGCATCGGGGGAACGGAAAATGCCTAGGGAACTCCTTTTTTTAAATTCCTTGTCCTTGACTGAGTAAGGAGGGAGGGGCGGGGATACCATCTTCAGTAAAGGGCCCTCGCAGATTGGACCCGGGGGACAGGCACGCTGGTTCTTTGGGCTGTGTGTCCTGTCCCCAGAGAGGTGGAGACGTGTGTCCTGGCATGTCGCAGGGGCTGTACAGACCTGAGGATGGAGGAGGCTCCTTACCACGTGGGCAGCAGAGCCCCACTGTTGTAACAGCCCTCTGGTGATGCCCTCACCGTGACCGCGAGGAGATGCTCACCAGAACACATTGTTAATTTGGGCAGGGTTGTGCGCGTACCCTCCACACGAAGAATGTGTCTCAGGCCCCTCTGTCTCACGTGGCAGGAAAACCCGAGCCGAACTGGTTTACGACCCCCCCAAAAAAAGTTACACTTGGCTCGTGTAACTGAGGTTCTGGAGTTGGTTCGGCAAAGCTCGCCTGGCTCAGGGCTCAGTGAGGTGATGAGAGCCCAGGTCGCGGCTTTGCGTGTCTCTTCCTTTGCCGTTACTGACTCCATTTTTTGCAGGCTCTTTTCAAGCGTGCGGGTTTGCTTCCAGGGTTGTTTGGTAGTGTCCATCCAGGTTCGAGTCTCAGTGGAGGAGTGAGCATTCTTGTCCCCGCTTGGGAGGGAGCCTCCTGAGATTTTCCCTGTGACCAGACCAGTCTGGTCACGTGTCCAGACTGTGTGCCGGGAGCGGTGGGCTGCTGGGAAGGTCTGGAGCAAGTGAGCTGATGCCGGGTGGCAGAACAGCGCCACGTCTGCTCTAGGGGGACAGCTGGATGCCGGGGCTTGTGTTCCGAATATCGGGGTTTGGTTGATTCATACAATAGCCTTGAGACTATGTAATTTTCCTTGATTTTATTTAACCTATATGTAGGTAGGCTATTCTGTAAGGTTTTGCTGCATTGTATTACGGTTTCGACGGTCTCCTGCCATGATCGGGTCTGTCTTTTGAATTAAAGAATACCTGTTGTTTTGGTTTTACTGCATATGGGTGGAATCCTGTTTTAGTGACGACAGCTGTACTCTCTGTTTTGAATGAGAGAAGCTATTCATATTCTGGATAAAAGTCATATAGTACCATTTCACCTATGGAACTAAACAGATCTGTGAGAAATTCATAAATTGTATGTATTCGCAAATCCTCATCCATTTAGTGCCATGTCATTTTATTTTTTAAAGTTTCAAGTTTATTTATTTTGAGAGAGAAAGAGGGCCCTCAAGCAGGGGAAGGGCAGAGAGAGGGAGAGAGAGAGAATGTCAAGCAGGCTCCGTACTGTGAGTGCATTGCCTGACTCGGGGCTCAAAACCACGAACCGAGAGGTCGTGACCTGAGCCCAAGTCGAGTTGGACGCTCAACGGTCTTAGCCCCCCAGGCACCCTGCCGTGTCATTTTCATATAGGTTTCTTTCTGCTGATGTATGAATATTTGGGACTGTAGCTTAATATTTGCTGGGCTGTGGTGTGGTGGAAAACAGTTGGAAAACCTGATCCGAGGCTGCCACTCGCCGGGAAGGGTGAGGGCCGCCTGACATCTGGAGGCTCACTACGTGTTTCTGCGTGTGTTTGGTGCTGGCGGCCAGCTGTGAGGTACTGATGTTATCCTTAGTTTGGTAAAGATCTTTAAGGCCATGTCAACTTCCTTAGTAAAAAGAATTCCAGAAGCTCCGGGTCGTATGCTCCGGACCTGTTGATGGGTGGGACATCTGGACCATAGGGTCCTAATTGTCTCTGAGACTCATCTCCTTGGGGGTTTCTCCGGAGTGGGGCACAGTTCCCGTGCCCCTGCGTGGAAAGTCCTGCCCTTTTCCTACCTGGGCACAGCTGGACTCTGAGCAGTTCACGGTCAGCATGCGTTAATAGACCTGTTGTTTGCGTTTGTTTTAAAATGTACTTGCCAGGCACACAGCCAGGCTCTGCGATTTTACAAATGAATAAAAATGGTTCTTGCTACTGAAGAACTTACAGTGGGGATGTGTTGGATTGAAAAACATGAAAATAGGATTTTAATATGTTGTAAATGCTGTGATAGTGGGAGAGGGTTTATTTTATATAAAACGTTCTTATAAATGGTGCCTTAAATTTTATTACTTTTTAGTGGACCAGCCTGTTTATCCCTGTGCTTTCAAACAGTCCAAACATTTTTAGATTTATTTCTTAGATTGTTATTCAGAGGTCATGATCCTTGTATTTGGATAATCTCCTGTAAGTGAATTACCATAATTTTACCTATTTCTTCTCTATTGGGCGTATGTACCAGACCATCCTATAGCTTAAAGCCTTCACTGATGTGCTTCTTTATTTGGAAGAGCTGTGTGAAATTTATGAACGTGGAAATTTATCCATACATGCTGTCTTACACAGAGGTTGGTTCCAGAATCAATTTTGAAATGTTCTCTTATTGATCTTGCAACTTGTACATTTATACCTTTGGTCAGAGAGGCTGTTTTACTGTGACATACTTTATCAGAGATAAAGTTACTAATGGTAGAAATGCCATGGAAGGGATTCCAGACTATTCAACAAGGAGGATTCTCGTTGTGATTGATGGTGATTGATGGAATGATGCCCCTTCACCAGCACATAAAATGTGTACCTTAAAAAAATGAACTGTGGTAGTCCCTGTCTTCACATCAGAAGTGCCATGTTCTGCTGGAACTTTCCTCAGGTGCAGGGGTGCTACCTCCAAGGACCAAGAGTTTGTCAAGGCAGCAGATGGGGTAGTCATGATGAGTTTATGAGCTAATGAAGCAAGATAATCCCTTTTTATCTGATGGCTTTCCCTTCTAGTTCCTAGGCCTTTGAAGTGCCGTAAGTCTGAAAAGGATTTGCACGGAGTTACCTGAGCTCATCTGTTAACTGGCAGATAGGAAAGCAAACGATTGCCACCAAGTTATTTCTTAAATAAAGCCCCAGTATCTTCCTGCCTTTGGTGTCTTTCTGCTCTGCCTCAGCATCTTCTGTCTTCCACACTGTGTGCTTTGCCTCAAAGATGGGGTCGCCCTCCTGAGTGCAGTCTTCTCGGGGTTTAGGGCTGTTATCTTTGCTCTACGTCAGCAGCCCAAAGGTGAGGTCACACTATCCTTTTCACGTTATCTCTGTGGCCTCCTCCAGCTGACTTCTCTCAAGTTCTGAAGCCTGTTTATTCTCCTCATTCCCTCAGTGCCTGTAATATGGGGTCCTCAGCTAGTTTGGTGACCATCTTTGCTCATGGGGCCTGCCCGCTGGCCTTCCCGCCTTCAGAGTCCAGTATCTAGCTGTCCTCTGCTCATACCTTAGGGTCCCTTCCGATTTCTCTTGGCCTTTTGAAATCCAGCCCAACTTTGAAGGTTGAGTTGTCACCTTTGTTGCCCCTTACCCCCCCCCCCCCCCTTTTGCCTGTAAGTCTCAGTGTGTTTTCTTCTTTTCAGCCTTGTTGGGTGGGACCTAAGTTCCCTAAGGGCAAGTTCTGTGTCTTTGTGTAGTCACGGTCTGGCCTATCTAGTCTTTCGCGCGCTTGTCTTGCCCCTCTTTCAGCCTGAGAAATCCACACATCTGCTTGCTTTGTCATCGGTGGGTGACTCTTCTGACAGAAAGTTACCCGCTGACCTTTGGGCTCCCTGCCTTCCTGCAAATCTTGTCTCCTTAGGCGCTTTCTCTTTGCCCGAGGGCTTTCTCCGACGGGGAAGTGAAGCCCTGCTCAGTCGTCAGTTGCTCAAGCCGGGGCGTCATCCCCTCCTGTACTTCAGTCTTCCCTGAGTTTTCAGTAGTTCTTGTTCCTTTTCTCTCCTCACCAGTGTGGTCTCAGAAGCCGCCCTCACCTCTGGTGCCCAGACCGTGTTGCAGCCCCCCCAACCTCCTCTCTGCTGGTCTGCTGTTCTTTGCCAAATGTCAGTCTCCCTCGCCCCTTTTATTTATTCTGGCTTTCCTTTGCTCTTAGATAAACTAAAGCAAACGTCCTTCGTGTGACGGCTTTGCACCTTGCACCGTCTGACAGAGAACTGTCCTAATCTTTTGAAGATACAAGTATGATTTTCTATTTATTTATATTTAATTTTTTCACAAGTTTGATTTTAATACTTTGAGAAGCAGATGTTCTGGTTTAGACTTAAAATGGGGACTCTGTGTTACGACTTCGGCATCTGGGGAATGATGGGCTGTCCCCACATGCAAACATAATTGCTTCCTAGAGCCCGCAACTACAGATAAGGTGGAAGAATTTACTCGGCATTTGCTGCATTTTTTGTTTGCTGGCCGGGACATCCCTCGAGTGAGGAGAGGTGGCACAGGGGGCAAAAGTACAGACTTTTCTCCCTGTGCTGAAGGTGAGAAGCCTGGTTAATTAAAAGCGTGCGGGGAGAATGCTTGAGTTTGCACCAGACGATGTACTGTGTACTTCCTACTGTGAGTGCTGTGTGTATATTTTGCTGTTTCAGATTTCTCTTTTTCAGTTACATTCTTCATTTATGCCTGTAGCTGCTAATTTAATGATCAAAAACTTAAAGTATTTGTCTGTTTTTTTGCTCCAGAAGTCTCATAGACTAAAACCCAGCTTGTTCGAGTATTTCTGTAAGAGTTATTTCCGTAATGGGGTCGATCACGTTTCTGTAAGACGGTTGTCCTTTGGGAGTAGAGAACCTTTGTAACTCAAAACGCCTCTTAAAAGCTGTATTAAGTAAACGTTTAAACTTTGAATGAAATGTTTTACATTTAACCCTACAGAACGAATGAACATCCCCCCTTCTTGGAAGTATCAACAGTGTCATGTATTATTTACTTTGTTAGTTTGCTGGGGATTGAAACGCAAGTGATCATGTTCAGGCTGGTTAGATTAGTGATTTTAATATGAAACCATTGCTTTTAGAATAATCATGGGCCAGACTGGGAAGAAATCTGAGAAGGGACCGGTTTGTTGGCGCAAGCGTGTAAAATCAGAGTACATGCGGCTGCGGCAGCTCAAGAGGTTCAGGCGGGCTGACGAAGTTAAGGTACAGCTTTATCTTTTGTGCAGTGCACCTACGGTTAAGGGTCGTTCCCCCTCCCCGCCCCCCAAAGAGAAGTTTCAATTTGCAAAGGGTCCATTTTCAGCCAAGGTCATGTTTATAGTAAAGATAAACGAAGGCTTGGAAGCCAAGGGCCTTGATCTGTCTTAATTAGCATAAAGATTGTACCAGGAACCGTAATGATAATGGAAAGATTGTAATCTAATGGCTGTTCAATCTGCTTAGAAATCACTGTCTTTTTAGTGTATCTTTTGTATTGCATGTGTAGACTCCGGACCCCCATACAAAGGAATGTGTTTCATGGTTTTGTGTTTCTAAAGTCATTGTGATTTCATTTTTATATCATGTTGACAAAATAATAGGTGTGGTGTGTTTGTGTTACTCGAATGTGGGGAAACTACAGTTTAGTGTAAAACCTATATGTGTTTGCAGGAATGCTCCTGATATTTTTGAGAAATCACTAGATTTTAACCTGCTTTGGAGATACTACCAATTTTCTAACAATGAACAATTTCTCTTCTCCTCTCCTCCATTTTTTTAAAGAGTATGTTTAGTTCCAATCGTCAGAAAATTTTGGAAAGAACGGAAATCTTAAACCAAGAATGGAAACAGCGAAGGATACAGCCTGTCCACATCCTGACTTCTGTGAGCTCATTGCGCGGGACCAGGGAGGTTGGTTAACTCACGCACTGGAGTGATTATCAGTGCATTCTGGTTTTTGCTGTTGGAATGTTGGCTGGTTATTGATAGGAAGTCACTCACTTCTGGAAGTCCATCTGTTCACTGCTATTTCTTTTTAATGTGCAACTAACTGTTGGTGGCTGCCTTAGGTAACACTACGAGCTACTCCTGTAAGAGAGCTGTAGCGTTTAGAATATATTTTCACTGTTACCAGGTAGATTCGTAGATTTTTATAGGATGGTTGATTTTAAAAAGTTTTTAAACTAAATACTCTTTAATGTCCTCATCAGATCACTATTTAGAGCAAGGCTTTCTGACTCGTAGTTATCTTTCTTTCTGCCCCTTAGTGTGAATTAGCCATGCTACAAGAAATGTTTCCTTTTCATGCATATTCACGCACTAAGAAAGTTATTTGTTATTGGAACATTTTGTTCAAATTCTAAGGCTCTCTAAGAATTTTTAAATTCAGTGTTGAGAGATCAGAAGTCCTTTTATATAGCATTTTCTAAATCAAGAAAGTAGATCTTAATCCTATTTTCAAAAGAAGGTAATAAACGTATGGCAGATTTTATAGTTAAATGACACATAAAACACAGTGGCAGCAAAATGAGAAGAAAATGGCAGAAGCTTAAAAACTATAGAACCCAGTCAGTAGGGTTTTATGCAAAGCATTTTGGTTTAAGTACCTGTTTTATATAGGAGAAGATGGCATAGGAGGTGGAATGCTATTTGAAAGGGCATCAAAACAGAAGGAAGAAAGCGCTTTGGAGTTTATGAAGTTACACCGTGCAGTGGGTAATTGTTTATCTGAATGTCTAGACGTGGAAAAAGCATCTAGACAGTGGGCTCTGTTCAGTGAGGTTATGATATTTATGAAATATTGTAATAAGCAAGAATTTGCTACCGCGTGAGACCTGTTGAGATTGTGACACGCTGGCTTCAGAGCAACTTGTCGGTGCTGTCACAGTAGCCCGGTCCTAGTGACTGGGTCACGGTGTGGTGGTCTCGGTGGTGACACATGACTTGGAATGATTCTTAGTCATTTATTCATTTTGCCAGGTGACCCCTCTTTAAAGCCTGGGCTCGCAGTTGTGTAGATAAATATCATATGCTGCTAACACCTTCCGCACCATCTGGGATAGGTCAGGGCCCGTGTGTTAGGGGTAAATGACTTTTATTCATATATTAAGGGTGGAAGGAATTCGTTTCTATGCTAGTCAGAATGTTCTCAAAAGGAATAAGGATGGGGCTTCTAAGTAATTATGTGAAAGTTTTGTCTGGTGACCTTTTGGAAATTTTGAGGTAAAGGAAAAAGAAACCTTGTTCCTTCTCCCCAGAGGAATAGATCTTAGAAATGTGGAGGAGGAAGTAGAGACACGGAGTACATGCTTTTTGCCACCCATTGCAAATCTCAAAATGCTACCAAAAGTCCAGCTTTTATTCATAAGTAAAAGTTAATGGCAGTAATGATTTCTGACCCAGTGCTGGGTACTCTGCACACGTGAACCTCATTTAATGTTTGTGATGGTCATCTTATGCTCCCCACCCACCCCATGAGGACACTGAGCCTTGGAAGACTTCAGTCAGTTTGCTTGCTCTAATGATCTGATGTGGGCCTAGAAGAGTACACTTTGCTCAGACACGTTAAAAAAGGAGTCAAGTTCGCTGTTTATGTCCAAGTTGAATTGTTCATGATGTAACCTTAAGTACAGATTATTCAAATGAATACTTACTGATTGAATTTTGCTTTTAATTTTGTCAAATGGAGATAAATTATTGAGTGTAAAGATACCTAACTTTTTAATGTGAGTTTATATGAGAAATTGTAGAAGAAGTTAGCATTTTAATAGAACAAAATTCTTTTCTAAACTTAGTGCCCCATGCAGGTTGAGGAAAAACCATTTTCACAAAATAGGATGATGGGAAAGGAGGAAAATCACCCCCAGCCTCAGGAACTCTGTTTTTGTTGCCTGGAACTCTGACCCGGTCAAATCTGTTAGTTTTCGAGCTACTCTTGAGAGCTGATTCTGCTTCAAATGATTCATCTT
Organism: Neofelis nebulosa; assembly: GCF_028018385.1. Taxonomy (NCBI): domain Eukaryota; kingdom Metazoa; phylum Chordata; class Mammalia; order Carnivora; family Felidae; genus Neofelis; species Neofelis nebulosa. The sequence goes on from NC_080785.1 coordinate 7,731,670, forward strand.
TTACTTCCCCTTTAAAACCATCATCGCGGACATTTGGAAGCTGAACGTTTATACAGTTTGTGATAAGCTTTTTGGCGTTCTCACAATAAAAATAATAAAATTTTAGGACTGAAAAGGACTTTAATGATCTCTGTCTGATCTCCTTACTTTTTAGATGAGAGTATATCCGTGTTTATCTTTCTTCGGTTTAAGCATTCCCAGCTGTACGTCAATTTCTTTTATATGCTTTAAAAGTTGGGAGTCCGAAGTAGGTCAGAAGCAGGAGGAGAAATAAGACGTAGTGTGTTTTGCAAAGCCTTTCCTAGTAGTAGGCTTGGCAGAAGTTCAGACTGCGGTGTCGCTCCAAACACCTGACGTCTGTGGCCTTCAACATTGGGAAGTGCTGTTATAACATTGTTTTAATTAACTGCTTATTTTTATAAGCTGATCCTTTGCAAGTGCTGCGTCTTCAGTTGAAATCTTTTGTGGCCTGAGCACCATTCAATGACAGTTTTCAGTTTTTCACTCAAGTCTTAGACTTCAGTCCCTTCTGTGTTTGTAAAGTAGATGTGTTCAGTTTTAAAACGACAGGTTTTTGTCTGGGTTAATTTAGCGGAGACCGTCTGACACAGGCTGCTGTGACCTGATGTGGTGACCGCCCTCGACGCTGACTTCAGATCAAGGGGCTCTGCAGTTGCACTTAGAGGCCACATCTTCCTTGTGCCGTTTTCTTAGCGTGTGTCCCGAAGGCGCTTGTGGCCGCTCACTTCCCGGCGTCGAGGTTATAGAGCCTGTGCGGAAGTGCCCGTCGAACGTTGGCCCCTAGTTTTCTTTTTAAAAGTAGTTCTGACTTCTTGAAGACAGTGGCTGTATGTTTGACATTGATCTCCTTTGCCCCTCAGTCAATCTTTTGAAGGAGCTTTCATTTGAAAAATGTCACTAAGAGAAATACACACCAAGGGTTGTGCACCTTACTGATGTAATATGTGGCTGTTTAATACAATCAGTTGCTTGTAGGTGACTTTCATTAGTTTGTCTTCTCAGTCAAAAAACTTGATCTCCTGTAAGCCTTCGCGTCGGCAGTCCTGATCTTTGTCGTGTCTGTTTTCCAGTTTTCACTGAAGAAACTGGTTTAGGAGCTACTCTTGTAGTTCTTATTAGTGCATTTCTTTTGAACATTTGTCCATTTCTTGCTAAAAACCGGAAGGCACTTTACTTCATCGATTGTTCATGTTGAGATTTTTATCATCCGTGTGTATTATGACTGAAAGAGGCTTGTGCAAATGACGTGTCTTCTGGGCAAGTGGTAGGATTGGTTTAGTAATTTAAAAATAGCCCGCCAATATGCATTTCCAGATTCTCAGGAGAATTTAATGTTCTTGTAAGAATTTTGTGTCGTGTTTACTGATGAAAATGGCGAGAACTTTTTGTCAATTTAAATGTGGAGCTACTTCAGGATGTCTGACACAAGCAGCATCATTAGAAAGACATCATAGTCCTCATTTATGAAGAGTTAAAAATTGTTAACATTTTTTTTATTTCTGAGAGCGCAGCGGGGGCGGGGCAGACAGAGGGGGACGGAGGATCTGAAGCGGTCTCTGCGCTGACAGCAGCGAGCAGATGCGGGGCTTGAACTCACGAACTGCGAGCTCATGACCTGATCCAAAGTCAGCCGCTCAGCCGAGCTAGCCAGGTGCCAGGTGCCCCAAGAGTTAAACAGTTTTAACAATTTAACAATTTTGACTTTCCTAGTAATATTTGAAATGATTATGAGTTCATCACGTAACATTTTAATGTTTACAGATTATTTTTTGGAGGGGGAAGAGGCTTCTATCAAAATAACAGTGTACGTTCTTTTATATGTTTGCAGTTTGGACTTGCTGTTTTTATTGAAGGAGACAAAAACATGGTCTCTTTAGACATAAACACGTGATTGCATTATTTATTGACTCATAATGCACTTTCCTCCGTTAATTGTAAATAGAAATTTAGTTACTATTTACAAAGATATGCTAGTGTACCTAGTACATAATTTAGCCCTCTTCAGTACACCGTCAACTTTAAATACAGTAACGTGCTTTCTTTCCTTTGTAAATGTTGAGATTGTGGAACCAGGAGGTCTAGGTTCTCAGCCATTGGAGCAAATATAGTAGCGAGCTGGGTCATTTTTCTCATGTCTTAGAAATAGATGGATGGCTGTCAGTCTGAACATAGCCATCCTTTCTTGTTGCCTCAAGGAACTGGTTTCTTAGTCGCTTTCTGCTGCTCTTTGCCTCTCTTGAGCGCTGGGTGATGTTTATTTGGAGAGTTCAGTCCTGTCTTCCTTAACTCTGCCAGTCCTTCCCACCATATTAACTTCTCACATCACTTCAGCCTTTGCTTCCTTTCTGGATTTCTTTTCTTTCTTTCTTTCTTTCTTTCTTTCTTTCTTTCTTTCTTTCTTTCTTTCTTTCTTTCTTTTTTTTTTTCAATATATGAAGTTTATTGTCAAATTGTTTTCCATACTTTCTGGATTTCTTTAGGCTGAAATAGATGAAGCATTTTCTGAAATGATCATAAAGGAGGCTTTCCTTTTATTTATCTATTTATTTATTTTTTTTGAAAGGAAACTAATGGGTTTTATAATGCTTTTCCAAAAGGACATTAAAAAAAAAAAAGGTCACTTGAGATGTCGGAGTTTATATTATCAATATCCTGTAATTAAATATATATCATACACTTGATGTATGAGTTTATTTTTTAAACTTAAGATTCTCTATCTTATTTCAAAAGTGAGTTTTTCAAAAATGTCAAATGTTTATTTTGTGCAATAAACCAGAAGTTGCTTTTAGTTTGCTGGTTTTCAGCTAGAAGATTGTGTAAATAGTTGGTATTTTACATACATTGTCACCTGTTTAGTTGACTACAAAGATCAAGACCAAAAATCGTTGATCTACAAAGACTAGTTCTTTTCCCAAAATGCAAGACCAAATTTTGACAGCCATTTAAAAAACCAGTGGAGCCAGAAGAAGTGCTTGTCTAGCTTGCATTGTTAAAAATTGTTTATTGCTCTGAAGAAATAAGATTTTATTAGACCTTGAACTTCTGGGATAACATGGATTGACTGAAATTTACTGCTTAGGATTCTGCTTTATCTTCTTTTAATAGATTTTATAAAAGAATACCACTTGAGTACCGTTTGGGGGGGTTGGGCAGAGTTCTCAGCTACCTTATATCGATTGAGGCAGCTTTATACCAGGTCACATGAATATCTGTTGGGTTAATGAAACTTTTTATTGTTCTCTTCAACTAAAAGGCCATTGCAAAATGACTCTTGAAAATTCAGATAACACGGAAATAATATAAAACAGACGGCAAAAGTTTCTGTAGCACGACTCCTGTGATTTGTGATTTTTTTCTGATCTCTTTCTCTATATATGATAACATGTTAATAATGATAACATTTATTATTATCATTATACAAATAATTTTGTAAGTTTTGTATAAATAATTGTCATGTATAAATAATACACTATTTATTTGAAGAGGTTTCTGGCCAGGGATGCCTGGCTGGCCCAGTCAGTCTGAACCAGGATTCTTAATATCAGGGTCCTGAGTTCAAGCTCCATGTTGGGTGTGGAGCTTACTTAAAAAATAAAAGGTTACTGGCCAGATAAAATGTGCCTGCCAATTTGGGCCATAACTGAAACAAAAAAACTATGTTTTAAAGTATAGTTGACATAATGTTACATTAGTTTCAGGTGTATAACCTAGTGATTTATCTTCTCTATACCTCATGCTGTGGTCACTACAAGTGTAGTCCCCATCTGTCACCATATACTATTTTCAGTATCATTGACGATATTCCCTATGTTGTGCCTTCTATTCCTGTGACTTTTTCCATAACTGGAAGCCTGTATCTCTCCCCCCATCACCCATTTTGCCCATCTTCCCACCCCCCACATTTGGGCTGTCACTTTAAATCCTCTGTCCAGGTCCTCATTCTCTAAGAATGCAGTGTTCAGTGTTTGATGACTGTGGATATAACATCATTTATTGCCCTATTCTTTTTTTTTTTTTTTGAAGGTTTATTTAGTTTTCAAAGAGAGTGAGAGTGGGAGCAGGGAGGGGCAGAGAGAGAAAGAGATCCCGAGCAGGCTTCAGGTTTGGCGCGGAGCCTGACCTGAGGCTCAACTCACTGACCACCACACAGGCTCCCTGCCCTATTCTTAATTGATAAACATTTATTTTTTAGTTTTTATTTTTGCAATTAGTATTTTAGCGAATACCCTTCATTGTACATCTTTGTATCATTGAGTAATTTTGTAGAAGTTCCTAGAAATAGAATTACTCAGTCAAGAGGATATGCATATTAAGTTAAAAAATTTTTTTTATTTTAGAGTGCAAGGCGGGGAGAAGGGCAGAGGTAGGGGGAGAGAGAGAATCTCATGCAGGCTCCATTCTCAGTGCGGAGCCCAAAGCTGGGCTCAGTCCCACAACCCTGGGATCATGGCCTGAGCCGATACCAAGGACTGAGCCACCTAGGCACCCTGCGTATTTAAATTTTTATAGATATTACCACATTGTTTCCCCAAAAGATTTTCCGTCTTCACCTTACCAGCTGTTTATGGTAGTGTCTCTTCCTCTCTGTTCCCAACACATAATACCAGTCTTTTGGATCTTTGTCAGTGTGATAGGTAAGACATTATTACAGTTTGCTTGCTTTTCTTTACTCATTCAGTGAGGCTGAGTTTCTATTGTCTGTTTATATTTCTTCTCTGAAGTGACTGCTAGGGTGTTGGATCTATTAAAATTAGGTTGGACTGTTTCTTAGGATTTTTAAGGACTTTTTGTATATTGTTAAATATTCAGTTATTTATCATGTTTTGCAGATTCCCACTCTCTTCTTCCCATTTTGATGTTATTCCTGGTATATTTTGGTTCATGAAAGTTTTATTTTTTTTTTATTAAAAAACGTTTAAAATGTTTATTTTTGAGAGGGAGAGAGAGAGAGAACGTGTGAGCAGGGGAGGGGCAGAGGGGGGGGGGACAGAGGATCCAAAGCAGGCTCTGCACTGACAGCAGAGAGCCTGATGTGGGGCTTGAACTCCTCAACCATGAGATCATGACCTGAGCTGAAATCAAAGTTGGATGCTTAAACGACTGAGCCACCCAGGCACCCCAAAGCTTTAGTTATTTTTAATTTTTCTCAGATGTGGGCAAATGTCACTTTCAATTTTTATTTTTAAAAAATTTTTGGGGCGCCTGGGTGGCGCAGTCGGTTAAGCGTCCGACTTCAGCCAGGTCACGATCTCGCGGTCCGTGGGTTCGAGCCCCGCGTCAGGCTCTGGGCTGATGGCTCGGAGCCTGGAGCCTGTTTCCGATTCTGTGTCTCCCTCTCTCTCTGCCCCTCCCCCGTTCATGCTCTGTCTCTCTCTGTCCCAAAAATAAATAAAAAACGTTGAAAAAAAAAATTAAAAAAAAAATTTTTAAAGTTTATTTTGAGAGAGAGCGCACATGCACATGTGTTGAGAGCTTGTGTGTGAGGTGGGGAGGGGCAGTGAGCCAGAGAACCCCAAGTAGGCTCCACCCTTCAGCAATGAACCCGACCTGAGCCAAAATCAAGAGTTGTACGCTTCACTGACTGAGCCACCCAGGCGCTCCCTTTTTAAATTTTAGACAGGGAAAGCCTGAGAGGGGGAGAGGGCAGAGGGAGAGAGAGAATCCCAAGGAGGCTCCGTGCTCAGTGCAGAGCCTGACTCAGGGCTCAGTCCCACCACCCCAGGATCATGACTTGAGCCGAAATCAAGGGTCGGATCCTCAACCAACTGAGCCACCCAGGCACCCCAAGACTGTCCAACATTTTAAAAGATGACTGGGCATATTTAGAATTTCAAAATAGTAGGATGTACCTTATAGGGAGAGAAGAAGAAATTCTTTATTCATGCTATTAGGCAAATACCGGTTTATAGAAGTTTTAAACGTTTACATAGTCAAATTAGAATTTCTTTCGATTTCTTTGTTTCTAAAGGCTTAGAAAGTAAAGATTATAAATTACCTCTCTATCTTTCCTTTTAGTTTTCATGTTTATATTTTATTTATTTAAAAAAATTTTTTTTAAGTTTATTTATTTTGAGAGAGAGAGAGTGGGAAGGGGTGGAGAGAGAGAGGGAGAGAGACCATTGCAGGCGGGCTCTATACTGTCAGTACAGAGCTGGATGCCGGGCTCGAACTCAAAAACTGTGAGATCATGACCTGAGCTGAAGTCAGAGGCTTAACTGACTGAGGCACCCAGTGTCCCTAAAGATTTTGTTTTATTTTATTTTATATTTTTAAAAATTTATTTATTGTCGAGAGAGAGAGAGAGAGCGAGCATGTGTGTGTGTCGGTGGGGGTGGGCAGAGAGGGAGAGAGAGAGTCCCAAGCAGGCTATGTGATGTCAGTGTAGAGCCTGACACTGGGCTCGATCTTGCATGAGATCACGACCTGAGCTGAAATCAAGAGTTGGACGCTCAACCACCTGAGCCACCCAGGTGCCCCTAAAGATTTTAGTTTTAAGCAATCTCTGTATCCACCATGGGGCTAGAACTCACAACCCCAAGATCAAGAGTCACATGCTCCACCGACTGAGCCAGCCACATGCCCCTCACTTGTATATTTTGATATTTAACCTGTTAGGAATTTCCTTTGGTATGAAAAATGAGTGGGGGATTTGGTTTTTAATACTTTTCTCTTTTAGCTTTTCTAGTTGTTTCAACACTACTTAACTGAGTAGTCAGTGGACAGTAAAGGAGCAGTCACAAATCTTTCCTGCAAAGATCAACCGAATTGGCCTACCTGAGTGGTGGTCCCCAGAGCAGATCTCCACCTGAGCCAGGACTTAGTGCCTCTCCTCAGAGACCAGGCCTAGTGCGGGTCTGGTGTCTCCGACGTAACTCGGGCCTCTGGTGCCCTGACTTGTTCAGCCTCACGTCTGCTCCTGGAAGCAAGGCTTCAGAATGATCGTGGTGCCACGGCTTATGGAAACCAGGGACTTAAATAAACCTCTGTCTTCCATTTCTTAGTTTTTGCTTGTTTTTATTTTTTCAGTGACAAGTGATATTTCTTGCTCATAGGACTGTTCTTGAGTTAGGTATTTGAGTTTGCATGGCTCTAGTTACCTGCTTCTGTGCCTTTTGTGTGTTTTGTAGTTTTACCAAAACTTATGTATTGACTTGTTCAATTTCTGATTTCCAATTACATTAGCAAAACTGGAGTTTGTAGCAAAACTGCGGATTATGAGGAATGATTTACAGTAGCCCCCTTCTGGCCCCAGACTGCATTGGGTTTTCCCTGTGCATTGGGTTTTAATAGGATTAACGAGGTGGTATTTTTATGGTTGCTTTCATTCAGAATCAGGCTTTTGAAATTAGGATGCAGGGGAGAGTTTTAAGAGTTGAAATTTCCTGAAATTGCATTCCAAATGTTCTGTGTTCTGTGTTAAATGCATTTGTGTGTGTGTGTGTGTGTGTGTGTGTGTGTGTGTGTGTGTGTGGTGTGTTTTCTAAGAAGCATAGGAACTGGCCCTCAAAGGATCTTTCTGTGATGCTCGAGTGAACTCCCACAGGACCCCTGTGCTGCAGGTAGAGAGGTCCTCTCCCCAGTTGGGTCGGCCGGCTTTATCACATACTGAACAGCGGAAGCACTGTATGACCTGGGATGAGCCACTCTTTGATTTCTTAGCTCCAATACCCTCGATTTGCTCCTTGTACTAAATATGTCTGTGTCAGGCTCTGGTCAGGAATTTTTCTTCCCGGTTTTTCTTTCTGACCCTGTCCTGCTGGAGCCTCTCGTCTCTTGGACCCCCCTTCTCCTGATCCGCTCCCGAGACCTGGTTAGGGACTCCCTTCTCTCTCACTTCTCTTGACCCAAACTTGGTATTTGTCTCATTCCCGTTTTTGTCTTCAGGACTTCCTTTGCATGAAAACAGTCTGAAATTAAATTGTGTATGCTATCATTTTCACCAGAAGGGCTGGCTAATTTAAAATTTGGGTGTGTTATCCTTTCTCTGCTGTGATTTTGAAGAATAATAGAGGCAGTGTCAGAAATCCTCCTTGGCTTTTCTCTAGTTTGGGTGGCAGTTGACCCTTTCTTTCCTACGCCTTAGGTGTGAGATGGTTCCTTATTGTTTTTACTTGGAAAGATGATATCAACAGTTCATTGTGTCTCTGGCATGAATTAAATGGACCAACCAGTATCCAAGAATATTTTTAACTTGGCTAACTGACTGTATTTTTTTTCCCCCTACTATCCGGAAGTTGGACTTAACCCTTCTGATGTTAAAGATTGTTCAGAGACCAAATGGCCATGGCAATTTTCCTTTGGGATGTCCCACTGTGAAATGGGGAGTCATACCGACCTCATAGGGTAGTGGTGAATTTTAAAGAAGTTAACTTTGGTAAAGTCTCTAGCACAGTGCTTGGCACATAGTAGGGTGTGTTAATTTCTTTCCCTTCCCTGCAGGCCATTCACCTGCTCTTCCCTCTACGATTTTCCATAACACAGTTTTTACTTGGAACCAGCCTTCTGCCAAGAGTCTCAGTTTGGTTGTGTCCTCCTACAACTACTATTTTTGGCTTGACTTCCCTCTCCAGCTCCCAGTGGTCCAGCCACACAGTCGCCTATTGTACCAGCTGGTTGATGTAAGTCTATCCATCCTCAGAGGAACCCAGTTACTTACCAGTAAGCTGTGTTTCTCTGAAAATGTAGCATCCTTGATAACCCAATAGTTTTTTTTTTTTTCCTTCTTTACTTACCATTGATGATGAATCATCTATAGTAACTTCCTTGTGTGATCCTCAAGTAGGAACTAGAATTGGAGAACTTTATTTGTTGATGTGTAGGTCTCCTAGTGAGTTCCTGAGTCCAGGACCCTTGACTGTGATCAGGTAAAATGCTTTGGAGACCCGTGAGGTCAAAATCCTTTTCAGTATTCTGAGTGATATGAGACTTAATTACATAAACTGTCAAGGATGATACATTTTCAAAGAAAAAAAAGTTACTGGTAAGTAACTGGAATTTTTTGAGTAATTTTTCTGTTAAGTCAATAAATAAGAATTCCCAAACTTGTTTTACCAACAAATGCTTTTGCATTTGAATATTACTTCATAAATGAAAGGAATATGGTTATTAGTTAAGGTTAATAGTTAAGGAATGGGATCGGTTTCTAGACATAACTACATAGATCATGAGGTGTGGGTACAGGCCTTCAGTTTTCTAAGGAGGTGCTCTCTTAGCTTTAAAGGGAAATTGGAGCGAATCTCCATTAGGCAAAATTAGCAAATGCAGTCTGTTCATTCAGAAACATTTTTTGAGTGCCTACTCTTTTTTGAGACACTGTGCTGAGTATCATTGCGAGACAGAGAGGTAAAAACCACACTGTCTCAGCTGCTTTTGCTCTCAGAGAGCTGATTTCTGGCCCCTTGGTGACTGTAGGGCGCAGGATGAGGTGACGGGGTCATGGTATGACAGCGTCGTGGGGTTGGAGGTGGTACTAAGTGCCACAGCCTTTGCCATCTTTTGTGCTTCTCGAAGTTCTTTCTGTTCAGGGGGAAACGTCAGCGGACCTCATTCAGTAGATTCAGAGTATTTTCTGCATCCTTAGAGCAAACAGATGAGGCAGAGCCAGCGTCCCTCCTGTCTAGTGGTGGAATCGAATAGTAAGTCGTCTGACCTTAAGTATGACCTTGGGTTCAGACGCTGAGTAACGCAGGTGGATACGTGAGAGTTGGAGAGGCAGCACGCTCTCCCTCACCCCCTGAGCTTTAAAGGAGGCTAATCTTGAGAGTGAAAGTCACAGTGTTAATTTACTTCCCCCAGGTGTAAAACAAAACCTCAAAACTCTAATTTTTTTTGGTAAGAAATTACAGTTACTGTGCACTTCAGATCACTGGACAGTGTATCGTACTTGATTCAGTAATTATAACCACTCCTTGCCCCAAAGCTTACCCAGTTAGGTAGGAGGAAGAGAGGCGCCTTGGTAGTACCAGGAATAGGAGAAGGGCCTGGGGGAAGAGGCGCCCCTCCCGTGTGGCGCCCAGTGCACAGTTGTGCTTGTTCGTTGACCCCGGGAGCCGCTCCACGGCGGGAGCCTCGCACAGCCAGGAAGCTCTTGGGTGTCGGAGGCAGATTTCGGCTTCCTTCCCGGCTTGGTAACTTAGTACCTTTCTGACTAGGCAAGTTACTGAACTTCTCCGAACCTCAGTCTCCTCGTTTGTGAGGTGGCGATGCTAAAGGCTGACACGAGGAGTGGTTAAGATATATATAAAGCACTTAGCACAGTGCCTGCAACATAGTACGTGCTCAATAAATGTTAACTGCTAATATTATTGGATTATTGGACGGATGGATGAAGAATTGTATCAGAGGCCAAAGTGCGGAACAGGGGAAGATTGTGGCTCTGGAGTTTTAGTGAACTGTTCCCTACCTTCTCATTTACTTGAGCAGTGAGCTTTCTAGTGTTACAATCTTTGTCTTTGCCGTTTGGAAAGCAAATTAATGGATTAATCACTGTCACAGTTCTAACTACTCTGATCTTTAAACCGGCTTCCACCAGGAAGGAACTATTGTGCTGCAGTGACTGTGACCGACCATTGCACCATTATCCCCCTGGCCTGACGAGATGCTGAGGGCCAGGTGTGGCCTGTGCGCCAGAGATTTCACTGTGATTTCACCAAATCTAGCCCTGCTATTTTTAACACCTCTCAAATAGAAATGAAACATTTAATAATTATGTGTGTATACATAGGATTTTCCATTTTGTTTACTACTTCTTTTTACTCGATTTTCACTGATTGTAGATCACAGATAGATGTCCAAGGGTATTTTTGAGAAGGTTCTTGGAAGCCTGATAATTGGGTAATGGTGCTCCTTAAGAAAAGGTGGATTCCTAGACAGGATAGAAGGTGCTGTGGTTAGTTGGGCACAGATTTTTACCGTATTTCATAGAATCAAAGATGCAAAATTTTGAACATTTTAACATCTGAAACTGGAATGCATCTTAGAATTGCTGTGATAAGAAAGCATTATGTTACAGTTTAACTGGCAACATTATTTTCTTAGTGATACAGAAAGTAATGGAATGCCTTGAAATTGATGTCATCGTAGGTTGGATGAAATACGGTATTTCAAGAGAGTATATGCACTTACACGTTATAGAGATATGGTATCGTGGCAGTATGTGTAGTGGGGAAGAGAGCAGAGGCTCCAGAGTCAGACTCTCTTTCTGGGTTTAAATTCCAGCCCTATCTAGTTAACGTATGGCTTACCTTATTTTAAGCTGACTTTTCTCACCTGTAAAATGGGGGCTAAGAATTAGTCCCCATCTTACAGTGTTGTATTGAGGACAGAATATGATAAGACATGTGATGTGTTTAAAATAGTGCCTCGCACGTAGAAAGTGCCTGATAATATTAGCTGTTATTATTAATGTCGAGATTATACTTTTGCAGGATTGATAGCACTCTGTTTTGTTGTGATCGAAATTCAGATCTGTTCTTACCCTTCGTATTTGTTTTCCGTCCGGTAGTATCAGCAAATGATGCTTGGGGTTTTTTTTTTTTTTGTTTTTGTTTTCGTTTTTAAGGGAAGATAAAAATAAGAAAGGTGAACCTAACAGTTTCCATATTCTTATTAAGTGAGATTTTTAAGAGGCATATTTGGTGTTATATGTTATTATTCCATGTGGTTGAGATGGAAAAGAAACTAAGCATCAAGCTAGGAAATTTATAGTGAAAGCAAGGAGCAGCCGACCTGAGGCTAACAAATACAGTTTTTGATTCTGATTGATGTTGGTAAGTATGGGAAGGGTTGGAGGCTTTTGGAAATTTGCAAAATCTGAAGCATTTTTGTCACCCTAAGTAAAAGAGTAAAAAGGAGAGAATCCTTCATGGTTTTAGGAACTTTGTTGTCTTAGGTAAAGGAATTTCCTTTTCAAAATGATTTAAGTGGGCAGTGTCCCTTTAGAATATGGCTGCAGTTTAAGGCTGTCCTTTTATTCTTATGAGTCAATTTTATTTTCTCTGTTCTAGTGTTCAGTGACCAGTGACTTGGATTTTCCAACGCAAATCATCCCATTAAAGACTCTGAATGCAGTCGCTTCAGTACCCATAATGTATTCTTGGTCTCCCCTACAGCAGAATTTTATGGTATGTAAATCATGTATCATCTGTTTATTTGATAATCATTTATTTTCAATAAAACAATTTTCTTGTCGAGGTGAATCAAGAATGATAATAAGTAAAAAAAAAAAGTTATCGAAATGAGAACACTTTGTGTTTTTTAATGGATAGATATATTTTAAGCCTTCACGGTGTTGTGGTTTTTCTAGTCTTTTCTAGTTAAAATATTCTCCAAAGGAAAAGTGTTAAGGAGAAATCATACCTGGGATTAAAAACGGTTAAAAGATCGACGCTTATGGTTAGTTCTTATCCTTGGGAAGGTCAGGCAGTATTCTGTAATTTCAGTATGATTTTGAGGTTTTGTTAATTGAGAACTTTATATTGAGAACAGTTTTAGGCAGCGTGTTATTAAATGATACTGAACAGTATGAAATATTCTCAGGGCTTATAAAACACAAACTTAAGCATATTTCCACAGATAACACTGGCCCAGTAGCTTTTGTAAAGAAATGCTGGTGTTTAATTCTTCATAGACGTAGGATGAAAGAGGATGGAACAAAAGAAATTTGAGTATGAATTCTTCACTTAGACTGTTAAATAAACAATAGTTTCATTATTTACTTGATATGTAAAATAGTAAGGACAAGTACTGATACAAGTCCTTGGTGAGCCTACTTTAGGAATTGCTTACTAGGTTTTTAAATTTTTTTGTTTTTAAATTTTCTTTTTTTTAACATTTATTTTTGAGAGACAGAGCCTGAGCTGGGGAGGGGGGTAGAGAGAGAGGGAGACACAGAATTCAAAGCAGGTTCCACACTCTGAGGTGTTAGCACAGAGCCAGATGCGGGGTTTGAACCCGTCGACCGCGAGATCGTGACTTGAGCCGAAGTCGGACACTTAGCCGACTGAGCCACCCAGGCGCCCCTAATTTTTTTGTTTTTAAAGTAGGCTCCATAGCCAAGGTGGAGCTTGAACTCACAACCCAGAGATCAAGAGTCCCATGCTGTACCAACCGAGCCAGCCAGGCACCCTTAGATTTTTTTTTTTACATAGATGTTTCTAATGTCTTTAGTAACTTAAAGATTTTATAGTGGAAGATTAAAGACGAAGTTCAGATACTTTTCTATAATTGCTGAAACTTGTGTGTTTAAGGCCCTCTGCAAAAACATTTAGTTTAAGAATCCTATTGCAAGAGCTGAAGGGAGATTTCAGATATTCATAGACTCAAGTTCTGAAAGCAGATAGTATTTAAAGTCAAAATTATTTAGGGTTACCCATGGGTTTGCTGGTTACTGACCGAGGCAAATTAGGCAGACCCTGTGGTTAGGGTACGTTTGAGGGAGCAAAGGTTACGTGGAATACAGTTGGGAAGACAAAATAGCAGTTTGTCACTTAATTGTGGCTTTTATCCAAAAAACCCCCTAATACTCCTAGTGTAAATGGGATTAGTGAAAAGTGGACTCTTGAGTTGTCTGTAAATTTGGATCTGGATAGACCAGTACATTAAAATTTAAATCTTAATTTTTTTTTATCCCCCTGTGTGCTTTCTCTCTCAATTTCCCTTTTCCCTATTTGTCTAAGATCCTGTTGTCTTTCTGAAGTTTGCGGTTGTCCTAAATTTGTTACCTGGGGATTATCTGAGATTTTCCCCTTCTGGTTTTTCCTGCCTGCTGCTACGTGACAGTCCAAGTGCCTGGTGGCCTTTTCCTGGTGTGTTCTTCCCCCTCCGTCTTGGTCCCAGCCCAGCCCGTGGCACCACTCCCTGGCTGCCACCTCTTCCTGGCCCCTCAGCCAGTCCATTCTGTTGATTGGAGCTATCATTCTAAAATTCTGTTTTTAACCAATACCCGCCCCCCCGCCGCCCTTTGAAAGGCTTCTTAAGACAGCTCCGTCCTACTTTGTTTAAATATGGACTTCAGAACCCTCTGGCCTTTATAATTATTGTCTTTTTTATTCTTTATTGAAAATTCTCTTCCTCCCACACATCTGCTTTCAGCCTCTGGTTTCCTTGAGTTCTCCCTTCTGCTTGAACTTTTTCTCGGATCAGTTCTTCCTTGCTAAGTTAGTGCCTTTTTCCCCCCTGTTGTCTTCCAGACCTTTATAGAAACTCCTCTGTCATCTTGATTAGCACTATACAGAGATTGTTTATCTCTGTATCAAAATATTTTATGTCATTGTAGAATGTTCTTATTTTACATATAAGAGTAAATCCTTTTGGCATAACCTTTATGATAATCTATTTTATATCCCCAGATTTTTATTATATTGAAGGTCTCCGAATAACTAGATCATTAAGTGAAGTTTGGAAATCCTTACCTTTTTTACTTTGTATGGCTATTTATAAGTGGTTTTAATAAGCCTTATTTTATCGATTCTAAGACTCTGGGTTTGCCTTAAAATTGATGGGTCACAGCGTAATGTGCGACACTTTTTCCTTTCTTGAGGTGCATAAAATAATGGTAAGTTTTAATGATTGATGACCTGTTAGATTAGGGAAATAGAGTATTTTCTCTTAAAATTTTTCCGCTGTGGGGGCGCCTGGGTGGCGCAGTCGGTTAAGCGTCCGACTTTAGCCAGGTCACGATCTCGCGGTCCGTGAGTTCGAGCCCCGCGTCAGGCTCTGGGCTGATGGCTCGGAGCCTGGAGCCTGTTTCCGATTCTGTGTCTCCCTCTCTCTCTGCCCCTCCCCCGTTCATGCTCTGTCTCTCTCTGTCCCAAAAATAAATAAAAAATGTTGACAAAAAAAAAAATTTAAAATTTTTCCGCTGTGAACAGTTTGTTTTCTCATATAATGCTTCTTGGTGGGAGGGGTCTTTTATTTAATTTTTTTTTTATAGCTTTGAGTTTGTTGTTTAGATCTGGAGAACTGAGTAAAGACATCTACTTTAGAAATTGTATTTTACATTACACTGATTTTTAATTTTATTTTTAAAGTTTATTTATTTGGAGAGAGAGAGCATGAGCACAAGCCGGGGAGGGGCAGAGAGAGAGAATCCCAAGCAGGCTCCGCGCCATCAGCGCAGAGCCCGATGTGGGGCTTGGACCCGCGAACCGCGAGATCAGGAGCTGAGATCAAGAGTAGGACACTTAACCTACTGAGCCACCCATTTGCCCCTACGTTGATTTAAAAAATATTTTGATACTTAGGATAAGCCTGCTTTTAAAATATATTTTTTATTTTTAGGTGGAAGATGAAACGGTTTTACATAACATTCCTTATATGGGGGATGAAGTTTTAGACCAGGATGGGACTTTCATTGAAGAGCTAATAAAAAACTATGATGGAAAAGTACACGGGGATAGAGGTGAGCCATGTGTTTAATCTCTTGGAAAAAGGGGCCAAAGCATTGAGAGAGATTCTGAATTTGTAAGCATAGGTGTGAACATGGCTTTTTTTTAATATTAAAAGTAAGTTTATTGCTGGATTAGCCTGGGCTTACCAGCCTAAAAATTGTAATGTTTTCCCTACTTTTAAATTGAAGAATCATTTTTGCTAACTTGAAAATGATGCATAGTTGGTTATATCATAAATTATAATGTCAGTAACATGTAAATTAGATAGAATGGTTTGAGTGTATGTAGATTTTAAGATTCCTTCACAGTAAAATTAAGACCGGGCCTCTGCTTACGTGACACATGGGCTCCAGAAGGCCTGTGCTCAGAAAGATGTCTCCCTTAGCTCCCGCAGTTCCTGCATTTCTGTCCCCGCGTTCAAGGCCTCTGCGTTTGGTGTCCAGGGGACCCTGTCAGTGTCTGGCAGGAGGGTAGCGTGTGTAACGTCGTCATGGTCCCTTCTCTTCTGGGGAAAGTGAGGGCTGTCAGCTGCGGTCGTGGGAGGAGGCCGAGGCCACAGTTCGTTTCTAGGGCATCAGGTTATAGTGGCAGGCACTGGAGACTTCTGGCGGGGGTTGGGGGGTGAGTAAAGAGAGGATGACAGGTGTTGAAGATGAATTCTTCCTGACTTTGCCTCAGGCCAGCCTTGAAGGTGATCTCCCTCCTCATTTGAACAGCAGTGTTGCAGTGCTAACAGGCTCTGGCTGTTTCTTCCACGTTAGAAATGGCGTCAACTTGGCATTACCACCTTCCTCTGTATATTTCTGATACTTGACTTGATGAATTTCAGAATGCGGGTTTATAAATGATGAAATTTTTGTGGAGTTGGTGAATGCTCTTGGTCAGTACAATGATGATGATGATGATGATGATGATGGCGATGACCCTGATGAAAGAGAAGAAAAACAGAAAGATCTGGAGGAGAACAGAGATGGTAAGTTTCTTCATTAGGTTTGTGTGCAGTCCTGACAGCATCTTAGAGTGTCCTTTGTAACGTTTCATCCTGTACTTGAGTGTCTTTACTTTCTTTGCCTAACAAAAGAATGTACTGTTTGGGGGGATTTTGCAGGGTAGTTATCAGAATCGTCATTCCGATATATTGATCGTTGCACACAGGTAGTGTGCCAGTCACTTGACGTGCACCAGCGGTGGCTGTTGGCATCAGATCTGTTATAGTCGAAGAGATGGGCTTAGTGCACTTAAGTAGCTTATTTAGTATGCTGTTGGAGGAAGAAACAGAACCCAGAACCCCGTGCTGGTCACCCCTCTGAATGGCTCGAGAGCCCTGCTTTTGAGCCCTATGCTAGTTACGGCTTCTCGGACAGAGCGGCCCGATCCAGAGTCCATAGTCCGTGGAGACTTGGCAGAGCTCATCGGTAAACAGCACAGAAGAGCGTGGGGGAGAAACTGTGATTTCAAAGAAGCGAAATGTTTTTGTAACGGGCCGCGGTCATGTAGTTCATCTCCTTGAGTTTACAAAGAAGAATCGGGCCCCAGTGGGTAGGTGACCAGGCAAGAAGGTCACAGACCCAGTCAGTAGCCGAGCTGGGATTAGCCCCTGGGGCTTCTCCCTCCTGGTGCACCTGAAACTTCCCATATTTGATTTTAAGTGTTTTGTTCGTCCGGCCTACTGACACTCCATGCAGACATGTGACCTATGTCAGAAGTAAGTGAAACACAGAGTTGATAATTTTCGTAGAAAATTAGCTTTGTTAGATGTAGTTGTGTGGAGGAAATGCAAAATTGAAAGACTTGCTTTTCTTTCATCTTTTTTCCCTTTCTTATTTCCTGATACAGACAAAGAAAGCCGCCCGCCTCGGAAATTTCCTTCCGATAAAATTTTTGAAGCCATTTCTTCAATGTTTCCGGATAAGGGCACAGCAGAAGAACTAAAGGAAAAGTAAGATTTGCTCTTTTGAGGCAGTCTTGCCTTGTATGGTGCGTAGCTCAGCGTTTTGGTTTATCAGAAGTAGAACTCACGGAGCCGACGGCCCCCCGCGCTTCCTATGTTCATGGTGCTGCGGGTTCTCGACACCATGTCCGTGAGGTGCTTCCCTGCACGGCGCTTACCGTGGTGCCAGTAAACACACGCGTGATTTCCGGTAGCGCTTGGAGAGGAGAACTTCTCTGGACACTTATAGAAATGTCAGCGTAGTTGATGTTTATTTTAATTAATGTGGTAACATTTTTCATGATCTGAATCCCATCCCTGAACTTGATTCTTTTTTATTTACTATTTTGAGAGAGAGAGAGAGAGAGAGAGAGAGAGAGAGAGCGCGCACAAGTTGGGGAGGGGGGGGAGAGAAGGAGAGACAGAATCCCAAGTATGGTGCCCAATGGAGGGACTCGAACCCACAAACTGAGATCATGACCTGAGCCAAGATCAGGAGTCGGACACTTAACTGACTGCGCCTTGATTCTTGATATACCGGACAGAATGTTTAATTGGCTCTTCATCTAAATAAGGATGGTTTTAGGTCAGACCTTTTCCTTGTGTGTGGCCGAGGCACGATGAACATCACAGATGCTATATGGGACCTTTCGGAAACTTTATTTTCAGAGAAGGAGTTGTTGCCGTGTCCTCACCTCCCTTTTCCCTGCTCGCCGTCAGGTATAAAGAACTGACCGAGCAGCAGCTCCCGGGCGCACTTCCTCCTGAGTGCACCCCGAACATCGATGGGCCGAACGCCAAGTCCGTGCAGAGGGAGCAGAGCCTGCACTCTTTCCACACGCTCTTCTGCAGGCGGTGCTTCAAGTACGACTGCTTCCTGCACCGTAAGTGCGGCCGCCGCGCGCCCTCGTTGGGGTCTGTCGTGGGTCCCGTCGTCTAGTGCCAGGAAGCGGTGTCCTTGATCGCAGCTAGAATCGATCATTTCGCCTGGCGGTTAAGATGGAGAACTGTGCTAGGATCAGAGGACCGTCGTTTTGCAATTTGTTGCTTGACGGTTGCTGTGGAGTCTTTGACTTGGGCCGCCCGGCTCCCACTAATGTGGAATACGGGTCAGTGGTGTTCCCATAAAGGCTCACCTAGCACTTGTTTGTAGCGAAGCTGTGACCGTGAACCATCTCAGAGCCTAGAGCAGCACTGCCGTATGGTTGAATGCATTTTGTTGAATAAGAAATGGGCTAAAAAGATGTTTGTAGGTATTTTTGTCAGTTTAGTGTTCCTTTTTTTTTTTTTTTTTTTTTTTTTTTTTTTTGTTCTCTGAGTAAGTTTCTTTTAAAAATATCTGCAGTTGACAGGTGCCTGGGTGGCTCAGTAGGTTAAGCGTGCAACTTGGGCTCAGTTCACCATCCCATGGTTTGTGAATTTGAGCCCCTGCGTTGGGCTTTCTGTTGTCAGCGCGAAGCCTGCTTTGGATCCTCTGTCGCCCTCTCTCTCTGCCCCATACCCACTTGTTCCCTCTTTCTCTCTCTCTTTACAATGATTTTTTAATTAAAAAAAATATGTATTATTTAATGTTTTATTTTTTGAGAGAGTGAGCATAAGTGGGGGAGGGGCAGAGAGAGAGAGAGCGATCTGAAGCAGGCTTTGTGCTGACAGGCCGACAACAGCAAGTCCGATTTGGGCTTGAACTCACGAACCTTGAGATCATGACCTGAGGTGAAGTCGGTCGCTCAACCGACTGAGCTACCCAGGTGCCCCTCATTTTTTTATTTTTTAAAGATTTTATTATTATTTAGAGTGAGAGAGAGGATATGAGCTGGGGGGAGAGGGAGAATCTGAAGCGGGCTCCGTGCTCAGAGTGGAGCCCAGTGTGGGGCTCGATCCCACCACTCTGGGATCATGACCTAAGCTGAAATCAAGAGTCAGATGCTCAGCCGACTCAGCCACCTAGACGCCCCAAAGATTGTAATTTTTAAGTAATCTCTACCCCCTGTGTGGGGCTTGAACTCCTGACCCTGAGATCAAGAGTTGCAAGCTCCACCGACTGAACCAGGCATCCCTACACCCAGCTGGTTTATAAAGTTATGCCCAGTTCTTAAGAATATTATGAGTCGCATCCAAGTGTCACCATAGCGAATGGTCGCGTGGAAGCTCTACGTGGAAGTCAGTGAAATGGTCCATCCAGTTTGTAGACGTAGCATTCTCGTACCTTCCTTGTGCAAATGAATCAGGAAGTGGATGCTGCTTCTGAACATGATCACATGAGTTATTTTATTGTGATCTTCAGATTTGAGTAATAGTGATGAACCTTGAACCTGATCAGTCCCTCCTCCGTCAGGCGGGGGACATTGACTAGCGAGCTTCGCTCCGGTGGGAGGCGAGGCTGCCCACCCGTGGCACGTGGAGCGGCGGGGTCCACAGCTGCTACGCCCCTTGCTTCCTCGTTCACTAGGGCCGGTCTCTTTGGGATTCCGCCTCGACGGATCGTGTAGGGATTCACTGCTTTCCATCAACTTCAGCAGAATCTCACAGACTGTAAATGTTTCTTAGGCAAAATGAACCTGTAAATACATTGTTAGATACACGTTAGCTATAGCATTTTGTGCCTTAAGTTTTTTTCTCTCTGATAGAATAACATAGTGCTTCATAAGCTGTTGTGAAGATTAATTTTATTATTATGTGTAAAATACTTAAAACAGTACTTGGCTTGTTTTTATTGTTATTTTTTAAACAGGTCGTCATTTACATGACCTACACTTCAGAAATGTATTAAAAGGTGTCCAGCGAATTCTCCCTGCCACCTCTGCCCCCGTGCGTAGCGTTTGTACCTCACTCCTTAGACCACTAACATCAGCTCTTCTGTATCTTTCTGTAGTATCTTCCGGCAAAATGCAAAGATGTTCTTTTCCCGACTGTCCTTCTCACAAGGTGCCATACTAGTGAGGCTTCTTCTCCCTGTTATGACTTCATGGTGTAGACGCTCTTCCTGTCTGGAGAGCTGCGTAGCCTTCTGTCGTAGGAGGCAGCGGAACCCTGCATTTGGATCGTGTTGCGCCTTTCGTTCCCACGGCGCTGCGGTGAATGACCTTGGCTGTACCTGCACAGCATTTGCCATAAGTGCAAGTTAAGCTGGTCCACTGTGTATTGGCTTCACTCTTTTGCATTTAACTCTTTGATCCTTTGGAAGCGAGTGATTCTGATAGAGTTTTGGATCCACTTCTCCCTACCTCCAAGGCTGCCTAGTCGTTTTCCATGCCGCTTATTGGAAAGTTCCCTCTTCACTGCTTTGCCACCCTCCTTGCCTGTTACCACGTGTGCTTGGGTCTTTTTTTTTGTGTTCTCTTCCAGGAGGCTTTATTCAGAGATCTCCTGCCTATTCTTTCTTGTTTTTTTAATGTAAATTTTTAGAATCAGTTTGTTTAATTAAAAAAAAAAAAAGTCTAGGTAGTATGTTTATTGGAATTCCATTAAATGTATAAATTACTTACGGGGAAATTGACATTTAAAAATTTTTTTTTTTTCAACGCTTTTTATTTATTTTTGGTACAGAGAGAGACAGAGCATGAATGGGGGAGGGGCAGAGAGAGAGGGACACACAGAATCGGAAACAGGCTCCAGGCTCCGAGCCATCAGCCCAGAGCCTGACGCGGGGCTCGAACTCACGGACCGCGAGATCGTGACCTGGCTGAAGTCGGACGCTTAACCGACTGCGCCACCCAGGCGCCCCTGAAATTGACATTTTAAAATGAGGATTAAGTGTAACCATATGATCAAGTTTCCTTTTGTGTCCTTTAGTAACCTTGAATTTTCTTCACGTAGTTCTTGTACATTCGTTTGTAAGATGAGTTCTAGGTATTAATGGATTGTTGCTGGACTTTTTCTCTTTAAATGTCACATGTTTAATACCTTGATACCTTACTGAATTGTCCTTGTTTATAATAATTTCTCGGTGGATTCTTTGTTGAGTTTTCTAGCTCTGTAGGTAGACTGTCGGCAATTACTGAGATTCTCTGTCTTTATGACTTTAATTTCTTTCCTTGTCTAATTACATTGGCTGATATCTTCAGTACGGTGTTAAATAACAGTGGTGCTAGCAGATACGTTTTCTATCACTTCTGGATCAGTTTTGAAAAGTTACCTATTTCACCCAAGTTTTGAAATTTATTTGGATAAAGTTGACCCGAGTGCTCCAGTGATTTTTTTTTTTCCTGCTTAATTAAATGTTTCGTTCTCCCATTTTTCTTGACGAACTTAAGTGGTTTCTGTATTTTGTTTTAAAAATCTGTTTCCTATATTTTTCCCTCAGAATCAGCTACTGTATTAGTTTTACTGTGTTTCTCTTTATGAGTCAGATTTTTGCATTGTTTTCATTCTTCCCTCTTTTTTGGATATATGTGGTTAACATACAATGAATCGTCTCTAGAGCACTGTTTCAGCCTCTTTTAGGTTCTGTTGTTTATTCTTCAGGAATTTTAAGGAACGTTTTAGGTTTCTTTTTAACTCGTTGTCTAAGGGGGGATTTTTAAACTTCTGGGGAGAAGGGCCTTTTTGAACGTTCTCCATTTTAATTATTTCTGTGTGGTAGCCTCACTGATACCTGGTCTCACCTGTTACTTAGATGTCAGGGGTGTCTGCCATGGCTGTCTGTAAGGAAGAAGTTTCGATGGTTAGGGGGATTTGCAGTTCATCCGAGCCAGAAGCTGAGTTATCTGTCTGACCATGGTCTTTTTTCTTAGACTTACATGTTCAAACGAACCTTGAAGGATAAATGGTTTTGGTTTGGGAACAAATTCCACTTTGTATTCCAAATAACTTTTAGACCATGATCCATTTTGTAAATTGGAAACGGGTTGTTCTGCAAACTTGGGAGTCCTGTAATTCCTTTCTTGCTTGCTTTTTTTTCAAAGTTTATTTATTTTTGAGAGAGAGTGCATGCGAGTGGGGCAAGGGCAGAGAGCGAGGGAGAGAGAGAAGGCTCAGTCCCACAAACCATGAGATTGTGACCTGAGCCGAAATCAAGAGTTGACTGAGCCACCCAGGCGCCCCGATGTAAATTCTTTATAAAAGTTTCAGCCTAAAATTGGCTGCCTAGTCTGTCTTTGACGCTTGTTAGAAGAACCAGGGTCAGCTCCTGAATTGATTGTGGTGGGTCTAGAGAGGTAACACATTTCTGATAGGGAGGGAAGGAAGGCAGGCTGAGAAATGAAGGTTGGGAAATTTTATGTGCTTACATAGGATCAAAAGTAGAACCCTGGAATAAATGTTTTGTTGGGTTTTCTATTATCTGAGTGGCCTACAGAGGAATCCATTTTAAGCATGAAACCCATTTGTCATTTTTGATATTATGTAAGTCTATTTTCGGAATGCGTATTAATGCTAACTGTAGAGCTTTTAACATTTTTAATGGTTAGAATTTGAGAAACAGTGTTCCAAAGTTTGTAGCTGATGGTTGACTTTTTTTTTTTTTTTTTAGTTTTCAGATGTGTAATGATTAAAATTGAGACATATGGAGTTCATATTTGCCATGTAATTAACAGAGTGACTTAACCTCCCTACATCTTGATTTTCCTCATCTATAAATGGGGGTGAGGATCCTAACGCCTGCAGGATTTTGTGGGGGATTCAGTGAGGTCATGCCTGGAGCCTCTTCCTGTGTGCTTTGAACACAGAAACTTTTATTGTTGGCTCCCGTCACTGCCTGCTGTTACTACTGTCCTATGCTCTGAGCATTGACACAGTCATTTTGTAAGATACTTAATAGTCTGAGATCTCTGATGTACAGAGAATTTATAGGATTACAACTATTAAGTATGTATATTCAGTAAGAATTCTGAATACCAAGTTCTAATCGGAGCAGACAAGATCAGTACCTTGGGCAGAAGTTAATGTATAAACTTGACACTTTGTACTTCCCTGTGATCATTTATTTTGTCATAATTATCACATGACAATGAGCTAAAGTATTTGAGAAGTGTTGTATGTTACAGGGAGGGGAGGTGGCTCTTCCTGCACGTGGCGAAGCATGCTGGGTGCAGGTCTCAGCACCCCTGCCGCCAGCTAACCAGCTACTCAGATTATCTCTTTAGTCCTGTTTCCTAATCTGTAAAATCACCACCGGAAGTAGGTGACTGCGAAGGTTCGCTCCAGCTCTGTAATCCTTGGATTCCCCAGTTCTGTATTTGAGGCATCAATATTTGGTGAAACGTTAGAAGATTCTGAGGGGCTACTTAGTATTTGCAGCCGTTTTTTAGAATCGCCAGTTTACTCAAATACAGGTATTGGAACTGGATATGTAACAGTCTTCTTACCTTTGCTCAAAAACTGTAAGGTAAGATTTTTCATCAAGATTTTATAGGTTGCTTTTGAAAAAAACAAAACCAAAAAGCCCTCCACGTTCTTTGCTCTCTCCTTTCTGATAAGTTTTAGAAAAAGTGCCCTGCTTGAATTTTCTTTTAATAATTTTCTTGATCAGGTTATTTTATGTAATCTTTTCCCCTCAGATTATATTTAGCTTGAAATATATTTTAATAACTTAGTTGAAATATTAGTACTTTAAGACACCTATGTGAAAATATTAAGTACTCTGAAAATCTAAAATAGTCCAGACATTTCTGGAAGAGGGAATTCTTTGTATCCTTAGTTTTCTTTTTTTTAAATTTTTTTTTTCAACGTTTTTTATTTATTTTTGGGACAGAGAGAGACAGAGCATGAACGGGAGAGGGGCAGACAGAGAGGGAGACACAGAATCGGAAACAGGCTCCAGGCTCCGAGCCATCGGCCCAGAGCCTGACGCGGGGCTCGAACTCACGGACCGCGAGATCGTGACCTGGCTGAAGTCGGACGCTTCACCGACTGCGCCACCCAGGCGCCCCGAGTATCCTTAGTTTTCTTAAACAATTGAAGTTTGAAATTCTGCTGAGGGAAGGCTAACAATGAGAATAGTTCTCTTTTTTGAGCTAAATGCAATGTGAAATGAACAGTGGTACTTCAAGCAATTTTTAAAGTACCTTTAATCATCAGTGTGTTAATTTTTCCTTTAGAGCTGAAACTTGACTCGTGAGCGTCCGTTGCTTTTTTCTGGGCCTCTGCGGCATCTCTGCGGCCACTGTCTTCACTTGCGCACGTGTCTTATGTTTCTCACTGATTCAGGTGAAATCGAGAACTTCAGTCCTTAAGCAGAGGAGACATCCAGATTAAAAACAAATTTTACCAAAAATATATCACTCAGTATGTTCTGCTGATGTGGCCTTGACCTTCCGTAGGCTCCGACTTTGTATTTTAGGGGTCGGTGTCCTCAACTGTTCAAAAATATAATCCAGTGCTAAATTAGTCATGGTATTGGTCTCTTCATTCCAGGGAAATCAAACTCACTTGAAACAGAATTTGAGCCTTGAATTTCTACTTCAAGACCAACATCACTTTGTGTCTTTGTTTTCTTGATTTCCTCATCAGTCAGTTCATCTATCCCATTTAAGTTCTATGGATAGAAGTATGGCTTTTTACAGATGTTTTTTAAATGGTTTGTTTCATGAATGTGTCACTTGTTTTTGTCCAAATTAGATAGTTTTCGTCTTGTGTAACTCTGAACAGGGCATTTGTAGCATTTGCCTTGGTAGCTGGAACAGGCTTTCTCGAAGGTTTCTCCCAACTTCTCACTGCTGTGCATTCACGCTTCATTAGTTTGTCACTCTGCTATACTTTGAATCTTTTTGTTGTCAGGTTATTTGGGGGTTTTAAGTTTCAAACACTTTTGTTTCTGGAACCTGTTTTGTGTGACCACGTATTTCCTATAGAAGGGCGCTGACCGCAAGCCGTCTCTAGGTTCTTGAATTGTGTCTGATCCAAAGTAATGGAGTTTCAGTAGGCTGAGGGTGTCCTCTTTATTTCTTATTACTTAAAAAAAAATTTTTTTTGAGTTTATTTTGAGAGGGGTGAAGGGCAGAGAGAGTCTGAAGCAGGCTCCCCGCTGTCAGCGCAGAGTCCGAAGCGGGGCTCCATCCCGCACACTGAGATCATGACCTGAGCCGAAACCGAGGGTTGCTTAACTGACTGAGCCACCCAGGTGCCCCGTCCTCTTTATTTATATTTTTTAAATTTTTGTAAAAAATTTTTTTTAACATTTATTTTTGAGAGAGCGAGCGCGCACGTGCGCGCACGTGTGGGTGGAGGAGGGCAGAGAGAGAGGGAGACCCAGAATCTGAAGTGGGCTCCAGGTTCTGAGCTGTAGCACAGAGCCTGATGTGGGGCTCGAACCCACAAACCATGAGATCATGACCTGAAATGAAGTCAGATGCTTAACTGACTGAGCCACCCAGGCGCGCCACCGCCCCCCCCCCCCCCCAGCTGCCATCCTCTTTATTTTTAAAAACTAGTTTTAAACAAGTGCTGTCCCATTCTTGTCCCATTTGACAAGCTGGTTGCTGACCTTTATTTAGAAATCAAGAAATTGTAGATGCCAGAAATCTTGGGTAAAAATAGGAAACCTGATTTCATCGTAGAAGGGATATATCCGTTATTTCTAATTAAAGACTCAAATGTTCGTGATCTGAGTTGAGAGTTTTATGTGCATCAATTATACTTGCAAGGAGAAAAGGAGGAAATCCCTAATCATTCCAGAATTTACGGTTTCCTCCCTGGTTAGGGGCTGGTGGGGAGGAGGTTGTTTCAGGGGAGAGTTGAGAAGAATACAATGAGATGATTCAGTTTAGGAAGAGCTCGAAGGAAAGTTCTGTAAGGTAAAGCATACGTTGGCAAGGTTGTAATGTACCAATTGTTTCCACTGAAACTGGAAACGACGAGTAAATATAGTTATATTTGGGTATTTTATGTTTATTTTGCAGCTTTTCATGCAACACCCAACACTTATAAGCGGAAGAACACAGAAACGGCTCTAGACAACAAGCCGTGTGGACCACAGTGTTACCAGCACTTGGTAAGCCTGAGGGCTGCACGCTCGGAAGGCACTCGCAGAGTGTCCCCGCCGATGTCCCCGCTGAACGGTGGTGAGGTCTGCGGAGCCAGCGCTGACATGACGCTCTTGCTCCTGTACCTCGGCCGTGTGGGGGGCAGGGACTCTCTCCCTTGCCCAAGTTGCTTTCGTCGCGGTTACACACTGCACGGTTTAGTCCTTCATCAGTCTTGTTTCATTGGTTTGTCTGCATTAATCTCTTCAGCAACCTTGCGAGGTTGTTAGGAGCAGGACTCTTCCTCCCGCCACAGGGTTTGTGAGCGTGAGAAGCACAGGTAGTCCCTTCAGCCCCAGAAGCTCGGTAATTGTACGGGGTAGTTCCGGAGCCTTCTTCAGAGTTACAGACCCATGGTGGTTGGAGTGAGGTGATCGGGCCCACAGATTTTTTTTTTTTTTAATGATGAAGAAAAGATAAGGGTTTAGGAAGAGGTAGAAAAGTGTTTTATGGGCACTATCTTATTTTTACCATTTCCCCTCTTTGAACCAAGCCACTCCTACCTAGGAACTAAATGGGTATATATTGCCTGTTGGATTTTGGACAGAAGATTCATTGAATGGCACCTGCAGAAGGTATCCTATTTTTAAGCATTTTGGTTTTTGTAGAATGAAGTGTAAAACTGTTGGCTGCTCTCAAACTTCTCCCTTCTCCTGCCACTGTAAACACGGAGTTCTTGAGCACAGTTTTATAATGCTCTGTGCCAGGCCGAATTTTACTGGGCTCCTCTAAGATGTTTCTGTGGTCTTTATAATCTGTGATCTTACTGTTGGCACATATTCTCTGAGACCGGGTTACTGGACTTGTTGCTGCGGAAATGTGCTGCTTTCACGATTTTGGGGGGCTGGGCATCCCTCCCAGGAAAAAGGGGGATGTTCTTTTTAATAGTAAGGCAGGATGGGACAAAGCCCAGCATGCTTATGTGATTCGTGTTCTTCTGGTATTCTTTAAATATCACCAGAGACTCTTCTTAAACCCTGAAATAGGAAAGTCTGGCTCCGCATGCACGGAGTGTGATGCTTCTCACGAATGTTCGTGTTTAAAGAGACTCACCTATTTTTTATATTTTGTTATAACCAGTTAATATGGTTCACAAGTTCACACAGAATTGTCGTGCCTGGTTTCGTACCCCTGTAGCACAAAAGAGCACCTAGATCGATCTTTCGGAAATTTTCAAACTGTCAAAAGCAGATAGAAAACCAGGATGTGCAAATGATTATTGGTAAAAGTGGGTACCGTGAGAATTTACTGACGACGGTGCAGTTCTTTTTCTCTCATGCAACAAAACAAGTTGGAGAACTTGACCTTGATGTCTGCGTCCTTGACTTTGTAGGAGGGAGCAAAGGAGTTTGCCGCTGCGCTCACCGCTGAGCGGATAAAGACACCGCCGAAGCGGCCCGGAGGCCGCAGGAGAGGACGGCTCCCCAACAACAGCAGGCCCAGCACCCCCACCATTAACGTGCTGGAATCGAAAGACACAGACAGCGACCGGGAAGCGGGGACGGAGACGGGCGGGGAGAACAACGATAAAGAGGAGGAGGAGAAAAAAGACGAGACTTCCAGTTCCTCGGGTGAGACGCGGGTGACCGCTAGGAGACGGATCGAGTGCTTCTCTTAGTGGGCTAGTCGTCAGCACGCTGACAACTCTCAGACCGGGGGACTCGTTCAGGGTGTGGAGCTGACTTCTTGCCGCCCCTGCCCGCACCCCGGCCTGCGGAGACCGCTGCCCGCGTGCTGGGGAGGTGGAGGGTCCGGCCTGTGGTCACGTTCCGTGTCGCATTCCTTTCTCATTCGGTTTAGTGGTGTTGACGTTCCGTGCGAGGTTTCTGTGCTTTTGGCTCTGTGACTTACCCAAAAGTGACAACAGGTTTCATTTTATTTATTATTACCTTTTTGAGTAAGCTCTATGCCCAGGGTGGGGCGTGTGAACCCGTAACCCCAAGATCGAGAGTCTCCTGCTCTATTGGCCGAGCCAGCCAGGCGCCCCCCAGCTTGCATTTAGAATGTTGTGTTAAAGGGGACCCAGCCTTGTGTTCCGTGGGAGGCTTAGTGACTGTTTCCAGCCTTCTCAAGATGATTCTCTTCCTGCTTTTGTCCTAAGCACAACCCTGAGTTTTCTTTCTCTCTTCCTCCCTCCTTCCCATCCTTGTTTTTATTTGGAGAGAGAGAGAACGCAGAGAGGCTCAGAGAGGGAGGGAGAGAATCCCAAGCAGGCTCCACGCTGTCAGTGCCGAGCCCGACGTGGGGATTGATCCCACGAACTGTGAGGTCATGACCTGAGCCCAGATCAGGAGTCAGACGCTGAACCCACTGGGCCACCCAGGTGCCCCCGGTTGTCATTTCGTGACCAGTGGGTAATTTCGGTTTTCTAGAAGCGAATTCTCGATGTCAGACGCCAATAAAGATGAAGCCAAATATCGAGCCTCCCGAAAACGTGGAGTGGAGTGGTGCCGAGGCCTCGATGTTCAGGGTCCTCATTGGCACGTATTATGACAATTTCTGTGCCATTGCCAGGCTCATCGGGACCAAAACTTGTAGGCAGGTAAGTATATCTGGTAAAACACTGTTCGAGAACTTCAGAGCGAAAACAGGCAGTCCCTGTCCAAACAGAAGAACGTTCTTGGTTATTCTTAAGCTCCTGTTCATCTCCCAAAAAGCATGTTGATCTTTTTTTCACTGAGCGGGAACTGACGGAAAATGATTCTTCCCACTTTAGATCTCTCAGGGCTGGTCTAAAGGGCCAGGAAGACTAGGTGGTGAGCCTTGCGACTCTCGGTCAGAGTGTGGGTTGGGTCAGTGTCTTTTTGACTTTCCGCTCTGTCCCAACGCCTGGCAGCTGCGGGGGGTGGCGGATGGGGGATGGTAACACTGGTTTGACTAAACACATGGTCCTCGTGGCCCCGTGGCTGTGCCTCTTGCCAGGTGTATGAGTTCCGTGTCAAAGAATCCAGCATCATAGCTCCGGTGCCGGCCGAGGATGTGGACACCCCTCCAAGGAAGAAGAAGAGGAAACACCGGTAAGTCAGTGTGTGGCCGATCCGACAGGCCCCCCGGACACTTCCGAGGGCAGCGGTCCACCTTCAGTCAGTGACAGAATGTGGAGTCTTGTCGGCCTCGGTAGTCGCTGGTATTTTTCTCTTAAGAACACAGTA
This sequence comes from Neofelis nebulosa, assembly GCF_028018385.1. Classification (NCBI taxonomy): domain Eukaryota; kingdom Metazoa; phylum Chordata; class Mammalia; order Carnivora; family Felidae; genus Neofelis; species Neofelis nebulosa. Next base: position 7,761,122 of record NC_080785.1, read on the forward strand.
CCCTGCAATCGATGTGGTGTGTTAAGGAGAACCTAATAGAAGCTTCTGTAGTAATGGCTCCATCAGCGCTTGAGCATTTACTCTAACGTGTTCTTGGGTGTGAGTGTTGAGAGCTGAGGGGGGTGCCGACCTGGTTTTTATTCTAGGAGCCTGAATTCTCTATGTGTGTGGTGTCACTTTCTGTTCTTAAAAAATTCTTTTTAATGTTTATTTTTGAGAGAGTGCACATCAGGGGAGGGGCAGAGAGAGAGAGAGACACAGAACCCGAAGCCGCCTCCAGGCTCCGAGCTGTCAGCACGGAGCCTGACGCGGGGCTCCATCCCACGAACCGTGAGATCATGACGTGACCTGAAATTGGACACTTAACCATCTGAGCCACCCAGGTGTCCCATGTCATTTTATACTCTTGACACCTTGCATTAAGCCTCTGTGAAGGTCACCTTTCACAAAGGCTTGCCTGGAAGGGAATGTTTTCATGAAGACTTGTCTTATTTGTTGAAGTTTATTTATTTTGACAGAGACAGAGCAAGCAGGGGAAGGGCAGAGAGAGAATCCCTAGAGCCTGTGGGGCTCGAACCCATAAACTGTGAGCGAGCTCATGACTTGAGCCAAAACCAAGAGTGAGATGCTCAACCGACTGAGCTGCCGAGGCGCCCCAAGGCAGACTTGATTTGTTCGTGCAGAGCCAGAAACCGTGGAAGTCTCGGTCTAATTTCCATCCCCATTCCTGCGTTCTTGAGAGAAACAGGGTTGGGTGTGAAGTAAAGGACTGCCACACTTCGAAAGTTGTGTATGTGCTCGTGTTGTCTTTCTTTAAGAAAGGTAGGGCCCACTGGATTTAGAACTTGAAGAACTTAGCAGTTCTTCCCACAGGAATTTGGGCTGGGTGTCAGTTTCTTGCTTGAATTCCGATCACACGGCTCAATGGAATTATTAAAGATGCCTAAAGTTAGAGAAACTGTACTATTTCTGGTTCATCCGCATCTGAATAAGCCCAACCCCGAGTCCTGACTGGGGGAGGTGGGAAGGGCCATGGCCGGGTGGGGGGGCTAGGTCTCTTTTTTTTGTGGTTACAGCTGACCCTTGAACAACACGAGTCCGAACTGCCTGGGTTCCTATACATGTGTGTTGCGGGGGGTGGTAGGGATAAGTACAGGCCTGGAAATAGTATTTTATGATTTTTCTCAACACACTCTTCTGCAGCTTTATCGTAAGAACACAGTATATGGTACATATATTGTACAAAATACGTATTAACCAATTAGTATCATAAGGCTTAGAAGTTTCGGGGGAGTCAAAAGGTAGATGCAGGTTTTTGATGGTGCGGGGGGTTCGCACCCCTCACCGCGCGTTGTTCAAGGGTCAGCCATACTGGGATTCAAAGCACAGCTACGTTCGTGGCCCACACTGACCCGCTGAAGCGGCTTCTGTTGGATCTGTGCGGTGGCTACTCCCTGGCTTCACAAAGACGACCTTGATTTTCTGTGTTTTACAGGTTGTGGGCTGCACACTGCAGAAAGATACAGCTGAAAAAGGGTTAGCATCTTTCCGTTCAACTTACAATTAACTTAAAAAGGTCTACTCATCTGTTTCCGATCAGTAACTGGATTAGTGTTGGGGAATATTCTGGTAGAATTGACTTCTGTACGTTAAACCCATTTAAATGGAAGATGTCTGTTGATGAAGTTCCGGTCAGTCCTGTGGTGCAGTGAGAGCTGGTCGGATGGAGGGAGTCAGTCAGTCAGTGACGGGAGGACTCTGGGATCGGGGGGTTGGGGGGTAGTGCTCTGGACTTCCCCAGCACTTGGGGGATGGGAGGTGACGTCTGCCATCGCTCTGTAAACAGAAACGTGTGTCACGTTGTAAATACAGGGAGGAAAATTGCCGCCCTTGAGTGTAACGCGGAAGAGACTCCTGTTCTTTATGTGCGATCGATCCCGCCACACCTCCGGGTGACCTGTGTGCCGTTGTTCTCTCTGTGCAGATGGCTCCTCTAACCACGTTTACAACTACCAGCCCTGTGACCATCCGCGTCAGCCTTGTGACAGTTCGTGCCCTTGTGTGATAGCACAAAATTTTTGTGAGAAGTTTTGTCAGTGTAGTTCAGAGTGTAAGTATTTGTTTTGCTTTGATGAATTGCATGAGAATTTAGTCATGTTGAATTGCCGACCAAATCAAAGCAAGGACACGGCAGCTCTTGCTTGGGGTTTCCTTTTTAGGGCCTCCACTTATCCTACGAGGATTTATGGGCCCCCGTAACGGGCTCCGTGCTAGGGGCCAGCCGGTCTCCTGGCCGGTGCGTGTCTGTGGGCAGGTTAGGCAAAAGTGGATTTGATACGGGAGCTGTTCTTTGATCGTTTACATGAAATCGCAGTAAGGCTGCATGGAATAGTAAGATTACAGGGCGTCTAGAATTGGCTACCCAGATACTCTGGCTACCAGAAACCGTCAGCGGGATTTAGAACTCAGCATAAAGCAACGTGTGCATCAGCGTCCTGACTGCACACATGTGAAACTGCACAGGCAGTGCGGATTCCAGGGAAATACCTAGAATCTGGACTCTTAAAATGGTTACGAACCATGGCTGCTACTGTCATTTTTTAGTTTATAAATGTTTATTTTTGAGAGAGAGCGTGCGCACACAAGCGGGGTAGGAGCAGAGAGAGAACGAGGGAGACAGAATTCAATGCAGGTTCTGCGCCGTCAGCGGAGAGCCCGACGCGGGTCTCGAACTCCTGAGCCGTGAGACCGTGACCTGAGCCGAAGTCGGACGCTCAGCCGACTGAGCCCCTCAGGCACCCCTCCGTGGCTCATCTTTAGCCCACGTTTTTCCTTCACACTTAGGGCATCAGAGAGCTTTGAAGTACACATGCCATTCGGCAAGTAAAAGTGGAAAAGCAGGAGCCCGGGGTGGTGGTTCTCAGTAGTGACCGCTGTAACTTGTGTTCTGGTGTTTCCTCTTCTGTCCGGGGGGTGGAGGGCGGGAGGGGCGGGTCACAGGAGTCAGGGCTCCACGAGACGTTGACCCCGCGGTGGTGACAGGACCGTCTCTCTCGAAGGTCAGAACCGCTTTCCCGGCTGCCGCTGCAAAGCCCAGTGCAACACCAAGCAGTGCCCGTGCTACCTGGCCGTGCGGGAGTGCGACCCCGACCTCTGCCTCACCTGTGGTGCGGCCGACCACTGGGACAGCAAAAACGTGTCCTGCAAGAACTGTAGCATCCAGCGGGGCTCCAAGAAGGTAGGGCTCGTCCCCCCCCCCCCCCCCCCCCCCCGGGTGCTGGGGGTTGCCTGGCTCTTAAGGGCCGTCAGTGAAGCGATTATCACATGGTTCGGCCGACCGAGAAGGGTTGGGTTTTCTTTGGGGAATGTGCCCGGAGGCAGGCTGCTCCGTTCTGTCCGGGATGCCTTACCGTGCTGTCACCTGAACCAGTCCATTCTGCCAAGCAGCTGTGAAAGGCATCAGATTTAGAGGAGGGATTTTGCTAGTTGTTTCTAGAACTGGATGGTCTCCACGAAAATAAATGGTGTTCCTATCAGAACCTAGAGACTTGTTTTTCTCAAATAATATCCAAGGTTCTTTTTTGTGCAGAGTGCAAAAGGAAGAGGACTTTGCACACTGGAAATAGTTGCAGTTTCTTTAAAAACGACACAGCGGGAATTTCATGCGGGTGCTTTTAACCGTAGCAACCAGGTTTATTGCTGAACAAAAGAAATTGACAACGCGTACTTGGGAAATTCTGTATCTTCTGTTTTTAGGATAGGTAGATGAAGGGCTTCTTCAGTTACAATTATTTGTGAAAGAGCGAGCGCAAGCGGGGGAGGGGCGGGGTGGGAGGACACGCACAGCTCCGGTCACCGAGCTGTCGTGAGCGGTCATGTGCTGTAACTGAGGCTGCACCGCTGGGCATAGGGCCCTCCCACCAGATGCTGTGACGGTTTCAGGGGTTGGGCCGTCGTATTCTAGGCAGTTCGTGTCATCGTCACAGGGCCGCCGGCACCCCTGCTCAGCCCTAAGAATCTCATCGCTCCCACTGCATGACAGCCTCCTTTTAGCTCCTCAAACAGAAAAGAACATACTTTTTACCAACCGGGTTTCGTTCGCGTAAGGGCATTACCAGAGATGGCTTTATTTACCCAAAAAAGCCCACTGTTTTTGTGGCTTCTCAGAGCTGCCGGCAGCACCGGGGAGCCGGCCCCTCGGTGGAGCCCTCCCGTCGTCTCCTGCCTCAGTGGCTGTGTGAGGACAGGTCTGAGTCCTCGGGCTTTGCCCTCCTTGCTGACCGGTCGGTGCCGTGCGCTTTCTTCTCTAGCACCTGCTGCTGGCGCCATCCGACGTGGCGGGCTGGGGGATTTTCATCAAAGATCCCGTACAGAAAAATGAATTCATCTCGGAGTACTGTGGAGAGGTAAGGCGGGGCTCACCCGGTCTCGGGGGGACAGCACGTACAGACCGTGGGGACTCGCGTCATGTGTAGTAACTTGCCCTTGCCTGGGATGGAGTTTCACGGGGTAGGTCTGTGGGGTTCAGTTAGCCACGAAGTCATAAAAAATGCCTTTTCAGCTTGGACTTAACTCCTGCCGGTGGGCTTGGCCTGCCCGGTCATAGGCTGCTTCGGTCCTCGTCACCTTTTGCATTTAGCATCTGGGGACAAGGGGGAGAACCAGAGCTTCATGCTGGAGAGTCCACCCTGCTCGGTCCAGAGGCTGATTGATAAGGACCTAGAAACAACAGTGTCATTGATTATATACTTTTGTAGTCGCAGAGTTACAGAAGACCCATTGGGTTGGCATCGTTTTGGAAATACCCGCCCGCCCCCCGTTTGTATTTTTGGTCAGTCAATCACTTTCTCCAGGCATGATTCCTTTAGATGTGGGAATGGTGTTTCTGGGTCAACACTGTTCTGAAACATCAGCACGTAGACTGAACGCAGGAGAGGAACCAGCCGTAGGACCGTCTGTTGGGTTGCGTCAGGAAGGTGGGAAAATGTCTGTAGTCCCCTTTGAGCTTGGGTCACCTAACCCACAACCGTCTTGCTTTTTAGATTATTTCTCAAGATGAAGCAGACAGAAGAGGGAAAGTATACGACAAATACATGTGCAGCTTTCTGTTCAACTTGAACAATGGTAGGTCTGATGGGGTGGCATCTGCGAGCCAGGGGGGCTGCAGGGAGCGTCTCCGTCTCACTTCCAAGCGTCGGGCGTTTCTCACCGCCCGGAAACAGGCTGTTGGCGAGGCGACCAGGCTGAACAGGATGGCTAGGGCTGCGCCGGCTCCAGCTGAGAGACGTGCTGCGGTTTTGCCCCGGGGCCTCAGCGGGGGGGAGTCTGCCAGGTCTCATCTGGGGCCTCTGACCTGGGAAGGGTGGGGAGCCCTGAAGGTGGACGCATCCCCAGAACTTCCCTGCTTGTTCTCAGAAGGTCTGTGAGAATGAGGAAGCTGCTTTCCAGACGCTATTTTGGGGCAGCGAACGTGAGGCCGTGGGGGGGTGGGGGCACCCCTCACCCCCGATACCTTCAGAGTAACTTTCCGCCGAAGTAGGTCTTTCTGCGAACACGTTCTGCAGGCTGTCGAATAAAAAAAGTAAAAGGTGAAATGGCATATCAAGAAGCACATTTTTCGGAAAAGCCCTGAACAACCCTGACCCGTGGCTTCTCCAGAACCGTAGTAACTTTGTGTTTACTGATTTAGGACTGAAATTGTTCACTACATTAGGTTCTCTTTTTCTCTTCAGATTTCGTGGTGGATGCAACCCGCAAGGGTAACAAGATTCGTTTTGCAAATCATTCAGTAAATCCAAACTGCTATGCAAAAGGTAGGTGCTGGAGGAACCAGAATTGCCAACAGAACCCCCTTTCAGACCAGTGACCGTGAACTTGAACAGCCCTGGGACAGAGGTGGATTATGTGCCCAAGTCAGACCCTCCCTGGGGCCCGTCCTCATCCAGCTCACTGACCCTAGTGTGTGTATCTCTTTCCAGTTATGATGGTTAACGGCGATCACAGGATAGGGATTTTTGCTAAGAGAGCCATCCAGACTGGTGAAGAGCTGTTTTTTGATTACAGGTTGGTAACAGCGTATTTCTAATGTGACCTGAGGGCTTTTTCTTCCTGGACTCTAAGCTGTGGGGAAAGCCTGGCTTTTAGCTCTTTGTTGGATCTTCCGGTCTTAGAGGGATTGATTTCTGGTCATTATTTGTCAGGGGTGTGGGGGGAAGTTACACAAGTAAGGCTTACTTTAGAAATACAGGCATACCTCGGCGTTATCGCGGGTTCGGTTCCAGGCCCCTGCACTAAAGCGAATCCTAATCCTCTGGCCGGGGGGTGTTTGCCAGACAGCGACGGCATCTAGAACAGTGGCTCAACCTTGTGGCTTTCAGTCGCCTTGTGACCCGTGTTTCTTAAATACTAGACTCGAAGGCCGAGGCGGCCGCCTGAGGCACAGGCTGCAGGATGGCGGGGGTGGTGGCAGGCACGAGCACGACCCTCATCCCGTCCGTCTCCGTCAGAGCTCTGGGCTGTGACCGGGTGCACCGCCAGGGAGCTGCCCCGTCTTGAAAGGGATCTCCGGCTGAGCAGAACTCCGCAGCCAGCGTCCCCTGCTCAGTGGCCGTGCTGGAGACCGACGGGCTTCGTCGTGCGTTCACAGAGCGCAGGCGGAGCAGGCCTCCCGCCGTTCGCGGGGGCCTCGGGTTTTCGGAACGGTCACCGAGCCCCGGCTGCCGGTCCAGGTCACGGCCGCGTCAGCCCTGGGCACGGACTTCCCCTCTCTGGCTCCGAAGGCCCGGCTGGCGTCTTCCGGGAGAAGGCTGTTGTGTCTCCACCGAAGGGGTGGGTGTCGCGCGGCCCCCGTCATTCGTTCCGGCCGCTGGGCCTTCCGGCTTCGCCCTGCACTTGCGTGCTGTGGAGACGGCGCCTTTCCCGGAACCTCCTGACCCACCTCTGCCAGCTTCAGGCTGCTCCTCTGCAGCTGCCTCACCTCTCTCCGCCTTCACGGAATCGGAGAGAGTCGGGGCCTGGCTCCGGATTAGGCTCTGGCCTCAGGGGACGTGTGGCTGGTGCGACCTTCCGTCCAGACCCCTGCAACCCTCTCCACACGAGCGGGAGGCCGCGTTGCCTTCTTAGCACCTGTGTGTTCCCGGAGGAGCGCTTTTCTTTTCCTTCCGCCTTCACAACTTGGCTCACTGATGCCCGAGACCTAGCTTCTGGCCCGTCTTGGTTTTCAAAATGCCTTCCTCGCCGAGCTCAGTCGCGTCTAGTTGTTTTATTCAAAGTGAGAGACGCATGACCCTTCCTTTCGCTTGCACACTGAGGGGCCCCCAGTGGATGGTTCACTGGTCTCATTTCCATATTGGTGCATCTCAGGGACTCCCCTCCCCCTCCCCCCACCAGCAGAGGGAGAGGGGTGGGGGGCCGGGCAGGGGAGCAGCCAGGCCAGACCACCTGTAACGTGTAGCCGTTAGACCCCCCCCCCCCCCCCCCCCGACATGGGTGCAGTTCGAGATGCCCCGTGACAGTGCCAGCAGTCACTTCCAGGTCACCTGAACGGGCCTGATGTTAATGAGAAGGTTTGAAATAATGCACGCGTGGCCAAATGTGCCGGACACGGAAAGATGGCACCGACCTGTTCGCCGTGAGGCTGCCACAAACCTTCAGTCCCCGCCCCCGCCAAAAACAAGTAATGTTTGTGAAGCGCAATAAAACGAGGTATGCCTGTATGATGAAGGGTGGAGAAAGCCCACTTTCACCCTCGCCCTTCGTGCAGCCTTGTGCACTCGCTTTTAGGAGAGGTTCTGTTTCCCTCCAGCTCAGTCAGAGCGATGTCCTTGCCTGCGACGGCCCAAGCGCCCGCCAGGTCATCAGTGTTTAGTATTTTAACGGTTAAGGCACTGTTGGCCAGCGTCCTACCTGGTCACCTCCGGGTCCTTTCTGTGGCAAGTCCCGCGGGCCGTCAGGGAGCGGAGGACACGCAGCCCCCGGTGGTGGGGACACGGCGTCAGGCTCTGCGGGGTAAATTGCCGAGAACTTATTTAGATGCGAGCAGATGCCTGTTGAGCAAACTACATCCTGTGGCCAAATACGCGCCCCCCGGGGGGGCGCGGCGGCGGTAAAACCGTGCCGCGTGTCGCCACTTACTACGGTGGCCTGTGGCACCACATCCGACAGGTCCCCAGTGGACCCCTGCCCCGGGGAGGTCGCGGCAGCCACGGCGCTCCGTTTTGGGCGTCCTGTCCCCTGGGTCCAGGTTCTTCACGCGGAGGCTGGGGCTCCTGCTTGGTCTGGTGCGGGGCCGGCCGTGGTGACACGGACCCACCTTCCCGGGCCCTCGGGGATGGCAGGGGGTGGGGGCCGTTGCAACAGGCTTGTCCAGTTCTCAGAGTAGAAGCGTGTTTCTGCCCACGCTGCGGGAGGCGGGCGAGGTGGGGGCCGGCCTCCCCCGTGCTGGCTCGCGGGTCACCGCGTTTTCATGCTCTTTCAGATACAGCCAGGCCGACGCCCTCAAGTACGTGGGCATCGAGAGAGAAATGGAAATCCCTTGACATCGGCTACCTCCTCCCCCCCCTCCTCCTTTCTGGAACAGCTGCCTTAGCTTCAGGAACCTCGAGTACTGTGGGCAATTTAGAAGAATAAAATGCAGTTTGAAATTCTGAATTTGCAAAGTACTGTAAGAATAATTTATAGTAATGAGTTTAAAAATCAACTTTTTATTGCCTTCTCACCAGCTGCAAAGTGTTTTGTACCAGTGAATTTTTGCAATAATGCAGTATGGTACATTTTTCAACTTTGAATAAAAGAATACTTGAACTTCTCCCTGGTGTTGTCATTGATCATACCGAGTTGTCCGTGGAGGGGGCAGCACACTCACCCTGAAATCCTGGGGTGTCTTTCTCTGGGTCCTGATTTAAAGGCTATTACCTGTATTAACTTGCCCAGTTATTATTTCATATAACGTGACAAGATAGCTGGCGTCCTGGGGCCCGGGCGGGTCCCAGCGGCCTGGCGCACAGGAGCCTTGAAGCCTCGATCTCTGTGTAGACAATCATGGAGCTGGACGAGGTGGCCGTTCGGGAACCCCATAGCAGGGGGAGATTGCCTTCCTGCCTACGAAAGGTGATGGGTAACAACCAGACCGGTGTCAGGTCTTAAAGGAAGGCTGGTAAACCCCTCCAAGTGTCCCGGAAGTGGGGCGCTTGCCTTGGACTCGTCATGACAGCTGTGATCGGTCTGCGCGGTCCAGTTGCCTTTTCCGGAATTAGAGGACATTTTTGTGGATTTACACAGCGTGATGCTATTTTTGTGTGAAGCTTAATCAAATCTTCCCTTTCCCACCACGCAAACCTCGACGAGACTGGTCTCTGCCGCATGTGGGCGCGTCAGCCCTGGCAACGCCGGTCCTCACTTGAGCGCTAACTGGCCGTTTCGCTTTGGGGCCAGAAAACCTGGCCCAACGCGCCAATCTCCCGTGCCGCGCTTTCATTCTCTGCCACGTCTGGTGACGAAGGACACTGGGGTAGACGGTCTCCCAACCCCCGTGTCCGGGAAGTGGCGCCACACGCTCGGGGGGCCGTCGCGGACGGACCCACGCAGGGCGAGCGCACGCACCCCCCCCCCCCCCCCCCCCCACCCCGTGGTCACACGCGGGCCCGTTGAGGACAGAGCGGGGACCACTGCCCCAGTGGGGTCTACGGGCCCGGAGTTTCTACCGGCCACGGCCTTCCTGCCGTTGACCGCCGCCAGCCTGTCCCCGCGTGTGAACAGCTGGGAGCGGAGCCTGGAGTCCAGGGAGGTTCTCGCTCGACGCTCCAGACACCCGGATCCGTGGCCGAGACGAGTTGTTTTAGTGGAGAGCAGGGAGTTGTGAGCACAGCACGGCGAGCTTCTCGTGCCCGCATCCGAAAACGCGTGTCTCCGGTGTCCCTACACCAGTTCTTTCAGCACAAACGCCGGCCACGCACCCAGTCGCAAGGGCCTCTTACGTCCGATCCGGTCGGCTTTAGATTCGCCTTTGTTTGTAACGTGCAGGCGGGCACAGGGCTAGACACGTGACATATTCAAGTACCCAGTAACGAAGCCAAAACGTGGGGGAAGAACGAACTTTAAAAATCGTGTGCCTCCCCCAGTGCCGTACCCCCCACGGAGAGGAAGCCGGACACGGGCCTCCCCGGCGGAGGGGACCAGGAGGTGGGTAGCGGCTGTACCAGGACAGAGAGGCTTCGGACAGTTTAGGGACATCCGATGCTGGAACGGATGACAGCCTGACATGACAACAGGTGGCCCTGCCGGCCAATTTCTGTGGTCCCTTCTTGACCTCTTCGCCCCACCGCTGGTCGTAACCCCAGGCAGGTGCCCCAGGGCGGTGACGACGGTCCCAACATCCACGTCTAGGCGGTGGCCCCTTGCCCACAGACGGACGCCCAGGCAAATCTGAGGGCACCGTGAGTAACCGGTTTGTCAAAATTCTTTCCGGTCCGGATTTAGTGGTTCTTACAAAAGCGTGCAGACTGCGATCCATCTAGACGCTGCTTGCTTTTCAGTATCATCTTGGTTCATTCAGGCTCCGGCCTTCGCAGTATGCATTCGGTGACTCAAGAGTCTTGGCTCCCACCTCTGCCCAAGAGGTCCTCAATCCCACGTGAACCAACGAATCGTGTGATTTACACTCGTAGACAGGTCATCGAGACAGGTTCCCCAAGTGAACGTTGTCAAAGACCCTGAGTATTCGGTTGAAAACTCTAGGAGCTTTGGGCCCTTCACGGACACGGAAATCGCTGCGAATGCTGGCTTCTACCTCGGCCCCCTGTGGTAAAGGATTCCAGGAGGGTGGGTATCAGAAGCGGTCTGAGACATCGTGTAGGCAGAGCTTTTTACGAACTAGGACCTCCATCAAGCGGCTTAAGAAGAGCCCACACTCACTCGGGGCAGGGCAAGTCAGCGTGTGGTCAGCCACGGACGAGGGCGTGAGCCAGAAAGCTGACGTTCAGGGAATAAAACGAGGTCGCCCAGCCGGCCGCGTTACTGCGATTCCTGGAACAGCGGTCTTCGGAAGGGAGGGTCCGTGCAGAGACCGGCAAGCACGTTTGCGTTTTCGTCCGCGTGTGGTAAAACCTCGAGTTCTTTCAAAGGGACGTCAGATACCGGTGTCCGGCAGGGAGACCGGCCACCTTGAGATGCTCAGGCCGTGGCAACATTTGTTGCCTTTTTGTGTAGACTCAAATCCAAGTGAGTTAACGTCTAGCGAACAGAAACCGTTTAGGCCGCAGGTGCCCGTTCCTGTACGTACTGGTCCCCCCCGCCCCTTGGTGGTGCTGCTCGGGCCTGTACCCGCCGCCTTCCCGGCCACTGTCCCGCGAAGGCGCCGGCGAGCGACGGGCCAGCCGTCTGTCTACACAGGCACGTCCGACCGCGGCCCCAACCCCGGCGAACCCGTTACCGTCACAGGCCGCGGACCACGGCCCTACCTCGTCCGTCCCCCTCCTGGGCGCGCAGCCTGGAAGGCGGTGGTGGTGCTTCAACCGACAGCCCGGTGGCCTCTCTCTCCTCGGCGCCCTTCGCGACGGCCGGGTGTCTCCCCGGAAGCAGCTTCCGACGACGGCGCTTTCGCTCGTCCATTCCTGGTAGGAGACATGCGGTGGATCAGCACACACCGGAGCCGGAGGGCAGCGGAGACACGAAGGCAAAGCGCGTGGGGCTCCTCCCCCGCCTGCCCCCCACCCCGCCAGGAGACGGCGCACGCCTGGCGTGAGGGGGGCGGGGGCGGGGCGCGGACGTGGGGGGGCCGCCGGCCTCGGCCGTCCGCGGGGCCCCTTCGCCGGCGGCTCTGCGCGTCCCGCCGTACACCCGGGGGTGCTCTCGAGCCCGGAGGGACCGGAGACCCGGCACCGGCTCCTGAGGTCGCTTCCTGCCCTCATCGGGGCTCCAACACAGCTTCGCACGGGGGCCCCGTGGTTGCGCAGCACGTGCGTCCCGGAGCGGGTCAAGGCACGGCGGTGGGGGGAGGCCGACGTGCGCGGGGAGCCCGCCACCCCAGGAGCCGGGGGGAGGGTGCCGTGGGTGTGCGCGCGGGGGGCGGGGGGGGGGGGGGTCCTGCTTTCTGCCTGGTTTTCAAAGCGGGGGGTGGGGGTGGTGTCTGTAAAACTGGAAAAGCTGAAGACGCTGTGGAAACTGAAACTCTGTCTCCACTGCTACTTTTTAACCCGTTTGGCCTGTAACTTTTTTAATTTTTGAGCGAGAAGAGATGAAGTGCAAGTGAGGGAGGGGCAGAGAGGGAGAGACACAGAATCCGAAGCGGGCTCCGGGCTCCCAGCTGTCAGCACAGAGCCCGAGGCCGGGCTCGAACTCACGGACCCTGCGATCATGACCAGAGCTGCTTAACTGAGCCACCCAGGCGCCCCCAACTTGTAACTTTTTATACTAACCTGTCAGGCCCAGATTGTTCCAGGGAACTGGGAGAACTTCCCTGTCACTTCTTTGGCTTGTGACCCTGACCCACGGTGGGCGCAGGGCGGGCTTGCTCGAGGCCACGAGGTGTCAGGTGGGGTTCGCGAGGACGACGACGCAGCAGGGCCCGGGGAGAGGTGTCAGGTGGGGTTCGCGAGGACGACGACGCAGCAGGGCCCGGGGAGAGTCTCCACCACCACCTCCCGGGTTCGTCTGTCCCTCAGACAGGAAGGGACTGCGGAAGGGGCTCACTAGCAAGTGACGCAGCTGGGGGAGCGCGGCCTAGAGCTCGGAGGGGCCCCCGCGACCGGATGGGCGCAGGGCGCGCTCCCCAGGCCTCTGGTCTCCCCTCCGCTTACCAGGAGGCGCCTGGAAGCGACAGCTTCCGTCTGCGTGGCCCACCCACCCCGGGGTGCTTGCCTTGGGTCACCGGCCTTGGTTGGGGGCCGGGTGGTCTTACCAGGAAAAGCTGGCGAGTTCGCCCCGAACGGCTGCTCCCTGCGCGCAGACAACCGGCTGGAACCAGGAGGGAGCAGCCAGGTCCCGGGCCAGGCTCTCCAGGCCGGGGCCGCGCCCCTTCCTCTGGCCTCAGTTTCTCCACCACGTGAGGACGTCAGGATTAACCCACCGGGTCCTCCCAAGCGTCAAACAGAATCAACACACGGTTGCCTTCCGGTCCCTGCGGCAGGTCCTAGAAATGAGCAGGAGCGTCTGGGGGAAAAGACTGTAAGAGGCCTTCAAGTTTTAAGAGCTTCGAGTCTCAATCCACAGGATGCAGCCTTAGACTACAGGAAGACACGGGATTATAAACCCGCACAATCATTACGTCTTTTATTTACATGTAGACATCAGTAAGACTTGAAACAAAACCAAATGCGACCTGTACGGAAATTCTTTAATTCTCTTTATTTTCACACATTAAAAAATGAAACACACTATACAAATGGTTTTTCATAGCAGACTACACGTGGGTCCGTGAGACTTGCTCTCAAAGGGGGTGCTGCCAACGCCGATGCCCGAGGACGGCGGCCGTCGGCCTCGCAGCCAATGGACTGGTTTAAATGCGGTAGCATGCAGCCCTCGGGGCGCAACGCCCCTCTTCTTAAATTAGGTTAAATGGCGTCGGTGTCCGTATTTACAGACTTGAAACGTGTCAATCCTGAGCAGTTCTGATGTACGTCTGAGACCGGCCGGTGGGAGCCTCGGTCTCGGTTTTAAAAAGGGAGGTCCGGACGGCGCCAGGCTGGCTGCTGCGAGCTGGATGGAGCTCTTCTCTCGGCCCGGAACTACCTGCTGCGGCTCGCACAGGCAGACCCCTTCCGGAAGGGCTAAGCCAAGTAACTGTAGGTGTCCTTTTCCCCATCAACTCGTTCCAGATATTCCTTCTCGATCAGAATGTCAATGCATTTCTGGGCATTATTTTAAAAAAGAGAGAAGTCGTGACAGGAGGAAAAAAACCACACGTATTACCGAAGAGATGGGCCACCCTCACCGGGGATCTCCCCTGCACCACCGAGAGCCCAGTCGGGGCAATTCAGCCCATCCACTGCGTCCCCGAATGGAGTCCCCTCAGTGCCCGTCTCCTTAACGGCCTCGCTGAGGTGACCGAGTGTCACGGGGCCACAGCCTCCCAGCACCCCAGGCGCCGGGCCGGCCGGGCCGGGTGCTGTGGAGGCCACGGGGTGGGAACCTCGCGGTGGCTCTGTCCTACCTGAGTCACCGGCAGGGACTGGGGGGCCATGGGGACTCCTGAACAAGCCAGCGCCCGGGCTACATGCCATCCCGGGAGCTGGAGGGGGTTCCTCCCGACTGTCGGGGCCCCCGCACCGGCTGCCGGTGACCCGAGCGGTCTCAGGACGCCTCGGACTTGCTACCTGGAAGAAGCCTGCGGCTGCCCCTGGAGCCAGTGCTCACACAGCGAGGGGGAGCACCCCGTGGCCGGGCTACAACTGGGACACAGCCGAGCGGGAACTCTACAGGTCGTTTACAGAGTCCTGAGGGAGGCGGAACTGCCGTGGGAGTGAGATTCGGGCCACAGGGGGCAATGTGGGGGAGGCAGCGAGGGGAAGTTTTGGGAACGCTGGTCACCTTCTAACTCTCGATTCGGATCTTGGTGTGCAAGTATATTTACTCTGGGAAAATGAGCAAACCGGACACTCAGGACGCGTGCACCGCTCTGTGTACGTGTTTCGATAAAAGGTTTTAAGCTTAAGCCCATTTCCTTTTGTAGAAACCTAGTACGTATGGATATGCCAAGGGCCGTCGGCCTCGTTTTCGTTACACCTTTCTCTCCTAAAACGACACACGGGCAGCTTCTGCCGTGTGGCTCTTGTACCTTGATCACTGGGACCCGCGGCTTGAACCTCGAGGACAGCTGAGTCAGCACTTCTCCGAGCAGCTGCTGGTGCTTCAAGACCTTCCGCATCTTCATGATCCTCACGATGGCCGCCTGGTCGCCCGTCACCCGGGGAGGAAAAACCGGTACATGTCACGGTTACAACCGTTCCGGAACATTCGGGACAACTAGCAAACGGGTCGTCGAGGGCCGTGTCCGTGCAGAGGACTGCGATTTTATACACGGTCACAAACGCACGGCAGGATATGTGTTTCAACTCTAACAGAATAAACACGGCATACTTTGGTCTCCTCGGCAGTTTTAATAATTTCACCCGACTACAGAGCGTTTTAAAAATGAGAAAACACGTCCCAAGATCACTGTTGCACTATCGGCTAACTTGGATGTCAATTAAAAAATTCATTTTTATATAGAGGAAGGGGGGGGGGAGAAAACACGAGTCTGCAGAGCCGCAGAAGCTGCCTCGCTGTGACCCCCCTCCCCTGCCCCGTCGGACGCGAACTCGCCACGTTCTCTGCGTCCATCTGCTTCCTTCCTCTGCTCCACTCGGGGCCCGTCACCGTCCCCGCACCCGCTCCCAAGTCCCAGCCACCCCACGACCCATGCGGGGCGCCAGAGCGGCGTCACTCTCTGTGAGGGGTCGCCACCCCGCACGGGCCCCAAGTCACCTGAATCAGCAGCTTGCGGTCCTCCTCGATATTTTTGTGTGTGGTCTCTTGTTCCTGCTTCTGTTCGGTTTTCATCGGCACGTTGATGTTAACCCTTAACTTCTTACTGCCGGGAAAAAGGAGGAGACCGATCGCTGTCGCTTTAAAGGACAGGTGCTCAAGGCCCGTGTGTGACCTTTAAGAAGCCTCTGCTACCCGAGCCCCGTCCCCACGTACCACTGGCCGGCCCCCCCACCCCCCGCGGTAGTTTCCACCTATGTGAGAAGCTCGGCCCCCAGCAGGCTGCCGCCACTCGGTGGCTTCCTGCCCGGCCGGTAACAGGCCACCCGTGTCACGGGAGAGCCAGTGCCTCCATCCGCTCTCCCAAATTTCGTCAAATGAGACAAACTCGAGGCACTGGGACAGACAGAGGCCCAAAGGTCCCCGGCCAGCCATTTAAGGGGACGCTTGCCCGGTGGAGAAACCGCCAGACACGGAACCGGAGGCAAGCGGCAGACGACCGAGGCCCACGCCATGCCCAGCCTCCGTCCGCACGGACGCGAGGGGACGAGTCTGTGGTCCAGGACCATCCACCTGGCAGATTTTCCTTACTTTTTATAACCGAGATACAATTTGATTAAGGTGTCTGGCTTCAATTCCACCTCATCAACGTTCGCGTTCTCGTCTTCCAGAACCTACAGGACAACAGCTGTTACCACATCATCTCAGGAAAAGGCTCTCGTCTAGCTCAACACGGAACGTGCACAGACATACCAGTAACTTCGACTTCAATAAAATCTGTAGGACTTGTGCCAAAATGTCCTGCAATTGAAGAGAAAAAGGTAAGTTACATTTTTCTTTGCAATACAAACCACACACACACAACCACATGGTTGATTTTTGGCAGGAACACAGGAGTCCCCCCCCAGACAGGAGAATGTACCCACCCAGGGAGAAGGAGGTGGTGACTAGGAGGTCCCCTAAGTTCACTACCGCCAGTGCCTACTCCTCAAAGGGAAGCCAACCCCTCTGTGGCTCTGACCACCTCGTGGTAAAAACTGTCGATTCGGTTACAAACGTTACAAGCCACGCTGATCTCGTCACTTAAATCTACAGGAACCTATCCGTCCATCCTGGACACGGTCACAAAAGCAACGTCCGAGGGCTCCCACACGACGGCGGAGGACGCTGCTCACGGACGCGACGGACTCGGCGGCAGCCGACCCCGTCCTCCACCTCCTGTGGGGAGCCCCAGGCGCCACGCAGGGCCGCCGGCAGATTCCTCGCCTGTAAACGCAGGTGGCGGGTCTCGGCCTCCTCCTCCTCCAACTCTGTAACCCCGTGACGTGGACACCACCACCTGCCCAACTTCAGTCCCCCGGACGCACCCCATACCTCCTACCCCGGCGCACGGAACACCCCCCGCCCTTCACGGACACCCATTCTGGTCACGACCAGCCCAGATTCAAACACCCCCGCCCCCTCCCCCCTGCAGGTCTGGGGCACTGCCGGCCGCGTCCACGGCGCTGCCACCAGAGGCCGCACTTCCGAGCCCGACCTGACGAGGGGAGCGCTGAGCTCGGAGGCCAAGGCCAATGGCCCTGTCAGCCCCGTTGGGCGGGGCCAAGGGCGGCCTGAGCCTCCACTTGAGTCCAGCCCTCCTGACGAGATCAGACAGACTCTTACACACAAAGGGGCAAATTCACTCTGTCATTAGAATTTGAAGATGGACTCTGGACTGACTTGAAGCATCATCAAAAAATAAACCCTTTCCTGAGGCCCCTGGGTGGCTCAGTCGCTCTGCTGTCTGGCTCTGGGTTTCGGCTCAGGTCATGACCTCACGGTTCGTGAGTTCGAGCCCCCACATCGGGCTCTGTGCTGGCAGCCTGGAGCCTGCTTGGGCTTCTCCCTCTCCTCTGACCCTTCCCTGCTTGCTCTCTCTCAAAATAAATAAACAAACTTAAAAAATAAATACTTCCCTAAGTGACATTCAATAAGGCCAGTGTTAGTTACCCTGTCAGCAAAACCAGACAAAAACATCCCAAGAGAACAGACTGATAACATTCCTATGAATGTAGATGTAAACTTCCTCAAGAAAATACTAGCAAACCAAGCCCAGCACATAAAGAATATCATATACATGCACAAGTGGGGTTTACCCCAAGAAGGCAAGGGTGGCAATGTAAGAAAAGCAATGACTATAACACACCATATTAATAGACAAAAAGCATATTTTTACCTCGACAGAGCAGAAAAAGCAGTTGAACAAAATGCAACACTCTTTCATCATGGAAAGATTAAAAAAAAAAAAAAAGGCTAGAAGGGAGCTTCTTTAATAAAGGGAACCTAAGAAAAACCTACAGCGATTGTCACCCTTAATAGTAACAAACTGAAGCTTTCCCCAAGGTCAGGAACAAGACAAGGGTGCCTGTTCTCACCACCTCTAGTCAACACTGCGTGGGAAATTCCACCCAGAACAATCAGGCAAGAAGAAAAAATAAAAGGCATCCAAATAGGGAAAGGAAGAAGTAAAACTAGCTGTATCTGCAGATGACATGATACTGTAAAACCCCTAAAGAAGCCTCAAAAAAAAAAAAAAAAAAAAGTTCAGCCAGGTTGCAACATATAAAATCAATACGCAATAATCAATTAAAATCAACAATTCCGTTTCCAAAAGTACCAAACACAACACTTAGGAATAAATTTAACCAAAGCGCAGGCTTACACACTCAAAAGTGAAACACGTGAACGAAATGAAGGAATGAAACACAACCTACATAAAGAGAAAGCCGCTCACGCCACGTACTGGAAGGCCCCGCTGGCAGGACGGGGACACCCCCCAAAGCAGCCCAAAGCTTCGATGCGTCTCTATCACAGCAGCAGCTGCCTTCTTGCGGGCACAGACCAGCTAATTCCGAAATTCACATGGAAATGCAAGAGACCCAGAGGAGCCAACACAATTTTGACAAAGAACAAAGCTGGAGGTCTCTGTTTCAAAACTTGCTACAAAATAACCGCAAACAAGGCACTGTGGTTTAAAGAACTACAGATCACCGGAAGGAAAAGAAGGAAGAATCCAGAAATTAGCCCATTCACCTACGGCCATCTGATTTTCAACAGGGCAGTCCCAATCAATGGGGAAAGACGTCTCTAACCCTGAATCAGGCACCGGCTCCTTAGACCTGACCCTAAAGGCATGCACGACAAAAGAAAAAGGGGCTCTGGGTACACAATATATAACGAATTCTTACAACTCAACGGTAAGGGCAACCCAAACAAAAAATGGGCATGGGCAGAGCGTCTGAATAGACATCTCTCCAAAGAATAGATATAAACGGCCAGGAAGAACACAAAAAGACACTCAACGTCATCAGCTGTTGGAGAAATGCAAATCAAACTACCGACGAGGTATTACGTCATACCCACTAGGCCATAATAGCCATAAAGAAAGGAAGCCAGGGTCGGGGGGGGGGGAGGGGCCCTCCCGTGCTGCTGGTGGTGTGCACGTGAACTGGTGCCTGGCAGTGGCTCGGAAGTTAAATCTGTCATGACTCGAACGTTCCAGTCCTTGGCATCCACCCAAGAAAACTGAAAACAGGTTCTTACAGAGACGCGCATGTGAATGTGCAGAGCACTATTATTCCCAATAACCACACGTAGAAACAACCCCAAGGCCCACCAACTGATGAGCGGGTCAACATAACGTGGTCCATGCAGATGCTGGAATGTATTTCAGCCGGAAACAGAATGAAACATACATGCCATCACGTGGAGAAACCCTGGAAACATGCCAAGTCAAAGGCACACACGCTCTGACGCCATTATCATGAAGAGCCCAGAGCGGGCAAATCCGGAGAGACAGGAAGTAAGTTAATGGCGCTCAGCGGCTGAGGAGAGGAGCAGAGGGTAGTTCCTGCTAACGGCTAACGGGTCTCTTTTCGGGATGACAGGCGTGTTCGGGAATCGAGACAGCGATGGTGGCTGTACGACCTCGTGAAAAAACACTCAACTGTCTACTTTAAGATGCTGAATTTTATGTACGTGAAATACAGCTCAATAAAAAATACGGCCAATAAACAGGAAGAAAGACACTGTAATCAAGTGACGTTTAAGCCTCCAAGGAAAAGCTTAGTTGGGAAGAGGGTTAACGCTGGGTTAAACGAACGTGCGAAAGCAGGTCATGTGCATCCGTGTGAAATCAGAGACCTCCGCGCCGTTTCCCCACCCCCTCCCTTCAATGCTCACAAGAGGAGACGGGAACTGGACACGTCACAGGGACCAAGTAACGGGAAGGTACCATTTTGATCTGAGTGCTGTCAGTCAGCTGCTGCACAGCATACGCGTCTTCTGTGTTGTACTGAAGCAGGATCGCCATCTGGAAGGTGGATGCCTTCGAGGCCCCCCATATAAGAGAAAGAGAAACGGAATTTAAATGCGTGGAAAAGCCTCCAAAAATACACAGCTTAAGGCTGAAGAAGTTACATATGAAACAAATTCTTGCAAAACACGCACAACAGAAAGCAGATCTATTTAAGAGAACACAAAGCGTCACAGCTCCACCAAGATGCACCGCTCTCCCGAAAGACGTCATTTACCGCCTTTCGAAGGTTAAAATAATTTGGAACTTTCTTCTACGACGTTTTGTCTACGCAAATACACACTATTTATGCATCCACACTCATTTACATAAGCACGCATAAAACACACAAATCCTCTTTAGGGGAAGAGACCCTAACGGACATCCTCCCTCTGCCACATATACACCGGGATCTCGAGAAGGCCGCTACAATTACCCTGGGCCTCAGCTTCTCCTGTAGAACTGAAACGGGAGTCACGTAGTTCTTATCACTTAGTAATCAGTGCTGCCGAGAGCACCGAGGGTCAATATTAGTAGGAAACTGCTTTGCCAAAGGAAAAGGGCTATCGTCGTTAATTCAGTACAGGAAACTCTGGCTTTTTGAGCTACGTGGTGTGCATTGGGCAGGATCTGTGCCAAATGCTTATTAAACACATTATTTTACTTAATCTTCACATCACTTCCAAGGTATAAGCACTGGCACCCCCATTTTATGGAGAATAAAACTGAGGCATCGGTGTATCACCTGCCCCTCAGAGGGAAAGTGTCCGAACTCCTCTGACTCTGAGAACCGCCCTTTGCCAGAAGCTCGACCCTAGATTCTGACGCACGAATCACTGGATTCCGATTTCTACAACTTGTCTTATCATTTAGACTAAAAAAATATATTCCGAATCTGTGTCTCCCTCTCTCTCTGCCCCTCCCCTGTTCATGCTCTGTCTCTCTCTGTCTCAAAAATAAATAAACGTTAAAAAAAAAAAAAAAATACATATATATATATATTCCGAAACAGAGGGTGATCTTACCTGCAAAGTGTATCGATTTTTGAAGCAGTTGGTTACCAATTCTCCTTTGGACAGCTGATACAGCCAGGTCAGTTTTCTGCCACTGTGACGGCTAGCGTAAAAAGCTGTGAATCGCTGATAACTGCGTTCCAGCTGGATAAAAGGATAGCATTGTGTGGAATACGTATCTCACCCCAGTCCGTAGTCATAGTCAGCACTTCCACATAAACACACCTCCAAACGTACGGTACAAAACGCTCACTACATAAACGTGAAACCCGAACGGCGGGGGGTGGGGGTGGGGTGGGGGGTGTGACTCTCGCAAGGCACACTGGTTGAGGCATGAGAGGAGAACGCGGAAACGCACTTTAACGGTCAGGCAGGTGGCCACCGCCACGGGGTTCGGCAGAGCACCGACGAGGCTCCGTGTCCGTGAGCCAGCTCGCGGGCTGTGTGGGCTGGCGCGGAGGAGGCCGGCCTCCGGACACCCGGCCCTGCCTGCCCTTTGCATTCCGTTGGGCACTAGCAGAACACGAGACGGAGCCACCCTCACCTCTGACGGCAAGGCGAACGTGCAGGACTGCTGGAAGGGCCACGACCCGGAGCTTAGCACCTGGATGCTGAAGTCCACTGAGGCGGGGTGAAAAGGCAGGAACACGGTTAGTCCCACACACTGAAAGATGCTGCCATTCAAATAAACGTGGACTGCTTCGTATTAAAAGAAACACACCGAATGAAAACACTCTGCTTCAGTAGGAAATTAAGAACCGGATGTATTTCAGTTAAATGATTTTACTCTGTGAAAATTAGTGAAAGGTCAAAGAAACAGAAACTCTTTTCCTCTAAACAGGGGCAGTTTTCGTTCTGCCTCCAGCTCAGAGCTACGACATCAGATGCCCGCCCCGCTTCCTGTGCGTCAGCGCCCTGCCGGCCTGGGGTCTGCTCAGGCGCCCCCAGCTCGCCGGGCACGGACACCGCGGCAGCCGCAACTCAGGAAGCAAAATCCCCAGACATGAACAGCTACCTTCGGCATGTTTCCTGTATACCCACTACTGCCGACACCACCGCCCCCCCCAACACTACACGTAACACAAACTAAATGAGAACAAAAGTCTCATCAGTACCAATAGCTGACGAGCTCACTGGCAGAATTGCCAAGTTTAACAGTGGAATAGCGCTTCAGCTTTGGGGAGAAATGAAATTCGCATTTTTCATGTGAAAAGACAACATTAACAAGTAATGATGTCTGCATCATCCACCAACATCCCCCAGAGCAGACCTGACGGGGGGCGGGCGCGGCCCTGGGAGCGAGTCCTGGCGCCGTTGCGATCGGGAGCCATGGAGCCTTTGGTTAGTTTGACTCTGTAATCTATACACCAAGTCAGTCTCTTATAATTTACCAAAAAAAAAAAAAAAAAAAAAAAAAAAAAAAAAAAAAAAGGCAAGAACTGATCCCAACTAAGGTTAAAGAAATGTATGAAGTATTAAACCGTGTGGAGCCCTGAGCTGGCAGATATCCCGGGTGGGGTGGCCACACCAGCAAGTGGAAAAGCCCAGGGCACAGCCCTGGGTCCCCTGGGAGAGGACGGTCATCTCCTAGGCTCACACGCAACTCAGGAAGACCATCTGGGAGGTGGCACTTGCTGTCTGTCCGTCCTTGAATCCCTGATAAAGCACCACCACACTCTGTCATCTCTGTTGCCTGCCACAAAGGACACGGACTTCCCGAAGAACACTGCCTGCAAAAACAGCTCATAAACACGTGGGTACTCACAGTCTAGCGGTTCTGAGTTCGTCAGGTGCTTTTTGAACTGCTCATTCAAATCTTTGCTCACACCAATGTCTTGAAACATCCGCTGAAGTTTAGAGGTATATTCAAAACCACAAGCTTGCTGAAATGAACCCAGACAACCATCTCATTAATTTCTATTAGAAACAGAAGTGTATATAAGGGAATCTGACGGAAATCACACACGACATAGGCTTAACCGTAGAAAATGACTACTGAAGCTAGTAACACTGAACCACATCTCACAGCATCAGTATGTGCAGATTCAAACCAGTAGGCTACTATTCACACAGTAAGTATCATCTGAGCACCTAAGAGCAAGGATCTCTAACGAAATGCGAAGAGGACATACTTTGTTTACTACTCTTACCCACTGTGATCAGCTGACACGTGTGCCCCCCAAACTCCGGCGCTAGAGCCCTAACCCCCAGTGTGATGGTATCTGGAGGCGGGGTCATGAGGAAATGATTACGTTCAGATGGAGTCACGAGGATGGGATCCTCGTGATGGGATTAGTGCCCGTGTAACAAGGGACCAGCGTGCTCTCTGCCTGCCTTGTGAGGACACGGCGAGAAGGTAGCCGTCACCAGGTTGGGAAGAGAGTCCTCACCAGAAACGGACTCAGCCGGCCCCTCGACCTTGGTCCTCCCCGCCTCCAGAACTGGGAGGATAGACCTGGGTGGTTCAAGCCCCTAGTCTGTGGTATTTTGTTACGACAGCTTGAGCAGAATTAGCTACCCACACAACAGTAATTTCAGGTCTCAGACACGTGACAGCGCCTGGCAGGCCAGGAGGCACCGAAACAAGAGCAGGCAGAGGGCAGAGGTGGCTGAATGAGAAAACAGGTGCTCAACGGTGGAGTGCGATGCCTTCTGTCCTCCTGAGGATGCGACCACTGAGGATGCCAAGTAAACCCGGAGCAAAACAAAACACCCACCAACGCAAAGTCGACCAGACACACGTGTGGGCTGAGCCACTGGAGCAGTTCGGGGGGAGGTGGAGGGGGGGTGGAGGGGGGTGGGAACCAGCAGGCGCTCTGGTGGCCAGTGCAGCACAGCCCGGCCAACAGAACCGAGGGGGCCCCCGAGGGCGGGGCGGATGGTCAGCAAAGCATGCGGGGCCGAGGACAGCCCGTGCCGTTCGAACTCCATTAGCTACAGGCCACCGACGACAACCTGGGACAATGAAAATCTTTCACAGCGATTTAAAAACTTTTTTTTTTTTTTTCCGGAAATGATGAAATTTACCTTTAATTTAGAGATCATGCTTGCTTCGGCATCATCACTGGCACTGTTCTGATGTACGAGTCTTTTGGCCAGCATCTTTGCATAGAATTTCTGGAACACGTCTTTATCCTCTATATACTTGAAGACCACCATCTAGTGAAGTCACCGAGAGAGCACACTTAGTGCACTGAAAAGCCACAGTCACCGAACACACGCCGGCAGCTGACACGCGTGCTTTGTTTTGTCCGGCCTGTGTGCCAACGTTTACGACGGCTACAAATACCACCCGTAGTCTTGAAATATTTTTGTCAACCACTGAAACCACATTAACTTGGTCTAGACTCGGCACTAATGAGGAAAGTACAAACGCTAAAATTCATGACTCAGTTTAGGGAGTAAAACCACAGATTCAAAGCAAAATAAATGACCCAATGACTTTTCACATTCCAGACACCCTGTACCAATAACCTTAAAAGCTGCAGAGACAAGGCTACCGGGAACGGTGCGTTAGCAAGCGCCTTACCACTTGGTTGAGCGTGTCTTCTAGCTCTGCTTCTTCTGGGTTCTTGGAACTGAAATGTAAAAAGAAGGCATACTGTTTTCAAACACATCAGCCAACAGTTGTTAATGAGCAAGCACCACTCAGCTAACACAACAGAATGTGGCTGTGAACACTCGAACACTCAGTTCTGTCCAGATGAACACGTGAAGACAGAGGCAAAGTTGTCTTACCTACGGCTGTGTGGCGAGCTTACGCTGAAACTATAGCGGAAGAACCCGCTCACAAAATAATCGACATCCAAGATGAAAAGCAATGGAAGACACTTATAAAAAGCTCCCCCAGACATTCAAGTTTTCCTTTCAGATAATCTATTTAAATACAAATAAATAAAAGCCGACGGCCTTCTCCAATATGCTCTAACTTTGAAAAAAATGAAAAAGGCATTTAGTTTTTGAGTGGCCTAAACATTAAAGATAATGAAAGGATCTCAAGCACTAAAGCACCACCTTCCTCTGGGGTTATGCCTACACAACAGAGAGTTGTCTTTAACAACCGATTGATTCATTCTATTCTATGAACAAGTATTAACTGAAAGGTTACTTCAGGGTAAATGCAATTTTTCAGGGTCTATGAGTCCCTCATAGACAGATTCCCCATAAATTTACATCGAACGATCCAGCCACCAACCAAGCTCTGGAGAGGTGCCTCTACCTAAGAACACGTGGCTCAGAAAACCCAGCCCCCCTCTTCGCAGGGCCAGGCCGGGGCCACTGCCCCCTGCGGGAGAGCCTCTCTTCTGAGCCCCTTTCACTCGGGAGGAGCGTGTGCTCACGGACGTGGTGCTCCCAGCGGCCTGCCATCTGTCTGCTGCCCCAGCCTCAATTACAACATAGCAAGAGACTTGATGAGGGCCCCTTAGGAAAAGGCAATGCATAAAGGGACAAGTGCCAAACGAAATGAGGGCCTACTAAAACATGTAATTAAAAAACACTGAAGATTTTTATGTAATAGCCTAAAGAAAAAAAAAGTTAACAGCAGGTCAGAAGAGGCATTCCAATGTGAAGTCCATGTTTATTCCTGGAAAGAATACCTGCATGGATCTGACTAGAACTGCTAAATACTACACTGACCAGCACTGCAAGAAACAGAGGAAACTCCCCGAATACTCCATTCTCACTGGCCTTGGGGAAATGGCTTTCTGGCAAAGTTCAAGAGCTATCTAGTGACCTCATCGAAGGTTTCCCCATGTCTGTCAGGAAGACCACACAGTCGTTAACACAGTAAGTTACGTTAAATTTGCCACCACTGAGCCATCGCTAGAAAGCTACTGTGTTCTGGAGAATTATTCTTAGTTCCCTGATAAATTTAGCTTGCTAACATTTGACTTAAGATTTCCCTGACTCTACTCTAGGGGAGACTTGTTTGCAGTGTTTTTCTCGGTACGGGCAGGCGTTCTCCGTCTTTTCGCAAGGGGGCTACGCAAGCTCTTGAGAGCTAGTACGTTAACATCAAAACCAGGACCGCGTGGAAGCGCGGACAACGCCTGCAGCAGCATTTGCCGAGAGATCTCTGGAAAAGTGAGACAAGCCTTGAGAGCTTCCGAACCGAGAGGAGCCGTCCAAGTGAACGAGAAACGAGAAGCTAAGAACACCCAAAGAGACACGCAAAACCCGGAATGCTGGAAGCACAAGGCACAGAGAGACCCACGCTGGTCGTGCTTCTAGCTCTCACTACACCTGCACACACGCACGCACGCGCACGCACGCACACACACACGCACACACACACACACACACACACACACACTCCGAGCAGGAAGAAGAGCAGGTGAGAAACCTGGCGGCTGGAATACAAAGAGCACGAGGGGCCCCTGGCTGGCTCAGTCGAAGAGCCCACCACCCTTGAACTCAGGGTCATGAGTTGGAGCCCCATGTGAGGTGTGGAGATTACGTACATACATAAACTTAAAAAACGTAGAGAAAACAGAGAATGGCAATAAAACAAACTCATTAAGCGAAGATCAACGTTAGAAGCGCACACGACAATGCAAGTGCCAGAGTAGCGCTGAGTCTCGTGTCAGGAACGGCCAGTGGGAGCTCCCGAAGCAGCCTCGCCCGGAAACACAAGCGAGCTGGGCCCAGAGAACCGGGGAGCACACGAGACACGCTGACTTCCCGCGTCCTTTCCGCCCTTGTAACCACCGCTCGGCCCGCCCACGGAACTGGGTTCAGCTAAAGGGGCCACACTGCTTGCAGTTCTCAAAGCCAACCCAACGGTGACATTAAAAAAAGATGAACTGGGGTGCCTGGGTGGCGCAGTCGGTTAAGCGTCCGACTTCAGCCAGGTCACGATCTTGCGGTCCGTGAGTTCGAGCCCTGCGTCAGGCTCTGGGCTGATGGCTCGGAGCCTGGAGCCTGTTTCCGATTCTGTGTCTCCCTCTCTCTCTGCCCCTCCCCCGTTCATGCTATGTCTCTCTCTGTCCCAAAAATAAAATAAAAAACGTTGAAAAAAAAAAAAAATTAAAAAAAAAAAAAAAAAAAGATGAACTGGGCCTAGAGTATAGGACTTGAAGTATCTTTCAAAGAGACAAGGAAGATGTATTAGGTTTGAAGTGTTTTCTCAAAGGTACAAAAATTACAACAGAAGTAAAATGTAATATAAAGTTCAATTCCTCATATATAAGCTGAGAGTTTAAATAGATTTACTAAGAATAAAACACAATGTCACTTAATACCTTTTCTTCAACAAGGAGTCGCAGTATCGAGCCAGCAGCTCGGGGGATTTACTGGACGACTGGGCCATTTTGGTAACTGCGTTGTTGTTGATGAAGCGACCACAGGCCTGTGGAGCACACAAAACACGGTCAGAGGCCACGCACCCCCCCCCCCCCACCTGCATCGCAGGAGAGACTCCTTCTGACACACCCACCTTGTCAAGTGCAGCCACGAAACCAGCATCGTTGTTGAACGCCGACATCACCAGGGCATTGTATTTTTTGTGAACATCCAACACTGTCTGTACATACATTTTGGGGTCCTCCAGTGGGGGAAAACAGAAACAAAAGCTGGTTACTGGGGATTAAATGGTATATTAATGGGCTACTATAAAATATTCCGTAAGGTTTAGAAATTGCTTCATAGATGCCAACGAATAAGACTAAGTAATAGTTCTGGTTCCATCATCAAAACACATAAGGCATTTTGTTTACAGATACAAAATAAAATACATTCCCATGCTTGAAATTAAATACTGATTTCAAGCTTTGTATAAAAGTGATTTCTCAAATTATTTGAAAATTTGAAAGGATCACAGAAAACAAAATTTCTCAAAGTGATAGTCTGCTTAGCCCATTTTTGCTGCTGTTAAAAATTCAAATTCTGGACTTTGCTGGGCGAACCGATCAGCCAGTAAGCTCAGTAATCAGCCGGTTATCCTGCACTTGGCTGGGCAGATGTGAGAACAGCATAGGGTTAAGGTCGGAGGAATTGCAGGCAAGGGTGTGAGAGTCAGACGAGGCGGAGAAGAAGGTCTGACTCACACACGCCACCACATCGCAGGACTGGATGGGACAGGCCGGGGCCCAGGAGATAGGCAGGGCACGTTGCAGGGGGGGTGGGGGGGGGGGGAAGGGTTGGACTTGGCAGGGTGGGCACGTGGGAGCTCTGGACAAAGAAACAAGTAACAGGAATGCAATGGAAAGATGAGCCACAGGAAAGGCCCTGGGAATGACACACAAGGAAGACAGGAGGGTGGGGAAGACGGAGGGGAGGGTGGGGAAGACGGAGGGGAGGGTGGGGACAGGGACACAATGGAGACCAGCCTCAGTGATAACCACAGAACGGCTGATGCTGGGGACTCACTGCAAGTCGTGGTGCCAAGTCCCACAAGGGGACAGTCACAACCGCACTATGAGGTCAGTGTTGTCTGCATTCCCACTCGACAGGTGAAAAAACTAAGTCAGGCATCTGGCCAAGGGCTTTAGGGATGGCAGTCAGGCCGGACCCCAGGCAGCCTGACTCCCGAGCCGGCATCTCCTCGGCTCTGAGAAGGGACAAGGCCTGGAGGACCGGGACCAGTCGGAGGAGGGGTGGTGCGGACAGGCAGCACCATGGACAGACGGCTTGTGCCAGGAGGGCACCGGAGGCTGGCCCTTCACAAACAGGAGGCCCGAGGGTGGGGTGCTTAAATGGCGGCAGGTGACTGCAAATTTCTGACAGATAGGAATTCTCAGGATTCAGGGATGAGAAACCAGAATTCCCCAAATTTAATTATTCTGTATCTTGTAATACTTTAAAAATATATATATTTATTTATTTGGGGCACAGCGCAAGTGGCAGTGGGGCAGAGGGAAGGGGACAGAGGATCCAAAGTGGGCTCTGTACTGATAGGCTGACAGCAGCGAGCCCGACGTGGGGCTCAGACCCACGAACTGCAAGATCATGACCTAGGCCGAAGTCAGATGCTCAACCGAATGAGCTACCCAGGCGCCCCCATCTTATAATGTTTTTTTTTTTTTTTAAATTTTTTTTTCAACATTTTTTATTTATTTTTGGGACAGAGAGAGACAGAGCATGAACGGGGGAGGGGCAGAGAGAGAGGGAGACACAGAATCGGAAACAGGCTCCAGGCTCCGAGCCATCAGCCCAGAGCCCGACGCGGGGCTTGAACTCACGGACCGCGAGATCGTGACCTGGCTGAAGTCGGACGCTTAACCGACTGCGCCACCCAGGCGCCCCAATGTTTTTTAAAAAAATAATGAGAAAGCACTGAGATCAAATCGTTCTCCTGTGATAGGGTTGGACTAAGAGTTTCACAGGTCCTCTGTTAAAAAATAATATATAATAAAAATGCAAAGTTTATTCTTACTATGAATACACTGTGACAAGACTATAACATCAACATGTAAAGTGGCCTCTACCTGTTAAGACATTTAGTAAGAGAAAATGTTAAAAGGGAACACAAAATAACTGCCAAATAAAAATTACCTAAAATACTGGAAGCTACTATCACATATATGTAAGATCTAAAAATTATCTACCTTAAAATGTTACAACACAGCATTGACTGCCCCATCAGATAATCTTGTTTCATGATAACTATTCCAGATGTGGAAAAATGTCTCCCATTTTGCCCTCAGGGTTTAATCCACAACTGCCTCCGAAGGCATCTTCCAATTGGCATACATCTTATTTCGTATAAACTCATTTCTTCTTTTAACAACAAAAATACTGTCTGCCTGACTTAATCTTGGGTTTGCCACTGAAATGGATATTGCATTTTGCTCATCTGGGTTTGAGATTGCTTTCTGATTTCATGTCAAATGACCTCACAACATGCATGTGTTTTTCCTTTGCATTTCTTCTGTTAAAAGTATTTACAAAGAACCTGAGCCTACAGTGAGTATTCAAGCACTGGAGAATGCCAGTAAGTGTCGTTGGGTAGTATTTGAATGAGGTAACATTCAAGGTTAAGGTCAACAGCATTACAGAGAATCACATGTCAAAACTGCCAACGTAAGCACTTACTGTGCCTCCAACGTGTGCTATTTCTTGGAACACCACTCAAAAGGATTTACGTGAAGTATGTTATATAAACATACTAACATGTATTTTATTTGTAAGAGGGGAGCGCACACCCATTTGTAACCCGGCATCACCCACAAAGAAGATCCTTCAGACCGCTGCTTCTCCGGCATGTGCATTCACCATGGTTCCCAGAGACGTCCGCCTTAACCTCCGACTCCGTAAGCACCCCCTGCCCTTGCCATTAGTGGGCTCTTCCGAACCAGGAACGTATCTGTGTGGACCATCACGCGTGGAGGAGAATGATGCTGTTCTCTCTTTTCCTGAGTTCTTTAACGACTTTTCTCAGATTCAGAATTTGGAAAAACATCAATGTCCCACTGACTGCCAGCAAGGAATTCCCCCATGGAAAGACCAACGAGACATATCCTCCCCTAGGACACAGAAGGCTTCGGACTCCGATTCCAAGCTTCTTTCTACTACAGGAGGAGACCCAGCCAGCAGTCTCGCTGGTGAGAAGAGAGGGTCTGAAAGGAACCCACAGAGGGTAAAATATGAAGCATCAGCCTTGGGAATCTGAAGTCCTGAGAGAAGCCGCTCGGGAACTTGGCAAGAATGGACAAAGACAGAAACACACCGGGTCATAAAGAGCTAACGGGAGGTGCTTCCGAGGCCACCGCATCGCAACAGAGGCGAGGAGAGAGGACAGAGCAGCTAGAACAAATGCATGTTTTTCATGAAACCTGCAAACTTTTGGTGTTTAAAAAATTAACGGAGTAGTAACTGCTTTGATTTATGACCACCTGTTTACTGGATAGTACGTGAGGGCTTTCCGCGTAAGAAACACGACACCTCTCAGGGCTTGTCCCTGAGGGATGTCACCCAACTCCTACATGATCTCACTTGTCTTTATTATGCCAGTGACGGTCACATTTATTTCTAGCCCAGACCAGACTTCCCCACTCAGCTCACACTACTTGCCCTTGGCTGTTTCATGGGGTTCCCAAACTCTACACGTCAGAGCTGACGCGGTCTCCGCCCTGAACCTGCCTCTCTTCTGGATCTCTTTCCATTTCCTTTCTTTCAACGTTTTATTGTAGACAAATTCAAATCTCCGCAAAATCACAAAGAATAGTAAAATACACTCCATGAACCCATCATCCAGCATCAACAATGATCGGGCACAAACACCGGTACCTCAGAGTCTAAGTTCCTAAGGCCTTCTTCTCCCCACCCCTAGCTTAACCAACCCATGCCATCTTGCGTTTGACCACCCAAACAGGCCTAGCCGTACACTCACACTCTTCTTCCTTTTAAGCTCTCTTTTATGTGATACAGATCGTTTAAAAAATAAAAATCTGATTGTATCCATTTCGCATTTGTTACAACCATGACCTGCTTTCCTCTTGCCCCTAGGACTAAGGCAGTGTCATTAACATGGCTTTCAAGGTCTCCTGGCCTGGCCAGCCGGTGCCTACCCTTTTACTTTCCCTGTGCCACCTTCCCTTCTTCTCAAGTCGTACCAGACTTCTGGGTTCTCAGAATGGGCCATGCTTATGCTCACTGAGGGGCTTTGCTCTGTCTAGGACCCCCTGCTTATTAGTTCGCTTCAGCTCCTCCACTGGCCTCAAATACTTCCTCGGGGAAGCTCTTGGAACTGGCAGGACAGGGCAGGCCTCCTGTTACACGCGACACCCGAACCCCCCCTGGAAGGCCAACCACACTTGTGAGTCCCTGCTACCGGCGGCCTCTCCTGCCGGGCGTAAGCTCGAAGAAGCCTGCCGGGACCGTGTCCACCTTGCTTAGAAGCATACAGGGTAGTGGCACTCACCAACTCTTCTTAAACGGCTGGATCAGAAACCAGGATGATCGTGACTGAAATACTACCTTTCATCCCATACACGGCCACTAAAAAAATAATCCTAAAGACCAGTTTCACCAAAAGAAACATATGGAGCCTCACTTCCACTTTCCCGTCTCCCATCTTCCTTAAAGCAGCACCGCACACACAGCAGCTGAGGTCTGAGGGCATCGTCTCACGGAGAGCTGGTATGTGGTAGGAGTTCTCAGGATCACCTGTGACCCTAACATTCTAACGCTGCCCAAAGAGGTAGGCTGGGGGGTGACAGGCTCGAGAGGCTCACCCTCACCACTTCAGGTACGTAAGGTGGTGCTCTCCAGGCCAGCATCGGATGTGACTCATCCCCAGAGATGTGCTCTCACCTAGAGCTACCTCTGAGGGACACTTGACCCCCACACCTCCTGTCCAGCCGGGACTAAGGCAGCTTTACGAGAGCCTTCTGAGGATGGCCGTCACCACCCAGCACCCACAGGATGTGTGGGGCCCTGCCAGACACTGTGTCCACAACCTCACCTGGAGACGATTATTCTTGAAGAAGGAAAAGAAACCAAGTCTCGGTTAATGAAAACACACTATGCAGAGTAATTCTTCCCCCCCGCCACCAAGCATTAGCATTTGGTCCCTGGAGAACATCATCTCCACACCCAACACAGAGAAGCCAAAGTTTCAGGAAAGGAACAATCACAAACCAGCCACTACAGAGAAAAGCAGGTAAGAGTCCGTGGGCACACAGATTACTACCGTGACCATTACCTGTGGGCAGTTTTAACCCTAGGCTGGCGTTCCGCCTTCCCCCTGTATCTGAGGTTTTCCCTCCTCTACGGGTCTCTGTGCGCTCAGGGAGTAAGACTAATTTTTGTATTAAATAATAGGCAAAACCCAAACACTGGAGACAACAGAGGCGCCTCACATACCACCTAGCGATGTGACAGTCTCTTACTTTATTGTTTTTTTTCTCTTCCATCATCTAATCTCTTCTGATAAGCAGAAATCACCAGTTGTTCTGAGTGTAGTTTAGAGTTGAAAATACCAAGACCAAAAGACCTACCAATTTTAACTAGGGCTCCATGTTCTCATCACTGTAACTTCTGTCCACCTGCTACTTTTTGCTTCAATCACATATATTTATCTTGTAATCATGGCTCTGATTCCCGTTATGTAACTGGGTGGGCTTTCATCACTGACCCTGGCCTCTGTTCCTCCCTGGTTACTCCCCTTGATCTGAGCCAAGGCTGGAGGCCCTGTCCGCACCCCTTCGGTACTCCCTGGTCGGCACTGAAGCCCTAAGTTGACTACATTCAGGCACAGAGCGATAGTAATAGAAAATTCTGAAAGCAGAGCTAAGTGGGACTTGCCAGGAAAAGCAATCACTCCTCTCAGAGAAAGAATGCCGTTGCAGAAAGTAATTACATTAGTTCAGAAACAGACGCGGTACACCTAGGAGGTTAAGTGGGGGACCGGGTGGTCTTGCTCATCTCCACAAGGGGCAGTTGGTAAGAGAAGTTCATGGGTGGTGTTGAACTGGTCTGAAGGCCAAGCAAGGGCCATCACGACTTAAAAACATACAGCAAAGATTAAACCAAAATGTAGTTTGATATGGGATGTAAACTCAGATTTGGGTAGCGAGAGGCTTCCATAACTGGTCTGCCTGTGGAAAGATGACAGACCTGCCCGCAGCTCAAAGAAGGAAAAGGTACAGCCTGGATATAAAAATCCAAGAGTGAGTCTTCTCAGAGCCTGGTTATCCCAAACCAAAAATGAACACGTGTGTATTTTTCCTTTTAAAGAAAATGGTAATTCTTTTCATCTCACGTCAAGACAGAAAACAGACCCACAAATTCAACTCTAGGCTTTCTGAACCGATTTCCATTATCAGCATATTATCAGTTTTTTGTAATTAAATTTGTCAGTGTGAATTACTATATAAAGCTGCTTTGTTCTGTCCTAAAACACCTCCTTGATCCCCACCCCGCTCTTCCTCCTTTCCCACATCTACTACATCAAAACTGGTACATTTTTTTCCGTTTGCTTTTTAAAAAATGTTTTATTATGGACGACTTTCAAACCTAATTAACATAAGAAAGAATAGTAAAGTCAGTCCCAATACTCCATCGCTCAGCTTTGAGGGACAGCCTGTAGCTGTGCAAGCCCAGGATCTTCGTACCCTACCCTCCTCCTATGTAAGATTTCAGGGGTGTGCACCCCATCCCCTCTGACCAGGTGAAGCAGGTCAGACTCCAAATGTAAGGTTCCCTGGACAATTTTATCACCGTGTGGGTAATTTTCTTCTATTACCGGCATCCACAGAATGGCTGAGTCAGAACCAAGTTATTTAAACATTTGGGTCCAGAAGAGAAAGGGAGTCTTGGATATACGTATGAATGAAACCCACATCTGCCAGAAGCACCCTGTGCTGTGCTACCCTGCTGCTTCTGGTGCAAGTTGATACGAACAGTTGGGTTCCCGTAATTATTTCTAACTCAGCTTCTCAACCCAAACACAGTAATTCTGATAAGGTCCTAGATTTGTCACTCCTTAGTCTTACACAGAAAAATATGCTGTAAGAGTTTCCTGACTGTATTTCTGCCTGTACATTTGTCCATTTCAAGTGCTCCCTTTTTTAACCCTGATCGTTGTTGGAGCCAGAGCCCCAGGCAGCTCCTGAAAACGTCTCCCC
This sequence comes from Neofelis nebulosa, assembly GCF_028018385.1. Classification (NCBI taxonomy): domain Eukaryota; kingdom Metazoa; phylum Chordata; class Mammalia; order Carnivora; family Felidae; genus Neofelis; species Neofelis nebulosa. The sequence goes on from NC_080785.1 coordinate 7,795,498, forward strand.
CCACTGTAAGCACACACTCTCTCTCCAGGCTGCAAGTACACTTTCGTGGCTGTGCTCCCCAGCCCATCTCTGCAGCCCGACACCCCCACTGTTAGACCAACGGCCCCACTGGACATCAAAGTATCTACAAGCCTACTCTTGCTGGATTACACTTCAATCCCAGTTAGACTGAGGTTACTAAATCAAGATATGGTTTCAAAGACAGCTTTGCGCTTATCTGTTGCCGTTTCTGCCCTGAAGACAGACAGTAATGAGATATTCTCTTCTAACCTGGTTTATGTTTACGTACGAAGCCCCCTTTGTAGGGATGTACAATAGCACCCGGATTGCTGGGAGATCGTGCGCTGATTAAAAATTCAACATGGAACCAACTGTATCGTTAAGCATTCATTAGCAAGTACTTACACGTCTGCACGGACTCTTTTCCTAAACTCTGTTTTGGCATTTTGTGATAAGCTACTGTCAAGGGAAATCGCAAAGCTGTCCAATGAACCGGTGTCACATTTACTTTTAAGTGTAATGTGGATGACTGCCCACATGACTGGTGTTTTCTTTAGGATGGGCCACGGGGGAAAGTATTCTTAGTTCTGAATGCCAACAAACTCATTCTGAGTTACAGGCTTATTCTTTATGGTCACCATGAATCTAGGAGCTGACTGTCCCTCACATTACCCACTGCCTTTACCACTAAGCACTCGGACTGACTGCAAAGAACTGGAGGCACGTGTGTGAGCCATCTCTAGCAAAAATACTAGACTCCGCTGTCTTAACACTTAGCTTCGTTTGTGTTTCCTATCCTTATTTTGCTTCCCTCTCTTACATCCCTTTGTCTTTTCCGTATTGTGTAAGCAGCCTTGAATCCTGCTGGGAACGACGAGGAGCACTAGCAAACGTAAGTACTGTATGCGGAGAGCCCATACCGTACAAGGCACTGTGCTAAGTTGTGCAGAAATGAAGACAGATAAAGCCATCCTTATAGAAGACATTTACACAGAGATCTAACATATAAAGTAGTGTGAATATGAACAGTCCAACATGCTACCATTTCAAAGGGATGATTGGGAAAGGCTGGTGGATGGCATGTCATTTGAGCTGGGTTTTGGAAGATAAACAGGTGTTTAACGCGTAGGAAAAAGAAAACGGAATGTGTTTGAGTAGAGAGAAGAGCGAGGCAGGTAGAGCAAGGCATAATCACAAACGGTGAGCATCCAGGTGCTGATGGGGACATGACGAAGATGCAAAGTAACACAGGATAAAAGGGGAGAGCTGGGCGCCTGGGGGGCTCAGCTGGCTGGGCATGTGACTTCAGCTCAGGTCACGGTCTCCCGGTTTGTGAGTTCTAGCCCGACATCGGGCTGTCAGCACAGAGCCCACTTCAGATCCTCTGTCCCCTTCTCTCTCTGCCCCTCCCCCACTAGTGCTCGCTTGCTCTCTCTCGAATGTGCTCTCTGTAAAAAACAAACATTAAAAATTTAAAAAAAAAACAAAAAAACAAAAACGGAAAGGACATTTTGGCCCCGTAGCAAATGGCTCTTCCTCCATCATTATCATCGTCAGCATCATCAAGAAATGTCTGTCACACAAGACACCAGCACTAAAACTAGAGTATCAACTATAATGAGGTGCCAGCTGTATCCTCAGGGAGTTACAATCAACAGTGGAGTGACAGGAAACACAGAAGTGACATACAAATACAGAGTGGCACAGGAGACATTTTTAGAAATGTCATAAAAGTAAAGGATGGGGGGCAGTGCTTCGGGCTAGAAGAGCTAGCAGAGAATTGTTTTAAGCAAAGAGGGTTTGCGCTGGGCTCGAAAGCAGGACAAAGCGAGCAGAAAGCAAGGAGGACGTGTCACCAGCGGAGAGGGCAGTGATTTGGCAGGGAAGAGAATGGGGTAAGTATGAAGAGGGTTCTGACTTAACAGAATACTGTAGATTTAATAGATTATCATAGAGGAGAGGTTTTATTTTGCTTTGTTAAAAACAAGATGATCGTGGAGTAACACGGTCAGTGTGCAGAGGACTTCTGAGGACTGAAGCGAAGCATCATGGGGGACGAACGGGAAAGGAGAGCCAGACGACCGTGTGGAGCACGAGGGGACGGGGCCCAGGTGAACACGGTGGCACCGGGCCCGGACAGAGAGCCCTCGCAGGCGGGGAAGGGGCCGTGTCCACGCCCTGTGGACTCATCACAGAGGACGGAGCGGAGACAGGGCTGGTGGGCAGGCGGCCCTACTGGTCTGAGAGGACGCTGAGGCCAGGTCCGGGCTCGGCGGAAAATCACACCATTTTAGGTTACAAATGTTGTCATGGGCAAAGTGGCACGCCCTACACGGAGGAAGGAAAATGTGAGTGTAAAAATGAGCGAGCAGTCTAGGCCCTAGGCAGACGGAGTCATGGGGGCTGGATGAGATGGCAGAGGTGAAGCATTTCAACGTGAGATCCCTGTCATCAATCCCATCACAGGAATGCCATAAATACTCGCTCAATGGATGAAAACAGTGGTTTCAATTTGATCTGTGGTGTCTGCTGGCCCTTTAAGCTGCACCAGTGCCCAGCGTCACGAGCCAGCTGCTTTGACAGCTAGACAACCCGAGAACCAACACGGGGGCCGATGTGTGGGCTCTGCTTTCAGGATGCTCCCCCTTAAGACCTAAGTGGACAGGGCCATCCTCCCTCTAGATGTTAATACAGATTATTTTTCTAGTTATGACACTGCCAATGTCTGAACACAAACGTAGTGCTGTGGCCCATCTATGTAATAAGCACATACGATCTTTCAAATCCTGACTTCAAGAAGAGTGTGAGGGCCACGTCAATAGGCTAACTTACCAAGCCACCCCCATGTTTTCAGTCCGGAAGCCATGTATGGGAAACTCGCCTATAAAACAAACCCGTCTATTTAAAAATGATTTATCCAGTTCCTCGCTGAGCTCCAAACCAGCTTTAAATCCCATCCTTGAACATTTTTTGTGTCCAAGGTTCCCAAAGTCCTGCTGGGTGTCCCAATGCAATATGCTAGCTTACCTTGCATCAGTTACACACAAATCAGTTAGCGTATTAGTTAAGCATCAATGTGCTGAATCACGAAGACCTCTAAAGGCTAGAGAGCTCTTCCCAATACAGTGGAACTTTGCACACTGGTGGTAAGATGGGCCTGCACTGATCTGCTCCGGTGCCATTCAGTCTGAAGCTCCCTGTGCTCTGACGAGCCCTGATCCACACCGCCTTCCCAAGTGCTCACTGGTCTGGGTGTCGGGGCAGGTACGAGCAGCGACACATCTAAAAATAGCGCGTGTGAAGGGCTCTCTTTCAGTGACGCTTCACGAGGACACGAGGACTGCCAGTTCTTACTTAGGTAAAGAGAGGGAGATTCACCTTGTGACAGGTAGGTAGGTTTTGAAGGTTCTAATACATGAAATGTTATTTTAAATCACACTACAAATTTGGAACCTGTGATAATTACAGTCTAGGCCAAACTAATTGGTAGTTAATCTAATTTTCTAAGCAATACTTTTTCAAGACCAGCTAAAACAGAAATCCACCAGAAGTCCAAAGTAAATCATTTCTCTGTGAAAACTTCACCTGTTTTGTTTGGTAAAAATGGAAGCACAGGACTTTTTAGTCCTTAAAAAATCATCTAAGGGGAGCCCGAGTGGCTCAGTCGCTTAAGCATCTGACTTGGCTCAGGGCACGATCTCGCGGTTTGAGTTCAAGCCCTGCGTCAGACTCTGTGCTGACAGCCCAGAGCCTAGAGCCTCCTTCGGATTCTGTGTCTCCCTCTCTCTCTGCCCCTCCCCCGCTCGTGCTCTCTCAAAAATAAACATTAAAAAAAATCATTTAAGCAGTGCCTTGTATGACATTTAATACGCTCACTGTAAATGATTTTCACACACTACGATTCAACTCCAAACATTAAAAACTGTAAAAAAGTAATTACATCCCACTTAAAATTATGTATAATAGCTTTTTTTTTTCCCCCTTTAAACTAACGCAAACAATCTCTTTCCTCTGCTGCTTTTTCTCCAGCATCAATGGGCTTTGGAAAACCATCATGGTTTGGGTTCTAGTATCTTTTACATTTACCACATTCATGATAAAAATACCTACCTGAAGTTATTTTTTTTTTTTAATTTAACTTTAGAGAGAGAGAAAAAGCACGGGTGGGGGAGGGGCGGAGGAGGAAGAGAGCGAGAGAGAGTGAGAGAGAAAACCAAGAGTTGGACGCTCAACCGAATGAGCCACCTGGGCACCCCTAAAATTATTTGTTTTAAGCAGTGGTATTTATTCTTTCTTACAAGAGTACTTGAGCACCTCCTATGTGCCAGGCTAAGCGCTGGGTACACATGCTGTTGTGTGACCTTCTTCAAGCTTTGCGGGCTTTCCCTCATTGCTGACTAAGGGCGGCAGGCTGGGGAAGTTTCTGCAGGAAACTCAGGCACCACTTAGATGGCACTGCAACCTCATGAGTTCAACTGAAACTTAAGAAATAAAAGAATAAAATGGAAGTTGAGGAAACACTCCTGCAGAAAACAGAGAATGTATATGCTATCCTCAAGAAACAATTTTCTTCACAAGAATAACTTGGAAAACCAGTTTCACGAGTTCAATATAAAAATAGTTCTTATGGAAATAATTATAATTATTCACATTATTTTATGATCAATGATGTATTTAAAAAAAGAAATGTCTGACTTCTGAAAGTTAAAGCAGATGTCCTAAATTTATCAAGCTATATAGATTATTCTCCACAGAGGAAAACCTTGTTTGTTTTTTAAGTTCATGTGAATCACTGGCTTATGTTCAAGTAATAAAAGGATTATTTAAAAGTTTAATTTTTGGGGCGCCTGGGCGGCTCAAGTCGGTTAAGCGTCTGACTCTTGATTCTGGCTCAGGTCATGATCTCAGGGTTTGTTGGGTTTGAGCCCCACACTGTCAGTGCAGAGACTGCTTGTGATTATCTCTGTCTCTGCTCCTCCCAGGCCTGTGTGAGGGCAAGCATGCTCTCTCTTTCTTCCAAAACAAATAAACTTAAAAACATTTTTTTATAACAGTTTAATTTCCAGTAAAATATAACTGCTGGTAAGCATGGTTTATTTGTGCTGTTTATTGCTGACAGACGAAGGTTCCCCACATAAAGAAACAATTTTACTTAGAAACTACACTTTTGCTTTAACTGGCCATGAAAAAGTAAATGCCAGATTTGAGATTCACTGACCAAGTCAATTGGCAGGGGATCGTATCAAAAAGAACAGCAGTACTTAGAATTATAGCGCGATTATTTCCCCAGTTAGGACCTTACTTTGGTTTGGAAAAGGTGGATATCAGAAGTAATGCCCCATCATTCCCGTGAAAATTATCTAACTGCGTTCATCTACACCATGGACCGCTGTGGGCCTCTCATAGCACAGACGTGATTCGCAATGGTTCAAGTCAAAAAGCCAATTCTAGGGGTGCCTGGGTGGCTCAGTCGGTTGAGCCTCCGACTTTGGCTCAGGTCACGATCTCACAGTTCATGGGTTCAAGCCCCGGGGTCGGGCTCTGTGCTGACAGCTCAGGGCCTGGAGCCTGCTTGGGATTCTGTGTCTCCCTCTCTCTCTGCCCCTCCCCTGCTCATGCTCTGTCTCTCTCTCAAAATAAACAAAGATTAAAAAATAAATTAAAAAAAAAAAAAGCCAACTCTGCTTCACACAGCTGCTCTCCCAACCTGCGTCTGACCAAATAACAGACTCCCCACCACCTAACTCATTTCAAGGAAAGGAAGTCATTTACTTGGCTCTGCTGCTCATATGGCTCAATTGAGTTTTGAATTAACCACGGTGGAAACACCAGACACTGTGGCTGAAAAGCGACCACCTTCATCAAGCTGGCCGCTCCTGAGCCACATGTATGTGTGTGTATGTGTCTCAGGCCCTTTAAAAGGGAACATTTAGTTTGGAAATAAGAAAGGTCATCAAGATGGAAGGATGATTTTTAAATGAGTTTTTGAACTTAAATAAAACTGTCATCACTGCGGAGCACTTAGCACTTATGTTCCCAGATACAATAAGCACCTCACAAGGATCATGTGTTTGCAAAAACCCTATGAGGCAGCCATCATCACCATTCCATTAAAAAAAACCCAAAAACCAAAAACCAAAAACCCAATTGACAGACAGGAAAAACCATGTCAGCAGCAAGGTCCCACAAGTGGGGTTGGGATGTGAACCCAGGAGGACTGTCAGGGATGTGACTCAGTCGTGCCAGGTGACAGTATGTCCCGACACTGGGACATCACACTAAGGCTTCTACTGACACCTGGAGATCTCCTTCACAACACCCACCATCAAGCCAGTTCCCTTCCGTCTCAGAAGTGTAAAATTAATTATTTTATCAACCTAAAGGAAGGGGTTTACATCTATCCCTTTAATAATTCATGGATGTGCCAAAAGGGAGGCAGCAACCCCATAATTACAAGGAATCTTGCAGGGGCACCTGGGTGGCTCAGTTGGTTAAGCATCGGACTCTTGGTTTCGGCTTAGGTCGTGATCTCACGGTTCATGGGATTGAGCCCTGCATCTGCCTCTGCGCTGACAGCATGGAGGCTGCCTGGGATTGTCTCTCTCCACCCCTCCCTTGCTCACACGCGCATGCATGCTCTCTCTCAAAATAAACAAACTTTAAAAGTAACCTTGCAAAGTTAACAGGGAAATGAAGACTTTTTTTTTTTCCAATGGTTTTTTTTTTAAATTATTTATTTATTTATTTTTGGGACAGAGAGAGACAGAGCATGAACGGGGGAGGGGCAGAGAGAGAGAGGGAGACACAGAATCGGAAACAGGCTCCAGGCTCCGAGCCATCAGCCCAGAGCCTGACGCGGGGCTCGAACTCACGGACCGCGAGATCGTGACCTGGCTGAAGTCGGATGCTTAACCGACTGCGCCACCCAGGCGCCCCATGAAGACTTTAAAAAATGTATAAAGACAGTACTGTCAAAAATAACATCAAACAATAAAATCAGAGAGTTTTCTGATTTAGATATAAGAACCATGTTCTAGAAGCTTTTCTTCTTCATTAGTTCTCCAAAACACTATCAAAATTGAAGTTCACGACAGGGCCAAAACCCTATGACAACTTACCCATCTTTTAGAAATACGAGGTATTCCCTATGTAAAATTATCACCTGAATCATAGCTCAGCTAGCAGGAATATTCCATGAGCCTCCTTGGGGTGGCGGCGGCGAGGATCACGAGAAATGCTACACATTACAGGGCCTATCCAGGGCAAACAGCCCTGTTACCTTCCGCTGGAGGGTCGCCCTCAGATCAAGTCACCAACAGGTGCAGCCTGTGGTCTGTGGCTGCCAGAGCCACATGTCTAGGAGGCTTGGGCCTGTTCGTTCTATGGAAGATCTTTGCTCTTCTAGTGCAAGGAATGGAAGCGTGAGAAGAAATGAAAGGGGAGAAAAAAATCAAGAAATGACATCCTCAATGCCTAAAAAGTGCCCGAGAAGAGTTTGTGGAGAAACTTCCTAAGCAAAGAGGCCTATCAACCTTCTACATTAAAACACCAAACGAAGGTTCCTCACGAGAGTTCTGGGGAAAACCTGACCACCTGGACTGGTCAACGCAAGCCTACGACACGCACCTGCAGCTCGTGTGCGGAAACGGTGAAGTCCGACTACTCTCAGGAACGGTACTTACATTTAGAGCAGCTTCTCCACACTTTTCAATGGCTGCGAGACCCTGATTATGGATGTGTGTCTCTAGAAGTTTTTTCAATTCTCCTAGGCCATCCTGGATTCTAGATACGAGATTATACATGCGCCCCAAATCTGAAAGAAGAAGGTGCCACGTCTTATGCACTGAAACAAACTTTGCATATCCATTCCGCCAAGTATGTACGTATACTGTGATCCCAGATGCCCTGAGATAAAATGGTGTTTTTTGATCGAAATCATCATCGTTTTAATTGTAACTGAATTGTATACATGTAGTTAGCTGAAAGTAACAATGAAACCGTCCTCTCATGAAAGTTTATTTTTCCCTTTACTATGAGAAACATCTAACAACAGAAAAAAAGTCTTTTTATCAGAAGCTGCATCAGATACTTCCTCAAATTCTCAAGACCGAGGGATTATTTATACATAACAGGCACTCATGTACTGATTTTAAAAGACGAATACATTTAAAGAGTATTTGAGTATCTATCCCAACTATACAAACGAGTCACAAAAGGGCCCCCAAATTCTTCGAATGGCATATGGTTAATTTATGAAGGCCAAAGAGAAAACTTCTGAACCCAAACATCAATCTTTCGTTGAGCTCCTTGCATCTCCCAGTAAAACCTGAAGGGTAAGAGAAATGCTTTCACAAAATACTAGCCTTCTCATCTTGAAGAATTTTCAGAAGAAAAACAGTCAAGGACAAGTCAGGGGTAGCGTCAGTCAATGCCAGAGTATACGGGACGAGTAACCCTCCAAAGAACGCCGACTGAAAAGATGTTCTTCTCCCAAAGTCCTCCCCACAACACTCCACAGAGCTCTGAAATCAGTGCACAACCAGGCTGACCGCGCACTAATCTCTTCAAAACCGGCTGTTGGTGATGCTGTTAGCTCTGACTCTAGAGTTTCAACCAACCTCAAAACTGCAGATCGTGAGAAACCCAGGTCTGGAGGGAGTCTGAGTGGCTCACCTTCATTTTTGTCAGCATCCAACAAATTCTGGAATTCTGTGTGGAAAATCTCCAGGTGTTTTTCAATGAGCACTTGCTCGCACTTCCTTGCTAGTTCATCTTGTGTGCTTTCGTGAAGGTACACCTGGACTCTTCGTTGTTCCTCGAGCAGACGGGCCTCTGCCTGCAGGAATGAATTCGAGTGAACCGTCTGGATTCACTTCTAAAGAACTGCTACACGAATAATGGCAAATTAAATTCACAAGCTCCAATACATTAAGAGAAAAGGGAAGGGGTCCTGTGACGTTAGGTGAATGCCAACCACGTTTAAGTGGTCACTGACGTGCTCCATTTTCTCTGCATTTCTCTGCATAGAGATTTCCACCTCTAGCTCCTTTTCAAATGACTTCACAAGATTATCTTTGTTAGTTCAGATGTGTTCACGTCAACTTTCGTCCTTCAGGTAAGTGGCTTTTCACCTTCTGGGGGCAATATCCCTATTCTACACTCTGAGACACCTATGGACCCTCTCTTATCCGTGGACACCATGTTCAGAACCCCTATTTTTGACTGAAAGCCACCTGAAGTCAAGAGTCACATGAGTATATTCCCTGAAATGACCACATGGAAAGAGTTATTAGTAATCAGACTTTTAAACAAATTTTAAGGAAAAATATCATGGCCTTCTCTTGCCAACCATTGAGTATATACCTCTGTAACTACTGGATTATTTATGCATTTCGATTTCTTACCATTCCCTTCAAGGAAGACAGGAAAACGAAGATGTAATCTAACAGAGCAGCAAAATAAATAGAAGTCCATATATTTTACAGTGTATCAACAGAAATATGTGTGGTATAAAGTATCACCGAGGAACCACTAAATTATCAAAGCAACGATGAAATTTCAATGATAATCTCAAATTAATCAGGTGAGAAAGAGAAATACTATACTTAGTATTGTAAAAGTGCCCTACTTTCCAAAATGATTTTAGATTTGGTATAATTTGGGAGAAATCTATAAAAATTCAACTGGAAGAATAAACACTCAAGAGCCAAGAAACAAAAAATGCAGGCGGGATTTATGCTGTCAAGAATTACTAACAATGAAACGGTTATTTAACCAACAGAAGTCAGAACCTTATTACACATTCCAAATGGTGAAATGTGAACAACAAAATAAACCTGGAAATTATCTGGAGTATTTATCAAAATGTCAAGGTCCTCGACACAGAATGATCCCTGAAAAATTAGTTAAGTTCCTCCAAATAAAAAAAACATGAAAGGAAAAGGAACAATTTATAAAAGAAGACATATAAAAAACCTCAAGTTTCTGGTAGGAAGTAATGAAAGCATAGCATATTTGGCTAATGGAATACTATTATCCAGTAAAATAAGTAACAATAAAATATGTTAATGTAACAAATTAGTTGGGGGGGGTGGGGGGGACAAGTTACCAAAAAACCTACAGAATTATTCCTATCTGGTTTTATATACATACTTAGTGTTCCAAGCTTGCAGGTTTATGTTCCTTGTATTTTCCAAAAAGCCTACAATTAATGTGTATATATTCTCTGATTATGAAGTTATTTTAAACCATACGGGATCATTTGTGCTTTAACTGAGAAGTTCTACGTTAAGTGCGTACTGCTTCAGATCTGATACTCACTAAGCCTCAAGAATGCAAGCGATATAGTAAAATACAGGACATGCAAACCAAAAAGCACTTCTTTTTCTGTTTGAAGTTATACCTGTTTCCTAGAAGGACATAAATCACCTTGGGCAGCAGAAACTCCTGTTTCAAACTCTGCTTTCTCCTAAAACAAACTTTTACCCCTGCTCAGATGAAAGGTACAGCCTTGGTGGGACTGCTGACTCATTCTCTGGGGGGGGTCACAATGGCTTTCCAGCTCAGGCACTGTGGTAGGGGCAGCATTCCGCCACAGGACCCTCCCACAGGGGCCGAGAAGGAAGGAGAGAGTAAACTGGCCCCTGAGTGACTAAAAAACATTAAAGGACAGAGGGGCCTCAGTAATAGCTTGTTTTAAATATAAAGAAACCAAAGTATCCAGTGTTGTGTCATCAGGTTTGTGGATTCTAGGTCAAGTAAGCTCTTGACCATCACTGTCCAGAACACCAGGATCAAATTCAATTTTTTAAAAAATTTATTTATTTTGAAAGCACAAGAGCACAAGTGGGGGAAAGGCAGAGAGAGAGAGAGAGAGAGAGAGAGAGAGAGAGAGACAGACAGACAGACAGACAGACAGACGGGAGGGAGGGAGGGAGGGAATCCCAAGCAGGCTCCGCACTCTGTTCTGAGCCCAACTCAGGGCTCGATCCCAGGACCGTGAGATCATGACTTGGGCTACTATCAAGAGTCGGACGCTTAACTGACTGAGCCACCCAGGCGCCTCCAGGACCAAGTTCAAAATGACTAAATAAAGCGAAGCAATTAAAGACTGTCCCTGTTAATTCTACTAGGATGGGTTCCGCAGGAAAAACAAAAGGAAAAGCGGGCCCACTCCCTGCCAAAAAAGGAAATTAATGGAATACTGAACATCTGACATCAGTAACCTAGAACAGTCAACAAATCTTTTGTAGCTCACATGAGTCTCAATCACATGAGACAGCAGGATGTGTTAAAAACCCTACTGTGGCTTTGGGTCGTTAATTCATCAAAGCCATCCCTACTGAAGATTCTCAAATGTTTCCGCTAAAATATCCCTCAAATCACAGAAAAGGGAACGTAGACCCCTCAGGGAATTTGCACACCTAGCCCAAACTAGTGGCTAAAAGCAGAGTATTTTTTAAAGGTTCATGCTTTATCTCAATATTGCTCAGGAGTTTTGTATATTATTTCCTGACAGACTGTTTTAATATAAACAAAATTTCCCCTGAAGTTATTGAATAAAACGTGCCACTTTTTATCCTCTGGTTTTGCATATTCTCAGGCATCTACTGGAGGTTCTGAATGATGAATGCTCATATCATGCTTACGATCTGCCAGGCACCAAACATATATGTATTACAAAATAAAAATTATTACGTGATACCTGGGTGGCTCAGTTGGTGGAGCATGTGACTCTTGATCTTGGGGTTGTGAGTTCAAGCTCCATGTTGGGTGTAGAGATTAGTTAAAAATAAAATCTTAAAAACAAACAAAAAATTATTACCCCCATTTTACAGATGAAGAAACTGAGGACCTGGGGCACCTGGGCAGCTCAGTAGGTTAAGTGTCTGACTTCAGCTCAGGTTATGATCTCACAGTCCGTGAGTTTGAGCCCCGTGTCCGGCTCTGTGCTGACAGCACGGAGCCTGGAGTCTGCCTCAGATTGTGTCTCCCTCTCTCTGCCCCTCCCCCACTCACTCTGTCTCTCAAAACTGAGTAAATTTTAAAATAATAATAATAGTAAGATAAAGCCTTAAAAACAAACTAAAACTTATTACCTCATTTTACAGATGAAGAAACTGAGGACCAGGGGCCCCTGGGTGGCTCAGTTAAGGGTCCACTCTTAATTTCGGTTCAGGTCATGATCTCACGGTTCATGAGATGAAGCCCCACATCAGGCTCTGCACTGTCAGAGCTTGAATATATGCTTTGGATTCTCTTGCTCTCAAAAATAAATGGATGGGCAGAAGGGAGGGAAAGAGGGAGGGGAGGGAGGGGAGGGAGGGAAGGGAGGGAAGGAGGGACGGACTGAGGACCAGAAAGGTTAGGTCAACTCCCCAGGAAATGACTGAATAGGGATTTAAAATGACATTTGCAGCCCAAGGCTCTAGGTAGAATTGTTCATACAGCTAAATTCCAATTTTATGCTCATAGATCCTCTATGTTATGGACTTCCAGAATGTGAGGGAAGTCATGTTTGGTAAGATCCAACTGGATCCGGGCCCAACCTGTAACCCCCGTAGGAAGGAACCCCCTCTAAGAGCACCACCGGGGCACAGGAAGCATGCTGCAGCCCCAAAGGCAGGGCTCACACTGGAAATCTCTGCTCCTCAAGCTGCCTTGGGTTCCAGGCCTGACCTAAAAATGAGACTTCCCCGCTGTGGGGGCGCTCAAGTCTCTGGCCTGAAGAGCAGACCCCGTCATGTCACCACCACCTTCCCAGGGGTGGATAACGGAGGTGACGGGAACCCAGCGTCGCTCTTGCCGATGTGCACCCTGAGAAAAGACCCCACTTTTAAAAGAATCACCAGATGCAGGAGAGTCGAGAAGAGATGTGATCATGAAAACGACACTGCCAAACGAAAAACCCACAATAACAGGCGATGCTAAGACTGAAAACAGATTCTGCTCCGTAAGTTCATTTGTCAGGCGACCGACACTCAGAATGAGCTGGTTAGGTCCCGGGTCGGCACACCAAAAAGCTAACTTAACCCACAGATAGACACAAAGAGCTAATACTGTTCCAAGGATAGTATTTCTGAAGACTTCCATTTTTGTCAGGTTTTGAGATGTCAGAAATCTGTTCATCAAGGACTTTCAACTGCACACTTCTCAAGCCCACTGACAACCACGACGTCCTAGGGGAAAAGGCACCCAGAACGTCACACACACTGGGCGGGGCTGTGTGCCTAGAGAGGCACACTGCTCACTCACACTGCTGCCCTGGGGGGCTGACCGGCTACCTCCATCACAGCACCTGCCCTGAGTGGCTGTGCGGTCCCCTCCTCTCCTGGCCAACAGAGAATAAAGGGCAAAGCAGAGATGAGGCACGGTCGGCCCAGCCTCCCTGGAGATGTCCTTGGATGTCTCGCTCAGGGGTCAGCAAACTATAGCCTACGGGCCAAATCCTGCCTCTAAGTCACATTTTACTGGAACACAGCCGCACGCATCTGCTTACATGTTGCCATGGCTGCTCTTCCCTCAATGGCAGAGCTGAACAGCTGCCAGACCACGTGGGGCGCAAATATTTGCCCTGTGCCCCTTTACAGAACAGGTGTGCTGATTCCTAACCTAGGTCACTCCTCACGGAGAAAAGTCCGGGACACCTGTATTCCCGAGAAAGAGAACCAAAAAAATTACACCAGAACTTCGCTGGAACATCACTCAGTACTGAAAAAGACTTACGGTACAGTTTGTGACCAATCTTAGATCCTGTGGTTTCAGCCCGATCTCCTCTACCGTAAACTTGAAGGCTGTACCGGAGACTGTTAGGGAACAGTTCAGAAGGGAAAACAGCAAAGTTTGCAAACCTAGCAACAGCTGGTACTTCGAAACTTATCTTCTCATTGACTGAAGCCTGTGGCTTCCATTAGCTACAGTTACCCATGCTAGGAGAGCAAGTTCAAAACACAGAAGCCACACAGCTCTGACAGTTAGATCCTCAGAGCCCTGGAGAGAACACGGAGCCGCGACGGTCAGATGAAGTTATTATGAAAGCTCCTTGGTGGGCGGGGAGAAGCATCTGTATGGGCTACGGACACTGCAGGGGAACACTGCCCAAGACATGATCTGTGGAAAGAGCTGTGCACGTCAAAGAGAATAACCCACTGGAGCGGCGAGAACCGTGTTAGCCGAAGCCTACCGTATGCGCCGTATGTAAGCGTACCTTTTTCATATATTCAGTCACTGGGTTCTGCTGCAAGAATTCAGTGCTCTCTCTGGTATAAAATCTCTCCGTGTCGGCCAAAAACTGAGATTCAAAGGACTCTTTATACACTGTCAGCGTAGGGCCCTTGGCAAAGGCGTCGTCTTCATTCAGCCCCAACTCCACTAGAAACAGATAGGAACTGTATTTCAATTACCCTAGTTTTTGTCACATTTTACCCAACATACCCATGAGTAACATTCAGCTTAAGTTACGTTTAAAATAACATTCAGCTTAAGTTACGTTTAAAAGGTAAATGGAAAATGGCAGGACATAAGGTAAGCCTGCTATTCACAGGCGTGCACTAAAGTACACGCCTTCAACGAAAGAAAAAAGAAATAAAATCCAAGACATAAAAGGAAGTAATTCTGACCCGTGGCCAAGCATGCTTCAAAGTTATCATGAAGTTCACTTAAAAAACTTATTAAACATGACATTTCTTTTTTCTAAACGTTTATTTTTGAGAGAGAGAGAGAGAGAGAGAGAGAAGGAGAGAGAGAATGTATGCGAGCGAGTGTGGGAGGGGCAGAGAGCGAGGGAGACACAGAATCCGAAGCAGGCTCCAGGCTCTGAGCTGTCAGCACAGAGCCCGATGCGGGGCTCGAACCCACAGACCGCGAGATCAAGACGTGAACCGAAGTTAGAAGCTTAACCGACAGAGCCACCCAAGTGTCCCAACACGACATTTATTTCTAATTGAAGTGTAGCTGACGTAGCCTATCAGTTCCAGGAGGTCGTCACAGGGATTTGATATTTGTGAATATGACAAAATGATCCCCACAGTGAAGTATGGCCACCACCTGTCACCTTAAAAAGTTACTGTATTATCGCCTACATTCCCTATGCTGTACCTTACACCCCCCATGACATTTCTTTTATAACTACAGGTTTATCTCTTAATCACCTTCACTGATTTCACCTGCCTCCCCACAAGGACTAAATGTAAACTTTCAGAGAAACACGAGGCCACTGAAGTTTTCCAAACATTGCATTAGCTCATCAGTTGCTCAATCTCAACTTTTCAGGCTGACCCAGGTCTCTGGTCCTCTTCCCACTCCATTAATGACACTCCATCATATTATATATCCAGTCATTCAGCAGTATGAGAGCAGAAAATAATTCAAATGTCGAATTCCTCAAAAGTCCCATGAGAAACAAAGATCAAACAATTTTTGTGAGGGGTAAAATCAAACAGAATCACACTCACTTAAAGAGAGTTTTTTGAGGGCCCTTGTACATGCAAACAATATTTTCACAACAGCTAAAATATCTGTCAACGCATCTGTCAGAACACGGTTAGGATTGTCATTTGACACGAAAACTCTGAGTAGGTGAAAGGGAAATGGTTTACCGTAAGACTGTACAACTCCACTTATCAGTCTTGTGTTGATGGTTTCACCGTTTCTTTCCTTTTCAATCAGTTTTAAAACAGCATTTGTTACCTTTAGGAAGGATAAAGGGAAAAGACCTGTAGATTACAGACTACAGCACGTATATTACCACACATCTCTTGGACTCTGAGAACATTACACAATGCAAGGTGACAGATACTCTTAGGGCATTCTAAAGCTGTGAGGAGACAACGCCTAAGAAATGAAATCTGTAAGGGGTTTTTTTTTTTTTTTTGTTTTTTTTTTTTTCAACGTTTTTTATTTATTTTTTTTTGGGACAGAGAGAGACACAGAGCATGAACGGGGGAGGGGCAGAGAGAGAGGGAGACACAGAATCGGAAACAGGCTCCAGGCTCCGAGCCATCAGCCCAGAGCCTGATGCGGGGCTCGAACTCACGGACCGCGAGATCGTGACCCGGCTGAAGTCGGACGCTCAACCGACTGCGCCACCCAGGCGCCCCTGTAAGGGGGTTTTAACAGGACAACACGCACACTCTCACACAAGTGCGTACCTGTTTATTCAATGGCCTGAACAGACAATCTCTCCAAGTCACCAACGCAAGCTGGATGAAAAGAAAAAGGAGAAGTGTAAGAGGTCTACACTTTTACCACGTTTTTCTAAGACTGAAGTCATAGGAATAGCCTGAATCTCATCTATCAGTATTTCTAGATTATAACTGGGTAAAAACC